>NC_064250.1:50114943-52593693 GCF_003254725.2 Canis lupus dingo | reverse complement strand
CAATGTCTTCAAGTTCATTGATCTTTACTTGTGCATTAATCTAATCAACTGTTGATCCCATCCACTGAATTTTTCATTCAGGTATTTTATTTTTCATCATTGAAATTTCCACTTGGAACCTTCTATTATTTTTCCTTTCCCTTCACACTATATTCATATTCTTTGTTTAACTCTTAAACATAGTGAACATATTCATAAAAGTAGTGTTAAAGCCTTTCTGATAATTTTTTATTTCTGTCACATCTTTGGTCTATTTCTATTGACTGATTTTTCACCTGATTCTTGATCACATTCTCCTTCATTTTTCATGGTTAGTAATTTTTTGTTTGGATGTTAGACACTATAAAGTTTATATTATTTAGGTTCTTACTTTTTTTGCTTCTTACAAAGAATGTTAAATAATGTTTTGGCAGGCTTTAAAGTTACTTAAAGATTAACTCTACCATTTAAGCATTTTTATTAATAGTCTATTGTGGTTTTTCCTATAGGCCAAGTTTTACCCTGTTACTGAATGCCCCACTCTGGCTGATTGTAATTCAAATGTCCTGCAGCTTTGTTTGAACTCTGATTATCGTTTACCCTGAGAATTCTTTGTCTGGTTTATAGATTTTTATATTATGCATGTGTAGCTAAATATTCAATAGCCGCTTCCATGGTTACGTGGTGCAGACTTCTGAAGCTTTGTCTCTATGTAGTTCTCTTCTCTCTGGTTCCCATCCACAATTCTAGCCACTCTGTGCTCTGACCTCCATCTCTGTGATGCAATAAAAACACCAAGATCTGTCTGTTTGGGTTCCTTTGCTCTCCATCAAACTCTAGGATATGATTCTAAGCAGAAAACCTGATTTGTTTTCCTTCTCTCAGAAATCACAGTCTGGTGCTGCCTGTGGTCCAGTGTCTAAAAACAGGTGTTTTATATATTTTGCCTAATTTACCAGTTGTTCACATCAGAGAGCAAATCTTGTCACATTCCCACCTGACTGGAAAGCCAAAATTTCTGTATATTTTTCTGGAAAGTCTGCCTTTTGCACCTGCAATGAACTAGACAGTGCTCCTCTTTCCATATGGTGTAAAACATATAATTGTTACAATTCCTCACATTTCTTGTTTTTTTTTTTTTTTTTCTTTATTTATGATAGTCACACACAGAGAGAGAGAGAGAGAGAGAGAGAGGCAGAGACACAGGCAGAGGGAGAAGCAGGCTCCATGCACTGGGAGCCTGACGTGGGATACAATCCCGGGTCTCCAGGATCGCGCCCTGGGCCAAAGGCAGGCACCAAACCGCTGCGCCACCCAGGGATCCCAATTCCTCACATTTCTGAGAGACACATTGATCTTTATCTTATTTAAGTTATCCTGGGAATTTAAATATTCATAGCCACTTAAAAGACATGGTGGTGTTAAGTAGAAACTAGACCTGAGCAATGGAGGAAAAGCTGCTGGAATGGTTCCAGTACAAATCTTATAGGGTCAAAGACTCCTTTTCCATGGGGGTGGAAGCTGGGGAAGCTGTAGCCACAATGCAAATATGTTACAATAAATGTAGTGGTTACCTTGGGGCAGGGGTGGAAGAGGAGAGTCCTGTCTGCTCCTGTTGCTCTTTGGTTGACCAAGACCCCAAGGTCTTGGAAGCCACAAAGTCAAGATGTTATACTCCTGGGCTTTTAATGTGTAGTTTTTTTTAAATTACCATCCTTGCCTACAGTTTGAGTCTCTATCATTTCCCTTCAAGGACTTGGGACTCTGCCTCAGGGCATACCTTCCATTGCTCAGGTCTAGTTTCTACCCATTCACACAATGCAGACTCTCTCATCCATAACAGTGGTACTTGAAAAATTTTTTACAAAAGCTTTACCTCCAGTTACTATGGAAACTTGCCTTTATGGGGTTCTAATAGCACATTTATTTGGTTTCACTATTGGCTATTTGATATGTTTCCCCATTTTCAATAGCTTGCCAGATTTGTTTGTGCCCAGTGGCGACCACCCATTGTGATGCTACATAATTTATGTTCAGTTTCAAAATTCAATGAATACCAGGTTTCCCCTGCTATTCAAAAGCATTCCTATGAAACATTGGCAAGCATATTCTCCACTTTCTCCATTACTACAGTAACAGCTGTTTTCATAAAAGCAAAAAATGATCTTTGGATATCTTTTGGTTAGTGAAAACAGGTACTAACACAGGTCTTTTTTAAGAACAAAGTGGTATGATACCAACTTTTGGAAAGCAGGAGATACCCGTAGATGCTACAAAAAATAGGCACTTTTATAAATCCACAAAATAAATCATGAATGTCTCTTCCAAGGAGGGTTCCAGGTTGAGAGAGCTATAGTCCTATAAATAGTGGAAAGAAAAGAAAGTAAAAAGAGGGAGGAGATAAAGTAGCAAGGAATTCAGCAAAATATATATTTCCTGAATGTTTCAGGGGCCTGTCTCACAAAATAATGCCTAAGAGGCATCCACAAATCTATATAGTCTTCTATATTGCTATATACCCTAAGGAATTAATCTTCCAGTCTCTTTTAATCTAACAGTAAAAAGCTCTCCCTGGTTTTCTTCTTCTCTTTAGTTTTTACAAGTCGATTTCAAAATGTCTGTTCTGTAAGTATATTAGCATATGGATCAAACATATGTTGACAGATTTCTATGTAAAAATCATTGGTAAATAGCAACCTGTGACAGTGTGGAATGGCAAATGGGCAAAGGGGCAGGAAGGGGATTGAGAGGAAAGTGAAGCCATTCAGTGTGGGGCCATCAGGATCAACTCCATTAGTTACTAAATTATTTAATGGTTTTATTGATGACTTGTTAGAAGATTTACAGCTGTTTGAAGTGAAACTTTCTAGCTTGCAAAATACACATTAAAGGTGAGGGTGGGGAGATCTAGAGCTTGACTGATAAAAGGTAGGAGAACTCTGAAAGCAGAAACACCAAAGAGATGAAAAAGAGGCAGCAGAAAATTATAAATGAATCTGTAAAGCATCAGTCAGTTAAAACAAACAAACAAACAAAAAGTCATATTCTATGATGACCCTGAAAATAGATCTGCCTCCAGTCATTAGTGGAGCCTTTTGACTTTAGGGGTTTTTAGTGTTTGTTTTTTTGTAATGATATTTGATGGATCTGTCAACAAGAACTAAAATGTTTTGTTGTGATGTGTGTGTGTCTGTGTGTGTCCTCTCCAAATAAATTTAGAACATGCAAGCTTTAAAAAGTTTTTTACAAAGCAAAAGTTTAATTAGACCAAAAGTTGCACAACTATTTATATTGCCCTTGACCTCCCCATACTTTTTCAGATGAGAGCATTTTATCTTCTTTCCTCTTTTGCTACCACACTTGAGCAAGGCCATTAGACTTCTTGCCTGCTGAAGCTCACATTGGCCCTCTTCACCTTGAACTCCCAATAGTCATACAGTCAAATATAAAACTTCTTTTAAATCAAGTAGTCTTTATGATCCTTAAATAGATCATGTGTTATCACATTCATTGGAGTAATTGACTTACAAGTTCCCCTAGGGCCAGCTTTGCTTTTTTGTTGCTTCCCTTGCTGGGCACAGAGGGGCAGTGATTTATCTGGTGGTTTGGGTTCCAAATGTCTCACAATATATGTGGAGAGAAGAATCTCTAGGTATGATATTTCTACCAGTTATTTATTTAGTGTTTTTTTTTAATATCTATTTATTTATTCATGAGAGACACACACACAGAGAGGCAGAGACATAGGCAGAGGGAGAAGCAGGCTCCTTGCAGGGAGCCCAATGTGGGACTGTTCCCGGATCCTAGGATCACGCCCTGAGCCGAAGGCAGATGCTCAACCACTAAGCCACCCAGGCGTCCCATTATTTATTTAGTATTAACATCTCCTGTGACAGTACTTATTTCTTCAATGTAGGTTTTTTTATTTATTATTTTTAAAAATTAATTTTTTTTTCAATGTAGGATGTAGGTTTACAGTAGGCAAATGAGGACTCTGCAAATACTTAACTATAAATTCAAATACCTTTGGGAACCAGGCACATAAGGCAAGAATTTAGCCCTATGACAAAATGAATGTGAGGCTTGTGGAAAACCAGAAAGCCAAATTCTCATACCAACTCTATGAAGTAAAAATAGCTTCTTACCTCTGACTTCTTCTTTCGCATTTTGTAGATGCAAAACTGAGACATAGAGAGATTAAGTGATTTATCTGAGATCATAAAATGGAGTTAGGATTAGGGCTAAATTAAATCCAGGTTGTCTAGAACCAGAACCTATGCTCCAGGGGGTCAGAAATGGAGTTGAGTGATCATACAGGTCTACAAGGACTGCATGTGCAGAAACAGATAATAACCAAAATTGGTTAAACAATCTGGATTATATTCAAGGGGGAAAAAAAAAGACTTTAATGCCAAAGCTCTTTCCTTTTCTTCCTCAGGAAACTTTTCATATCCTTCTTGTTAGATGAGGAGTCCATCCCTGATCGAAGGGCCAGCAAGAGCTGGTGCCCAATGTGATCTCAAGCAGGAATGCAGTCCTATAGGATGAAGGGTCCTGTAAGAATGCAGCAGGCATAGATAATGTGATGTGGATGCTCAAAAAACAGGCCAGAGGACTCATGGAGAGGAGGACCATCTATCTAGTATCTCCAAAATCCATCAGAGAGTGAGGAAGCATTTTAACAGGCAATGCCCATATAACAATATTGAGATTAAATTGAGGCACACACAAGGAAATCATCCATTTAGAGATGTGTTTTGAGACAGGAGAAAAACTAACAAACATTTTGACTTCCTGAAATCTAGCAGTTTTTTTAAACACCTATGAAGAATGAACCATATTAATTACTCTCTTCATTAAGAATGCTGGAGTACACTACCTGGACAGTTTGTTCACTGCCATCATTATTAAAAACCAGTCAGTAAGAAAGGCCATGAGCTTTTCCTACTTTCCCATTTCTCCTTAGTTTTCATGCTCCCTTTCTGCCAATCCATGTCCTCTTATCCCTCACATATCATAGGCTTTACCATATCCCTGAAATTTTAAAGAACAGATGCAAGTGCCTGAATATAAGCCTGGCTTGATTTCTTTCTGGCTATACAGACTATAGGGAAAAAATATGGTGACACAAGGGCTCTATACATGAGTGTTGGGTCAGTACTAGCATAGGTAACAAATGCTTTGCTATCTCTTACGAACCTGCTTTAATGACCTGCTGTAATGACCAGTCCCAATCCTGAAGGTGGATAGGAAACTTAATTAGTACATTTTAATCATTGTAAGAACCTCCAATGAACAGGTAGTATATTGAAGTAATTCTGAAAAATGTTTTCCACCTCTGCAGATTTCCCAGGGGATGCTCTGTAGGCTAGACACAGAAAATCTTTCTGCCTTTTGCTCTTTTATCCCTACTTCCTGATGGAGCTGATTGTAGACTCAGTCAGCTTATTATACCTGTCGGCCAACTGGAAAAAGGGGAAGAAAGAAAAACTATTTCTAGTTATTTGCCAGGCTCAATGCTAAATCATGTGGTTCCTCAGTTTTAACTGAATGGTGTATGTTTGTATGTATTACTGTTAACTTGGATCTATGTAATTGCACTTTGGGGCTGGCAACAATTGAATGGGAAGTGACTTTCACAGTTGAGTCACCTTTCTTTCTTTCTTTCTTTCTTTCTTTTTTTTTTTTCTTAACAAAACATGCACTGGTGTCAGTACGGCTCTATTGGTAATCATGGCTAGCTGCATGATGTGGTACCTTGGCTAGTAATTCCCCTCAGTGGTTTCCAAGTGTTTGTATATCCTAAGAACACATAAGCATCAGGATAAAAGGCTGGTCTCCAGTTGGTGCAGTATAATACTCTGATGTCTGGGTGCTTTGATGAAATGATGAAGCATGCCAGAACTGTCCAAGCATCTGGGCTGGGTGCTTTAGGCCTCTGAAATGATTCTCTTTTCTAACAGGCAATGGGCCAGAATTGAAAAAGAAGCCAAGTCACTTGGAAATGAACATACCTATTTGGAGGAAAAGGGGTTTTCCAGGCTTATTTCCCTGTAATACTCTGGTAGCTGGCTATGGCTGGAATTGATCGTGGCCCCACATCTTCCCTTTAGCGCTATGTGGAAGCAACATGACCTTTTCTTTGGAAAGTTGCCTGTTACAGGTCCGTACTACACTGGCCCTATTCCATTCTCTGCATTGGTATAACTCAAGATTGTTTTTCTAATTCTAAGCCTAATAAAAAAGATTTTTCATTTATAAAGTTTTAACCCTTCCACACTGTAGGATCACATCTCCTATTTCTATGGCAATATCTTATATAGGAGATAATTTCTTTTATCTTGACTGTGGATAGTGTTATTTAGTCTGTGGAAGGGTTTTATTATTAGTTTCCTAAACTCTCCCTATCCTAGCTCCTGCCCTATTGTCTCTTCTTAACTCCCATTATCATCTCTAGTTGTTTAACTGTTTAGCTATTGAGTCAATCCTCAATAGCCATGACTTCTACTTAGCTATGGGTATCATCAGTTACCTTTTCATATTTGGTTGTTTATTTACTCAAAAAGTATTTACTATTGTATCTGCTAGCTATAGAAAGCAGGGCACAATCCCTCTTTTCAAAGTCTAATAAAAAAACAAAGTAAAAAAAAAGATAAATGAGAATAAATTATGGTTATAAGAAAGCACATTTAAGTCAGAGGACAGTCTGAGAAAAATAAGAGCTTAAAGATAATCCATTATCTATGTCCAAGTGTGTGTTGGAAGTTCTGCAGTAATTACATAGGATTTGTAAATCTAAATTATGTTACTCACTGATTGATTGTTGGACAGCACTAGGTACATTTATTCAATAAACAAGATTTTTGAATAAATGTGCTAGGAATTGTGCTTAAAGACCCTGCAAATACTTAGGTGATGCCATCTGTCCTCTACTTCAGGGAGGTTGCAGTCTAATGATCTAGAGAGTGACCCAAACATTGTATTAGGGTGGGAAAAGTACTATGATATAAGAGTCACACAAGTGCCACATAGATGGGCACTCAGATTACCTGGGGAAGGCACAAGGTTCCCAAGGAAAGCTTTCTTCCTTAAGGATTGGGCTTTACCTAAGTTGAAAAGAGAAAAGACATTCCAAACAGAGAAAAGAGTATGTGTGAAGAATCAAAACCAAAATATTAGCATGACTCTTTTCTACATAGCAATGATTATAAACTAATAATAGTACTCAGTTTGTTTGTTTGTTTGTTTGTTTGTTTGTTTGTTTGAGCCAGTTTGCACTTTCAAAACACCTGTAGTGCATGATGAAATTTAACCTGCATTTTGATTGGAAAAAGAAAAGATGGGTATTGTTTCATCAGTCAAGAGAAGGCAAGCAAAACTCCACTGTCCTAATGAGCTGTCTACCCTGGAGCTCTGTTGCCATATTGCCGCTGGGATGAAGCTGCTGGAGGTATTGTGTCTTTCCTCTGAGATGAGAGCTTCACCCTGTGCTTTGTCAGGGCGGGCCTTGGCCTGTGGGGGATGAGGTGGAGACAGCCACACTCCCGTTCGTGCCTCACAAATGATAATTTAGATGTTATTTGGAGCTTTGCCACTCAGGAACATATTTCTAAAAACAATTTTAACAAACTGTTAACTCAGTGGAGTCTCAGCTAGAAGCTAAAATGCATGTGCATAGCCCAAGGATAGTTACTCAAGAGACTTCCTTGGAATCAGCCTAGGTGAACCTACAAGATATGAGAGCCTCTCAAGAGAGATTTAAAACTGAAACTGCTTCTATCAAAACTGCCTCAGCTACACTGATAAATATCTCCCCATCCAGAAAAGTAGAATATCTGAAAATTAAGATAAATGTGAAAATATTCTTGATATCAAAGAAGACCTGAGGTGTACAAACTTAATGTAGGACATAACTAGCAATTAATAGCCTCATCAGTCTTTTGGACCCTTCTTTGCACTGCTCTATGAACACTGCTACTAGAGCATGTAAATATTCCAAACACTTGCTACATGATGGAACTAAATTAAATTTTACTTGTTTATTTTTAATCAATGGGGAAATGTGAAGGACCGCCAGGCAGGTAGAATTGCCTTAGGCCACTCAGTTTTCCAGCTTTGGAATTAGAAATGTATTTTAGGCATCCTCCCACCATTTCTTATTCCAACTATTAGGTTGTTACTCCCTGCTGTACATGGATTAATTGAGTCACTACTGGAAATTCTCTTTGATTTTCCTTTACTAATTGAAAAAGAGTTCCAATTCCCAAGTTTCCCTGCAGGCTCCATGCAGATGTTATATTGGAAGCCAACATGGAAGACAGAAAATTGCTTGTGTTTTTTTTGTGCTTTTTTCTATAAAACTGAGAGAAATGTTGACCAACCAAACTATGAACAAACTTTTAGGGTTTCATATTCTATCAAGGTATATGAATTTAGTGTATTATTGATCTATGCACTATTGTATAATTATTCCAACGTCAATCGAAAGGAAACATGGAAAGATGTGATCTTTCTTCCTCTAATGATGAACTGCAGTTACATTTTGTCATCCTGACATTCAATTTTTTATTAAAAGGTAAATATTAAATTATACATATGTATTTTTAAAAGGCCTGAGTTCACAATGTTTTTGCTAGATCACATTTACCTGCATTTTGAAGAATTTGCTCCACTAGAAAATGTTTTCTCTTTCAAATTCTTCTGAACATATTGATTAATAATAACCTGATCCCTTCTTTTAGAGATAATTATGAATATTTTTGGTTAGAAAGATTAATAAGCTAAAATATTTCTTTTAAAAAATAGAATAAACATCCTTATGTGCTCCATTTTATTAATTGATACTTAAATATTTTGTAAGTAACTTAGGTCAGTATCAGAGTTTCTTTTTTGCTAATTCATATCAAAACTCAAAAACAACTTATTCTTTGGATTTATTTTTTAAATTCCAAATGCCCAGAATTAAGAATATTCAAGAATCTTTAAAAATAATAATTTTATTTCATATTGAATAAAGTCTGTTAAACTGGCCCTGGAGTTTCAGAGACACAAGAAATTTCCAATTAGCCATTTAAATTCCTTTTCTGTTCTTCTTCTTTGCCTTTATCTCCTTCACCAAACTCTTAAAATCTTAAGATAGGGTAAGAGGTTCTTTGATATGAGAGATTGAATTAAATGACTTGTTAGAAATCATTTACCTGCAAGTAATAGGAAACCAGATTTCTATTGGCTCAAACAAGGATTAAATGGGAAGCTTTTCAAGGAAAATTATCTCTAAATTCATGTTCCAGGTAGCAGTGGTCCTAATCAATCTTCTAACTGCTATGATGATAGAAGACTGAAACAGGGAGATTATAAAATATTTTGAAGATGGAAGAAACATTCTAAAACATTTATAAACTTTTTTAAATTACACATTCTAATTCAGGTAGAAGTCCATGAAGCAACCATCATGGCACCAACATATCTCCGTGAGTTTGTGAACCAAGATTCTAAGCATCCATGGATATAGAGAAGGGAGCTCTGGATTAGTAACAAAGGAAAACTATACATCTTTCATTATCATCTAAGTTCCCATTTCCCAGGCTGCAGAAGTCTCTGGCTACATGGCTAATAGTATGATGGGTGTAGGGATCTCAATTGCTCCAGGTAAGAGTAAATCTGCATGGCTAGAGGAAGGGTGATACCATATGAGGGGCCATGCACAATGCATAGCTGGGGATGAAAGCCAAATGCAATGGCAGAAAAGCATTGTTAGTCATTAGAACAGGAGCCTGTGGTGCTCAAGAAAATGACGATTCAAATAACATATTAGGACAAAGAATTCCAGTTCAGCTGAGGTGACAGAGTTTAGGATATAGGCCAAGAATATGCCAGTGAGTGAGGACTTCTCTGCTTGAGAGTTGGCCACATGGTGTGAACAGATTCATTATTTAAGGAAAATGCAATGTTCTGATCATTTAGCTTCTCTTCATGGAGCGCTTGACTGGGGTTATAGAGTCATATTAGTATGACATGGTAAACATCAAATTCATTTAATGGCTTGATTTGTGCTTTGGATGTACAATATAGCAGTTAATAAGAAAGAAATGCTAGTAAAAGTGGCTAAAGTGCTCTCCATTATTTGAAGGCAGACATTTCATAAGAGATGTACCAATGTCATGTATGTGACTTTATACTTGAATAAAAATTGGAAGAGATCATTGATGTCACCAAGTACAAAGTCAATACTAATGAGTTTTATGAGGCTGCTGATTTTTCTAGACTTTACCATTCAGAATATAATTTAATTCAAATTGTAATCACAATTTATCATCATGACTAGTCTTTATATAATTAAAGAGGACTATTTCATTTGTTAAATGCCAACCTGTGGTGCCCCAAATACCAAGGAGGCTCTGATTTCCAAGATATTAGCTAATATCTTAAAAAGATATTAGCTCCAGATATTAAGGTGATATCGGGTTAAGAGATATGCTTTTTAGAATACATACAAATTTACAGAATTCACTATTCATTAAGAAATCCACATGCCATGCCTTAGGAGCACCAAGGAAAGCTGAATGAACCAATATATTCGATTCAGGTTCATGAAATTTTAACAGGGTTTCTGAACTTCAGCCCTTAAGTACTCTGTTGAGGGTGTTGAAACTCTCAGGATTGACTTAGGAGAAGATAAACTCAAAAAGTAGCAACTAAATAACCTTCCTTGCCTGGTGCCTCAGATATAAGTAAAAATGACAAAGGACCTATTCAAACTCTTCCATCCTCTATGCTTAAGTCCCTATTGACTATAACGACTCTCTGTTATTTAGATAAGTAAAATCTAAAGGGCTTGTGAATGGAATAAGGTAAAGCTAATATGGAATTTTATTTTATTTCATTTTACTTGATATAGTATTTCAAAAATTAGTTTATTACATTAGCTGAGTAATGACTCAGCATTTTTTCTTTTTCTGGTGGAAAACTTACTCTGTTTTCCTGCTTGATTAATTAATATTGAATCCGATGAGGCTTAACTAAAGCATTGTCCTTAAATTTTTAACTTGTCCTTAAGGTTTTAATGAGATATTCTTGATACTTTAGTAATTAAGCTCCATCAAATTGGTCTGACCTACCTGCTTAATATGTAATTTTACTTCACAGTAATTACAGGAATTCATTAAATCATTTAATAAATATTTATGGAATACTCACTGTATATGTTTGAGACACTGTCAGAGACGTGGGGTACCACAATAATTAAGACGGACATGTTCCCTACTGTATTAGTTTGCTAGAGCTGCTGTAAAAATGTATCACAATTGGATGGCTTAAACAACAGAAATTGATAGTCTTATAGTTTTGGAGGCTAGAAATATAAAATGAAGGTATTGACACATTAATTCCTTCTAAGGGCTATGAGGGACGGATCTGTTCGGGCTTCTTTTCTTGGCTACAGACAAACATCTTTTCCCAATGTTTCTTTATATCACTTTCCCTGTACATGTATCTGAGTTTGTGTCCAAATTCCTCTTTTTATAAGGATTAGAGACTTACCTTACTCCAAGATGACCTCATCTTAATTAATTACATATGTAACGAACCTATTTCCAAATAAAGTCACATTCTGAGCTACTTGGGAATTAGAACTTCAGAATGTAAATTTTAGAGGAACACAAGTCAATTCTAACACCTAATCTATGGACCTCACTCAAGTGGAAGCAGGTGAAATTTAAGTAACAAATTATAATAAAGTGTAATAAATGTTATATTGGAGCATGGATCAGGTAGGTAGTTAGTTGGTAGGCAACATAACTGTGGTAAGGAAGCAGGCTCCACACAAGGAGCCTGATACTTGATTCCGGATCCCGGGGTCATGCCCTGAGCCAAAGGCAGACGCTCAACTCCTGAGCCACCCAGACGTCCCTATTTTAAGGGTTCATAAATAGAGTTTTGATATAATGAAATTTGCGTTTTGGAAAGATTACTCTGGCTTCCCTATGGAAAATATATCATAGAGAAAACCAGACAGGAGTGGAGGTTAGTTTAGTTTAGCATAAAAGCAGTAAGAGTGGAGGTTAGTTTAGCATAAAAGCAGTGAGAATGGATGGGTTCAAGAAATACTTAGAACAGACTCAGTGACACTTAGTATTTCATTGGAAAAATGAAATTGAAGCAAAGAGAGGGGGTTAAAGGTAACTTCAATGTTTCTGGCTTGAAAAACTGTGGTTTTCAAACAGCAATGTCATTTGCTGAAAAGAGAAATATACAGAAAGAGGAGGAGAAGCTGCTGTGTTCCTTGCTGCCCATATTAATATTTAAATACTCCAGAAAAATCCAAATGGGCACCATAGTCAGGTTTACGGATCTTGATCTCAGGCAGGAAAGATGAACTTGAGATACAAATTAGGGTAATTTCAGAGTGTGGGTAAGGGTTTTGGCAGCAGATAGATGGCATCTTTGAAAGAGTTCACTAGAAAAGACCTTAATGAATGAACTATTTACAAAGTTGTTGACTGGATTCAAGAACACAGTACGAGTGGGGAAGTACTCTAGAATGGGCAACAGCTGAAAGCTGCTACTGCCTCTAGCTTTGAAGGAAAGAGAAAGGAGAAACTACTAGAATTTCTAAGACCTGTAGCTATAGAGGAAAGATGCCTAACAGGAATGGTCTCTAGTAGAGAAATGCAACCACTGCTAACTCATAGCCTGGCAGGGAAGGAGCCAGAAAAATAAAAGTGTCTTACCTCTTTCCTCCTGGTATCTAATTTCCTGCTGGTATCTTCCTTGACAAAAGCAAACCACCAACTGAAGAACCGATGACACAGTTCATAAGAGATCAGTTTCCCGTAGCACAGAACAGGGTAGAGAAGAGTGAACAACAGATCCAAAGAGCCAAAGAGAAGACTAGCACAAGCAGCGTACAGATGATTAGGACTTGGAGTTCTGATACTTAGACCATCCAGAAAGAGATATAGACAGAAAGAAAGACTAAGATCAAGGTTTGCTAAACATCAAAATTTGAGTGTCTAGAAAAAATAAATAATAATAATAAAAAAAAAACAGATTTAAAGAGAGCTATTAGAAAAGCAGAGAGGTGGCTATTTCACACAGCAAAAACTCTTCCAAAGAGAGAGCAGCCAACAATCTTAAATGCTGTGGTGATACAAAATAAAGATAGAAAGGATATGTGAAGTTTCACTTACAGAGTGGCCATTTGGGAACTCAGTGATTCTATGAAATGGTAGGGATGGTAGCCATATTGTGCCCACATGAAGACAAGAAGCATGTGGAAATGAAGAGAATAAATATAGCTAATTTATTCCTGCATGGGAGTAAGAAATATGAAAGCATATTTTCCCCATTGTTTCTTTTTGTTGTAGTTGTTTTTTATGTTTATTTTTTTAAAGGATTGGAGACACAGCATGTGTTGCAAATTCCATCAGTTTAGCTGATATGATCTTGGTCTTTTTCTGTGGAGACTGGCCAAGCCAGCTTTAGGAAGATGATTTTGCCATTGTTCCTTAGGTAGCTGTGGTCCCCTCTGGAGCTGACTGCTTTGAACAAAATGAAGAGTCAGAAGGCTTGACGAATGGCCACCATTTAAAAGGCTGACATCTGGTTCTCTTTACTGCTCTGGGAACGGACTTTGTGTGTGGCTTTTCAGGGAGGGTCCACTGGACTACTAGGTCTGTTTGTTTAAATCAATTGAGATTATCATAGTATTTACCGATGCCAATTTGATAATAGGAAGACTTTCCAGCACTCTCTTTGCTTCCTCTCACCAAGGCATTTGATTATCTCACCTATCTGGGGATTTAAACATGAATCTCTAAAGTGCTAGACTTCCTCAGAAGACCAGATGTTGGAAGAGAAAACCACTGGGCTGTTCTACTTTATCACATTTTTGTGTTACTGTGACATATGGTGTGAAGCAAATATTAGTGCATAGAAGTATAAAACATCAGGATGCGTCTGAGTTATCTCTCCCCAGTTACATTTGATCTGTGAATGCCGGAAACACTCCATTTCATAGCCATATTTATCATTCAAAGTAAATCATGCTTTTGGGGGGCATAAAATGAGATGTTTTTGAATGCATGCGATTACCAACTATTGCGAATTTCTCCAAAGAAAGATTTGAATTATATGGTCAGTAAAAAAGGGTTGCTGTTTTAGAGTCCAAGGGAAGCTGAGGTGAAGGATAGAATATAATAGATTAATATTAAGCAAATGTCATCTTTCCTTTCCTCTTCAGTCCCAGAAATCAATTCCTTTAAGTATTGCCTTGTGGAGTATTTTTGTTTGTTTTGCTTATTTTGTTTTGTTTTTATTGTACAGTCATTCATGACATTTAAAATCTCTAAATCAGACTTTATAGATCAACTAATAATTTTTTATAGATTTCCATTTTATTTTCAGAGGTGTGTTGTTTGCATAGAAATGCACTTGGCTTTAAGGCATGCTAAAAATTACATTTAAAATAATTTGCTAATGGGAGAGAGGATTAAGATAAAAAAATGAAGACTCGTATTAGAGAAGCTGTGAGCAAATGCTAAATCTAGTGTTAGAGGTATGGGAGATTTCAGGAGGAAATTTAAGGTCAGCTTAGTTTCAGGAGGTTAAATGGACAATGTCAAGAACCCCGAGGTCCAAATTAGGAATCAGCAGGAGCATTGAGGTTATATCAGTGAAGATGTCTTAAGGAGGAAATCCCAAACTGTCCATCCTTGTTTTACTATCCTAGTGTCCCTTCCCTTACCCTGACTTGCACTAAAAAACATACAGTAAATGTAGGGTGAGGATTTTGAAATTTATACAGAAATTTCCCTGAAAAATGAAAGTCAGATGAATACTATCCTAAGCTCCTTATTGCTTGTCAATATAAGGAATAGACTAGGGAGTACTTAAAGTGTAATTTTTAGAAACTACTTTAAAAATTATTGCCTTAAGAACCTTACTTAGCTATCTTTCCCTCAGAATACCTTTCTAATTTTATATGTTTATATATTCTTTCCTCTCACCTCCTTCCCCCACCTTTATCCTTCAATGGGTTCAACGTAAGATATTGTCATTATGATTTATTTTGCTAGTCTTGATTTAAGTCTTTCTCTCTCTCTCCCTCTTTTTGTAAGATCCACATTACTTCTGCTCACCAAATAGGAAAGCCCATATGCAGTCATTCCTCTTGCTTTTCTCTCTGCCCTCTCCTCATGATAGTTCATTACACATATTTACATCTTGTTTCAAGATTTATGTCTTCTGCAATGAATCTGCTTCTACTCCTCCTAGAAGGCTTATGCTGTCTTTTGCGTTCCCATAGCATGTTTTGATTAAAACATTAAAGCACATTTCATGTTGTATTGTAATTTTATTTCTACCCTTCTACCTTCCCCAAACCACAATGACCTTTAACTCAAAGTTCTATCTTATTCCTGTCCATATCCCTAAAATTTGGTATAGTACATAGTATTTAACAACAACAACAGTGCTAACAAGGAGATACAGAAACAGAAACAAATTAGAGCAATGATGATAGTACCAAGTAAAAGATAATATTTATTGAGGGTTTATTATGGTCCAAATTTTGTCTTGGTCAATTTACATGTTAAAATTGTTAGAAGTAGATATGGTTGAAAGAAACAGAAAAGCTCACATTGGCAATTAGTTAAAAATGAAAGTAGTTTACTTTTTCCTCATATTCAAGAAGTTCATAGGCAGTAGGTCTGGACATAATATGTCACTCTTGATTGCAAAACTCCAGGCTCTTTGTATCTTGTGATCCTCCATTGTCAATCCCAATTCTGAAGGTCATCTCATGCTTCAAGATAGATGTTACAGCTTCTGGAGATCCATTATATCTGAATTGCTGTCAGTAAAGAAACAGAAGAGAGGCAAACTCCTCCTCTCCACTCACTTCTTTTAAGGTAGCTTCTCAGAAATTTCATGTGGAACATTGCTTATGCCGTATCAGCAGGAACTAGTCACATGATCATTCTTAACTGAAAGGCATGGTGAAAAATTGACTCTTTTTTATGTGTATGGAAAAAAAAACATTTATTTTCTATATCAGGCAACACAGCTAAGTGATTCAACTCTCCTGTAGCATTATGAAGATCATCCCTTCACCACAGTGCAAGATTTAAATGCATCTGCACAAGGGTATATGCTATATAAAAGTAGTAAGATTGCTGCTGCCCTGCCAAGTACTTGCACTACCTATCCAGGTCCTACTGCAATATTGATAATCTCAATGGTTTTATATATATTTATTTCTCAATGGAAATAAATCATGTTTAAAAAATAAAACATTTAAAAAGACAAGTCAAAATGCCTCAGAAACCATATATTCAACTCAAACTTTATGTATTTAAATGTTATATTTGCCTCCTGCTCAATACACCTTTATTTCACTGAAACGAAGCAATAAATCTTCCATACTGAAGTATCTTCTTTGAGCAATGAATCCAAAGGGAAAAAAACTGAAATGATTAGCAAAAATATAATAATTCTTAAAAAAGGAATTAACACACTCTTTTAAATTGTCTTTAGATATTTTTAAGGTTAAAAAGTGTTTAAAGTTTGTAATTCCTACTAGGAAAACATTATCTAAATAAAAACCCTAATAGCAAACTACTGTAAAATGTTTCAGTTGCACGTAGGGCAGAGAGGTAGGGATTATCTTCACAGTACTCTAGCTTTTTCCATGAGGTCAGAGGTACACTTGTTTGTGTTATTGTGATGTACATTAGGTGATCAAAGCTGCTTTTCCTTCGGCAAGGGCTTTATTTGAAGGACATTTGGCTGACAGTTTACTAATGAGATTCATAACTTTTTATATTTTGACCTATTTGCTGGCTTCTAAGCCACATGCTGGAAGGCCACCATAACTTCTAGACCCTGCATGGGTGTAAGAACCCCTGGATCATTAAGAATTTCATTGAGCCCAGGAAAACATGCCATTCCAGGCATCCTCCCTCCCATGCTAGGCATTCCTTCAGGAAAATTGCTAGGCATTCCCCCAGGAAAGCCGCCTGGGAAAGAGCCATCCTGAGCTCCCAATTGTCTTCAGGCTTCTTCCTCCCTCTAGGCTATCACATGTTCTTCCCAAGCCTTCTTAACCGTTTCTACTCTTTTTTTTTTTTTTAATCTCTTGTTCTTCACATTTTTGCTCATAATTTTCCCATGTTCAGCAATTTTCAGGGCCCTTGGTTGAACTTCTTTCAGCAAGCACAAGCATCTTCATCATAATCCGGTTTACAAGCATGGGTAAGATCATGTGCTGCTTCTTCCCAATGGCCTAGAAGTCTGTGTGCTTTCCCTTGCCACTCAAAAGGCTGAGCTGAATCAGGATTTATTTCTATAGCTCTGTCAGTCTCAGATGGCAGCTTTTGGCTTTTGTAATTTGATGAAGATAATGGCTCTCTTCGCATACAGAATGGCCAAGCAAGGATTTAGCTTGATTGCACCTGTGAACAAGTCAATGGCTTTCTGTAGTTCCCCATCATTTAGGGCATCAATGACAGCTACTTTTTTTTTTTTTTTTTCATTTGCCTTATCCATCATTTCCTCGTTTATCTCCACATTTTCATCTCCCATTTCTTGAGAGGCATCAGTGTCTGGTTCAATCACACTTTCATTGTCATTTCTAGACCACTTTTCTCACTTGATGGTTCATCTGTCGTCATGTTTTCCTCTACCTTCTTACTATCTGTTTTTCCTTGATATTGTCTTCTGATTTATTTTTATGAGTGGCAGGCGGTATTTTACCCACTGCTCTCCACTCCCACAGAAAGCACATTTCCTTGGTGTGCAGAACACTCAGATCCTGCTTACACATTTTCACCAAAGTCCAAAGCTTACTCACCTGTGGGGGTCTATGGTCTAGAAGCAATGAGAAGTGGCAGGAAAAATAGAGGTTGCAGCCTGATTCCAGGCATGAGTACTAGCTGAACATGACCATGTGGAAGGGACAGAAATGAAGTCTTTATTCTAGGAGGCCATGTGACTAAACAAAAATTGTAGATTCCATTAAGGAAAGAAGGAAGGAAGACTTGACATTAGAAGATAATTGGCAGTCTTTGTAAATTATCAAATGTAACCATCTAGATGATCTTATGAGTACTAACCTTAGGGTACTGCTATAAATACCATCCATTTATTAGACAAATATGATTGTGCATTACTGCACATTATATGTAGTTCTGGGGTCTTGGGATTTGGCAGGACATAAGGCATGCAAGCCCCTGTCCTCTTGGAGATTTTATTCTAGTTGGGAAGGCAGACATTAAAAAGTACATATATGATAGGCTATATGGTGATAAGGGTAATGAAGAAATGCTAATCAGAGTAAGAGAATAGTGTATAATGCAGTTAATTTAAGAAGAGTGATCCTGAAAGGACTTTGAAGAGGTGACTTCTGAGCAATGATCTGAATAGAGCCACAAGAGCACTGGGACAGGTTTCCAGGCAAAAAGAACAAAAATACCTTCAATTGGGCATTAGGGAGTTTGCAAAAATGCCAGTGAATATGGAAATAAAATCAAAGAAAGAGAGAGGCAGAGTCAGGCTACATAGAGTTGTAAACAACAGTATGGAGCTTGAGTTTTATTTTCAGTTGGATGGGGCCACTAGAGTTTTGGGACTAGTGAGTGAAATGATTAAATTTATGTCTTAAATAAACCATTTTGGTTGCTGCATAAATAATGGGCTCAGAGGTTAGGGGGCCAGTGGGATAGGAGGCAGAGTGAAAGCAAAGAAAGCAAAAAAAGACTATTTCAAGAGTGTACGTGAGAGATGATGGCCTGGACCAGGATGGCAATAATATTGAATGTGGTAAGTGATAAAAGTCAGGATATACTCTGAAAGTGGAGGTGATGGCTTAATGTGGTAGGAGTGAAAGATACCAAGGATGACTTGTAGGTTTTCATAATCTTAATATAATGTGTCAACTTGGCTAGACCATGGTGTCCGATATTTGGAGTTGCTTCTCTAATCTTTTTTCAAAGGCACTAATGGCTACTTCCGTTGGTGAAGAGAACATGGATAGTCTGTGGTGTGATATGACAATATTCACAAAGTATCACCATCAAATACTCCTGATTAAATACTTATGAGGCAAGTTTCTGAGTGACCATGCATTTAATATTTTAGAACATTTTTATCAAAATAATGAGTATGAAATTGGCTAGTTGCTCCTAATTATACTGGACCAAGTGAGGAAAATAGAAGGGTGAGCTTAGGAATCAAATTCCCAGCTCATGTGCTGCATAAAGGATCTGAAAGTTTCTGTCTGTCCTGAAAGAAACCCTTATCACCTGTAGTCAAAGAGCTGAGATTGCTGAAACCAAACTTAGAGTCTCATCCTGCAAGTGTTGAATTACAATGCAAATTTAATTTTCAACCTCACAGGGTGTCTGCTATTAAAGTGAGGGCATAAATTGGGAAGGAATGAGATCCTGAAAATTGGAATGAGGACATATGGGAAGATCCTGATAAAGCTGGGGACACTCAATCCTTTAACTCCCATGAGTCTTCTTTGCCAGTAGATGCAGCCACTCCATCCTCATCTGAGGAGATTAACCTTGCTGTGCTTGAAGAAATTATAATGGCCTCTCCTGAGGTAGTTGCCTTGCAAGACGCTGCTCATTCTCTTCAGAATCATTCCCCACCACTCTGTTTCTAGATCCATCACGGACTAACGTTCCTGTAGGCCCCTATTGATGATGTGCAAAATGTGACCCATAAAGAGATGTAGTACACTCCACAAGAACTACATGATTTTTCCAATTTTATATAAACAGAAATCCAGGAAATATGGGTGGGAGTCAATATTAAAGGTGTGGCATAGTGGTGGAAGGACCATAAAATTGGATCAGCAGAATTTATTGATATGAGTCCACTAAGCAGAGAGCTGGATTTAATGTTGCAGTTTCGGGGATTAGAAAGAGCTCTACTGGTTGGATGGTTGGCTACCTGAAATACAAACCAACAAGTGGCCTACACTAAACAAACTGAAATGCTAGAACTTCCTTGATCGACTATAGATGAAGACATTCAGAAGCTTAGGGAGATTTGAATGTTAGAATAAACTTATTACTTAAGATCTACTCATCCACCCTAGGAGGGTACAGAGGACATACTTTTCAATATGACTATAAGCAGTAAGCTTGTGAGGGGAGGCCCAACATTCTTGAAGAGCTCTGTGATTATTTTCCTCTGTAGGTCAGAAATTATAGTGGGAACAGCTGTCACTGAATTGGAAAACCTAAATGTAAATGGAACTGAATTGGCAAACCTAAATGCAATGAAAGTAATCCTAAAATGGCAAAGGCCAAGTGGTGCTATTTAATCACCAAAGGCAAGCTGGGCATGGTCACTATAATGGACAGCATAATAAAAGCAGCAATCAGAACAGTATGATGTGCAGAGAGCTACAGCATTGGCTAGTTGATCATGATATTTTAGGAGTAAAATACATGGTAAGTCTACTAAATTATTACTTTATTTGTATAAACAAAGAGTTCTAGGTCAAAGAAAGAAAAGTCGAATTTGAATCATAAAAGCAGAGATAATTGACAAATTAACTAATTAATTAATTATCTGAACTTGAGCCAGTGTAAGGCGCAAGAGCCCTTGAACTGAGTGAAAGGGAGGCCAGTTCCCCTTTAGGAAGGACCCCACTACTGCCAAAAATGTATACTACTCTTCTTTCTCCCAGTCTATTCCAAAGGAATACATGGCCTTTTACCAAGGTGACTGCGCATTGAGAAAAAGAAAATAATGACTTTTTTTACAAGTTGCCAATGGCACTTTTTTTTTTTTTTTCCTTTCAACATCCTATTCTGTAGCTTTCTTGGCCCTTTTTATCTGGATGCCAAAGAGCCAGGCATTGGGACTGTCCATGCTAAGACCTTAAAGTTCTTCTCCTTTGTAATGACTCTGGTTCTTTCCTTCTCATAGACATTCCCTATGGGCATGACCAGTCTTGTTAGCTGGGTAGATAATTTGAGTTCCTCAGCAGAGTTGTCTTCCTCTTTGGGGGCCAAGGGCTTCCTGGGAAAGACGATGAACTTGGAGTAGTACTCCTTTAACTACTGCATGTTGGACTGCAGGGATTTCATAGACTTATTCTACTTTTTTGATCCATTGAGATCCCAATGACCTGTGCTGCCTTCTTGTAGATGACAGACACCCTCAACTCTTCCAAGCTGAAGCCCCTTCTAGCTTGTACTTTGGTGTTATACCTTACTGTGGGACACTTTACAATGGACTGGGTAGGTCTACATGCCGGGTGTGGGGTGATGCAACATGTTTTGGCTTGCTGGGCCTTGTGTCTGCAGATCTCTTGGCACCAGCTGGTTGAACCACATGGCAGTGTGCCCCTGCCAGTCCTGTGGAAGTGGGGCTTCAGGACTTATGCTATTTCCAGTGGGTGACATGGCTGCTTCCTCTGAGGGAGAACTGAAAATAATGACTTTTTGAGGATTATTGGACACAATTTCTGCATTGTCACCAAGATGATATGATACATGTATATATATATATCTTTGAGTTTATTCCCTTTTCTCTCTTTACCTATAACATAAGATATATTCACTTCACATCATAGTATTTAATTATAAGATATCAAGAAGAAAAGTGAATATCACCAAAGAATTTTGCATCTTTTTCTAGAGAAAATACGAGTGTGCCTTGATTGTACACAGGATATCTGTATCATGTTAGAATTATGACCTTATTGTGGCCTTTATTTGGGGGGTTTAAGAAGATGCATAGGATGTCAAGTTGACAAGGGGTGGACTGTGATGGTTAATTTTATGTCAGCTTGGCTAGATGTTGCAGTGAAGATACCTTTTAAGTTAACATTTAATTTAATTTAGATTAACATTAACATGATTAATGTGATTAACATTTAAATCAGTAGACTCTGAACAAAGCAGATTACCCTTCATAATGTGGATAGGTATGCTCTAATCAGTTAAAGGCCTTAAGTGCAAAGATTATGATCCCCCAGAGAAGAAGGAATTCTGCCTTTTGACTGCATTTGGATTTAAGTTGCAACATTAACCCCTCCCTGAGTCTCTAGTCAATTGGCCTTTCCTACAGACTTTAGACTTGCCAGTCCTCACAATTGCCTAAGCTAATAATTCTTTACAATACATCTCTTGGGGATCTCTGAGTGGCTCAGTGGTTTAGCGCCTGCCTTTGGCCCAGGGTGCGATCCTGGAGTCTCGGGATCAAGTCCCACGTTCAGCTCCCAGCATGGAGCCTGCTTGTCCCTCTGCCTGTGTCTCTTCCTCTCTCTCTCTCTCTCTCTCTTTCTCTCTCTCTCATAAAAAAAAAGTGTAAAATACATCTCTTTTCCTATATGTTTACATATCTTATTGGTTTTACTTAGTGAATAACCCTAACTAATATATTTTTGATCTGAGCAGGTAGGTGAATTATAACGTTGATGAAGATGAAACGGAGAAGTGAATTGTGGTGGGGAAGTGAGAAAGGAAATGGAGAAAAGCATGAGTTTTATGTTAGACATGCTAATTTTGAGAACCTTATTAGACAACCACGTAGAGATGTTGAATAAGCAATTGGTAAATGAGTTTAATGCTCAAGGGATATGTCAGAACTAGAAATCTAAAATTGGGAGCCATCAGCATATAGAAGATGTTTAAAACACTGGGACTAATGAGCTCAGAGAATGTTGATAGAGAACAGAAGGGAGCTGATGACTGAGTCCTGAGGAAGTCCAATGTTTAGAGGTTAGGAAAAAGGAGAATCAAGCAAAAGACACTGAAAAAGAATAGCCACAAGTTCTAGTACAAGAAAACCCAGGAGAATATAGTGATTTAGAAGAAAAATAAAAAAAGATGTCTTAGGAACAGGGAATTCATCAACTGTGTCAGATGCTGCCAAGAATTGGGAATTGTTCATTGGGTTTGGCAGAGTGGAGGTCCATGGTGACCTTGAGAATATCAGTAAATGGTAGGAGTGAAACCTGACTGGGCTGCCGCAGATGGCATTTCACATGTTTTTCTGATCCTCAGAACTCTATTCATATTCTACATCCAAATAATGACTTCAATTCTTATTTCACTGGGAGGAAGACTCAAAGCAACCAGAAGAAAACTGCAATATCTCCCCATTATGAAATCTAGCTATCTGTTGCATTTTTATGCATATACTCAGCTCTCCTGCTCCTATTTAACTCCTTGCTTTGCTTTTTTAAGATTTTATTTATTTATTTGAGAGAGAGAGAGAGAGAGAAAGAAAGACAGAGAGAGGGCAGACTTGAGCATGAATAAGGTGAAGGGCAGAGCGAGAGGGAGGAGTAGACTTTCCACTAAGCAGGGAGCTGGATGTTGAGCTCAATCCCAGGACCCTGGGTTCCTGACCTGAGCTGAAGGAAGATGCTTAATTGACTGAGCCACTCAGGTACCCCTCATTCTTTGCTTTAATTTAATATCAACCTCCCAGAATGTACTCAATCTCATCCCCTCCTGCCTGTTCTGACTTTTCAATTGCAATTATACTTTCTCCTCTGCATCATTTTTCTTTCTTTACTGCATTGCTAATATTACCATACAAAAAGGCAGAAATATCTTCCACTAAAAAAAAAAAAATCATCCCTGGACTTTGTTGTAGCAAAGATATATGGCTCCCAGTTATAATTTAATGTATTATAGCCTCCTTACCCTATGCTGTGCTAGAACCAGTCTGTTAATGCAGACCTAAGGAAGCATCCATGCATTCAATGTTCAGTAATTTGAAAATATTAACAGTGAAAAGAGGAAATTAAAATTTTCTAAGTGGCTTCTTTTGGGTTTTCACACCAACTAACTAGTAGTCAATACAAATGCCCCTTGCTGCTTCCCCAACAATCTTTCTCTGCTCTTAAATCCTATGAAATCCTGCAGCATCGCCCCATTTCTGTGCTTATCTTTACAGCAAAATTCCTTAGAAATTTGTCTATTCTTGCTACCTTTACTTCCCCAATGGCTATTTTTCTCCTCAACTCATCCCAGTCAGGCTTTGCTCCTGCCATTTACTGATGTTCCACTTCTCAAGGTCACCATGGATCTCCACTATGCCAAACCCAATGAACAATTCCCAATTCTTGGCAGCATCTGACACAGTTGATGAATTCCCTGTTCTTAAGACACCTTTTTATTTATCTTCTAGATCACTATATTCTCCTGGGTTTTCTTGTACTTGAACTTGTGGCTATTCTTTTTCAGTGTCTTTTGCTTGATTCTCCTTTTTCCTAACCTCTAAACATTGGACTTCCTTGAGGCTCAGTCATCAGCTCCCTTCTGTTTTCTTTTTTTTTTTTTTAAGATTTTTTAATTTATTTATTCATGATAGACAGAGAGAGAGAGAGAGAGAGAGAGAGGCAGAGACACAGGCAGAGGGAGAAGCAGGCTCCACGCAGGGAGCCCGACGTGGGACTCAATCCCGGGTCTCCAGGATCGCACCCTGGGCCAAAGGCCGGCGCCAAACCGCTGAGCCACCCAGGGATCCCCTCCCTTCTGTTTTCTATCAACATTCTCCCTATAATTGACCTCATTAGTCTCAATATTTTAAACACTTTCTGTATGCTGATACATCCTAGGGAAATACAGAATGATTGTTGGGCTGTGCTGAGTCCTACTTGAAGTTTGCCATCACAAATTCAGAATGTTCCTGTTAGAACACCGAATGTTTTTCTTTAGCCACACTGAGATGCTATGGAGCAGCTACAAAGGGATCGAGAGCCAGGTTTAAGCAGAGTTAGAGTCTGTCATATAAAAATCATATGTATGGTGGTAGGCAAAATTTTAAAGACATCTCTCTAAGATCCTATCCTCTGATTATTCCATCAGACACTACCCTAGGTCCTACCATAAAGGGACTTTGGAGATGTAAGATTATTATCAGCTGAGTTTAAGATAAAGAGGTTATCTTGCATTATCCAGGTGGGCCCAATATAATCACATGAGCCATTAAAAGCAGAGAGGCAGAAAAAGAGATCATAGAAATTAAAAGTATTAGAAGGATTCTACAAAACTTACTGTCTTTGAAATGTAGTGGTCCACATGCAAGGACCAGTAAGTGTCCTCTAGGGGCTAAGGGTAGCTCCCAGCGAACAGCCAAGAAAGAAATGGGACCTCAGTCCTACATCTGCATGGAACTGGTTTTGGCCAACAACCTAAATGAGCTTAGAAGTGGATGATTCCTCAGAGCCTCCAGGTAAGAGCCCACAAGACTCTGACCTATAGAATTGTGAGATAAATAAACAAATGTTGATTCAATCCACTATATTTGTACTGATTTGTTGTGGCAGCAATAAAAACTCATGCATAGGTAGCAAAGGTCAAATTGTTGAAAAAAATATGCAAAGGAGCAGTCATTAGTAATGGACTGTAGAATCCTACCTAGCAAGGTAGGGAAGGAAGAAATAGGAAGAGAGGAGTTTTGAGTAAAGAGGATTAAAATTCTTAATGAACTGAAGAATTATTGGAACCCGTACTAAAAGAAATAAGCTGAAAAGAGATTGGATACAAAATATGACTGTAAGAGTGGGTAGAAGAAATGGAATAAAAGATAAAATTATTGGGAGAAGGGAGGAGAATTTATTGTTAGAAGCCAGGATAGTAGATGGATTTTCTGTATGTATGGTGAAACCCAATAACATAGTGACAGGTATAGTAGTAAAGGACACCCTATTGAATGGGGCAAGTCCTGAGAGTAAAGGGTAAGGAAAAAAGCATGGTATTGATGAGTGATTATGTTATGAAGGGATGGTAGGCAGGTTAGTTTATGGCATTTGCTTCAAACAACATTGTATTTTGGAATGGTGAGAGAATAAATGATTTAGACACAGTAAGAAAGAACAAGGAAGACAATTATCCTACCACACACCTCTTACATAGAGTGATAGTGGTAAAAAACAAAACAAAACAAATAGCTGTCACAGGAAACAGCTTTAGGAAACTATTTTCCTTTAGAGAAAGAAGGGGAGGAGATTGCTTAGGAAATAGTTTTTGTTTGTTTGTTTGTTTTTGTTTTTGTTTTGTTTTCTGATGATGACCATGAATTACAAAGGGAAAAGTAGAAGAGTTTGGTGCTTTGTTGTGGCAGAGGTGGTAGTCATGGTAGGAGATGAGAGCTTGAGTTAGATTTAGGATTATATAGAAACACAGGGGAATAGGAGTTCTTGTAAAGAACATCATATAAATCTTGGACAAAATGTATGTCTTGTGGAGACAAAAATGTATGGCAGTCTTTTTGGAGAAGGTAGGCCATTAATTTTTTTTTTTTTAATTTTTATCTTTTAATTAGGTTCCATGCTCAGCATGGATGGAGCACCAACATGGGGCTTGAACTCACAACCCTGAGATCAAGAGTTGATCTGAGATCAAGAGTCAGATGCTTAACCAACTGAGCCACCCAGGTGCCCCAATAGCCATTAATTCTAATTTTACCTTTCTTCTTGGAATTGATTAAAAAACAAAACACAACAATAGGGCTGAGCTGGTAGTATTACAGGGGTAGAAATTAGTGATCTCATTAGATACATGAATAAGTTCTCTGGATCTTCTTTAAATCCTGATGTTTTACATTTAATAAAACTGAGGCAAAGAAAGATTTGAATACATCTCCTAGTTTCATCAACAAGCAAGTAGGAGAGCTAGGATACAAACTCGAGCAACTCGAGCAAACTCTGGGGTTTAGGTTGATATCAGTTTGCTGAAGACCCAACTCTAGTAAGAGGCAGACCTAGGCATATGGGACTTCCAAGACTACATCATCATAATGCCATGTTTTTCTATCTTGTGCTTTCTCTTAGAGCATTGTTCTAGGAACCCAGTCACCATGCTGTGAGGAAGCCCAGTCTGCACGGAGAGAAAAGGAAGCCTGTGGGCCCTCAGACTCAGCTATCTATCATTAGATAAATAGCACCAACTTGCCAGCCATGGGAATGAGCCATCTTGGATATGGATCTCTAACCCTAAATTGTGCTCCCCAAATGATGCCACATGGGGCGAACACAAGCCTTTCCTTTTGAGTCTTGCTCAAATTGCATATTCATGAGCAATGGAAAGAATTATTGTAATGTTAAGCCATAAAATTTAGGAGTTTCTAATGCAACAATAAATAATTTGAACATTTATACACCAAGCTACCTGATGTCCCTGAGCTTTTGCTTCCCTAGCTGTAAAAAGAGGATCAGATTATCAGACCAGAGGGTTGTCCTACAGATTCACAAAATGGAACTATGGCACAGGTAGTTAATCAAAATTGCCTTTCTCCTCATCCCCTCTGTAGCCTCTCAGATTAGATGAAGCAACAAGAAGTGTTTTATATGTATATAAGTAGGCAAGAAGATGGGAGGAAGAAGGATGGCTACTCTGCTGATTCTCATCACCGAAATCGCTCACATTTTTACTTCAATTTTACTTTAGGTCTCTGCTCTAATGCCATTTTCCTAAAGACACTCATCTGGATTCCCCTCTGTAAAAAAACAGCATATACAGACTCTCCATCTTGTCCCTTTCTACACATTAACATTCATTTTTTTCCTTCATGGTACGTATCATCTAAATATTATATATTTCTGTGTCTATTATACTGTTTCATTCCACTAACATAGAAACTTCATGAAAGCAGGAACTTTCACTTATGCCCCACTCTCTCTGCAGCGCCTGGAACAGTGCCTGACCTACAGCACGAATTCCATAAATATTTGTTGAGTAGCTCAATGAATGAATTCTTTCTGGTATAGTCCCTCCTCTTGTTTTAATTTACTTCTTTCAGATGGCATGCAGAAGAACATGTTGAATGGAACATTGACTTTAAGATTAGAAAGTCAGACAGACTCTAAGAAAGGAAGAGGCAGTCAAATATGCCAATTACTTCAGAAGGGTAATGGCATATTTTGAAATTTGGAGGCTGCCTCATTAAAATTCATTTTGTGCTACATAAAATAAGGAATTGGGAGCCTGACAGAAATGAAACTCAAATAGGCATTCATTCCCTTTATCTTTTTACAAGACAGATCAATTAGTAATTTTATGGTTGAAAAAACTCATTTTTAAATGTTATGTGGGACTTAGTGTAATATCAAATCTGGCCTAATGTCACCTTTATTAAGGAATTGAAAACACTTTTACATCTGTTCATTCCATTAAAAAAAAAAATACCGAGAAGCACATTTCTGCCATCTAAAGTTTATAACGGAGGAGAAAAATGGGCACAGAAGTGATCTTGTTGCATAATTAACATCCCAAAAAGTAAAGACAAATGATCAGTCAGCACTGGACCAGAACATTTTGAGCTGCATTTACATTTGTAAACCAAGCTACGGAAACTCTCCCAAACAGGTGTGTTAGAGAGTCCAGATGGCCTCAACAAGAGGCCAGGAAGCCAACACCTTCTGCTGTGTTTCTGGCCACTCTCACAGGCTCAGTGGGTTTGGCTGCATCAGTGCCTTGTGCTGGGGGGCAGCCAAGGGGACACACAGGTGGTGCCGGATGAGAAACAGGGTTTCCAACAAGAGAGTGCTGTGCTGCTGGAGAATTGCCTCCTTTCTACTACCGGGTTATAAAACTAAGATCCAAGTCATTTATGGCTGGTAAAGATCCTAGATACTTTTAGATAAGAGAGCATAGGTGTTATTTAACCTCAATATCCTAACTCAGGTAATTACATTATGCCACCTGAAATTTTCCCTATGGGTTCAATCAAATCTGGTATTTGCTTTTTAGTCCTGTGTGCAGTTGCTGTGCTATTAAGCAGCTGCTGAGCACCACTCTCCACAATACAAAGAGTGCGTATTCTTTACGAGTTGGATGGTGGGATGAGGATGTGTGATGCTGGCAAGCCTTCATGTGGATCTAGTTCTAGCAGGATGTTTCACTAATTATAAACAAGAAAACCTTTGGCCCTTTTGATTGCAAACAGAGCCTTGGGAAAGTGATGCTGATTGATTCATTTAGTCCCTTCCAGTGAGAGTGAAGCAGCAAGGGAATTTTGCAAATCACAAACTTAATGATGGAATCTTTATCTGGTGGAAGGAACCCCAAGGAGTGATAGTTGTGCAAACAGAACTACTGAGAGCCATAGGCAAAGTACTTTGATGGAGGCCACTTCTTTCTTCTCTCCTTTTAGCTTTTCTGCCAACTTTCCTCCATCTAGCATTCATGTTCTAGAAGAGACTTACCCATGGAGGTAAAACCAATTTTGAAGAATGCTGGCAGGGCCCAATTTTCCAAATACCTATCTTTTCATTCTCGTATAGGATTCTGTTGGGTTAAGACTTTGGATTTTCAGAAAGGATCATTAAGATCAGTGTGTTAATTTAGACAATTAATCATAGCTACATGTATTATTCCAGCAGCTTTTAAATAGTTCCCTGGACAAATACAGCAAAGGAGATTCTCACAGAGAACAAACTCCCAGGTGTGTACAGGATTGTGTCTAATTTCAGGAGTACTAGAATTCCACTGTTCTATCACTATTCTGGAGCTTCAGTGGACAAGTGAGGGAAGGAGACACTGTTGTAGGAATATTGAGTGCTTTTTAATTTACATAAGGAGAAATAATTTACAAATGCTAGTTCCTTGGCAAAGAAAGGGAATGGCCAAACTGTAAGTCCTTTTATTCAACCCTTTTTCTATAAATCTATAGTTGCAGAGAGAAATTTAACTTGCTCAACAAATATACTTCCCTGTAGAGAAGTCTGAGCTAGTCCTCAAAGTTTTAAAATAAATCCTTTCGAGCATTCCCCACTCAAATGACCACTTTTTATCAATATTAAAATCTGTCGGAGCAGTTTGCGTCACTTAGAATTTGTATGGCTTCATGCAACAGCAACCTCAAATATGGCTTAAACAGATTTTTCTCACATGACCAGAACTCCAGAGGTGGGCAGTCCAAAATTGGGGCAGTTGTTTTGGGAAGTCATTAAAAACTAGGCTCCTTCAACCTCCTGGTCTGCCATTCTTAGCTTGTGTCTTAACTTCATGATTGTAAGATGGCTGTTATACCTCAGACATTGCATCTGTATTCTAGCAAGAAGAGGAAAAGAGAAGAAAAAACAGAAAAAAGGTTCATACAGGCTGAGTTTGTCCCTTTTGACAGGAAAACAACATCATTCCTAAAATCTCCCCATTTGAGATCTCCTCTCACCAGCCACAACTGGTCCACATAATCCTCTAGTTGTAAGGAGGTATAAGATGGTAGGTTCTTTTAATTGTCTTGGACCATTCATGACTGCTATCCTGAATGAAATAAGAGCTGATAAGGAAGTAGGGGTATAAATAAATTCATTATGAATAAGAAATTCAAATTACGAGTAAAAAGGAGGAAAATAGGTATTATAGGTTAACAAGCACTGGATGCCACATTTGTCACTAATAAACTTCATAAGCTCCATTGAGTATCTTCATTTTCCTTCTTGCCATTGACCTTGAGGATGTGCAGATTGTTTTGAGTATGAATCAATACCCACTGTCCCCAGAAAAATTCCCATCAGCTGTAACTTTACTATATGTAAGATTTATAGTTTTAGACATACTCCTGTCCTTCTCCTATATTGACTTATGCACACAGTGTTGAAAATTAACTTTTGTACACTGTTAGAAAGGAAAAATCTCTTCCTCTATCTCTTATATCTCTTACATTCAGTCTAGGGGGTTTGTGAATTTAATAAAACAGATCAAGAGGAGAAAAAGCACAGAACTTTTGTTAATAGTTACATGCACAGAAGTTCATAGAAAAGTGACAGTCAAGGGGAACCTGGGTGGCTCAGTCAGTTAAGCATCTGACTCTTGATTTTGAGCTCAGGTTGTGATCTCAGGGTCATAGGTCAAGCTCTGCATCAGGTTCCACACTCAGCAGGGAAGATTCTACTGAGAGATACTCTCTCTCTCCCTCTCTCCCTGCCCTCCCCACCCACTGATGCACACACTCTCTCTTTAAATAATATAATATTAAATAAATAAATAAAATATTTAAAACAATGACAGTCAAAAATGTGGTTAGATTTAGAGGCTTATATATCATTTTAACAAAGGAAGGAAAGTTGGAGCTTCAAAGGGACAATAGATTATAGGGAAGGGACTAGAAATATACCAGGCAGCTGATGGGAGATGAGTTATTTTCATAAGGTTTGTTTGTACAAGCTCACCTTTGTGTTGGCTTTTTATCCCAGGTGACAGTCACCCTTCTCTTCTGGGTAAGATGGGGTCACCTTCACAAAGGGAAATTTATGTTCTGCTTTTAGGCATATAATGGGGAGGACAGAGAACTCTTTCTGCATCTATTAGCTCTCAGTTGCCTTTAACTCCAAGTAATCCTTACGTCAAAATGGCATATTTTGGGGTGGCATATCTTGATATCCCTTCAACGCCTATCTGTCTCCCTGATATTGCCATTTGTCGAGGAAAAAAAGTTGACAATTTTATGGTGAAATTTTATTTATGTCTATAAGAGCCTGAAGCTGAAAGTCAAGTAGAGGAGTCTGTGCATAGGTGTTAAATTAATTATAATAAACCTCAGAGTTGATTGTGTTCCAATAATGACACTGATAGCTCAGAACAGCTGCAGTAGACAGTAAAGTTAGTCCACTGTTCTTTACCATGGAGTTAACATTTAATCCAGTTGACAGAATGAGACTCAGGACACACTGTTGATGGCTGAATATGAGAGGCACAGAGAAGAGAAAATGAAATGCTGACATTGAGGATGCTGCTAGGATAAGCAGTCACCAGATGGGAGGACAGAGCCAGCTGGAAAGTAGAAGGTAACTTTGAAATCCAACTTAACCTTCTCCCTGAACCAGGAGGCCGATTTTGCTTCTACAGGCTAGAGCCAGATGCCCTAATTGTTATCCAATTTGCTTTAAACTGAATCCTTTTAAGTAAGTATTTTTATATTTAACTGAGAAGCATTAACAGGTTTTATGAATTATATTTCATTAGGCTCTTCGGTTATAAACATAGTCTTTTTTTAAAATTTTGCCTTGATTTAATTTAAGAGTCAGTATGTAAAATTATTGAGCGAAGATTGGGTCATTGTTATGAAATGAAACTATGGTTGTTAAATTGAACAGAGGGGAGGAACCATGCACTTGGGAAAATTCAAACTCATTTTTACTTCCCTCTGGTCACTAAGGCGTTGAGGAAGAACTCTTCCAAAAAACACTATGATTAGCATGTAAACAGAGCCTTAATCTAGGCTCTCAATGGCCCCTTGGAAGTGTCCTCAGGCCGGACCCACACCCAGATCTAGATGGGAAATGTTTATTCTCTACTATCAAGTGTCTGTTTAAAAAGGCAATTCTTCCTCCACTGCTGCTGAGGAATAGAAGGGTTTCTGAAAAGTCTGTTAAAAGGTAATTTAACTGTCTAAAACAAAACACAAGATAACTGTTTCCAGTAAAATTGCAGGAAAATTTCAAGAAAGCAGAGTGAATTTTCTTATATGGAATCTGGCCAAAACAAAGGCTAACTCATTTCCATTAGGTCTTTAATGGACACAATTTTAGGGCCACTGCCTCTTGTGTTAAAATGTCTCCTCTATGGTTTTGAACTGTCTCTCCTCAATGTAGCTGAATCCTAAATTATTAAATTGGCCACTCTGCTTTGCATGTTTCATTGTATGTGTTTTTTTAAAGATTTATTTATTTTAGACTGAGAGAGAGCATAAGTAGGAAGAGGGCAGGGAGAGAATCTGGAGCAGACTCCCTGCTGAGCACAGAGCCTAACATGAGCCTCAATCTCAGGACCCATGAGATCATGACCTGAATTGAGAAACCAAGAGTCAGAGGATTAACTGACTAAGCCATTCTGATGTCCCTCATTGTGATTTTTTTTCTGAAGTTTATTTTTTAAATTGATCTCTATACCCAATGCAGGGTTGAAACTCATGACCCCAAGGTCAAGAGTCGCATGTTCTTCTGACTGAGCCAGCCAGGGGCCCTCCATGTTTCATTGCTTTATTATTATTTTTTTAACCTCAAAGCCTCCTTTTTAAATGTACACCAGTCCAGCTGACAGACAACAGTTCTATCTCCATTTTGCTATTTCTGTTTGCCATAATTTCTCTCCTCAGGCTAAAGTACATTTTAATTGAATGAAACCATCATTTTGTATTCAAGTTAGATAAAAAGTTCAGTCTTCCCTTAGTGTGGTTCACCTTATTAAATGGCCTGTACAAGATATACTGATCTTGAGTTTGAAACTCTAAGCTCAGAGATTTGTACATTTCTGGGGATCCTGAGAATATGGTCACAGGACAGAGGGTATCAAGAACTTCTCAGTTTTAATAGTAATAATAGAAAGATCCTACCTCAGCTGGGCTACATTTAACCTGGAAAGGGAATGAAATGGAAAACCAGATTGTTTTATAATTGACAGCTTTGTCTCTCAGCAGATGGCTGTAATCTCCTGCATGTGCCAAACACAGACTCTAGGATTTTTGAGTTTGTAGTGAAAACAGAAAGGACAAATATTTATCGTAATTACAACATTTGTGCATTGGATATAGTTTCACAGCCTTTTAATCCTCCTTGATTAGAAAATACAGAGTGTTTTTTTTTTTTCCTTGCCAATTGAAGAAGTTTGTTTACCATCACTTTAAGAAACATTTCAAGTTTTAATAAATATAAAGCTAGGTCAAACAGAAACAGAAAACAGTTATCTTTCTAGTTTACTTCCCAGTGAATCTATATGTCCCACTCAGAAAGTTTCAATCAGCACTAGTAGCCCCCAGTCAGCAACTACAGCACTCAAATTCAAGAGGCATTGTAGTCAATTTTGGATTTGCCTGAGAAAATGATCCCGTTTTCAATATTTTTTCTTTCCACTCATTACTGTTGGTTAGTTATTGTCAAGAAGGTCAGTTGGGGATCTCTGGAGTGATTTACATAATTAGGTTCTCTGTGTAGTTTATGGAAATTACTTTTGGGGCAACTTGACCCTCACCTGATTAATCCCATCAGATTATGTCCACCTTCATTGTTAATAAATCACTGGTCAGCATCTGCATTATGATCATCCTGAAAAGTACTGAGCTATTTCCGGAGAACTGAAAATTATAATTCAAATGTGAAGTCCTTGGACTGAAGTCAAGGTTCTCCTCAGTTTTGGAGTAATGGAAATATAATATTATTTATATATAATATTTAACATATTTATAATAGTATCAGAAACTGCACCAGCAAATGTGAATTCAACACACACATCCTCTACTTTAAATTTTGGTGCCTTGGGCAAGTCAGCTGATTTTTTCTTGACTTGGTAAATGTTAAGAATTTACCAGTGTTACTTTGAGGACACCAATGGCTCAGTCCATTGGGCATCCAACTCTCAGTTTTGGCACAGGTAATGATCTCAAGGTTGTGAGATTGAGTTCTCAGTAGGGATCTGAGCTCAATGAAGAGTCTGCTTGAGATTCTCTGTGTCTGCAGGGTGGGCTGGCAGGCTAGAGACCCAGGAGAGCCAATGTTCCAGTTGAGTCTGAGGCAATCTGCTTTAGAATCAGGAAAAACTGATGTTCGCAGATGAATGTTGAAGATGTAGTCTGCTGGAGAAGTCTCCCTTACTCAGAGGAGACCAGTCTTTTTATTCTATTCAGGTCTTCAACTGACTGAATGAGCTCATCTGCTTTACTCAAATTCTATTAATGTAAACATTAACTTCATCCAAAACGCGTTCACAGAAACACCCAGAAATGTTTGACCAAATCTGGGCATCTCATGGCCTGGGAAAGTTGACACATAAATTTAAGCACCATACTCAGTAAAAGTCACCCCAAAATAGATTGTCCCTGACTTCCACTTCTGTATTCATACTACCACCAGGGTGAACCTTAAGTGCAAAGCAGATCACATCATTTCCTTCTTAAAACTATTCAATTATTCTACTTATCCCAAGGGACAAATGACACACTTCTTAAAACCACCTTTAAGCCTTCTCCATTTCTCACCTGACTTCAGTCTCTTTCCAAGTATACTTCCTACTCCTCAGGACCACTCCCATCCCACCAAACGAGCTCCTTCTCTTCTAGTCTACAGAACTATTTACATTTCTGACAACATACCAAATTTTCATGCCTCTTTATCCAGGTTCTTCCCTCTGCCTTCACCCTTCCCCAATTCACCCATCCCCAACTATATTTGCCTCTAAAACATGTATTCAAAATCCAAGAACCATCTTAAGCATCGCCTTCTCAAGAGATGGCTTTATTGAACTCCAAAGTTATCTTCTTCTTGATATTACCACTGAACTATGCCACTATAGCATTACTCTGAAATGTCTTCATTTTCTCTTTATGTCTGGCTGAAGCTCTGTTAAGTCCAAGAACTATCTTTTTTTGTTCTCTCAGTGTCCCATGTAGTATCCGATTCCCATTAAGAACTCAAAAATTGTTTGTGGAATGAATGAAAGATAAGGGATTAGATATATAAATTGGGGCCTAATTTGACAATCAGTGGGGGAATCACTAAACATTTTTAAATTAAAAAAAATCTCTTCTTGAAAGAAGTAAGAAGGAGTTGTATTTTAAAATTAATCTGTCATTGATGGGGAGAAGGGTTGAAGGCAAGATGGAAGAAAGAAAAAGAAATGAGGGAGGCTATGTAGGTGATTATAATAGTCCAAGGTCAAGATAGGAAGGAGTTAAACCAGGCAAATGGAGTAGAAATAGGAGATGCACCTATTTATGAATATTTTCCCTTTCTTTAGAGCATGTGGTAGAATTGCATTTTCTTTGACCCCGTTGAAAGTAGATATGGCTACATGATTTTCTTGGCCACTGAGATGGATTGGAAGTGACATGTGCCACATCTAAACAGAAGCAAGAAGAGCCAGTACATGATCTGCCACATTGTGATTTTAGTCTCATTGATCATGACCATGTGTCAAGATGTAATCTCTGCCAGTCTGGTTCTCTGAAAGACAATATTGGGCAGAATTTTTCTGCCAACCTGTACTGGACACGTACTGTGAGTCACTTTTGTTGTGTCAAATAAATGAGATTTTGGAACTGTTTGTTACTACAACAAAACCAAGCTTATCCTGATTTATCAGGATTTGGAAACTGGTAGAAGAGGGTCTGAGTAGCACAAAACATTAACATTTAGCATGAGGGAGTAGAAGACTTTTATCTTGAATGACTGAGTCTGCCACATGTTGTTGTCATAATATGTACTTCACAACTGCAGGACTCTGGTTCACATCATAATCTATCTGAATTGTGGTCCCTAGAATTGTGTCATGCATAACCTACACAGATGTACACAGCAGCCCTGAATGATTCATTCAGAAAAAAATATATTATTTATTGTCCACTGACTCCTAAATGACATTCTGAGTGCTGCAAATACAAAGGCAAAATAGAGTTTATCACTCTGTGTGATGTGGTCAGAGGCCAGCACAATGTGGCAGATGCTCTGATAGATCGACTGTGCACAGGCAGAAAGAGGCAATCAGCTCTGTGAGTTGCAGTTGAGCTGCACTTTGAAGGCTGATTTGGAATTGTTCATGCAGAGAAGGGAAGTGAGTCATTTAAGTGCAAGAAACAGACAGGTAAAAAGTCCATGAGACATTAGAGAAACTGCAACAGGTCTATGTAGCTATGGTTTAGGTATAAATTTTGGAGATGAATAGGAATGGTAGAGAAAAGATTAGAAAGTTACGTTGGTATCATTTTGAAAGATTTTGTATTTTGCCAATGATTTAGTCTTCATTTCTGGTACAAGAGTCTCAGTATCTTTCTAATCAGTTTAGTGTTGTATTTTTTATGTTTTAAAAACACATTTGTAGTAGATTCCTGTCATATCACTGATAGAAGCAAGGATATTAGATCTAAAAGAGGAAACTGATATATTCTGGTTGGTTTCTTTTGATTAGATTTCTGATTTGAAAGATCATTATTATTCACAAAAAAATAAGTAAACTTTAGTTAAATTTTATTGATACTGATCACAAGGACAGATCCAACTCCATAATTGATGCTTCTTTGAAATTTTACTGATTTCAATGTAGCTTGAAATATACGGGCCAATCATTTAGAAACTGGGAATCTTTTTGGCATACAAAGATTGCCTCTCCTAAGGGGATTTGATATGTAATCATGCAGGGCCATAATACCACCCAGAGCTAGAGAACTTTTCTTCGAGAACTTATAAAGAACAGAGGTCACCTACTTATAATCTGAATTTACAATTCCTCTAGAGAGCAAAGTCCAATTAGATGAGCTCTGTGTCTGATCTTTTTTGATTTTTGGCTTTTAAAGTCTTCCCCATACTGACATTATCATGATAGATTGCCACCTGTATCATGGGCAATGATTTCTGGTTAATGTTTGTCAGTTCAGGCATTACCATAAAATGCTAGTGTCTAGATCTGCTGCATCATCAGAATTTGAAATAAGACCTTTAGGCATTCTCCCTACCATAAAATTACTGCTTTCAGCCTTATGTAGCCCCTTTGTTAACCTATTTATGTTTTCAGATATATTACTTAATGTTAACAGTTTTAATTGTCCTCTGCTTTTTCACTGAATGAATAAAAATCATGCAATAAGGAATAGCCTAGTGATGTTGCAAATGACCCATCATGATAACACAACTAGTCCCTGGAACTCTTCATCTGACAATGAAAAGGCATTGAACTTTAAGGCTTTTATACATTGGTGAGGAATTCATGAAAAAGAAGTCTTCAGAATGAAGAGAAAATCAGGGAGTTATAAATGGCCTGGAGAGACATAGATGTCAAAGTAGCTGCCAGATGTTGGCATATCTAAAGTCAAAGGAGAACTTGATTTAAATTTTTATTCATTTGAGGGAAAGGCAAGATAATTATTGCCTACCCAAGGATTATTGTCTTAGGGACCCTGTAGAGCATTCCCCTAAATTGAGAAATATTTGTACTAGGGAATCTAGTGCCTGGCACAGAGTAATCACTCCATTAATACTAGCTATTAATATTACTATTCCACTGAACCAAGAAATAAATTGAAAATTTCAAGTTGAATTTAAAATCAAGTACTCCTTTGGCTTTTATATTAATTAACACATAGCCTATGATTCAAGCCATATACATTTTTAATATTGCTGCCAAATTCACAATTTGATGAGATGGCTTTCCTGCCACTTGATAATGCTGCAGATGGCAAGATAGCACTGCCATGTCTGACACCATGATAGCACTTATCATGTCTGATAAGCCATGTTCAATAGAGATGTGATTTAACCAAAGGAATCTGTGGAACTGAAATAACAAACTTTCTCATAATGATATTGACCATTTTGTAGCCTTTAGGAATACCTACAGTTACAGCTTTAGGAAAATGCAACATATTCCAGACATTCTGTTAGGTCTCATATTTACCACCATTACCTCATTTGATTTTCTCAGCAGTCCTATGAGGTATGAGTCTTACTTCTCTTCACATATGAGGAAACTGAGATTCAGCAACTGGCCCTCATCACACAGTCAGTAATTAGTAGGCTGTGGTTTGAATCCAGGCTGACTGAATTCAAAGTCTGTGTTTTTAATCACTGCAATTCATGGCTTTCCCACTAGTGCAAGTTCAGTGTGAGCTTTATTCCTTTCTTTGCATTATTTTATGCATCAAGAGGCTTCACAAATGTGATTCCTTAGACTGTCTGAATGATTGAGTGAACCTCAATGCAAGGATTGTTAGGTTTCTCTGAAACACCCTTTCTTTGATAAATCTCTCAAAGGGAATAGTCCAGGGATAATAAATTGAGGCATCTTGGGGACTCATGGGAATTTACCTCTGTGATTGATGGAATGAGAAGGCTGTCACCTGCATATGTAGTAAATAAAGCCATGGAAATGCATGAGATTGCCACCTGAAAATTGACATTGGTTTGTTCATTTTCTTACGGGAAGAATACAATTGAAATGAAGGGAGCTTAGGGGAACCATAAGAGTGATTGATAGAAAGATACAGAGTTTAGATTAGGAAACTGGAAAAAAATATAAGGTTTTATTATTATTATGTCTTCAATGTATTTCAGCACCCTTTCCTCAGTGCAATCACAGAGTATACAGCACTCTACTAGGCACCATGGAAGATAGAGAGACAGAGAAAGAGGGGTGGAAGGAGATGTGCTTTCTGCTTTTAAGGAACCAATGATTTGATTAATACATTAAAAATTATCTGGGTTGAAGGGCATGCGCATGAACAGTATAAGCACATGTTCATCACCCAAGGCCACCTTTACTGATCATTTCATACAATCTGTCTCTAAGCAAATGGACCTTCTAAAAAAGAAATCCAAGCTCTCTTGACCAGCAAAGGCTAAGCAGGATGTGAAATGTAATGTGTCAAAGGTATGCAGGCAAAGCATTTTTTAAATAGACCAAGGAAAGAAAACCAAGACAAAAGCCTGCCTTTTATGATATGGCAAAGGAAGGCAGATAATTAATGATCTAAGTGCCAGAAAACTTTGGTGCCTTCATTTACCTCAAATTTTGTAAGGGAATTATTTTAGAGAACTGATTACAAAAAAAGACTTACCCAGAGTTATTTAAATAAGGATTTTTTTTCCATCTTATATTTTATACTTCAAAATGTATTTACTTTTAATTTGTATGTGATATAAAGTGCAGACATTTTTGTGGGTCTGAGATAATCATCAAGGTACCTTCCAAGGGTACTTGGCCAACTTTTTAGAAATCCTTAAGTATCGACTTCCAAACCACAGTCACATGAAAATGATAATGGAATAGAATAAGCATTATGTTAGAAGGAAATAACAGGAGGTGAAAGATTCAAAAAGAGAAAGAAAAATATTCTCCTTTAAATGCAAGGAAACAGGAGGATAACAACTTCTGACAGACCGTGAATTTGGGCTTCCATGGAAAATAGTGAACATTTCCCTTTGAGACATTTCAAAGTAGGGTGAATCATGTTTCTAGTATAGTCTTTCTAATTAAGTCTTCTGTATCTGTCTGTAGAATGTGGGATTAGCTGTGCCTCTGACTCCCATGCCCTTTCCAGCATTTAATTCCAGTTGGAATACTTTAGTGTGAAACCCTACTTCCATCCGTTAAGGTCATAGCTGTTAAGAACTTGCTTGTGAGTGTAGGCTATTGTTTCCTCTGAAGGAACAGTTCCCAGAGAGTGACATGGCTCAAGGACAACAGTGTACAAGTAGGCATTAAACAAATGCATGTTGAGTGTTTTTGAATTGATAGACCATGACCATAATTGGAGAACACCTCTCTCCTGCTGCCCCTCCCTAGTATAAAATTTATCTCCTTTTTATTGTCCTCATGACAAAGGATAGGTTCAGAATTCTGTCAGTGGTCAAGCCCTTTGCCATTTGGACAGTCACCAACTCATCTACTCACTTGGGTTTTGAAGGCAAATAATGACTTCCACTCAGGTTTAATGATAGTTTCACTTTGAAGTGTTCAGAAGATAAAGACACCTCAGCACAAAATAATGTTCTCCCTGGATTACTATGATCATCTAAGACCAGAAGATGAAAAAGAAGACTCTGGTAGTATAAGCTATTTAGTACCCATCAATACACAGTTCATCCTTTTTGGACAAAGGATATCACAGAGACCTGGCCAAATTAGAAGGGCAGGAAGCTTCTGTGGGCAAACAGAGGTGGTATTCTACTGCATATACCTCTGCCCAAAAGAAGCTTCAAAAATTCTTCATACCCATAAGGCCAAATGAAGGCTTTAAATCTCACCAAAGACCATCGCACATCTGAACTGGTATCTTCCAGACTATGCATGAACCCTGGAAGACCAGATGTACATATTGTTTTTCCATAGCTGAGATTTAAGAATACCCAATAGTGTCTTTCTTTTTACTTTGTGGATTAGTGTCAGTTAAATGTCTTGGTTTAAAAGGTGTCAGTGAAAAAGCTAACAGAACTTCATTTGAAAAGAAGGGTGTTAAGAGACATAATAACTTAAAATCAACCTCAATTCAGATAATACTTAGGCTTTCTTCTGTAACAGAATGATTTAAACTGAAATGAGCAAAACTCTTGATTAACCAGAGATTCAGTCATAATTATTTGAAAGCTTCAAATGAGGACAAAAATCATATTTTTAGGCAATTTAGAATTTAAATATGCATATAAAAACACATGCATAAAATTCATTCCTTGGTTACTTAAAAGCCTAAGCATATCAGTGAGAATGACTGATTTGTTAACATTTAAGGGAAAAAAATTGAAGTTAAAGTTCACCTGATCAACATAATTATTGGTCATTTTTACAACAGCTGAGACATCTGTACGGAAAAAAAGTCTTTAAAGTTTGGTTATCTGCTTTTGTTTGCTTATTTTGGTTTTTGCTTTTCATTTTTCTTTCATTTGCTTTTTGCCTCATGGCTCCCTCAAACCAAATATTTTTATTTTTTATTACAGTAAGATTCAAACATATGTCCAATGACTCAACAATCATACTACAGCTCTGAAGTGGCAGAGAATAAGTCCAAGTCTGCCTCACACCCATAGTTTTGCTATTTCCACCCATAGTTTTGCTATTTCCATAGTTTTGCATGGTAACTATGATTTCTTCATTTGTAAAACAAGGGTGTCTACTTCATAGGGTTTAAGAAGATAACATGTGTTTAACATCTAGAACAGTATCTGACATCTGGTAGGTATCCACAAAAAAATGTGATGATAGTAGTAATGATGGTGGTTATTGCTATAATAGGAAAATGAGCTGGAAAGACTCACCCCCTGAATGATCTGAGAATAATATCTTAAGTTCTTTAAAATAAAAATAACGATGACTGTGGAGTACAAACTAATTATCTCCAAAATCTGCATGCACTTATTTCTTGCAAGAACAGATAGTTTCTCCAATAGATATGGTCACACACCATAGATCACAGTTAAGTGTTGAGTGGGTGGAGAATATTTTGCAGTGGTCCATAAAGAGGAAGAAAAAAAATTACAGTCACTTCAAAAATTATATCACAATGATTACAAAGCACTAGATTAATTGCCTAATAAATACCTCTTGAAAATTCTTTTCATGGGCTAGAATATGAAGCTCATCCCAGAATCAGAGGAACTAGTTTCAACCAAAACAGTCACAAAAACACATTTCATATAAGCACACTTATATTTTAGCTTATAATGAATGAAGGTATTCCAGCTATGCCTACCAGGTTCAGAGGTCTCTTATACACATAGTTGTATCGTGATGGCAGGAAAAAAGATTGGAAACTGCCCCAAAGAAATCTGTTTTGGGTAAGAAGCTTATGATAGCCCACTACAGAGGCAGAAAAAGCAGGAGTGACATTCTGTATGGGTGGGCTCTGTCCCACCCTCTCAGCTCTATAATTATCCGAAGGAAAAATCTTGAAGTGGACTAGAGAGAAAGACATCAATAGCCTCAGGGCCAAAAGCTATTCTTTGTATGCAATTTCTATCAGAGAATGTAATCCTCTGGTCTTTATTTTATTTTATAAAATACTCATGTGAACATCCATATGCACTCAGACTCATAAACAAAGTAGCTGTAACAGCAAAAATGTCTGGCTTTCAAGATCAATGCTACATATGTCCCATTTTAAATCACGTTTAGCAATTCTAATTTATGAGGTAGTGACTTAAAACTAATATTATACTATTTAATACAAATTGTTATTTGATTCTAACACCTCTGTAACATATTCATCTTCAAATCAGCAGCAGCCCATTACCCACTTCTCACCTAGGAAAATCAAGGACCAACATGAGTAGAAAGTTTTCCGTCTGAAGAACCTGAAAAAGGATTGTCTCTTAGCTGCTTTAGATCAAAATCCAGCAAGAATAGAATCTCATTTCCCACATCTTTCCCCTTCACATCCGCATTGGGTAATTAAAGGAAAAACAGATATGGAAAATTCATCTGAGAACATTAAATTAATTCTCTGTGAAATTTCATTATTTTATCCATAAATGGTATGGTGTAGGTTATAAAGTAGTCAGATAGCAATTGTATTAGAATGGGCTGCAGTGTAAATTTTTTTAAAACACTAAATTTCATCACCAAAACAGAATTGGAGATACCATAAATGAATGTGGGCTTTAATCTTTGATTGAATATAAGATTCACACTCAACTGTGTGACTATTTTGCACATCATCAGGAAGAGAGAAAATTTCCCATTAGCTGTTGCATCAAGCTTTTAGTTCAAGAAAAAATGTCTTGCTCAGTAAAACTAAAAACAAACCAGGTCTTAGCCAATTTGATTTCTCTTTGCAGGGTTGATGTAAAAGGGTGACTTGACTACAACTTTTACTGGTTGTTTTTTCATTTTGGGGGTTTTGTTTCGTTTTGTTTTGTTTTATGAACTAAAGGAGAAGGAATCGTTAATAGATGAGCCTAAGGCACTCTGAAATATACTTACTAAATAATAAACTTATCAATTTCTTCCAAATGAATAAATTATTAATTCTTATCTAACTTGACCAAACCTAACAGAGAATGCAGGTGCCACAGAAGAGAAATGAATCTCTGCAGAGTGTATAGTATGTGATGGGAGGGTCAAGGCTGACATTAGATAGGAACCTTAGAGACAATGCCTTAAAACATCGGAAGGGCAATGTTCAATTAAACATTAGGAGAATCTATTGCAATTTTAAACATTTTCAGCTTCACAGTAGAGAAAATGCCGAAGGACAGGAAAAGGTGTCCACCTGAAACTTTTGAGATCCATCAATATTGATTCACATCTCTAGTAAAAGAATTAATTCTACACTAGAACTAGCATTGGTAATGGGAGGGTATGACTGTGTCCAGCCCTTTTCAAACCTGTTTTAAACATATATCCTCTCGTATTTATTTATATCAATAACCCAAGGCAAGTTTTCCACTTTCCTAGGGGTGAGGGTGGTTTTTCCATGATTCCCCTAAATTTAATGGCAAAAACAGCCATTTGTTACAAATTCTATGTTTCAGGAACTTGAATAGAACACAAGAGAGATGGCTTGTCACTGATGCATACTGATGAAGCCTCATCTGAAAGATACTACAAGGGAAGGCTAGGGACTGGAATCATCTGAAGGCTGTTCACTTGCATGCCTGATGATTCATAATGGCTCTCAGCTGGGACTTGATCTAAGACTGTCAACCAGATCACCTACAGGTGGTCTTCATGGAGCCTGGAATGCCTCAAAATTTGGTGGCTGGGATCCAAAAGTAAATGTCCCAGAAAAAGAGCCAGATGGAAGTGTAGGTTGTAAAGTGTCCTAGCCTCTAAAGCCACACAGTGTGCCTTCCTTTGCATTCTATTTCTTGGGCAGTCATGGCTGACCTATATTCAAAGGGTGAAAATTAGATTCCACCTTCTGATGGGAGAAATGTCAAGGTTCTACAATTGTAGAACTGGAAACACAAAAACAGGGACATTTTTTGAAACAGTCTGCCACATTGTTTCCCTTCTTTTTCCTTCTTTTCTTTCTTTTGTGTGTGTGTGTGTGTGTGTTGTCTGTGCTTTCTTATAAATAGTTTCTAGAAAAAAAAAATAACAAGTCATTCACAGAGAGCACATTTCTAGTAAATTCTAGTGATATTTTGGTTATTTGCTATGAATCAGCTCATTTCAGATTAATAACTTTTGTACATGGGGTTATTCTGGTATGTCTACCAGATTTTTAAAAGATTTTATTTATTTATTTATTTATGAGAAACAGAGAGAGAGTGAGAGAGACAGAGAGAGACACACAGAGTGAGAGGCAGAGACACAGGCAGAGAGAGAAGCAGGCTCCATGTAGGGAGCCTGATGTGGGACTGGATCCCAGGTCTCCAGGATTGTGCCCTGGGCTGAAGGCGGCGCTAAACCACTGAGCCACCTGGGCGGCCCCAGATGTTTGTTTTGACACAGATATTTTGGAATTTATATTTAAGGATAAAATAAAGGAACAGATCTTGAAAGTGATAGTTGTTGGAAAGAAGTCCAGAACAGGTAAGAAGATGTTTAAAAGTAGAATGAAGACAGATGTTTGATTGGAGTCTATTGAGAAAAAGGATTTAGAATGTGAAGGAAAGATCATTTTGCTGAAAAAGATTAAGTGTTTCTTGGTGTGTGTAAAGCTTCTGATAATTTTTAGAAATTAGTTGTTTGACTTCAGGACATGTTATTTTCTGCATATTGTTAAGTAAACATTTTAATTAAAAATGTTTTCATTTATATATCAATAGATATTGTAGGCTCCTTTTAACATTCTAGGAATGCATGAGTGATGCTTTCTTTCTGCATCATGCTTCTCCATGTTTTTGCCTACTTTCCTCTGGCTTTGTGTTATTGCTCTGACTAAATGAGAACACTTGATGATAGGTCTGTCACTCAACTACCTGGACTGAAATAGCCAGAATCATAGGAACCTTGAGCTAATGCAAATGGGGGTTAACAAACACAAGGAGAAGAAAGAGTGATCTCTTCCTTTGAAAACCACATCCCATGAATATTCCTTATTGTCTTTATAAATCTACATTGAAAAATTTATTCTATAGAAATAATTTTAAAAATACATGACATTTATTACTCTATTGTTTATAACAAGTAAAAATTGAAAAGAAATTAAATGGTCATCAACAGAAGAATATCTATGTGATATATGCATATCTAGAACACTACTGCAACCTTAAAATAATATATATCTACTTTCAGGGAAATGTGTTTAATTGATTCATTAAAAAAAATTCCAGAATACTAGGAATACCAGAATCCCATTTGTATGAGAAAAGATATAAAATCTCATTCTAGATGGCAAACTTAGCACCACTTTAGCTACTCCATATTATAAAAAATCTCTAGAAATGATCTTGTACTTTTCTTTTTAAATTTCACATCTGGTATATAAATCAAGAAGGAGAACTCTTAATGGATCATAACAAATTAAAAATTCTTGAAAGGTGGGAAATGAGAGGAATGAAAGGTCTCAAGACATAGAACATGTTTTTCTTCTAGAAAAGTTGAGGGCAGTACCTAGGGAACTTCATACCCAAGTGTAGTTGGTCCTGGATTCAAAAGTGGTCCTGAGAGTAACCAAATGGTAATCAGAAGAGGGTATCAAGCAGGACAGATTCTGCATAATCCACCTTCTTAGGCCAGAAGTAACCACAAGGGTTTCACATTCAGGTGGGATGGGGGTGGGAGGGTGTTAGGCTGCGACAGCTTGGGGTCAAGGAAATGGGATAACATTAAAGACTACATATTGCACTAGTGGAATAGCTATAGAGATGAGAGCACACAAATAGTCACCAATCACATCATGCTTTTTTTGGAATTGGTCCATTTTAGAAAGGATGTACAAAAAGACATTAGGGTTCAAAGCCAATGGCCAAGAAAGAATTCTTGAGACGTCTTTGATGCCAAAAGGTGATTTTATTAAAGTATGGGGACAGGACCCATGGGCATAAAGAGCTGCAACAGGGTCTTGAGGAGTGGCCCATTATAGACTTCCAAGTTGGGAAGGAGTTAGGGATAGCATAAGCCTCTGAGGAATTTTGGAAGCAAGGTTCCCAGAACCTTGAGGGGGTTAGCTAATGTTGGAAAAAGTCATTTATTACCATCTAATAAAACCTTAGTCACAAGACCCTTCAGATGTATATTGGTGGGCCATATGCTTGGGGGATGATTGCCAACATGTATCGGGAGGGGGGTGGGTTAGATATAAAGGAGATTTCTAAAGAAATTTTTATATGTTAAAGTAGACTTACAAGGTCCTGGGGGTCGGGCTAAGATGACTGACTGACTTTTGCCCTTAGCAAAGTATCAACATTGAGGCAATTGAGTCCCTAGAGGAATGTCACCCTGCCTGTTTTAAGGACTTACCAATGGGTGGGCTATAGGTAGTAAGGACATTTAATAATTTTTCTTCTGCCTTTGTTTCCCATATCAGAAGTGTCCCTTTCCTTTTGTGAGTGGTATGGAGTCAGCTCATATGTCTCTGAGACCCAAAAATTGAGAGCTTCTTTGTGCCTAGAGGGTGCACCCAGTGCCTTGGTGGTCATCACCATTCCACAAAAAATAATATGTTGAGGCACACTTATTACCATAAGCATTATGGATATATTTAGATTACCATGAGGAAAAGAGAAAGAAGGACGGTCATGAGGCTCACAAATGTTCAAAGGCAAAAAAAAAAAAAAAATATGACTGGTCTAAATGCTAAGCTCTACCATAAACAGTGTCACACTGAGAAAGTCAAATGAAAAAGACTATCAAGATGCATGAAAAGAGAAACACCAAATGAAAGAATGGTAAAAAGACTCCACAAAGAGCAGTACCTGCCTATCTATTGGACAAAGAGGGACAGTTCTGAGCTAATATACTTTCCAAAATGATTAAACAAAAACAACAACAACAACAACAAAATGAAAGCAGGAAAGTTCTGCCCAAAGTTCCTGCCTGGGAGGAAATAGAAGTATTACAATTACTTGAACAAGAAAGAGAAAGAAGAAAATGTGCAAGAAGATGGTTACTAAAGTTGGCTGTATTGGAGATGGCTTTACTCCTAAATCTGAAAAACTACCTAAATCTGAAAGATTCATTAAGTCAATGGGCTTATGTTTCAAAAAGTCCATGTAACTCATCCTGAAATGAATGGCACCTTTTGCCTACCAATACATGATATAAAAAAAGAGTCTCCTATCCCCACTATATCCAACTTTAGGTATCATTATCAAAGGAACTGTCACTGAGGTGAAAGTGAGCATGTTGGGCCTTGTGACGCAGTCACAGAAGGAGGCAAAGTATTTGGAGAAGATTTACTGACAGGTTACCAGCAATCCTGAAAATGATGGATGCATAACTGTGGTCCTATGGTTTGACGTCAATTTCATACAAGTAACTCCTTATAATTATTGAAGATTACACACCAATCAAGAAAACCAGCATTATTGTGATGTTTCTGAATACTACCCAACAGCCTTACATATTTGCAATCTTCAAGAGAACTACTAATTCTATTGCAAAAACAAAACAAAACAAAACAAAAAACCATAAAATGGCCTAGTTTTATGAAAAGAAAATCATCAATCATTTGAGGAAAGCCAATACTTTGTTGTTCCTCAATAAAAGATGAACTTAATCATAAGGACAGAAACAGAAAAATAAGCATAACAAGAAGCTTAGAGTAAATATAATTTATATCCTAAAAAATGTGAGAAGATATTTAACCCATAATAAAATTAACCTAATATATAATGGAAAGTAAAATTTCATCATTGTTGGCAAGAAAATGGAAAAAATGGAGCCCCTGCACACCATTGATAAGAATATAAAATGGTACAGCTGTTAAGGAAAATAGTATGGAAGTTCTTTAAAAAATTAAAAATAAAATTACCAGATGATCTAGCAATCCCAATTCTGGGTATTTATACAAAATAATTGAAATCAGGATCTCTAAGACATATTAGCACTTTCCTGTTAATTGCAGCACTATTCACAAATCGCCAAGATATGGAGAGAACTTAAATGTCCATCGATGGATGAATGTGTAAGGAAAAGGTGGTATATGGATAAAATGGAATATTATTTACCCTTTAAAAAGAATATTGTGATAACATGGATGAACTTTGAGGACACCATGCAAAGTAGAATAAACCAGCCACAGGGGGACAAACATTTCATGATTCTACTTACATAAGCCATCTAAAGTAGTCAAAATCAGAAGCAAGGAGTAGCATGGTGGTTTCAGGGGCTCAAGGGAAGGGCAAATGGGAAATTTCTATTGGATGAGTATATGAGATGATGAACAATTTTTACATATCTACTGTACAACATTATGCCTGTAATTAACAACACTTAAAAATTTAAAAGCATAAATCTCATGTTAAGTGTTCTTACCACAATAAAATTTTAAAAACTTAAGAATTAACAAAACTCTCATCATTGAAGTAACACTCAGTATTTGGGCTGAACAAATGAAAGGCCATAGTTCAAGAGAAACTAGTGAGCTAGCAGCAAGAAATTTTCTGGAATTCAAATAGTTAGAGAGGCAACATTGTGGTGGTTAAGAGACTGCCTAGGTTTGAATACTAGGTCTATACTTACTGGCTGTGTGACATTGGAAATATAATTTAAATTTTTTTGTGCTTGTTATTAAGCTTTTTCTTTAAACTCCAAAAATACCCTACAATACTTTTCTTTATGAAGCTAGGGCTAAGAATTTGTAAACTTATTTCTCCTTTGTCACTTTATTAACTGTACAGTTATGCCCACAGAGAGCACAAAAGTACAACTAAGCTGTTGGAGGCAGGAATAGGGACTTCTTGTTTGCTTGTCATAAATGTCATCATGGTCCTAACAGTAGGAGGTAATTCTGACAATAGCAGTTGGTTCTAGTCTCTACCTTCTTTCAGCATCCCAAAGCAAGCTTTTTCACCCTCCACACAGTGAGCCCTGCCTCATCTACAAGAGACACTTCCTCTGCCTCCTTGACCTACAATAACACCTCCTGCTCAGAATTCTGTACTCCAGTTCTATGGAGTTTCTAAGTTCTGAAATCTTTCACGAATTTCCCCACACTTACAAGTGGCAGCCACTTTCTGCCACTATTATTTCCATATACCTCTAGGTTAACTCAGCATTCTCATTTTCCTTTTTTCAGTGTTCCACTACGTGCTTAACCAATCCCCTATGTAAATTCTCTCTGCTAAAATATCTAGGGTATTTTTGTTTTCTCAAATCAATCCCAATTAACATAGTTAATCATGTTCTACCAGAACTAGATGGTTATGAAGATTGAATTGAGTTAATACATGTAAAACACTGAGAACAGTGCCTGTATATAAAGAGCTATGTTAAGTATTCACCATCATTTTCAAATGCTATCTCAAAAAGCTGAGGAAAACATAAGAAAAAATGAGAGTCACTGAAGACAGAACTAAAAATTTCAGCAGCTATTTTAGAAGATGAGAATCAAAATTACTCGGAGGAGACAATAGTAGATATATAAATGAGTATATGATAGAGAGAGGGGAGAGAGAAAGAGTTGGTGGATAGAGAAATAGATGAGGGGAGATAAATGTGCATGAATTTAATATAGATATGTCATTGGCAGAAGAAAACACACATATAAACAGACACATACAAACACAGTACCTTATACCTACAGATGCCATCTGCAACTCTTACACCATCAAGCTGGTATTATATCTAACCCTTGAACAACATGGGGATTAGAGGTGCTGATCCCACATGCAGCTGAAAATTCACATGTAACTTCTGACTCTCCAAAACTTTAACCATGTATAGCCTATTGTTGACCAACAGCCTTACCAATAACATAAGTAGTTAATTAACATATTTTATAGACCATACGTATTGTATACTATATTCTTATAATAAGGTAAGCCAGAGAAAAGAAAATGTAATTAATAATATCAGAAGGAAGAGAAAACATATTTACAGTAGTATATCAAAAAAATCTGCATATAAATGGACCCTTCAGTTCAAACCCATATTGTTCAAGGATCAGCTGTTATTATCTGTTATCAAATGTAGATAAGGAGAGAATAAGAAAATAAAACTATGAAAAATTTTATTTGTGAACAGAAGCATGATATCTAAAATAAAATACTACTAATAAAGCATAGCAGTGTTTTAGAAAATAACAACATAATTAGCATTTATTTCAGAAATGCAAGAGTAGTTTAATATTAGAATTAATTATAATAATTCAGCTCATAAATAAGAGATAAAACTGTATGATGATCTCAACAGATAATGAAAAAGCATTTGATGATATTCAACAGCCATTCTGTCTAAAAAAAAAAAAAAAAAACACTCCAAGAAAATGAGAACTAAGAAACAACCCTAATTTGATATGAAATTTCTACCAGTAATCTATAGCAAATATCGTGATCAATGGTGAGTCACTAGAAGCACTCCCATAAAAGTCAGGAACTAGGTAAAGATGCTTGTTAATGTCCTTAATACTCTACATTGGAGTTCCAAATTAATAAAATGAGATAAAGAACACATACTGAAAGGGAGAGGCAAAATCATGATTTACAAGTGATAAGATTACCTATATAGTTTGTCAGTTGATTGTCTTTGTTTTCCTAGTAGAGTAAATAAGAAAGTTCAATATTGTGGCCTGACAAAAAAAATAAATGCTAAAAAAAAATTTTAGAGCTCTCCTATGTATCAGTGGAATATAATAGATTTAAAGATCCTTCTGATGGAAACACAATATATAAAGCAACAGGAAGGAATCTAGAAGTAAATGTATAATAATGTATAGAAAATTATAACATTTTCAGAAGGTGTTGGAAAGACCTGAGTAAAAGAGAAATATGTTTGTTAATCGGAAGATGCAGTACAATATAGTTATTAATTCCTTCAAACTTAATAAATTCAGTGTAATCCTCCAAAATTCCCCACAAGATGTTTCATCTATCTTGACCAGATGAGTCTAAAATTTAAGCAAAGGACGGGCACCTGGCTGGCTTAGTCAGTAGAGCTTAGAACTCTTGATCTCGGGGTTGTGAGTTCCAGCCGCAGTTTGGGTATAGAGATTACTATAAAAAAAATTCAAGTGAAAGAATAAATCTGAGAAAATTTAAAGGCAGGTTAGTAAAAGAATAAATTGAGAGCAACTTGATCTAACAGATTTCAAATTATAAAGATATAGGTAGTAAAGCACTATGGTACATGTGTGCATATGTAGGAATAGAAGTATGCTCACTGGGATGGGGCTATTTCCAAGTCATACTGGTTGTTAAGTGAAGAAAGTAAAAAAAAAAAAAAAAAAAAAAAAAAAATGAAGAAGTTCTCTTTTCTACTTCACAAAGCTGGAATAGATACAGATAAACACATATCCACTGATGACTTGGATGGTGGCTACTGACTGTAGGGATTCTCTCACCTTAGGAGTAGTCTTGTGATTTTTAAAGAATGTAATCATATATGACTCAAGTAAAAATGAATAAAAATAGTTTTAACCCTGTATTATTTTTACATAGAATACAAATTATTCTAATACAGAAATACAAACCTATTTATAACTACATATTTATATCTTTCCATCTTTATGAACTAATTTATAATAGGCAACAAACCATTTCAAAACTCAGTTACTTAAATATCCTTAGTTCTCATGGGTCGGTTGGAAGTTGTTCTGACGTAGCTGTCTAGAACGACCTCACTCTGGCCTCTACTAGACGGGCAGGGACAGTTAGTGTGGCTGAGGCCACTCTGTACACAGTCTCTCATCCTTCAGGAAGCCAGCCTAGGCTTGTTCACATGGTAGTGAAAAGGTTCCTGGCAGCAGGAGAGGGTACCCCTCAATGCACAAAGCATTTTTCAAGCTCCTACTTGTATCAGTTTTGTTGTCATCTCATTGGCAAAACCAAGTCATGTGGCCAAACCCAGGCAGTGTGAGAGGGGACTAACCATTGAAAAATACATATAAAAGAATACATACTAAGCAATAAAGAGTGGATATACCCAAGAGGTGGACATAGAGGATGAAGGAAGATTTTTACTTCCTTATGTACCAACATGCTGTTTTGTTTTGTTTTGTTTTTACGATGAACGTGTATTGTTTTTGCAAATTATATTACTTTGAAAAGTTAACAGAGGAAAATATTCTTCTGCAGGTATGGACTTCTGAGTTTCCTGATTTTTGACTTAATTCTCCGTATCTGCATATATTTGCACTCCACGGCCACGGAACCTGCACGCCCTCACCTTTGTTAACATGCATTTTCCTGCAGTGAGACACTGCAAAGTGCCTACCTCCTAGAACTTCACCTTTGCAGTCACCCTAGCATCTGCCTGCACAGAATGCACAGATAGCATGGAAACATGCATAACAAAGTAAACAAGGACACACAGGCTTTTAGAAGTCCCAATTGGCGGCAGCTGCTTCTGTCCCCAAGGGAGCAGTATAATTTTCCTCTAGAGCCGACAGCTTTTTGCAAAGCAAAATACCTCCATTGGCTGATGTAGGGTGCAAACATTGAGCCTTCCAGGACACAGTTTAGGATACAATATAAGACAGAGAGTCACGTTTCTTGTGAGGTTGGAGAAAAAAAGATGATTCAGGAAGGAATGAGAAGAAAACAAAGGAAGAAAAAGCAAAATAATGGCTTTGGGTAATGTGGGTGGCTAAAATTCTTTTAAGGACAGAGTGTGTTAATTATTAAGTGGCTGTCTTTCTCCTTCATCGCCCTTCTATACTCTACTTTGCTATGCTGATACTCGGATGCTGCAAAGTACATTTCCCTTTGTCAGCTGCCTTTGTTAGGTTTTGCCACAATGAGTCTAGGGACTTTCTCCTTCCTCTTTGCTTGTTATTCCTGTCACTGGAACCATTTGCTGTTTCTATAACCATCCTCCTGACAAAGAACTTCATTCAGGATGCAGCAATCAACTTCAGTCTCTATATTCTGATGTTTCCAGGACCAGCCTCATTGCATCCTCTTAGATGTACCAGCACTAGAAGGGCAGCAGCCTTTTCTCAGAGAATTCAGCCCAGCCATAAGCCACACCCTCTCCAAGACCCTGATTTGCTGGCATCGGCCAGATGGTAAACTCTTCCTCCAAAGTCCCTCCCAATTGTGTGGAGTCTGAGCTTCTAGGTTCTAATTATCTCCCTTTTTGTCTCTAACACTAGGGGTGATGATGGCTTGCAGTGATTATTAACTTTGTATTACCTCAATGTAACCTCCTTTTTTTTTATGCCACTGTGGAAATAAAGAACAAATGAGAACAAACAGGCTATTTATCCAAAGCTTACTATAGCAAGGGAGTCAGCCACCACCGTTTCAGTTGGCAGAGGCTCACAGGCAGACTGGAGAGTGGAAAATCTTTATAGTGAAAAAGGGAAAGTTTCAGGTGTGCTCTGAATGGGGGTTGTTGGAATGGGGAATCTTGGAGGCAGGCTATCTAGAAGCAGGGTATCATGTGATTGATTTGGATAGCATATTTGGCTTGGGAGATGATCCCCAAAGTTGGTGGGTGATACGGGTGGGTCAGGGGATGGAGGGTGGGTAAAAAAAGTAGGGAAGCCAATGGTCACTGGTCAAGTCCTAATCGTTCTGGGCTGCCTTCTACAGATGGCAATGGTTGGAGTTCTTTTGTCGTATATAAACAGGCGATTGTTCATTTGTATGTCCAGTTGCTCACCTCTGATGCCTGTCCAGTTAATTTCCTATATGACATCTGTTTAAATGTCTAGTGTGCTTTCTGCTTTCCCTGACTAGACCCTGACTAATACAAGGAGTGTCTAATATCCCATTGTCAAGGTTCCCATCGTGTAAACTTGTGTATCTATTTTGCCAAATCTTTTTTAAAAAGATTATATTTATTTGAGAGAGAAACAAAGTGAGCGAGAGAGACAGAGAGAGCATGAGCAGAGTGAGGGACAGAGGGAGAAGCAGATTCTCCACTGAGCAAGGAACCAGATGTAGGGTTCTATCCCAGGACTCTTGGATCATGACCTGAGCCCATGGCAGATGCTTAACCGATGGAGCTACCCAGGTACCTCTATTTTGCCAGATCTTTAGTGCATCTGACACACATACAAATAGATTGTATGGATGGTGTTTGGGGAAAATTGAGGAAATGAACACATCTTTAAGAATCCAGGACAGAAAGAGCAGCAGCAGAAGGCAATGCATTAGTGACACCAGAACTTCAACAAAGACAGGAAGGTGAACCTTGAAGAGATCAAGAGATCCAAGCCCTAAGTGCCTTTCCATATCCATAGTTTGTATTAGAAACTGCATGAAGAAAAAAAAAAAAAAAAAAAAAAAAAAAGAAACTGCATGAAGGTACCTCACAAGCATTTTGGTTTGGTTAATCAGTTCCCAAATTGATAAGTCAATTTTATCTAAATGTATTGGTAATACTTTCAGGATTCATTCCTATTTGTTGGCAATTCTCTTCAATATATCTTAGCTTTACTGAATTTCGGTCTGGGCTAAGTATTGCAAGATATCTATAAAATGGAAGTCACTCCATCTCTGTCCTCAAAGGGTTTAAAGTCTTTCTAGGAAGAAAAAAACTAGTGGGAAGTAAGTGGAAGTGATAGAAATAATATATGTAAGATCCAGAATAAGAACTACAACTAAATGGAATTGTACAACTAAATGGAATTTCTACTCTCAAAAAGAGTAGAAAATGGGTGTGATTTTAGTTCGTTAGGAAGCTCTTGCACAGTGTACTAGACTTAGATCTTCATTTTTCAATAAAGAAAAAGCCAAGATAAAAACAAATTCCAAAAAGTTGTCATCACAAGAATTGCTAATTCGGCCTCGTTAGAAGCTCATATGCTTTGTTTTAACTTTCACATATGCACAGTTTAAATAGTCATAATCTTGATATACAATTTATTAAGCATGTCACAAATATTTTTCATGTTTTTACATATTTTATATGTTATTACCATTTGTAATTGTCATGTAACTTTCCATCATCTGGTTGTGCCATAAATTATGCAGTCTTCCATTTGTTTTTGTTTTGTTGTTTTTTTTTTTTTTTTTTTTGCTATCTTAGATTTATCCATGAAGATATTAATTGTGTTACTACATTTTTACTTCCAGCAAATTCTTTCTTTTGGATATACTTTTAGAGAAGAGAAGGGATGTTGGCTAAGAGCACATTTATGGCACTTTTGAAATATTGCTTTACAAAGAGATTATAAAGTATTGTTGGTAAGGAACTAGTTTATCTTAGCCACATCAGCTCATGTTATCTTTTTTTTTTAAATCTTCATTTCCAGGGTGCTATAATTTGCATTTTTAACTACTAATGAGGAAAAGAATCTTTCCATCTGTTTTCTTCTTGTATTTGTTGATGAGGATTATAAAATGTGCAGAATAAAGGAAAATACCTTAAAGACAGATATGAACACAGCTTGGGGTAAAAGGGAAGATAGCTGGATGGCAGGAGGATAAATATAAATATTATTTATAACATACATATGTATTTTTATAGATATGCACATGTACGCATATTACATATCTCCATATTCCTTTCTGATCAAGTATTTGCTATAAGACCAGTGTTATACTAAGAGATGCTGTATTCAGATTTTATTTATTTATTTGAGAGAGAGAGAGCAAGAGAAAGGAGTGGAGAAGAGGGACAAGCAGACTCCCCATTGAACATGGAGCCCAACATGGGGCTCGACATGGGGCTCGGTCCCAGGATCTTGAGATCACCACCTGAGCCAAAGGCACATGCTCAACTGACTGAGCCACCCAGGCCCCTTAAGTGATGCTTTAAATAAATCTCTATAATCATAACAACCCAATATTTGTTTTCCCCATTTTTCTGGTGAGAAACTGAAAGCTCATGGAGGTTAAGTCACATGCCCAGCCACCACATTTAGTAACAGTGTGGGATTTTTCCAATGTCTGTCTTACTTTAACATATTTCCAAATACCTGGTGATACTCTAAATATCTTACTGAAACAGAAGAATCAGTACTGAGAAATAAAGGCACACATGAAAGGCTATCATAAATTGATAATAGTGGAATCTTCCTGGGCCTGGTAGGATATATTGAAATGAGATCCATATTGGCTGTAAGGACTATATTCATTTTCTGCTGCCAAATGGACTTGGTTTTAGTTTAATTCTCTTTATAGAATTGATGTTTGTTCTTGGCTAACCATCTATGATATCATTATACTGCACACAATGAATTATTCACCCGAATGTGCCTTACAATTAGCCTCAGCAGAGTATTTGCTCCTTTCGTCCAAACATTTTACTTTATCTATAAAGATTAAATTAATCATCTCTGCCAGCAATGAATAACTGAGAGAATTAGTTTTTAATATCTGGAGTAGAGAAGGGGAAATTGCAGGCAGAGCAATACATTTTGCTTGACCAGTGTTCCATGTTTCCTTTTATAATTTGTATTCTGTATCATATGCAGCATCTTTGGCTGGGGAGAGGAAGAGATAGGATACATTATTTGATCAATGACTGCCAACCTTTAGGGAGGAAGACAGCTGAACAAAGATGATTAATTAAAATGCACTTTAACTTTAGTCATCTTATTTCAAACTCTCATCATTTAATTTTTACAACAATGCTGTAAGATAGACACTATTAGTGCCCTATTGATGAGAAAGTAGGCACAGTGGATTTAAGTGATTAAGCCAAAGAATGTGCCTAGGCCACACAGCATCAGTATTCCAATCTTGACTAAGGTTCTGGTGCTTCCTGATGATATCCCGTTCTGGATCCACTCCTCTTTTCTCTTCTAATTCACCACCCACTTGTGATTTCACAAAGCAATGAAATTCTTCAGAAGGAAAGCATCAGAAGGAAAGCAAGAGGTCTATGTATCCCCAAAGACATGTACTATTTGGTAAATTATCAATAGTTATTCACATTTAACATGGGCTAATCAATTTGGAAACAAGTTGCCTTGTTGAAACAGTTATTTCTGGTTGTTTCCAATTCCATGTGATTGAACTTAAAAAATAATAAATAAATAAATAAATAAATACATACATACATACATACATACATACATACAAATAAATAAGCAAGCTAAGTTCCTTACCTTGAAGCCTGTAGGGGCCAAGGACAAATTGTTCATAATGTGCCACTTTTGCATGCAGATTATATTTCAAGATGAAGACAATCAAGGCCCAAAAGACTTAGGAAGACACTTTGACCTATCCCTAACTGCCTAAAAGAATTTAGATTAAGGACCTGCTCCAGGAAGGGAGCAAGATAACTACAGTATAATATGAATTTAGCAAATTCTATTTGTTAAAATTCCTTTCTTTGTCCCATTGTTTCCCTGTGGCTCAGCAAACATTTGTTTACCAAACATAATCTTTTTCATCTTCCCATGAATTGCTTTCCTTCTCTTTGAAGTCCCAGATTCCCAGCCCCTTCCTGGATGAGGATGACATATGTACTTCATTTTGCCTATCTTTGGAACCTCATGTCTGTTTGGATTCCCCATACATACAAAATTAAATTTTATTTTCCCCTGTTAATCTGTCTCATGTCAATTTAATTCTTAGACCAGCTATAAGTCAGGAGTTCAAAATATATTCAGTTGAAGACTTACATCAGAATCACCTGGACCCCAGCCCCACAAACTGAATCAGAATCTCTTGGGGTGAGGTCCAAGAATCTTCATTTAAAACCACTCTCCAGGGACACCTGGATGGCTCAGTGGTTGAACATCTGCCTTAGGCTCAGGGCATGATCCTGGCGTCCCAGGATTGAGTATATAAGCTCTGAGTGGGAGCCTATATAGCGCTGTCTGACTATATCTCTGCCTTTCTTTCTGTGTCTCTCACCAATCAATAAAATAAAAATCTTAAAGAAAATTCATACCACTCTCCTGTATTTGAGACATACTTATTAAGATTTTCTACTACAGGTTTGATGATGTAGATCATTTACCATGTAGATTCATGGTAAATGAAGTAGTACCTGGCACTTACTTAGTGTATAGAAATGTATACATATCATACAATACTTTATCTTGTTTAAACTCATAAAAACTCTAGAGGCAGTTACTATTATTATACTCACATTAGATGAAGGAACTGAACTGCAGCTTCATAGAGTCAAATCTAGGTATCCTGGTCCTAGACTTTATTATACCTCCTTCAACTCTGTATTTTCTCAGTGTGTTTCAGTTATAGAAAATTCCAGGCAGTGATGTCCATAGCAAAGTATTGCAATTTACAATGAAACAAAAAAATTAATCAAAATAAAGCTGTATACCTTGTTTTGAATAAGTATTCTGCTGTTTTCCTAGGATTTACCAAATGACTAGATGAAAGGTGATTATAGTGTGATTAATTTTTTTAAATCCTACAGTTTGTTAAAAGATTTAACTAAAGACTTAGCTAAATTCTATAAAGTATTTAAACATTAGCATGGGAAAACCAGACAAACAAAATTGAATGAAAGTAAAAACTGTTCTCAAAAGTTAGAAAAATCCAGACATAAATTACTTTACCTAGCCCACAGAGATTTGAAGTGGTCTTCAAGGGGTGGTCATTGAAGAATGGTCTCACTCAGAGCAGTCATGGCTTTTTTCACCTTTACTACATAAACTAATGGGACTATATTTCCTGGGGATTTCTACAAAGCTTCCTAATCAAAGAAAATGGGCAATTTCCAAATGCACTTGTTACCACGCTGAAAAGCAGAAACATGTGACAATGATTTCTCCTCAGCTTCTTTGCATATTCTGTAGTAATCATTAAAACACAATGGATCTTAGATCCACATTTGGAAAAAAAGTGGTTCAAATATTGATGGTTTGCTTCATTATTTTTTCTTTTTAAAAACTACAATGAAGCACTTTTATTTACTGCTTGCTGGACTGTATATTTGTACAAAAATTTCTGGATAGCAATTGGCACTAAATAAGAAGTTTTGGAAATGTTCTTTGACCTAATATGTCTATTTATAGGATTTTTTTGTAAGGCAATGACAAATGATATGAACAAAAATTTTCCCACAAGCATGCTTATTGTGGTAATCATTGTAATTTTATTAAAAATATTAGTAATATAGAAAAGTACCACCTGCTATTCCAATATGGAAACATGGCAATAATGACACATGATTCACTTGCCTTCCAGTCTTTGTTTCACTAATCATGACTGTACCTAATTGTCATCAATTGTTTATTGTATTATGTCTTTTTTTTTTTAATTTTTATTTATTTATGATAGTCACAGAGAGAAAGAGAGGCAGAGACACAGGCAGAGAGAGAAGCAGGCTCCATGCACCGGGAGCCTGATGTGGGAATCGATCCCAGGGTCTCCAGGATCGCGCCCCGGGCCAAAGGCAGGCGCCAAACCGCTGCGCCACCCAGGGATCCCGTATTATGTCTTTTTAAACTTAATATCATGTCATAAGCTTGTGCTCATATAGATAAATTGTTATATGCATGAATTTTAATGTCTTTAAAATGATTTAAACAAGTACTGCGAAGGTGAATCCTTATTTTAGTTGCATTATTTTAATGATGTAACATGAGTTAAATAATTCCCTGTTGTTCAATGCTTTCCATTTTATTTAATATTATAAATAATGATACAAACAATTGGATGCTTTATTTAACTATAGTTATTCATAACTAGGGGCAATTTTTTCCATGTAAAGAAATTGTTTTTAAAATTGTAAATATAAGTATTTTAAAACAAAAAACCAAATCCCACAAAGCCCAAATTGGGCCTTTATTTAAAGCATATTAGGTGTAATATGCAGTTATTACACAAATAACTGTTCATTTTTTTGTTTTAAAGATTTATTATTACTTTAGAGAGAGAGAGAGAGAGAGAGGAGAGAGAGAGAGAGAGGGAGGGAGGGAGGGAGGGAGAGACAAGGGGTGGGGACAAGGCAGAGGTTGAGAGAAAATCTCCAGCAGACTCCCCACTGAGTATGGAACCAGCAGACTACCCACTGAGTATGGAGCCTGATGCAATGCTGGCTGGATCCCAGGACGCTGAGATCATGGCCTAAGCCAAAATCAACATTGGAGGCTCCACTGACTGAGCCACCCAGGAACCCCAACCACTCACTTTTAAAACATTTAGGGGATGCCTGGTTGGCTCAGTTGGTAGAGCATGCAACTCTTGATCTTGAGGTAGTGTGTTAGCATCCCACACTGGATGTAGAGATTACCTGAATGTTTCACACAGGGCCCTCATTTATTTTGTTTTGTTTTGTTTTTTAATAATATAAAGAGCACCTTATAACTTGTATACTGTCCAAGAACCAAAACCTTGTCAACTTGTATCTGCTTACTTTTGGGTAAGAAGGAGGGGAATTGCTCCCTTCCTTCTTTGGGTAAGAAGGAGGGACATAGCAAGTTTATTAGATATGCAATCCTAATAGATAATGCTAAAGTGTTTGAAACATGGCTTCAATGAACTCTGTATAAGGAACCCTATAGATCTGTTCTGGAAGTACCTGGCTTTTTTATCTTTACCCATTAAATGGAATCAAATTGTATCTTTTGTGGTCTTGATTTGTTTATCTTTATGGCCTTGATTTTCTTCTCCAAAGCACTAATATGGTTCAGTACCTTGATTAGCCATGTCTTTTTTCCCGTCTGTTCTGCTTTCCCCCATTTTTCTATTGATATGTTTTCTTTTCTATTGATTAGTAAGATACATACTGACATACATATACAAATAAATATATATTTAAGATTTTTATTGATTAGAAAGATATATAATGTATACAAATACATGTGTGTGTCTATATCGATACCTATCTATCTCCTTTGTGGGTCTAGATATTGCAGATATGTTCTAGTTCATTGCTTATCTTTTCTTCTTCTTTCTTTTAGGTATCTTTTAACATCATTAAAACTAAGACACAAGATTGATTTAGCTATATCTAGTCCTTTTTTGTTTCACATTCTGTAAAAAATGCCACAGCAGGAGGGAAATATCAGCAAAGGTGATGAATTACAAGGTCCCCAGCTCACATTCCTCAACACAAGCAACAATCTGGCAGTCCACCCATAAACAAAAGTGCCATTATGGGAGCTTTGGGATCCAGTGGGAGGTTGTGAAATTCCAGTAAAGTCCAAGATTAAAGAGAACTGCTTTGAGAAAGCAAGCCCACACCCTGATAGCAGGCTTGTTGAGTGTAATTCCTGTTACAGACCAAAAGCATTCTCATTCCCCTATGGACTCAGCTCCAGCCCAATCTGATGAGCCCCACACTCTAAGAGACCTGGGATAAGCCATTTCTTGGAAGACATACAACAGGTATACAAAAATGGTCCTCAACATCACTAGTCATCAGGCAAATACAAATCAAAACCATAATGAGATATTAACTCACATCTGTAGAATGGCTATTATTAAAAGACAAAAGATAAGTATTGGTGAGGATGTGGAGAAATTGAAACCCTCCCACACTGTTGATGGGAATATAAATTGGTACAGCCATTATGGAAAACAGTATGGAGGTTCATTTAAAAATTAAAAAGTGAAGTACATAGACCCTGCAATCCCACTCCTGGATATATATCCAAGGAAATGAAATAAGTATTACAAACAAATATTTGTACCCCTTAGTTCACTGCTGCACTATTCAAAATTGCCAAGATGTAGAAAAACCTAAATGTTCATCAAAAAATGAAAGGATAAAGAAAAGCTAGTATATACATATAATGCAACATTATTCAGCCTTAAAAAGAAGGAAATCTTGCAATATGAGACAATATGAGTGAACTTTGAAGACATTAAGCAACATAAGTCATCCATAGAAAGACAAAATACTATATAATTCCAATTTTATGAGGTATTTAAAATAGTTCAGTCTATAGAATCAAAGAGTAGGATGATGATTATCAGGGGCTAGAGGGAGGGGGAAATAGGGAATTACTAATCAACAAGCATAAAGTTTGAGGTAAGCAAGATGAATAAGTTCTGAAACTCTGCTGTACTGTGTTGTATTTATAGTCACGAATAATATATTGTACACTTAAAGAATTTGTTGAGTGTAGCATGTTAAATGTTCCTACCACAATAAAGTAACAACAAAAAGGATACCACAGGTGAATAAAGACTAATAACTAAGAGTCAGATGGACCCAATCTTATGCCTTGATAATGTTTGTGAGTTGAACTGACAAAGGAAATGCTGCATTGATTGACTCCCTTGGATTAACTGAACTTTATCACTGGGTGGAATGGGTTAAGGTAATATAAAATAATGAAGCATGTTCTGCAACTTTAACTCAAATCAGAATCATCTGGAAAGCTTATAAACCACAAATTGCTGGCCCCACCTCCAGAGTTTCTGATTCAGCAGATAGATCTGGGGTAGGGATAAAAAGTTTGCATTTATTTCAAGTTCTTAGGTGATGCTAAAGCTGTTCCTCTCAAAATCATATTTTGGGAAATCACTGTGTGATAAGTAGGCATCAGAACCTCATAGGCTTAGTATAATAGAAATATATTCCTTATAACATCCACTCAACATGGTGGTATGTATGTGTGCATGGGGAAGGGAGGAGTGATGTTCTTTATACATGGGTTTCAAGATCACCTTAGGCATTGATATCCAGTCTGACAGAAGAAGAGAATGAGTGGAGGATTGCATAAGAGGTTTTTATTGGCCAAGACTAGAAGAATCTTCTCTCGTTCTATTGGCCAGAACTCAGACATGTGGCCATAGCTAATCGCAAGGGAGAGGGAAAAACAGTGTCTAGCCACATGTCTAAGAGGAATGGGAAATAGATTTGGTAAAAAGGTAGTCAATCTTTATTACAGTGCTCAAAATCAAAAGTTAGGTTGGGTTAAAGTAAAACTGAGTTAGATACTGTTCATGTCTGAATTTTATGCCCAGAGATTTTATACTATCAACATATAGCTTATAAGAATATTCAAGACCTGGTTCCTGTTACATCTATATTCTTATCACTCCTCATTTTCTTTCTTTATGTTCTGTGCTCCAGTTTGAACAAACTCATGTCTGTTCCTTAAAGGAATCATGCTTTTTAAGGATTCTTCTCTATATCCATTTTCTCTACCTGAGAGATGCCTATTACTTACCTTCTCCCTACTGTGCCACTTGTCTGGTTAACTCTTATTCATCCTGTAGGTCTCACTTTGGAAGTCAATTCCTTAGAAAATCTTCCTTTACTACTACCCAGACCCTAGACTAAATTAGTTATGACTGACTTCGGGATATACCAATTTTACCTTGTTTTTTATTGTTTCAACTTTTATAATTGTGTAATTGTGTAAGCTCCAGGTCAAGGCCTAAGTTTATGATACCTATTATTTTATGAGTACTTCTCATGGTATTTGGGATAGTGTTTAAATACTTTAGGAAGGTAGGGAGGAAGGAAAGAAAAAAGGAAAGAAAGAAGGAAGGAAGAAAAGAGGGAAGGGAGGGAAGGAATATTTTTTTCCAAGAATCCATCAACAATGGGATTTGTATTTGTTACATATTGATTGCCCAGATTGACTCAGCTGATTATCTCAGTAATTAGTTCTATATACTCCTTCTTTCCTCTCTACTCTATGTGTGCTATCTACACCTACTTCTACAAACTGCATACTTGGTGGAAGCGAATGCTCTGGGAAAAGAAAACCCCTCCTGCGTCAATTATCTGAGTCATTATGCTCCTTTGGCATCCCTAAGCATGATTTCATTTATCATTATGGGAAATATATTTGTAATATCCTGATGAAAATTATTGCCAGGTGCATACATTGATTTTGACAGATGGCTGAAAGAGAGAATGAGAATGATGAAGTCTGCTTAGAGTCTTCTAGATTCTTGTTGAAAGGGGCTCACGAAGACAGTAAGTGGCAGACATTTATCTAGATTTTGAAAGTGAAGTTTTGAAGATAAAACTAATGATTAATCAAGAAATTCATTGAATCTGAAGTTAGAAGTGAATCTGAAGTTAGAAAACTGATCTGTAATGGCTCAGCCCAGGTTGGAACTGACAAGGCCCCAGATGTGCCAGAAAAAAACAACAGTGAGAAAAAAATTAAAGTAAAAGAGTACTACATTCTCCCTTACTTGAGTATAGCAGATTCTTATATGTTGATATTACTGAGGCTAATAGAAGGGGGTAGAAAATAAGGAAAAAATAAAATCTAGAACATAGTCCTTCTACATGGCCACCAAACTAGAGGTTATTCATGTTGTAGTTGGGGCATTGCCACCTGGCTCTGTATTCATCCTCTCCCATAAGCTGATTGCTCACTGTTGTTTTCAACAGAATGATATGAATCCTACTTTCAGTTATTCTCCAGGAGAGGTTTACCACTGACAGTCTTGTGCTTTATATTGAGTTTGTTGGGGGGATCTATGGCTTTTCCTGAAGGCTCTGTCCCTTTCCTCTTCCTGACTCTGGGCTTTTTCACTGTTATGGATGGCCTTCCCAAGAGATTGCAGTGGGATAATCAAAGGAGAGGAGACATAAGCCAGACAGTTTTGTAATAATTTGTAGCTTTTATAAAATCATTTCTCTAAGGAAGGAGACTTTAATGAAACATTGCCATAAGGGGTTGGGATTATCTGTGCTTTTTAATTATTCCATATAATTTCTGCCATAAGAATTAAGACTTGCCTATATGGTGTGGATAATTAGATCAGGTTCCTGATGTGCTGCGTAATTAAAAGTACAACTGATCCTTGAATCTCTAACTGCATATGTCTGCATCTCCTTTATAAGATATCTTCTTATATCTAATGTTATATTGCTAATTTTCAAATAGGAATCTTGTTACTTTTACTTTTATTCCATATATCAATGAAACTCTCTAAGACTTCTTGGGTCAAATCCTTTTTGCATGAATCAAATTGAGGCCAACCTTTTAAAATGGCAGCAGTAGAATGCATGTATCTTGACTAGTTTTTATTTTCAACTGATTGTGTTTACAAAAAGAGAGAGAAAGGGAGACAGAGAGAGAGAGCCTTCATTTCCAAATGGCAATTATCTTTGCATTCACATATTACCACTTTGTCGGGGAGTCTGCAGTGATAGGTTGTTCTTTCATTATTATTCATGAGATACTATCAGCCAGTCATAAAATTATAGAATGAGTTGCCCTAAATTGGGATTAGAATGTAGTGAACAAGTATAAGAATCAGTCTTATCACTCTTTTAATTCAGTGAGGCCCCAGTAGTGTAAAGCTTTAGTTTCTGACAGCACATTTTTTTTTTTTTTTTTTTTTTTTTTTAAGGAAGCTGGGTTGGAGAGGGCGCATGCAAGGAAAACACGGGAAAAGTTCACCAAGACAAAATATGGGAACTTATCAAGGCTATTTGAGAGGAGGAAGGCTGAAAGCAATAAGAATCAAAGAAACACAAATGGATCCTTAGTCCTCAGGAATTTAAGGGTCCGGAGACATCAACTTTCAATCCAAAAAAAAGATCGACCTAAAATAATGAAAAACACTCGAATTCCTAATAGGGCATTCTACACATATTACCTTAAAAATAAGCATGCAAATAATGTAAATAAAAATAAACTACCTATAAAAATATTCCAAAAAAAAAAAATATTCCCATAACATGGGATAGTGAATGTAATCCGGCGCTTGGCATCGTGCCTCATGTCAGGTAAGGCACCTTTTACTCATGACTCTCCAATTTCAGTAAATCAAAGTTCCCTGTTATCACATCTTATTTCCTGCTTGCCATAATCCACATGGTGTCCAGTTTTAGCTATTGGAAAACAAAATTTAAATTGAGTTTAAAAGGGGGAATAGGTAAAAATTTGTTGGAAAATGATATCCCATTTTCATGAAACTATACATTGAGCATAGTAATAAAATAATAAAAAAGAATTACAAAATAGATTTGTATACAAATAAAGGGAAAATAAACTTACATGCTACAATTTTCTTCAGTAGGCTTTTTTTTTTAATGCCTTGAAAATTCCTAAGCCAAATAGAACCTACTCTGAATACAGACAAGTGTCCTTTCTGTTTTATACTTACTTTAGAAGTATCGTTATGTACACTCATTTTTGTTCTATTTCTTTTTTTATTTTTTTTTTACCCAGCACTCTTAAATTTAAAAAGTGACTCAATGTCCCAACTTGGAATTCTTTAGCCATTTTTCTGGAAGACTTTTTCTTTTTTTTTTTTTTTTATAAGATTTTATTTATTTATTCATAGAAACACAGAGAAAGAGAGGCAGAGACACAGGCAGAGGGAGAAGCAGGCTCCAGGCAGAGAGCCGGACGCGGGACTCGATTCAGGGTCTCCAGGATCACGCCCTGGGCTGAAGGCAGCGCTAAACTGCTACACCACCGGGGCTGCCCCTGGAAGACTCTTTCTAAATAATAAGTTATTTTGCCCTTGTTAAGCTACTGATGGAGTAACCCTGTTCAGAAAATAGCTATTTCCTAGAATTTCTGTCTCTGTTGGTGTGTAGCCATAACTGGATATTTCAGCCAGGCAGGTAACATTTCAGGTAAAGGTAATAGCTATCCTGCATATTCTGGGAATGTAAGCCCATTATAAACATAAATGCCTAAGTTTTCTACCAAGGTAGCACAAATTGTGGAGTGATCATCAATAGGAGGAAGCATACAGGTGTTGATATGTGTTACCAATGACTGTAGAGTCATGCTGCAGCTGAACAAAGTCGAACCATTTACCAATTGGTAGTAATTACCTACAACTGAGAATATGTTTCCTGGTCTTGTGAATACATTTACCTAAAACTATGATATTTCAGAATACAAAATGGATATTTGCATGGGAAAGAAATGCCTTTCTGCTCCACAGATGATATTAATTCTTTCCAGGGCTAGCTATTGCCTGTACTTTGGTCCCAAGGTGGAGCGCTGGCTGTTCTGGTAAATAAATTATAAGGGACAATGTAGAAGAAGTTTCTATCACTTGCTATAGTCCATATGACAGGTTTTGTCATTTTAAAAAACATGGGATAAATCCCTTTTTTTGATGCTTATTTCAGTGTATTCTCTTCTGCAAAGAGAGAAAGATGGTGACAAGGCCATGGGGACAGGTCCTGCCATTTTTCTTGTTAGGAGGAGGGGCTTAGAAAAGAGAACTTAAGGTGAATGATAATGCCTCATGCTGTCAGCTGGCAAACCTATGACCCAGCATTATGCATTCTTACACACAGCAAAGGGAAAATGATACCATGTAGTCCACAGTGTCAATCTCTTTAAGAACCTATAAAGCAAATTCCATAATGCATGCACTGCTTTCCACCAAGGTTAAGGAATCATAGCAATCTATTCCCACCTCTACACAGCAATTATGGCACTTATTGATTGTGTCTGCCAAATGGTGACAAGGGGATGGCACCATGTTCCCCACTTTCTTCTGAATAATAAAAATAAGTGGAGAGGTGGTGCTCTTTGGCAATCAATTTTATTTTTCCTTGGGAAAGAGACAGCATGTGTGCCATGTGAGTGGGGAGGCAGCCAGAAGGAGAAGGAGAGAGAGATTCTTAAGCAGGCTGCAGGCCAGCGTGGAGTCGGAATCAGGGTTTGATCTCAGAACCCTGAGATTATGACCTTAATGAAGGAAGAAAGGCAGGCAGGGAAAAGGGCCCTGCCCAAAAGGGAAGCTACCACCCTGCAAGGAGCCCTCCACCCTTTCCCATGTGAACAACCACAAGATAGGAGATGAACGCAGGCACAAAATCCTGATTGGGTGACAGATGCATGAAGGGTTAATCAGATTAAAACAGCCCACCAACAATCTCATAAAAACCCCTAGATTTAGAAACTTGAGTGACAGCTCTCTCAGGTTCCTTCCCTCTTCGGGAGCTCTGTACTATTGCTCTATAAACCTTGCTTTGCTCCCACCACTCTTTACCTGGTCTACCTCTTCACTCTTCCAAGCAGTGTGACCAAGAGCTGGAGACACTGAAGGAAAAAGAAATCCTGCAACAACTTGAGTCAAAATTAAGAGTCTAATGCTTAACTGACCGAGTCACCCGGGTGCTGCTCAATTACCTTCTTTAGTAAGGAAATGTGAGGTAGGAGTGCATTTCTGTGTTTTCAAAGGTGGCTTACAGACAGTTCTGCTAAAATCTATGTGAAATGCTTGGCAAATGGTTGTAGGTAATATGCTGAAAAACACAAAGTACACCAACAACCAGCAAGGTTCTTTGACCATTAAAATAACCCAATAATTCAGAAGGTTATACATACATTGAATTATTTCCCATCTAATGTTTCATCCATTTGTTTGCTAATTTGTTCAATCATTTATCATCAACAGTTCATATAGCTTCATAGGTGCTGTCATGTATGAAATGTGGCAAAGTAATATATTTTACCCAACTTCCACCTTTTATTGTTATTGTTTAACTCCTTTTGTCTTGGTTATACTCTAGGATAAGCAGAATTAGCCGGCACATCATTTATGTGTTCTTCATATGTTAATTTATTTAACAAATATTAACACACAGTATGTACCAAACTCTGAGTTAAGAACTGCAAGAAATCTAAATTTCTTTAGATTTAGATAAATAAAATCTGGTCCTTATCCTCAAGTAGCTCTTTTATGCCCCTTAGGGATAGAAAATATGGAGAATCTTTCCTCGTTATAAAATCATGGGGCATTCTGATTTTAATTTTCAAGTAAATACCATCAAGAGACAATTTTGTATTTCTTAAATACATGACCTTTCCACAACAGTATAAGTTGTCTTTGCTTATTTTCTCTACTTCCTCACCTCTCATTCAGTTCTCAGTTTTTGCTGTTGGACTTCTGTTTCTATTACTGCAAGGCATTTTTCTTTTTTTTTAATATTTTATTTATTTATTCATGAGAGATACAAAGACATAGGCAGAGGGAGAAGCAGGCTCCCTGTGGGGAGCCTGATGTGGAATTTGATCCCAAACCCCAGGATCATGACCTGGGACAAAGGTAGATGCTCAACCACTGAGCCACCCAGGTGCCCCTACAGGGCACTTTTCTTATTTGGGTCATCAGTGATCTCCTAGCTGTCAAACCCAATTCAAAGAAATAGAAGTGAAGGAATGTATGGCACATGCATTTATTCATTCAAAAAAATATACTTTGGGTACCTACCATCACAGTGCTAGGCATATTAAGGGAACTGTAAGCATTTCTCTATAAGGAGTGGTATCCCTTAGAAGACTGCAAGTCTCCTGAGTGTATAAACTTTGTCCTTCCTTTATCCCTAGAATTTTATATACTTTTGAGTTATATATACTGCTCTGATATGTTTTAGAGAAGAAACTTCTCCCTCCTTAAAGCTTCTCCCCTCCCTAAGGCTTTGGTAATAATATTTTAATGTGGTTTACTTGTCACTTACGCAGTAACTCCTTCCCAGCGTCAAAGGCTCCACTGAGAGGGAATAAGGTTCTTGTTTGTGGTAATGGCCGAGTGGCTGAGACTATGGCTATATTCCTTGGAGAAGGAACATAGAGATCACTTTCTAGTTCATGAAGGACATAGGCCTAGTAGTCCAAAGGATAAGATCAGTTCAATTCGGGATAAAACTAAGATTTAGCAACTAAAGAAAGGCAAAGTAGAAATATCAAAGGGGCAATTTTTGTTTTTGTTTTTGTTTGTTTTTGGTTTTGATTTTGGTTTGGTTTGGTTTTGGTTTTATTGGTGTCGACTTGTAGAACCAAATATTCAGTGGATAGAGGAGAGGAAACATTGAGGTTTTTAGAACAAGGCACTTAACAGAAATCTCCAAACACAAGTCATATGATGTTATCAGTCAGAACATAGATGGAGGACAAATCAATAAACCTTGCCTCTGGGATGGTAGAAACCCACTTTTTTTTTAAGATTTTATTTATTTATTCATGAGAGACAGAGAGAGAGAGAGAGAGAAAGGTAGAGACACAGGCAGAGGGAGAAGCAGGCTCCATGTAGGGAGCCTGACATGGGACTCAATCCTGGGTCTACAGGGTCATGCCCTGGGCTGAAGGGGGCTCTAAACTGCTGAGCCACCCGGGCTGCCCGAAACCCACTCTTTCTTTTGTGCAGAAATGATAGAATTCCCAAGTATTCCGCTCTTTACCTGCCATATATATATGCCAGGTACGAATGCCTCTCAGGTGTTTGAAAGCATGAAGAACTGTCGGTAAAAGAACAGAAGTATATGCAGCAGTGCTATGGCAACAAACAAATGAAACCGACAAATTCAATAGAAACGTATGTTTTGGAGCTGCCCTGCCAGAAGAAAAAACTTAATGGCTTTCATGATGAACAAATTGGACAGTTGCAGAAGCTGATGCAAGAAGCTACTAAACCCAATAGCCAATTTAGTATTACTGAATCTAGAAAACCAAAATTCTAATCTATAAAATAAAGCTTAAAAAAGCATTTTAGAAATTTAATATATATGATATATATATATATATAGAGAGAGAGAGAGAGAGAGCAAACGAGCAATTTTGTCCATACTATTTCTAACTAGCTATAATCTATTCATAATTCTCAAAACATCTCTCTCATGAATCCCTTTATTATCTCGGAGTATCCTCTTCCCTATGGTTATCCATTCCCATGCTTCTACATATATTTATTATACAAATATTAAGTGGTAGGCCCAACAACAAATAAGACAGATGTAATTCTTACTCTCATGAAAGTAACAACCTAGGAAGGACACCATCATACTCTAGGTTAAAAAATCAGTAGCTTCTCTAGCATGGCTAGTACTGTGGCTAGCATATAATAAGGACTCAAGGGGCAGCCCCGGTGGCTCAGCTGTTTAGTGCTGCCTTCAGCCCAGGGTGCAATCCTGGAGACGGGGGATCAAGTCCCACATCAGGCTCCCTGCCTGGAGCCTGCTACTCCCTCTGCCTGTATCTCTGACTCTGTGTGTGTGTGTCTCTCATGAATAAATAAATAAAATCTGTAAAAATAATAATAATAAGGACTCAATAAAATTTATAGCATGAATAAACAAATGAATGAACATAACATTTTCTCTCTCCTCTCTGTGCCTTTGAGGGTGTGATTTCCCCTGCCTAGAATGCTCTGCCAGCACTTGCAAACCTCATTGATTCTTGTTGCTGTCATCATCTGTCTTTGACCTTTTCTGAAGATCCCAGGTGACCTGGATTCTACTTTCTCTGTTCTCCTAAAGATTCTTATATATCTCATTCATACTTCATTCATCAAATGTAGGTACAAACACAAGTACAACACATCTTCAAATGCAGTAGTTAACTGCTTGAGGTTGAGAAGCACGTCTCTTTCAGATTTTCCCTAGCACCCAACACAGGGACTGATTCACAGTATTTGGTCAGTGAATATGAGTTGATAAATGGGAAAAAATGATTGAAATTAATTACCCCTAAAAAAGGAGTTTGCATCTGAAGCTCGCCCCAGACTTTAGCCCCAAATTTCTCCATGTCAGCTAAGATCCAGTCAACTTGTTATTCTTGGATTTGTCTTTCACTTTCTCATCTAGATGCCTTTCACCTACTCTTGCCTATAAACAAATGCCTCTTCTACTTCTATTACTACTAACCACTCAGATTTCAGAATCCCTGAAATGCTAACTCCCTTCCTTCCCTTTACCATTCTCTTTACATTCTTAGCTCACCAAACACCCCCTCATTCTTAGTATATTTCTCAGCTCCTTATCTGAAATTATTTCATTTTCCTTGAAGCTCTGTCATACTTTTCTAATAAGGTTACCATAAATTTTCTTTTGCAGTTTAAGTTCTTATCACATCTGCCACAGTAGATTCCAAGCACCCTGAAGGGAGGAGCTGTGCCTTGCAAAGAGGAAGCACATAATATTTATTCAAATTGAACTTGTATATTAGCTTCTTGTTAAATTACTTGACCTTTTGGACAAGTAGCAACTCTCTCTCCCTATTTCTCTCTGTTCCCCACTATTCCCCTTCTGTCTTACTCACAGCCATGTGCATTGGAGGAATGCAGGTAAAAAAAAAAAAAATCCAGATAATCTCTATTTTCCTCTCTGACAAAATAGTCAGGTTCATATTTTAGCTGACCCAGCAGCAGCCACCAAAATATATCATCATGGCATTTCAAATACCAGAGATAAAGAGAAGATTCTGCAAAACCAGTTCACACACAGAGGACAAAGAACCAAAATGCCATTGGTCTACCCAACAGCAATATAAGAACTAGAAGACCAAGGAGGAATATAATTCTTAGGGAAAAGGATTCTTCTATCTAGATTTCCATACTCTAACAAATCATCAATAATTTTTAAAATATTTTATTTATTTATTCATGAGAGACAGAGAGAGAGAGACTGAAAGAGAGAGGCAGAGACATAGGCAGACAGAGAAGCAGGCTCCATGCAGGGAGCCCGATGTGGTACTCGATCCTAGGTCTCTAGGATCACACCTTGGGCTGAAGGCAGTGCTAAAAGGCAGTGCTAAACCACTGAGCCACCCGGGCTGCCCCAAACCATCAATAATTTGAATACAAACTTTTTCAGGGATGCAAAATCTCAAAGATTGCATACCATGCATCCTTTTTGCAGGAAACTACTAGAGGATGTGCTTTATTTGACAAGGGAATAAAATAAGTAGGAGAAAGACAGGGAATTCAGCAAATAGAAAATCCACCATAGGAAAGAATGAGAAAAATAGCAAGTTGATGACAAAGGATGATAGCTGGAGGTGGCGGAAAGAGCAGCTAGTTCAGGTTGGAGCAAGAAAATAGAGAACTCTGGCAGGAATGTCTCCAAGATTTACAAAAGAAAACTATTAGGTTATTGGACAGAGTTGATAATGTGGTCTTATCCAGAAGATCACCTTAAGGCCATCAATAGAGCTGAAAAGATTTAGCTATAGGTCCAGATGAACCCAAGTAAATGGAAAGGATTAAAAGTTAATATTAATTCTAAAAGATTCTAAGCATTATACAAAAAAAATATGGCAAATAAATGTAATCATACACTTCTTAGCAGAGAATATTTATGTAGTCATAATCATGAAAATGCCAAATAATATTTAATCAAAGTGTATAACTACATTGAAAGAGTGAAGAGAAAGAATATGTATGAGAGAAAAGAATTCTATAGTTTCACATTAGGAAGTCAGTGAATAATGTTTTAAATCGGTGAATCAAAAGATAGTTGCATTCTGTATTTTAAAATGCAGAGGCAAATAACTGATGAAAGAGCTAAGGGTAGAAGTGGCTGCCTCTGGCAACCAGGATAAGAGTGGAGGGGAGGAAAAGTGGGAGCAGGGGCTGCTGTTACTGGTTCTAAAGCGATTATTTATCCTATTAAACTCTGTGTATATATTCCTTTGATACAAATAAAAGCAGTTATAAAAATAAACATACCCTTTCCCAGTAAACCTATGGACATGCACATCAAAGTTTGACATTATATACAAGGTGGTACATCACAACATTATTCTGCTGTCAGTGGGGAAATAATGAATTTTGGTTTTGTGAAAACTTAGTGACACTAATGTAATAGTATTAAATATTATTACTAAAGAGTCTAGGAAAGAGGCTGCTCGATATTAGGGTTTGGTGGTGATATAGAAACAACATGGGCTTTAGAATCTGTAAACCTTAGTTCATCTCTTGCTAACTATATAGCCTCAGGTAGGCTGCTTAACCTCTCTGGATTTTCTCAAACAGAAAATGAGGATAGAGATATCTTTATCATAGGACTTTTTAGGATTAATACTCCAGTTGCTATAATGACAGCACTGTTAATACTGCTGTTAATTCTGCTTCCTCTACCATTGCCTATTTGGAACTTAACATATTTCAAATTCTTTGGGTTATCAGGAAGGGATCAGGTTCTGGTTCCAGCAGGCAGTGTGACCATGGGCAAGTCACTTAAACACTCTACATCTGACTTTTCTTAGCAATATGGGGAGAGAAACAGTGCTGATCTCAAAGGATTGTTGTTACAAAGGGTGAATGAAATAACAGTATATAAAGAGATTAGCAGAGTGCTCAGTGCACAGTACTTTTGTGTTGTTCCATTGAATCATTGGCTTATAGTAAATCAACTGCCTTCTCTACCTTATCAATAGGAATTGAAATAATCAATTTTAAGTATGAAGGCACCTGAGCTAACAGGCAACTAAAGCCTTCTAATCATGTGCTTTTATTTTCTTTTAATTTAATTAGTTTTAACCTTTAAGCTTTAGAAAGTGGATTCAATCAGAAGGCAAGTGTGCAGTGGGGGGGGGGGATGATTTTCCAATACTTCTTATGTAAATTTAAATTTTAGATTTTTCTAAATAAAATGGGTCTTTACTATTTACAGAATTATCTCTGAGTTGCAAAAATTTTCTGCATGTTTTTTTTCTGCATGTTTTTTTCTGTGTCACCATGTTTCTCTCCCATATTTTGCTATTGAATCTCAGCTGCCACACTGAGAAAGAGAGAAAGCACGAGGACACTTTCCTCTTGCAACTGTAGTAGAAACCTTAGCAACAGACAGTAACTGCTCTAGATCTGTTGAATAGATGCAAATCATGCTTTTTAAATTATCAGAGTTGAACACTTCTTTGTCCTCAAGTGTATAATTACTCTGTCACTTTATAGGTGACAGTAGTTCTCAACATGTTCATGCATGAGCATTACAGCATCATTTTTACATGTTAGAAATGCAACTTCTCAGGCCTCTCCTGACCTGTTGAATCAGAAACTCTAGGAACAGGGCCCTGCAGTCTGTGTTGTTAAAGAGCCCTCCAGGTGATTCTCGTACATGCTAAAGTTGGACAATGGCTGGTCTAGATCTTTCCAAAGCAGAAAAAAAGGAAAAATGTGCCAGGAAAAAAATAAAAATTATAGCAATATATTGGCACACTCCATGAATATTAGGTGAGGTATATTCAATTGTTCCTTCCCCAGAAGTTTTTTGGGCATCTCTTACATGCCAGGCATTGTAGTAGTCACTAAGTATTCAAGATAAACTTATCATGGTATATCAAACATTTTTCTCGCCGATCACAATTTTCATTAAATCATTCTACACACCTAATGGACTTATTGATTGGCTTTCTTATACATATAGATGCATCATAAAGCCCTCCAAGATTATTTCCTGGGCTGTAGCTTTCTTATTTAAAAGATCATATTTTCTGATGTCTCATGTCTATTTTCTTGAGAGCTGATATATTGTGTGAAAACTCATCTGCTCTGTTGAATATTTTACATAGAATTTGGCTATAAAATAGATAATCCCTCTTTATCCAAGTAAAGCATATATCTGATGGCAAATTATCTTTGCTCCTATATGGCTCGAAATTGTAAATAATTATAACCAGGGTGTTTGTGATCCTTCACAAATATAGTTCCAAATGTTCAGCCTCTTCTCTAGTCATCAGAGACAGTCCCTGAATATACCTTCTTTTCCCCTTTGGGTTGCTAACCAGGGACTCTGTTCCCAAGACCTAAATGAGCTACATGTATGCCATTGCCACTCTCAGACCCCTATGAAGTCAGAGAGCTTCCAAGGACTCAATTTTAATAAAGAATAAAAATCTAAGTAGATTCATCCTAAAGTTGGAAAATAAAATAATAGAGTATGGGTTTTGGAGAAGGGAATAAAGGAGGTGGAGGAGAGAGAGGCAAAGAAATAAGCATAATCGGCATTTTAATGGGAATGAGTAAACAGTCTGCACTATAATAAATCTCCCAGGCATTTGATCCCAATAAACCATCTTAATCCTTAGGGCTATTCTGGCAGCAAGAGATAACTGCTCTGAAACCAAAATGTATTTAGCATAAAACTCACATTCTGATGTTTACTGTGTATCTGCTTTTAAAAAATAAATTGAAAATCCAAACTTTGAGGTGGTGTAAGGGAAAACAGCCTCTCCTTCTGTGTGTCACCCAGCACCTGCCTCCCAAAGCCAACACTTGAATGTCCACTGGCTGGATAACTGAAGGCCTTGTTAAGTGAGGCCCTTAAAAACCCTCTTTCTTCTGAGAATTGTTTGACTGGCTTCATAGTTTGGTGGGGCTTAAAACTATGCTTGGCAGTTGGGAAATCCTGAAATTTTCCCTAGCTTGTGTACATGTAGACAGCTTTTTGGTGAGGGTATAGCTTTCTAGAATCTCTTTTTCGGAGTCTCACAAAGTTGACTTAAATAACCCAACAGTCCCATCTCAACAGATGTATGTGATGGAAATATCAAAGTCCTGTGTCAATGAAGGGCTGACCTGTAGAATTCTTAAATTGAAAAATAAAAATTACTGCTTTCAGTGTTAACTGTGGTCAAGGAGTGGTCCAACTTCATTTTTCTTGTTCACAGACAATAAACTTATCAATATCTGGTGTTCTTAATAACACATGCTTGCCAGCTATTGCTACATAACATCATCCTGCCTAGTTATAAGAGCTACTGTCTGAAATTATGTCAAGAATATGGTGAAACAGATAGTTCTGACTTTAGTCCGCCTCACAGAAAAAGCAACTGGCAGATCTCCATAGACAAGACACATTTGTGAAGATCTCAGAATCCATGGATGAGGCTGAAGTACCCTCTTTGGACCATAAAAGCAAAAAAATCCACAGTAGAAAGCTAAGGAGAGTGGTTTTACTTTGACTGGCTCACCCCTACCATAAGCCAGTGCAGCTTGATGCTGAAGGGGTCACTCTAGGTCTACAGTATCTCCAGTGGGAAAAGGAGAACCCAAGGTGGACACTCAGCTTCTCCACTATTCTGGGACAATTTCAAGGAGGCACTTAGGTACTGCCTAACATTGATCACTGCAGGAGTCAGCTAGAAAGGGGGAAGAAAGTCTCTCAGCAAAACCTGTGGATCTTGGCCAACATGTTCCTCCTGGCTGTGGTGCTTGAGTGGAGAGCCCATACAGTGGTTCTACTCCATTAGTGGCTCTATTTGGCCAGAGAGCTCAGTCACTAGGTCTGCTCACTTTGGGTCCCCAGCTGGCAGTTTGTCCCAACCACAGAGTGCAGTCTAGAGACCCACACATGCAGGGAAACAAGTCATTGGCCCTTCCCAACTGCCACACATAGTTCCCGGCCCCACCAAACTATAAAGTAAGGCCGGAGATGCTAGGCAGCTAGGCAGTACATCTACAGCTGAAGCCATGGCGGGAAAACAAGTCAGGAGCCCCACTCAAATGGTGAAAAAGCCTGGAAGAGGAAACTGCTTTCTCAAATGTGTGGCTACCTTTGCAAGAACACAGGGATCATGAACAATCAGGTAAACTTACTTCCACCAAAGAAAACTAATAAAACTCCAATAATTGACCCTAAAGAAATGGCCCATGCACTGTATGATGAAGAATTCATAATAAGATTCTTAGAGAAATTCAGTGAATGACAAGAAGACACAGATACACAGCTAAATAAAATTAGGAAAACAATGCCTGGTCAAAATGAGAAGTTCGATAATTTAAAGAAGTAATCCTAGAGCTAAAGATAGAATGACTAAAGAATTCAATAGAAATCTGCAAAAGGAGACTTGACCAAGGAAGATGAAGAATGTGAACTTGAAGAGTGAATGTGTGAAATTATCCAATCAAAATAATAAAAAGGAAAAAAAAGAATAAAGATAGCCTCTGTGAATTATAGCATACCATTAAAAGGAATCATACACGTTATTGGAAGCTGAGAGGAAAAGAGAGTAAAAAAGGGATAGAAAAATTATTTAAGGAAATAATGGCTGAGAACTTCCCAAATCTACAGAGAAATTTGGGTGTCCAACTTTATGAAACTCATAGGTCCCTGGAAAATTACAGCTCAAAAATAACTTTTTTCTAAAACATATTATAATAAAACCTATCTAAAATCAAAGAAAAAGAATTTTAAAAGCAGCAAGGGGAAAAAATATTCTTTCTATATATAAGGTAACCCTAACCCTCAGAATCAGTGAGGGTTTCTCAGCAGAAACCCTGCAGGCCAGGAGAAATTGGGTTAATATATTCAAAGTGCTGAAAGAAAAAAACTGCCAATCAGATTTTTTTTTCCCTTGGCCAAGTTGTCCTTTATAAATGGAGAGCAAATAAAAACCTTCCCAGAAAAACGAAACAAAACAAAACAGACAAAAAAAAAATTTTTTTTGAGAGGTTTAATTGCCACTAGACCTGACTTTCAAGAAATGCTGAAGTTCTTCAAGCTGAGATATAAAATGCTAATTAATAACACAAAAACAGGGATGACTGAGTGGCTCAGAAGTTGAACATCTGCCTTTGGCTCTGATCTGGAGTTCGGCAATTGAGTCCCACATCGGCTTTCCTGCAGAGAAGCCTGCTTCTCTCTCTGCCTATGTCTCTGCCTCTCTCTCTCTCTCAGTCTGTGTCTCTCATGAATAAATAAATAAAATCTTAAAAAATAATAACATGAAAACATTACAAAATAGAAAATGCTGAAAAAGGTAAAGATATGGTAAAATCTAATATACTCCAATACTGTAACATAGTGATGTGTTAATCTCTTAAGTCTAATATGAAAGGTAAATGATAAAAGTATTAAAAATAACCATAGTTAAAATAATTTGTTAATGGATATACACTATAAAAAGATGTACATTGTGACATCAAAAATATGAAATGGGGTTAAAAGAGTAGTTTTGTATGTGATTAAAGGTAAATTGTTATCAGTCTACACTGTTTTAGCTATAAGATGCTCTATGTAAGACTCATGGTAACTATAAAACAAATAAGCAAAAAAACTATAGTAGTTACATGAAAGATAAGCAGAAGTGAATCAAAGCATACCACTATGGAAAAACATCAGTTCATAAAGGAAGAGAGGAATAAAAGAACAAAAGAACAAGAAAACAGTCGGTGATCAAGTAAGCTTTAACCATGAATTTCAAGGATGTTTCAACATTCACAAATCAGTAAGTGTAATACATTGTATTAATAGAATGGGAGACAAAAATCCTATGATCATCCCCATAGATGCAGAAAAAAAACATTTGACAGAATCAACATCCTTTTGTGATATCATCATACATAATTGTCATCATGTATCAAAGTAGGCATTGAAGGAATGTACCTCAACATATGAATGGTCAGACATGACAATCCCATAGTTAACATCATATTAAAAAATGAAAGGTGGGGCGCCTGGGTAGCTCAGCGGTTGAGTGCCTGCCTTTGGCTCAGAGCATGATCCCGGGGTCCTGGGTTTGAGTCCCACATCGGGCTCCCTGCATGGAGCCTGCTTCTCCCTCTGCCTGTGTCTCTGCCTCTCTCTGTGTGTCTCTCATCAATAAATAATAACATCTTTAAAAAAATGAAAGATTGAAATTTTTCCTTTAAAATCAGAAAAAAAGACAAATATATCCTCTCTCAGTACTCCTTTTAACATAGTAATGGAAATCCTAGCCAGAGCAATTAGGCAAGAAAAAGAAATAAAAGTCATCCAAATCAGAAAGGAAGAAGTAAAATTGTTTCTATTTGTAGATGACATGATCTAATACATAGAAAACTCTAATGATTCTATCAAAAAATTGTTAGAACTAATAAATGTATTGAGTAATGCTTCAGGATACAAAATAAACATAAAAATCAGTTTCATTTCTATATATTAATAATAAACTAAAAGAGATAAAACAAACCCATTTATGATAGTGTCAAAAATAATAAAATACTTAGGAATAAATATAACCAAGGAGGTGAAAGATATATACACCAAAAAGCATAAGATATTGATGAATGAAATTGAAGGCACAGATAAATGAAAAGATATTCCATATTCGTTTATGAGAAGAGTTTAATAATTGTTAAAATGTCCATACTACTCAAAGCCATTTGAAAATTCAATACAATATCTATCAAAATTAAAAGTAATTTTTCACAGAAATAGAGAAAATAATCCTACACTTCATATGGAATGACAAAAGACTGAAGCCGAATAATCTTGAAAAAGAACAAAGCTAGAAGTTTCACACTTCCTTATTTCAAATGGTTTTGATTACTATACGGCTCTGACATAAAAACTCATAGATCAATAGAACAAAATAGCCTATAAATACACCAACACGTATTTGACAAAGGAACCAAAAATATTTATTTATTTATTTATTTATTTATTTATTTATTTATTTATTTGAACCAAAAATATTTAATGGGATAGTCTCTTCAGTAAATGGTGCCAGGATAACTGGATATTCACATGCCAAAGAATGAAATTGGACTCCTCTCTTGTACCACTTATAAATATTAACTTGAGATGGATAAAAGATTTAAATGTAAGACCTGAAGCCATAAAACTCCTAAAATAAAACATAGGAGAAAAACCCCTTGACATTTGTCTTGATGATGCTTCTCTGAATATGACACCAAAAGTGCAAGCAACAAAAGTAAAACTCAGCAAGTAGAATTACATCAAACTAAAAACCACTACACGGCAAAAGAAACAATCCACAATATGAAAAATCAACCTACAGAGTAGGAGAACATATTTACAGACTATCTCATAAGGGGTTAATATCCAGAATCAATAAGGAATTCTTATAAATTAGTAACAAGAAAACAACCTGAATGTAAAAATGGTTAATGTAAAAAATGTAACGAAAAATAGTCAAAGGACTTGAATAGACATTTTTTCAAACACGTACATGTGGCCAATAAGTACATGACAAAATGCTCAATATCATTAATCACCAGGGAAATGAAAAAACCTCAGGGAAGAGGAGAGGAGAGGAAAGGAAAGGGTAGAGGACTTCATTATTTTTTTAAGGGAACATGCTGAAGTGCACCAGTTTAATATTCACAGAATACTATCTATCTCTAGTATAGTTACACAGACACAATCAAAAGTCCAAAATCTGGGTAGCTGACTGGGCAGTTTACACTGTCTAGCTTCCAGTAAAATTAACATGAGAATCACTTTCTAATCCATTCTGTTCAGCAAGTAGGAAAGGTGGAGAGCTGGTTTTACTGTAAGCTAAAAGTGAATAAAAACTAGTAGATTACATTTAGAACACAATTTTCTTCGATGTGGCCTCTTCTCTCCCTTTAGTTGTGGAGCTTATTCTGTCTTCAGGTTGATTTCTGGAGTATTAGGATGATTTGATAGTTATTTAGTTGTGTTTGTGGGATGAGAAGAACCTAGCGTCCTCCTACTCCGCTGTCATCTTGTAAATCCTCAGGACTTCCTTATTTTAGATACTCTAATTCTGGACCTATCTTCTGATATCACCTCACATTAGGTACCTCAATAACTTTGAGGGTATTTTGAAAAGTGAAGTAAATCATACAGAAAAAAAAATTGTATGATCTCAATTATACATAGAATCAAAAAACTATGACTCTTAGAAACAGACAGTACATCTGTGGTTGCCAGGGATGGGGTGGCAGCAGAAATGGGAAGATGCTGGTCTAAGGTACAAACTTAGACTTATATGATGAATATGTTTTGAGGATCTAATGTACAGCATGATGACTATAGTTAATAATATTGCATTACATACTTGAAAGTTACTAAGAAAGTAAATATTGTGCTCTCACTGTACAAAAAAATTAAATATGTGGGGTGATGGATATGTTAACTAGTAATCACTTTGTAATATATACATGAATCAAATCAGCAGCTTGCACACTTATTAAACATTGTATAAGTTTAATAAGCTTATTAAACTTATACAATGCTATATGTCAATTATATCTCAATAAAGCTGGACAAATTAGAATCCATCAAAACAAAACAGCTATTGCTCTAGTGCACATATATGTTATTGCAGCTTGTCCCCTGCCAAGTGAGAAAGTCAAGAAAGTTCTGTCCAATTACATAGACATATGATTTGTTTTCCCAAATATTTTTGGAAAATGAGGCCCATATATCAGTGTTTAAAGAGATTTTAAAATTAAATTTAATTTTAATTTAAAATAGAAAAAGGAAAAGGTACATAAACACCAGCACAATAGACTAGCACAGTAGCTAAAACATTTTTACAACATATTACTATAAAAGTGTAAGCACCTAATTTTTTTTTCTTTTTTACAAAAGAAGTGTGTGGGGGGGGTGCAGGAGATGTGTGGGTGTGGGTAAAGGCAGAGCTTATTTGTTAACATCAGACACTATTTCTGGAATGAAGAAGGAGAAGGAGAAAGAGGGGAGTGGGAAACAGAGGGGGAGAGAATAGAGATACTGACCTCATTATTTTAGATGCTCTACTTCTGGAACTAACTTCTGAGCAATTACAAACAGGAGCTTAAGTGCCATTTTTATTCTACTTTTATTCTTCTACTCTCTTCCCCTTGCCCACTTTTCCTTCCTTCTTGTTTGGATCATGAAGAATAATTATCCTAGTTTGCCCATTTCAAATATGACATCAAAACATATCTGGGTATTCCTACCCATGCATGAATATAAGCACATGTTCCTGGGTGATGTATGAACATTGAAAACAACACTATAATAATAAAGAAGTTACAGTTTTTCAGTTTTAATAGCACCCTCAATTTAAGCTACCTTCCATCCTACTCCTCACCTGCCTAATTTTCCTTTCAGGCAAACCTAGAGGACCCTCATGTTGCTGGTTTTTGTTTTTTTGTTTTTTTTAAGATTTTATTTATTCATGAGAGATACAGAGAGAGGCAGAGACATAGGCAGAGAGAGAAGCAGGCTACCTGTGGGGAGCTGGATGCAGGACTCAATACCAGGACCCCAGGATCATGCCCTGAGCCAAAGGCAGATGCTCAACCATGGAGCCGCCCAGGCATCTCGTTGCTGTTGTTTTAAGAAGAATGTTTATGTGTGCTCTGCTAGGTCTCCCCTTCCAAAATAATAATAATAATAATAATAATAATAATAATAATAATAGAAAAAAAGAAAGAAAGAAAAGAAGAAAGAAAGAAAGAAAGAAAGAAAGAAAGAAAGAAAGAAAGAAAGAAAGAAAGAAAGAAGGAAAGAAAATGGGATGAACTGCTAAGCACAGGGACAGGAAAACTGTTGACTCATTGAAACTTATTCTCCTTTCCATTATGCTCCATGAAACCATGAAGCAAAGTCTGTGGTGGTTCTAACCATTTTCCCTAACACTTAACTATGACTTTGTGATAGAGCATATACTTTCAAATAGTCTATAAATAACTAACATTCTGTGTCTCAGACTCTCTTTCATGATACTTTTATGATGAAAATCATAGGTCAAAAATTACAGGTGAGCGAGACCAAAGAAGAGAAGATCACCACTATCAACAGAGTGGAGCAGTAATAGAATTATAACTTGGAAATGTGCTAATGAACTATCTCTTCTATGTAGATGCATGCAAATTCAGTGTAGTTATATTTATTACAAATGCATGAATATAACCCTAGGGAAATATGCTAGTAGATTTTTTGATCACAGTTCTAGAGGTAAAGGTGAGTATGTTTGGGCTTCCACAGGTGCCAATGAATAGTATTCTCTCTCACCCACTCGCTTGAAGGAAAACATAGATTCTGTTCCAAGATGGTCATATTTCATAAAAGGTAGAGCAGTTGTATATAATCTATAGACATTTTTATTTATTTCAAAAAGTGATTGAGCACAGTTGAAGTATGCACAAGCTGAAAAATCCTTTCAGTTTTTCAGCAATCTCATTAAACAATGAAGAGTCTACTTAGCAGTTAATCTGCTCTTTCATGTTGTCATTGAATAAAGAATTGGAATCATGCCATTAATTTTCCATCAGAAAGAATGCTAGGTTAGTTACTCTGAAACACATTGATTACGAACCAGTTTCAGGTCAAGAGACCCAATAATAACTACTCTTTCAATGTCCTTTTTTGTTTGTTTTACCACTGTGTAGTATTAAAAGATATTTTTTTTTCCATGGGAAGATGGGCATAGATAAAACAAGAACAGCAAAATATTAATACTGCTTGAAGTCAGATGATAGATAAATGAGGGTTTATTATACTATTCTCTTGATCACAATGAGAAGCCGGATTAAATTTAAAAAAGCAAAATAATGCATATCAATAACAGGGTACAAGGTTTCTTGAAGGTCTCTTGGCTTCTCAGTGTTTGATTGATGAGCTGCCACAGGAAACTGGAGCTAGAAACGCAGGAGAGGAGTGGAAATCTCAGTGTGAGCTGGCATGGGCATGATCCAAGCTAGAGCCTGGAAACAGAGAACTTGTGGCAGTGAAGGGAAAACTTTGCTAATGAGCAGGCAACTGAATTTTGTATTTCCTTGGAAAATGAAAGACTTAGGGAAGTGATTGCCTAGTTTCTATTTCTTTTATGCCTTTTTTTTTTTTTTTTTTTTTTTTTTTGGCGCTGGATAGCCATGCAGGCAGGAGCTAATTTTGATCCTGCATGAGTCAGGTAACAAGACCAAACTGTAAGAATGACCAACATTTACTTAGGTTTATTGTGTGCCAGGCATAAGTTAAGCATTTTACATGAATTTTTTCAGTCAATTTTTCCTGACAAACCTACAAGACAGGTGATTATAATTTCCTTTTATGGATATGAAACCTGAGTCTTAGGCAGACCAAATAATTTATCTCAAGTTATTGCACCAGAATACAAGCCATGGAATTCTGACTGGAGAACCCATGGACCTAACCACTGCAAAAGTTCACAGCCTCTTGAATCTCACACTATTCACTTAACACACCTCCAAATCTAAATCTTAGTTCTCTTTAGCTATTCCTGTCTGCTATGGCATCTCTCTTAAACTACCCTGACATTGCTTCAAATCCTGGCACCTATTCCTGTGACTCTTTCCTACTCTGTGATTTAGTGTCTCATGGATTTATCTGTGTTTTTACTTTGCCCATGCAGGTATTCCAACAAGGTTAGGATTAATTGCTTTGGATTCCTTTACTTCTTTGGGCTCTTGAAATTTTCACCCTACTAATTCCTAACACTGTATATACATCTGTGATGGACTGAATTGTGTCCCTTCAAATTCACATGTTGAAGTCCTACCCCCATATGACTGTATTTGGAGAAAGGATCTTTAGGAGGTAAGGTTCTATGAAGTCATAAGGGTAGGATCCTGATTCAACAGGACTGTGGCTTATAAGAAGAGGAAGATAGGAAGATCTCTTTCTCCCCCACCTCCTTTCAGCACATGCACAGACAAAAGGACATATTTAGAAGGCTACCGTCTACAAGCCAAGAAAACCCTCATAAGAAAACAAATCCTACCAGATCTTGATCTGGGACTCCCAGTCTCCAGAACAGTGAGAGATAAATTTCTGTTGGTGAAGCCACCCAGCTTACAATATTTTGTTTTGGCAGCCCAGGTAGGTTACTTGCAGCATCTTATCATCCTCTTCCTTAGCTTTCACTCGAAATGTTTCCAGGAAAAAAGTATAAAATGGCTTTCTTCTCTAGAGTAAGCATTATATAATTGAAAGAACTCTAAATTTGGAAACACAAGATTAGACTTCAGGTCAGGAAATTTTTAAAATGTAGCAAAAATATAGAGTATTACTTTTAATGGCAGAAAATGACAATTGACCTCTTACTGATACTTTTATTAGTTGTCTTCTTAATAGGGTTATCAACAGACTTCTGCCATGTGCTCATAATTTCCCTGTTAGTTGAGTGACTTTTCCCTTATCTTGAACATTGAGGCTGTCCATAGCTGCCTCAACTTCTGTTACCTCCACTGCAATATGTCAGTTTTGTTTATCCCACTCTCTACTTTGTTGTATCAGAAGACTATGCTTCCCTTGCTTTGTTCAGAGAAACATCTCTATATGCAAACTTCATCTCTCAAATCATCCTTTACCTTATCTAGAATGTGTCAGTTATTACCTTTCTCTTCAAACATGCCTGTGTTCTCTGAACTCAATGACAAACTAGCCCTTGACCTCGAGAACCTCCCAATATTCTATTATTCTTTCCTCTCATTGACAAAATTCCAAAAAAACTTCTGAGCTATACCATCCATAATCCACTTTCTACACAATCTGTGATCCATCCAAATTATGCTTTTTATCTTACTTGCTTCCATTTCAATGCTTTGCTTGGAATGACATGTAGCCCTGATAAGCTCTGCTTATCAGTTTTTTCAAGTTTTATCTAATGAATCACCTCCACTGTGAAGCCCTCACTTATGTAATTTCTTCTGAATCCCCCCAAAGAATATAGTTTGTACTTTTTTGACAGCTAATTTGTAGTCGCTGTAGTATCATTATTTGTATTCCTTTAGTATGTTGTAAACTCATTCTTAAATCTCTCAATTTAAGATGTAGTAATCATTTAGTCAATGTCCAATAAATACATTAATAAACCAATTTAAAACAGAATCATAAAGATTTTAATTGAACTGGGACAAGTACAGGGCTTGAATATCTTTGGAGAAAGATCAAACTTCAACTTGAATAAGGTGAAGAGAACTTTGGCCTACCGAGCTCTATACCAGACAAAAGGCCTATATCCATTATCTGCCTTCATTGGAACAAAGTAACAAAAGCCAATAGTAGATTGGATGGCACAGAAGTGCTCAGCAAGTGTTGGTTGAATTATCAAAAGAGTAATTGCTTAAAGTGGTTTTTAGACTATATACTAGCCAATATAGAGTTTTGAAAGGGTGTCTAAGGCAATGATAACTCTAATTTGGAAGGGATGTAAGACTGTCCTATGAGGGATGGAACAGGCTACCATTTGAATTTTTCTCATGCACCCTACTCTGAAGGAGTTGATTGAAGTAACGGGTTTTATAGGGGTAAGTACATTTCTAGTGGAACACTCAAGAAGAACTCAAAGAATCCATGTGGTTTCAATGGTAAGGGAAGAAAAACAATTATGATTTTTTTGTTTTTTTTAATATATTTTTAAAAGATTTATTTATTTATTTATTTATTTATTTATTTATTTATTTGAGACACACACAGAGAGAGAGAGAGAGAGAGAGAGAGAGAGAAGGCAGGCTCCCCACAAGGAGCCTGATGTGGGACTGGATCCCGGAATCTGGGATCATGCCCTGAGCTGAAGGCAGATGCTCAACAACTGAGCCACCCAGGAGTCCCAACTATTATGATTATGATTTTAGATGACAGAGTAAAGTGATTGCTCTGGGGCTCTCCAATATGTATCCTTTCTAAATTTTTAGAAGGAAGTTGGCTCCTTTTTTCTAGGATAATACCCAATATCCAAGGCAATATTAGCCATTATTGTTTGAGGGCCACAGGCCAGACACTCTGTTTATAACCAGGCACTTATATTCATACTTATATCAGCTCATATAGAATAGCACTAAGAGGAAGACAATATCATTTCAATTTAACAGATGAGGCTAGAGTCACTGTGCACCTTACTCAAAGTTTCACAGCTAGTAAAGGATAGACTAAGGATTCAGATCCAAGATCTTAACTAAGCTTCAGATTCCAACTTTCCAGATAGCCAAAGTTAAACACATAGAAAAGAGATGATATAGTCTCAACACTTCTTCATGGAAAGATCATGTAAAAGGATTTCTGCTGATGAACTTTAACCAATACTTCTGAGCAAATGCCACTTAGATCTTGATGAACCTACTACATAACCATTATTTGGAAATTTCTCAAATTTCTCAATTTCTTTGGCAAGTTTCTCAAATCTAGACTCCCTCTACATACCCCAACTTCTGGCCACTTGCTCTCAGACAGATGTATGCTACCATATTTCAATGCCACATATTTACTAGCTGCAGTCATGCCCACAATCAAAGTACAGGACTAGAAAAAATTAGTTTTGTTATTACAACAAGTTGTGACTTGTCAACACTGACAACAATTGAATATTTTTATTGCATAGAATTTAGTGCAGGATCTCTAATTCTAGAAGGCAGCTATTGTATACAGAATAGCAGAGGACTCAAAGTAAAGGAGCATAACTGCTTTGAACACTTACTCTGTACCAATCCAATTAAAACACTTTATTTCACTTTTTCCCCCAAACTATCTTGCAAGGCAAGGTCATTGAGGTGTCATGTATGTATGTATGTAAGGAAGCCAAATTTCAGAGACTGTGAAGTTTGCCCATACATGGTGAGAGTCTGGCTGGGTGGGGTTCCAACCCCACCCTGTTTGGTCTCAGTGACTCTACCCAATCCATGACATCCCTCTGACCTCCATGACAGCAAGGCTGACTTCTAACATGATTAGAAATGTATTTGCTAAGTTGTCATTAAGCTCTTTGTGTCTTTGTTTCTTCATCTTTAAGATGAGGAAAATACTATCTACCACTCAGGGATAAAGGCACTATACAGATCCAAAACACATAACATGGTATCTGGCACGTTATGGGGATTGATAAATGATTGCTTTAATTTACACAAATTATCTGAGACAGGCAGCAAAAAAAGGAACTTCCCATAGTTTGACATTATTGAGCCTTTTTTTTTTTCCATTCGCATGAGAGCCAATAGCATAACCATTCCACTGATGAAATCTGAAGGAACAGGGTTAACTAAATTTGCTTTTCTCTTTGAAAACTGATAACCTATCTATGGATAATGTACACCAGTTCAGTTAACTGACATGTCAGGATCATGGTGAAAAATGTAGAATATCATGATGGATTATCCAATTGGCAAAGTAACCATGTGCGTAGGGAACCAGCAAATCAAGGACACCTGATATATGAGGAAGGTGCCAACTGTAATGAATGTTTGCAGAATTTTATAATACGAAAATCCAGAAGAAGTTTTTAAAATGTAAGCATTCATTTATATTTTGCTTTTGGATTTAGTAGGACTTTCTTTTGTTTGTTTGTTTGTTTTTTAATTCAATATGCCAGGAAACTTGGAGAGAAGGCATCTAAAGCATTCCAGGATTTAAGGCATTATACAAACAAGGTTCTAGAAAAAGGTTCAAAGTTTGTTGACTTGCAGCAAATACTTAAAAGTTCTCAAACATTTAAAAAGATATATAGTATCCAATAATCTTTCCCAGAATACAATGGTTCTGTCGTCTTACCTGTTCAGAAACGTTTTACCTCCTGCTTACCTTATCAGAGCAATCTAAATAACAATGCCTCAGTTGACAGACAATACTTGTTTAGCCCATAAATATGCCACTTTTGATAAGTTTATATAAGTAACTAGTAACTGGTTAGAATATTTTATTTCACCTGGTCCTAGCTTATGTGGCTTTTAATAAGATAGGACATGTTTAGCTCCAGTGTAAGATCTTTTACCAAGTGTTTAGAAAATAACAATGCATCATCATACAAGGTTTTGGGAAGAACATTTTATTGCTAAGCATATCCTTGAACGAAAATGCAAATATGAAATAAAAGAGAAAGGAAAAAGAAAAAAGCAGTAACTTCACAACATCATAAAATAAATTCCTTAAGAGTCTGCTCATAAAACAACAGGAATATGATAGAAGCTCACATACAGAATGCACATGTTCCCATAAAATTGTCCAAATAGAAACTTACACTAAAAGGAATATAACAAATGTATTTTTACTCAAATAAAAAAAAATGTAAAGAAAGAAAGCAGGAAATCAGTTCACAAGACCTCAAGACTCCAAAAACAGCAATCTTTTACAGACATCGAGATATAATCAACTTCATATAGGTTGGGCCATTTAAGTTATCTAAAATCGTGCTTTGATATCTCTTTATAATCCTGTCTTTTTTAATGACAACAACAAAAAAAAATCCAAAAATTGTAACACATTTAAATATCAGGTAATGAGGAACACCTTTCCATACACATTAGTAAAGGCTACCATCGTTTAGATTGCGCTTTTTGCCTCGTGTTTTAAGATATTTCTCAAATATTCATGCAACTGACAAAGACCAGCAAGAGTAGATTTCTAAATCTAAACAGCTGATTGGTTTTCATCTGTACAAAAGAAATTGTATATATCGGACCCTCCAGAAGACGTACTTCATTTTTGTGTGAATATTTGTCTTGCTTTGTCTCTTGCTTTTTGGATCGCTATGGCCACACAACCAGTTAGTTATTCTGTACATTGTTTCCTCTTTTCAAAAAGAAAAGACAGACAACTGGAATATCAACCAAACAAACAGAAACAAACCAATATAAAGGAAAGAACAGTTCTTAAAGCAGTATGTACATAGGTGGCTAAGGAATTATACCAGCAAAAATGTAGTAAAATATGTAAACAAAATCTGAGAAGATTGTTTATTCTCTTTGACACAGTTAACTGTGACAAAACTAAAACTCACACTTTCTTCACATTTTAAGGTTTACTTTTTTGTTGTTTTGTTATTTTCTTTTAAAACAACATTCTCATTCCACTTCAAGACTTTAACAGTTTTCCTGTTTCAGTCATCCCATCAAACATACCATGATAAATATATCTGTATATATATTTATTTATATATATATTATACTATTAAATTCCTTTTTTGTGTGTCACAGCAGCTTTATTCGTTTATTATTTATTTATTTGTTTTTAGAAAAGATGGGTGAAGGGAGATGTGAGCAAATGGAAGGACAGAGTTATCCATAAGTGTCAGGCTACAAAATTAAACCACTATGAAAAACATCATGTTGGGGGCGGGGGAAGAACTATGTATTTTGCACTCTGTCATGCCGTGTTTGGCTTGTGTGACCTTTTGTGGTTCCATCACACGTTGAACTCCCCTACTGTCTGTTTTGATTCTTTAACAGACTTACAGTATTGTCTTGTCTTTTACATTTACATGCATTTCAATCAGTCACAGATCCAGCCCACCCCCTCTTCACCTTCCCTAGGAAAGGCTGTGTTTTAGTTTGTGGGGCTTTCTCCTTCACCACAATTTGGCTGGGCTAATGAACAGGAACAATATTGTTAAGTAAAGCCAATAGCTCTGATGTAACCAGCCCTAAACCCATCTGTTCAGGGTTTGGGTGGCAAATTCTGAAATTAGATCCTGAGGGACCAGCTTTTCAAATCAATGCTATCATCCATCATGTGATTTTGCTATGTGTTCAGCAAAGCATCGTATAGGAAACAAACAACAGATTCTAGAAATACCACAACCTGATATGTAGAGTGAACACCATGGTAGCTTTTGAGTTCATATGGCAATAGTCTCTCTTACTTTCATTTTCTGAGTTTTTTTGTTTTTGTTTGTTTTTTCTTCTTCATTATGTCCAGTCATTCTCAAAAAAATAAACAAAAACCCAAAAGCCATTTTTTTCTTTTCCCCTCAGATCTTGAAAAGTTACATGTACACTGGCCAAAACCAGATAAGGGTGGGTTTTTTTTTGTTTGTTTGTTTGTTTGTTTGTTTTTAATTTTTTAAATTTTTTTTTGTTTTTGTTTTTTACATAATTAAACCCAAAGGAAAAAAAAAGGAAAAAAAAAAAGAAAAAGAGAGAGAGAGAGAGAACATTGTTACAGTCAAGCTTCACAAAGATCATTACAGACTCACTTGGAGTTATGGAACAAGTAAGCCATGAAGTCTTCTACCTTGGGTGAAAAGTCCTCAAGAGAAGGAAGCTTCCAAGTCCGCGAAAGTGGGGGAGCCATCTGCTTGCTCCAGAGCGCAAAGTGTGTGCTTTATGATACAGCAGGGCAGAGAGAGTGTCCTGTCTCCGAGCGATGACTGAAGTCCAAGCAGCCATAGCCGAACTCTGTAGGTAGGTACATCTTTGCGTGCGCGCGCGTGTTGTCCTCTTAAAAATGGTTTTTCCCCACCGTAGTCATGGTACACCCCATCTCGTAGTGATGACAGTTCTGACATCTGTGGCATCTCCTTTTCCAAGCGCGTGTGATAGATTCACATATAAATAATTCTGTGTCACAAACTCGCGTGATTGTTAGCGGTGTCGTTTTGTTTTTTGTTTTTTGTTTTTGTTTTTTGTTGTTTTTACACATAATACTCCTTGTCCTTGTTTTTCTGCTTCTTGTGGCCGCTCTTCGAGCTCTGCTGCTTCTCCTTGATGAGCGTGCCGTTGCTCTGGGCCGAGTTGCTGATGTAGTTCCGCGTCTCGTCCACTTGATAGGACCCCTCGTCCCTGTTCCTGTACTTGTACATGGCGTACAGGAGGATCAAGATGCAGAGGGCAGCAGCAGCCACAATGCCGACGACCATCCCTGTTGTACTGCTCGACTCCCGGATCACCTCTGAGGCCCCCGGAACCCGTCTGACTCCCGGCTCCGTGGGGTTTGCTGTGGGCACATTACGGAACATGGGGGAAGTAATTAGTGGGCTCTTCAGTTTGGTGCTGTCTAGCTCATAGGCAGTGGGCAACGGAAGCAAGACTAGATCAGGCTGGGGTTTGAGATCACGGTTATTCATTTTGCCAGCTGGCAATTTGGGCACCATCCCAGACGAGGAGGAAGCTGTGAAGCGGATCAGCTCAGGGGACAAAGATGTGGTAGTAGTCCTACTAGTTTCGGAGACTTTGTTAGGTCTAAAGTCCTTGGATTCCCACTTGGGCGCATGTGCTTTGTAGCCACCTTCGAAGATTGAAGTGGAAAGACTCTTATCTGTTACCAAGGAGAAGGTGGTGTAAAAATCTTCATCATCAGTAGGGGGCAGGTTAGAGTCAAAGGTTTCCCCTGAGCCATACCCAGATATCACCAAGCCATCATCATCACAACCATCGCTGCCTTGGTCCGACAAGCAAGGTAACCCCGCCTCAGAGGTCATGGACAGGGAATCTTTGGTGGTCTCAATAATGGTGAGGAGGGGGCGAAAGGTAGGGGGGAGTGTAATGGAAGGTGCACGAGTAGCAATAGGAGGGGTAGCTAAAGGGTCTTCTACAAGAAGAGGGATAACTAATTCACCTCCTGGGATTGAAAAGAAAAAGAAAAACAGAATTAGTATTTTTGTAGATAGACACAATTCATAGTCATTTTCTCAGTGACTGCACCTCATGGGTTAGGCATCAGAAATTATAATAAAGTGACCCGGGTCCGCACATGGATCCTTTCTTGTTGCAGCCTAACCATCCTACACTGATTTAGAGCCCATTATATGCCTCTTGCCACCAAAATCGGAAATCCTTAGGTTTTAAAGATACTCCCAAGTAATTATTTAGGTAGAATTCAAGTAGGCTGTTTCCAGGATCTGCTTATGAGATAATGACATTCCATGTTACTGTTGTAAAAACTGGCTATCAAAATTGTGAGTGTGTGTGTGTGTGTGTGTGTGTGTGTACATGTACTCATGCATGTGACTAATCTGTGAGCTCTACCATTTCTTTGTTGCCTTCTTGGATTTCTACTTACTTGCTCCCATGAGGATGACCATGATGTATTCTCCATGTTACAGAGATCAAGATCAGTAAACATAAGAGACCTTGTCTTTAGCATTTTAAGCTATTACCTTTTATTTAACATTTATCAAGTTCAGTCTTCATTTACTATATGCTAAGTGAGGGGAACTCAGGAGAGGTTAAAAAGGTTCATCTAACCCTTTTTGTGCCTTTCCAGAAATTCTCATCTATTAAATGACAACTGGCCTTGCATTGATCTCATGTTTATGCATTGCTTTTATGCTATATGCAATATATGCTGAGCTGGACACTAAATTTTAAAAATACTCAGACTAGATATCCATGCTTTATGGAAAACTTAGACTCAGAAATGTAGAGATAGCAAACGGAGGTGGCTTTTTTTTTTTTTAGATCTTTATTTATTTATTCATGAGAGACACAGAGAGAGAGAGAGAGAGGCAGAGACATAGGCAGAGGGAGAAGCAGGCTCCCTGTGGGGGCTCCCTGTGGGGAGCCTGATGCAGGAACTGATCACGGGACCCTGGGATCACGAACTGAGCCATAGGCAGATAGATGTTCAACCACTGAGCCACCCAGGTGCCCGCAAACTGAGTTTTTAAAAGCAGAGATTCCTGGGGTGCCTGGATGGCTCAGTGAACCATCTTACTCTTGATTTTGACTCAGGCCATGATCTCAGGGTTGTGAGATGGAGCCCCAAAGGATTCCTGGCTCAGCTCAGCAGGGAGTCTACTTGTCCTTCTTCCCCTCCTTCACTGCCCCTCCCTGCTCTGTCTCTCCCTCAAATAAATAAATAAAATCTTTTTTTAAAATAAAATCTTTAAAGAAAAATAAAATCAGCAATTCCTATCTACAGTGGGAAAAATAAATTGGTTTATCCATAGACCTTAATTATCACACTTCTGAACATGTGGACTAGGTCAGGAAAGAAAGTTCAGAATGGTTCAGTAAATCACAGTGCCTTGTAAATCATGGGTACCATAAATATTCTATGGTGGATATTACCAAATTGTAGTGCCACGTTTATTACTCATGCATGCAAGCAAGATAATCAAGTTCTCTTCTCTGTCTCTTCACAATGTTATTTTTCAAACAAAGAATCTCTGGAATCTCCAGAAGTCACAGTTCATGTCTCCTCGTTGAATTTATTCCAATGCAGCTGTTTTGTTTGTTTGTTTGTTTTGTTTTGTTTTGTTTTTTTAATCCTCTAGCAGGGATGGTATGATGTTTCCCTGTCCCAGTTAGACAGTTGAGTTTCTAATATGATATTACTTCTGAACTGGGTCATTAAGCATTCAGCCAGGTATGATATTCTTGTCAGTTCTGCCCTCCACAGTAACTGCCCTGATGGGATGATTGGTATTTGAAGATCTACTATCATATAGTCAAAAGTGTATGAAAAGTCAGATGTGACTTTTGCCCTGGTGCCCCTTATTGGTGACAAAGACAGACATGTGACTCAATACTGCAAAGTTCTACGTGGACAAGTCTTGGAGCTTACATGGTTTTTCTGGGTTCGTCCTACAAAGACTGACTCACAAAAGAGAACTCCCCAGTTCAGCTTTCTGTAAGCTGAGAGAATGGCCCCCTGAGAGGAAAGATGTTGCCTACCTTCAAAGCACCTGAGAAGAACCCTTTGTACTCATGTCAGAAGCTTTGCTCCACAGTTAACTAGCCAATAACATTGTGTTATGTAGAGAGAAATGGAGTTGGGGAGGGTGGCAATAATGTACATAATGTGTATCATTTGGAAGGGAACATACAATCATCTTGTCCCACCTGATAATGTTACCATATGTAGAGAAATAAAACATGAACACTTCTGAACATTTCAAGATGATATTTTGGGCTATGCCCTAACCCCAAGCATAGTGCTTTTCTAGTGCTTAGAGTGTCAAACTCTTGAGTGAAATGATCTTTGCAGTTTTGTCAAGCTTCAGACTTGCTTTACTGGACCAGCATGACTTTTTTTCTTTTCTTTCTTTTTTTTTTTTTACATTGTGAACATATATAATACATATATCTTGCAACATATTTAATGTATAATTTACAACTTTTGCTAGCTTTTATAAATGGGATTTGAAGCCCAGTTCCCTAAAGGTAAGTCGGTCCTAAAACTAAGCCTGAGTTGACTTTTCTCTTTATTCTTCCATGGGGAGGAGGTGGTGGTGGTCCCAAGTTTTATATTTAAGGTGACCCATGAAAAAAAGCAGTGTTTAAGTACTTAGGTACGAGAAGAGCAGTGAGAAGAGAAGAGAAGGCCAATGCAATTTGTTTGAAGGTCCTCTAGAGATTACTCAGGGATGACTTTACTTTCCTTCAGAGAACAAGACAGGATTTTTTCTTACCCATCTCACCTAGAATAAAGGTTTAGTTTGTGTATTCTTTTCTGGCACAAACCCTGAGAGTCATCTGCTCCAATGATAAAAATCTACTCCACGTATATTAGGTAGACAGGAAACTGGGATAAAGGACAAAGAATAACCAATCTGCAAAAAGGCAAAAGCCTGGTACAGAACACTTAAATATAAAGGCAAATTGTTAAGTAGGGTGCTGGTGTCCCTTTAAGTGAGATTAAGATTACTGCCTTCATGATTACAGAGTGGCATTCATTTGCAATTTTAGTGTACCATCTGTGACACCCAACTGGAGTCTTAAATTTGCCTCCTTTTCCTCCCTCTTTTTTCAAACCTAGCTAAAACTTCTGCAGTGTCTTTGTTGTAAAAAGTCTACAAAATCCACAAATTGCTCACTCTGCGGTTGAATTGCCCCCACTTTCCTTTGCTATTCACTTCTCAATTCAATACCTTTTAATCTCTCTTGGATTGAAAAAAATGAGTAAAACCATTTTCACAATGAAATGGAAAGAGAGTCCTAAAGCTTGCCAACTTATAAAGAGCTTCTAAAAGGTTGGTGAGCCCTTAAGTGAAATGAGAAGAGCTTATTTTAAAATTAAAATGGTGGGTATGCTATTTCAGAGTTGAAGTCAGAGAATCTGCCCAGATTACTAATCTTCAATTTGCTTTGCCATTTTGTTATTAATCTTGGCAGCAGTAATAAAAAAATGATAAATGATGCTCCCTGTCAGGGAAAGTGAGCCCCAATTTTGGTGGTAGGTTCATCAATGAAATGGGAGAAAAGCTTTCATAATCCACCCCCTTTCTTGGTATCTCAAGAAATTGGAAGAATGTCTTCGGTTTAAAAGGAAGTCAATTAGGATATGGAAACTATTATGAATGGGAATTGCAGTGAAAATTAGAAAATTTTGAAGAACTGTAAATGTGCAAGGTGCTTGGGAGAGGTGTGTGTGAGTTGGCATGTATAATCAATTTTAATATCAACTCCCATCTTTAAGATTTAGGATGCTTATAGTGTCCTAGGGAGTCCAAGGGCACACATCCTTTGAGATGAGGGATACATTTCTCTCAAAATTAGATCCTTAAGAGAAATAACTTAGATTGTGGAAACCTCTTTAAGATTTTATGTTTATTTGTTTTAATCCAAAGTGATTATCCTCAGAAATGCTAGAGCAGCAGCTGATACTTTTTTTCAATGCCCAAAGACTATGGAGTCAGGGATCTACCAGATGTCTAGGCTTATAAAAGTATTCACAAAAGCAAGAAGCCTAAAATCATAAGGGGCTACAGGCAGAAACCCTGCAGGCTAACAACACCCTAATTTCCTATTCCATCCCCAGAATTTTTCTTTGGCTCGGAATAAGAACTATCTTTATTCCTTAACGTTAGCATTTTAAATCAGGAATATATACCCCTTTTTGACAGCGTTGTGCTTTTCTTTAAACTAGAGAGATCACTAGGGATATAAAAGGTCTATTTTAGCCCTGAAGGCTGCCCTGCTTTTTTGCTTTATGAGTGTATTTATAGATATATAATTCATGTGTCTAGGGCTGATATCCAGCAAAAGGGGCTCTCTGCCATCGAAAAAGACAGTGTATTAAAAATTTAATAGAACTTTTCTGAACTGTGAGAATGTTGCAGGTAATGGTGAATGTAGTAGGTCATCTGAAAAACAAAACAAAACAAAACAAAAAACAAGAGCAGCACAAAATTTCAATGTGGCTCCAACCTTTGCCTCTCTGGATATATTTGAGTCTAAGAAGTCACAAAAATACCAAAACAATGACACTAAAGAGCCAGACTGAGAGAGGATGCCATTCTCCAATTCCTTGAATTTATTTTATGTATATTTAGGTCCTTTACCTCTCATTTGCATTTTTCTAATTCTCTGCTGAGAAATTCACATAATACAGAAAAATCATCCTTCCCCCTTCTAAATTAGTGGTTGAATGATATTCATTTAGTTGTTTGGTGCCAAAGCAGTGTGTACTTGTAGCACATAAATATCCTGAAGCTTGCAATTCCTCTCCACCTTCAGAAAAAATAGCCATGGACAAATATGGCAAGTACCTGGGGAGAAGACTCCAGAAAAACTCAAGTGTCTCAAAGGGGCTTCACTTGCATTTTAATAAGATCTCTAGGTAAGACATGTTTTCCCTAGTTTGTCTGAAATGGAATTGATTCTGAAAAGCTTCAGGTTCTATTTTCTAACATATTCCCAATAAGATGGGACAAAGACACTTGGTATCATTTTACCTTGTAAAATAAGGAATGTCCAGTGGGATTTTTCATTTGCCTATTGGTTAAGAGCTTTGCCTCTGGAGTCACTCAAACTCCAGGTTAGCATCACACCTCTGTGGCTTACTAGCCCTAGGAGTTTTGCAAAAAATTCTTAAACTTTTTGTAAAATAGAAGTAATAACATAGTCCATCTCAAACCGCCAGTGTGAATAATAATTTAATGCATGTTAATGTTAATTGTAAAGCATATTAAGTATTTAGCACAGAACCCAGTGTTATTCCAAAATGCTAATTACTAGTATTATTTCTATTAACATTTTGGGCCTGTAAACACTGAAACCATTCATTACTTTCTTCTGACCATTTTTTAACATAGTAACCTCATGCTAAGGTACAAGTATAATAATATAGGATCTAGATGATTCAGGTTATTTTAAATGCAGACTTAGAAGAATGATTTATAAGATTTCAAAGAGCTTGTATCTTTTTAAAACAAAATTAACCTTTTATTAAGTTGACCTATGGACAGCTTCCTCACAAAAATCAATTCTATTAGACAAAATAACACCCCATTTAGGAAGTTCTTGGTTTTAAACCCAAAATATCATCTAACACATGAAACAATATAGAATCACGTGAACTGAGGCAGAGAAAGCCCATTCATTAAAGCTGCTAGGTTGCAAACATGTCTGTTAACCACCATTCAATCTGATTATTTCTGTAACAGTTTCAGATAACACAATGCCTGAAATTAAAGTGAAACAACCTCTTTATTTAAAAACTGTATAGCACTTCTTACTGATCTTATGTTTCCAAAGTGCATAAAGCAACATTAATCCAAATACCTTTAAAGTCAAGGGATATTCTCACCTCTAAGGCAGTACCTACCTACATGAAAGATTTCCTAAATACAACTTTAGATGTGAAAATATCATGTTGCTTCTTGGTAGAAGAATCCTTAGGATACTCCTAAAGTTCACTTGATTAAATCCAGGAAATAAATAGCAACTATTAATAGAAAGGTAAAAGGGGAGGAGGGATAGACAGAGATTTAGAGAGAGAGGCAAGAAAGAGGGAGAGGGAAAGAGAAGGTGGGGAGAGAGAGAGAGAGAGACAGAGAGAAACAGAGAGAGAAAGAGTCAGGGAAGGAGAGGGGAGAGAGAATTGTGTACCTTCTGTGTATATGTGTGTGCTTTCACCAGTAGTAAGTTCTATACATTGGAAGGCATCATTATTATAGGAACATACTCAAAACACCTGGGACTCTCGATGCCTTCATTCTTTATAGAATTGATTTTGTAGTCGGCAGTGATGGTGGTGGCATAATCCTGGATAACCAAACTCCACCATAGTCACTTGAGAGTATCTTAATTTCCCTTTGCTGAAGGAAAATACTGATAAGACTGATTTCCCTGAGTGCTTCCTAAGGAATTAAATGAGGATGCATTATGACAATACTTGGAGGTAACTCATTTTCTTCTGGGGGGTGCCCAGGCCTCCCATTGGCTGTAACCAATTTAATATCCCACTGTAAAGCCTACCATGACTTTCAAGGTATTAAGGTTGGTTCAGGCAAAGAGGCTAGGCTTCCTTTGGATGGTAAGAACAACTTACCCCCTTCTACCAACTGTAGAGTTCACATTGATCATTAGAAGCAATTCAGCACAGAACACAACAGTGAAAATTAAGCAGAGAGACACAAAGAAAATAAAATATTTAATACTATTTTCAAAATCATACAGTAGAAAATAAAACCAACATCAAGGCCAAAGTAAGCTAGAGGAAAGGAAAGCAAATAACATCAACAAGGCATTCACAGTATAATGACAGGAAAAAAAAAAAAAGTAAAAGCAAATAAAAAAATAGAGGCTGTTTTTGGAAAACAAAGAAAGAAATTATTTCCATATAGATAAAATAACTTAAGTGAAAAAGCATACCGTATTAATTTATAGTCAACTTACATCAACAAATTGCCCGCATGTTTTTTGGCATGAAAGAAAAATTTACAAAAGAAAGTTGTGTAAGAATGCTCTTGGACAAATAGAATTGCCACATTCTTGTAACTTGCTTTTTTTGTTGTCATTTCTTAAAAAACTTTTGAGCAAAATGTCTAATTTTTCAAATATAATAATTTACAACAGAGGATGATACAGGGAGGCAACAACACATACATCCACACCACATAACATGAAAAGAAAAAAAAAATCTGCACTTCAACAAAGTTTTACTTTGAGGGGCTTAGGAGAGCATCGATTTTGAATTCAAAATAATTCCGATTGCAATGACTTAAAAAATTAAAAAAAAAAACCTGTTTACTTTTAGAATTTGCCTTTAAAAAAATCTTGAATCTGGAGGGTTTTGAATGAACTTCTGCACTAATATAGGTTCTCAGATATATATTTAATTTTTAAATATTTTTGTCATTTTGACAAGTTTTAGATTTCTTTAATTTAAGGGGATGGATGACAGCACATATATTTGAACAATGCTAAAGAAGGGGGGGAATGGGAAGGAAAGATGCAGAGAGGGGAGGGTTGTATTTATGAGTGTACTACACAAGAGATGAAGATGATGGGGGTGAATGTGTAAGTGAGTCGCCATGTCCATGTAAGGGCGGCACGGAGTGATCTAGCTGCATTAGAGCTTCTGGCTGTAAGGAAGGGATGGGCAATATACAAAAACAAATGAGCCTACACATGCCCATCTACAGAAATAAAGAACAGAACTCTAACACAATCTCACACACCCTAAGCTGCAACTTCTTCAACATGCAATTACTCCAAAAATCATTACATTTTCATTAAAGAGTTTCAAATAATAAAAACAGTTAAACTTTTTTCCTACTAAAAGTAGCCAAGATACATAAAATAATAGTACTATTAATAATGATCAAAAGATTAAAAGCAAAAACAAGGAGACTAGATTTATGCATTCAAGTTGAACAACTTCACCGGCAGCCACACAGCCCCATCTAGAGTTGGGGGTGGTGGTTAGAGACTTGCAGAGCTGATGGAAAGGCAAAACCTTATAGGGAGCCCACCTGCTGGGAAACTAATCACTTCCCTATAGAGCAATGGTTCTGTTTAAATGACCTCGTCCATTTTCCCCCTGCCACCCATGGTGCATGGGATTCCCGAAGAGAAGGCACTAATTTCAAAGATGTGGATGTGGAGATACTGCAGCTGAAGTTGTTCCACATTTAAAGAGGGAGTAGGGAAAAATTGCAGAAAACAATTCATAACTCTTTTTTTCTCATAATTTTGGATAAAACCAAATCTAAAGTTAAAGATCTAGCAATTAAAAGAAACATATTGATATATATAGATAGATATAATACAAAAAGCACTTAATAATTCCCAAACAAAAAGGGAGAAAAGAACAAAAAAAAATTTAAAGAAAAAAAGTATTTCACACACTTTCAGAGATGAACAACCAGATGCACACGCTGAAGAGGCACAGACAGAGCAGTCAGGGGACACTTTTTTTTTTTTTTTTTTGCTTTTCGTGTTCTGGCTTGTTGATTCCCCTTTGGTGATAGCCAAAATTGAAAACAAATTTTGCATTTTCTTTAAAAAGAAATTTTGCATTTTCTTAAATTTTTTTTGTTTTGGTTTTGCTTCTTTAAAAAAAATAAAAAGGGCGTGCAGTCTGGATGTACGTCATAAGTAGACATTTGAAAGAGAAGAAAGTGGCTAAGACTGACAAATGGGTAATCTTCTATTATCCTTTAACTGTAGGAATGGTAATCAAATTAATACATGCTTAAAGTAAGTTGCATTTAGGGAAAATAGAAAAACAGAACAGCAAGCTAGGGTTGGGGAGAGGTCAGGAAGACAAAACTGATTTGGGGGTGGGAGGAAGGTACTGGACTTAGTTTTTCATGCCTTTCCAGTAGGGGCAAAGGACATCCCAAGGCTTCCTGCCAATTACAACAAGGAAGGGATGTGCACATGTGTATGCATGGTGAGGCCTGTAGAGCCTGTAGTGGCAAGAACTGAGGTAAAAATATACATGGGTTCATGGGTTCTGCTCTAGAAAACTTATCCCATATTCATTCACAGACTTGGAAGGCATACTTTGTAAGTCATAGAGAGGTTATAATTGCATTGTTCCATATGAGTTTTCCGTGGTTTTGTCAAATTGACAGAGTACCATAAGTGACAATAAGGTATTCATAAAATGAGCCTGATGAATGGAATAGCAGATAGATTATAAGATAGATAGATAGATAGATAGATAGATAGATAGATAGATAGATAGATAGATAGATGATAGATAGATTGATTAGTAATGGAGCAAAATCCCTCTCCACTCCAAGGAACACAGTGATACAATGTCAGTATCTGTAAAGTACAGGATAGTCGGGAAATGAGCGTGGTTTACTCCAAGGCCATTGGGGGAAACTATACCAGTCTTCATGTGGGAAACAAATGTTCAGTCCAATCTATATTGAGAAAAATGGAAAAGAGAGGGAGAGGAGGAGAGTGTGAATGTATGCGTATGCATGCATGCGTGCATGTGTGTTTTAGAAATGGCCTCAGCCTCTACTGGAAGAGATCCTAAGAGTTATAATCAATACTTTATTCCTGTGGGAACATTAATGTCCAACCAAGGACTCGGAAACCCAGGTAGGCAAACCACAAAGGTAAGACACTTGAGAACACCTGGTTCTGACACAATCCTAGTCACTCCTAAGAACTTTTCTGGGTGACTTTAACAAAAAGGAAATACATTGTGAGGATGAGTCAGACTCTGGCCCCCTATGGGACGCCCCTTTTATTATTTTATTTTAAAATAATTATAGTAACGTGTCCCCATGGGTCAGTCCGTACCAAGATTTTTAGTCTCTGGTTTAATAATGTTAATCATTATTTTAGGAACTTCACAAAGGGTAGCTAGGAGGTTTTAGAAGGAGGAAAAGAATCTCAATATAGGAAATAAAAAACCCTTGTTGCCACTGATTTTTTTTTTGAATAATTATACTTTTAACATTGAATTGTATGATATAAGAAGATCCTACAAATGTTCATACGGCCTCACAAGGCATCAAATGACTTCTATAGAACAAAGTTAGTTTTGGTAACTACTCAGGTGGGCTGTTTTTTTGTTTCATAGACAATTTTTTAAAGGAAGAAACGTAACTGGCCTAAGTATGAGACTTACAGAGTAAGATACTTCCAGTATATACATACTCTTGGATAGTAAGAGGTGTTAAGAGGTGTTTTGAGGAAGACAGATCATGAAATTCGGTCTCCTAAGTTTTTATTGAGTAATTTACTGATTTCAAAGTAACCTGTTTTAAAACTCATACAAGTAGGATGTCACTTACATTATAGAAATCACTGGTTTAAACAACTGAACATAGCAAAATGAATGGTTGTCACTTTGCAAATAAAATATGTATTTTTTAAACCCATGGAAGCCATAGTTTTAAATGAAGCCAACACTGACTAAATATAGCGCATATACATTTTCATAATATGTCAGCCATCAGTTACATATATAAGCTTGTTTGATTTCTAATGTAGATACAAAGTAATATTGCTAGTAGTTCACAATCATGTCTCAGCTTTATTTTAATCTTTTACCAGGTACCCATGTTAGGTTTTATTAATCTAACTGTAGTAACTAAAGTAACTACATGGTTCTGTACCTATGCTTCTACTTGGTGGGTGTTTAAGAATAATTTAGAGTTATGCTTGCCATTGAGAACAAATAATACAATAGTTTGACTTAAAACAGCATATTTTCATGCAACCATTTTTTTAATCCCACCATATCCAAATAACACTGTCTAAATGTCAAGTCAAACTTTTAAAAACATCAAATGCAGTACGATAGAATTACACGGGTCAGAATTCATCTTGAGGAGTGCACTTGTTTCAAAGAAAAGTAAGTTTCTAAATTGTTTGGAGTTGTGTTTGATACACTCCAAAGACATACTGAAGTAACTCAAGTGGTAGACCTGCCTCTTTGGGAGAGTGGATCTTGCTTGCTAAGAGGCATTGTCTTCAGGGTGTACAGGTAAGGTCCAAGAGAAAGGCCTAAATGAACTACTTTGTATAACTGCAAATATTTTAAATTTCTGAGGGAAAATAGTGAAGAGAGGAAGGAAGAGTAAACCTTTCTGGGAGTCTGAGTGCAATTCCAGGGAGACACTTGAACCATTCCAAGTAGGGCAGGCTAAGAGAGAAGTATGGAGAACAAATATCTACCGATGATTTTCAAGGTTTTTGCATTAGATCTATGAGGTACATCTCCCCATCTGTCCCCCCAGTGATAGAGACAAAAACATTTCACTGATTGCTTATGTGTCTATGGGAAGAAGGGAAGGATTCTTCTGGGAGAACCATTGTCTCAGTTCTGAATCATGGTTTGGCCTTTAAGAATGCATATGGAATCCAGGAATATGGGAATGGCTGCCATATGTGTTAAAAAATGAACCTTGCATATACTCTGCCTTCTGCAACCTCTTCCTCAGAAATGAGTGATGCTCAGAGAAGGGGTAAAGAAACCTGCTTCATACATGGTATATGTTTCTAAATAAGCAGTTTCATATTTTCTTTATAATGGTAAACAAAAATGCCCCAAGTAAAAAGTCATGTACTATCTGTTCCCAAACTCAATTTCCACATGTTGTTATAGTAGATAGATATGGAGAGACAGGAAAATTAGGGAGATAGGGAGATAGATAATTAAGCTTCCAAGATGGACAAGATAGTCCAGGACATCATCAAGCCCAAGACTCAGAACTGTATTTCTGTATTAATGATCTGCTTCTCAGTTTAGGGTAATTTTTCATACTCGAGTAGATAAGAATGGATATAACATTACAATGGGTAGCATTACAATTTAACAGGATAGAACATTTATTGTGAAAGGACCTTAAATTAATGACTTCTTTCCCTATACTCATGTAATCCTTAACTTGTGCCTTAGTTCAGTCCCACCATCTCCATTCTTGTTTGTGAACCTACTATGCCCTACACAGATTTCTGCTGACTCCAATACTCCATTGTACTCAATTTGTTTTCTTCTTAGTCTCAACTAGGCTACAAGAACTTTAGTACAAATATGAAGTCTTTTTATCTTTATTTGCTTACTAACTAGAATACTAAAAACCAAACATTTATTGACTGAACTAATGAGTGAGTAAATTGGTTAATATATTTAATTATGTTTTTTTTTTTTTTTTTTTGCCTCTGCACTAGGCTATGGCTTCCATAAAAGCATTAAAATCATGCATCACTATCATGGCTTGCTTTGTGCCTGGTATTTAATATATGAGATAGAAATTTTAGAGTCAGGACACCCAAGGTCCAGTCCTGGATGTAGTAGTGACCACTATACTAGCTTGTTAAGAATCTGAACAAGTCATTTAACCTCCCTGAATTAGTTTCCTCATGTATAATATGGAGATTATGATGTCTGCTCAATTAACCCACCTCACAGGATAGGCTTTATGACTCATGCGATTTCTAATGTCAAAGTGCTAATAAATTCTAAGAGCTTTCCAAATATTTGTTACTTTTGTTTTCAAAGCTGACACTATAGCATTGTTATAAAATTAGTTTTTTTTTTTAAGATTTTATTTATTTATTCATGAGAGAGGCAGAGACATAGGCAGAGGGAGAAGCAGGCTCCCTGTAGAGAGCCTGATGTGGACTCGATCTCAGGACCCTGGGATCACAACCTGAGCCAAAGACAGACACTCAACCACTGAGCCACCCAGGTGCCCCTAAAAGTAGGGTTTCATATTCAACAGAGGAGGCTGAATCCCAGACAGTTGAGGTCAGTCCTACCCCAAGTGTGATCCTTGGAGTGTCTGCTTCAGCACCAACCAGACAACCTCAATCCAAAACCCTAACCTGAATATCTATGATTACCATTTCTGTTGAAGCTCTGTCCCTAACCTAATAATGCTAAGTTTCTAACGCTTTCTTAGTTCATCTTGTAACAGTGAATTTTTATAATTTCTGTAGGTAATTTCATAATTACTTTATTTTACTCTTTGTGTGGGTTAGAGTTACTCTTGAAGAGCTCTTATTTAAATGCATTTTCATAAGAACCTATTTATTTAGTGGCAGGAGCACAGACCTGGAGGTGAGCTCTTGTCCTCTAGCAAACCATGTCACTTGAGTCAAGTCACTTGCTCTTCACTCCAACTCCTGAAATTCCTTGGAAACACCTATCTCAATAGACATCAGAACTGTGGGGTAAGATGAAGACATGAGGGAACAGAGGGTCCCGATAGTATTTTAGCTCCTTCCTGCCCAAAGCATTAATACACTAAGATATACAAAAGGAAAACTCCATTAAGAAATTTTCAGGAATTACTATTCTTCTTTTAATTTTGTTTTAATCAGGTATCAGTGCAAATAAGGCTTTCTTCACTCAGGATATTAAAAGTTCCCTGATTCACAAGCTGAATCTGTATGCTTATTTTGTGTTTTTTAATCTGTCTAGCATAGAGCAGGACATACCATAGGTCTTCCGTGCATATGTGTTGAATTAAATTACAAAAATAGAACAGCTTGCAACTCTTGGAAGTCTGCATTGTGAAGTGGGTGGGATTCAAAAAAGCTATCTTTGCTGGCACTAGTTTCTTTAATCAAGAAGGAATATAAAGTGAAACAATGAGAAAGAGCAGTAGAAATAGACCTCAAAGCCATGAACTTAGCCACAGTTACCCTGCTCCTTGCCTTGCCTCCAGGTAGACTCTTAGGGGTAATATGTGCATAAAGCTCGTTATTTGCGAATGATTATGCCCTTGTAATACTATTAAAATCCAAGATAGTTGGTAATATAAAATACTCATTTTATCAACATAAAAAGTCACCTGTGTGCCAGTCAGAAAAGTGAAAGCCCTGTCTGAAATGTCTTGTTCCAATTGCTTGAATAGCCTGAGATTCCTCCTTACTTCCTTACTTCCTGCCTCATCTCTCTGTCTCTTGGATGGCCCCAGGCATGGCCCTAGGCTGTCTTAATTTTTTTGATGATCCCATCTAGCCTCTTGGCTATGCATGCCTATCATCTATATGACTGATTTCCAGATCACCTCTACCCATCCTCAGAATTCCAGTTCCTCATCTCCAACTGCCTACTCAACATTTCCACTTCAATATCTAAGAGGCTTCTCAAATGCAAAAAGGCTTAAACAGAACTTTGGATTTTATTTGGCTCTTAACCTTGCAACTCCCCTTGGATTTCCCATCTCTTTGGTCTGACTCAGATGTACAAACCCCTAATTAGTCATCTACTTGGGCCCCTACCCTGTCTCACCTCCACATATCCAGCGTACCAGGAAGTTTTAGTGGCTCTACTCTGGCAACAAATTCTTCACATGTCTACTTTTTCCAATGCCATTATCTATGCCATAGCATAAATCACCATAATTCCTTGCTTCAAGTCTGTAGTAGCTCCCAACTGATTTTCCCACCTTCACTATTCACTTCCCCAAATCCATTCTCCATAATGAGCCAAACTGCTTTCAAAAGTATACAATATATACACACATATATATATATATATGAAGTATACAATATAAATCAGATCGTCAGTTTCTGGCTTAAAATATTTAAAGACATCCTCTAACCCAAACTCTGGACCCTGACCTACTGTGAAAGTACTCTGTGATCTGCCAGCTGCTTACTGTGACTCCCATCTCATCTCCTACAGATCCCCTATAGCTCTGCTGATGCAGGATGTCTCAGACTCTAGCTATACTTCTCTAGCTTTCCTTCTAGGAACACTCCTTTCCTTGCTCTCTGCCTTGCTAGGTTCTTCCATTGATTCGGGCCTCTCCCCTAATTTTATTCTTCAGAGAGTTCTTCTGTGAATTCCCTAGTAAAGTAGCAACCTGCTCACTAACTGATCTTGATTCTCTACATAGCTGACTCTTACACTTTCATTTATGTCCAGTTCTCTCTCAATGGATAATTAACTCTATGAGAACAGAGACTTTGTCTTGTTCTCCACTATACTTGGAGCAGAGCTGGACTTATAGTAAGAGCTCAGGAAATTACTGCTGAATGATTTCACTCAGTGACATCATTTCTGAGGGCAGGCATTGAGTAAATATTTTGTAAACTGAGTATTGAGGCATTGCATTCTCTATTTTGTTTTATTTTATTTTACTCTTCTCTAAACCAGATGGGATTTCCCTGAGTTCTAGTTAGCAGTTCCAATGCAAATTGGACCTTCTCATCCACAGCTGCCTTAAGAAGGCTTCTGAAAAAATACATCACTATCTAACTCATTCTCCCTTTCATAAACCAGTGCTGGGATGTTTATTAAAAACTCAGGCTTTCCTTTGCAGTTGTGAAAGCTAAAGATAAAATAAACAGAATATTCAGACCTACAGCTGCCAAACTTTGATGCTTGTCTTTAGGCAATAGCAAGGAAGGAGCCAAACAAATTATCAGTAGGAGGAATGGTGACCAGGGTACTAAAAATGTATTTGGTTATCTTTGCCTCCTGTGGCCCTGCAGCCACTGACAGCAGAATCTGGCAGCAGTGGGACCTTTCTCTTGAACTGGTACCCTGACACTTTATGATTGTGTTTATAGAGTAATAAATTATTTAAGAAGGTTTATTTTGCTTCTGTTGTTCACAAAGGCACATTTACTCTGTCATTATGACCAGGATTCTTTTTTAAAAGTATATTTTTTAATTTATTTATTTGAGAGAGAGAGACAGAGAGTAAGACAGAGCACACTAGTGGGGGGCGGGGGGGGGCAGAGAGAGGGAGACAGAATCTCAAGCAGATTCCTGCACCAAGCATGGAGCCAATGTGGGGCTCAATCCCATGACCATGAGATCATGACCTTAGCCAAAATCAAGAGTCAAACACTTAACCAAATGTATCACCCAGGCGCCCCTATGACCAAAATTCTATTTTCTTTGTACCAGAGTTTCTTTAGGTCGTAGCAGCTGGACATCCCAAACTGTTACTTCCTCTCTATATACCCTCTAAGCTGTTCAGGAGAAACAGCTGAACATGAACACACACAACACTAACACTCACTGTATCTTGAAAACACCCTCGTTTCCCTTAAAACATATTTTCATTGCAAGGAACATACAGTATTCATAAATCAATGCCATTAAGGCATTTTTGTAATCAATGGAAACTAGTACTATGCAAACAAGATGAAAAGCTTGCCCATCATGCACTTGACATCAAGATGCTCTATTATAACTGCATAGCTTTGACTGTGTCTGACCTGAGCCATGAGGAGCAGAAGATTGCAGAGATGTCTGCATGGACAAGACACATATCATGAGATTATTCTTCGCTTTTTGTAAATAAAACTGCTATATATTAGGGACGGAGCTATAAGAAATTCTCTAGTCATTCCAAAAACTCAATGCACAGGAGCCTATGGATTAGTAAAGAGAGATGCTTAGGGATAAATGCATATGATCAAATGGTAGACAAAGTGATTTCCCTGCAAATATGACAAAAGAGAAAGAAAATATAAATTGTAATTATATAGTTAAAACACTAATTAACCAGAAGCCTAGTTCTGGAAAGAGTTGCTCTTAAGAGTTATTGAGAACTTTTATTCTCTGCTAGGCATCATTTTGAATGCTTTTGATATTTTATTTCAGTTAATCATTACAATTACATTATATATCAGTAAACTTGGGCTGAAAGAGGTTAATGTGCCCAAAGTTTTACAACTAGAAAGTTGAATAAGCATGCACGAACCCAATCCTATATATTTTTACATTAAACCACAATGCAATCCTTAAACAGAAGTTTGTTAATATTTGGTTCTCAGTGAACATGGGAAATTATAAGCAAGCTACTCTTTAGGCACAAAAGCAACTTCTATAGGAGATCCTAGGATCTCTACAGATTTCTTTCTTTCTTTTTCTTTTTTTTTAAGATTTTATTTATTCATGAGAGACGCAGAGAGAGAAAGAGAGAGGCAGAGACACAGGCAGAGGGAGAAGCAGGCTCTGTGCAGGGAGCCTGACGTGAGACTCGATCCTGAGTCTCCAGGATGCTGAAGGCAGTGCTAAACCGCTGAGCCACCCAGGTTGCTCCTACAGATTTATTTCAAACTCCTTTGACTTTGAAATTATTACTACACAATGAGATATTCAGAGGGGCTATGAGGTTTTCTTTGTCGCTGTTGTTTGGGTTTTGTATGTTCATTTTTTGGTTCTGTTTTTTCACAACCCCAGGTCACCTAAGGCAGACCTACTAAATCACTCTACTGGGGTAGTAGGGGCAGGATGGCAGGTGTGTCTGGATATTTGCATTTTCCCAAGGGGCTCTTCTGCAAAATCAAGTTGAACTTGTAGTGAACTAAATCCCAGCTGTGATCCAACTTCTGTGACCTTGAGTAAGCCATAAACTCTTATTCATAAAATGGAGATAAACTTCACTGGATGTTAATCAATCAAAGGAGACATTACATATACAGACATTTTTAAAAATACATACAAACATATACATATATTGCCAGAAATGTTAAGAGAGTAATAAACTACTTTACAGGCACATCCAAAGCTACCAAACAGTTTCTAATACATGGATTTTAGGACCACACAATGTAGAAGTTTAATGTGCTCACATGCAGTGACTCCATTGGAACATTTGTGCATTAATTTTATTCCTGTTTCAGGAATAAAATGGATGTTCTTCCTATTCTAAAAGTAACATGATAGATATTTGAGTTATCTAATAAGTACCTATCAAAAACAAAGTAGTCTAAATTATTTGATTCCTTTGCTATTTGCCTGAGTTGTTAAATTACAAGTGCTCCCTGAATATCTCTGTCCCATGTCATTTTCTTTCATATAATATCCTAATTCATCATTGACGCTACAGAAATTTTTTTTGAAGTACCATAAGTCAATTGTTGGAGGAGATCATCACATTGTTTTTTTTTTTTTTTTTAAGATTTGTTTGTTTGTTTGTTTGTTTATTCATTCATTCATTCATGAAAGACACAGAAAGAGAGGCAGAGACATAGGCAGAGGGAGGAGAAGCAGCCTCCGTGCAAAGAGTCCAATGTGGGACTTGATCCTGCGAATCCAGGATCATTCCCTGAGCCAAAGACAGAAGCTCAACCACTAAGCCACCCAGGCATACCACCTTGTTCCTTTTTCATACCCTATTATTTTATTCTACATTTTAACCTCAAACTGGACGGCTCCACTAATCATCGCAGAGTGAATAAAAATGGCTTTCTCTGTATTCATTGAATAGGCAGATGTTACTAGCACAGTCTCAGGCAGGCCAGAAGACACCAGAATTAGCTTCCTACTGTGTCCTTTCAGAACCAGGGAGCCTACTATGTGTATTAGAGAAAAATGGTGTGTTAGGACAAGGATTTGACACTAGTATGGCTGCAGATGAGGATTACAAAGTAAGAGTTACAAGCAGCTCTGAAAATGGAAGGAAGGGCCAGTGACCACTTGATCACTTTCAATATCTCCTCTAGACGATGTCACATTTTTTCAGTGTGGGCTCCCATACTATTTCTTCATGGTATTAGTAAACAGATAATGATATATTTTGCTTGTGCTGTTTCAGATGGATGTTACTTGATTTTTAAGTTTTCACACCATATGCGATGACCATATGAAATATCTTAAAAGATTTGAGAAACATTAAATGTTTTACTTTTAGTGATTGTACCACATTTAATTAAAAAAGCCAGCATGCTGAAACCTTGAAACCCACATACAATCTCTGTCTTCACGTAGAAGTTTAATGTGCTCACATGCAGTGACTCCATTGGAACGTTTGTGCATTAGTTTTATTCCTATTTCATAGTATTAATCTATAGTTATTTTTCCCCCAATGCTATTTGTCAGAAGGTCATATTTGTTTTTTCAGATGGATGGATAGTATTGTAAGCTGAAACTTAAAACTCATAAGTACGAAGTATTGTCTTTGCAAAATCACCTGGTGTAGAGCTAGGCTCACGTGGATCCCCTTTGTTGAAAAAAAAAAGCTGATTTTAATGATACGCTATACAATACAAAACATATTAGCCCTTGCAAACAATGAACTGGGAAAATCCTTGTTATTTTGGATGATTAAGCAGAGTTTTTTGATAGTGGTAACTCATCACCACTCTTTCTTGCTTGAAGGGCCAATAGGCAAAACACTAGGCAATGGAAATACACATTGAGTTAAGGCCTAGGGCTGGTACAGTATCATAAAAACTTAGAGAAATCATTTTGCCCTTATCATACCTGTTCTGTTTTTATATTTGTTTTGGCTCAACCCAAATTTTCCTTGCATGTCAGGGTATGTCTTGTTTCCTGGAAAATATTCAACAAAAAAACAGGAGAACCTGCTGTTTTGTTCCATGCTTCTGTCTGCTTGAAGGTTAGAGCTATTTCTTTATACAACTCTAGGGGATGTGGTTCCTCTCACAGTCTATGTAAATAGTATCCCCTGGAGTCTGCAAAGCCATATGCAACAACCCCAATCAAGTTACCTTTGTACTTATGAATAGCATTTGTAACTATTCTGAATAAACCCTATTCTCTCTGGGTTTTCTTCTTTTTGGTCTTGTTGAGTACAGCTAAGATTTGGACATGGCAGGAACACACAGTGTACAACTGTCTTTGGTCACTGATCCTTCAGTTTGTGGGCAGTGTTGACCAGATGAGTAATCACATGAGTATGGCACAGGATAAGTACCCAATAAGTAATTACTGCAAAATAAAAAGGCATTTCCCAACATATCCTGTGGATCTGGCTAACGGGCATAAATCAAGACACAAAGATACTGCATGCAGAGCTTAGGTGTTAGAGAATGTCTGCATTTTAACTTCTAAACAGCCTTCATATTTGAAGAGCTCTGATTAACCAAGTCCTTAAGGCATTTCTTTGGAAGGGAAAAAAAAATCTAAAAGCAAGGACTTAAGTATGTAGAAGTCTCTAGAGAATAACTTGTTGTGATACTTTTACAGAAAGTGACATCAAAGAACTATTAGTGGTGCAAAGAATAACTTTGTAAAGCAATGGTGTTCACTATTAGTGACCTAAAGAATAAAGCCACAAGAGAGAAAGAGATGGGAATAGCTATCTAGTATGCTTCCAGAGAAATCGGGGAGATGAGTAAAATCAGATGCTGCTGGGTCTTTTCCCTAGGTTATACATCCTACTAACAAGCAAAACTTCAAGAAAGTAAGCTCTCTTGATTTTCCTAGAGGAGATATAACTTTATGAGGCAGGACATGGAGACAATCTTACCTTACTGATTATGTAACTTCAAGTAAGTGACTTAAATTCTCTATGCTCCAGAGAATTATTGCCTGTAAAATATAAGGATTGGATAAGATGATCTTTTGAGAGAACCAATGACTTAAGGAAGTTAAGGGCTCTTGCTGACAGAGCTCAAAACTGTTCCAAAGTGAGTATGATCATTTCACAAAAATTTTTTAATTGACTGGGGTTACCATTCACTTAACACTATGTCATTACATAATGGAAGTGCACGTCTTATGTTCCTTATCTCTTAAGAATCAAAAGTCAATTACATAATTACATAACCACTTCACAACACCCCTCCTTAGTGGGTCCTTAGTGGGTCCCCTTAGTGGGTCTAGAAGGGGAAATAATTTCTGTGTTTCTTGCAGTGAGATGACAACATCCTGGGGGAGAATGCTAAGAGTATTATCTTGGATGCATGGGACACTGAGTGGAAACAGAGGGGAGTTAAGTAATCTAAGGATTAAGGTTTGAAAGTTGATGCCCACTGTGTAAATTAGCCACTGTAAAGACCCGCTATGGCAATCAGACAGCAAAAGAACAATAGACCAAAAGAGACAACATAGGAGCTAATGGGTCTGGGATTTTTTTTTTTTTTTTTTTTTTTTTTTGCTACTGCATAGACACAAATTTTCAATCTAGCAACTCGAGCTTTTAGAAGAAAGTGTTGGGCACAGCTGACTTTACTGTTCTACATCTATCTTTTGTACTGTGCTAATGTTTAGATATTTGAAGTTATCTGGAGCTCTCAACTCAAGGTGTTTTGAGAGCATGGAAATAATTATCCACCTGCATTCTAAAGCTACAAGCAGCTCTTTCTCTGTTGGTTAGCTCATATTATAATGGTGGCCAAATAAAAGAAAGCTACATAGATTTTGAAAAGTGGAGTTAGGAAGCACCACAGGTAACTTTCTGTTATTTGGGCTGGTTTTATTTGTTGTCCAGAATAGTGGGTGGAATGTTCTCATGAGCCAAGCTTGACGGTAAAAGTGTACCATTTCGTAGCTGAAGAAGGGCTCTTGGTTTTAACAACCTAAATGTGCATCCGATGTCAACTGGAAAGAGTTTCAACGAGAAACTCTCAGGCCTGACCCGCTAGTCTTACACAAAGAACTGGTTGCTCCAAGAAAGCAAACTGGGAAAGACAAAGAGAGCAATGCATGGGCTATTAAAGCAATAGCCATGGATCACATTTAACCTTTCTGCCATTTACCACTGGGTTTTCAGTGCACAGAACCATTTCAGTCCAAATTCTTTGAACCCTTAGTAGCATCCGGTTGAACTTTGTTGAGAAGAATAACTGCATTTGTTCTGCTTTTCTCTATATAACATTAGAAATAAATTTTACTAGAAAGCATTCTACTCTAATACAGAGTTGTGAGAACTTGGAAATCAGTTGCAGAGGGCTGAGTTCTGACTGCAATTTACTATGTAGTTTTTAATAACCATCCACAGATAAATGAGGCTGTTCCATGCATGGCAGGATTTAAATTTAATCTTCCTAACAGTGGCCAAGTCTGATAGGGTGATGTTCCCCTGCCATCACTATCAAATTTCTTGTGTAACTATTATAATCATCAACAATAAAACCCACCTGCCCCTTGCAGGGATGGTAAAAATTTAGTGTTGAAATTCTAACTACATATGCTTACACTGAATCCCCATCCACTTTGCTTCTAAAGAAATATATGAACCCTAGGGCAATGGCCACATTCCAATTTGAATAATTATATTAGTTACCACAAATTTCTTCCATTCAATCCCTCAATTGTGTCATCTGGTAAATAGCTATTCAATTCATTCTATACACTACATTTCTACCCCCTAGAAGCAAAGGCTGTGCCAAAAAGAGGCTCCCTCTGAACAAGGATAGCCATAAATCCTGGAACAGAGGCCTAAAGAATGTATGAGAAGAAATAAAAATCCAAATCTTCAGATGCTGAATTTTTTCAAAGTTAAAAAAAAATCTGAGGGTAATATTAATATGTATTCTTAGGGCACCTGGGTGGCTCATGGTTAAGCATCTGCTTTTAGCTCAGGTCATGATCTCAGGGCCCTAGGATCGAATCCTGCATTGGGTTCCTTGCTCAGTGGCAAGCCTGCTTCTCCCTCTCCCTCTGCCTGTCATTCACCCTGCTTGTGTTCTCTCTGTCTCTCTGTCAAATAAGTGAATAAAATCTTTTAAAAATATTTATTCTTATATATCACTAAAAGGAAACGTATTATGGTACAGAGGAAAATATTTCAAAATGAACCAGTTCTGCAGCCTCACTTTCGAAGTCCATGGGGTGGCAATTGCATATGGCAGGTTTTGAGAAAGGATCTGGCTTCCTGCTTTGTCACACTGAGTATGGAATCAAAAAGAATGTTCTTGCTTTGGAAAGGGAGTCTACAATGTGTTCTCAGTATTTGGGGAAAGTTAACATGATTCTGTTTGTCCCATGAAGATGATAGGGTATGAAAAAAATGTGCCAAAGAAAAATAAAGGGTATTTGAATCTAGCTACTACAGGTTGTGGTAAAGTATGGTTGGAAATGAATGCAAACTTTTCTGGTTTTGATACTGACTTGGTAATTTTCAATTATTTAGTATTAATTTGGAACACCCTTGTCAAAATCTTCAGCTCCTGTTCTATCATTTTGCATATTATAGTCCTTACTATAACGTAAGTATAGACACGTGGCTATTTTTTGAGCAATACACATAATATTTTTCAACAGGGATATTTTATGGAAGATGTTGTATCTTTAGCTGAGAAGCTGAGCAGCAAATAATATTCAGTTAAATCAGTTAAATTGTTGGTTCGAGAAATGGAAAGGTTAAGAGAACTGGGCCCTCCTGGAGAATCAGATGAGGCATCTTACTGCAGGTAACTCATTTAGCAGTTATAAGAAAAGTACTTGGAAATCTCTTATCAGATGAGAGGAAGGTGGTGGAGATAGAAATAAGAAAATGAAGAGAATGGGCTCTGGGTGGAATGTCAGCATTTGTAATGGAGTGTGCTTTTCCAGTGGTACTTTAAATCTCAATAGTAGTAAGAAATGTTAGATTTCTGTGTTTTTTGTTGTGTTTCTTTTGTTGTTGTTGTTGTTGTGTTTCTTAAGAACTAATAGCATTTGTTAGTATTATTGGTGGGTGTAGGACAATTCTGTTTAACTACCAACTCTCTGGATTTCCAGTCTGTCTATATAGTTGTTCTTATACAGTGGGAATTCCATAACAAGCAACCCGAGAATTTGTATGTACTATAATTACATGCTCTCTCATGTATATTTTCTTGGGAGAATAGTCAGAGCTGTTTTCTTCTGTCTATTTACATACAAGATGTTGTTATTTGGCAGATATATGTTAGAATAGTTGTTCCAAATTGCAAAGGGTTTTGCACACCTGGGTTATTTTCATTCCAAAAGGTCCAATTAAATAATATTGTGATGCATTTGCAAAATTATTCGAGTTAGCTATATGGTAGAGCTTCCAATCTGCATGTTTAAATTAAAAAAATATGTGTCTATGCCAATTAAGAAATCTAAAATTATTGATCAGCTAGTACCTCTAGAGATGATCTGCTAATTATTGGTATTGAATAAATACTATATGATTTAAGGAGAACTTTGGTGAAAATGATCACGTGGGGGAGGATGAGCCTTTATCCTAAGGGTGATCTCTCATTTTTTTTTTCAATAACAAACTTTATTGAAAATTTGAAAAAAAAATTCGTGCTCTTTCCCAATAAAAATGCTCATGTAAATAAAATTCTGTGAAGAAATTCAGGAAGTCTTGTCCATAGATCTCAAGCTAAAATTTTGAGAGAATCGCATTACAAAAATACAGAAAGAAGCAATATCTTTAAAAATGACTTGTAAACTCCAGAGTTATATACACATATGAGGCCACTGCACAATAAAAGCTACAGAAAGGATTAATTCTCATTACTATTATAGCTGATGTTGTAGTTTGGCTTGTTGAAATTTAATTCATTTTTTACTATCTCTAGTTATCTGAGTTAATATAAAAGACCATTATTAAGAGCCTAGTCTAAAATTTGCCTTCGACGTAAAACACATTTTATTCTAATATAATGTGGCTAGATATTGTTAAGTTTGATATTCATCAGACTGGTAAAATGAACCCAACCTCAGGTGCAAATCTAATAGAGCTCAATGTTAATTAATGTGATCCAAACAACTTATTATTTCAAGCTCGCTTCTATTAGGAAAGATGTGTTATAACTGTATGCTAATAGAAAAGTCTATTAGTTACATGGATTCCAATTTCCTTTATCTCTGTTAGTCACTGAATGGTAGGTTTCTTCTAAGATTAATATTTTTTCCTTGTTTCTCCTATGTTTAGAGAATTGGCTTAAAACCATAATTATGGAGCAAGATTTAATGGATGTATTGAATATATTTTAATCTGATAGTTTCATTTATGACTTTTAATCTAGGAGAATAAATCCATTTTCTTTTCTAGATTCAATTGTGGTGTCTATATGTACAATGCCCAATAGTATTAATATCAGACATGGAAGGCCACTTTATGTTTTCATATATATCTGAGCCCCATAATATTCCTTTGATGAATGGGGTAGACATCATTTACATTTTAAAGCTACATTTCTCAACCTATTATTGACAACTTGGGTTGGATAATTCTCTCTTATGGGAGCTGTCTTATGTACCGCAGGAGGTTTAGCAGCATCCCTGGCCTCTACCCACTAGATACCAATAGAATCTCCCCAGTTATGACAATAAAAAATGTCTCCGGACATTGTCAAATATCTCCTAGGGGCAAAATCACCCTCAGTTTAGAAGCACTGGTTTAAAGGTAGAGAAACTATACTGCAGAGAATTTAAGGTATTGGCTCAAGGTCAGGAAGACACTGAGTAACAGACCCAGGGCTAAAGCCCATGCCTGTGATATCTAGTTCTCTCCTGCTGCTATGGTCTACAATGTAACTTAGGAGATATTCCATATTATTATTCCTTTAGTGTTATATCATTAATATAGGCAATACCATCATATCATTAATATTTGTACAAGGCAAGAGGTAACACATGTGAAAGTGCTCGTTAAATTCTAAAATACTTTGAAATTTTCACATAAGCATGCATGTGTGAGAGAGACACAGTGAGAGAGAATCCACTTTGGGATAACATTTGGAGGAAATGACAGAAGACATGAAAAATACAGGACAGAGGAGGCTGGAAAGTGGAAGGTGGATCTGCAGCTGATTTCCAGTTCTCAACTACAGAACTGATCTTAAAGAGTAGTTTAAGTACTTAATGAAATCTAGCTGCTGCTGGCATCTTTCCAAAACTCTCTATTAGCTGTTGCAGTGGAATTTGCCAGCAGCCAAATTATCAGGTTTTCGTCTCTTGTGAGTAGCAGGTACCAACGAAGAAATTCATCCTCAATGTTTCTAAGACTGAAATAGCTTCATCCTCCAGATGTGTTAAGTGAAACTAGAAAAACTTCATGTTTTGATAATATAAAAATAAAACCAGACACAATGTTTAGGTCCCTAACAGCTTGGTATCTAAGGAATCTGTAGATATATCCTCAGTTCTCAAGATTTTATGAGCTTCCCAGAAGCATGGATGGAACATATGGGGCAATCCACACACCTTAATCTACCCAGAGGAGGAGCTTCCTCACTTTGAAAGTGTGGAACACTACAGCCTCACCCAGTTCTGCATTAACATCCTGTACATGGCCAGTTCCCATGTGAAAACACTCACTCACTAGCTCTTGAGGAACAAGATTATGTAAAAGAGAAAAAAGTTGTGGAGACGGGTCTGCAGCTCTCTTACACTTCAGGAGAAAGTATTAAGTTTCTTATCCCTTTGAACAAAAAGACACAGCTGGTGAAAAAGCATGTGTTTTTCTTAAAATGCTCTCAGCATCTCCAATTTCCTATTGAATCTAGACATTTCCTTCATTTTTCTTTTCCTCATGATTCCCTGGTGGTCCCCTTTTCTCTAATAGGACTGTTGACCCTTAAAGACCTCATATCAACACTTTCCTGAAATGGACTGGAACCTCCTAGGAGTGTATCTGTCAATTTAATATTTGTGTCACCTAAAAAAACAAAAGTGAGCTTATTCAACCTCCTTCCTATTTCATCAATCAGTGTGAAGGAAATGAGGAAAGGACTAAAAATAGGTGGCTTCTAGCGATCAACAATGCCTTGTGCCAACAACACAGAAGGTTCACAAATTTGCTTGAATAGTTGACTGAGCAAATCTCCTTTGAGAGAGCAAATGAGTTAGGAGGCAAGTGAAGGACCCACCAAGGTGGGCTTAGTCCATTAAGACAAGATGGAGGGGTTGCTTAGATGGCTCAGTCATGAAGCATCTGCCTTCAGCTGGGGTCATGATCCCAGGGTCCTGGGATTGAGCCCCACATCAGGCTCTTTGCTCAGCAGGGAGTCTGCCTCTCCTTCTCCCTTTGTCTCCCTGCACTTGCACTTCTCTCTCTCACACACACAAAAGTAAATGAAATCTTAAAAAAAAAAAAAAAAAAAAAAGACAAGATGGAGCAATTATTTTGCCTATATCTGTATTTACCCAAACTCTGGTAAAGACACATAGTTCTCCTCCACTATTGAGATGATCTGTACCATTGAACAGTAAACCAAGAATTCCTTTCCCTAGTTCTGGCAAGTGGCATTAGGCAAAGGTCTGGGAAGACCCTCAGGCCTCTGAGCTGTCTCTAACTTCCAGGCTTTGTGAAAGGACTCCTTTTGAGTGCTACTAGGTTCCTTTTCTGGTTGAGTACTTGCAGAAGGAAAATATTCACATGTCAAGCTGTTCTTTCTGGCTCTCTATCATACACTTTGCAGTTTACTGAGTATAATTCCAGAAATAAAGGTGCCTCCATTCTCAAAGTGACAAAGAAAAGCATTTTGTTCATTTTGTTCATTATCTAGAGTCAACAGAGCATGACTCCCAGGCCTATTTCTTGAGACTGAATCCAAACTCCATGACTAGATAAAGGATCCCATATAATTATAAAGTAACCACCTCCCCCACCCCACCCTACAATAGAACAAACTATTTCTGGATTCCAAACTTATCCTTTGCAAGCTTATTAAGGAGTCTCACAAAGTTCAACTAAAATACTATAGTCATGAATGTTCCCTATAACTTTAAAGTGATGCAACTTTCCTGGGCAGGTCATATAAGAGGCAAATCGACAGTCATTTGTGTGGTAACAATGGCCTTCTCCATCCTTCCATGCCAGGCCATTGTGAAGGAAGCGACCATGACGCTCAACACGTTTTTATAGCATGAATGAACCTCATCGCTAGTCTTTCAAATGCTCCAAGTGTGTTGCAGGCTGATAAACAAGCCTGGCTTGGAGGAAGTGGCTGAATTTGAAGCTGCCGGTACGTTTTCTTCTTTCCAAGTGTGTTGAGTGAAGCAATGCATTATAATACAGTGAGCAGTGCTGTGGATATTCAGACACCTTCATTTAAAAAAAAAAAAAGTCATTGGGTTCTGTGGCCATGGTAGGCTGAGTGGGTAAATGATGTTGTTAACATAACTCAGCTCTATTCTGAAAAAGATGCTTACTAGCAATCTCTCTATGTGAAGAAAACTTCAGAAAAGTCTGTTAGCCCATAGAACTAAATATATACACATTTTTTTCTTTTTCTTTTTTTCTTTTGGGAGCTAGAACCAAGCTTTTGCAGCAGCACATATATTGATCATTGTGTGGGGAAAAACCCCAATTCATTTGTAACTGATTCAGGCCACCACGACTGATCTTGATGTTTACTGGTTCCTAACTCCATAAACTGTGCTATGTCATTTACCAGATCTAAAAGATCTAAACACTAACCAGCAGTAATCTTATCAAGTGCAATAGGCAGCAGAAGGAATGGATTTTAATAAGCAGAAGGTGAGACACGCATGGGTAATAACAGACATAAAGAAAAACTGCTATTTCCCAACTGAGAGAAAGAAGACTTGTTCCTACCCTACCGCACCTCAGTACGGTTAGCAATCCAAGATATGATTAGAAAGGTCCTGTTCTGGAAATTCTGGAATAGATTTCCTATTATCTCCTTTTTGGAAAAAGAGTGTTTCTTGGGGTGCCTGGGTGGCTCAGTCAGTTAAGCGTCTGCCTTTGGCTCAGGTCATGATCTCAGGGTCTGAGGATGAAGCTCTGCAACCAGTTCCCTGCTCAGCAGGGAGCCTACTCCTCCCTCTACCCCTCACCCTGCTCCTGTTCTTTCTCTCTCTCAAATAAATAAATATAAATCTCTTTTAAAAAGAATATTTCTTTATGATAGTAATATGTATTATTAATTATAATAAAGTACATGTGATAAGCAGAAAGCATTATTATTAAGTCTTAGTACAAAGAATTTTTCTTTTATTCCAACTGTAGGAGCATAAGCAAATTTTTATGGTGGGGAAATATTAAAAAAGCAAAACATGTACAAACCATTTCCTTCAAGATCATTAATCACACTGGGAGGTGATCAGTAACTTTAAAATAACATATTCAGTGACTTAACTGATAATAGCTGTTGTGGTGAGGGTGGTAGTGGGGAGATGTAGAACTATGTAAATTATAAGGAGATTGATACTTTGCTCTACTTTCTCACCACCGTCACTGATATGCAATTCTCATCTCTAGCACAATCCTTTGAGGCAATGTCTATTTTCCTTAAAAAACTGTTGTGTGACTAGCTCACTCATAGGCTCTGAAAGATGTAAGAAAGCCTAGAATTTGCATGCTGTCTCAAGTGTCTCATACCCAAGTTGCATGTGTGTGAAGAAATAATGCACAATAATACATGAAACGTGATGTATCATCTAAGACTTTGAGGCCCTGGAAATGGCTTCGGTGACACTTTCTATCTCCGACATATACTCCTGTCACTTTGTCCTTTATTGGTAGGAATTGGTGTACCAGAAATGACAGGCTCCCTTTTTTTTTTAAGTCTACATTTCTCCAGTGACCACAAGGTTTTACTCACTATATGTCCATTCTTCGCAAAGCCTGCTCACTCCCCACCAAGGGGCACTGCAGGGTCACTAAATTCACTTTCATTTCCACACACCCAGAGATGCAAAAGGACACCAAAGTCTATTTTGGGAAGTATCTTTCTTTTATACCCTAGACAAAATCCTCTGAGACAGTTGCTATTCCCAAATGACTCCCTCTCAGAGATGACTGATTTTTTCCCTAATGTCTAAAGTTTCCTGCAAGTTCAAATGCTTTTTTCCTCCTCCTTTCTCCAGTTAACTCTCACTTATCACACATAATTCAGCTCAAACATCATTTTATCAGAGGTTTCCCTGACCTCATGCTGCATCCTAACTCCCCACTCCTACTCTGTCACAGCTCTGAAATTATTTGAAAATCAAAAGTTAAAAAAAAAACAACAGAAACTCTGAGGAAGTAAATATATGTGTGCATATAATTTTGTGCATGTATGATGTATGGTCATGATGATATTAAAACACACACATATGCAGACTTCATGATCAGATTTCCAATGTGTCAAGTGCTAGAGAATCTGTGACTCCAATTTGGAATTATTTTTAGTTCAAAAGAACCATCATCCATGAAAGTTAGTGATTGATGCTTTAGTGCAAGTGTGTAAAGATAAGGATACATATATTTTAAAAAACCTGGGTTGTCAGTATTTATGATCATGTTTTCCAGGACTAGCATGATAGAAGGAAAAAAAATAGTCTCCAACTATCTGACATAACATTAAAACTATGCATCAGGTAGGTCAGTTTGGGGTAAAATAGTAGAGATATGATATGGAAAATACTTCTCTTAAATCTATTTAAAAAAATAAGTGAAGCACTTTTCAAATTTCTTGGTTTTATCTATAGAGTAAGCATTGTGCCCCATGGGATAGATGGGGTGGTGAGGAGAGAGAGGTATTAAAGATTATTCTCTGTGCATGATTTTAAAATGGGTAAGAGCCCACTAGGACAACATGACTAATTAACTATCTCTGTTTGAGGCACTACTTCTGCAATTTTCTTAAATTAAAATAAAACTATAGTGAACAAAGCATAGGAAAAAGTCAAAATGAATGGCAACTGATAAGGTGAACACTCATTTATCAAGTTCCATGATAACAAATCAGCATTCATGCAATGCCCGACCCAGAGGAATCCATAAGTAATTTGAAAAGTAGAACTACAATAAAAAATATAATAAAGAATTATTTTACTAATAGGTGTGATAAAGGAACCTGTGTAATAGCATTTGGCAGTGGCTCCAGAACAAACCAATTCAGTAAACAAATGAAGTCATGACAAGGGAAGGTTATTAAGTAGACTCTGAATGGGGCCAATGAAAGTGAAATTAGATTTTTTCCTAATGGCTACAAATAAAAATGTTTGTCCTTTAGTAGCATTGCCTTTTTTTTAAAACGTGGGTTATAAGATCAGTGATAGCAGCATCAGGACATTATCAATTTTCCAATTTGTTCTTTTGGACTACACATAGATGCTATCAAAAAGGGACATTCTCAGAAGCATAAAACAAAATTTTTAAAATCCATTATATGTAAATTCAAAAATATTTTATTTATTTTATTTTATTTTTTTAAATTTTTATTTATTTATGATAGTTACAGAGAGAGAGAGAGAGAGAGAGAGAGAGGCAGAGACACAGGCAGAGGGAGAAGCAGGCTCCATGCACCGGGAGCCTGACGTGGGATTCGATCCCGGGTCTCCAGGATCGCGCCCTGGGCCAAAGGCAGGCGCCAAACCGCTGCGCCACCCAGGGATCCCTCAAAAATATTTTATCTGTGTGATATTCATTTTGAATATCACACAGATAAAATTAACAATTTTACAGGAAGCTTTTAAAATGCACACACTAACAAAGCCAAAAGAGTGAAAGAAGTTGTCCCAGAAAACAAAATAGAAATAAAAAAGTCTTAGCAAGTTCTCCCATCTCTTAAACATAAGTGTGGAAATCACTACTAATGTTGATATTGAAAAATGGTTGCTTTTGGGACACCTTGGGTGGCTTGGCAGTTGAGCATCTGCCTTTGGCTCAGAGCCTGATCCTGGATTCCCAGGATCAAGTCCCACATCAGGCTCCTTGTGCGGAGCCTGCTTCTCCTCCCTCTGCCTGTCTCTGCCTCTCTTTCTGTGTCTCTCATGAGTAAATAAATAAAATCTTAAAAAAAAAAAAAGTGGTTGCTTTTATCTTTAAACCCTGTTGTTTGACTAGCTATGCTCCAGGCATCACATTTGGGCCATTTGTTTTACCAGCTGTTTCTAAAAATATGTTCATGATGGAGACCCTTTCTGTCTATCTCCAAAATTGCTTTTGTTGAGGGCTTTCTCCCCCTTGCACAAGAGAAGGGTAGACATAGTGAAAACAACATCTGCTGATAAATCTCACAGCTTCAGGGAAAGGCTACAGTCATAAGCTGCACATGAAAAAAAAAAAAGAATCACCAAAAAACTCTGATAAACTAATGACTGAAGAGACTACAGCATTCTTTTGGATTCAAGGTAATCAAATGCTTTAATTCGTTAATACAATCTCTATAGCAGCGGTGACAGATGTTCCCTACCAGGAAGAGAGTCTCAATTAATCTACAGCTGGTTTAATTTTCTGGACATCCTATCAAGGGAGAGAAAGAAGAAGAGGGAGGTAGAGAGAGAGGAAATGCAAAGTTTTTAATTACTCCTTTGCAACTAACTGCATTCTCTCATCTATGTATTCCCTCCCACAAGCAGATGTATAGCTGAGGGTGGTCAGGCAGTGGGGATTACACGGCACCTAAAGCCTGGGATATAAAATCAATCATATTCCCAAGTGTCTGTTGAAGGCCACTTCACATCCCATCTGTGTTTCTGGTTTCCAAGCACAGATTTTAAACTTTCTGGTAATGGGTCATTTACAGGCTACCTCATGCCTACTGCTGTTATATGACCACCTGGTGCATCCATGGACCATTTGTCACTTGATGAACAGGACTGACCTCAGGGAACTAGTGTGTGCTCAGCTATACAGAGCCCTACCTATCATCATCATCATCCTCTTGAATTTTTCCAGCAGCTTCCTTGCAGAGCCTTACGCCATGGACTTAACTCAAACTCATAGGAAAAGCAAGATTCACTATTTTTTCAAATTACTGGTCTAGTAGAGTTCCTATATCTAAATAGTCCCAAGATTTCCCTTGCTGGCCTTCTAATATATATATCTGTGTGTTTAATTTGATTAAGCTGCTGTCTTTAAGTTGATACTCAATGTCACCAAGTGGTACCTTCCCCAGATATCTATCTATCTATCTATCTATCTATCTATCTATCTATCATCTATCTAAAATATGATCTTTATATATAAAATATATTTTTATATTTTATAATATATATATATATATATATATCCTTAATTTCTGATTCCAAATGTAATACATAGTCTACGTAGAAATTCTGAAGTTTGAATAACAAAATAAAAACCACCTACTGGCCACCACTTAAAGATCAGCACTGATGACATAATCCTTATATCTGATTCAGGACATCAAACCTCTGATTTCCAATAAACACTCAGTATACTTGGCATGGCTCTTTATTAGACTAAATTAGGTGTAATATTTTCAATATTTATATAATAAATTCCATTAAGCAAGAGGTTTTTTGTATAGATCAGCCAAGAGACAGAAAAGGTAGGAGGAGATTGGAACCATAGATATAATCCAGTAACTGTATAGATCATATCCTTGCCTTTGGCTGGGGAGCTAAGTTTTTTGACCTTCTTTTGACACAAAGATGGATCACATTAGCTCAAACACAGGCTAATTCAGCTCTATAGAATCACTCTCTCTATTCTGTTATGAGGGTTCAGATGGAAAAAAATTCTCAATTTAGATTCTAGTCCTTAAATATTTCAATTTTTCTTTAAGTCTGTTTATGTATAAACTGATTTTGTTTTTCTCATTCATTATTCTGGGCTTTTTGGAAATCTCCTATTTTGTGCCTTTCATCTATGTTTTTGTACTGGGATTCAAAAACTATCTTAATATCTAAGTGACCTATGTATAAAATAACTTCCTGGGGCCTTAGTGAAATAAATTGCTTGATCTTAAGATCATCTAGTTCATAATAAAATTTCAGACTTTGGTCTTTAGTCTTCAAAATCTATTAAATCTAAGGTGCCAGTATAGGTAATGCTTTAAATCTCGTTTTCTGGTTTCTGGATGTTGGTTGGTTGCTTGCTTGCTTGCTTGGTTGATTTATTTATTTATGTTACAGAGACCAGTAAAATGCAAAAGAAAAATCTATGGCAAAGTATTAACATCCAGTTGCCAACTTTCAATTGCTACTTAAAGATACTAGAAAAACATTATTCTTGTGAAAACCATTGATTTAGCCATCACAACTCAGAAGATATAATCTCAGAATATAGGGCAGTTCTATAAGTTTAACTTTGTGGAAACTTTCTATATATTGTCCTTACTTCTCTTTCTATATATTGTCCTACTTTTGGATGAGCAAAAGTTTTGGTATGGCTTGGCACTGGCTTTATATTTGAGCTTTGGAACCATAGCTCCAGTTTGCCTAATCATCTGTCCTTGGTGTAGGAAGGTGATAGCACCAACAACTCATCACTAGAGCATACACTGGTTGAGTCTGTACCACAAACCACTTCTAGTATACACTAATTGCTTCACCATCTGTTTGTAATCTATTAGCTGGCTCCCCTAGTGACCACTATAATAGAGAGGTATAGATATGACCCCTAAAAGGCCAGTAAGAGGAAGAAAACCACTCTTTCACACTTTCTCTGAATTTCTGTTGAATACTATCACAGTTTAGAATAAAATCTTTGAGCTTTTAAAAAAAAATTAATACACAGTATCAGTAGAATGGCATGGATTATGGAATTAGGACACTTGGGATTTAATTCTAACTAAAATTGGCTCAGTGACCTTGAGCGAATAAATTTACTTATATAGGCTTTCTTTAGTTTTGTCATCTAAAAAAAATAATTACAATGAACTCTCAGTTTCTTCAAGTATATACGTTTAGAGTTGTGTACACTTTAAAATTATAATAAAAGAAAAAGATACAGAAAAGACCTTTAGTTTATGGGAGTGTAGAAGGGGAACTTCCATGTTTAATTTGATATTCAATGTCACCAATCTTACTGAGAGCACATCCCTCAAACTTTATGAAGGGGTAAGACCTAAAGGAATTAAAAAAAAATTTTAAAAAATTAAAAAAAAAAAAGACCTAAAGGAATTTTCAAAAATAGGATGAAAAACACTGTGTGTGTCATTGTTGTACCTTGCTTGACTTTCATGGGGTCTATTTTTATTTTAATATTTTAAATATATTTAATTTCAATGCTATTAAATGAGGGCGCACTCTCTCCAGTTTATCAGAGTCCTTGTTATTGCTGATTGTGTGAAATCTTGTCTACTTCATCTATTCATATTAGCCAGATGGCCCCTGGGGACTGAGATTGCCTGTTTGCTTTATAGGGAAAGCCTGTAATGCATAAGTATGAAGAAATAAAGAAATAAACAAGTAAGAGAGCAAAAAACTAAACCAACCAGTCGACCACATAGTAAAATATCAGGCTATTGCCAGCATAATGAGAGAAAAAGAAGTTGCCTAATCTTTTGTTATGTCCCTATCAGGTCATCCATCAATAGTCCTTAATTTATCCTTGTTTTACTCCTGTTTTCCGCAATCCCTTTTATCTCAGAGGCTTGTTAAAACACTAATTCCAAATTATGTTGTTTTAAAAGCCAACTCTTGCACTTCCTGCTGACAGAGCCTTTCCTAATGGCTCCCTCTTTCTTGTCTCCCTGCATTGTCTTTACATTTAGTTTTCTGCTTTCTTTCTGAGTGGGTTGACGACCTTACAACTCCAGGCACAATACCCCATCAGGGGGCCTTGCTAATGGAGAAAGCTCTTCACGTAGTTTAAGCATCCCAGCTCCCCAAAGGTAATTTTACACTCCCCCTGGGGTTGGGATACATTAGGTTCTGACTTCGCAGTTTACCTGATACTCATCTAGGAGTTTTTCATGTTTGTTTACCATAGATTTGTAATGTTAAAGATGCTAAAGGAATCAAAGCCTAACTCATAAAATAAAATCTTTAAGTAACAGATGCCACTTTTGCAGTCACACTAAATATGTCTTTAAACCTGTATTTTCATAGCCTGTTTCTGCCTAATTTTGCTGCCAGGTGATAGAACACATTATTCTCCTCAGGACATAGGATGCTCCTTTCTGCGCCCCACCATATAATCCGTTACCTCCGACACTCAGAGGGCTAAGACATAAATAAATGCTTTTGTCCTCAATGCAGAAAGGAGTCCTATATATTGCGTCCCTTCAATTTTGTCTGCCCTATTCAGTTCTTGTGCCAGTGTCACCAAGAACATTTTTCTCACTTTGCTTCGCAAAACTTATAAAGCTACAAATCAAAAAGTACAGGAAAAGAAGAGGTTCTCAGCAGGTTGCAAATATCATATCTCAGTCATTTAGACATTTGTCAGCTCAATAACCCACAGCCAAGGTTTGGGGAAGAATTACTGGGATGTGACACAGTATGTGGGCCAGAGTTCAAGGAATCTACTGCCAAAGAGGCCTGGTAGCAGGGGAGAAAGCAGCCCACGCCCAGTTGAGGCAGGGAGTCCAAAAGATAAATTTGCAAAAGGAAGGGCAAAACATAGAGCTCTTATAAGAAATGTAGCATGCACTGCGGAGTGAAGATGACCCTGGTAGTGCATGCTAATTTGTTGTCATACTTTATGTGGAAGATAATGACGTGTTTGAAACAATGAGTTCATAATGTCCTACGCGGTCTCAGGTACTTAATGGAGAACTCAACGAACATGTGCTAAGATCGACTATAGAATGGGCAAGTAGGGGTCATATATGCATATTTTGGTTAGGAATTTGCAGACATATATGTGACTATCAGAAGCCTATCAGATTTCTTTAGATCAAGGGTCAGCAGACTACCAAATCCGGCTTGATGCCTGCTTTTTAAAATGAAATTCTACTGAAACATAGCCACACTTGTTCATTGATGCATTGTTTGTGACTGCCTCCATTACACTGGGGCTGAGTAGTTATGAAGGGTAATCTAAAACTCTCCAAAATCTAAAATATTTACTCTCTAGCCCTTTACAGAAAAAAGTTTGCCTGACCTTTGCTCTGAGTGATTGAGCAGACAAATTGGAACACTTGGCAATACAGTGTTGCCAACTCTCATTATCTTTTAGCATAAAGCTGCCTCTGTGCTTCAAAGCTAAGATGGCAGTGGAACTACTTGGCAATAAAGAATTACCCAAGCATTCTCAATTGTACACATTTTCAGGACCGGTCAGGACCCATATAGCTTGTAATGAGACACTCAGATGCTTGGGCAAGCTCTAGTTTCCTTACAAGGATTCTAATAAAAGCAAGCACAGCTTTAAAAAGATGCTTTCTTTTTCGTTGTGAACTTCGGTTTCTTAATAACTCCTTTAGGATTATTTTCTTGCATAGAAAATTTAAGGGCCTTCCAAAAGCTTGTTATTTTTTTTGGGGGGGGGGGTTGTTGTTGTTGTTGCTGGTTTTGACTTTTTAAAGATAGTTTGAGATACATAATGCAAGAACATGAGAAAAATGAGGAGCTAAGGTAAAAAATATGTCTGCTGAGGCCCATGTTCACTTATTTTGTTGCTTTCTATTATCTATAACATCTAAAACACTGTGGCCAAAGTAACATAAGACAATTTCTGAAATAAAGACAATACAAAAAAAAAAAAAGACAATACAGCATCTTACCAGAATAAGACCCCCTATTTTTAGAGGGGCTGTTGGGTGATCATATGTTCTAAACAATACTGTTGATGAGTAACGAGCAAGAAGACCCAGTGCACAAATTACTACGTAGGTGAAATCAAGAGAGAATAACCTCCCATAAGTGATGGTACTTATCCTGAATATTGGAACTATTCCACCTCACAGGAAACAAGGGTAAGTTGTTTCAACCACAACTGTTTGGATAAATTGTAACTAAGCAATTTCCTAAACTCAATCAAGCAATTCTTTGGAAGCCTTTGAGATATATAGTAATTAATCCATTTAACAAGTACTACCCAACCACTTAATATACTCAGTACACAAACTTTCTGTCATGGTTATGCAGGAAGCATATAGCTCTTTTCACATATTTGGGTTAATGGAGAGTAAGCGCTATATAATAAGAGATGGTATGGCATAGTGACTAGTATGTGGACTTGTGGGCCAGATGGCTTGGGTTCAAATCCCATTTCTTCTACATCCTTGCTGTATGACCTTGGACAATTTGGTTAGCTCCTCTGTGCCTCAGCCTACTCATCTTTAAAATAAAAACAAGAATAATAGTCCCTCACAGGATTGCAATGAGGGATAAAGAAGTTAAAAATACTTAGGACTATACCTGACTACAAATAAGTGTTCAATGAATATTTATCAAATGAAGGAACAAAGATGTAGCAGTGGCAAATCTATAGGAAAAGGCCTAGAAATCACTTCAGGGGACTTTATTCAGTATTATGTATGCTTTCCCCGAAAGTTGACCATAGGGGCAACTAACCCTGATATCAAATCAAAGTAAAGCATTGCACTATTGGAAACCCAATCAAATATTTTTTTTCATCAGATTAGAAGGGCTAATAAGATCTAGCATTTTTCCTTTTTAATTTCCAGATCTCTGAAACTCTTTTACAAAGCAATGATTAAGTATCTAACAGGAAAATGACTTTTTTAAGCTTCAGTCATTTCTCTGCAATTCAATGGTTCTCATGCTGTTTTAAGTGTTAGTATATTAGTTTACTCTATGAGAAAATGTAGAAGTAAAGGGCATTGATATATTTCACTGTGCAGTTGGTTAATTAACATGCATCAAATACTATAAGTAAATAAAGCTTATTGTATTTTAAAAGTCACAAAAACATAACATTTAAGTAATGGAATCATGCTGGAGATTATAATTATGTGCTAAGAAATGCATCTATTATAGTCTTTCTGAAGCTCAAGAAGCAAAATTTGTGAACCTAAGAAATATCTTATTCATGTTCAGTGTTAGTAAGGGAGGAGTACTTGGCAACTCTATTTTTAGGAAACAAAATTAGTGAAAGCTCCACGAATAAGCATATGACAGTTCCAAAATTTAGTGTTTTAATAAGTATTTAATCCTGATCCTCTGTGCACACTGCAGTAGAAATAAAATGTATCCAATTTTAAACAGATTTTGGGTTGAATCTTACCTCTGCTACTATAAGCAGATAATGTAATCTTAGAAAAGCAAAGTTTTTGAGACGTGGTTTTTCTCAACTGTAAGATGGCCGTAATAGTTGCCATTCATAATAACTTAAAAAAGTATTTAAATAAATACCGTGCTTGAATGCCCCCAGCATGGTACCTGGGCCAGTGGGGTGTTACAGCCAGCTCCAGACAGCTGATAACTCACTCATTTTCAGGAATTTTGCAAGTTGGTTGTTAAACAGCCATCATCAAAGATTAAAGCATATAAAATTGCAATCAAATGAATTATGTTAAAAAACAAAGGTAATAAGAACTTAAAACCCATTACTTCCTAGTTATATTACCACATTTTACTGTTATCTAATGGTCTCGAGGTGACTGACATCTGTAGAATCTGTATGGTGAAAATACTATATAATCATGTACTAATGAGCAGAGCTGTACTTCCCAATTCTCAGTTTACTGTTGTCATATTTGTGGGTTGAAGCCAGCCATGGTGGTAGTATTTTACAGAAACTGGCAAACACTACAAATTAGGGCTTTGTGTGTCTGTGTGTGTGCCGGTTCTTAACATTTATGGGCAAGGAGCTTTCCCTCATTCATTATGAATAGCCCTTTCTTCCTCCCTCCCTCCCTGTCACTTTACCTCCCTTCATTCTCTCTTTCCCTCTCTTCCTTCCACTAAAGAGCAGCACGAAGCTGCCCTGAGATATCTGAAACATCTCATCATAAAACCATCTGCCTCAAAAATTTTCTCTTTTCTAGATCAGAAATATGAACTTTTAGAAATCTTAGAACCATTTTACAAATCTTTAATCTCTTAATCCATTGTATACCTATTTTATATTCTCTTGCTAAGGCTTTATGAATAAGGAGGTGAAGTGACAAAGATTCATTTTCATACTATTCATTTTAAACAAACCAAGTCATTCCACACATCTTCTGGATCATCAGAAGTATACCCCAGCACCCAAATAATTAACTGGGCATTTTTTCCCGCTTCTGTTTCAAGAAATTCAGACTCTGTTCTCAGAACTAAAGCTATTACGTATGTCATGTTCTTTAGAAAGAGAAAAGAAAGGATTTAGGTCTAAGTCGAAGTGTTGGCTCTGTAATGCTTCCATGAATTAAAAAAATAATATAAAATATACATCACTTGACTCTGAAAGATCAAAAGATAATCTTACCTCAAAATATGCATGAGGTAGAACCAGTGAGTTAAAAAAGCTTTTTTTCCCCTCTCCGATGCCTTGCCAAACACATTTATATTTTAGTTTAAAATACATAAACATAAATGCATTTCATAATAAAACACATTCAGATTTTCACAAACTCCCTACCAATTCAGGAACAGGCACTGCTCTATATAGCAGAAATGATGATGCTCTCTTAACGAGCATTTTCTGAAAAACCTTCCTGTTGATCTATTCCTGAAGAAAAGGTTTAACTAGAAGACTGACAAACTCTCGGAAATCAGCTCTTATGTGAAATCTCTTTAACAGTAAGCCCATTTAATTATGCAAAAAAAAAAAATCAACAAGGGTTTCCTATTGTTGTGGATTGGGTGGTTGTTTGGCAGTTATCATTAGCAGTTTCCCACTATAAGTTTTGCCCCCTTAGCCAGTTAAAAAGTGCAACTTATGACTTCCAGATGCAAACCACAGTCATCAGCCTTACATTTTGACTGAAAATTTGTTTTGCTTCTTTGTGAAGTTCCCTAGGGATAAGGTTAAAAGTAGAAACAAGAGGGGAGTGAGAAATAAAGGGAGAGCATTTCAAATCACATATTACAGAGAACAGAATCACAGAACAACACCACGACAGTGGACTCCAAGACAAGATGGCAAGACAGATGTGTCAGACAAGGGACACATGCTTGACTGCTGTGCCAAGGAAAGCAAACACAGGAACGAAATCATACAGAGATGTTGTGAGAGCAGCTCTTGGGGCTGCTGGGACCCAATGGAAATAATAGTAAAAACGAGAACCCATAAAATTATAACTACAAAAGAAAGTTACCCCCACAACTCATACACTGGACTTGCTGGGTTAGCCTGGATGTGTCACTTGGATGAAACACAAGATGGCATCGTTACAGTCATGCATTGGTGATGAAGGCCATGGTTAGTTAAGTAGCTACAAAACTATCACTGCATGCCACACAATGATCCTGGGCTTGTCCAGAAATAAAAGATAAAACAAATGTTCTCCGTCTGCAATAAAATTCTTTTTATGCCATCTGAAATTTGTGGACAGGGATGTGTTTCTCTGTTGTATGTGGATGTCTATCTTTCCTTCTTTCTTTCTTTTCTTTTTCTTTTTCTTTTTCTAGCTCATCTGTCCTCCTTTCAATTAATTACATTGTCATAAAGGGGGAAGTAAAGGCAAGTGGCCTGTGCAGATATGGGGAAAAATGAAAACGGAAAAGGAAGGAAATTAATAGGAAAAAATATATGTATAGGAGGAAGAAGAGGAAAACACAGTATTTCATTCTTTTGTACACAACTTTCTTGGATTTGGGGTTTGTTTTGTTTCGAGCATAAATATAAATACTGGAGGGATATGCTGACGGGGGAGAAATCAGAAATTAGGATGGCAAGAAAAGATTTTGTTGCCTTGTTTGTTTTGTATATCTATATATCTCTCAGTATTTAAAAAAATGATTATAATTACTAATAAAAATACAGCAATGGGTTTCACATAGCCATAATGACCAAAATACTAAATGTGGATCAAAACAAAATAAAGTAAATTGAACCACCAAAAATTCATGCGGCACAAGATGAGGTGAAACGACAGAAAATGTTTTTCAAATATATACAAGGTATATATCTATTTATATATATACACAGGGATGTGCATATATGGATAGATATATCTGTATAATTTTTTCTCTCCACCCCTCCCAAGGATAACTGAATTATGGAATCATCACTGTAATTATGATACAGAAGAAAACAGAACCTAAAGAAAAGTTCACATGCTTTGTTCGCCAAGTTAAAACCGTATCATGCATGTCAATGTTGGCTGATGTAAAAATGAAGGTGTGAATTTCTGTGTAAACACATGACTGATGGCAGGGACTGTTGTTAATCTCTGTTTACATTAGTCTAATATCATTTATACTGTGTCTACATATATATGGAGTGATAGGTACCATGCATTTAGTATGCACACATATTATATGCAAATATATATATATACACACAGTATATATACTGGGGCTTATGGGAGAAAAAATACAGAACAAAAAGAAAAAAAGAAAACTCTAAAAACCTTTCTTTAGAAACCCAATCCCTCTTTATTAATTTAGAGGAGGGGAGGGGCTTGCTTAATGATTCCATTAAGCTCACTTGTTACCAACTACTTGCATTGGCATTTGAAATCAGGAAGTTCTCGTGAGTTTGGCTTAAAATTCTCCCTTCACCTTACCCTACTACCCACGAAACCCCGGTCCTAGACTATACTGTATGTCCAAAGAAAAGTTTATTACTGAACTCTACTAATGTTTCAATCATGGTGAATCTGAAATTCTGTGCCCCCAAAGATACAAAAGAACAATCTTTGGGGTTAAGTGATTCTACCATTTGTTGGTATGATTCTCTACGATTTTTCTTGTTCATCCCTAGATGGAGTATGCTATTGCTGGCTTAGCAACCCTTCCTCCAAGTTCTGATAATATTCTAGGCATTTCCATTCATTGTCCACACTGTTTCTTCCCTTTCTTTTTATTCCCTTTATTTTTGTTTCTGTATTCCCTAATAGATTATGAACTCCTTGAAGATGTTTTGTCTTATTTTTCTTTTCCTAGCACCTATTCCAGTGCCTATATATAGCAGTCACTAAAAGTTCTGGCACAAATCATTTACTAAACTTTCAAATGGAAATGTATATACTTATACATTGATCTTATTGATTCTCCTCCCTTCTCAACATACCAGAATATCTTGGGTAATGGAGAGAAATAGATTTTTTTTTTTCATTTTTATCACTCTTGCTATTAGATTTACTGTTTTTGTTGTGAAAACCATAATAATGGTCAATCCATGAGCCACTGTACATCTACCTGAGCTATCCATTGCCTAATTGCCTACTAGCCAATCAGTAGACCTTCCTATACTCATATCTCTATTCTTACCCTAATTACCAAAGCAATTTACCATTAATGATTTAAAGGGCACATATTTGCTCTAATAGCTTAAAAATTAGCCTGGGTTGGAGTGGAGTTAGGTTATAAGAGAGTGATACAGTTCATCACTGAGTGGGTTAAAGAATGAAAACAGAAATTACATCATTGAATGGGAACATTGTGTACCCATACACACACTCTATTAATTTATAAATCACTGGAGGAAATTCAAAAATTGGTAGGATTTAGCCTAGATCTAAACATGTGAATACCTGTTTGCTTTTGCATACATTAGGCATGTATGATAACTCAAACGTAAAAATGACTAATTGTATGTGGGCAACAATGATTAATAATTAATGAAATGTGTATCTATTTACATTCTTCTTAGGAAAAATAAAACGTTTCTGAGATTACTTCCATTATCCCTTTATTCAAACTATTTTAAAGTGGACTTAAGCTTCAAGATGGATTCTGAACACTGTGACACTCAAACATTCCTATGACATTTTATTTAGGCATTTACTATTATACTATACATTGAATGTTTATTTAATTTTAGAAAAATTTTCCCATGTGGAAACTCAAGATTGGTAAATAGAATCATCTTGTCATTAGTCAATTTTTCCAGATCGAAAAATCTTTTAAAAATTAAATAAAAATCCATCGCTTTGTAATAAAAATGTACAAGTTGCTAATGCTTCAAGCTTGCTGACAAGATGTATTTCTATAAACATATAAGACTACAAATATCATATTTAAAGCTGATGACCAGCACATGTAGTTTTGTTTTTTTTTTTAAATCTGTGGATTCTGGAAAGTAATTCTTATGCTTCTGATTCAAAATTATTATTGTCTTAATAATTCAGCTGCATTTTCCATGGTGTTCCAGCAAATAAAAATGCTAAGGATTTGGTGAGCTTTTAACAATTCAGTGCCAGATTTTCATATTATAAATACTGAGGAATCTCAAACTGATAAAGATTAAGAACCCAGTTCCACCTGGAGAACACAAATAAGCCTATGCTCTTGATGTTTTGCCAAATTTAAATTTCACCCACACTGGGCTGAATATTATAGTGTGACTAACCAAGAGGAACAAAGTAGCAATAACACCAAATGTAAATGTGAGGGCTGTGGATTTGAGGAGTAAAAATACATCTGAGTAAAAATACCACTCTGGGAATAGTAATTATTTTGTGATCTCAAATTACTGCCAACAGTTTAAACATCTCCCTCCATCCAACCATTATGAAAGTTGTTTCACAAGTCCTATGATGGATGGATGTGTTTCATCCTTACTTCCTTTTACTCTTTGTCCTCTGTTGGAAGAAGGACTGTCCCTTGAGATTTGCTCAAGGAACGTTTAACGAAAGTGGAGACACAAAAATCTGGCTAATTGACAACCAGAAAAAATGTATCCCTTTGTAATAGATGGATGAGTCAATATAGTTATGGTTGCCATGCCCATTTCTCAGGTGTAAAAAGCATTAAAATTTGTTTTTCTCTGCTCTGTGACTCCTACCTCCAGGACTTTAGAATATTGACACTATAAATATATAAAATGTAGAAAGTTGGTAATTTTCAACTTTACAAAAGCTAACCTAAGATTGCAATATTTGGATATTATTTCTATTTCCAAAGATGGAAAAGGGGGAATCAGCAGGGGAAGGGAGAGATTTCCTTTCCATTTATGAAGAGAGTTTTATCAATTTCTCTATATTTCAGAATCAGTTCTCACATTTTAAATCACAAATGTGAAGTTACTAAAAATCTTAATTGTAATTTGACTTCCATAATATCATTTACCAATAATCCCATTTTCTAGTGGTCATCTACAGCTTCCTTATTTTGTTGTTGTTGTTGTTGTTGTTGTTGGATTCAAAGAGGTCAGAACAACAAAATATGTTTACTGCACAATTTCATACCAATAGAAGTGTACTTGGGAAGGAAAGAGTTTGTTTGCAAGGACTCAAGTCTGAAATATTATATAGACACTGACTTCCTTTGTGGGGAACACAATCCACATTTACAAATTAGAAAAGTTAAAATCCTGACCCTCAATTTTAGGTATTTAAGTAGCTATTCAGATATTCTTCTGAATATTTTCATTTAATGTGGATATCTTTGTTATGATGTTATAAAGCTCCAATGCTGATTTCTCAAAGTAAATATTCAGAAAATGAAATTTTGTGACTCATAAAAAGTAGATAATTTTTTAAAGAGGAAATGTGGGTTTTGTTATGGTGATTTTTATTTGCATGGAGTTTTATATTTTTAATAATTCAACAGATTTTATCTAGCTCTTTAGGGAAGATGAAGTTAGAGATATGAAAAATCTCCAATTTTAATTTAAGATTATGAGATATTTTAAGAGTCATACAAATTCAGTCAATATTCATTGAGCTTTCACTTTCTGCCTTGCTCTCATGGTCTAGGGTGTTTTTGTTTTTGTTTTCTGTCGCTGGTTTATTTTTTACTCATTACATCCAGAGAAAATTTGGTTTTAAGGTTTCTAGATTATCATCGGCCAAACTCCAAAAAAATTTAAGTGATCCCTAAAGATGGTATGACTGAGTTGTACAAACAAGAGTGATCACTAAGTAGGTGGTGGGTGTGAAAATCAATTTCTTACATTCAACTCAAACTCAGAATCTTTAAAACACATTTTGATTTAATGAAATTAAATGAGAAAAATAATTTCATTTAAAATTTGATGCTCACATGAGAACAAAAGTTGTTGAAGTGAGCGTATACTGAACTATGCAAATTTGTGAAAAATAAGAACTTCTAAATAAGAACCTAAATAATCAAGAAAGAAGCTAGCTGTAGAAGTTAAATGCCTTATAACTGAGACAGGCAGAAAATCTTAAACTGGCTAACAAAGTGAGGGAAGAACAGGTCATTGTTAAGTAACATAAAACAAGACCTGGGTAATTAACCAAATTTAGTGTATTTCCATCAAACATCAGGCCTGGAAAAGGATAAAATTTGTGAAACTGAGGCAGTGAGGGAGAGTGTTCAAACCCAGAATTTTAACCTTAGTATTTACACAGACTCTCAGATTTATGTCAAAATTATCTAAATGTCACCATTACCTGTTGCTATACAGGCAATGGAAGATTTCTCTTTAGGCAGAGTAAAACCTAGCTCCAGAAACAACTGATTTATATTTTTCCAATTTTTAAGCCATATTGTTTTGGGAAGATGTGAAGGCTATGGAGATGTTTCTCATAGAATACAAATGAGGGCTCAGTATCTCTGCATATAACCATCCTCAGGGTTAATCAGGCCCCCAGGGTAAAATCTCTGCATTAGTAGGAATATTCTATCTCTCTCCTGTATTAAATATGCCTCTAATATGTTTCCCTGTGTATCTGAATCACTTATCAGGAATACTTTATGGAGTAAATAAATTTAGAAAGAAGAAATGCTCGTTCTTCAAATGTGATGAGTTGAATCATACCAGGCAGAGGGAATCAATACTAGTCTCATAGAGCTACATGTTAGCTCCTTCAGGGTGAACACTCTGTCACCTACTTTATTTATATTCCCCCTCCCACACTCCCTTACAGAACACAACAGATTGTTTTAAAAACTGCTTTTATCTCCCACCTGCCCAATGTAATTATATTACTCAAGAAATGCTGGCATTGAATTTCTGTCCTCTGCTTTTGAATCAGATGAAACACCTGTGCAGCCACTAAAAAAGCAAATGGACTTAGTTTGAGGCCATTCAGGTTTGGGCCTGTTCAAGTTCAAAACCAAATGGCAATACATGCCCACAACCTGGGGAGCTGTAGAATTTGTGAATCAGATCTGGAAAAGCCCTCTGTTTTATTATGGAGGTTGCTATGGAGATGACTATGTGGGAGGCAGGGAGGTGGTAGGGGAAGACAGTGGCAATATTTTGGAATGGTCAAGCCTTGATTTTTTATAAGAAGACTTAAAATCAAGTTTTGAACAACAATATTCCATGTATATGGATATTACTGCTATGAAAGCAAGATAACCAGAGAAAGGATAAACAGAAAATCCAAATTAAAGTCTAGGTATCTTAAATTATTGGCCATGAAATCAGTTAATTTAACATAGGTCTTAGGGGTCATGCCATATTTATATCTGAAATCCTAAGATCTGGTACATGCCTAACATACACAGTTAACTCAAAAAATATTTGCTAAACTCAATTATTTTGGAGAGGAAATTTGGGTAGCAAAGCTCCTAATTCTATTTCCCAACAGCTCATTTATGAAAATTATTAGAATAGGAAGGTCTCAACTCTAGAGATACACTGCCTCCTGCCCTAGTGCTCATAAATATATATTGAATGGATGAATTAATGAGTGAATAAAAACTTGATGTCCAATTCTGGTATAGACTGAGTTTACCTGCCCTCTAATGTCACTAACATATCATGTAGTACATTGAAATTATTACCTAATAATCTGAAAAAAAAAAACAAAAAAAAACAAAAAAACAAAACAAAACCTGACCACCAGGTCACAGTTACTTTCCTTCTACACAACTGAGCTCCTGAAGTTGCAGGTCACACTCCAAAATGGAAAGGCCTTACCTATCATTATGTCCCTATGTAATGCTAAAAACAGAGACCCACAGAACTTCCTGGATTCAAAGCCACTTGCAAGACACCAGTCAGGCCTTCAACAAAATTTGAAAAAAAAAAAAAATGTAAATCATCTTGGGGTAAGAAAATAGAAGGTTTCTCCTCTATTATTTCTTTTTCACAAACCTTGAATTTCTCTAGAATTAGAGAAAGAAAATGTTTAATAGCTCATCTTTTTTTTAAAGAAGAGAAAAAAAAAAAAAAAACCAAAGAATCAACTAGAATAGTCTATTTACTTCTCTTAGCCTTTGCAGAAATAAGATCCTAACCCAATTCCAGCTTTTGATTTTATTATACATACACAGAAATTCGATGATATCTGTTCTCTATTATATATATATATATATATAAATGTTTAACTTATAGCAAGTCTCAAAACAGATGACTTGAAAAAATTGATAGGAAATAATCAAGGACTGCAGTTGCCTGCTGGACATTATATAGCTCACTATAAAGAAAGACCATAAAATATCAAAATGTATCCGGGTGCGGATGGGGGAACACATTGAAGCATCAAGTTGCTAAAGTTCTCTTAACTTCAGCACAGTAGATACATTTTGAAGCATCTCAGCCGTTGACATGGCATGGTTCAGTACTAATTTTGTGTTTACTATGCTATATCACTGCACAATTCTCTAAACACACAATGAACAAAATTAGTATAAATATAATACCATGTTAACTGCCTTTGAAATCCCATGGAAAATGTTTTTTTTTTTTTTTTTTTTTTTTTTTTAATTGTTTGGTTTTGGTTTCTGGTTTTATTTCATTTGCCATGCAGGCTCAGAACAATCCATGAGGTTTAAATGATCTTTATAGCTCCACTTTGGGTTCATGGTGTTTTGATGTTATTCCAATATAGACATCTTCATGCCCCTACCCCTGTCAATTTCATAGCTGCCAGTGGCTGCTGTACTTTTCCTGTTCCCACAGTTAATCTGGGTGTCCCATTGCTCCAAGTTGGGTGGTACACCATGGATTTTTTTTTTTTTTTTTTTTTAGTATGTCAGGAACTGACTGACTTTAAATTTCTCTGGGATCTTACCTACTCCTTCCATGGAATTTGATGCTTTTGATTATATATTAATATTTATATATGTATGCTTATACATATATAGATATAGAAAATACACACATTAACACACTATAATATATATAAAACACATGTATATTCACATATATGTATGTATTGTTTTTTGCAAATGTAAAAATAAAGCAAGCAAAACAAGACTGACCTAACCTACCTGTACTCGGCTCACATTCAATGAAGTCTTCATCATCGCTTGAACATTCAGCAGATGAAACAAGGTCATCTGATGTTGGCTGTGTATGTCAAAGGAAAATAATGGGGTAGGGGGAAGAGAGAGGAGAGAGAGAGATAAGGAAACCAATGAACCAAAGCCTCAAAGACTTATCACTATGTCCTGCCTCCTATCATTATTATGTTTCTCTTCTCTAAAGAGGGCATGCTGTAGGATAGAGCATTTTAGACTCTTGTGTAGCTGTGAATGACTATGGATTTAGACAACCTGTATGGGTTTTATGAGAAGCTACATGATTCAAAGCAGTTCTAGGAGGTTCAAGACTATCCTATCCTTGTAAGTCACATTGTACAATCTGACTCCATTCTAATTTTAATTTCAATTTTGAGAATCTGAAGGGCAAGAGAAAAGTTATACAAATGGTGGGCAATACAAGAGTGTAAAACAGCATGGAAAGGCCCTGCAAACTTTGAGAGCGATTCAATGCATATGGTGTGTGGTCTCAAGTGTATGATTTGGTGGTTGTGAATCTATAGGCAGGCATAATTAATGAATGCTGTGGAATGCAGTCTGTTCAGGAATAGCATAATGGCTTTTCTCGCTAACAGCGATCGCTTCATGTAATTGCTGCAATTAGCTGAATTAGTAATGTAGGCCAGCAGAGAAATACCACATGACAGCCTCTGGACACAGGTAAGACTGTTTCTGATGACAGCAGAAAAAAAATCTGGTTGCAACAATAGTAATTCAACTTGTGACAATTTTTTTTTTTCTATTAGATTCTGTAGAAACTCCTCAATGCCAGGGAATCTGCTGCAAGAAATATAGGAAACTTTGGGTATGTGTAATAAGAAGCACCTTTGCTACATAGAAGATGAGAAGACTATTTTCTGTACCTGATATTGCATGCACAATAAATACTATTGAATGATTAATCTACAGATCTTATGTAAAAAACAAACTTTTGTCCTACTATGTACATAAGAATACTCAATATATAGTAGTTGTTCAATAAATGCTCATTTCTTTCCTCTTCTTGATATTAATAGCATTAACTGACTTCCTTGGTTTTATTATTCCCAATGCATTGAAGTCTGAATCCATATTCAAGAGGAAAAGCAATTAGAAGTCAGATGCTGAGCTAGACATGTATAAATATATATACATGTATATATATATATATATATAGTTATATATATATTTAGTTATGGATGTTATTAATTGATTAGATACAATTCTCACAACAATCCTTTGGGATGGATATAATTATTATGCTTTTAAGGAGAACTGGAGTTCAAAGAGGACACAAGAAACAATGAGGATTTGAACTAAGATAGATCTTAGTCAAAGTCTGCATTTGTGGTTCACAGAGGCTTCTTTTACACCTCTTCTTGCACGATGTTAGTTTTGGACTGAACCATGCCCTCCAAAATTCATATGCTATAGTTCTAATGCCCCATACCCCAAAATTTGACTAGTATTTGGAGATAGGGTCTGTGTTAAAATGAGATCATTAGGGTAAGCCAAATCCTATATGGCTGGATTCCTTAAGCAAAAGATGAGATTAAGACTAAGCATGCACAGAGGGACCACCATGTGAAGATAAAAACAACAAAAAAAATATTTAATATTTCCAGACAACATCCTTTTTGAAATACACACACTAAGCATAGAATTACTGGACACAACAAAGCATAGTAGAAAAATCACATGAGGTAATTGATTTCATTTAATTGACAGGGGCAGAGAGGTGCCTTAAACCATGTTATTGATCTTTATTCTACATTTGACAGAGAGATACTTCAACCCTGCTCCTTCTTAAAGTTAATAGAAAAAGAATTCCAAACATACTATTTTTTTTTTCAATTGAACACTACTGAAGTGTATGTTTCATTTCCAGCAACTGAAGCTGGCAGTTGTACAATAGAGTTGCCATTACTTGTGTTAGAGAAATGGTGAGCATACTTCCTTGGAGTGTCCTATTGTGATTGGACCCTATGAAGGCTCACTTTCAGTTACTTAGGGAAGGGAGGTGGTAAGAGAATACATGTTAACTGTGCAAAAATCCAGAAGGCTATCATAAGAGGCAAATGGCCTCTTTTGGAAGGATCACAATCATTGTTCGATCATTCTAAAGCATGAGTTACCCATGGAGGATAATATCTCCCTTAAGGCAGCAAAAAGCATTTTGGGTGTGTGGGGGGTCGGATCCTAGATATTAAAATGTTTCTTGACCTGCCAAAAGCCTACAGTACTTAAATATACAGTAAATCTGTGGTGTTAACATTTTATGGGAGAGGGGCAATTAGGGGGAAAAAAAAACTGTCTAAAAATCTCCCTAGAGAGCAGTAATAAAAAAGAGGTTGAGGTTACACTTCTAAAGTGTAATCAATTGGAAATTAATTGTTGGTGACTTCATTATAGGGACCTTGCAGAATGGCCTATATACGGCATAACTAGCTTAGGTTCCTAGTATTGAGTAAAAGCCAGTGAGTTAAGGAAAGTCTAGTGAATTCATCAAAGGAACTGAAAGCCAAGTAGTTATTCTAAGAAAGTTCTATTAATTTTGACTGGTCAAAGATATGATGTAAAATTTGTTTCAAGAAAAGTACTGGACTCAGGTTGAAGGATATTTACTACTTTCCTCTCAGCTTCCCTCTGCCTCCTTTAATACTACACAAGTGCTCCCCTATAGCTACGTGGCTTGGATGGCAATGTCCCCAGTACCACTCTCCTTCACCATCGTCACCTCCACTTCAGTTCCCAAAATGAACCGCAACCACCATTGCAGACCCCACACTTATGCTCTTCCACATTTTCACTCCCTTTCTTCCCAGTTAACTGACCCTGTGCCCTACGACTCAGAATTTGATTTGTGCTGATCTTCTATATGAATATGGATGAATACAATATTCCTCCTAGGCAACAGAATCACATTTTGCTGGTAGCTCCCATTAATGGTGGATAGACTCCAAGGTGGGTCCATGACAGGCAGTCTTGCAGAGCATGGAATGAGCAGGACTGACCCTCCACAGAGCATAGCTGTGATTCCCAGCTCCTACACTTACAGTCAGTGACCAGGGTGGTGAGTTTATTTCCCCTCTCCAAGCCTCAATTTTTCCATCTGTAAATTGGGATACACACAATATCTTGTCATTAATTCAAATGTAGTGTTAAAAATGAAGCTTTGGGAGCACCTGAGTGGCTCAGTCAGTTGCGTGTCTTACTCTTGGTTTTGGCTCAGGTCATGATCTCAGGGTTCATGAGATTGAGCCCCGTGTCAGGCTCTGTGGTCAGTGGGGAGTCTGCTTGAGATGCTCTCTCTTCTTCTCCATCTGCTCTCAGCCCATGCATGCATGTTTTCTCTCACACAAAAAATAAATAAATCTTAAAAAAAAAGTGAAGCTCTGTTCCTGGCTTATGGTACATGCTCAATAAATATTAACTAAACTAAGTCAATCAATTAATCAATAACAGCACTTCCAAGCCTAGTTGCTGCTCCTAGTTTAAATAAAGTTGCTATCCAACTATGTATTCTTTCTTTAATGATTCATCCCCAATAGAACTGTTCTTCATTACTGATAATTCATTAACTCTATTTTCATTTATCACCTCTGGATGCATCTGCCATGAAGAGTGATAAAGAAAAATATACTCATAAAGATGCCAAGAGAGCTTAGAAATCACTGGAAGATAATCTGTTTCCCATGGCTCTGGGTCCAGACAATCTGTGTGGGTTTTATATGAATCCAGCCCCTTCCTTTCTGCCTCTCAAACCTCATCATCACCAATTACAGCCACTGCCAATGAAATTCCCAAAGCCATTACAAACATCTCAATCCCCTCATTGCCCAACACAGTAACCAATGTTTGCCTGGAGAACCTGGCATCCAATACTACCATGCTTGCCACAGAACACTGTAGTTTCAGAAATACTTGCTCTGCCAGGGGCAGCAAGCTTTAATTTGCAAGGGACTCAGGATTTAGCACACTATATTTAGGGATTAATTTTTTTTTTTTTTTTTTTTTTTTTACTACTTCTGTCCCTGCCATATAAAAACCCCAAAATTACAAACCAAAAGCTTTTGGATGACACACACTTAGAATCACATCCTAAGGTAATGACAATTTGATTCAAAATTACTCTCAGAAAACCTAAGGCTTTCTTTTAGTAGCTCTTTAATTTTCTTGTCTGTGTCCTTCCCCAAATATAAGTAAATGTAGGGTCTAACTCTAAACTTTGGGAAAAAAGTCATACTTTTTTGACTAGTGGTTCCCATGATTGGTGAATTATGTTCCTCTATTGCAATATACACACAGACTCAGGATATAATTATTATGACTAGAAGGGAACTATGGACTTTTGTCTTTAAATAAAATGCAATAGCCATAGGCTATGTGTATGTGTATATTTTCCTACAATCATGTCCATTTTTCATAATTACTCATAATTCCTTAGAAAAAAAGAGCAGTTAGCACTCTGAGAGAAAAAGATATTTGAACTTTCTAGAATCATGCCTACTAATAACATTTACCACTTATTAAACACTTGCTATATTCAGACTTCATGCTATGCAGTTAACACATATTAACACATTTAGTACTTCTAATAACCAGCGGTGTGGGCATTTATAGTGACATCTGCTACTTTTAACTGCCCACCATGCATGCTCCTTCAGAGAATAGTATTGCTTTAAGAAGTTCTTCTATTCTTCTAGTTATGCAGAGAATGCTTATGAAGGTGCTTTCTATGTCATCTTCATATTTTTTTTTCTTCACAATGATTGTCTAAAGCTCTCATAATTCCCAATGACTAAGCCTAAAGTGTTTACATATTATGGCTCATATGTCAAATATCCACATTATCTATAAATCCATCAAGAAAGAATAGAAGATCTATGACCATCTCCAAACCAAACAGTTTGATGCTGGGTGGACTACTAGATCCACCACCTGTGATATATGACTATATCATTAAGGTGCTTTGTTCATCTTTCATTCATTTCTTTATTACTTGAATAAATATTTACTGAACACCTATGTGTCAACCACTATAGCCATTATGAAGAATAAAGTGAAGATAAATCACGGTTCTGCTGTTCTGGGAATTCACAGTCTCTGAAGAGAGGGCCAAGTAAACAGGCAAACTTGACATAGTAAACTGGATCCCATGACAAGAGTAAGCATAAAGTGCTAAGGGAACAAACAGCAGGGGAGCAGAGATAGCCCCTGGGCAGAAGGGAAACAGAAATGAGCCCTGAGGGACAGGCAACAGTGAAGCTGGGAGAGCTAAGAGCTGTAGGTGGGAGGAGAAGAAAATTCTAGGTGAAATCAACAGTCATTGAAAAAGCTCATAGGCATAAAGAAGCACAGTTTATTTGTATACCTAAGAGTAGGACAGATGTGAAGATATGTTCCAGCATGACAGAATGACAGCTACCTGAGTTATCGTGTTGTTTTTGCAAACTTGGATAATGAGCATGAATTTAATATCCTGTCCTATTGGCACATCTCTCCTTCTTCCCTTCTCATGTCTCATCAGGGTCATCTTTCGCCCTTCCTCTGCAAGCACATACACATGGTTTCAGGACATAGTGCATGGGTCTGACTGGGCGATTCCTCCACAGTGCAGATTAAAGGCTTTACCTTGCCTTCTCAGGAGGAGGAAAATATTCTTCTGTCCTTATATATTAGCCAAGCTCTGTATTAAAAATAATAATTCCTACACCCCATTTTAAAATATGTATTTCATATTTTTTAATACATATGTTGAAATTACTCGGTTCTGTATTAGTATTCATAAAACTAAAGATAGGTATTATAATAACTTTCAATAAAATATCTGTCTGGAAGGAGGCCTCTATTCTTTTCTTGAAAGATTTTTTTATTGCGTTTGTATTCCTCTTTTTTTTTTTTTTTTTCCCCTAGGAGTGTTTATTGAAATTACCTTAGAATAAACTGGGACAGAAGAAAGCTCAAAACTCTGTCCACCCAAGTAAATTTATAGGTATATTTACCCTCCAATTCCCTCAGCCTCACAGACATGGCTTCTCATTTTCCTTTAGTGAGTTATTGTTTCTGTAATCAACAGATTCTAATTATTTACTCTGAAGGGGTCTACCCCACAGAAGCAGCCCCCCTCATTCTTCCTCACCATCCATTATTTGGTACTGAGAAAAATATCTGCTGCCATGGAGAAGAGCTCAAGGTAGACTCATCATGTCCCCTCTTGCCTGCCCAGATGCTTATTTGTGACTTCAAATTCCTACCTTTGGCCCTTTATCTCATAGTGAGAATAGGCTAATCATTTGGGGGAGGGGGGGTAATCATTTTTCTCCACCCGGCTCCTTCAAAGCACAGTTATTTGACCGAGATTAAGCGCAAGATAAAATAAGTCCTGCCACAGAACAGCTTTATGAAATTATAAATAACACACTCAAGAATGATGATCGCCTTTCTTCCAGTGAAAAAGGAAAAGAGAAAGGCCCATAAATATTCTGAAGTCCCTCTGAAAACAGCCATACATCTCTGCAGCTGCTTCATGCTAAAAAGAATTCAATTTCTTCAAATGCTTGGTGTTTTAGTTTTTCCCCTCTATACTTCTATTCTGTGATAAAGTTGGGGTTTAAAGTATCTCATGGGAGAGAAGAAGTCATACAGCTTTATTATGAACATGTTATTCTCTATTTAAATAACGGATGTCTAAGATACTTTTAATTAAATAAGAACCCACAGACTCTAGGTAAATCTGTAACCTTTAATGAGATTTGAAAAGCCTGACCATCGCAATTTAAAATTACCTATTAGTTATTTCTTTATTAAATTATTGCCACTGCATAGTCCCAGTGTAGATAACTGCTTATAGATCCCCTATCTGACACACACACATTACTGGATGATTTTTAGACTGTACCAGAGATAGAAAAGGCCTGGAGCTTGGGCAAACTTATTAGAAGCAATAATCTCAAGCTTCCCTCTTCCCCCTACCAGCCCTATCACTTCATCCAGCTCAAGCCCAATACAGAAACAACCCTAAAACATGGTAAGATGCATGAGTGGGATTATCAATACCCTCATTTTATTCTGAACATCCCCTTTATACTTATCTTCAAAACAAGCAACTGACACTACTATGAGAAAATGAAACAAATGGCTTGAACTTGTCATACTCAAGTGCGTGAGGTCGGGGCATACCATAAGGCAGGTTCTGAACGACAGAGACAAAAAGACAAAATCCCATCTAGTTAAGATGCTTTCTGAGTTCCCCTCAGGCCTTACCTCTATGTGCCCATGTAACTTTATTGGAACAACACCCTCTGAATTTTAAAACTATCTCCTGGAGCTCAGGTTATTGTGGTTTTTCAAAATACTCCTTTCCTCCTTTCTCTCTACCCACTACTGGAGATAATCACTTGCCAAGTTAGATATGAATGTCTATATATTTTACTTGACTCATATTTCCGTGAATGAGAAAGCTTTAAGGAGAATTGCCCTGGGCTATAGATATGGCATTTGGCATAACCAAATTCAGTTAACTGGCCCAGAGCTCTCTAAGAAAACTGAATATAAAAAACAAACAAAAAATTGTTCTTGAGATACGATATTAAGTATGGATATATTTACTCACTCAGTCTTCCCTCAACAAATGTTTATTAACTGCCTACGATGTGCCAGTCACTGTGCTGAGGGCTAGCCAGACTCAGTCCCTGTCCTCATGTAGCTTATAGACCACTGGGATTTGAGCCAGGCTAAACTAAAAAACACTGGCTACCTGTGAAGTCCATCAATGGTACCCACTGTGACAAAAACTGATTATTCAAGGCGTTTTATGACAGAGGATCATATAGGAATCCAATGAAATAGTACCACCAGCTTCCCTTTAAACTCTGCTCATTCTCAATAGCCTCCATATTCTTCATTTCCACACTGCATATACAGGAACAAGATAAGTTAATGGCATGATGTATAATAACTTTTACTAATGAATTAACCTTTAAGGAACTCCCTTTGCAGACTCAAGATCTAATTAACAGTGGAAGAACCGAGCTAAGTTTAGCCAAATTTTGTGCCAAGGATTGAGGTCCTTTCCTTCTATCCTTGAGGTCTTCTCAGATTGTATAAGTAAATGTGGTGTGGCATCTTTTTTTTTTTTTTTCCTTCTTTTCTTTCCAGTTTTAAGATTTCTTCCATCTGCTCAAAAAAGGAAGGGTGGATCAAGAGAGAGCGGAGGGAGGAGGGAGAAGAGAGTGGGTAGAAGGGGATTAATCTATCTGTTGTTCAAGGCAGCCTGACAGAGGGAAGAGGAGTATTGAACCACAGAAGATTAACCAAACTTCAATGTACCTTCCCAAAAGCAGGAGGAATGTAATGCTACGTGGTGTTCCACTGATAAGCAAATCCCTCTAAATCCTTTCAATTTATTTCTTGGCCTGGAGAAATTACATATTATTTAGGAGGCAGGAAAAAAAATACAAACCACCCACCCAACCACATACCATCTCTAGGAATTTAGACCAGGAGCCTATCGATTATATACACTCAAGGTCTGGCTTTAATAGTTATTTTTCTTACTGGTGCAGGTCCTCTCTAGTTGGCTAGTTGGAAAAGCTTGGCTGTGTTTCCACTGTAAACTCTCTTGGTTTTCACTACAAACATTGAGTATTTGGGGTCTAATCATTACAAGGGAATGCCAAAATTTTAGCTGAAGTCCAGGACCTAATGCTACTTTTCTTGTTTATCTTCTTATCAACCTATCACCTTTTCTTTTCTTCTTCTTCTTCTTTTTTTTTTTTTTTTTTTTGTGGTACTTCCATAATAAGTGAGCTTTTTATTCCAATATTATTACCAAATCAAGCCTCTGTTTTTAAGGGGCAAGTGACCAGGTCAAATATTTATGTTACCCACTAAAAGTGATAAAGGTATCAATTGATGGATATTAAAATTCTGTATAAAAGTCCCTATCATGGAGTGCATCAAAGCGCCTTTTTTTTTTTTTTTTTTTTTTTTTTTTTTTTTTTTTAGAAAAATGTACCGTTATTCATTCTCCATGTTCTGTCTTCAGGGAAAAGAAATGGGTTTTTGGAAAAAAATAGGAAAAATAGAATCATATTTCTTTGTGGAGATTTTTTTTTTTTTCCTCCTGGCCCTCTGTTTTGTAGTCTAACCTTATCACTCAATATAAGAAAACCACCCTTCCTGGCAGTTTGAGATCATAGCTTTAAAAGCCTTAATAGACCAAACATTGGAGAGAACAATGAGTTGCAGGATAAAGCCAGTCCTGGATATTGGTCAGCAATTCTGAAAAAAGATATAATGTCCAGAGCAAATAGCAGTGGTTCTCAATCTTTGGTCACTGATAAATTAAGGTATGCTAGATGGGAGGAGAGAATGGAATGGGGAAAATAGCAAAATATTAGGAATCACACATAGCCTAATATATATATATATATATATATTTGTCCGTGGAAAACCACCTTTATTGAAAAGAGTGTTCATTTTATGTGATCACCTGTTATGTCTGTCAATGTAGAAAAGGGCTGAGAGGGATGAGCACTGGGTGTTATACTATATGTTGGCAAATTTAATTTTAAACAAAATATTTTTTTAAAAAAAGAAAAGGGCTGAGAATGGCTACTTTGAAATACTAAAAGTAAGACAGTTTCATGCCTAATAAGAAACTAAGAAATAAATGCTAGCTCAAGATACTATAAACACAAGAAGGAAGAGCATATTAGTACAACCAGGAACTTAGTGTGTGGCATAGCAAACTTACCGAGAGCCATCAAATGCAATTAACTGAATGTAAAATACAACTGATAAAAAGACCAGATTATTTTTCCTTATTACACTGAAAAGAATATCTCCCATTTAGCCATGTAATAAAATATTAGAAAAGGCAGATACAGGTGTCAGAGCAACAGCAGCAGTTAAAGGAAGTTTTGTGAATTTGACATTTGATTTAATAAAATACTGAGGGAGTTACAGAGAATCTGCAGTAAATTTGAACCAGAACTACAAGGCAAAAGTGAGAATGAATTGAATAACATGGTATCAAATCCCAAAAGAGGGAGAATTCAAAGAATTTTGGCTTTGGGTTGAGAATTTAGCCCTAGTTACTCATGTCTAATACTAGCCTCCCACAAATGAAGACTGGAGGATCATATTCTTTGATTTGTGTGATAAATCCCAAGTTGGAGAAAGTCTTTAGATACTGCTGCATGGGAAATTCAGGAACCCAGATGGACTCAATCACCCTGCAGGACTCACTGCCTCATTCCCAGGCTGCAACATGCCTTAAGTAAAATATATCATCTTGGATATAGATTCAGAACAATTTATAAAAGCAAACACAACAGAACTTTAATGCAAGAAAAAAAAAAAACAAGACTATTCACTACTCATTTCTTATGGACGGCAAGGATAGCACTTTTCCCCTAATTTATAGGCAAAGGCATTAATTCACTGTCAAAGTGGGTGTTAGAAATAGAACAGGTGTAATCCCAGACAGGAGACCTATGCAATCACACAGGGGTCTCTGCTCACAAGGGCTTTAAGCTTGTTTTAATGCCCTGTTCTCACCATCTTGAAGTTCTTAACCATTTTAATTTTGAACTTGTGTTTAATAAGTGAAGGTCAATAAGACAATGGAACATGTGCCTAAGAAAATGAGATACATGCAATGTGTGTGTCTAGCCCCATCCCTTGCCATCCCATCTATAAACAGAGTTTTTGGTGCTCCAAAAGCACAGGATTCTGTGAACCCACCATGTAATGGAATAAGATGAATCAAACAGAGTTACTTGAATTAATCCCCCACTTTTTCTTCCTGGGAGGTTGGTATTACCTTCTAGACAAGAATGACTATGGATAAAGTCTTAGTCCATAGCTGATCTCCTTTGCATGTCCTTCTTTTAGCGTTTCATACTACATCCTCTGATATGAACACACAGGTAAGTGTGTTACATCTACTGAGTAAGTGGGGCTCCATTGGGCTCTGCTTTCCCTTTGAATCAAAGTTGCTTAGAAACCAGAGTTAAGGCAATGGCATTTTAAAAACATAAGCAACCAAGAAAACCTATCACATCCTTTCTTACTTCTCTGTCTCAGCCAATAATTTACACTAAAGATAACAAATCTAAAGAGAAAGGACCCTTCATCCTATCTTATTCATCAGTAAGGTGAAAGTAGAGAGTGCCAGTAGGAGGTACATGTATCAAAAAGTGAAATAAAGACAGGTGAGTTAGTTTTGTGCAGTCTCCACTCTTCTGGTAAGAATAGAATACATATGAATACACGAGCTATGAAATAATGAATTGTGTTATTTCGGCGATTCAGCATTGAAGTTAAATGCTCTCATATCTGCATTTAAAACTAGCGTCACCCAGTACAAAGATGGATGGTATTACTCATGTTAATAATTTAAACTTTTTATTTACTTAAAATGGCATTAAATAGCAAATAAAAAGTCCTATGACAAGTTGAGAGACTATGGAGAAAGGAAAAGAGCTTGATATTTTTGTACTTTCAACAGTACTTTCTTTCTGTTCTTTAAACAAGGGGACCCTTAGTCTCATTTTGCACTGGTTCCCTTAAATTTTGCTGCTGCTCCTGAGAACAGCAGGAGCTGTAAAATGTCTTTGGGCCAGGCCAAAGTGTTCTAACATGGTTTTTAGAAATTCATATTATGACAAATAGTTTATGCTCCTGAAACTGGGTCTCCTGTGCTTTACTTCTGGCCTCATGAGTGGAAAGATACTTTGGGAGAAAGAGCACCAGAACCTCCCCCACCTCCCACCCCCCTACAACTGTATGGCTCTTTTCTGCCCATGCCTCCCACCCCACTTCACCTTCATCTCTGCCCACACCGGAGTTTAATAACTCATAATTCCAGAGAATGTCTCATAATAAGGCCCCAGGCCTTGCTTATTCCCACTTCTCTCCAATTCTGAGAAGAGTTTCAGTGCAACCACTTTAAAAAAAGAATTATGATTGGGGCACTCGGGTGGCTCAGTGTTCAAGCATCTGCCTTTGGCTCAGGTCATGATCCTGGGGTCCTAGGATCAAGTCCCATATTGGGCTCTCCATGGGGACCCTGCTTCTCCCTCTGCCTATGTCTCTGCCTCTCTCTGTGTGTCTCTCATGAATAAATAAATAAAATATGTTTATAAAAAAGAACTATGATCACATAATTTTCTAAAAAAATTTACAACATTCTTAAACATGTACAGAGGCAGTGTGGTGGAAGGCAGAATTGAACTGAGAACTCATGATACAGAACCAACGACCTTTGGCAGCATCTAGTGTGAGGTAAACTTCCCTCTGAGAACTGCGAGCCAGCTGATCTTGGGAAAAGTGGGCTGCACTTCCAAACTGGTCCTCTAGGAAGAGAGTAAGTATCAATACTGCTGAGTCAGTACATCTTTAAAAACTTATGTCAGAAGAATATTTTTAATTTACACTCTGACTCTGAAAACAATCAATATGTCATTTGTTGGGGCTTTTTTTTTTTTTTTTTTTTTTTTTTTAGTCCAAGCATCTTTATTTAGCTTCTCTGTATTTTCTCCCCCTAGTCTTCTAGAAAGCAAAGGAAAAAGTGTTTTGTTTGTATTCGTATTGATTCGATCACTTTGAGCAAAAAATAAACAACTAAATACAGCAGGAGTAGCTTTAAACAATCTTTTAGGGATCAAGACCTCTAAGCAACATAGTCTTTCATTCTAGGTGATTGGAAATAAACAGAAATCAATAAAGCAGGATTACTGGGCAATAAACAAGAGAAGCCACATTCATAATTTAAGAGGCTTCTTTTCATGCATTCATTACCGAAGAATGCACATGAGCCCTATTCTATTTTTACAGCAGCATAGATTTCCTCCCAGCATGTAGTCTTGTGTTTCTTTTAATTCTTTCTTTTTTTAAAAAAAATTTTTTGAGAGGTGCTGAAAAGAGCCTTTCTAAAATATACCCAGAAGCTCCCACATTCCTAAAGCTGCTCAGAGGAACCAATAGACAAAGAGGGTGTTTAGCACACAAGGCAAGGATTTGGCTCCTCAAGCGCTCCCTCTTGCAGACCTCTCTATGTCCAGTAAAGTTCCAGGGAAAGAACAACACATGACATAATATGGGCACCCGGCCTGATGGAACATGGTCTCTGCCTTCCAAGTGCTTACAAGGTAGCAGGAAAGGCAAGACAATTGGAGACATTGTCAATATCCACTCTACTTTTCCTCTTTTCTGGGGCTGGTCATGTGACCTGCCTAAGTGAGTCTCCTTTGCAACTAGATATGGGTATGTGACACTGGTCTAGATGAAGTGATGGATAAGGAAATATGCTAGAGGTTCTGGAAGTAATTATTCTATTACCAATGAAAGAGGAAGAAATGGCAGGACCCACTGCTTTCCTCTCTTCTTTGGGTATGTATGAAATGTTTGGAGCTGCAGCCGCCATTTTGTGACCAGAAGGCTGGTAAGTGTGAGGGAAAAAACAAAAGACCTGAGAAGCTGGACTTTGATATTGTCAAATGAATGACCTGAGCCCAAACAAGTAGATTTCTACTTTCTAGACCCCGGAGTTTTTGCTTTAGTTTTCTCTTATAAGAAGATGAACATAATCAAAATGGAGAGAGCAATGCATAGAGAGCAACCAGAGATAGAGAGATACAAGGCATTGTGTGAGTAGTCTCTGCCTTTGGTGGACATTAGTCACCAGGTGATATTTTAATAATATCCAGGAGACTTGGAAAGCTCCACAGTGAGTACAATGTTCTCATATGCTGACTCTATAGCTTAGATGAAAGTCCAAAAGGAACATGAAAGAGGAGAGATCATTTTGGTATTGGATAAGTTGGGATAAACATCTTTACCTTAGTGAGAGAAAATATTTTGAATTGAATATCCTATAAGTCCATGCAATCTGCATATCCCAGACAAAATGGTGCCTCTGTCTATGGTATCATTACTCCCTAGGAACAAGCCCAAACCTTCAGGGTCACCTGTGAATCCTCACTGCTCAGCATCCCATCCTCCAGGAACCAAATCCCATAATGGCTATCTCTAAAACATCATTCTACTTTTTATGTCTCCTGTCTGGGTTGGCCATTCACATGGATGAATCTTGAAATCTTTAATCAGACTCCCTGCCTCCACTTTCCTATCTTCAATGAACCCAAGAAATCATTGCCAGAATAAAACTATAGCTTTCAATGTGACACTCTCTTGGTCTAAATTTATCTCATTGCCTATCAAATGAATTCTAGACTTTTTTTTTTTTTTTTTTAATTTTAAGATCTTCTACCTCTGGGGCTCCAGCAGAACTTTGTAGCACTGTCTTTCACTACCATTTGCTCCTGTAAGCACCTCTTCACTGCAACTATCAAATAAATGTTTCCCATGCTTTGAGCAAGCCTGATAAGTTCCTGACGATGTCCTGGCTTATACTGTTCCTTACCTAGCTCTACCTGCATTTCATGCCATTTATACCTAGTAAGATTCTACATATCCTTCTTTAGGACACAACTCCAATACATTTTCATGCAGCTTCTTCTTGATCTTACAGCTGAAAAAATATATATATTTTTAGATTTTATTTATTTATTCATGAGAGACACACAGAGAGAGGCAGAGACACAGGCAGAGGGAGAAGCAGGCTCCCTGAGGGGAGCCTGATATAGGACTCAATCCCAGGATCCTGGGATCACGACCTAAGCCCAGGGCAGACACACAACCACTGAGCCACCCAGGAGTCCCAAAAAATAAAATATTTTAGTAGGCTAACTTAGTACTTTCTTCAAATCTCACTTAATGTACTTACTATATTCTGACTTATAATACCCATTTAACTTATGTTCTCCCTTTTATCTGATTGCTACTTAAGCAGTAGATAGAGCCAACTATACTATCAAAGGAAAAGTATTGTGTATGGGGTCAGAAAACATGAGCTCTGGCCCCTGAAGGGGAGCCCAGGGTGACCACAAGCACTCTGAACTCTTCTGTAAACTTGAGACAATGACATCTACTTCATGCTCTTGCTGGGTAGATTGAAATTGATATCAGCAACTCAGACACATTACTATTCTGTGATGTGTTGTTAATATTCCAATGTTATTTAATATTGGTTTGAAATTATCCACAGCGCTACAGTGCTGGACAAGAGCTTGGGTGCACAATATATATTTAAATGAAGAGCAGGTGCTCAGGGAATGTCTATGGCTTTAAATAGAATTGGATAAGCCAGGAGCTGTGTTTAAAGGTGGAAATGATATGAGTGAGTGGAAGAGAGAAGCACACCCCATTCTTGTCAGATTATTATTAATTCTGACCTTAGGAAGTGTCAGGGGCAGGAATGCTTTTACAAGCTATTTGTCAAGAATGGGAGCTGCTCTGGAAGAGCATATTTGCTTCCAAGATATATCATGTCTCATTGGTCCAGACAAGCCTACAGGCAACTTATCTTGCAATTCTACAACTACGTATCAGAGTCAACTCCTTACCAGCAGGACTATAGGTTCAAACCAAGGCAAATATCATGTAGTCATCTGGATATTTGGACAATTTAATATTTTAATAGACCAGTCTTCTGTGAAACGTCCAGGAAATGCCAAAAAAGAGATTTGGGGTTTTGCTTCTCGTCATCTGCTCTGGTTGAGCAGAGACCAGGATGAAACAACCTATGGTTCTTTGGTCACACTAGTCCTGTCTCACTTAAACCTTTAAGTAGAATTCGTTATACAAAAGAAAGTAAGAGTAAATGTAATTGCTCTGAATAAATGCCCTGTAAAATGACTTTAGCAATTATGCTGTTTGTAAGTATCTCTGAGTCCATTAAGATAAACATCTATCTTTGAATATTCACATTAATGCACTAGACTGTTCTTTCTTAGATAAATCTTACTTGAACATTGTGCAGTTAACAGTTTATCATCCCTTGCTCTTCTTCCCTTCGATGCACACATTAATGCATGCAGGGGGAGAGCGTTTAAATGGTGCTAGTCGCAGAGCACACATTAACACACAGGGCAGTCTCTAAACATCTTTAAATGAAGAATAAATATACTTTAGGTTTTAAATACCTTCATAGGCTGTATACCCAGGAACACACCAGACTGGACTCTTAATTTCCCATGTAAGTAATATCTTATAGGCAAAGGCAATAAATGCTTCTATTTAAAATTGTTTTAATATGCTTTCAATTGCTCAGCACACAGAGGTTCAAATGGAATCTAATTCCCTAGTTACTCCTCCATAAAAAATATATCTCTTTGTTTATATCATAGGATATACCTATCATAGGATATTTGTATTTTAAGTTTGGGCCCTAATTTCATTAACTTTTACTGTCAAACTGGGAAGATATACAAGGATCCTCAATACCTATTCAAACCATTAGTTTTTTCTCTGTTCAAGTGAAGGTCAGACATACCCATAAATAGTGCATGGCTTTCACTGCTTTCTGTGGGTGTTGTACTGGCTATAACAATGGGGTAATATAAAACTTATCAGTCAATATTCAACAATCAGTGCAGCAGGAGAACGGATTAATCAGAATGGACAGTAGCCGTTGTGCTGGAGCTGGGTCCTGGAAGATTTTGCTGTCCCAGACTTTATGGTATGGACAGAGGGGAATCCTGATGGGAGGGATGCAGATGAAAGTACAGGACACTTGGAGTCTTAAGGCAGTAGCTATTTATCGACTAGTATCAAAGTGTTTAAATGATTTTAACAGATTTAAACAGATTGTTTAGCAGATGATGTTAAGGACACCAAAGTGATACATTGAGTTTGTCTAGGAACAAATTCCTTCACATGAGAAAAATTTTCTTGAGTGCTCCCCAAGGATATTCCCAGCTGCGCCCAGGTAGGTGCCTCACCATTCACTTATTCAAGTCTTTTCTGCTTTGGAGGAAACAAAAAGGCATCTGAAGTGGCCCCGGTCCTCAAGCTTATAATTAGGTAGGTGAGTGCCTGGAATAAATACCCTTAAATAATAGTAAAAAAAAAAAAATTAAAAAGGGCTCTGAGGGAAGAGCAATAAATTGTGGTTGGAATGTCAGAGAATTTGTGGAAATGATAGTGTTTGGATTTGGCTTTCACAAAATCTAGGACATTAATGAGCAGAGGCAGGGACAGATAGTGCAGATGAATGGCATAAATTCATGCAGAGAAGCAGGAGAGTAAGAAGGAGGGAATGGGAATAAGAAACTGATATGGATTGGCTGAAGCATAGAGTAAATATGGAGAAGTGAGGTTGTGGAATGAAAAAAAATATACAGAGGGACAGACAGACAGATATGAAGACAGACAGACAGAGGAGGTGTTGATGGCTCCAGAGAAACCTACCTTTGTCACCTGATATATATAAACCAGATCAAATATATACTAATCATGTACCAGCAAGATGATCTTTTTTACACAAATGCCAGCACGTTATTTGTTTAATCCCAAGAAAATGCACATTCCGAACATGTAAAGGAACCTCTAGGCCATGCTAATTTTCACTGCTGGGGGGCACTTAGCTGAATGAAGACACACCTATAGACACTTCAGAGATGAATGGAATGCCTGTCTGCACCTCTTAAGTAAGGCCTCCATAAGAAGGCAACAGCCTTAAAAGAATTCCTATCGGTGGGTAAGAATTTTACTCTCTGTTTGGAAATTTATCCTGCAGAGTTTTTCTGTCTTCCAACTGAATAAAACGTTTAGCCTGTGAGACAGTTAATAAAGCCCTGCAGAGTTACTTTCCACCCTGTTGGAGGTGATTTAATGCCACACATTTGGAATGATCACGTTTATGCCTGTGGTGTGTGTGTGCACACACATGCGTGGATGTGCGGGTGTATGTGCGCATGTGTGTGAGAATAACAAAAACATAAAAAGGACAAAGTTTTAACAGCCCAATAGATTCCCAGCTGGAACACACTTTCTGAAGGAAAAGTTACATAAAAGAAACTTGGGCAGCTTTAAACACCATCTGGGCCATGCTGTGCTCATTTGAGCTTTACCTGCTTAAAAAAAAAAAAAAAAGCAACACAACAAAAAGTACCTACAAATACAACTAAAGAAGAGATTTTCTGATTCTTTGGAGATCAGATGCTCTTGCCTTCAAACATGTGCAGCACATCGCCTTCAGTCCTATTTGGTTCAGGGATACATTTTCCTTTTTAAAGTAACTAAAAGAGCCTTCTAAAGTCCGGTCTTAATCTTTGGAAGAAAAATAAAAAGATGTACAAAATAAACCCAGTACCTTTTAAGCCTAATTTAAAGAGATTTCCAGGCAACTCAATTACTTTCTGTAGTCTTCAGAGGTAAAAGGTAAACCCAAGAATCCCCATAGGTAAAACACTGGTATTTCCAAACCTTACAGTATCATGCAACCAAAGAAAGAAAAGACGATAATGCTAAGGGCATAGAACTAAACCCAAGACTGACACAACAGGGTAATAAGCACAGAGCACATCATACCTTCTAGTTTCTTATTTTAATTAGTCAGCACCAAGGTTGGGATATTTCATATTCATAAACCAATTTATGGGTAGAAATGCTTTTGCTCTTGCTTCAATTTCTCAACTAAACAAGAATCCATTTCCATCTTTTACATAAGACATTAATACATCTGAAGGAGAGAGGTTTGAGGGAGAGTTTAATTGTATCCTTTTATTAAAAGGGAGAGTAATATTTTCTCTCAGGAGACAATTTTCATGTGAAGTTTTAATTGCCGAGATTCACAGTACCCCGTCAGACCATTTTTATTTACTTATTTTTTTTTTTTTTGCATTATAAAGGCAATGAGGAGATCGAGGCAAAATTATAAAGGTCACAGAATGAATCCAGAGGATGCACAGGATTCATACTTCCTTTACACAAGGAGTCCTAAGGCTTCCTCAGCAAAATTAGATAAAACACAACTAGCTTATGATAAAAGGACTTCTAAAGACATATATGATACTATTAAACTGCTGAGCCACCCGGGCTGCCTTATGATACTATTATAATTTTAAATAATAAGATGCATGTAATAACGTTACTTTTCATCACATTTCTATTTTTTATTTATTTTTTTTCATATTTTCATTTTTTAAACAAATTACTCAAGGCCTGTTAAATTTCCATGGCATCTGGACAAAAGATTCACTTTGAAAATGTTAGAAATTACTTTCTCTGGATGGAATTGAAGAATGAATGCTTTGAAATTTCTATTCTTTAGTGAATGTCAAAATAGTGAAGTTATGGGGGCATAAAGCAATGGGAATTTGGAAATACAGCCTTTCCCATAAACATTACCATTTGATCTTTTAGGGAGAGGCAAACAAGGCTATGATTACTGACTACTGTAACACAAGCTTGTTTCTTTATTTCCATTCTTTGTCTTTTAAAAAAAAATCCTCATCTGATTCATAAAACAGCAATTCGGAGCATTTTAATTTCTTTTCTCACTTAATAACAGTAATGACCTTCTGGGTCAAACATTTCCTCCTAGTTAATGATCGGTTAGCTGAGAGGCTAGGTAACAAAGACCGGCAGCCTAGTCACTAACTGCCAATTAACATCCACTTTATCAGTCAGTGCTGTTTAAATAGAACAAGACTTATGCCAAGCTATCCACAGAGGGCTGGATACCAAAATCATATCATTTAAAACACACTTCCATCAAGGCAAAGCTCTTGGGATATTCATGCTATCACAGCAGTCGTTTTTCTGAAAGATAGGGAAGTTGCAATGTATCTCCTTGTTCCAATTCTCAGCAGAGGGATCTTGCCTGGAGAAGACAAATCCCCCCATCTCTGCTGGTCTATGAGAGAGTAAATGTTGGACACCCCACAGAAACTTAATGGCGGTACTTCAAGGAGGAGCTGCTGAATCCAAATGCTATCCTGTATATGTGGCCAAAATCCTTATCTCTTTGGGTCATAGTAGACTTCCTGCTAGTGTCTTGCCACCTGAGAGAGTAAATCTCAGAAAAAAGCTCAAATTCAGATAGTTAGATCTTATGGGCTTCTTCCACCAGATTTAATTGGATTCCATTTCTTTTTCTCTGTGTGTTGTTTTCTCATATAATTTATGGGATTACATAATAGCTCTTTAGCATTCTTAGGCAATATCTTGGAAACTATAATGCCGTTGGCTAAAGGTTTCAAGACAATGATTTGTTGATTAATATTTTAGAGCTATAATGCAAGAAATAATGAAAATCACTAGCATATTTCCAAATCTTTCATTCATTATTTTTTTAATGCTCCCAAAGATTTCAATGCATGATAGAATAAATGGATTCCATACACTAGCTCCATCAAATTGATGAAATTGTTCTAAAAATCTTTAAGGGATTGTGATAATCACACTTTTCATTTATATAGGGACTTCACTCTCAGAATACTATTTACATATGATGCAGAGTCCTGGCAGGACTAGTCAGAGATCATAGTCTTAGTTGTGACACAGAGAGACCAAACAGGTCTCTGAGTCTCTATCTACTACTTTTGCTCCACAACAGTATGAGGAAAAGTAAAAGACTCAGGTTAATGGACATGAATCTGGCTCATGGCTACCACAGAGAAGAGAGAGGGCTACTTCCTATGTTCTAAATTTTAGTCAACTAGTTATTAAAGCTTCTGTGAGCTTTAAGTGGAAACTTGTTTAAAACACATCCTTTAGGGAAAAAAAAACACATCTAATACTTATAGCACAGTACATGATGCTTTCAAGGTACAGAAGAGTTTTCAAGCTGTGGAGGGAGTCCAAAGGTTGTCAGCTACCAGTGGTTATGAACAAGGCAGATTTGTCCTTTTTTTATGAGGTATAATTGACATTCAGTGTTATATTAGCTTCAGGTGTACAAAGAGGCAGGTTTGTTCTTATATGATGAACATGTTCTGCAGGACCCTTCACCTGCAACAAGGCAGGGAAAATAGAAAGCACACCACTTCAAAGCAGTATAGAATGAAACTATGTAGAACACTTAAGAAGACTTTTTCTCCACCACTTTCCCATGCACATAATAGACAAGTAAATACTTTTTGATGAGTATCCCCAGTAAAATAACATGAATGATCTTGGACTCTTTCTATCAGCAACATAAGCATTTGAATATTAGTTCTGGTGTGGTGATCAAGGAGTGGGGATTAGATTTGTGTGGAAAGCTGCTTCCATAGCACTGGATGCAATTTGTATTTTGCATCACACGAAAGGCCAACAAATGTCAGTCCTTGCTGAACTTTACTGTGCCCCTGATCCAGAAAAAGAGAACTGGATCAAGTGAAATGTAGCTTCTTCTTGTGCCATAGGATGCTGTGATGAGACAACAGATCAGAGAGCTGGAACCCTGGTGTCCAGAGAAGAACCAAGGGCATGACATGAATTCTTCTGGCCTATCTAGTTTCATGGAGCACAAACAAAGGGCCGAGTGCTGGAATCAGACTCTGTTGGATGGTGACAGATGTCAGCTCACTAGCTTCCTTCCCTGGCTCCTTGTACCCTTCAACAGATTGTGAGTTACCATGCAGTTTGGCCCTACTCTTTTTCCTGTATCACATCACCAATGACTTTTCTATTTCATACCTATTCTTCAAAAAATTTTGTATTTTTCTTTCCTTAGTTATAGGCTGGTCATTTGAATTAGATCCACCAATCTATGGTATATAGTACAGCTGGCTAGTGATCAGGAATTAAGTAAATCAATGGGTAGGCATAAAAACTGAACATCAGGAACCAAGGGAATTAACTTTTTGGCATCTAACAAGACAAAACTCTACTAACTCCTAAAGTAATGAGGCTAATTTCCAAAATAAAGCAGACCTTTATCCAGTTTCAAGAGTTTCATCAATTATTTTTTTAAAAGAGAAATTTATCTTCAGAACCAGAAGTCTCGATGTGCTTGAACTTAAAGAGAGAGATGCATCTTACGAAAAACCTTAAGGTATTGTTAGTGACTGAAAGAAACATTCCCCATAGGGTTTTGGGTTTTTTTGGGTTTTGTTTTGTTTTGTTTTGTTTTTATAGATGATACAGGTGCAGCACAATTTATTCTATTTCCACATTTTGTGCACTGAAATGACCCATGCAAGATCCTGAAATGAAGTCCAGTGACCCTAACAATAGCTTTCTGAGGTAGAAAAGATGAATGATGTGCACTAGAAACATTTGCATCAGCAACATTTAAATAAAGTTTTTTTCTTGATCAGGATATTAACTTCATGGAACTTTCTATCTCTTAGCCTTCTAAATTGAGATTGTATTGGATCCAGCAGATTAATACACACGGTAGAGATTTTGTGATTATTAAATAATGAACCTAGAGAGATTTGAAGGTGGTATGTAAACTAAGAGCCATAGAAGTTGAGTAACTGTCTCATAACGAATAGCAAAGAAACAACAAAGAAATCATTACCCCTCAAAAAGTGTTCATAAATTGCTTGGTTTTCCCCAAAGGACAAAAGTATATGTGGAGCCTTTAGCATGTATTTCTTTCTAGAAGAGAGTAGGAGTATGAAATTGTAGACTTCCTCATGAAGATGTTATAAAGACAGAAAACATGTAAATTATGGAAGCCCAAGGAATGCACATTGTCCACAGTGTTGCCTCACTGAGAAATGAGTTGAGAAATACTCTAGTCTACTCTAGATCAACAACCCAGGATAGACAGAGAGCCACAGGAATGATGGATGGGTATAGTCAGGAAGCAAGTGAGCTGGGCCAAAGAAGGACTCCAAATCCATAGGGAGAGGATTTCCAGTTGCCTGCTGCCATGGTAGAGGATGTGGCTAAAGGTTATGTGATTAAAACAAAAAAAGGCCCAAAGTCCAAATAGAAGAGAACCTCATAGTTCAAAGATCCAGAGAAAGATGAAATCTCTAGTACAGAAGGAAGGGTAGAAGTGCAAATTTAAAGCAATCACAGTAACAAATCAGTAACAACTGTACATCATTTATTAAGTATGTGTGGTGTGCCAAGCACCATGCCATATTAGCATCCTGTCCCACTTAATCCTCCTAAACGTCTTGTGAAGTCAATTTTACCATTTCTATTTTGCAGATGAGGAAACAGGTTCTGGGGGACTCAAGAATATAGATAATAAAAACACAGTTCTGACATAATTCTGTCTGATTCCAAAGTCCTTCTCTTGACCATTAAGCTGTGGTCAGAAGAACGATAGGAAGGCCAAAAAGAATTAAAGGGGCTTTAAACTCTCAGCAAAATCTGTGATAATGACAGGGTCTTATGAGGCTCATCTATGACATAATACCACTAAATAAAAATGTATAAACAATTAAATTTGTATTTTGAACTAGACAACCTGAGAATGTGTATGAACTTTATATACACCCAAGAGTCTATATGTTTATATTTTGGGTCTCTTCCCATACTCTTTTTTTATAACAGATGGTCTCAGATAACAATAGAAGATGCCTCTCTGTTATTTAATGTGAGTAATATAAACTGTAGATGAAATATTTTGGGGGTATATCTAGTTTATTCCCTAACATTTTCCTGCAGGGTAGTAGAGCCACAAGCCAATAGCATGTTCCACACCACCAGTCTTAACATCAATTCAGTCGACCTTCTCTAACGCATTTGCTGAATACAGAATGCTCACTCATTAAAAGAGTGTATGTGCCAAATTGCAGTGCACCACACAGTATAAAGGAGTCTTAAAGTTAAGAGAGTGCACAGTGAAAAACTTGGATCTGGGATGAGATATTCTTTGAAGGAAGTTCTCATTTTCTTTTTAATTTTTTAGGTAGTCATACTGAATTGTTAAGCCACAAGTTCCCTTGGAGGAGAGATGTGATGCTGAATACCACCACCCTTGGTATGAAATCCTTTAAAGTTTTTTTCTATATATCAAGAGAAAAATATTTTCAAAGCATTTTAATATTCCAATATTTTCTGCAATGAGTAGACTCTTCATCCTCAAAATTCTGATTTCACTAGCTTTTGGATAAGAAAAGCCATTTTACTGGGTCAAAACACATCGAATTTTCTAGTGTTTGCAAATAAACATCCTTTAAAACAGAAATAGATAATGGAATCCATGTCTATCCATCAATCACTTCATGTGTCTAAACAGTAATTTTTGCCTTGCGATACACTTTTTAATGCCATCAACATTTAATGCCATCAACATTTAATGCCATGTTATTTAAGGTGTACATAAAATACACCTTTTGTTTCCAGCAAAAAGTTTCCTAATTCTAATACCTTGTTATAGTTTTTTTGTTGTTGTTGTTATTGTTGTTGGTTTTTTGTTTTGTCTGTTTCTGCACTACTATGTCAAGCGCTATGTTCAGTCTCCCATAAAATTTGTTCCCCAACACAGACCTGGATTGTAACCTCATGTAAAAATCTCTCCTTACTCCACGGCTCCTGTTTGCATTATGATTTGGAGGAAATCTTAGAAAGACAATCTGTATCTGTAAATATGGTAAACACAAATCAAGTCAGGAACAATAACCATTTTGTAGTACATGTACTTTTATTAGTGTATATTTTCAAGAAGGGACGAAAAGAGCCTGCATCTTTCATCTGGTCAAATTTCACAGGAGGCTAACAAAATTAGATTAAGATAAAGGACTAGCCCAGACAACATGCTATTTATATAGCTTATGCTGTAGGAGTCCACATACCACTTCTTTAAAGATTACTCTCTTGTCTTGTGCTTACACTGCTTTCCCACAAGAAGAGCCTTGGGGTTGGAGGGATGGGGAGGAAACGAGAGGGAGAAGGAGTTGGAAATCTAGAGAATACAATGTAATTGCCTGACTATCAGCTCCACTATCATAATTACTTTCAAACTCTGACATGAGTTGAATCAGATGAGCAACCAAATCAATTTTTGCAGTTGGCGATCAGTGCATTCTTAGCTTATAAATTAAAATGTCACTACTGGAGTACAAAGTGATGCCACTTCTGGGCTCCCCAGTACATTGGGAGGAGAGGAGCTCCCTTCTTCACACCCTTTATGCTTTTCTTGCCCTGTCTCTCTTAGCCTTTGACCAAATTCTTTGTTTTCTAAGTGTGGTCCTAGCATCTGTGTCAGTGCTGAGGGTCCTTTAACATGGCACAATTCTATACATACAACTTACTTCTCTTCATCAGAGAAGTACGTGAACTGTGGGGCAATCCAGCACAGCACACATTGACAACTTATTCCAATATATGATTTCCAGGAGGTACAAGAAAAGATAATCTTGCTCAGAGCAAACCTGAAGGGTTGGAAGAAGAAATCGTGATACTGGAGAGGTTACTGCTCTGATTTTGCAGTGTGACTGCCACATGATTACAAGGCTTTGTGATCTTAAGTGAATGAAGCATGGTTCACACACCAGAGGGGTATGTTAGGAACTTTATTTATTGAGTGCCTAGTCTGTGCCGATACTTGCGCAGTCCTGTAAATACAAAATAATAATCCCTATGGTCAAGGATTTCATAGTCTGGGAGGGAGGGAGATTTGTGGAATGTGATTATAATATGACCGATACATGCTATTAAAGCAGAATAAATAAATCACCATTGGAACTAAGGAGAGGAGTAATTAACTCAATGAAAGCTGTAGTGAAAATGTGGCATTTTGAGTTGGTCCAGGATAATGTCAGCTCTTGCCTGCCATAGTCCCACCTATCTGCCCCAACATTTTGCTATTCATTTATTTATACACATTCATTTCATCACTCATTAATTCACTCTTTAATCACTTATGAAGCACCTGCTTTTTGTTAGGCTCTGTGCTAGGACCTGGGATCATAACGATGACTTAGCACCACTAGTTAAGGAGCAAGTGATGGGTGTGTATTGTCTGCTGTCTATTGACTAGCAATGAGAATCTGGAAATAATATGATCCATGGCTGCCCCAGATACAGAATCAATATCCCTAGAATCAGCACTTTCAAACTTAGCCTTTCCACTGAAGCTTTTACCATGAGACCTCTTTACAGAGTTGGCCAGAATGTCTACTTAGCCTCTTGGTGCCCAATTGCCTCTTCTTTTATATCCCATCCCTTACACCTTCATCTCTCAGATTTCTGACCTGGGATGGTACATGAACATTTGCAACTCTGAAGTCCACCTGACAAGTGAACCTGGCCTTCTCATTCAATTACTACTGGGTTTTGCTTCTGGTTTATCTCACTTAGATTCCAGTGCTCTAGCTTTCTGTCTCATCCATAGCAGCTTTATTCTCTGAGAAGAACTTTGAATCTAGTCTTATCCATCTTCTATTGAATAGCTTTCACTATGAATAATCCAATCTTTATCTGGCACTAAGAATCATCCCTAAATTCACATCCTACTCTCTTAACTTGAATTGAATGACCAAGGATAATTATGATCAATTATGAATGATTCTGGGTTTGCTGTGTTTGTGGAGGTTGTCCAGGATGCCTAGAGTGGTCTTAGTCAGGATCTCTTCTTCCATAAGTTAGAGCTTGCAACTTTTGTATGAGTACCTATACATAAATATCAATTTCATTGTTTTATATATTAAATACCCTCTAGTGATATTTTATATAAAACATTACTGTGCATGATCTTATACAAAAGCCAGCTAAATGTAAATCTGCACTGGTTGTGACATGAATAGAGCACAGAATTATATACTGTATTACTACCCAAGACCTGATATTGTCTTGTTCTTTATACTACATTCCTTCTTTACTAGTAAATCCAGGAGCAGAGAAATCAAGTATCCAAGTCATCCCTTTCAACAATTTTAATAGTAGGAAAAAGAAACTAACTCATATTTACAGAGACACACAGATTACATACTGAACTCAATTCTCACTCCCCACTCGAATTATCATGGGTCAGAAACCAACCTTCCTACACCATCACCAAATGCTTCTCTCACATATTTCCTTCACTTATTCTATAACAAATTCAGACAGCAAAGACTATCAAAAAAAAAAAAACAGTCTAGTTAGCACTGTTTGAAATGGAACTGAGAAGAGTATAACACATGATATATAGAAACCACATATGCACTCTTATTTTTAGAAATAACAATAATTTGGGCATATTTTCCACCTGATCTCCCAGCAAAGGGTATGTGAAAGCAAATCTATATTCAGGAGACTGAATATGCTTTATCGCAACCTGGTAATGCAAAGAGAGTGCAATGGTCTGACTGTGGGTTTCTGATAATAATCCAATGATCCAGTGTCTAAGGTGCTAAAACTAGTTTCAATCACTTTTCCAACTCATCTTATCTAGCTATCTTCTAGATGGAGAAATCTCAGTAGATAAAAACACAAAGATGTGAATGATTTATTGGATAGTGATGAGAAAGAGGAAAGTGATTTGCTTTTGGGTAAGACAGTCAGTCTGGATGATATCACCATTGACTTGCTCTCTCTATTTCAAAGTTTTCAAGGGCTGTTTCATTTGGAGGAAACCCTTAGCAAATATAGCACAAGCACTCAAGGTTATAAACATCAGCCTATGAGATTATAGACACTGAACAAACTCAAAAGTCCATACTGAGAAAAGTCACAATAAAAGACACAAAAACTACCAAACTAATCTCTTTGGTTAAAATACTGTAAGATTTCCATCACAAATCACATAAAGTACTCCAGGGTTTCTCTTTCCCAAATCTTCTCTAGAATGTACTCTTGCCGATGAAGGGTTGGCCTATCATGGGCCCTTTTGTGTCATACCCAACTGCTTCCAGTTAAGAGTTAAGCATAGATGGAAGTTTCATTATTTTATTTCTATTTTATTAATTTATGCACTCATACTTTTAGCAAATATTTTTTGAGCAATAACTATGTGTTAGGATGAAATTTACAGGTCAGCAGAAATATAGTGGCTAAGAGCATAGATTCTGTATCCAGTCTGCCTGGTTCAAATTCCAAGTTCATCAACTGTGTAACTGTTATGGGAATTAAATAAGTTAATATGTATAAAATCCTTAGAATAGGGGCACCTGGGTGACTCAGTTGGTTGTGCATCTGACTCTTGGTTTCAGCTCAGGTCATGATCTCAGGGTCATGGAACCAAGCCCAGGATCAGGCTCCACACCCGGTGGGGAGTCTGCTTGAGATCCTCTCTCTCTCCTTCTGCCCCTTCCCCCCTCTCATGTTCTCTATCTATAAAATAAATAAATGAATCTTTAAAAATTGCTTATAATAGTAGGAGGCACATGGTAAGCATCCCAACTGATGCTGGCTGATTTAATGATGATGATATTGATGCTGATGATACTTACAAGGAGGAAACCAACACTAATCAAATAATTACACCAATATATCACTGACAATTACTCCTTCTGTAGTGCTGTGAAAGAGAAGTACATGGTGTTTTGAGACAGTATAAGCAGGAAATTAGATCCACTCAAGGAACTTGGGGAAGCATTTCTTGAGTAAAAAGGAACTAATGTAGGAGGGATAAGAGGAAATATATAGGCAAGAGTGGCAGGGAGGGAAGAGGAATCCATGTAATGTAAACAGAATGTGCAAAGGCCCTTTGTCAGGAGGCAGCAGCATTGTTTATCAGCAAAACTCAAGGGAAGTCAATATGGCCAGGGCTCAGAGAGTGGGGCTGGAAGAAGGCAGGCAGGTCTGGTGAGGAAAGAGACTAAGGAGGCAGGAGACAGATTATACCAGATCTTATGGGCTTTATTGAAGACTTAGTCTTCTCTAAGAGTAGTGATAAGCCATTGAAGTGACTTTTACAGATGACAACAAGAATTCATACTGAGGTTCTGGTTCAGCACTCATTCAAAACACCTACTGAGCAAGTAGTGGGATAAATGCCAGGGAGATGGATGCAAGGGCCTCTATCATCTGCCACCCACTGCTATGCTCTTCAGCTGCATTTCCTATTACTCCTCAGCTTCCAACCCTTCTATCACAGTCAGACTATTTGGAATTCAAATGCGCCAGGTAGGTTGACCACTGCATTCTGTGCACATGATTTCCACTGCCACCGATGCCCTTCTTCCTCTCACTTGCTTGGTAACTCCCACTGGTCCTTTATGGCACAGTTTCAATGTTAGCATATAACATGGTACTGGCTATAGCAGGCACTCAAGAAATGGATACTGTCAGCATGAATGAATCTGCACTAATTTTAACGGGAGGGTCCTATCCAGAATAGGCTTGTCAGAGGGCTAAGAAGGTCTTTGTGAGGCCATACATTTGATGTGACCAGCAAGGAAGCCAGGGAGAGGCTTCTACTATTTTAAGTTCCTCATTTCAAGAATGCTTGTAAATTTAGTGTACTTTAAAACATGACTCACATTGTAGTGCTGTGGTTGAAGCTGCTGGTTATGACAATTGGTTCTCTGACTGCTCTAAGGCACTTCTGTTTTCTAATTTGACCCGATCCCACAGAACTTACAAAGTTGACAAGGCCCTCTGTGCAATGGTCATGTGTACTAGATTAGATGTGGTTACTTTTTATATGAGAAGATGTGCCTTTGCTGCTATCTGAGCTCAGGAATTCAGTTCAGGAACAGGCTTTTCAAAAAGATAAATGTCTTGCAGGAGTGTCAGATAACTCATTGATAAATAAGATGCAGACAACCTTTGCCATGCTTCGTTAATCATGTCACATGAAGTCATATTACTCTAGTCATTAGATAACATGGCAGCCACTACTCCCAGAGGAAAAGCCCATTTCTGGAGGCAAAGAAGCAACACACATCAAGTAGCTGCATTGAAGTGGATACATATGGGTCCTGTTATCCTGACAAAACAATCAGACAAGCACATAGACTGTACTAGGATATTTGGTGCAGGAGTTTTTCCCAATGGTAATATTAACAACAATAAAAGCAATAAAACATTAGAAATAGCCCAATCCACAATAGTGGATTGATTAAATAAGAATGAAGAATCAAAATGTACCTGGATGTGGGCATACAAATATACATTTGTATGTTCAAAAATTAGTTCATTCTATGTACACTATTATGAAACCTGGGCTTTCCCCCATTTAACATTGTATTAGGAACGTTTTTACATGCCAATATATGTATGCACAGTTATTCTTGAAATCAAACCGTAAGACCACCTAAACTTTAATGTTTTAAAATATTTGAAGTTTTTAAAACTTTTTAAAATAAAAATGGGGAATGTAAAGAGTAAGAGAAGCTTCCTTCTTACTTCCTACTGGTCATGTTAAATATGTAGTCTCATATTGTCAGAGGCTGAGTCCCAGGTCAGTGACCCTACTCTGCACAGGTCTCCCATGTATTATAAACAGGGTTTCCTCCATATGGGCAATATTGAATTACCTGGCACTATGCTATTTGCTTAAAGATACAATAATGAATAAGATTTAATTTGATGGGGGAAGTGGCAAATAAATGAGCACTCTACTATACTAGAGCATGATGAAGTTATGCTAGGCATACTTCTATTGTATCTCTCCCCATACAGTATCACAGAAGCCGCCATAAATGGGACACTACCACAGCACAAAGGGTAACTACAATAGTAAATAAACCATAATAAATGTAAAGTACCTGCTCTAGCACTGGGAATATAGTAAATGTTTAATCACAAGTAGAGAGAGAAAAGCAAACAAGCTGTTCTGCTGAAAGGGAATTGGGAGTATGTATGAAGGCACCAAGCACAAAATTTCGGTATAAGGTAGAGCTTGCAAGATTTGAATAGGCAACAAGTAAAATGCTGAGGGTCATTTCTGTCTTCTATTTATTATGGCCAACCGTAGTTCTTTCTTCTTGCTTCCTATTGTATAAATCAGCAAGTTGGAGCTGAACTTCCTATCCAGCTAGAAATAACATGGTATTTTACCAAGTCTGCCGAAATATCAGACTCGCATAAAATGGACGTTTTGTTCAACCTGAAAAAAAATAAAATGGAAATGCTAACTTGAATTAGACAAAATTGGTCTTAACTGACTTACAGTTGTGTGGTGTATGTGGAGTGTTTGTGTGTGTGTGTGTGTGTGTGTGTGTGTGAGCATGCATGTTGGAAGAACATGTAGAGAGAGGGAAGGTAAGACAAATTTACAACACAGGCAATAAAAAAACTAGAATATTAATACCAGAGTAGGAAACAAAATAGTATAAGGGCATTCCAAAAGTATTAAGGAAGACAGTTTCCCAGACATTAAAGGAATTAGCAGATACACTAGGATTAATGTTGCCTTAAGAGCTGGTTTTTTTGGGATCCCTGGGTGGCTCAGCAGTTTAGCACCTGCCTTTGGCCCAGGGCGCAATCCTGGAGTCCTGGGATCGAGTCCCACGTCGGGCTCCCGGCATGGAGCCTGCTCCTCCCTCCTCCTGTGTCTCTGCCTCTCTCTCTTTATGTCTATCATAAATAAATAAATCTTTTTTAAAAAAAGAACTGTTTTTTTATATAGATGAATGTTTTAATCCCATATTTTTTGGTCTAGATAAAGTCACATAGCAAATTATTCTCTTCCAGAGCAGACTGCCATTCAGAGTTTTCTGCATAATGGAAACATATAAGTGCATACAGAAATGCTCTCTATTGGCAGTTTCCTTGCTTAAAGCTCAGAAGAAGGAATGGGGTCTGGAAGAAAAGAAAGAAGCATCATTTACTAGGTGACTCTAAGGTTGCTGTGGTGGATTTCCTCTGCAGATGGGGCACTGACACTGGAGCGCTGAATGCAGGCATCAAGCAAGACAGACAATGAAAAAGTTCCTTCATTCTTAGTTCTCTGTTCCTTATCAGCTGTGCTAATATTTAATATGCAATTATTGCTCTCAGCGATTAAATATTTCCCCCTTTCACATTGCTGATTTTCTTTTTGAAGGCTGAGTCTTTCTCCAGGGAAAATCTTTTTCTCTGTGGATTCTACTTGTCTTCCCTCAGCATTACTAGGATGCAAACAAAAATCATAAACATGGTTGCCATTAGTGCTGATGAAATAAAGTTGAAAATGAGGGTGGATGTTTCAGGTTCAAGTGTTCTGAGGATTAAGGATAAAATTCCTTGCCAAAAATAAAAAAAAAAATGCATGCAATGTAATAACTGTCTTCCCAAAGTAAAAAAGCTAAGTATCATTAGATAAGGAAACCCATTATTTAATAATATGGCATTTACAAAAGAACTAAATTTTTACTTTAGAAATAAGTTACTGTGCCACTACTACATGTAGCTCGGTATTATCTTTTCATTTTCAAAATAGATAAAGCAGAATAAAGGTTAGAAAAGTTGTTCAGGGCAAGTGCAGGATTCAAATTCACTTCCTCCTAAGTACTATCTTCCTTCAAACTCAATGTCATTCATGGCATGATGTTTTTATGAAACCTGGGGGCTTAACTCTATTGTTTTTAATAACAGTTGAGGAAAGAAAAGACAGCACATGCCCATTTAACTTCTCCATCACTGTGCATCTATCTGTAAATAATGATACCAAGATGAGAGATGGTCACCCCTGCTTATTGGGTCTGTCTTCCATGTCAGGCACTGCACTAAATATGAAACATGGGTTCCCACATTGAAGCCTCAGAACAATCCTCCTTTTGCAAATGAAGAAATGGAGATGCAAGGAAGCTAAATAAAGTGATAAAGATAATCAAGCTAATAAATGATGCATACATGAACTCAGTTCCTGGACATCAGGGCATGAGCACTTAGCTCATTGGAAATGTTGCCTTTTCTCCAGAAAGGAAAATCATTGAGTTGGGTACAATGCGAGGCCGGTAGAAATCTGAAAGCTGTGAATTATACTCATGGGTAAGCCATTTTATATCACTTTTACATTTCAAGCAGTCTTTCCTCAGGACAACATCTGTTTTGGCACACTTTTCCTCTTTATAACTACTCACAAATGCAAGTACAGCATTTCACAAATCAGATTAAGTGCAACTATAATTCAATCAGTGATAGGAAAGAGTTAATGCTCTAATTTTCTTGCAAGGAATAAATTGCCAGAAACTGGTTGATTTCATAGTGCCAGCAATTTTTCCAAAACTTAGTCTCTTGAAGTCACCAGGCCTGATTCCTCTAGAGCATGGTAGAAATGAGAATTATAACGTGCTGACTTGTAGAACTCCATAAAGTCAGTTCCAAGGCTTAAACATAACCTTGTTTCCAATATGAAATCAGTATTCCCCTAGACACCTTACACAAATTAATTCAGGATGCAAACTATTGACACAGTGAATTTATATAGTCACACAAGAGTGACTGCTACAAACATATGGTTCACATCAAATGCAGGACTGGGGTCAAGAATAAGCTGGAGTTTTTCCTCAAGTTTACGGCTTCAAAGAGCCTCTTAAGGCATAAGGAGAGTCTTATGAAGGGCCTTCTTCTTCTTTTAAGCTCTGGTTTTTAGCCTGCAAGAAGAGTTAAAGATTTCTTCTTTATATATGAGTTGATTCAGTCACTAAAATAACACATATCATAAAAAAATAGAAATTATTTGATAGAAGACTGCATATTATTGCTCAGTTGGGAAGAATTCTAGTGAATGTATTTCTATAGATATTTTGAGTTTTAAGATTTAAATAATATCTATCACATTGTTACTCAAATTTGCATGATGCAACAAGAAAGGTATTTGGAAGACAAGAGAACACATTTTCTCCTATCTAGTGGCCAAATAATCTATGTCAAATCTGGAGGAAAAACATTCTTCCCACTTAACTATGATGAAGGACAATTGTGTTGTACTGACATTAGGCTCACTGCCACTTTATCAGATATTATAACATGGAAAACCAGTGAAGGAAGGTCCATCCCATGGCAAAATACTTCCTAGCTAGTTACTAGTTAATAAAAAACTGGGTTCAACAACAAAAACAAAATAAAAATATTAAATATTTAAAAATGTATTAAATGTGTCTCCTTTATTTGCATTCTCTCTCACTACTATTCTATTCTATCACCAGAATGTTCTCTTCCTCTGTCTCCCTCCTTCTCTCTCTCTCTTTTGCTCTCTCTCTCTCTCTTTCAGCTATCTCAATCCCTTCCTCATTCATCCCCTTAGGAGGTAATAATTTTTTTTAATTGGTTACAGGCCATTCGCTCTTCACATCATTATGGCAAATGATTATGAAATATGTCTATTGTGGAATCCCCTTCAGTGATGATGGTGGGGCTTGGGTAAGCCAGGGGCCAATGAGGCAGAGGTGGGGTTTGGCTGCCAGTTGAGATTTTGCCCACATGCCCATGTGTCCCTCACTGGTGTGAGGAAGGACAAGTCCTCATAACCCAGAGAGCATGTGTGCCATTGGTGTCTTTAAAGCTCTTTGCTGACAGCAACAGTCAAAGTCAACAGAAGTGGAAAGAAGCAAAAAGGGAAGAACTTGAAGACTTACCCTTGGGTAATGCCCTTATTTGCATTTTTGTGAATTAAAATTTATTCTTGCAAACTTATTGTTTGCTTTAAGTTCCCCCTATTTCTTTGTGAAGTAATGATTTTAGTCATTTCCTCTGTTGAACAGTGTCTCTTTACCTCTTCAGATACTGTTCTGTCTTTCTCACTTCTTTCCTTTCCTCCAAAGAAAAACTTTCACCAAGAAGATGTGTTACTTCTCAGAGAGGTTTTTTTTTTTTTTTCTTTTTTTAAAGGTTAGATTATTCAAACTTAGGTTCAAGGGTTTAGAATTTGAAATAATAATCATTATTTTTTTTTCAAATCCCTGGGAAAGTAACTGATATTTGCATTAGTAAGTTCGGGGGGTCTTTCTTTTAGTCAGTTACTAGTATTTCTAGAGGTAAATGTTCTTTAGACTGTTTCAGGGTGACTACTACTAGGGTTTACCTTACCTTGCTTCTTTTGAAGAAAAGTATTATACCCGCCAGCCCACAGTCAGGTATGATTCCACTTGACTTTGCCCCTTTAAAAACTGCCTTTTTTATAATGGATAATTCTATTTCATGTGTTGATGTATCCAGTAGATCAATAATATATATATATATATATATATGCATATATATGTATATATATATATATAAAGCTTTATTATATAAAATAATATAATAATTATATTATATATAAGGCTATATATAAAGCTTTATTATATATATAAATATATATAATAAAGCTTTATTGATCTACACACACACACACGTACATATAGATATAGATATCTTGAAGCTGTGTGAAAGGTAATTTCCCAGTAGACCAACTTTAGAAATCATCCTGCCTAAGTTCCAATATGTATCTCAGTCATATAACACACAGGATTCATTTTCCAACCCCGTTCTCATGTCAGAGGCTGAAAATATTTGTAAAGACAGATCCTGTCCTCCCGCATGACCTTATTCAAATGTCACACAAATATATTTTGGTCTGATTTCCTACTGCCAAATAAACAGTACACATTTCCTTTCTTCCATGAAATAAATCTTTTATTTGTGCTTCTTTCTAATCAAGACACCATAATTTATCCTGAGAATAATCATTATTATTTATGTGGTAACTTTATTACCAAACTAGAGTTAAAATTTTATTTCAGGAATATCAAATTTTTAGTTTGAAGTATAGTCTAAATTTTTTATCAAATTAAATACTTCACTAGAAATATGACTTCGAGTCTTTCCTTTGACTGTCACATAGTAAAGCAACTGTGACATTAGAAGTAGAAATATGACTTCTAGAAGGAATTTGCTTTTCTTGACAAGACTGAAATAAAATAACTCCTTTTAATTGCTCAGAACAAGAGGCTTTTCAAAAATATATTTGGGGTGTTTTCTTATTTAATCTGAATACCTCAGGAGCGATAATTTAGGAAAATAAGGCTTATGTTTTATTAGGCTTTTTGTTTGTAAATAATAGCAGTGAAGTAATACTCTCAGTAGTAACAGGGTCTGTGGAAGTGCACAACATCAATAATTAAGATGTGTTATTTGTCTGCCTGTGGGTATTAGCAATTGGCCTTTAAATTCAGCCACTTATTATTAAGTAAGAAGTATGTTTATTACCCAGTTATAACAGGAACTTCTCACTCTTAGGGAGTAACTAAACTGTTGGATCATTAGGCCAAACCTCTAAGCATTTAATTTTATTACTACTTTAAAAATCTCATGATAACTTACTTTGTGTTCTCCTCAATGTCTTTTTCTTCAAGAGCAAATTTCTGAAATGCTTCAAATGTCTAGTAGAATAAGAGGATATTAAGGCAAAAAAATATTTAAAGATAATTGGGTCTACTTTATCTCTCCTATAGAATGAGAAAGCTGAGTCTCTTGGGGTTTGAAAGCTTCCTTGGGCAGTTATAAATGGGAAACCTGTGATGGAAAGACAGACTTGAAGAGGTGTGAAGTGTTTTAAACAATGCTTTTGTGCTTGGAAGGAAGTGACTTTAAGGTGTCTTTTGCAATACTGAGTGTTGTAAAGCTCACTTCACTTTCTATTTGGCCACTCTATCTCTGGTCCTTTCTGGATTTCTAACATGATGCTGAATACTTTCTAAGCACACTTGGGATTTGTTTAGAGACGTAGCAACTATGTGTAGTTCACACTTTTTTTGTCCTTTCAGAAGTCAAGCAGGAAAAGAGGGAACAAGAGTGATCTGGAGGGACACCTGGGCAGCTCAATGATTGAGCATCTGCCTTTGGCTCAGGTCATGATCCCAGCATCCTGGGATCAAGTCCTGCATTGGGCTGCCTGCAGAAAATCTGCTTCTCTCTCTGCCTATGTCTTTGCCTCTCTCTCTGCATCCCTCATAAATAAATAAAATCTTAAAAAATAAAAATAAAAAAGGTGATCTGGAAATCACCCAAATGAAGGGAATTTGAACTTGCTATGAAGGTAATCCTTTCCTGTTCCATAAAGGATTACCTTCCTGGAAAAAAAAAAAATGGACTTAGGAAATTCCCTTAATGTCAGTTCATAACTCTACTTTAAAGGAGAATGTATATATATTTAAAAAAAGGAGAATATATATGTAATGGAGATAGAAAGTATACTTCTTATTGTCCAAGGACTTGAAGAAGATTTGTAAGTTGGCAACAGCAAAAAGTAACATTGGCTTCAAGGTTGTGTCCAAGGGCACACTACAGGTTAGTGACAGACCTGGACAGGAACTTAGGAGTTCTGGCTTGTCCAATGTTCTTCCTACTGCATCATGTGGTACTTTGAAAGTAGATGGATGATACCAAATACAGACTTTTTAGATTAATGATACAAAAATACACATATGCTTGAGATTAAAATGGGAGGAGAAAAAGAGTAGAGCTAATTAAAACTTCAGGGAGAACTTATGATAAATCATCCAGACAATATCACCATTAATTTGGTCTGCCTTTCTCAATAATGTCAGGAAATCCATCAATGATCAGACATGGCCATGGCCTTGGTCTAGGCCTTTCAGCAAGATGGGACCTCCAACAGACCAATGATGACAAGCACTAAGATGGTCTTATTTCACTCACATTGCTCTGACATCAATGCACAAATAAGACCAGACATATTGCATCTCTTTTGTGTCCTCATTTTACAACTGCCTTTGTTTTTCCATCTAAATATGCTGCCAATTTGAGAGCAATAAGCAACTCCTGAAGAACACTAATTTGCACACAGCTGCAGTTCGTCAGCCTGCTTGAAGAGGTCCATCCAACCTAAATACTCTCCTAAAATGGAAGGCTTGTGCACCAGTGGGACATGGTGGGCACTATGCTTGAGTGGTTTTGAAAGTGAAGTTAGCCCTTGAAGCACTGGGAATCAAGATTTGGCTTGGTATACTAACTAGGCCACAACCTTCAGTGGGCATATATTATGTGAACCCTTCCCCCGGAATATGACAGGGGCATGAGATACACAAAAGCAGGATCACCGGATTACATCCTATTCTTTTTTGTCCCATCAGCTAAACTTGCAGGTTCTTAGCAATAAAGCAAATTTCTACATATGGCTTCATTTTCAGACCCTCTGTGTGAGCAGACTTGAGGATGAGGTTAGAAGGAAGAATGATTCCAGCCTGGTTTCATCAGGCAACATATTCATTTAGTAGGCATACATTGACCTCTCACATTTTTTGAAATGGCCAAGTCCATTAGCATTAACAGAGTTGAGTTGGAAGTTCCACAGTAGCATCTTCTGCTTTGCACATGCTAGACAACAGCACATTATTAGGTAGCGTATTAAGATTTAGTTCTCTGGTTTGAATCAGTACTGATGTGACAAAGAAAGGAAATCTATAAATAAAGATGACATTTTTCAAATATGTATTTCATGGTAAAAAGGCAATAAAAGTTAAGTTTTATCTTTACATTCAATTCTGATTGATGTTTATTTCATTCAGATGTTTCCTCTGGCCCCAGAAGAAGAGAGATTCTCTAAAAGCAAAATAGTCACTCTTCTCAGAATTAGAAAAGAAAAGCATTCTTCATGAATGACTCAAAGGCAAGATGACCTATTTCTGATTAAAATGATGGTATATAAACCCAGAGTGGGAGAGGGGTTTATAGAAAGAAAAAATATTTGAGTATGTTTAAGGATTAAATGCCAAAATGAGACACTTCTATATTCCATAAGTCATCAACAGTTCCTTCAACTTGATCCTGGGTACTTAATTCCCTAGCGTATGCTCTGCTTATTTTGTTTTCAGACTAAAACACAGATATGATCATTTTGCTGAAACTATTATAGTTTCTCCAAGAGAATTACCAAAATAAAGATAGAGATAAGACATTTTCAGGCATAGAAGCCAAAGAGTAAATGAAAATTACCTAATTTTCAATTACAAGATTGGAGAATGACCATTATGTAAAGATAACTATACAAATAGACACTGCTTTAAGTAAATCTTAAATCCTGGAAGTCAGGATTTGCATACAAGATAAGATAAAGAATGATTATTTGCTTTAAAAAAATGTCCAAGATAGGGTTCATTCAAATAGCAAGATCTTTCCATATCCTTAAGCAATGACTTGATTTCGAAGAATTCAGTTCTTTTTTTTTTTTTTTTTTTTTTTGAAGAATTCAGTTCTTGCTTAACTCTTTTAAACCTGCTCACCATACAAAGCAAGCTGTTTTAGAGCCACACAGGTGTAAAACTGAATGAAGGAAACCTCATTTAAACTGGAGTCAGGAGACCAGAAGGCACTGTCATGCTATATACTCCTCTTGTCAGCTACAGGCCCCAACAGGAAGTGAGGTACTTTGCATTCCCAAAGAAAAGAAACCTGTACTTTACTACCCCAGCAGGAGGAAGAAAGATTTTCTCCTCTACAGACAACAAACAATACAGCCAGTGAGACTGTCCCAACTCAGCCAATGAAAAGTCACTACACTTGGAACTCCCAATTTATTCCAAAGCACTTTTTATGAGAGCCCCTCTCAACTCCTCTTGACTGCTTATAAAAGAGTATTCCTGTCCTTTGTTCTCTGGACCTGCCTCTGGTTTTTCCTTAGCATGTCCTGAATCATAATTTTCTGCAATTTCCAAATAAACCTATTTTTGCTGGTAAAATAATTGACAAGTTATGTTTGTTTTATACAGTTAACACAGGTAAATGTAAAAGATGTGGTTAAAGGTAGTTGTAGTTTTCTCTCCACAATCACAGTGATATTGCTATAAAACATTAGGAATGGTAGAGAGATTGAAGAAAAAAAAGAATTAAAAATGAGTGGTAGAAAAGAGAATAAACTAATTTTGGGGAAAAGATATATATCTTCCCTCAGTCTTTATTTATTTATTTTTTTCATGAAACATTCGACAAGGTATTTCCAGACCAAGACAAGAATAAAATCCTTTTATCAATCACTGAAGACCAAAAGTAAGAAAGGCAGTTTTTGGAAGCTGAGTAAGAATTTCTAAGGTAAGAACTTAAGGTTCTGTTCAGAGGGATTACATCAGTCTCATATGAGGACACTATTCCCGTAATTTCTCCAAGAGGTAGAGATTTGGTGTTCTATCTATGATCCTTCCTGGTCACCTTGACATCTTACTTTTAAAGAAAAATTATCATCAGGAGTAGTAAATTATATCAATGACAAAGTCAAAGATAGGTGACGAAGAGCCTTTTGCTCCACAGAAGTACCTAAATCCCTGACTTTGCAGAATGAGAGATGGATGACCCAATCAATAAGACAAAATGGCATGAAATTCTATAACCTACCCCAACAGGGGTGGAAGTAGGTGGGAGAGACAGGGGGAAGAGAGGTGGTGGCTGCTCCATAGTAATTAGGAAGGTCAGGACCACTTCCACATCCAGGTCTCCTGTTGACTTAGTTTTTGTGACCCTGATTAAACAGACTTGGTTACAGGTGAATTTGCAAGTATGCCAGAGGTAAAACAGAACCATAAGGACAATTTGCTAAAAGTCTAAACTCAAATGGAAAAGGGACAAAAAGAAATTCAAGCCCAAAGGCAGCACAGAAAGGGCTACATTCATAGCACAGTCTATTAATGAAAGTGCAAATACACGGACATAGTCAAGTTTACCAATTATTTAAAAAATCTAATCAGGGGCACCTGGGTGGCTCAGTGGGTGAAGTGTCTGACTCTTAGTTTCAGCTCAGGTTATGATCTCAGGGTAGTGAGATAGAGCCCTTGTGCTTGCTCAATGTAGAGTCTTTTTGTTCCTCTCCCTCCCCCTCTGCCTTTTCCTCTGCCCCCCACCCCCTCTAACTACCAGGTGCTCTTCAACTGCAAGGGCTGGAAATTCCACAGACTATTAAGGACATAATTATGCACATAATGTGTAAAGTGAAAAGCATGAAATAAGAGTCATCAAAATTATTGGAGAACAGTGTGATTCTCGACAATCCATAAATCATGAGCTAGCATCCTGAACTCTCAGACAATCTCTCTCTCTCCAAATCACAGCTATTCAATTATTTGAGTAGATAATTTATTGTCAACCTGCTATACATTGGGGATTGCTTTCAATCTTGGGATAAACTTGACATAACCTCACAGAATGTATGACCTACGAAAGAATGTAGTCAGATATATAACCAAGAAGTCACTTTTGTGCATCAAGTGCTTTGAATGGGAAGTCAAGGCCATAGAAGAACATCGAAGGTACTCCTAAACCTCATTCCTATGAGGAGTAGAGAAAAGCTTTCCAGACTGGTGACAGCTGATTTGAGACCACAGGCAAGGGTGGATGGGAAGTAAGCAAGGTGGTTTCAGAAGGGGGATAGTATGTTCAAAGGCTTGGACAGTAAAACGGGCAATCACAGTTGCTAGACATGAATTATTTGGCACTGATCCTATTAGTAGGCACCATTTAGATGAGGGTATGGGTGTACTTGGTTCTGAAAGGTATCAGAACATGCCATCCCAAAATATGCCTCTTTGACCTCTGGATTATTTTGAGCTAAAGGCCACTGAGAACCAGCTGATATAGGTTAAAGCTCTAAAAAAATGGGGCCACTTTTTTTGTTTTATAAAGGTAATTTACACTTACAAAGGAGTTTTACATTTGCAAAGACATTCTAACCTTCTCCCTTACCAGGAAGTAGAAGACTCTTAGTAATTGTTTAGCAATGAAGAAGGTACCACTTAAATCCTCATAACAAACCTAATTAAACAACCCTTGCTTACCATACCTTTTTAGGTCACCTTACCAGACCTTGCCTCCCTCTCCTAGAAGCTCAAATCCATTTTTTCCTCTACTTAGCCTAAATTAGCACACAAACCCAAGTTCTAACCACTCCACTGGGGTTCCTCATTCCTGGGTGCTCCCAAGTGTACGTGGTTATAAACTTCTGATTTTCTCTTGTTAATCTGTTTTTCTCCAGTCTAATTAACAGTACCCAGCCAGAGAACCTGAGATGGGTAGAGGGAAGATATTTTTTCCTTCCCTATAGCTTTCATACACAGTTAAGCAGCCCCATGTCCCCAAGACAAATGTGGACACACACACTTTCCATACTCAACCTGTAGTTCAGAATGGCCAGCCATCAGATACCTGACAATCTCTCCTAACATTGCCAGAGACGATTAACTTCTCACAGCTCCTAGCACGCAGGATGCTGACATGGGCTGGATGAGAACTTTCAAGCACACTTCAAACAGCTCAATTAGATCAGGAGAAAGGCTTCCTGAAGCAGCCCAATAGATTTATTGTACAACATTTTCCTTCTCTTCACAATATTAAAAAAAAAAAAAATCCTTGGCTTCTTTGTGACCTGGAGTTGAAAGGTTGCTCCAGCCTTTTGCAGTGTGCCTCCCTTTTAGGTTAGCCTGCTTTCCTTTTTAATGGGCTGTACACTCCTCAGTCAACAGCATATTTATGGGGGAGAACAGGCTCCTTTGCACTCAGTAGGCCCTGGAAGCCATTCTAATTCACTGTGTATTTGTACATTTGACAATAGCTCTCAGGCAAGAAAGGGGGTGAGAGGGCAGGAGCACCACTTCCAGGCATGAAGATCACAGCAGAGAGAACAACAAGGAAATAAAAAGATGAGTAAACCTGCCAGTGCCCTCCTCTTGATCGCACTCTAGTGTGGGTCTTAGGTGCGTGCGGGGAAGACAGAGTGAATATACGGCTTCTAATGTGTTGTCCATAACTCAGCACTGTGCAGAAGGCAGGCAGTTCTTCATGGCATTGTCAGAAGTGGGCAATAAATACAGTTTTACTGGGGGAAAGTGACCAAAAGGATGGAGAGAGAATATCTGGGTGGCTTGGCAAAGAACTATGTGGAACATCTCTAACTCTTTGTTCTTCTGTTTGCAACCTTTAAAATCCACACTTATGCTTGTTCCAGTCCGTTTTTATTTTATAATTTGGATAAAGTTATCAATGTTTATTAATATAAACAGCCACCGTAACTCTTACTAAGCACATATTGTGTCCTCTATCCTATACCTTTTCATTTATTACCTCACAACAATCCTACAAGGTAAATAATATCAGTCACATTTTATAGATGAGGAAACTGACACAGGGTTTCAGTAATCCATCCAAAGCCACACAGCAAGGCCATGGCAGAGCTACCTAAGTTGACTCCAGAGCCCAAGTTCTTACCCACTATGTGCTAGTTGACTATAAACATCAGTGATTCACCCTAAACATACAGTTACTTCTGTGAGAGTCCTTTAGTTTTGTTTTTAAGAAACCAGTTCTTAACAACTCGAAGTCTGTAGCAACATCTGATGGTTGGTTGGATTTTGATACATCAAATTAGCTGAATTACACAAAATCCTAAATTTACTACATGACTTTAGTAGATCAGTCCTTGTATATTGCCCAACTAAAGGGGCAACTGATCCAAACCTGTAGAATTCTACATAGACTATTTTGAACTGGGAAAATATTGCAGGATACATAGAATATTTTGAACTGCAATATTTGAAAATGTTGCAGGAAATGGGTCTCATTTTCAGTGTCTGTGGTTCTTCTACACATTATTTTCCTGGAGAAGCTGTGAAAGACCTCTTAGCTTTTTCTTGCCTCGACCAACCCACTCTTTCCAATAGCCATCATAATTTTTAGATATGAAATTTTATCATGCTGCCATTTGGTTTAAAAGCATTCATTCTACTGAAAATAAAATCCTAGTGGCAAAGTTCTTAGGAAAACAATGACTTAGTTCCTCTACATTACAGTTTCTGTGAACTATCTGTTCTTTGAGCAGTTTTATATTTTTATTATATATGTATACATATATCACTATATATGTCAATTCAACTTGTAGAAAGTTTTGAAGTCTCATTTTTTCCCTGGCACAACCTGGCATAAATTGCTGAAATGTCATATGATCCATTTTGTACCTGAGGGATGATAGAGAGAAAACACAATGGCAAGTAGCTTTTGTGTCAGCCCTGCTAAAAGTAGGATAGCAGGAGAAGTCTGCTTCAACAACTCTGTATCTTCTCCAAAGGAACATAGAGTAATTTTAGAAATTCCTAAAGAAGTAAAACAAACAAATGACCCAAAAGTAAAGTGTTAAGGGAGTGGGGAAGAGGATGCTTTTCAGTACATGTGAAGCCAAATGGAGGAGGATAGCTACTAGCGGTGTTGTTCCTTAAGCACAAGAACAAAAGAAAGCAGGTTGAACTCTGGCAATAAGAGGAGAATAAAATGTAGTGGATTGGATGATCTCACATTCTTTAATGTACTGTTAACATGATGGGAAGAGTGCATTTTGAGTTCAGATCTAGCTCCAATTCTAGCTGCACTCTTACCTAGCACAGTTTTTCCAGGTATGCATTGAGGATGACAAAAGCAGCCTCTAAGGACTGAGGTGATAGTTAAATTAGATGATACACACAAAATGTCTTTCACAGCCAGAAACAACATTGCAGAACTCGGTGAGTACTAGACTCCCTAACTCTATCATGTTTTCTAAATTTGTTCGATCATAAAATCAAACTGAGGGTATTTGTCAAAAAATCCTCATTTCCAGGCATATTACTTAGAGATTCTGATTCAGTAAGCCTGTGGTGAGGTCCAGGAATCTATATGTTCACTAAAAGCCTTTAATGATTATTCTGTAATAACAAGTTTAGGGAATAATTCTCCAGCTCATGTGGCCAAACCCTGTGTATTTGGATCTAGATCAGATCAAACTGGAAAGGCCTGGAAAAGCCTACTGTTAATGGGTTGAATTGTGTCTATCCTACAATGATACACTGAAATTCACCTAGGAAATTTTTTCCCATACCTCAGCATGGGAACTTATTTGGAAATACGGATGTTGCAGATAATAAATTAAGTTAGATGAAGCCATACTGCAGCAGGGAAGCCCAAATCCAATATGACTGGTGTCTCTCTTTTTTTTTTTAAGATTTTATTTATTTATTCATGAAAGAGAGAGACAGAGAGAGAGAGAGAGAGAGAGAGGCAGAGACACAGAGCCCGACAAGGGACTCAATCCGGGGTCTCCAGGATCAGGCCCTAGGCTGAAGGTGGTGCTAAACGGCTGAGCCCACGGGCTGCCCTGACTGGTGTCTTTATAAGAAGACATCCACGTGAATACAGAGACACAGGGAGGGAGCAATGTGATGAACTCAGAGATTGGAATCACACAGCTGCAGGACAAGTGTTACAGACTGAATGTTTGTGTACCCCAATGTCATATTAAAATCCTAATCTCTAAAGTGATGGTATTTGGAGGTGAGGCTAAGAGTTATAATTTTATTTAAGTCCTTTACCCCATATGTTTTTCTGAAAATAAGTAAAATATAAAACGCATTATAGGACATTATAGCTATTTCTGAGCTCAAAAAGTTTTGAGAATGAAACAAAGCACAAAGGGCAAAGTCACCTGGTGCAAACTTTTTATTATCACTGGCAAATGTGATGCCCCACAGATGTGTTAGTTTTTCTATGTATTCAGCCCTCACTGTAGTAACACATTGACATCTCATCATTCTATCCCTTATCAATACCACATAGAATCAACTGAAGTCATAAATATGATGTTTCATAAAATCATTTCTTCTAGGGCAGGAGACTTGGGAGTGGATGAAAGATAAAGTAGATAATAGCTCTAGGCTTTGACTGCTTTTCAGTCTTACTTCTCGTCCTCTCCACAAAAATGCCGTGTAGTGCCACTAAAGTACTATAATTTCTAGGTTTGAGGTAGAGATTACAACAAAAGTTTGTGCTTTCAAGTAATAGGGGCTATTAGAACCTTTCTGACCCGTGTTTATGGTTTCTTACAGGCAGCAGGTATTTATCATAATGTTCTTTCTGTCGTTCACATCTAATCCTTGTTCACTATGCAAAAAAAAAAAAAAAAAAAAAAACTTGGTGATCAACAAGAGCAGTCACCCAATTCTCTGTTCATGTAGCATATAGGTGTTTGGTTAAAATCAGGTGGAAGAAAAGGAAGAATCTCATTAATCTCAATTTGTTAATCTATCCAGTAGAAACAGCATAAAGAATAAAACTCCATGCTATGTAAGCATTAAGATGCAAGGCTGGAAAATATACACTAAAATAATGTATCTGTTTTAAACAGTCAGTGTAAAATTGATAGACTGATTTTATTATTCTTTAAAGATTTTATTTATTTATTCATGAGAGACATAGAGAGAGAGAGAGGGAGAGACACAGGCAGAGAGAGAAGCAGGCTCCCTGCAGGGAGCCCGATGTAGGACTCGATCCCGGGTCTCCAGGATCACACCCCAGGCAGAAGGCAGGCACTAAACTGCTGAGCCACCCGGGATGCCTGATAGACTGATTTTAATTTGGAAATTCTTTTCCTCAAGAAGAAGTCTGGATATATATATTTAAATGTAATAGATGTTGATTATTTTTCTTAGTAATAGCCCAGAGGTGTCAAACATGAATCCTAATTAAATCATAGTGTGTTTCTACCTTACCTCATGACTCAAAGCAAAAACCTACCATCATTTTCCTGACCATTATATATGTATAATTAAATGACCAGTGGTTCATGAAGTAATACAAAATAGAAAACAGAATATAATTCTCATGTGACATTGTAGGGTGATTAGTTAGAAGGAACCAAGGAGATGATTTAGAAAAGTGTTTCTGTGAGGAGGGGTACATGGACCCCTATTAGAATCACCTGGATAGCTTTTTAAAAATGCATATTCTCAGAACCCATCAGAGACTTAGGCAAGTGTTACAGGGTAGGGCCTTAAGTCACTCTCAAATTTGTGTGCCTGTAAGGAATGGCAGTATCACAGTAACTTAAGACGTTACTTTGAAATACATATTCCCATCTACCTCCTAAATCCAAACAAAATTCTGAGTGGGCAGTGGAATTAAAAACAAAAACAAAAACAAAAACAACTTTGCAGGCAATTCCACCTTGGGAACCACTGATCTCATCTAATGCCTTCATTTTATTGACAGTAAAATAAAGTACAGGAAGTTGTGATCCACCTAAAGTCATGCTGCATATGTTACTGGCAGAGCCAAGACTCTGTCTTGATCCCTTGACAGGTGTCAGACTGATCATACTCTTTTTAGACACCTATTTATTACAAAAAGATGTCAAACATACAAATGTAACCAAAGTCATTTGATGAACATTCATGTACTCATTATCCAAGTTCAACAATGATCGATTCATGGCTGAGTTTGTCTCATCTATATCCAAACCACTTCACTACTCTGAGTCCCTGACTCCTCTGAGGCAACTCTAGGATCATATCATTTCAATTAAAATATTTGCCTGATGATATTATTGCAAGGAAGAACCCACTAACATTGCTTATTTTTCATCTAAAAATAGTTGGAATTATCAAATATCAAGCTTGTGAAAGCATTTATATAGTTCTCCTTTATCTGAGAATTAGGAAGGATTTACAAAGCATATGTTAGTTTAATCAACTGACCAACTCCATAACTGTTTCTGTGTAGAAGAAACTGTGGGAGTACAGTCTCTGAAATATTGAGGTACTAGGGGCAATTTAGGGACAAATGAACTTAGAATTAAAGATATCACATAATGGGCAGGGTTATGACCTTTCTTTCACAAACTAAAGCAGAATTAGATCAAAGCAGTAAGCAGCAACCAATCTACCTAGGAATTTTTTTTTAAATGGCCTTTTACCTTTTAGAGGTATTTTGAGTGACACAGTAATATGGGGGAAAGCTGCTAAAACAAATCCTGTCAGATTGCATGTAAAATGTTTACTTACAGTGCTATATATAAATAGGAAGAGGGAAGGAGTGAGAGAGAGACAAAGAGGATGAAGACAGGGTGAAAGAGACTAACTCATGCACATTTTACCCCATTCTGTACAAGGAGTTAATTATCATTATGGTAAATTATATAGTGTGTGAATTGAGGTAATCATAGGGCAATCATCTCCCAATTCAATTAACGAAAGGTACAATATCTTGCAGAACTCTAAAAGATTTAGAATGCTGTTGCTACCTCATGGTTGATATGTCTTGAAAATTTGGAGAGTAGGGTTAATGTGATCCCATTCTAACAATGACAGAACTATAATGCCGAACCAAAAGAATTAGTTTCATATATTGCTCAATCTGCCACAACATACTGGGATTAGACAAAATGGAATAAGGTATCCTGGCCACAATAATGCATTAGGGTCCCCTCTTGTAGATTTTAAGAAAAATAGTGGCTGACAAAGGTATATGAGGGTCTTGATATGAGAGAGAAGCCTGTGACCTGTTGTTTTACATAAACATTAGTACAATACTCATATATTGCTTAGAAAAAAAACCTATATGAATATATGTGTGCGTATGTGCATATATACATACTTAATGTATATATATTTTACAGTGACATGGAAAATGTCTGATATATTTCTAAAATTCTGAGAGGAAATTAGAATAATACTGAATTTGATTAAATAATGCCTTTCATATTGCTTTCAGAAAGCATACAGTTGGTTTTGAATTTCTGGTTTTGTTGTTTTTAGATTTAGCATGAAACCAAATTCTGTGATTTAAAGAACACATCAGTGAATGTCTATATTTAAAAAATGAAGGTATCATCTATTTTACAGTATAGTAAACTAAATCCCCCAGAAGAGAAATGATTTGCCTTAGGTCATAAAGCTAATTATTTGAAGAGCCTGATATTTTTATTTGCTAAGAAGATATGTCAAATGATTCATCCAGCAAGTACTTATTGCATAATATAGTGAGGAATATATAAGTAGTGCATGCTTCCTAACCTTGAGAGGGTTACCATCTAATTTAGGAGATAAGACACCGGAACAAGAATGAATTTTTAAAATTATGGCATCAAATTACATAATATACATTTATAATATTTTGGAGCTGAGATAAAGTAAAAAAGCCCTAGTCAGTATAGGTAAGGTGACATTTAAGCTTTGTTTTAAGGGATGGAGACATGCATTTTAGCCTCTAGGAAAGTGTCATCTAGTGTTGAAGAGAGAGTTGGACAGACATGGAAAAATGATCTATGTTAAAAGGCAGAAGTTTTATAATACAACAAAGCAAAATATAGTAGTTAATATGTGTCATTAGTGAAGTACAGGGATCTAAAGAGGTTTCATGGGGAAGTCCTAAGTTGGGCTTTGAGGAACAAATAGGTATGTCAAAGAAGGTGTATGTGGAGGAAGACATCCCAACAGTGAGTAAATTCAAGATGTGTAAGAAGTGGCAGGCATGTTGGTTGAGACAAAGGCAGGTGTAGATAGGTGTTGGGAGAGATGGCTGGAAAGATGGACTCAGGGTGGGCTGTGGAGAGCCATGAAAGCATGCTTAAAAACAGATATTTCTGTAACCATAGGGTTACAAAAGCTTCCCAGTGGACTAAGAAGTGGTGGCAGCGTTTCAGAAGATAACCCAGGTGACAAGGGGAATTGGATCATCCAGCAGCCAGACGCACAATGGCCAATTGGTAGGCTATTTTCAGAAAAGAGAGATTAGAGTCCAAAGTAGGCCAATGGCAAAAGAAAGAAATGCGGGAAGAGGAGGAATATCAGTATTGTCCATTGACTGAATGCGAAGGGTAAGAGCAGAGACAAAGATGATTGCATGGTTTCAGCTGAGGGGCTGAAACTCAGCAGAGAGGAGCATAATCCACTAACTGAGACAAGGAAAAGGAAGAGACAAGATTGCGGTGGAAAAAAAGGGGATGGGGCAGTTTTAACTAGTGAGGATGAAGTGGTAGCCAGCATCCTCTGGACATATCCAGGAGGAGGTTGGAAGACAGATTTTTTTTTAAAATGGGTGACCAGGTGTTCGCTCCAGTTATAGGACAGCATGCAAAAGGGTGCAAAATTGAGAATATGCTCATGTGAGGCACATCAAAGATGGAATTCTTTGAAACAAGTTTTATTTAGGAAACAGTGGTAAACAACATAAAATGCATCAAGTCAGGGTTGCCCTTTCTGGTAGCTAGCACTGCCTCCCAGCATATGCTGACCACAACAGGCAAGAGAGTCTGGCACCAGTCCTTCCGTTTGAAGACAGAATTCTAAATGATTCTTGCACATGTGTACTTTGGAACTCATTCAATTGTTTTCTTAACTTTCTTAGGTATTTTAGGTATTCCTATTGTTAGCTCCAAAATGACTTTGAATTCTTCCATCCTGCTTCACTGTCACAGAATCCACCCTTGACATATCAGTGTGTTTTCATTTCAACCCAACCCACAGGCAGGCAGTGATGGCTTCAGAATTTCTAAATAAGAACAGCTTCTTTAAGATCATCAGGGGACTTGGAATGGGAGGTGAGGAGACTTATTTTGAAACTGCCATTTTTATACTAAGATCTGCTTTTATTTATATTGTATGTGAGAGTAAGAGAACTTTCTAACAATACATTTACTCACACTTCATATGCTGTCTTTTATTGGTAATTATCACTGTTGTTATTCAAAATGTCTGATGTATTAGTGTCCTATGGTTGCTGTAACAACACCAACAGGGTGGCTTTCAAAAGAAATTTATTCTTTCATTGTTCTGGAGACCAGAGGTCCCCAATTTATATCATTTAGATGAAATCAGGGCCCCAGCAGAGTTGAACTCTCTCTGGAGGCCCCCTGAGGGAGAACCAGTTTCTTGACAGTTCTAGCTGCAAGTGGCTGCCAGCATCCCATGGCTCGTGGCTGTGTCACTCTGATCTCTGCCTCTGTCTTCACACCACTTTGTCCTCTGTACACGCAGAGAATCTTCTCTGCTTCTCCCTCATGAGTATACTTGCAATGATATTTAGGGCCTGCCCAGATAATCCAGGATCATCTCATCTAACTATTCATAACTTAATTACACTTGCAAAGCCTTTTTCCACATAAGGCAAAACTCATAGGTTCTAGGAATCTTTGGTGGAAGTTTATTAGCCTACTACACAAGGGTGAGCTACTGTGCTTTCTCAAGACACCTGGGGTAACATTTCCAGCTATTCTTCCTTGTGGGATCCTGAACGTCAAGGAGCTAGCTGAGATATGAATCTTGATCTAAGAAAGACTTGACCTTTAATATCAATGTTGGCCTAAACCCATCCATCTAAGTTTCCAAAACATTGTTACTGGATGATGGATTTCATATGAAGTCCACCATTTTTGTAAGTAACCTCGACTTGTACTTATGTATTAGTACTTCAATATTTTCATAAGAATGCTGCATAATGATGTGACATATGGATTTAATTAATATTATGCCAAGCCTAAGATCATCAATTTCCACTGGTGACATTAAGATAAAATCAATGTTGCCGGCCACAAAATACAACCTGACAAAATGCGATAGCAATTAGAAAATTGTTAAAATGAAATGCATGATATAAACTCCATGCTGAGACATAAGTGGAAGAAATGAAGATACATACAGTGGCACAACAGTTGCTGATAGCAATAAAACACTACTATAGTCGATGTTCTTAATCATCTTGCCAAAAAGTGGGTAAGTGACATGGATCTGACAGTGGATAACTTTAATTTGATTAGGTATGTCAAATTTTCCATTATTTGGTTGAAACAACTTTAGAATAATATTAATATTAGGTTACACTTTTAAAACATAATATGTTATTGGTGGGTAAATGTTGAGTGACTAAAAACAAAACAAAACCATTAGAGAACCAACATTTCTCAACACCCAAACCACAAAGTGAAGAACTCATGCATCAGTAAGAGATAGCTCCATGATTCTGGAACGATGCTACTATGCTTTTAAAGAGTGAATTGAAAAGTAGAGTTTGGATTCTGTACTCAGTCTCTGAGGAAAGGAATAATATATGCAAGTATAAAACTTGTAAATTGCAGCTTGGATGTTTTCAACATCTGGATGCTTGATGTACATCAAATAGCTGAGAGGATTAAGTAAAGCTTTTTACTTTTTAATCTGCTAGTTTTCGAGTCATGTGGACACAGCTAATGATTTGTTTTGGAGAGATATGTTAGTCATTTCAAGTTTATTAAGAAGCTACATGTCTTCTCTCACCTGTGGAGTCAGCCCTGTTATTTTATAAGCTCTATCCAAATACATCTACACATACATCTTCATACACGTTATTGATAGACCTGGGCATTCAGCAAAGGAAGCTCTCATTTATTTTGTTGAATGTCTAAATCATGCCTGAGCATTGTAAAGCTCCTTGTACATTTCTGCAAGTCAAATACAAATTTTTTTTTAAAGATATTTAACCAAATTGGAAAAATCAAGAAATATTTTAAACTAATACTTCAAAAGAGGCACCCCCAAACTTACCTAGGTTAGGTTTCGATACTCAGCCTCCTAAACAAACATGAAAATTGTATTGTTCCAAAGATATAACAAAATATGCTTCACTGTATTCTTAAAATTAATTTCATTTGTTTCTTTTTAATTCTCAAATGTGGCTGCCAGAAATAGAGGATCATGCTAAGCTAGACTCAGCTAGGTAAAGAGGAATATTCATGCAGGTCCCTGATCATTGGAACAAGTTAGGACTCCAGTCATTGGCATCCTGGTATGGTAAGAGACTCATCAGGAGAAGTAAATGGCTAAAGTATTGCATTTCAGTAGTCTAAGAGGAACCATAAGCAAGACAGAGCCAAACTCCTTCTTGCCCCAGAACACGGTAGGTCTGAGCCAAGGACAAGGCTGACTCCATTGATGAGAATCATCAGGCCCTCCCAAAAGACTACAGGGTAAAAGGACAGAGGATTGAGTGGGACATAGTAGTAGAAACCAGCAATAAGTTGAGTACTAGAAAGACTTACCCCTCAAACACTCTCTTAAAATAAGGAATGCGACTTCAGCACTACAGAAGTTAGTCACAATCCTCACATGAGAAGTGTTCAGACACTTTATAACCTTGTTCTTTTTTAGTCATTTCCTTCTGACTTATACTCAACTATTCCTCAGAGGATCATACCTCTGTGCGAAGTTTAAATTGTGAAAGTTTAGTGGCTTTTGAGTTGTGTGTATGTAAAATACCTCTGGGCAGTATAGGAAGCCCATTTTTTTTTTCCTGGTTCCAAACTCATGAGACAGTTGAACATATTTTCCTGAAATTTTCCTTTGTGCCATCAATGAGCTCAAGTCAATGTCTGCCTAGGAATTTTGAGGCTTTCAAGTCTGATTTTTCAAGGGATGCTTCTCTTCAACTGGGAGTTCCTTCTGGAATGTTATAAATATAGTTAGCTCTCCCCAAAGCTATGGAGAAAGAAAATTATTCTTGTGTAACAATTGGCAGTTGATGTATTTGCTTTATAAAAAATATATTTCTTTTCCCAAATTTGTGTACAAAACCACAAAAGTGGTAATAAAAGTTGACTTTTGACTTTAAACCTCAGAGTCTTAGGTGTGAAGCATTAAGACATGGAAAATGATATATAACAGAATGGAAAGGCAGTCCACCAAACCTTAATATTCTGGAGTTACAAGATGTTGTATCAGGAATAGGGGGTTCAATGGATGGAACTCAAGAATAGTTAGGCAGTGAATCTATTACATTTTCCTCCAAATACTCCTTAAATTAAATAAAATGAATAATTCCACCAACTAGAATTTTTCCACACTTCAGGCTATTGCTTGGGTACCATGTAGGTTTAATCAGAACACTTTAACCAAAGCTTTAAATCTTTGTGCCCAGCTTTCTCAAGGAGCCACTGGGGATCTCGTTCAAACATTTACTCAGAAGGGAATCAAAGAGTGGGCTTCCTTGTACTTAAAACTGAATTCAAGAATGGGGGTGGACAGGAGAAATGGAGAAATGATCAAAGAATACAAATTTCCAGTTACAAGATGAATAAGTGCTGGGGATCTAATGTACAGCATGGTGATTATAGTTAATAATACTGTATTATATACTTGAAAGTTGTTAAGAAAGTAGATATTAAATGTTCTCACCACAAAAAATAAATTGTAATTATGTGGCCTGATGGAAGTGTTAGCTAATTCTAGCACTAACCATTTTGTAGTATGTAAGTGTATCAAATCAACACATTGTATACCTTAAAACTTATACAATATTATATGTCAGTTATATCTCAATAAATCTGGGGAAATTTTTTTTAAAGGTAGGGGAAAGAATAAGGTATTTCTGGGAGAAGGCCACCACAGGATTCAGAGATTCTTTTCTATTCTCATTTCTGCCACCAATGAGCTGGGTGATCTTAGAAATCATTTAACTCTCCTGGGCCTCAGGTTCCTTATTTGTAGAATGTGGGAGTCTAAATTTTGGAAAAAAGCAAAAAGCAATAATAGTCAATATATTTACTTTCATAGAGTAATACCAAAACAAGGAATTATGAGAGATTTTTATTTTCATATGCATGCTATTTCCAATAAATACACTTTAAAAAAGGCAATAAAACTATGACACTTAATTTTTTTTCCTTTATGGTATGGACGAGGTGATTTCTCATTTATCTTTCAGGGCTAGGGTCCCAAGTCTCACATATACAAAAAATAATGTGTATCGTATGTGACTACTTGGACATCTGCCATCTAATTATCAACCAAGCTGCCTTGTCTCCCAGCTTGCGATGACATCTGGATTGTAAATGTCATGACATTTCAGTCATTCAGCATTCCCAAATTGACACACCCTACATTCTGCCTGGTCCCCAAATTAAAAACCAACACTTATAAACAGAATTCCAGAGTATATACAGAATTGGATCTCCTATTTAGAGAAGAGATAGTTCATAAATTATAAAGGAATATTGGAGTGGTGGCTGGGTTGGCAAAGAAATGAAGAGGAGAATAAGTCTGCTCAGAAAGATAAAAAGGTAAGAGAAGGTACAGACCATGAACTGGTCAAAATACATTTTCATCATCCCTATTGGAAGATATCTGATGAAAGATTTGGTACCTTCAGTGACTGTGAGTCAATGAATATTAAATAAATGATCCAGAAAATGTTGTTGTGGCAGGACCACATTAAAGCTAGCTAGAATCATGTTTATGGTTTTAATTAATTGTATCACAGTAGGAAACCAGCTCCTGGCATATTCTTAGAGCAAGCAAGGCAATGGAATGTCCTTGGTTCCTCTAGAGGCAGGAATAGGTCACACAGTGAAATACGGGTATAAATATGTAAATACACTTAGGTTTTTGTTTTTTTGTTTTGTTTTGTCTTGTTTTTTTTTTAATTGTCACATACTGTAATTTAAAAAACACACAGGGCAGAAGCATTTTCTCTTACAGGTCTTTATCCCCCAGCTGTTATTCTGTCAAAAAATAATCAAAGTCATAAAAAAATAAGCCAACAAACCAAATTCGAGTTCCATATAATATATGGCCAGTTCATTGTGTTGAGATATAAATCTGTGAATTCAGCAATTTCCTACAGTTTGAGAAACCGCCTGCTTTCACACCTCTGCTCATGTTGAGTGATAAAGAATTGTAGCAATCCTGCACTGAAATGGACCAACTTCATTATCATATACGTTAAAGGTTTGAGCTGCACATTCTCTCTTCTTTGCCTGAAGGAAAAACGATACCCTTGATAACCAAAGAACATTATTAAAACCAGTTTCCCAAAGAGTTTAATGATAACTAAATTATTTCTTCTTAAGAAAACCAAATTGTGAATTCAGTTATGCATATGACACTTTACACAGTAAGGGTTTTGTATTACTGGCTCTTAAATGGCAGGCAGATTTTATTTTTTATTTGTAATTCTTAGGATTAGTGGAGGGCTGACATTTAAAGCACACTTTTATTTTAAAATTAATTATCATGGCTTGTGTGAATATCGTGTCTGTTACTTCTATCTTCCCTGCGCCCCCACCTCCAGTTTTTGCTGCTGCTGTTCCTGGAAGAGACATCTGGATTTAATTATTCATCCATTGCATATTGTACAGTTTGGTCACAGTAGTAGATTCATGAGAAAGATTTAATTTTATCCAAGGGCAAGACTTTTCTAGATAACATTTATTCAACAGCTGATCCTGCTGACATTAATAATAATAATAATACCAAAATATGAGTTTTAGCAGTTCTTTTTGAGCCTCAAAGAATCACTGCTCTTTTATCTTTTTTATAAAACTACATTCATATAGTATAAATAGTGATTAACAGTATATGGGTTCAAATCCCACCTCCAAAGTGTATCAGCTACAGGAACTGAAAGAAGCTTCTTATGCTTTTTTACTCCTCAGTTTTCTCATACATAAAATGGAGACAATAGAACCTTATTCATAAGAGTGTTATGGGAATTACGTGAGTTAATAAATGTAAAAGTATGTTAAGCAGTCCCTGGCTCATGAGTGCTTAACACATGTAGCTATTATTATGGTGTCATTATGAATGAAACTCACAAAAGACCCAGTTTTAAATCTAGGCAAGTTTCAATGTTCTATTACCTTATATGATTTCAATTCCCTCTTGGCACCTTAATTTATCCTTTAATAAAATAGGTTGCAAATTAAATTTCTTCTTGCCTAACAGACAAGGCTGGCCTTACATTAAGGCAGATGAGATACAAGCCTGAGTGGCACAATTTAAGCCCACCAGGTAGGACCTCATAAGAAACAACCCTTTTTATCTTCCTTATGCTTGTACCCCTCCCATATACACAGGACTTAGAGTTTTCAATTAAAACAACTACGTTACTAGATTGAATTTAGGATACACATTTAACACCTTATCTATTACAATGAGTTATTTTATCAGACATAGGGGGCATCTCAAGGACATGGTATCCAGGAAAGAGTCATAATGGTAAAAATGGAGAGTCTAAGAGTACAGTGCAATGTGTACCATGGTATCAAAAATTATTCCGCTTTACCATGAGACTGTATGCTTAGAAGCAGAAATGGAAACCAAAGGGCAAGAACAGGCACAAAAATATGACCAATTCATTTAATTCCTCTTTTTATACCTATAGGTAAATCTTTTGGGGGGAGGTGAAGGGTTATATTCAATTAAGAATAAAAGAGTATAGATTCAAATTATATTAATTAATAAAAGCCTTATATTCAATTAATTTTAGTCAATTAATTAATTATATTTCAAATACTATAGAAAATCCACAAAAGCAGATACTTCAGAATGAGGGCTACAATAAATAGAAGAATAGAGAGGATAATCTAGGTAATTACACTTGAAAAAAGAAGGGAAATCAGAGATAAAAAGAAAGTTGTAATAAAAAAAAAAAAGAGAGAGAAAGGAAAAATGGGTCATTTGGAGAGCCAGGAAACTCACTGGGTAGAAATATTTAATGAGTTCAGAGTCATTTTCTCAGTTAAGAGTTTTATATTTAAATTGTAGCTTTCAATTTATGATGTTTAAAAATGAGTAAGAACACACTATCTGAAAGGAATGGATGTTAAATTGGAAAATATAATGATCAGTTCTAGGCAGGATGTGTGGTTTAAAGAACGTCTTATTATTTACCATTTTTGCATGATGCTTTTGTGAAATCTTTTTAAAATAAAAAATCTGAAGAAATGACTGAAACCTAAGTAAAATCACTACTCAGAAAAAAAAAAAAAAGGTAATTCTTTAAGCTTGAGCTCTGTTTAACTGTCTGTCATAGCTAAAAGGTGCTTTGGCCTTGTAAGTTGGGAAATTTCTGGAGAAGCAAACCACCAGAAGCAGAACAAGTGGCTGAGGCTTGTTCTGTTCACTTGATCTACCCTGTACAGTGGAGTCAAGAGCTCAGAAAACAACACTGTTTTTCTTTACTCCGACCACAGAAACCACACTCTGTAGCAACCTACACATTGTCTTCTTGTAGTAGGAGATTTTCACTCAGTGTTTTTGAGTCCTGGATTTTTCCAAAGGGAACATCAAATCAGGATGATAGAGTAGGTGCTCAGATCATTTTGCAAATGCCCCATCCCTACTGAGAATCATTTTACAGTGGAGAAAACCAACTTCCTTTACAGAGAGGTATGATATCTGCCTAAGGCCAAAGAGTTAATTTACTGACTGTGTCAAAGTCAATATTTATGTTGTTGGGGGATGACTTCTCACTGTATTAAAGAATTTTCAGCGAGTTTCCTTTATTTTTTTTTATTATTTTTTTTAATCTGGCACCTTCAAAAAGTTTCTGGTTATTAAATTCGAACTTACAAATAATTCATTGAGGAGCACATTTTTTGGGGAATTAAATAGTTAATATCCAGAACTCATTTTTGGTTATAAAATACCAGCAGTGTAACAGGATACAGGAAAAAGAAATGTACTCACTGCATAAATCTTCCTTAATCATTATAATGAACGTCTTTCCACAATTCACCTTATAGAGGAAATCGAAATGCCAGCCCTGATTTGCTGGTGTGTCTCCATGAGACAATTTATTTAAATCACCACAGTGACCAGCTGAGCTAGCTCCCAAGTGTCTAGAGTGAAACACCCTCATTGGCAGCCTCTGTTGGGTGCTCTGCAATCTTTTCCAAGTCACAGCACTTGTAGAAAATGAGGGAGTTGGAGGAGGCCGACATGGTAGGAGGGAACTTGCCCAGGTCTTTGGTGACCTCAGGTCCCACTCAGCTACCACAAGGGCTAAAGAGATTGTCTGCAACCTGGTTTGGTTCCAAAGGCATGATCTGGGAAGCTGTGGCTGACATTTCTGGGACCTCATAGAAAGGATTATCGCTTCAAGACAGAGAAGCCATTCACCAACAGACTCCATGGTAGTGTAATCTGGCTGTCTGCCTTGGTCCATTAAAAACCCACATATGCTTCCTTTGGTCCTATACTTTACTCTCCAGGTCAGCACCTCTCTTTCTTCTGAGGAACTATGTCTTTGTTGAGCTCTCTACAACAGAAGGCTTCCCCGGTTACCCAGCACTGTCTAAAACAATTATCTTGCTTCTGGCTCCCATTGTTTAGCCTTGCTCAAACAATGGCTCAGTGCATTTACAGCCTCATAGGAAGAGGATAGCAGGTTTGATTCTTTCCACAAGCTATGTCTTAGAACCATGTCCTTCTCTCGTTTGAATCTAGTGTTAGGTCAGTATCTGAAATTTCCAAATAACAGAAACCAGCTCAAACTGAAATCCCCAGCACAGAGTCCATTTCTATGCCTCCTACATGCAGAACCTAGAGAAGAATGTTCAACTGTTATTTTGACTTTGGAACTGAAGTGGACTGCAGAGATCACTTCCTTCAATTCCCTCCCTGAAGAGATGAGTTGCTAGGAATTTAGAGAAGCAAAGGGGAATTTATCTAATATCTCATGGCTGAGACTGCTTATTGTCCCAAATACCCAGGTTCTTGTGGCCATCTTAGAAAGAGGACATTCCAAGGTTTAAGCAAGATACGTGGCTTCTCAGCTACTGACAGCATTTTCTTGCCTTTCTTGGTTTGCAGACAAGTGTAGTCTTATGGGATAGAAGCTAAGTGATGAGTGCTACTTTAGGATCTTACCCTTAAATACGCTAAGGCATATTCTTTCCTTCTTCTTCTTCCCACTGGCTGGAAAATAGGAAAAGCTTGCATCCAGAGGTGGGAGTCCTATGGAATGGCAGACTGGTCTGTAAGTCCTAAACCTCCAAGCTATGAATTGTTACCTTACTAAGCCACTTTGCACTGGGGGTGGTGGTGGTGATGGTGGTTCTTTGTTATAGAGGGTAAACCTTTCCAATAACTAGTGCACTCAGTGCAATTCAGCTCTTCTTTAGGTGATGGTACAAGTATCACCACTGCAGCCATGGGCATTGTGTAAAAGTGACATGCATTTAAAAATAATATATGCCCCTACAGAGACTATAAACTATTCTAGAGCAGGAGTTATCAGTATCCTCGGGCCTTGGCACATAGTAGGTGCTCAATCAAAACTTTATAATTTGTCACCTGTAGTTAAAAATACCACACCCCTTCTGCTTTCTCATTGTACCATCTACTTTTCCTGTCAATGCAGTGCTAATTTCTCAGGAGACAAATGAGGAACTTACTTCCCCAGTGCGAGATTAATTATTCCATGCCACTGCTAACTCCCGACCATATCAGTCTTTGACAGTGTGCAAAGATAAATGGGGAGGCAGCCATTTGAAAGGAAATCATTATGGCACCTCTCTGCTCTGTGTTATCACATTCATATCAGCATGGGAGATAACTTTGAAACTGCTTGTACTGCACAGGAACCAGTGTTCCGGCTGGGGCCTGCAAAGATGAAAAAGCCTCTTCTTGCTTTCAAAGTCTTCCTGTTGCAATCTGCTTTTCAAAGGCACCCAGTGCTTGTGCAAAGGGCTGCCCTGGGAGCCATGGGCACCAGCCACCTTCTCCTCCGAAGAGAAAACGATCGGGGAGGAAGGGAGGCTGCTTCCTGGCAGGGGAGAGATTTTGGCAGACGTGAGCAGGACTGGCTCTGTCAACCCTTAGTTCCAGCCTGGACCCACAGTGAGAATGTTGGAGTTGCCTACCACAGTGTTCATGGCAGGCTCCCCCAGAGTTGGAAGAAGGAATCAGGGGCTCTATAGGCCATCAAATAACTGGTTTCAATTCTAAACATGCAAAGACCCTGCTATTTCATACAGTCATTGTTTTTTTTTTTCCCTTTAAATTTTCTACTAAATTAAAGGTATAATAGAGACACATATTCAGTTAACATAGTGTGGGATTATTCTACCTTTAAAATGTTTTATCCCAGGGATCCCTGGGTGGCTTAGCGGTTTAACGCCACCTTCAGCCCAGGGTGTGATCCTGGATACCCGGGATCGAGTCCCACGTCGGGCTCCCTGCATGGAGCCTGCTTCTCCCTCTGCCTGTGTCTCTACCTCTCTTTCTCTCTGTCTCTAATGAATAAATAAATAAAATCTTAAAAAAAAAGTTTTACCCTAAAGCAGAAGTTGAGTTGCGTAAAGCTTCAAAGACACACTCCCACTTTGCTTCTGGGAGAAGATGCCTCTCAGTTGAAGCCAGTAGTTTGAAGAGGCAATGGTTCATTTCTCTCACAAAGGGGAGCCTCCTGGAATTCCAGTAGCTGATATGCACACATGGGAGTAGCCTTTTCTCCACCCAGGACTCTGTATTTAAGGATTGTTCATAACCTGGCATTTCCTTTAAGATATGGATCAAAAAAAATCCAGGATTTTTCTCATAACAGTTTCCCTTCAGGCCAGAAAGAGTATAATATTTGCACAGTGGGAGTTATTTTTTATTGCCATAAAACAGCTATAAGAAAATAGGAGTCATTCATAGCTGATTAAGTAAAGCAAAAGGCAAGAGAAATGAAACATCAGCCAATGTAATTTCTTAGCCTCAAAGGTTAGGCCACCCAATGTTTTCCTTACATCTAGTCACCTGCGGGCATACATGGGGCTGCAACCTGAAACAAATAAGTCGGATCTGCGCACCTCTAAATTTATGTCATTCTGGGACTAACAACGTGCAAGCTCCCCTGCTACCCTGAGGTTGCAGATATTGTCCCTTGCTCTCTACTGAAAAGCTGAAGTGACCCCAAGTGGCAACACATTCCTAGATAGGTCTCCAGGGAGCACATATTTATTTCATAAAATAATGTCTCCTGTATCCAGAGCTTGAGAAGTCAGCAAGGATTTCTATATATTCCATGCTAATGGTTCCTCTAAAACTAGTTGCTGATAACCATGGGTTTAGTAAAATTGCAATTAGCCAGAAGTCAACCATTTGAAGGTTTAAATAAATAGACTCTATTGGTATGGTGGCTTCACTCAGATTTTCAGAGTCTGGGGTATTTTTCAACACTAATGACTAATTTTCCAATTCCTTAGACACCACCTGAATTCTGACACCTGAATTCTGACACTGTCTACCCAGAGGCAGCATCAGAGTCCACATGCTTAAGGGTTCCAACCCACAAGACTGTCCTCACTTTAGATGCCAGTACCAAGTTCCAGGTTACCCACACACCTCAGTCTGACATGGCTACAAAGTATTCAAACCCTTCCTTATTAAGGTTTGATAATTTTTTCATGGCTCATAGAACTCAGAAAGACACTTATGTTTATCTGGTTCTCTAAATGATACCAATGCACAGCTAGATGAAGGGGTATAGAAGTAGCCTAGCTGCTGTCCCTGTGGAGTGGGGTACATCACTCTCCTGGCACAGGGCTGTGTTCACCAGTTCTGAAGCTCTCTGAATCTCCTTGTTTCTGGGTTTTCATAAAGCTTCATCACCAGTCCCATGCCCTCTCCTTCCCTCCCTGAAGTTTATGGCTGGAGCTGAAAATTCCCACCCTCCAGCTTCATCCTGAAGGTACCTGGGGTACCCTTCACAATCCCAGTTTGAGTTTAAACTCAGGTGTTAAGTGAGCCTTACTATGAATAACAAAAGATACTCCAAAAAACTCAAGAAATTCCAAAGGTTTTAGGAGCTTGGTGCCCAGAACCAGGGACAAAGACTAAATATTTATTTTTTAATATATTGAAAGTAGAAAGTACCAAATGCTAAGTTGACCAGAAATCTATTTCAGACGCCGGGACACCTGCACCCCAATGTTTATAGCAGCAATGTCCACAATAGCCAAAGTGTGGAAGGAGCCTCCGTGTCCATCGAAAGATGAATGGATAAAGAAGATGTGGTCTATGTATACAATGGAATATTCCTCAGCCATTAGAAAAGACAAATACCCACCATTTGCTTCAACGTGGATAGAACTGGAGGGTATTATGCTGAGTGAAGTAAGTCCATCGGAGAAGGACAAACATTATATGTTCTCATTCACTTGGGGAATATAAATAATAGTGAAAGGGAATAGAAGGGAAGGGAGAAGAAATGTGTGGGAAATATCAGAAAGGGAGACAGAACATGAAGACTCCTAACTCTGGGAAATGAACTAGGGGTGGTGGAAGGGGAGGAGGGCGGGGGGTGGGGGTGAATGGGTGACAAGCACTGAGGGGGGCACTTGATGGGATGAGCACTGGGTGTTATTCTGTATGTTGGTAAATTGAACACCAATAAAAAATAAATTTATAAAAAAAAGAAATCTATTTCAGGCAACAAATATCTAGGAACGCTGTAATATCAATGCAGATTTTGTCTCATCTTCTTCAGTGCTATGTGCTTATATAGCTAAATAATATCGGTACCAAAAATAATACCAGCAACACTTATTGAACACTTACAATTTGCCAGATACTATGCTAGGCACTTTATATAAATTAGTTTTAATTTTCCCAGCAACACTGCAAATGGAGAAAGAAGGTAGTCTTGCCAGTCACATGACTTCTTATGTTAGAAGTGGACATAGGTCTCTTGATCTCAAGGCAGTCTCTTTCTCCTTGTCATCCATTTCATGCATAATTACTTTAAAAAATATTTTATTTATTTATTTGGGGGGGTACAGAGGGAGAGGGACAAGCAGATTCCTTGCTGAGCACAGAGCCTGGTGAGGGCTCAACCCCAGGACCCTGAGATCATGACCTGAGCCAAAATCAAGAGCTAGATGCCTAACCAACAGAGCCACCCACATGCCCCATCAAGTATAATTACTTGAGAATCACAAGGATGATGCTGTTCTATTGTATGAATCTGAATCCTAAGAGAACAATAATGACTATATTTAATTTTTTGCATTCCAAAACCTGAAGAGATTTTCAACAAGGGATTAAACAAAAGGCATTTATTCCCCTGGACTTCCTACACATCATTTGACTTACACTTTGCTTTCCTCACTTATAAACTGAGGAAATAATATAGTGTATATATAAAGCTCTCAACTTAATGCAGGGCACTTAGTGATAAGTCTACTCAGGAACGTGATTGTTATGCTCAGTAGATAATTCAGATTAAGTAATTACAAAACTCTTAGGACGGAGCAACTAACTTGTACATGTCAATTAAAAGAACAACAGTGCACTTCAGATTCAACATATCAGTTTTTTCTGTTTAATATATTGTGGTCAATATATGAGAGTTACAAGGAGAGCATTAATTTTTTTTTTCCAACTGAATTATCATAATGGAATGAAGGTAGGTGGAAGCAATTCTATAACTTAATACTCTTACCCAGACAGAGCGTGCCAATTTTATGGTAGAGAAAACTACTCTAATACTTCCAAGGTAGCTATCACTCAGGCTCTGAAACTGAGTCAGAGAGAGACATTTTATTTGTTTTAATTTTTTTTTAAGATTTTATTTATTTGGGAGAGAGAGTGAGAATGAGCAGTGGGAGGAGCAAGGGGTAAGGGACAAGCAGACTCCCCCAAAATGCAGGGCTCAAAGCAAGGTGGGGCTCACTTCCAGGACCTCGAGTCATGACCTGAGGCAAAGTCGATGCTTAACTGGCTGAGCTACCCAGGCACCCCAGAGAGAGATATTTTAAAGCAAATCTTTGCTCAGGCCTTACATCTAGGTCTCTAAGTCACATGACGGATTTTCCATTAAAAATTTGCCTTTTTAAATAAATAAATTAGAGAACAAGAGATATAGACAACCTTGGCCTCTGTGGATTCTGTCCTACAAATATAAAGAGGCTGGCAAAAATATTGCAGGGGTCTTTCCCTTGAAAAGATAGTAGGAATTTCCCCCCAAATATGTCTGAACTCTCTCCACTTCTGCAAACTCCCTGGGACTCAAATTTGTCACTGTGGGAACCATCTGACAGTTTCTTTAAGTACCTCTAGACAGAGATATGAATCGGATTAGCTTCCTGCCTTGGAACAATTCTCCTCGGGGCTATACCCATGTGCAAAAAGTGCACCCAGATGTTAGCAAACAACTGCACTGTCACTTTTCCCCTTCCAGAATCCCTGTCAAAAAACACTGAGGAGTTAGGTCTATAAATATGCTGTGAATGAGATCCAGCAACAGAAACTAGTGTTGTTTATTCATAAGGTATACCAGACCATTAGTGAGAACATAAGGCTGCTGACATGGCTCATTTCCACATTTCACTGAAAGATCACAAAATGTTCCTGGGATATGCATTTTCTTTAACCTTTTTGAATGGATCAGGAAAGTCAACAAGGGACAAGGTATATAAGGTGAGAGATGAACACGACCTAGCCCAGTCTAATCCCTACATTGGCAGTTTTGAGCAATGTCACCCAGCTAGCTAGTGGAGAGTAAGAGATGGAATTCAAGTCTCCACTTGCAATCCTATAGTCCTTCTGTAAAGCCACATTCCCATCTCACAGTCAGTGGGAGCTAGAGGTAAAGAAGAATAGTCAGGGATATGCTAAGAAGCAGGTCATACACAGATTGCTGGTTTCCTTAAGAAAACTCACATTATGGTCTGTGCATCTAAAATCTCATTTCTGCTAATCTGAACAAAGGGAGCATCAAAGACTGACTGTCTTCCAAAACGCTCTTGTCATTCATTGTTGCCTTGTCTTGTTTTGCAAGATAGAAATTCTCAGACATGTGGCAATGTAAAAGTCCCTCGGGAGTTCTAAATTTCTTGGCCTGCAATCTTATGTTTAGCCATTTTTCAAGACCGAAGATAGTTATTTTAAGAAACAGTTCTGAAAAGACTTGAAAACTAGACAGACATTTCTTCTTTGATCTCCCAAATTGTTCTGCAACTTCTGCAACTGGCACTTGCTGGGCAATGCTTGAAGGTTTGGCAATGAGTGCTGGTAACTGCACTTTTTCCCCTTATCCCAGGCTTTATCTACCCCCTTCCTTCTTCCGTGCATCACCATGGTCAGTCCTACATATCTATTTTCTCATTTAGCTATCTCAAGACTCTGGTCAAATTTTCTTCTCCATTAAGTCTTCTTAAACCTTTCTAGCCTTCACTGTATCATCAAATTCAGTACTGAATTTAAGCACGTCTGATGTCACTCAGTGTTAGCACATCTGTGTCAGTTTCCTACTAGACTTTAAGTTTCTCCAGTAGACTCTAAGTCCCTCAAGGGCACAGCCATACCCTTGTTTTGTAGTTGCCATACAGCTTTGCGTATAGTCAGAGCTCAAAAATAAATACTGATTATTTTTATCCCAAATGCTTAGAGAATAGAAGTCATAATTTATACTTTTTGAGTATCTACCATAACATATCAGGCAGGATATGTAGATTTACTTGATTTACATATTCCACAGTTAGTGTACATTATAGGATATATAGCTGTATCTGTGATTGCTACCAACTAGATACCAGTAGCGCTGTCCCTACTCCTACTGTGACAACCAAAAATGTTTCCAGACATTGCCAAACATTTCCTTGGGGAGCAGAGAAGTGAAAACCATCCCTGGTTGAGAACCACTGAATGTATTACATGTAAAGCCATAATAGAGGTGCCAGTTGCAGAGTATGTTGTAACCTTTCTGGATCTCTGTGGTTTAGAGAAACAGGATGTCAATAAAAATGTAGCCCAAACATGGCTAAAGCTCATTCTCATCCATGGGCCCATTAAGGGGCATCTTTCATGCAGTCTGTTTTCAGGCATCTTATCTCTGAGGATAGGGTAAGGACTGAGCCACTTTTGTGTATTAGTGCTTCCTGTGTAAGCCTGAGCAGTCTTAGTAATGTTTGTAAAGAGGTGTCAGAGAAATAGCTCATTTTCTTTCAGCTCTTGAATACAGCAGCCATCTGACAAAGAAAAGCTGAAGGAATATTCCTCCTTCCCTGAGTGTGGGAGCTCTACCTTGGCATAAAATGTCATAGAAATTTGAACTCAGAGCCAAAAGATGGAGAAATAAATTATTCTATTAAAAGGCATTTTGAGATGACATGACCTATTCACATGCTGAAGACCAACATGGAGACAGAATTTCTCCCTGTCGGCTCCACTAACTACTGTTTTTGCCTCACAGCAAGCTCCTGAGAAGGGAACAGAAAGTTTGGCTCCATCTTTGAGGTTCACTGGTGAACCAGTAAAGAGACAAAAATGAATATAAACACTTCCTGAGAAGGTAACAATTAATTCTAAAGGTGGCAATTTATCACATGCAGCAAAGGGACACAGAAGACCCTCGGGTGTACTTTTTGGTGGCAATTCCTTGCTGCATCTGAAGCTCATTTGTCTCCCTTGCACACACATACACAAAAGAGTGAGGATGGAGACTTGGAGATGAGGAGAACAAAAGGGAAGGAGGAATGAAAACTCTGCTAAGGTTATTAATGGAGTGGATTCGAATTTCATGAATCTTAACATTCTGCTCTTGGCATGAGCAATTGATCATCTGAAATGCTACAATGCACTCAAGAATTAGGGCAAACTCTAGACAAGGAGGGGCTGGCCATGTGTCTTAAGGTCAGGCAGCCGGGCAATGGGCAAGCACCAGAGAAGGAGAAGGAGGGTGTGAAAGGAAAGGTTTGTTTTTTTGTCTCTCTCCCCTATTCCTCCTTGTATTTCCCATTTCAGACCCCTCAGTCCTCATTTCCATCTCTCTTCAATCAGGCTCCCAGAATTCATAAACCATGTTGTTAGGGAGATGAGGATCTGTAATTACTTATATATAATTATCTGTATTTACTCAGGATATTTTCAACTATTACCTCACGTCTCCTATATTGACACATTTCTCTCTGATATGTGCTGACATATATCCCAGGTCTCTTAGACTCCTGCTGTTCCTCCTAGGCTGCAATATCTTCCCAATGTGATGGACAGAAGTAGATAGTAAAGATATCAATACATACAAATAACTCTGAAATAAACTCATTCAAGACCATGGAGATTAGAGACAACCAGTACATTCCTTCAATATTTCAAGAGAAGAGAACTGACATTAATTGATGATCTCTTATATTCCAGCTATTTTGTTACACTTCACTCATCCTTCTACCCATCTGTTCATTATTCTTTTATTTAAAAAAATATGTGGAATGTGTACCAAGGAAGACACTAATCTAAGTATCTTCCCAAATAAAGCCTAAAGTCTCTTAGGAGAGGCAGATGTGAAAGAAGATTACAATACAGAATTAATAGTAGGACAATGATAAGTTCCATTACTACAGAAACATGTGGAGAGGCATGTGGATCCTAAATAAGATATCCCCAAAGAGGTAAGATCTGAGCTGGGTTTTTTTGGAGGCGGGGCGGGAGAAGAAAGATTAAGAGACTGGGTTTTCAGCAGAGAGACTAGCATGTTTATGGCATAAAAAAGGAACGTTCATTTGGGAATTCATGCTGACAAGCAAGTCAGCATAGCTAACACATTGTGTGGGAGGGGTGGGGTACAAGGAAATGGAACTGGGTAGAGGGTAGATGAATAGGCCATTCTAAAGAGATTACTTTTTTATCCTGAAGGCAATGAGATCCTTTGGCAGTTTTAAGCTAGGAGATGGCTCCATCAGATAAGCTCTGCACTACTCTGTGGGAACTACTGACTGGTGGACAGAACTGAAGTCCAGGATACCATCTGTGAAACTAGAAAAGTAATGATACCATGGTAGTCAGTGACAATGGGGAAGTGGGGGTGGACTTAATAGCTGCTAAATAGGTAAAAAGAGAAGTCAAGTTGACTCATGTAAACTTCCCATCAGTCCTATAAGGTAGATATTAATACTCACTTTACAGATGGGGCTCAGCAAGATTAACTTGCTCGGGGTCATTATAATAATAAACCAACAGAGATGTCATAAAATCTTTGATGTCTGTTCCAAAGACCAATTTCTCCTTACTGCAATGTGCAAGATATAGCTCTCTGAAGAATTCTTATAATATGTTAAATCCCAGAGATTAAAACTGAGTAAGAAGTGCTTCCTGGCAACAAGTTGCTCAGAATCTAGTAAACTATTAGAGACTTCATGCTACCACACTCCGTCTCTTGCCTTCATCTGAGCAGTTGGTCCTAGGATAGCTCTTTTACAATCTAATAATTTTCACAATCAGGAACAGAATCCAGATACTGAGTTTACAATTTTCCCTCCCTCAGATTTCATTCCATTACCTAAGTAATCCCTTGTACTGCTGTGGCTGGCCACTTTCAACTATCTGTAGCCTGTAATGTCACGTCTTCTATGTTTGCCAAACTCAAAATACTTAGCCCCCTTAATCTTTCTTCATAAGTCTTTCCTTCAATTACCCTATTCAATTCTGTTGCTTCTGCCCAGCTTACCTCCAATTTGTCTACATCTTGAAAAATTCTATGGAAGCAAAAGATAGAGTGCTCTCATTAATAATTCTGCTTAGGGATCCCTGAGTGGTGCAGCGGTTTAGCGCCTGCCTTTGGCCCAAGGCGCGATCTTGGAGACCTGGGATCGAATCCCACGTCAGACTCCCGGTGCATGGAGCCTGCATCTCCCTCTGCCTATGTCTCTGCCTCTCTCTCTCTCTCTCTGTGACTATCATAAATAAAAAATAATAATAATTCTGCTTATATGTCATGTATTTTCACCAGTTTCAAGCCCCTTTTTATTATTTGGGAATTTTTGCATGAAAATAACATTGTTTCTTGAGAAACCTGTCTATTTCAACTGTTCATTTCTCTGAGGAGACTCACATACCACCCACCTTTTCTATCCCAGAGCATAATGATGTTGAAGGAGAAGGAATGGTAAGTATGATTAACATACTACGAGGCAGTAATGATCTGTTTCTGGAATTATTTGGGTAGTGTGATTTTTTGTTGTTGTTGTTGTTGTTGTTGTTGTTGTTCTTTTAAGCCTACTGGAGGATGTAGGAAGAATAAAAATAAAATTTATTTACAAGATGTTTCTAAATGGGATGCATTTATGACATTCTTATAGGGCTTATTTGCAGCTCTTTAAAAATAATTGACTATCTAATTAGAGAGATAGATCGCATCGGTATAGAACACACATACAGATAAATACTGTTTTTTATTGCTTCCACTATCATAGATACAGAAACATACAGAGTGAAACTCACTCAATATTTTAACTCTTAAGTTTTCTATGTCTATACATATTTTCCAAAATGGGGTTTCAAACATGATTGAAAAGCTCCTTACTTTTATCATTTATTTATTTTAATATAATTCTGATTCTCTTAACACAGATATCTCCCATGGTATGTACACACACACACACACACAGAGACTGAAAGAAATTCTGAAGAATTCTTTCTCTCTGCTTGGTTGAAATACTCAGATAATATTGAGAAAAGTGTAATGGGTTTAATCTTTTTTACTTCAGATAACTTATCTATGGCTAATTTATATTTGCTTGAAGTATATTAATGGGAAAGAAGACTTGGAAATGGACTAGGAATCTAACTGATCAATCAATATAGATTCACAAAGCAGCACAGATGGGTTCTCCAGAGGCTTTGGTGTTAAATAGCAAGTCCAACCACTACCTGTTTAAAACATAGTGAAGGTTCTTAAACTCCCTATTCCAATCTACTTATCTGAGAAGTATGAAGCAGTGCCAATATAAAGCATGCATAGATGTTCATCACTATAAGTAACCACTACTAGAGGTACTGAAATAAGAGCACCCACCCAAGCCTAGGCTAACTTAGTGAGACAAGGTGGCAAAGAAGGTGGATAACTCACCATGGAGGCAGTATTTGAACTGAGTCATTGCAATGAGGAGTTACTCATTTTCCAGGCAAAGAGAGTGGGTAAAAGAGAACAATAAAGATAGTAATAGCTAACATGTATTGAGTGCCTACGATATTAGGTACTAATCTAAGCATTTTAAATATATGAACTCATTTTTCTCCTCACAACCTTATGGAAATGTTAATATCTTTATTATCTTCATTTATAAATGAATAAACATGCTTTGTGAATGTTACATGTTCCCAAGTAGAAAGAACACCATTTCTAAAATTATAGCAAGGTATGGCTAGAATTTTGGTGCATGTAAGAAATATTTGTAGATGAAACAGGAAAGGAAGGCAGGGGTATGAATCTATAATGCCTTATACCTATGATTCTACTTGGAAGGTGAGGCTATAATTTATGTAACTGTGATTTTCTCTGCAATAAATATCTATTACTTATTTAGAAAGGAAAATCAGTGAAAGTATAAAACCCAGGGAATCTGAGCATAAGGTATAGAAGCAGAGTGTGCTCATCTGAAGACAGATGAACACAAGATTTTGAATGAGGGGATGAAGGGATTCTCCTAAAGTGGGCACTGATCTGGGTAAACTTAGAGGTAGAGGAATTCAAAGCAACTCATGATTGATGAATATTTTCTCCTGAAAAAAAGTCACACTAGAAACTCAGTGATATAGATGTGAAGAAGAGTACTGAGTTGGGAGGTTGGAAGGATAATGATCAAGTTAGAGATGAGAGAATTGCTGATCAAGGAAAGGAAAATATTCAAAGATGAGGCTGAAGGCATTATTCCAGTTGGGTAAAGGGTAGAAACCTTTTGAAATTATCTAGAATGAGTACAATCAGAGGGAAAAGGGAGTTGAAGACAATAATGAGGGGAAATTTATAGACTAATGAGAACTTGCTGAAGTAGGAAAGCAAAATTTAAGTATGAGAATTGAGATATTAGAGTTTAAAGTTTCAGAGATTTAGCAGTTCAGGACAATGCAGGGTGAGGCCATCAAGCTCGGTTATTGCATAGAGGGGAGATCTGGTTTCTATCCTAGTTTAAGTCACTATCATATTTTACCTGAACTCTTGCAATAGTCACATAACAGATATCCAGGCCTTGTCTCTTTTTCTTTTACAATCTTTTTTAATGCGGCAGCCAGAGTGATCTTTAAAGAGCATAAATCACATCGTACCACTCTACTATTTAAGACATTTTAATAGTCTGTCAATGAACTTGAATAAAATAAAATAAAATTCTAACTCCTTCCCAAGGCCCAGTATTGTCAAGTCCCTGTCCATCTTTCAGACCTTACCTCAAACCATATCTCTGTTACTCATCTTCTCTCAAACTCCCCCAACATGTTTCAACAAAGGGTCTTCACATAACCATTCCCTCTGTCATAAATATTTTTCCTCCAGAATTTACATGCCTGAGTCTTCTTATCATTCATGTTTCAGCTTAATTGTTTCTTCAGATAAATTGTCCCTAAAGTAGCTACCCACCCACCACTAACCCCCTATGACATTTCCACTTAACAGCATTTGTCAGTACATACTCTATTCTCTTGTTTATTTACTGGCAGTCTCCATTCCTGCACCCAAACTGTATATTCCATAAGAACTAGAGTAACAAATTACAATTGTTGTAACCTCAAAGTCTAGAAGACTGTTTGGTCCATGGCTGGACTCACCCTACCCTCTCCACCCATGTTATTAAATGGGTGATCTGAGAGGCTGGGCCCATGAAGGATGGTCTACTCTTTGTGTTTGAGCCTTTTATTTTATAGTCATAGGTTTAATGTCTATGAAACTATAATTCAAGACAGAGACGATTAAGGAATTATACCAGTGAGCCCTGGTGAGAAAACAAAACCAAGAAAATAAAGGGCACAACAGTAGCCTGGGCACCTTAAACTTGATGATAAGCCATCATAGTCTTCCAGAAACCCCATGGAGCACTATTTGCAAAAGCTGTATTTTTGAGAGACATTTAAAACACAAACATTTTACACACTCAGAATTAAATTGCATTGCTTTCCTCTGATTTGCTAAAAAGATAAACTCTAAGGTAATAAAATAAAAGCCTTGACTTCCCACCAAGACTCTTTCTGATTCTTTTTCCTTAAGCTCTGAGGGTGATCTTACTACAAATTTAGTTTTAAACACAAACAATATATTGAATTTTGAGTCTGGGAAGGAAGTTTGAAAGAATCAACATATTGCTGACAGGCCAATACCATTTTTAACTTGGTTGGACCATGTGGCTGTTCTGTTACTGGTGGTGGTGGGGGGGACACCTTCATCAAAAAAGGTGAAAAAATAAGTGTTCTTTTTGGAGTCAGAATGGGAGTCAAAGCCATGATTGCTTTTGAGGACTAGGACCCAGAGCTTTTCTAAGGAAGGGATTGGATAGTTGATAGGTGTCCTTTGCCATTTCAAATATTTTTTTCAAAGCTGTAGTCCTGTTACCCACTAGTTGGTAAATTCTACACAAAGGAAATATACCATCTCCTCATACCAAGAAGAATCTTCTAAGAAAGTCTTGTCTTCTGAATGATCTAGGATAGCTTTTAAATGCAACACAGGAAACTGAATGTCCCATGCCATTTATTCTTAAATGGAGGGAAAGAATCATCTGAGTGAAAACTAAAGCAGTCTTAGTTTGGAAGCAAAGACTGTAAAAACTAGTATTCATCAAGGTTTGGGGAGAGGTGCATGTTATTATTACTAATAATCAGAACGATAATAAATGAATTTAATCCTAAAGCTTAAGGTATAATTGACAGTGTAGGCATGCAAGTCATAATTATCCAAGTCTCAGCTGTGCCTGGGCAGTGAGAGTAGGAAGAACTAGAGAAAAGAATTACAATTAAAAAGAAATTGACATATATGAATTGAATTGGGCACATTATCTCCAGCTTCTGGTTCAGAATTTGTATTATAAAATTAAATAGAGAGGCTAATTAGACTGCAGGAAGACTTCCACTGAATTCCACAGTTACCACCAGGGAAGAAGTAAAACCAAAGCAAGGAATGAGAAAATAGGAAGACAAATCAGAAATTTTAAAATAACAGATTTTTGTTTATTAGTGTCCTGCTGAGAAAACGAGTGAAAAACAGGATGGCTATAAAGTCCAGAAACCTAGGCACATATATATACTAAATGTTTTCTTACTATTACATGACCATTTGCTTGTCATCAGTGACCAGACATCTATGACAAATAGAGTGTCTGATCTGTTTAATGTGAATAGTTTATTAGCAAACATAGTTCAATATCCTATGTAAAATTGTGATAAACAGTATATTAATTTATTTCCAATATGGTCATGCCACTAAATCCATTCAACCAGTCCCACCACTCCATCATGGTAATGGGATGGTGCTTCATCTTGTAGGAAATATTTTGAGTGGCTTTCTGCTAGCCCTTCAAGTGTGGGCATTAACTGGGTCACTTAACATGGTCAAATTTGGAATTATTTCCAGACTTTATTTTTTATTTATTTATTTATTTTTTAATTTTTATTTATTTATGATAGTCACAGAGAGAGAGAGAGAGAGAGAGGCAGAGACACAGGCAGAGGGAGAAGCAGGCTCCACGCACCGGGAGCCCGACGTGGGATTCGATCCCGGGTCTCCAGGATCGCGCCCTGGGCCAAAGGTAGGCGCTAAACCGCTGCGCCACCCAGGGATCCCTATTTCCAGACTTTAAAGCCAATAGACCAAAGATTGAGAAACATGATGGAGTATGATCCTTACAGCAGAGCCTTAGCATACTCTATTTCTTTTTCTTGGAATACTTTTCCCTGACATCCTCTTTGGCCTCCCCAAATTCTCATCCCAAATAGTACAGTTCCTACATTGCATCCTCATGAAAATCCTCCCAGGTCAGAACATAAGCTCAGGTCCATTTCTGTTTTCTTTGCATCCTGTCCTCCATCATATTCGTCATGATTGTGCTTAAATACTTATTTGTGAAATTGGTTTGTTTTATGCCTTCTTCTCATGTCACTCTATGAAGACAGGCAGCATACATCTGTCCTATTTACCCTTGCATCTCTGTCTAGATTCTTCTACACAGTACACAGTCACCATTAAATATTTGTTAAGCAATTAATCTTTCTTTTTTTTTAATTCCCTAACACCATCTTGAATTCAAATTAAATACTAGAAAGACTACAAAGACCCTCTTTGCAAATACCACCTTTGCCTTAAAAGTGAAAACTGAAATAGAGGTTTACCAGGATCTCCACTGTTCTTTAAGAGAAAAATCCTTCCACCCACCACCTGGGTCTCTCTCACTTCGGGGAGTTTTGAGGAAGGCTGGGAGATCTGGTGGAGGCCTTGTTCCATTGTCAAATCATTCCCTCAGTCTCATTTCTTGAGCTCTTGAGGACACAACACGATTTAACAGTGCCAGATATGACAAAGCCAACTCTGATATTTTCTAACATAATCGCCTTTCATTGTACATTGCAAAGGAAAATGTCTCTTGTATTTAAAAAGGATGCTGAGATAGGAAAAATGTTTACAACAGAAGAAAGAAGAAAGCTCTCTTACAAAAAATGCCTAATGTGGTAAAAAGGAAAACAGAAGAATGCAGCCCACTGAAAATGAGGCTGGGGAGAGAGAGAGAAACACACTTTAAATTCCCATATCAGTGACATGATTGGCATTGTTTTATGTGATTTATATTTCCCTCTAATTATTATGTACATTGTTGATCACAACAAAAATGAATTGTCTAGACATTAAACACAAACTCCCCAAATTAAAAAAAAAACATAAATCTAAAAAAAAAAAAAATTAAATTAAATTAAATTAAAAAAATCATGAGTCTCCCTGTTGGAGAGATTCCCTATTGAAGTCAAAGGAAAATTTTATAGGTGTTTTCTTTACAGCTGTATGGTACTTTCATTATGGCTTTGGAAGTGAATTTTGCTATTTATCCTTTCTTCTTCACATATTTTGATCTATTTCAGAGCCTCCAGCAATCTTTGTTTTCTGGTTGGAAATGTTGATAGAAATGATTCCCTATAGAAATAGTCTTGGAAGCATCCTTACCATCTACACTCAAACTTCCCCTGAAACCTCCTATTTGTGATTTTCTCATTTTAGCCTTTAATCATCTCTCCTTCAATGAATGCGAACCTTTGGCTCATATTTAGAGTAATTAATCAAATCCTGTTTCTAGTAGGATTTAAATGTTGTGGCCATAGGGCCATAGGACCACAACATTAATTCACTGATATATATTATATATAATATCATAATTTACTGATACATATTAATTCACTGATATATGTTATATTATATATTATATATTATAATTCATTGATATATATGTGTGTATATATATGTGTCTGTGTGTATATATATATAGAGAGAGAGAGTGAGAGAGAGAGTGTGCGCACACTCTCTGTTCTTAGAATGTGTTACTCCTCTTGAAGGGCAGAAAATATGTGGGGGCAATTCTATCTATTTTAAAAGGTATCACTTATTAACAATCACATGTAAAGTGAAGTTAATAAATATATTACAGGGATAATACTGACGGAAGCAGAGAGCCAAGAGAACAGACTTATCAAACACTGTATGATGGAACTCAATGGCATGCAAACACGTTAACTGATGTTTCATAGCATAAAAATTCCGAAGTTATAATCTATTCTAATCCTTGCCCCTCTTCAAAAATACAAGCATCTGGTGTGTAGCAGAAGACTAAGCTATGCTCATTTCTGGGTGCAAAATGTTCAAAGAATTTATATACATTATTTAATTCATACTCTGAGGTGGCTAAAGAATGAATATGAGCATGAAAGTAGAAAACAAAAACAAAAAATACACAAAAATACATAAAAATAGAGGTCCCTAAGGGAACACAAAAAATAATTCAGTTTTGTCTCTGTAGACAGAAGGAATTGGTAATATGATAATTCCTACCAGAATTTTGCACTGATAGTAAGTTTTAGTATATAATGATAGCAATAAATTACTATGTGTTTTTAGTATGTTTCATAAATATTTCATATTTATTATTATACAAAATACTCAAGACTCCACTATACCATTTGTTACCCTCCAACTCCATGCTTTTCTGAAATTATAGTTGTTCATTGTGTGTGTTGTCAATCCTTAGCAACAGCTGACCTGAACAAATTATATCAAAATCAGGGTGCCAATACAGGGCAGCGAAAGACAAGTAACAACAATGGTACAAGAGCACAGGCTTAGGGGGCAGCAGCATGTGGTTCTGGAGACCTTATCTGTAAGTGCTAGCTGGGGTTCTGTTGATAATGAGTTGAGATTCAGAGAGACAGAAAAAAACAAAAACAAAAAGAAAAAAAGAAACAGGTGCATTCTAGGAATCCGACATCAAACTGTTATCTCAACAACTGCAACACTGGATGCCTGAAGACATTGGACAATTGCTTTCAAATTTATTTGTGAAGATGATTTCCAACTACAAGTTCCTCCCAGGGAAACTATTAAGGAGAGGTGAAGATGGAAAAAGATATTCCCCAGACAGACAAAATCTCAGTGGTTGTACTTTTCACCTACCCTTTCTCAGAAGCTACCGGAAGATGCACAGCTTCAGAATGAGCAAGTAAACTAAGAAAGACAAAACCTGTGATTTAACATAAAAGCAAAGCCCAGGGATTTCCTAGAATGAGAAGTAAGGACGATCTGAGATGGCAGCTAGAGGCTCGAGTCATATCAGATTGGAGACAGACAGAAGACTATCAGGGAGACTGCCAAGAAAAAAAGTATTAATGATAGGCTGCCTGTGGCATTTGTTTGTTTGTTGTTGTTTTATTGAAGAATAATTGACATACAATATTGTATTAGCTTCCAGTGCACAACATAGTGATATAACATTGATGGATATTACAACATGATCACCACAATAAATATAGTTAGCATTTGTCACTATACAAAGTTATTACAACATTACTGACTATATTCCCTATGCTACATTCCCTGTGTCTTATTTATTTTATTACTGGAAGATTGTGCCTCTTAATCCCCTTCATCTATTTTGTCCAACCTCCCACCCCTCCCCTCAGGCAACCATTAGTTTTTATATCTATGAGTTTGTTTCTGTTTTATCATTCTTTAGTCTTGTTTTTAGATTCTACATATAAGTAAAGTGGTACAGCATGTGTCTTTCTCTGACCTATTTCATTTTCCTTAATACCTTCTAGCTCCATCCACACTGTTGGAAATGTTAAGATTTTATTCTTTTTTATGGCTAAGTAATACTCCATTGCATCTATGTATATAAAGAGATAGGTGTGTGTGTACACACACACCATTTTCTTTATCCATTCATCTATCAATGAACACTTAGGTTGCCTCTGTATCTTGGGGACTGTAAATAACATTGTAATGAACATAAAAGTGCATTTGTCTTTTCAAATTAGTGTTTTTGTTTTCTTGGCATAAAAACCTAGAAGCGGAAATGCTAGACCACTTTTTTTATACGACATCCAAAACTAAGCTCAATGAATTAAAGACTTAAATATAAGACCTGAACCCATAAAACTCCTAGAAGAAGATAGTCAGTAAGCTCTTTGACATGGATTGTAGTGATATTTTTGGATCTGCCTCCTTGGGCAAGTTCAATAAAAGCAAAAATAAACAAGTGGGATTATATCACACTCAAAGACTTTTGCATGAAAAAGGAAAACAACAAAATGAAAAGGTAACCTACTGAATGGGAGAAAATGATATATCTAATAAGGTCTTAATATCAAAGATATATAAAGAACTCATAACATTCAATATATAACAATCTAATAAACAATCTCATTAAAAAATAGGCAGAGGATCCAAGCAGATATTTTTCAAAAGAAGATATACGGGTGGCCAACAGGCACATGAAAAGATGTTCGACATCACTAACAATTAGGGAAATGCAAATCAAAACTGCAATGAGGTATCACTTCACACTTGTCAGAATGGCTAGAATCAACAAGAAAATAAATACTGTGTGTTGGGGATGTGGAGAAAAGGGAACTCCTGCGCACTGTTGTCAGGAATGTAAATTAGCGCAGCCACTCTGGAAAACAGTATGGAGGTTCCTCAAAAAGTTAAAAATAGAACTATCATATGAGCCAGCAATTCCACTGCTAGCTATTTATCTGAAGAAAATGAAAACACTCTCTGCGTGTTTATGTTGAAAGAAGTTTCATGGCTGTGTTGGCTATAACACTGATAGGTGGATAGAAAAGTAAACTAATGAGAAAATAAGGGTGTCTGTTAACAAAGAGAGAGAAGAAAGAAAATTTCAGAAGCAGACATTTATTCCATTTTTTCACTCTTGTACCCTCAGTTCCCAGGATAGTGCCTGGCACATTCTAAGCATCCAGGGAATATTTGTGGAATAAATGAGTGCATGTATGATTTTACATTTTTCTCAATAAATGAAAGTCATAAAAATGTAAACTCAGACCAGTGATTCAATCAAAATGTGACAGAATTTTATTGGGAAATTGAAGGTGAGGAAGTGTGTGTGAGTTGGAAAACAGAGAAGGTGAGAAAATGCAATCTTTTTTTTTTTCCAGAGTCAGAAGATATTAGTTAATATATAACTAAAAAAGTCAAGAAATATAAGCATATTATTAGAAATACAGAGGGAAATGTCCAGAAAAGCATCTAAGAGGGTTGCCTGTGTAGAATATGACTACAAGGCACAGGAGATGGAGAAAGAGACTTCTGTGCTTTTGCTGTTATTTGCTTATTTTCTTTTAGGTCTCTAGATACTGCCTTCTCTTCCCTGTATTGTAGTATAGTTTATGTACAATATTATATTAGTTTCAAGTATACAACATAGTATTGCAACATTTATATACATTACAAAGTGATCACCATTATAAATCGAGCTACCATCTATTTGGAAGCTTGGATTTCTCAGGAAACAGACTCTCTGGGAGTCAGTTTTGTGTTTGGGAAGTTTGGGGAAGAATGCTATCAGACTCTAGGAAGAGGGAGGAGGTGAACTTCAATGCAGTTGCATCAAAGACTTCTTTGTCTCACTCACCTCAACACTCACATAGTGCATTCTAGCTAAGAGGCCCTTGCCAGCTGTGCAGACTTTGGACAAACCACTGAGTCTTTATATATCCCCCTAGCCTCATCTACTACTCACTGGATATGGGCACATCCACTAAAAGGAGCTTGACTTTGGGCAAGGTGGCTTCTTTAATCAAGGGCAGCTCCAGTGAAGGACTCAGATGATAGCCATTAGTTGACACTCCTAGCAGATCAAGTAATGATGCATCTGTTCCAATATAATGGTACCTCTGCACCAAAGTAATGGAAATCTGGGTGCTGTGTAAGGTTTTGAGCTACATAGATAAAATTAAATTAAACCACCAAATTAATACATGCTTATTGGTTAAATTTTAAAAGGTGGGAAAGTAATTTGCCCCTGGACATACAGCTTTTAATAATGCAATCAGAACGTGGAACCAGGTTGGCCCATCTCTAAAGCTCAATCAGTCGTGTTGGCCGAGTAACTGGAAAATCTCTGAGATTGTTCCACTATCAACATTCCACGAAACTAAAATCTCAAGCCAATAAACAAAATATTTGCAATAAATATTGTACACTTAGTCCATGAGATGAAAATATGTTTCAAACACAATCATTTTATGGGAATGTGGTTTACTATTGCCATCTTTGTTAGCAAAAAAAGAAACACTGTTTAAATTTGACACTTGTCTTTTCTGAGTAGAAATTAAAGACCTTATTCTTGAAGCTGACCTGTATAAATATAGGTGGCTAAGCCTCCGTCTCTGAAACTGTTATAGCAGATCAGTGTGCTAAAGTTTCTGTAGAAAACTGACTTAAAACATGAGCTCAGATTCAGAAAATATTTAAGAGCCCTACCAGACTGTGTGTTAAGACAGAGATATATTCATTCTTTGTTTCCCCAAGGCCTGGACTCTTCAGGTGCCCAATGTTTGTGTAATAGAATACATGCCTCACGGGGAAAGAGGGTTTTTGTCTGTTTTGCATTTCTATGGTCCAAGTGCCTAGAATATATACCTAGCCCATAGTAGGTACTTAATTTTACTCAAACATTTGTTAATTGAATATAAAATCTGACTAAAATTGAAGTTATGTGTGGCACTGCAGCTATAAATTCCATATCCTCATAAACCCAACTCCAGAAATACAGCATTTTCTAAATCAGATTATAGTACTTTCTGTCTAGGTTAATGAATTTGCCACTTTATCAGTAGACACATGTGTTCTGATAATGCTTTTAATATGGTCCCGTCTTTCCAACAAAAACTACTGTTGTGTAGTCCTCCTAAATAACAGAGCCAGAAATTACTTAGCAATCACCTTTTCTTTGAATGAGAAATGGGAGAGAATCAGACACTGTGGCTTACACAATACCTCCATAGAGAGCATTATTTTTTTTTAAAGTAATCCTTTCAAAAACTTGAAATCAGCCAGAATATGCAGGCAATTATATTATGGGAGTTACAGAGCAATGAAATTATTCTGTCCAGTCTTTTGCATAAGTGGTCAGGAATAACATTTGCATACGTTATATCATATTGATTCTTGTAGACAGAGACTCAATAAAGACAAAAGAACACATACAAAAATAAATGCCTGGGGGAAAATACAGAAGACACAGATGGAATCATCTATTATGTTTGGCTTTAAAATAAAACAAAAAAATAATAATAAAATAAACAAACCCAGAAATAAATGGTAACAACAAAACCCCATCCAGGTCAGTCCTCTTTAGTATAAAGTATTTCTACCTTGTCCTTGCTCATTTCTCCCCCATGAAATCTGCTTTCAAATGTCATCCCCTCCCTCTTGCCAAGCAGAATAGATAGGGCAGTAAGGAGCTAATAATGATAATAATAATAATGAGAAATGGCCTCATAGATATATTTCATGTTTCCTTCTTTCTCCTTGTCTTTCTTGGGAGGAATAGCTTCCCAGCCAGTGGGGCATTAATCATCAGAACAGCAGCTCTGAGATAAAGCCTGGGTGAAATTTCATTGTGCATTATAGTGTGAGTTGTAGGTGCATGAATATGTGTCTCTCTCAGTATCTGGAAGGAGAAAGTGGAGAGACAGAGGAGAAAAATCTGTCATTTTATATATTTATACCGCTCAAGATGGTCAGGACTGGTTCCCCATTGTTACTGCAGATTAAAATCATTCATGTCCTTCTGCTTTCATCAGAGGTCACCTCTCAGAAAGGGGATAAATATTATGACAAGTTAAATTCTACCTACTTTTTTTTTCCATCTGCCTCGGGGGCATGTAGCAGAGTAAGGGACAGGAGGATGGGGCAGTAGAACCAGGACTATCTGATGGGATACAGTTTTCTTTGTTAATCCTCAACTGGGTATCCATTCTCTCACTTATATAATGCTTTGGGTTAGAAGTTCCTGTTTTGAAGATCCCTGAATGAAGTTTGGGGAGACTGTTTGGGGGAGGTAGATATACTGATGTTACAACTGCTCAGCAAGGTGCTGGAAGTATCTACTAGCTCTCTGCTCCCCAAAGTGAAGTCCAGATACTACAACAGGACATCATCTGGGAGCTACCTAGAAATATGTCACCTTAGGCCCCAGCCTAGAATGGAATCAGAATCTGTGCTTTAAGAAGGTCACTCAGGTGATTTGTGAACACATAACAAATACAATTCATGAAGCACTATTCTAGCTAACACACACACACACACACACACACACACACACACACGAGCATCTTCTCTCTCCCTCCCTTTCTTCACACACACACACACACACACACACACACACACACACAGAGGATGAGAGAAGAGGCTGCATTATGTACACAAGTCAATCAAATTTCTATCAAGCAATTCTCTCAGCGACTGCTAGCCACCACAGATATGGTATGCATTTACTTCCCCAGCCATCTCATCCCTGCATGATGAGAAAACCAAGAAGAAGCTTACATTCTCCATTTAGCTAACAGAACTAGCTCTCTAGACAACCCAAGGCATTAATTAGAAGGTTTCAAAAGGCAGGGCTGTCATAACAGCTTCAGTGTGTTTCTAATTTTTACAATCATTCAAACATGCACCAGAGAGGTATGAAAGCACATCCCACCCCTCCTACAACCTTGTCAAAGACAGAATGGAAATATCCATCTTGAAGCCTGGCTAGCAATGATTTCTACTTGAAGTCATTTCCTTGCCATATATATAAATAGACACAAAGGGATGTATTTTAAGGAAAAAAATAGAATCAATTCTTGAATCTCAGTTTAAACTAGAATCATTGATTCTTTTTAACAACTCAAGAGACATTAAGTAGTTTATCTTCTACACAGGGGTTGTCATTGTGGAACCCCTTCTGAAAACTTTCAGCAAAGATGGTAGATATGAAAAGCATCATTATTTGTATTGTAATTTGAATCATATCAAATACATTCTATTAATTTCTCTCAACCTTAGTCATCCAATCCATGAAATGGGCAGACAGTTCTTACAGCAATGTTATTACAGAGTATTTCTGCTTGTTCATCTCCTCTGCTCAACTTTCCTTGTCTTTCCTCCAGTTCCTTTATCCACCCATCAACTGTATGCGCAATGCACCAGATTAGACATGGCTGAAGACATTTTAAAAAAATGTGAATCTACCCTTACGCTTGTAAGACAAGGAGAGAGTGGAAACCTAAGGGTGCTAGTTGCCATGTACTAGGCCAAATGGTTCATTAGTAACAGAAGAAAAAATAAAATGTAGATGCTAAGGAGACCTGTGTTAGAATCTCAATTAAAACAATATCATCGGGATCCCTGGGTGGCGCAGCGGTTTAGCGCCTGCCTTTGGCCCAGGGCGCGATCCTGGAGACCCGGGATCGAATCCCACGTCGGGCTCCCGGTGCATGGAGCCTGCTTCCCCCTCTGCCTATGTCTCTGCCTCTCTCTCTCTCTCTCTCTCTCTCTGTGACTATCATAAATAAATAAAAATTGAAAAAAAATAAAAATATCATCAACTTTTTATTAAGTTGCACCAATTTAAGCCCTTGATTTATGTTATCCTCACCATAAAGTTGGTGTTATAATCTCTGTATTTCAAGTGATGAAACTATGCTGTGTAAAGCAATACAGTCAAAATCCCACATCTGGTAAGTGAAGTCTTGGTTTTAACCACTCCTTTATCCATGAAAGAAGTCTCCTAATGCCTGCTTTAATGCACTCTTTCCTTCCTACCACACTCTGCTTCCTTACAGCTGTCTTTGCCGAATAATATTGGCCCCTTTCTCTGCATCTTCTCTTTACAGATAAGCATTCATTCATTTAACACATTTTTTCTTTTCTTCAACCAGCATTACTAAGGCACCATGCCAGGCACTCAAAGTCAAACTACATAGAAACTGTTCTTGCTCTCAATGTAGTGGTTTTTCATAGTATCTTCCATCAATGTTCTTTCAAGAGATTATGAAGACAGGTAACTATGGAGCCAGCTGAATCATAGGGTCATGACCAGGAATAAATGGGCTCATATAACATACTGAGCCATGACACACACACACACACACACAAAAAAAAAAAGAGGTAGCAAAGGAGATAGATTCCTACCAACCTATCCATACACATATGACCAGGTAAATGAGCCTCAAGTTAATTTTCTATCCAATGAATAGAAGCAGCGGGTCATTAAAAATAATCTTTATTTGACTATATTTAAGGATAGATTTTAGGAGAATTAAGAAATAAGTAATTTGGAAAAGGAATAAGGAGAAGAAATTGGAGAGGGAAAATGGGTTACACTTGCAAAAGTGTTCTTAAAACTCAAAGCGCTAGAAGCAGCCTTTGTTTTTATGATGACAAATAAGTCCTAAAGAGAATCTAAGACCAGAAGTAAATAAGAACAGTCTTGCCCACCAGACACAAAGGGACGTCTCTGGGACTCTCTATTCTTTTGTATTCATTCATTCATTCATTCATTCATTCATTTATCGAAAGAGAATCTTAAGCAGGGTCATGCTCAGCACGGAGCTCAACAAGGGGCTCAATCTCACAAACCTGAGTTCATGATCTGAGCTGAAATCAAGAGTTGGACGCTTAACTGACTGAGCCACCCAGATGCCCCTGGGACTCCATTCTTAAGGCAAAACAGAGCAGCAAAACTACTGTTAATGACCATCGCCACTGGTGACCCTCATCAAAGGGTGGGCCTGTGGGGGACAAGGTGCTTGGCAGTGAGATCCAGCCTGTAAATATTAAGAGGTATGTGTACTCCCTGAAAAGGTGCCTGTAGATTTGTATGTTTTGACCAATACTCAGGGTTTACTCTGTATTGTGGAGCTCTGTTAGTGCCTGAGACAAAGATCCTGCCACCCGGGAACTCACATACCACTAAGCAGAAGCAATAAACAAATAATTATGCAATATTTTTTTTAAATTTTTTTTTATTTATGATAGTCACACAGAGAGAAAGAGAGAGAGGCAGAGACACAGGCAGAGGGAGAAGCAGGCTCCATGCACCGGGAGCCCGACGTGGGATTCGATCCCGGGTCTCCAGGATCGCACCCTGGGCCAAAGGCAGGCGCCAAACCGCTGCGCCACCCAGGGATCCCTAATTATGCAATATAATGTAAGGTACACAGAACTGCTATGGCAGACAACAAAGAAGGGAGTGGTAGAGAGTGTTATTTTATAGAGGATGGGCAAGGAGGGCTTTTCTGTTAAGGTGCCATATGGGCAGAAATTTGGATGATGTGAAGGAGTGAGTCTTGCAAATGGCTAGGAAGAGCAGTTTCAGGTTAAAAAAAAAAAAAAAAGGCCAGTGAAAAGACACAGATGTGCTTGGTATGTTTAAGTAGACTTAGCAATAATGAGGTACTCATCCAAGGTGTCATATTTAAGGGGTGCTCCCAAAATCATTTATTCAAGATATATAATATCTTATTAGAATATTTCAAGGTCAATATCCATGCAAAAAATTCAATGATAAGCAAAATAACATTTTAAATACAGACAAGATCCAACTCTGCAACTGCACAACCTTTACTTGCCTTTCCTTTATCTGGGCCCTGTGTTCAAGGAATATCAAGAAGACCTGTGTACCTGGGGCAGTGTGGCAGGAAATATGGAGAGAGAGAGCAAGGAGGTGATGCATATATCACACAGTAAGGATTCTGACTTGGCCAAGTAATAGGTCAGGTGATTGGTAAAACCACCTGGAGCTTGAGAATTTGCAAACCTCCACAGTGAGTAGCCAAGAGCTGAACCCCACTTCTCTCCCAGCTATTCAGATGGCTCAAAATAAGTTCCAGCACTTCATCAGGAGTTCTGATGGACATTCTATCCTATAAATATTACAATGTAATTAGAAGGGCATCTCAACAACTTGTAGCAATGTGCAGACTTCATCTTTATTTGCAGATGAGGACCTCCTCAGGGGACCCTTTAAGGGACTAATCTCAGTTTGGGGGAAGTGCTGATCCCATCCACTAAAATTAAAGTATTAAGGAGGAGACCAAAAGAAGCGACACTATGTTCTCTTCCCTGGACTATTTGTACTACCAACACAGGGGTACTTAAAAGGTAGGTAAACCCATCAAGCTTGCTTTCTCTCTCTCTCTTTTCCATGAAAACGATATAGTTCCTGAGAGAAAATGTCACTGGAGTCTTACTAGCTAACGACAAAATTAGAGTCCAATTTCCTTCCCTCCAAATTATTCTCTGAGAGGGGAAAAGAAAGTACCTGTATGAGGGTAAGGAAGGAGGAGACAGAAGATGTTTCTTGGCTGGCAGCTAAAGTCTAATTAGACTGACAAATCATCAGTGCCTTCTCCTGTTATAAGGTTTGGCAGGAAAGGAACGAGCCCTGGAGCTGCACATTATGTAAGGCTGTTAATCAATATTAGTTGAGCCCTGATCCTAAAAATAAACTTCCCCTGGAGGTTCTGTTGTCTAGTGGTAAAAGTGAGGGCTTTTTTTTTTTTTTCTCACTGTGTGGACTCCTTGTCTCACTTCTATCAAGCTGGTGGCAGCAATGAAAAGGTGGAGGGGCCCAGAGGGGATGATTCCTTGGGTAAGTACAACCATTCCTGATACAACATGATCTACCTCCTGTTCAAACATGGTATTTTGGATGAGGTAGATAGATTTATCTTGTATTCCAATCCAAGACAGTTTGATTATTCAAAGAACTTTGAGAAAATTTGGTGTTCTATCCAGTCTCAAAATGCCATTGGTAACAACAGACTGTAAATGTGTGGGTCACATGTTCTGTTAAACCATATGAAATTCCTGATATTTGAGCATTTCAGTCTATAAAAATGGCAATTTCATACACTTTACCTTAATAGAACGTTTTGTATGTAATAACCATTCAGCAAAGCCAAATCTCACTTCAGAAAATGAGAGAGTTTCCCACAAAAATGTCTTCTAATTGATGAGTTTAGGGCTCTGGTTCAATCTGGGGCCCTCAGAGGAATCCTGGGTGATTATGGGGTTGTGTGGGTGTAGACAAAATTGTTCTTCCTGTGCTTGGGAGAATTAAAAAAGGAAATTTTGTTTAAAATGGAACAAGGAGACCATGCCCCACCACTCTTGCAGAGCCAGCAGAAAAAGAAGGACCTTGTAAGTTGATACTACTATAGATGACTTTATCAGCAGGAAGAAGAAAGATTTTCTCCTTCACTTGGAATAGTCTAGTCAAAGAGACTGCCACAACTCAGCCAATGAAAAGCCACTGCACTTTCAACTTCCAGTTTACTCCAATACATTAACTTTTCATAACACACTTCCCAACTACCTCCTTTCCTCTATAAAACAGCTATCCTCTTCTTTGTACTCCAGACTTGCCTATGGTTTCGCTGTAGCTTGCTCTCAAATTGTAATTCTCTATCAGTTGCAAATTAACCCATTTTTGCTGGTAAAATAACTGAGTTTTATTTTTAAGGTTAATATGCTTATCCAGTCATACAGAAGTCTAAACTTTTTGAGGATCTGTGAGTTCTGGGAGAGCCCTTGGTTTGAAGTTGTTTCCTAGTATCTAGGATTTAGTGAAAACTTATAGGGTAGGTCATGGCCTAGGATCTTTTTATGCATGTTGTATTTATTACTCACAACCATGGAAAAGTACTTCATTTTACAGATAATGAAACTGGTGTTTAGAGAGGCTAATTGACCTCCAAGAGATATACAGCTAAGTAACTGGAAGAACCTGGAATCCAGCCCAGGAATTCTGACTCTAGAGTGCACCCCCTTTCCCTCCAGCATACTAGAACTCTACCTGGAAAATGCTGTATGAAGGATCAAGTTTTTAATCAGTGTTTTTCTTTGTTTTGTAATCATCAATATCAAGGCTGAAGTGAGTTTTTTTTACTAGCTCTGGTCTAAAACTGAGAGCAGACCAGAAGGAGGAATTTCCATATAGGTACAGTTACAAAGCCTGAAAAAGTGGCTCGCCCCTGGAATTTTTGAAAGTGGTTCATGCTCAACTGCCAAATTTATGAGTTTGAGGTAAGAATGAAATCTCAGAAAACTCTCAAGTCGTTCATTTCTACTGTTTGTCATGATAGTTCCAATCTGGCTGAGCATTGTGATTTTCTGGTACCAGGCAGCACTGGCCAATGTCAGGGTGACTTCACCAATGCCCAGCACAGAAAAAGTGGGTCATGACCAGTATCCTGTTAATAGCTTATAAAGGATTCCAAATGGTGATTTGCACAGAACACATAGAGTTCTTTCTTTACTGATAACGATTCAGTCTGGAGGCTGAAGTTAAGAAAATACACATTATTTTTGGAACTATTTCTCTTTTGGCCCTTTCCTGCCTCAAAGGGACATTTTAGTCCAGGGGACTACAAGTTAACAAAGACTTTTATTTCTCACTTTTGCCTTCTCTCCTGAATAGGGACCAAGGAATTTGAACATAAACTGAGTTGAACTTTTCCATTTTAGAAGCTGACCCATCAGTGTCATGATAGTAACCCTGACACTGAGGTCAGTTGTAATAGAAGTGCCTGCTTAATTTCTGGGGCAATCCCTGGAAGTAAGATGTTCAGAGAACCTAATGCAGTTCTCCTCATTAGTCCTCTCCAAATTAGGGGAGTATTGGGCCACGGTTCATAGAATCTGGATCTCTTGCCTTTCACAGATCTCTCCTATGCATTCTTTGTTCTTGTTGGACTTGGCTATCTCTCTCAGGAATTATCATCCCTGAGTTTGACAACTTAGCTTCTGACATTTAGCTAACCTGAGATTTGTTTCTCTTTACCATGTATCCAATTATACTCATTCTACAAGGCCCAGTTCCATTCCCACATTATTCATGAGATCCAGCCAAATCATTCCATACAACTCCCTCATTCTCCCCCATGCCGGCACCATTTGTAGGTCACTACCTCATATTGCTTGCTAATATCAAGCTCCATCATGGCAAAGATCCTGGATTTTTTCTCTTTGTAACCTTAAAAACATGTGGATAGATATATTTCATGAAGAACATAGTCTCTGAGGCCCACAAAACTCCAGGTTGGTTTAAAATGAAAGAAAAAAAATTAAAGATGGGAAGTGAGCTATCAGAGAATTTCATTCCTGAGAACTTAGGAACTTTTCATTTGCAGTACTGATTCCAGCCTCCAAATTCTACCGTGAGTCTCCTTCAAATCTCTATCCCCCCAAAAGCTCTGAGCCCCCAATCTGAACTACAGATACTATTAGTAGAAGCAGCCCTATTTTCTGAGGTAGATCCTTGCTTGAGAGGATACTTTCATAATAAATGTTGGGGATAGAATAAAATAAGGTTAAAGCAGATTTAATCTCACTTTACAAGATGTACTTGTTTTTTTTTTTTTTAAAGATTTTATTTATTTTTTATTTATTTATGATAGTCACACAGAGAGAGAGAGAGGCAGAGACATAGGCAGAGGGAGAAGCAGGCTCCATGCACTGGGAGCCCGACGTGGGATTTGATCCCGGGTCTCCAGGATCGCGCCCTGGGTCAAAGGCAGGCACTAAACCGCTGCGCCACCCAGGGATCCCACAAGATGTACTTGTTTTAAGCGTTTTACATATATTAAAACTCAGTTAACCTCACAACAATCCCTCAATATAAGCTGTACCCTACTAGTATCCTTCCCTCTCTCTAATTATACAAAGTGGTAGATTTAGGTTAGTTATAAATTCTTGCTATCCTCCCATCAAGAAGTGAGGTTTATATTTCCTTTCCCTGTAACTTAGAAAACTGGAAAAACTTTCTCTAGGACCCTTGAACCTCCATGAACTAAAAACTACATAGAGATCGATGCACCCAGCTGAGTCCAGTGTTTCTAGTTAACCCACCAAGACAGAAGTGTGTGAGTGAAGCCAGATTCTCCAGACCGGAGCAGCCACTGAGCAACCTCTGTCAACTCCATGTTGGGCAGAAGAATTGCCTTGCTGAACCCTGCCCAAATTTCTGAGCCACAAAATTGTGAGATCCAATGACACAGTTGCTATTTTAAGCCACTAAACTATGGGAAAATCCATTCCATAACAACAGTTAGCCACAACATATGACTCAGAGTCACTTAACTAATATGAAGAAGATCTACATTTTAAACCCAGGCAGCCTGACTCCAAATACATGCATTTAATCACTGCTATGGCCTTACCACTGAAGAAAAATTAAAATTGTCCAAAACACACTGATCATTCTAGAGGGAAAAATGTAAGCCATGCCACTTCTGGTTGTTAAATGATGATAAGGTATGTAATAAGGCCTATTTTGTTTTCCAATCTACTCAATAAATATTCAGTGAGCACCTACTCTTCCTGAATACCATCACTCACTCACCTGCTTTCTCAATGTACTCACCTGCCTTCTCAATGCATCCCCCTGCTTTCTCAATCTTAACTTTTTTTTTTTAATATTCCAGGGAGGACCTAAACACACTCCTCTTCCTCCAGCTCTTCCTCCTCCTCCTCCTCTCCTTCTCCTTCTTCTTTTGTTAAAGATTTACTTATCTATTTTAGAGAGACAGTGTGCAGGAGTGGAGGGAGGGTTAGAGGGAAAGAGAGGGGAATCACACTCCCTGCTAAGTGGGGAGCCTGATGTAGGACTTGCTCTCAGGACCCTGAGATCATGATGTGAACTGAAACAGAGAGTCAGATGCTTAAATGACTGAGCCACCCAGGCACCCTTAGACACACTCTTCTTAATATAGGGTAAAGACCTGATATTTGGGTACCATAGCTATAATTTAACACAGTCCATGTGATACACAAGCAGTTCTGTAACAAACTAGAGTTTCAGAAAGATCGAAGTAGTGGTTATTTTCAGGAGGCTAGAGCATGTCAACTCAAAAACTGTTTATGTTCACACACAGGTAAGAGCAACACTGAAAGTGCTTGGCAGTTTTCCTTTGATCTGAAATCAACACAAACCAAAGTCAATCAGAAGTGAATTGCTCAAATGATGTTTTCTTAGCTTATGCTTAAAGAAGGAACCAGTAGATTGTTGTATAGCCAGAGGGTTTTACACCAAGATTTTAATGCTAATTTTATTTCTACTGGAAGAGTCTCCTGGTCTATCAAGGCAATCAAAGCAAAGGAAGACGGAACAGAGTATCATCTGGAAAAGGTTGTAAGATTTCACACATAATTGGCCTGGTGAACATGAAATCCAGTATTCCCCCACTTCTTTTTTCCCCACAGATCAAATTTTCATGAGCCCAGTTCACTCAAGAAAATTAGCTGGGTCACACAAGGATACATAAGAACTTGTGAGACTGACTGACCTTCCTCATCGAAAGTCTTCAGAGTCTGGGAATTGTCCTAAATCTAAGGTCCCCAGTTCTAACACAGGCTTGGTATAATTTGTACTTGAGGTCAGAAAAAGTTTGGAGACAAGGCAGGCTACTGAGTTTTTATGGAGCCCAGGACAAAGTTTGTTTGTTTGTTTGTTTGTTTGTTTATTTATTTATTTATTTATTTATTTATTTATTTATTTATTTTTATTTTTTTTAGGTTCAAGTTTTTATTTAGGTTCCAGTTAGTTAATATACAATGTAATATTAGTTTCAGGACTAGAATTTAGTGACTCATCACTTACACGTAACACTCTGTGATCATCACAGTAAGTATTAGGGCAAAGTTCTTATGGCTAGTTGGCAAGAACAAAAAAGTCCAAAATTCTTGGCATAAAGTTATTTCTTCTAGCTAATCTTTACAAAGAATTTGGAGCTTTTTGATCCCTCATCCCACTCTAGTACAATTCTATTAGCCTGTTGTCTTTTCTCTAAGAATTTGCATTTACACATCCTTAACAACAAGAATGTCAACAGATATATAACTCATCTTTATGGCCATGGTAGAAGGAAAAGGAAAGATATGTAGATGAAATCTAATTATCACTGGATGCAAACGAAAAGAAACTCTAACAGGAGGTAGTTAGAAGGGTATGCTCCAGCTGTCCACATCTTCCAAAATGACAATAGATTTTATGATGTTCAGAGTCATAATCACTTGCAAGATTTTGTACCTTGTACCCTACTCTTATCTGCAAGTTTAGCTTCCTTAGCTTTTGGAAAGACTCACCCACTGTTCTCCTATTTGTGTATTTGTTGCAGGAGGAAAAGCCAAAACCTATAATTGCCATGGTTTAGTCCCTGAATCCCTATGTAACATTAAATCCTTCTGAGGTCAGTAAAAATTTGGCCTTGAAAAAGACAACAGGACCAGCCACTCCTATGAAGAAAAAGCCATTTGTTCCTCTGCTTCCCACAGAGTTAGCGGAATGTATTACGACAGAAACAGAACAAGTCTACCAGGACCTGTGCAGACAGAACTATCTGTTCACCAACCATAAACAGATCTGCTCTTGAGCTATAGAGAGTCATAATAGAAATATATATTGCCTTTTATCTTCTTTTCAGTGAGTAGAGTGAAGTGTCAGGAGTTATTGCTTTAATATCAGTAGAGAAGAAGCCATTTCTTTTTTGAGCATGTGCATAGGTATACATGTAACAGCACACACAACTATAAGACTGCTATGCTAACCCGATTCTTAGTAGCCATTCTAAAATACATAAAATTGGCCTGATAACATCATCAGTGCATACAGCCTTGAATTGTTCCCATGAAATCATGTAAAGAGCTGCCTGGATATTTCTACCCAAAGAAAAGGGAAAAGGAAGACAACACTTTTACCTCTACTTAACTCGCATAAACTTAATTCAGAAGAATGAGAACATATATGGGGTTTAATTGATTATTGACTTTATGTTTACAGTGCCCACTGACATCAATGAGAGGGTGATGTCAAAGACTCAATTGAGCTCCTGGATAATGTCTTAAAACTAAGAAACAGAAAGGACAAGTACTGATCTACTGAATCTTCTATAAACACTAACTAGGCTCAGGGTAATTTCCCCCACAAGCAATTGGAATGTCTTATTTTATGCCACGGCATTTAAGGCTAATAACTCGATTAACCTCCTATCCCCTACTAACTAGATTTATGAAATGCCAAGGGAGCCAGCAAAGCATTAAGCTTTAGCTTGGGTATAATTACTTTTAAGTGAAAAAACAAAACCATTACCACAAAACTAAAGACTTCCTACATAGCTAAACTCAGACCTTCACAATATCTATTGTCATATAGAATCTTGGTCAAATATAGAAGAAACAAAATAGATAAAAAAATAACAAGTGATTGGTCAACACTCAATAACAAAAGCAAAGATTACATTTTATAAGCATTAGTTGAACTTCTAGCTTCAATTGCCCTTGATTTAATGCTACCTATTGGTCTTAAAACTTAACAATTCATGTTTCAGCAAATCCATCAAGAGGATGTGAATAGAACTGAACTAGGATATAGTCTCTCCTATGATAACAAATTTTCCTTTCCCCTTTTTCCCTTTTTACTACTGAAAAGAAAAATAATTAAATAAATGGAGGAGTATTTCATACCGAAATTGTTAGCCGTTGCTCATTTTGAATAACAGCTTTACCATTTTGGCAATAAATATGATAGGAATAATACCCTATAAGTGCACGCAAAACTTTTATAACTTCTTTAGCAATGAATTTGTCTCTCTCTACTCCTAGATCTTATTACTGTGAAAATCTGTAGGCATCTTCCCTACAAACATGGTAATTCGGACTCTTTGGCAACATAGCAACACTGATATTATAGTAACATCTCAAAGACAAAAAAAAAAAAAAAGCAGAATCAATTAAGAGTTGGAGAAAGGCTTACCTGAATGCTTGCTGTAGAGCGATTTTTGCGGGTTGTGGTAGTAGCCATTGTAGTGGTGGTTTCCATGACAGTAGTAGACATTTCTGGTGGCATGGAGGTCGTCTGTGTTGTTCCCAAGATTGAAGGGACTTCTCCCACCAGTCGGACACTTCCATTGATTTTAATATTAGGGTTATTCTCAGCTGCCATGTTCAGTACTTTCAAACCATCGTAATAGAGCCCAGAGAGCTGGCCTTGGAAGAGACGTCCTTTGTCTTTTCCACCGATGGCTATTTGCGCCTGGGTGTTGAAGATGGTTAACTGCCGGCCTAGTGGGTTGGGTGGAGGAAACATTATTATTCCCATATGTTATTTTTCTTTGCTTTACCTAGTCTGAATGGACCAGGTATCAAAAAAGGCTTCCTTGAGCAATTGAAGGGGAGAAAACTGGATAACAAAAATTCAATGAATATTAGCAAGTAACATTTCACTATGTTTATCTCTTCCACTGTCTAGCTGGATATCTTAGATAAGCTGAATAATTTAGTCTCTATTTTATTATTGTGAGGAAAGAGAAATCTTGGTTCAATGATGTACAGTATCGCAGTCTTCTTAGGTATGTAGTTGTGAATGACAGAATGGAACCTCCAAATCAGGTGATGACAGTAATAAATACCAATTGCACTAAGTTTTAACCTACAAAGTTATATAACAGCTACTAAAAGAATTATATATGGCAAACAAAAACTCAGTGAGGTAACTCAGGACACTGAATTAAAAAAAAAAAAAAGTCTGATAATTAAATAAACTGAAACTAAATTAAATTCCAATTAAAAGATTTGGATTCACTGCATACTTACAGAAATAAAAGTTTACTCACCAACACCTCATTTTCTAGAAATCTTCATGATACATAATATTCTATCTATACTCTCTGTTTAATAAACATCACAACAGATAATTTCCTATCTCTTTTGGGGAGGGATGGAATTATGGTCACACAATTCTATCTTTCCCTAAAACATGGGAAATAAGCAGGTGTTGATAATGTTTCTGGGATGGGGAAAGAAAATAATGTCATTCCAAATCAATGAATTTTAAAAGAGAGGATGGATATTAATGAAAAAGAGCAACACAAAAAACTCCTTAAAATGGTATAAAGGTATGTTAATGTGTTGAAGACTAGCAGTAGTTTAACTTATTTGGAGTTCCCATTTGGGGAACCATTTGTGCTTCTGTGAATAGAAAACTATCAGAATGAAATCATGACATAATAGTCTAGAATAGTGCAACTCAATTTATCTTCTTACCAACTACCTCTACTTAAAAAAAGACTCTCTTAAGTGCTAGATTTTTCCCAGAAAAACTTATGCAGCTTTTTAAGGCTAAGGCATTCTATGCTATTATTTCTTTGGATTATTTCCTTCCGCTTTTCCATATGGAAAAGGGGCAGAAACTTATTAATGGAATTAAATATATCCTCTTTGAATTTTTCTTCACTTAAATCAGTAATCATTCTTAATCCAATCACTTGATTTATTTTAGCTATAAATGACTGGGATGTTCTGGAATATTTCTGCCTGCTTATTAAAAGGGAGTCTAATTTTAAAAGACTAAGGTTTTTGCACCACTATCTCTAAAAAGAATAGAGGCATACTGTAATTTTTGGGCTCTTAACCTCTACCACTAATACACAGTCTTAAAATCTATACAATAATTAGCTATCCTTGAATTTCTAGTATATAACGTGTAATGCCTTCTGAATGTATAATAATGGATGAAATGGAAAAGTCAAAAAAAGGAAAGTGTATATTTTCAGAGGGAATTCTTTATGCAAGAGTGAATTCTGCTCATGGAACAACTCTTAAGGGCATATTAGTCAAGAATGATTTATAAATAATACCTTTTTGAAAGTGTTAAATACTGCTGTATGCAGAATAGAACAAAGAATTTTGTTATAGTGAAAATTATCTGCACTCTCTAAAAATATTTGGAAAATGAAAATGGAATCTGTTGGATTTTATAACAGAATAGTTCAGATCCTAAGGGAAATTCAAAATAGATCTAATGGATTTCTATTATTTTCCTACCAATTCCTTCAGTGCCCTGTGCACATGCAACATCGCCTGCCCGATGGCCTCTCATTTCTCACACAAGATGCAGCAAAATGTTCAATGCACAATAACACTGGATAATGGGTTGGAATTCAACTCTCTCTACTATCATTTCTTTGACAATAGCTTTTTGAGGGGGTCTAAGCTTACTGCAAAAGAAATGCCATGATGGAAGAGAATAAATACACCTTCACCCTTGCATAGGCTTTTGTGGGCAACTTAACATAATAAAGAGGAGCTGCCCAAAAGGAGATCTCTAGGACTCAATTCAGTAGCTTACACCAGATAGACCTAATGTTAAGCTATCCTTTCTATTCACACCACTGTCGGCCAACCATAATATTTATTCATCTCCTTTTTGGTATATGCTTTAGCATGGATGATCAGTGAATAGGGATAGCTAGTGATAGGCAAGAAATTTTATATTTCTGAAAGTACTTCACACCTGTAATGATCCTCACCTTATTTTTCTAGTGATATTATTCTGCCAATTATTACAAATAAAAAGAGGGTCAGGGAGAACTGAAATGCAAAATTGAATTACATTGGCTGGAAACAATGGATCTCCTTTATTCCAGTTGCCATAGTATACTGCATAAAATGGTCTTTCTTTGTTCAAGACTAACCCATGCTTAGAGAAGGGCAAGGCATGTTTCCACAGACGAAGCCACTGTTCCATGATTGGCTATTGCTGCATTCCCAGAGAGATCTAACTGTTTCTTGAGAACAAAACGCTCGTGGGGTGAAATAGGGAAGGAGGTTGTCTATCCTTCCATTTTTCATCATGCTATAGGAAGTGTTTGGATTTTTTGTTTGCTTGTCTATTTTATGGTCTATTTCTGGCTAGATCTGTTTTTCTTCTGTTTCAAGATGCTTTCCTAGCCCTTTGTACCTTGGATTAGGTAGTTCAGAGTAAAGCTGACAGTCACTAAAGTAATAATGGGAAACTCAGTCTCCTGCCAGTTTTTCCTCTGATCAATTTACCTCTCTCAGCCAAGGAGGAGTAAATGAATAACTCAGAACCAGTCATCACTACCCTTTCCCTATGAAGGGTTATTATAAGGGACTGACTGGAGCAAGTTTTATCATTTGCTCAAGATTTCTCAAAAATCAATGTCAGATCTCATTATTGTCATTCATTATGATCAATCATGTGTTTTACAATAAGCAATTATGATATCTATATCCCCAACTAAGAATTGTTCTATCATTCACAATACTAAATTTGGTTATACTAGTACAGGGCTTATAGCAGGTTTCTTTTTGTTTTGCTTTGGGTGCCCATCTCCTTGGAAGTCATTTTTGTTACCTCATTTGGATATCAAGTTCACATACTGCTTAAATTAAATCTTTGCACGTCTCCAGTCAGTGTTACACAAAGACTAATTAATTAAACCTCAGAACACCCTTGGGGAATAGGCAGTATTATTTCTCCTCTCCTTAGATGGGAAATCTGAGATATAAAGAGGTTAAGTGGATTGTCTAAGGTCAGAAAGTATCAGTCAATAGTAGACAGAGCCAGAAAACAGACTCAGGAATGCTGTGACCCAGATCTCTTCTCCAATGACAGAAATAACTCCAAAGAGGCATTCCAAGTACTTCCTGATACGTCTGCCTATTCATCCTTCCATCTTTACCCTCTTTTACTCATTGTCTTTACAAGGTCTTTTGGTATATATTTTCTACTCCTTTTGAAGAGAAGGTTAGCTAGACAGAGGAAGGGGTAAAGCAATAGAATGAATAGATGTTACTCACCCAATGCGTAAAAAAAGTAATTTCAGTTAAAATAATGTAGAAGAAAGAACCTCCAAGTTTGCAAATAATCATTTTCAATATTATGTGCATATATAAATACATACATATTTGGTTAAGAAACTAGCAAGCCACCCTCCATTCCCACCTGAACCACCCTTCCCCTTCGATTTGTCATCTATTTGAAAGTGTCCTTCTATATGAAAGCCAACTAATAACAATGCTATCAGAAGGAAAACTAAAAGCCTACTCATAACTTTATAATGGTTTATACAAATGAAAACGCCTGGCATGCTCTTAAACTTAGACTTCAAAAGGCGATGGAGTAAAAGAAAATATTATTAACATAAAATCGAAAGAAAAAAAAGTTCTCTCAGGCACATGAGACTCAGACATGCATCTAGTTTTCTTCTCCTTTTTAAAAAGTGAGGCAATCATAGTCTTTAATGTTAAAGGGACTTTATGAGCTGGTGATTACTAAACAAAATTATTTGCTTTTTAGAGTTATTCTTAATTTATTTTTAATTAGACCACATACGTTAAAAACAGGGCAAACAGTTAAGACTTAGTGAGGATTTTCCGTGTTTAAGGGTCTAAATGTTGTCACCCAACTTAAAACTGTAATTAAGTTTGCTTAAGTTGCATATTAATATATTCAATTACTTTTTATGTATAACTCAATCAAATCTCTATAAATTTTAAGAACTCACTGAAGGTCTTGAGACAAGAGTAGCTTACACTGGCTCAGGAAAGAAGGGAATAAATAGTTTCCGGAAACAGAGCATTCTCTTCATTGAAAGGTAATAGTTTACATCCTAACAAACAGAAGCCACACAGAAAATTCTAACATCAGGTATAACCGCTGCCCTCTTTTATTAACAAAGTGGTTGTTTTCTTCAGGAAATAGAACTGCTGTTTTGCCTTTCATGAGCCTTTCTTTTCCAACTCATTGTCTTAGCTACTTCCACTTTTGTTGCATAAATATCAAACCCATAATGGTATTATACAACCAAAGTGTAAAATAAGCTTCTTCTTTTTTTTTTTTTTTTTTAGTTTCAGTCAGCAACTAGGACACAATTAACCTCTTATGAAATACTTTTGCCTCTGTAAGTTTGAATCTAAAGGCAAAATTCATCTTTCTCATACTTTCTTCATTTAAAAACAAATGTTAGAAAACACTGCTCCCCTTATAACATTTGTCTTAAGCAGTTTAAGTTACAAGAGTCGATCTGATGATGATTTTTTTTTTTTTTTGTTATCCACGCTAGAGAGTAAAGCCAAAACAGCCTCAAGATGTAAGTTTAAAGAGTACTTTTGAAATTTCTTTAGAAAGCTTTGGTATAAGAGGTAATTTAAAACAAATTAACAAATAATGTCATGCAGTGGTTAAATTGCCATAATACATTTCTTTTTTAGAGGTTCCTGGAATTTCTTGTTTGTGGTTGTCACGCTGATAGCAAGCTAGATGTTAGTCCCTTTAACTGTATTTTAATGGCAATGTATTATAGCATGATTTATCAACATATGGCAGGTGGAAGCTGACACAAATTATAATGAAAATTAAAACAGTCATTTATGCAGCAGGCGATTATCATTTAAGGAACATTTATTTGCAGGCTTTAAAAATGAGGGTTTAGAATCAAATGATTTTAAAATGAAAGTTTTAACGACGGTTACCTTTTTCCTGCAGCCACTCCTCTACGGGCCGGTTATATTTGAAGGGGATTTTCTGTTTTACCATTTGGAAGCGTTCATTATCAGTGTTGCCTTTAAAGTTTAAAAAACAGCTTAAAAAACAATCTGAAAAGTCAATACGTCATTAAAAAACATCCTAGGTTTTTGGTTTGTTTATGAAGTTTTTAGAAATAGATATCAATTTATCTTTAGTAGAGGTGGAGTCGAAGTCACTCTGCCCTTGGTTGACATGTTTGAGGTCAGGCTAGTCTTAGCTATGCAGTGCTCCATCACATTTTGGAAATGTGGCATGAGATAGGAATCAGTGAGATGTTTGGCCATTTATCAAAATGGGTTTACCATTACTCTTCTTCATCATATTGGGCCAATGGAGGCACAAGGAATTTCTTGGTTTGTGAGTAGTTCATTGACTAGTCCATGGTAGGGGACTCTCAGGGTCTCAGTCATGCAAGATCTACTCTTACAGTACTATACCATATCAGGAGTATGGGGTCATGTACTTCCTTATTCTCCACTCAAGTGTTTATAACTGCTTTATCTTCTGGTGAAGGGAAAAAGATAATTAAGCCTTGATGGCCAAGGGAGACTTCTTATTCCATAAAGGAGACCCTGGCATCCTATGTTAAATAGATGGAGTATTATAGATGGTTCTTTATATCTATTTAAGACTTGTACCATATTTTAATTTTTTGTACTATATTTTAAAAGAAGAAAACCCAAAGTAAATATTTGTAAACCAAAGTGGCTATAAATATAGTGATGGAGTATTAGCAGACTTTTAAGCATCTATATTTTATTACTAATAGATGCAAGCTGTATATGGTTATCTAGTCTCTCTCTCTCTCTTACCTTTCTATGAGAGGTCCTTTCTGAACATGTATCTATTCAAAAAGCCTATTTGGGATACTTCCTCTAAGCATGAAATATCTAATTAGTTTTAAGCCTCAAACATAAATCTTTTAACTGCTACTATGCCCCCTTATTCCTTTTGTAACTGTTGTTACTATCCCTGAATGGTTTGTCTAATTAGGACAGACTTGGAGAGTGGTATTGTGGAGATATACCCCTAATGAATATGCTTCGAAGCACAAAATAATGAAGCCATACTTTGGGAACTGCTCTACCTCATCAACCAACCTCATAGTGATCAAGCAAAAACTAGCAAATTCTAATTCATGACTTTTAGCTTATGGACCTATGTTGGGACTCAGGGAATCTCATTCCAAATTACCAACATTAAAAAACGAAATGAAAATCTCAAAACAGGTATCTTGGAAATCATTTTCAAAGAAGTCTAAAAGCCAGAAAGAATGTGAGGATTAAATAGAGCATCAGGCCAAATGAGTAGAAGGTGATCATGGCATTTCAATCTTAAGGCCACCTTCCTATAGGGGTTATTATTCACAGAAAAGATTCCACGTGTGACTAAACTGGTACCTGCTTTCCATGAGGTGTAACATGGAAAAGAGTGGCCATGCTGGGAGATGTTTCCAAGATTCCCCATTCATTTCTGCTATAAACAAATGATTTTAAGAAGCTGACACATTCTCATTCCCAAGGAATAAAAAAATAACAAAAACAGTAACAACAAAAACAAAGCTCATGAAAGAGACAACACTGGGTCTGTTTCTAGCCTACATAATGGGATCTTATGTGGCTGGGATAAAACATATTAACATATAAAAGGATAGATCCAATAAATGGAGTATTATTTCTCATAGAAAAAAAAAAGGTGGAGGGAGAAGATGTAGGCAAGGAGAAAAAAGCAGAAAGGCAACTTCTTGGTTGTACAATAAGTCCATGGCAAAAGATGTTAATTTATCTGTTAATATAGTTACCAATTAGAGATTATTATAATAATCCTCCCTGGTAGATCTGGGTATTAAGAATTCTAATAATCCAAAATGAAGTTGGGTAAATTTTTACTTGTCTTCAGAGAAAAGGAGCATGCACTGAAAAGAACTTATATCTCTTCCTCTTAATCCTACCCTAAAGAAGACAGGTAAGACAAAGGATATCATCCATCTTCATAAGTTTTGACCCCTCTCAAGTTTTAGTTACACTGAAGTATTATACTGAAAAATGGCAAATGGGTTGTGCCAGATTCACCTTAAATATATTCTATTACTTTGGGTTTTCTGTTACTGTTGTTGGCTACAACATCAAATATAGTGATACCCTGCACTCCACTCACTGTGGAATAGATTAGTGAAGTCAAGAGCAAATGTAAAGGTAAATATTCTTGGAAACATGCAGGAAAAATCAAAAGTATCTAAAATTTCCAACTTCCAGAGTTTTATATGCACTGAAATAACTAAATAAGAAGGTACAATGATTTACTTCCTCCAAAATACATAAGGGGGCTCTTTGTCCTCCTAAGCATCCCCTCTCCATACACTCTCTTTCAAATCTAAATCCCCATAGAAAAATCATTTTGAGGCATGGTACAGGCTAGAAAAAGAGTAAAGTATGTTGGATAATCAATAAGTAATATGTTGGGAGAACAGCATAGCCATGATTCAACCTTAGACCCATCGGAAAGTGAAAGAGAGAGAGTCATTCTTCTCCATCTCAGCTTTAAAGACATTTAGAAAAAAGTTTTAAGTTTTCCACATCAGATTCATAGCATCTGGCACTAATGATAGTGATCTTGCATACTGTTAAAAGTTGTGAAAGATGGATGGTCATTTGGAAAACCAAATTGGTTTAAATTGCCACATTAACATTGTTCTTAGTCTCTTTTCATGTTCTTGTTGGTTTTTATTTTAATTTATCTCAAACATTAGTAAGAACTTTTTTAAGAAACATGTGCATGAGAATGAGTTCATTTGCCCCAGGCCCCATTTGCTAGACTGACTGAATAGTAAACAACCTTCTAAACATAAGAATTCATACACGGGGACTACCTGAAAGCTGAGCAAACCTTGTAAAATTCACATACATTCATATTAAATCCTTAATGACATTCAGTTGTACATTTCATATAGCAACCAGTATGAAAGTTTAAACAAAGTGTGAAATCAGTTCTTCAACAGAAGTGAAGACGTCCTCAAGAAAGAATGGCCTTATGAATAGTAATGTCATAATGTCACTAAAAAGAGGCATATGTGTGTTACTAATTAGACCAAGAAAATGTAATGACCACATTTCTCAAACACACTGAGAAATCTATAAATTGCACCATGAGATCTTCAAATAGACAGTTCTTAAATTACTTATATGGGTCTGACACTCACCTACATAGAACTGAGTTTTAGAAAGAAAATTAGTCACATTTCGTTCTGTTTAAAATTAAAAATGTGTGTGTGTGCATGTGTATCCCCATCCATTTTTTTTATCAGAAATTGAGATTTTTTTTAAGGCCATTGGCCTCCTACATTCATTTGCATTTGTATCATTGGTTCTATTATCAAGTATTTCAACTCCTTGGAGACACATCTAACATGCACTGTTGAATTATAATATTGTGAAGAGAAGAATACTCTGAGGTGAAATTTTTAAGGCCCAACTGGTTCACACAGAGCTCCAACCTCTATTTGGAAACACCTCATGTTTTCTACATTTGAGTGAATCCATTTAGGATAAAAAAAAAAAAAAAAAAAAAAAAAAAAAGAGAGAGAGAGAACAGAGTTAGGAAGACAAAGAAAGTAAATTGACCCTTCAACAGTTTCCCAAAACATTGGTCTCTCTTTGCAGTTCCAAAGGAGTAAACTTGAAATTTGTTGCCAGTCCCAAAGGAATAAATATTCTTTAAATTAGAGAATGGAACAATATAGAGAATTTCATGTAGCACAGAAAATGACTTTTATGACACCTCTATTATTATACTCTAGTGGTCCAAACACAGATCCTATTCATTAGCTATTACCCTTATTTTCTTTAAGCCATAATTAATACAGCACAGGAGTTAGGATCATGGGCTTTGGAGACAAATTTGGCTTCAAGTTCTAGCATTAGCATTTAATAGCTGTGTGACCTCAGGCAAGTGACTTAGCCTCAGTTTCCCCATTTCTCAATTCACCATAGGACTTGGTGTAGTATAATAAGTAGAGAATAAACAAAACCTGGGATATGAAAAACATTCACGTTTAAGAATTATTATTAATACGATTCTGTTCCTTCCTCATGATCTAAAGGAACCACAATGATTTCAGGGTGTACTTCCATGGTCTCAGAACTTTACCAGGCCTCCATTCAAAACATGGCCATATTCCATTTGGACCCACAAAGGTTATCTTCCAAAGATCAACGAGCTATAGAAAATGAAACATCCTAAATATCTCTGAAATCTCCTAGCTGTTGCTTTTTATATTTCTGAGTCTTCTAAAATATACTTAGCTAACCCCATTTCCAAAACAAAGTGGGTTTCTAAAACCACTGAAAGTAAAAGAGCAATCCAGGCATTGACAGATGCGATTTCTTGGTCTAGCCACAGGTAATGATGATATACTGCTACTAAGTTGAGGAAGAGTGTCTTAAAGGTTCTGGCAATTTGCATCAGGCTGGCAGAACATGCTTTCTTGCAGGTAGCCTATAAATACCATCTGAAATGTTGTCAAGCACATGGACATGCTAATAGGAATACGGTAACAACATTCATCTGTGCAAAATTAATGCCAGAGGTACTTTTTACATTTTGTTTTGAGTCCTAGAATAAAAGAAAAAAAGTTTTCTTTATTGCTTTGTTGACATTAAAAAATGAGACTATGGGTCTAATGAACAGTCAAAGAATGAATACTATGTATTAGAGCCAGAGGCAAAAGAAAATCGATGTGGGTAGGCTCAAGCAATAGGGCATTTCAGAAGTTCTTACAATGTCTCTCTCCCCAAAGAACACTTTGTGAGTTTCAAAGCAAATGTAAGACACTAAAGAAAAGGAACTGGTGAAATTCTCTAAGCTTGGCTCTGGTCTTGTTCCTGATGTTGACCCAGACAAACTCTCCCAGAGTCAGAGAGGGGCCTTTGTGTTACCCAAAGGACATCTAGAATGTTTGGCCACTTGTAAGTGATGGATAGACCTCAACAAAATATGAGCACCTGGTATATATAAAGGCCGTTCAGCCAAAGAGCTCAAAGTGCAATTATAAGCATCATCTCATTAATCCTCAAATACACCTTTGGGGTTGAAGAAAAAATAACTATTCATGTTATGAGCCTTGATCCTTTCATGTGACAAGGTAAAGAAATTAATATCTTAGAGCAGAAAACTGATCAGTTGGGGGAAGTGAATTAATAGACCCAGAGCACAAGGGCATTATTAAGTAAGCAAGCTTCTTCAGACTCACTTCGATGGTTCTGTGAGCCCAGGAAACCACCTTTCCCAAGTGATGAGATGTTTGCTCCTGGAGCATAGTGTGGGTCACTCAGGCATACCTGACTTGGCCAGTGAAGCACACTGTCTCATAGATACATTCAGAAATGAAAAACATATGTGGAAAGGCATATAATTTCCTTCTTATATCAAAGTCATTGTATCGATCCACAGTTTCTAGGCTACAGGAGTTAAGCTGTTGAAACAAAGATGGCTCAAACATGAGTAAAAAGAACAATGGTTGTGGTCAGACTTTGGATGAAATCCTATCTCAGACATTTACCACTTCTGTGAACTTGAACAACTGGATTAATCTAGATGAGTCTCAGAGTTTCTTCACTTGTCTAAAAAAAATGAAGATAATAATACTTTTAATGCAAGGTTTTATACAAATTAAATGCAGTAATCCAGGCAAGGACTTATTTTATGAGGAATTAGAAGAAGTCGGGAATGGGGAAGTTCTGGGATTTATCTTAATCCTCAGGATCCTTCCCTAACACATGTTGGAAAATGAGGACCATGTTAGAGATGTATCCCTGGTGTTTTATGCCCAGGTATCCAAGAGACCATCTCTCTATTCTTTGACCTTTGCTCCTAGCTGAGGTGACTTTTTGTGCAAATATGCTAACATTGAACTTTTTCATTCCCAGACCTAATTGAAAGTGTCATTTCTGTTGAAATGTAATTATCCAAAGGCCATTTGTCCTGATGCAACAATTAGAATATTTATCACCAGTCCCTCTCCTTTTCCTGTATGTTGAGGCCATTCTCAACTCTTCCTAAAGCTCATTTCCCCTGGAATTTCTCTTCATTTCTCCTCATCCATCAAGGATATTTTCAATCCCAGAAATATTAATAAAACAGGATCTGGGGGACTTCAATATCTTTATTTGTTTCCATATTTTAAGAGAATATTTTAAAGTAATTTCTAATGGAATCTTCCTCAGTACAGTAGGTCTATGTAGCATCTATTCTTTAAGAGCCACTTTCAAAAATGACCTGTTATGAATTAAAATATAAATAGACTATAAAATTTGATTGGCTTCCATAATTATTTCAAAATGTACACTAAAGCTAGACTAGTCAATTTCAATGGCTGAATTTTGTCTAGTTCCTTTCTGGTAAACTCGTTTAAAATATCTATGCCTTGGTGTATCTTTAAACTTTAATTTCTCCCTATGTAGGATGAGGATTATAATATTGACTGCAACATAGGGTTCTCTTGAGAACTAAATGTATAAGTCCTTAGTATCTGGCACAATTTAAGTGCTCAATATATATGGCTTATTACTATTATTGCTATTGTGACAATAGTACTTGATTCAAAAGGGTTAAGCTCAAATGAAGGTAAACTTATAAGAATTACTTCACTACACAATTTTTAGTGTCAAATCTTCTCAAATTTCCTTTTAACATAAAGCCTTAGTGTCCGGTCTTCAACCATTTGACATATGATCTCTTTCAGATTCCCCCAGGTGCCTTTCTTCTTATCACTTATTTCCTCCTTGTTGCAAAAGCCACAGTGTTATTTTGAGGTCACTCTTTCCTGTGATCTATGCATTCCTGCATGTCCACCCTCTGTGTCTCCCTGTGTCTCTTTAATCTTGTTAGTTTCTTTCATTTCTCTCTAGCAACATTCCTCTCATGCAGAGGGAATCAAATTCAATGTTTTTAAAGGCAGAATGTTAGAATATTTGGTACAAAAAAGATCACGTATGTGTGAGGTTCCTATACAGCTCAGAATATAGGTAAGAGATTGGAAGTATAATTTCAACAGGCAACAAATAACATTTTCATTCTCGTGAATAGGAAAGTCACACCAAAATTAACATGTCTGATGTCATAATAAACTGATGTTGTAGTAATTCTTCTGTTGAGATCTTACGGAATCCTAGTATTTATAAATTATAGGTCTTCTAGACCAACCTTAAATCTCATGCCTACAAATGAATATATTATCTCCAAGGGATCTAAAGACACAATCACTGTATCATGTTTTACTCACCCTTGACTTGGTTAATATACTGGTTTGCAACAGTTGTCTAAACAACCACATCATGGCACCGTCACATATTAGGCTTATTTCCAACTAAAACCCCAACACAGTTTCTACCTGAATTGCTTCCCCTAAAGCTTGGGCCATCTTGCATGCATGCAATATATTTTATGAACTTCAAAGCAGGACTTTAATTGCACCCTATCAAATGTATTCTTTTTTGTTTCACAGCAGCATTCCAACCTGATAAGAAAATGCTTAACTTTAAGTCTTTTGTCTCTGGCAGGAGACACATTTCTTAGCTTTATGTCATTTGCAAATTTGATAAGCATATCTCTCTGCCTTTATTCAAGACCCTGAAAAATGTACAGAATAGGAATATGTGGTGGCTTTAGAATGTCTACAAATTCTTTGAAACTCCTTTCTGTAAGAGATGGAGCTTGATTCTCCAACCTTGCATGTGGCCTCGACTTAGTGACTCAATTCTAAAGAATAGGGTATGTTGGAAGTGACAGTGTGTGGCTTGAGAAACTAGATCAAAAAAGGCATTGTGACTTCTCTAATTTTTTCTCCCTCGCTCCCTCCCTCCCTCTTTTTCCCTCTCCTTCTCAATACCCACCCTAGCAAAGCTAGTATGATATCATAAGTACATAAGGACACTTAAGTCCTTTGCAGAGACCTACATGGAGACCTGAGGCCATCAGATCTCCATGCCTAGTTTAAGTCTTGAGGTGACTGCAGCCCCAATTGCTATCTTGATGTCAACTCATCAGATACTTTGAGCCAGATCCACTCAAATAAGCTGCTATCCAATCTTGACCTACAGAAACTGTACAACAAGAAGTATTTGTTGTTTTAGGCCAGTAAATTTTGGGGTAATTTGTTAGGTAGCAATAGATGCAGGGAAACTAGAAAACTTCATCTGAATGTTTCAGCTTAACCAGAGGCAGACATCCTTAAGATGTTGTCATAGCTCTTTTTATATTATACTATTTCAGGGAAATGAAGACACACTGTGTCTATAACATACTTCTCATCTGCTAGTTTGTTAATGTCATCCAAAGAAAATTAGTCTAGTTCCATAAGATTTGTTTTGATGAGCCCATGTAAGTCCTTAGGCATTATCAGATTCTTTGTTAAATGGTTAAGCACATCACAATTTTTCTGTTAAACATAACACTTGAGAATTTTTATGTTATCAGTCTCAAGTTTAAGAGATTCATCCTTTTATATCCTGTAAAATTTGGGATACTTTTCCTACACTAGTTTTCTATTCTGACTAAGCAAACATTAACAGGGGTTTGGGTTTAATTTCTTAAGAATTTGGGAAATTATTCATGTAAGACCCATAGATTTGAACTCTTCTGAAAAACTCTGTTACCATTTCCTCAGCAAAAGGTGGACTGGATTTTCCTAGTCATTTTGTTTGTACCAGCCTTTACATTCTGAGGGAAATTCTCCTTGCTAGAGAACATGCTGGTGATGGATGAAGATGTGTGAGGGTGAAGGAGTGGGGATGAAGGGAGTCCAAAAAACCAGTAAGGTCCCACTTAAGCAAATGGTTTTTTTTTTATGTTTTATAATTAAAAAACAGTTTCTGGGAGTTCTTTGGAATTTACATTTTATACTTTGAGAGAAGGAGTCTACAATTTTAAAGTTGCATAGACTTCAAAGATTATCTAAGAAATATATTTTTCCTATCTTAATGTTTCTCAAACTTCTCACTTACAAAATCATTAGAAATAAGAGTCCTAGCATAGGCAAGCCTCAGAGAGTGTAGAATTCAAGGATAACCCTCCCCTATCAAAGATATTAATTAAGGAATTGTCTGTACTTCTATTTGTTTGATTATATGGCATTTCCAAGGCTTTTCAAAAAATGAACCAGTTGGCAGCCACGCATCATTTAGCACAAGATTCAAAGGTCAGATATACACTACTGCAATGTGGTACAAGAATCAAAATTTTCCCAGGGAAGAAACGACCTCAGGGAATGCAGTAGTTGTAGTATATCTCAAATTCATACAATGCCTCGTTAACTCTACTTGGCAAATTAATTCAAATGGATTTGTTTGTGAGAATTGCAGCGTGGCCTCAAATCTGGCTACAAACAAAGGATAATGATAAACAATGTATGGAGCTCAGAGAAAATGTCCAGAGAAAAGTATAGATCAGCAAGGGGGCTGTTTTTATAGCATAACTGTCTTTGTTAAAGAAAAAAAGAGAAAGAAAGAAAAGCAAAGTAGAAAAATGAAACAAAGAACACACCTATATAAATAAAACTTGCTTCATAAATAACACTGATATATCACAAATAAAACAAAGGCAGATAAAGTATTTGAAAATATCCAAAGGAAATATAAAAACAAAATTAAAATTAAAAACAAAATGGACATTTAGTTTTTTAAAAAGCAATTAACTCAATTTAAGCAAAGTGAAAGGCACACTGAGGGAAAAAAGAAGGCAGCCATATGATATGGCAGTTAGAGCCAAGATTAATTCCAAATGTCATATCTTAAAGAAAAGAAAGGGGAATGCAATTCCTCAGTGAAAGCCACTAGTTTACAACTTCACACTGAGTCCTGAATTTAGGGTTGAGAATGAGAAAATTTAAGAGGGAAATATTATTATAACTGCCACAACTTTTCCCAAACTTTTTGCCAAAGATCTCTGCAAAACAGCTCCAACCTCATTCTGATATCCATGCCCTTTTGCAATGATATTCTGTCACTCCTCCCATCAGAGGCTGAGTCTACTTTTCCACCCCTTGATTCTGGGTTGGTTCTAAGACTTGCTTTATTGGCACAGGGCATATCAGCAAATGTGATAGAAGCAGAGGTTTGAACAGCCCTTGCATATTTAGTGCTTGCCCTCTCATGGTGCTCATTGCCATTATCAAGAAAGTTGAAACTTGTCTTGGCTCCTGGAAGGTGAAGGATTACAAGAAGAGAGCTCACAAGAAGAGAGATCCCAGCCATCCAAGCCACTTAGTCAATTCAGCTGAGTCCCCAGACCTCTAAGTGAGGCCATCAAGACAACCTAGCTCCAACCAAGCAGGCCTGGAACAGATAAAACATCTATATGACCCACAGAAAGCATGAACTGATAAATAACAAGGGTTTGGAGTGATTTTGTTATGCAGCATATATTCAGTGATACATTGAAGGAGCTGTGAAGTCCAGGGAGGACTGGGTAGCTAAGATTGGGTAAAGGAAGCAGTCTCCTGTATAAGGGTTTCCCTAAGAACCAACAGGAAGAAGGGGAGCTCAGCTGCTATCTTTGGAGTCAGAGGAGCTTGTGTGGTCGTCACAGTCCTGGAATGGAGTCAGGGAGGCATGGGCCCCTGTTACCTATCGTTAGCCCTCTTCTTTATTATTAAGAGAGAATTATCAAATCCAAGGAAAGCGATGCAATAATGCAGCCCCTCAGAGTGGGGGTGGGTCAGGGCTGAGGAAGCTGGGACAGGGCAGGGAAACCAAAGGAGGCTTGATACTTCTCTGGTCTCCATTTCTGGACTTGGACTAAGTTAAGGGTAGGACAATGATGGGGTTGACTCCAGAGATAACAAGGAGTAGAGCTAATAAGGTGGCACTCAGCTACTTGTGTGACTTCTTGCCATCAATATTCAAATGAGGGCAGGTTTGTAAGGAAAGCAGCCTGGACTTAATGGGAAGATGTTCTGGGACCATAATCCCTACCCACCAATGGATTTTTTTACTCCTTAAACGATTCCTTGGGGAAATCTAAGAGGACCGCCTCTTTTTTTCTAAGCTAATATTATGTTTATTCCCATCCTTTACTTCAACCTTCTAACCAAACCAAACCATTGATGTTCTTGCAAGATACGAATAATCACTGAATATGAATGAATAGGTTTACTTAGGCTTAGAATAGAAAGATAGGCAGCACCACACTCCCTACTAATACAAAAAAATAAAAACAAAGTGAAACACTGAAGACCAAAAACAGATAAAAAAAACATTTCCACCTTGCAATTTTGTCTTTTAAAAAGCAGGCAGTGCCTCTTCAACTCCTTTTAAAGCTTATGGATCAGCAAAAAACAGCCTTTATAAATTCAATGAAGTGGGTTTAGAAGTCATTTTTCTGGGATTTAATAGGTGGTATCAGAATTATATTACATTAGCATGTGAACGGCAGTTGGATTATAGAGAAAAACATCAAAACTGATCAAAACCTAAGGAGTTAAGAGTAAGGACAACTAACATTTAAATGTTTTGACTGACAGACAATTCGAATGATGCATACTTGTCAATAATTAAAAGTATGTCATATTTTAAGTCATAACTCAAATATTAGTTCATATTGTAAATGTGATAGCCAGAATAGCCATTTAAAAAAAATGTTTTTTTTTTACTCTTTTAAGAAAGTCGTCAATAATTATGTAAAATTATCCAGACATTTAAAATATTTACCTAAAACCTGGACTCCTCTATCTTGCCACTATCAGTTCTTGTGGGTATGTTATTTGTTATTGTTATTGTTGTTTTGATATAAAATTATAATCACCTTAGAAGTAAGATTTAAAAAAATCTTTTACATCCTACTTCCACAATCCCATTTCCAACATACAATGATATGAAATACTGACACATCTTAAGTGACCAAGAATGGTCATGAAATTGATGACTGCTGCTACCTCAAGCAGAGGCAGGTGTTCTGATTCCAATAAATTATCAAGTTATTACCTTTGAAAGTTTAAATGATTATCATGGTTCTTATTACTTCTGAAAATCTACAAATTTAAGATATATTAATAAAATATTAATTACTCTCCCTTCTTTTAACTATTTAATATAAAATATTAAATAACATGATATTAAATCTCAGCTGAGAACTATGTCTAAAGATCTTTAGGCTATTTTATGTTTAAATATATTTATTTGTGCTGGGGCAAATGCAACGTTTTTAGTATTTACCCATTGATGTGTGTGTGTGTGTATGTATCCTACAGATATAGAAAGAATTTATAAATATCTCAAAGGAAAGAATGCCTTCATATATTCTCCATAGAAGCTTTCACCTTTCCTTAAGAAATATCTCCTAGATATCTGTAAGAAATAAATATCTAGGATTTAAAGAAATGACTGAGAATAATTTCAAATGACATCCCTAATGATAATGGAGTTGAACAAAAAACTTTTCAAGCCAAAGAGAAGAAATCAGATCTATTTTCTTGGTAGAAGAAAAGCAAACTGTATCATCTGTAACATTTCAAATTATACTAGTAAAATTAGAGTAGTCCATTTTCTGTAGAAATTTCTGAACCAAGAAAATGTACCAGATAATCTAGTATTATCACTATCTAATTGCTAAGTTCACTTTTCCGGAAACCCCACTTTTATCTTTGCAATAATGACCCAAGAGATTAAAAGGCCTTCGAATGATTTGATTTGCCTACTCAAGTTCATACAGTGTCTACTGATGTCCCATTGCTGTTTTGTCACAAAGCACTTAGAACATTAGTAAGTATAAGGCACAATTAGGATAGGAGATGAAACAGATAAGAGAAGAACATGTAGTTTTCTTGGTTTTATGTTTTCATTCCTGATTATCAGGGATGGTAGTTTATTTAAAGCCTATTGGAAACCTTACAAGTGCTGAAATTTCTGAACGGGGATTGCAATCTCCCATCTATCCAAATTAAAGCTGCTGTCCAAAGATGCACCTTATATTTTTTCTTTCAAAGATTTACTTCTGAGTGTGATTCAGGAGAACCAAGACACAGTGAGTACTAAAGAAATAAAGAGACTTCTTCCTTACTTATCCTGTTTGATTTAAATATGTTCTGATTGAATAATGGCCCAATTCCTATTTATTATTCAATTCCTAGCACAGGGATTTATAGAGATGGATGCTTAATAAATACTTTTACAGAGGAATCTGAGTGGTTTCTGTTCACAAAGGAATGTAGATTCTAGGATTGCTTCCATCCCTAGAGGTTGACTGTTACAACTGGGATTTTCGCTATTAATACACATTAAAAAGGCAGTGAGGTTTGAACATACATAATTACACTCAAACTCTTGAGCTTTCTAGTCAACAGTTTGCTTGTTCGAAGTAACTGCAGTGAGGGGAGTGGCGGAAATCAAGGGATCAAAGCCAGAAGCAAGAGGAACAAAGTATACTTAAATTGATTATTCTAATTGACCAGGAAAATCTAAAGCAACTGTAACCTGATAAAATGATGCAGCTATATAATTATGCACCCACAGAATGAGCTGGGTTTACTGGCTGAAAAGTTCATTAATGTTTTGGGCTAAGTGTTTTTAGGGGACATCTGCAACTACTACTGCATTTCAATCAGAATACTGGAAAGCTGGCTTGGAACAAGTGTTGAGGATGAATTGTGTACAACTACTGAGGATGGGAATAAGGCTAGAGAATTGCCGTAAAGGTCTGGGATCAGGGTTGGTCAGGACTCTGGGTTGACATAGCACCTGGCTCAGTTCAGTTGCCTTATTTCCAGAACAGATCTATTAAGAGTATTTCAAAATTCCCTTTATGGACCTCCTTGGAACTCAAAATTCTCTGAGGTCTTAGTAGACGAATGTCACAAAATGAAGGAAAACTATTAGATTTTACTTGGTTTATTTGCTCTAGGGTATCTCAATTGTCCCCTGGGAGCAATATCTTCTTTTTCATGTATTACCTTCATTTTTTTTCCCCTCCAGCTCCACCCTCACCACACAGAAAATTCAGTAAAATTCCAGCTATTCATTTTGAAAGTCTAAAAGCATTTTGGTTCTATTTAAGTTGGTACTTCACTTATATAAATTCCTATTTTATTTGAAACAGTCAACATCTCACAACAGTTTTATATAGGTTTGAAAATGAAGTACTAAGTATTTCCAAACCTTGGCTGTCTGAGAAGATTTTAGATTTATTTTTACTTTACATATATATATCTATGTCAGATTTATATTTAGTTATATTTTTTTGAACTTTCATGGATGCCTGAATGTTCTTTTTTCTCTTCTACCATTTTGTCTAAGTATACTGGGAGATTTGCTCTTTTAGACCTACAGAGAATCATCTCAGAAATGTAAAAATAGTTTAATATTTTTAATATTAATATTTTAATTTTTTCAACAAAGAAAATTCTGCCAGTAAAATTTCAGAAAGTATTCATAATAAAAATGTTATTTTCCTATCACTTTTAAAATGACCTTGTGTATTTAATACTTGTAAAGAATACTCTTTACCTTTGTGAATACTATTGTTATATACATGCATACAACGAAATCAGAAGCCTCCAATAAGGGGCAGCCTGGGTGGCTCAGCAGTTTAGCGCTGCCTTCGGTCCAGGGCGTGATCCTGGAGACCCAAAATCGAGTCCTATGTCAGCCTTCCTGCATGGAACCTGCTTCTGCCTATGTCTCTGCCTCTCTCTCTCTGTGTATGTCTCTCATGAATAAATAAATAAAATCTTAAAAAAAAAGCCTCCAATAGTTTCAGCACAGTTGTGCAGTTTAACATTTATTGAACACAGCTATATTGCCACTTTGACTAAAAAAAAAAGAGTTGGGAGGGTAGTTTCCCCACTGTGACCACTTTGCATAGGTTCTAGAAAGCCAAGTCTGGTGGCATATACTCTGGTGGGAGAAACTTTGACTTTAGGCTGACAGCTTTATTTCATTCAATTCAGTATTGAATATAATTTATTTACATATTACTGATTTATTACATTTTGCTGAGATCAGTAAAATGGGAGGGGCTATTTTGTGTAAATTAAATAGTCTGGTCTTCTTTAGTTTGATTTTTATTTAAAATCTTATTTTAAATTTGTGCTAATGCATATATATATATATACATATATATATATATATATATATATATGTATATATATATACTCATAACCTGGTACTTTTTTTTAATAAATAGAAATAGATTCTAAAAGCTCTAAAACTCAATAGCAAGAAGTAGGCTGAATCACATCTAAGAAGAGTCCACCCTTGAATGGCAGATCAATGGCCAGAAACAGAATAGAAGCACAAGTAGGAAGCTCCTAATGGCCAGTTAGGGACAACCAATCCTGAGGAAATGGAGAGAATGTTCTCTGGGACTCAGAAAATGGGTGAATCAGTGAACAGGTAGAAGCAAAGATGAATGCTAAGAAGTCAGTTGGCACCTTTATGCAGAAGGGCTATGGAGAATAGGCTAGGATAGCTGAGTCAGTGGCTAATAAAAAGTCTCATGAAATCAAAAGAAAGATATGCAACTTCCCTAAGGGGTGAGTAAGAAAGATTGTATTTGGATTACCACCATTTATATTATAAGTAGAAATAGAAGAACTAGAGAAATATTAAGACTTTCAGTTTGTCATTTTCAGATCCTGCTCTAAGCAATGTATGGAATAACATAAACGAAGGTAGAACTGAATCTATGTCTTTGGTGTTCAGGTAGGAAAGCAGCATACGGTTGGATTTTTGTTCAAGTACAGGTACATGGATTGCCTATCTCACTTGTGTATTTCTTTATCCTGAATTAACCTCACGAGTAGGTCTATACTACTCAACAGTACTGTTCTCTCTGTCTCGGATTTAACTCATCCACTTCGAGATTATTTTGCTCCCTTTATTCTTAGCAGAGATGAACAATCCAAACAATAAAGCTAATGGATCAGTAAAAACAGAGATGTGGGCTTCAAAATGTGCATGATCTAGATTGAGTGCTCCCTAACTACACCAATGGATAAATCTGGCTCATCACACTTTCTTTCTTTATGTAAATTGTTTTATTAGAAGGCAGCAGTGCCTGTTCATTTGTGTATCATCCATGGTTGTTCTTGGACAACAATTGAATTAAATAATTGCAAAAAAAGACCTCATAAGTTGCAGCCTCTAATTTTTATTTGGTCTTCTAGAGAAATTTCTCTAAATGAAGATATTAAGGTGAGGAGGGAGCGGCTTACTGGCTCAGTCTGAAGGGCATGCGACTCTTGATCTTGGGGTTGTGAGTTGGAGTGCCACACTGGGTGTAGAGATTACTTAAATTAAAAAAAAATAAAAATGAAGATATCAGGGTCTCCATGCCTATATTGAAATTCAAGTTGGCTTTATCACCTGCTAGTTGTAGGATACTAGAGAGTATATTACCTATTCTTACTCTTGTATGTTACTCTTTGAGACTCAGTTGCCTCATCTACAAAATGGGAATACTAATAGAATTGCTTTCTAGGATGCTGTGAGGATTCAATATGATAATCCATGGGCCTGACACAGAATAAGTACTGTACCAGTGTTACATCTTATTAACTAATATCATTCCCCTAAAATCATTTATTCAAGGATACACTATAATATCCTTATACCTTTGTCCAAGATATATAGCTCTCACACACTTGTAGGCATTTGGAATAAAGATTTCACCATTGAACTCTGAGAAAAACCACATTTCGATAATGTGATTAAAATGAAAACAAATTTAGTTTAATTAAACATTGAGACTGGCAATTGTGCATTGGGCAGAAACACATTTCTAGTAAATGTTTAATAATGTGATTACAGTGTGTACTGCATGCACTGGGATGTGGGACACAATAGTAAATTTGCATGTGAATTTACCTCTGTCAACTAATGATTCTGAGCTCTGTGTACAATATGAACTGGAGTCTCCTGGGAAACAGATGGAAAAGTGGGGTAACAGAAAGAAAGAGGGGTGTAGGAACAAATAAATCTATGTAGAATCCCAGTGTTGACACTTTCTGGCTCTGTGACTATAACAAATGTGCTCCAATCCCCTGAGCCCTGGTTTATTCTTCTGTAAAAGAAAGAGATTAATACTTTTTTCCTGTAACCATGGGGCAGATTACACAAAGTGAAATAAGGTATGAACAATGCCTGCTCATTTCTTCCCCTCGGTGTGAAAGGTACAGGTTGTCATATCATAGTTTATGGTTCTGTATGTCTAGATAGGGAAGCAGAGTTTGTTAGTATTGTCCTAGAGAACCCAAGGTCACAGCCCAAATTCCACCCCATGCTATTCCTGTTTGGCCCTCAGGCTCCATCAGACCCTTATGTGTGCCACTGAACCCAGATTTTATCTGAAAGATAGCACCTTCTTACGCTATCTGGAACTGTAGGTACAATATGAGGTAGTGCACAGGAGCACTAAATTTGCCTTCCAAGAGATATAGGCTTGAGTTCCAGGTATTCATGTGCTACCTTATGACCCTGGGAGAGCTAGTCTTATAAGCCTCTGTGTTCCCATTTATAAAATAATGATAAAAGTAGTTCCTACCCCTTAGGGCTATTTTAAAGATTTAATATAAGAACTTAGTATGGTGCGTGGCACTTAATAACTGCACAATAAAATTTAAGTATTAAAACTATCTTGCTTGTGTACATGCACTTCTCTTTCACTACACTATAAGATCCTTGAAGGCAGAGGCCTTGTTTTATTTCCTATCATCTACCCATCATTTAGCATGGATTCATATGCAAAATAAATTTTGAATTAATGTTTGTTGAATGGTGGAATGAATGAATGCATAAGGAGATTACTCCATTTAAACTCCCCCCCTTGATGAGGATGGAGGATTAGTAAAATCTCTTTTTAATAAAAGGCAATATTGGTTAGTAAAGGGAATTCTGAAGTGTTTCTGCTATTTGGAAGTACAATATGATTTTTTCTGGCCCATTATCAACTTATTTTCATCATATGCTTTGATATAACCTTTAGCTTTGAGCTTGAATTGCCATTTTCCACCTATATGCCTAAGTCCCCAAGTATTCTTATGCAGCACTGTATCAATCACTGGCATTTGGCAAACCCTTCCATCTAGGCCGACACAGAGCATCAGGGACTTACCACAAGGCTGTAAAAGTACCATGTGAAAAACAATGCATCTCATAAAACAAACTGAATTATCAGTGGGAATCAAATCCAGTCCACATTAACTCCATGAACTGAAGATTAAAAGTGCCTCTTTGTCCTTGACTCATTCTCCCATTTCTCCTTTGACCCTCTTTTCCCCCTTCTTCAGCCTGCTGGGGTATTGACAGGGATTTTAGAGGAGTGGAAGGTCTTTATCTCTTTGAGATGAGCTGCAATATGATTACAATCGATTGAGTGATTTACAGTTTAGAGTGCCTTTCATTACCCTCTGTGCTTTATAGAATTATAAATGACATACTGTATGTGAATATATATTATTATCATTATTGGATGTTTATGCACCACCTTCCTATAAGAAGCTAAATTATCTTTTTAGACTTTAAATAATTACAGGGACCCTGCAAACTTGTACAAAATTTAAACTGAAGAGATTAAACTTGGAAACTTTTCCTATAAATATAGCTATACTCTTGGATGGGCATGAGGACATTTGATATCCATCTAACTCTGGGGCTGAGTGAAAAGAGTGCAACGTAATTGCATTTTACGGCTAGGATAATAATTTTGGATTTTAATAGTTAAGAGAAATTTTACAGGCCAGAATCTCTATTTATTATCTAAACTGGAGCTTCACCGTGACAATAGAAAAAATAAAGCACAATTCATTTAGTTACCTTTGAAATTATGCAATGTTTGATGATGGCTTTAATTTGAAAGAATTTGTGTTAATTACAGATACCTTGCATACAGTGACATGTCGTTAATATTTTTCTGTCACATTAATCTCAAATGAATGTAATTTAAAAACCACATGAAAGGTGACCACACTGTATTTCTATCTTGAAAGTGTTAGATTTGGTTTAATATATACCTATACTCATTATTCATAGAAATGAAGATATCCCTTTTCTTACATTTCTAGTTAAATAATGCCTAGAAGTGACCTTCGATTTTCTCATTGCTTATTTCACCGAGTCCCTAGACTATACTATGTATACCATTTAACATATGGTTAATAATTACCATATGCCTTTTGTTAAATTTCACCTTCCCCTCTAAATCCCAAGATAGTCTACTAAAGATGACAAGAGTATAAACTAGGACCCAACACTAAGATGTGTACTTCAGGGATCCCTGGGTGGCTCAGTGGCTCAGTGGTTTGGCGCCTGTCTTTGGCCCAGGGAGTGATTCTGGAGTCCCGGGATGGAGTCCGGTGTTGGGCTCCCTGCATGGAGCCTGCTTCTCCCTCTGCCTGTGTCTCTGCCTCTCTCTCTCTCTCTCTTTCTCTCTCTCTGTGTCTATCATGAATAAATACATAAAATCTTTTTAAAAAAAAGATGTGTACTTCATAAAGTCTTATAGAAGTCCCCAGAAACATTATTCTTTTGATGAACAACTCTCTTTATCAAAAGCACTGTCCTATTCACAAATGAATTCTAGATAAATAATATCTTTAGTTACTATAATTGCTGTCATATTATCTGATGTAAATCTTCATAATGATAACAAACTCCTTTGTGTGTTATGTAATTATATCATAAATAACCTTGAATCATGTGTTGGCTTAATGTCTCAGGGACATGTGTCCTGTATCCATGTGCCATGTGTTTATGAGTTCCCTTTCTCTCTATCCCAAATGTTCTTCTCTTCCATAGGGTGTGTGTGTGTGTGTGTGTGTGTGTGTGTGTGTTTATGTAAATATAGATATGTATATAAATGTCTGTGTGTATATTCTTGTCTTTTAGGTGGTTATGTTTAATTTTAGCATTAGCCAGAAGTCCACAGTTTGCCTTGAAATGCTTATCAGTTTCTAAGAGACATTCACAGGGACAGAAAGGCTCTAGGTTTGATAGCAGTAATTGTATTTAACTTGTAAGATACAAGGCTATTTATCTTGTGGCTAGGAAGTCACAGAAGAGAAAGAAGGGTTGCCTGATAAAACAAAAATTAAAGGAAAAAAAAATACTATGTACCCCCTTGACACTCTCCCATCCCCCAAGATCATTAAACAGTAAAAGAGACTTTCATCTAATAAAGCCCTTCCTATCTGCATAGATATGGTGCTAGGAGGTAAACAAGAATCGTGAAAACTAAGAAGCTGCCAAAGTCCCATGAGGTCAAACCAATGATGTAGAGGAAAGCAAATGTCAAATGCACAGGGAAGGGCTAACTGGTAACTTGGCAGAAACTAGAGATTTAACTTGAAAGTAAAATTCTGTGATCCAGGAAAATACCTAAGATCTCTGAGTGGCTCGTAATCTGTAAAATGAGAATAAAGCTAACATCAACCTCAAGGGTTTGTATCAAGGGTAAATAAGATGCTGCACATGAAGTGGGAAGTATGTACTAATTGCTCAAAAAGGGTAGCCATCACCACTGGGATGACTTTGGTTAAGATGGTAGGATCTGTTTTTTCTAATTCTCTGGGACGACAATCCTATGCATCAAGTGGAGAGGTTATCTATAACTGTTGTTACAATGACAAAATACATTAGAGAAGTCCAGAAGCCATATGAAGGCAAGTGCTCATTAGTTTATTAATGATGTAAACAGAGATTTAACACTATATAAAATATCTAAAAAGAAATGAGCGTATATTCCAGTCCTGTGCTACCCAATATCAGCCACCAGCTACTAGCCTCATAGTGCTGGCCTGAGGACTGAATTAAAAAAAAAATGTATTTAAATCCTCAGTGCCTAAGACATAATTATTGCACAATAAAATACATTTTCAGGGGCACACCTGGGTGGCTCGGTTAAGCAACTGCCTTCGGCTCAGGTCATGATCTCAGGGTCCTGGGATCCAGCCCCCAGCCCGTATTAGGCTCCCTGCTCAATGAAGAGTCTGCTTCTCCCTCTCCCTCTGCTCTTCCCCCCCTACTTGTTCTCTCTCCCACTCTCTCAAGTAAATAAAATCAATCAATCAATCAATCAATTTGCAGGGCCTCAGTCATATCAGTGGCACACAAGTGTGCCTAGCGGCTACCATGTTGAACACTACTGCTAGTCAGTCTCAAAGGAGAAAAAGACACATTTTTAGCTTTCTACTTACCAGCAGTTCTCAAACTCTAGCTGTATGTAGAATCACCACAGGAGCTCTTTAAAAAACTACTGATGCCTGGGCCAGTGCTTCTCAAATTTTACACTACACATGAATTGCCTGAGTGTCTTGTTAAAATGCAGATTCTGATTCAGTAGGTCTGGGGTGAGACCTTAGATACCTCATTTTTTAACAAGGTCCCAGGTGATGCTGATACTGCTGATCCATGGACCACACCCCAGACCAATCAAATTAGATTACTTGGGACTGGGGCCTGAGAACTGGCAGTTTATTAAAAGTTCCCAGGAGAATCTCATTTGTAGCCAAGTTAAAGAACACTGTTTAATAAAAAAAATATCCACTGAAAAGATTTTTTAAACATTTTTTTTCACCAAAGACCAACCCCAGCAAGTTGAAAGTCCCTGGAAGTAGAAACTCACCTACTTGTGAATTTTAACTCATTCCTGACAAGTTGGACTACTTAGCAAAGTACTCAGGATGCACTGGTTTGATTGATTAATTGATACATTCTGTGACCAAATATTCAAAGAGCTTATTTAGAAGATGGTTTTAAAATGTACCTAGCAATGTTCAAACACATTAAGTAAGCCTTTCCTTGCCATTATATCTCTTCTGTCTTGAAAACATGTTCAAATACTGCTTTTCCCTCTTGATTGTATTTATATTTGCTATTCCCCTTGCAAGACTTCACTATGTTTTTTTCCCCTCCCTCCAGTTGAACTGAAAGTAACACTAGTCCTGAACGGATGAATGAACAAGTAGATGGGGCTTGTTTTAATGTGTGCTTCAAATCTGGCAAGGCCTCAAATGTTTGCAGGCTAAGACAGAAAGAAAAAGAATGAAAACCTCCTGGGTAGGAATTAATGAAAAGCCAAGACCTGAGAAATTTCAGCATCATGTCAAGTACATAGACTTGTTTTTAACCCTTCAAAATATCCATAATCTAAGATGAGATGTGGACAAAGAAATCTCTCTTATTGCATGTGTACTGTCTAAACTATGAAAGGACAATAAGCATTTGAAATAAAATATGTGGAGACTTTCTCTAACTCCGTGATACTTAACCAGGGGTAATTTTGTCCCCCAGAGGACTTCTGGCATTGGAGACATGCCAGGTGGAAGTCAGGGAAGCTACTAAACAGTCTGAGGTGCACAGAACAGCCCCCTGCAGCAAAGAATTATCTAGCTCCAAACATCAACAGTGCCAAAGTTGAGAAGCCTGACTACCCTGAACTAGTCCAGGCAGACACTTCCATTTGAGAATACTTCTGGTGGAAAAATAGAAACAAAAACAAAGACAAACTCTAAAAACCTAATGTTGGTATCAATAAAATGACTCTGAGATATAGGAAAATTAGGCAGGAAATTTGAAGTAGTTTATCTGAAGATAAGGATAGGAATCTTGGCTTTACTCCTTCAGCTGTGTGATACTGGGTAAATTACTGAGCTTCTCAGAGCCTCAATAATGTAATCTTAATATGGCTGTGATGGTAATAATACCAAACCCAGTCCCTTTCTCAGGATGGAGTGAGGCTCAGATGTAATCATGCATATGAAGGCACTTTGAACATCACTAAGCACTATAGCAATGTTTCTGCTTTCAATACTTATAAAGACATGATTCTGTGGGATTTGAAACATTCAAATGTAAAGAGTTTTCTAATCTACTATCCTAGAAGGAGGTCCACTTCGCCTTGGTGTTCTGAACTGAGTGGTTAGACAGCATTTAAGCTCAAGTCATCAGGGGGAATTTTATTGACTGGAAAAGGGGAATCCAATCAGAGCTTTCAAATGAGTTGGTATGCAATATAAAGAAAAAAAAAATAATTGAGACCCTGCTCTCCTCAACACCCTCTGTGGTGGGAAAATGGAAAGTTCAACGTATCAGAGCTGCTTGTCAACCTTCATTTCCTAGGAAGCCCATCTCTGACCTGAAAAGCCTCTCACTGCACCACACTCAGAGTTCTAGTAGTCCTGGGGACACAACCAGCTACCCAGGCACCGCAGGAAGGATCTTTAACAATCCCAGCAGCTCTGCCTCCCAGGGAACCTACAGCTGGGGCTAAAATTAACTCCTCATGCTTAGCTCACCTTTCACCTCCCCTCTCTTGTCCTCCCCACCACTGCATTGTGTCAAGACAGTAATCAGAGGCTTTATAAGGAACATTTGTTGGTATCTAGATGCAAGCTCTGGGCTGATTCTTTTACCTCCCTCTCCTGCTCCTTAGCCTTTCTATTTTCAGGTTCAAAGAAAGAAGTTGCTTTTGAGTTCTATACCCAGAATTCGGGGATATAAGATCCCAGTAGTTATAGAACTACTTTCATTTTGGCTCCTTCCTGATTCACAAAATGCCAATGCTGTATGCCCTGTGCCCAGCTGGTTTCTAAATATTTCACGGTGGGATGTTTTCATAGAGCCACATAAAATCCTATGAATGTCCATGAGAAGATTCTGGAGTTGACCCATTCATCCGGATACACAGGAACCTATTGAGCAGGAACAATTCTCCGAGAGCATGACCTCAAAATGAGATAACTTACATAAATATTCTGTAGGAACTACTCCATATTTCTTTATAGTTTAAACATTAGCAACAAAGTGCACAACTTAACGCCTTTTGATAGTTTCTATACTTATCACTATCAATAAAGTAGGATAGCTTGGAAAAAGAATACATTACTTTTGTAGAAATTGTGTCAAGCTTGCCTGACCAGATGTCTTTGTTCTTTGATGCCCAGATACAGGGGTATTTTAATCTTATGATTTGGTATAAAGTAAACATGTCAGATTGCACTAAAGATGCTTTAAATTTAGTTAAGTGGATCCTTTCATAGCACAGGGAAGTAGGAAGGAGAGAAAATAAGGTAGCCAAAGGTCAAAAGGTGACCACGTCTTAGAAGTCTTGGAAGAGTAGAATATAAAATTAGATTGGGGGTGGCTCAGTTGGTTAAGTGTCTGACTCTAGATTTCAGCTCAGGTCATGATCTCAGGGTCATGAGAATGAGGAGCCCAGGTCAGGCTCTGCACTGGGTAAGAGCCTGCTTAAGATTCTCTCTCTCCCTCTCCTTCTGTCCTTCATCCTGCTCCCACCCCTACCCACTCTCACTTTGTCATTCATGCTTTCTCTTGAAAATAAATATTTTTAAAAAAGAAACAAGATTGTTCCAAATAAACATCATTTTAAAAAATAAGAAAAATAAAAATAAAACTAGAATAGTGGACTTTCCATTAACACTTCCCAATCTAGGCAGTGAAGTATGATGATAACTCCTTCAGATACTCAGTATCCCTTCAATTGCCTAATGAAAGCACATTACCATTGTTGTCAAAGGACAGTTTGGACTCATTACAAATGAGCCTTTTAGCACAGCTAAAAAAACTTTTCTTCTTTAAAAGGATTTTCAACTCTACATCTCACAATAACCACCTTTGTGTGGTTATTGGTACTGACCTATGTAATAGGACACTTTAAAAAAGGAATATATATTTTTAAGATGTTATTAGTTTTTTTCATGAGAGACAGAGAGAGAGAGAGAGAGAGAGAGAGAGAGGCAAAGACACAGGAGGAGGGAGAAGGAGGCTCCATGCTGGGAGCCGGACGCGGGACTTGATCCCAGGACTCCAGGATCATGACCTGGGCTACAGGCAGGTTCCAAACCACTGAGCCACCCAGGGATCCCCAAAGGAATACATTTAAGATGACACAAGAACAGAGATGCTCATTTCTATCCATGCATTTTTCAAAATATCCCCTAATTTTTTTGTGGGAGCAAGAGTAGAAATTGTGCCCAGCTGAGAACAGGAGATTATGGTCTTAGTTCTGTCCCACATTTACTATGTGACCTTAGAAAAGGCACAGCATTTTCCCGGGTCCCTTCTTAAATTTGAAAGGGAGAATAAGAGTGTCCACCGACCCAATTTATGGGCTGTTATGGTCACATGGTGACCATATGGTGAAGTAATCTGTGAGTGAAGGTGTAATAGTAAAGCAATGCTACCCAAATATTTGGTCATTTTCATAGCTGACATTGATTATAGACTTAATTGACATCTTACATACATTCACTCAATCTTCACATTAGCTCTGAAAAGTGTTAACATAGCTCCATATTACAGACCAGCAACCAAAGGTTGGGAGATTAAATAGCTTGTCTAAGGCTACTGATGGGAAACTGGATCCACAAATAGGAAGAATACTCACTGAGAGAACCAAGAAAACAGAGCAAAAGATTAGAATGTAGGGACAAAAGATATATTTTTAAAGCATTACAGCAATCATTAGAAAATAAAAATCAGGAATGTTAGAAATTCCTACCCTTGTTTTATGGTATACCGTTTTTACATTTTTAATTGCATGTGGGGAGAGGCACCAAATAATCTAATGCTTAGGGCCTTTCAAGGTTTCAACCAAGCCTGCCTTAGACTCACAGCTAATGGCACCAAGGTACCAACTCCAGCCAGATGACTCCAAAGCCCACACTTATAACTGCTATACTGCATCATGCTTTGTAATAATAAGACTTATTATTACTAAATAAGTTAGCAATAGTTACTAGTTATAATTGTTTTCAGTAGCAAGTAATGCCAGTAATGAAAAGTTTATTCTGTTTTGAAAACAGTAAGCAACCCATAACCTGGAACTAAAGATACAAAGAGATAGGCACACAGTAAGGGTCACTGGTTTTCTTATATATCTGTGGCTTTTAAATGACCATTAAAGACTCTTCAGCAAACTCGTGGCTCAGGGCAAGTGGTGAACATCAATTTAGAAATCTTTGAAATTCCTAATAGAAACAGAGCAAACCCTACAGGCCCTCTAGCAGGGCCATTGATAACATACCTGGAGACAGAGTGAGTTTTCTGATAAGCAGATGAATAGTTTTTAAGATCTCAGGCTATTTAGATTCCTGTGACTACCCATCCTCCCGAGTTAAAGCATGAAACATTTAAAAATCAGGTCTATTAGTGTCTAGTGAATTTGAATGATGATAAGAGTTCATAGTAGCTGCTAACACTTCTGGCTCTCTTGAAAGGCTCAAAGATAAACACATAAGGTCATTTCTGTGCCTTAATCTGAGAAGTACTAAGTGGATGACAAGAGACTCGCAGCAAAGGCTGAGCTAGATATTGTATGGAGACTGAGATGGTAGATAAATGAGTAGGTGGGGCTTTTCATTTCAATAGCTTGGGAATCTTGTATGCTCTTTGTAGATGCTCCTATAATCCTTAAACCAGACACAGGAAGACTCTGGAAATTTGGGGGTGGGGGAGAAACAGAAGCACAATCATAATTACTTGTGATTGGCTTTTATTGAAAATTAATGCTGAATTAGACGTGAAAATTACAGCCTTCAAATCATTCAAAATGCTTGGGCCACAAATAGACAAATTTACTTTATGTATTTCTCCCAAGTGTGATGATTATTATCTAAACAGCTCTTAAAAACTTCCAAAAATGTGCTTTGGGCTTCCTTATCTCTGTGCCCACTTCACTAATGAAAAAGTGAGAGGATGGCAGTAAGAGAATTATGAGGAGTTTGAAGTGTAGGACAGAGAGTGAAGTATGGCATCATGCCCACATTAGTGAAAAGTTCAATATTCTGAGCTATTCTCATTGTCCATCCACCAGGTGATAATGCAATTGCAGAACAAAGGTCCTTAGCCAAAGTATTTTCCCTTCCATTCCTGGAACTTTTATGATCAGAGTTCAGGACTCTTTCCCTAGGAGAAGTAAGAGATGAGAGGGAAGTTAAAAGATTATTTGAATGATCTCTATAAAAGATAGCAACCTTTCCTCCCATCGCCCTTGATTTGGCCATCTGGCTGTGGGAGTTTGTTGGCAAATGCTCCTTGACCATAAAATTTAAACAGATGATTAACCCCTCTCCCTCCTACACCAGCATGCTTGCTATTAAATTGCCTACTAGGACCAATCTCTGAAAATCAAGGCATGTTTAGTGTAAATGAAAGAAAAATTAGCAAAGTCAACCAAATGAATGAAACTTCATCCTTAGTTTTTCTCTCATCATTACTCTGACTTGATGTTTGTCACTTTAAGTTTAGTAAACTTCCTTTTACAGTCTTTCTGAAATCTCTGACCATCTGTACCTTCAATCTCACCTGCCTAAATGGCACCACAGAGTCCAGATAACAAGTTGATTATTCTATGATTATCAACAATAGCTCATGAAGGAGATGGCGCCCCTTCCCTCCATTGGTCATCATTTGCAATGCCCTGGAAAACCAGTAATTGTCTTTAGTATGAGCCAGTCAGGCAATATTCACCAGGTTGACAAAAAGCGTTCAGTGCATAGTTAGTAAGTCTCCAGAAGCTCCCTACACTGAACTAAGCCCTAAAGCGATACTTCAGAAAATAAGCTGGAAGGCGATAATGCAGAAAAAGATATGAATGATGTGCTTAACATTCAGTGTTTTATGATTTAGTAACAGTCATGAAAAAAATTGCCCCTTAGATGTAAGAATGGGAGAGCAAAAGAGAGTATATGGTCATTGAGAGTAAAACGTGTACCTGTGGGATAGTGCTCATTCACTGGCCAGTTGTCCACCTGGAGTGTGGCATTGCCGCCGTTCCTGGTGAAGCGCACCACGTGGTATTTACCATCATTTACAGGGGTTCGCTCCTCCTTGATAGAGATGTCAACTGTGCCAATATTGAAGACAACTCCAATTTTCCCCTGTTCCTATGATAAAGAAACACAAAAGGCATAGTTATCACCAACCACAATGTTTTCTCCCTTTAAAGTTGATCCTCCAACTAGCAATAAATCTGTAGGTACCCAGAGGGAGCTGTCAGCATGAAGTTAACAACAGTATCCTACCTTCCTCCATGGGCTTTCATCCCAAACATAAAAACCAATGGTATAAAGCCACCCAAATTGCTCTCACAGGCTGCACTATGCAGGTTACATCATTTGACTGCTCTCAACAGATATGAAAGCTTGAACCACAGAACTACCTAAGAGCTATGTAGTGACACTACAAAGTTCATTTCTGTGAGATGAATTAGGCCTATTTTCTGGGAGAGACAATTAAACCCTGGACCCTAGATTATCTCACAGTTTAGATTTAGAATTGAAGAGGAAATATAAGGATCCTTGCACACTTTGGGAGGATCAAGGCCAAGGGGGTGGGGTATTGTGAGTGATTAGGAGGCAATGACAGAGGGACTAGCATTATAGATCACCACTTGGTGATATTTTTTGTAGGTCTAAAAGACATAGAAAATGTATCCCCAGTAGAGGCCAGTGAAACCGAGCTGGGGTTTTCAGGGTCAGATGGCCATCACTCTTCCCACACTTGTAGCCCTATTCCTAAGATTCATCCAGAGAGGGATGTGATACTCAGTGCTATAGCTTTATACTACATAGCAGATGAGAAACTCAATGTCCCCAAAATAGACTTCTGGGAGGGACAATACAATGAATTCCAGAAGAGTAATACTATATAGGTGATGATTATGGTGAAGGTGGAGGTGGTGGCATCATCTGCCTTCTACAAAGTACCCAGAAACACTGAAATGTAAATAAGGCTATTAAAATTCTTACTCTTCTCCTTTAGTAATTGCTTGTGAGTAAGAGTTGGAATTAGGATTCACAATGAGAAACACAATGAAAGTAACCTTACTGATCAGATACAATCAGTCTCTCTCAACCTCTTGGAATGGTAGCACATCATGCAGGGTGTCAGGAGGGATGGAAGAGAAGGAGATATCTTTCTCCATTTTTCTAGTTGTCTGACTTACTGGCTAAGCAACTGGTTGGACATTCAAGGATGATAAAATTTAGTAAGAACTCTGACATTCTATTTGTTGACATAGTCTCTGTTATCCTATATTTTCTTATTCAAAAGGTAGAAGCAGGGACACCTGGGTGGCTCAGTGGTGTGGCACCTGCCTTTGGCCCAGGGCATGATCCTAGAGACCCAGGATCAAGTCCCGCATTGGGCTCCTTGCATGGAGCCTGCTTCTTTCTCTCTGCCTCTCTCTCTGCCTGTGTCTCTGCCTCTCTCTCTCTGTATATCTCATAAATAAATAAATAAAATATTTTTTTAAAAAAGAAGTAGAAGCATAAAAAAGGAGGAGGAGGGGGAGGACAGACAACAAGAGAAGGAGGAGAAGAATAGGAAAGAAAGAAAGAAAGAAAGAAAGAAAGAAAGAAAGAAAGAAAGAAAGAAAGAAAGAAAAAAGAAAGAAAGAAAGAAAGATCCAGAAGCCATATAAACTAAGATGTATTTCATGAAAACTCAGATTTAGTAACTAGGTTCATTAATTTATAAATAAAAAAATCATTCAAATACATAAAGACAATATTTATGAAACACTTATTTCACTTAAAGTCAGTAAATTAAGACTTCTGGTGAGATTTTAGGCATGGGTTTCCATATAGTTTGGTACGCTTCACTTATTTTTTCAAAAGACAGGCTTTCTTCATCTTGCCAATTTTCATTTAGTATGTGAACACATCTTATTCCTGACAAAAGAATGGAGAAGTACCTAGGAGTCTTGATTTTAGAAAGTAGGAGTCTAAGCTAAGAAAGGCTGCTTTCAGCATGCAGGGATGCTGTGATATAGGATGGACATTGCCACTTCCTTTGTGCCCTGCTAGCACAGCATGTAACGTAAAATGATGTCTGCAATTCCCATGTTCTGTTCTCTGAAAAAAGGAATGCAGGTGCCTCCCCAATTGGGGACTAAATGTACTTATGATTTCGTAAATCCCTGTTTATTGTGACACTATGTTCTCAGGTTTTTTTTTTCCACCTCTACATCTCCAGCACTAAACAAAGCACCTAGCATTAAAATGGATAAATGAAACTGATGATAGGTTCTTTTGCATCTTTCACGCCCAGAATTAAGAGTGTTATGATCCATTTTATTCTTTCTCTTAATTTTCTAGGAATTCAGAAATGATATTATGATATTTCTGCTTTCCCCTACGTAAAGCACTGGCATTCATTTCTAAAGGTGTGTGTGTGTGTGTTAGAACCTACTCATCCTTTGCCTAAATAAGCAAGGCTATAGTAACCTGAGTCATAACCTGTTTAACAGAACGCGAGAATCAGAAGAGTTAAGAAACCATGACGGCAGACACCATTACTTCTCTGCCCAACCCGCATATGTGGGCTGTTTATTGCACCACTATTCTTCAATGAGAAACCACTATATAAATCCTGGATGCAGAGAAAGGGCTGCTGGTGATTCAATTCACCTCTGAGTCACTAATTAATCATGGATGGAGAACAGTTTTAGGCAGAGAGAGGAGACCTTTAAACCAGCATTCTGCAGCTTTCCAACAACAGCAGTGGCAAAGTACAGTTCTGGCTCAGTGAGTTGGCTGATCAGCGAGATGTATTCTTGGGCAGATTTTCTGCAAGATCCATAATAGATTCAGGGGAAGAAAAGATTTAATCTCTGCCAGAATAAATATTTGGTCCTTATCTGAGGCGCCACACATTTGCCACTGCAATCGCTGCTTCGGAGAGATCTTCTTAATCCTGCTAGCGCTACTGCCAATGTCAGTGGAGACCCTTACCCAGATGTTTCATTGTGTTTCCCCAAAGTGGTAAATGTGGCTGTGCTAGACCTCAGATGTGGTCTCTTTACTTGCAGTAATAAGATTTCATTACTGCAACCTCCTTGTCATTTGTCATGGGACCACAGTGGCATTATAATCTGTGGCTAACTGCTTTGTCTCAGTTCATTATAAGTCTTATGGCAAGTACCCATATAGTTGCCAAGGCTTGAATCCATCATGCTCAGCTGCCACGAAAATAAACTAGCTCACGCGTCCAGAGAAGAGAAGATTTGAGGGATAAAAAGCATTGACTTTGGAAACAGCCCTGACCGACCTTTGGGCAGGTTACTTAAGTTTTCTGAACTATTTCTTAATAATATATTATGGGAAGAGGATACTAGCTTTCCAGACTTCCCAGGGCCATTACATGGCTAAAAGGATAGGATTACAATGATTAACATGACAATACTTTATAAGTCATAAAATATTATTCTAACATAAGGGATAACTGAGATCAGGAGGAAGAACAACCCAAACATTTGACCATACATCACACCCTGTGAGCACTGGAGAAGTTAATTGGTTCAATAGGATAAACACAGTTCTAGCATAGCATGGTTCAAATAATACCTCTCTCTGGCTCTGAAAGCTATATGACCTTGGGCAAGCTATTTAACTTCTGATTTCCTTACTATAAAGGGATCTGTGGAGGAAGGGAAAGGCGAATTACTACCTTTGAAGCTTGTTGCAAAGATTTTAGGAGAACACATATGTGTGAAATTCCCTGCACGTGGCTGTGCATACTTCAGGACTTCAATAAATGTCAGTTATCTTTTCCCTTTCTTTCCTATCATTACTATAGTTGGAAGTGGTGGTCTGAGCTAAGGACTGGCTGGATTGGCAATAGTGTCATCAAGAAATACTGTAAAAATAAATGTAAATTTTAGCAAACAACATTAAAAAACAATATTTGCACGGTTGATTTCCTGTCACAATGTAGTAGTTGCTCTCTCTTCACATTCTTTGGTGTCTTTTATAAGCCTTTCCAAGACAAGCAAAGTGTAGCTGCAAAAACAGCATGACTATAAATTTTAATAACTCCACACCCATCACCACTAAAGTTGCTACCAAAGGCAATCACTTCAATCTATGTTCTTCCCTGATATTAAAAACACAGACAAGTGGTAAATCAGAAGACATTACCAAAGAATCCTCAAGTGCAATAAAAAAAAAGTCTGTTAAAAAAACAACAACCCCAAAACAAGACTGAACAGCACAACAAAACAGCTGTCTGTAAATAGCCAGAAAGTCATTCTTCATCAATAATGACTTTTTATGAGCCCACCTGGTTTCTCAAATTAGTCTAGCTCCAGCTTTCTGATGTTCCATCAGCCACATTACAGTTATTGCTATAGAGGTGACCCACCAGATACTACCAACACCAGGGTGAGATTTCCGGAGCAGAGATGCACAAGGGCAAGAAAAATCCTCAGGAATAAAGACCTCCCTGAAGGCAATCTCTTCATTCATTCCACAGTGTCCCTCAGGGAGGCAGAATGCATCATCCACTATTTTAGAAAATTGCAGCTGACAGAAACAGAACTGGGACTCTCAAAGGTATGCCCAAGAGATGTGCAAAGGAAGCAGTTCTCAATATCTTGACTTCTAGGCTTCCCACAGAATCTGTGAGTTCAGTGCTAGGCAATAATACAGGAAGAACAAGAGGTATGTGATCCTTCTTGGGGCTACATACTGCTAGGTCTGCTATACGTGTTCCAAAGTCTGGGTCCCAATAAATAAAGCAATAAGTGGTAGTATTTGCTATGTTTTCTGGTTTCCCCCCATTATGGGATCATAGTAAGAGAGGATTTCTAGGTCCCCTACCTAGACCAAGAGATCAGTGTTGACCAATAAAATAGGTGTCACTTCTGAGCCGTGCATTAAACTGCTGGTGTGAGACCAACCAGAGTTCTCTCACTGGCTCTCAACCACTGTACCCAGGAAATTCCTAGCAGTGGCCTCTTTGTCAGCCTGGGTCATTGAGTGAGGATGGCAACAAGCCAACTTGCAATGGACATGGAACATGAGAAACAAAGCTTGATTGTTTTATGCCACCAAGTATTGAAGCTGCTTATTACTGCAGCATAATCCAGACTACCTTGGAGAGCAGAGTAGGTCCTTGGCAAGTCCTTTTTAAGAGAACAATTTTTGAATTCTCACAATTGCCCTCCAGATTTTATAGGTTAGAAGATTGAGATTCAGAAAATTGGGAATTCACGCAACTAATAGAAGATACATTAAGATTAGAATTCAGATCCATCTGACTTTAAAACCCATGGATTTTCCATCATGCTATGTCTCAGTCACATCCACTATATGTTGCAATTGAGTTATTTATATAAGACACTGTATACATTGCATATTATATACTTTATGTTTGCCTAATCTGTCTACCTAATCTAACTGTGGGTATCTCAAATGTAGGGATACTAACAGGTTCTCAGTTAATGTTTGTTAAATTAATGGATAAGTGAATGAATGAATAGTGAATTAGAATGCATGGCTTTGATAGAAAAAAAATTGTGCTGATAATTTTATATACCATCGGAGGTTAAATAGGATTTAAATAGTATATGATGATGAGAATTGTTCATCCATATCCATGGTTTTTTTTTTGCAATAAATCTTAATCAAAACATATAGTCTCACTGTGCTTTATGTATGCAATTAAAAAAAACGAAAAACAAAAAGATGAGGTATGATTTTGATTCATCAGATAATTTTGGCTGGGGGAAAATTTTATTGAAGTTCTCTAGGATAAAACACTCTTGTGTTTAATAGAACACAGTATGGGCACTTTTGACAGCTAGTCACTGCCTTTCAGGGAAGATCATCAGGTCACTCTTTCTATGTTATGGTTTCCTTGTTCTGGAACCCAAGATAATTGTTATCTAATAAGCAGGGAGTGTGTACTTTCTGTGTGGAGAGTTGTGTACTATTGAAAGTTTCAACAGACAAAAGAGACCAGGTCTCTCTCTCTCTCTCTCTCTCTCTCTCTCTCAAGAAGTCTAAGCCCATCAAGAATTATCCAAACTGACAAGACTCCAGCTATGGAGCTTGGAGATGGTTTGAACTTTCACTACCATCCCAGCCCCTTCTCTTGAGGGGCTTGGGTTAGGGGATAGGGGAAGATACTGTAACAAGAAGTGAAGCGGAGAAGGAAAATGTGTTCTCTGGGTTCTAGAAGTCTCTGTGATTTAGAATCAGAAGACCTGAGCCCACTCAAACTCCACATATTGTTGTTCAGGTAATCTTGAGCAGGTCATTCAACTATCTGTAGCAAAAAATGAGAAAAATACAAGACAACGATAGTAATACCTGCATTAAATGGAATTTAAAAGAAATGAATAAAATCTTGGCAAATTCTAAAGTGCTCTTCAAAGGATGATATAAAAATGATGTCAATGATGGGGGTGAAGATGGTGGAGAGAGCTAGGTGACAGATGATAAATGACTCAGAGGCTTTTGTACACACCCTACAGGATACCAGTCTATTTAAAATGACTGTATCTCATGTAAGATCATCAACTCTAGAACCTGCACAGATTGTCCCCAGAAAATTCATGTTAAATGGCTTGGAAACAAATTCTATTTTCCTAAATTTGCACAGGTCTCAATGACCTTTGCACCCACCCAGCAACTGCATCTACCTCTCCACCTGCAGCTGTGCTTCTGTTGTTGTGCTGAAATCTGGCTGCATGAGGTCAATCAATTAAAGCAGATTAGATCCATGGACTGAATTACTAACAGAGGGCCAAGGGAGATAAGACTGATAAATAGCTCAAGACAGCTCCATTTCTAACTCCAAGCAAAGAAAAAAAGATATGAGCAAGCATGGATGACAGCTCAGGACAACGGGAACTCTGACCTGAACTGGGGGGAGTCAAGGAAGGACAAGAGAGTTAGTGCAAGTAAATAAGATGCAAGTCAGAGCCAGGGCTCTAATAGTCACTGGTCATAAATGGCATCCTGAGTCACCATGTCCTTCAAATCCACTCTGAACATTCACTTCTAATCCACAGATCCCAATGTCATACCACTTGGGGTAGTTTGGTAGTTAAGTCTGACCATAAAGCAAAAATTAAAATTCATTTCTGTAGAAGCCCTAGTGTTGCACGAATACCTAAAGCAGTCTCCTGGCAGGATTCAGGTGACAGTTGGCAGGGCAGTGATGACTGCAACCCAGTATAGACAGAACATCTCCCTTAAATGCTTTGCTTTCCCTCCTGAATCTCTAGTGCAGCTGTGAGGAACTACCCAGTAGCTTTAATAGAGAGATCTTAGGCCTTGTATTAACAACACGATAATCCTCAAAAAAAAAAAAAAAAAAAAAAAAAAAAACTACACACACATTTTAAACCATCTAGAATATTATTCTAGATCATTTTACATCTTATCTATATACTTACAAAGTGTGGTCCTGGGACCAGCTGTATTAGCATCAACATCACTTAGGAACTTGTTAGAAATGTAAATTCTTGGATCTAACAAGAGACCCTCTGAATCAGAATCCCTGGAGTGGGGCCCGGCAGTGTGTATTTTCACAAGCTCTCCAAATGATTCAGAGGCTTGCCAAAGTCTGGGAACCACTTCCTTATGTCTTGGTTTCACCAGGGCAGTGGTTTCAACTGGGTGTGATTTTGTGCCCAGGGACATTTGGCAATGCCTGGGGACATTTTTGGTGGTCACATCTAGGGATGGGGTGTGCTACTGGCATCTAGCGGGTATAGGCCAGGAATGCTGCTAAATATCCAATAATACACACACACACACACACACACACACACACACACAAATACCTGGCCTGTAATAACAATGACACTACTGAGAAACTCTGCACTAAGGAGTACAAAACGTTAGTCACACAACAAACATCTATCTATAAAGCACGTGCGGCTTGACAGAAGCTGTTCTATAAATACATATATGGTCTATTTTATTCCTCACAATGTGCCTCCTTTGAGATATGAATGAATAAACACACTCATAGACGATGTCATCACACACACACACACACACACACACACTATGCATGTGTATGGAAGTGCATGCTTCTGTATATACACATGAGAATTTTCACATATTTGGTCCAAAATTGTGATCTAGATCTCAGCACAGGATGAGCTCTGAGCATCTATGGATAGTTGGACTCTCTCCATACTCTTATGTTGTATTCAAGTGCTCATTTTATAGATGTCAACTTGGAAATGCAACCTTACGTGGCCAGAAAGTGGCAGAACTAGAATATATGTCCTATGTTATTTTCCCTCTCTGGTCTTGGTAACCCTCTTCTCTTTTAACTCATTGCTACCAGTCCCTAAAAAAGTGTTCCAGGTACATCTCCCAGCACATTACATTATCTGATAGTCCCAATTCCCACGTAGTCCCTTGACTCTTTACTCCAGATGAGGTAATTTTAATTGGTTTCCACAAAGATGGATGATGAGTTCTGAGTGGGCTGCCAAAGAGAAACTCTTCCCCCAGAACTAGATATTCCAGCCCAAGGATGAACAGCAGCTCCCATACAGAAGAGAGGCCAGTAAACAGCCAGTAATCTTTCTAGACCTATTCTGTGGTTGTAAGGAAACCTTTAGTGATTCTCCAAAGTGTTTTATTATTTACCTGTCATTTAAGTGACAACCTGATTTAATGTTATAGCCTCAAGGTGAATGGACTTATGTGAATAATAAACATCAACCTAAATTTCTGGTTTAATAAGTAAGGCACTTTCAGTTACTTGCATTGATGAATTCCAAGTCTAAACCCCAGACCATTTTCTAGCTGGGAAAAAAAAAAAATTAGTATGCACATTTCAGAATTGAGAGATTTAGTATTTGGGATTATCAGAAAATACAATACACATTACTGTATGTTTTAATCATGCCTTTGAAGAATGGATATGCAAAAGTTGTAGGAGGCAGATTAGTCCGAAACAGAAATCAACAAACGATTGGCCAAATCTGGCTAGTGCCTATTTATGTAAATAAAGTTTTATTGGTAAGCAGCTGTGCTCATTCACTTACATATTGTCTGTGGATGCTTCTGCACTATAATATATAATAGAGTTAAGTAGTTGCAATAGAGATCTTGTAGCCCATAAGCCTAAAATATTTACTCCCTGGCCCTTTACAGAAAAAGTTTGCTGACCATTCTTATGGAAGCTTGCATAATTTAAGTTTAGCCATGATAATTGTTTAGTTGGGTTTTTTTACGTGCTTTTTTTTTTTGGTTTTGGTTTTTGTATTTTGTTTTTTGTTTTTTTTTTCAGTTTTTAACCTATAGTTTATGTTTATCTGGTCTGAACAACTCAAATATCAGTGGGAGGGTCAGATGGGGAGCTTGTCTGTACCTGTTCATTCAATGATTACCTGGAATATAGAGAGCACATTTCTAATAAGAAGACAACATATATAAAAATTCACCCAATTTAGGTCTGAACTAATCTATCTCAGATCCATTAAGGGTGGTCTAGATACTAAAATCAATTCAACAGAGCACTGTTTGAAGGTAGGCAGCCGAGGATATAGAGAAATAAATTAGCAGCTCCTGGCAAAAGATGAGGTAGCTAGGAACAGTCTGGTAATGGAGGAGATGGAGCGAAGTTGTAAAGTTATTAAAATTATAATGATATGACATTTCTTTCTAAAAATTTATCTAGTTCTCTGGAGTGAATCATGTACATATTAAAGTCTTGGGACTCTAAAAGCCAGCACACATCACTCTGATGCCAGGACTTCAGTTTAGTACATAAGATGGAATGAGAGAAGAGAACAGCACTGCTACCCAATGAGCATCTCAGTCTCCAGGGCTCCAATGCATCTGCAAGAGACTTGAGTCCCTTGAGTGATAAATGGTGATTAACTCAACTCTCTTGGTTTACCTGCAAGGAGAATCTCCTGTGTCATCATCTTGGGATGAACACACTGAAATAGGGGCTCATTTTTCCTTTCCTAGTTATCGTAAACAAAATGGCCAGCAGACTCTCATATATCAGCAGCGCCTGTCTGCACACAGGGATGCTGGTGTGTGTGTGTCCTGGAGATAGTGTTGCAGCGAGGTATTTCATCCAGGTGATATTTTATGGTCCTCCTCTTTGTCAACTATCACCACTATAACATCCCCTCTGGGATCATATCAGCATTTCTAATTCAAAACGTTGATTCTGACCTACCCCCAACCATCTTAATGAAAGCAACAGAGGGAAGAAAAAAGTGAGGTTTAAACAGCTACAACACATCAGGAGAAAGCAGGCCTGCTGACTTCCATGCCAGTGTCAAAGCCACTGCAGGGGAAGTAATCGGGATAACAGAGCAGAAGTACAAAAAGACGACACTATCCCTGGGCCCTGGGTGAGATTAGTAAAGGTGACCCAAACAGAAGAGTTGAAAGCATACCACAGGGTGCTGTCTCATGTCTTTGGAAAAGTGTCCAACATATCAATATTGAGTTATTTCAAAGCTGCATGCTCTTTTGACAGAATAATTAGGAAACACATCTCTTTATTTTAATTTACTTGAACTTAGTATTCCTACCAAACTGTAAAGTGAGTAAGTTTTAGCTAAGTGGGGAAAATACCCCTAAGACACTCAGGACTCATCACTCCCCTATGGTATGGCAGGCACTGGGAGCCATCTGGGAGCCAGCCACGGCTTTGGATACACAAATTACCCACTGAGTTTATAATAAATCCATACACAATATGAAGAAGTGTGTATATTATGGCATTTAAAGGGCACAAACATTCTTCTCTCTCTTCTTTATGGATGCACTACAAATTTATTCATCGACATAAAGATGCTACATGGTTTCATCTAAATGGTTAAGGAACACAGTGCTAGAGAAACAGCATTGCATGTGTATTTATACCCACGTAAGTGTGTGCATGTGTTTGAATTAGACCTTAAACTTAACATATCCACAAGCTGGCTTCTCTGATGATGGCTCAGGAGAATTCAGGCCCCTCTGTGTCCATCAAAAGGCATCTGTAGTCACATTGGAATCCAGCTCTTAGATAGTTCCTGACCAATTAGTCTCTGGCCTTAATTTCCATAGAAGGCCTCAGGAATGTGAATCTATCATACACTTGATGCAGAGCAAACTGGGGATTTCAGAGGAAATTAAACATGAGAAAGATTCTAGAGTCAACATGAGCTCCAGGTAATGAAACTGGTTGGTCTTTAGGGATCATTAATCCAGTAAATGACCCAAAGACAAGACAGCTCTCCTAGGCCTCGCTTAACCCAGAGCTGAATGAGGTATCCTTTCCTATATAGTGAAGGGACTTCCCTTTGCCAAAGAGTCCAGCTTTCCTGACCAGGTGCGTAGATGTAGAGAGTTGAATGAAATTCTACCTGAATGCCCTCCCAGAGCCATCTTTCATTAACTAGGTCTATTTTCCAATTATCCCACAACTACTCCAGTGTCTATTCAACATTAAGACAAATTGTTTGCACTGACATTTTTTTTAATAGAATGAGTCCTCCCCTCAATTAGATCATAAGCATTGCCGAGGCAGAAAGTACATTTTTATTTTCTATGTTTTCCTCCATATAGCAGACTCAATAAATATTTAGCTGAGCACCTGACATAACAGAGAAAGCATCTTTGCATTTTTCAGCAAGCAACACATTTTGGTGTGGTACACAATATCTCCATCCATGGTTTATTTACTGCTTTTAATTTTTTGCTATGATTTTTCTTTGGGAGAATACTTTTGAAAATGTGGACTATGACCATATCTCAGGAGACCATGGCCATTAATTTACTTCATGTAGACTACTGAATAGCCTTTGGGATAACTGCCAACATGCCTATGTGGCCCAAGGACAATCTTCTCTGTTGACCTGGAGGTAAGAGTTTCAGTGATCCATTTCCAAGTTCTTCAATCTGCCCTGCTTCTTTATTTGGATAGATTCAAACTAAATGCCTAGAGGTGAAGACTATCATCCCATTCCTAGATCTTTAATCATTTGCCTCCTATTAAACATCATTTTAACTCTTTACATATCTAAGATGCTAGACTTCCAGAGAAATTTATTTTCATTTTCTTGCCTCCTCCTATATTCCTAAGTGCACTGATTGCTGGTCAGTGTAACATTCAAGTGCTGCTCTTTTTAGGAGCCTCTCCCCCCATCATAGCCCTTTGGGGCCACCTCTGAGGGGCTCCGTGACAACCACCATCTGTTTTCAGTTTGCATTAGACTTGTTAAATTGAGGATCTTTACACAGATATACTTTTCAAACAATACATCCATTTCTCCAAATCAATGTTACAGAACTTAAAGTCAAGTCATAGAAGTTTTGCAGTCAAATATCTACCAATCATACACTGCATAAGGTACTTTGTTTGGTAGGCCTATCAGAAGCCACAAAAAAATATATTTGGAACTATTCATCCCTCAAGAGTGTAAACTTCACTTCAGGGTTGTGTAGGGGGCAACAGTTTTGGAATTAGAAGACACGGATCTGATTATTCAGTTAATGCAGGTCCTAGAACAATTCATCCTGGGTTTCCTCATGTGAAAGAAAGAGATGGCATCCCTGAGCTTCTCAGGTGATGATGAAGGTGAAAAAGAGATGTTTGTGACAGTGGTGTGAAAAATGGGGTCACTGCAAAAAAATACATCATTACAAAATTGATGAGGACAAAAGACAAACAGAAGCACACAGTTCCCTAAATTAAGACAAGAAACAAAGGACATTCCCATATAATATTTCTAAATAAACATCCACAGTCTGTCCTTGACAAATTTCCCAAGAGACCAGAGGCATAGGATTCGTGATATGCCCTTCAAGACAGAAAATGCTGCCTTTTTTGGAAGGGGTCAGGCCAAGGGTGGGAAAGAAGTGTAGTTAGAGAAGACATATTTAGGTAGCTGCCAATGAGGAGGTAAGGAGGAACGGGGGAAGTTTAGAAGGTTGAAGCTGTTGGAATGGAAATGAGATTCAGTCTGTGAAAGGGAAAAATAGAAAATACTTGGCATATAAACATTTTAGAATATCAACCAGCTGGTCTGCTTTCTAAAACTTCAGTAATGTTGCCGAGACAGAAACCTTTGAATGTTAAGGTAGAGTCTCATTATATGAACAGAGAGAAAGCATTTTTAAGGTTCATGAACACACTACATCTTAGAGAATATTTTCTCTTTTGCCCAAAGGGCCCTCCCCACCAACCCTGGAAAATGTCTCTCTGATGATGGTACAATTATAGTTATGGGGATTAAAAACAATAAACTCAAAATAAATATAAATAAAATCTTTTTTCCCCCAAGTATTCCCTGCTCTTCACTTCCCTGCTTTCTGCTATAGGCGCCTCTCTTCCAGCAAAAGAGCTTTAGGGGCTTGGAAGGCCAATGGATTGTGCTGTGCTTACACCTGACATTGGCCCAGGGCTCAAGGCCATCAGGGAAGACATGACCCACGTGATGCTAGAGCCCCCATGTTTCAGCAGTTAGCAGTGATCTTAGTGCTGCTAACTAGTCACATCCATGCTCAGTGATAACTTTGAATCATTGAAGGCAGTGATTAAGGTCAGAGGAATCTAAAAATTTAAAGAAGAGGGAAGGAGCTCCTGGGTGGTTCAGTTGGTTAAGCATCCAACTCCTGGTTTCAGTTCAGGTCTTGATCTGAGTGAGTTCAGGCCCTCTGTTGGACTCCACAATTGGCATGGAGCCTACTTAAAAAAATAAATAAATTCAAATTCAAATAAAAAGAGGGATGGAAGTAATGGAGAAACAGACAAGGAATTAGATGAGTAAAGGAACGCTATCCACCAAGCCTCATCTGAAAGAATACAGAAAAATAACTCCCCAGACCCTCAAATACAGATGTATTTCTGACCACTCCGTTTCGTACTGACTTCAACAAAGTTTATGCAGGCAAATATTCAGACACAAACACCTTAGAAAGCCAGGAATAAGCAAAGACAACTTCTTTAGTAGAGAGCAGGATGCACTTGTGATTCAATTGCCAAAGGATGCCTGCTGATGAGCCACACCAGACAACAAAATCTATCCAGAGAATGCACAGGAAGAAGTACTCAGGGCACCGAAACCCAAGTGTCCATGACATACAGATCTCCACTCTGGTGAAGCACAGAAAGAGGACCAGGAATCATGAATCTACCCCAGAGCAGCACAGTACACAAACTGTACTCAATCAAGGAGCATACTTTTTGTGTACTAAAAACTCTTTTTTGTTTTGTCTATTGATTATTCTTCCTCAGTAGGTGCTTATTAACTTCATTATATGATAAAGAAGTTGTAAATTCAGAACCTATAGGTGGGATCAGACCCTCAGATGTATATTATTTTATTTTTTAAAAGGAGGAGTTTCTTATAGTATCTTTTTATTTTTTTTTTTAATTTTTTATTTATTTATGATAGTCACACACAGAGAGAGAGAGAGGCAGAGACATAGGCAGAGAGAGAAGCAGGCTCCATGCACCGGGAGCCTGATGTGGGATTCGATCCCGGGTCTCCAGGATCGCGCCTTGGGCCAAAGGCAGGCGCCAAACCGCTGCGCCACCCAGGGATCCCTTATAGTATCTTTTTAAATGTGACTTAGTTTTCAACCTTAAAAATCAGTCTCTCATGAATACTTAGATTTCTAAACTTTTCTTGAAAATAGTAAGATTTAGCAACACTGAGATAACATTTCTAAGATACAATTAAAGGCCAGAGTTCATGGGGGCGGGGAGGGGGGAGAAAGGTACAAGCTGTTTAATTCACCACAGCCTCCACCATTCCTTATTGCCTATCAGATGCAAAGTACTGAGTGTTGGTGGCCATTTAGTATCAAGTTTTCCCTGCTTTTTTTTTTTTTTTTTTGTATAGTAGGGTAAAAAAGAAAGGGAAATATTTTTGTCATCATATGACTAGCAACTTCTCTGAACCTCAACAAATGATAGAGTGAGGGCCATAAGAGTCAAGAAAAATAAAACACTTTTGGAAATATTCCATTCTATTTCAATCACTTATATTATTAGTCTGCCCTTTCCCTACTCTTTTTGTTTTTTAACCCCTAATGTTCTATAGTAATCATAGGCTTTTAAGTCAGACAAGTCTGACTTTCAATTTTAATTACACCACTTACTGTATTTTCTTGACCAAGTTGTATAGACTCCTTAAGCCTCAATTTTCTTTAATGTTGGGAAAATATTACCTATCACACAAGCTTATTATAAGGATAAAACAATATATGCAGGCACATAGCACATAATAGAATATGCTCAAGGAATTGTACTTTGCTGCCCCTTTGAAGGGTCAGGATGAATTAAGCAGACATGATCATAAAATCACACACACACACACACACATCTAAAGTGCCTGCCAAATTGTAATGATCCAACTGCTGCTTCAGAGAGATGGCTCAGCTCGATGTTTTAATGTACTTTTCATGGACTGAAGCTCAACAACAAAATATATCACTGTTAGGCATTGTCATAGGAAGGTCTGATTTAAACAAAATAGACTTCCTTCTGAACTCTGAAGTGTGGTAGCTACCCTCACCTTGACTCAGAAACATACCAATACAGAGTACATACACTTAGCCAATAAACAATAGGATTAATAAATGACAGCAAAGATAATGATAATAGAATGCATTATTGAAAGTTGTATAAGAGGAGACCATTCAGTATAGAAATGAACATATAAATTTTATGCAAACACACTTTTAGTTCTGTGAGTTCATATATCTGCATGGCTATAACCATCAAGAAAAATTTAATGGAGGCCACTGCTCTAGAACTACCACTTAATTTTGAGCAGACCATGATATTGAAAAAAATTATTTTAGTTATATAACACACTTGCCAAATAAATAAAAAATATTCATTGCAATATAACAGCTAAAAAAAACCAGAATCGCTACTCTACCATGTTGAGGTTTAAGTGGGCAATAAATCACAGCCCTCTCCATTCTGAATTCCAAAACCAATTGAAAAATAGATACAAGCTAAAGGATCAGCAAACTTCATTGCTTGTGGAGCTGAATGGGGGACTGGGTCTGGGATAACATTCAGACTTTGCCACACATTAGGTTTCTTGATTGTCTTTCAAGTACTGTTCCCTCTGCATTGCCCCCTACAATGAGGAAACTGGCCTGGGCCTGGGTATTCCCAGCACAGGGAGAAGAGCCTGCAAAACAGGAAGGAAAAGAAGGAGACTCACCAGACGTGTGCAGACCCTTTATCCAATCCCACCAACAAAATAAGGGATTGGAGAGAAGGTGTAAAAAGTGTTACCCCAGGGGTGCCTGGGTGGCTCAGTCAGTTAAGCATTTGACTCTTGATTTCAGCTCAGGTAGTGATCTCAGAGTCCTGAGATCAAGACCCTTGGGGCTCTGCACTCACTGCAAAGTCCGCTTAAGATTCTCTCTCCCTTGCCTTCTGCCCCTCCCCCACTAAAATAAATAAATCTACAAAAAATGAAGTGTTACCCGAACATTTATTTCCAGCAAACAGCAGTTGCTTAATAATTTAGTATAGATTGGGGAAACCACCCCTTTTCTAACACACTAGAAGCCCAAAAGAAGTCTTTCCAGGCAACCTGACTGATACAGATTGATTTTTAAGAGGAGCTAAAGAGCCATTCCTCAGGGATCTAAAGAGGATTTGTTAATATGAGGTTGATATACGTTCAAGAATCTTGATATGTTACGTCACGGTTGTAGTGAAGCTTCCTCTGACTAACCAGTTAATAATGACCAATATTTCTGCTGATCATTGAAAATCTTAGCAACATACAGCCAATCTCTTAGATTTTTGGAAATTATAGGATCAGTAAAAAAAAAAAAATAGAGGAATGTTATATATGACTTTTAAGCAAAGAAATTACAATTCTAATTGATAAAATTTCAGCAGGCCCATGGAACTTTCTTTATATCATGAACTTCTGTGTCCTTCCTACAGGGCCTAGCAATCTGCTTTGCTGTCATTTATGTCAATGCATCAGCCAAGACTCTTTAGCACAGCCCAACTATGCTGTCAACCCCAAATCCCAAGGGATGCATATAATCACCATATTTACTGTGATGGCCTAGGCAATAATGATACCCCCCAACTCTAACGAAACTAAAGTGCACGTGTCATTTTGAAGATGCTATTTGTTCAGGCAGAGTTGCCTGTCAGCTGTCTCTAGCCAAGCGATACAACCTGCAATTTAGTTAACAAACTGAGACATCATAGAAATCAGTGCTTGTAACAGACTTCCTTGATTCACTTGGGTTTTTCCACCTGTCTTACATATTGCAAGTCTCTAGCAAAGTGGCACTGGTGGGAGGAGGTCCCAGTAGATTTGGAAAGACGAGGAAAAGAAAGGAACAACGATAAGAAAAAAAGCAAGGAGTTTGCTAAATTCTAAAATGGAATCTGCCCTAGAAGAAAAAAATCCAGAGAAAATATTTCTTGGCTCCAGTAACTCTACTGTTGCCAGGTGGGCAAATTCCAAACTGTTCAGCCTGGTATTTCAGATCATCCATTATCAGGTTGCAATCTTTATTTCCAGTATTCTTACCAAACTTTCTCAACTTTCTGCCCCACCTATAATCATTGATTAATCTAGCCATTCATTCAGCAAGTACGTATTAAGTACCTCCTCTGTACAAGGTACTATGCAAGGCATTCGTTCCAAAATGAACATAACTATTTTTCCCTTTCAAATACTCCTTGTGCTGATGCTCAGTCTCAAAGATGGAATGGATGGGGGTAACCATCAAGAAGAATGGAAATTGGGCAGCCCGGGTGGCTCAGTGGTTTAGTGCGCCTTCAGGCCAGGGTGTGATCCTGGAGTCCCAGGATCCAGTCCCACATTGGGCTCCCTGCATGGAGCCTGCTTCTCCCTCTGCCTGTGTCTCTGCCTCTCTCTCTCTCTCTCTGTGTGTGTGTGTGTGTGTGTGTGTGTGTGTGTGTGTGTGTGTCATGAATAAATAAATAAAATCTTTAAAAAAAAAAAAAAGAATGGAAATTCCAAAGGCCTACTTTAAGGAAGAAGAGAATACAGGGAACCTAACTCCATATAAAGGTGTCCAGGGAACCACCTGATAGGATGATCTGTGCATTTTCACAAGAACTTTAGCAAATATTTTATGATCTATTTAAGGGCAACAACAACAAAAATATGGAAGAACTGGCTTAGAGGTTAGAGTGATGTGAGAAAGCTTTATAATGGAAGTAGAATTTACATTCAATTCTGAATGTGGACAGAGTGTAGGTGGCCCAGTTTGGATGTTGCTGTGTCAACAGAACCACAAGTATGCAAAATTCCTGTATGTTGGTTTGGAATCCAGAAAACCTGGGGTTAACCCTGGACTGCTTTATATGAGTCACATAACACTAAACAAGTCTATTGGCCCCTCTGAGTATTAGCATTCTAATCTTAAAAATAATAAAAATGCTTATACATTATATAGGATAGTTCTGAGAATCAACTGAGATCATAAACGTAAAAATGTCTGGTAAATTGTAATATATAATACCATATCAGAATATAATTAGAGGGGTGCCTGGATGGCTCAGTTGATTAAACTTCTGACTTTTGGTTTTTGCTCAGGTCACGATCTGAGGGCCCGGGAATGGAGCCCTGTGCTGGGCTCTGAGCTCAATACAGAGTCTGCTTGTCCCTCTCCCTCTGCTCCTCCTCAGACCTTCCCTCACTCTCTCTATCTCTAAAATAAATAAATAAATAAATAAAATGTTTTTTAATAAAGGTCGTTGGGTGCTCTACATTAATGGTTGATTTGATTTTAAACACACATGGCTGTTTCTTCTAGTTTTTACTTTGATGATTTTTAAAACACTGTTTTCACCCTCTTTAAGACCTTCTGCAGAAGCAGGAAATGCTTTGCTTCATACTAACTTATTTCTTTTATCATAGAAAATCAAAGTGCTCCTTGGAAATCATCTCATTAATCTCTTGGAGGGAAGTAAGTAAGCAGATACATATTTTGCCCAGCTGTATATGAATATCAATTTTACAAATAGAAAAGCCTAACATAAACTTTCCTAAGTTACACAGTGAGTAAAAGTAGCACCAAAAATGACCCAGGCATCTCTTATCGAGTTGTCTGCTCTCCTCATTACATGCATCCAAAAACCTTGTTCTCCCAGTAGACTTCCAAGTACAGATCTGGCTTTCTAGCTCCAAAACAAGTAATGCTTTATTTAACTTGTAAGGCCGCTTTCTTCATCTAAACAACAACAACAACAACAACAACAAGCTGCCAAACAGGAGTTTTCAGGAGATAAAAAATGAATAATGCATTTGTAATCTTTATGAAAGAAACCTAGTCTAGTATCTATAATCCACCAGATGAAAAGTAAAGGCTATTTTCTTTGTTTTACAGGGGAAGGATTTGATTTTTATAAATCTCAAGGATAGTTACCCCAACATATAGCAAATGGAGTGTGATTTTGAAAAACACTTCAATTAATTGTTAACAAATCTCAGAATTATACCATCAATCAACAAACATTTGTTGAGCCCATATTATATTCAAAGAATTGTTTTAGATCCTAAAGATATAAAGATGGATTGAGCACAGTGTAGGTTTTCGACAAGTTTATAATTGAGTAGATGAGATAAGACATGGATAAAAAAGCAGTTAAAGAATAGAAAGTGGTAGAGGCAGTAATATACACAAACAAAATTCAACAGTATTTTAGTGGAAATGGTTATTCTGCAAGGGAGAACAGGGAAAACTTCATGACAGAGGTAACTCATAGGCTAGCTCTTGAAGAACACCTAAGATTTCAGCAAATGTAAGGAGTGAAAACAAGATTGATGAAGTAGCAATATATGCAATGAAACTAACACGATTAAAAGGAAAGATTAAGAGACAGTCTGATCAGCAGATGAGTTTGGCAAGAACACAATGTACACTAGAGAGAAATGGATTTTCCTGGGATAAAAAGATAGGTTGAGGCTGAATCACGTGAGGTTTTAAGTGGTATATTAAGGAATATAGATTGTCTTCAGTCAGTATTGGGACACCAATGAGTGAAATCACACACACAGAAATATATGTTAGAATATTTGAGCATGTTATGAGCAGATGGGGAAGAGGTAGAGGAGGGGAAATATAACAGATAAAATGGAGATGGGATAACAGATGGCATGAGATCCCAGAAGAGGCAAAAGGGCAGGAGGCCAAGGACACAGGTAGACTCTACTGTGGGAAAGGTGCAAGCCAATTTTTCCACTCAGACAGAAGGAAGGAGAAATAGTTGCAGCTATACTGTGGTATAGTGAGATCATCCTAATTTGATAGATGTAGAAAAAAATCTATACAACCACTTGTTAGAGACATTGTAGAAAGGATTTTTAAATTGAGTGGGGATTAAACCAAGACCTTTATGGTCCTTTTCAAATCTATGGCAGGAGATGTACCAATATGGTCCTCATTTTCAAAATGGAGAAAAAAGATATGAGTTCTCACAAATATGAGACAAGTACAATTATTTAGAAGAGGAATCATAAAATCCTAGGTGAAATTAGCTAACAGAGGGATTTTGTTCAGCTAGCAAAGAGTTTTCTAGGCAAAGTATGCAAACTGTTGTTCACTACCACAACAAACTTACACCCAGCTTCTGATCTAAACATTTACTACCTTCTTGACCTTTATGAGCATTTGACTTTGTGACCTCTAGACTTTAGAATTGAAGAGGAGATGAATTAATCTAGCATGGCTTCACTAAGAATAGTCACAGCGAACTGGTTTCACATTTTTAGGAATATATTTACCAAATGGGAAGATCAGAAGAATGAGGTGAGCATAAGAATCAAAACAAAGCATCAAAAAAGGTCTTCTGTGATATCTGAGATCATGAGTAAAATGGGGCATGCTTACACATATAAGGATGCATGTGGCCCACTAAAATGATGGCAAGATCTTGTAAGGCTGGCCACAGACCTAAGTCCTTAACAACTACTTGGTCAATATTTGTATCAGAGACCTGGATGAAGAAAGAAAAGCCATGGTTACAAGTTCACACTTGTCTTAAATATGAAAAGACTGTATTGAATGTCAGATTGCAAATGCAGTAAAGTGGGAAAAATAAAATTCAATGAAAGTTAATTAAGAAAAAATAGGGAAAAATAGGTTTATTTACATATAATAAACAATTGCATAAGCATAAGATTGGGATCACACCATCAAGATGGAATTCAGAAAGAAGAGCTGGAAATATTAGATAACCAAGAGCTCAGTAGGATTTAGAAATGGGATAGAATCTTTATAAAAATTTTTATGAAGAGTCTTAATAAATAGAAGAATGTTGCTACTGGAGACAAGAATGGTCTTACTGTGCTCTGCAGGGGCTGGGCAAAGTACAGAGCTTCCTACTCTCTAATAAATATCCTGTCTTAGTAGTTATCAATAGGCTGTAATGAGAGCCCATAGTAGCATGCCAAGAATGGTGACATTTTGGGAAATACATTTTTGTCATCTGAGGAATAATTATGGAAACTAGAAAAGAGAAGACTTCATTCAAGAGGGGAATGTGTTAACAATCATCACACAAAAAAATGTTCCAGGAAGAAAGGACTACATATTCACCTTTGTACCTGAGTGTAGACTTCTGAAGAGTGGGGAGAATGTATAGGGAGGTAGGTTTTGAATAAAAATAAGATTTTTTTTTATTAGACTGTCCCTTTAATGAAGTAGGCCACTTTGCAAAATAGTAGTAGAACTACTGGAACTCAAAGCAGCCACTGAAAATGCATCTGTCAGGACTGCTGTGGAAAGAATTCCTGAACTTGGAGGAAAGTTAAACAAGAAGACTTAGAGTACCCTAACCATCTGGAAGGGTCTAGATTTTTGTCATCAACTATAGCCAAGGAGGTAACTAGCGTTGCTCACGTGTCCCTCCCATGTCTTCACTCCTTGGAATACTGTGTAATTTCGCAGTATCTTCACACCACAGGAAAAATTACTTTCCCATCTCATGACTGTGTCTTATCAATATGCTATCCGGCCAATGAGATGAAGGAGGATTGATGCAAGCAGAGGTTGTAACCATGCTTCTGTAGTTTGAGCTTTCCTTTTGTGCTCCAGAATATACCATGAAAAAAAAATTGCCCCAGGTAGACATTGACCCTTCAGCCAGAATCCTAGAATAAAAAAAAATTGCCCCAGGTAGACATTGACCCTTCAGCCAGAATCCTAGAATAAATGTACAATGGGTGGAACTGAACCTATTTCCCGTATGGAGCCAATCCTAGTTCACCTGCAGCCCAGAGCAGAGCTATCATGCTGAGCCTGGCTGAGATAAGCCAAGCTTCAGTCAACATCCTGGCCTGCAAACATGTGAATACTTAATATTGTAAGCCACTAGATTTTCATGTAGTTTGTTATACAGCATTATTAAGCAATGACTGACTAATACACTGAGCTTTAGGAAATGATTCAAACACTTTTTCTGATTGGTACTAAGACTCTGAAGTTGAGACCCAAATGCAAGGAAACATCTGTACAGCTTTTTTACTCCATATATATTAAAGAAGAAATGCCAAGTTATATTCCTTCTTTACTACCTAATTTAAACCCGCAAAATTTTGAGGTGGCTGGGTGGCTCAGTTGGCTAGGTATTCAACTCTTAATTTTGGCTCAGGTAGTGATCTTGGGGTTGTGGGGCCAGCTCCTATCAGGCTCTACACTCAGTAGGGAGTCTGTTTGGGATCTTTATTACCCTCTCTCCACTCCCATCCCACTTCTCTCTCAAATAAATAAACAAGCAAACTTGCAAAATTTTGGTATTACAATCCTTTCTAAACAACTACTGATGATATATAGACAGCAAATCAGCTTCTCTTAGTCACTAGTAAAACCACTTCTCTTATCTTAAAGCCGACATTAGTGACTTCTGGATATTGTTATTAGCTTGGAAGAGTTCTTTATATTTGAGGCTATTAGTCTATTTTACTGTTAGTAAATCAGTGGTCAGAATTGTTGCTGTTTTTGTCTACATTATGATAATGTAATTTGTACTTTCTCTTTAGGATGTATGGGCCATACCAAGTAGAATATAAATCACTGAGAAGCTTCCCATGTTGAAAATGAAGCCAAGCTTGAGCTTTGGTAGACTATTTTTTTTTCCTAGGAAATCCAACTTTCCAGCAGAGCCCAAATTTGTCTTCTTTATAGAAGTTAAAATACAAGGAGGTACTTTGGATACTACGTTTAGGACTTTTCAAAGACCTATTAACAATCAATATGAAAAAAAGAAAGACAACATTTTTTAAACCTAAGCAAAAGGAGCAGTGGCACCAAGATGATGAGCAACATGTGGTTTGCTCATTGCAGGGATTCACTGCATATATCTTGGTAATGGTCAAATTAGTATGGACATTAGGAATGGGAAGACTACTTATTGCTAGTTTAGGAAAAACCATTAGCTCAGATATGCATGTTCTTTGCCCTGATCCAAAAGAAAACATCAAAGTTCACTATCACAGAATTGCTGAAAACCGTAATATACAAGTATCCCTATTCACTTAAAACCGCATAAAAGCAATCCTCCATAACAACTTGAAGAAGTTCCTATGATATTAAGAGCAAAGAATTCCATCCCACAACTGAAAATATTTATCAGTTACTTTAAAATCTAAGAAAAAAATCAATTCACTATTTTTTAAAATTAATTTGGACTCCCTGGCTTATGTAAACTCTCCATTTCTTCTTGTTCTTCATCTATTGAACAAATTATTGTTCTTTGTTTTCTACTCCAAAGAATTGCTCCTAAATAGGGAAAACAAAATGAATAACCTCAACAGTGTCCCTATACAGATAACTGTGGCACTCTAAATGTCCAACTGCTTTATACCCTGAAACCATTCCTTCGGAAGTCTCTGGAGCACATGATTCATTCATCTTTCCCTGAGAGGAAGTGGGAGGGAAAAGGATTTATTATCTGAAATAGAAACCAAAAGGTAGCAGCCTCTATTCAAGGTCATACCCAAAAGCACAACACCTGATTCTCTGCTACAACTGCTTTTTCCGAGCTACCTGTAAAAAAAAATATTTCATGACTTCAGCTACTTCAGGTTACCCAAACAGTTCCCAGCAGAAAGCCACTCTGCAATTTGATGCAAGAGGTTGGACCTCAATTTGTTTCTTCTCCTACAGTAGAAATAAGTTCATACCCTGGTCAAGATTGTCATTCCCATCTATGTGTCGTTTCTTTCTCTGCATTTTTCTCTTTCATCCCTGCTCTGAATTCGCCAATCATGACTAAGTCTTAATGACAGTTAAACATTTTAAACCTAGATATATATTTAGGCCACTCCATAGAATAACCAAAGCCACATTAAAACTTAACCACAACTATACAGAAAGGTCTCACTTCCAGGAAAGTCATAATTGCTAATGAGCCCAAAGCCTCTTTGAATTTTGTGTAGATGAAATATCTGTAAGTATTGCAATGTATTTTTTTTCTTTCTGTTATCTCTTTGGGAATGTGTACATGTATCTCAGGGTGTGGGTCAGGTGAGGTAGAAAGGGAGAGTATTCAAATGAGGGAATGTGTATGTGAAGGAGGAGGTGACACAGAAGCACATTATAGAGATGAAAGGCCAGGGAAGGGTGAGTTACCACCTTGCTGGTTCATCCCCTGGCAGTTCAGTTCTGTCCAAATAACTCTCGATTAATGCACCAAGCAGAGACATTTCACATTTCCTCCTTAAGATCATTCTGACAGCTCACCAGCTGTTCCATGCTATTTTTTGCCACGATGGCATGGGTAAGCCACAGCGCCTTCTCTGTTACTCTGCCAACAGCAATGCTGCCTGCTGTTCAGTGCTCAAAGTCTGTTCCCCAAACCAAACTCTCCCCTCTTGTCCATTTCCCACTCACCTCGAACAACAGTAATTTTAAGAGTCATCAATATGGGTGAGGTCTCTGGAGAAAACCTAGGTGATGGTGGTGACTGAGGCATGAAAAATACAGGTGGGATACCAGTGTGTTTTTATTCCAAGATTCATTAATGAAAATAAATAAATGTCCCTATATGGCAAATATCTGTATCTTCATTTTTAAGACTTGAAAAGAGTGCCGTTAAGCAGAAAGAACACAGGTATTGAATTGGATAGACCCGGATTTTGAATTACTATTCATTTTCCTAGCTAGGTATTTTTACGAGTATCACTTTCTACTTCTGTAAAGTGGGTTTTTGTTCTATCTGAAGGTATCAAAGGATGTGAATGAGACCATGAAACAACTAGGAAAAGAACTAAGACTTGAATCTGAATTTCATAAACCCTGTTCAAATTTTTCCTCTATTTAATGACTGTCTTACTGAGGTAAACAAAAAGGAGAGTAACATAGCATAGGGCATGATTTACACAAAGTCTAACAAGCATGGAAATCTGTTTTTCAGGCTTATGGCATGTGAAAAGCCACAGACTAGAAAGGAGGAGGGTGAGAGACACGTATTCAGGGGCAAATACACTGATAGAATAAGAGAAGGCACTTGACACATATATAAGAATGAAAAACACACACAGAGTTATGGTGTGTGTATGGCCTAGAAGTAAATTTCCTGTATTCTCATTAGTCCCTCAGAACATTATCATTACGACATAATTTAGCTCTGAGATCAGAAAGAGCTGATAAATTAAAGTCTTATTTTTTTATCTCCTACTTGTTTGCTGCTAACCTCAGGACTGCTCTCCTTTTCCCTGGAGTCATGGAGGACTTCCACTATGGCAAGGGTTGTCTTCAATAAGAATCTCTTTCTGCTTCACTCTTTGGTGACTGTACACTCAACCTGTGCCCACACTCTACGCCCTGACTCTATTATCACTCCTTTCTCCCTGAATACACAAGGCTTAGGGGACATGAATGTGTCTTCACAAAGAAGTGGGGCTCCCATCTCTGAAGGTACAATGTTCAGGATACTTTGATTATGAAGTAGAGGATAACAATAATAATAAGCACAGTATCAACCCTTCCTTAATACTTGATGTATATGAGGCATTATTCTAAGTGCTTTTAACATATCTGAATTTGACTCTCACATCAACACTATGAGGTAGATAGTACTCAAATTAGTACTGCCATTTTATACATAGAACCTGTCCCAAATCCCACAGTTTCTAAGTGAAGGAACCAAGATCAAAATCCAGGCTGTCTGGCTAGTCTTAACGCCTATACTATCATGACTTGTACACCATCCATGGCCTGAATTAAAACAAAAAACTCATTGCTTTGTCACTTAAAGGGGCATCAGCTGCCTAGATGGTCTAACTTACGCACTGTCTCCTAGTCATCCACCCGACAATAAGTAGTTTAGTCAAGTCACTGATCCTTTCAGAGCAGTGAAATTAGGAGGGCAAATCAGAGGTCCTCAAATGCCTTTGCTAAAGTTGCCATCTATGTCTCTTTGGTGGAGGATTCCAGGTCCCTAGAGTGTTGCTATATCTGCTCCATGGACTTCTTCTATCTCCCTCTGCACTGATGGTCAAAGGACATTGTGGATGCAATGCTCCCTGGTGTTTTACACTTAGTAATATCTGAAGAGAATTAACATTTCTCTTAGGGAATATTCACTTTGATTTCTAGAGCACGTATGATATCTACAATATGTCTGCTCTCTGGATAGATAATCAAAAGATAATTAGAGAGAAGGCATTTGGGCCTCTGCCTTTCTGCCCTGGGTTAGGGGCCCAAGGATTTAGGCTTCATTTCATCAGAGGCCAACACACACACTCTGCATGACACAAAAATTATTGCAACTGATGGGGAATTGACAATGACAGCAGAGTGTGATGTGACAGTAAAAGAGAATTCTAGGGCTGCCTGTCAAAGAGATTAAATCACTGGATTTCCTCCCACACCTCAGCATATTAGCAATGATACATTTGGTGATCATGGGCATCAGCGCACAGAAATTCTGAAGCACATTTACAACTTGGTGTTCTGAGTTGAATCGTATCCCCTCAAAAGATATGTTGAAATCTTCATCCCTAGTACCTGTGAATATGACCTTATTTGCATATAGGGTCTTTGAGATGTAATCAAATTAAGATGAGTTCATTAGGGTACACCCTAATCCAATATGACTGGTGTCCTTAACAAAAAGAAGGAAATGCCATGGGGCATTTAGGATCTGTTTTAGCATCAGTCTGTTAAGCATCTGCCTCTGGCTTAGGTCATGATCTCAGGGTCCTGGGATTGAGCCCCACATCCAGATCTCTGATTAGCGGGAAGCCTGTTTCTCCCTCTGCTTGTGCTCCCCCACTCTCTCACTCTCTCTGTCAAATAAATAAATAAAATCTTAAAAAAAAAAGAAGAGGGAAATGCCAAGTAAAGAGAGACACACACAAAGAGTGTGCCATGTGATGACACACAGAGATTGGAGTGATGTAGTCTCAAGCCAAGGAACACTAATGACTGACAACCATCACCAGAAGTCAGGAAGGAAGGATTATCCCGGGAACCTTCAGAAGAAAACTGGCCCTTCCTTGATTTTGGACTTCTAACATCTAGAGCTATGAGACAATATATTTCTGTTGTTTAAGCCATTCGGTTTGTGATACTTTGTTATGTCATCCCAAGGAAACTGATACCATTGGTGAATCCCATCCCAACTCTTGGTTCCTAGAAAATTACTTCGTCTTAGACAATTTGTCTTCCCTTTCATGTCTGAGGATTCAGGCAAGTATTGAACTTTGATATTCCCACCATCAAAGCTGGATCAAGTTCCTCTAATTCAGCTACTGCTTGTGCTTATTTGTTTTCTTTTTAAACATGTTTTCTTCTTGTTTAACATGAGACCAGTGTTGTTGGGATTGGCTGGGTTTGGCATATGTATAAATCGTAAAGAAATAGGAAAGAGCCTGGCTCTTGGGGGCAGAGACCCCTGCTCACTGGTGAAGTGACCATGAACATTTTCCCTAAATGCTTTGAGACTCCATTCTTTTATTTGTAAAATGGGCACAATCCAATCAACTTCACATTTTTGTGAATTTCAAATTACTCGCTTTGCAAAAACTGGCCTATTTTTCTATCAGGCATGTTTCCCCAAATGCAACATAATATCAAAAACCAAAAAGGTTTGGTCAAAATCAAAAGCAGTAATGAATTTTAAGCTATTGTTTTCACTGGAATCTAAGCCAACTCTAGAATCTGTACGAGGCTTTTTCAATATGTAACCTGTCAAATGCAAAACAGGAGAGGTTATGGGTATAAACTGTTCTCTCTCTAATTTATCCTAACATCTGTCTTTCCCTATTACTCAGTCATAGACAATGTGGGATAGATAAAATGATACAATATGTAACGGTGAGTTAGCCAGTAAGATCGCTATGGCTAACCACTCTGTTGTCTATTTATTCTCTAGATTAAAGTAGAACATGTTTTACCTTGTGTCTTACCCCAAACACAGCTGTTTCTGTAGAAAAATCATTCTTCATAAAGGGCACATGCCCCAGGGACTAGTGCTCTTGTGTCACGGCAACAAGTGGCAGGGACAGCCTAAGACCTTTTTTCATCTTTTATCTTTTTCTTTTTCTTTTTTTTTTTTTTAATTTGATTTGATTTTGTTTGTGAGGCCAAATGATACATCAGGTGACACTGGATGGAGTACAAGGTGCTGAGAGGTTCAGATGGCAGAGCTTCCTGGGGCACATCCCATCCTGGAGAGGCCCAATCTGGCCCAGGTAAATCCTAAAGCGGCATGACCAAAATTCAATTAACAGAGGTTAAAAACACAGTTAATTCACCCGAAAGTGGGAGAAAACTTTTGGTTCTATCTTTCCACGGGGACAAGAGGCACAGACATCAGCTGGCAGAAAACAGTACAGTTCTGTGGCCATCCATCTTGTACTGATGTTTTCTCCCATCTCAGAAGACAGTCTCATTATCTGTCTCATTAAAAATATTCCTTTGTGTCTTTCCAAACAAATCTTCTCAAATGCTTGAGTCCAAGAAATAGAATAACAGGGACAGGGTGTTTCCAACCCTTCCCAAAATATCAGCTACTTGGATAAATATTTACTGAGCACCTACTATGGTGACACATTAGGCAGCTAGATGTTACATAGGAGGTACTGATGAGGGAGATGCAGCCCTATTTCTCAGGGAGTGAATATACATATAGGATCTAAGCTGAAAGAATTAAGCACTTACAAACATAACCAGAACCAAGGCAGAGTTACAAGTGTCATGGGGCTTACCTAGGGTGAGATTGTATTGGATTCGGACTGATTAAGAAACAGCTCATAGAAAATTCTATAGTTGATAGGGAAATAGAGAAATGGGTAAGACTTTGCCCAGCTGGGAGCATGAAATTATACTGGTAAAACTATGCATGTTTTAAATTCTGTCCCAATAACCCATCCTTATCAAATTAGCCCCCCTGAAACCTGGACCTGTGTTTCCAGATTGACGCACTGATGACATCAGGAGGCAGGTTGTTGTTCAAAAGAATGTTTAACAGAACAGCAATTAGACTGAGAAGGACCTCACTCTGAATCCCAACACTGCCAATTACTGATGTTTGGCCTCAAACAAACCCTTTGAATGTTCCATTTCTCAGCTTTTCTACTTGCAAATAGGGATAATATCTACTCCATAGGATTAATTTCCATTTTGAGGTAATATGTATAAAACATAGTGCCTGGCACATAGTAATAATACAATGGTAGTGCTAGAAAAGCTACACAGTTTAGAAGTAAATCTCTCCCTTTGGAAACAAGCCAGTGGGGATTGATCCAGGTTTTGCAACTCACTAACTGTGCTTAAATCTTGGGAAATTGGTTCATTTCTCTAAATCTTGGTTCCAACACTATTTCTTAGCACTCGTGTTAGGATTAAATGAAATAATATATGTAAAATACTTAATGTGACTAGAATATGTGATGGACTTAATAAATTTATTTTTGTTTCATTAGTTAGTAATGGTCTTAGGCCAAAATAGGAAAAAAGAAAAATATAATTTTATGTTTTTATTATGAAGTGGAATTTTGTAAAAAGTGGGTGAGACTATATCAATGATCATTGTCAGTGGACAAGCAGATACTTCAGGAGCCAGCCTCTGCTTCACTCCTAGAGTTCCCCCTCTCACTCTGCTCCAGCCACTCTGGCCTTCTGGCTTCCATCTTTGTAAACTTCTGCTCCCTCTGTATGGAATTCCCTTCTTCCAGGTCTATTAACACTGGCTCCTTCTCATCTCTCAGATTTCAGGTAGGTTATCTCCCTGCTTGCAGGGATCTTCTCCAATCAGACTATCCCCAAAGTACCTCCAGGTCTTATTAAGTTCCTTTGTGTGCTGGCATTCATTGCTATTGGCAATTGATTTGTGATTTACTTATTTGAGTGTCTCCTGCATCTTCTCATTAGCATACGATACAAGGTATAGGGGTAAACAAGGAACTTGCCTCACTTGTTCCCTTAACAGCCCTTCCAAACATAGGAGGCACTCAATAAATAAATGCCTGAGTGAATGGATGACTTCAACACACTCCAGGCATCTGGTAGTTAGAACATTATACAAAAGTTCTTCTTTCCTTGGCAAAGGCCAGGGTGGTATAAAAATCCTGTCCTATCTCTGCCATCTATAGCAGGGAGACAGCTCAAGCAGAGTTATTGTGCAGGGCAGTACCAAAATTGAAGCATCTCCAGATCTAAACACATCTATGCAAGGGTATATTAAGGATAGCAAGAGAGGTCAATATTAAGAACTTTAAACATAAAGCTTAAACACTGAGCAATAATTACAAGCAGAGAGATGGAGATTCTGGCTTCAATTTATTTATGGAAGGAATATTTTCCTGCAAAATGGCCTGGGGTTTAGATGAGAATCAGAAGATAACATATAAAATAAGGAGAGACGGGAAGAAGAGTCCCAACATAGTAAGAGCTTTGTAAACTTACTCAGCCCAATCTGGGCTAAGATGCTTACCAGTTCCTCAGTGAAGAGAAATGAATCAGCATCAGCCATACAGTATGTTAAGTGTAATTTGGTATGGAACTATCCATCAAATATCAATATCATAATACCAACTAACCCAATTTTCAAATAGGAGAAACTTTTTTTTTTTGAGAGAGAGAGAGCACGTGTGAGCATGGGGGAGGGGCAGAAGGAGAAGGAGGAGAGGGAGAGAGAGAACGAAAGCAGACTCCATGCCCAGCCCAGAGCCTGACATGGGGATCCATCTCAAGACACTGAGATGGTGACCTGACCCGAAATCAAGAGTCAAATACTTACCTGACTGAGCCATCCAGGCACCCCAAAACTCTTAAGTTGAACAAAGTTGATCAAAATGATAAGAACAGTCAAGATCCAAAAACCCAGTGTGGGTGAAGCCGACACACACTCCTCCTTAGAGAAATGTTTTCTGAACTAGGCTCACTTAGCTCTGTGTAAGTCATGTGTTCCCAACCCTTACAGCTTTCTTTCTACTTATGGAGTTCTCAAAAAATGTGCAGGCTTTGAGTTGTCCTTATACTAAAAGGGGGGGGGGGGCAAACTGCAAGAATGTTTTTCTTCTTGGTTTTGTAGCACATGCTCTTCTAATAGAAACCAGCAGCATTCACTTGCACCACAATGGCGCCATTTGTCAAATTACCCTTCCAGCGAGTTAAATCATGCCTCATGGACAGAAAAGTTAATCTTTTCCAAAGAGCCCCACTTCTGCCCAGGAAGGGGCTTATTTGCATTGCAGGAGCTGACTCTGTGTTATTATGTTTCCACAGCAGCTAGGTTCAGAGGTTAACCACATGGTGTGTTAACAACAATTTCTTTTCATCCTTTTAAAGTTATTTTCATTTCATTAGCTACCCCCTTGCTCTTTAATTATTCTCTGTTTAGGTTTTGTTGCTGCCATCATCAAATTTCTACCAGGGGAAAAGGTTGCTACCTTCAAGCCAGCGTGCACATGCTATACACACACACACACACACACACACACACACACACACACACACATACCTTCTCTATACCAAACCTTTGACAAAACAGCTGGATGGTGCCAATCTCTGTTTCTTCCTCTTCATTTAGGCCTTTTGATATCATCTTCCTTCAGCTCTTGCACACTGCCACCCTGCTTACCTCCCACCAGCATCCTCCATACAATGCCAGTTTCCCTCCTGGAATATGAGACTCCACCATCCCCACATAGCTTGTGCCTTTAATTAAATTCTAGTCCCCTACCACCCCTGCCAAGATTCATAGATACCCTAAAAGGTTCAGCATTAATTAACCAGAGCTCTGCAAACTCTCCAAGCTGGAATACTAGGGAGGAAGGGTGGTAAAATTTCGACATATTAGGATTTCTAGCAGTTGTGTGATGATATTCTTGAGGGAGATGCTTCAGAATCAGCAGAAGTTCGGGTAAGGGAAGAGGAGCATCATAAATGACCATAACAGCCCAGGCACAGTGCTATATTTATTTTTTAATTCAATTTATTGTTTTTTCTTTCCTTCTTAGGGAAACTGAATATGATCTCCCTTTCTCTCCTGCTTTCTCTCTCTCTCTCTCTCTCTCAATCTTCTTCACTAACAAAGTAGAAGAAATAAGAGTGTTGCTAAAATAAAGAAAGCCCCCAATACATTTTAAAAAAGTAATCTGGGGCTATTTCTGTGAGAGTAATATAGTAATTAGCCCCAACATCTCTACATGCTCTGGATTTCTAACATTTCTCAGAAACTCCAGAGAAGAAAAACTGGATTGGTACATTAGAGAACTTTCCAATGGAAATGTATTTTTAAAAACTGGATCAAATTTGAGCAGACCGTGAGTCTCTAAGAGAACTTAGTAATCAACAAGTTAACATGTATCTGATGGATGAATTCCTTCATAATCCTAAAGTGTTTGCCTTTCCTTTTTCTTCAATATCTCCATTGGGGAACTCACTTTCCTAGAAGAAATCATTCAGTACCTAATTGATTCTTGGAAATGCTACAACTTCCACCAGTTAGATTGTTGAGTTCTCTTAGGATGGGTCTTACAGCTTTTTTTCCTGGGAAGTCTTCCTTCTTCAGGAGAATACTACAGATTTTTTAACTACTCTTGCTTATGTGCCCAGAATCACAGGAACCTGCTCTGTTACTGCTGGCATTCTCTCAGCAAAAAGCTTGGCTCTGCCAAGGTCTTATGGAGTTTCTTAAAGGCTGTAGAACGTAATTCTTCTCCTCATTTCCAGTACCTATCTGTACCTGCAAAGGACCTGGATCGAGTCAAAGAAAGCCTTCATTCTCCAAACCCCTAGCAAAATCTGTTGAGAAGAGTCTTGAAACTGGTTGAATATAGATAAGATGTAGAGATCTAGATACTTCTAAGATTCACAGAACTGATATATTAGAATGGAACTGGATACTTCCAAAAATATCAGAGCAACTGTATAATGAAAAACACAGCTTTTCACTTGTACCTAGACAAAATCCTCAGAGTCAGACTTTGAGGGGCAAAATTCTCTCTGCCACACAAATGCAGCATTCAAAAAGAGAATCTTAGAAAGTCCACAATTCTTGATTGATTTTTGTAAGAATAAGATACTACTTCTAATTCTCCCCAAAGGTGAGACTCCTGATCATTTTTTGAGACGTTATACTATCTTCTTATGGAGGAAAAACATGCCGTCCCATTTGCTTATGAACTTCCTATTATTTTGCATTCCAAAGAAATCTCAGTACTTGCTTTTCCCCTCTATTAATATGTCTATTAAAAGGAAACCAGCCTACTTTTTTTTTTCTTTTTTAATCTTTTTTTTTCTAATATGGTAAGAACAAAATCCAACTCCTCAAATTTTTAAAATTCTACGGTGGAATTTTAAAATGCTACTATTAAGATTCCACAAGACAAACATTTCCTGTATTGAAATGGTTACCCCATACACTATCAAAAAATGTAAGAAACATTCTTTTCAACTACCATCTCTTGAGCACCTCCTACATATCAGATTGGGGATTCTGGAAGCTTATATAGGATACTTCATTTAATTCTCTAACAATCTGATGTTAGTTACTATCATTCAAACTTTAAAAACAAAGCAACTGATGTTCAATGAAGTTAATAACTATACCCAACATCCACAATGCTAGGGTGTGGTAACATCAGCATATGAACCAATGTTAGCCGATATTCATTCATTCTCTCTCTGATTGAATTGATACAAGGCTTAATGAATAAAGCCTGTGCTAACTATTTAATGACAGGTAATCAAATCTATAAATGCTTTAAGCGATTAAGTTATCATTTTTCAACCTGTTCTGAATTCAGCGATAGATGCCTTAGATGTCCATTCCTATTCTTTATCTGCAGTGGGGCTGGAATGAACCAGGGTAGAGCTCTACAGCTGAGCATCCCAATTAAACCAAAGGGAAGAAAAGATGAGCAGTAGCATACCCAGAAGCAAATCAACAGTCCAAAATAGTCATAATGCCTACCTCACCCCCTCCTATTAGGTAGTTAGTAATTGATAATACTCCTGAGGTGGCATAGTCTGGTGGTTCAAAGAATCTCTTCCCAGAACTGCTATAGCCATTTTGTAACTTTGGATGACATCTATATTTCTATCACTATCCAACTGGCCAGAAAATCACTTCAGGAACAGGCTATGAAAATTCATAAATTGCCATTTTGAAAACTAAAACATTTACTTCATATAGTTACATGCTTATGGCTACCAAAGAAAAGGTGCTTTATAACTAAATCATGTGTCATAATCTCATCTTCCACGTAGATATAGGATTCAACCAAGGCTATCATTCTTCATGCTTCCTATTTTTTCCCTAGGCTCTTTGATCAGAAAGCTACCTGTAAAACCTTGATGGTCTGATCATTGACCATTCCAATCCAGCAATCTTACCTGTCTACCACTTTGTGTCAGTTCCCTTTCCTTTCATTATTTATTAAGAATGTAAAACAATATCCTTAAACATGATTGGTATAGAAATATTCCTGCATATAAATAATCTGGAAGCCACAGAAGGAAAAGGTATTATCAGGAGTAATTGTGCTGAGCAAGCTTGGAGGTGTAAACCCAAGAGGACAGGGGCTGGTTCCCAAACAGGCAGTGAGGCTTAAAGAAATGAAACCAGGTGTAGGATAACCTCTGCCACAAATAAGTAATGGATTGACAAGAGCAAATGTCGTATTTCAGATCTGTTGCACACTGCAACATATGCAGACTGTTTATATGTGGAATAATGGAGATTCTGAGCTAAAGATGGGAGAAAATATGGATTTGTATAGAGGTTTGCCATATTTTTGTTACTTTTTTACAAAAAAAAGAAAACTTAAAACTACAATGAACATTAGAAAAGCATATGGGCTAGTAATGACGAGTAAGGTAAGGCGTAAACCAACAAATGAGGGAACATGACTGAGATCCATATTTGTCTCTAGAGACACTGCCAGCGGGTTCACACCCTAGCTGCCTTGCAGATCTAGCTTTGGCTCCCACAGCGTTAGCACTAAGACAAGAAAAAAAAAAAAAAAAAAGCAGCTTCCTAAGAGGGAAAAAAAAAATCTATCTTGAAATTCTTTCTTTGATGAATTATAGACTGGAAATTATTATTTGTTCCTTCATATACTTATTCATTCACTATTCATTAAACTACTAAATGCAGAGCACTATACTATGTTTCAGAGACACAAAAATGAAATACAATCTTAGTCTTGTCCTCAAAGTCTACAATGTACTGAGTCAGTGTAGGTTAATAAGTAAGGAAAATAACTACTTCATACCTGTGTAGGGTTAGTATTATACTTGGTACTTTCTACGAAATTGCTAATTACATTTCATTTAATCCTCACAATAAGCTGATGAGACATGATTATCGTTTGTGTTTTATAGACAAACTCTGGGTCAAAGAGGCTCAGTTACTTGTGCAAGTCTACAGAGCTAGAAAATGGCAAAGCTGGAATTTGAATTCATGACAGTCACTCCAAAGCCTGAGTTATTAAGCACTACACTCTAGTGTAAAACAGCTGTGTTGTTTATAGATGCTGTGCCTGTAAAACTAGATAAACAGCACAGTTGAGAATAAAGAAGTATATTCACATTCACCCAGAGGGCAAACGGAATCTGGAGAGGCTTCAGACAGAAGCTATTTAGGATGTGAAGACTTAACCTGACTCAGTAGTTTATCCCATGTATTTTTATCCTATCTTGGAAATGGAATATATAGTGAAATTCCAAACTGGTATACAATGAGTCAGCAGTAAAACATTTTCTCCTGTCACTTTTTCCTATGAACCTATGAAGAGGTATCACATTGATAACTTACAAATGGAACTGATATAAGCCCTAGAAGAAACAATTTTGACAACATATTTTCAAAGTTCCCTGTAAGGGAACAATAATGTGGGTCTTTGACAGTCCTTTAATCATTACCAGGGACTCAGCCAGGTGGGGAAAGTATCAACATCTGCAGTATCACCTGTTTTGCACCTGGTAGGAAGGAAATCACTACTGGTGGGGGATGGAGTTCACCAAAGGCAATCCTTATCTTTAATAAATGAACAGTGGTCATGATGGGAGGTGAGGCATCTATGTGAAAGCATTGGTTGATGAGGGAGAGAATCTCCTGTCAGATGCTTCCGAGAGTATGGAGAATAGACTTACAAGACTGGTGGATGAAGAATAAAAAATCCATTCAATGAAATTAAAAGGCTCTAATCTTCTACAATTTAAGAGATCATATGAACTGAGGGCCTACAGATTTCTTTCATGGTTTCTAGAACATAAAAAATAATATTTTAGATTAAGCAAATTAAGAGTTTCTTCCAGTCTCATCAAGGCAGTCAAAAGACGTCAGAAATGACAGCTACTGGGTAATAGGCCAATAGTTCAGAATTAAATATTCCAAATAAGAGAATGAATTGGTATTCCATTAAGAGCAATCACTGTGTCTTCCTGGAAAATATGAAAGGTTACAGTCATTTATAACATTTTTGACGATGGTGGCTTAGTAGCAGAATTTAATATTAGGGACAGAATACCATTCACGCTCATATTCAATTGTACATAGTCACAAAATGGGAAGACACTCTGCCAGCTTGTCCTTTTCCTCTCAAAGCTGATAAACTAAGTTTCTACAGCTGTCATGCCTTCCGCTAGGTTGATGTGCTGAGTTTAATTAGGTTGTAAAAACAGAAAATAAGCCAAATAATTGAGTAAATATAAATGGAATAAAGGCATTTCCATCCTAAAGTGGGTTCCTAGGAAATGTAAAGTAAGATGAATTGTGGCAAAGGAGGGTAAACATGTGTTCGTATGCTGCTGTGTTTGTCTGATCAAACCTGCTTCTGCGGCTGTAAAAGGCACTTGCACAGTGTGGGGATGGTGAATGGATAGATTTTCCCTGACAAAGAGGGGAAAATTTTGTCTCAAATGTATCAGGGACAAAGAAATAAACAGTTTTACTGGCCAGAGAATAAAGTCTAAGAAAACAGATCCTTAATTGCCACCTAGATTTCTAACATCATGGTATTTGTCGGCATCACTTAACTTAAAATTACTGAATTCCATTCAAAGTATTTAGAAATCTATTTCAGGACACCTGGGTGGCTCAGCAGTTTGGCACCTGCCTTTGGCCCGGGGCATGATCCTGGAGTCCCGAGATCGAGTCCCGCATCAGTTCCCAGCATGGCACCTGCTTCTCCCTCTGCCTGTGTCTCTGCCTCTCTCTCTCTCTCTCTCTCTCTCTCTCTCTCTCTGTGTGTGTGTGTGTGTGTCTCATGAATAAATAAAATCTTTAAAAAAAGAGAAATCTATTATTTCAGTATTCTTATGTAAGAGATTAGATAATAATTATAAGGAAATAATAATAAACTAAATAATAGGCAAGTATTTGTTGCCCTAAATAGGTCTCAGATGCTATAATAACTACTTTATATATCCTAGCCCACTTAATTTCCCCTCAATCCTAGGATATAGGTACAATAATTATCCACCTTCTGTAGATGAGAAACCTTAAGGTTTGAGAGGCTAAACATTGCCCAAAGTTGTGCAGTTTGCAAGTGACAGCAAATGTTATATAAACCATCTATGAAGCTCTTTGCCAATATTTCTGATTTCTGGAAGGACTCTCCAGGTTTTACTTGCTTATGTGTCTAGAAACACTTTCCAGTGGCAGAATAATCAGTTCTACACCTAACATGAATGGGTCAGTGCCTTTTTCTGTTAGAGTTTCTATAACAGATATAGATGGGTAGCTTATAAACAATAGCAATTTTACATTTCACAGTTCTGAAGGCTGGGAAATCCGATCAAAGTTGCAGACAGATCTCATGTCTGGTGAGAACCTGCCTCCTAGATTATCATCCTTTTGCTGTAATCTCACAGGGAAGAGGGGGCAGGAGAGCTCCCTCGTGTCTTTTTCAATACAAGCACTAATCCCATTCTTGAGGCCTCTGCTCTCATGACCAAATTACCTTCCCAAAGCACTACTTCCTAATACTATCATGTTGGGGTTAGATTTGAACATATGAATGGGGGGGCCATAAACATCTAGTCTTGTGCAATCAGAAATATTCATTTGTGTTAACCGTTGTCACATGACTCAGATAAGAGGAGCAATGGTACTTTGCTCTAATTGTGGTCGCTACTGCATGGACTGTGAGCTAAACCATAGCCCAAGATCCCTTCATGATGCTCTGACATCACCCAATAGTACGAGGGAGCAAGAAGGGGGAATGTGCTCAAGTTCCTCAGCCTTCAGGTAGTATTCTAGCCCAGTTCCTCTCAACCTACAAACAGTTCCCCTAAAGTTCTTGCCAAAATGCATATTCTGATCCAGTAGATCTGGAGTAGGGCTTGAGATTTTGCATTTGAAACAAATATCCAAGTGATGTCCATGCTGTTGGTCAGAGTAACAGTTTTTGAGTAGAATGGTTTGAAAAAATCTGATTCAGCCAAAGGTAAAATGATCATTCCTTGAAGAGTAAAGAGTATCTAGGGAAGCTGTTGGATTCAGCCAAATCCTATTTCTGACATACTATAAAACATTTATCTGTTCTCCTAATTTGTAAATTGGGTCTAAAGATAAACCATTGTTCAGACTCAAAAAAATGCCCATTGTTCAAAGCCATCCTGATTTATTTATGGTAGAGGAAGTAAACAAGAAGTCTGTGCACAGAAGACAAAGATACGATCCTCAATCTTGGCTATTCTCTCCCAAGAGTTTGTCCCTCCAGGTTTGAACAAAGGAACATAATAATTACACAGATTCAAGACTCCATGAACTAGCTCAGCAAATTTTTCAAGAGTGAAATTTAATATATAAGGCTAATCTTATCATTTGTATCTGACAAAGGACTCATATGGTATTCCCTTTTTCCTCTTAGAGACTCCTTCTACTGTATGTATGTATGTGTGTATATTTATATTTATATTTATATTTATATTTATATTTATAGTATATATATTGCTCATAGAACCAATATCATAAAATGATATTTACCTTCTTACATCTTTCTCTTCATGTTGACACTGATCTCTTCGAAAGTGAGAGTCACATCATATTTCAAATGAGTAACTAGAAAAGCACTCATTATAATTGGGAGATGATTAGCAATTATAGCATTTACAACAGTAGATATTGTTGGTCAAATGTTTTTCTTCTGTCTGGCCTCATGCTAAATGCTTAATATACTTGATTTCATTGAATCCTCAGAACTATACTATTCTTATTATGCAGTGGAGGAACCCAGTCTTGACATTCCTTGTTTTATTGGTTTCTCTATAGTATTTTGATAGAACTGTTCACTTCATGGCTCCTGAAATGCCTGCTTTACTGCAGGTTCTACTTTTCTGCTCCCTTCCCTTCTTTAGTCAGTTCTTTCTGTTTCTTTCTCCTATCATTTCCTAAACTGATTCTTGTATCTACCAATATCCTATTTCCTTCAAATTCCATACATTCTTTTTAAAGATTTTATTTATTTGAGAGAGAGAAAGTGTGCACGTGAGCAAGTAAGTTGGGGGGAGGAGTAGAGAGAGAGGGACAAGAGCACTCCATGTTGAGCACTGAGTCCAACATGCGGCTCAATCCCAGGACCCTGAAATCATGATCTGAGCTGAACCAGGTAGGAGGATTAACTGACTGAGCCACCAGACACCCCTCTCTTCAAATTCCATACATTCTCAAGACTTCAACTATTTTCTCCACGGAAAAATCACTCCAAATATCTTCTTTCACCTCTTTTCATGGTTTTAGACTCCAGTCCCACATGTCCAACTGCCTCTCAGGTATCTCTGCTATACTGTTCTCTATTATTTTAAGTATCAGAAAAACATTGATTTTTCTCATCTCTGCACCAAACCCGTTCTCTCTAAGTCAATGATCTAGTTTTGGAAATGGCATCATTAACTTTTCATTCATTCAGAAATGAATTCTTTCTTTCTTCCAAAGTCCAGTCAGCCACCCTTTTGGGGAGACTCTTCTTTTAAAATGCTATAATCGTTTTTTGCACTCCAATGCCATCAACTTAGTACAAGTCTTATAACACCAAAACAGTAGTTAGTACCCTAATTATCTTTTGTTTTCATCATCTATTCTTGCACATGTCCTTAACTACTTTCCCATGAAGTCACTTCTCTGCTCAAATAACCTTTATGGTATCACATTGCCAAAAAGACTAATCCTTAATCCAACAGTACAAATCATTTTATTGCATTCAAGTCTTTAAACTCAAACTTCTTTAGAAATTCTGAATGCTTGCTCTATTAAAGCTTTATCTCTAACCCCCATCCTATAACCCTTACATTCTAGCCATATACATCATTCTCTGATCACTCTCTCTGCTTTTTTTTTCTTGAAATCATTTAATTTTTTAAAAAATTTTTATTTATTTATGATAGTCACAGAGAGAGAAAGAGAGAGAGGCAGAGACATAGGCAGAGGGAGAAGCAGGCTCCATGCACCGGGAGCCCAATGTGGGATTCGATCCCGGGTCTCCAGGATTGCACCCTGGGCCAAAGGCAGGCGCCAAACCGCTGTGCCACCCAGGGATCCCAAAATCATTTAATTTTGAACCATAAATATTCCTGTTTTTCTCGTGGCTTATCCAAAGTTTATCATCTTCAAAACCCAGATCACATGATGCTAACATTGTAAGTACTTCCAGAGTCAACTTCAGGTAGAAGTAGGCCTTGCCTCCCATGAATTTATAAGCCAATAATCCCTTTTTGAGGCACACATCCAAATCACTTGTAGAGCTTTTTGAAAATACAAATGAATATATCCTATGTCAGAATTTAGAGTGTAATTCCACCAGGCAAATCTTAAGTCTCTCTTGCATTGCTGCTATTCAGTCACATAATTTCTCTTTTAAGATTTTGGTGAATGTCTCAGTCTTCTTATGCAACTGCAGTATCTTCTAAGTTACCAGAGTATCCTGAGGATACATCTATCAGTATACATTAAAAAGTGCATTAGGGTTATTTGTTTACATTTTGGCTTCCCTTCTATCTAATCTCCCAGTTATTTGAAGAGGGGATGGTAGAAACTTTCAATCAATGTCTATAGAAAGCATTAGTCATCTGTCACTATGGGCAAATCTCTTGTAATCTTTAGGTACAACACTGTGACAGCCCTGGGGATCCTTTGTCACTGTACTCCTAATTGCTTAGAATGGAGTGAAGCACTGTGGGATTCAGTCAGTCATCTTCCAAAAGAGAAGAACTAGTCTTGTTTTAACACATCCACTTCACTCTCATAGACTGCTTGATACATGATACATCAATACCTCGCTGGGCAGCTGCAGTTTTGGAAAGGAATTTGCTTTCTGCAAGACTAGCCTGATAGAGCAGTTTGGAAGGAGTCATGTGAGGAAATGCTAGGGATTCTGGTAATGAAATCCCACCAGTTTGTTATGGAAATCGAATACAATCTGCTTGCTGTGGGTATTTAATGTAACGTTTCGCTGGGTACAGGAGAAGCAATTAGGCTGCTGAAAATTGTGTTCGCGTTCCCCATAATTCAATACTGACCACTGTTAGTGGTGTAAGATGTGACAAGACTGATAATTAATTTTGCATGCAATCAGTGTAATAAGAGGGGAGGGAAAAACAAGGAGGAGAAGAAAATGCCTCTAGATTCAGAGGTAGAAAAAATGTTACTTCCAAAGGTTTGATAATGACTCCTGCAGAGCCAGCCTCTGAATAGGAGAACATTCCAGACAAAATCCAATACTGAAAATGAGTTTCTATGCTTCAGATGGGGAAAAAAATCACGAACCCCATCCATGACCATTTCCTCTCTAGTGTTTCTCTTCCTTTAACTAAAGAATAATTGGAGTTTGTTTACATGTATAAATAAGTGATAGTAAGCTCTTCTAAAGCCAGTAACAAACCTTGGGCCTTCTGTTCCCTTCGTGCTTCTCCTTGAAGGAAATTCTTATTTCAAACATTCTGCATGTGAGCGTATGTATGTACACATGTGTTCTGTCTCAACAGAACTGTCAGAGGTGGCATCTTGCTTGCCTACTCTGCTCTCTATCAGATTTCAATATTTTGGAGGACTTACTATCTTCTAAAGTTTTTAACAGCAGCTTTGGTAACAGGTAATTGTGCACAGTTCTGCTAACAGAAAATATAGCTTGGGTCTTTCAGTCTATCTATCTATCTATCTATCTATCTATCTATCTATCTATCTCTCTGTCTATTTAGGAGACAGACTTAAAATGCCAGCATAGTGGAAAAAAATTAATTCAACTAAGTCTACTGCTAGGTGAACTAAAATGTACTCCCCCACATATTTCAGCTTTGGTTTAGTGAATTTGTGCTAGACTGTAATGAAAGTTTGACTTAGGACTGTTTCTGATTCATCTGTATATGCTGTGAACTCACCTAGCTTTTGGTGGGCAAAAGGCAATCAATGCAGTTGTTGAAATAAGTGAATATGCATGAGCATCAGTTAGTGAATCAGTCACCTGTTAGTTGGTTAGTCTCTTCTAGGATTTGGGAACATGGGGTTTCTTTGGGTAATGCCTATCTAACTTGTATAATCTCTGTAAATTACTTGGAACAAGAGAACCCAAGGCTAAGGCAAAATGTGAGTTATTCATTTGCTACTTAGAGCTGAGAGTGGTTTGACTAAGTAAGGTTAAACAAAGGCAGTCTGAGTAGCTGGGAATGGATTTTCTGAAGGCTGGAACATTCATAGAGTCCAGAAGCTGCTTAGAATTAAGCTCTTTCTTGTTGGAGGTAAGACACTTGATTAGAACCTGAGCAAAGCTTATATATGTAGTAATTAGGAATTGTGCTCAGTGCGAACAACAGTGATACAAAAAATAGTGGTATAAACACTACAAAGATTTATTCTCTCATATAAAAGAATTCAGAATTAGGTAGTTTAAGACTGATACAGAATTTTCCAAAAAGTCAGGTAAGACCCAGACACTTCTACTCAGCATGTGACTTCTACCCTAAAATTACTCTATGATCCAGCTTGAATGCTGAAGTTCCACTCATCATATCCTGGCAGCAAGAAATGCAAGTGATGTCCCTTACACCAAAGGCAGATCCCTTTAAGCAGTTGAATTGTTTGTACCATCGAATGCTAGTGCAGATATGTCATTTGTCAAACTTTAAATTGCTTGCCCACTTAGCTGCTAGGGAGGTTGGGAAATCTTTTCTCGTTTGGTTTTAAAGCTGGGTGCAGTGTCATTGTAAATAATACTGAGGATTTATTAAAAGAAAAAGAGAAAATGGGTATGGTGGGTAGGAACTGGCAGTTTCTTCACATGGTTGTATAAAGTGTGCTTACTTTTTCCATCATTTTGCCATATTTTGGGTGGTTCTCCTTTCCCTGGAACTTTTTAGTCATTAAGAAAAAAAAATTGTATATTGTACAGAAGGGAGCTATCCTTGGAGTAGCTTTTTATCTACTTGGAGCATGTTGCTCATAAACAATTTGTATCTTGCCTTTCTCACTTAATATGTACCATATGCACTTTCTATAATATTTTACTTCCATCTCTTTAGTAATTAAGAACAAATAACCTAAGTGTTTGAATTGGTTTTGCTCTTCTTATAATTTTTCAAAACAAGGAAAAATATAGTTCTTTTTCACTGAAACTGCATCCTAAATTTGATTTTCCAAAAGTTGAGCCATTCCCCTGTGAAGTGGTCTGATCTTTCTCCAGGTAGCAATCTAACAAACCAACAGCTAAATGTACCCTTTTTAAGAAACCTCACTCTAGAAGGGGTTATAGCACATCCCATTGGCAAATTGCTCTTTCCAATGGGAGAAGTTACACCATTTTCAGGCACTGGCAGCTTTCAGCCCAGAACTCAAAGGATAAAGAATAAATGGGTACTGCATTTATCTTTAGCTCCACAAAGGCTCTGAGAAATAAGTGAGCAAAAACATAAAAACATATAAAATGTATAGTATAAAAATGACCATGTCTTTGCCCTGCCTCTCTGAGAAGGTGACATGGCAAGAGCTATCATGCCTAATAAGGAAGGACATGAGTCTGCTGGGAAAGACTACATTTACTCTTTTAGAAGTAGTTTAAGTTATAAGTCAATCGACACAAATATTTTGAAATACCTACAAATACAAAACATTATACTAGATGGTCTAGGGGATGCCTAGAACATCAGAAGTACTTCTTAATCTTCATAATTAAAAGAAGTAACATAGGTTTAGTGCCCAGTACCCTGACTAGAGCATAGTAGGAGATCAACAAATGTTATTTTCCTTCTCATTTTCCTTTCTCTTAAGGATTTTACATTTAATTGTAGAAAAAAAGGCAATAAAATGCAAAATGCTAAATACCAACATATAATTGTAATAGCCATACAATTTCACATTAGTTACCTAACATTACCACCTCAAGTTTGCTAAGTGCTTCACAGTACTTTCCTAACATGTAATTTACCCAGATAACAATATGTTTTCTTTAAGAAGATGTTCTTAAAGAACACTGCATACTTTGTTTTGTTTGTTTTTTGATTTTCCCATTCTATGGGTATCAGAATCTTGATTCTAACAGTTAAGTCATGTCCACATCATCAGCACAACATGTAACACTATTTGTGTATCCTAAGTTTAATCTCCAAATCTCTCTACATAGTAAACTCCATGAAATTAGCATGTCTGGGTTATTGACTTTGGTATTTCTATTGCTAGCAAAGTAGCCTGTCCATAGTATTTGTGCAATCAATATTCGATGAACATATGAATCAATGAAAGTCAACTAAATCCACACTAGGATCCTTCATAGGAAAATGTATACCATTTACTCTGCATAGTAATATAAATGGATCAATAAGTGATGCCCAGTAAATTATCATTCTCTATTTCCTCCTCATTAAATATCTAGTGATAATCTCTAAGTGCCATTGCCATACTTGTTTTATTTTTCCAGCTGCATGAGGTAGAGTCCCTCTTACTGCTGCAAAACTCTATTAATTAGCCTTCTTCTCTACACATGATCAAAATAATGTCTCTAAGTAAACATTAATCATTTCTATCAACTGATTTTTTTTTTACCAGAATTTCTAATCAATAGATTCATTTGAAGGCCCTAATCTCTTGGTCTACCCCCCTCCCCAGTCTGGGTTTTCTCTGAAAGGATCTTCATTCTGGTCTTAAGATTGTGGCAAGAAGACCTCAACCTATTTTGGTGGGATGAGTCATTTCCAGTTTGTGGTGCAGGCCGATAAGGGTTTTTCCCATTTGTACATCCCTGGGACACCCATCATTAGTGTTTTGGTTAAGTCTTTTCAGTTCAGTATCATGTGGTGGATGTTTTCCACATAAACTCACCACATTGAGTCACAATGAAGACCTGGGGGTTGAATTATGTGACTAAAAATACATATAGGCATGATCATGAGCTAGAACCTGAGTCTTCTAATTTGCAATTCAATTTTCTCTTTACCATAATGTACTGCCTCTCTTTGAGGAACTGAATCAATAAAAATTATGGCCCAAGAGGAGGGGAAGATCACTGTCAGCTGAATTATATATAGGAGAACATTTTGAAGCATATGGTCCCAGAATTGGGTCTTGAAATATGAGGCATAAATTGGAAATGGCCAATTAGTAAATACTTTTTATTAAGAATATCCCTAATAGTCTTATACAAAATAGTTTTTTTTAAGTATATGAAGAAAAAATCGGCAAATAAAGAGGTGTTTTTCAGTTTACAGGCATTTGAAATTGTGTCCCATTTCTATCTGGCACTTTTATTCATAAACATATTGCCCCATGAGATAGGAAACTAGAGGTGCCTTAGGCTGGCTGGACACCAGCCACTGCCAGGCAGGGTAGCAGCTGAACTAGTACCAGCAAAAATCCATGGGCATCAGATTCAAGACCCTGTCTATAGAAAGCCCCTTCTTATCTCCACTATAAAATGGGAATACAATGCAGCTGCTATAGAGAGCTCTAGCAGGAAAAGTCAATCTATCCTTTTGGTTTTCTTTTTGTTTAAACAAAGAAGGAAAAGATAACAGAGGTCATCAATGTCCATCAATGATAGAAAATTAATTCACCATCTCCAATACCCTTGCCAGTTTCTGTAACTTCTCCGACCCTTTCTCCCTCTACCAACTCCACCACTCATTTGTCCTCAATCCAAATCTAATCTTAAAATTTCACAGCATCATGTTCAATGAGGAAAGACAAACCAGATTGTAATGTTATCCAAAGGTCACCAAATTCTCAAACTCTCTTTGTCATATTTCCTCTAGAAAAAGTATATTAGTTGTACAAAATTTGAAACCTTGCTTTATCCAGACCCATTTATGATGTGATGTGTAGCAATAATTTTATAGCAAATATCAAGACAAAATATAAGCACAGAATTGAAAGAAAATAAATATCCCTAAATTTGAGGATATTTATCAATGAGATCATATTAGCAGTAGCCTTAAAATATAATCAGAGTGATCTCATGGAGGGAAAAATATTTATAGGATCACAGGACCTAGTTTATTATAAGAAAGACTTCTTAGATTAACATCTAAATATGTGGCTCAAACTGCTTTGTTCCCTGTGGCCTTAATAAAGTTTACTTCTTCTGCTTGAATTACCTAAATTCTATTTTTTTTTTTTTTTACCCAGGAAAGATGTGTTCCTAGAAAAAAATAAAACAAGACAAAAAACTGAGTTAAAGGCAAATCCCAAATTTTTCTTCCTTTCCACTGTAGGAGACAGTGGCTCCTTAAGTCACACTTTGCCAAAATAGCTTAATATTGTATCTGGATCCACATAGTCTCTTCTGTCTCTCTGGAACTGAAGTTTCACACAGTCTGAGTACTTTTTTTCTCCCCCCAAGAGTTGGAAGAGCAAATTGTTGGCTGGGAGGAAGGCTGTCTTTGCCACAACCCCAGTGTTTTTCATCTGAAAAGACTGTTATACTAGATTTTAGAAAATGAAATTGCATATATAAAATGTATACAAATGTTGCTTTCTGAATTTTGTCATCTCTATTACTTACACGGATAGCTTTCAAATGTGTTTGCTAAATCCAAAAAATATATTTTATTCTGACAGAGTACAAACACAAACACATACATGTACACAAATGCAAATGAGCATGTGCACACATACACATAAACACATCCGAATATATATAACTTAACATTTTCATGAACAATATTTACCCTTTCATCAAAGTAGATTCACTAAAATGATTTACTTGCAGGAGCATATATTGTCATATGCATCTGTAACATAACTGCCTCTGCTAAAACTCCCTTCCTCATAATTTTCCCCTAGTAACACTTCATAAAAGTGTGTCCAAGCTTATCATTTCCTTTATACTACAGTATGCCTAAAGCATTGGCACGTGTATATCAGACTATAACTATTTGTTTATATATTTATTTTGACTACTACTGAGTTTCTTGAAAACCATGAGTTTGGATTCAACATCTTGGCACTCCTAATAATCTAAATATCACATGGCACTTGATAGATACTCAACAAATACTTGTTGACAATGCATTCACTGGAAATTCCAACATGAACACAGATCAGTAAAATCAATGAAAAAAGCCCACAAGAGAATTATCTTACCTTGTAAAATCAATTCATGCAGGAACTTATTAGAGAAAAACATTAACCATGACCCTTTGAGATGTCCCAGCTAATTGAAATGAGTCAGGTAACTGCCACGGTTGGCACATTTGCATGTGCAGACAATGCCAGCAGCTGCTGGAGATCATAAATTACATAAGTAACTGTGCTAAAATAATCATAAATGTTTGCACGACTGTGGTCTATTTAAAGTATCACCTGAGGGGCATCTGGATGGCTCAGTCTGTTGAGCGACTGACTCTTGATGTTGGCTCAGGTCATGATCCTCACATCATAGGATCTAGCCCGAGTGGGCTCTGTGTTCTGCAGGGAGTTGGCTTCTCAACCTCTCCCTTTGTCCCTCCTCCTCCTAGTGTGTGCACGCATACATACACGCACACTCTCTCTCAATAAATATATCTTAAAAAAAAGTATCACCTGAAGACTGTGAACCTCACAACCACTTGTAACTAGTCCTTACTCTTTAAAAACAAACAAATAAAATAAAGCGTAACAAAGAATAAATTCATCTCTGCAATATTTATTTATTTATTTAGGCCTCCACAGTGATTGAGTGTCCACCGGGGAAGAAGAAGGGAGAAGATTGAAGAGGTGGAACGGCTGTGCATTTCATCATGAAGATTTATCCAGAAGTAACAAAAAAGACATTTGTTAATTTCCCTCCCGAGTGGGTTTTGGAGGCTTTCCAATGCTCAAACAAAGAAAGCCTCATTAGCTAATTCCAGAACAGACAACAGACAAAGCTGCAGCCTCAAGTTCAGGCCCTTTCTACTATGGAAATCATGGAGTTCCTCCATCATTCTGGCATCATTAACTCCACAGCATGAATCCTCCTATATACCTCTTGATCCATTACTTTCAGTAACAAATGGCCATTTGTCTCCTACTCTTTATTCTGGCCAGATGCCTGGGCACAGACAAAGGTGGTACCAATCAACAATGGTGCCCATCAAAACTATGTGATATATTGATGGCATATGCAAGGACTCCAGGACCACGTAGAGCCAAATAAGACCAAGGCAGGATCCTATCTAGACCCGAGGATTCCTTCTCTCGGACTATTTAGTAATATATAGTTTGTTATCCTTCCAAATCATAATCTTATCAATATTTCTGATGAAAATATTGCTCTAAGAGTTAATCCTGACATCGGGCCAGGTACCACCTTGAAAACAGAGCTCCTAGATGTTTATTGAGGCTGCAAGGTGACCAAAAAGAGAACAATGGCCTGAAGCTCTTCCAGCACACACTTGTGGGCCATTCTTGCCCAGATGGCTTATTAATTAAGATACTTCAGAAGACAGGCTGAGTCCTCATTAGACCATGAGAAAAGATCAGTTCTATACTTTCAAAATGACTATAAATCACATTATGCTTCTAAAAGATAAGATGAACAAAGAGCCTCTGCTCTCACAAATGCAATGGTAGTATATTTTGGTTTTGTTTTTCCCCATATTCCAAATAGTTACCTGGTTGGATTAGGGTGGAATTTAAACCTAATTTTCACCTTGGTATAAAAGTTTTCTTTGAATAAACTTTGGAGGACATGAGAAAAGTTGGAAAAAATCAAATAGAAAATAAGATCATTCTAGGAATTCCCCATGTTTATATATATTTCATCTCCCCTACTCCACTATAGCAGACCATTCCAACACCTATGAGAAGATATCTCACAGAATATAGTGAATACTGACCTTTTTTTTTTTTTTTTTTTTTTACTGATTTTACCAAACTTTCATTAACAGGAGAAATTTTCAACTAATTATTAAATTTATTTTTTTTCAAAATATTTGACTGTCTTCTCTGTGCAAGGTACATGTTAAGCTGAAAGGTGAGAAAGAAAGACTTGGACCCTAAAAAGAAAGTGGAAAAAAAAAACACTAAAACAAGGAAAATTGTAAAAAGTGCCACAGGACATGTATCAATTAGGTATTAAAAAATTCAGAGAAGGGAACAAATATCCTGCTTCACAGAAAAGGAAATTGTGAATAAGGCATTAGCTAATCCAAAGTAAACCAGAGAATCCATTCACAAAGAAGGAATCACATGGAAAAAAAGGCACACAGGTCTAAAAGAGCAGAAGAAAAAGGAATAATAAGACAGACAGGTATGGTGCCCGCGCAGGGCTCAGGAGGGGATGAAATAAGAGATGAGGCTCCAAAGATGTATTAGGTGTTGAATACCACAATAAAGAGACTGAATGTGCTTGTGCTTACTCTCTCTCACTTCCCCTGGCCAAGGGAGTGTTTTGACAGTCTTTTAATAGAACAAATTATCATTCCTTTTTAAAGAAAATAACATTGGGAGTTTGTGCATAGCTGATTGGAAAGGAAGCAGTACAAAGGCAGGAGTACCAGCTCAGAAACTAGTGTAAAAGTCCTTGTAAGAAATGGAAGGACTGAAAAAAAGTTGCATCTCACATGTATTTCAGATGTTGAAGTGGGGCTTGGCTACTAGTTGGTTTGAAGGTGAAAGATGTGTTAGACTGATCCCTGAAGCTCAAAGCTCAATACAGTGGGAAGTGAACAGCATATCAAAAATAGGATAGTGAGTGGACTTGAGCCACCCTAAAATGCCAAAGGTAATTCCAGCAGAGATACCTGGCAGGCAGTTGAAAATATGATTACAAGTTAGATTTAGGAATCATTCAAGAATTACACATAATAGTTGATGCCAACTGATAAGATCATCTATGGAAAGAATATTTTCAGGAAAATTACAGAAAACGGGTTTATCTCTAATTTTCACATCTCTTCCTCTAGGTCTTAGAGGAGTTGGCTAAATATTTTCTTAAATATGTAAACAATACAAGTTTTGTCTTTGGGGAACCTTAACTTATTAAATTCCTGTCTCATATATAGAGTAGACAAGGAACTATAAAATGCCATGATGAATTGACCTCACACCTCCAGCACATTAACTACCCTAGTGGGGACACTAGCAGCAGGGAGGTTGAAATAGATAGAAATAAGAGAAGAGAAGACATGGGAAAGATTATTTTAATAAGATTAGAAAACACTCTATACCACTGTAAAACTTTGGAACTGAGAAGAAAGTGTTGGGCGAACATTTATTTTCTTAAATTCAAAAGTAAGTGAGATGGAAAGAAACAATAAGCACTGTCAACTAACTCAGAAGCTGCTCTCTTTTGAAACCATAAAATGATTTTACAGCCTATACAATCTTGTTAGGAGATAGCTCATTATGACATAATTTCATATATACAACACGTAATAACTACATGGTTGCTGTGAAACTGTTAGCCTATAACTGGGATATTAATCCTGTTTACACAGCATGAGGACCATGAAGACAGTCTCCTGCACTTTTCTTTTTCCTTGAAACACAGAGGCACCACTCTTGCAGCAGGTGAGGAGTATCTTGCTTCCAGATTTGTTTTATTTAGTCTAATCAGTGTTTTATATTAAAAAAAAATAAATGCAGGTAATGAATTCAAAGAGTAAACATAACAGTCTTGCCTTCTGGCTTGTCTTGAAATATAAGAAAATTTCATAGGTCTGGCCTAGCAGTAATGACAGGCAACAGCTGAGCAGCGGCTGCCTTCTGGAGACCAGGATCTCTAGTATGTCACAGTCCTTGCTACTCTCTGTTGTATCTTTGACATGAAGACCAAGAGTTAGTGCCTGAACTATTGTTTTCCTGACCTCAGACCCTCCTGGCTCATTAATTTTGTTTTTATATTGAAATATAGTTGACACACAATGTTTCATTAGTTTCAGGTACACAACACAGTGATTCAAAAACTCTAATTGCTATGCTAGGCTCAGAAGTGTAGCTATTATCTGTCACCACGCAATGCTATTACAATACCATCGAATATAGGCTTCCGGTGATCGAATGTGTAAGTCACAGGGATGAAAGGTATAAGCATAGGAAATATAGTCAATGGTTCATTTATTTTATATCCTCCCTGTAGGCATATGAGTTTGTAACCTCTATTTTAATGTAATGGACTGAAAGTGACCTCTAAGATTACTTTACAGTGAAGACCATCACAATATGGTGTCTAGACCTGTTCCTTCCTAAGAACCAAGGCACTGGTTCTTTTTTTTTTTTTTTTCAAGGCCCTGGTTCTATAACATGACAAAGCAAACAGATTTATGTACTCTGTATACACTCTGGTGAATGAGGGGCCAGAATGAAACTTTGTTAAAATGAGGGCTTAACTGAGACCAAGAGAGGAGAATGTTGTACCTTGGAAATGAAGAAGGTTGAAGTTCAAATGAAAATGTGGCAAACTCGGGTAACTCAAAATGAGTAAACATGAATGAAGGATCTATTCATCAGGTGGGACCAGAGTGCAGAGTAGAAAGCATAGGTATGTCCTTATCAAATGAATAGCTTGGGTACCCTCTTGGGCCTCCATCAGAAACAATACAAGAAAGAATAGATACAGAATCTAATTCCTCACAGAAAGGGCTGTTAAGTACATGGAGAAAAACAGACCACAATCCCATTCATTAGAGTTGAGAAAAGGTCCCACAAACCTCAGAGTCAATGTCTTTGAGAGAGAACAAATAGCTGAGAAACTTGTGAACCCTAGGGACTAAGCTAGAAGCGTCCGGTAGACAGCCTGGGAATCCCGCAGGGATATTCAAGGGGCTTTCTCTCTCTTACTCATGTTTCTAAAGCATTTTAATACTTTATCCTTTAATAAAGAAGTTAGTAGCAGGGTCAATGTCTCTGGAATGCCAAGATGTGAGTGTGTACAGCAGAGTCTGAATACCAACTTATGCCTTTTTAAATCCCTTAGTACTTATTATACTCTAATTAATATTGCCCCTTTATCAATCCATGCACTCATGCACACAGATAGTCACATGCACCTGATTAAAATGAAGGATGATATAAAAAAGTTATAATGTTGAAATTTGAGACTAGATCATTCCAGGAAATCAGAAACTTGATGGTAATGAATGAACCATAGGGAGGGAAGGGGCAATGGGATAGTCAAAGGCTGGTCTTATACTGACTTTGTTACATCATTATGTCAGGGGGACCTCTATTATTTTACCTTAAGAAGACCCTCCCTTTATTGATGATGTTATAAAGTACCAGGGCCACTTCCTCCAGAGCTTTCTAAGATTGGATGGATAAAGGTAAGCCTCTGCCCTTGATTTTCTTAAAGAAACTTTTTATTTTAGAATAGTTGGGTTTACAGAAAAATTTCAAGAAAAGTAAAAGGAATTCCTATTATTCCTATATCCAGATTTTCGTTGTTGACATATTACACTAATGTGGCACAATTGTCACTGTTAATGAACCAATATTGGTACGTATTATGAATCAAAACCCATATTTAATTCTGTTTTTCTTAGTTTTTTTTAGAAGGTTTTATTTATTTATTCATGAGAGACAGAGAGGGAGCAGAGAGAGAGGCAGGCTCCCCTGGAATGTGAGACCTGAACCCAGAACCCTGGGATCATGACCCAGCCAATGGCAGATGCTTAACCAGCTGAATCACCCAGATGCCCTGTTTTTCTTATTTTTACCTAATGTCCTTTCTTTCTGTTTCAGGTTCCCATTTAGGTTATCACATTAAATTTAGTCATATCTCCTTAGGCTCCTCTTGGCTATGACAGTTTCTCAGGCTTTCCTTGTTTTTAAGACCTTGAGAGTTTTGAGGAATACTAGCCAGATATTTTGCAGAATGTTCTTCAATCAGGATTTGCCTGACATTTTTCTTATGATTAGATTATGGTTATGGGTTTGGGAAAGGAAGACCATAGTGCTAAAGTGCCATTTTTAGGATATCTTATTAAAGGTACACATGGGTGATATGTCTATTCTCTCTCATTTATTTATTTAATAACTTATTCATATCAGTATAGATTATTTTGTTGCTAAAATTGGCTTTGGCCATTGGGAGCTCTTTCTATCGGCTCCTGTATCCCTGTGAAATATCCCTGTGTTTTGTTTGGGTGTTTTCTTTTTACCCTTCTCCCCTTCCTTTCTTTCTTTGCCCCACATCCACACCCCCAGGTACTTTCTTAGTTCCTATCACAAGTTGCTACAGGCTTGTCTCGTACATTCCCTGCATAGTTCCATGCAGGGAATGACCCCGGATTCTTCTTACTAGAGAATGGTATTAGAAACCCAATTAGATCTGGGTACTAGGTCCTCAGGTTTTTTAAATTTCTAGGAGAACTGAGAATTTCTAGCCCTCTCTATTCCTCTCTTCTGGTATCTTCTCCATAACTGGATTTGTAGAGCTTACCTACCAGTTTCCCTGATTTAACTCTGTTGGCTTCACATTGCTCCCCCGCTGAATTGCCTTATGCTACTTCCTTTCCCTCACTGCTTAACCAGGACACTGTTTTTGTAGATTCTAGCATCTGACCTTAAAATATTTAGGGTTTTATCTTCCTTTGAATTTTATTAAAATTACTTATACTGTGATACTTTCTCCTTCGGCTCTGACACAGAGTTTTGTGCATTTGAAGTACTTGTGGGTTTTATGTGTGATGGAAAATACTCTCTTCCATTCAGAGACTATTCAGAGGACCTAAAGAAATTTGGCCACATTGGAAAATCTCTAAGGAGCTCAGAGTTTAAAAAGGTATAAAAGATAAAATAAGGTTCACAAAAACAGGAAAGAACATGCATACTTCCATAAGTAGACATTGCAGCATGGTGTAATGGTAAAAAACCATGGACCTCGGAGTCAAACTACCTAACTAAAATTCAACCTCAAACCTCAGCTCCACCAGTTTTGGTTTTGTGCCTGTGCATGAGCCACTTACCCTGAGTTTCAGTTTCCATATCAATAGAATGGAGATATTAATAATATCTACCTAAAGCAACTGTTAATGTCAGCTGAGTAAATATAAATAAAGTTCTCAGAACAGAGCATAGAACAGAGTAAGCTCTATGTAAATATTTATTATTGCTGTTGTTCTGAATAATATCAGGTGAATAGAAGACTGTCATTAACTAAATCTTGCATAAAAGGCCAAGGATAACCTATGAAGTTTTCTTTGCCTTTTGTGGGTTAAAATTGCAGTATTTATGATCTTTCTAGAGAAATAACAAAGCAGGTTTAGGGATATTGTTTAAAACAGAGGTGTGGGGGATCCCTGGGTGGCTCAGCGATTTGGCACCTGCCTTTGGCCCAGGGCATGATACTGGGGTCCCAGGATGGATTTCTGCATGGGGCTCCCTGCATGGAGTCTGCTTCTCCCTCTGCCTAGGTCTCTGCCTCTCTCTTTGTGTGTCTTTCATGAATAAATAAATACAATCTTTAAAAAATAAAATAAAATAAAAAAGAGGTGTGAAGCACAGGAAGTAGGACCAGGTACTTTAAATTTTTCCTCTCCAAAGAATGATCTTCACACTAAAAGAATACACATGGTTATCCAGGAAGATAAACTCAAAGTAGGAGAGGAGAGAATGGGGGAGCAATTAGATTCTACCAATGAGTTCAAGGATAAGACCCAAATGAGTGCTGTTCTGCTTGTATATATGATTGTGGCACCATTGTTAGGAATCTTTTTAAGTAATTATGAAAACAGATTTAGAAATAGGAAGATGGGAAATAATGTCCCAATTTTCAAAGTGTACACTGGATAGTGAGTAGTTGTCTTAAAATATTGGAGAAGTTAAGTTCTAATCCTCTCCCACATCATCTATTTATTTCAAGACTGTAGAGTTGGGCTCCATGAGCAAAATATAGGAGACAAATAACAAATTAATATAAGAAAAAGTTTTCTGAGAATTTGAGCTGTCCAAATACAGAAGAGACTGCATTGAAAAATACACAGATTTTAAAGTAGGTGATTATTGGACTGCACTTCCCCTCCCAAGTCCACCTCTTTTCATCCACTTCTTAGTTCTTCCATCATGAAAGAATTTGATAATCTGGTCAAATTTGAAGCCACTCATTTGACCACACTTTACTATTGGATGGAGTTACTATACCTCAAAAAGCGCAAAAGCATGTGCTATTCTCTTTCAGATTGTACATGGTGTTGGTCTCTTTGCTTCCTCTAAACCCACATCCTGCTGGACACATTTGTTCTTTCTGGTGCTTAGAAATCTGCTCTGGGGAAAGTAGAGCAGATTCTATTTAGGCTTCAAGCCCAAGTATAGACTCAAAAGCTCTGCTTTGTGGATAACAGAGCTTCTACAGCTATTAGTAACATGGCCCTTAGAAACTTCTCCCATTTTAGCAGCTCCCTCAGGAAACCCTGAAAAGCAGGTACAAAGCTGGCATTTTCAGCTTTCTGTAGAAAATACTATCAAATAGAACCCCAATCCCACCTTAACCTGTAGCAGGAGACCCACAAGATAGATGGTATACAAAATAGATGATCTTTTGTCAGGAATGTCCAAGAGAAAATTACTGCCTTGGACAGGAAATGGGACTAAAGTGTTAAGATTCTATGGCAAGCTGTCTGATAACCATGACTTGACTTTTAAAAGATGATGTTGCACACAAAGTCACTGATCACATCTCTTCCACAACTGAAGTTCTCTCCCAACTCTCCCCGCTAACTACACTGCAAAGAAGTCTGTGAGTTTATCTACCTTTGCAACATCTCTGCCTTCTCCTATTCACACTACATCTGTCTTAATTCTATTACCTTTCAGCTCTCTCCATCCTCCTACAACTGCTACATATGGATTAAAAAAAATGTGCTTCTACATTTTATTTTGAGTACTCAAAATTTAAAAGAATTAGTGTTTACATTGAGGATGGGTGGGTAGGGAAGGACTTGGATAAAGATTCTTCTTTTCAAATTATTATTATTATTATTATTATTATTATTATTATTCTTTTTGGATAAAGATTCTTCTAATGGGTATCTTGGAATCTTCACCCTTTAGGCTAAAATGCATTTTAACCATAGTCTCTATGCCTTGAGATTAATCTGTTTGTGTAAATCTCCTCCTCATCTATGTATTTTTACATCCAAAGAAGACAGATTCCAAAAGCCAGGTCTGAGTCATTTTGTTTTCCACACGTCAAAGGACCTGACTCAGTCTATGAATCACTTACCTGTGTTCTCAGAAAAGACTAGGTCTTCTAAGACAAAGGGTTACACTGACTACTCCCTTTCAGTCAGTTCTCTGTAAACATGAAATGATACTAAAAGGTAAGAAGATAATAGAGGTAATGGGTTTGGTTGGCACTAGTCACTCAAACTAAAAAATTAACAAGAACAAGAGTAATACAAATGGGACATTTGAGAATATAGCTAGAGAAAACTAAGGTTTGACTAATAATACTGCACTTTATTTTTGTGTGTGAGAATGCCAAATGATTTTCTACTTAGTAAAAAACAACCACTTCACCCTCTTTGTCTGTTCTGTAGTATAAGAAAGAATAAAGAGAGAAATTTGTCCCTGGAGTGACATTTTCTTATGCAAACTAATGTAAATCACACATCTCTGTGTTGAAAGCTTGTCTGACAAGTATTTCCAAAGCACAAAACAAATCTCATATCAGGTTAACTTGCACTGGGCTCATGTTGGTAAAGGACTTTTAGTACTTCAGAGGAGGCTGAAAAATAATTTCCATGCGAGGAAGAAATGTACCCAAATATCATGGTGTATAAAGGGATTAGTGCTAGCTTAAAGTATTCTTTCTCCTCTTCATAACCAGGAACAATCTTTTGATCCGATCTAAGTGGTAATTTGAATGCAAGTGGAAGAACTGGAAGGCTGCAGACTATAGAAAGAGAGATCATTGAGAAGGATCTTCCTTTCACCAGGCAGGGGATCAATCTGGTAAACTGGTATGTGTGGCAGACACATCGCTATATATGTCTTAGCAGTTATGATTCCATGTGGTCATTGAGTAAAGATAGAAATTGAAAACTCAGATTGTTTTTGTTCAGAACACATTTGTGAGCCTCCTATATATGAGGTATTTTATGTTGTTTCTTTTAGATTTCACAAATTTTGATATCCAAAATTTCTCTATTAGGCATCTTTTTTATTATTCATTTATTTTTAAAGATATTTATTTATTTATTTATTTATTTATTTATGAGAGAGAGAGAGAGAGAGAGAGAGTGTGTGTGTGTGTGTGTGTGAGAGAGAGAGAGAACGCACAAGCAGGGGGAGTGGCAGAGGGAAAAAGGGAAGAAGGTTTCCTTGCTGAGCAGGAAGCCCAACCTGGGACTGGATGCCAGGAATCTGGGATCATGACTTGAGCCAAAGGCAGATGCTTACCTAACTGAAACACCCAGGCACCCCAGGTATCATTTTTTAGGTAAAGTAAACTGAAATTTAGAAAAACCAATTTCCCCAAGGCCATGAAGCAAATAATTGGAAGCAAGGACTCAAACTCACATCTTTTTTTCTATACCATGCTGAATCTTTACTATCCTTCTGAACTATCAGCTCACCTCTTCTTATAATATATACTTCATGGATTAAAAAGTAAAGGTGGGAAAAAGCCCTTAAACCTATTGCCAGAAAGGATGTACTACATACAAAGCAGAATGACAAGCACAGGAGAAAACCTAAGGTGGGGAGAAAAAAAAAAAAATATATATATATATATAAAACCCCCACTTAGTCATACTGGGAAAGAAGCCCTTTCCCTTGTTGCACAAACTGTGAAAAAAATCCTGCTGTCTTCAGATTTGCATAACTAATCCTCAGCCTTGAACTAATATTCTCTTTATGAAACCATAGAAGAATAATTGCCACACATTTTAGAATGATCTAGATCAGCTCTGCACAATAGAAATATAATGTGAACCATCTATATAATTATAGATTTCCTAGGAGCCATATTAAAAAACAGTACAAAGAAATATGTTATATTAATTTTAATAGTATATTTTATGTAACCCAATCTACTCAAAATATTATAATTTCAACATCTAATTAATATAAAAATTGTTAATGAGATAGTTTATATCTTTAATATTAAGTCTTTGAAATCTAGTATATATTTTACACTTACACTGCACATTGCAATTCAGATGCTAAATTTTCAGAACAATTCTTTATCAGAACAATAAAGTTGTGTTTTTTTTAATAAAGTTGTGCTTAATGGAAAATAGTTTACACTGCTTCAGTTTTTAAATTTAAATTGATTATACTTAAATAAAATTTAAAACTCCTTTTCTTCACTCACACTAGTCATTTTAATTACACATTAGTCACATGTTTAGTGGCTATATTGAACAGCATAGTTCTAGATGAACAGGTGGATATCATATGGGAAAAGCTTATACTAAGACTTTCACAATGAGCAACCACAGAAATGAAAGCTAAATCGCATGTATATAACACAGACAGAATGAAGGGCATTTACTGTAAATAAATATTCGACATGCCTTTTCATCTCCTGATAACTGTCTATAATATGAACAAGACAAGATAAAACTGCAGGCAGGTGGTCTGTTCTTTGAATTCCATTCTCTTAGAGAACAGATGCAAAGCTGGTTGAGCAGAAATGGAGTGGTAATGGCACATGCAAGCTGGCTAATGTTAGACTTGCATCCTGTGGATGATGACTTCTGAAACTAACTTTTGGAAAGCATTTTTAATACTGTCATAGAATAAAACACCAGTAAGCAACTACTAATTTTCAATTAAAATATGCATAACTGATGTCAATTGTGTGGAATCAATAATTGCTTAAAGTGTTGAATAAGCTATGCATAAGTCATCTCGTAGTTGCCTAACTTATACAAAATAAACTAAAATCCATGCTGTCTTGGAAAGGTATGTCTTGAAGAAACCCATATCTGTTTAGTAAACACAAATTTAACAAGACCCAAGGCACTCAGATGAGCACTAAGATTACTCTAAGGTTATGTTATGTAAACTCTCAGGGACTCAAAAAATTTTTTGCCCCTTCAATCACCTTTCCTAAGTTTATCTCTCACAACTTTTTTGGGCTAACTTCACTCAGACCTGGACCCTGAGAATTTGGGAGTTTCTCCTTAGGCTTGAAATGGCACTTGCACTACTTTTGACCATAACTTATTCCAGGGAACATCTTCATTTAAAAGGATAGAGAATCAAAAAGATACGGTATTTATTCTAAAGGATGCAGTATCTCTAGGTGGTAAGCCTTCATCTCCTTTTCTCAGTTCTCACATATCTCAAGGATCTGATTACTATCACATTAGTATCTCACACTCTGATTAGTATCAGTGACTCTTCATGGCACTGATTTTCATCAGAGCAGGGGAAGGATGTATAATTCAAACACACTCTCAGCCCCAATAATGCTGACAGTCTTCTGAGGACCACTAAAATATCAATGCATTTACATCCTGTAACAGCTGAATTATATATACTTACACATTATGTTCAGAGAAACTTTTACACTTAGATAAATATGTCATTTTTCAACAAAACTCATATGGAAACACCCTAATTTACAAAACAGATAAGTCAGTATTGGTTTTGCATTATAAAAGAATACTTCAAAGGGTTTTTATAAGCAATCAGTTGCCTTAAAACATTCAAGTGATTATTCAACTTTTAAAAAATGATTTACACGCAGCACCTTAGGAGGGCATCTATTGTAAAGTTAAATGCATGTGTACCAGTAAAATAATTATTTGTTCTGAGGTTATTACCTTTTCATTATTCAGACCAGCGGAGCTGTCCCAATTGCCTGTGGTGCTGAAGAGACTCAGGAAGGCATATCTGTTGTTAACATATTTTCTAAAAATTGTAATGCCTCTTTGTTAAATAAGGATCCATCAAATTGAAAGTTATTATCTCTGCTAGCACAATTAAATTGTGTTTCATTCTAAAGTGGTACTGGATCAATGAAAAACAATATATCTGTTGGTGCTTTTTCTGGTTTGCTTGTTTTCCCCAAAGTTGATTTTTAAACTACTGTTGTTTAACACACACATACATAAATAGACATACAAATATTTTCTGAAATATATTTATCCTCCCATTTTATAAACTCAAGAGTTTTATTTTCTTAAGAAAGTAAATGATTACATTAGTAACATATTTACTGAATTGATACTAAAAACAATTAAGCTGAGGTGGGATCATTATCTCAAAATGAAGTTTTTATCAAGAATTCTATATGAAAAGGAGATAAGGTATGAACTGTCAGTCTAATTAATCTCACTGTACAAATAGAATTTAATACTATGACAGATGTGTAGTATCAAAGAAAGAAATAACAAGTAATCACCATATACTTTCACTGTTAAAGTACCAGAAATTTAAAATATATAACTTATTTTTCAAATAAGATTCTAAATGATGTAAAAGAAAAGAAACCAAAAAAGAATCTAAATGATGTCAGATATGTCATTATTTTTAATCAAACCCACAGTTGAAACCTCTGAACTTTTTAGAAAGATTTTATTTAAAAAGATTTTATTTATTTATTCTTTTGAGAGAGAGAGAGAGAGAGAGAGAATGAGCATGTGAGAGAGAGAGAGCATGAGGGGGAGGAGGGGAGAGGAGCAGACCACTGAGCAGGGATCCCAACAGGGGACTCAATCCAGGATGCTGAGGTCATGACCTGAGCAGAAGGCAGATGCTTAACCAACTGAGCCACCCAGGCCCCCCTGATTTGTATGTTTAAATAGCTCTTCAAGATTTTAGCTAAAAAGAGATATCTGGATGGCTCAGTCAATTGACTGGCCAGATCTTGATTTTTAGCTCAGGTCATGATCTCAGGGTTCTCGGATCCATCCTTGGGTCGGGCTCCACACTCTGAGGTGAGTTTGTGTGAGAATTCTCTCTCTCCCTCTGCTTCCCCACCCTCAAAATAAATACAATAATATATAAATCTTAAGGGATCCCTGGGTGGCGCAGCAGTTTGGCGCCTGCCTTTGGCCTAGGGCGCGATCCTGGAGACCCGGGATCGAATCCCACATCAGGCTCCCAGTGGATGGAGCCTGCTTCTCCCTCTGCCTGTGTCTCTGCCTCTCTCTCTCTCTCTCTCTGTGACTATCATAAATAAATAAATAAATATATATATATAAATCTTAAAAAAAAAGATTTTGGCTAAATGATCTAATCTTAATCACATTGTTTTCTTTAAGAAAGTGAAGGTCTTTGAAAATTATGCTAGCAAATTATTCACAAAAGGCATACAAGGAAAATGAAATTAGGTGACTAATTTGTTAGTTGGTCTTACTGTTAGCAGTTGATGGGATTAATCAGTATTCAGGAGACTGAGCATGAATGTATATTACAAAGTCTTTGTGATTTAGTTCTTGGATCAAGGTCACAATTAGGTTAAATAAGTTATTTAATTTATAAGAGAATACTGAAATTTCAAAGTAATAGTGGAGAAGATCAGAAACATTTTAGTTCAGTGGTGAAAACCCATCTCAGAGTCTTAAAAAGATACTGAAATACATAGTTTCATCTTCATCATTCAGTAGGTAGCATATCACAATGTCTAATTTCATAAGAAATTCTGACTTGTTCAGGTCTATGAGACTCATTTGTATGTATGTTATTAAAAGGCAATCTACCAGATCTCAAAAGCAGTATCCTGAGTTAAGAAAGCCAGACAAAAAAGAACAGAATATATAATATCCTTTTTATAAAATTCTAGAATAAGAAAAAACTAGACTATGGTGATAGAAATCAGATCAGTGGTTGCTTAAGGAGAGGGGAAGATTGGAAATGTGAGTGAGAGAACTCTTGGGGGTAAGGAAAAGTTCTGTATCTTGTTAAGGATGTGGGTGGGGCACACAACTATATGCATTTGTCAAAACTCCTTGAATAGTACACTTAAGATCTAAGCATTTCACTATATGTAAGCTATACCTCAACAAATAGAAGATAACATCAACTGAAGCAAACCACTACTCTATCCAAACATTAAAATAAATCTCAATGTAAGAAATTGGCTCTATCATAAAAATGACTGTGAACCAAAAAGAGTTCACTTGCATGGAAGTAAGGGCAAAAGTAAATTAGAGAATGCCCATCACATATAAATGGAAATTCTATTATTGCTAAATCCTTAAAATACTAAATTAGAAGTCTAGGAAGCCATTAAGAAATAAAGTCATTCATATTAAATGGATAAACTGCACTAAATTGAAAGAAATAAGCTAATTAGCCTCAATATAGTATATAGGCTAGTTTTAATTTGGATTAAGAAAATTATCTACTTTAAAATCTGTTAAAGGGGTTTCTTTTTATACTGCCTAAGGATTAGTATTATTATTAAAGCTTCTCTTTGTATTTTATTGACAATTGTGATTCTATGAAAATATTAAGATGTGGACTAAAGTAGAACACAAAAAATTATTTTTAATCCCTATTTTAAACAATGTTTAAAATCCTAACACAAGGTTGCTTGTCGACAAGGATAAAATATAAGATTGTGGCTCAAATCAGAGTGAATTAGTGATAATGATGATTCCATAATGAAGATTTCACTAAAGATATGGTGATACAAGAGTAAACCTTTACAGAAAAAAAAAAAAGGAAAAAAAAAAAAGAAAAAGTAAATTCCTTTAAATTTTGTATTGTTACATAAAAAGTATGTTTCACATTCAGAAACATAAATAGTATATATTTTCACAAATATTTTTCATCTAAATTTTGCTCAAAGCCATAGACTCTGAATAAAATCATACCAAGGTTCTTGGAGAGCCGTGAAGGGCCCAAATGCTATTTGTAAAAATATTATCTCAATGTTTTCCTTGTCCTCCACCAGGTTATCACTGTGTTCCACTGATATCCACAGGGAATGTGTTTTTTTTTTAATTTTTATTTATTTATGATAGTCACAGAGAGAGAGAGAGAGAGAGAGAGAGGCAGAGACACAGGCAGAGGGAGAAGAAGACTCCATGCAGGGAGCCCGACGTGGGACTCGATCACGGGTCTCCAGGATCGCGCCCTGGGCCAAAGGCAGGTGCCAAACCGCTGCGCCACCCAGGGATCCCCCCACAGGGAATGTTTTATAATGGGAGAGAAAGAAGGAGTTTTTGTTGGAGCTAAAGCCCTAAGACTTTAGGAAGATAGAGGGGATAGTAGAGCTTGAGAGACAGGTTGCAGGCAAAAGCTGAGAGAACAAGCATAAAATTCAAGAGAAACTCCCAAAATCTGAGGTACAAACAGAACTTCTTAGCCAAGGTGAAATTCCATGGCATAGAATTGGAGAATCAGCCATCGATCACATTTCTATGGAAAATTCAGCATCACTCGGACACCAAGGAGGCTGCAGGTTTGGTAGAAAGGGGCTCAGAGGGTTCTCATGATGGATGGATGGGTTTTCATGGTAGAGCATATGCAATGAGATTGGAGGCCAATGCTTTACAGCAATGGGATGATGGAGAGACAATGGCTAATTTAGATAACATGATGCCTTAAGATGATTGCCTTATTTGAGGGTACATGTGACATACTCCTGAAGGATGTTCAAAAAATAAGTGGCTAACAATTTAAAAGGTGCCAATTTCTGACAATGAACCCAGTACTGACTAGTATCATCATAACCTTGAGAGTAGTTAGGCAGATTGGGTCTAAGACATTAAGTTAAATGTTGATATTCTTTTTTAGCACATTCTGCAAGTACTTTATTGTAAAAACATGATAAGCATGCAAATAAAATACATATGACTATATGTTTTATAGAATACACCATAGAAAAACAAAATTAGGCTTATGACTTTGTGGATAAAATCTATTACTCATGTTTCTGCAAGCCATATGTATATGATATATTTTCTATTTCATGTCACAAATCTAGTTTCTACTCCACAGGCAGAGAGTAGCATTTACTAAATTTTTATTACATTCTTATGTAATAGTACTGTTGTTATTTTACAGTAAAGTTTAAGTCAGCTTGATTTTAGCATCAGAGACTCATTAAGAGTAAGCAATTTGGTGCTTAATGAGTTGTTAACCCTGAGTAAATATATTAAAATAATAGAGTGATAAATTTAAATTAAATTGAATGGGGCCTGTATTTTGTTCAATAATGTCTTCTGCAGCAAGAGAAAGTGCCACTTAAAAAGCAATTTTTGGTCAAATATATTCTGAATTACTTATACTTACTTCTCACTCACATATCCATCTCTTCCTTATTTCTTTTTCTTAGTTATCCTGTTGCCTTTTCTCTCTTAAATATTCATTACTCTGAATATTTCCATTTCTATTTCTAAAGGGAATAATATATTGGGGTCTACACAACTGGAATACAACACTGAATAAGTCTTGGGCAAAATGAAAATTTCCCTGTAATAACTCTACATATTTGAAAAATATTACTGAGTAAGTAAAGAAACTAAAATCCAAAATCGCTTTTGCTAACAATAGGTTTGTGGGCAGACAAACATGGAGCTTCTTGGTTCATTCATTATATGCACCTACACCATGGTCAATATGATGTTTCTTTCAATATCTCAGCTCTCTGTGGTCTCAATCAAGACTGTCAAAATAACTGACATAAATAAAATTCTAGTACTATAATAGAGCCACAGAGCCTCAGGAATAACTGAAGAGCAACAAAGCACTTCATCTGCCTCATGGCTTATCAACTAAAACGGTCAGCTTAGTTCAAATATAAGATATTTTCCCCTGCCCCATAGGAAACTAATAGAGTTGAGCTGGGTTTAAGGTTCACAGGTAGAGTCTGAGGTTCAGGTGACATGAAAAACTATCCTTTGATTTAAAAAGAAGCAGATTTGAGTTGGAGCCAATTGGGAAAAACCAAATATGTGATTCTAAAACATCCCTATTTTATCTATTTATATGGCCATAACAACATTTTGATTTATGATGTTACAGTAGTCATATAGACCTCAAATTCAGGAACAAACTAGCTGTGAATGAGAGCCACTTCTATAACAGAGTGGGCAAAATGTAGAAATTGCTCAGAATTGACATCTTGACAGGTAATATTTTCCTGTCATGAATCTGAAATGGCCTATAACATATTTGAGCAAGACTATGAGGTAAGTCACTCAGATATATCATTTAAGAATTGTATTACTCAAAAAAAAAAAAAAGAATTGTATTACTCAAAGAGAAACTAGAATCCAAGGGCAAATGAACAATATGCATGAAAAGTCAAACACACATATAATTTCAGAAATTCAAACTCAGACCACCTTTTAAAGTGTCACAAATGAAAACAGATAAACACTTAAAGACTTTTCCTTACTTCAAGTTCTAGGTCTTACCATCAACAGTCTACTAAATCCTGTTCACAAGACTTGCTGGTGCTCATAAAGACAGGGTGTATTTACCTACATAGGATAGTATTGCACAAATATATGTGTGACGCATCTTAGTCTAGAAATTCAATATGGACACACACAGTATTATTCACCTTGGTTCTTCCATTTACTTATACAGATCTCCCTCTTCCTTATATATCTCTCCCTCTTTCCTCATCTTTGGCTCTCTTTTTGAACTCTATACATGCACGGTTGAATGTGTATTTGGGAGCATGCAAATTTACACATTTGTCTTAAAAACATAAATTTGCCATCTGACTTTAACACATTGCTAGCCTGATTTTAAAACCATGCAATTAAGAGAGGTGTTGACAGCACTTGAAAGAAGTGTCCAGCAAAGATGCATCATGGCGGTGATCCAAGGTCTTCCTTGACAAAAGTGTGTGGTGAAAATGACAAAGATCTCACGAGAAAGCTGAAATAAAAGCTTTCCAAGAAGAAGTCAAGGGAAGAGACACATATAGAGGCAAAATTATCTTACAGAACAATTTATCCTGCTTTTTTTTTAAAAAAAAAAAGAGCAATGATTTAAGCTTGCATAACACCTTTCATTCAAAAGAATGCACTCTACAAGTAGTTAAGCTGATTCTTTGAAAACTGCCAATAAAATGCCTCCATATTCTATCATGAGGCTAGTAAAGGCTTTATAGATGACTTCCCATGAATAATCCTAACACAACCATTTTGAGAGGAAAATGCAGAAAAGACTCAATCATGGTGAGGAGGGAGTAGCACTGAAATGATTATCAGTGTGACTGAGTTATTGGCAAGAGTAGAAGTTATTAGTATTTAGTTACTAGCAAGTAACTTGGGTCTAGTGATGATAATGAAGTAGTAGCTTAATGCAGTCTACAACTACTATTGTGAGGTTAATAATTTGTTTATGCCAATTAATCAGTGGCAAACTAAAATATGAAAAAGTGCATGAATAGCTAGTATTGCTGTAAAAAAAGAAAAGTAGGGATGAATAAAATTGCCACAAAAATCTTGGATAAAAAAGGATTTCAATAATACCTTCTCTCAAAGAACACAAAAGGGCTCCATGTTAGACTTGATTTTAAAGTTCAATTTCAAGTATAATGAAGGTAGAATTTGTTGGCATTCTATAATCTATATATATATAGAGAGAGATTCTATAATTTGTAATAATATAATCAAGAGATACTTGTTCTAAAGATCTCTCTACCATAGCTATAGGCTACAGACATGAGTAGGAACAATATGCAAAGGTAGGGGAGAAAGGCGTAGATCTTGGTTAGACACTTATGATTAAAAAGAGAATCCCACATCAGTAAATGATTTGTTTTAAGGATCCTTTCCTATTCCTATTTTGGCCTCTCCCAAATATTGGGTACTGCAAAGTAGGTCACTTTGGTTTTTTTGTTGTTTGCTTTTTTTTTTTAATTTTTATTTATTTATGATAGTCACACAGAGAGAGAGAGGCAGAGACACAGGCAGAGGGAGAGGCAGAGACACAGGCAGAGGGAGAAGCAGGCTCCATGCACCGGGAGCCTGACGTGGGATTCGATCCCGGGTCTCCAGGATCGCGCTCTGGGCCAAAGGCAGGCGCTAAACCACTGTGCCACCCAGGGATCCCTGTTGTTTGCTTTTAAATAAGCAAACTGAGTTCTAATTCATCCTCTACCACCAATTACTAAGATCTTCAACAAATTATTTAACTTTAAGAGGGCACCCAAATATGCCATCCCACTTTAAAAATGAGGAAGTGGGGTCCCAGAAAATTGTTTTAGCCTAAGCTCTAAAATGTGAGTCGATAACAGCTTTTATTCATTACGGCTTATAAGGGCAATAGGATGTTATATCCAAAATGAAAGTGTGGCTTCTTTATCAAGAACATTTTTCCTCTCCTTAAGGTATATCAATAGATTTTTTTAAAGATTTTATTTATTAATTGATGAGAGACACACAGAGAGAGGCAGAGACATAGGCAGAGCGAGAAGTAGGCTCTCTGCAAGGAGCCTGATGTGGGACTCCATCCCAGACTCCAGAATCACGCCCTGAGCTGAAGGCAAACGCTCAACTCCTGGGCCACCCAAGCATCCCTCAATAGATTTTTAATAAATTCAAGTAGGGAATATTTTTACATTCATCTGTGAAATAATTGCCACTGAAAACCAAGGCAAATCAGACTTCAAGGGCAAAGTCAAAGGAATGATTGACTGGCTATACCATGTTATTTTCCCACAGTTGATTTCCAATAAACCTCCCACCCAATATTTGACCACATCCAACATTATACAATGGACATTTCAAAAGAAAACAAAACTAAAAAAAAACAAAAAAAAAAAAAAAAAAAAAAAGAAAACAAAACTATTACTTAGAAGAATAGTGTCAGATAAATCTTTTCATATTTTTTGTGTATTCAGTTTATCCAACATTCTGATAAAATAAAACTCCACAAGATTCACATGAAAAATGTGAGCTTTACTTATTTCTATTCTTTTGCTGTTTTCAAGTTATATTACATTTGCTCAAACAAATAATATAAAACATGACATGTCCTAGCTGGCAATGTACTTTAATTTGAAATCCTAATTATGATTGACTCTGTTACTAAGAATGCCAAGTATTTGGCACATACATCTCCCAGGGCCTGGGGAAAAGAAAAATGAAAAGTCAATTTCTCTGTTGCTATGATTAGATAAGCAGAGAGGCAGGCAGTTGTGCTTACTTGAAGGAGCACCATATGCTAAGCCACAAGCTTGGCCTTCATATATTGTAAAACCAATGTGCATGCACAGCTAAGACATAGGAAAATCAGTGGTGTGTGTACACTAATTAATAAGTCAGTAGCAGTTTGCTATCCACTCATAACTCATCTATAAGAGAATACTCCTGAAAAGGAATGTCAAGGTTCTTCACTATATCCAGATTGTGTTATCAAGTATCTTCCTAAAACTAAAAAAGAATAATATACTTCTATCCAGTCCTTATCCATTTGGCTAGCAAGAGTTATTCCTTCTTTATCAAAGTTCTCACATGGATTTCACCCTAATCTTTTCAAACTGTGCCATATCCTTCTAGAAAGTGGCCATGATTCCATTAGAGATCTTGCAGACCAGGTGAGAATAAGTCCTTATGTTTATAGGTCTACAAATTTCCTTCCTTTGACCAAACTCATCTTGGCAATGTGGACATGAAATCACTTGACTAAAATTAACTCAATGTTTTTGGGCAGTTTCTAACATAAAAGATGTCACTTGTCATGTTACACTGATACGAGTAATGCAACATATTTATTAAGATGTGAACGGCTCATTCCCTTAGAGGGCTGTGTCTGTCCCCTAGAATCTAGCATTTGAAAGTTACTCAACTCAGAAAAGAGGGACGCCTGGGTGGCTCAGTGGTTGAGCATCTGCCTTTGACTCACGGCCTGATCCCGGGGTCTGGGATCAAGTCTTGCATCGGGCTCCTGCAGAGAGCCTGCTTCTCCCTCTGCCTGTGTCTCTCCCCCTCTCTCTCTGTCTCTCTCATGAATAAATAAATAAAATCTTTAAAAAACTTTTTTCAGAAAAGAACTTTGGTTGCTTTGCCTGGTTTATTCTCAAATGCAAACAGCATCCCCAGCTATTTGACTTCAACTATTACTCAAAATCTCCACTTTGGTCTGAAAGGCTGCAGAAGGTAGTTTTACACGTCCATTTGCAGAATAGAGGTTCCTGGTCTATCTCTCCTATTCATTAATTCCTTTTGCTCATGCAGGGAGTTCCCTACTCCTGCTGCTATAGGCCTTTCTGTTGTCACTCAGCAAGGGAGGTATCCTTAGGAGATCAGTGGAACCCCTAGAGTACTAAAGCTACTGGCATTCCTGGGGTGGGAAGAAATAGTCCCTTCTCCAAATCTGTATAAAATACTGTCCTCTAGTTGCAGTGTTTGTGTTTCAAGATCCACAAGATTTTGAGTAAAATTGCTGTCTGGGACTCTTGTCTGCATTCTCTATTCCTTAATCTCCATAGTCATCTGTACCTCTAATTACCTGTGTAGTTAACTTCCCTTTGCTCCTCCAGGTAAGAAATTGCACTCCAGGTAAGTAGTCCACATGCATATGGACTCATGAAAGTAAATGCCCATCTGTGGAAAATTAGGGTTTTGTTTGCTTCTTTGTTTTACTAGATGCTGTAACTCAAATCTCTGATAGGTTCTTAGGATATTCCATCTGACTTTTGGATTGACACAATATTCCCTGTCTTCAAATATGTTTTTTCCCAGTTGCCCCTGACCATGGTTTTTATTCATCATACATTTCCACTTGGCTGAACCCACTAATGGATGAAAAAAGAGTTTATACCTGGAAAATGGCTCAGTTAAGCTCCCTATAGAATTCACTGTCACTCTAGCCCCCCAAAATAATTAAAATGTCCAGGAAAAAAATAACCTAGTAATGGCCAGAAACTCTACTACTTCAAAATCTATTTTCTCAAGTAATGCATTGCAATTCCATGATGACTTCATGGAGTTGGGGCAGACATTTCTTATAGTACACAGTACTCCAAAGATGTAATCAGCTTAATCCTTTCATCTAACAGTTATTATCACCAAAAGAAGGGCTGCCTCTCTCCAAACATGAACAGACTATAATGATTTGGGACGAATTGTCTAAGTCATTTTCTGGAGTGGCTTAAGTGTAACCTTAAGTTCACAGAAAAGGAGGGAGGAAGGAAAAGAATGGACCCAGAAAGCAAAGATTTATTCTAGCAGACAATGCTGTTTAGCTAGGGCTGCCTTCTTCTTCCATCAGCCAAAACAGACCTTTCTTGATCTTAATGATAAAAATCACAGGCAATCCATAAACTTATTAGAATAAAGATGACCATGATCAGAACAAACACCAAAAATAATACAGGGGAAAAGTTAAGTAAACTTTACTATCAAAGCTTACTTCTGACTGCCCTGCAAAAAAGGGGACAAAGAGCCTGCCTTCCTTGGTAATGTTGGGACAACAGTAGCTACTTAGCACATCTATGTCCAGACACTGTTCTAAAGGCTCTACTTAGATTCTATCAAGCAGTCCTTATTACTTTGGAAGGCAGGTACGCCTTTTTCTCTATTATTAAGTCAGAAAACTGAGGCTCTGAGAAGTACCTGACTTACCTTACAATATATATTTACGTTAGCCACTTGGGAATTTAGAAGAATTTAACCTCTCTAGGTTTGTGGTGTTGAGATCACTCTTTGAATTAGACTGGTTTTTTTTTTTTTTTTTTTTTTTTTTTTCTGTTTTACGTGATTTTTATGTAGTAACTTAAAATACAATGAGGGAGCAAAACATTTTTTAAATACTGTGGAATTTGCTTTTAAACAACATGTTACTGAAGGAAATACACCTAAGACTATCTCATCTTTCTAAAAAACTGATAATAAAAGTCAGGACAAGTATTACTAATGAAGTGATCTCATCTCTTATCTGGCAGGTGCTCTGAAAATGCCATAGTAAAATTTTGCTGAATTCTTAAATTGGTCAATGTTATACATAGTGCTTTTGCCATTTTTTCATTCATCCACTCATTCAGTAAACCAGTATCATTAATTTATAACCAGTGCCAGGCATTATGGTGCACACAAAATTACAAAACAGCTATGATCTATGAAGAGAACCTAGGATATAGTTGAAACCCCAGCATTTTAAAATTTGGATCTAAGAGTTATCAGTCTAGTGTCCTGGAGCTTCTATTATTTTACCTGTGAAACTATGGATGATAATTATACTTCCTTAAAATGGTGCCTTAGAGATCAAATGAGACTATTTGAGAAGACTCTTATATAGGCTACAAAATACAATAAACACGTAGCTTAGTTATACTCCTATTGCATGACAATTTTAAAGGACCTTACACCTAGTTGGTGAGGAAAAACATACACAAATAAAGATAACTAACAGGCCAGTTGATAAGTGCTAAATGAAAGGCTGAAGAATTAAGATTTAAGGAATTTAGAGTAAGGGGAAAAGTAATTTCTAGTGGGAGAAATATGATTTGACTTTGGCTTTGAGATGCAATTAAGATAAGAAGAAGAACAAGAATGACACACCAAAGAAACAAAGATATGAACAAAAACAATGAAGCAGTAACTAAATATCCCGAGTCTGGGCAATGCCTGTAAACCCCTGTAACTAGAACCCCTATCAGCCAAGGAGAATTGGAGGAGTTTGGGTGGATAGTGGGCAACATGGGTTGCCTTCAACTCATGTTAAGCAAACTGGGAAATTTTTTTTCAAAGATTTTATTTATTTATTCATGAGAGATACAGAGAGAGAGAGAGGCAGAGACACAGGCAGAGGGAAGCAGGCTCTATGCAGGGTACCCGACGTGGGTCTCGATACCGGGTCTCCAGGATCACACCCTGGGCCAAAGGCAGGTGCCAAACCGCTGAACCACCCAGGGATCCCGGAAACTGGGAAATTTTAAACAGGCAACCAACACATGGTTTTGGAGAGATGACATCAAAGCTGAACTCCAGTAGATGAGTCTGGCTCCTTGTCCAGAGGAGGCTGGAGAGGAGGAGGGGATGAGAGCAGAGAATCCTTGGGGAAGCTTGGTACTAAGAGCCAAGATTTGGGGCACCATGTCTAAAGGTTTTTTTCCTAACTTGGATAATCAAGGATTTGCAAAGGGCAGGTGATTAGGTCAAAGTCAAGTTCAGTTCTGATCAAAGCCCTGCCCCTAGAGCTGAGCTGATTCCTATATTCTACAAGACATGAGTAGCCAAGTGAGATTCCTGGTCCCTGGGAAAGGTGTCCTAACCTGACAGCAGAGAGAAAAAGCTTACAACCTGAGTGCCTTGCTCTCTGAACAGACTGGTTGATCCCATTATGGCTGGGTGAAGTGAAGCAATTTTTCACAGACCTGAAAATAAGATTTATTTTTAGTTGTTTTGAGAAAAAAGGTTGTCAGAAAGGATTAGGCCCACATTTTTTTTTTTTCTTCTGGCACTCACACCCCTCCCCACTTCCATTTCTTTTTGCTTTCTTTCTGCCCATATTCTACAGTGACGGAGAGTGATTCCTCTTTGGTTTTTTTCCCCCCTACTTTGATCAACATCAGGAGATTTTTTTAAAAAGCTGAAGCAAAATAACAAAAGCAGAACACATCCTGAGTTAACTGAACTTCAAGGTAGAAGCTCAGCAATGCTCTTCCCACACACTGAAGAAGCAGATAAAATGGACCAAGCTATTTATAGTCACTTTCCCAATTCTAATAATCTTCCATTTAATTAGGACTGTAAATAGCACCAGTGAATGTTCTGTAGCAACACATGAGCAATCCCAGCCCCTTCTCAGAATATATCCCACCCCAGGCAAGGAAAGAGTATCAGAGTGGGTTCTTCAGCTCAAAGACACTGAATTAGGGAAAAAAGAAAAAGCTATCATTTTTTTGTTGTTGTTGTGCTACATAGAAGAAATGACTGAAAGTTTAAAGAGACAGGAAATTCTAGTTCTCCTCTACAATTCTAAACAATGTCAGTGATAAAATACTCCATACACATGTGCACACTTATTAAATCTTGCATTGGTCAAAATTCTAAACAGTTGCTGCAGACATTGTTGAGTTTAATGGTATATATGTAAGCTTCAAGTTAATACATTTTTATTACTTATTTAATAACATGGAAGATAATTCAGAGAACTCCCAATTATACAGTCAATCCCCCAAACCTATAAACTCAGCTACATGCATTCATTCGGAGAGTACATTTGTCATGTTCCAGAATCATTAACACTTAATTTAGGTGCAGTGTGCATCTCCAACCCTGTGATAGTACATGTCTCTGTTTAAACAATCTATTTGAAATAAAGAGTAATAGCATAGTGATTGTAACAAAAGAAAGAGGGCAAAGTTATTCAGTTCTGTCATTTTCTGTGACCACTTGGAACTTTCAACTATTTTATTTGTGTCCATTCAGTGAATGAGAGAGAGATCCATTATGTAATGTTGTTTGGTAACTTCCAATTTTACATCTGAAATATTTCTACTGAATTTGAACAATAGCTTTAAAAATGAAATGCATCATTCTACTTTGTTAATTGTTTTAAAACAAAAGAATAAAGCATGAGAGCTACTAAATTATTAAATGATTATTGCTGAAAATAATCTCGTCATAGAGAGTCAGAAAGTAGAGTGAGGATGTTAATAAATGACTTACATACTTTAGGGATTCAGCTCCTGTGAGGATGTTAATAAATGTACTTACATACTTTAGGGACTCAGCTCCTGTTTTACACACACAAACACACACCACACACACACTTGAAATTGACTTAAAGGTATTTCGCTCCTTGCAAACATATCCCCCTGACTAAAATGTCCGGAAAGCCTTTCCTTTTGCCTTGTCTCAAGATGTGGTAGCTGCAGTAGATTTCCTGTTTTTCTCATTTGGAAATGATGGGTTTGGTGAGACCTTTGGAGAACAGCCTAAAATGAGAAGCATATTGCACAGTGAAGAATTTAATTTCCCCTCCCCGCCCCGGGAAAACTATGGCCTTTGCCCTCTAGTTCTGGGAAGTCATCTATAAACCCTTGGATTATTATACTTGATAGGAGTACTGTCTTTGGTAAAGATAGGGCTGGCGTGCCAGACAGTTCAACACTGGGACTTATGGTGGGCCTATGAGGTACATCAATACTGTGACTTAAGGTGGGGACTTAGAGGGCACACTGTCAGCTCTACCTCCTGAGGAGCTTAAGATTGATGTCAGCCATGTGGGCAGTAAACCATGTTTATGTGATGGAATATTCCCTCCAAAACAAGAACAAACAACAACTCTGGACACCAAGACTTGGGTGAGCTTTGCTGGTTGGCAATATTCTGAGCATATACTGTCACATATCATGGCCAGAAGGAGTAAATACTGTCTGTGACTCCATGGGGAGAGGACAACTGGAAGCTCCACATTTGGATACCTGGAGTCTATTCCATGTGTCTTTTCCCCTTTTTCCTTAGCTTATTTTAATCTGTATCCTGTCCCTTATAATGAGTATAAGAACTGCAGTGAGTTATGTGAATTTTACCAAATTATCAATTCTGAGAGTGGTTTTGTGAAACTCCTGAACTTGCAATTGGGGTCACAAGTGAGGGCACTCTCATAGACTGCTCCCTCAAACTTTTCACATATGGATGATTTATCTTTCACCCAGAATTGGTATGGTAACAAAGAGCATATTGTGAATGTGTTTGGTTTTTTGAAGCTAAAAGACTCCATGTAGGGAAACACTTCGAGGCAAGCTGACAGCTATTATATTAGACATTAAATGAGTGTAAGGACATCACACAGCCCTGGTCTGTGGAGGGGAGTATTATACTGGTCCTGCATTAATCACAACCTCTATGTATAGCCATTTGTCTGCTACCAGCAATGTGTCCATTTTACATGTACATATGGATCATCCATTGTGCGCCATATCTTATACCTGATGACACAAAGTAACATAGGATCTCTGCATTAAGGAATTGTCTAATGACTCAGAAAATTATGTACACATGTACACACATATACACACACAAACACTATGAAAGAGGATACAAAGTGTGATGGTGTATGCCAAATTCAAAGGACTCAAGTTTCTCTAGAAGTGAGTTTCTGACTTTACAGAAGAAGGTATGTTTGGGCTGAGTTTCGGATAATGTATATCCAAAAGGGAAGGAAAAGATAAATTAGCCAACAATGTATCCAAACGGAAAGTAGTCTAAATATAGCAGTAAGAACACATTCAAAAGACTGAAAGCTAGGCTAAGATAGAGGCTTCGACAAAAACTCCAAGAAGACTTTACTAATTATCCTGGAGAATGCTAACAGTGATGGGAAGCAATTGCTTCCTGCTATTGAGAATACAACAAAAAAAGCAATGGATTTTTTTTTTATAGTAGGAAGAATTTAGATGAAATATTTGGAACATTCTACTGCTAGAGTTAAGAGACATTGGTGAATACTGGGAATCTTAAAATGTGGGTAGGGGTCACATCTGCAAAAGTTTGGGATAATATAAGAGATGACATTGAGCTTCCTCTGAATTCTGGGACTTTATGGAAAGTGAAAAGAAAAGGTAAAGGTCTGGGATAAAAGTGGGATCAAGAGAGGGAATCTGTGAAATGAGTCAGAATCTAATCCATGGGAGGCCAGCAAAATGAAGCCTGAACAGATAGGAGGTGACAGCGGGGCCATAAGGCTGCCGTCTGTCCAATGCCAAAATGAGAACAGAACCATCCTCCCATTTGTCCCTCTCCTGGGTTAAGAATCCTTCTCCCCCATCCAATTGCTCTATAACACAACTCTTCAAATAAACAAATCATTTACCATTTCCTGTTTATTTTTTTTCTTTTTAGAATCCCAGATTTTGACATCTGTGGTCTAAATAGATGGACCTCCTTAAAGCAACACATTCAAAAGAAACTGTTGTGTGATCATGGCTGTCACTTAATTTCTTTGCTATTCTGATATCTATGTGTGCTTAAGAAGGTAAATAAATGGAAGAGAAAGAATATCCAGGAGAGCTTTTGACCTTCGCTGCTTTCCCCTAAATATATATTTACACACAGTTGGCAGAGATTGGTGGAAGGAAGCATGTGTGAATAACGTCCTTGGAGCCCTTGGGAAAATGCATTTTTAATTTATTTCTGCTTCTTTCCTTACCTAGATCAAATAAGTGGATAATGCCAGAGAGACGGGCGCCATCCCAGCAGCCTGAGAAAGAAGCAATTACACATTCTTTTGCTCTCCCCTTGAAATCAGCACAGATAAGAAAAATACCATTTTGGCAGCACCTGCTGCTGCTAGTTTGGGGACTTTTTTTGTCTTTCTTCTTCCCAGAAAGAAAGCAAAATCTAAATTAAAAAAAAAAAAAAAAAAAAAAGCACAACTTGGCCAGCTGATCAATTTTACAGCAGACTCTTGCAGCAGACTGGCTATTGTGTCTGAATCATATTTTCCCAGTTGGATTATAAATGCATGATTGACTGAAAGAACTTACAAATGCATATGAAAAGCAGGAGCAGCATCCTTCTCCATTTCTGCATGAAAATAAGAGACATAAACCTCAGATACATCCATCCATATGCTTAGGTAATGATCTCACTGAAAGATAGGGATGGAAACCAGGGATTATAAGCCATCACTGACATGGAAGGGGGACTAAAATGACAGGAAATTCTGCTTTAGAGAGAACAAAACACAGAATCCAAAAATAAACCTAGTGAGACTGGAGGTCAAGTACAACATGGTGCCTTCTTCCAGTTATTTTTGTACTTGAAAAACAAACAAACAAAATGCAGGTCACTTTTAAATTCAACATTTTACCTTTTGTCCTTTCTTAAGCATCTCAGCTTATTTTGTTTCTTTTTCCCTTCCTCTGAATCCACCCTCCCCTAACCACTACAAGCATATTTCAAAAGAATTTGCTTATGCCTTGGGTTCTTGCTCTCTTTACCATTCTTCAATCTTCTACGGAGTTCTTGGATTCCAAGCCCCAAGAGGGTAGGCAGCAGGCCTCCGTACTAAGTTTTCTGTTTCAGTAGCCAACTCAGCGCTATGCACAATTAGGTACTTAATTGCTTTGTGATGACTATGATTGATGATGTTTTCCACATATACTAATTCCAGAGAGAAATTCACTTCCCCTATCAGATGGATTGCATACAAATGACTACTCCAAAAACATGACTGCAACAAATAATTCTAGAAAATAAGGTCTTTGAATTTTTACTAGAAGGCCCATTTCACTTACAAACACACAAATAGAAATCAATGATAATGTTGCTTTTATAATCTACTTTCTTAAAGCAAGAATGTCACATAGATTGGGCGTTGGGGAAGAACATCAATGAATAAATTATACAGCTTATTTTGTTTTCTTGAATGTTCTGTCTCAATTACTTCATCTGTAAATTGAGGATATTAACCTTTTACCTTGTGGTGATTTTAAAATAGGTCTACAAATTCTTTAACATTCCTCCCTTCAAAAGATACAACCTATATTCACTCTTCTTTATTGTGGGCCAGATGTAGTGACTTACTTCTAATAATCAGCTAAGGCAGAAATGAATGCTTTTGTCTGATTCTCTTTCAGTCTTTCTCTTTCTGTCTCTCTGTCTCTCTCTTCACTTGTCCTTCAGGAAGTTAGTCATCATGTCTGAAGATACTCAAGTGCCTGTGGAGAGGCCCATGAGTAGAGGAACAGGGGACTCTTGCCAAAAGCCAGCACTGACTTGCAGTCGGGTGAATGTGTCATCTTAAAACCTCCAGTTCTAGTCAAGCCTTCAGACAACTGCAGCTCTGGTGGGCATTCACTGCAACCTTGAGAGAGAGTGTCTGAACCAGAATAACTCAGCTTAGTCACTATTGCATTCCTGACCCATAGGCATCGCAAGAAATAAAGTTTAACCATCGTTGTAAGCCACTACAGTTCCAGGTAATTTTTTGGACAAAACTAGATAATTAATATAATTCTTTTCTCATAGTATTCTTCTGAAGGTCGAATGAGATAACATGTAAAGAAGTTAGCATGTGACGGTAATCAATAAACACTAGTTCTGTACTTCTACTTGGCAGTGATCAAGTGCTATTATGACTACACTAATTTCATAGACATTTCTTAATCCAGGAAGTGCTTAAAGTATATGTGGAATTCTACAAAAGATAGAGGAGGAACAAGCCTATGTGAGGTTAGCTTAAAGCTTCTCTCCATGCCATATGGATACTTCACTAAGTTGTGAAGTTTATCCTAATGGCTTCTAAAATTGTGGTTAGGAAGAAGATGGCACCTGGTTAAAAAAAAAGAAAAGCAACATGGAGAAAATAGCATTGAGAAGGTTTAATTGTCTCATACCTGTCAGTAAGAAAAAAAAAAAAAGAAGAAAAATAAGTCAAAGAGTTAAAACTCCAATAATAATTATATTAATAATAAAATTTATTACAATCACTATAACATGTATCTAGGTATGCTAGATGATTTACATGGAGCATCTTAATCATAGCTAGTAGTACATAAGCTAAGTACTATTCTTACACCCTATTTATAGATGGGAAAACTGTAGCTCATAGATACATTAGTTTTGTAAGGTTAAATAGATAGTAAGTAGTGTGGACAGCCCTGTTGGCTCAGCGGTTTAGCACCTGCCTTCAACCCAGGTGTGATCCTGGAGACCTGGGATCGAGTTCCACGTCGGGCTTCCTGCATGGAGCCTGCTTCTTCCTCTGCCTGAGTCTCTGCCTCTCTCTTTCTGTGTGTCTCTCATGAATAAATAAATAAAATTTTTAAATCTTAAAAAAAAAAAAAAAAGATAGTAAGTAGTGGAATTCAGGAGGGATAAACCTAAGTCTGCATTCTTAATCTTTATGCTACACCATCCTCCCTAGTAAATGGCAGCAAAACATATATCCACGTTGGAGGATAAATGTAAGTGATTTTTGAGCAAATGTCAATTGTTGGTAGAATATACCAACAAATAATTGGTATAACCTCTTGGTAAAATGTTATGGACTAGTTTTTCTACTTTTTGTTATTCGTTTATGCTCCTTTCAAATCCCTTCATAACTGTAGTTGACATGAGTTTGCCTTTATGTTTTTTTTTTCTTTTATACAATGTAAAATGTGTGGCTCTGATAAGATAAGGTCCTGTGTTGGCCATAAACTTCCCAGTGAACTTACAATATAACACTATATTATTATTGTCTGTTATTTTATTAATAATATATCTTATTATCAGAGTGAAGATTCTAATAGAGATTGGACTTGATTTTAAACCACTTAATATTCTGTTCCATACCCTCAGCCTGGCCGTCAAGCTGTTGAGGGAATTGATAAAGGATTACAAAATCGGATAAGCAACTACATCATGGACATGGCAGTCCTCCAAGACAACTTCATTATCATCTATAAGCCTTATGAATGGCCAAGTAACCACAAAATCAGCTGAGAACACTAGAGTTTCCTTATGATTCTCTCTTAAGAAAGCAATACACAAAACCTACACACACACACACACACACACACACACACACACAAAGGGTTGGCATCCTTGCTAGATTCCTCTAAGCAACCAATAGAAGGACATGGTCTATAAATTGGAACAGCTAAGGCTGGATATAGCCTTCCCTGAGTTGGCCCAAAAGTGGTCTTTTCAAGGTTTGAATTAGTTTCTAACTTTCACAAATGGAAAATTCCACGTGAAAGTTTATATTTCTGGTTCTTTTTTTTTTTTTATTGAAAACCAAGACAAAACTGGTCCTGCATGACTACTGGAGGAAGCTGAAATTAACTGGCCACTTTAGAAGCTGCTCTCCATATTTTCTCCATCTGTACTCCCTGTTGCATTATACCTGCCCTCAATACCCTCTTTTACATCATCTGTTGAGTCCCTTAGATATCTGGATTTGTGATTTTCACACAAAACTGAGAACTTTGTGATGACAAAGCCTGTATCTGTCTGGCATCTGATCTAGCAGATGCAGGTACTTAAATAATTGCTAAATGTCAGACTCTCTCTCCCTTTCCTTACTTATTCTGCACCTATGCATTCAAGCTAAAGACAAATGTGTCTAAATGAGCTAAAGACTTTAAATGTGTCAAAGTGATGAAAAATAAAAAGATGATATCTGACTGCATCAACAAATCAGAAAGTCCTTCTCGCCACAGAAGAGTTGAAAAATACTAAACTGGAAAAGCACGGCAGAGCAAAACTCGTCTAACTCTACGGACACTTGCTCATATGCTAGCAAAACTGGGGCCCCTTTATAATTGACATTCTACCACCTTGAATTATTTACCTAAGTACATTATCTTGGTTCATACCTCTGGACCTTAGTACATGTTGCTCCTTCTGAATGGTTCATTTCTAGTCTAATTAACTCTCATTTATTAAATGTAATCCGTCATTGATATCATGCCTTACCAGAAGTCACACCTCCATGATTTGCCTTCTAGGCTACTTCTTTGTCTACATACTTATATTATGGCACTTTTCATATAGTATCTTTAATGTACATGTCTTCTTTGTAGAATGTTTTTTAAAGGTATCCTTTTGATTTTCATTTATTATTACCCCCAACTCTAAGCATAGAGCTTGACATAAGTAAATACGCAATGAAATTAATTTCTACTCTTCTGTGAAGACTCAATAGATGAGTCAAGGAAAGTTTATTTTCAGGGTCCAATTGTCCTGGGCTGTCCTGCTCCTCAGCTGCAACACAAAAAAGCATGATACTGTGAATCTGTCACATGGATACAAATGTGCAAATGGAGAGTATCAGCAGGTTACCAGGATCACTTATAACACTTACAGATAAACTCAAGATAATTGACTATATTGTACCTAATAGCTCTGAAGCACATAAGAAGGTAAAACAATATTTCAAATATTTTCAATTTACTTTATTGATTCTTTGGAGCTAATTCTGTTATATCTTAGGTTTTACTGAGGGACTGACCTACTCACCCTATCAATGCTAAACAGAATAGTTTCAAAGGATTTGCATGAAGTACATTAACTGTGTTTGTATCTGTAGTTGATATGAGTAATAAAGGGGAACAGGATCCATAGAACACACTATTAAAGGGACATGTAATAATCTACTGTTCTTATTCGAGAGATTTATGTGATTAAAGGCAATAAGCAAGAGTTGTCATTATAATATAAAAATTCTCATTGCTTTAACAATCACCACTTCAAGCCTTATGCATACACACACAAGATGCCTTGTTTATTCTATGGAGGAAAATCTGCTGGGAAATAGTCCCTTGACTTATTTTCAGTGATAAACAGATAAATGGCAGCCTGTAAATATGATTTTAAACTGAAGAGCCACGGAATTTTTCTAAAATCTTGCATAAGGATAGATACTTCCTTCTAATATCTCTTGGGCTTTCAACCCAATAATTAAGAAGTTACTGTATTTTGTTCATCTATCCATACTCCTCCCATACACACACATCTGTGGACATACACACTACAATTATTTTCTGTAACTAAACTTAATATTTTAAAGATTTATTTATTTATTTATTTATTTATTTATTTATTTATTTATTTATGATAGACATAGAGAGAGAGAGAGAGAGGCAGAGACACAGGCAGAGGGAGAAGCAGGCTCTTGCCAGGAGCCTGACGCGGGACTCCAGGATTGCACCCTGGGCCAAAAGCAGGTGCGAAACCGCTGAGCCACCCTGGGATCCCCAGTAAACTTAATTTTTAGGATTAATAGTATAAACTAATAATATCAATTACTTCTCCAGAATTCCTAACTGTTGAGAAAATGATCTTATGGACTCCTAACTCAAAAGACTGGAAATAAATCCAATCCCAGGGAAAGCCTTGCAGGAATCACCTATACCTGCCTTTGTTTCTTTCATCAATCCTGGATGCAACCTAGTATTTTAGCCATATGTGAGCACAGTTGTCATTTTCCTTAACCTGTCTTACTATACTTTCTACTGTCTTTTGTGTGTTAACTATGATATTTTTAAATGACTCCACCTGCAAGTAAGGGTATATCTTGTGATATCAGTACATTTTTACCTCACAAATGAAAATGGAATTTTGTTCATTTTGGTTGTAAAATAGTCCATTTGATTATTAAAAGCTAGCCCAAGCTAATATATTGGTCTTCACACAGTAACTAAATCATGTCATAACTTATCCTAAGGTTTCTGACATATATATTGCAGTCATCCATTGGATGGTAACATTCCATGGCAGCATTTGGATACTCACTTAGGAAAGAATGGATAGAATTGTACCAATGGTGTATGAGCTTAATATAGACTATTGCATCTAAATATTTGTGTCCCTCTAACATTTATTTGTAGAAGCCTGAACTCCTAGTGTGGCTGTATTTGAAGATGGGGCCTCTAAGTAGGTAATTAAGGTTAAATGAAGTCATAAAGGTAGGTGATCTGACAGGATTAAAGGTTAGTGTCTTTATAAGAAGAGATGCCTGAAAGCCCTCTCTTCCACTTTCCCTTCCTCCCATTACCTCCATGCACACCTCAAGGGAAAGCCACGTGAGGACACAGAGAGAAAGGTAGTCTTCTGTATACCAGAAGGAAAGGTCTCACCAGAAACTGAATTGGCCAGAAACTTCATCTTAGACTTTCCAGACTACAGAACTTTAAGAAATAAAAATCTATTGTGCTATCCTGTCATGGCAGCCCAAGGCAACTAAGGCAAGATTCAGGGCTTGACTGGGTCTTAAGACCTACCCCCCATCAGCATCAGGGGCTCTGCTCTGCATAGGTGCAAGAGGGGATGAGGGTCCCGTGAGAAGAAAAGTCAGAGAATCCTGGAATGGGTGATAGAAATGAAGAGGGAGAGAAAGGGCTGTGTCTTCCTCAGGCAAAACCATGTGCCAAGTTGGAACCCTAAGAAGAAGGGTTTTTACCTCATTTCTGTGGAGAACTATGTTTGGCTCTGGGAGATTAAGCTTTGCTTTAATCACTGAAGTTCTTTCAGTTTGAAGGACATAGAAAGCAGCATTCTCATGTCAGGGATTATTTCAGTGACAATTTTAAATTCAAGTGGATTGACAGGGAGCAGACATCAACAAAGAAGCCAAGAAGAAAAAGAAGAAAAAAACCACACACATGCACAACATATGAGAGGATCAACTATGAACAAATGGGGAAAACTTAGAGGCTACCTGGAAATAACTGTTGTTGGGTAGAAAGAAGTTTCAAGGGAGCCTGAATGAGGGGCCAAGAACTTAGGAGTTTTGGTATAAGATTACTAAGTCAGAAAATGTTAAGGACTAATGCTATATTTCCATAAGGGCTGTGGAACAGGAAAATAAGTCCACACTGGTGATAATATTAAAATATTCATATTCTCTCTCTCTTGTTCTGTCACACACACATACACACACACACACACACCCCATACCCATACTTGGCCCATCTAAAAGCCCTTCAGTTATTTCTTCCTTAATCTTCTTCTTGCAGTTTTGGAAACACACATATCAGAGGGTATTGCAGAGAAATTGTATATTTCTAAATATGAGTCAAAACCCTCAGACCTTGCATAGTAAATTTTAATGCAAAATAAGTATCATCTATTCTGATTAAAATGGACATAGAAAATCTGGGGATGCAATACCTGTTCTTTCTTTCACAGAAAAGGAAGTCTTTTTAAAATGATTTTCTCCATTAGCACAAGTAGAAAAGGCAATGAATAAATGGCTTTTTTTTTCTCTCTCCTAAACCATAAAGCTACCCAGTCTTCTGCTTATAGAAGATAAGAATATATTTCTAGCATAGTGACAGTAGGTATTCTCCAGTATAGTGCAATAGGTAGGAAGTATGTATCAGTGTGTCTCCAGAATGGAAAAAAAAAAAAAAAAAGAAGATTTAATATGTAGTTAGACAAATTTTCACACAGAAACCAGCAGGAGATTTCAGACCTCTGGTAATTAATCTAAGTGGATTTTGTTTTGTTTTGTTTTGGTCATTCTGATGTCAAAATCTTGCCTGATATCTCAAAGTCAGAACATTGTGAAAATCCTCCATTTTAAAAAGTCTATGAGCCATAATCACATGTTTAAAAATGCATTCATTAACAACGTAAGGCTGTTAAATCCTCGAGAAATCCTCAAGAGATATATTAATCTAGGACATGATTACCCTACCCTGCCTACCTAGCCAAATGGTCCTTTTGAGTACAATTATTAGCCAATGTTCTTTTGTTACTATTACTCCTCACTGCCATTTCGAATGCTGCTAGTAAGTAAATGGTGTTCTTAGATACGATAGAAGTGATATGTTCCTTCTGATGGAATTGAAATATGAAGGACAGTGGGAGACAGCATATCTGATAAAATGGGCTACTTCCTCACTAGCTGAGTCATAGAGAGGACATTTGAGTCATGGGGTTGCTTTATCACAGCAAACACTATTTGCTTCCTTAATAAAATTCACAGGAAAAGTCCTCCTATCTCTGACTAGAACATAGACAAATAGGAAATAGAGGGAACATTATATTTGAGTCCTTTACACATTCTGGTTAGCCCTGGTTAGTTGATTCAGTTAGAACATCTTTTTAAGGTTGTATTTTGGTGAACCCTTTCAGAACAGGTAAAACTGAGGTCAAAAATCTGCACATCTGTTAGGTTTGGAATGTATTATCTATGATCTCAGAATTCTTAAAAGTTCAAGTGTTTTTCTCACTGAGGAGGCTCAGTACATAATGACTAGTGAGAATGATGCTTGATTCATCTGAAACTGGTAGAGAATAAAGTTCCACCCATTTCACTAGGTGATTTTTACACACTGAGAGTAGATTATAGATCAAACCTGGTGTCCCACCACCTGAGCTCCAAGTAATATATCCCACATCAAGGGTTCAGATCTTAACAGGCTCAGGAATAATCTTGTTTCCTTTGGAGGGAAGGAAGTAGTGTGAAACACCTGCATATTATTTGGCCCTGTATTTTGAGGAAAATAAAATCTTATTGACTTATCACTTTCTGTGTTCTTCCACTCCATTGATTGTGATCAAAGGAATCAAGATATGCTCCAGTCTCCACAACAGAGATATTCTTATTTGGGGAAGGCTCCAGAAAGGATGATGGATCCTTAACTGAGTCTAGTTGTGAGCTAACTTTCACCTATCTATGTCCCATGTCATGATTTTAGCCCTAGAATTAGGACACTGAAAATCCTTGACTGTCTGGATTCCATCTCGGAGTTGTCTCAACCATATAATGAGTATGCCATGGGCCACTGGTATGCCAGGGGTTCTGAATTCTCAAACATGGATCTGGAAAGTCCATACATTAGATTAAGAAGCATATTCCATCCTAAATAAAGGTAGTTTAAAATTTTATGAGGTTTTTGTTTTCTTTTCTGTCTACAGAAATAGAATATGATAATAATTATCAAAAACAAAGAAAAAGCAAACTACACTGAACATAGAAGTAGACATCAGCAGATGTTCTAACAGCCATACACCAAGAACAAATAATAGTTAAATATTGCTAAGTGAAGAAAAATAACATTCGGAAGCAAGAGTCAGGGGAATTAGGTAGACAGATTGTAATTAGCAATTACCTAAACTGGATCATGTCCAGGACATAAGGGCTAACATCACCTTTACCACTCTAAGAGGTGCCCTGGGATTCTTATTAATTCTTAATAAACTAAAGTAAGTAAGAGCCCCCTCCCTGCTTTATCTCCCATTAAGATATGGAAATCCATTTCTCTCTTATATCCAGAGATCAGTTCTGATCGACACAGAATTTTTTTGCATATATACAAAATGTTATTTTTTTCATTTATGTCATGCACGGACTCCAAAGGCACTAATTTAAAAATCCGTATCAATTTGAACACAAGTGAGCCTGAACTATATTTAAGGAAATTGTATCATTCAAGGGTCAAAAGAAATCACTGCTGAATTAATAGCCTGAACAAAATTTACTGCAAAACCGGAGAACAACTTACTGCAATACTTTGATGCAACCTTATACTTACAAAGGGAGCAGGAATGAGCCAGGTTCAGGAATATATTCTAGCATGCTAATTACATGCAAAACATTGGGAGATCCCTAAAGTAGGACCTCAACAAGCAACATTTTCTTATGAGTTTACATTATTTAAAAATAACCCTTTATTTCATTACAGATAACATTCAGTTATTACCAATGTAAACGTGCATTTCTCCTCAGTTGAACTACATTACTGTCTTTGTTGCCCATTACAATATTATCATGATGATATGATGATGTCTAGCTCACCTGACATTGAGAATGAATGAAGTGTTGCAACTAAGTGATTTTTATGGATAACCAAGGGTTATCTATGTAACATTTTTCTTTAAATTAATAAATTAAAATGTCAAGTATTTATTGAACAGTCACCACCTGAAGGGCACTGGGCTTGAGGCTGTATCTAAAGTGGATTACATCATTTTATACTGAAAATGATTTAACCCTGGTGATATATGTCTGTGCATTTATGGTTGTATGACTCCATAATGCAATCAACCCCCCATGGTTTCCCAAGTTATATAAGGGTTAGTTGTTTCTGTAACACATATTTCTCCATGGGGGCAAAACTCGCAGCAGGATTTGGTTTTAACAGTTTGTCAGTAGAAATTCTGGAGGAAGATGCAGGGTTTGGAAAAGATAATTCGGTTTTGACTGAGAAGGGGTGATGCATCAGGGAGAGAGGAAAGATAGGAAGGGGCAGGAAGACTCCTCAAAAGGAAAGGCTCTTCTGAACTCTTTTAGTTTCTAAACTGAAGAGACTGGGATGTTAAACCAAATCCCAAATCATTATTAACACCCAATTCTGACTCAATAGATTCTGAAATAAAGGGAATTTGTTTCAAGGAGTTAATTACCAGTTAAGGTGGTAAGTTGATTTGTTTTGCTAAAGCTAAGAGCCTGCTAAAGACTAGTTCCCTGGGTCTTATTAGAGTAGAAAAATGTCAGGGTCAGAGACCACAGAGCTGGAACATTCAGATTCCCCCTAAAGAGCCCCCAACTATATTTATAATAAATCTGAAACTTAAATAGAGGGAAAGAATTCATGCTAAGCTTTGGTTGAAGTGACTAAGTTATGTGCCCATGCTTTGGTGCCTGGATTCCTTCCATTCTTGCACTAAATTATTTTGCACTAAGTCATTTTTTTAAACAAATACTAAAAATAGTATGTGTGTTTGCCAAGTAATTAATGCTGAAATTTTAATAAGACTCTATTTATGGAAGAAACATAAATGGCCAGCTCCTGAATTACACTTTGTAAGACCAAACCTAATATGTGATAACAAAGTTGCCTTTTTCTGGCTGTTGGTAATTCCTACAGCCCTGTGGAAGTTAGCAAACAACTGTAATCCAGGGGGAACTGAACATGGTGAAAAGAAAACTCTGCCTTATATTAACACCCAATTCTGACTCAATAGGTTCTGAATATTTCCTCTACCAGTGGCAGGACTTCTCAAATTTGAATAAAATATAGTCCCTTTTTAAAAGAAAAAGCCACACTTAGGGACCCCACTAACCATACCAATTATTTTCATTTTAGCATTTTATCAATGTAACAAGCATAAATGCACTTACAATACACTTATGCTGAAGGTCCTTATACGACCAAAACAGACTTATGAATTAAATACAAGTAAGTCTAGAAAAGTTGTAAAATTTCAATTAAAAATACCAACTTACTATAACAGCTGATGTTGCCTAGTTTAAATGAAATTACCAATTCCATAGTAAATACCACACTCCTGACCTCTAATGCCCAGGTTCTTCTGAGATCTTCATGTTCACAAACAATTCTTCCCCCAATCTGAAATTTGAATTCTCCAGTTGAAATATTGTGAAGACTTTGTTTTTGAAAGTACACTCTGACATCATTTTATGTTTTGCATGGCACAAATGCAGCTCTTATAGTCTCAATCTGCTCCTGTTCTTATTAGTCCTCAACAGCTAAAAAATGAAAGGTTGTGTCCCCATGTGATCATGAATACAACTTGACTCAGGCATTAAAATCTTGTGCAAGCATCTGGGTATTAAGTGGTCATGCCTAGATCATTCAAAATATGCTTGTACTATAATTTTTTTGGACTGTTATGTTCATCTGCCACTTGCAAGGAACTCAGACCCATGAGAACGCATCCTTGGGAACCCCTTCCCGGTATGAGCAATTTGTTTTGGTGAGCCCCAACCCAAAAAGTTCACCATCCTGAAGTCAAGCTGAAGTATAGGGGACAATGGGGATTGTCAAGATGGTGGTCATGATACTTCTTACTATATTTAGCATGTAGATAAGACTACATCTAAAATTCTCATTTTGGTCTTTTGTAGGTAGATTCCCAATGTTTTTTAAACTCTGCCTTAGACATTATTAGGTAAAGCAAGTTCTACTGAAGACGCATAGCACATTTAGATAATGCCAATTACATTACAAACCTGACTGTCACTATTTGAGGGATTGTGTCTGAGACTCAAACTTTCTTCTCTTCCTCTTAATGTACTCCTCTATTCTTAACTCTCATTGTTATTATACCCATAAAGCTGACACACTCCAACCAGTGCACAAAAAAAAAAAACCAGTTAAGAACCCAGGAACACAGTTTTTGTCTTTTAGATTCTTGACAATTGTTACATTATGAAACTTAACTTATAAATACACTTATTCACATAACTCAACTTATTATTGTAAACTATAATCCTTCGTCACAGTTCCTCTCCCACATCAACTACTGCTGCCTGATGCCCCTGACCACACTTTTCTTCTTTCTTCTATGCTGGGCCCTCTTGATCACTTATTCCATAAGGATAGAGATCCGCTAAGTAGCTGGTCTATCCTGGTTGCAGCTTGGACTCATCTGGGCAGCAATTTGGGCTCCCTACCCAGAAAAGTCAATAAGGCCCAGCTATTTACAAGAGGGATGGCTGCTGTGTCCCAGTTGGAATCATTTGAGGCCATTTTCTTTCACTGATAGAGGAGAGAGATCCACTTACAGTTGAAATGCAGTCAGCTTGCACCACTGAATTCAATTACCCAGCCCTGCAACTGGCCATAGTGTGCCCTGCGGTTAGAAAAAGGGAAATGGGATAAAAGGTTTATCTTGCCTTCTTCTTTCCTATTCTTTAAGAAAAAAAGTGTCATTAATTGAACGTGTTAGCCTTCCCATTACTTGTGGGAAGCTCTTCTCTGATAAGATGGAGATTTATTTAATGAGACCCAATTTTGACAGAGTGCACTGTAATGGGAAAAAAAAAAAAAAGAAGTCCTACAGTTAACTAGTCAAATATTAAGGTTAATCCCTGTCAATTTTATGGCCACATGCTCAAAGTTTAGATGGGATTTTCAGGAAGTTAAACACATTCATTACTTACAGAGCATCTTTATTACTCCCATAAGCCATCTGAAAGTAATACTTGCAGAAGATACTGCTCCCTACTTCATCAAGGGGTATCCTTTGTGAAATAAGCTGCTGGGCAGACACTGGAGCACAAGGAAAGGTGAGAACCCACTGGATGAGCCTGAGTCAAGTCTTAGTTTTGATACATGGCACTTGGGTAACTTTTATATTCACTATGTTTCTCTAGTCCTCAGTGTCCTACTCATAAAATGGGAATGACAATATGTTAGATCCACACTGTAACACCACCCACTATAGAGAAGAACTTAGCCTTAAAGAAAGTCTGTTGAGAGCTTCCAACAAGGTGCATTCATATAAGAACTAAAGGGGCTCTGCAAGGAGCTAGCCTTTTATAGTGATTCTGCTGAGGTCTCTAATTACCCCTTAGGTTTATAGTGAATAGGGCTTATTAAAGCAGACTAAACATTTCCCTTATATTTAAGGCCTTACATATTGTGAATTACTATGGATCAAAGTTTCCTCCATGCTCTGTGAAGAATTCATATTCTTCATTGATAAACTGAAAGTAGATTCTGATTGTCAAAACGCTTAGTAGAAAAAATTACCCATCAATAACTTTATTTTTTTTTTAGATTTGTACAGTCTTAGAAACATAGGATAGAGTTTCTATCTAAAGGACAAGAAAGGTAAGTTTTTGACTGACTTTAATACAAACTAAGGCTCTTCTGAACTCTTTAACTTCTAAGCTGAAGAGACTGGGATGTTAAACCAAACCCTAAACTGTAGGATATTTACATGGAAATCACTGGGACTTCAAAGTATCATTATCAGCAATTATTGGACAGGAAGTAGTGTGGGCGTAGGCAGGGAGCTGGCAAGGAGATAACAATTTGGCAAGGCTATCTGATACCTCATTTGTGTGGATATTACTGGCTGATCTATATACAAGGCAGTGTCTTTCTATAGGACACACAGTTCCAGGTATGGTCCAAGTATCCTTTTCATTTCAGAAATAAAGGCAATGCTGCTCAACATGACAGGCTGAAAGCTGGGGCGCCACCACAAGGGAAGACATTACTCACACATTTAGGTGACAAATGACATTCGTGTGCATCCCACTCCAGAGGTATGGCCTATAATTTGCAATATTGTACCACTACATCTGGTTATTAGAGTAGTAGAATGGAATAAGGACACCTGGGTTTTACGCCCAGCTTGGATATGGTATATGACTCCTGGCAAGTCATTTCAGTCCCCTGCACTTTAAATTGGCATTCTGAAATGGGTGTATTGCCACCTACTCGGCAGAGGGGAAGCCTATGAAAGATCTGACATTTATATGATGTGAAATACATTTCAGACCAATTTAACTTAAAAGTCCAATTTATAATGACTGACTTAAACTATTTTTAGAAAATAGGTAAACATCATGAACTGTCATCAAGCTTTTTATGAAAGGTTGATAAGATGAAAAGGTGATAAGACAGAAATCAATTCGTGCGTCGAGGAGATCATATGGGACAACATTGTTATGTGAGGCATTGTCTGAGATCATGAACAATAGCATGAACAAAAGCTACAGAATATTCAGTTCTGTTTTCCAAGGCTCCTTAACCAAAAGTGAGGTTAGCTAGCTTCCTTTTGAAGACGGATTCCAGTGAGAATGAGAATCCCCCTCACTAAATCTAATTATGTGAATTCTTCATTCTCCAGTGAGTGGCCCTCCCACTTCTTATCTTAGAATAAAACCATGAAAAAATGCTACTGGATAAATCAATAATAGATGCCAACAGTTGATGAAACTGGCTTGATTTTGAGGATAGAGGCATCTGCCAGTAAAATAACAGTATATGTACAACGAAGGAGGGATTCCATCATCTCTGAATCAAATTATAGAGTCCATCAATCTGAGTAAGGAAAAAATCAAACAAAACATATACCTTTCTCCTTAACTCTAAGAATGAGGAAACATCAGTAAACCTGCCAAGATGGCAGATTTGTGCAACTGCCAACAGATATTTTTTAAATTTGTCTTTTACTTCTTGTTTCATTCCTACAACATTATTGCACTATGTAGTCAACATCACAATATGGCTTTACTGTCTATTCCAAGAAAAGTCAGATCCATATGTTCTCTTGTTCTCTCTCCTCTCTCTCTGTGACATCTCTCCCTCTCTCACACCCTTATTTTCTTTTTCTTTTTGGTTTTATGGGACAGCATTGCTAATTTTATTCAACAGCTGGAGAAAGGCAATTTGACGACACTCATCCATGGAGGCGCCCAGGCTGGCCTGCTTCTTTCTCTCCCCTCTCCCCAATGAGTAGCAGTAATAAAAGCTCAACAGCTCTAAAAGCAATCGATTCTGAAACGGTGTGGTACAATTACCAGCCCGGATGGCAGCAAAGACTTCCAGTAAAATAAAGGCAAGACAAATAAGGTCTCTGCAGCAGGACGGGCCTCTGTTGTACAAGCAGTTCTCTGGTCATAAAGAAGAACCACATGGTGCCTCATGTGATGAAGCAAGTGAATAGCTGGACAGCTAAGGGCCCAGGAGGAGACAGTACCCCTAACAGCTCAGTGGAACATGGACAAAATGGTTATTCCAATGCAATGATCTCTAAATTATTCTACATTGAACCTGTGACCTCTGAATAGATTTTGATGTTGCTTTCCATAAATGTTTTCCTGCTTTTCCACAATAACTTTTTCATTCCTTTCTGATATGAGCCTATCCCTCTCACCCACCTGCATAAAGAGACACTAATGAAACTGAATCATTAGAGCATCCATTCATTCAGGGCTTCCAAAGCCCTGAGGGTAGCCTTGGAATGTGTTGGCTAGGCCACACACATATTTTTTGTTTTTGTTTTAAATGATTTTATTTACTCATGAGAGACAGAGAGAGAGAAAAAGAGAGAGAGAGAGAGGCAGAGGGAGAAGCAGGCTCCCTGCGGGGGAGTCTGATGTGGGACTTGATCCCAGGACTCCAGGATCATGACCTGAGCCAAAGGCAAATGTTCAACCACTGAGCCACGCAGGCACTAGGCCACACATATTTTGTAAAATGTGTTCAGAAAGCTACTTTAACTGCAGTAGATGAAGACTCCAGTACCTTTCCCCTCAACATCCCTTCCATCACACCTGACCTCACAGAGGGTGGTAAGGAAGTGGCTGGCAGTCAACATACCTGGGTCTAACTGATGGGAAGCTGAGATACATTATTTCTTTGGTGTTCACAATCATGTCCTTATAGAATTAAGTTATTGCTCAGAGTGCAGATGTAGAAATGGCTTCCAGGAGTGTCCCAAAACCTCCAGTGCTGTCTCACCCAGTGGTTTGCTCTGGTCATCCTGAATCAGAGCTCTTATCTTGATAGAGGCTTGCCTAATATTTAAATAATCCTTAAAATTCACTTGAAGTCACCAATATAAACTTGTCTAAACTATAAATAATAAAAAATACAAGGTTTGATCAACCAGGCTAAAGACTGAATTGCCTTTCTATTCTATCTGTAAAAAAAATGATATTATAAAATTGTTCATATGAAAAGACATTCAAAAAGAATATAAATAATATTGTGGGGAAAAAGTGTCATAGGTTAATTTTAAAATAGTATGTTACTTTATGTGTTTCTGTGATGTTTATGATATGTATTAGGTTTTTAAGATTTGTAATTTGGGGTGGGGGGGTGCCGGTGTGGCTCAGTCAATTGAATGTCTAACTTGATTTCCACTGAGGTCATAGTCTCAGTCTTGAGATTGAGCCTTGGGTAGAGCCCCTGCCTAGAGCCCTATGTGGGACTCCATGCTCAGTGAGGAGTCTGCTGCTCACCTTCACCTTCACCTTCTCCCTTTCTCCCTCCCACCCCCACACACATCTCCCCCACACCACTCTAAAATAAATAAATGTCTAAATAAAATTTAATTTTTCATTGTTTCTTTTCTCATGCTAACTCGATAGTTATTTTTATATTTAATTTTGAATCCTTTTTCTTAAGTTATAAAACACATACTCACACAGATAAGTTTTATATCTACAGAGTGGGGGACCTTTCCCAGGGGGTCCTTGATCTGATCTTCAGTACCATCATTATTTTTCTCTCTCCCCTTCAGGACTGTCAATTGGCTTCAAAGCCTCCAGCATGAACACTGACTCAGTTTATACAATGGCCAACAGAGCCCAAGTTTTGTGTTTGTTTTGTTTTAAAGATTTTGTTTATTTATTCATGAGAGACACAGAGAGAGGCAGAGACATTGGCAGAGGGAGAAGCAGGCTCCCCGCAGGGAGCCTAATGCAGCACTCAAGACCTCAGATACATTAATACAGCATTTAACACATTATAATCCAATTACACGGATCTAGCTCCTTTGGATCATGAGCCTGTCACTGACAAGGACCATGGCTTCATTTCACTAAGTATATATCTGCTATTTTGTTATACCAGCTATTAGGGACATAAAGATGGAGTTGGCATATTACAGTCAAGTTAAAAAAGGTAGTAAGTACAACAAAATGTGGGATAGAATTCTTTGAAAATCAGTATGGTAAAATAATCACTGTGTCTGCAGAGAAAGGTAAGGGTAAGTCAAAGCCAAGCCACAGAGAGGAGGCAACATTTGGGTTAAACCTTAAAAATAAAATGAGGGCAGTTAAGTTAGGTAAGGGTTGAGTTGGGGTAAAAGGGATCTCAGGGACAGAAAATATGAACAGAAGCATAGGGTTATCTTATCTATATGGATATACCATGTCCCTCACGTAGTGACTGAGACATACCAGAAGCTCAAAAACATTTACTCAAATGAAGTAATTTTATCTTTCTACCCATCAATTCAGAAAGCATTTCCTTCACTCAATTTCCCCTTTCATAAAATGGTGATCACACTTGTTCATGCTTGCCTCACAGAGAATGATACATATAAAATGCCACTTCAAAAATGAACATACTAAAGGAATGGAAGATTCTGGTTCTGCTTGTAGGTATTGACTTTAACAACTGGTCCCTATACCAGAGCCCACTATCCCAATGATGTTCCCTCTAAAGGCCAAGCATCTTTCTCTTCTTCTCACCACTGTGGATAAAAAGAGTGTTTGTGAGAGATAATGTGATAATATTTCAGACTACCTACACTCTGCTGAAGAGAGGGGCTCGTGTTTAGTTCTGGAGCAATTTGTATTTCTCTTTCCAGTCTCTATTGAGGTTGGCTAAAAGGTAGGGCCACAGCCAGTGACAGCAGCAGCAGAAGACAGAGGTGATACATTTCTAGCATTATTTTAGTGGAGTAATTTGGCTGGAAAAGCACTGTAGAAATAAGCTGAGAAATTACGGCCTGTGAACAAAGCAACTTGGCAAGGTGAAAATATGTATGGTAGAATGCAAATGTGTATTATCCCCAGCATCGGTAACATAGGCTTTTTTAACTTAAATAAAGGGAAACATAATTTAGAACTATACTAGCCTTTGAACACGCTGTTCTCCTGTCTGCAATGACTCCTCCATCTTCTCAATCTGGCAAATTCCTATATATCCTTCATCACTGGGTTCAGACCTCACTTATCCCTGCAAAGCTTTTTCTGCACCCCGCAGGCAGAGAAAGTGGCCCTTCTTGCATGCTTTTTAAATAAGGTGCGTATATCTCTAATATTATGATTTTATCAAAGATGAGGATTCTGAAGGCTTAAGACCAAACACCTTTCATCCTTCTCTTATCCTCAGCACCTGGTACACTGCCTACCACTGATGTAAATTCACTACATGGTACCCATTATTATTATTATTACTTTATGAAGTAATACATAAAGTGTACAAAGGACCTAGCTGAGTTCCTGACATTTAACAAATCCAACCATACCATGGTCTTACCCTTCCTCAAATGCCCTCTCCTTTAGATAAAAATTCTCCTTGCTGTTTTGCTTTTGTTTTTGTTTTAAACACATAATGCTTTTGACTAGAATGCCCTCCCTTCTCTTTTCTACCCATTCAAATCTTAGTAACAGTCTTGGTCCAGCTCAGAAATCACCTCCTCTGAGGCAACATATGGAATGGAAGGGAATATTTGTGAACTATATGCAAATATATAAAGAATATCTAAAATATATAAAGAACTTCTACAACTTAATAGCAAAAAAACCTAAACAGTTCAGTTAAAATATGGACAGGGGAACTGAATAGACATTTTTCCAAAGAAAGTATACAATTAGCCAACAGGAACATTAAAAGATGTTCAGCATCGCTAATCATCAGGGAAATGCGTATCAAAGTTACAAAGAGATTTCACCTCACACCTGTTAGAATGACTATTAACATGAAGACAAGCGATAAGAAGTGTGTCAAAAACACTTGAGAAAAGGAAACTCTTGTACACTGTTGGTGGGAATGTAAATTGGTGCAGCCACTATGGGACACAGTATGGAGGTTTTCAAGAGATTAAAAATAGAGGGGCGCCCGGGTAGCTCAATCAGTTAAGCATTCAACTTGATTTCAGCTCAGGTCATGGTCTCAGAGCATCTGTGAGATCAAGCTTTGCGTCAGGCTCCACACTGGGTGTAGAGCCTGCTTTAGATTCTCTATCTCTCAGTCTCTCTCTCTCTCTCTCCCTAGGACCCTGTCTCCCCTCTAAAAAAGGGAGTAAAAAAAAGAAATTAAAAATAGAACACTACATGATCCAGCATTTCCACTTATGGATAGACATTCAAAGGAAATGAAAACAGAATGTTAGAGAAATATCTGAACTCTCATGTTTATTGCAGCACTATTTACAATAGCCAAGATATGGAAACAATCTAAGTACCTACTAAAGGATGAATGGATTAAAAAAAAATCTGGTGTACACTCACACAGTGGAATATTATTCAGCTACGAGAAGGAAGGATATCTAGCCATTTGCAATAGCATGGAGGACCTTGAGAGTGTTAGGCCAAGTGAAATAAGTCCAACAGAGGAAGACCAATACTGTATGATCTCATACATATATGGAATCTAAAAAGGCCAACCTCATAGAAACAGCTGAATGATGGGCACCAGGGATTGGAAAAGAAGGGGAGGGAGTGGGTGGGATGGGAAATGGAGAGATACAGGTGAAAGTGGACAAACAGCTGAAAAGTTCTGAGAATCTAATGTGCAACATTGTGATTAAATGTATTACACACTTGAAAGTTATTAAGAGAATAGGGCTGAAATGTTCTGACCACACACACACAAAAAAAAAACCAAGGTAATTATGGGACATAATGGAGGTGTTAGCTATAGTGGTAATCATTTTGTAATATATAAGTGCATAAAATCAACATACTGTATACTGTAAACTTACACAATCTATATGACAACTGTATCTCAATTTAGCTGGGGGCTGGGGAGAGAAAGCACTGTCTCTGTGATGACCTCCCTGGCTACTCCAGACCTTACTGAAGGTTTTTCCCCACTGAACTCCTAAAACACTGTGATGGGATTTACCTATTATAACTGTCGGTAGGACCTGAATTTTTCACTCCTCACACCTCAGTATTTTATAGTATATAGTTTTATACTTAATTAGACAATGTCATAGTTCTTCCATGTGAACCAGGCAGACCACCCAAACCACATAGAATAAACTCCTTGAAGAAGACAGTACTAGACACATTACTAAATTGCTCATAAAAATTAGCCATTTAAAAGTGGGTCTGACGGAGCACCGGGGCAGCTCAATTAAGTACCTGCTTTTGGTTCAGGTCCTGATTCTGGGGTCCTGGGATCTGACTCCATGTTGGGAGCAGGGAACTTGTTTTTCTGTCTCTCCTTCTGCTCCTCTCCCTACTCCTGCTCTCTCTCTCTCTTGCTCTCTAATAAATAAGTAAAATATTTTTTAAAAATAGGTCTGACTACAAGAACTAGGGGGCTAGGAATCCACTCTACTTGTGCTTTTACCAGTAAAATCTAAATAGGAATGCTCTAAGTCTTTTCTCTGTAATACCTCTAGCCTAGCCTAACCTCCAGAATTCTTCTAAGAGGCAATCTTAGGCTGGGCTGGGCACAAAGGGCCCTGCATACCTTTCACAGACAAGATTGGTGCAAATTATTTCCTCCACGTTCTCATTTAGGGTGGCTACCATTTGACAATTCTCATGTCTTGTCACACCAATACACATCCCCTGCTGGATAATTCTCTAGATGGCTTTTAGCCCATCTTTTTAGTATGGGCCAAAGTAAACAAGTAAATGAAGAAACTATATTTTTTTCCCCATATTACCTTGATTTGCTGAAGAAAATGCCTCTCTGTTCAGATGAGCAGGAGTGAGATCTGAGTAGGGGGCTATGACACATTTGGTACGAAATTAAATGCACCATGAATCCTTTGGTAGAGAATTGACATCGTAGGTAGCATTTCAGCAACCCTGGTTTCCATTTTGTGAGTCTTCCACACCAATCCCAGCACTTTCTCTCCATTTTGTTTTCTGCCCTCCCCCTCCAAGTGTTCCTACATCACCTGCATCCCATCATGGACCTTCAGGAGGCATTTGGCTCACCGAGCAGCCTCAATTGTTTATTTGGAGTATCATTTCTCGATTATTTTCCCAATTCTAGCCTTTGGGACCAAACCCTCTATAAAAACAAAACAAAACAAACCCTCCAAACCAACAAACTATCGTAACTCACATTAAAACATAGGTAATCTGCATCAAACTAGACTTCCCTGTTTTCCTTTTCTCAAAGCCTTGCTTTCAGTTATGACACAAATGACCCCATTAACCCATACTAACACAGTCAGAACTCAATATAATGGGTTATATCTCAATGGAGAGGTTTATGGTCATTCCTTTAAAAAAATATTTGACAGGGCACAAACAGGGGGAGCAGCAGAGGGAGAGGGAGAAGCAGACTCCCCACTGAGCAGGAAGCCTGAGGTGGGGCTCTATCCCAGGACACTGGGATCACGATCTGAGCCAAACTCACACATTCAAGTGACTGAGCCACCCAGGCACCTCTGGTCATTCCTTAAAAGGTATCTTCCATATAGTGTGCTGAGGGTTAAAAATAATAAAAATAATAATAATAATAATAATAATAATAATTAATAATAATAATAAAGAGGACAGAGTGAGCCTGAAAGCATCTTTGACAGTTCTGTCCAGGTGGTTAGCCAAGGTGCAATGCAGGACTCAATGAAGGATGCTCATTTGAGCTTTTAAAAGGTGTATCCAAATGTTCTGCCCCTGTCCTGTGCTTTTAGTGACAGGCTGTCTTCTGAACTGAAGCAAAAAATCCAGAGTGGTTAGCATTTCTCTCCTGCATCTGTGATAGCTTTCTTTGCAAGCTCTCCAATGGTGGTATCATTTGAATATATTTCCTAGGATGCTGCTCACAGGACAGGTATGTGTGCCTGTGGTTATCACAAAGTGGAAGTACAGCAGAGTTGGGTAAGGTGAAGTGGGATGAGTACACTAAGTTAACTAGTAAACAGCAGTATAGAGTGTGAAATTGGACAGACCTGGCTGCGAGTTTTGACCGAAGCCTCTACCAGCCGTAAGCCTTTAGGCAAATTAAATGATTCTGTTTTCCTGTGACTCATTTTGTTTTGTTCTGTTTTGTCCTGTAAGAGGAGCTCTCAATATTGACCTGCTCAAGGCCAAATAAAAACTTGAGTCCTTTATATTACAATGATAGTCAACCTTCATGACAACCCTATTAACTACTATTGTTAACTTCATTATGCAGAGAAAAATGAGGCTCAGGGGTGTTAAGTAATTACCTGAATTTGCACAGCTGGTGAGTGGCAACCCTATACTCTTTCCAGAATACTGGGCTGCTTTCCATTTGTAACATGCCATAATCAAATCTGCATGCTGTGTGGGCTTTCGGACAGAAGGACATTAAACATTACATGCAAAGTAGCTATATCAGTACCTGGTACATAGCAGGCACCCAATAGATGGTCATTGTTTCCCCTTCCTTTTGCCTTATAGTCAGTATATTTTGCTATTTTGATTTGCTGCAATAACAAATTTGAAATAACAGCATGTATTTGGAAATAAAGACACTGAAGCATTCTTAGCCACAAAGTACAAAGGATATTGCTACATGTGCTCTGTCATTTCTAACATGTGACTGAAAGGAAGAAATGTAACACTTTGTACACTGGGACCCACAAGGCTCTCTGTGCAAGTAACCAGCAACATCTGGACAGATGAACAGAGAAGAGTGGAAACCAGGTATGTCACCAGGGTGATGCAGGAGAGTAGACAGTTGTCGTCTCCTGGTACTATAGCTTCTTTTCAAATCAAATGCCAACAATGCTCCGGTGCATTTTTCATGAGCTGTGCACTCAGCCGTGCCCAGGGACACTGGGAGTTTGCCCAGGGTTAAATTAGCAAACATTTTACCCCTCCCTGCACCTCCCAGGATTTAGTAGTCCCTCTTCCTTTTCCTGCTTCATCTTCACTGAGAATAGCTTCTGTTCAAAAGTCAGTCCCTCCCCAAGTCCCTGGGGCCTGAGTTAAATGCTGGCCTGCATGCCTGTCTGAATGAGGACAGGCAGCTCACTAGCTCAAGCTGCACCCTAGGTTTTTCTAGCACTCTTAGGGAAAGAAACATGATCCTGGTGTGTTATCCAGATTTCTTTTTCTCTTGTTTTACTTTTATGAGAGCAGGAAAGTGGGAAAAAGCATTTGGAGAAATGGAGATAGAGTTATCATCGCCAATGTTTCATTAAGGCTGCATTTTCCATCAAATCCTATTAACTTAAAACACTGCTCTGTCTCTTGGTCCCAGTGGGAAACCAACTCCTCCCAAATTGGACTATTTGCATTTGCCTTTTTTTTTTTTCAATTTCCATGCTCTTTTTTTGTTATTGTTAATAATAATAATAATAATAATAATAATAATAATAATAAACAAACATTTCTTTTTTTTTTTTAAACAAACATTTCTAAACGATCTCCTAACTCTCACCTTCCTTCTCTCTCTCCCTCAAAGATGTTCCAAATTCTGAGCAGAAGATTGGGAACCAGGAAGTATGTGTTGGGGGTGGGGGTAGCAGATGAACAAATACTTATTAAGCACCTAAGGGGTGCCATGCGCTGAGAGGTTTAAAAGAAAATCTCAGCAATCCTGGGAGGTAGCTATTTATTCTTTAGCCCATTTTACAGTTGCAGAAAGCAAGACTCATAGGGCAAGCAACTTTTTCAAGGTCACCCAGCTAGTAAGGGCCTGAGCTGGTGCTCTAGTTTTAAGCTAGTTTTAAGCAGTTCCTTCTCTAGTTTCTAAGATATACAGATCCCCTTTGGTGAGCAAAGGGAGTGGCAACAATATGAGAGCTCACAGTTGTATGATGTGTTATTAGGGGAGATTAAAGAAAGCATTGGCTCCGGAGAGATCGCCTCATCCCTTCCCTGACAAAGTCACTTTATACCTGCCAGATATTCTGTGTCTCAGTGGTGTCTAATTTTAGGGCAGGGCTAGGTGATAAAGTCAGCATGGAAGATCACTGAGTCAAAACTGTCTTTGAAAAATCTATCTGGTCCATTGAATGCAGTGCAGTGCCATTGTTCAAGAAACATAATTATTGGTATTTTTCCCTTAGCAGACATATTTATGTTCCTTTGGCTGGCCACCAGATGAAGTTATGTGCTTGTGTTTAGGAATCCTGTTGCATAAAAAATATGTATTGTACCTTTAAGGACTCAAATTCTATTCCACTCAAGGAAGGAATACAGTTAGCCATGAGAAGCCAGAAGGAATGTAGAAATTGAGGGCTTGACAGAGTTAAGCCTCCCATTCACTCTGACTCCCAGGCATACACTCAAAGGAAGTGTGGTTAGAAATACCACATTATTTCAATTATTCTTGGGTGTTCTCTCACTGGCACTCCATCTCCCAGCCTCTTCTCACTCCTCCTCCCCTGCATCATTAAGGTTGCATAAGTCAAAAACACACATGCAGCAATTCCATGTGTGCACATGAAGGGAAGAGTCACAAGCAATGCAAATCCAAAATACAGGCCATCAAAACCTCTTTCCAATTAGCTCTGGATTGTATGTTTTGCATACATAATCTCTATTTGAACATAGGTGCTTCAAGTGTTTGGGAATTTGATAAACCTTCCAATAAATCAATGAATCCATGCTGCAATTGCGAAAATGCCATCCAGCTCCCCCATCTCCTTACCGGTTCTCTCCCATCTTTTACTCTATGAACATTATCGCTTTGGAACACAAGTGTGCAGTAGAAATGGCCCTAGCTATTGCTTCCTGGTTCCCAAATCCCCTGGAGAGAAGGGACCTCATGAGGGAACTTGAAGTCTTCTCAGCTTCAGAGGCGCCTCATAGAACCAACAAGGGAACAGATAATGTCAAGATAATTTGAAGCAAGATTTGGCTTGCTAATTAACTGAATTTAGATTCTTCAATATTCAGTTTTCAGTGTATTCATCGTATGTGGCATTGCTAGCACTGCTGCTATTTAAAGGTAAGTTTCTGGAGACCATGCACGATGTGGTCCCTCCATCATGTATAGTGTTAAAAGAAGATTGATGTAGAGCACAGTACTGTTCACGGTGATGCCTTCAGAAAAAGATTATTGCACAAATTTATACTACAGGATATAATTATGAGCATCAGTGTTTTACAAGGCCACCCAATCTTTAGAAACAAAATGTTATTTCAATTCTTATGGCTCCAGGTTGAATGTGCGTGTGTGTGTGTGTGTGTGTGTGTGTGTGTGTGTGTTGGGGTGGAGTTGGGCACAATGTTCTCTGTAATGTTGTATAGGGCCTGGACTCCAGGAAGAGCTTAACAAGTGTTTGTTGAACGAATAAATGGGAATCAGATCATTAAATGAGAAGTCAGTAATTTAGAGGATTAGTTGATCAATATTTGATTTTCAGACGTAACTGGAGCTTTTCCTGGTTGTTTTACATCTCTGTATTATTCAAGCTTGACTGCAGTGAATGGCCATTTCGTTGAGTGCCCTCATTTCTCTCCCGGTCTGAGTTTACTCCTCTCCCCACGGCAGAAGCAAATGAGCTCCAGCCTTTTAAGAGTGAATAATAAACCCTGAGCCTGTTGGGCTTCAGCTGGGTTATCGATGGAAAATGACTTGACGAATAGTCCTTGCTTGAGTGATAAACCTGTATATCAGAAAGTAAATCTAGTGGAAAAGAAAATCTATCCACCACTCGCACTAGCAGTTGGGAGACTTATATTGACAGTAAGGATTCATTTTCTTACTTTTGAATAACTTTGAGTCTTTTTTCTTTGTATCCATCTTTTTATTCTCCCGATACCCCATCCCCACAAGGTGGTATTACCTATTTGCCAATAAGGACAGTCATAATGCTTTGCGTTTACAAATCATTTTTTCATCTTTGAAACTCAAATATCTTATATATGCTAACAGGCAAATCAGACAAATACCCCAGGGAAATGTTTTTCATTAAATGTAATTTATTAAATTGAAATATGAAGTTAATTGGTTTTACCCAGAAGTACCAAAATGGAACTCAGGGTTTCAGGAAATAATATCATTGATTATATTTCTAATATGGTTCTGACACATTATTTCTATTTAAGCAAAACAATCATATGAGAGAAGTATTTTTCCCATTTCAGAAGAAAGAAATCTGCATCTCAAAACGTTTTAGAGTTTGACCGAAATTGTAGAACTAGTGGTAAATGCCAGAGTAGGAACCTGAACTCCTGTTTGCATGATTATAAAGCCCATGTCTTTTCCACTGAATATTACACCCCATCTAGGACATAGAAAAGTAGTTTTGGGTGTGGATGAAGAGGTCATATGTTACATCTAAACATATATTTATTAAATTACCAAACTCCTTCTCTTGATGTGAAAAAAAAATTACACAATCTCACCAAATAGGGATATTGGGAATCGTGGTAAACTAATAGCTGCCCCAAAGTTGTTCAAGTTCTGACCCTTAAAACCTGTGAATATGTTATCTTATATGACACAAGGAAATTAAGGTTGCAAATCAGCTGACCTGAAAACAGAGCAGGTATTCTAGATTATCCATGCGGACCCATGTCATCACAGGGTCTTTAAAAATGAGGAAGGGAACCAGTAGAGAGAGAACCAGACAGATAAGAGCATAAGAAGCCCTCAGCCTGATGTTGCTGGTTTTGAACACAGGGAACGAAATGTACAAGCTAAGAAAAGAGGTGGCCTCTAAAACTGAAAAAAAAAGCAAGAAAATGGATTCTCTTAGGGCCTCCATTAGAGAACTTATCCTATTGACACCTTGATTTTACCCTGACAGGCCTATGTTGGACTTCTAACTTACTGAACTGTAAGGCAATAAATTTATGTTGTTTAAGCCGTAAAACTTGTGATAATTTATTACAGCAGCAATGGAAAACTAACACAGGAATCAATGGGGCTTAAAAACAAAATAAAAACAGAGGGAGAAACACAAACAAGAAAAAACAGACTAAAACCCAATCAACCAAGCAAGTGTTGCTTTCCAAGGGTATACTATCTTGGTGGTCTACTACATAACTCACTGGTGAGGCTTTCTGGGCCAGACAAGACTGTGATAATCTTTGGACCTCAAAAATGAGTTATCTGAGAACTCTCCCAAGGATGAGAGGTTCCCAACTTTACTGTTTGGAGAGCAGCCCTCCAGGGGATCTCATAGAGACTATACTTTGAGAACAACCAGTCTAAGCAGTGGTTCTTGAAAGGGTGATCTAGGCTATTTGCCTCATAATACTATTGATTTCAATTCACAGATCTGTTAAAATTCACAGCTATCCTTACAACTGGTGACTTAGAAGAACTATTTTTTCCAAAACGCTACAACTTCTAGAATTTTAAGTTCTGGAAGGGCCAACTTTTTTGTTTTTGCCTGTTGATATCCAATCTCATCCAACAGAAATGCTAATCATCTAGTAAGTCATGTGATCACCAGGCTACTTTTCTAGTCTACTTTTGATCATAAGAGATACTTTTAAAGAAGGAATTGAATCATCATACTTTTTTGAGGGCACACCCCACACTTGTTTATATTATCTTGGCATTTTTTGGTAACTACTCTACCCATGTTAACATAATACTTCCAATGAATTAACAATTTTTTCAAAGGCAAGGAGCTTGTTTCTGCCTTCTTTGTGTACCTATCATTGTGGTTTTCAGCCAGTGCTTCTTTAGTGATTTAACTCTGACCCAGGGCACCATTACTAAAAGTATAGAAGTAGAACTGAAAGTTCCACTGGCCCCTTAATTCAACCACCCTTAAATCCATGGGGGCACTGTGATATTTGAGAAGTATTTTCATTTTTCTTGCCTAGCTTTTTCATTTGTTTTCATTTACTGTAATGGTAATGATATCTTAAAACTTGAGTCCACAGAGCTTCTGTATAGGTATTAAGAAGCAAAGAAACCAGGCTCAGCGGCTTTAGTTTGAGGGTGCAAATTGGCAGCTTGCAAGGCAAATTGGTTTGGCCTTAATTAGATGCCAATACTTAAAAGTCAGGGTATTTAACGTACAAGACAGTGAGCTTCTTGAAAAGATTGCAACTTTATTTATTTTTTAAGATGTTATTTATTTATTCATGAGAGACACAACAGAGAGAGAGAGAGAGAGGCAGAGACACAGGCAGAGGTAGAAGCAGGCTCCATGCAGGGAGCCTGACATGGGACTCGATCCCAGGTCTTCAGAATCATGCCCTGGGCTGAAGGCGGAGCTAAACCACTGGGGCTGCCCAGATTGCAACTTTAGATCCACATCTCTGAATGCTCATAATCAGTGGGAGCTGAGTGGTCACTATCCCCTTTAATTTGAGGCCTGTTCTCTTCAATTTGCCACCTTGCCAGCTTCACTCAGGCATATTACCTGTCTGTCCCTATAAAAAATTTGAGTTTGCAACATCTGTTTTCAATACATTTATCCACCTCTGCATCAGCTCCAAGTTTTCAAGGTCTACGGTGGCCTGTGCCAACCATGTCTTGCCAAATGGAGCCAACCATCTAGCTCACAGCCAATGTGAGCCCTATCACCCTGATACCCAAGGAGCACATATGGCTCCCCTGGCACCTCCACAAGAGGAAACTATGGGACCCAGAAATTGTTAATGCATCCATCTTTTTGTCAGGGAGCTCCAAGGATTAACAAGCTGAACTGGAGCTTTGGGGACATTGGGAAGCCTCACTGACCACTTGGAACTGGGAACATTGGGAAGCCTCACTAACCTTGGCTTTGATGCCTCCAACAGAGCGTTAGAAAGGAAATGGGCCTTGGATCTCAATGTTAGAAGATACTGCGTGTAATTGGACTTCTGATCAATTTAACAGGATGATGGACTATATCACTGAAGGTGTCAGTCTTCATGTTGCATCCAATGAGTGATATCACAAATGAAGACAGAGGAATTATTTCTTCTTGGCCAAAACTGCCAATCAAGTGATGCCTGAAAAGAGACTGACTTGTGTTTATGAGGGATATCCCAGTGTTTACAACTATGAATGATATCTACCGAACTTACTGTGCTGAAAAATTTGCCTTGATTAGAGTCCACAGAAGCCAGTATCACAAGCTAATTATAAGTTACATGGAAAAAAATATTTCCTTTCAACTGAATGTCTCTGTCTTAATTTTAGAGTGCCCCCCCCCCCCCATACACTCTCAGGAGGAAAGGGAAAGCCTCTCTTTTGTCACTTGTCATTTCTAGGAGCACCAGCTATATATCATATTACAGTCTTTTTCTTGCTGGACTAAAAAAGATACTTGCTTTTTTTCATCTTCCCTCACAGAGGAGCCTGCTGTATAGTTTTGTTGGCTATTTCTGCCCTTCTGTGGTCCTTTCCTATTTCTGTCTTCTTTTAAAAAGATAAATCTCTAACAGTGAAGGCTATGTGTTCTGAAGGGACCTTTGCCAAGAGAATGTTTGGGGTTCTTTCCCTGTTTATTTTTTATTAAAGACAACTGCATTTGACTCACTTCTTATACTTAAATAGATGGAGCACCCCAGGGAAAGGAAAAGAGAGGGCTTATAAAGAGGACTTCAGGGTCTGCCTCACAGGGATGTGGCTGGGTTAGGCCTCACAGAGACACTGAAGGAAATGTCATCACAATTGTTAGATAAAACAGCAAGCCAGACAAAGTGCCTTTCAGTTAGCCCCTCTTGTCTTTAAAATAGATGCTATCCAACTGGTTGCTCAGACATAAATTAGGGATGCTTCCATAAGCAAAGGCAGAGTGCTCTGTTTGGAAAACTTTGTGACCATTATTGTAGCTGTTAAGGGGTAGTCTGAATGCTGTGGTTGATGTACTTTGCTACTACTGCTAGAACTTTAGGCACAGTTGTTTTTATAGTTTGGTATTGAGGGAAAAAAAGCAGCACCTGACATCTAAAACTTGACCTGGCACCTAGATCTGGCTAGACTGTGTTATTCTCCTACTGGACGTGCACAATACCACAGAACATCAATCTCAGACAGGGTCACTCTGAGACCGTGGTAAAGTGAGGCAAAATAAGGCTACTTCTTAATTTTGTTGATGTACGGACAAAAACAAAGTTACTACTTGACTCACAAAATGCCAAACTTTCCCTCTTGGCTAGTGACTACTACTTTTTTTTTTTTTTTAAGATTTTATTTATTCATTCATGACAGACAGAGAGAGAGGCAGAGACACAGGCAGAGGGAGAAGCAGGCTCCATGCAGGGAGCCCGAAGTGGGACTCCAACCCTGGTCCCCAGGATCACACCCCGGGCTGAAGGCAGCACTAAACCGCTAGGCCACCGGGGCTACCCATGACTGCTACTTTTTTACTGATTACAACTTTATCCTTATTCTAGTCTATAGGGAGATGAGACTTATCAAGATACTCACTTTTAGAATTGCCCCCTGCTTTCTAAAAGCATCTAAACTAGAGCAATTTAGGCTTCTTTAAACTCCTGCCCTCCCTAAAATCACCCAACCAAAGTCCAAATCCTATATTAGGTTCTTTCTAGCATGCTATTGCTGAGATACTATGGTTCCTCAGGATGTGTGTTCTCCCTCTCTGTAACCAGCAATAAACACAACTCAATCAACCACAGTGGGTTCCTGACAGTCTTTGGTTGGAGGCATTAAGAGTATAATTAAGTATTTTCCAGAGTCAATTCCATTATTAGAATTCCGATGGCTTCCTATGTCTTCATGATAAAGCCCACATTCCTTTCCAGTTACCTGAAGGCCTGCAGGACCTGGCCATGCTTCTTTCTTAATCAGATTACTATCATGTGGGTTGTAGGGTGGCCCTTCAAAAGATATACCTACTCAGAACATATGAATGTGACCTTATTTGGAAAAAAGGTTTTTAGAGGACCTGATTAAGGATCTTTGAGATGAGATCTTCTGGATTATCCGGTTGGGCCCTAATTCCAAGAAGTCCCCTAATAAGAAGAGAAGACGCAGACAAGAAAGGAGGAGCACAGAGCAGAAAGTGATGTGAAAATGGTTGTAGAGATTAGAATGATATGTGCACTAACCATAGAAACCTGGAAGAGAGGTATGGAAAAGATTCTTTCTCAGCATCTCTGCTAGGAATCAACTTGCTGATACCTCGATTTCAGATGTATAGGTTTCTTTGTCTTAAGCTACCAAGTTTGTGGTAATTTGCTATAACAGCTCTGGAAAACCAATATATCCTTTCCCCAGTTAGGCAGAACCACTTTCTCTGCCCATGCTAAACATTCAGCCAGGACAAGCCTTGCTTATCTAACTTGTATTTGTCTTTACAACTCAGTCCAAATGTCATCTCTTCTGAAAAGCCTTCTTAGACTTCCCTGAATCTGATTTGCATGACCTCCCTTGTGTTTCCAACAGAACCTGTGCTTTCCTTTATCCTAGCTATTCTAATACTGTACTGTAGCCCTGATTTATCTGTTTGTCAACCTGCCTAGGCTGTAATATCTTTAGGGTAGAGACCATGCCATTTATCTATTTAAGATTTATATATATAGTGCTCAGCATATAAAGTGGGCTGAATGAATGAATGGATGAACACTTTCTTTTGTTCAGAACATTGTTGCTTGTTTCTTTATACTTGAAAGCAATCCATTTTAAGCATCTTATATCCATTTCAAAGTATATGAACCATACTGGGAGAGCATAAAATATTACCAAAAGACTGGACAGACTCTTTAAATTCATTAGAATAGTATTTGTCACAAAACTAAAACACATAATCCTCTCATAAAGCATATTTCAGCACAAGCTAGTTGAGCTCAATGGGAGAGGGCAAGGGTCACCATATACAGTGAACGGCTGGGTGCACGTACCCCATTCCACATGTAATCCCACTGGGTCCTTGATAGCACACCAACATACAGCTGAATATGTATGTAATATCCATTCTGGGTGCATATGTCATACCTTTTATGACCCTGTTATACTGGCATGTCTAACTTAAGCACAGTAGACCTACCTGCCTTAGAAGTCTTTATGACATCCTTGAGAAATCAGAAGCTTCTAAGTCAGACAGACCTAGTCTTAAACCCTTGGTGTTACCACTTAGTAGCTATTCAAATATACCTCCCTGAACTTCATTTTTATCAAGTGATACCAATACCTTTTACCACCTGTTGCTCTGAGAATTAAAGATGATAAAACACATACAGTAACTGGCCTATAGAATATGCTTAATGTGTGACAGATAATAACACAATTCATTACAAAAAAGGTATAATAGCTAGTACTGGAAATCCAAAATAAATATCTCCAAAATCAATTCAGAAGAGGATGAGAAAAAAACTAAAAATAGGCAAAAAAAAAAAAAAAATGCTTCTTCCCATCCTCAAAGAATAAAGCCCTAACCTTTACTCTGGAGGTTTCAATAATGAATTTCTATTTTAATTGATGCTTCAACCGATCCATGCTTTGCACTCCAGCACACTTACTCTCTCAGTGATGCTGTGCAGGAAGGAGCTTTTAAATCAGTCAGTGAGCATAATGAACTCCAATTTTCCTTCGACAAGGGCAAAATTACAAACGTGCTTTTTACTTCCAGACAATTAATTAATTTGTTTACATGATTTCTTTGCTTTGTTTTACTTCATAATTCTTTCCTCTCCACTTGCCTAATCTCAAGGGTTTATTATTAACTTTTTCAGGTGTTCCTCCAGGGTACAGCAGAGTATATAATTCAAGGGACATTCTTCACTTTAATGAATTTCAGATTGGGAATGAAAGAATAAAACAGACCTCCAAAATAGCCCCAGGAAATAGTTGTGACCATTTTCACAGCTATATATTGTATTTTTATTTTAAAATGTAAGATTACCTGTCACAGTGTATCTCTAATATCAATGTCTAGAAAGGGATCAACGTTTCTTCCAGGGTGTCTGACCCCAGGAAGATTCATGGTGTGGTATATGTTCAGCAATGTGAACATGCCCAACAAGATCTGAGATTTTTCATCTTTCTGGTGTTCCGGGACATTTCCTGATTCATTCTTATGCAAATTGTGTTTTTGCCCAAATGATCATTGCCACATTTCCATTATACACTTATATCTTGGTGTTTTCAAATGCTAACAAGCTATTCTTGGCAGGCAGGGTCTTTTCATGGTTTTCTTTTCTTGTTGCTACTGTTTTGTTTTGTTTTTTGTTTTTGTTTTTTTTTAAATATTGCCATGCTTTTGATTGATTTGGGGCTCTCCCATAAATCTGCGTTTTTAAACTCTGAATTGAATTCACACAGGTTCCCCTAGGAGAGTTTCATTTTACAGAGCGAACATAAAAAGCCATACAAAGTTCTGAGCTCTATGTCATTCAAAGAGTTCAAACAGAGTTTAGATGGGCTGGGTTTGAACATTCATTTATTTATTCTATAGATATAGTGTCTAGTCTAGAAGAGACACTGTATCCGTAGAATGAATAAATGAAGTGTTGAGCATTTTAAACACAAAACCTCTTTTAATTTATTAATTTTACATGATTATGAATCTTAGAGCCCTTGCATCCTAGGCTCCCTTTTATAAAATGAAGCAGCCAGAAATAGTTATAGTTCAATATCCTATACCATATCATGTCCCAGTCCTGGCCACAAATTGGGCAGCTGACCCAACTATGCCAATAGAAATTTATGCCATGGCCTGAAAGGTGATTTGAAAAAGTCAGTGGGCTTCTCTAAGTTTCAAAGTTTTCATTTATAATATGATGCAAGGGTATGAGAACAATCTCTAAGCTCTCTTTCGCGAACCACATAATACTGTAAGATCCTTTACAATTTTCTCAGTAGAAGATAGGAAAGATGAGACGAAGAAGAACCTAAGAGTCTCCAATCCCAGACTTTTCCCCTAGAGGGAAAAAATGTATTCAAAGTAAGGAGCACATGTACAAATTGAATACATGTATTAGATTTTAATTGCTATGGGTTGTTATCAATTACTATTAATTACTATGAAGCATTAAGTAAGCTGAGGATTTTTATTTTAGTTATTTCTCCAGCTCTGGCTAATTAGAACAGACTAATTATCTATCTACTCTTTTGCCACTTTTTCTATGTGTGGTCATTATTAGTTATTCATAGAATGGACACATTTTTTAACTATTAATAGTTGCAAGTATTACAACAAACTGTGTACAACAAACTGATTTGGGGGTTGAAAAAGCTTACATATTTTGAACCTCACCAAAAATAGGTGATATGCCACTTATTTCTTAATTTTTTTATTTTTTATTTTTTTGGACAGAACACTAGATTTGCTGGGAGCATTTTACCATTTTTCAGATGCCAAAATACTCTTACATAAATGTGAAATCACTTGTCAAATTAAAGAAATGGTGACACAATAAATGATCTTTTAGTGGATAACAGCATTTTTACAATCAAACAGGAGATTTGAGCTGAACTAAGGTGAGCTCTTAAAACTCAAAATCACACCTCTTCTAAATAATTGTTGATAGTCAGAAAGCTGCTTCCCTTTGAAGTGACTTTCAGCAGTAGGGTCGAAAAGGACAATTTGAACTGAAGGAAACAAAGATATCAGGGTAGTAACTTCACAGAACACTGCTTAAGAACCAAGAGTTGGGGGATGCCTGGTTGGCTCAGCAGGGTAAGCATCTGCCTTTGGCTCAGGGTGTGATCCTGAAGTCCCAGGATTGAGTCCCACATCAGGCTTCCTGCGTGGAGCCTGCTTCTCCCTCTCCCTGCGTCTCTGCCTTTCTCTCTCTCTCTCTTTTTCTGTCTCTCTCTCTCTGTCTCTCATGAATAAATAAAATATTTAAAAAAAAAGAACCAAGAGTTGGACTTTTTGATTTTGATATGAGCTTTCCTGCTTCCTAGGTATGCAATCATGAATAAGCTCCTTCAGTTCTCTGTTTCTCAGTTTTCTCATCTGTAAAATGGATATAACCATTGCTAGTCATGAGAGAAATGCAAATTAAAACCACAATGCAATATCACCTCTAACGTGTGATAGAATGACCATCATTAAAAAGTGAAGAAATAACAAATACTGGTATGAATATAGAGAAGAGGGGACCCCTGTGTGCTGTTGGTCAGATTATAAATTGGTACGGCCACATATGGAGCCAGTATGGAGGTTTCTGAAAACATTTAAAAAATAGAATAATGATATGATTCAGCAATTCCACTTCAGGAAATCTTTTCAAAAGGAAACAAACAAAAACAAAATGCTAACTTGAAAAGGTTTCTGTACTTCCATATTCATAACAACATGATTTACAATAGCCAAGACATGGAAACTGCCTTGTCCACTGATGGATGTACACTGGTGAATGAATGGATAAAGAATTTATATGGCATATGTGTATGTGTATGTTTATGTGTGTATATATAAATATGATGGAATACTATTCACCATAAGAAGTGAAAAAATCCTATTATTTGTAACAATGTGGATAGACCTTGAAGGCATGACACTAAGTGAGATAAGTCAGAGAAAGACAATACTGTATGATCTCACTTTTGTGTGGAGTCTAATTAAACAAAACAAAGAAAAACAAATGAAAAAAAAAAACCACACCAAATTCATAGAGATCAGATTTGTGGTTACCAGAGGTGGGAAGTGGGAAGTGGGAAGGGAAAATTGGAGGAAGGTGGTGAAAAGATACATAAGTTATAAGATAAGTACTAGGGATATAATATACAATATGGTGACTCTCATTAACACTTATAGTAATAAGATATATGCAAAAGTTGTTGAGAGTAGATCCTGAGAGTTCTCATCATAAGGAGAATTTTTTCCTTTTTATTATATCTATATAAGATGATGGATGTTAACTAAGCCTATTGTGGTAATCATTTCACAGTTTTGTAAATCAAACGATCATGCTTTATGTATTACACTTATACAGTGATATATGTCAATTATTTCTCAATATGGCCAGAAGAAAATTTTAACAGGAATAATAACAGTATCTACCTCATAAAGGTTTATAAGAATAACATAAGCTAATATATGTAAAACATATAGTGTTATACATAGCATACAGTGAAAATGTGATAAAGGAATTATTAGAATCTAGTTTCTTGTGATAAACAGAAAAGATTGAGCTAAACTAATTGGGACATGCTATACTTCAGGAGAGTTCAGTTGCAGGTTCTCTTTTTTATGATAAAAATTCAGGAATAGAATGGTGGTGTTTAATTGGGAGGATGTTAAGGGTTGCTAGAAAACTCTTCCCCTATTAATAGATGCATCCTCCAAAGGAAGAAATATTGAGGTATGCAGAAGTGCCTCAAATACATGTTTATTAATTCAGCAAATATGTATTTGTTAGGAGTGCCAATCATTTCACAGTTCCTTCTCAAATTAATAGCACACTTGGGAGAGTACATGAGGGAGGATGAAAAAATGGGTGTAAGAAAATAAGACCTGGAATGTAGGAATGTAATGATAGTCACACTGGTGCATATAGATCTAGACCCATGGTGCCTCTCTACCTTTTTCATACTACAGCATATAGAGAAAATGACAATACTCACATAGCACACTGGGGTAAACAAACAAGGCTGCTCATAACTGATGATTACTTGTCCAGAGGATCTGACTTCCTACCTCAGAAAACCATTCACATTTTCCTTTCAGATTATCACAGTTGTTTTTCAACTTACAGTTTCTGAATACTACAATTAATGGTCTGTTTATATGATCAAATTTCAATATCAGTAAAAAAATCTTGTAGCGATAGGATAAATGATGCTGTGCTGCAGTAACAAACTAATCTGGAATTTAACACACACACACACACACACACACATACACACACACACACCACATACCACACATGTTTATTTCTTGCTCATATAAATGCTAATATGAGTTAGTGCCCTGCCTCTACTTATGTAGGACTCTCTAGAACATACGGTTTCTAAAGCTTAAAGAGTTAGCAGGAAAGAGAGAGATGGAGGACAGATGGAGATGACTCTAAACTGCAGCCTAGAAGTGACACATTTCACTCGTGATCACAGTTCATTGATCAGAATTTACTACAAATCTATACGCCAATTAATATGGAAAATACATGGGTAACTGACGAGCAATTTCCGACCCATTTAATCAAAGTACTCTTAAGTTTTAGAACACATAGCTTCTGAGGCTTTTTTCTTAGCAAATCATATCTCAAGTCAACAGAAACTCAACAGGGGCCCACTATATACAAAATATTATAGGATAAATAAACCTAGTTGCTGATGCTGAGAAAAGGTATTAGACTAGATATTATGGTCTGAACCCACCTCATAGCTAGAGTGAAGCATCCTTGGTTGTTTTGCCGATCTATAAAGATCATGCCCTAGGTATACACAACCCTATCATTTTCATAATCCTGTATTCATATTGCTTTTCTCTGACCTTATTGGTGTGTATTAAACCTCAATGCAGAATTTTTCTGCAAAATATCAACAATATTTTACTTTTCCCATAAGTATGCTTTATAAAATTAGTATATTCTAAGATTCTCACAACACTATGGCTTCTTCACCCTCTCCCTACCTGGACATTATGACATATAATGTGGTTCTGTTATTTACAGGTATATTTCAGTGTCCTATCCTTCCTTTAACTGACTTGAATTAATTTTACAAGGTGAATTTGGTGAAAGATGATTGAATGCTTTAATTGAAGCTAAATCTAAGGCAATTAACTCTATCTCTGCCATTGAACAAAATGCTCCTTCAGACTAAGCATCTGGACTTCGAGATCATGTGGAGAAGTCATACCCTTGGTTTCTACGAAGCTCAAAAATCAGGCTATGAGCATAAGATTAGCCGAACTGATGCAATGGGACTTTGCCACTTCAAAGAGGATTGGGAAGGAGGCTGAGTACAGCTAATTAAGCTGTGTATTTAAATACAATTGCAATAAATGGAACTGGAGGGTTGAATTTTTATCTATGTTCTCAAGGCAAATGTTAGGACAGTGCGACATTTCTATTGAGAGATAAGAGGAAAAGGGGCCCAGAGATAGAAAACTTTAATGAAAATATTTCTTCAAGTTTCTATGAGATAAATAGACCAAATTTAAGGACCACTTATTTTAGGGGGCCATCTTTAGTTTAAGTTGTTTCTATATTTTCCAAAACTTTTGAGAAAAAATGAGCACAGTATATAGCTTGGTGATGGTGCTATGAGTCCCATTTTCCCTTCCAAACAGAGTCCTAGCATAAAATTACTTTGTTCACTGGTGGAAAACTGCTGATTCTGTACAAGAAGTGACAATCCTATTTCTTCCCCTTCCCTGGTTTTTTACTAGTTTTGCCTGCCTTATGTCTTTTCTTTAATCACAGCTAAAATTTTGACGGTCCATTCAAGAAGAAGCAGAAGGAGAAGGAGAAGAAGAAAGGAAGGCAGGCATGCACATACTCCTTTTTCTTCAAAGCCAAATACAGAGAGCTAAGAAAACAAGCAGAGAGGATTGCCCATATGCAGAAAGTATGGAAAGAATGTTTCCTCCCCAATCTTTGTCCAAGAGCCCCCCTGAAGGGAATGATGAAGCATCCTTTCACTAGTTCCTGTATACACATTCATGCATGAGCACCTCCCTTCACCACATACATACATAACCCAAGAATATATAATTAAAATTTTTAAATTGTAACTTAAATAAAACAACCCTGTGCAATTTTTCATATAGGGTTGGTTCTGGGTTTTTGATCTAACCCCTCATTTTTACTTTGTGTGAATGCTACAGCTTCTCCCATACCAGCCTCCCAGTAACTGACATTCTCTGGGAAAAGGATTACAGGGGAGATCCAGAAAATGTGGGTTTTGGGATGTGCAACTATTTCTGTTTACAGTTAGTGATGCTAATGAAACTGAGGAATCTTCTAAACACGTGACTTTTTAAGGTATATTTAAGGTATGCTAAAGTATTTCCTCTTCCCACCACCACCTTGGGCTCAATGAAACAAACTATGAAAATACTCTTTCAAAGCAAAATGAAATGCTATGGATTGAATATAAGTAATTTGAGACCCAACATATTTACTTTGAGTTCTACTTGTTTAAACCATGAGGATGAACACAAGTTGGCAGTTTCCAACTTTGTTTGGTGTCATTCTGCAAACTGACAAATTAGTTTTATTTTTATTTGATTTGACTAATGAATCAGAAGGATGAAAACTCACACAATTTTCTGTCAAAATTCTCTCTTTAGACCTCATTCCACTTTGGATGCTTTCCCACGAATATTTAGCAGTAACATTTCAGAGGTAGAACTTTATTTTTCCAATAAAGTCTAATTGAATTTATATTTTTTAGAGATTTTTTTTTTTTTTTTGAGACTTAAAGCTTATTTGTACTTGGAAAACTGGAAGACTTCTATTTCTGGTAGGGCTGGGTGTTTTGATACTCCATTAGCTCCATGACTTAGCCATATTTTCTCCTTTCTCTCTTATATGGGGGATAATCCTTTGATGCAGGTACTGCACTAAGCACTTAATACATGGATACCCATTCTTAGCCTTCTGAAGAAAAGACTGAGCCTCACCTACATTAAACAACTCATTCAGAATGTGACAGGGTAGGTGAAGCTGGGAACAAAACCAAGGTGATGTAACACCAAATCATACTTTTTTCTCTTTATGTTACACTCAGTTTTCGATAAAAGAACTTATTATGTCACATTTTTAGTTGAAAAAAAAATCATACACATTTTCCTAACGCACAAAGCACATCATGTTTAAGAAAGTCTATCTCTAATGTCTTTTGGTCCTCTTGTTTGCTAAATCATTTTTCTAGATTTACTAAAAGTTTTAAGCACTATATTTTTGCTGTAAAAATTTTAGGACATACTAGGGAATCAAAATCACCTGTGATCATCCCATCACTCATTGTTCACCTGAATATATATCTGTCCAGTATTTTTCTGGTGCAGATATGCTCATACAAAGATGCTACTAAATAGAATCTTTTATAAATGGCTCTTCTTTTTGCTCCGTGTTTTATGAACATCTGTCAATGTAATTAAATGTTAGCCTAAAATATTATTAAACTAAATGTTTTTCTAAAAGAATATATTGAAGTACATAATGTATATTTATAATACCAGAAAGTTTAATTTTATCACTCTATACCTCTTACACAATCATCATCTAGTCTAACTATGAGGGATATCTATGCTAGTCAATTCTTTTCAAATATGAATGCTCATGAGAAACTATAAGCATCCCAGTAACTACATCTTTTTTTTTTAATTTCATGATTATTTTTTAAAAGATTTTATTTAATATTTGAGAGAGAGAGCATGAGCAGCAGTGGGGAGGAGGTGCAGAGGAGAAACTGACTCCCTGCTGAGCGGGGAGCTACAGGGCTTGTTCCAAGGACCCTGGGATCATGACCTGAGCCAAAGGCAGATGCTTAACCAACTGAGCCCCCCAGATGCTCCTTTCATGATTATTTCTATTGGATAAATACCTTCAAGTGGAATTGTTTCATTAAATTCACTAGTAGTTTATTTTTTATTTTTATTTTTTTTTTTTTAATTTTTTTATTTATTTATGATAGTCACAGAGAGAGAGAGAGAGAGAGAGGCAGACACATAGGCAGAGGGAGAAGCAGGCTCCATGCACCGGGAGCCCGACGTGGGATTCGATCCCGGGTCTCCAGGATCGCGCCCTGGGCCAAAGGCAGGCGCCAAACCGCTGCGCCACCCAGGGATCCCTCACTAGTAGTTTAAAAGCTTTTGATATGTTTTTCCAAATTTCCTGTCAGGGAAAATGGTAATCTCTAAACCCAGCAGCAACATATGGAAGGAAGTGTTTTCCTGGATTGTTGCTAATGATGGATTGATTTTATCTTTTACTGTTAGCACTACTGCTATGACTACCACTACCACTACCACTACCACAATTACTACTACTACTTTTAATTCTTTCTAATATGAAAGCCTGAAAAAAAATCTGAAATCCTCATTTAACCTACCTTTATAATAGTATTTTTATTTTCCCTAATTGAATAATTATTCACAATCGCCTAATATTTTTAAACTTTCTTTCCCCTAGTGGTTTTCCCATGCCATTCCTTCTGCTGAAAAGATCACTTTCCATGTTCTCTTCATTAAAAAAAAATTATTTATTTAATTGAGAGAGAAAAAGAGTGCACAAGCTAGTGCACACAAGCGTGGGAGGGACAAAGGGAGAGGGAGTGAAAAAAATTCTCAAATAAACTCCCCACTGAACACAGAGCCCAATGCAGGGCTGGATCCAGAACCCTGGGATGATGACCTGGGCTGAAATTAAGAGTTGGACGCTTAACCAACTAAGCCACCAGGCACCCCAACAATCTCTTCATTTTTTGAGATCCACTCGAAATCCTTCTCTAACCACCATCCCCAACCAGAAGCACTTTTCCTCCCTTGAATCCTAAAGCAGTTATTTTATTGCTACTTACTGGATAATTAACTATGTACTTCCTTGTGGCATCTCTAGTTTTTTGTTGTTGTTGTTTTAAACTGTTGCTTAATTTTGAATTGTTTAACTTCCCTCATGTGGGTTTTTTCTTTTGCATTTTGTGCCCCACATATGAGTAGATGTAGTAGAATGCTTACATTTAGAATTTAATAAATATCTACTATGTTTGTTTTTTCCCAGCATTCTTAGCTATACATTGTTACATGTATTCATTGCCTTGTTTATTACCTCTCTTTCTCATTAGTGTCTAAACTCTAGGAGAGCAGGATTTATATCTGTGCAAATCAAGTGCCTAGCTCTGTATCTGGTACATGGCAGGTCTCTAATAAATATTTGATGCTGCTTGAATTGGAGCATAAGTAAATTTAAATAAGTATATCTACCATGGGGATGATAACTCCTTCCTCAATTCTAATGAATGTGTGATCAGGGTAAATTTTTTAGGGCTAGAGGAGATTAGTGGTAATAGGATGAAAAATGGACAATTTGAAGAATTCAAATTTTTTTTATTATGAACTAGATTAATAGATCTCATGGACCAATGGGGCTAATATGTATGTGTGTTTTGTTATTGTTGTTGTTGTTGTTTGCACCCAGCAAAGACCCTTTGTCTTTTTTGTATGATGCAAAAATAACTTGCTACTTCAGGGGTATGACCTAAGCTCAGGCCAGAGAAACTTCTGCAAGTCCACTTCCTTTGTTATCATGCCTTTTTCACGATATCCTTTGCCTCTTTCCAACCTACTGGTAATATTTTAACTCATTTTCTGATTCTGCATAATCCAGAACTCCCTTTTGAGAAATCTGCTCAATCCAAAAGGTAGAAAACTCCTGATAAGCTTGAATTCTTCCCTACCCAAGATGATAATAATATACCAGTGTGTTAACCCAGCACCTTTTCCCAGCATTAAGTTGACTTAAAACATTTATAGTGTGCATAAGAAGGAGATTTAAGGCAATAAAACTTAATGTTAATGATGGGAATCTAGCAGTCAACACTCTCCTTCTCCCCACTTCACAAATTAAGCACAATGCTAAAAGGAAAATGAACATCATACACTCCAACCAGAACATATAAAAGCTGACCTGGAAGAGCCCTATAGTAATATGGAAAGGGTATATTTTAGTCTGAGCTGACTGATTCATTCATGGGGGTCAGCTGTGGCTACATTTATTTTATGGCTGCCAATATTAATAGATTTTCAGCTAAGGGGAAAAATAGTTTCTTGAGTGTTCAGTTTCAGGTAGGATAAAGTAGGACTCTTTAACAACATGCTAATCCTAAGAAACTCCGATCCTGGGTTGGAGATTTGGACCACCCCACGCAAGTAGGGAATAAGAAGTGGCAGTTTATAAGTTTTATACTAGACCTAGCACTTATAACCGAATTCATATATAAAGAAATGGAACACTTGCTAGATGGCCTTTAAAAACATTGCCTGGCAACACCCTTTTCGAACTTGGCCACAGCAACTTCTTGCAAGATACATCCAGGAAGGCAAGGGAAACAGAAGCAAAAATGAACTATTGGGACTTCATCAAGATAAAAAGCTTCTGCACAGCAAAAGAAACAGTCAACAAAACTAAAACACAACCTACAGAATGGGAAAAGATATTTGCAAATGACATATCAGATAAAGGGCTAATATCCAAGATCTATAAAGAATTTATTAAACTCAACAGTAAAGAAACAATCCAATTAGGAAATGGGCAAAAGACATGAACAGAAATTTCACAGAGGAAGACATAATCGTGACCAACAAGCACATGCGAAAATGCTCTGTGTCACTTGCCATCAGGGAAATACAAATCAAAACCCCAATGAAATACCACCTCCCACCAGTGAGAATGGTGAAAATTAACAAGACAGGAAACAACAAATGTTGGAGAGGATGTGGAGAAAGGGGAACCCTCTTGCACTGTTGGTGGGAATGTGAACTGGTACAGCCACTCTGGAAAACTGTGTGGAGGTTCCTCAAAGAGTTAAAAATAGAACTGCCCTATGACCCAGCAATTGCACTGCTGGGGATTTACCTCAAAGGTACAGATGCAGTGAAACGCCGGGACACCTACACCAGAATGTTTATAGCAGCAATGTCCACAATAGCCAAAGTGTGGAAGGAGCCTCGGTGTCCATCGAAAGATGAATGGATAAAGAAGATGTGATCTATATATAAAATGGAATATTACTCAGCCATTAGAAATGACAAATACCCACCATTCGCTTCAACATGGATGGAACTGGAGGGTATTATGCTGAGTGAAGTAAGTCAATCGGAGAAGGACAAACATTATATAGTCTTATTCATTTGGGGAATGTAAAAAATAGTGAAAGGAAATAAAGGGGAAAGGAGAGAAAATGAGTGGGAAATATCAGTGAGGGTGACAGACCTGAGAGACTCCTAACTCTGGGAAATGAACAAGGGATAGTGGAAGGGGAGGTGGGCGGGGCGTTGGGGTGACTGGGTGACGGGCACTGAGAGGGGCACCTGACAGAGTGAACACTGGGTGTTATGCTATATGTTGGCATATTGAACTCCAATAAAAATATAAACAAAAAATAAAAAATAAAAACATTGCCTAGAAGTCCTCAAGATGATGTCCAAGAGGCCTATTTGCAATGGGACCTATTTTTACAATAGTCTCATCAGAATAATTTTTTGTTGGTTTAATCATAAGTATGATCTTTCATTCCTTTATTATCAACCAACATTTTTTGTCCAGAATTGTCTTAGGTACTGAGGAAATAAATAATGAAACTATAAAATCGAGATGTGGTACTCCAATGCATTTGCTGCCTACTTAGAGAAATAAGGCCCACTCACAAAGTTTTCTACTTTAACCTCTGGTTGTTAGTATAAGACATGTTTGCTGGAGGCAAAGACTATGTGGTGCAGGAGGAAAGGCCTTATGCTTTACAGCTTCTTCAGAAATTTAGGGGAAAAGACAACCATCATGAGGTTAACTTCTTATCTGTGCTCCCATATGCCATTTTCTTTTTCAATTGTAAGCTCAAAGAGTGTCCACAGCCAAGTTGTACTGGAAACATCATGCCCTTCTTAGATCTTTCCCTTCTTTTTTGCTGAGGGCCTTAGGCAACACAGGCAAGACCCAAACTCTTATCTACAGGATGGTTTTGCAAGGACTTCTCATTACCGGTAATTTAGATGTGCAGCTAGCCACTGCAGGCTTCCATCCAGTCTCAGGATCAACAATGCCAGCAGAAATAGAAGCAGATCCCATAGCAACCAGTCCCCTTGAAACTTGAAGGAAAACAGTTTAGCTATTAACCTAGTCCAGTCTAAAATAGATTCTTATGATTTGCAAACTTACCCAGCCCCTCTTAGGCCCTAAAATCCCAACTCTACCTTTCCCCCTCATCACCTAAGTCGATTAAAAAGCATTTTATCAACTGCTAGGGCTTTGAATTCTGACTGTTCTATAATCTCTCTCTCTCTCTCTCTCTCTCTCTCTCTCTCTCTCTCTCTCCTCATTTTTGGCAACAATAAAGCAATTCTTCAAATGCCAACTGACAGCAGGGCTGTGTATGTGTAGCATCAGCTGTCAATCACAGAAGTCCTGAGCAGTGAGTGACATTTTTTCTTTAATAGAGGTGGAAGGGAGGCATTTTAGTTAAACAGTAATTGGAACAGATTTTTTTTTCCCCATCACTATATTTTCAGGGAATTGGCTCGTTAGACAGCATGGTGGACAAAATCAATTAACATCGCCCAAAATAAAGCCTGCCTTATCTATTTTGTATGCAAACATGGCAAGAGTCAAACTGAGACCCCATTAAAGCCTTGCTCCTTTAGGTAACAGCTCTCAACACGACAATAAAGAAATTTTGGACTATTGTCTGCAATATATTTTTATTTTGTATGCACTAAGAAGAGTTATATTGAGGGGATTAAAAACCACGTGGATACCTGAGAATTGCATTAAGGAAATGGAAGACATCAGAAAAAAAAATTCCTTAATTGCAGAGTTTAACTAATGTAGGTCTCACAAGTTCTCACACAGTGAACATGATTTTGTTCCCATCTCCAGTCTCCAATGGAAACCCCACAATCTAGTTCCTTTAGAAGTGGCCAATAATGCTAAGCTAGAAAGGAAAGCAAGCAATCAAGCAAGCAACAAGAAAGAACGAAGAATCTAGTTGGTTGTCTGATCGTCTATGATATAATATAAATTTGCCTATAAGGACAACATGTCTCACATATAGCTGACTGAAGATGAAAGAGCAACAAGTGGAATGTGACAAGGTAGTTTTAGAATAGTGTTTGGTAAAGAAATGTACTCTAGCTGAAACTAGATAACTCTGGCAGTTTTGGCATGAGTGAAGTCTGATAGATCTCCAAGAACTAGCTAGAAATTAGTGAGATAGCAGAGAGTTCCCAGTGGAGCATTTGGGAAAGAAAATGTTTTAGAAATCATGAATATCAACTAGGTTTGTGAAGGTTTCCATGACACCCTTGGAAGAAAGAATTCACCGATTACAGAGGTGCAGGAACAGGTACCCAAGAACTATAATGCCTTTTTCCCTTTTAAAGAAGAGCCAGTATCTTTTTATCTTTAAATATGACAAATTAGGGGCATCTTAATGGCTTAGCAGGTTAAGCATCTGACTTCATTTTGACTCAGGTCATGATCTCAGGGTCCTGGAAAAGAAACCCACATCAGGCTCTGTGCTCAGTGTGGAGTCCCTTTCTCTGCTCCTCCCCTCACTCCCTCTCTATCTCTAAAACACATAAATAAAATCTTTAAAAACACACTTAATCCTTAATCCTTGCTGTTTACTACTACACATGAAGGTCATTAGAAATATAGCCATAGCACCAAAGAAACTCCATTATTACTCTATAGATTCATTTACTTTCCTGTATAAGAGTTACTAGACTGCTAGTGAGGCTGTCAGGAGCACTAAGGGAAGCTACTAGTAGACTGGTTTGTGAAAGATGGGATTTCTGGGTCTGTACTGCAAGAGCACAGGTTAGTGCTCACAGGCTACAAGGAAGAGAAATCTCACAGACTCCTCTATATTCCTCCTTTAAAATGAGCAATTCTAACCATATGTGTCTCTCCTCATACCATTCAGTGGCTTTTCCCTGTCCTCCAGGAAGAAGTCTAGACCTTGGTATAGTAAATCCTTCAGGATCTATTTTCTCCTACCTATCCAGTATCAACTTGGACAGACATACTTCTTTCCTAATACATTGTGGTTATCTACAACCTTCCATAAAAGCTTCATATTTTTTCACCTCCATTACTTCTGCCTGGAACCATGTTCTCTGTCTATATTTCCCTGACAACCACCAATTAAAAATTAAACACAGACATTGCCTCTTCAAGGAAGGCTTCTCTGGCTCACCAGGACTGTATTAATCAGTTTTCAGAAATATCTTCATAAAATGATAAGGAAAGTACGACCCTCACATTTTATACCTAGCCAAACTATGCTTAAGTATAAAGTCTACAGACAAAAGTATTTAATGTGTAAGCAAACTGGGGATATTGAGGAAGCTACAAGGAAACAACTTTAGTCAATAAAGACATGATTAGGGAAATTATGACAAACATATGAAGTAAGCACAGATTATAGTCCCTGAAGAAGAACTATAGCTAATCTAATGGGGGTGTATGATGAACCAGAATGAAAGTAAAATATGCCCCAACAATATAGTAAGAATATTACTGAAAATAGTTGAGAGAAGAAAGAAGGTAGGAAATAGAGCAAATTCTCTGACTGCCAGGAGTCAAAGGATAACATATAAAGGCTTCATCTCAATTAATGGAAATAAATGCACATTTTTTCCTGTATTAACACAAAGAAAGATAACGATTCACTGTTCATAGTAGGGAGCTAATGCATATTCATTAAAGTGGTATTTCTTGATACTTTTCAAATGGTGGCTCTAAGAGAAAATTATATTTGCAGGGATTAAGGTAAGCAGCCACAACTATTCATAGCCAGAGGCTTGTGCAACTGCCCTAAGAGTTGGATGAGAAGCTGTGGTTTAAACATATAGAACACTGGGACACCTGGGTGGCTCAGGGGTTGAGTATCTGCCTTCAGCTCAGGGCACCATCCTGGAGTTCCAGGATTGAGTCACACAGTGGGCTTCCTCCAGGGAGCCTGTTTCTCCCTCTGCCTATGTCTCTGCCTCTCTCTGTGTGTCTCTTATAAATAAATAAATTAAAAATATTAAAAACCCATATAGAACACTATTAATACATAATAAAAATATTATATAATACATAGTTATAAGAATGACCACCTAGAAGAAAATACAAACTCCTCTAAATAGCATGGATACACACACACACACACACACACACACACAAGACCACATGGTTAAAACAATCAGGTAAGCAGACAAAACTTCAAGCAAAAGACAAAATACATGACAAAATGACATGAGAGGACCAGGGCCAAATATATCTGTCATCACTAGATGCAATATGGCTTCATTTACCTATTAAAAGATGAAGACTTTCACATGAGATCACAGACTAGAACCAATTCTATACTGTGAGCAATATACTTTTTAAAAATAAGCATTTTAGAAAAATGAAGATGAAAGGATGGAACAAGGTATACCAGGAGAAGGAAAACAACAACAACAACAAAAAAAATCAGTGATAAGGATCTTAGAATCAGAAAAAAGTGGTATTCAGATTTAAAATACTCATGAATTGAGAAAAGACAGTATGTTTTAAAATGCTAAAAAGATGCCAATTCACAACAAGTACATCAGAATTACAACCATTTGTGTACCAAACAATATAATAATACTGCATTTTGAACATTCAAGAGTTCCCAGGGGAAATAATCAGCAAACAACCAGCAGTAGGGCACTTTAGCCACCTCGCTTATTCAATGACAGATGAAGTAGTAAAAAATAAGGACACAATTGGCACAAATAATATAATTAATAAGGGATATCAAATAATACAATTCAAGTTTTATGCATTGAAAATAAAGATTATACTTTGTCTTCAAGAATCCACATGACATTCACAAATGTGATCATATATTGTCCAAAAAAGGAAACTGTTTAATTTCTCCTTTCCAAAAAGGATAGTCTACATTTTCTGATCACAGTATAATAACTAGCTATTATAGTTAGTTAACACAAAATCAGAAAAAGAAGCCAATTCCAATTGGAAATCTTGAAACTCTCGCTCTTAATTCCTGGGTTAAATGAAATACAAACCAAATTTACAGGTTGCCTAGAAAAATAATAATATAAAAGAACAAAATATCATAATCTATGGGCAACAGTAAAAACAGTGCTTAGAGGAAAATCTATAGCCTTAACTATTTATATCAATAGGAGGAAATAACAAAACTAAAAGAATTAAATATTCACACTAATTTAAAAAAACAAAATATATTTAAGAAAACTATTGAAGAATAATTTATAAAGGTAAAAGGTGCACCAATTGAGTTAGAAAATACAAAAGTGGTAGAATCAATATATCTAAATGTTTTCAGGGTGCCTGGGTGGCTCAGCTGGCTAAGTGTCAAACTCTTGGTTTGGGCTCAAGTCATGATCTCAGAGTCCTGGAATCAGGCCCTGCATTAGGTGCCCCTACTCAGCCCAGCCGGAAGTCTGTTTGTCTCCCTCTCTCTCTCCTCTGTCCCTCCCCCTGCTCACACCCTCTTTTTCACTCTAAAATAAATAAATAAATACTTAAAAAATAAAAGTTATGTTTTAAAAAATTAAGTGTAAAACATTAGATTATCATATAAAAAAAGAGGAAGATAATTGTAGATACATATGGCTAAAAATGATAAGCAGAAAGTAAGCATAGAGAATGAGAAGAATACAATTTTAAATCCACACAGATACATTTGAAACAAGAAGGATAGACTAAAGGAAGAGGTAGTTGCCTAAAATAAGTTTTAAAAAGAGACAAAATCAAAACTTACCCATTTTTACAGAGATAGAAAAAGCAGACTTCAGCCCCCTTCAGAAAAACCAAGCACTAGGTCTAAATACTTTCACAGAAAAATCATTCCATTCCCTTAAAGGGTAGAGAATTCCAGTGCTAAATAAATTGTTCAAGAGTATATAAAAAGAAAAAAAATAGTTAGCAATAAGATTCCAGCCCTGCATTATAAGTAAAACTCAAGGCTAATGGGATTTCATTTGAGAACTCAAGGACTGGACCATTCAATGTTAAGAAATGAAAGGTATACATTTCCAAAAGCCAGCTTGTTGATTATTGGAGAAATACTAGAATCACTCTTATTAAGGTCAGGAACAAAGTTAAGGAATCCAAATGCCATTATTATATTATTGGATTGGATTATTAGCCAGTTCAATTAAATAAGAGATAGTGGAGATATAAAAACTGGAATGAGAGCAATTAAATTATTTACAGATGATAGGACCGAATACATGGAGTTCTCAAAAGGAACAACCGAAAAAAATAACTGCTATGAACAAGATTCTGTAAGGTGGCAGAGAACAAAATTAGCATGCCTAAATCCATGGCCTTCACAATACAAACAGCTCATTAGTAGAGGTAATGAGAGAAAAGACTCATTTATAATTATGTATAAAGAAGAAAAAACTTTTAGGTATAAAGCTAACAACAAAATGTGAGATTTCTATAATGGGCATAAAGTAAAATTTAAGTAAAATAAATGACATATTGTGTCCTTGAATAGGAAAACTCATAAAGGCCATAAAGGTTACAATTCTCTTCAATTTATAAATTAACCATATCTCAATATAAAAGCATATGCATATTTTTTTGTTTTATTTTATCTATATACATATATATACATACACACACACATATATATACCCTTTGTTAAACTAAAGGAACTGATTTAAAGTTTATATATTTAAAAAAATGGGATAAGTCAAGAAAACTTTGAAAGAAAGAGCAATAAGGGAGAACTAGCCCTCCTCAATTCTGAAATCTATTGCAGATTTAACAATTTAAAAATGTGCATGGAAAAAAAATGTGCATGGACAGACAGACCAACACAACAGAATAAAAGTCCAGATATAGACCCCCAACATTTGGGAATTTAGAATGTCATACTAGTGGCTTAAATGGGAAATGATGGCCCTATATAAACATTGTTATTGAGATAACTAGGAAGCCATGTGGAAACATATAAAAATCGGATTAATATTTCATAAGACTACACAGGGATGAAGATCACGTGTTAAAAAATTAATGTAAAAAATAAAAAACATATTGGTACCAACAGAAAATATGGGAATTACTTTATAACCTTAAGAATGTGAAAGCCTCTTTTCTGAGACTCCAAACATGGAAACCATACACAACAGTTTGACAATTCCACTTGAGGAAAGCAAAGCTAAAAAGCAAATTCAAAAGACAAACAAAATGGGGGGATGGGGGCCTACATCATAGAGAGTTAGTCTTTCCAGTAGAAATGAATTAAAAAATAAAACCAGCAAACCAGTACTGTACAAACCAGTACAACATATTGTACAAAAACAATGTTTTTGTTTATATATACAAAACATATATAAATGGAAAGTTCATGGAAAAGAATTTAAAATTACTCTAAAACATATAAAAAGACATACAACCACAACAATAATAAGAGAAAGAAAATTAAATGGCACTGAAATGCCATTTTTCACATATCATATTGGTAAATTTCCAAAAGTCCAACAACATACTCTGTTGGTAAGGTGTGGGGAAACACTTTCATTCATGGAGGACAAGCTGTAAATTTGTATACTAGGGTATATACACAGGGCATTTTGGCAATATTTATTGAAGTTACAAATGCATATACTCCCTAACTTGGTAATTCCACTTTCTGAGAATGTATCTTACAGATATACCCAAATATGCATAAAAATAAAGCACAAAGAGGATTAACTGCAATATTACTTGTAATAGCAAACAGCAGAGGAAAGGTTAAATAAATATGGTATGTTCATGCAATTCAATATGACATAGCTGTAAAAAAGAAAGGATGAGGAAGTTCTCAATGTACTGATATAGAAAGATACTTGAGAATATCACCTTACACCAGTGAGAATGGCTAAAATTAACAAGTCAGGAAACAAATGTTGATGAGGAAATGGAGAAAGGGGAACCCTCTTGCACTGTTGGTGGGAATGCAATCTGGTGCAGCCTCTCTAGAAAACAGTAAGGAGGTTCCTCAAGAAGTGAAAAATAGAGCTACTCTTACCCTATGACCCTATGAATTGCACTACCGGCTATTTGCCCCAAAGATACAGATGTAGTGAAATGACAGGACACCCGCACCCCTATGTTCATAGCAGCAATGTCCACAATAGCCAAACTGTGAAGGAGTCACAATGTCCTTCGATAGATGACTGAATAAAGATATGATATATATATCATATAAAGATATGATACACACACACTGGAATATTATTCAGCCATCAGAAAGGATGAATACCTACCATTTACATTGTGGAGAGTATGATGCTTAATGAAACAAGTCAATTGCAGAAAGACAATTATAATATGGTTTCACTCATTTGTGGAATATAAGAAATAGTGAAATGGATCATAAGGGAAGAGTGGGGGGAACTGAGGGAGGAAAAATTAGAGACAAAGACAAACCATGAGAGACTCTTAACTCTGGGAAACAAAGGGTTGCAGAAGGGGAGGTGGGCGGGGGGATGGGGTACCTCAGCGATGGGCACTGAGGGCACATGATATGTGAAGAGCACTGGGTGTTATACTATACGTTGGTAAATTGAATTTAAATTAATAAAAAAGACACCTGAGATGTATTAAATGAAAAAAGAATTCAGAATTATATATACAGCATGCTGCTAAGTGTTTAAAAGGATGTACAATGAGAATACAGACTCCTATTTGTTTGTATGTGTATAAGAAAATTCCGGAAGCATGCAAAACCATTAACTACACGGTTTCTTGGACAGGACAGAAATGAGAAGAAGCATTAATTGCCCTTTTTTTTTTTTTTTGCTTTGGCAATCATGTTATTATGTATTCAAAAATTAAAGAAATTGAACTAAAAACTAGCAATCTCCCATCATAATATCTAGGAGAGAGAATTATGAATGCAATATTCCCCAAGACCCAAACACATCTGTCCATCCAGTCTCTCACACCTTGTTAGTTTTGGAACACTCCTATTAGCTGAGCAGGCAGTGGCAATTGAATTTTTAAAACATATTTACAAACTCCTGTGTGATTGGAGAGCACCTGTCCCATATCTCCTTTCAATCTGCCCAGGGCAGTGATTGAGGTCGCCTAGAGAACAGGGAACATTAACTCTGCTACAAACTGGAGGACCTCTGACCCCAAAGGATTATTGGCATTTGCTCCACTTGTACTACTCTGGCTGTCTTTAAGCCCTTTGGGGCAGGCCAGCTGGTTCAGACTCCTCCCGGAAACCAACCTTCATTAGAGGGATACTAATGACTTAATTGATCTACAAAGACCTAAGTTTTGTAGTGCCTTAGAGAAAAGAGCCAGCGGTCTGGCTTACTGGAGTTCTGAAGTTCTATAAATTCAAATAGGTCTCTCTTTCTTTAGGGATGCTTTAGCTTGAAAGGTCATAGTCTATAAGGCATGTTCCCTGTTGATCCACCTTTCACTGTTAGCCAGACTTCCCTTTGCACAAATGTGGTTTGAGCTAGTCCCCCTTGATTTAAACACACAAATGCCTGAGAAGGGAAGGGAGAAGCCTCTTTAGGTAGCATATGTATTTTATGTCAGGCTAAACAATGCAAACTGCACTCTGCCATAGAGTCCCCGTGAATCAATGCAGAGTTGCTCACTTATTGGTCAGTGTGTCACTCTCCATTAATGGGAAAAAGAGCCCTTGTTTTTCATACTTGGAACACCTCAAGGCACTTTGTAAGGGAAAAAGATTCTTGCTATATAGAGGTTTAGTTCTGTCAAGTACAACAAATTCAAAAGAAGAGGAGGAAGAGGGGAAAGAAGGAGGAGGAGAAGGAGATGCAGTGAATGGATAGGAAGAGGAGGAGAAGGAGGGGACACAGAGTATGGAGAGCTAAGCACATATAAGAAATTAGCCCTTATTATTGGGGACTGTGTATGTACCCTGATATACCATCTTCCTTAAATGAATACCTTGTTGCCCCACCTCCCGGGAATGCTATCAGTAGGTGGCCTGCAGATATCCACCTCTTTGAGGTTAGCCTGGGTTGCAGTGGCCCTTCTTGCCCAAGATCACCCCCCCTTTGGGAAGAGCCCATCTATAGAGATTGATCATTGCAGGAGCCCCAGAGCCTGGCCTTCTCAGCCCAATTTGGAACATTTCCCAAGGGCTATTCTAGCTCCAGGGCTGTTTGTGAGGTTGGCTGAAGCTGCCATCGTGCCTCGGGCAGTTTACTTTCTTTCTCTGCCCCATGTCTCTTCCTTCCTCTCCCTTCCACATGTGTTCATCTCTGGACACTCCTTAATAAACATCGTGCATGCTAAACTCAGTCTAGGAATCTGTTGCTCAGGGAGCCTACACTGTAACAGAGGACGTTACATGTTGAGCATCTTCACCTTCCTCTCTTAGTCTGAGTGCTCTGTTTCAGGTCTTATCATCTCTCTTACTTTGCAAATGAGGAAACAAAGCCCCAGGAGGTTAACTAAATGAGTCCACTCTGGAACTAAGATTTAAACCTACAAATACGAAAAAATATGAAACACACCTATTTTTTGCATTCCATCACATTGCCCTCTAGAGAGAACCAGACATCATTCCAAACTTTCTGAACAGGCATTTCACTACAAAACACCACTTGTTTGCTGTTCTTTAGCAGAAAGCAGCAGAGCCCACATTATTGAAAATTTCTGTTAGGCTGAGTCTTCTACAATTACCTACCAGGTTAAGTCATGGCTCTAGCTTCAGTACCAAGGTAAAACCATTCAACCTAAAAGCTGTGATACATGTACTGATTCCTGTTTCTTTACAACTGGGATCGACCAAAATGTAATACCAACGGAATAATCAACATATCTCCAACATAGAGCATCTGTCTCTACATAAGAAATAAGTTTAGGTTTCAAGGGTTATTATTGCCAAAGAAACTGATGAAGATGTTCTAGACATTTATTTTTCTAATGGACAATTGCTTTAGCTCACAAACAGATAATAATAGGAGAAGGGGGGCATAGAACACTGATGTTATTTTTGTAGTCCTAAATTGAGCAAAAGCAATGAGCAGAAATCATTTCACTTTCAGTGGAATGAACTGATAGGACAGTGAAGTTCTAGAATCTTTTAGAGAAAGGCCTGAATTTTAAGACACTACTGCACTCTGACATGCTACTTAACCATCTCCACTTACCCAAGAATGGGACTGGATGGAAAATAAGTATTTGAACATTTGAAGGAGGAATGTTAGAAGAAAGAGAAATAAAGATGAATATATATATATGAAATATGTATATATTTTATCTATCAATCCCTTGTTAAATCTTTCCTGATTTAGTCCTATGAAGTAAACAGTTGTTTAGAACCAGGTTTCATAATGAAATACACTGTATATTTGTGTTGTGTTTTTATATATTGGTTTGCCCTATTTATCACTTTATGATTGCATACAGTACCTTGGAATGTAAATATTAATTTATTGACAGAATTATATTTTATATTATTAAATAGCGTTAAATTTAAAATAATCCCTAGGTGCTGCCAGCAGGATAGGTTTCTTATAATCAAATGACTAAATGGGAGGTCAAATTATTTTGTAGAATTTGCACCCATAGTGCTACGATTTGGTGGCAAGAATGTTATCAGCAGAGCCATTAGTGCCACAATAACCTCTGTCTTTGCACATTTGCAAATTACAGATTCACATCCTTGCTCTGATTAGCTCCTGAAGTGCTGAACAAGAACTTGTAATTATGCACTGCAGTCCACTCTCCTGACAGACTGACATTACAATTTGTATCCAAGCCCATATAGCTACAGAATATAAAAGTACTATTGAATGAAATTAGTTCATTTGGATCCACTTGCATTAATGGAATGTGTCATTTATATTGCAAAATTGGTTTTGTCTTTTATTCACTGCTGCGCTCAGCCTCCAGTGCTAAGGACAGATGATTACCTCAATGTACCAGACTGAACAATTGCTCTCTCTTGGAGCTCATGGCATAGGGTAGATTAGTGGGTAGTGAAATGTTCTTGGAGTCAGAAAATCTGATGTCCTGTCCTGAAAGCACCATCAACTCTTTTGGTGATACAAGACAGGACTTCTCGTATCTAGATACATGAAACAAACATCCATCACTGCAAGAATCAAGAAACACATCAGATTCCAATGAAACTGTCAGATTACAAAAGATGACTTCAGCCCTTGCCCTGAAATGCAACTAATCCTGGCTAGCCTTAACTAGATCCCTTTTCTCAAGAGACTATTTTGACAGTAGTATCATTTAATTTTAATTCGCTTAGGGTGAACCCCCTGAAAACATCTTTGACAAATGGAAAAGAAGCTCTGGTTTATCTTCACATGTTTTCTACTGATATGTGTTTTTGTTTGGTCAGGGCAACTGGAACTTCAGCTCCCTGAGGACTGTGCTGGAGGTGGGTGGACCCTACATCTCTGAGCACTGCATACCCAATAACAGGTGAAGGCTGGAGGGGAGCTATAGCAGAACCCTGGGCTTTCCATGGATGTCTTCATTTATCCATGTGAAGGGTTCTCTATTTTGGTTTTTAAAACCTTCAGTTCATATAAATAAATAAGTAAATAAATAAATAAATAAATAAATCCTTCAGTCCACTGACTGAGTCTCAGACACACTCAATTTTGCTCTAATTTTTATTTTGGACCATCCCTTCTCTTCAAAGAAGAAATTCAGTTCTCTGAAGATCTAATTAAGTCAACAATGGATCTAATGGTCATACTGAGCTGATTATAAATTTACACCATTTTTTAAACATCCCTTTTGACTAGAATGACAGCATGTCTCGTAAAAATGGGTTATTTTATAAAGAATCTGATAGTATTTATCTCTAAAAAGATATGTCCAAATAGCCCTAAGATATGGTCACTGGAAATCACAGGATGCTGGAAAATATAAAACCATTTGAATTAGGTATTATTTGTCCCATTTAACAGATGAATAAACTGAACTCTCAAGAGCTTCAGAAATTTGTTCAAGATCACATAGTTCATAAGTAGCAGAGCATAAAACGGAGCCCAAAGCTGGCTGAATTCAACACAGGGGCTTTTTTTTTTCTTTTTTAAGATTTTACTTATTTATTTGAGAGAGAGGGAATGAGGCAGGATGGGGGCAGAAGGAGAGGGATAAGCAGGCTCCTTGCTGCGCAGGGAGCCCCAGACACAGGGCTCATTCTCAGGACCTTGGGATCTTGACCTAAGCGGAAGGCAGAAGCATAAGCAACTGAGCCACCCAGGTGCCCCAAAGTCAGGACTCTTAATTACTCTCTAAGGTATGCTGATGACAAAATATTTGCTTACTCTAATACAGTGATAAAGAACCCAAAAAATGAAGTCTCTGAGTCACAAATCTAAGTGAATGTGCATGGGCCCAGGCATCTCAACAAAACATCACAAATCTCTCAAGAGACAGAGGGATGGGGTTGATTTTCTCTTCTGTAGTTCTATAGTGCCTGCTTTGTGCTTTAGAGAATGAAGACTAGGGTATAATAGCCACACTAGAGGCAGCTCTTTACTCCCAAACAAAGACTTAGTTTATAAACCCAGGGATGCAAAGTAATGCTGGGGTGTGTTTCTGGGCTTTGACTGAGCAAGGTCAGTTAAGATAATCAAAACAGGGCAGGTCTTAAGCAGTTAGATACTACATGGCTAGGCCCCCATAGCAGGTGGAAATCTTGATCTCTTCTCTTCTTCCTCTTCCTGGTAGATTATTAAATACAGAACAGATATTTGTATTCAGAGAAACCATTTGCTTCCATCTGCAAGAATTTTGCATGGGGAACACTTCCCAACTCACTAATTTCTTTTGGTTGTTTGTTTTAGATTTTATTTTAAAATAATTTTAGATACATGGATGTTGCAAAGTACTACAGAGCGATTCTGTGTACCTTTCATCAACTTGCCAATTGCAAGCAACACCAAACAGATAAGAATCACATGAAACTTAAAGAGATAGATAGATAGATGATAGATAGATAGATAGATAGATAGATAGATAGATAGATAGATAGGGCTAATCTAGGAATGAATGCCTTGAAAAGAAACAAAGCTGATTCTTCTGAAGTCTGTTCTATTCTTCTCTCCCTATAGCTCAGTGTCATTTTCCCTTCCAGGTTAGCTTTGGTTTTAAAAGCCCAGGACTATAGGAATGATTATCCTTGTATTTTTAGCTGTTCACAGAACCAGAAGGTATCTTCAGAATTTGGTTTTCCTTTTTAGAAATGTGACTCTATTAGAGCTTTTATATCTTTCAGCTTGATGCCCTGAACTTTTATACCCTTGGGACTATATCATAGAACATCATGGAAGAATTAACCACAGAAAGTCAACTATTGGAGTTTCAAAGACTGGGTGGGAGTAGTTGGAAAGTATGTTTTTCTACAGCTGACATATAAATAAGCAGCTTGGATCCTCTCAGGCTTTCTCCTCTTAGGAGATCTTGGTGGTAGGAGAAGTCTGGAAATGGAAGAGTGATTGATGCACTCTCCAAAGCAAATTAAACATGTGGACTAAAGTTTCATACTAGAGCTTTCCCTCAGACTTTCTCCCAGAAGATATGCTAAGGGGCGTCTTAAAGGATGACTGGAACCAGAAAGAGAAATGTCAAACTGGAAGACTAAGAAGAGGGAAAGCATTCAATACTACATAACTTTGCTAGAGGAGTAGAGAAAAGGGGGCCAGAAAGGACAAAAATTCAAAATGACAGCAAAGTTTCAAAATGCCATATAATGAGGGCCATGGGGTATTACAGGAATGAGATTTGTTTGTAACAAGTTCAAGATGGTCTCATCTTATTCTGGACCCAATTCTAAAGATGATCATATGAATTAAGGTTGATATTTGTGAAGCCTAGCAAATACAGTTCCTGAGCGTTTGTTTTGACAGCATTGTTACTAGCTCTTGGCCAATAAGGGCCACTTTTCTCTTGAGATGTTTGATAACTCTTCACAGCTTTGTGTGAAGAAGTATGTTCAGATAAAATGGTGATTCACTGATTAGGGAAGAAAGAGTCCTATTTTTTCAGTGACTTACTGTGGTGGATAGGCCCCAATGATTACTGTGGTAATCAAGCTCTCTGGTATTCACTTCCTTCCATAATCACTTCCCCTTGGGTATGGATGGATAGAACCTGTAATTTGTTTATAATCAATATTGAAAAAGTGATGGGATGTTATTCTTGTGATTATCTTACATTATATAAGACTATCTTGCTAGGAGTCTATTGCTGGCTTTGAAGAAGCAAATTACCATGAATTCTTGGTTCTTTGAAGAACCAAGCTGCCACAAGGAAATAAAATCTGCTAATAACTTGGATGAGCTTGGAAGCAGACCCTTCCCCAGATGAGCTTCCAGATGAGATGCCAGCCCTAATATCTTGAGTACAACCTTGCAGGGGGCAAAGTTAAACTGTGCCCACCCTTCTGACCTATAGAAACTGTGAGATAAGAAACACGAATTGTTTTAAATTTGTGCTAATTTATTACACATCAATAGAAAATTAACATATGTACCAAGTACTCAATTTGCCCAGACTTCCATAGTACATGTTGTGGGGCATAAGAAAGTAATAGGAAACATCTCCTCAGAGAGCATTTAAACTTACAGGAAAGACAAAGTACAAACCAGAAAGACTTTGAAAACTATGTCAGATAATATATAAAAGTGGTTAGCTCTTTATTATAACCAATTTCTCTTCTTCTTGTGCACATCCTAGACAACATTTCCCAGCCTCCAGTGAAATTTCAGGTGGCCACGTGGCTGAATTTATCTAGTGCATTCAATGAAATTAATGTGAAATACTTTCAGGTCTAGCTCATAAAATCCTTCCATATGAAGGTATTCATGTTCTCTCACTTTCTAAATACTGGACTTAGACCCATAAAGCCCCTGGAAGTAATGCTGAAGATAATAGCATCACTATTGGCCAAGTTGAAGAATGGCAGTATTAGGGGAGAACCCCTCACTTCTTGCCTACTGGAACTATATTGGGCTGTATATATGAATGAGATAAATGTCTTTTATTTTTGAGCAATTAATGCTTTGGGGACCTATTTGTTATAGCAGCAATATTCTTCCCTATTACTCACATCTTCCTTTTAATGTAATATGATATTGTGAAGTGGATTAAATATTATGAACACAAACAAATCAAAGTGATAATAATTTTACTTTCTGCTCTTCAAACTCCAAAGATAAAGATATATCCTACAGGGAAAGAGGAAGAAAAATGGGTTATATGTCCTCTTGCAAATTCCTAATTTGTAAATCACATAAACCATCATTTTCAATTTGAAACAGTTTATATTTTGTCATGAAACATTACAAATGTGTAACAGTATTTTTTTTTAACTCTACTTTTGGTTGCAAAAAGGTTAAATGATCTGTGGACACCTAGAAAAGGGCAAAATTCAGGTTGAAAAGTTCTAGTATCCCAAATCCTATCTATAGTAACAAGGAGAAATAAAATAATGATTCATGAGTTGAATTAATTCTGGTAGACTTCATGGAGAGGTAAGTTCATAACTTGGTTTGGAATAAACTTACATGAGCCAGTACAAGCAAACAAAGGACTCTTTTGGACTGTGAATGAATGAGCACAGGTCATTGAGAGAATAGCAATCTGGCTTGGATGGACACAGTGGATCACAATGAGGAGTAAGGAGTGTAGAGATGGAAAGGGATCAGTTGTCTTAAGTATTTAGAGTACACACTTGGTTCTTCACCTAATAGAGAAGCCAATTTAGAATCTTTCCAGAGAGGCAATGGAATAGAAAAGTATCTTGAAACAATTGACGGGGTACCTACCCAATAGACAAGAGCATTATAGCAGAATCATACAGAAGATAGATCCACTAGGAGGCTGTTATAGAATTCCAAAAGTGAGATTAAGAGAGTCTAGATTAGACTAGTATCTATGGAAATAGTAGTTTCATATTTACAAAGAAAATGGAGTTAGAGAAAAACAGGCTAGTAGAGAAGATTGCCCTGGAAAAAAGATATTTTTTAATTAATAGAATGAATGAAGTAGAGAAAAAGAGAGCAAAGGAGAATACAGGCCCCTTGAGAAGTTCCAGGTGCTAGGAAATAGGTACACTGATTAATTCACTTCTCCCAACCACAATGACTGAGTATGTCCTATGTTCCAGGCAGCCTGTGAGAAACAGGGAATTCAAAGAAGAGAAAGACTTCGCTTACCCCTTGAAGATCTTTGAATGGGCTAGAGTGGCAGGGAGCTGTCATGGGGATATCAGTAAAGTATCATGGGAAAACAGAAGGCAGAACATCTGACTTTGCTCATGGGCATCTGAGAAGGCGTATCAGAGCAGGTGACATTTCTATTAGGCTATAAAGGACTAGTCACATTTTCCAGGTGAAGGATAAAGGGAAGGGTATTCCTGGCCAAGGAACAACAACTGCAAAGCAGAGAAATATGAAAGAAGTCAGTTGCCTCCTTACTGGTAATTAGATCACTGTATACGGAGGTTAGGATGTGTCAAATGATGGGACAGAGAGAAATCGGAGAGTTAGATTTGCTTTAAGAAGCCCCGTAAATCATATTTATGCTATATCAGTGAGGTTTTGGGATTTGTTTCCAAATGGTGTTTCAATTTTTTCATAGGCAAACTAGGATCTATTACCTTTGGAAAACTTCTATATACCTACCATGTACATCCAGAAACAAAGTATGTAAAACAAAAGTCAACTAAGGGGAAGAATTAAACTGGATGTAATAAAATATAGGGAAAAATCAGAAAGAGATAAGTAACCATAAAATATCACAGAAGAAATGTATATACTGTTTGTCAAGTGAAAACCCGGTCACTTGAACTCTGAAGAGCTATGATTACAAATAAGAAAACTTAAACAAATCGCCCAGCCACCAAAACCCTTGAATATCATGTCACTCATCTGGGTGGACTCTTTGATCATTTAAAAGGAAAGAAGGAAGTAGTTCCATTCAGCTTATTTCACTGCTCCTACCTGATTCATTCTTTTATACCACAAGCCAGTCAGTCACCGAAAATCTGAGGCATGAACATGTGAGAGCTTGCAGTGAAGGGAACTGAGAAAGAAAAAGTAAGAATGATGGTGGCAGTGTACAGAGAAGATTTGAAAACCAAGGTGATTACCTTAATGAGGGTAGGGAAACAAAGATCTAGTCCCTTTTTGGGTAAGATGATGGAGACCAAACTAAGTAAAAGGCAGATACACACTCAGCTCTTTTTTTCTCTTGAGTCTTAACCAAAAGAAAAGAGAGCTCAGGCCAATTTCACAGAACACAGAGAGCTTCGGTTGATGTTAAAAATGAGTGGTTGCAGGGGGCACCTGGGTGTCTCAGTGGTTGAGCATCTGCCTTCAGCTCAGGTCATGATTCCAGAATCCTGGGATTGGGCTCCCCACAGGGGGCCTGCTTCCCCCTCTGCCTGTGTCTCTGCCTCTCTCTGTCTGTCTCTCATGAATAAATAAAATCTTAAAAAAATATATGTTGCAAAGAATGAAAGAGAGAAAGATGGACAACTACTTCCATCTCGTGTCCTTTCTTACTTAAAGACAAAGGGTTTGTCTTTCTAAGACTTTAAGGGCTTTCTAAGACTTCTAACTACTCTAAGAACTCTAAAGACGGGCATCAAAGTCCCCCTACAGGCAGAATAGGCTCAGATAAGAAAAAGGGCACTTCACACTCTGCACTCTGAGTGCCCTCTCTTTCCACCTGTTAGGGAAGTAGAGGACAGCCTGCATGATACTACTGCCTACTAGTGAGGTCACCTTTCCATTTGAGGAGAAGATAGTGGACATTTCAGCAGGCTTTTCAAAGAGGATTTTAAAAGGTAGTCTCCCCCCAAATAGCTTCTCTTCCCTCTGTTCTCTCACTTTCAAAGTGTCAGTTCCTTGAGTTGCCTGAGCCACACTTGAAATTGGTCAATAAGTACCATTCACTGAGTACACAGGAATCAAATCCTATGGGGAAAGGCAAAGAAAGACAATGTCCTTGTTTTCACAGACCTCTTTTCTCAGAATCCCCAGATATTAGATCAAATATATATTTGAAGATACCATCTAGGCCTTTGCCTTTACAACTTAAAACAAAGCAAAACAGTATTAGACTGTTTTCCCAAACAAATTCTCAATGTAATTTCAAAACACCAAACAGATAAAAGTAGAAGGAGGGGAATTCTGAGCCTCACCATCTGACCAGCTCACCCTCTCCCAACTCTACTCCTATCTCCAGTGACCTCCCAGGCTCTTCTACTGAACCCAGAGTCTCAGAGAACACAGTTTTAAAATCACTAATGAAGTATAATCTGGTTGTTTTGTTTTGTTTTGCTTTTTCCTAAAGAGGAAACTGGCTTGGAGAGGAGGCTGATTATGGAGTGGTGATGACCTAGAGATTTTATCGGGCCTGGAATCAGGAGATTTAGTCCAAACTGTCTCTCCAATTAACCATTTGACTTTGGCAAGTCCCTTAATGGCCTCTATTCCTTTATTTTTATAACTTTCGGTTTGTAATGCATTCCCTCCAATGGCCCTTCCATCTGTAATATTTTAGAAGTCTTTTACTTTTTCTATCCTTAGCTTCTGTCAAAGTGGACTTCACAATGTGAAACATTCAAATGCTTTGGGAATAAGGTTGGTTGAGCTTAACTATTGAGACAGCTTTGTTTACAAATGTCATGAGGTCAACATACGCTGTCATAAGATCGACAAAGGAGGGATAGACTGGTGGCCTACTCATTCAGCTTAATAATAAAAACAGAAAGACAACTTCATCACAAAATAGCCCTACATGGGTTTTGGTCTTTCACCAAAGGCAGTGGGCATTGGGAAAATTCAATGTGGGAGGTACTCTGAGCATTTTTTAAAAATCTCAGTTTAATCAAAGACTCTTAGGCATTACCCCAATCAGGAACACATGAGATGTATAAAAACCTACTGAATATTATTAGCATCAGGCTTTCCAGTCTTTCCTTGATGATCAAATCACCTAGAGCTCTTGTTAAATACATAGATCCCAAGACCTGTGAAGACCTTTGAGTACTAGGTTTGAGGCATATTTTTATTGTCTGCCACAATTGATTTTGATTATCAGGCAAGTATGGTAAACATGATGTTGGTGCAAACCCTCTCTGTCTTTCACTACTTTTGCAAAAACAAAAAACAAAAACAAAAAAGACCAATATAAATTGAATGTATCAATCATGCTGGGAATCAAAGCTTTAGTGATTGCCAGCAATTACTGGCAACAGGTGCAAGAAAACCACAAATGGCTTTATCAAGATATCTTAAGAGAAGTTCCTTTGTAACTGAAGCACACATGTGGTACATATTCAGTTTGAGGATATATGTATTTTTAATATCTTCTCTGCCATTTGACTGCATATAATTGACCTCACTGCAACCTACAGAGGAGGGAGATTTAGAAGCAAACCAGTATGACAGGGAAATGGCCCAATTATGCTGAGCCTTGATGTTCTCTTAGCAAAGCAGACACAGACAGCATGCTAAGACACAAAGGGGAGTGGGAGGCATTGGGAGAGTGTAGTTAGATGAGGGAGATGAAAGGACAGCAATTATTCTAATCATCTACGGAGAGGGTACAGTAATGTTTCCTATAATTGCTGAGTGATGCATGAAGTCAATAATTTTAACTGGCCTTTAAAATTTTTTTTTTCTAGAATGAAAACTAATTTTGCTTTTCATCCCTTGGGCTAGTGAAAAGTATTAATCACTCCCCCATTAAACAGCAGCCAGCCAAGTCTGTTTCGAAATTCCTCACTCAAGATGAAGAAAAAGACCATTGATTACCAGAGACTCATGTCCAGTTTTGAATGCTATCTGTTTTGTTTGGACGAATGGTCATTAGACTCTGTATTGATTCTCATATTTTGTTATTTTTTTCTCTTCTTTTTCTCCAGATCCAATGTCTGCTAAACTCAATTTCCAAGATTTTGGAAAACTGACCATAAGAAAAATCCCTCTCTGATAACTTGAAGATAAATGCTTATAAACTAACTTTCTAGTAAGCAGAAATAGGAGCACCTTTCTTTGCATTCTCAAAAAAAAAAAAAATCATGTAAGTATAGATATACAACTGCTACTAAAAACAAAAACACTTTTGCATTGCATTAGTTATTTACATGATCCTCCCTCCAATACACACACATATTCACACATGCAGTTGGCTAACATAACTACCAGAATACCAAATATAGGGGGTCTGGAAAGAAAACCCTCCATAGATGCCTAATGAGTGAAGAAAGAATGAAGGAGTGAGTGAATGAACCAATTAATCACCGCCATTACTTTGTTCCTAGAAGCAAAGTTTCCTTTTGACATTTGTGCCCTTGATGAGGGAGACTGATATAATGGAAGACAGGTTGTCAGAATCGTATTGGTCATCGTCTCTAGACTCTATACACATGTCAAAAAAGAATTCATCCTTTCAATCCCTTAGTCCATCCTTTAATGACTATATTAAGCATCTACTATGAACCAGGCACTATTTTAGGATGCTGAGGTCAGAACAGTGACTTAGTGAAATCAGACCACCTGAGTTTAAGCCCTGATTACTACTTACATGAACTTGGATCCTTTATTTAGCGCTCCTGGGCCTTCTCTCCCACTGGTAATATGGTCCCTCCAATATGAGGTTAGAGTGGTGAGTATGTAAATGAATTAGTACAGGCAGACTGTATAGAACAGTGTCTGGCACCTGGGAAGGGATCAGTTAATATCAGCTGCTATTATTATTAGCACTATTCCCCCTCCCTTACAAGGCCGTAACTCCTAGAGGGTTTCATCCACCGTTGAATCTCTAGGGCTAGCCCAGGGCCTAACATTGGTTTGGTACTTAAGAGATGTTAGTTGAATAATTGGAATTCTACTTGAAGCCCCATAGTCAATCCTGTAAACAAATTTACTAACACAGTTTTAGCCCTAATTTTAACTCATTCCAAAATCAACATTTGGGTTAAGGAACACTGCTCATTAGGCCCATCAATCCAAACACAGTATAATTATAGCAAAGGCTGTTTTATCCACTGCTCTGTAACTGGAGCTTCCTATTCACTAGCACTTTCCCAAATTCCCACAATAATCACTGATGTTCGTAATGACAGCCCTAAGGCAGTGCAAAATCCTTTCGGAAAACCAAGAATGATTACACTATGTTCTGTCTAGCTGAAGGCATTTCATTGCTTTCTTGGTCTTTGAAAATATGTAATCCCTGGTTGTTATCCATGGGGAATTTCTTTTCACCAGAGATCAGATTTCTTAGAGTACACTACCCTTTGATCTACTCAGGTAAGTGTTTACGCAAAAACAGACAACCAAGCTTGCCCATAGTCACATGTGTGTGTGACACATAATTAGGTCATAACCTGGTCCATAAGGGGAATAATAATCTTATTCTTTACCTTTCCTTTTTTTTTTTTTTTTTTTTTTTTTATTAGAAAACTCTCTGAGTCTGTCAAAGAAGCACTCCTTCCAGATCACTGGATCATGGAGATTGTTTCAAGGTAAAAAAAAATAAATAAATAAAGCTCGATGCTTTCCCTCAAGCTTTTTAAGTTTCAATTTACAGATTATCCCTTTCATTTTAGTATTTCACTAATTGATGCAGATGACACCTTTTAAACATAAAATGACTGCTTTCAACCCTAATCACTGTGTTTATGACTTTTTAATTTTTTTTGCACATACCAATTTAACGTTGGTAGGGTGGAATAACACTATTATTGTAAAGATCTCTATAGATTAGCTTAATTATTGAAAATACTGTTATCCAAATGGAAAATATTTTGGAAAAGTACACTGAATTATATAATCTGTGCAACTTCAGGCAATTTTCTTATTGACTAGGTGCTTCAGTTTTCTAATCTGTAAAATGGTATTAATAATCAGTCCTACTTCACAGAGTTGTAAAGATTACATGTAAAATGCTTAGGATAGCGCCTCATATATAGTGAACACTCAGTAAATTAGCTATTAATCATATAATTTGCCCTTCAAAATTTATATATCTTAGAAGAGTGTTGGGACTTTTGAGGGCCCTTTGTATTTATTATAAAGTTATCATTTCAGATTGCTAGCGGAGGTGGAGTTTACAAAAGAGAAGGAGAAGAGGGAGTGCTAACTGCAGCTGCCCCGCGTGCCTGCTGGTGTATTGAGATCCTGAATTCAGAACTTTGACTTAGCATGCTATTCTTGTTCCTTAGGGATAAGTAAAGTGCTCATTTATTCCTTCTTAACATATTTCTCTTTGAAGTGGAGGTGGTGTGCCTTTTTCTTTAGTGTAGGAAATCTCAGTTGCTTGGTAACAAAGCAGAAAATCAATGGCAAGCCTGGCCTTGGCAGTCCCAGTACGCTCCACACCCCAGCCCTCCATCCTAAAGAACACTCCTTGGCCACTGTGTCAGCTCGCAGATTCTCAAAGCACTAGACCCAGGTGGCAGGATGCCACTTAGAAAGCAGAATTAGAAAAAAAAAATTAAAAATAAATAAATAAATAAATAAATAAATAAATAAATAAAGCAGAATTAGGCTTCTTCTAAAAACTCTTTGTAGTAATGACTGAAGTAAGCAATGTCAACATGGAAGTTAGGAGTTCAGATTAAAAGCTAACTTACCAAAAAAAAAAAAAATAAAAAAAAAAAATAAATAAAAGCTAACTTACCAAGTCTCCATGTCCACCTTGTCACCTTATCCCTATTAGTCCCCCTGTCCCTCCTATGAGTATCAACAGAAATGCCTGGAACATTCTCCAGTGAGGCTAAACAGGGATAATGCCTGCGTTATTCTCTTTTCCAGATAGCTTGATCTCCCATATCTATCATAATTGGTCAAGCAAAGGGAAATATACACATAAACCGTGCAGTGCTTACAGCCAACACAAGCTACTCCCATGAACCCACACATTTACCACTGTCAGGGCCAGCTGCATGGTAAGGTCCTTGGTTCTTCCTACTCTAGCCACCCCCTCCTCCATACTGCTTGATGTTATTATTATCCAGGGTTGCACTTCACATTTCACAATCTTTTTTTAATGACTTATCTCATCTGATCCTTAAAGTAACTCCTTAAAAAACAGAGCAGGTGTTACCTCTATTACAAAACACAAGGAACCTCCTTATCTATAAAGTTTGGAGCTGAGATGCTAACTCAGACATTCTGATGCAGAATGCAGGAATTTTTCTACTGCTCTAAACTGATATCCTTCATTCATTTCTTCTGGACAATAATAGAGGTATACACTCATGTATATAACACTTGTCATGTGCCAATTGACTGTTTTATGTGCTTTTTGTACATTTTAATCTTCTTTGACCCTCCTTTTACAAATGCAGAAACTGAGGTACAAAGAATTAAGTGACTTCCTTAATGTCATAAAACTAGAGTAAGGATTCAAATCTAACCATTTGGGCTTCGGAGTCCGTTTCCAAGCCCCATTCTATATTTTGTCTTAACGATTAATGAGAGGGTAGTCTGGAGAAGCGAGAAGGGTGTTTCTGTATACTCTCTGGACTTAAGTGTGATATACATCCCTAACATGTGACCACATCAATACACTTACCTTGTGTGATGGAAAAGTATTCAGTGTATAAATTAGAATCAACAGCTAAGGAAGTGACTGATGCCCAAGTTTAGAGCGAAAAAGAAAGGTAGGAAGGATGGTATTGATCTAACAAATATACTTTTAGATAATTCTTTCAATTAAAAAGTATTTGTGGACTGTCACAGATTAGAGGATATTAAGGAGACATGAAAAATAAATGAGATGTGGTATCTTGGACTAAACCCTAGAACCTAAGAAGAACATTAGTTGAAAAACCAGGAAAATCTGAATAGAGTCTATAGCTAATAGTATTGTACAAAAACAAATTTCTTAGTTTCAATAAATATACCATGGCTATATAATGTGTTAATATTGGAGAAAGCTGAGAGAAGGGTATAAAGAAACTCTATATCATCTTTGCAACTTTTCTGTAAATCCAAAATTATTTCAAAACAAAGTTTTAAGAAATTATTTGTAGGTGAAGTGTACTTCAGACTACATTTATAAACTGTCCTTCCCCCAAATGACAACTTCAATCCCTATTTTTTCTAAATAATTGACTCTTTCTTATGTACAACTTTTCTTTTTAAAATATTTGTTTATTTTTTTTGAGAGACAGAATGAGCAGGGGGAGGGGCAAACAGACTCCCTGCTGAGCACAAAGCCCAACAGAGGGCCAGGGGCTGGATAGAGGCCAATTCCAGGACCCTGGGGTCAAGACCTGATCCAAAGCCAGACATTTAACTGACTGAGCCACCTAGCTGCTCTTCACATGTATGTCTCTTAAAGATTACCCTTTTTGGTTCCTTGCAGAAAAGATCCACCTTAATGATGTTCTCTTTGCTTCCTTCATGCAAGGCCTTTAAGAAAGATAGTTTTGGGGGATGATCATGTGTAATGAAACTGAAACTCACTTTTCCCTTCTGTTGCTCTCTGCATACAACCAGTTTTCAAGTTTCGGGGAGATTAGTTGAAATTTTGACAGAGTAGAAACAATCTCCTCAGTTCCCCTAAATGCGGCCATTTCTCAGATGAGATGGGAGGTTAATGAAGACAACAGAACCCATTACTTATTTTTTGTGTCAGAATATAAATTTTTTGATGGAAAGAAAGGTTCTGTTCTGTTTTAATGAGCTGTATTTTTTGGGGGAAGTCATTTTAGGCTCAAAAATAATCAAATCTCAAAGAAAAATCTAGTAAGAGAATAAATGCCAGATTTCAAGCATATATTTCATACATACTTGCTAACTTTGCAACTGGATTCCCCTTTGGTGCCTTCACTGAAGAAATATTTATTGAACACATATTGTGTATGCAAGGATGGAAAGGACCAGGACCCCGTCCTTAAGGACCATGTAATCTGGCTGAAGGAACTGAATAAGAAAGCAAATTATGACATTTTGACACTGTCCCTAGTATGAAGCTTTCTGTCATTCAATTCAATATAGATATTTCCATTAACTAATACAGACCTTGTGGAAAATTTTGTTGAAACACGATGCTAACACCTTAATTTCAAACTTGATAATAATCTATTCTGTTAAACTAAATTCCATTGGAGATTTTAAGAAATGAAGTGGCTCTGAGTTTACATTTTAATCCATCGTTTAATGTATCATTGATGGATGGAATAGCCACTTTTTACAGTCCAAGGAAGCATGATAGATCAGAGCTGGAGTAAAATCCACACTCATTCACCCCATGGTAGAGTGTATTTCAGGTTTTATTTATAGACTACCTTTAGAACAACTTCAAACCCTGATTTTCTTTTTCTTTTTTTTCTAAATATTTTCCTCGTTTCCATGTACACAGATATGCTGGAAAGGATACCTCATTTGCTCAAATGTTTCTGGAAGCTTGCCCACTAGAAGATTTTAGCATGCATCTCTCAAGAAGACATTGTTACCACGGTAGCTCTGTCCACTTCTGTAGGCATTGCTCTGGGCAAAGCCCTTCTGTAAATCTCTAAATCCATTTTGAATGTACAGCTTTCAAGCTTTCAGATTCTATTCTTTTGCCTTGAATTGTCTGTTGTACTCATTAATTACCTTTTTGTGAAAGAAAAAAAGAATTAAAAAAAGGAATCTCTCTCAATTTCCCTAAAGCCCCAGACCTTTCTTAGGATTCACCAAGAAAAGCAATTATCTTTTTGTACAGTATTGATCTGTCTGGACATTGCCTCTCAGTGGATCATCCATTTAGTTCTGGAATTTAAAAATCCTCACAATGCCAACCCCTGTGTTACCACCTGAATTAATGTCCATTCCTCACCTTTAGGCACCCACCATTGGTCAAGTTCACTATCATATTAAGATGTTTCACACTGAAATTTCACTCAGGAGGGAAAATACTTTGGTCTTCGTGTCGTACATGTGTTTGACATTTCTTGCTTGGCACCATTTAAAACCCTAAGCTTTGAATAACAACAAATCTCCAAAATTGGAAGTATGTTCTTTGGAAGGAAATACATGAAATTATTATTCATTGAAGTCTTGTAGAATTTATTGTATCACAGTACTTTCCATGTATGATTGATAAAAATATGTGTAGGAATATCTGGCCATAGAAAGCCAGATGTAAACTTCTGAGGCTTCATGTATTTCATGACACCACTAAATTCACTGAAGGTTTCATTGGTAAATATATTCCAGAAAATGATACATTAGCATTAACACTGAATATTTTGCAAACTCACTTTGAAAAGAGAGACACCATTGGAGAATAGGGACCTGCTGACAAATTCATTTTTTTTTCTCGACTTACTGATGCATAAAATTAGGTTTAGGGTAATTTTTCTAGCTGACCAGTTAGTTTTCTCAATATTAATATTAACTAAATATTAACACTAAGCTGCATTTTAATTGATTCTTCTGAAGTTTGGACAGAATACTCAGAGCCTCAAGAGCTGAGACTTTGGATATTCTCTCTGTGTTGGCAAAGCCAGTTTAACAACAGCAAAAAAAAGGGGGGGGGTTAACTTCCTGATGTGGGCTCTCTAGTTTAGTAGGTATACCAATAAGTACCAGGAGTTCATCTATGAGAAGGCAGGGTGATGCTCACTTATGACTGGTCTGACTCATATTTATTATGGTCAATGATTGCCAGTTGGTTATATCTACTGGATAATTGATTGTCTCCTAAAATAGAGACATCCATAATCTTAAGATGATATAAAAATGATAAAATTTTGACAGAAATAATATTTAAACTGAGTAAGATGCTTCTTAGTGCTCAAATATTCTCTCTACCTAAATTTACTCTTACTTAGGAGAAAATACATTACCTTTCTCAAATCAACTATTCTGTGGAAAATTCTGCCACTTGTCTGTCATGCTAATTGGCATTTGTAGATAGACTCATACTCTCCTCCCCAAAGACATGTAAAGTCATATCTTATCATAGTATATAAAGCCTCCTTGGCAAGATTTCAAGGGTTCTGCTAGCAGTATCTAATTTTCCCAGTAAACAGCAGTGGTTTCCCCAAAGCCTTGTGACTGCCTTTCTCTCTTGTTAGTAAAGGTAGGAACTCTGCAGGCACATGAGTGGAAAAGCTGATAAAACAATCTTTTGGTTTCATCTTATCACCTTCCACTCTAGAGGCCAATATGACATGAGTGTGCCATAGAACAGAATAGTGTGGAGGCTGAATGATTCAAGGGACAGATTGTATAGGCATTAGGAAGTCCCAGGAAGAAGAAAGAACCTGGATTTTGGCTCTAGGTACACCTGGATTTAAATCTGGTCTCAGCTGCTTTCAAGTGGCAGGAAGCTCGGCAAGTCACATAACCTTTGAATTTTGGATTTCCAATTGTTAAATGAGGATAATAGTTCCTAGCTTTGAGATCTTTGAGGGGATTACAGGGAAAACAAAACAAAACAAAAACAGGGACACACACTGCACACTCCTGCAGGCACCTACACACACACACTTCTGCACTCAGTGCTTTACAAATAGCAGGCATTTTTATAAGAAAACAGTCACTCTGAACATCTGGGTGGCTCAGTTAGTTAAGCATCTGATTTCGACTCAGGTCATGATTTCAGGGTCCTGGGATTGAGTCCCCCATCAGCGTCCCTGATCAGTGGGGAGCCTGCTTCTCCATCTCCCCCTACTCCTCCCCCCGCTCATGGTCTTTCCCCATCTCTCTCTCAAATAAATAATAAAAAAAATATTTTTTTAAAAAAGGAAAACAGTCCCTCTGTTTAAAGGGTGTTTTTAATTCTTTTTTTTTTTTAAGATTTTATTTATTTATTCATGAGACAGAGGCAGAGACATAGGTAGAGGGAGAAGCAGGCTCCCTGCAGGGAGCCTGATGTGGATTTTATCCCAGGACCCCAGGATCATGACCTGAGCCAAAGGCAGACACTCAACCACTGAGCCACCAGGTGCCCCGGATGTTTTTAATTCTAAGGAAGTATTTGAATTGGGTTTGAACCTCACTTGGGGGCTTTCTCATGAAAGGCAAATTATTAGGTATTTGAAGGGGCATCTCATTGCTTCTTAAGAAGGATCTTCCTTCCTCCCAGATTAACTTTCATCCCCACTCCAATTGGTGTCCACATTTGTGATTATCTGCATTAATCATGTAACACATAATACAGAGGAAATACTAAGAGGCCTTTAGACAGAGGGAACTCTAAAAGTAAGTCCTTCACATTTATTCTTGGGCTACCCTTTGAGTAAAACAGACCATGTATCTATGGTAGGTAGTTCAATACCAATGCAGATGCTAAATTACCTGGCTTACCTGTACATACTCCAATAATTTTTCCTTCTCATCTAGGAGCAAGGTGTGGCTTGGGGTTTACTTGGTTGAATTGATATGCCACTGGCACCAATTCAGGAACACAGGAAACACATTACACTGTACATAGACCCCCTTCCTCTATGCAGTCCATACATAAGGCCGCAAGCGGGCAGAAATGTACAAGAAGAGAAACATGAGGCGTGAACAGCACTGGGGCTGAAGACCAGCCTCGGAGAGGCTACACACCTATGAAGAATGTTATGTAACCTTGGCATAAGTGGGTTGGCCAACGCAACCCAATTGCTAAATTGGATATTCTTATTTAGCAATCCTGGATATTTTATGCATTGTCTGCTATCATGCCTATGTTTCTAAAATAATGAGGAGCTTTTACATGCTAGGTACAGGTTGTGTACATTACATATATGATCACATTTCATTTTCTCAACAGGCATGGAGGGTAGAGATTATAATCCTGAGTATAGATCAGGGAAGTGACAGGCAACTGCTTATAGCCATCCTAGGAGGAAAAGATAGAGCTAGGGTCAAAATCCAAGTTGTTCTGATAGAGATTAAAACATTGTTGAAAGTATGCCTTGTTGACTTCCTCTGAGATCCCCCTAAAGAGGTTATCTCAAGGGTTTTAACTTTATTCAAGTCTCTAAATCTACTTGCCTCTATTGCTTATAGCAAATGACCATAAAAGTTTTTTTCACTGGGAAGTTTAAGAATATCAAATGTGAACTTCCTTGACTCTCCTCTTGTTCATAATTTTGGTTCAACTCTCCAACCCTGTTCTCATCTTTGTTCCATAGGAGAAGTGACTGAAATTAAACCCGCCACCTTGTTCTTTCTTCCCTTTCCCAGCTTTCTACCTCCAAGTTGGCCAATTTTGTTCATCTCTTCTCCCATGCATTGCCAGTCTCTTCCTTTGTACTGGCCCTTTCTCTTCTGCCTGAAAACATCCTTATGTCTCCTTTATACACACATATACACTCTTGTTTTCTTGTCACTACCTTGATTGAGATGACCTTTGAGTAGCAACTCTATGAGGAAAATGGGGCATATACAGTCCCCATTTTCTGATATCAAAAACCACAAGTTCACAAATCCAGGACTCTTAAGATCTCATGGTCTTGAACCCTATGGTTGAGACCTCCACAATGGCAGAAGAAGGAATAAAACTCAAGTCTCCTACTCTTTTTCTATATTCAATGCCAATGACCACTCAATGCCCATTGTGACACTTAAGATGGCTTCTTTCAGTGAAGGTCACCACAGCAAATTCCTTTTTTGTGTCTGGAGCACGGAGACTGCCTCATACATGGAACAGAGCTGCTAACCCCGGGTGTCAGGGCCCTGTTTATGATAAGTGACACATCTCTAATTATCACATTACCCAGACATTGTAATCCATCCTCCCAGGTACAAAGGCCCATTAATAACTCTCTGGGGAAGGGATGCAGTGTCCCAGATGCAGTCCTGTCACATGATCTGCTCTCTGATACAGAATTCTCATAATCAGTACTAACATGTCCTCCAATGTGTCACAACACTCATTGTCTCTCAGCCTCTCACAATATACACGAGGAAGCAAACCCCCTTATCATTTAATAACACTCCCTGATACTGAACACTGGAGAAAATGGAAACACTCCAAGGGAGAGGAGAAAGCCAGTTATGTGAGGAAGTTATTAAGGTTGTAACACAGGCTCTCACACCATTAAGAGTTTAGACAGATGAACAGATCCTACTTTAACCCTACTTCTGCCATCATCCTCAGGCTGGGCAGACTTCTGGCAGGACCCCATGCACACAGAGGAGATGCTTTGGGGGAATGAGAAGAAAAAAACTATGGAGTCTGTGTTTCTGCTCTGCTGAATGAGGTTTTGTGCCATTGTTTTCACCTTGAAAGGAAATACAGTTTGACATAGAACACCAGTTGAGTGTCTGTCCTGGGATTTAGAACTGATTTTGGCCATAAACATATGCATGGGCCTCAGTTTACATGTTTATACAGCAGGAAGGAAAGTGCTTTCCTTTGCTTAGCATGAGGGCACACTACAAAGTGAAATTAATGAAAAAAAAATGAAATTAATGGTATAGAGCAAAGTGCTCTAAGCCTTTAGGAGAAATTATTAATAAAATGATAACAATAACAACAACTAATATTTAAAAGACCCTTAGGGTGGGCTCAGGAAGCATATGAGGTCTTCCAAGGTATCATCTTATTTAACACTAATGTCAAACTAAAGGAACTTTATTCTCACTTTCAACAAGTGGGGAAACTGAGGCAGGGAGAAGTTATGCAACTTGCCTAAAGTCACAGAACTATTAAGTAACAAAATCAGAATTTGAACCTACAAAATCTGGCTCCAGAGCATGATCTTGTTAAAGAGGTCTGCTATTATATAGAAACCTTGAATTTTTTGTTGGAGAGAGAAACAGAAAGAGACAGAAAGAGAACCTGTAAATAGGGCTCATTAGGAGCATGAGAGAGCAGAGACCACGCAGGCAAATGATCCTTCACCATCAACACAACCCTCGAATTCATCCTCTCCTCCATCCTTCAGGAACTCAGGCTCCATCTTCCTCAAAGTCTAACTGAAGCCAAACTCCTGACATTTTCCTTATACGCTGCAAACAGACAATCACGAGGCTTGCATTTTACACTCAACCATCTCGTTAGCCAACTGTGACCCTAGGCAGGTATGTCTCCGGGCTTCTGTGTGGTCGTCTCTAAAATGAGTGTTCGAATGATGGCCTCTCATGTGCCCTCCAGCCTTGAACCATTCATTCTGGGCTTCTGACTGAGAACTGATGAGCCTGGTGCTCACTCTCTCAGTATAGAGATCCCACTAGGGCAGGGGTCTGCAAAGTGCGCTGAGCATCCCCTGAGAGGTGCCAAGGTTGGTTCACTGTTGGTTATGGGGAAAAATACTGGAATGTCTATTTATGAAATCTTCACTTTTAGAAATTCTGATGTTTCTGTATATTTCATAATACAAATAACATATTAGCAGGTGTGCACACTACATTAAACACATACATAAGCTGTGCATGGTTAGTTTTTTCCCTATGTGTGGACAATAAAAAATGTTTGGAGACTGTGGTATTAGAGAGCTAAGCTGGACCTGGCTCTTTGCAGTGTTCTCTAGAGGCTATACCCAATTTGCCATATTGATGGAATCCTACCAATGCCTGTCAAAATGGAGTAGAACTTAAAGCTAGTGCCAAGGTGGTTTATGCTGCAATTTATCTTTGCTTCCTAATATTCAATGCTTAATGCCGTTTCCTAATTTCAAACCACAGGGGCAGGAATAATATTAACAACAACAACATTAATGATAATATTGGTACAAAAGCATGTGTACTAGGGAAGAAAATCCATTTTATTACACAATCATATTTGAAGCCCAGATTTTTTTTTTAAGATTTTATTTATTTATTCATTATAGACTTAGAGAGAGAGGCAGAGACACAGGCAGAGGGAAAGCAGGCTCCATACCAGGAGCCCAACGTGCGACTCGATCCTGGGACTCCAGGACCATGCCCTGGGCCGAAGGCAGGTGCTAAACCACTGAGCCACTCAGCGATCCCAAAGCCCAGATTTTTTAAGAAAATATTACTCTAAAGGACAGGTGCAAGTGCCCAATAAAATCAAGACATTCTCTCTCAGAAAAAAATAATCATTTACCATTAAGCTTTTGTAATTCTCTGTACAGTATGTTAAAAATATATGGAAACATGTTGACAGTGCCCTGTTAGCTTTCTCTCCCATTTTATTTTTCTAAGTCACTAAAAAGATTAAGTTCAATTTTAAAATAATCCTCTCACTTGATTTCCCTCTCTACATTCAGATACTCACAGTAATACCTGGGATACGATGTGCGATTCTGACCTCTTTAGTTTGGGAAGAATATTGAAATATCAGAGAAGCTACAAAGATAGGCTCAAAAAAAAAAAAAAGAGGCAGTGTTACAAAGGCTGGAAGATAAAACATATGAGGAAAGGTGGGAAGAGCTAAATTTATAAAGTCTGGCAAAGCAATGACTCCAGGGGACTAGATCACAGCCTATAAATACCTTCAAGGTAACAATATAATTGAAGGGAAAGAATTATTCATAGTCTCAGAAGATGATATGACTGGAAGCAATGGCCTAAAGCAATGGAAGAAAAAGTTTAGGTAAGATTGTCAGGAGTAGGGCGGGTAGGAGGGAGGTGAGGAAATTCTTGACTATCTGAGAAATGAAACAGGAAAAGTAATCTGTGAGGAAGCATTTGAAGCACTTTGATATAGACAGCCCAAAGCCCTTGAGTAAGAAACAGGGATTAATACTGAGTTCCTTGATCACGTACCACCTTTCACTCTTGATGCAATTCAGAGCTCTCAGACACACCCCTAAAAGGCGTCCCCTTCAGAGAAGGCTAAGTAATCAGAGATTTGTGTGAAGACTCTTAATTAGGGGAGACTAGTTAAGAATGCTCTAACACACCAGTATTGTAAAATTATGCATTAAAACATATAATAATGTGTTATTTTATGCATATGATGTGTAATGTCTTATTTTAGGAATGATATCCAACTTTTCCCAGAAAAACTAATGAAATCTTTATTTTTAAATTATCATTCTGTGTTCCATATGAAGACTCTCAAAGAGCACAAATAAGTTGAACCATTGAGTTAAAATCATTTAAATGTGTTATGCTAAATAAGAAATTATATCTACAAAACAGATATGTGAGCCCCAAATATTTCTGAGTAGGCAAATATGTGCCCTTAAGACAGCAGTTAAGGGATTCCTGGGTGGCGCAGCGGTTTGGCGCCTGCCTTTGGCCCAGGGCGCGATCCTGGAGACCCGGGATCGAATCCCACATCGGGCTTCTGGTGCATGGAGCCTGCTTCTCCCTCTGCCTATGTCTCTGCCTCTCTCTCTTTCTCTCTCTGTGACTATCATAAATAAAAATAAATATTTAAAAAAAAATTAAAAAAAAAGACAGCAGTTAAAAGTCAACTTCTAGGTTCTTCTAAACTGAGCGTTATAAATAGCTGTGTCTATGAAAATGCTTGAGAGCTCAGTTTAAGTATAAGATGCAAAGGTGAAAAAACAAAACAAAAAAAGAAGATGCGAAGGTATGACCCCACACTGTTAACACTACTTCTGTGTGAGAGAGGTCATAAAATTGAAGGTCTGCAGGCATGGGGCAGGCAAGGAGATGAATGAAGATGTTGAATGATTTGTATGGCAGAGAGAAGGTGGAGACTACAATGGCTAGAAATGGCATGTCCATATAAATGACAACTGATTGTTGTCTCCAGATGGCTGATGCCACATAGGAACACTGGCCCAGTATAGCTGAACTTTCTTTCTTTTTTTTTTTTTTTTTAAGAGAGAGTGGAAATCTCTAGGTGTATATGAAATATCTGAATTTTAAAATATATCTGTGTGTTGGATGAGGCCCCAGGGACACTAGCTGGGTACATTCTCTAAATGCCTCACATTGAAGACAAGGGATGCCTTGTTCTCTGAGTTTAGGAACCAAGGGATGGCATGTTGGAGCTAAAAGAAATGAGCGTGTTGTGCTACACTGCCAAATACTGGGGAGAGAAAAGGAAGAAAATACTTCATTCCCGTTTTTTTTTTTTTTTTAGTCCAATGGGTCCAGGAAGGGAGGAGGTGCTGGAGCAATTGCAATAGTTCCATTTCCGATGCCCTCATGTAGCTGCCCTGCGTATGCTCAGGAATCTAAGTATGTTGACCTGGTTCCTGACCAGTAAAAAGGGCACAGCTGGCTCTGGCCTCACTGTCAGTCATCAGGAACAGCAGAAAGTCCCCCTGAGAGGGAATCAAATCTTCAACTACTCTGAAGACAGAAGAGAAACAGAACTGTGACTTTTTATGGACACACACAGAAACGTAGTGGGAGTTTGTTTCCAGAAGGTGCTATGTGAATAGCAGTGGTTACGTTTCCAAAATCTAGCAAGTTTGGTCTAAGTTTAAAAGGTAGCTCTTGGTGGTTAGCAGTAGAGTACGAATTCACAGAACAGTATGGTTCTATTTAGGCTTTTAAACACACACACATGAACACAGTTTTCCAGCTGTGTGAAATGAACTGTTCTTTGACAATCCTGTGATCTTGGCCTGTGCCGCATAGAGATGTCACTGCGCTTACAAAGCCATCAGACCAGCTCATGCGTGTAAAATCACGTGCACAGAATTTGGCATCAAGTCTCACTATTTCACAATATCAGCTGCTCTCTTTGATAGAGACAAGAGAGCTCAAGCTGTGTGCTTCATTGAGAAGTCCGGTTTTCCTGCTTAGGGTTGGGGTTCATACCCAGGATAGTTCTTTGTTAATATACTATTTATATCAAACACTCACTTTTTACAAAGAAGCAATTTGTGGAAACGTACAGAAGTATTTCCCACAGTGCCTTCGATGTTCTTTCACACCCATTATATAAAGTGGATGTTTTTGTTCTCTTTATTAAAAATTGAGCATTATTTATAAGGAGAGAGCTCAGTTCCAGAAAGAGGTCTGCTATGGTATGGTGAATACCCAGTTTTGGATGAAACACATTTAACTGCTCTTTGGAGGATCATTGTAAAATATCATTCCTAGAATCTCTACCGAGACCTAGCTCAAATAAAGATCAAGATTTTTAAAAAAAGGAAAGAAAAAGACTTGAATGGTTTTCCCCAGAGCTGACTTACTGTGTCTGCATTTCAGTCCAATGTTTGCCTGTGTTTAACGCACACACACAGCTTGAAGAAGGAAGTGCACACTCTGTGTTTTGCAGTGTTTGGATGTGAATCAAAGGGAAACATGTGGTCCCATTCTGTTTCCTGTGGAATGCAGTTAAGTAAAGGGAAATGCCTAATTTGTACTGATACTGTCACCACAGGGGGTGATCTCGTAATTGACCGGGTTTGGGGGGCTGGGAGCTCTAGGACAATATGTAGACATGACAGTATAAGCAGGCTTGGAGAGTATACTGGAAACAACGTAGTCTATCTCCCAGGGAAGGTGAGTTTTCATTTGATTTGGATTTTTATCTTTTTTTCCCCCTAAGTACTATTTAGATGCCTCTAGCAATTTTCTCTCTGTGAAATATGGGTGGATATTCTGAAGCAATCCTGCACAATTATAAAATAAAGCAATAGGAATGGCCACAGTCATTTCAAAGAAAAAGGAACAAAATAAGGGTAAAGATGTTATTCATTTTTGTTTCATTTTGGTACTGGAAACAAGCTAGAGTGGTCCTTAATGGTGGTTTCAGTAGAATCCGCTGGTGAGAGTGCCCTTTGTGCTCCCTTTTGATTATAAGAATAAGAGATGGTTCACATGCAGATTTGGGAAATAGAGGAGTACAAAGACAGAAATTAAAGTCTGGTGGGGATTTGCCAGTCTGTTAATATGTCAATTAATTAAATGTATAGGACACTGCATTTTCAGCAAATTCTTCAAAACCTATGTTCTGATTGCTTGTACCCCTTAGAATGTAAGCTCCATGCAAATGAGGAGTTTGTCTATCTTGTTTACACTTGTATCCTCAGGTCCTAGAACTTACCTGACATATAGTAGCATCTGGTTGAATAAATAAATGAATGAATCCTCTTTCACTAAACAGGCTGCTAATCTTTGCCTGCCTGGCTAATTTTAATTTAGCAAATCTATTCCTCCCACCTGCCTCTTTTCTCAAACCAAGTTTGTCGTGTTATACTTCTTGCTATATACCCCTATTCCTATTCTCAGCTAAACCTCAGGGAGATTTGTATCTTATTTTTAAAGATAGATGCTTTTTGTGGGTAGTCAAGGACCCTCACCCAATACACCTTCACGGTGCTTTGGGCATCATGTCACACCAAACTCATTTTCCTCTTTCACACTTTAGTATTGAATTTAAGCTTTGCTGTTTAACCATGCAACAAAACCAGCTCCAACATTGCCGATCTAAGTAGCAAACATGAAAGCCTATTAACCTTAGGAATTAGGCATCAAGTCAGGGGCAAGTTAAATGGAATCTGCTCCCACTCCAAGAAATGTGATTTCCAGTGTAAAGGTCTCCCTTTCAAGTTTTTATCCTGCCACTAGACGTTAGCAGCTAACAGACCAGTCAGTGGATGACAGGCGGGGGCTGCTGTGAAGACACTCATACCTGGTTTTGCATTAGAAATACAGAAATTAAATACTGACTGCAAGGAGACAAAATGTGTCCCTGTATTATTTGAGATCATTTAAGGTTTTCAAGCAGGGATATTTGAAGAATTCTAATATGGCATTTATCACACTAAAATAGGAGAATGAATTTATCTAGCAATCTCTGCTCAGATATACTACTATATTTAAAGGGATTTGTATTAAAATTTGGGGGAAAAGTTACCTCTGTGCCTCTTGTTGCACCATATTGCATTCAAAATCTCAGATTAGTTTCCAAGCCTATTCTGCATAGGAATGTTTAAGAAAGCGGTTTGGGAGTAATTGGGTGCCTTAATGCCATTGAGATAAAAACAAATACTGGGAGCAATAAAATGTAATGTAAAATGGAGAGTTTCTTTGAATCCCAAAAGAACGTGACCTAATTCCAATTATGTATTCCTCTTTAGCCAAAATGCTGTGCTCTATTCCTCTATTTCTGCTTGCTACTCTTACCTGTGTGGATCAAAAAAAAAAAAAATACAGGCCCTATTAAATTCACATCTGACTTTAATATTGAATAGGTAATTATCAAGAGCAAAATGTATGACATAAGAATCAAACACATCACTATTTCATCTTTTTTCCTTCCCTCAACACTAGGAACAAATGGCTACTTAATCGTCTGAGCCTTAGTTTCTTAATCTCTAAAGTTGAGGTAATATCACCAATTGGACAGCGGAGTTATGACTGAATGAGTTCTTATATACAAAGTGGCTAGCACAGTAACTAAACAATGAATAAAACAGCAAATGCAGGAGTGATTACAAAAATACGCATGCCATCAGGTAAGCATGTGAGCTTGTAGTGATGAGAAGTCAACCAGTAGCGTTTATTTCTGAAAGGGCTTACTAAACCTAAGTACTGCAGTTTGCATTTAAGAACTTGCTGGATCAAACTTAATGACCATTAGTAATGTTTGTAGCTATCCAAACTAAGATGCTGATAGGGGTAATCAGATTCCATGCCTCACCGCACAAAGTGATCAATGGAATCAAGGAGTTGGTTCTTTGGGGAACTGTAGAATGACCTGAAATCCAAACAGCCTCCTCCAAATTGCTGCAAGGGGTGAGGTGCAAGGTCTGAAGACGTACAGCAGACAAAAACAGCATTTGAATACCGTAGCCGTTCATGAGCTCTCACAGTTGGGCCATTCACATTTTGGCTCTGATCTGCCATTTGCCTGGTTGCTAACCCTCTTGTTGAAAACTACAACCACCTAACCTCTCTTATGTCCTCATTTCCAGGTCTCCAAACACAATCTCTTAATCACCAACAGCTTTGCTGGATGGTAGGCACATACATATAACTATGAAAATTATCTTTTTTTTTTTTTTTTTTTTTTGTAGATCTTTCGATGGTAACAGGGCCCATTCACAGCATTATCTCATTTGATCTTCCCCACCATACTATGAGGTTGCCAGAATAGTGTCTAGTTCTCTGCCATTTGCACAAGATAACTGCAAGATGGTGGGATCTAGACCCAGAGTCTTCTGACTCTGACTTAGCAATGCCCACAACAACTACTAAGAGAAGAAGCATGGAATAAATACTAAGGAGACTAGAATGACAAAGATTATATAGTACAATAAATACCAATAAAGACAAAGAAGACATCCTCACAAACTGCATACAAGAGATGTTACTAAAAGGTATGGGGAAAATAGCTCTACAGCTACTCTCTTTGGAAAACCTCTCTTAATCCTCTGGATTTCTGTAACAATTCACCATCTATCTAGGTTTTCTCTGACCCTCCAGCGTTTTCCTTTTCACTTCCTTTCTTCCCCTCCTTCATTCTGGGAAGTTATGTACATATTTCACAGGTTTCTACTCATTTATGTCCCTGCAGATCTTAGCAAGCCTCAGTTTTCCTTGTCATTTCAGGCTGCAAATTTTCAATTCCCTACCTCTGCCCTATATCTCATCTGAGTTCATCACACATTTCCAATTGGAAATCTCTAGATTGACTCTCACATGCTTCATATATGTGTTGCATCACTAGTATCAGACTCTGACAGTCTTATCTTAAAACTATTTTTTCTTACACGTGCCCCATTTCACTGTTATTGTTAATGAAATTTGACCTTCCCAGCCTCTTAGACATTTCTTACTTCTCTCCCTTTCCACCCAACAGCTGGTGATACTTGTTGATTCTTTCTCTGGAATGAATGTCCTTCTGTTTCATCTTCATTACCTTCCTATGATCACCCTCATAGAGGAAGTCCTTAAAAACATTTATTCTGGTCAAAGTGCACACCTCACAAATTTGGGAACATAGCCAGTATTCCCTTCTTTTGAGGTAACACATGTGCTGGTATCTTCATTTAGCATTTAGTTCCTTCTTCAGATTCCATCAGTCAAAATCTGTCCCAACCTGTCTGTGCTCATTTCTTAGTCTCTACAAACTATACTAGTCTTGCCTTCCTTGGAATTTCCCCAATGCTGTCTGAAAACAGCCACATTTGCAATTTTTATTTTCCCTCCTTGATGTTAAACTTTATATCTCCAACAACCCCAAATAAATTCCTGTTCCACAAATACATGTTGCATTAAAATGATCACAACTGCACGTTCTACTCTTGAAACTTTCATTAGGAGTGTAATAGTAATTAAGAGTCAGAACTGGATTTGAATGCCTGCTCAGTGCTATCTTGGGAAATTTCCTTAGCTTCATTAAACATCAGTTGACTCATTCATAAAGTGAGGATATTAATAGTGACTACCTCACTGAGTTGTTGTGAGCTTATAATAAGATGATGTAAACAGAATTCTTGCGCAGTGTCTGGTACCTGGTAGTATGTCAATTGATATTAGTGGTATAAGTGATAATAATGGTAGTAATGTAAGGTGATGTACTTATGGTCTTATGTAAATGTAGGAAATAATCATCTATGTCATAAATTGTCTGCCATTTTACAGAAAGCAGAATAGAAAAATAAACCAAACTGAAAGCAGGTAACTAAGGTGTCAAGAATAGAAAAAAAAAAAAAAAGACTTAATTGCCAATCATCTCCTGTCATTCTGAGTATGAAATGACTTCAGGATGAAGGTTAGCTTGATCGATCATCAGGGCTTATCTAAATGTCTTTAAGTGATTCCAAAAGTGTCATCTCAGACTGGGAAACTACAGGTCTTGCTGTCAGAACTATCTTAGAGGCTAATACAGTTATACAGTTCCCTCTGCCATCTATCAGGGACACACTAACAAGTTGAAACAGCAGCAGTGACAGCATCAGGATCTAAGCATATGATGCTATGGAGTGGGTGGCTAATGAATTCCCCCATTAATACGCTGAGTTTCCATGCCTTCCGAATGCAGTCAGGGATCTAAAATCCATCATCTATAGCTTCAGTGAGTCAATGGGTTATTTCTTGCCCTGTTGCAGTGAACAATACCCCAGGAGTAATGACTAGGAACAGTGTAAGTGGTGGGTCAATGAGATAACTCATCCAGCCGACAGTGTTAAGGTAGCCCTGCCATTAAGTCATATGAGGCCTCAGCGTTGATGACACCTGGAGTTTGACTTGCTTGCTGCACTTCAAATTCATATGTCTAAAAAGCCTCTGCTATTCAGAACTTGTTCAGCTGATAACTGCAATAATCTAGGATATATGCCATGCAGCTGGCTTTAAATCAGTGGTATCTTGACTTCTCCTTAGAGTTTTATATCACTTAAGTTGCAATCTCAGAAACCTGATTAAAGTCTATTTGTTATTTAGGAAAATAAAATAGACTGTTTTCTCTGACTTAATTTTTTTTAATTGATGAAAAAGTACCAATGACATTAAAAGTTATCCATAATTGAAAGCTCACTATATGCCAGGAGTGATGCAAGCATGTTATATACATCATCTCATAATGTATAGGAAACCTAATTTCTCATAGTTTAATTTCTGTAGTCTTTCACATCTGTTAGCTCTATGGGACCCAATGTTGATTACCACTATCCCCAAAATGTAGCACTTTGCATGGCACATAAAAAGCACTCAATTTAAATGTGCTAGTTGATGTTCATGAGCTAAATTCTCTGAATCCTATTTTTTCTAAATTCCTCTTAGAAAGGAATGCATTGAGGATTCTGAAACATGACTTATCAGTTAACAGTGAAAAGAGCCACTGGTGTAATTGATAAATGAGAAAGATATGGCCATTTGGTCTCGCCTTCTCATAATTATTTACCACCCATAAAATATTTTCTATACATTTTGTCAATTATTATACATTTTATCTTTACACTGAATTTATCATTCACTGTTCCTGCATTTTTTTGAGGAATCAAAGTCTACAGAATATTCTTACCCATATATGCACTTTTATGTTTCTAGTTTACTTGGTGGTAGCGGCTACTCATCCCTACTCAATCTGGCTGTATCCTCACTAGGACCCTGGTTCCAACAATGACTCTCTCTAGGCTCTGTTAATTCCTACGTTTGGGTCAGAATGTTTATGTCTTTTTCTGGTACCCATGGTGGGGCTCAAGTCTCTTTTATACTATCCCTGCCTAGAAAGGTTCTGCTCTCCTGATGCTGTTTATTATTGCTTTGTTCTCCTCCTCCTTCCCCCTTTGGCAAGGTGGGATGTTTCCATTCTTCATAGTTCATACAACTGAAGAAGGACCTTCGGGGCAAGGTAAATTACACATTTACCGGTGAGGGTAAAAACACTTTGGAACATTATACTGAAGGGCAGTGGAAGCATGAGGAATCACCTTGTGTCATATAGAGACATAATGCCCTCAACGACATGCCAAGGAAGCTCCATGTCATATCCTATTGACCTAACTAGGTCTCTTGCAGAGGGACCTGGCTTCTTCACCCTGTGCTTACAGGACACTCCCAAAAGTCTCAATTGTGAATCTGATTATTTCAAAAACAATTGTTTTCAATCAGATTAAAAAGGAATTTATTTTCAGAAACAGTCTTGGCAGGCTTTTAAAAATATTTAAAATGAAACCATTTTAAAACATTCTTCCTTTCACCAATCTTTTTTCTCTATTGAAGTTATTACCTTCCAGATATGTCACCGAGAAAACTACCACGCTTCATTTTGCAGTTTTTTGTTGATAATAACTTCTAAATATTTTATTCCATCTGAACATCAGGAAACCCTATAGTATAGTATTTTTTGTGTGTCCGTTTAAAAGAAGAGCAAGGGGATCCCTGGGTGGCGCAGCGGTTTGGCGCCTGCCTTTGGCCCAGGGCGCGATCCTGGAGACCCGGGATCAAATCCCACGTCAGGCTCCTGGTGCATGGAGCCTGCTTCTCCCTCTGCCTGTGTCTCTGCCTCTCTCTCTCTCTCTCTCTCTCTGTGTGTGTGTGTGTGACTATCATGAATAAATTTAAAAAATAAAAATAAAAAAAATAAAAGAAGAGCAAGGTGAAGCCCAGGGCAATGATAACTTGCCAAAGCCAAAGAGCTCACTGGATGCTGACAGAATGAGACTCAAATCCACATCTTTTGATTTCAAATTAAATACATTTTTTCCACTATGGCATGCTTCCCCTCGAAACTGAGTACGCAATCAAAGTAAATAGATTTAAACAGAAATATTTTGGGAATAATAGAGATTGGAAAAAACACACCCCAACTCCCATGCAGGGAGCTGCGTCTGGTCCAGCTTGCGTAAGTGCTCACTTCATCAAATCCCCACTTCCACTCCTTTCTCCCACCTTCTTCTCCAACTCTGCCGGGATGGAACGGCTAAGCTGGAAGCTGCAGAGAAGATCCCCAGCAGGCCCTCTCCACAGAAGTGGCTAATGATCTGGAAAAGCTCCTAAGCCCAGAAAACCCAAAGAGGCCTTTTTCACTAAGAACAAATAGCAATGAAAGGGAATACGGAGCCAACCTGCAGTGCACAGCACTCTGTGGGAAACAAAATTGCATCTGTTGGACACCTTTGTTATTTTCTTGTTCTTTCCCTCTCTACTTGCATTACCAGTCTCAAAAATGCCAACATTCCTCTGTACTTCTCTGTAGATTCCCCCAAATACAGTTCCTAAGTCAAATCCAGTTCTGCTACTGGCCAAATCCAGACACAAATCTAAGGTAACACCTAACCACCTAACCTCACTGAAGACTAACTCAGCAGATGTTGATGGCTTACTGTAAATATTTCACACACAGACAGCCAAATAAAGCATCTGGGCCAGCAATTTATAGATGCAATAGATGTGAGGAACAGACCGTTTATCATAATTCAGCTTTGCTCCCATTTATTCTCCAGGAGTCTCTCCAAATGCTATAAATTATGGAAAAACAATACTATGCATACCAAACTTAATAAATATTCTATTTCCCCCAAACATGGCACTGAAAGAATACTGTGAGACCTTTATTTGGGGTGGGGGGCAGTTTTTGCAAGGAGAACACTTTGCCATTATGAAAAGGGGGTAAGTCAGGACAGCAGTCCCCTCTCTTCTCCTACCTTGTTTTATCTAAGTATCTACATTATAAGTCAGGAGAGAAACAGTTGGAGAAGGTTATAGATTCTTGTCAAACAAAACAGATGCCCTGACACATAAATTTTCACTGTTCCTGAAAGGTTCATAATTAAAAAATGAATCCAAGAGGATTTACTGTAAATTACACAGGGAGAAAGAAATTAATAGCATATCTTTTTTATACACTATATTAACTACATAAAGAGAAACTAATTGTTGCCCAGTAATGCCCGACCTTCTATTTTGCAGGTGGTGAGAGGAGGTTGTTAAGAGTTTCATGAGAGAATAGCAAGCACTTCGTGGTAATCCTTTCTCTGATCCTATTCATTTTTTTTCTCTATTGTTTAAATGAAGGTGAGTGTAACATGACACAGCTTCATAGAGCCTACATGGGAGGTCAATAGGCAGAAGTCACTTGCAAGTGGCTGCTCTCCAAATATTGAGCAGATTAATTCCTCAACAATAGATTTCAATGGAGGAAGCATATTCAAAGTGATATTTCTTTACAAATCCCTCTGCCCTAAGACACCCTCCCTCCACAGAATCTCATTTCATGCATACATACTGCAAGGAAAGATCTTTTTGCCTTTGCCAAACACATTTCATCTGTGATTTCATTAATATGATTAATAATTGACATAGAAAATAGTGCATCATGGACGTGTGAACCAAAAATGAAGAAATGTAAGCTAATTTGAAGGGAACTCATCTCTAAATTATTTTAGATTTCTTGGACATCTCTCTCTCATTTTTAAAGATCTAAAAAAAAAATCTAATTCTAATCTTGTTCAGGACTTATTGTAAAAGCCTATTTAGCCACTATGAGGCCCTGTGTGAGTGGGAAGACTTTAAATTTAAAAGACACCCGGGGATCCCTGGGTGGCTCAGCAGTTTAGCGCCTGCCTTTGGCCCAGGGCGCAATCCTGGAGTCCCGGGATTGAGTCCCACGACGGGCTCCTGGCATGGAGCCTGCTTCTCCCTTTGCCTGTGTCTCTGCCTCTCTCTCTCTCTCCATCTATGTCTATCATAAATAAATAAATAAATAAATAAATAAATAAATAAATAAATAATCTTTTAAAAAATAAATTAATTAAAAAAAAACCAAAAGGAAGGAAGGAGAGAAGGAAGGAAGGAGGGAGGGAGGGAAGGAAGGAAGGAAGGAGAGAGAAAGAGAGAGAGAGAAAGAGAAAGAAAGGAAGAGAGAAAGGAAGGAAGAAAGGAAAGAAAGAAAGAAAGAAAGAAAGAGGGAAAGTCCTTCCTTCCTTCCTTCCTTCCTTCCTTCCTTCTTTCCTTCCTTCCTTCCTTCCTTCCTTCCTTCCTTCCTTCCTTCCTTCCTTCCTTCCTTCCTTCCTTCCTCCCTTCCTTCCTTTCGCCAGATAACAGATAATCTGACCAAACTGTGAAATGGAGGAAAAATGCACTGACAGCACCCACCCACCTCTGTCTTGGTGCCCCTTTCTTTACATCAATTCTTTACCCTAAGGCACCAGTGACTTCCAAGCATTTTCCTGCCACCTTTTTAAATGTTGTGTGCACCCAAAATTAGTCATGTATGTTTCTCCTCCTTTCTCTCCAGCCCTCCAAGCAAAACTCAAATTCTGTTGGAACAGCTGACCTTGGCCTGGTGTGAGAAGGATCATTTTAAGACTAAGGACTCTGAACTAATTAACAAATGATTTAAGGGCTTCTAGTGGAGAAGGAATTTAAAAAAGATTCCAATTTTCCTAAAGAGTTTTTAACGTGTGGACATTTCAGGATGACAAAGGAAAAGAAATGAGAATGTTCAGGGATAGGATAGCATGCAGCCTAGAGCAAAGGTAACATGCAGCATGCATGCATCCATCCACAAAGTCCCATTTCAGAGGAGGGAGTGGGCATGGCTAGTGGAAGCCAGAACTCCTACCTGCTGTATTTGTCTACTCCTCTCATTAGAAAGCTTGAAGTGAGGAGGTGAGAGGTCCTCAAAGCTAGCAGACAAGATGAAGCCTATTTGCCATTCCTGCTCTGGAGACTCCACAGCAAGCAGGTCTGTTCTAGAAGGGTGCTCACCTCAGGGTCAGACTCCTTGGTGTTCTCGGAAGAGCATTTTCCCTTCCTTCAAATAGGCTAAGTTGGGGGTAAAAAGTGCTTGTTCCAATGACAGAGTTACTGCACCTCAAAACTGTTCAGGGATTCCTAGGACTTACCTTCAGTAACAGTTTATAAAACACAAATTCTCAATCTCTCTCCCTCTCCCCCCCTCTTTCTTCACCACATACCCTCTCTACACACACTTACTAATTTCTGAGTTGGTACTTTGTTTTTGAGTAACTTAGGAGCTTGACAACCAACTGTTTCCATAATTGACACCCACACTGGAAGAATCAAGCTTTGCCCATGTATAACCCCTTGCTGGGAACACATGTCTAGGCAGGCAGGGCCTCTTCCCCAGGCCCAATGCCTCCTTCCTCCTCTTGCCCCTGGATCCACTCTGCCTCCCTTTCCTCTTTGGGTCTGCCATCACTTCTTTTCCTCTGGTGGATTTCTCTTCTTCTAGGTAAACTGCAAGCAGGAATGGAATCTTTTGCCTCCTGCTCAACTCTTTCCACTTCCCTTAACAGTCTTTAAATTATTTTCTTTTTGAGCATTATTCCTTAGTACAAGGAAACAAGCTACATCCATTAAACAAATCCATGCTTTACAGATTGTAAAAGTCACATAAAAGTATCTGAGTAGGTATTGATGGCTTTGCTTTCCTGATGCATCTATGTAAATGTCAAAAACAAGAAGCAGGGTTTGAAATCAAGTTTTTGGATCTTCTACTTGGATTCCTTTATTCCTGAGAGTGGTAAGGAAACTTCCCTTTGCTCTACCCACTCTGACCTCAGGTTTTATCACAGGTTCTTGCATTTCTATGAAGACATTTGCAGCCTAGGGCAGGGGTCACCAAAGTAAAACCTGCTGCCTGTTTTTACACCTGAATTTTATTGGAATATAGTCACACAGTTTTTATCTCTGGTAGATACCAGAGACAGTCCACTAGGGAAGCTAAAATGGTCTGTAATTATTAGACCAATCAAATGATCCCATGCTCAAGAGGGCCACAAGCATATCAGGACCATTCCAGAATGATGTGGTTTCTCCACATCATAGGGTCTTTCTTTCATTTCTCTGAGAAGGTCAGATGATGTCAATCTGATAAAGGTCAACCTGTTGGGATTATCTAGAATGTTTAAACAATGATGTAACATCACTGGAAAAGGACCACAGGACCCAAGTGGGTCTACACATTTTGATGTAAAACTTCTTGTATTTTTACTGTTAAAAAATGTTAAAATGGAATGCTATGGTTCTTCCTAGAAGTTCCCAGGATCCTCATAACCCTTTTATAAAAACAAAAAAATTTAAGTAAACTTTCAGAAGATAGGAAGCATCTCTCTTAAAAGTAGAAATGCTCTACAAAACATGAATGGGGAGAAATGGATAAACCAGTAGCACATTATCTGACTCAAAAAAGATGCTTATGGCTGCGCCAAATCATATTTTCCTTAGTAAGTCACACTGAACAAAAAAAGAAGATAAATCACCGTGAAAATGCAAGCGAGCTGGTAATAATAGCCTAGTTATAGCTGCCATGAAATAGTCATTAAGTTATATGCAGCATAAATCTCACAGAGTTTTGTAAATTATGGTGGTTTTTAGAGGCCAAATAAAGATAAACCATACAAACTATGGCTGTGTTTCTCTGTGCTCCTTGGCATGACTTTTTAAAATGCTTAAGCTCAGACTCACAGTACCATATGGTCCTTGAAGCATCTGAAAAAGCATAAAGGTTCAAAACTCTCTTAAGATCCCTCTTTCACACATTGAAGGTGATCACTCCTAGCCATTCCTTCCCTGCACTCTTGTCTGGCTCTGGCTCACACAAAGGCTGGACAGGCTTCCAGATCGAGCCTTACACTTCAAGCTGCTCCTGCTTCCAGGGCATATTGGAATAGCAGGTGCTGGAGATGGGCAGTGCTTGCAGGGCTGAACTGGCTGCTGGTGGTTCCAGCCAGCCACCACCTCCACTCCAGAGACCAGCAATAAAATCCCACTTTCTGCCTTCCTCAGTAGACCAGCACATTAGCAAAATTCAGATTCAAAGATGCCCAGTAAAATGTTCCTCTTCTTCCTTTTTGGAGGTTGGTAGTAATCCCCAGTTGGTCTTTCCTCTTAACTGCTTTTTCCCCCTGCTATTTAAACTGAATTCTTATTGCTCCAAATTAAATCCATTCTTTCTGGCCTTGTCATCGCTAACTAATGAGAACAATTCCTCTCTTTGCTCCTGGTAGCTGCACTTTGGGTACTTATGGATGAGAATCATATCCTTCTTTAGCCTACTTTTTTTTTTTTCTTTTAACAGCAGACTGCACAGGTGATAAAATGGGTTAATTGTTGCTATAAAAATATTTTCTATCCTCATAACGAAGTAATTTTTTCCTCCAAATCATTTTAATTTCTTAGAACTACCCTGTGTCCTTAACAATCTGCAGTGACTGAGGCTGCATTCCTATTGGGCTTATATATACAAGCAAAATGTTGGATATACAATGCACACGAATATAACAATTCTTGGTTATTGTGCTGTTTCCTTTTTGCCCCACCCCATCTGGCCTCAGTTTTTATCACATGTTCCTTATATTTGTATGAGGAAGTTTGCTGCCTAGGGCAGGGGTCATCAAAGTAGAGCCTGTAGCCTGCTTTTTTCCTTTTTTTTTTTTTTTTTTTAAGTAGGCTCCACACCCAGCATGAAGTCCAACATAGGGCTTGAACTCACAACTCTGAGATCAAGACCTGAGCCAAAATCAAGAGTCAGACGTTTAAACAACTGAGCCACCCAGATCCCCCTACAGCCCGCTTTTATAAAATAAGTTTTTATTGAAATATAATCACACACATTTTTTAAAAAAACTTATTATCTATGGCTGCTTGCACATTACAACAGCAGAGCCAAGGAGCTGTGACAGAGACTGTATCACCTGCAAAGCCCAAAACACTTTCCATCTGGCCCTTAATAGAAAAACATTGCTGACCACCAGTACAGGAGATTATTACCACCAAAATGGGCTTTGCTACTTGTACCAGGTTAAGGCAAAGTACCAGGTAAATCTCTTATTTACACCTTTGCAGTCTGCTAAATGTTTCATGACAGACCAAACCATACCACTGGAAAGGGAGTCTGGACTCAAAGAGTTTTTCAGTTTTTATCCCTGAAATACCCCCATGGGCATCAAGGTTCACACTGAAAGGGAAGAATGAGGTTTGACACTGGGACAACCCTGGGATAGGGTTCCGACACGTTGGCAAATTTTATAATCATGTGCCTCTTTGCCGAGTCTATCTAGAACGTTCTGCTGCATTCATCTGGCTCACCGACTCACACCACCAGGAAGACAAAGCAATGGAGGCCAGGGCCTGGTACTCACTATGTGAAGCTGTAGGAAGTCACCGAGGCCCGGAGCACTGTCAATGCGCACCAAGATGCCATCCTTCACGGTGGTGCTGAAACCCACGGCCAGGCGGTCAGAGCGAGTGCTGGGCCGATCGTTGGCTGGCCAGGTGTAGAGGATGAGGCCTCCGCTTTTCCCAAAGATGTATGTAGCGCCAGCTGCGAAAGCAAGGAGAGAGGGAGCCATCAGGGCACTGTGTTGTGCATTGCCCGCTGCAGGCACACTTTTGAGATACTATACAGACAGCTGCAGAGAGGAAACGGCCCCCACGTGCTGGTACTTGGTTACTGAGAGGGATGGCATCCAAAGTCTCGGAAGGCAACTGTCACCCTAAATTAAAGATGCAGGCAAAATGAATTAATAACAGAGCAGATGTGAGCAAGAGACGTCTCTAACATCTTCAGTTCCTGCTGTATAATGGCAGAGGGCAAATAACACTCTGTGTCTGAGAGCTCTGGTACTTTGTGACAAACAACCTTCCTGATCTCCTCAACAGCAGAATTAATTTTCCATCTCGGCTAGGACAGGCATGAGAGGGAAAACTGGTTCCTCCATCTCTTAGCTATCAGAACATTCTGGTCAGTGGAACCAGGAGCAGTTCCAGGAATGCCTCACAAGACTGAACATAAGGTGTTATGTCTCAAGCCATCATTCTTTTTCATACCTGGACCTTCCACCACCCCCACAGAAAAGAAAGCTGTAGCCAGAGAAAAACATTTGTCTCTTTCACTCTTATGTTGCTATAAAAAAATGTGATAAAAATTAATTCCAGAGGCCTTTAAAAACTTAATTTTTTCCTAGTGTTCGTATTTATCTGGTATTATATAACAGCTTCCCTCTTTTCCAAGCTAAATTTCTAAAAGGAAATATAGAAGACATAGAAAAAAAATCTCACAATGATGAATTTAGAATGTAAGTGATACTTCCACTTACGAATAGTGGGTTTATCCATGTTTTTAGTACTTACTGTGTTTTCACTCTCATTATTTACAAAGCCAGGGATTAGTAAGAATATAGTAATTTAAAAATACATAGAAAACAAATAGGAAGAAAAATAAATAAAATATTTTTATCTCATAAATCTTGAAAGTCCATTTTTAAAAACAAATTTTTAAGTCTAAATTTGGAGGAAAGCATTTAGATTTGGTAGCTAGAACAGACCACATCATTGTAGTTTCTATGGCTATATGTATGTTACCCATAGTGAATACTTCCATATGTTAGTCATCTCAAAGTTCAAAGAATATTTGGCAGATTTTCAGATGTGTTCCCACTGAACATGGTCCAATCCTTGAAACTATTTTAAAGCAGCATTAGATAAGCATTCAGATTTCTTCAACTTTACTAAAAATCTCCAGCATTGGTTCACATTTAGCTTACAGGGAATACTGGATTGAATTATGTTGTATGAAGAAAAAATGAGTTATGCAGCTTATTTAGAAATAATAAAGTCAACTGCTACGAGCTAGAATTAGGATATATGTCATATGTCATCCTTATTTTAAGCACTAAGCCACATTATACTCTGAGGCATATAGAATCTAATTAAAGGTCACAATTCTAGTCCCTCCAATATGCTCAGTTTGTATATTACGTGTATCATAACATTATCTTCGTTTTATGAATGTCTCAATCCTTAGGGGATGGTATCTGAAAAGACCTCCACAGTCATCTGAAGAATTTGGGATTGTGGTTTGGAGAGTTTATGATTAATTATTTTTTTAATATTTTATTGACTTACTCATGAGAGACATACAGAGAGAGAGAGTCAGAGACATAGGCAGAGAGAAAAGCAGGCTCCATGCAGGGAGCCCCATGTGGGACTTGATCCCAGGTCTCCAACATCACGCCCTGGGCCAAAGGCAGGCGCTCAACTGCTGAGCCACCCAGGCGTCCCTATGATTAATTCTATATGCAAAACAATATTTGCTCACAATCCACAGATACCCTCAATGCTTCTTAAAATTGGAAGTGTGGACATAATGATTTACTCTTGATTTCTATCCATCTGTGAAGAATTTAAATAATTCCCTTTTCTGTAGATGATTACAAATGTCATTGCCACCCTCTTTATTCTTTATTTGGAAACTGGAAGGTTACTCAGTGATCAATGTATAGAATCACCAAAATGCAAATCAGCCTTTGACATTTTGTGGTAATTTATAAAATCTTACCCTATTCTATCCTAAATATGTAGTGGATCCCACTACAGAGATAAATCCATACTCTATCAGGAAATAATTTTATCATTTTTGTTACAAAAAGAACAAGTCCAAAATTGATAACAGCAACACATATGCCTGGTGTTTTCTGGTTTAAAAAACCTTTTCAAATTCATTAGCTGGATCTTCACAACGGTTCTATGGGATATTTCATTTGTTAACAACGTGTGGAAACAGAGACCCAAACATCTGAAATAAATGGCACCTCTTTAAGTCATCAGCTTTACCCTCTTGCCTCCAGAAGCTTGTCTTCACCATATGCCAGTCATAGCTTAATAAAATTATACAATAAACTATACCAGTGATGCAAAGTTGACTGTGCTTTATTCTTTTCACATCTTCCTATAAGACCAAAATGGAATGAAAACAAAGCCATAGCCCCCAAACCTGGCATATTTTCAAAGGTTAGTCTTGCCTTCTGACCATACAAATAAATTTACAAACCTTCTACCCTGCTCATATTTTTTATTCACTGATTATTCAATAATTCTCAATATAAAGAATATAAAGATAAAGAACATTTTAAAAGATAAATATGCAGCTTCTTATATATAGTGGTTAGGAGATCATAATGGCTTTAAATAAAGAACAAAACCTCACTATGACAATAGCAGGGTACATCAAAAAGTAGTCTTAAAAATTATTTTTATTGCTCCTGTTGTTCTGAATTTTGGATGCCACCATGTTAGATAATTCTAACTTTGTAGGTGAAAAGGGCAAAAAAGCACAAAGTCTTTAGCATATGGCTTATTCTGTGATATGGAAACAAATCTTAAAATATGTATTCTTGGTACCAAATATCCTAGTAAAGGTAAATAAAGGCCTTGAATGCTCCCACAGTTCAATGTTGGCTTTACAGGAAGTTAATTAATATTTACAACTTTCTACTCTGAAAACCTGTAATTTTTTCCCTCTTCAGTTAGCTCTGCTATCTTGCATGGTTTTTAAAGATAGATATGCACTTTCTGTTAATTTTAATATAAAATGCCTAGAGTCCTAGGGGTAACATGGACTTATTTTGCTTTACATTTTCAAATTAAAAAGTTAATTTTGTTATTTTAAAATGTGGACTACAAATCAACATTTTGGGAACATTCTAAGAACTGTAAGTACCCTCCTTAATCCATTAAAGATTTTCATTTCCAAGCCATGCAATACCACATCGCATGCTTTTTCCCCTGAGCCTAGTTTGACTGTTGGTTTCTCACTGTGCTAAGTATGCTGGTGCGAAGATCATACTCCATTTATTAACAATCAGAACCATGAATTTCCTGCTTGCTAGCAAAAAGTGATCAATTCAACTGAAGAAAAACTGCCATGGTGGCATTTTGACCATTTAACATTGCAGGATTTGCAAGTTTGCAAGACAGCTGAGATTGCGGAGTTCCACCAACACAGTATTTCAGGAATGAAATCTCGATACTGTCACATTAACCAAGATATGTATACGCACCATTTTCAAATAGTCAACAAATATGACATGTTATTTATAACAAGCCACTTCTTTTATCTCAAAAGCACCAGAAAATAGATTTGGCTTATTGTGTTTATAATTAGCAAGCTACTTACTGTGATGGGGCTCATGGTGATTTGGGCAGACCCAGGTATGTGAGGGTATGAATATGTGTGTTTTGGGGTATATTCTGTGTGTGGGATTTGTGGGGGTAAGAAAAGAGTAGGACAGGATCTAGTGAGATCATGAAGGAGTCCTGGAGAATAGCTTTATGTAGTTATACAACAAGCCAATGAAACAGATGATTGATGATTTCTCAAGAATAACAGATAAAATTTTTCTAGGTCATAAAAGCAAGATACGCTTTTATTTCTTCAAGAAATAGTTATTAAATCTGTGGTGCATATTACTGCTTATTTTACTAAAATTTAATTTAATTATTGATGGCAACTTAACTTTTCCTTATTTAGGACATTTGGATAATTATTACTATTGTTGCTTTGACTTCTTAACTGCATGGCCCTGCCATTATGACATTGCTTTCTATTCCCATATCCAAATGGCATGATTTTTTTTTTGGCAATTACCAATAGAAATAGAATCATGGACCTGTTTAGGATTTATATTTGATATAAAAATAATATATACATACATATGTGTATGCATATACATATGTGAGTGTGTATAAGAAATAAAGAAAAGTGAGTTAGAAAACTCAATAGACTACTTGGAATTAATTTATTATTTTCTCCATCAAATTATTACAGATAAAAGGCTCCAGAAATGCATCTAAGCATGTTGGCTGGTTATTTATATATATTTTTTTAAAGAAAGAAAACAAAGCAAATCAGCCTTCCCTGAAATAATTTTTGGTTGTTGTTAAAATGAAACAAGTTGGCAAGCAGCTTCCAGGGAAACCTGAGAAGATTAAATTTAAAGGGAACTAGATGATTTACTCATGGACAAATATAGCATGTGCAATAATAAATTAAGTAATAAAATTAGTATAATTCTTGCTGTGCAAACCATCTGGTAGATAAACCAGGGTAAGAGAAAGAAGTCAAACTCCTACCCTAGTGTTCTTTGAACATTGCCTGAGAATTTATAAAATCTCATGACATCAAGGTAATATGTCTGTCATTCTCTATTATTCAGGCTCCTTATTCGTTATTCCTATTGTATTACTCTTTCATCAACCTTAACCACATTTGTGTTCTTTACTGCGAATTGGTAAATCGTTTTGGAAAATAAACGGACTATCAATGACATAAAATACATCATGCCCATAGAAGCAGTTACTGCTATTCATTTTAAACTATCTTTTATTCAGATCAATTAACCAGATCTCTAACAAAACCAAAACAGAAAGGCTTAGAAATATCACATATCACTCCTACCAAATGGAAACATAAAGCTCAAGGAGCTCATAATGACTGATGGCCTGAAAAAAAAATAGTTTCTCGATTTCTTTTACTCAGTTTGCTCTATGGTTCCCCTTCCACACACCCCTGGCTGTCTGGGGAATGTTCATCACTGTAGGACCTTCTATATTCATAGCCCTGAATGGTTTTCAAATTGTTTTCTTTGGGAGTATCTCATTTGATGCTTCTTCCTCCAATCCCACTGAAGTGTCAATAGCAAATATTTTCGTTTGAATAAAAGAGAAAATAGAAACTCAGGATTAAGTGACTTCAGCTGGTGTTAAGTGGTAGAGCTGAGAATAGAACCAGAGCTCCCCTTCCTCCATCCTGCCCTCATCTGCCCTCAGACAGCTGTCCTGCTGGCCCATTCCTGAAGGGAATCCTTGGGGACCAAGAGCTCCACAAGAAGAAAGAAGTGAATAGCGGATGGAAAAACTGTGAACAGAACCTCTGCACTACAGAGGGAGCCTCTAGGGAGTACAAAGTAAGTGATACAGATGTTACAAATAGTCCTGCAATGCATTTGTTGAATGGATGGTTTATTATGATCTATTTTGTCGACTCTGGATTTTTTTTGAAATAAACACCGAAACTGATGATAAAAAAGCCTTAAATAAAGCAAAACTGAAGGGACTGAACGTTGAGAGAAAAATTTCATCCATTTTAAAGAACATCCTTTATCTTTGGCAAAGAAATGATCAGATTTACTGCTCAGCTAACTGGGAAACTGACAACGTTGCCTAAGAGTCAAATATATAATCAGGGAGAGCCAAGCCCCATTTCTTAAATGATGCTCAGGCAAGGTGAGCATCCTTACTCCTTTCATCTGGGGCAATATTTTCCTCTTTCTTGAAGGAAGAATGATTAAAACCAAAGGGCATTAAGCCAGGAAACACAGAGGCAACATTTTAGAGCACATTCCAGAATTCTGGAAGAAAAATTGCAACTTGAAGACTTCCTGGCAGAACCAATGCTGGTTCAGTTTGGTATAAAATCTGCTTCGTATTACTGGAACTCAAACTTGTGCAGAGTGAATTATATATATTGTATCTAATGCCAAAACTTCTATAGAAGCTGATCGGACAAAAAAATATAAAACAAATGAAATTCTACCTATAAGCTTATTTTTTTATAAATAAAAAAGGACACTATTATTTAATTCTGGTAGTATTATAAAAAATAACTATTCTTTATGGATGATTACATGTACAAACCCAATTTTGGCAAATATATTTGGTTGATCCTTTTCATGGGAATGTTATCATGAATTTTCCAGGGACTCTTAAGAGGAGCCAAATAATTATGCTATTTCCAAAACTGATACCAACAATTGAGACAGCCTCCTGCTAGGATTTCTTATACACACCTGTACTTCCCCAAATTCTTTTTTTATTATTATTAATTTAAGATTTTTTATTTATTCATCTGAGAGATAGAGCACAAGCAGGGGCAGAGGAAGAGGGAAAAGCAGACTCCCCGCTGAGCAGGGAGCCAGATGTCAGCTTGATCCCAGGACCCTGGGATCATGACCTAAGCCAAAGGCAGACACTTAGCATTATAGTCACCAGGTGTCCCTGTACTCCCCCAAATTCTGAGTAAAATAAAATTACACATAGTTTCTGGGCACTTTCATGACTGCTGACAAACACATGACCCTTTCTGAGTCTTAGAGATAATGACATTTTAAGAAACACATTACATCAAAAAAACTTTTACAAAGTTATTTTACTCATCAGATATCAGAACTCTTCCACTAGGAAAAAATTGATTAGTGATAGAGAATGCAAATGCTTTCAACATTGAAACTGATCTAAAAATTAAATTTCCAGGGATACATTTAAATTCCCTTTGCTTAAAAAAGAATCTTCATAAACTCAGTTTTTGTTGTTATTTTTGTTTGTTTGGGACAATTAATTTTTGCACAAATCTTTGTCCTTAAATACTAATGTTAATGCTAATGTTAATACTAATATTAATACTTATGCTAACTATATGTATGAATCATTTATTATATAATATACTATAATCCAATATTTCAAATTCCTATACCTTTTACTTTAGATATTTTTGCTGTATTAGTATGCTAGGGCTACCATGACAAGGTAACACAGACTGGTGGCTTAAACAAAAGAAATTTATCTCCAGCAACTCTGAAGGCTATTATTTTGATATTGAGGTGTCAGTAGGGTTGGTTTCTTCTAAAATGGCTGTTTTCTCCCTTTGTCAACACATGGCCTACTCTCTTTACCCATCTATATTCTAATTCTTCTTAAAAGGACACCAGTCATATTGGATTAGCACTCCTTCCAATGGCCTCATTTTAACTTATATACCCTCTTTAGAGACCCTATCTCCAATTGCAGTGACATTTGGAGATACAGGAGGTTAAGACTTCAACATATGAATTTTGAGGACACACAATTCAGCCCATAACAGTTACTTTCCCAGTTTCAAAGATGAGGGAAATTTTAGAATGAGGTAAAAAAAAAACTTGTTTAAGATCTAGTAGAATCAGGAATTTAATCAAGATCTACTAACTCAAAGATCTACATTCTTTTCATTATGCTAAGCTCTATGCCTACTATGCTTACCTTTTACCTTTACCTGTGTATCTGAGTGTAGAGAGATGGCAATGACGATGAACAGAAGAACAATGGCTTCCTAACATGTAGCCAAGAAAACAAAGCAAAACAAAAGAAAACCACAAACCAGATGGAAACTCAATGCCCTCAGGATGGAAATGGCAGTATAGGGGTGATCATTTTATTTTATTTAAATGATGGTGGCTTAATAGGAGCTTGTTCTATGGAAAGTGTATAAAAGCAAGGTCAGAAAATAGGCTTCTCCTCATTAATTACACCACATTCCTAAAAATCTAAATTCTGAAGGGGTGGACTCTATATGAGTTTTATTTTAGAGAATATCTTACAGCCAATTTAATTTAACTTTCATAACCAAGCTTGTTTCTTATATAGCAAAACAAAGTAATTCCTAGGAAATTGCACAGTATTCAGGTTTAAGGAAATAAATATTAAGTTTTATTGTCAAAACGAAATGAAAATCCAGAACCTTTCTTTACCATGAGCTACTGGAGGACAGGGCTGTTTAATTTATCTCTCTATCAACACTGAATGCTCAGGAAATAAATGCTGTTGAATTAATCAATAAAACCTGGCTCACCTATACTTTCATATCTTCATACTGTCATTCAGGTATCTGCCCATTAATCCTTCTCAGCTTTTTGTCATTTCATCTTGATGTGGAAATATTTTATAAATACTCATCAATTAGGGTTCATAACACCTCCCCAGGCAGAGAACAGAGCTTCCAATTTATAAAAGAAAGCTAACCACAAAAATGTTTGAATAATTTTTCTTTGGTGAATATTTGGCAGGCTCAGAGAAGAAAATCACATCCATCTTCAGTCAAATTGTTTTATGTTACCCCTCAGTTCCTAAATCATGTGGCAAACAGTTTTTAGTAATATTCATATATATATTTATATACATATATATGTATATATATGAATACATCTTAGATTTAACCTACCAATAATATACAGTAAAAAAGCAATGCAACATATTTAATAATGACAATGTCATTATTCTACATACCATTATGCAAAGACCATATATACATTTGTCCTTAGGCAAAATATAAATGAATAAAAATAAAAATGATCATTTTATAATTACTCATCAGACTTTTCTGTAACATTTTTTAAGAAACTCATTTCTTCTGATGACATCTCATGGGATATAGAATAAAAGAGAGGTTCAGAGTGCATTCATCTGTCTCCTTTTCCTCCTTTTATTCCGCAGCTTTAAAATACCTTCTCTAATAAGAGCAATCAAGGGATTTCTAAGTACTGAATATCCTCTGGAAAAAAAATACAGATAAAGAGCAGTTGCTTATTTCTAGTGCTTTGATTTAAATGCTAGATTTATATGGACTTCACACTTTCAAGGAACCAGAGATCATAAACAGATAACTTTGGTGTATTTGTGGCTCTAATTCATAAAACATGATTTTCCTGGAAAAGTTAGGTAATATTTTTAAGAGTATTGACTCTTGCTTCTATGAGATACTTATCTCTTAATCATAGAACCCATATCAGAATTAAGCAAAAGGAAGAAACTTCAACTATTATGGTTGATTCTGTTATTTCATAATCATTTATCTTCACTGTGCCCCAGTTTCCCCATTATTAAGAGGTGATGATACTTCTCCTACCTCCTCATTTCAAAAAGTAGCGGTAACGATCAAAACAGCTATCATGTGCACTATACAGAACTCTAGAAATAATTCAGTTTTTCTGTTTTATGGTGATCACCTCAAAGTACCTAACATTTTAGTATCTGTAGAATTTAATTGTTCCAGGTGCCCAGTATATCTTCCTTTTTGTCTTGCCACACTAAGCCCCTTCATATGGAAATGATAATTTTCTCCCATACCAATTGTGATTTCAATGGAAATTGTCTGTAAAAGTCTTTAACAGATTTTTGCTTGTTACATACAACATTAGCTAAGGCGTGATAAATAAACCCGAGTTGGACCAACTGGAGCATTTCACTGAATTATTATTATTATTATTATTATTATTATTATTATTATTTTATAACCTGGAAGGAGAAGAATACTCCATCAGTTTCTCTGATAATAGAGTTATGCCATAAATGGCACACAGCTGCCATGGCAACAATTCCTACCAAAGGAAAAAACTTGGGAGAAAATAAACCCTAACCCAAAGAGTGAAGTCGAACTTTTGAATCGAGAGTTGGACACACATAGAAAACTCATCTTTGGAGTACTTGGTTTTAATGGCCTGTGTTATGAAGTTGAAACTTTGTCTCATATAAAATTCTCATAGCTAATTTAAGTAAGCTCAACTTTTCTTTCTTTCACAACTAGAAGAGTCCTTGACAGTAAAGAACCCCTGGTAGCTATCACTGTGCCTGGAACATAAAGGGGCATGTAAATGTTTTTTAAATTGGCAAAGGATGACCAAGATGATTAAGTGATAAGTTACCTAGAGATTTAACCTAAGAAGTACATTCAAGTGATTCAGATATATTTCAAATTGGAGTATTTGTAACACTGATCATGTTCTTGTTGATAAAGAAATCCTTAATGATTTCTACACATTTATACACATATATGGTTATATATATATATATATATATATCCAATAATTAGAATATTAATGAAAAGAGACTGCTTTATATCAAGTTCTATAAACTACAGATAAAATTTTACTCAGAAGAAAATGCCCTAAATAATAATAAAGGAAATGAATATAAATGAACTGAAATGTCAACTTAAGACATGATTATGAAAATAAATAAAATTAATAAGCTAGTATGTGATGACTAGTAAAAGCTAGAATTTACCCAACACTTTTAAAAAAATAATAGAAGAGTTAAAAAAAATCCCCAAAGCTTATACTTTAAAATGTCAAATAAAGCATATAAATCCCTGAAAAACCAGAAGAATAATTAAAAGAGAAAAAAATAGTATAGTAGAAATTACAAAGGGGATATAACCACAAACATAGACAATATTAAAATATAAAAGAATATTTTATACAAGTTTAGAAAAATATATTTAAAAACCAGAAGAAAGGGACCCTTAGGTGGCTCAGTGATTGAGCGTCTGCCTTCGGCTCAGGTCCTGATCCCGGAGTCAGGATCAAGTCCTGCATTGGGCTCCTTGTGGAGATCCTGCTTCTCCCTCTGCCTCTCTCTCTCTCTCTCTCTCTCTCTGTGTCTCTCATGAATAAATAAATAAAATCTTAAAAAAAAAACAGAAGAAATTGATCCTTTCTAGGAAAAATATGATTTTCCAAATGTTTCTAAGAAAAACTAGATACACTCAGTAGACTAAGGTCCCCAGAAACCATTGGAAAGATGATTCAAATTCTATTTAAAAGATAAGGATGATACAAAAGATACTAGATGATTTTACAAATAAGTTTTATCTAACTTTCAAAGAAAATATAATTCCTAAATTATTCAAATTATACCAGATCACAGGCAAGGTGAGAAATCTTCCCCAATTCACTTACAAATTCAATGTATTTTTAATACCTACACCTGATAAATATACAGCATAAAAACAGAACAAAACACTAGACTAATTTCACTTATGAATACTGATTAAATATTTTTCTGAATAAACTTCAATAGTATGTTAAAAGAATAATACACCATTCCAAGAATATGATAAATAGTATATCTAAACATAAAGGTATCTATTAGCAAAGTTCATTATATCACCTAATTAAGGTGGAATTAGAATGCAATTTTATTTAGGATTTTTAAAAGTACTTGAGAAACTCAGTAGTCACTCCTTCAAAAACTTTACTTGTTCTCATTCATTTGGGGAATATAAATAATAGTGAAAGGGAATATAAGGGAAGGGAGAAGAAATGTGTGGGAAATATCAGAAAGGGAGACAGAACGTAAAGACTCCTAACTCTGGGAAACGAACTAGGGGTGGTGGAAGGGGAGGAGGGCGGGGGGTGGGAGTGAATGGGTGACGGGCACTGGGGGTTATTCTGTATGTTAGTAAATTGAACACCAATAAAAAATTAAAAAAAAAAAGAAAGATTTAACAAGTTCACTTATCTAATTGCCTAAGTGCTTCTTCCACTTGAATGTGTGACAGAGGTATTATTACTTGACACTACAGTGATAACCCTAAGGGATAATTCTAATGCAATACTTAAGTTCGCCAAATCAATATGGTGTATACCTTGTACAATGTTATGTGTCAACTATATCTCAATAAAGCTGGGGAGAAAAAAAAACTTTACTTAAAATAGAAATTGTAAAAAGCATTCTAATATAATAATGACTATCAAAACCTATATGCAACATCATACTAAATAGTAAAATTATATAGCCTTTGCCATTAAAATAAAAAAGATAGAGATGTTCATTATTGTGATATTATTCAACACTGTTTTATAAGTTCTTACTAAAATAATAAAGCAATAAAATTAAATTATCTATAACATATTGGGAAAGAATACAATATTTTTAAAGATATGATTGAATACATACATCTTCCTAATAACCTATTTGAAACTTAAAATTAATTAGATCAATTGATAAGTTGGTCCAATATAAAATAAATACATAAAAATCAATAGCTTGTCACCACTGCATAGTTGGTCAAATGATTTTTGACAAGGGTGCCAAGACTATTCAATGGAGAAATGAGAATATTTTCATCAAATGATTCTGGAAAAAATATATGTCTATATATGTAAAAAATGAAGTTGAATGCTTATAGCATATACAAAAGTTAATTCAAAATGGATCAATGATCTAATTGTAAGAGTTAAAGCCATAAAATTCTTAGAAGACAACATAGGAATTTGGAATTTTTTTAAATTATATCAAAAGGGCAGACAACAAAAGAATAAAATAGATACACTTTGAAAAACTTGTGCATTAAAGGACACTATCAACAGAAAAAAAGTAAGTCACAAAATGAGAAAAAAAGATTTGCAAATCATATATCTGATATGGGATTTATATCCAGAATATATAAAGTACTCATACAACTTAACAACAAAACAACCCAGTTACAAAATGGGGAAAAGACTTGAATAGATATTTCTTCAAACGTATACAAATGGCCAATAAGCTCATGAAAAGATATTTAACATCAGTAATCATGAGGGAAATACAAATCAAAATCATAATGAGTTATCACTTCATATTCAATAAAATGGCTATTATCAAACAGACAGAAAATAGGTGTTGACAAGGATGTGGAGAAATTGGAACCCTTTTGTGCTGCTGGTGGGAATGTAAAATGGTACAGCTACTGTGACAAACAGTATGGCAGTTCCTCAAAAACTTAGATGTATAATTACCATAAGGTCTATCAATTCTACTTCTAAGTGCATAACAAAACAAAATAAAATGAAACAAACAAAACACAAGGAAAGCAAGGAGTTTCAACCAGATATTTTTTTTTCAACCAGATATTGTACAGCCACATTCAAAGCAGCATTATTCATTTTAGCCCTAAAAGTGGTAACAACCCAAATGTCCATTGTTGGATAAATGGATAAAATAAAATACTGGTATATACACACAATGGAATATTAGCTTTAAAAAGGAATGAAATTCTGATACCTACTACATGATGAAACATGAAGACATGCTAAGTGAAATAAACCAAATACAAAAAGACAAGTATTGCATGACTCCAGTTACATGATATACCAAGAATTGTCAAATTCATAGAAATAGAAGTAGATAGTGGTTATTAGAAAAGAGGGAGATGGGAAGCAATTGTTTAATAGGCACAGTTTCAGTTTGGGGTGATGAAAAAGCTTTGGAGATGGTTGAGATGGTTGCACAACAATGTGAATGTACTCAACGTTTCTGAACTATGTGCTTGAAAATGGTTAAAATGTATTTTTTTCATTTTGTATATTTTACCACAATAAAAAAAGCAAGAGCTTGTTTTAATAATAGTAACTACCAGGTTGAAATGAAAAAGAGAAATCACAATCACAATAACAAAAATCTATAAAATATCTTAATGCAACAAGAAAGCTATATAAAGAAAAGCTATATAAAGGAAAGTATAATTTTAGGAGCACATAAAACATGACTATATATATGAAGATACATATGTTACTGAAGGAAAATATGAATATATCAATAAACATGTTAATTTTTATAGCACCTCTAAATAGAAACTCAAGTTCTTTTCAAGTTCATAAAGAAAAAGATGTATGATTCACCAAGAAAATTTTAAAAGGAAGAATAAAGAAAGGAGACTAGCTTTCGTAGACTTAAAAATTTACTATAGCCAAAATAATCTATTCTTAGAAGAAAAATAGAGCACACAATTAGTAAAAGTTAAACACAACATCATGCAAAAAAAAGTTTTGTTGGATCCTTTCTATATACTAAGAAGAACATCATATGTATAATGCAATATAAATTCTAGAGTAGAGATATGTTCAAAATGAGATAGGAACCCATAGGAGAGGGTCAGCAGCTTTAAATAAAGATTGGACTGAATATATATAGCAAAGAGAGAGAGATGATCACCATAATAATCCATTATCTTACATAATTACAAATATTTTCTTGTGATGAGAACTTTTAAAATTTACTCTCAGCAACTTTCAAATATGTAATACATTCTCATTAACTATAGTTATCGTGCTGTACATGACATCCCCAGAATGTATTTTTATACCTAGAAGTTTGAACCTTTGACTACCTTCACCCATTTCTCCCCCCACCTCAGACAACTGAGTCTTGGGTTCATTTTATTTAGATTCCACATATTAATGTTATCATTATGTCCTGAACTTTAAACTAATATAATTTTATATGTCAATTATATCTCAATAAAACTGGAAAAAAATAAAATTAAAACATGTCAAAAAGATGTCAAAGGAAAAAAAGACTTCTAATGAGTTTTGGGGTAAAAGGGTATCTACCTGATTTTATTTTATTTTATTTTTTATTTTATTTTTTGTTGGTGTTCAGTTTGCCAACATATAGAATAACACCCAGTGCTCATCCCGTCAAGTGCTCCCCTCAGTGCCCATCACCTAATCACCCCCCACCCCTGCCCACCTCCCCTTCCACCACCCCTAGTTCGTTTCCCAGAGTTAGGAGTCTCTCATGTTCTGTCTCCCTCCCTGATATTTCCCTCTCATTTTTTCTCCTTTCCCCTTTATTCCCTTTCACTATTTTTTATATTCCCCAAGTGAATGAGACTATATAAAGGATTGTCCTTCTCCGATTGACTGGAAGGAGCCTCGGTGTCCATCAAAAGATGAATGGATAAAGAAGATGTGGCTTATGTATACAATGGAATATTACTCAGCCATTAGAAACGACAAATCCCCACCATTTGCTTCGACGTGGATGGAACCGGAGGGTATCTAACCTGATTTTAAAGGAGAGGAAGGACATTCAATTTAGAGGTCATGAGCAAAGGTGTGAAAGAATGAAGTGTATTTGGGGAACACAAATGGCATCATATCTTTTGGCCAGTGTATAGGCTGAAGGGCTGAGAATAGCACAGACAGGTCCAGAAAATAGGCTAGTCACAGCAGCAGAGCACTGAATTCCAGCTTCAGTTATTTGTCTTTTAGCAGACAATACAGTATTTTAATATACAAGCCAGTGTTTTCCTCCTAGTGTTTTTGGTTTTGTCTTCTAGTAACAGAACTATTTCAAGAGTTATATGTACAATAAGCATTCTCCACCAAATCATTGTGTAGCTTTCTGAAACACATAACATTTATTTAGCAATTGTACTAAAGCCACTCCAACACAAAAACACAATTTAAAGAATGATTTTAATATTTAAAAAGTTTGATAATGACCACTTTGGTCAAAGAGAAAGTATGACCATATATGTGCTTGACAGAAAGAACTTTGGCTATGGTGTGGGAGACGGAAGGAGAAAAGCGTGTCCATATGACTCCAGGTGGAGGCCAGTGCCAAAGCCAGGACATGAGACATGTAGCTGAGCCTGTGTCAGTGGGAGGGAGAAATGAGAGGAAGGAATGGATACCAAAGACGTGAAAAGTAAATAGAATTGGTGATCCATTTGACATTTGGGGACAAGAGGAGAGGGACTGAAGTTGACTCAGAGTTTTCAAGTTTGGGCAACTAAAATTGTAGATAGAAAAGGAAGCATTGCTTAAGGCATGAAAACGACAACTTAATTTTGGGGTTACTGACTTTTGTATGCCTGTAAGATAATGGTCAATGCTTCAGTTAGAGCTCCAGGATGACAAAGGACCAATGCCATGGTTTTAAGGCCCAAGTGAGACTATGCTATTGTGTCATCAAAGAATGTACCCAGATCCTACAACAGTGATTTCCCAGGCATGTATTATTGGCATGTGGAAGACCTACAAGAATATGTAAAACTGATGTGCCCAAAGAATACCCACTGAGCATATAGTTATTTGCCTTTTTCTCTGGTCTGTCTCTAGCAATAGACAAGCATAGTTTGCATGTGGTTTATATAGTAATAATATAGTAATAATAGTAATATTATATACATATATACACATACAATATATAGTATATAGCAATAATAGTACTTACATAATTTTGTATTTCTTTTTTTAAAAATTTTATTTATTTATTCATGAGAGACACAGAGAGAGAGGCAGAGACATAGGCAGAGGGAGAAGCGGGCTCCATGCAGGAAGCCTGATGTGAGACTCAATCCCGGGACTCCAGGATCACACCCTGAGCCAAAGCAGATGCTCAACCGCTGAGTCACCCAGGCATCCCTATTTCTTTGCTATTATAGTTTTTGAACCTCTTTGTACTATCATAGTTGTCATTTTAAATGGTTGCATAATATTCCATGGAGTGATGGGCTCTAACTTTGCACTCCTATTTATTGAGCCCTTATGTTGTTTGTTTTGTCCGGGGGTTATAAATTGGAGCAAGAAAGGCGATTTGATATAATATTTGACTCTGCTTAATTTATATAACACTTCTGTTCTTCTGAATAAAATTAAATAAATCTCTGAGAGTATTAAGCCAGATGGTTTCATTCTTCTTGAAACAAAGATAGTCTATAATCAAGAGTCACATAAGAAACCAAAATGGATCAAGGTCAACTCCTGGTTGTCAGAGCCATTTTTCATTATTCACTCGACAAAACATTATCCCTCACCTCTTACCAATGGACAAACACATCACTGCATTAATATATAATATTTGGATAATTAGTTTCCAGTTTACTTTTTAAACTGATTTCCTCTGAATATATTAGCTACTCATTTTCTTAATATTTTATCCCCTTCAAAGCTTCAGCTTATAGCTTCTATTTTTCTCCCTTTATTACTTTTACCAAGACAATTGCCCTTTGCGAATATTCGGTGATTCTCATCTCTCCTGCCTAATTAAATATATTTCAAACACATCTTCCATCTCAGTCTCTCTGTCTCCCCTCAGCACCTCCCCACATCCCTTGAAAGTGTGCCTATGCTTTAGTACCTGATGATGAAAACAATTTTTTACTTGTTCTTCACCATGTACCTTGTGGGAGGTGTCTGCATTATCCCTATTTTAAAAACTGCTCTCTAGTCACCAGGCCCTGGAGCGAGGCACTTTCTGTATACCTGGTCCTGGCCTTATGTTTCTATTCACAAAGCCAGGCTGCAAGTCCATAAAAAACTAATTTCCCAGGCCCTCTTCTTAGTTCTAATATGATAACTTTAGCATTGATTCAACAGTACAGATATGACATTCTGCAAATAAACAGCAGTCATTTCCATCAAAGCTTAAAGATTTGTTATGATGGATAAATTCAGACACACCAGTCTCTTTTTAGAAAATGCAATTTTATGGAAAAATACAAGATAATTGGTCTTTAGCTCTTGCAATAAACTTAGATAGCACCTGCCATATTTAAATTAATACAGTGCTTCTCCCTGTGAGATGAGGCCTTCTGATTAACTCAATCATGTGAAAAGATTCAGACATTGCTTATGTGTGCTTAGACTGAACATTGTTTTTTTGATGTGGTTATTTTTTTTAAATGATGTGATACTTGTCCATCTACTAAGTAAAGGAAATTGAAAGTTCTTTATTCAGCCATATATCCTGCCTGTCCTTATCTCTCAGACTCAGCTTTTGCCTCACATTGTGTCACATAGGTGGTAGGTTTTATTGGGTGCTGGAAGATTCTCCAAAGCAATGACCTAGTATTTGAAGTATCTGTGTGAACACTACTAGCTCTGCTTCCCAGAGATCACATACACATCACTCTCGAGGATTTATTCCCTTTCCCATTGTCCCCATTTCCTCTGACTCTAGCTGGCACAGTGCAGATCAAGAAACTCAGAGGACAGCTTTGCTCCTTTTAATCTCTCTTAAACCAGCCGCAAGAACGAATCAGACTCACATGGCTAGAGCAGCAGAATGTAAAGTGCCAAGGCTGGCATTTCAATCTGGTTCTCCTACTTCCGGAGAAAGCCTGGATAATGAAGAGTGAAGAGGATCCTTCCAGGGGACAAATTAAAGCTCTAAATGTCTACCTGCATTGAAGCAACTAGTGACCCAAAGGCATGGCTGGTATGACTTTGTCAATAAGGCAGAAAACACATAATCTCTGAAGAGGGTCCTCTTACCCATCATAACTGGTGGTAATTCAATTTCCCTAATTTTCCCATTCAACTTGACCCTTTAACATGTGTCCAAAGTTTTACTTTAAAGTGAACAATCTTCAAAAAAAAAAATAAATAAATAAAGTGAACAGTCTTCCCAAGTGAACATAGCCTTTAGGGAGAAGCCCATGGACAATAGGGGTATAAAGATATCTTGTGTTAACTATGTGAAAACTATAGACATGAATCACACCACTATTTTTTAAATAATCTTTATGTCACAACGATGACCTACAGACTCAGTATCCATTGTAAATGCTGAAGCTGGTTGCCCAGTAGGGGTTAGAGACTGCAGGGACATCATCAGATTGTAAATTCCTTGGAGGTGATAGAGGTATCATGTGATTTTTTTGTGTCCCCATGATGGCTGAGTCCCTTGCTGGGCACATAAAATCATGTAGTATATAAAAGCTGGAAGGAGACTATGAGAGCCACCATTTGGTGTCCTCGTTTATAAAGGCAAATACTGAGGCCCAAAGTGGTTATAGAATTTGTCCAAGGTGACAATGATGAGTTGCATGGCCACAGGACAACACTCTCCTGACACCAGTCCGGTACCCTTCCTATATTCTTTCTGCTATCTCTAAATAAGCAATTTTAAAAATTGTTTAATTAACAATTTTAATTCATCCATTTAGACTCCATTGCTTAAGGATACTATTTGGGTAGTAAGAATCACTATGGAACAGGGTGTGTGTGTGTGTGTGTGTGTGTGAGAGAGAGAGAGAGAGAGAGAGAGAGAGAGAGAGAATATGGAAATAGGTATATATGTGACAAGAAATGGGTGCAGAGGAGAAGACAGAAATATGATCACATAACTTATACTCTATTACATCAGTATTTACTCTTCGTGTATATGCTTTATTGGGTACATAATGATCTGAATCCTTATATTTGAGTACATAAAATAACAAATCATATATAAAAGGAGTCCTGTTCTGATTCATCTTTCTTAGTCCTCAAGGCAAAGAGGAGTGAAAATATCTGAAAAAGTTACAGCTCAATCACTACATCTAAGTTAAAGCTGGAATTTCTGTGCTCCCTGGAAAAGGATCTACTTTGAGCTTTATGGCATTTCCCCAAGTCCTAAGCTTTACATTATAGGGGAACATTGCTAGTCCACAAATCTGTTCAGTCTCAACATAAGCAAGGCCAACTATTCACAATGCTCCCTCGATCCAACACTGAGACCTCAAGAGGTAAGAAATGAGAGGGGGTTGGAAGGGGTATGCCACAATCTGAATGGGATCTCTTTAAAAGCAATGTGCAGCAGGAGAGACAAGTATAATGGCTATTTAATCATCTTCGCTATGAAGTGCCAATTCTTTAGACTCTTATGACATTCATGAATGATGCAGAAGGCGGACATGATGAATGCAGAGCAATTCCCTGCGACAGATACTTTCAGGGAATTTATACCCCCTCCCCCTAGGACAAAAGGGCTCCTGGGCTCAGTTATCATTTGTTCTGAGAGATAATTTACAGTCTCACTAGCAACTCCTTTTACCCAACTCAATAAAGCGCTTATTTTGATATACGGACTGTGATTGTTCAAGAACAACTGTATCCTTGGAAATTCATGTGCAGTGAGCAGTCTTACTGGTTTACTTTCCTTCACCTCATGCACTTCTGTCATCTTCCAGGTTTTATAACTAAAGGGCTTGGACACAGGGTCTCCAAACCACCTGTGGTGTCACACACACACACACACACACACACACACACACACACAGAGGTTACTCTTTAATGCTGTTTGGATTCACTGTGAATCAGAGAATCCTTTGGTGTGTGACTACATGTACTGTTAAAAATACGTAATAAAAAATCTTATTCTGGGATCCCTGGGTGGCTCAGCGATTTAGCGCCTGCCTTTGGCCCAGGGCCGATCCTGGAGTCCCGGGATCGAGTCCCGCATCGGGCTCCCGGCATGGAGCCTGCCTCTCCCTCCTCCTGTGTCTCTGCCTCTCTCTCTCTCTCTCTCTCTCTGTCTCTCTCTCTCTCTCTGTCTATCATGAATAAATAAATCTTAAAAAAAATCTTATTCTGTATCCTCTGCCAACAGATAATCTATGTGTGGATAAGGAAATTAGTTGATAGATTCACAAATATTTATTAAGCTTTTATATGCTAGGTACTCTTCTGGGTGGTGCAAGGACAACAGTGAATGTAATGAAGCCCCTGCTTAATAAAGATGCTATTATTATAATGATGAGGGACAAAAATGTTACAAATACATGCAAAATATACTGTCTGGGAATTTAAGTGCTGATAAAGCATAATAAGGGGATAATCACATCGGGTGAGGAGGGCTATTTTAAATGAGATAGGTAGGGCAAACTCCTCTGAGGTGATGGCAATAGTGATCAAGAGCAGAGGAAGGTTCAAGCCAAGGGGAGCAAGAACAAGGACTGAAGTCAGAAATGTGCTTGGCTTGTTGAGATGCAGCAAGGGAATCAGTATGGCTGGACTGGAGCACAGAGGAGAGAGTGAGAGAAAAAGTGGTAGAGAGGTACAGAGAACCCAAATTACAGAGGGTATTACGAGAAGTACTTCATGAGAGAGGTCCTGGTTGGATTCTACTCTGAGATGATTGCACAGCTCTCTTAAGCACCTCTGTACATAGCATTTGAAATAATATTCTAAAAATTAGACTTAAGAGGAAGGTTACCAGTATATAAAAAGGCCTCAAAAGGCTTTCATATGAGAAACAATTAAATGAGTTCAGGATATTTAACCAGAAGCTCTTGGAAGCTGGGCAGACTTCTTCAAATACATAGGGTATCATATAGAAGGACAATAATGCTTGGGAAGGTAGAACCAAGAATGTTGGGTAAAAATATCTGGACTCAAGGTCAGAGGTCATACTGTGTAGAAGTATTTTCTAGAGCTAACCAAAGACAGAATGAGACTCTCAAAAGTATGATAAAAAATTCATCCACAGATGTGTTCCAGCAGAGACTGAATAGTCATTTTTCAGGGATGTCTGTAGGTCATTTCTAAATGGTTCCCAAAGGGAACTGTCCTTTAAAAAAAAAAAAAAAAAGATTGTATTTATTTATTTATTTATTTATTTATTTATTTATTTATTTGAGAGAGAGAGAGAGAAAGAGAGTGAGCATGAGCAGGGGGAAAAAGAGGGAGAGGCAGACTCCTCACTGAGTAGGGAGCCCAAAGGGGCTAAATCTCAGGACCCCAGGATCACAACCTGAGCCAAAGACAGCCGCTTAAGTGGGTGAGCCACCCAGGCACACCTTGAAGGGAACTTTTTAAGAAAGGAAGAATCTACGAAAACAGAAATGCTGGACTCTGATAAAGCAAACACATTTTTTTTTTTAATTTTTATTTATTTATGATAGTCACAGAGAGAGAGAGAGGCAAAGACACAGGCAGAGGGAGAAGCAGGCTCCATGCTCCGGAAGCCCAATGTGGGATTCGATCCTAAGTCTCCAGGATCACACCCTGGGCCAAAGACAGGCGCTAAACCGCTGTGCCACCCAGGGATCCCACAAACACATTCATCTAGATTAATTATCTTATTTTTCTTCATTTAAAAAAGGCATTTTCTTTTCAGCAAATTGCTGCTACATCTTCATTGAGAAGATCAGTAGCCATTTTGAAAAACATGAAAATTCTATAGAGCCATATTTTCCCTACAAATACTTTAACACATTTGGCAGAAACATTCTTGAGGGCTATATCTTCAAGGATATTTTTGGTGTAGATTCAGCTTCTAAGAAAATTCTACTAATAAAATATCTACTTAAAAATATTCTTTCAATCACTGAAATAGTAGCCAAATGCAGCTCCTTTCTTCTTACCATGAAAATCCCAGGGAAAAAGTAGTGGGGAGGCAACAGGCCAAAAATGATGTTTCCAAGTCTTAGTGGACAGGCAAAAACACTTCCTCATTATTAATTTGCACCATGTCTAAGATTTTCTTTCTTAATGGAACTAATCCTAAAGTAGCAATAATACTGAGAGTTCACAGGTAAGGGATTGCCACGGCTAAGAAACCTTTCTTTAAAAGGATCTTCAAAAGGTCTTCTTTTCATTGCCCTCCTGCTTCTTAATAGAAAAAGAAATACTTACACACAAGAGTTCATTATGAAGAAGCTGCACTTAAAATATTTTAAAGAAGATAAAAAATTTAACCTAGTATTTGGAGGTAAAGAAGAAGAAAGAAAGAAGAAAAAGAAAGGAAGAAAAGAAAGAAAGAAAGAAAGAAAGAAAGAAAGAAAGAAAGAAAGAATGAAAGAAAGAAAGGAAAGAAAGAAAGAAAGAAAAGAAAGAAAGAAAAGAAAGAAAGAAAGAAAGAAAGAAAGAAAGAAAGAAAGAAAGAAAGAAAGAAAGAAAGAAGAAAAGAAGAAAGGGGGAGGAAGAAGGAAGGGAAAGAGAGAGGAGGAAAGGGGAGGATTAGTGGGTCTCTTAAAAGAATCACAAAGTAACTCCTCTGCTATATTCTAACTAAAATGTACATGAGTTTTCCAAGATAAGGTTCTGTATTTTTATGTGGCTAAAGAACAGCAGAAATCATGAAAAGGATGAATAAATAGAACAAATGTGGAAAAGTTTATGGAAAGAAGTCTCTAGAAAAGAAAGCAAAGGAATAAAGTAATTACTGTTTGGGAAAGAAAAATGTTTTCTTGAGAAAAGGCTTTCAGAAAAAGACTGTACATTACATATGAGGACAACAGAATTAAAAGCAACATATAGAAATAAAGGCAAGCAAAATAACAAAAAAACGTCTTTCTTGACCATCAGGTTAAAAAATCATCCCAACAATATGAAACAAAATTAAAATTAGTTACTGAAGAAGACCTAGAGTTCTCCAACCCAGAAATATTTCTAACATCCCACCGCATCAACTCTTCACCATTTGAACCTTTTGCATTTTATTTATGGTATTTATTAGTTTTTGCCTGTCTCTCCCCCAGCCCTCCAATAGAATGTAAGCTCAACAAAGGCAGAAACTTGTCTTACTCATAGCTAAAACTCTAAAACATTGCAAAGCATATAGCAAACTTCTATTCGTGATGTTAAATCAATCAATGGATCTTTATGGAGGTTTGTTCCTAAAAATAGGGCATAGGTTAGATTATCTACCATCACACATTGGCCCGCAGTCCCTACTAGTCTACTGAGTATAATTCTCAAATGGATTCCATTGCCTTGGAATAAATTTAACTTCTTAAAATAGTCCCAAAGGCCCTCCATGATCTGGCTCTTGCCATCTTCTCCTACTTCAGCTGGCATTATACTCTCCTTTGCTCACTATACTCCAGACACTAGGATTTCTTTTCTTCTTCCAACAGGTAAATGCCATAATGGTTTTTTGGGACCTTTGCATTTGCTCTTTCCTCCTCCTCCAGATCTTGATATGGGTGACACCTTCTCATCAAAGTCTCACACCGATGATAACCTCTTGAGAGGTCTTTCTTGACTACACAACCAAAGATAGTAATTCCTCCCCCCACCATCCCTGTTGGTAATTCTCTATCTAAACCATAATCAGTAATATTTTCTGCACATCACCTACAACATCCTTTCTTTCTCTTCTGACTAGAATGCAATGACACAAGAATAGATCTCAATCTGTCTTGATTATCAAAGCCTCAATGACCCAAACAATACATGGCCCAGAGTACGCACTCAGTAATATTTTGGGGACAAATGAATATATCTTTTAAAAAACTTGTTTTGAAAAATAAGATGGTAATTTCCCAAAAGTCCCTTTATGCTATCACTGCCATATATTCATGCTACTTTGATTCCTATTAAACCTAGAACACATAACACAATGCTTATTTTCACAACCTCCATCATACATGTGTGTACATAAATATATATATATTTAGATAGATGATAGATAGATAGATAGATAGATAGATAGATAGATGATAGAGACAGAGAGAGAGAGGAGAGAGAGAGCATGAACAGGATGGGGAGGGGCAGATGGCTCAATCTCAGGACCTCAGGATCATGACCTGAGCCAAAGGCAGATGCTTAACTAAGTGAGCCACCCAGGCATCCCTGTAAATCTTTATATGATCCATTTCTAAAGTAGAAAGAATAATACTGACTTCTTTGTACTTTGAATATTATTAAAGGAATTCATTAATATACATAAAATCATATTGAACTTATCCAAGGAGAAGGACAGGACAAATCCAAAGCAGTAGTAGGAAACTTATTACTTTATGGTTTGCTTATGTAACACAAGATTTTTAAAAATATTTTATCCACCAAATGGTGTGCCAAAAGTGGATCAATCAAAAGGTATGGAAGACACATTGCTTTTTGGTTATGACTATTTGGGGCAACACTCTCTCCAAAGGTATAGCCTTGAAAGAGTCAAATTCAACGGAATCAACACTCTCATCCCAGTGCTTCACACAGATATTTTTCAGAGGAGCTGGATAAATAAACTATGAAAATACTTTTCTTTCTTTCTCTCTGTTGTAAATGCAATAATATTCAAGTCCAACTATTTCATGGCATTCACATGCTTCAGTAACACAGAGGATTTATTTTCATCTCTTCATCTCAAGGAACTGAGGCATCTTCTAAACCTCTAGAAGAACAACTCCTATTCTCCTCCCTTTCATACCCAGTACCCTGATAGTTGGATACTAGGGTTAACAAGATAACTATTACATAAAACACTCAGGACACTCCATTTCCATTTATGTAAATCTTTTTCACTTCTCTGAGGCCAACAGGGGAAAATTCTAAGGAATAAATGTGCTAGCAGTCAATAGGATGAACGGGGGTGAGTGGAGAATAGTTAATCCAATTATTTACCTCATAATGAGAAGTAGTTAATGTTAGAACTGAAAATAAATAGGTATTTTTAAAAGAATAATAATTCAGAAGTTTTCTTGTTGTGACATATTTCTCATTCAGTACACTAAGAGAAATTCTTTGTTAAGCATTTTAAATGCCTTAGAACATTTTCTTTTGGAAGCAAGCTATTGGTTCAAACAGAAAGACTTCGGTTTAGACAATTATTTTAGTTCTGTCTTTGCTGTTGGCTAGACTATAACATTGGCTGATTCCCTTAATCTTTTTTGAGGCTACTCATTTGCCAGCTTCCACTCATCCACGAGATGCAGTACAGGATTGTCTCTCTGTAAAGCTTTTTCATTCATTCATTTGGCCATTTGGCTAAAATCAATTATAATTACTTGTAGTTAAAAACCTAGTGTTCCTTTAGCAACAAGTACTTATTTACATCTACTATAGAGAAGATTTAAATTGGTGCTGGGAACACATTAAAAAAAAAAAAAGAGGGGAAAAAGGTAGCCTTTCCAACAACCAATCTTGGGTGATTTTGTATCTTTTTATCCTTCTTATAGCATATAAGAGGACCTCAATGAATACTGTAGAGTGAAGAAGCTGTACACATGAATTTCATAATTTCTTCATTTGCACAATGAGAAAAATGAAACTACAGGGACTCTGAGGGTCTTTATTGCTCTGACATCATAAGATTGTAAGTGACTTTTCACCAACTGTAGTTGTACCAAAGATAACTTTGACTAGTTGATAAACCCAAGCTGCAATGAACTGACTATCACCAAGCTGTCTCTGAGTTCTTTGAAGTGGAAATTATGCACACAATGCCAGACATCCTAGCAAGTCACAGATGCTGCTTTTGGCCTCACCTGCTCATTTCTCTCACCAGTGGGAGAATTGCCATAAGCACTAAACTTTACTGGGAGGTGCAATGCAGGGATTCAGACCTTTCAGAGCAAGGTTACAGATACCAAATACATGAAGCAGCTGAGGGTCTAGGGCATCTCTGCTCACTTACAATAATCTACCAGAAGATAAAGTGATAAGGCCAAAAGCCAACTGTATTTATTAGATACTAAAATAAAGAGAACAAAAACATTTTAGGATATCAGGCTTTGTGTATAGATTCCCACATTTATGTCTTTTAGTTAAAGTTGGGTATAAAATCTCAAGTGTCTGCTTTCATGAATAAAATGAAGAAAATCATGATTTATCCACATTTCTTCTAGTACCTATATTTATTGAGTATCCTGACCAGTTGCTACACATGTCCTATTCTTGCTGTGTTGCAGCAACCCTATTTTCTCTGAATATAGTCAAGGTTATAGCAAAACTACTCCCCCACCCCCTCACCTCTGCTCCACCCCATAAGTCTGGCTCCTAGAGGATCCTAAATTAGTCACTTGATAGCTTTAGCACCAGGTCCTGTGAAATCATTATTATGAGCCCTGGTGAAAGAACTTCTTTCTGATAAATCATATCCACAAAGTCCACACAAACATCACTTAAAGAATCTTAGCTTAGTTCTGTGTCTCCCAATTAAAGCAAGGCTGCTAGGAAGACTGGAGAGGATAATCTAAGTAAGTAACATAATAATTAGAACTTCATGAGTGCTCTGTAAGTATTGGTTATTGTATTATCATTAGCATTACGTTGCTGCCTTTTCTTTGTTCTTAGTTGTTATACAGGGAATCCATAAATTGGTGGAAAACATAATGGGGAATCTACAATTTCCTGTCTTTCTCATTGCCATGCTCTTGACTACCTGCCTTCTATGGTCCCAGCCTTTATGCTAATTACACTCACCCAGAATAAAAAGAGGGAAAGAAGAAATGATGGGAGGGAAAATGAGAAGAATAACAAACCAACTAATAGCTCAGGGGTGGATAAAACATGTATATTGGATTTAGAGGAGGAAGAAGACAGCTTTCCTTAAACATTGCAATGTTTCAAGCAGTATTTAACAGGTCATTCTAAGCACTGTCTGGCTAAAGATTTCTATACCCCTTTCTTCAATATTCACATTCACCATCCATACACTTTGCTGTGATGCCCTTCTAAGATTACCTACTAGTCCAGGGATATCCTTTCAGCATTTCATTTGGACAGCTGTTCATTTCCCTTAGGATTTTTGGATCTGAAAATGGAAGCCCAGACCAAGAAACTATTATAGAGAGATCCATTTCTCTTTGCTAGCTTCTAAAGTGTGGTGTTTCTATAAAAGCTTTGCTGTTTGTTTAAAACCCCACAAGCTCACTTAAAAGGTGATTTTCCTAACAAAAAAAAATTTGAAACTTATAACTCATAACAAGATTAATTCAGTGCTGATCATATTGTTGATTATTTTTGGAACAGAACTGTTCTTGCCCATTATCAGATTTGTTATGTTAACCTAAACATTTCTTCCACTTCAGTTCATTTTTTTTTATGCTACTTGATTCTGTAGCAAGGTCACCATATACTAAATTTGTCTCCTGAATAGTATACAGATCCAGCAACCCACTACCCAAGAGCCCCATATACCTATTAATAAAGAATTAGAGCCATCTAAGCCAGCATGCCATATGGTACTAAATTTACCTAATAAATATATTACTGTAATATTCATAATTAATGCTCTTATTATTTACACTGGTTTCTGTGGAGGGAAAATCTTTGAAAGTAGTCGTTTATAAAATCTGGATTTTTGTTTTGGAGCAATTAAAATTATAGCAAATAATTATTAAGATTATTTTAGGCATTGGCCATTGGGTTACACTCTGGGGTTACAGAGATTTATAAAGTTTGGACGCCACTGCTCTAAAAATATCTGGGGGCTACTCAACTCATCAGGAGAATGTTGTAAATATAAATATTACAAGTGTGGTGTGATAAGTGTGCTAAGGTAGAAAGGATTTTTTCTACCTTCTGTTTCATTTGAAACAGTAATATCAATAAAACAATAACTACCAGTTAAGGAACATACATTATTTGCCAGGTATTCTTTTTACACATCTTGAAATCAACCATTACAAATACAATAACAACACCATGAGATAGATATTAGCATCTGTATTTGAAAGATGAAAAAAGTGAGCCATAAAAGGTAAATGACTTTCACGAAGTCATACAGCTAAAAAGGGGCCAAACTAGAATTCAGATAAATTCCTGCCTAAATCTAATCCGCAGGATCTTATTCATTATACCAAAATAGCTTCCTTGTGTTAAGTTTAATTCGCCATTCAGACTATCAGCTTCAAAAAGGACAAAGGTAAAACTATCCAGTTTTTCCCCAATGACTTACTCCTTTGCTGTGCTGGTGCCTAAACAATATTTTTTGAAAGGTTTGTTTTAAGTAGTAAATGCACAGCTCATTTTTCCAAGGAACAGTGAACTTTCTAGTACTGAAAACTTGGTTCTACTATCTTACCTTGGGATCCCTGGGTGGCGCAGCGGTTTGGCGCCTGCCTTTGGCCCAGGGCGCGATCCTGGAGACCCAGGATCGAATCCCATGTCGGGCTCCCGGTGCATGGAGCCTGCTTCTCCCTCTGCCTGTGTCTCTGCCTCTCTCTCTCTCTCTCTCTCTGTGTGTGACTATCATAAATAAATTAAAAAAAAAAGTCATACTATCTTACCTTATAAAAATGACATATATCACAGCTGAACCAGTAAGAGGGCTTACAAAAAAAACTGAATGAACTTGAAAACCTTTTGATGTTACATATTGATTACCTATTATTATGGATGATATATTGATTACTGAGTTGTGTCTACTTGCATATATGTTAAGTGGTTTACAATATTTAAACTCATTTTAAGAGAAGTAACACAAACTAGAAAAATACATAGAAATGAACATAACTTTAAAATTTTCATGAGTGGACAGAATGAGAAAATAATTCTCCAAGAATTTTTTTCTTTGAATAAAACGTACAAATAATACCTGGCTTGTAGTGTCTCTAGAGACTATAAGCTAGAAAGCTAAACATAGATTCTGGTTTTGATTTTTCTGAAAATAATACTTAGCTCAATGCAAATAAACAAAGGTTTCATCTCTGGTCGTGGAGCAATGTCATAGGGATGCAATTCATCAGATCTATAACTGCATGGCACTGTCATTGGCCATTGGGAAGGGAATAATGCTATTTTCCATTTTTAGTGCTCAGGGTAATTAGTATATATATATAATTTTTATTAAATTATAATTATAATTATTCATATATATTTTATTAACTCTACATTAAACTGTTGATATTTAATTTCTACTTAAAACTAATAATTATTTGTGACTAAAGAGGTCATATAATTGGTGATAAGCATGGTTTGTACTGCAAGTACAATGTCAAATGAACCATTCCATCACACATACATACACATGTACACCCACATACTTTCTATATACAACAGACTGTAAAAAACTTTTTTTTTTGTGGGTGGCATAAAGGTGTTGCATTTCTCAGCAGCTCATAGAATCAAATCTGAGGATTCACAAAAGGAACCAGAATGCATCTTGCAGAGAAAATAGCAGCATGAAAGTGAGTAGGAAATGCCATTCTATTTATTTCAGTGCCTTGTTTCAATGTATTGTACATGACTCACGCCAAACATCAGGGTAGAGACTGTAGGCTTAAGGCTTACTGTACAACAGGTATCAAATTGCAGCAAACTGCACTTCTGGGTGATCAGCTGGGCATTAGTGAAGTAAAGCATCAGGTGTCCACTTTGAGGCTCAATTACACCCATCTTCATTATCTTATACATTTTGCTTCTCTCCACACATACACAGATGGCACTAGCAAAGTCTTTTCCAGAAATGCTCTTTCAGGTATTCTTGGCTCAAATTCCAGTTCTCGTTTCACATTCCATTGAGATTTAATTAGAAATTATTTTTTTAAATACCTTTTCAGGTAAAAACTAGAAGATACTGGCAGAAAACTCATAGCTCTCCCTTGCTATTTCTCTACCCAGCTAGCTGTTTATGAAACTCCTAGAAACAGTAACAGATGTTATAAAATGCTTACTTGAAAAATCTAGTCCAAACTATTCATAGGGAGACAAACATCAGTAACAGAAAATCTGTACATTAATAGAGAGAGCATTTTCAGTAGTTATTTCTTTAACTGAAACCACTTCTGAAGCCATCTTTATCAAACATTTTATCACACACAATTCAGTAGGCAAAGCACATTCATCCTTCCTCTCTTTACCCTAACCAGAAAGCACCACACAAAACTCCAATCAAATGTTTGGTAATGAACTCAAAAAAGGCAGATAGATAGATTATACCTTAGGTTGAGTCCAATGAATAAGGACTCATGATCCATGTACAAAAGATTAAATAAGGAAGCACTCCAAGGGGAACCAGTGAAGAAGGGGGTTGGGCTGAAGGCAAGGTAGGGGAAGGGGAAACCAAACTAAAAGCACAGCCTCAGGTGAACCTTCACAGAGGTAGCTGCAGCCTGATCCTGCAAGAATCTGGCATGTAACTGAGAGAATTTCCAAACAGAAGCAAGAGAGGAGCAGTTGACTGAGGACAATATTCCTAACAGTGAATTGCAAGAGAAAGTATGTGGAAGCTGGAGGATCTACAAAAATGCTAGAGAGATCCAAAGGGATGGAGGGGCAGAGTACCAACATTATCTGATATAGACAAGTAGATGTTTAGTCAATAATATTTGATGTTTAATCAAAAATATTGGAAAGAAATTTAAGAACATTTAAACCTAAAACTTTATTTTACATCTGAGGACAGCATGATCAAACGAGGTCAAATGACTTCCCCAAGGACTCCACTGATTGTATGCAGCAGACCTAGGTGAGGACCCAATTCTCCAAACTTCCAGTTCAGGGGACTTTCCAATTCTCTTAGCTACTGGCAAAAGCCCCAGATGCTCAAATCAATCCTGAAGTCTACTGGTTCCCTACTTCAGGATTATTTGTATGATTTGGCAGCCACTCCAAGTTCAGGAGCATAGCTCCATTTTCTGAAGTGAGTCTCCTGCTAGGCTTCTCTCAGTAATTGTACCTTCCCTATTGTCTTAAAGATTGTTGGGGTCATAACAATATGACGTCGCATTAATCTGACATGACCACATTAGTTTCCGGAGAAGACACTGTGGTGAAGACAATGCAAATTCAATTTTTGAGAATGTCTAGGTATTTAAACGACAGGTTTAATGGGTTTTCAGATGAAGCTTTGTTTTAGAAAGCACATTTCAGGATGAGCAAGTGAATCCTCTATACTTGTAAAATAGCCTGGGGAAATACTGTGGGAACTATTCATGCTATTCATCAGAATGAAAATGTCGTTACTGAAGTTGGGACAAAGACATTTCTTGAAGTGTCACAATTCATCTAGAAGATTGTTCCAGAGAGTGGGACCCACATGTACAAAATCACTGAGGTGGAAAACACTTTGGTGAGTGGGAAGAACACATAAACTACTCAAAATTCTTGGAGCAAGAAAGGTAGGATGGACAGGCAAGTGATAGGACCAATGTGCGTGAGCTAGAGATGGATTCTGCAGGGCTTTTTATATTTTACTAAATAACAGTTTATTTTCTAATGGAGATGAGAAACCCTGAAAGATTTTACACAGGAGAAGATAAAATCAGGGCGGCAATTTAGGATATTTGATTCGGCAGCTGTGTTGCTGATGGACAAAAGGGGTCCAAAGGAAAGGCCACAGGAGTAGTTAAAAAGTATTGAAATACAGTCTGGGAAGTAGATAACATAGATCAGGTGAGGCCGTTTCTGCACAAAAGCAGAGAATATATTTTAAAGTATTTAGGGGGTAGACTCAAGAAAATTTAATCTGATTAATGATTAGCAGCATTGATCACAGTGATAAACTGCCATCCTCACTGTTGTGAAACAGAGTGCTTTCAAACCAAACTTTCTTTCAATTTTCCTTCTCTCTTAGATTCTGTTTGTCCAATAAAACAAACAGTATGTGTGTCTTCTCCTAGGAGATCATCACTTTTACATATGTACTATATTAGAAAAGCTGTTGGTCACTCAGGATGTGGAGGTTTTCAAGATGGGGGGAAAGGAGAGGAGAAGGAAGAAAGATGATCATTTCTGAAATAGAAATGAGCCAGTGCTGTGCAGCTAGGTAGACAGCTTGACATATTTACAAACAGCTCAGGAGTGATTATAATTAGAAAATATATCCTTGGAGCTCTACCCAGTAATGCTATAGTTCTGTGACACCTTTCAGCATGTCACTGAGGACTGCTGAAGTGAGACTGGAATTCATTCAAAAACCAGAAAGGAAAAAGGGTCTTTTACACACACACACACACACACACACACACACACACACACACACACACAGAACTATCAAAGAAGACACCAAAGATAGAAGTTACTTTTTATCAGTTTTGAACAGTCACGGAAATGGCCTTTTAAAATAAAAGACCTTTCACTCCCTATGTGCCTATATCCTCAATTATTTGACCTGGTTACAGACACTTTTTGGAGCAGTCACCCCTCAACAGACAAGCAGCACCTCTGTGATGTCACAGGTTACTTTAGACACACAGAAGCAGTGGTCAGAGGTCATTCTGAGCAGAGCACAGCGTGATGGGCAGAAAAATCCATGGCTTATTGCTTCTATCAAGGATAAGCACTCTTCCTTTTTAATAAGACAATTAAATATATTTATCTCTTAGCAGCCTGTACATTTGACAATCAATAATTAAGGAGAAAAAAAAAGTACTATTCATTCCTAGGGCTAATTAAAAAACAGGGAATCCTTTATTTAACGGGTATGAGTTTATTTTAAAGTAATTTTGATCCTGACTTGAATTTGCAAGTGAAATTTTGTCCCACAAAACCTCTTACACCCCAACCCACCAGCCACAAACAGTTTTTTTCCTTCTTAGCCATCTCTGGCTGCTGCAAACTTTCTCTACTTATCACAAGTTTCAATTAAAGCAATTGCTCTTTTTGGAGCAAATTTCCTACTCTCTTCCTCCTGCCCCAACTTTGATTCACCTGTCGATTGACATTCTTGCTTCATTACTTGCTGACAGCTCAAAATGCAAACCTGGCCCCTCGGCAAATTACTTCTAATCATTTCCTTCCTTAACATTATCACTTCAGTGGACTGTCAGGGGCATTCAGCAGACTGTGGAAGATCAGAAGCCTGTTGTGGCTCTCAGCTCCAAAATTTTAGGCTTTGAACCAGACAGAGTTTAGTGAATGTGCTTCTCGAGTCTTCCTTCAAGACTGGAGTACTCATTCCCTCAGCTGTTAGGAATGCCAACTGCTGACAGCTCGTAGTCCAGTCTCTTTCTGGAAGTGTCCTCAGGCAAAGGGGTTGCCTTGTGCAATGACTGGATGGTGAGATGAGGAATGGGGGTTGGGGGTAGGGGTAGGTAGCATACAGAGACTCAACTCCCTTTGCTCAATTTGGGACATCTTGAAGAACCAACCCAACTAGCCCTGAGACTGACCAAGGCTTCAGTTGCACCTGCATCAGGCCCAATTCTCCCTCTACTCCAGCCTGTTTCCCTCACTCCTGTTTAGGAGTTGCCTCACAGCTCAGTCTCCAAGAAGCCTCCTCATACAATCTCCATCTCAAGAGTCTGTTTCCAGGAAACACTGCCCAAGGCAGAAGTGAAAAGTTCTGCCTCTTCTTGCTTTATGATTCATTTGCATATTGTTTCTCTTGAAGAGATTATGCTATTATACTTGCATCACTGACGCACGTTTTTATTTGTTAGATGGATTGTTCATTTTAAAATGCCTAACGGGGTCTCCGGCCATGAGCTTTTTTGCTTGCCTGACTCACGCTCAGAGGCCTGGTCATTATTCACCAGATGACAGGTGCTCATTAAGAGATGGAAAACACGGGGCCAGTTGTAAGGGGATTTACATTTTTATTAAACTTCTTTGACTTTACCTTGATTTTTTTATAGAACCGATCTCATTTTTCCAAATTGTGCACCTGTGCTCATGGCTGCCACTGGGCTGAATCCCATTCTTTATTTTCTAATCTAGAGCTAAGTGGGGCACGTAGATACTAGATAGCCAGTGCCAGAGATTTCACAGTATCTCATATGCCACTTGTTTTGTTTCAGAAAATGTTATTGCTTCTAGATATTGCTGTCTACAAGTCTGGCCAGGAATTGAGTCATATTTGATTAGGACTACATGCTACCGGTGAGCCAACAATGATATTTAACCTCCAGTATGCATACAGACTGATTAGGGAAGTTGTAAAATGCAGATTCCTGGGTGCCGTTCCTCAGTGATCCTACTTCAGTGGGTCTGGGGTGAAGATAAAACACCTGAAATTTCCTCAAGCACTCTAAGTGCTCCTGGTGATCTCAACCTCTGCATTCCGAAACTCTGGATTCTATGTTCTTTGCTTTCTCTATAAAAGAATCATCTCAAATGTGATAATTATACCTCATTAGTTTGAAGTCTTCCAAATAAGCAGGGCTATGCCTCATTGAATAGTTTCAGCTAAATACATTATAATGTATTTTTTACATTATAATGACCAGACAATGTATAAAAAATAGTAGGCATCTAAGTGGACCAGAATCATCTGTATGAAATGTTGCCATGTATTAAAAAAGGTCATCACATTAGCTATCCATATCCCTCCCTAGTTCATGGTGCTATAATTCAACATATATTAGATACTGTAAAATTAGAAAATGGGTACTTCATAGAGATCAGATTTTTTTTTTTAATCTGGAGGACAACTAAGAGAGATTTTGTGTCCCATTGCTACTTATGTCTGTATTTGCTTTTTAAATTGGTGTGATCTTGGAGTCATTATGAAGACATATCCACACACTTTGGTGGAAAATGATAGTAGGTAGAGGGATGAAAGGAACACAACCTTACACAGTAAATTCCCTAAAAAGCTACTTATGTTTTTACCTTCAAGTCTGTGATCTGAGAAAAGGATAGCTATCCTTCTGGTTTGAGCCCAATTTCTAAACAAACAGGTTGCCCCAACAGTCTTCCTCTTTCCTTTAAGGATTTCCCAACTCTGTAATGATCAATTCCATTACAGAAAGAACAAAAAGCTGAATTATCCTTAGAAGAAAAGCTGGAAATTTTTCAAAATGTTTCAAGTACTGAACACCTGGCATTCCAAAAAAATATCAACATTTCTTCCCCTTGACTTACTTTGCTTTGAATTATGAAGGACAATAGATCTAGCCTCTTTCATTTACTGTGACTATAAATTTGGAACATAGCACTACACTGTGGAGATTGTATTATTAGGTATCTGGGGAAAACCAAAAGGTAACAAGAAAAATATGACTCTAAATTAAGATGAAAGTGAATGGCTAAAGGAAAATTATTCAGGTATCTGTGGAACAGATACTTTGATAGACCTCTCAACTTCTGTCCACACATTTTTTTCTATACACTCTAGTTTGAAAAACCAGTCACCAGGATTGTGTCTTTGTCTTTGTGTGTCTCAGTAAAATGTGCCAAACACAAAGAACTCAGAAACCCAATGGACAAAGCAGACTGACATTCAAAACCATGACAGAAAGACCTCATGAACTTTAAATTTGTATTCTTGGGTCAAAGGCTCATAGCATAGAACTTTCAATCTTATCAAGAAAACCTTGCTTCTGAGAATAGAAAAGCAAATCTTTCAACACACTTTACAACATTAAAGATATTAACAAATTTAAATAATGTGTATGGTTAGAAAATGGGATGGGAGAGGAGAAACAATCCTCTATGTTATTCTCCTTTCAGATTGAGGATCTTCTCAGAGTTAGTATTCTAACACAATTAATGAAATCTCATTAATAACAGAAGATAGTAACAAACAAAGACATACTTCTAGTCAAATGAGAAGAGAATAACAGCACTTTATATCCTGTAATGAAAGTATGGGATATAAGGATAGCACAAATAGACTAGTTTTGCCTGGAGTTGGGGTAGAGGGCTCTCAGGAGGTCTTCATAGAAGAGAAGACATTTGAACCTCATGGGTAAGTGGCAGTGGCTGGCCAAAGATAAACTGAGAAATATGAGAAGGAGGAGGAGAAGGAAGGGGAGTGAGAAGGAAAATAAAATACTGAACAGAAGTCTGGGAATATAAAAATACAATGTAATTTCAGGGTACCATGGATCAAATGGTTATGATAACTTAAAGACACACCTTTAGAAATGGCAGTTACTATCTGCAAAAATAAAGAAAAGTTTATAGAAATTAGAAATTATATGAGGGGCACCTGGGTGGCGCACTTGGTTAAGCATTCAACACTTTATTTCAGCTCAGGTCATGATGTTGGGCTCCACATTCAGCAGGAAGTCTGTTTGAGGATTCTCTCCTTCTGTCCCTCTTCTTACTCATGCTCTCTCACTCCCTTTTTCTCTCTTTTTCAAATAAATAAATAAATAAATAAATAAATAAATAAATAAATAAATCTATTTTTTAAAAGGAAATATACTGAAGGGTCTCATTCCTAAGGGAATAATAAGTCTTATAATTGTGAACCTCTGGTGGCTTATGAGGAATAATCTCATCAGATCTTTCATCAGTGGTAACACTGGCCTCATGCAAAGACAGAGCAAAATGGGGAAAAAAGAAGAAAGAATAGGATTAAGAAGCCACTGTCAGGTAAAGATTGATATAGTCTTAGTTCAGAAGTTAAGTGGAGGGATAAGAAAGACATTTCAGATGAAGAGTCAACATAATTTTGCAATAGAGTAGAAGTCTATTAATAGAACCTAAGGCCACATAGTTTGTTTTTCTTTCTTTATTATAATCGTATGACCAATTAAAACTTTCAGAACTTGTTTTCCATAAAATCTGTCAAGCCAGACCTTCTACATCAAGTGTTTACAAAGTTGATTTATTTAACTCAAATATAGAATTTTACATTTATTTATTTATTTAAAGCTTATTTGGATGGTTTTTATCTTTTTACCAAGGTTATCAACCTCAGTTTTAGACTCAATCTGTCATCTATTGTTATTTGTAAATTCTCCATGTGAAAATTTTTATTAATTTTTATGTGATGCTGGTTAAATGTAAATAACTATATTAATACAATCATATTCTTTTAAATGGCTTCATTTTGGGTCAACATATAGCCAACAATCAACATTCTCTCTATACTATGCTCCAAAATTTTTATTTTAACAAGCATCAACTATAGAATCATAAGAATGATGGAACATCAGCTAGGTCAAGTCTCTACTGAAGAATAGCTTTATACTTAACCAAGTCTTAGACAAAAGGTTATACAACTTTGCAAATTGATGGCAGAAAACTAGAACAGGTATTGTCTTCACAGACTGACTACTCTTAGGTAGATATTTACCGTCTAGTAACTCGGTTCCTTTGTTTGCAATATAGAAAGATTTTTTTAAACTCACTCTTTCTTAGCTTACAGGTTGTGGATAAAGAGTAAAGTCATCTTTTCTGCTGTGTATTCAGCTATGGTTCCAAGAAAGGGGGTGAGAGCCAGAGGATCTGTAATAACTCTGAGTCCCACAGTGAAGTCAGAGATTCCTCTACCCAACACTTATGGGGGAGGAGTTATGGAGCAACTTGGTCACCTTTTAGAAAAGAGAATTCATGTTGGTAGATTAACAGTATTCTCAAAATTAATAGCAGTAGAATCCTATGGATTCCTGGAAAAATGAAGTACTGCTTACATGTGAACTATCATGAATAAAAGAATAGGAGGGGAGAGGTAACCTAATTAGTAATAAAAATGATCTCTTTATATAACCTTTTCTAGAACAGTAATTTAAAGGATCCATAATATATTCCAAACATCATAGACTCCTCTCAATGGAGACAGTTATGAGTTACCTAGAGAATTTTTCCTTCACAATGAATGTAGAATTCCCTATCCAAGTAACAGAACCAAATATTGCTGATGAGTTTTCTATCCTAAGAACATACAGACAGTGGGGATATATAATTTTTTAAGCAACCAGAACAAGTGAAGAAAGAGAAGGAAATCCAAGAGGATGTTTGACCTTTATGATTCATTAACTTCTCCCTTTTTTGCCACAGCTGCAGACCAACCTTCACTTTGAGTCTAGGCTGGTCACATGGGAAACCCAGAAGCAATAATCCAGTGTGCATCTGGAGTTTATACAAAAAATAAAAACAAAAACAGAAACAAAAACCTGCTAATTTTTCAGGCAAATGAATCTCTCCTCAAGAAATGGGAAGTGAACTGTGACACAATGAAAGCATCACCTCTACCACTGAACACATCTCAGGAGCTTCAACACAGACTCCAGGACAGCAAAATTCTCACCAGCAAGATACACCCTGTGTTCATTATGTATGGAAGCTTTATAAATGCAGTCTTAAATGTCAACACAGATATAGAAATGTGGGATTTTTCTTCCTCTGTACTATTTATACTTCTGAGGTCAATTTCACAGTAAACTAGATTAGGGCTTATTTTTTTAAGTATTAGGTGAAGAATTTTGAAAATAAATTTTTGGTGCATACTGATGGACTTTTTTTTCCCTGATGGATCTTCTAAATACAGTTAAATAATGGAAGTTATACAACAACAACAGCAAAAAAGTCTACATCATTAAAGGAAAAACGTAATACTGAAGTAATTACTCTTATTTCTGACAACACTAGTGATGCAGAAATGAAGAACCCATAGACAAGCTAAATGCATTATAGCCTTAATTCTAATATCAAGATTTTTAAATATCTTTATCTCTCCAAGGTATTGTACACAAGACTATTTTTCTTATGTGGCACTGAACCCTTGGATAAAAAAGTAATTGTCCTTCTAAAGAAAAACTCTCAATTCCTGCACTATAAATAGAGTAAGTGTTTTCTGGCTATTTATTTAAGAGAAGATGATGAAAAAACAAAAAGAGGGGATGATAGATCTGCCCTCATCAATCTGTAAGTGAATGACTAGAAGCCCTTGTGAAGAGGTTCACACATCTGCAAAAAGCTTAGGGTGTTAGTTTGTGACCCTTGTAACTTGCCCATTATAACAACAACCTCATGCCTAGGAATTTCTGGGGTGTTACCTATTAAAATATTTGGTTTAGTAATAACAGTTAATACTTATGACATTGCATTATGTGCTGGGCATATGCTAGGTGGTTTCTATTTCATCTTTATGTGGTTCTTATAAGGAACTCTTGTTACATTTTATAGATGAGGAAATTGATCCTTAAACAGGTTACATAATTTGGCAAAAATCATCAAGGATTCAAATCCAGAAAATCTTACTCTAGAGGCAGCACTGGAAACCGTGACTCCATGTTGTTGCTTTGTCAGACATTATGAGACAAAGGAGCCCTATTGTCAAATAAGAAAAGGAAGTCCCCTTATCTTTGGAGGGATCAAACGCATTTCCCTGAACTTGTACCTTCCCCAAATCAAATTCTTAAAAAACAGCATCTGGCCCTTAGATATACTAAGATATACCAAGACAGCCCCTTTCTATTTGCCTAACTTTGAAGGAAAAAGAAAATCAAATTCTGAGATTTTGTGTCACCTCTAACTCAGCTGCATCAGATATTAAAGATGCACACCAGAGGGAGTACAACTGGTGGGGGCTCCGCAATGCACAGTCTAATTTAATTTAATATCAAGAACATCTTCCTGGAGATCACTCAAACACACTTTTCTCAAAAGATCTTGTTTAATAGTCTAATCAATCTATAAAAAGTAAAATTAATTGACAAAAGAGAATATTCTGCATTCAGAGTGCTCTCTTCAAGAACACATCTGCCCACTCCCATTCCCCCATCCTATTAATCCCCACTGTATTTCTTTTAACACAGGGTTTTATAGATCTGTTTCAAACTCAGAACTAAGAAGATTTGCAAGTATTGAATTCATATCTTGTAAGTTAGGGAAATACATCTTGTGATTCTAATCCTGTCTTCTCATTTCCCATAATTTGCATTGCACGAGTTAGAGAAAAGGGCACCTTTCTAACCCTTGTGCCCAACCTGATTTTGTGTGTATATTTAAAATAAAGAAAAACCTGAGATGCCCAGATAGTTTTTAGAAGTCGTGTTCCCCAAAACACTTGATAGCTTTACATTTTCTATTGAGCTCCTGAAAGAATGGAATCAAAATTCAAAAAAATGGGCTGATTGTTTGAAATCAGACTTTAACCAGGATTAAATGTAGAAGTGAAGGAGACAGGAGAGACAAGGATATATCCCATTACCAAATTAAAGCAATGTCTCCAATCAGACTCAGTTTTAGAGTACACCTATCACAATACTCAAGTCGTTAAGTATTTTTATAGATACCCAACCCACCAGCACACACACACACACACACACACACACACACACACACACACGCACGCACTCACCCACAGAGTCATGAGATCTTTAGTACCGAGCCTTATCTCATTTTTTTTTCCTAGCCCTAGCACCTAGTGCTGTGGCCAGTGCCCCAGGGGAGCTCAGTAATTCCTTGAATAGACTGGCTGCTTTGAGACTGCAACTGTTTTGTTTTGTTTTTCATTATTGTTGTTATTGTTGCTTTAAATCACCATTGATACGCATGTATGTAATAATAACAGGTTTTGTTTGTTTGTTTTCCTGCTGAGGAGACTGAGATAGAATGGATAAAGTAAAACTTAAAATGGGAATTGCTAATGTTGATCTCATAAAAGGACAAATCTCCTGAGGAAAGTTTAAAAAAAAAAAAATCCCAGTGAATTATTCTGATATTTCCATTTGAAACAGTCCATTGGCTGGCTGATTTCTGCTTTTCATCTAGCATCCTTTAGGCCCTGACAGACTTTCACAGTTGCTGAGACTGTTATGGCTCTTCCAGTTGCTTTGGTAGGAGCTATGTGCATCTCCCTCCAGCCAACTGAAACACGTTTCTGAAAAAGCAGGTCACTGGGATTGCCACTATCAGCTTCTATCTGACAGGACTCCTAATTCTAGCCATTTCTGTCAAATCTTGTATGAAAAAGGGGGGAAAAAAAGATCAGATGATAGAAAACTTCCAGCTCCATAATTCACAATAACTAAAATATTCAGTGTCACCTTTAAACATTTTTGGGGAAATCCAAAAGAACAAACAAAAATAGAGATAGGCAAAAGAATAAAACACCCAGGGGAGAATTCTTACTATTAGCTGACAACTATAAAAAACAACATTAATATAAAGATTTTTTATAGCACTTCTTGGGGTAGGAAAGTTATTTCAGTATCTTTCCTGTGCTTCTGTCTTACATCCCTTGCCTCCAGCAACTCCCAAACCCAGCTGACTGCTCACTCCCACCAGCCATTCTATCTTCAACCCTTACACACTAGTCACTCAGATTTCTCTGAAAATTTACTAACAATGACATTTGAAAAACACGAAGCTATTTCCATTCAATTAAATAAACACACCATGTTAACCTTCAGTAAAAGAAGTGGCTGTTCATTTTTATAGGTGGCTGTAAACAGTCTTTGAGCTTCACAAAGCCAAGATCAATAGAGCGTTGGCAAACAATAATAATCTCATGCACACTCTATCGACAGCTGCTCAGAAAATATAGTTTGATTCTGATGGGCTTGATGATTGGGCCCTTGGCCAGCCTTTTGCTTTTCTCTGAGAGAATGTCAAAATGTCAAGAAAATGCCTCCGTGGGAGTGAATTCCACTGCAGTCTCCTGAGAAACCAAATCAGCCAATTTCTGACATCCATCAATGCAGACCAATGCAGAGGAAGCCAAATCTTCAGTGAGAGGGCTGCTGGAAACGGTCATGGTGGTGCCATATGGCTGTGGGGTTTTCATAGGGAGATGTCTTCACTACTGTCACCTATGTCTACTGTGATCACTGAGGTTATAGTGATGGAAGGAAAGCAGGTACAAATACATTACACATTCGGGCTCTTCTGGTTATTTCTGTCTCTCCTGTCAGGTAGAGATTAGTTCTAAGAGTGGAAAGCCCTAGTATTCAATGCAGATCGCCCCTCAAAGTCTGCCCTTGATCTAATCTTCTAACGTGAGTCTACTCTTTTCTCTCCTTTTCTCCTCCTCCATTCTCCCATTCCCTCATTTCTGCCTCATTTTTTCACCCCTTCTCTACAGAGCATACACGTTATTAAGAAGACACAAGCTGTCTGAGAAGGATGAAATAGCTACAGGCTTCAAATAGAAGCCTATATAGGTGTCTAGTGTCAGCTTTGCCCCTAACTTGCTGTGTGATTCTAGTTAAATTACTTTTCTATCTTAGACTCTCAATATTCTGATCTGTAAAATGGACTAAGGCATGATCCACATGGTCTCAATATCTTCCTGTTTCAAAATTAAACTGGAGTGTTAGTATAGAAGACCTAGATTTGTGTCATAGCTCATCTGTTTACTATCTGGGTGACTTTCGATTTACTTTTCTCATTTCTGATTTCCTCGATTGTAAAAGCGAGCATGATGATCGCCAGTTCATAGGATTATTAAGGCAATTAAAGGAGGTAATATAAAAGTACTGAAGCTCTTTAGAAAGAATAGCTGATTCTTATAAGGAATCTAAGACTGATGGAAAAGTAAATGTGGGTGAAATTATTAACATAGACACGTCCTAAGCAGTTTTTGCAAGCCTCTGACACAGGAACTACAGGTTTTCCAGGAATCCAACCTGTCTTTCCTAAATAATTTTTGTCACTTTTATAAAATAAAATAGTACAAAGCAGATTTATTGAATGTTTATCACATAGCAGGCACTGAGCTAGCACTCTGTATAACTAAAGCTGTTTGAATGTTCTCAACTACCCTTAGAAGTATTATTGGTTCCACTTTACAGAAATCAGTCACGGTGGGGGGTTAAAAAAATTCCCAAAGGCCAGCAACTTAGACTTGAACTTGAGTAAGTGTAACATAAACGCCCATGAGCTGAACCCCTAAGTTATGCTACCTCCATTATTTATAAAGTCTCATGCAAGACTTCTGATGTTTCAAAAAACAACTTGTATTTACCCATGAAAGCTATATCCTTATAAATAAACAACAGTTAGTCACTTGCTGCCAATCAGTCATTCAGCTCTTCAAGCTTAATTATTCACATGATTATGCTCATCAAGGAAAAAATGGAAAAAGAAAAATAATCTAAAGCCGGGCACTCTGCTTCTGTCAATTGCCTATACGTCTCTCTTTCCAAAAACAAACTATCACCTGAGTATTCCAAAAACATTGGGGGCAGAGGCGCTTGTATTTTGATATGCCCATTTGCAGAGAAAGATACTGCTGGAATAATATAAACCCTGAATAAAGTGGTATTACCTCAAATAAAAGCCTCTGAGAATGTGCTAACAATGTAGCAGTTAAGATCTTGGCCCAGAAATTAGAGAAACCTGGATTCGATTTCCAATTTTCCTTTTAATGGTGTTGGACCTTATCTGAGTTATATAAATTTTTCTGAGGGATAAAATAATAGAATATAAGTCAGACCGTTAATATGAGTCTTAAACTATTTAATATATGGGAAGCATTAAGTATGTCTGACACATAGTAGATGCTTAGTAAATGCTATGTTATTATCTTCACAAATTCTTCTACTTCCCTTTCTTCTTTTTCTAATTCTTATTGCATATTACTATACAGATTAGGAAGAGTCTTTGAACTATATCCACCTACACATAGCCTTTTAGCCACAACTTTGAGGAATTAATGTTTATTTTAATGAGTACATATTTTGAGTATGTTAATTTGCCTTAATTTGTGATCTTCCATAAACCTATATGACAGTCTCTGTGTGTATGTGCATGTGCATATATGTTTTAAATAAGTGCATGTTTTAAAGATAATTCCATTGTCTAAAAAACATACATGTGTATATTAACACCCAGATAATTCCAATTGAGGTTCTTATACAATCACTTTGATTCTAATGAGTTCATCTTCTGTGCACGAGGATCTTATATCAACTTCAAGAGGAGTCCAATTGTGACTCGGTATCAGTGAGCAAATTACAAATTGCTACCTACAGCCTTCTCATCAGAACCCAAGTAATGAAGAGTTGTTTGGATAAAGTTTTAGTTAGCTTCATTCCAACTTCATCTTTAAGTATGCTGAAAGAAAATATTTCAGAGCCAGCAGAAAGGGAATTTGTTTGTGTCTCCTCTGAGCAAATGTTCTATCTATCTCTTGTATTGGTCTGTCTATACCATGTTTACCACACGCTAGTCACCTCCTATGAATGCAATTCCTTGTGAGACAGATCTACCAGGAAATCAGTTATGCTCAATTGGCATGACTGTGAGGCAATGAAAACAACAGACGCTCCTGCTCTGCTAGTCACTAGAGAAGCACTCAGGAAGGAAAAGTGAATGGAAGCTTCTAACACAACCCACACAAAGATCAGAAGCCAATTTAAGATTCACAACCAGCAACTTAACTATTGTAGGGCGTCACTAGTCCCCTAGTCATTTGGAATTTTCCTTTTTGAGGATGTAATCTCATCATGAAATGGTCAATTAGTCCCAGGTGACATGATGTTAGCAAAACAATTCTCACAGTTACTCCCAATAGATTGAGATAAGGATGGAGATCAGAAAAGAAAGTGAAAAAGCAGTACATAATCAGAGAAGAACCAGATGTCATAAAGAGAAAATGAAAGACAATTTCTACTTCTATGGCAAAAGGCAAATTCTTTACATACATTAATCCCATCCATCGGGGCTCCACCCTCATGACCTAATTACTTCTCAAAGGCTCCACCTTCTAATACCATCACCTTGGGGGTTAGGTTTCAACATATGAGTTTTGAGGGGATACAAACATTGAGCCCATAACAAACTTAATACTCAATCTATAAAGTCACCCCTCTGGCTTTCTTACTCAGATCTGGATACCTTTTTCATTTTTTTCAAAATTGATCTTAGAACCCAAATTGATTCTGAGGCTTCATTAATTTTTTTTTCCTACCACAGACCAGCTCCTTATTTGGTTGTATAGCACTGATATGAGTGTGAAATCTCCCCCCATCCCCTTTAAATTAAATTTAGTCTTATGATTAGGAATATTCTTGGAGAGGGAGGATGAACTAAAACAAGTCAAGGTAGTGAACATCAAAATGTCATTTACTAATTAACTCAAGAGAAGCAGATGGCATGGCTTTGTTAAAATATGAAATGTGTGGCCTTACTGTATACGTAACTTGGAAATAATAACAGTAAGATTAACATGGAAAGGGATGTGAAGTCTACATGGTAAAGTCTGATGACAAAGCAGTAGTGCCCAGGAAACTTAATACCAGTGCAGGTCTATTCTAGAAATTTTATCTAATACAATGACTGTCTTCCCACTCATGTAAGCCATCTAAACATACACAGACCGTAAACTGTATTCATAGTAAGAGACTGAGAGATAACATTTTTTCTCTTTAATGCTTTGAAAGATGGAGAGAAATTAAAGGTGAGGGGAGACAATTACGCCTTATATGCTATACTGCACCTGCTTTACCTCATAACATTAAAATACTCTAAGCACAAAACAGCCTCAATGGGTTTGTTAGGCAACTTTAAAATCTAATATTAAAAGCTAGGAGATGTCTCCTAATATTGAGCCATGCCTACATTTTATAGCCAACAGAAATAGAACTAGAACCTAGAGGCTTTTGTTTACTTCAGCTCCTTATAGCATAGGAATCACTGGTGTCCCATTTTCCCAGAATCAATTTGGGTCCTGCACACACTGCCAGGGCATCTTGCCATCTGGTATCTGCATGATGAAATAAGTATAATTACAAAATAAAACAAATATGAGACATCAGAGCCTAAAGGAAACAGAGAGAGTTTAGTCAAGCATCCTCACTTACAGATGTGAAAACTGAGATCCAAAGACAAAAGTTTGTCATAAATTACAATAGTAGCAAAACTCCAAATGTCCAGACCAGAGCTTTTCCCACTGCAGTATAGTAAAATAGTTTAATACGGTAAGATCTACATGTGTCTTAACTGGATAGTAAGCTGGCCTGAGATGAACTGAGTGCATACTTTTAGCACCCAAACTGAAGGTGAAATTATCCAGTTCATACAAACTCTATTAAGAATATCATGCATGACTCCTTTCCAAAACTGGATATAATTTATGATTTCCTTAAAGACTTGGAAAAAAAAAATCATTGCATAGCAACATTCACAAAAAGCCTAAAGGCTACCAGAATCTAAATGTGTGGGGACTGTAATGATTGTTGAGTTCTTATTTTCATTTACATAGATTTTTTTTTAACTTAGCACAGCGTAGGTGCTTAGTTAATATTTATTCAATAAGTTAGTATCTCCTTTCTCTCCCACGGAGGTTCACCAGTCTCTTTTTGGGGCTATTCCACTACCAATCCCTTATTTAAGTATAAATCCTTCTATTTTCCTGGAACAAGACAATACGATATCCATTCTTTTATTACTGAGTAGAAGAAGATAAGTTCCAGGTGAACACTTTGAACTTTTTCTTGAGCAAACCCCATGACAATTCGTGTCTATATTTTGTATCATCTTTTGACATTGTGTGTATGTGTGTTCTTGCTTTTTGATCTCATAAAATTAGACATTTAATCGGAAGGACTGTAGAGATCATCCAGTCAAATCCCAACTTCAGCACAGGAATTCTCTTTATTTTTTTTTTTAATTTTTATTTATTTATGATAGTCACACAGAGAGAGAGGCAGAGACACAGGCAGAGGGAGAAGCAGGCTCCATGCACTGGGAGCCCGATGTGGGATTTGACCCCAGGTCTCCAGGATCATGCCCTGGGCCAAAGGCAGGCACTAAACTGCTGCACCACCCAGGGATCCCAGGAATTCTCTTTAACCTTCATGATGTGCAGTCACTCAGCCTTTCCCTGTGTATTTGAGAGGTACTTCCTGTAGTGGTGAAGACAACAGATCCAAGAGTCAGGCAGCCCAGAGCTCTAATCTCACCTCTGCTATTTCTAAACTTTGCATTCTTGAAAGTTCACTACATCTCTCTGCTTTAGTTTCCTCCACTGTAGAATGGAAAGGATAATAATTGTACCTGCTTCAACTGGATATTATGAGGATTAAGTAAGAATGCAGATTCCTTAGAACAGTAGCTAGGATACCCTAAGAGCTGTTTTCATTCTCAATTACTACTCCTCCTCCTCTTCCTCCTCCTCCCTCCAATAACAGAGAGCTCACTACCTCTTGTTTATTCTAATGATTAGGACACCCTCAATTGGAAAGTTACTCTTGTTATGGAGCCCAAATAGATCCCACAACTTCTACCCACTGGTCCTGGTTCTGCCTTCTAGAGTTAGGTTGATTAATGAGAACCTCTTTTCTACCTAACAACAGTCATTCAAATAGTTGATAATAGCTGTCATATTCCTCCTTAGGCTTCTCTTATACAGACAAAATATTTCAAGTTGCTTCAGCTTCTTATCTTAGGGCTGCCACCATTCTCATCATTCTTTCCTGTGAATAATAATAGCTCCTAGTTATGAGCCAGGCACTGTGCTAAAAGAACCCTTTACTTGCATTATGCAATGTAACCCTTAGCTCAAACCAGGGAGAGGACTTCCATACACATTTATGAGTAAGGTAACTGACTTGTTCACAGACTCACAGTGGCAGAGCTTGGATTTGATAACCTGCATATGGTGCCACACTGAATGTGTGCTTAGTTTGTCAATGTTCTCTTAAAATGTGGCTGCCGAAAGCACACAGAAATTGCACATATGTAACTTAATTAAAAAAAAAATCTTAGGATTTAGCATTTTTACTACATAAACTTCTATTTAAATGAAATCTCCTTTACCAGAACCAGATGATGACTTCTTTTTTTTTTTTTTTTAAATCTAAGGGCAAGGTTTTATATAACCTTATTATAATTTATTTTATTTTAGTATCATTTTTCCTGTTGAGATTCTTCTGAATCTTAAGTCTGTCATTTAGCATCAGAGCTATTGCAGAGCTCTTTACTTTGACCACATATCTTCAAGCAATTATAAATGGAGAGGTACAAAGACCCAAGACATACACCTAGAGACTTTCTTCCAAGATATGAATACAGATTTTTAAATATCTGACACTATGCAATACTTCATTCATTTAATCCTCACAAATTAACCTTGTCTATTCTTACATCCACTTTACAGATGTAACAGAGTAGCCCTGGGAGGTAAATCACTTACACACAAACTAGATTTGAATTGTTAAATCTAGGTCCACTTGACATCAAAGCCAAGTTATGCACAATTCTACTCTATCCCACATTATATAAAGATAGAGAAATAAGGCCCCTGCTGCATCCACTCTGCTGGTAGCAATCTTTGGAATTATTTTGTGCTTCTAGCTTCTTTGTGTCCACAGATAATACATATAGGCCTGGAATCCCATTTGCCCACAAGGCAGTATAAAACAGGCTAGAGAGGAGTCTTCAGTAACTGATCTCACTATGGCAGAGCCTCAGTGCTGCCTGTCTGTGTCTCTCAGTTTGTCATCATGTACTCACATCACCCTCTTACTTTAGACTCTGCATTTTACAGTGACTTGAAGTTCAGTGTTAGGCACATTTAGCCATTTGGCTACTGGCACCATGGAACTTTTGTGATGGCCACTGACCTATTATGTTAAGTGCATCAGCTTGTGGTTACTGTTTTCAGGAGAGCTAGTTTGTGTTTCCCTATTTTCTATGCTCGAGGGCAGGTATTGGTGCAGACACTTCTCTACTACCTAAATCATTTGGAGGTAAATCTTCATTGATGTGACTTTTTACCAGACTAACGTCCTTATCAGTTTCAGTTCTATTCTCTTGTCTAAGAAGACACTTCCTTCAATGAGTGTGGATGGTTATTTATTGTCCATGGTTTTAACCCCCTAAATTACCTAACTCTTCACTGAAATGAAACCATCTCTGACAGTTGTTTAACAGCTGCCTCACACAATGAGCCAATTTGTCAGGTCAGATAGTGTCTGCTGTTGCATGTCTAACCTGAAATTACAAAGAACACTTAAAGTATGCAAAAGGTCACCACAACGCTATAATTAGGTGAAAACACTAAGGTGAGCCCCCCTCTACAGCCAGATAGCACCAGACTGTCTAATGACTATGGTCAGTCAGGATGTTGGCCATATATCTCAAAGACACATTGCCTTCATGCTTCATGCATATGTCAAAGACGTGCAAATGCAAAGCAAATGAAGATTTTTTTAGGCTTTTTTTAAAGTCTTGGTTTAATTCATGAGCTGCCTGTTTTCTCTTCTTAGTGAAATAGCTATAAATTTGTTTTCTTTGGTTCCTTCCTTCCTTCCTGACTTTTGAATTTATTCTCTATGGCTCTAATGGATCCTCTGAACCTACTTCTGTTAATGAAGTCTCTACTCATACAGAAGCTAGAAATAAGCAAAAACAGGGCTTCTAATCAAAAGCCCAATCTGACATAGCTTAGAGAACTGGAAGTGTGCATTTTAAAGTGTGAAGATTCATTCTTTTAATCCCTACTGCATAAACATAGGGATATGCTGAGGGCATAATAAAATAATGCACTTCTCTATGTTTTGAGTTATCTTTTTTACCTTCCATCAGTTTATTACAGGCTTCATTAGCAAAAATTAAAAGGGGCAATTAATGAAAGAAACATTGCCTTAGTAGTGTCCAACTCCAGGACATCACCATTATGAGGGGCTCCCTCACTAGATTGGCTGCAATGGAAAATAGATGAAGTTGTCTAAGCAGCACGTAGAAGCTGTGGTAATGGTAGCAATTCAGGAGGAAGCTACAGCAAGAAGAGAAGAAACAGAAGCAACAGAATGGTGTTTTGAGTCAGATGCTACTCTAGCATTTTGACGAGACTTGTGTCTGCCACAATCAGATTAAAACAAGAGGTCAGGGCAGCCCCGGTGGCTCAGTGGTTTAGTGCCGCCTTCAGCCCAGAGCCTGATCCTGATCCTAGAGACCTGGGATTGAGCCCCACGTGGGGGTCCCTGCATGGAGCCTGCTTCTCCCTCTGCCTGTGTCTCTGCCTTTCTCTCTCTCTCTCTTTTCTCTGTCTCTGTCTCTTATGAATAAATAGATAAAATCTTAAAAAAAAAAAAAAGCCTTACTTTCTAGGGATCCCTGGGTGGCTTAGCGGTTTAGGGCCTGCCTTCGGCCTGGGGCATGATCCTGAAGTCCTGGGATCGAGTCCTACGTCAGCCGTCTGCATGGAGCCGGCTTCTCCCTCTGCCTGTGTCTCTGCCTCTCTCTGTGTCTCTCATGAATAAATAAATAAAATCTTAAAAAATAAATTAATAAAACAAGAGGTCAATGGAGAAAAGAAAACAAATATCTTAAGAATACAATGAAGCAAATAAAGAAATATGTGGCAAATTTAATGTCCAGATTTATAATAAAAATAGCAATAGTAATTACTAATGATTAGTAGTAGTGGTTAAAATAGCTACTGATAATCGAGTGCTTATGATATGCTAAGAGTAGGCTAAGGACTTTCCTGGCATATTGTACCTATATAGTAGGTAATAATCATCTCTATTATACACATAAGAAAACCCAGATATAGAGATGCTAAGAAACTCATCCTGGAAATCCTGGAAATGTACCTAATAAGTGGAACTGTTTAAATAGATTATGTATCTTTCTCAGCCAAGGCCATGTTTATACGTTCCACTCTATTCTGCCTCCCACTGCACACTGAACTGGAGATATCAAGGAAACACACTTAGGTATGCAGAGCTGCCTTCACTATTATCCTAAATTGTTGTTTTCTCCTAAAAAAAAAAAAAAAAAAAAAGGAGAAAAATGATTAAGGATACTCTGGGTGATCATCTTCCAACTGGGTACTGTTGCACTACTGCTGACCAAGGATTGTCATGTAATGTTATCCCTTGGGTTTATGTCTGCAAGCACAGTGACGATAAGGACTACTACTTTAATTGATGAAACCTAAATAGGAGAGGGGTGAGCTGACTATAGACATATATTTGATGTGTTTGTGGGAAAAGAACATTGAATGGGATTCGCAACTGGACAAAAGGTTTTGCAAGGGTTCAAACAGAGGAAAATAGTAAGGGGACTGAATTTCAGAAGGCACACAGCAGTACAGATGTACCAAACGCCAAAGAATCTACACCATAGTCATCATGTATTCACATCGCAAGCAGAGATTTATTCTCAGAAAAACGTCTTCTGCCACATTAAATGAGTGCTCTTATTTTCAATTGTATTGTTTGCATCTCATTTGTAAATTTGCAAGGATTTTCTGGTCATCTTAGAATTATGAGTCTATAGCATTTGTATTTGCTTTTTGTTTGTGCATTTTTAGGAAGCGTTATCATAGATATTTTGAATCCATTGTAAGGATGTATTGTATGAGAATATTTATTTATTCTTATAAAGGGACCTTTTTACATTTGTCAGGTTTGAGATAAACTGCCACAACAATGGACAGGGTGGTGAAAAGCTGATCAACCACATTAGATAAGGGCCTGACGAGAGGTAGCCACCATGGGGTTTAAAGAAAAGAGTGAAAAGGAATTCTGAGAACTCTTGCAACATACACCCTTCTCATTTGTTGGGTACATCAAATTGCCTCTGGAATCATTAATAAATCACATCAGATTTAATCTTGAGGTCTAAGGCCCAGGCATCCTTTTATCTTAAGCTTCACAGTGATTCTGATATGCATCCTCCACCACTCAATTAATCCTGTCAAGCTAATGAACTAAGAAATGAAGACATTTCCTTGAACAGTATTCTCAAACTTTAATATGCACATGAATGACCAGATATGTTAAATGTAGATTCTGATTCAGTATGTCTGGGGTGAGTCCTCCGGTTCTTCATTTCAAACATGCTCCCGGGTGGTCCTGGTCCACATTTTAGGAGGTGGTATAGTGGCCACACCAAAGCAGACAGAAATTGGACAGCCCATGTAAACATTAGCCCAAAGTTGTGTATCTTAAGTGTGATGATGGTTACAAGAATGTATACATGTGACAATATATCACAGAATGAAACACACAAGTGTATAAATACACACACACACACACACACACACACACACATATACATATACACAGACTAGTCCACACATGAGTGAATTGAGAAAATAATCTCCAGGGCAGCCTGAGTGGCTCACCTGGTTTAGCGCCACCTTCAGCCCAGGGTGTGATCCTGGAGACCTGGGATGGAGTCCTAATTGGGCTCCCTGCATGGAGCCTGTTTCTCCCTCTGCCTGTGTCTGTCTCTCTCCCTCTCTGTGTCTCTCATGAATAAATAGTTTTTAAAAAAATCTTAAAAAAAAAAAGAAAATGAAAATAATCTCCAAGTATTTATTTTAAATGGATTTGCTTTTGTTTCTATACTGGGGGAGAAAGAAAAGTTGAACTTTCATATACAGATTTGAAATTTGATGGTGTAAAATATATTGCAAACTTGTAGCTACAAGACCCAAAACATCTAAAGAAACCAGAAAATATCAATGTAAGGAAACAAGAAAAAGAGCATCTCCTTTGACTTGAGTCAAACTTTAAGAATTTTAAGAAAGAGATGTTTCCTAAAGGAAAATTTTGAGGTTAACATCATCAGAGCCCAGATGGCATAAGTTATATAATGATTAAGTTATCAAGCTGTAGGCAGCTGACCTGTTCTACTCTCTACTATATGGCCCAACATATGGTCCTATTCTACATTTTTTACTCAAACATCAATCCTCTAACCTCCAAGGACAGCATGGACCAATGCTCTTCATTTCCACAGCACTCTGAACATAAAATCTGAATTAAAGCACAGGCTATTTCAAACATGTTATTTTTTCCCCTGAAATAAACTTTTGGTGTGTTACATGTCTGTCAATATCTCCATCGTCAAGGGTGGGAGCATTAAACTTTATCTGCAAAAGACCAAATAGTAGTATCTTAGGCTCTGCAGGCCAAATGTCTGTGGCACCTACTTAAATTGACCATTATAGAAGAAAATAGGCCATAGATAACATGTGAGTGAATGCACATGGATGTATTCCCAAACAACTTTATTTATAGAACAGTGAGTTTGTCAATCCCTGATCAAGGGTGTCTCACATACACCCCCTGAAGGGGCACAAAATTTCTTTGTTTGAGTATGTATTTCAACTTTTGGTTTAGAAAATCTGAATGACATTTTTAAAGCAACAATGGTTGAGATGAAATGGGACAGGCGTTCTGGCAGAAGAGGTAAAAGACCAATCTTGAGCACAGCATCATCTCACCATCACCCTTACACCCCTCCTCAAATATTTTGGGATTTTGCAAAGATGGAGGAAGTTAACAGTGACAGCAAGCCTAGGCACTATCAGGTAATATGGTACATCTACTTGAGAGCCACATAGCTGCTGGGTCAGCTTGTACAACTCATGACAGGACCTACACCCATAATGTGAACGCTACATGAGAACCCCCAGGTTATTGTGTGATCACCCAAAAGGCCCATATAGATTATCCTTATAACTCATGGACATAACTCTACTGATAAGATATCAGAGGAGGGAAAGTTGTGAGTAGATTTTTTTTAATGCAATTGAACCAGGATCCTCCTGTACCTGCTGGACCTCTTAGAGAGACACATCTCTACCTTGGGGAAGGAGGAGAAGGCCATAACATATCCAGCAAACTTCAGTAGTGTATAGCCTGGCCTTGGATCTTGTTACAGGAGTCTCTGTGTCCAGCTATCTTGGAGCTTCACTGTGTAACTTTTTTCATGTCAATTTATTTAGAGCCACAAATGCAAGTGTTAGACACCAAAACTGTAATAGCAGCAATTGTGGCTGAGAGAAAAGTCATGTCTTCCCAGATCCAATAACAAGTGCAACCAAATAGTCCAGATGGGAGGAAGGAGGAGCGCTTCTAAAAGACATGATTTCCTTATGCAGCCCTCAGTTGCTGAGTTATATATCCATCATCCAATAGGGAAAATCACCTCCCAGATTTCCAGTGAAGTGATTTCCAAGCAGTTTCTAAAGAGGTGCTAAGATTTTATTGTGAGGACCAAACTAGAAAAGAAACCAAAGAAAGATTCCTGGGGAGTAATCATGGTGCAAGTGTTGTGATAAATAAAACAACCTAAGAGCAGTGACATGCATTACAAATATTACTTTGTGAAATTCAAGGAATTAGAGTTAAGTCAAGGGTCCACTGATACATTATGAGAAGGGCAAGGACAGTCAAAATAATCTGGTGACTCACAAAGTGACTAGACTTTTTTAGAATTTCCCACTCTTTGATTTTCAAGGCCCTACTACACTTACATTACAGACACACCCTCAATTAGAAGTCTTTTGGTTTGGATAGTCAGCTTGCTATGCATCCTATTTGTATTTACCTCTTCTTATTTTAACCAATGGTGATGGCCATGGTAGGAAATTTGATCCTAGCTTTTCTATTCACTTTCCCCACCATAAGTATTCGTGAGTGAAACCTGCTCATCTTCTGGGGTCTGGTATCACTCTTTCATGCCCATTTATTTTTTGATGAAGAAATATAAGCACATATAAACTTGACTTTTCTAAGGTCAAGTAGCTAGAAAGTGTCAGAGCCAGTAGTAGACGCATGGTGTCCTGATCTCTAACCCAATATTCTTTGCAATTCACTCTTCCCTGCTCCTGGGAAGACCAGGCTCCTCAAGGATGTAAAGATTAATCACCTAACCACAGAGAAACCGGGTAAGGCTCCGTGTTAATCATGCTACTCCTTAGAGTGGTAGAGAGGTGTCTGTCTAAGCTACAGACAAAATTAACCACATGCTCTTTGATATTAAATGACACATTGCATATAGCTTTTATACACATATCACAATGCACTCAGATCAATCTGTTTATCTATTGGCCCTAAATAGGCCTGGGGACACATCTTCTTCACATTTGTGCCTATAACATCTAGTGCAGGGTTTGAAATACATTTGGCATTTCCCAACAATATTAAATTATGGAATAAATATAGATAAATGAAAGAAAATGAATGAATGGCAGTAGAACAAACTAAAGAAAAGCACAAGACTTATAACAAACTGTCCTGAATTCTAATTCTGTCTTCACTACATACCAGTTGACTGGTTTGGGGCAAATCACTATAAAAATTAAGTACTGCACAGGGTTGTTTCAAAAGTTCTTTGTATGCTATAACGTCAGGGAGTAATTGTGAAGAATTAGCATATGCTTTAACCCAAGAAGGCAGCGTTAGCTGGTCGGTACTTGTTGCAATTAGAAACCCTGTAATGCCAGATATTCCAGTTTTTCAAAAGAAGCTAGAAAACTAGATTGTGGTATGAAATATCCCACTTATTAAATATTGGACAACAGTGTACAAGCTGTCCTTGGAGCCATGTGTTTGCAACATCTGACGTGCATGTTGGCTATATGATCATTCATAAAGATTATATGCAGGATCCACACAGCAACTGCTTGAAGAAAAATCATCCTGTGAGAAACCTAAAAGACAGCATAGAAAAAGCAAGGAGTCTGGAGTCAGCAGACGATATCATTTACTAGCTGGGTGGGTGTGGGTAAGTTGATTTATTATATTTGATGTCACACCACTACACCCCTGTAAAATGTTTCTTGAAGGTTCCAAAAAGATGATACGTGAAAGAACATGTTAAACCAGTGGAGTGCTTTAAAACATAAAACAGTGTCACCATTACCTAGGACTTGTGGCTTGAACTCAACAAAAAAGTGATAAATGGGTAAGTAGAGTAAATGAATGAATAAATGAATGGCAGTTTGAATGATTCTATCTTAATGGGCAATGAATCCTGCTTTTGGGTCTTATCTGTGACATAAAGGGTATTTAGCCTCCATTTTACCAATGACAAAGGTGAAGATCAGAGAGTTTAAGAATTTTGCCCAAGGTCATAAAGGGGAACAAAATTTGCCATCCCAAAATAGGCCTTCCTGGCATAAGATTATGTTAAACTGGCTGTTTAGCTCCCAAACCATTTGGGAATAGTTTATCAAAAAAAAACTAGTCAACTGACTACATTTTAAACAAACATACTAAATAAGGCTCTACAAATAATACATAAGTGATTGAGTTCTTGATGCAGTTTGGGGAACTGTGGTGCTTTTCTAGTTAGTGTTAAGAAGAACAAGTTAGTGTTAAGAAGAAAGCAACATGAGGAGCCTGGAGGGTGTAATTAATGAGAAGATAAAATAAATTAATATGTGTGGTTGATTTAGGCTGAGAGAGGGAGAGAGAGAGGGGGAAGAGTAAGAGGGAGAAGAAAGAGAAGTTCAAGCAAGCATTCCATTTTATGGCAAAGAAGAAGAATTATGAAATTTATGTTACACATTCAATATTGAAGGTACTCTTTCTGTAAACCATTCTGATTCTAATAGCCAAATATAGACACAAGGAAAACATAAGAAATCTTAAATGGAAGTTAAGGAAATTGAAAGAAAGCGTGAAGATGGCCGTTTCGTAAAGTTAAAATATATGGCAAATATATAAGTAACCTATCCCTCTCTACCCAAAGACAAAACAAAAAGGTGGTGGGATGAGAGACTCCTGTAATTGGAGCCCACAGGAAAGGATGAAAATATTCATGACATTAATATGAGACTCTTTTGATTCCAGTCAAAAATCTCCCAAAGCAGCAAATAGGTGACTAAACTAAGTCAGTGTGAGGGGTTGGGGCTTCTGAAATAACTATAAAAAGCTGGGGAATAGGGATCCCTGGGTGGCGCAGCGGTTTGGCGCCTGTCTTTGGCCCAGGGCGCGACCCTGGAGACCCGGGATCGAATCCCACATTGGGCTCCCGGTGCATGGAGCCTGCTTCTCCCTCTGCCTGTGTCTCTGCCTCTCTCTCTCTCTCTGTGACTATCATAAATAAATAAAAATTAAAAAACAAAACAAAACAAAAAAAAGCTGGGGAATAGGAAATGGGGGTGGGGGCAGGGGAGGAGGAAGATTGAGATGAATATGCCCCAGCTCGTGGCCTTACCTTTGGCATAGGAGTCTCTACATAATTTAGAGACTTTATTTTTTAACTTCAAATTTATTCTAGGCAAAACATTGAGATATATATATATATATATATATATATGCACATACATTTATATATACACATTGAGGAATGCATATATATACATATATGTGTATATATATGTACTTGATTAACCATATACATATATATACATATATATGTATATATATATGCATATGTATATATATGTGCATATATAATCTGCTGCCCTGAGCTCCTGTTGATATGTTAATTGAAAAATGTGTTACCTTCCCTTGGCAAGTATTTACATATTAATTAACTTTGAGAAAGCTGCATACAGTTTACTCAGTTGAAGGTGTTAACAGTCTATAATACTCCTACTCAGATTCAGATGACAAGGAGGCACTCATTTAGACATAATCTAATCTAATCACTTGGTTGGAAAGTTCCGCAGAATTTGCTATCCAGAGACAGAAGATTTCTGGTAACTAATCTAATGGGTAGGAGTAATTTTTATTTATTTATTTATTTATTTATTTATTTATTTTTTTGGGTAGGAGTAATTTTTAATAAAAGGGCAAAAAAGGTAAATTTTCTTTAATTTAATGATGTTCAGAGGCATAGATACATAGAGCATCAAAGAAGTTTTTGTTGTAAGAGTAGCTCCTGGAAAAGACAAGAAGTCCCAGGAACAGAACAAATGATGAGGAAAAGGAGTGGTGGAGGGGCAGACATCAAGGAAGACTTGCAAGAGGAAGAAAATCAGCTCCTGGGAGAAAAGAAAGTGAAAAGAAGTTGAAGGCTGGGGAGATGGAGGAGGAAACTAGGGACAGTTAGGAGGGGTGGTGAGAAGTAAAATAGGTTTCTAGGTTTGTATTTAGAATGACTTTAATACAAACATTGTCACCTGCCCCGGGTGAACTTATTAGTAAAAATTCTCTTTTTAACATGTAACTGGGTGTCTGCAAGCACTTAGGCTAGGTCCACAGATGGAATACAGGATAATAATCAGAAATATTAAATATTACTTCTTTTTTGAAAGAATTTATAGAATTCAGCAAGCAGTTAGAAATAATTCATACCATGTTATTTTCAAAACTAACCATAGTGAAGCTACCCTTTAACTTATGTAAAAATCCAGTTAGTTTACTATGTCCTAGAAGACTTAGACTGGACTCTGAAGCATCTAGCATGACTGGATAAGACTATTATTCTGACATTGGTTGAGTTTGGTAGTGAGGAACAAGGGAGGCATGAGCACTACTCTTTTGAATATGTTAAAATGCATCACATCCAAAGAGAAACCATGTTCACTGCAGCTCAGCAAACTTTTGTGGGACATTTCTTATGTGTTGGACACATGTTCCTTGCTGGGCACATAATATTACAGTCCTGGGTCTAGGAGCCCATTGGGTTTCTGGAAAGATATTGATAGAGATATGATGCAACCTTGTGATATGCATTTGATTAACCAAAGGGTTAACCAAAGGCCTGGCTTAATTTCAGTTTTCCACTCAAATCCAAAGTTCTATTTCTGGTTCAGGTAAAGCAAGATATAAACTCTCTGAATATAATTTCCCTCCAATTCACGGTAGGAATGTGTGGATAAAATTCTGTACATAGGCAATAATAATAATAATAATAATAATAATAATAAAATACATTCCATTCCTTAAGTGTGGGGCACTGTTCAGAGTGAAGCAAACACATTCCCTGCTACTCTCTAGGGCACAGAACACTTGAGTAATTCACCCAAAGCACAGCTAGGAAGTGGCAGCACCAGGACTGGAGCTCCCACAGTTAGTTCAGTACTTTTATTTTATTTTTTATCATTTGTCTTAAATGTCTCCATCATTAATCTGCATGGTCTGCCAACCAATAAGAACAAGAGGGCATAAGAAGCACAACGAAAGGTTATTTAAAACAACGAAGGAATAGAGAGAGTGAATGATATGTAATAATAATATCTATTGATACTTAATACTGAGAATTCATTATGTGTTTGGACTGTAAGAAGAAAGACACAAACACAAAAGTAAAGGAAATGTGAAGAATGAGAGACAGAAAATCAAATAACTAACTAAGGGAGGACAAAAAAAAAATTAAAAATCCTCTTTTGTGCTTGGATTGAAGAATCTCCCTATAAATTTGCTCCAGACCTCCTGAGAGGAAACAATGGATTGTGGGCAGAAATTATGAAATCCCAGGGAGAGTCATTATCAGCATGGAGACAGCTGTGATATAGCATCCCCGATTGTCTACATCCAAGGCTCAAACTCAGGGGGAACATAGAGGTCCCTTTGTTAAAATAAAGCAATCATTTCCACCTTCATTAAAGAAAATATCATGGCATTATTAATCTACAGCAAAAGTCCCATATGCTATAGCAATACTGGTGAATCTTGCTTTGGGGAACTATTATCAATAGCAAATACTTATAAATAAAGCATAAATAATGCTTTAATCGTATATGGCTTAACCATATTCACTACATATGTTTGTTTTGCTACAGAAAAACCTTGCATGAACTCATCACAATTGCTAGGAACCCTCAATAATAATTCTTTTCTAAACTACAACTTTAGGACAAAAAAGTGAATAACACAAAAATACACAGATACGGACATTTATTTAGAAATCTTCTAAATGCCCTCCAGGCTCTGTATTTAAAATAGAAAAATAACCCCACAATAATAGTTGACTGTTACAATCTTGAGTATAACACTGACAGAAGCTACAGGAAGAGGGCTCAGTAATCTCATAAACCTAGAAAATGTCAGGTAGGGCTTTTTTGGCAATTATAGTTATAGGGAAATACAGCTGGGCTTAAACGAAGAAATGTAATTTTCAGAACAGTCTGAACTTTCTTTGGTAGATTTTACAAGTTTATTAAGTAGCTATCTGGGTACTGTCTGCCTTCCCCTGATGGGCAAAAATAGCATTGGTCATGTTCGTGGGTGTATTCTCAGCACTCACCAAAATTCAGTAGGTATTCAATAAATACTTGTTGAATAAATGATGAATAATTAACCACTATAGAAAAAATGGCTTTCCCATCATCCCCAACTGAGCTCTAGATTGGAGAACTAAGGTTCTGGACAACAATTGGAGAGACTAGGAGCATTTAAAAAGAATTACAGAAGACAAAGACTTCTGTGTAATATAAGACTTCTGGAAAGGACTTTGAGGCATTGCAAACCAAATGCTTAGGGGCAGGCTGATAACTAAGACCTGGATAAGAAGGTTGAGACTGTGGCACACTAGAGAGCTATTCTTTCCTCTAGGGTTTTAAGAGCCTTATTAAAAAAAAAAAAAAAAAAAAGGGAATATGATGGCCAAACAAAATACATCTGTGGGTTAAACTTGACAAAAAAGCACCTGTTTGCAGCTTCTTGGAATTCCCTGCTCTTCAGGTCTGAGCAACATCCCACTTATTCTTGCTTACTTTTCCTTACTGTTGTCTTCAATTCCTATCTAGATCCCCTTAGAAAACTAGGGACAATGTTTTGAGTCTCATTTATTGAATGGCCATATACACCCTAGAAGAGGAAGCTCCCATGCCTCTGGGATCTGTTCTGCATCATCTTTTACACAAAGATGCATCAGAATTATGCTGAACTTGTATTTTTGGATTTTTCTTGACTGTGTAAGTGGTGTGGTGCATTAGTAGCCACTTGTCTGTTGAATAATGACTTTGTGCCTTGGCCTTGTTCCTCTATGTGTGTACATCTGCAACTTACCAAAGTGGAACCTGCCTAGATTTCTTTCATTTTTTGTAGTAAACAAAAACACTTGCCCAACTGTATATATCTTGCGTACATATGGAATACTGTTCTATTTTCTTTTAATCAGGAGTTTAGAATATGAAATATCTTTAGGAAATTAATCTAATGTCTCCTAAATTACTCTGATTAATTCTGTAATAAACATTAAGATACTTTTGTGGTGGCTTGGGGTCAGGAAACCCAAGATCTTTTTTTTTTTTCCTCAATAATAAACCTCATTGATAATCCTCCCTTTTTCTTTCCCCTCATGGTAAGTTCTAATGAAATTGAGTCTAATATCCTCTCCTGGCCTTCAGGCCTGAAAGTGATGAGCTATTTACATATAGAGGAATGTGAGCATCTTCTGAAATTCTCCTGTGGGATCAGAGATTGGTATCTAAAGAAATTTTATGTCACCAAGAATGATGGTAAAGAGATTTAACTGACCAGGGTTCTTGTTTCGATCCCTTCTCTATCTCACCCTCCCTTTTGCTCTCCAAATACATACACAGTTAGTCTTAAGGACAATAAACTTTATAACGAAGCACTGATAGCATATCCCCATTTAAGCTAACAGTCTTACTATGCGCTCTACCCCTGAGTATTCGGTTTTAATTAGGAAGATGGATTTGGGAGTTTATATGTTCTGTTGTGCTATAATTCCTGCCTTTACAGTAATTTTCTCCTGCTTTTCACACTATAATGTGCCATAAATCCTAGTTAGGCTGTTTCACTGGCCTGTTGCTAGTCAGAGTCAATATTTCAGGCCTTTTGTTGCCATGGCAACCTTCTGCCGTACTCTGTTCACTGGAATATGATACAGTCTCCTGAGGAAATTGCTATGAACTTGATCATCACATGGATTCAGGCCCCCTGATGCACTGATTCTGCTCCATCTCTCTCCATCGCCCACCAACTTCTCTAGCTTCCACTTGGTGCATGGGTGCATATGTGTGTGCATGGACGCTCATACACGTACATTTGGCAGGAAAGATACAAGCGAGAAGAAAGCAAACAAACTTCCTGGAAGCAGCATCCCTTCTTTCATCCTTCTTGAAAGAGTGAGCCTAAAAAGTCGGTAAACTTAGACAGTTTTAAAGCGTAAACAAACTGGGTGCACATCTCACAGCTTTGTTCTATCTCCAGCCTTTGTTCTTGTCTCCTATTTTCTTTCTCATCCTTCGTCCCATAAGCCCTTCATACATTTTAAAATCTCAGTGTGTTTCTTTCAAAATTTAATCATAGGGTGTACTCCTAGTTTAAATCCATTGCCCCCTACCTGTCATTAGAGAAACTCAGAGACCTAGGTGTCTTTCATTTCCAGGATTCTTCTGGATTCTTTATACCTTTAACCACCTCCTATTCATACAGCTTTCCCTTAGTGTGAAGTCATGGGGAAAACATACAACTAACAACCAGTTGCTCTGGGCAAATCATGTAACCTTCTGTGACTTGTTTTCCTAGTCATAATGTAGACACAATATTATCCATTCCAAAGGGTTTTTGTATTGCTTACATCAACTTAAAAAACAGTAATTAAAAAAAATATTGACAACCAGATCCTCTGAAACATTTACATTACTATGTTAAATAAACTTATGAAGGCTATTCTTCAAGGGCCACCTTTTCAACAAAAGGTTTAAGAGCTCAGTAATGCAATCTAGTACTCTTAGTTAATTTGAATACAGTTGAGAACCTAACAGCAAAGAAAGATCTTTCTTTTTTTTTTTTTTTAAGAAAGATCTTTCATTTCATTTTCTACCTATCCATCCTCTTTCCCAGCCACATCATGTCAGATTTGCAGCTGGTCTCACCTTTGGGGCATAGCAAGGTCTCTCTAGGATATGGTAACCACATGGAATTTCATAGATGTTTTACCTAGATGCTTTTCACAACTTCCTTCACCATCCCCCACATTCAGCAGTCAGAGTTACAGCAGAACAGAGACTGGCTTTCAAAGCAATGAGTTTTATCTCATGGCCTTAGATTGTCATGTATAGACAGCAAGATGATTGCCCAAGTAGGAGGCCCTTAGTCATTCTTTCCATAAAAAAAAAAAAATGAAAATGTGGATCATGATGTGCTTTTGTGCATTGCAACTCAGGTATAGCAGCTGCTTTTGTAATAGAGGCAAAAAGAGCAAAACATTTGAGTGACTAAGAGGGAGTGACAGGGGTGACACAGTTTATAGACTCTTGTTCCACAGAGTCTCCTGCTCTCTTTCACTCCTTTTTTCTCCTCCACCCACTGAACTGACTCATTCCACTGTTCCCAAGCCTGGCACCCCACCCTACCCTACCCTATCCTTAAAAGGATAAAGATGTCCTTTATCACATGGCTAATTCACTTGTTTTTGGGAGAGTCATGTCTTCATCCCTGGCCTAGAAGTAAGGAGGCTTGAGCTTGTGTCCACTCTGACATCTTCCAATCACTGACTGTGGCTTTGAGTAACTCCTTCTACTTCTTCTAAGCCCTAGGTCTTCATTTATAAACTGAGGGAAAGTGGGACAGATATTATAGCCTCTAATATTTCTTCTGTCTCCCACTATTTATGGGTTTTCCAACTGATACCCATACCATGGAATGTGGCCTTGATCCCCCAAACAAGTCAAAGTATCTAACAAATGGTTTGTCTCCTTTATGATATTGTAGCCCTTCCACAATCCCCAAGATAGGCAAGGTACCCAAATGAGTGGTTCCCAGTACACACTGTATTTTTCTTTCACAATATCATTAAACATTTATGTAATATTTATATCATTAATTATTAAATCTATTAAATGAATTAACTGGCTTTTTTTCTTTTTCTGAGCAGAAAGTTTCATGAGGTTCTAAATCTGTCTTGTTCATCAGTGCCAGGCACAGTGCATGATACATAGTAGCATTCAATAGATAACTGTCTTGTGCATGTGTGTGTGTGTGTGTGTGTGTCAATGAATGGGTGGACAGATGGATGAAAAGGCAATTTAAGCCCATCTTGACAATCCCTTTAATCTGACTTCCAAGTTTTAAACAGTGGCAAAGAGCCAATAAATACATCTTTGAAAAGCTGACTGAGAAAAAAAAAAAAAAAAAAAAAAAAAAGAAAAGCTGACTGAGGTATCTCTGCCAAATGTTTTCACCTGACCAATTAAGGAAGGTGGATGGAATTCCTTTCTGGACCTGGTATATAATTGCATTTACATTTAAGACCTAAAATATGATTAACTTTATTTATGCTAAAATTCATAACATTAAATATGAGCCCTCTCAAAGTGAGTACAGGCTAGTTAGTAGACAATATGTGATTTTTACAGTTGTATAAGTTGTTGCTTTTCTCTTAGGAGTTGAAAAGATGAATTTTTCTTATGAATATGCATGTGCTCCGCACATTTTTAAGTTTAAAAATCACTTAGCATAGTGCTTGCTGTAAACTGATATTTTAAACTATTGAATGAGTGAGAAAATTAATGAATGAAAAATAACCAAAAACTGGTGAATTATTGCAAAAGTAACAATTTTTATAATTTCTTCTTCAACCTCATCAGAAAAATTAAAATCATTTATTTAAATTCATTATTAATAATCCATTATTTAGCAGGGGCACATGGAGGAAAAAGGGCCTGGGTTTGAGATGCAGTGCACTAGCAGGTACCCCTTTGAACAGGCCATTATGCATCTCCAAGTAGAGCTGAAAGAGCATCCCTTCCCTCAAATCACCGTCATAGGGGTCATGCGAGCAAACAGTATGATAAGGTGCTTTGGTAGGATATAAGGCATTAAGAAAAGTTTGTCATTAAGTACTATTCTTTTCCAAGAGAGGATGCATTTCTGTGAAAAACACTCTAAGTAGTTCTTAAAGTAGAGTGTACAGTAGAATAATCTGGAAGATTTGTTAAAACAGATTGTTGGGCCCCCCACCAGAATTTTTGAGTTGACATGTCTGGAGGACTAGAGAATGTGCATTTCTAACAAGTTCCGAGGGACCATAGTCTGAGGACCACTGTTTTAAGAGTATCAAACAAAATTGCTTCTAGGAGCTAGAATGCTAACACAAACATGTAGTTCAGGCCAGGGGTAAGTAAGGAGTGAGGCCTGTGAACCTGGAGGATGCCTGCCCTCCTTAAAGGCATGCAAAACCAAAATTAATTTTAAAAAGCATTTTACCAAATAAAACAAGTACATGGGTTAGGATCTGGCCTGTGAGAAGCCTTTCCTGAATCATACAGCAAGTTTGTGAAAAGATCAGACTGGACACTAATTCCAGTGATATCTACTTACTCTACTGTGGATTCCTACACCTATCCAATGCTTGAGAATTACTAGGACAACACTGCAAATGTTTTAGTCTGTAAAATCCAGTGTGTGACTAGAGAGTTTATCTACCTTGCAATGTATTCAGTAACCACCTCTGTCCTGCTCAAACACCAGAAACACAAAGAAAGACAAGGAGAATATATGAGCACGACCACATAAATATAAACAAGTTCAAAATAACTACTGTGAACTTTAAAGGGTTTGAAGGTTCAATGAAATAATAAATTCTGATATTCCTGTGATTTTCTTCTCTCTCTAGGATGCCAAAAGATAATTAATCTGGTGAACTGAGATGTAGTACACATCCAGAATGACCACTCCATCCTAGTTTCCAATACAATAATAACAAATGTTTCAACCATGGTCTAAATCAGAAGATGAGGTATCCCTGGGTGGCTCAGAGGTTTGGCGTCTGCCTTTGGCCCAGGGTGTGATCCTGGGATCCTGGGATCGAGTCCCTCGTCAGGCTCCTTCCATACAGCCTGCTTCTCCCTCGGCCTGTGTCTCTGCCTCTCTTTCTCTTTGTCTCTCAAGAATAAATAAACAAAATAAAATCTTAATAAATAAATAAATAAATAAATAAATAAATAAATAATCAGAAGGTGACTGAAATGTAAGGTCTGTTTTCTCCACCAGAAATATCTAAGTTTAGCCTCAAGAAGACTTTGGAGCTGGTCTGGTGTGAGTACTATCTCCTACTCTAACTCATGTTTCTAAGATAGTTTCCATCTATAAAATTATAAGAGTAGTATTCACAACAAAGGTGGTTATGAAGATAAGATTAAATAAATCATGTAAGAGCCTAGAACAGCACTTGGCATATGATAGGTTGCAATCTAAAATGTTATTTTGGATACCATAAGCCCCCCAAAATAAATATAGCAATGGTCAGACCTGTATCCAAGTAGCCTTTCTAGACTCCAGACATGGACACTGGCCCTCCTTCTCTAAACAGCCAGGGAACACCACATACGAACCTCACAAAGTAAGCTCCCTAAAGAGAAGATCTTTAAGGAAGGTACTGGTTTAAATAGTATCTCCCTAAAATTCATGTCTACTCAGAACCTCAGAATGTGACCTTATTTGCAGATAGGATATTGATGGATGTAACTAGTTAAAATGAGGTCGTAGTGGATTAAGGTGAACCCTAAATACAATGACTGGTATCCCTATAAGAAGGCCATGTAAAGACACACACACACACACACACATACACACACACAGATATGTGATGGCAAAAGCAGAGATTATTACAATGTAGTTGTGAGCCAAGGAATGCCAAAAATTCTGGCAACCACCAAAAGCTAGAAAAGGCAAGAAAGGATTCTCCTCTACAAGTTTCAGAGAGATCATGGACCTGCCAATACCTTGATTGTGAAAAACTAGTCTCCAGAACTGTGAGAAAGTAAACATCTGATGTTTTAAGCCACTGCCTGTCTTAATGTGTTACACCAGCTCTGGCAAACTAATACAAGTGGCCATGTTGTAAACTTACTTGTATCCTCTCCAGCATGAAGTATGACACTTTTCAAAGAATTGGCACTCAATAAATATTAGTCTTATGAATAATTAGATTACTTTAGTCCTTGACTTAATACTGATTTACATTATTTTCCTATCATCCATTAGGTTGGCCCCTTGCTCCCAAATATGTCCCCTGTAGACTCCTGGAAGCAGAGAAACACTTCATTATTCTTCTGTATTCTCAGTGGGTGGCTCAACAGTAGATATGTAGTCAATACTCAATAAATGATTATTGACTTCATTATATACATTCCATTATTGGGGCTCAGTTGATTAAGCATCTGAATGTTGACTTCAGCTCAGGTCAAGATCTCAGGGTTATGAGATCAAGCCTGCCTTGGGCTCTGCTCTCAGTGGGGAGCCTGCTGGAGATTCTCTCTCTCTCTCTCTCTCTCTCTCTCTCCCTCTCTCCCCCTCTGCCCATCCCCCCACTTATGCATATGCTCTCTTTCTCAAATAAGTAAATAAGTCTTTTAAAAAGATTTTACAACACTTTGAAATTAAAAAAAAAAAATCCCAGCCAGGTAAAAGGTGCCTGACTTGAGGCAGTATTCATGTATAATGTGACTATCTCTGGAGAAGTGTACAGAAATCAATGTTAGTAATGACAATGTACTGAGGTATTTTTTAGCAGTAAAATAAGCTGGCTTTGGGAGCTGTGTAGGGGACTGAGGAACTCTGAATTCTGTGAGGATGAATAATATGAGGGGGACATATTGGTATCTAAACTAAGAGTCAAGGGGTTTGCTTGGGCTTAAGGGAGACCAGTTAATGAGATCAACTGTGGGAGCTACAAAGACCCTACATGTTGCCGGTACACTTGAATGTGGAGAAATTACCAGACTGTGAGACAGGTGAAGGCATAACTGCCTCTATCAAATTGGAAAGGCCATATGCATTCTGGAACTGAGAATTATAAGCCCTGTAGGAACATGGCTATGGAACACTGTCAGGGCTGCCTTCTCGAAGATTGCTGAAACCCTAGCTTTGACTTCTAAAGATTGGACCAGCTTTAAGTCTTCCAACACATGTTGCTAGTCTATGTTAACAGCATAATTTCATTATTCAAATTGACAGAGATTGAGAAGGAGTAGAAAGCCAAGGGCATTGCTGGACACATTATTGCCAAGCCTGTACAGATCTTGAAGCATTTTTACATATGCTTTTTCTTTCTGGTTTTCCATTGGTAGAAGTGACTGGGTATCTTCCATCTGCTTACCTCATTGAGATGTACAGAGAATAGATGAGTTAGTTTGTGTGGGGCTTGGTGACTGTTAGATAAAAAGCATGATTTGAGTTCAATTTTGGTTCTTTTTGGAAACTATTTATTCAGATCCTTTGCTATAGATTCATTGCTCAGTTTAAGCATCCAAAACCAACTTCCTGATAGGGTATGCTAAAAGGATCCTAGGTCTACATACATGTTTTTAAAAAGAGGAGGGAGCTGGCTAGTTTGTACCCCAACCTTGGAAATTTCACAAGACACTAATACAGAAGTACCTGTTTGAGGCACAGTTCCTTCTCAAGAAACTACACTTGAGCCATTCACGTAAAATTCGGAGGGGGGAGATGATGGCATGAGTGCTCTGAAGATGGAGCTTCTTGTCAATTTCACTTCCCTGCTTGGATCGATGGAAGCTGATAAATGCAGTCAGAGCAAAGGAAGAAAGGGAAGTGTCATACAATGTCTCAGGGTCTTTATTCAAGACTACATCCGTAAACTGAAATCTGACTGGTAAATCAGACTGCTGACCTGCTAGCCAGGTACAGAATCTCATTAGGCAAGAGATACTTGAGATGTTGTCTTAATACTTCATTTGGATTCAATGTAAATTTACAATTTCACTGGCCAAGCTGTCAACTGGTGAAATCTAGCTAAGGGTGTTCTGTGTATTGTCAATATGCCTTCCTAGATGACAGAAAAGTCCAGGCCCTAATCACTCATGGATTGTGAAATTTGCCACATATTCTTTTTCCATACTTTTTCTGTATACCCCCTCTTTCCATGCTAGGAAGAGACTCTAATGTTTAGGCCAAATTCATGAATTCAAAGATCCTGGGGTTTGATGACCTAATCCCTCCTTAAATTATAGATACCCTTTGTTTTATGATTATACCCAGATGCTAAACACACCTTAAAATCTTGGTTTTTATCTTAGAGGTTGTTATTCAGGCTTACACTAGATCACCTATGATATAGATACAGAATCATAGAGCTCTGGTGAAAGAAAGAAGCAAAGCCTATTATCAAAGAAATGCATAAGTCTCAAGAAGTTACTACTAAGCATTATAGATCATTTGTTCATTTAAGTGTTCATGCATTCATTCAACAATCATTTCAATAAAAATGATTAAGATATGGTCTTGTTACCAATGTTCTTACAATTTAAAGGCAAACATACTAGCAAGGGATTATGTGCAAGGTAAATTCAGACAGCAGTTCAGCAAAAGATTATAAAGGAGGAAATGATCCATTTAGGTGCTGAGATGAGTTTGGGGAAGAGCTTCACAAGTTTTATATTTAATCACAAGATAATATTAGTTGAAGATCTATGTATGTTGAGAGAAGAAAAAATAAGAAGGAAGGAAAAATCTGTCTCTTCAAACTCACCTATTTTAAATTATGTTCTGTCCCTATGGCACCTCTCTATTATATTTCTAAGACAGCTGCCTCTGGCCTTCTTAACACATCCCTCCCCCGAAGAGATCAGCTGTCTTTTCCCTTTGCATTATACTAGGAGGTCGGAAAATGGATTTCTTTTTCATTCCCTGAGGGTAAGATTTTCTTTCTTCACTGGGAAAATCAAGTTTAATAAATAGTGCATTGGCCAATGAACAGTAGTGTGAAAGTGGCTATTTTCTCTCTAAGATTTCCTCTAGTAGGTCAGACACATGGTAGTTAGAAAACAAGCATAGTTTAGAAAAAAATTCCCTTCTTCTGACATTAATTATTACTAATAACATGTTGTTTGTGTAAATCAAGCAAAAGGACTAACACAGTATGGGCTCAACAGATTTAACATAAATAAGCACATAAACTGCCACTTCCTGGGAAGAGCTCTCCTGGACTTTTCTCCTTTACTTAGTCAAATATCTAACATCTGCCATCCTTCCTTCCTCATTTCCATCTATGCCCAGAACAGAGAAGTGGTTCTCAAGTGAAGCAGCTAATCATTCGAGGATTTTTCTAAAACACAGGTACCAGGGTCACTCTGAACCTACCAAATGAATCAGAATTGGGGTGGGTGGGACTCAGGGTTTTAAAAGTTCTGTAAGTGATTCTGATAATCAACTAGAGATGAGAATATTTGTCCTACCATAAATTCAGAGTCCATAAGGCACATGTTTGTAAATATCAATATACTCATATCAGTAAATATGTGTATTTACCTTGTAGATATATTTGCAATTGTATAGGCAAATATATCAGAAAATGCAACATATTTAGAGATCTATATCATCCATGTTATGTTGCATATATAAATCTTTTCCTCATTTAAATTTATATCAATACAAAAATCATTAATAAACTTTAAAATAATGGATTATATAGGAAGAATTGCTATGGAATAATGAAACCAATTTTCTATAAAATATGCCAGTGTGTATATGTGCATGTTTATAGTATGTATACTATATGTATACATGTGGTATACATACAAGTAGTATGGATGCATATATGTGTGAACTTACTTGCAACTTATTTATATGTGCAAATGAATACAATTCTTCAAAATTGTGCTATCAGCCACTTTTCTTAATACCATTTTATTGCTAGGAACAAGAAAATCTTTGTTCAGATCTGGTTTCAGAGCCATAATGAAATCTATTTTATTGTTTTATATTCACATCCTGCATTTTATTAAATGTGCACACACACACACACACACATGCCCCACATACAAATATGATAGCTTTCCCTAGACTTAACTGTAAGTGGCTTTTGACAGTTTACTGAAATAAAAAACTCTATGGAAGGGTACTGTTTTGTCTTCATGAGGATAACTCAAGAGAAAGCACCAGTGCTTCTGGAATCATTCCCCTTGTATATGCAACACTCTTAAGGTTTTTTTTGCTCAAAGCCCTCTGTGATAGTCTGTTAAAAATTATGCATATTTCACAAATGATTTATGGGATTTAATGGGCCACCCAGAAGTCAGGCCATGAAGCTCAGGTTCTGAACTCTTACAGAAAAGTAGAGGTCTCTGAAGAGGGAAAGTTTACCTATCTATTCCTATGCTCTCCCACAGCAATTAGTACAATGATCCACTCACACACACAAAGATGCTGTTAACGGGCTCCCTTTGTGTGCATTCAGTAGTGAATATAATAAAATGAGACTGAGGCTGGAGCTAAATTCTAAAATAAACACTAAACAACAAGAACAAGTAAATTTATTGCCCCAGTTAAAATGGCTAGACATTGAGGCATCGGGAAGAATGTGGGCTCCTGAGCCAGACAGCCCTGCATTTACAGTTCAGCTCTGTCATCTACCAGGTAAGTGACCTTGACGGACCAAGTCAGTTATCATCATTGATTCTCAGAGCCCTCATAAATAAAATAGGAATGATACAAATGTATAGATTTTGCATTGAATATTAAATGCACAATGATTCAAAAACCTGACTGCATGTTAAAATCTCCTGGGAAGCTTTTAAAAATACTGATATTTACATTATATTTATATATACTGATGTTTATATTTAAGAAACACTGATGCCAAGTCCTGCTTCCTGTCCCCAGAGGTTCTTATTTAATTAGCCTGGTGTGGGTCCTGGGTATTAGGGTTTTAAAATGCTTCCCGGGTGAGTTTGATATGCACCCTAGGTTAAGAACCACTGAGATAACTAATGCATGTAAATACCATCTGAATGCCTGGTTATTAATAGACTTTCAGCAAATATTATCTTGAGACTGCCTGGGTAAAAGCCCTACTCTACTATTTATTAGATTATGATTGCCAGCAAGTTCTTTCAATTATCAAGACTTCTGTACTCCTTTCTGAAAAAGCAAGGTAATAAGTGTACCCAACTAATATGTTGTGAGCAATCAAAGATATTCCGTGTAAATTGCCCACCACAGTGGCAGATGAAATACAAGAAATTGGATTACCTACTGATTTGTTGTCATTACCATTATCCCCACTTCCCTCTGACCCCAGAACTAATCTCAATGACCTGTGTTCTTTCTACACCTCAGCTGAATAATGCATTAATGTAAATGATGATGCCTTTCAACACAACTTGAAAATGTATTACGATATCTTTTCCTTTTAGATTTTCCTTGATTTCCCAGGTTTTCAAAATATAAATTTGCCTAACTAGTTTTTACAAAATATTTGCATCCAAACTATATCAGGATAATTTGAAGTAACTAATTCAATGAATTGATTCAAGTCAAAATTTCTGATTTCTATTCTAGTCATAATTATACAAAAGTGGCAAAATTCAGTCAATGAATACTCTAACAATTCCAGTAATACACTTGTATCTAGGTCAACTTTGTTTGCTGACTTGTATATAATAAATATTCCAAATTTTAATTTTTGCTTTAATCAGTACATGCTTTTTAATGTCCTTTTCTTCTTAATAGTCTATTAAATTTGTTCTTGGTAACAGACTTTTTAAAAAGAAGTCAATCTCATTGAATCCACTACACACATAATAACCTTTATATAGAGGGGAGTATATTTCATGTCTCCCATCTCTTTATCCTACACTTCTATGGAAGCCTTTCCATTTTGCTGCCCTTGTTTCTTCCCATAAAAGGCAACTGGAATATTTTGCTTTGATTTCTTGCTTTCCTCTTCATTTTTGAGCCAGAGCCTTCTTTATCTTTCTCTCTGTGTTGTTCTGTTTCAGAGTTCGGTAATTTGCCCTGTTGTAATTACATCTATCTGCATACACCAGCACCATGTGAGCAAGCCTCTATTCTTACACTACCTAGAATAACAATGATCAGTCAGGTTCCTTATTACCTAGACCAAAAAAGATTACTTGCTGAGTACTGAGGAATCCCCCCTTCTTTAGGAGGGAATATAGGGCATAGGTTTTTAAATGCTTCCTGTTGGAGAAAAAAACAAAAAAACAAAAAACAAACAAAGCCTGTATCTACCTTTTCCTAAAACTGGAATGCTGAGGTAGACAGATGTAATTATGACATGTTCAGCTGAAAAGGGGAACTGGCATATGTGATCGCTTTGTAGAAACCAATGCAATTTCATGGCATGTTAGTAGACATGGCCAATGGGGTAACGGAGAAGATTTGAATTTGTGTAATTCTCATTAATTCTTTCTGGAACCGAATCCTAATGTCTTCCTATCAAAAAATAAATAAAATAAAATAAAATAAAATAAAATAAAATAAAATAAAATAAAATAAAATAACATCAGAGATGACCCACATTTTGGTATTTGGACATTCTTTTACAGATAGTTTGATTTTTCAACGTGATCTCTTCCAAGTTGGGCATGCATTCTGGCTTTATGATATTTATGACATCCACTGAAGACACTAAGTATACATTTCTACATTTTGTTAGATAATGATATTTGCTTTATGATATTCTGGGTGCTTTCAAATACATTATTTTATCTGAGCCTCACATCTGTTCTTTCATCCTGAAGCAGGATGAAAATCATTAACTTTATTTTAAAGATAAGGAAAAAGGAAACCCAAGAGGTCTAAATGACTTGCCCAGAATCTCCCACTAGTAAATGGCAGAGCTGGGACTAGAAACCAATTAATGTGCCTCGAGTACAAAATTCTTTCTACTTCAAAAAGGGACTGTTCCAAATGAATCCTATAAAAGCTGCAGAATGCATTAGATGGAAAATCTCCAGTATCTGAATAGTTCTTGAGTTTGGCATGGAATAAAATATTAAAATCTTCTAATCATATTTTTTAAATGTTGCTCACTCTGGTCCATTATACTTATTTAGGTAAATAAAGGGAAGCTAAAAATAAATATCTGCATACATATTGACTTAATAAATGTTATATGACATCCCAAGGAGCTGTCATTGTCTCAGACACAATCATCAACCTGGTCTGAAGCTCCATTTAGTGGCATTCTAGTAGCTGGAAGAAAAGACAATCACTTATGAGGATGGCGAGGAGCCACAATTTGGGAGAATTTGGGAATATGTCCCAGTCTTTAGAAATATTTAAACCAATGTCACTGACATGCTTTGAGTTGCCTTATTTCTGCTTTCACTTATATGTTTTGGAGATATAATTTTCTATACACTATGGCAACAAAAAGGGTTGCACAGATGATGGCCCAGGGGTGAAACAGGGGATGGTAAAGGAGATTTGATGAATGATGAACAGGTCACAAGCAGAGTGTTTCAGGCAGATTTTTGGTAATGGCATTTCCAAACTGCTTCCAAAATCATGGACTGATTACCCCCTGATCCTTTTCCAGTTAGCAAATGCAAATCAAATCCAACCTAGAAACAACTTTTCTTTCTTTATTCCTATATTGCATTTTACTTCCAAGGCCACTCTTAACAGAATTATTTAAACCTGACTTTCACTGGTTCCTTTTACAGTGTTTGGTTATTCTGAGAAAGATCTTTCATTAATCTAGAATCCTTCAAAGATCCTTCAAGGATAAAAGCTTAGTCCTTGAACCCTCTCATCTTTGACTCTTGGATAAAAGCAACTGGTTTGTAGAACTAAAAAGAGCATATATGATGATATACTGCAGTAGCTCACAATTACAGAGTTCCTTTGCCATGTTTGGGGAATTGTATTCTTAAAACACTTCCATGAGATCATTGCTATTATTTTCCCTGTTAACAGATGAGGAAAGGAAGGCTTGGTGACTTGCTAAGGAAGACATAGCTGAGGGGCAGCAGGCCAAGACCACACCCAGGTCTCACTCCATAGCTTTGCCCCCCTCTACACAGCCTCTGTGACTGACTGTCTTTGGGGCTGGATTTAATGGATTTATTTGCATCAGTGCCTCACAATGAAGGAAGTAATGGAAAGTAGCTCAATCTTTCACTCAGTGACTCTGATAATCATGAATCACACTGCTAAATGCTGATGGCAGTGATAAACTGATGGCATGAATGGAGAATGAACTCTGGTCCAGCACACACACATGTAGCTCAGAGATAGGAACTTCCCTGCCAAGCTCTGTCATGCTGCATCACAAAATACCATGGACTGTTGGGCTGACGAATCATCTAAGAGAACTGTCTTGGTTTCCCTAAAGAAAACAGGAGTAGTCTCACAAAGGCTGGAGCTCCCGGAGGCTGAACAGGGCAAGACAGAAGTACTCACAAATCATCGGCAGTCACAGCAAAGCATGAAATATACTTTTTAAAAAAGTGCCACTTTTTAAAAACAAATAAAATGACCAAAGCAGAGACTTAGACACTACTTAAATATCAGTGGATAAAATAACCAAGGTCTTAAGCTACCTAAATGGAAAAATGGAGGTAGAGAATTTCCTAGGAAAAATGTGAGAAAGGCTAACCAAGTAAAAAGCACAGTACTTAAAACAGAACCTAAGATCTGTTGAGTGTTTATCATTTGTCAAATATTATGCCAAGAACTTTACATGTGTTCTTTGATTTAATCATCTGATCAATTATATGAAGTTACACTATTATTAGCCTCTTTTCATAGATAGGAAAATGGACTCAGATTGAATAATTTGCTCAAGATTACATTTTGTTTAGGATAGAATTTAAATCCAAGGGTGTGTCAGGCTCTCCAACTTGTTACTTAAAAGCTCTCAGATCCTAAATATTTTCAGAGTTATAAACCCAGTCCTTCTGCCCCCACCCCTGCTAAATGCCTATAGTCTAAAAGGTGTAGCCTCTTCTTGAGAAGCAGGGCCAAAACTCTAGGTTAACATATTAATAACTTGCAAATGCCTTTTCATCTCTGTTTGGGTAAGATAGCTGACTTGGCATGGGTAGTTTCTCATTCTTAAACCAAATTTAGCTTATTTTTCTTTTGCATTTTCTCATTCAAAAGGACAGTGCTAAATCTGTGATCCAAAGGCAAATTTAGAACAAGTGGGACTTCAGTTTCTAGAAATTAAGAATAAAACTCATTCTCAAGTCTCGGAAAATATGGAGAAGCTCCTTCTACCATGATCCCACTACACCTTAGACATAACTCAGTGTAGCAAAAACTATGGCATAGTGTGGTTTTGTTTGCCTCCCTCCACTACAACACCCACACCTTGAACTGAAAGCCCCTTGAGGGCAAGTTATTCATCTTTTACTATGTTAAATTCCTTTCAACCATCACTTAACAAAAAATAGGTTAAATGGTTACATGAACCAAACCAAAAAGATTTTAGAAAGGGTTGGGGAGGGGAGAAGTACCTGGCAATGCTTGGTTTTTCAAAAACCTCTAAGGAACATTTACCAGAAGCACGTCTTCAGGTAAAAGACATCAAGCTGGAATTTGCAGCTAAGAGGACTTCTAGCATAATGAAATAAAAACACTGACCTAATTTGAGCAGCAATGATGATAAATTCACTAAATGCCAATTTAGAGCTGTTATATTATAAAGGGAAGGGAGGGAACACTCCTATTCAAGTATCATAATATTAATGAAAAGTCTGGGGAAGACATGAATACTAAGAGAAAGCAAATCTATAAGAAGTTAAATTTATCTAGATGGGTTACATTGGGTAATAAAATGAAGTATGCATCTGAAGCAGCTTCATTCTGAGATGATAAAGCATGGAGCTCATTCAGGCAGTAGTTAAGGGGTGACTGGTTGAAGCATTCCTCTGTGATTTATTACTCAGATGGTGTCTGCATAAACTTTTTGAAATCATGCTGAAGCCAAGACTGAGTTGCCGTGAGTATTGTGGATTTGCACTGCCGAACAATACAGACCCTTCTGGTTTTGGCTACAGAGAAAATGAAAAGAAAAGATACAGAGTTTCTTGGAATTTACAAGCTGTGAAAAAAAATTGCCAATTTTGTTTCTAACATGAAAAGAAATGAATGAAAGGCTTTTTGGAGACAAATATTGAGCTTGCTTCCTTGGGACACATGATAGATTCATGGTATAATTACTTCTTTTGTCCATGACAGAGAAGAGGCTGAGTGGGTTTTGAAAATTTGCATGTCCATTTCATCAAAAAGAGGACAGATAAAAATGGAAGGCTTAATGCTGAAAGCAAGTAAAAGGCCTAAGAGAGTTAGACACCAAGCAAACATATGCTGAAGTCCATGGCACCAACCTATTTATATTTGCCTGTGCCTCCATGAAGGTTCACCTTAGCATGTCCATGCTGCTGAGGTCCAAGTTAGAAGGGAAGCACTGGGAAGGGATGATTACTTACAGTAGAAATGAAGAAAGAAAGAAAAAAAAAACAGCGACAAACTATAAATTCAGTTAAGAATTCACTATTATAAAAAGAAAATTTCCAGATGTATCTAATACCACCACCACCCACTCATCCTCACTGTCCTCACCCCACCACCCACCACAGACCTCTCACCTCTTCCCCACTCTTTAAAGGTGACAGATGTCAAGTTTGAATCCCTGGTTCAAATTCGAACTTTACTATCCTCTCATACAAAGAGCAAAGGCTGATTTTAAAGGTGGGACATCAATAGTTCACTTATAAAGTGGAGCTTCTAATATTTATTTTGATTTTTTCTTTGATTAGGGGAAACACATATATAATTTTAAAATATTCAACAACATAAAACCATATGCAGGGAAAAATAAGTCTACCCCATCCCTGTCTCCCAATTTCCCCAGTTCTCCTTTACATCTTTTTTACATAAGCAATAGCAGCCACCTTTATATTCCTATATCCTTTCATAGGTAGTGCATGCATGATAAGAATATAGCTAACATTTCATGAGGACTTACTCTGCACCAGAGGTGCTCTATGTGCTTTACCTGTATTCACTCATTTAATTCTCAGAATAATTGAATGGGAAGGATTCTATTATCCTATTTTGCAGAGGAAACTGAGGTACAGAGAAGTCACACATTTTTAAAATGTAGTGAAGGAACGATGATAACCCATTAATCTTGCTCAAATACTGTTGAATAAATACTAGAGGTCTAGTAAATGCGACTTCAGGGTGCAAAGGCTTATTAATTCCTATTCAGAGGGTTTCTGGAGGATAAAATGAGACTGTAAATTGTATTCTATGTGGATGTGGAACGTGAACTCGAAATCATCCTGTACAAACTGGTTGTACTGACTGGTTGTTGATTTTCTATTGGATGCCTTTGCAATTTTCCTGATGTTTCATGTAATGATACATGATTAATTGATTGCATTAAATGTCAGGAGAATCATGAAAGATCACTTTATGACTGTTATTTTGTAAGTGTTAATCTGGATGTTATGAATTACTTTACAAAAACTGGCAGGACACAGTTTGGGGGTTACTTAAGTAAAGAATTTCCTTTTCACTGAGGATGATGAGTTGTACACAGTTATACACAGAGTCCAGCATAAAAAGAAGGGAGAAACAAGGGTACCTGGTTGGCTCAGTAGGTTAAGTGTCTGCCTCGGGCTCAGGTCATGATCTCAGGGTCCTGAGATCAAGCCCTTTGTCTCTCCTATTCCTTCTCACTCTATCCCCCTGCTTATGCTCTCTCTCTCTCTCTCTCATCTCAAATGATAAATTAAATGAATTTTTTTTTTTAAAAAGGGAAAAACATTTTCCCATTTTTCAGGGGTACTGAGAGAGCAGGCAAGGTCTATTTTCTTCAGAGAAAAAGAAGCATAAAAGACAAATATGAGGCAGTAAAGCCAACACTCTACAGATAAAGGGCAAAGGCTTGGAAGTGCCTGTTTTACTCTGATAATTCTAGAACTATCAGAGATCACATAGTTCAATATTCCAGTCTTTTAAGGAACGCTGGCCTTCGGAGATATGTCCCAAGGCATTTCACGTTCAAATAAGTTTGTGCAATAGTATATATCCTCCTTTGGAAATACACAGAACACATTATCATATTAAGAATTCTCAAGAGTCCTATTATAAAAAAAATAAATAGAAATTATTTAACTTTGTTTACCTAGAGCTTTTAACAACTGATTATAATAAGAAACATTCTTTCCTTGAAACATAGCCTAAATTCAGCCTTGAAGCCCACTTTGGAAACACTGATGTAGTTAAGAATCTAGCACTGACACACATCACTTATCCACCCTCATCCTGACTTCCATCAACATAATACATCTGCCCTGAATTTCAAAGAGCAAATAACAGGTTAAAGAAGTTGACATAGCTAATATCACATGGCTGTATATTATGCTGGAACTAATATCCGGTCCCCGGACTCCTATACCAAATACAATGTGTTTCCCCTCAGAGCATCCCCCAGATAAGTTCAGTCTTCTCTTTGTTGGGGAAAAAAAAGAAAAAAACTATTGAAGAGATTCTGAAATGCTTAGAAGGTACAACTTCAGAGTATAATCAGAAATCCTGATGGGAATTTTGTTTTTCGTTTTAGCTCTGCAGGATTTCTACCAATATATCTGCCTTATACGGAGATAATGCACTGTATAGATACTTTATTTCCACTTGCCCAGTAGGAATAATACTCAGATGTGGAAAAGAAGGAAAGAGCTGTATAAAAAATTGAAGGCTTTCACTGGCAGAAACTGGAAAGTATATTTCATGGAAAGAAGAAATAAAACAAAGGAGGTAGGGGATGGGGGAGGAGGGACCAGACAGCAATTTGAACTTTCCCCAATTTGGCCCCTCATGTGATTCTCTCATTTTCATGGGTTTTGCACCTATTTCATTTGGCAATGGGCTAAAAACGGTTACAGTCAGTTGATATCAGTGGCATTTTAAAGAATAACAATTCTCCAACATGAAGCTATAGTCTTGCCATCACAACTCTGGAAAGCTGTAAGAGGCATCCCAGCACTGTGGGAGAGGTCTTTTAGATACAAGTAAGGTTGTCTAATCCAGAAAGTCACCAGAACCTGTGCCATGCACCTGTCACATTACTGAGAAAGCAGCTGTCATACAAACATGGGGAGAGCCCCAGGAGCCCAGACCTCACATAAGCCTTCAACCTCAATACCCACCTGGCACAAAAATGTTCCTGAATGCACTTTTGGCCTAAAGCTCACACTCCTGCACATCCTAGCAGGACCCTTTCTACCACTTTTCACTCAACAGTATATACCATCGAAACAACGATCATCTTATGCCTCAGGATTCGTCAAAATCATTCTAGATTCTAGAGCATGCACAGCTCAGAAATGATTTAAGAAAAGAAATTGTTCTCGAATAGGCTGAGTTTCGTCCTGAAAAATTTGAAGCTTTTAGAAAAAAAAAATTGAAAGAAGTAGGTACATTTTCTTAAGGAAGCTTGCAGTTGAATAGCCAGTGGCTGAAAATAGAGAAAGTGGAGAGAGAAAAAAGGTACCTATAGCCTATAAAGAAATAAGCAGAAAAAAGTAATACATTTTGCAAAGTACTTCATTTGTCCTTACAATCGAGTTCAAAACAAAAGACCACATACAGCAATGCTGAAGCCTAACAAGTGATTTAAACTTGGCCTTTCAAGGTTATTTCTTCATCCATTTGCCTATTCTTTCATTCAGCTAGTATTCCATGATGTCAGTGTGCTCACAATGAGTTGGGTTCCAATAATAAAGAGCTGTGAACTTTAATTTTAATCATTATTCATTAATTCAACAAAATGAATGGATAATGATTGCTAAATGCTTACTAAAAACATTCACTGGTGCCAGGTATTGGGGATGAAGATGAATCAGACATAGCCCCCACTTTGCTGAACTCTACAGTTTGCAGGGAAAATGGACACATGCAAACATATAATGACAACACACCATAATAACAGTGCTTCCTATGAAGTGCTATCGAATGCTTCACTGTACTTCCAGTCCTTCTATCTGCGCTATTTTCACAATTTCCATTTTCCTCCATGCGCATCCAGTGATGATGCTCTGACATCTGAACAAGAAAGCCAATGACAGATGCACCAGTCTCTTCGCTGACACTCCGTTCTAATCAGGAACACAGCGGGAGGGATCAGACAGCGGTCATCCCTGATGACTGGTTGCAGATGTGGTCAGACCTCAGGGTTTCTCTCCCCTGCACCTTAGCCAGCATCAGGGATAATGTGAGGAACAGCAAATCACATGTGTTCTGTGTGCCACAGTCATCAACATTTTCTCAGAAGAACCTTTGCCTGGCTGCTCTCCTTTGGAGTGAGCCAAGGGGGGGGGGGAATAAATCTTTGCATGTCAAATGAAAATACATCAATAATGACGACACCAAGGATGGGCATTAGCAAAAGGGCAGTGGGCAAATCATGGGTGTGTCTGGGTTGGTTTGAGAACAAGGGAAGCAGAATTACATATTAGAAATCATTAGCCTGAATCCATGCCAACTATTTAATCTCTTCTGATTGACAGTGGGTTCTATAAATAAAAATGCCCCCAAATAACATCTCCTACCACTTACCTAGTCAATGACAACTTCTGAGAATATAACTAACAGGTTATTGTACCGATGTCACCTTTCAAACTGTGTACTGATCTCCAAGACAAGCCCATTCTTTACTTGATGCTTATGCAATGCCAACACCAGACTAGAGAGAGATGCTTGTACTACTGAGATCTATTTCTCTTACACATAACCCCGAACAATGGACATCTTAAAAACAAAGCTACTTCACACTTGCTTGCCATGTCAGACCCTCAAACTAGAAAAAAAAAATTATCACAGTAAGTAGGCATTTCAGAAGTTTCAGAGGTTCCAATCATTATGAGGATCACATTTCCCAAATTTATTCCTCATGCATTTGCTTGCATGATGAAAAGTTAAACTGAATGTGGTCTATGAGAAACTTGTTGATGGGAAACCCCAATAACAGTACTAAGCTGGGAACCTTAAGGTATTACAGCAAGTTTAACGTTTTCATGGGTGTTCTTACATACCACCCCCCCCCCAAATACCCGGCATGATTCTGAAAGCCACAGATGCTGTATTAAGCTTCTGACAATGTTTATCTCTGTGCTAGGCACAGAATAAGTGCCTAATAAACACCTGCCAGTCAGCCGACAGAATGTTCAAGTATCTTCCACTTAGCAGTTTTATGTCATAAAAGGAAACTTGATAGCTTAGTATGGAGATTTAAAGTAACTAGAACTAAAAGGTAGAGTCTGAGTAGCTCCAATCTACAAAAGCAATATCCTAGATTAATAGGATTGCATGGCATCAACATCTTTGCTTCTTGGCTGTAAATTTGTACTGGCAACGGTACACTCAGAATGAAACACTTCAGATCCATCTATTCATAATATTCACAGCATAGCAAATATGAAATATACCACACCTTTGAGAGTTCCTACTCCTTAAAAAAAAAAAAAAGGATGCATTTTACCTAATGCATGTGCCATATTGACTGGATTCTTAAAAATAGTTTCTGAAATTTTAAGCCTGATAGCCTTAAAAACAAAATTAAAAAGGAGCTCATCCATGCACTGATATTCCTAAATGTGGAACCTCATCAGTGACGTCATCTATCTCAGAACAAGTTTCTCTTCAAAGGGAACTGTCTGAATTCATGTAATGAGCTGACAGCTTCTTTCCCATTTCTTTCTCTCCTGTACTAATTCTTAAAGAATCATAGATGCAGTCAGCTTTACAGCCAATTAATTGGAGGTTGAGGTTTTAAGAGGAGGAATCTACCCTATATTTCCATATGAATGCATTTAGTTGTACCAATAAAATTATCTTTGTTTGATATCAACATGATATAACGTGGGGAGGTAGTAGGTCAAGGAAGTGACAGGTAATTTGTAGAGGAATTGTTTTAGGAGTCATATATATGTTTATACACACACGTATAAATGTTTTATTTTAAAATACTTTTTTTAACTGTGCTTCTACATTGTGAATATATATATGTGTGTGTATGTATATACGTAAATATATATATATATATATATGTATATATAAAAATCAATGATTTGGTTAGGAATAAGAAGCACTTCTAAGAATGTCCTTTTCTCATCAGTTACATTTCTTATCTTAACCAATAAGTACGGATTTTTAAAATTTCTTTTAGTCTTTACATATTGATGAGAAATAATGGCATATGAACCATTTATTAAACTGAATTTTATGCCTGGGGAAGATTGGAAAGCAGATTGCTGAGGGATTTGAATTTAGTGGTAAAATGGGGCAGTGTGAAAACTAATCTAATCTTAATATTTAGGCAGTATTTCTCTCCAGGGCAAGCTATTCATCTGAAGAACAACACAGCCACCCTAAAGAGAAAGAAGAGCTGGGAGGCACCGATTCCATGCCCACTGATGTATAAAAAGTACATGTCCCACTGTGGAGACAGACACATATTCCTCTAAGGCACTCTGCTTTTTAATTCTTAGGTCTCAAACCACAAACCGGGGACACTCATGAGACATTATGGGTGGTGCCGGAGTGTCTAGAAAGATTTCCTTATTGTTTTTTTTTTTTTTTTTTCTCTGCCATTTCACCAAACAGCCAAGACAGTGGGCTCATTTAAAGGCATGTAATTTTTAAATTATTTTTATATATATTTTTATTGAAGTTCAATTTGCCAACATATAGTATAACACCCAATGCATTTAAGACCTTTTAGCCACATTTTTTTTCTATGAAACGAAAAGGGAAGGGGACGGATTTCTGTGTTAAGGGAAACAAAACACCAAACTTGAAAGTACTGGTTAGTAGTAAGAACATTGAATGATATTGTAATTGGAAGATTCCTTTTCCTCTTGACTAGCTAAGTGTGGGGAAGGCAAATGCTTTAACTCTCTACACCTCCATCTCCTTACAGGTAAACAAACTCATATCCATCTTTAACTTGTGAGGACTGCATAAATATCTGTTGGCATAGCTTTTGGTATGCAGCCCAATGCCTGGCACATAATAGACACTCAATAAATTGATTGAAAAAATGAATAATTTGGAACTTTGGAATGCCATTAAGGTTTCTGTAAAATGCTTTGAGTACTATAAATGTGGCATTATTAAACTATTTCTAGCACAATTCAAACAAGAAAATTCACCTTACTTTCACAGCATGTATTGCTTTAGATTGAAATAAAACTTACTTAAATGTCTCTTCCAGGAAGTTGGCCCATAGGTCTATAGGTTGCTGAGTTAGTCTGTTATGGGTAGGTAGAATGATAGATCAAATGATATGATAAATACACCATGAGGGAAATTTTCCTGTTATCAGAGTTATGACACATGACATGTTTACTTCCATAGATTCCAAACACCTCCTCATCCCTGCAGGCTCAGTAAGATAAATTAATTTGAAAAAAAACTATAGATAGTAAGCTCATGGGACCAGTCCATTTATGTATTTATTGCTTCCATTTTGCTAGAACCCACTACCACCAAAAATAAATCTTAGAGAATAAATGCTGTTTCTTGAGTGCATCCTAGCAAGAGCAATATAAAAATAATTTAGGACCAACCGTGTAATTATGTGCATTTATTCCAACCTTCCATTACTAGAGATAACAAGATGAATAGTAAAATGTGAACTTTAACAATCCTGTAATTATAGCCACTGAACCGTACATTATTGAAAGAATTGTGCAAAATCCAGATGCAAAAGAATCAAGTTGGTATGTAAATAGAAATGAAACACTAAAATAATCAAGTGATGAAGAAGTAATGTAGAAAGCTAAATTGCTTTCCGGCATCCTTTATTGCCATGTTTTCATTTCTTTCACAAATACTCAGTTTATTTTTATCATTTTGCCACACTTTTTACAATTACATATTGTTCAGTAGCTATAACCAGCTCAGTCAAATATTCTAGGATTACTTTTTATTCAGTTTCCTTTTTTTTTCTAGAACATAATTGGAATTGATAGAGTGTTTTCTATGAGCATTTTGTGTAATGAGAGCAATAATACACACTTCACTGGCATTTCTTAAATTATATGAATTTGTGTCCTTGCTTAGAAAGTACAAGTCCCAGCAATAACAACATTTAGGAGAGTCTAGGTATTTCCCTGTATGAGAATGAGCATGCCGAGTCAAAATTCAACAAGAACATCTCATTCATCAGTAGATGGTTTGGGATTTGCTGAGAGCAATTTGAGGTGTTGATGAGAAGTATCAGATTCATAATATTAGGAAGGGAAATCAGTTTTACCCATTCAAACCAGAGAAAACTCAAAGCCTCATCTTCTATTTCTCAGGGGCAGTATTTTAATAGATACCATGAAAAAAATTGTTTCCAGAATTAGATCATAGTTAATGCTCAATTTTATCTGCTAATAATGAAAAGTGATAAAAAATACAGAATAATAATGAATAGTAAAAAGCCATCCATGTTTTGTTTGACATAAATGACAGGTGGAGTTTCTTTGGAAGGCAGTAGAAGAAAATATTGATATTTCAGAATATTAATTCTCCTAATAATGTTTTATTTAATTAATCTAATATTAAAATCATTCACCCATCCAAGTGTATCTTGACTAACAAAAAGCATAGAAGATAACACAAAATTAGAAAGATCACATCATAGGATCAATAAAATGCACAATCAGAAGACGAGTATATCTGCTCTTTTTACAAAGAGCCAGTGGTAGAAAATGCTCTAAAGCCTATTTAAGCACATCTCTGTGTGGTTTTAATTTGCTTTCAGTTTTCCTATGAGGGATTATTATGAGATATAATAAATTAAGAAGATGCACGCATCTCCTTTGGGAAAGGCTCTTGCAATATAGAATCTGACCTTGGAAATTAGTTTATTCTATCAGAGAGAAAAGAAGGAATGGCAAAGAAATGTATTAGAGAGAAGGATAAACTGCTGAGGGGAAAACTGTAAGAATAGAGACCCTGCACGCCCAAATCCTTAATTCTAATCAATCTTTGAGAACCCTTGAAAGGGCTCTCAGAATCTGTTTTCTAAATGTAAAAATTTCACTTCAATATAGTATGTTTCAGTTTCCAATTGTGCATTTTTTTGTCTGTAGAATTACGAAGAACCAATGTTCTGTGTATGTATCTTAATTATATATATGCAGATTTGATAAAATGTACACGTGTGGGTTATGAAAGTGCTGTAAACACTGCTAAAATAGTCATGTATATTAGCATATTAATTGCTCTGCAAAAGAGTAAAACAAAAAGTTTAAAAGATATTTAGCAAACTGATTCTAAAGACTCAGTTACATTAGTTGGCTTATATTATTTTTTTTATTCTAAAGAGCTTTACTTATAGATATCCCACTGAAGTTCTGTGATGTATCTTGTCTATTTTAAATGAAATCAAACAATGATCTACCTTAAGGATAAGATTGGTATGTGTATGTGTATGTGTATGTGTGTGTATGCATGTGTGTTATATATGTATCTGTGAATAAATGTATTTTCTCCAAAATGAATGAGCAATATCATAACAATGATGGCACATAACACTTTTTCCCATAAAACTGATACTTTCACTGCTATCCAATGGTCCATGCTGAACACTGATAGATCTTATACCACCCACAGAGAATTCATGGTGCTTGTGAAGTGAGAAGGTCTATTTCATTACTTTGATATATTAAATATCAAACCTGATAGAACCTGTGTGAATGGGTTTCTCCCCAGAGTAGATACAATTAAATACTTTTATTCTATATTTTTAAATGGCATGCTGTTTCTAAATTATTTATCCATACAAATTCAAATACGACTAAATAGAAAACAATGTGGACAATGATAGTTACATGAGTGGATGGATTACGTAGCCACCAGCTGTGTGTTTTAAGAACCAATAGTAGAGCCCACCTCATCTGCTGTATTCTTTTCCTACTTCTTGATGATAATCTGGAACAATTAGGAAAACATTGATTTAATGTTGGCATTTTTTCTCACATTATATGGAAGAAGTAATATTAAACCTTATTAGCTGAAAAAAATTCTACCTCCCTATATGACTGGAGAAGTTATTTAAGTTTTCAGAATCCTTGGTTTTTGGTCTATAAAATAGAGTAACACGTACTTTGTAGGATTGTTACAAGGATTAAACATAACGCAAGTATATTATCTGACACAGGGCTTAGAACATCAGACTCTTAATAAAAGCTAGCTGTTTTTATTATAAGTAACTTATATCTGACTGTGAATGGATTAAGTCATTTTCTGGGAACATGTATTTGATTTGTTTTTGTTTTTGTTTTTTCATGTGTTTGATTTGCGAGGAAAGGATTCACTTGATATTCTGACAGAAGGTTAGAGGTAGCCCCAAGCTGGTAGTCAGTCATGATGGTAAAATCCATGGCTTTTCAAATCAAACATCCCAGAAAATCTTCCTGGACAAATCATTGTACCAAAGCCTCAGTTTCTTCTTCTGAAAACAGAGATTATAATAGTCACCTCATCCTAACAAGGATTAAATGCAATGATGATTACAAAGCACATATATAATGTCTGGCCCATAGTAACTCAATAAATTGGAGCTATTGTTCCTTATCAAGTCGTGGGGATAGAAGTGAGGGCAAGTTTAACAGAGGTCAGCACACATAAACTTTTCTTACTCTACAATGTCTGTCTTGTCTGCCTGATTAATACTGAATTATGTAAATTAACCAAGATGAGTGTGTAAAGGTCTACAGAACCCAGAAACTTTCTGGATATAAACCACCACATAAACTCAACATATGAAAAGTGTACTACAGTCTAAATGGGGTTGAGGGTGATCATTAGCTGACCATGAGTCAGCAATTCAGAATCATTCATTATTTCTTTTTTTTAAAGATCCCATTTATTTATTTATTCAACAGAAAGAGAGAGAGAGAGAGCACAAGCAACGGGAACAGCAGGCAGAGGGAGAGGGAGAAGCAGGGAGTTCCCTATTGAGCAGGGAGCCTTGGTACAAAGCTCAACCCCAGTACCTTGAGATTATGACCTGGGCCGAAGGCAAAAACTTAACTGCCTGAGCCACCCAGGTGCCCCAGCATCATTATTTCTTAACTGACAGTCACTGATATACATTATCAGTCATACTCTGTGTCTTTGAGATTAGTCATGTTCTTGCCGAAGTTCTTTTGTCTGGCTCAAGCCTTCACACAGTTTTCAAAAGACTACAGAAATTAAGAATGGACATAGAACTACTAAGCAAACTTATTAAAGTGTGAAGGATCATAAAAAATTAGAAGAAAGTAGGGGATCCCTGGGTGGCGCAGCGGTTTAGCGCCTGCCTTTGGCCCAGGGCGCGATCCTGGAGACCCGGGATCGAGTCCCACGTCGGACTCCCGGTGCATGGAGTCTGCTTCTCCCTCTGCCTATGTCTCTGCCTCTCTCTCTCTCTCTCTCTCTCTCTCTCTATGTGACTATCATAAATAAATAAAAATTAAAAAAAAATTAGAAGAAAGGAAATTGTGAAGTGACACATATCTGTGATTTTGCAATGAGCTTTTATTAAAGGGACATTGGCTCAACTGCTAATGTTACCATGAGTATCAAAAGAATAAATGTAGCCCAAATTGCTACAAAATTTAAGTGGGATGCTTGGGGGGAAAAACCTTGAATAATCAAAGTTTGAATATTTTGTCAACTTAAAATTGAGGTAGAAGTTCCAGGAGAAATTACCTCTTCCTACTCTATTGTTCTGTTTAAAATCCAACCTTGTGATTTTTTTATGCTATAATGTATCATATTAATCTCAATAATTCCAGTGAAAAATCTAAAGGCACCCATGAGTTAAGTGAGCTGACAAAGGCAAACAGTGAGTCAGTCACTCATTCAGTGGCCAAGCCAGAAATGGAACTTTTATATCTCCAGCTGAGAAATCTCTTGCTCTACAGGCATTCCTTGATGTTCTTCAAGAAGAATCCTACTTCCACTCCAATTAAGTGTTCTTACAAGATTTCTATTCTACTTCTCACTGGTACTATTTCTGGGTTTCAGTCTCATTCCATCTACTGGGTCATGAAACCTCTGCCTTTCATGAATGTGTTTTAAGAGATTCTTCTTTTTCAAGTATACAATATTGGGTATCACTCATGATAAAATATTTGTTATATATTATGGACATTTTATGGACTTTTCCAAGTTCTTCATAATATTTAAATCACTACCAGTCATCTTTCCTACAAAACTGTGCAATGAGTAGCTGTCATCCTCCTTGACATGGAAGCCAAAATATAATGAATACTTTACTTCTAAAGTCTCTATTTTTCCTATAAACTAATCTCTTTCCAATTGGTCCGCTTTCTTCCAGATTTGTTCTATAGTATCCAAACTTGCTTATATCCTGTACCCATTTTTGAAACTTCCTATAGCATCACATTAGCTCATCCTCACTATATCTCTTTTGAAATAACCATATTCTTTTTTTTAAGATTTTATTTATTTATTCATGAGAGACACACACACACAGAGGCAGAAACATGGGTAGAGGGAGAAGCAGGCTCCATGCAGGGATCCCAATGCAGGACTCAATCCCGGGACTCCAGGACCATGACCTGAGCCAAAAGCAGACACTCAACAGCTGAGCCACCCAGGCCTCCTGAAATAACCATTTTCAAAACAATTCTTCCTTCCTTTGGTTGAATATTTTGCTTCTTTACCTATTACCTGTTATTCCAACTCCACACCCATATAATCCATTGCCATAAGATATTTTTCATATATTTTGGTCTCAGAATGATAGTACAAAATATATTTCTTGGCAAAAAATTTGGTTGGTTTGGGGGACCTTTTGATGTAATTACCTTTCTTTAATTCTAGGAATTGGAATTAAAATAATTAATTTGAGTAAATTCATTAATGGGAGATGGGGATTACACAGAATGAATAGCTGGAATATTCACATAATATCATTTTTTATTTAAATCAAGATGATCTCTTTCCAACCCAAACTCTCAAGAGGACTTATAGCTAAGAGAATTGTGGTTTTCTGCTGCTTTTATTTTCCCACATATCTTCTGATAGAGATGCAAATATTCAGGGAATGGTAAAAAACACAGCTTGGAAGATAGCATAGGTGAGTAGTCCACAAATTAGCTATTGCTCATTGATCAATCAGCAACTGCAATAATACTAAGCAGAGTATTGACTCAGTATGAGCCAAGAACCACTGAATTTAGAGTAGCATGCTTGGTCAAACTAATGGGACTTATGGGAGAAGATTAAGTCTCTTAAAGCAAAAATTTGTAAGGTAAGTTTTCCTTCGAATATACTGTGCTTATTAAAATATAATTCATATGCATTTATAGCCTCAACACCTACCACCAACTCTGGCAAAGAACAGGTGCTTAATAAACGGTTGTGGCTCATTTCAGGGACTATGGAGAAATGGACCCACAAAATGGTCTGTTTCAATACTCTTAATTTCTTATAACCAGCCCTAGTATGCAGATAATAAATTCGTAAGCTAGGATATTTTTAAAAAATAGAGTATGTCTCCTTATTCTGACCCCCACAGGAACCCTGCTCCTAATGTGTCCCTTTATTACTAAGGTCTGTATCTTATAAAGCTCCATAAGAGTTGTAGTAATAACATTCCAAGTGAAGATGGAAATTTTAGACAGCCTTTGCCTTTTCTTTTTTTTTTTTTTTTTTTGCTATAGTATATCCAACAGATGTGTCAGGAGTTCCAGAATCAACTTGAAAACTGACTCTAGAACATAGATTTGCAAACATCAGAAGAAGCAGAAACATGGGAGTCCCCTTAAGATTGTTCCCACAGTGAAGTTTAAGCCATTAAATTTAGTATCAGTCCAAACTTTCTCAAATCCCGGGCTGGCCACTTGCTAGCTCAATGGTGAGGTCATTGCATTTATCTGATTCCTGGTTCCTAATACAATATATGGTAGGTTATTTATAAGGAACAAATAAAAGCAATACAATAAAGTTCTTGGCATTATGCCTGACATGAATCAAATACACAATAATGTTAGCACTTATTTTTTCTTCCTTCTCCACATTTTCCTTTCCCCAACGTGATATTACAGAATAGGGCACTGGACACAAAGTTGAGAAATCTCAGTTTCTGATCTGGGTCCTGGGCAAGCTTTTTATCGTATCTCTTCCCTTCCATGTGTAAACAGATAGACAAACAAAAAAACACAATTTTAGGAATTGGGACTTAATGAATGTGAGGATCAAAAGTATGCAATGTATACTTATGTCTGCAGGGCAGTCTAGCACCCCAACTACCCAATAGAGTAGTCATTCATGAGCCACGTACAACTACTGAGCAGATAAAACATGGCAAGTAAGACTGAGGAACTGAGTTTCTAGTTTATTTCATTTTAATTAATTGGAATTTAGATTGACACAAGTGTTCATTGATTCAGTTATCAAAAAGCTTTATTTTAACATTTTTAATGTTGCTACTTGAAAATTTAAAGTCACACACATGGCTCTCACCAAACTGTTACTGAGAGTGTATGCCAGCAGATGCACATACTCATTTCTGATTTTCCTTGTAATGTGCACATGCTTTCTCTCTAAAATGAGGGTATTGATGTAAAAGTCATCACTCTTTTGATAGGCTTCAAAATATTGGGCTTCTTGGGGCACCTGGGTGGTTCAGTGGTTGAAATGTCTGCCTTTGACTCAGGTCATGATCCCAAAGTCTTGGGATCAAGTCTCACATCAGGCTTCTGGTAAGGAGCCTACTTCTCCCTATGCCTCATCAGGCTTCTGGTAAGGAGCCTACTTCTCCCTATGCCTATGTCCCTGCCTCTGTCTGCCCTGTGTCTCTCATGAATTAGTAAATAAAATGTTTTTTTAAAAAAAGAATTGGGCTTCTTGGTGGAATTATATATTGTAATAAACAATGACTAAAAGGCAGAATGATAATGTGAATGAGAGGAGATGCTAAAAATTAGCAATCTAGCAAGGGGTGAAGGGAGAGAAAGCAAAAAGAGGTCTGAATCAGTAGAAAGTGCGTGACAAGTGCTCTGATTCTCTGGGGGGCCAAGAACCCCACAACTAAATTCTATCAGTATTAATCATGATACTCTGTGCCTTCTTAGACTTAATTGGAAGATCCTGAAGAGAAGGGGCACAGTGTGACTGATTTTGAATCATTTTTATAAGATTTAATGCAGTACCTGTCACATAATAGAGGTTAAATAAATATTTGTTCAATTTTATCTATATAATCAGAAAGTGGGCTGGTATTAACCTCTCTCATGAAAATACCTTATGAATTTTAACATACATATATGTATGGAAATTTGGAGGTGCCTTAAAAAACCGCTTGAATATAAATTGAAATTATTAGTGCTATTTGTGCCAAAATAGAATATCTAATCAAGATGTTTTAGTAGATAAAATTCTTCTATGGCAAGATAGCAAACACAAAGAACATAAAGAAAACTTGTTCTCTTTAATGACTCAGCAGATAAATATGTTTGAGATAAAGAATTAAAAAAAAAAAAAGTAACATCAGCATCTTTCAAAGACAAGCCCTTTTCTGTGTACTTTACTGTTAGCCGGACGAAGTAGAATTGCTGTGATTTTCTTTACTCCTTGTTCTCTGCTCTTAGTCTGCAATGGTTTCACTGCCAGCAATGAAGATGCCAAAGACAGCACCAAGAAATCAGTTACCCTGTTCTATAGAACTCAAGATTGCCTACTACTCAGTAGAACCAGAGTCATGGGAAGAAACTAAACTCCATTAACTAAAATTCAATATTCTAGTCTTCTCCTTTCATATTCTAACAATTAAGCTAATGTTTTAGGGGGAGAAACCAAGAGTATTTGGTAGAATAGAACTTGTTTTAGATTTTATTTAAATAAAATGTCTACTATTGAGGGCCAATGAAAAACAAAATCTCATCTCAGGCACCATGATTATTAGAGTGCTCCTCAGGTTTGGGATTTTGAACAGCAGATAAGGGCACTCATATCAGCTGTGAAGATAAAGGGTCTCTACTAACTTACCTAAGTGAGTTAGATTTTTAATAGCTAAGGAACCCCCATTTAGCACCTCCAGATCTATGTAGTCTTGGAAGGAGAAGTAAGTTTAAAATATTATTATTCTAATAAAATGTTCAACTTGTAATATAAATGCATGCAAAAGAGATACTTTTTCTTGAATTCTCTTTGCACTTATTTTCTCTGAATATTTCATTCTTACCTAGTGAGTCATTGAAAGTAGAATATTATGATGTATTTGCAAAAAGACTGTCTGATTATTATTTCTCCCTTCTATTTGGTTTAATCTAAACATATTGCATTTTATTTCCTAAATCTGTGATTGATTTTATTCCCCCCTACCTGTGTGTTATAGAACCGTCTTTTATAAAAATCCAAGCATGAAATTGTTTGCCTTTAGGTTATGAATGAGGTAACTGATTTCCAGACCCATAAGAAATACTCTATACCTGGAATTGAACTAAGAAAAAACATTTTAGAAAAACAAAGTTTTAGAAATATTCTTAAGTCAGCACATTTCCCCCATCACTCTCGTGAAGGGTGGACATGGGATTCTGATGTGGGAAACAAAGGCAGAAGAGAAATTATTGAATTTCCTTACTACCTACAGCCGATTGACAAGTCTTTGAAATAGGCAGGGTGACATTCCTCTAGGGACTCAACTGCCTTGAAGTTGATATTTTCCCAAGGGCAAAAGGCAATCATAGCCCAACTCCCAGGACCCTGTAAGTCTACTTCAACATATAAAAATTCCTTTGGAAACTTACTTATCTCTACCTCCCAAGATACATGTTGGCAATCATCCCCCAAGTATATGACCCATTAACATACATCTGAAGGTCTCATGACTCAGATTTTATTAGACAGTAATAAATGACATTTTCCCAATAATAACTAGCCTTCTCAAGGTCCTGGAAACCTTGCTTCCAAAATTCCTTAGAGACTTACACTATCCCTAACCCCTTCCCAACTTGAAAATATATAGTGGGCCACTCCTCATTACCCTGGTGCAGTTCTTTCGGCTGATGAATCCTGTCCCTATGCTTTAATAAAACCACCTTTTTTTGCACCAAAGATATCTCAAGAACTCTTTCTTGGCTGTTGGCTTCGAACCCTACATCTTTCCTACATCAGTTTCTATTTCTGTCCCCTCTCAGAGCCTAATCAGTTATCACCAAATTTCCAAAGGGGTCATTAGAATCATTGAAAACAATCAAGGACAGAAAGGGGGATGTTTTCTTAATTTATGTAGAATTATGGCAGACAGAAAAAAGAGCCAGAAATTGAGAGAAATAAGGTGAATTGAAGCAACAAATGTCAGACTCTTGAAGGAAATTTTTTTTTAAAAATCAGAATAGAGAATCCAGAAGTGGACCCTGAACTTTATGGGCAACTAATATTCGATAAAGGAGGAAAGACTATCCATTGGAAGAAAGACAGTCTCTTCAATAAATGGTGCTGGGAAAATTGGACATCCACATGCAGAAGAATGAAATTAGACCACTCTCTTTCACCATACACAAAGATAAACTCAAAATGGATGAAAGATCTAAATGTGAGACAAGATTCCATCAAAATCCTAGAGAAGAACACAGGCAACACCCTTTTTGAACTCGGCCATAGTAACTTCTTGCAAGATACATCCACGAAGGCAAAAGAAACAAAAGCAAAAATGAACTATTGGGACTTAATCAAGATAAGAAGCTTTTGCACAGCAAAGGATACAGTCAACAAAACTCAAAGACAACCTACAGAATGGGAGAAGATATTTGCAAATGACATATCAGATAAAGGGCTAGTTTCCAAGATCTATAAAGAACTTCTCAAACTCAACACCAAAGAAACAAACAATCCAATCATGAAATGGGCAAAAGACATGAACAGAAATCTCACAGAAGAAGACATAGACATGGCCAACATGCACATGAGAAAATGCTCTGCATCACTTGCCATCAGGGAAATACAAATCAAAACCACAATGAGATACCACCTCACACCAGTGAGAATGGGGAAAATTAACAAGGCAGGAAACAACAAATGTTGGAGAGGATGTGGAGAAAAGGGAACTTTCATACACTGTTGGTGGGAATGTGAACTGGTGCAGCCACTCTGGAAAACTGTGTGGAGGTTCCTCAAACAGTTAAAAATAGACCTGCCCTACGACCCAGCAATTGCACTGTTGGGGATTTACCCCAAAGATACAAATGCAATGAAACGCCGGGACACCTGCACCCCGATGTTTATAGCAGCAATGGCCACGATAGCCAAACTGTGGAAGGAGCCTCCGTGTCCATCGAAAGATGAATGGATAAAGAAGATGTGGTTTATGTATACAATGGAATATTACTCAGCTATTAGAAATGACAAATACCCACCATTTGCTTCAACGTGGATGGAACTGGAGGGTATTATGCTGAGTGAAGTAAGCCAGTCGGAGAAGGACAAACATTATATGTTCTCATTCATTTGGGGAATATAAATAATAGTGAAAGGGAATATAAGGGAAGGGGGAAGAAATGTGTGGGAAATATCAGAAAGGGAGACAGAACGTAAAGACTGCTAACTCTGGGAACGAACTAGGGGTGGTGGAAGGGGAGGAGGGCGGGGGTTGGGAGTGAATGGGTGACGGGCACTGGGGGTTATTCTGTATGTTAGTAAATTGAACACCAATAAAAAATAAATTAAAAAAAATAAAAAAAAATAAAAAAAAATAAAAATTAGAAGAGGAAGAAGGAATGATAGCCACAGCATGAACACAGAGACATTGCATAGCTAATACTATACAATACAATACTATAAAATAATAATACTATCACTATATTATATGCTATACTATAATACTAATTATAGTTATCAAGCTGGAAGAGGAAAGATGCTGGAGTCTGCACATGCTGATCACTAGCACGATTCCACCGTGTGGCATCAAATCAGCCATCATTCTCTTTATCTGTTGAAGACTAGGTGTCAAAATGATAGATGCTAGCTCACTGTATCAACATTTCCCTATAGACACCAAGTCCATTAGCAAGAGATAAACCTGTGCCAGGATAAATTTCTTATCAGAATATGGGCAAGGAATAGTTCAAAATGGTTAGATTTAATAGATTTTTTTTTTTTTTTTTTTTGTCTGTCACAGGCTCCCTAAAGCCATTGCAAAGCACTAAGATATTCCATGCAGGAGTCAGAATCAAAATATCATTCTTTCAATCTGTTTGGATTGGTGCTATAACAAGTATTCCTTTGAAATAATGTTAAGTGATGATTATAAAGGAATAATTTGTCTTCAGAGTTTTCTCTCCTTTTCCTTTTTTTTTTTTAAATAAAGTAGGAGGAGGAAATGCAGACACCACTTAAGACAGTGGCAAATGGGAAGCAGCCAGCTCTCTTAACTGTTTTAAGCTGTTGCTGAGTGGATGGCTGATATTTCGGTTGGTCTTCTGCCCCCACAAGGGAGCATAATACTAATTATAGCTATCAAGCTGTAAGGGGAAAGATGAGGGAAAATATGGAGAGACATTTTAAAGTTGGGATCAATTGAACTGGGATGTAGCTTCTGACAGATATTTCAATCGAAATGAGTCAGATTGCTCTAGGAAATACTAAAAAAGACTATTCTAAATGCTCCCTCACCATTTCCATCTATCATATACATCTGAAAATATCCCCTCTCTATTTTGATTATTGCCTTAATCCAAACCTTGTTCTGCCAAGATTATTTAAATGGGAATGTCATTCTGCATCCTTCTGAAGTAAAGGCAGATGCCTTTGAGCTCGTAATTTGGTTATGACAGAGTTAACATGGCTGCTGGAAATGTGTTAGGTTGCTAATGCAGGCAGCCCAGTTTCCAAACCATCATAGGACTGATGAACTTCACTTCACCCTGCTGGTATCTTTGTATGTGGTGCCTGGGTCTGATTTCTTAGCAGCTGGTTGCATAACCTTCCATTTTTTTCCATAATTATGTAAAGATAATCTCAGGCTTTTCTCAACTTCTCTAAAATATGTTTCACTATGGAATATGGGTTCTATTTTCTGTTTGGGGGCAAGTTATTTAACCAAACCTTTGTTCTACATCTAATCCAACTGCCTACATTTAATCAATCATCACCACCAACAACCTCCTCACCCCGCACCCAATTTTAGTATTTAGGTTAAATAAATTTATTTCCTCACAACATTTGAACAATTTCTTTATAAATTATTAGCATGGTTGATGTAAAATCAAATTGATAATTTTAGGTGATTATTGAGATCAGCCAGTACTGTTCCAAACAGGCCAAGTTAAAAGAGAGATGAATTATCCCAAATAAGAATATAGACAAGCTAATAGATTATTTTTCATTGTACTGAATTTCTTTTAAAGTAGAATTAATAGTATAAAAGGTACACCCTTTGCCTTGAGGGTCTTAGTGGTTGTGAAATCACAGAAAGCTTAAAAAATTAAATTGGAGGGTGCCTGGGTGGCTCAGTTGGCTAAGTGTCTGACTTTTTATTTCAGCTCAGATCATGATCTCAAAGTTGTGAGATGGAACCCTGTATTGGGCTATGCCCTGGGTATGGAACTTCCTTGAGATTCTCTCTCCCTCTCACTCTGCTCCTCTACCCCCTGCTCTCTCTCTCTCTCTCTCTCTCTTTCTCTCTCTCTCTCTCTCTATATATATATATATAATATAATATAATATAATATAATATATAAATAAATAAGACAGTAGAAGAATGTACTTAGATTTCAGTCATACTGTCTAGTGTCTTCATTCTCATTATTCTATATCCTGGGTTCCTGGAATCCTGATATCTACAATCCATGTGAAAACATATTTATTGTTACCCTGTATTTGCTCATTGTTCACAAAGTCATCAATCTAACATCTTGTTATGTTAAACATTTCATGTTTGGTATCATTCCTTTGTCCTCCAATTAGTCTGTTTGGAATAGTACTGAACAGCTTCTTCTTCTTCTTCTTCTTCTTCTTCTTTTTTTTAAATCAATTCTAAAGGTAGGCGATAGAGGATACAAGGGAGCCTTCTATTTGCAGTAAGCAAGGCAGTCAGCTGGACTCACTAACTGAGTCTTACAAAATTTGGGGGACCAGAAATGAAAAGCTGGGAGAAAAGAAAAATGGGTTAACCATAGCTTACTGATGCCTCAGTCAACCAGCACCAGCTATCACAGTTTATTAAATATCTGTGTGTGGTATGCTTTTTATCATAGAGGTGAAAAGAGAGTAAATGGCTTCTTTTCCAGAACCTTGTTAACACTTTCAGGCTACTGATGATTTAATTTTGCATATTACCTCTTCAAAGTAATATCTCTGTAATCAGATTACCCTCCAGAGAAGAACCATGTACTCTTCACAGTATGATCACAGCGATTAACTTTAATCACATACATATAGGGGATTCTTCTTCTGCATTCCTAGTTAGAGGACTAGAGTTTGCATGACATTCTTTTCTATATCCTATCATACTCTAAATACCTATAAAAAATCACTACCATTTATTGAGCAGCTACTATGGGCTCAAATTTTTCACAGATCATCTGAAATTTTAAAACAGCTTCATAAGAGATTAGACAAATTTGCCAAGATCACATGACTTGATAAAAGTACAGCCTAAGGGCACCTGGGTGGCTCAGTCAGTTGGGCATCTGCCCTTGACTCAGGTCATGATTCTGGTGTTGAGGATTAACCCCATGTTGGGCTCCCTACTCAGCGAGGAGTCTGATTCTCCCTCTCTCTCTGCCCCTCTCCCTGCTCGTGCTCTCTCTCTCTCAAATAAATAATAAAATCTTAAAATAAAAAAAAAGTGTAGCCTAAAGAATGTTTCTCCTACCAATTTAATTCCGTGTCTCCTATGTTAATCCAGAAAAAAATTATTTGGCCACACATGAATTGTTTATTTGAAGTGCATGTGATCATTTTTAAAGAATGAATGAATAATAAAAACTCCATAAAACATTTTACCTCTAAAGTTTGGTCAGCCATTTCTTAAGTCACTTACTGGGGACCCATTTTTCAGCATCAACTCCAGAAGTCTGTTTGAAGGCCATGGCTAACTTTATAACTCTGCAACATTGGCATATAGCAGATGGTTAATAAATATGTATAGAATGAATAAATACATAGATACTGAAACAATTTTTAGAAACATGAAAAAGCACAAAGCTCTATAAACGTTCCAGTGTTTTACTGGAACAATGTTTTACTCTGTTAAAAGAATAACTTTCTTGCTCAAATCCAGGAATTATACTTGTAATCAGTCTAGTAAGAAAACATAGGGAAATATACATTATAGGTAGAGAGCTATGCTTCAACAGGAAGCTGACCACACACACTGTACTATGATGCTCATTAACAGAGCAAATGACTACTCTAAAATACATGGTATTTACTTTCTCACCATCTCTACCCAGAAGGAAGCTATACACAAAATAGCTCTGGAGGGAATCACTGGTCTTGCAAGCAAGTTACTGTTGTTGTTGTTGACAACAACAGTCACCCCTAGCCTTACTCTGAAGGTGACTTCCACATAGCAGAGAAATGAAAAAAAAAAAAAAAAAAAAAAAAAAAAAAAAAAAAAAAAAAAAAAAAAAAAAAAAACAAAAGAAAGAAAGAAAGAAAGAAAGAAAAGAAAAAGAAAAAAGAAAAAAACTAATTTATAAAGCAACTAGAATTAAAGAGAATTGATATGTATTAGAATAATTATGTCTTTGCTACCTAAAACCAAGATACTGGATGGGTAAATGAAAATAGATATTCCATTTTCAATTATGGAAACTAATACAAATATTCTCCCATTGAGGCTAACATGATTATGAAAATACACTCTAAACATATGTTGTTAAAATTTAACCTGAGGCCACAAATCAAGGTGGTATATTAAATATACATCAGTATATTACAGGAATTATAACTGTAGCCTCTTCCCATCTCCTATCAACTGGTGTATCAAATGACTTTTTTTTTCCTTTCGCACTGTTTGAGGAAAATAGAAATATATATTTTTTTCTTTTAAGCCACATCCTTAAGGATGTGAGGACAAGGAAAAGGGGACTGTAGTGATTGGCCTTTCCACAGACTCACTGCAGGAGATGATGGTCACATACAGTTCAGAAAGGAGAATGGTGGAGGGTTTGGGGAAAGGGGTTCATTAAAATAATCTTTGCAAACAACAAAACAGTCATCATTTATTTGACACCAGGAAAATGCCCAAAACATATAGCCACTTCTTTCAATACAGTTTCTTCTAACAGCCTTTGGCTCTTTGTTTCCAGCCCAATTTGAGCATTCAGGGACAACATATCCCATTATTTTTGTTTAATTGGAAGGAAATGCTGAGGCTTGGCTTGCAGGAGATGAAAGTACTAGGGCTCACCTCCCAAGGGCCTTTGCTCATTTTAAGAATAACGGATGTTCTGTATATAGTTGATGCCAGAGTAACTATCACACAGTACCCTGTATATCTGAGACCCAAGCAAACACTTCAAAACCAAGGCACACACTGACTTCAAAACTCACTGCTCCATGTCACTGACCTCCAGCCCCTCTTAGTGTGACAGAAATGTTCCCATGGAAACTGAACAAGGGAAGAGGAGCAAGGAACAGAGAAAAAGAAAATATTCCACTAACATAATAAAAATAAGAAAATCCTAACACAGAGTATACAAGTTAAAAACATGACATGTCAATTATAGAGGTGACATAGATATCTGTGGGGACACATTGGGTTAATCTTTAGTATCCTTCTGAAGACTCATTTTTTAGGGAAATAAACTGCCAGTATTTTCTTTTTCCTCAATCCTGAAATATGAAGGAAGTGCAATTCTCAGGAATATGAAACTGAAAAAATTGGACCTAATCTAGTGGTCTTAGGGAATGATGTTCTTGCACGGGAACCCTTGGGAAGCCTAGAGATCTCAATAGTCTTATTACATGGGTTTCTTGAATAAGTTATAAGCTTGGGCCACCTAGCACTCAAAAGTAAGTAGTCAAAAGAAAGGATTGTAAAGGTATTAGAACCACTATAAAGAGATACAGAGAGGGTAGTATTCTAACAAATAACTTATCCTCCTCTCCACTGGAGCCATTTGATCAGCCATCCACAAATCTGTCTCTCAAGAACCAGTTAAACAGTAAATGTGTCTCTAAAAGTTAGAATCAGGTTAAAAGACAATATGCATATCTCTTTCATCATTGCTTGCATATTACATGCTAATCAGTATTATCAAGATTAAAGTAACCAATGCCCCCATTTTCCCCAGAAACAAGGATTTTCCCAGAACATGGAATGTTCAGTGCTAAAACTGGGACAGTCACCAAAAAAACTGTGATGATTCGGTCATCCTAAGATTGACCAAATCAGACTCAATTCAAATGGCATTAGTTGATATTTGTGTTTGTCTATTTATTTTCCTTTGTTAAAGGAGTGAAAGTTTATATTTTCCTTAAAGATTTTAAAAAGAAATTTTCTAACAAATCACAAATATAGTTGAAATAGAAAGGCATCCATATTTTAAGTTACTGCTTTCATGCAGTCATTTGTTATACGGAAGGGAAGATACTAATAGGAAGTATATATTGCAAGATTTTTTGTTGAAAAGTCTCTCACATTAAAAATATTCATAATATTCCATTTATATGTTCCGCAATAGCCAATGGTACTCTTTACATTTCATACTTTTGATAAAAGCTCAAGTCCACAGAGTCCTTCAGAATCAGCCACATTAAACACCACAGCCACATGCAATTAGGGATTAATGCCTTTTATGACATTTTTCAACAAATTTACGTATCAAATTGAACATATCCGCAGAAGCTTTAGCTTAATGGGGGTGGGGGGGTGCAGAATAAAACTCACCATAATAGGCAAAGATTAAAATCCAACAACAAAAAGCTGCTTTATGCATAAAATAAATAACAGATTTTTTTTAAGATTTTATTTTATTTATTCATGAGAGACACAGAGAGAGAGAGAAAGGCAGAGACACAGGCAGAGGGAGAAGCAGGCTGCCTGCAAGGAGCCGGATGCAGGACTCTATCCCAGGACTCCAGGATCACACCCTGGGTTGAAGGTGGTGCTAAACCGCTGAGACACCCAATAATAACCAATAATAACAGATCAATGGATGTTTTCCCTATCAAAATTGTTTTACCTCCTGCAATATTTTTAAGTGAAGTGAGACTGTAAATGGATCTTAAACACAAATGCTCTTTTGCACACGATTTAAAGGCAAGAGGATGCAGGATGAGAAGTTATGGCAATGAAGGCTGACCCAGGGAGATGTTCAGGAAAGTTGTGCATTCCAGAGAGAGTAAGAGCTTTAGGACAACACAGCTGGTAGTGTGAAAAAACAATAGTAATTGGGCTTTCATGTTTCCCAATATAAAGAACTATGCCTGTCTGAATAACGTACTACCACACATACTCCAAACAGAAGTTGGCAAGAAAAACTAAATGTTCATGCAACCTTTCCCTTGGAGTGGAAGGAGAAAGTAAAGAAGTTTGGTTTTAATCAGGCTACCTAGTTTTAGATTAGGATAACTTAATAAAAAAGATAGATTTTATCTAATTTAGTTTTTATAAAAGATACTCTTCTTCATTTTTAGACTATGCTGTAGGGGGGGAAAAAAAGCAGGGCTGTTTATGGCTAATAAGAAAGAAAATATTACCAGAACACAGAAAAGTGATAACCTAATCATACCTGAGAGTTTAATTTCCCCTGTTCTCATGGATACTTCATATTATGTAACACATACAAACTACAACACAGATAAAGGACACATGTAAATGACACTTTGAACTTGACTCCTTTACATAGGTTTGCAGGAGAGATTTTAGCCACTGTGTAAATTTCCAACTACAGTTAAGAGAAGAAATAGAAAAAGAATATATAGGGCCATCTGAGTTTTGAATGAACTGAATAGAAAGAAATGGATAAGAAAGGAATATAGAAAGGCAGATGAAGCCAGAATTTATAGGTAAAATAAGAATATTATGAACACAGATGTCAGAAAATAACCAATATTTATTGAGTGCTTAGTTTTTCTTTGGAACTATGGTAAGGACTTTAATAATAGTTAAAGAGTAACAAGAATAGTTGATAATGGACTGAGTGCCAGAGTGACCAACTGTTCGACTTTGCCCAGAACAGAGGGTTTTTAAGGATGTGGAACTTTCAGTGCTAACCAGTGGACAGTTTTGCCGGGTTGCTGCAAGGATAAGATGGAGTAATCAACACAAAGCACTTAACACTACTGGGCCTGACACAGAGTGAGTACTGTTTGTCCCTGTTTGCCCAAGACTGTCCTGGGTTTAGCACTGAAAGGCCCACATCCAGGTAAACTGAATTTCTATGTCACTAAGTCATCTAACATTCACAGCAGCCCCAGGAAGAAAAAACATGTACTAGTATTACTCCATATTATAGATGTCATAGAAGAGGCCTAGGTATTTTAGGTAATTACGAATGGTTACACAGATCAGCACATGCCCAAATAGTGACTGGAGCTGAGCAGCCTAACTCTGGCCATGCCTGTGGGCTTTCCCAGGACACTGCCTCCTGGTAAGTCTGAGAGCACTCATTAGTGTCAGGAGAAAGAGAACCAAAAGGAGAAGGGGGCCACACATCCCCAGATAGCATACAGTTGTCTTTGTTAGCACTGGATGATGGGTTGACATCAGTAGATAGTATTGGTGTGTTCTAAAGATCTCACTTGTGGAAGCCAAAGGTGCCTTAGCTTGATGATAGCATCAATGCCACTAGAAGACCAGGAACGATTCTGGCCTTTCATCTCCCCTTCTTCTGGGTCTACTCTGACTAGAATTAAAACTAGGTTATAACTCAGCATAGGGTCATGTGGCTTGCAGTGGAAAAGAAGCCAACTGGTGGAACTGGGGAATGCAAAGGAAGGAAGGGAGAGAAACAGGAAGGAAGGAAGAAGGAAGGAAGGGGAAGAGGGAGGGAGGGAGGGAGGAGCCTAGGAATGAGGATGAAAAGCCACATTTTATCTACAAATATGGCACAGCCGATTGATTCCTTATAATTAGTTACTGATGACTTATTCAAAATCAGTATCAAAATCTAGCCAATCTAGATTAATAGTATTTTTTCAGACAATAACCAAACCTTGTCACTCTTTTTGGGCAAATAATCTGACTTAAAAAATTTTAAGGATTTATTTATTTATTTATTTATTTATTTATTTATTTATTTAGAAGATAACACACAAGCAGGGAGAGAGGCAGAGGGAGAGGGAAGGAGAAAATCTCGAGACTCATTACTGAGCACAGAGCCCAACTCGAGGCTTGATCTCAAGACCCTGAGACCACAATTTGAGCCAAAATCAAGAGTCAGATACTTAACTAACTGAGCCACCCAGGCATGCCCTGATTTAAAATTTTAAAGCAATATTCATTAACAAAACTCCCATAAAAGTATGTGTCTATGCTGACTGACCCAACTCAGCAAGTGTGATCATTACAAACCAACAGTCATCTGTATCTTGGATCAGATCTATACTTGGGGATCAGCAGCCAAGTATCGTCATTCATCTTATACATACCCTGTGTGTCAGCACTCTCTACAATGTCATATATAACTAAGACATCAGACAAATATTCTTTGGAGATACAATGCAATTTTGTGTTGTTATGTTATTTCTAAACCAACAAATGATGGCACTTTGGGGTGATTAGAAAAATAAAATGGGAGAGTAAAAAAATATAGAGGTTATCTGTAGTATTTTAACAACCCAGGTTTACTCCTTCCCTTGATCAATTGCATTTAAATAATAAGATGAATAATGTAATTAATGGGAATTGCTACCATTTCTTGAGTGCCTTCCATTCATCAAGCACTGGGAGAAACAATGGCTGGAACATCTGTGTGTTTATACATGTGCATGTATACACACATGTGCATGTATTCGCACAAATATACATGTGTGCATGCATGTGGAACAGGAGGAGTTCTGTTACACAAAAGGTTGTATAAAGGATGAGAAAGAATCCTCTTTTGCTGTGCCCAGTAACTTCGCAGGTTTTACAGACAAATTTTAAAAATTCATAGTTTTATTGAAATAAGGTTTATTTGGTGATGTATTCCTAGTATTTTGGAAAAACAACATTTATATGGATACTAGTTGTCTAATCCTTTCTATCTACTAAATGTTTAGTCTTACTGACACTATATTTTTAAAGTGCAATGTTTACCAATAGATTTAACATTTCTAAAATGCTCTATTTTATAGTTTATTTCCTTGAGGAAACCTCACCAGAAGTCATTTCATGGAAAGGGACTTCTTCTATTATTTATGTTGCATCTCATTAAGGTTTTACTTCCATCTTCTAAATTTCCTCCTGAGATTAAACATTTGACTTTTATGAGGCCACTAAAAGAACAAGAATGCATCACTTTCATTTTGGGTCTGAAAACATCATAATCTCACAATTTAATCAGGCTGAGTGTTGACAAAAGCTGTTTTAGCTGTTTATAGAAACCAGGCCAACAGAAAGTCGGTGCCCTCTGAGAAGTCTCTGAAAACGTGTCAGCTTTGCCCACTATCCTATCAAAGTTGATGACCAAATTTACTTCCCAATTATAACCTAATGCTCCTCACAACATGAGGAATGGAGGATTCTGAGAAGCCAATCAATCAAGAAAAGGTCACTCTGAACAACAGTAATGAAAATGACTAAGGGCCCCAGATCATAAGATAAAATGGTGTGTAAAAAGTGTTGCCTGGTGATACCCAAGTGTCAATCACAAGGACTTGTAGTAGTATAATTAGAAAATGTATGTAAAGAATGGAGCAATAAATCTGGCCTTTTGTAGATATCCAGTAAGTGGTGGCCTTCATCATTTACTTATTCATATAGTAGTATTTTGTGTTTTGTTGGATAAAACACTGGGCCTCAATTCCTAAGATGGGTTAAAATACTGCTTCTCATTTTTATTTATGAGACATGATGCAACTTATTTAAAGCCTTGGTTCTTAAACATAAAAAGCAAAAAAAAAATCTATCCTATAGAATTGCTATGAGTATGACATTAAATGAAATAGGAGAAAAGCGAAGGAGGAAGAGAAGGAGAAAAAGAACTTAGAACATTCCCACCCTTTTTTTTTATTCCCTTCCTTAATAGGCACTCAATAAATGTTCATTGTACCTGAAATTGAAGTAAAATATGAGTACAATATTCAGAACATGTTTATTTTTCTGTTGGAATGAAGCAGAAATAATTGGGGGTTTTCAATTATTCCGTTAATAGCCTGTATTCCATAACTGACCAAAAGATGATTAACTTTCTAGAAACTCTTTTCCAAAAAAAACTCTCTTGGATGGGTTCTCAAGAAGTGACATTTTTAGAACTTATTATTCATATTAAACCAGTAGAGTATATTTGTTTCATCACAAATATTGTATAACCTAGTCAGTAGAAACAGCTACTCTGTTAAAAATGTTTATGCATTCTCTCAATCTTCATAATAATACTTTTAAGGTAGGTAATGCTGTCCCCCACTCTGCGTAAACCTAGGCTACTAAGTGATAGTGCTAGAAGTTGAGTAAATACTTTGGTCTGAGAGATAGTATAGAAAATATATATATTAAGAGTTCAGATTCTAGAATCAAATTGTCTGAGTTCAAATCCTGGTCAAAGGTGTTTGCTCTCCTCTTTGGTCCTTAATTATGTTGTCTGTAAAATGGGGACAAATAATAGTGCCCAATTCACAGGACTGTTTTTAGGTTTAAATCCATGCAAAAGTATTTGAAAGAGTTAATGACCCATAGTCAGCACTGGATGTATCTTGGCTATTAGTATCAGTGTAGTTCTGAAATCCGGGGGTTTAATGGCTATTTATCTTTATTCCTTTTTCACTTTCTTTCCAGAAGGTACAAACTGTGTGGCTAGTTAAAGTGACTAAGATTCTTTTAACAACAGGAGCTTCTAGAATCTATTTAACACTTCCGCGTACTTTATCTCAAACGATCCTAATTCTTCCCACAATTGTGCAGCTAGGCCATGGCCCCAGGACATTAGGTTTAAGATGCTATGATCTTTCTCTTAATAGAAGAAAGAATTCTGGGGTTTATTCTTTGTCTGTCTAGTAACACAAGACAAAGTAACTGGATGAAAGAATGTAACATTTAGTTATACATCCAGATGTTTCAGCCAGTGTGAGGCCACACATCTGGCTGATTAACTGAATACTGCTTTTTTTTTTTTTTTTTTTTTTTACCCTGACATTGGGCAATGTGTCAAATATGATTGATGTAAAACAGAAGAAAGAAAAGCATACAAAAGGAGCTTTTAACAAGAGAAATACTTTGCTAAATAAAAGATGGCATGGACTTTGCTATCATCACCTGCACCAGCAATTTATTTGTAACCAACATCAATAGCCCTACTGGGAAATGCAATCTCGCTTAACTTGCTCTACCATTTTGACACCTCTAACTCAGAAATGTAATTTAAAATAAAGATTCATGGAGCTAATATCCTTCTTGCTTCAGACTATTAAAGTGCCTATTGTTCTCACAGCCATGGAAGGGGGTGGAAGTCTGCAGGCATAAATGAACACATGGATGATATACTGCTTGATATAAATATTGCCCAGCTTTTAGTGAGATACCAACGCCTGTAGAATACAAAGTTAAAATAGGCACTCTGCATAAAATTCCTTATGATTAAAAAAAAGTAGTCATGATGGGTGATTCTTCTATAGCCCTAGACATACTGTGATTTCCCTGGCAAGATAATAATAGAACTGATCACACCAGTGATTATCATGTTCTTATAGCTATAGCTAGTGACATTTGCTTTGTTCCAGGCATTTTACTTGGCATGTGTAATATTAACCATATGAAGCGGGTACATTAAGTTTGTTCATTTTGTAGATGAAGAAACTGAGGCTAAGAGCTATTAAGTGACTTGCCCATTTTCTCATATTAATCATGACTTTGTATTTCCAATTGCCAACTTATGAAAAGGTTCAATGAAAGGCCAAGTGTACACATAGGTTAAAAAGGAGTTACATTCAATGTAAAAGAATCTTAGAATTTTAAGCCTGGAGGATATCTTTAGAGAGTAGTTAATCCAACTCTGACATTTATAGATGATAAAACCAAGGCTCAGGAGATCATGGTTTGTCCAAGATTACACATTTTGCCAGAATGAGAATGAGAAGTTCCCACCATGAGTATCATTTCTTTCTTTGTTCTTTTTTTTTTTTAAGATTTTATTTATTTATTCATGAGAGACACACACAGAGAGAGAAGGGGGTGGTGGTGCACAAATACAGGCAGAGGAAGAAGCAGGCTCCATGCAGGGAGCCTGACATGGGACTTGATCCCGGGTCTCTAGGATCACACACTAGGCTGAAGGCGGCACTAAACCGCTGAGCCACCCGGGCTGCCCTATCATTTCTTTCTGCCAACACATTATTTTATAAATGTCCAGCTAATTGCAGAGGTCTTTCCTAGAAGTGAAGAGATCCTTTATAACCCATTGTTACATTATCAAGGATTAGTTAGTTAGACTAGGCAGGGTTAGATGGAGAAATGAGATGCCTGAGAGGCTATTACAGGGGGCATCAGGGACTAGTGTTTAAGAATATCAGCTTATTAGTACTGAGTAGGAGTCCTGGCTCCAGCATGAATTGCTCAGTGGTGCTGGGCAAGTAATTTAACCTTTTAAGCCTTGATTTCTTCTTCTGTAAACAGAAAATAATAATAGCAGTAGCGTCAAAGAGTTGATGTGAGCAAACATCTCTAAAGAGTCATGTAAAGCATGTGGTGTCCTCTAAGTGCTCAGTTAACACAAATCTTCATCACTGCTCCTGGGTAAGAAGACATAGAGGAAGTTCTAAGTAGCTAGAGGTCTTCATGAAGGATCTGAGATTGATGATAGATGTATGAAGCCAGAGAGAGGTGCTTCTGACCACTCACCATATGAATCAGGGCTAGTCCTGATTCTAAACTCTACTACTCTACTCTTTACCAATAATTGGTCAGCTTCATATCTAGAGGAACCAAGGAAATGAGTTTTTGACTGTCACTACTATAAGCAAAAAACAAAAAACCAAACAGACTATAAAAACGAAATACATTCCTTTCCAGCAGCATGCATCAGAAATGGATCTCTACTATGCTATACATGCACAAAAACTGGGGTATGTAGAATAGGGAGTTTATGGATTTCAATATAAAATGACAAACTTGATGGATTACCTTTGGTCCAGATGCAAGCTAGTCCAGGATAAATCTCTATGATGGATTCACTTTGCCATTTTATAACTCAAACATCAGAGTCCCAGTACAACAGACGCTATTTGACTGAATTTCCCATAAATTGTAGTTCCTCACCCTTGGGTTACTTAACATTCAGAATCAGGCTTTCCAAAGTTTGTGCCTTGTTCTCATCACTTGAAAAAAAGGGTTCATTTTTTTAAAGATATATATGGAATTCAATTACCCCAATCAATGCTTTGATTATAAAGTGCTTTGATACAACTCTTCTCAGATTCTAAATTTATTTGGACTCCATATTTCAAAGTTCAGTGAAAATGGTTAACACAAGTCTTATAGATTTTAGTAGCCTGTTGTTTGAGGAAGCTTCTGTATAGTTTCTTTAATATGAAATGTTAGTCATAATTTATGGGCTGTATCAGTTTACTAGGGTTGCCATAACATAGTAACACAAATTCAGTGGCTTAAACAACAGAAATTTATTGTCTCAAAGTTCTAGAAACCAGAAGTCTAGAAACAAGATGTTGGTAGCATTGGTTCTTTCTGAGAGTTGTGAGGGACAGATCTATTCCAGGCATCTCTCCTTTGCTTGTAGATGGCTATCCTCTTACTATGTCTCTTCACATTGTCTTCTTTCTATACATGTTTATATCCAAATTTCTTCTTAAAAGGACACCAATCCAATTGGTTCCAGACCCACTCTAACAACCTCATTTTAACTTAACTCTGTAAAGACCCTATCTCCAAATAAGGTAACATTCTGAGTACTAAAGGTTAAAACTTCAATACATGAATGGGAGAGCACAGTTCAACCCATTACATGGGTCTTCAGAATAAAAGACTGAGAGATATTTACATTCCTTTCTTTCTACTTTCTCTTTCTTCTTAAAGTCCAATCCGTTCTCTGAAAACAGGTCCATTTCATCCTAGAGTGCCCCTACTGGTATTCCTCTACATAGTGTTCACTGAAATTCTGTCTATAATAACATGAACTTTTTAATGATTTTTTTTTGTACTTTCTCAAACTTGGTCCATTCAACATATCCTATCTGCCAAAGATATCTCTAGGTTGCTGGAGAAATTACAGTATAGGAATTGAAACTTGGCACAAGGTAATTGCTGAAAAGTATGTATAAGAAAAGTTATGTGTATACTATGCTCTCAGAAATCCATAAAGCAATTTACTCCTTTCACTTTTCATGGCAATCTGTGCTAATTGAGATAATGATAACTAATGATTTCCTACATCAAATGATGGAAATAAATCCATAAAAATTGACCTTATTGATCAATCATTTTCAATTAAATTAAAGGCAGCATTAATCATCTCCAACAGGGTAGCAATAGAAGAACATTTTCTCCTGAGGTTGTTTGATAAGGGAGTAGAACAATCATCTTTTGGAATGTGATGCAATACATAGTAGACCTGGAAACAAACAAACAAAAAAACTACAGTAATAGATAATGCAGGAAGTTAAGCAGGAATTAATGCAAGAATTCAATACACTTCCTCGGCACAAACCTACAAGTTACAGTCACTTTCCAGTGATACAATAATTTTGGCTAATTTCCATATTTGGTAATTGCCCTACTCTAAGTGATAAATTAAGAAGATTAACTATAGAACTAACTACCAAAAATGTACATAATTTAGGAAATTCCAGCTCTGTATTATGTACTCTTTGTTGATATTAAAATAAAATACCTGTCTGTGCTTCAATTGGTAATAAAGCATTAAAAGGGAAAATTCTAATTTCATCACAGAGTTGAATAAAAGTCAACTAATAATTACAAATCCCAGACAGCATTTTCTCATGGATGAGTAATTCCAATATACTAGAATGGTCTTGTGGCTCTGTTGACGATGGAAAGAGTGAAATGAATCCCCCTTCTGCAGGATGCTGGTATTTAAAGGATTAATGGAACAAGGCAGCACAAAGGTTATGTAAAGCTTAAAGGCCATGCAAGGAGAAAAAAAATCTAATTAGAAAATAATATATAAAGGTTTAATTCAAATTATATGCTCAGAGATGGGCTAGGACTTGAGTGAGAAAAATTTCACTGTCACTTCACTCTCAAAAGTTTTTTGTAAATGGTCTTAAATAGGAGAGACATGCTCCAGAATGCCTTTGACATATTTCTAAGCCTTCTTGGGGGTGGATGTGATATTTTTAGCATGTATGAATCAAGACTTGTAGCCCTTGGTTTGTCACCTTTTCCTATCAGCATTTCTGTGTCAACATCAAGGAGGTTTCAAGTCCTACTGAAAAGGGAAATGCTGCCTCATTCTAAAAGCTGTTCCACATAATTGCTGAAAACCCAATGAAAGTGACACTGAATAATCACTTTATCACGCAGCTTAATGAGGTCTTTTCTGAAACTCGATCAAATTAATAGTTTGTTAAGACATTAAGTACCATTTCTTTCTACTTTTTATGTAATTTTTAAACATCTCTAAATTGAAAAAAAATCTCTTGGAAACTTTAAAAATAACTGCAGGCAGTTAGGATGACTTCTTTTAATCCTAAGGAAATGTATCCTATATTTTCTTATCAGAGTAGAGGTAAAGATTAGAAAAATCATAGGTACCTTCCTTTTTTCTTAGAATCCATTAAAATATTATTTAACCTAAAGAATCTCACTCCTTAATTGATTAAGCTCCTCAAAATATCCATAAAATTATCCAGGCCTGGATGTTTTTACATTTGTATAAAATCCTATGGCATTTTTATTATTTTATTTTATTTTTTAATGAGTTTTTTTTTTTTTTTTTTTTTTTTTTAGATTTTATTTATTTATTCATGAGAGAGAGAGAAAGGCAGAGACACAGGCAGAGGGAGAAGCAGACTCCATGCAGGGAGCCTGATGTAGGACTCGATCCCGGGACTCCAGGATCACGCCCTGGGCGGAAGGCAGGCGCTAAACCGCTGAGCTACCTACGAATCCCAGCTATGGCATTTTTAATACTAATTTTGGTGTCTTATGTTACTGAGAGACTTCTGTATATGAGGGTTAGTGTAAGAAGATGTTGGGATGGGGTCATAAGACAGAAACGCAGAGCTCACAAACTGGAATTTCCATTGAAGTTGGGAAAGAGAGGTAGTATCCACATAAGTTAACAAATAGGTTATTTTTAGACAGGGTGGTCAAGAAAATCTCTTCACAGAAATGATATATAAATGAAATCCGAATAATGAAAAAGAACCATCCTCTAAACAGATGAGAAGAACACATTCCACACAGAAACAATGGCAAGTTCTACAATATCAAAGAATAGGAAGGTTAATGTGACCAGGAGGTAGTGACCCTACGGGGCAGAGTAGGACCTGAGATTTGAGATTTGGGTAGAGCTTATAAAGACTTCTAGATAGTAAGGAGTTTAGTTTTTTTTTTTTTTTTTTTAAGATTTTATCTATTTATTCATGAAAGAGAGAGAGAGAGAGAGAGAGAGAGAGAGGCAGAGACACAGGCAGAGGGAGAAGCAGGCTCCATGCAGGGAGCCCAACGGGGGACTCGATCCAGGGTCTCCAGGATCATGCCCCGGGCTGCAGGCGGAGCTAAACCGCTGCGCCACCGGGTGCCCCTGTTCTTTATGTTTTAAATGATAATTCTGGCTGTGTTACTATATGAAGAATTGATGTAAGGCAAGGGAGGGAAGCAGGGAGATGAGTTGGGGGAAGTGGTAGAACTGAAGTCTAGCTAAGGAATTATATTGACCTCCAATAGGTTGCTAGAGGCAGAATCTTTAAATGGTTGTCAAATTTGAGATTTACTTTGAAGGTAGAACAGACAAGATTTGCTCATGGTTAACATAAAAAGTCTAATTCATATTATTCTGTCTTTCACCAAAATCTTATCATAATCACCCTGAAAACAGGAGCTATGTCACGGGTTTCTGGTGACTCCATATTACACAGCCTGGTCCTGAGGACAGTCAATATAGAACAAACATCAAACCATTTCCCCTTACTTTCCCTAAGACAAGTAATTTTTTTTAAAAAGATTTTATTTATTTATTCATGAGAGACACAGAGAGAGAGGCAGAGACACAGACAGAGGGAGAAGCAGGCTCCATGCCGGGAGCCTGATATGGGACTCGATCCCGGGACTCCAAGATCACACCCTGTGCCAAAGGCAGGTGCTAAACCGCTGAGTCACCCAGGGATCCCCCTTTAAGGCAAGTAATTAAAATGGTGTCTGCTCTCTTACTGTCAAAGGGGGATTAATTTTCTTATCTACTATTTTAATCTAAGTATTTTCTAGAAATATTTGGAACATAAAAGGGTGTTCAATCCCTACCAAGTCAATCACATAAATGTGTTCTTCTTGTTTGGTCTTTTCCTTTTGTTTAAGTACCAAAGAGGCCACCAAACAAAGATTTCATCAATAATCCTGTGGGTAGTTAGAACCTGCAAATATTCATCCAATAGAGTAATTTAATAGAAACAACAAAAGTACAGCTAGATTAAAAATGTTTTCTGGTCTTCCTGGTGGGTTGAGGATATATTTAAAACAAAACAAAAAAACAAAAGGCTTCATATTGGATGAAGTCCATGAGAATCTATTTCATAGTGCTTATATTCAGAATAAGATATAAGCAAATGGTTTACTTCCTCTACAATACAGAAGTCTCCACAATATTTCCCTCTGAATTATAGAAATCTTAGTCCAAACTGAAATAAGTCAGTCAAAGAAAGGCAAATACCATATAATCTCATATGTGGAATTTAAGAAAGAAAACAGATGAACATATGAGAAGGGGTTGAGGAGAGGGAAGCAAGCCATAAGAGAGTCTTAATGGTAGAGAACAAACTGGTTTGATGGAGGGAGATGGGTGGGTGATAGGCTATATGGGGGATGGATATTAAGGAGGGCAATTGTGAGGAGCACTACGTGTTGTATGTAAGTGATGAATCATTGAATTCTACTCCAGAAACCAATATTGCACTGTATGTTTACTAACTAAAATTTAAATTAAAAAAAAAAATCTTAGCCCAGGTTGAATTCTGCAATAATGTGATTCATGTGTTTTGAAAGAGTTTCCTTCAATTGTCCTGTCAAAGATTTTCCTGATACAGCTTTGTGTTACAAAAAGTTCTACTGTCAACTTTTTATTAAGGGGGGTATTTTAGTTACAAAGGAGAAATTTTCCAGAGGTACTTTAAATTAAAAAGTAATAATTTTTGAATCATAGCTTATTTTTTCAAATCCTAACCCATTTATTATTTTTACCACATCTAAAGAACTTGATTAATTTAGCATCATGGAAGTCAATGTATGATCATTTTAACTGGTTTCAAGAATCAATAACTATAAGGAAAAATATTTTAATCTATTTTAATTCTTTCATATGAACATTTCATGACAATATTTTTTTAATTAAGGGAATTGAATAGTGTTGGGAAAATTTCTACTTTTCCTGTATAACAATAGCCAGGGTTTAATAAAAAAAAAAAAAAAAAAAAAAAAAAAAAACAGGCACTGAACACATAAATGGGTCACTGACCACATAGAAGGGTTGAGGCTCACTGAAGAAAGGATGGGTCTGGCTCTTGTCCTACTTATCCCTTCCCCAACCCCTAGCTGGGAACCCACTCCCTAAACCAGGACTCCTTTATGATGAGCTGACCACTGCCATGATCCCAGATATTTCATTTATGGTCTTTTGACCTCAGAGCCTTCATCTGGAGCCTAATAAAAATAGCAACCACATGGTTTGACATGAGGTCTTGAAAGCAGTCTGAATAGGGGCGCCTGGGTAGCTCAGTCAGTTAAGCATCCAACTCTGTATTTCAGCCCAGGTCATGATCTCAAGGTCCTGAGGTTGAACCCTACCTCAGGCTCCACACTCAGCGGTCCGCTTTGAAATCTCCCTCCTCCTCTCCTCTCCCCCTCCCCATGATTGTATTCTCTGTCTCTAAATAAATACATAAATAAACAAATATCTTCTTTTAAAAAAGTCATGAGAATAAAGCACTATATGGAATAGTCATGCAGGAAAAGTTAGGTGACTGGACTTTTTTTTACTTTCTGCCTTAGAACTGAATCCTCCTGATTTCCATTTGAGGACCCATGAAATTGGAGGGAAGCTGCCCAGCTCTACAGACAGAGCATACACTCTAATTAAACTCTAACAGAACTCTAAGTTTTCTGCTGGCAGAAGTAATATTTTCAAGATTGACCTATGCCAATTCTATCTCAATGAATCTCAAGATATCTTGCTGAAATTGATGGGGCAAAGATTCTCTTTTTCTCTGACTCTAAACAAATGAGAAAGCAGGGAATGCAAAGAGTAGCTGGCCACTCTCTGAAAACCATGACTGTCCTGCCTTGGTATAAAGTCAATATCAGAAAAAGCAGAGGAGAACAAGAGAAATGATGTCTCGGGTGACATCTTTGTGCCCTGGCTCAAGTCTCACTTAAGTGCGCCTGACATTCTTTTCAGTTACACGAGTCAGTGACTTGGTTTTATTGATTGGGGCAATTTAAGTCAGATTTGCTGTTTTTTGCACTCCAGTTTTAAAAGTCGCTAAAAAATGTGCTCAGGGGATGAAGCTGCTCCCAACCCACAACTCCCACCAGCATGCTCAGCTCCAGACATGCCACTGATTTGGTTAATGGGACAGAGACAGAAGTTTTCCTTTAGCTTAAGTAAAAAATATATATTAGCTCTAGACAAAATCCTTTTGTTTCTGGCTTCTAAACCTTGGCTGCAAATAGTGGGGAGCCTCATTAATATTGAAATCAGATTTCTATTTTCATATTAAAAAAGCCTCACATCTTATTTCTGAGCTTATCTCTGCCTTACTCTTTGTTATGACATTGCCCTTTCTGTATTGTTTTGTTTTAACCTTTGAGGTCTACTTGGATCTGCCTCACAGGTTGACAAAGCTTAATCAGACTTCCTTAGATGAGGCTAATGGTACAGTGATATCCTTCCCAGTGATAGAGGAGATAATTGACCTCAAACACACACGTTCTTTTAGACCTGCGACTATTAGGATGATTATAACTAATTATGAAACCTTCTGTCTTGGTAACAACCAACCTCATTCTCTGAATTTGAACTTCAAACAGTTTTAGATGTTTGCCAATCCAACTTCCCTCTATTTAAGAATTGTTCCTTAAAACAGTATTCCTCAAACTTTAACGTGCATGCAGATCCCCTAGAGATCTTGTTGATGCAAACTCTGACTCAGTGGGTCTGAAGTAGAGCCTGAGATTCTGCATTTCTAACAAGCTCTGATGTGATACGGCTGCTAATCTTGCAGATCACAATTTAAGTAATAGGACATGAAGGATTTGCAGTATAAATAAAGTCTTACGGTTTGTCTTCTCCACACACCTACCGTTGTTGCAAGAGACTAGGAGATGCTCTCATTAAGAACTTGGCGACTTGCTGTTACAGTTGATGGAGATTACCCTGGGTGCTAACAAAGTAGTGGAAAGCTCTATTGTCCTACGTGCAAATGCCAAAAATGTAATTATAGAGTAAGGTGCCCATCTACGATGACCAGTCCTAAGGTACCTATTTGTATAGGACACAACAATTTCAGAAAAGAGCCCCTCTATGTTAAACAATACCCTGGGTCCAAAGACCCCTTAGTCACTTGCATGGAGCTCTACATTGTAAACCAGAAAACAATGTCCCATTAAGCCTCTTACATTACATTGGGATGATTCTCATTTTAATCTATTTTCTCTGCAGCCATTTTATTTCAGTTTTGCTTAACACAACTTTGAAATTTCTGAGCCTTGAGGATATAAAATACTAAAAGCAACAGGCTTATTTCTCAATTGCTGAGGGCATTTAGAGGGCTAAGGTGTCTTCCAGCTGCCAAAATACTAGAATTATAGTTGATTAGAAAATAAATAAAAGATCACTAAACACTATACTTTTAAAAATTAAATGATGTCAAGCACACTGTTTTATATAAGACCTTTCAGGGCTCTCAAAACACTTTGTTAAGTGGTCTTTCATTTTCATAATACCTCAGAGAGATTAGGACCTACTAAGAGATGTCAAATATTACGAATCTAATTTTATCTTTAAAAATGCATACCATACTCTATTATTAGGGAGAAAAGAGACACTCTAGGTTTCCCCCACTCTTGATCTCCAAAACAATTGTCTGCCTTTCTGTCTCTCTCTCTCACATACACACTCTCTCAAATTCAGAGGTCAAACCAGGAAGCTGGGATATGGCAAACTTTATCTATTCCATATCTCTACAGCTGTGATTCACAGACAAAATAACACAGTGAGGACAACCTAATTCTATACTGTGAAAATAGCTTTTCTCAAAACAGGACATAGGAAAACACTTCAGAGAGAATTTCAAATGATTCCTTCAAACAGCTGTTTTTAATGGTTTCACAGGACAGATTACACATAAAAAGGACTGAGGACATCATTTAACAACACTACTAATTATATGCACTTTACATATATTATCACATTTAATCTTCACAACAACTTTATAAGTATAATCATCCCAATTTTTCAGATGAAACTAGGGATTAAAAAAAAAAAAGACAACTTTCTCCTAAATCACAGGGCTGGGGATTAGCAGCCCTGAGACTTGAACCCCGCCCCCCCCCCCCATTCTTAATGATTCAAATTCTGAATTCTCCAAAGCCCCTGCCTATAACCACTGGATCAGTGTTCCTCAAACTTTAATGTGTAAACAAGTCACCTAGGGAGCTTGTTAGGATGCAAACCATGATTCAATGGATCTGGTGTGGAGCATTTGCATTTCTAACAAGCATCCATGACATGTTGATGCTGGAGGTTCAGGGACCATATTTTGAATAGCAAGGCACGTCAGCAGTGTTTCTCAAAGTATGGTCCCTGGGTCATGCAGAAACAGCATCACCTGGGACCTTGTGAGAAATGCAAATCCTCAGGCTCTACCTGTGACTTATTTTGGAGTGGGCTCTCAGCAGTCTTTGAGTTAACAAGCCCCCACCCTGGGGATTCTCATGCCCATTTATGTTTGAGAACCAATGGTTAATAACCAACATTTCCAAAGATGTGAACAACCTAACTCTATACAGTTTGGGAAGATTCCTAACCAAAATGGGTAGGCATTTTTTTTTTTCTCAAAGGCTTTCCCAAAGCATGCCCAGACATTTTTCTTCCCTAGTCTAGTGTGCTTTGTAAAACAAATACTTGTCTCACATAGTCATTCTAAACAGTGACTAAGAAATAAGTGGGGTTTTTTCTTAATTTAAGAGGAAACATGTCAAATAATTATCAAACACAAAAAAAAGATAGTTATCTTAGATTTCTAGTTGGGATAAGCAGTAAAACTCAGAGGAAAATTATAGTGCTTGGAAGACTCAGCTAAGTGAAAATGAAAGATTTTAATTGGATTTATTTAAACAAACAAACAAAAGCAATCTTTAACCACCACATTTTCTAATAAGTGGTTAAAAAAATTAAGCAGTAGGCAATGTGCTTTACATGAATTATCTCATTGAATCCTTGCAATGATACCACACAGCAGGTGCTACGTTATCCCCATTTTAAAGATTATATAACAAGCTGAGAGAGGATATAAAAAACCAACCAAGGCCATATAGCGAGTAAGAGTCAGATTTGGAATTTTATTCTGGGTCTTTCTTTTCCCTTCCCTATGATGGTTGTTGTTCTGTTTTAGCATTTCCTCATACTTCACACATATCACCAGGGGCCTGGGACCATGTGAGACCCTGCTAATCCCATTCCACTTCTTCCTCAGTGTCTCCCAACTCCTATATGTGAAAATCAGTCACTGGCTGATCTCACAGCCAGTCACTTCTACAACTCCTCTCAGTCAGGTAACAGCACTCCCTTGGAAAATCAAGGAAAGGATGGAAGAAGAAAGTTTCTTTGTTCTTCTGTGCTTAGAAGGGCAAAGTTACAAACTCCAACATAGAGAGGGCAGAACAGAACTCTGGGAGTCCTATAAATAAGAACAAAGCCACATGCTATTCTGTGAAGCAGTCAGAGGGGAGGAGATATTTAAGAGAAATGCTTGAGAGTTTACAAATTCATTTAGAGACACGGAACAAACCAGTAATGGAGTATGGAAGGCTTGACCTCAAGGGCTCACATCTCTCAACACCACAACACATCAGTTCCTTAGGACCACACCTGGTCCTCTAGTGAGTTCCAGACATCCCAAGATGTAGTTAATACACATCTTGTGGGGCCATAGCAGCACCAGATTCTGAAGAGATGAGCCATGTAAAGCTTTGAGGATAAGAAATCACCTCCTCTTTTATAATTTTCAGGCACACACATCAATCCATTATAACAGATGCAATCTCTAGAAACAATGAGACTTACTCCTCTTTTCTCCCTACAATCACAATAGAAGGCCAATTGAAACAGATTGTACTGCATAGAACAAAGCAACATATCTGCATCCCTTCCCTGAAGTCATCATTAGAGATGCAAGCCCCTGCATCTGTGAGGGACTTCCATTTGTACTTGGTTAGTTATAACTCTACATTCATTTCAAGCCAATCTGATTGGTTTCAACAACTTTAATGATTCTAACAAAGATGAAGATATTAAACATAGAGCTCATTATTAGTCAGAAGTCTGCCATGTTCCCTGCTGTATAATTAACTCCTTTCATTCAACACATTTAAAATAGCATCAATGAAGAATATTTAATTACCTCCCTCTAGAAGAAGGTCCCGACTCAGATTCAGTAGCCAGTTTCACAATGAGGTCCAATTTAAATTGTTCTTAAAATAATGTTTCTGATAACTATAAGGGCAGCACAAGTCCAGGAAATTCAATCAGGGAACAGAAATGATATGATAGAATTGGGAGAAAAGTGTGTGTCTTCTTTAGTCTGTCATTTTTTTTTTAATGGGGGAGACATTTTTAATGCCAGTTTATTTTCCCAAGGAATTTAAAGTATGTGGCCAAGGTCACAAGAAAAAAAAAATAAAACCAGTGATGGGAGAAAGTGCTTTATGAATATCTGTGATCATGATATATATTATTAGTAAAATGCATAAGATACTGGTTTGTACACCAGTCTGACCTTGAGATTGTTCATAATCCAGCTATCATAATTGAGAATATGGGGATGGAAATCACAAAAGTGACAACAAAGATAATGCTTCAATTATGCCACCAGGGCTGAAAGGGACATAGTGCAGGTGATTCGATTAGGTGTCCTTGTTTCCAGTGCATGCAATCTTATTCAAGGAATACAGCACCTGCTTTATATAGCATAATACTGCTTATCACTGTGGCCTTTGGGAAAGCATTGCTGAGACCTAAACCAAAAAGAAAAGATGACCAACCGATGTTAACTTAAAATGTCAACAGGCCATACGACTTGTTTGCCATTCTGACCACAAATACATTTTGTGATTATTTTCTCAAAAGAACAGAATCATTTATAATTTGTCCCTCTCATCATCACCATCGCCATCACCATCACTGCCACCCTACCTATAGACAGTTCCAACTGTGGACATTAAACTATGATATTGTAGTGAGCAGTTTCTTAGGGCCACCTATGCCCTGGTTTTTCATTCTTGTTGTTTAGGGGGGTGGGGGACAATTATGTCTCTTTTTCATTGTTCATAAACTTATATAACTGTCGAAAAAGTGATTTTCGACTTATATAACTGTCGAAAAAGTGATTTTTCACTTTTTCAGCCAGAAAAACATGTGATTTCCTGTTACCTCTACCTCCCAAGATCCCCTAATTCCTTTTAGAAGCCTTTTCTGCAGTCTCCACTTTGATTCTATGAGCCACCCAAAAGCCTTTTGATAAATTTCTAACCTACTTAAAGTAGTCTATGCCAAGTTCTGTTGCTTGGAACCAGAGTCTGAACTGATGAGGATCTGGAGCCTAAGAGAAGGCATATATTATAGTCTTTGCCCTAAAGAAGCTGATGACCCAGCCTGCTTGATATAACAAATACACAAAACATTATGAGGTAGCCGATGCTAAGTGTTAGATAAATGTGACCACATATAGACATATATGTATATATTAGACATATACATATCCTTAACATTGCCTATCCTTACTCACAAGCTTAATAATTCATATTTCCTTTAAGCTTCAAATGGAGAATCAAATATAAATGTTTTCTCTTTTTGGACATGCCTCTCTTAATAAAAGGGGTAAAGGATTATAAAGTATGTCATAAACTTTCTCTCAAGATCCCTATTAAAACAGGGATCACATAGAAATAAAATAGAGAGAAAACACAGGGTGAACATAACTTTAGCATTTTCTGCTGAACCTACTCTAAATAAGAAAAAAAAAAAAAAATCAATGAGTGCCAGGACTGTCATCCTATTTTCCTCTAAAATTACTTCCTTTAATGGGAGAAAAAAAAAAAAAAAGCAAAGTAAAACAGTCACCCAGTGTAGCATATACACATGCTTGCAAACACAAATACACACATCTCACACTGCCAACAAATCCTTTTTCTTTAAAATAAAAACCCTTTAGACTGTAACAGAAGAATACATCCCCTGTAGCTGCAATAAACATTTTGATAGAAAAACAGTACAGTTCTTTTTATCAATTAGAAGATCATTCAAGTTCCACTGCTTAGTTTTTTACCTCCTAGCTAGGAAAAGACAGGGAAGGGTAGCCCTGGAGCAATAAAGAGGTTGGAAAATCTTGACTCTCAATGACAGTCTAGTAGGAAGGGCTGGTAGTTTTTTTTGTTTTTTTTGTTTTTTTAGTTTTTTTGATTCTAGGGCTACACTGCCTCCTCTCCAGCCGAATGTCTAGTGAGTAAACAGATGTAAAGTAAGATTTACTTCGAAGTAAGATATATTTTATATCAGTTTACAAAAAAAAAAAATTCAGAATATTATGTCAGGTGTCAATTTTAAAATAAATAATGATTCATTAGTAGGTCCAAGTTGCAGCTTCAAGCTTTGCTAATTTATGAAGCAAACACTTGTGGAAATAGAGAACATTAAAATAATGTCATAATGCATTCACCGGTATTACCCTAAAACAACAATTTTTGCCTGGATTTCTGTAGGAGCTTCCACAGCATGTCCTTTCTTCTACTTTGCCCCTTTGGAGCATAATTGGCACACAGCTACCAAGATGATTCTTTAAAAATACCCAAAAAACTAATAAGATTATTTAAATCCAAAGACCTTATGTTCTTCTATAAAGTCATATGTGGGTAGGGCCCTGGCTATCTCTCAGATCTCATTTTACCTCCTGCTGCTGGCTCACTGGGTTCTAGCCACCAATCACTTTGCTGTTCCTCCAATAAGCCAAGTACATTCCTGTTTCAATAATTACATCTGCTATCCCCTTAGCCTGGAATGGTCTTCTTAGATATTCTTATGGTTTATTGCCTCTCCTCATTCAGGCATCTGTTTCAATGTCATTTCCTAAGAGAAGCTTTCTCTGACCATTCCATCCAAAACAGCATCCCGCAGCATACTCTCCATTCCCTCATCCTGCTTTATTTTTTATTCGTAGCACTCATCACCACTTGAAAGTATATACTTATTTCCTGATGGGTTTAATGTCAGTACCCCTAACTAGAAGGCCATTTCTGCAAAAGCAAGGAATTTGCATTGCTTCTGCCCTATCCCTTGTATCCTCAGACAAGGCCCAGGACATAGTAGGCACTCAATAAATATGAATGAATGAATGAATGAATGAATGAATGCAGTCTTTTGCAATAGCATATTGCTTTCAAGTTCACATATTTTATTTATTTTTTCTTTTTCTATTAGTACCTAAAAAAAAATCCTAGAATTATGGCCTCTTAGGGTCCAAGATGGGCACACGACATTACTCACATTTGGTTAGAAAAAGAGAGAGAGAAAGAGAAAGAGAGATACAATGAGTTGAAGAGATTAATCCAAATCCTCACATCTCTTAAATTTCTCTGCCAGCATTTGAACTCCAGCATAAAGACACTTTTATTGAACAAGGAAATCTGAAGTTGCCTGAAAGCATCAGGACATTAAGTCCAATTCACATTGGGCCTTGCCTCTAAGAGCCATGTTGGACGTTTCTCTAATAATTTCAGCATCAGGAATGGACAGAGGAAAAAGCTAAAAAAGACCAGAGGGCCTCATTGGTAAGGAGAAGGAAACAAATGGGCATATCTTCTCCACCCGCTCCTTGGCTCCCCTCCTTAATTCCTATTAGGCCATAAACTACTGCCTGAGGACTCATTATCCCAGCCTTCAGAGGCCTCTCTCCACTGGTGGGAAGAAGGACTCCACCCACTACATCATCTTAATCAGCAACTTAGAAAACAGTGTCACATAAAACAGCAGCAGACCTGAAAAAGTGCAGTAATTGCAATAGCGCTGCTAACTAACCATTCAGCTCCACTTCTGCATAATTAAGAAGGTGGTTTATGACAGGCATTTGTGGCATTTAAAACATTAAAAGGAAAAGTAGCAGAATGTGCCACACCAGGAGCCCCACAGTTGCTGAATGGAGAGGAGGTGGAGACAAAGAAGGCTAAACCCAAAGAAAACAGGCTCTTTTCTTGCTAGAGTCTCTTCCCACCCCCCCAAGTTTTTTTTTTTTTCTTTCCCCTCTTGGAAAACGAGTAGCCAAGGGGATAATTTAGCAACCAGGCTTTTGCAAAGGTAGCTGCTGTGTGCTTAAATTACTAGAGAAATGCTTTCAATTGCTCCCCTTTAGAATGAAAGCATTGCATGGTATTTTCCCAGGATTGGAGCTTTGCACACAGCAGGAGGGTGCCGGGGAGTGCTGGGAAAGCAGGAAGGGGATGAGGGGAGGATGGCTGGTAAGGAGAAAACTCTAGTTTATCTACTTCAGGAGGCAATGTTAGAGAACAAAGACTCGTCATTATACACGTAAGGGAGGCACCCCACTTAGTACCCCCCAAGGAGGTCTCCTGGCAAAACGAATCCTTCTAGTCAACAGTAAACATTTCGTGGGCCCCTACTATGTGCCAAACACTTGGCTGGATGCTGTGAACAGGGAATTAAATAATAAATAAAGTCTGCACTCACCGGGATCTCAGATTCTATTAAGGGAGGCAGTCCAAATGATTAGTACCCAGGGTAGATTAGTAATGACTGTGAATACCTGAATACTGAATAAGAGAAAACCTAGGGGAAGGAATATTTCAGTCTGTTCAGTTTCCCAGAACACAGCAAGCATTCACATAATGTTTCTGAAATGAGACAATCAGTAAAACAATAGATAATCAATTCATTTATAAGGGAGGTGACATTGGAGGAGAGAATCAATAAAACAATAGATCAATCAACCCATTTATAAGGGAGGTGCCATTAGAGACTGGTCTTAAAGAAGTAGAAATTCATTAGACACTCTCAGCAGAGCAAACAGCACATTCAAAGGTATGTAAGTCCCAAAGTGCAGGGTATGTTGAGGGGCCAGGAAGAGCTGATGTGGCCTGGAAACATTGGTACAAACTGGTGAGTAGCAGAAAATGAGGCTGGTAAATTAAAAGCGCACACCGGTTTCTAAGTAGAAATTTGGTATGACCAAGACTAGAAAGAAAACTAAAACCAAAGCCAAGCAAACCAGTTAGAACCCTTTCACCATAGAAGAGATATGAAACGATAAGCCCTGGAATCAAGGTCTCCTTCAACAATGCAATTCCAAGATCTGATGATTCTTGTAGCCTTAACACGTGCCAATCCAAGTGGAGTAAACATAGTTGAAGGCAGCAATGCAGGTAGGTAACAAAACTGATCGCATGAGTCACTACAAAATATATGCATGCTCTCCCATCTAACCAGCAGATCTCCTTATCCGAGAATGTAAACAGAGTGCCAGAATTTGTTTGAATCAAATATAGTCAAAATGTCTCAATAACAACAAAAACAAAACACCTAAACTAAACCTACACACAGATATACACACACTAGAAGAATACATTCTTGCGGATGTTTTTGACACCTTGAGCAAGGGACACATGTTCTGTGACATGCCTTGATCGAGAACCAGACAGGATGAGAGATGAAGACCAGTAATTTGATAGCATGAAAATCACGCTTGCAAACTGCACTTAAATCACCATTTCAGCACCTCCTAAATCTTAAGGGTGGTGAGAAATTAAAGGCAACTGTCCTAATAACTGTCATGCATTTTTCGATTCAGAGTTGCCTGTAAAGAAAATTTCTATACCATTTTTGAAGTTGAAATATGAGAATATTGGTTATAATAGTAACCACAGAAAGTCTGAGGTAAATCTTTCTAATTGGTCTGGTTTAGTTTGATACGGGTTATCTCAGTCTAACTGTAGCCAAACTACAGTCTCTGTATTCCAACATTTCCTGTTCCATAGGCAAGTTCCAGCCAAGCCAGGGAACTAAATTGTGGAGCATGGGCCAGATGGTCCTGTGTCTCAGCAAGTCTATAGGAGAGGTTAGGAATACAAACAACCTATATATTCTGTGCATAAGCATAGGGCCATGGTTCAGTGCATTCTCAACACACATTTGCAGATAAGAATGATACAAAGAAATCTCATTTATATTTCCCCATGTACACAAAGTATTTACTAATATACAAGCTTAATACACAGCATTCTAAGCTCCTACAGCAAACACACTCTAAGACTTTCAGTATCTGTGACATTCACAATATCTGTGATGTTTCAATATCTGTGGCATTGTCCTTGTCTTCCCTAAAATATATCTTTAAAGACAACAGTCAATCAGTCAGCCACACCAGGTGGTATAAAACTGAGTGTGTGTTTTTGGGAAAAGACCAGGATACCATACTTGTTCAGCCAAAAGTGAAATTTAATTCTCTAAGCGAATCATTACATGAGCCACCAAATTGCTCTGGCATCTGACTCATCAGAAGATAAAGAGGGATTTATGTGACTTATTTCACATCATATTTGTTTCATTCTGCTTCTAGCCATCAAATATCAGTTTCTTAATCTTTCTAGAAAAAGTTTAACAGGAGGTGAACTATCACCTTAATTGGAAAAACAGAAAGGGCCACATCAAACTATGTATGTTTATAGGATTCTCCTTTCCTTTCTCTCCTCTCTGCTTTCTACCCTGGAGATCCCATCTGCTGCACTGGTCTGTGGTTCTCCTTTCTGTGAGGATGGACTACACCCCTTTATTGCTGCCCCTTACTTCCTCCATCAATGTCATTGTTGCATGTCTAATGTCTAATGCCCTGCTGGGATCATGTAAACTCAGCAACCCAGCACTAACACAAACAGCCCAAAATTCAGTAGCCATTCAAACTAGGCAACTTACCAACTATCTCTGTTTATGGGCATTTTAGCAAATGTGAGGTACATACAACATAGGTCTACGAATGAATAAAGCATCTATTTTGTAAACTTCTGAGTTCAAAATTTTGGTCTTTTCTTTCCTCATCCCCCACATAGAATCACATACCATATCCTGATGGCCTTTTATTTAAAATTTCTCTCCAATCAGATTCTTCTACCATTGCAGCTCCTTACTCACCGCTCAGATTCTTACCATCTCATGTCTAGCTCACAATGCTGGGAGATTTATGCCTGCCTATCTTTCTGACACAATATCTCCACATTAATTTATTAAAAATCTCCGTTGATCATATGAACTCAATGTTTAAAACCATCAAGCACTCTATTACCTAGAGTAATATTACAACACTCAAATAATCTAACCTGGCTCTGCATAATTGGCCTTCAAATGACCTTCCTAGACTTATCTCCTATGATAAGTAATTCTCAGACAGATCTCAAACTTTCTCACTTTCATGTTCTTACCTAACTTACAGTTGGCAAACCAGAGCCCACAGCCAGATCCTGGCCACCATTTGTTTTGAAAAATAAAGTTTTATTAGAATATAGTCATGCCCATTGGTTTACGTATTCTTTATGGCTGCTTCATCTTACAACACTTAAATAGAGGACATGTGGTTTAAAAGCCCAGAGCCAGTTTCATGGCTTTGCAACATATATATATATCTATTACATGGTCCCATACAATCTGTGTTTGGTTCCTTGTTCCCATCTTGAAATTCTTAATAATTTTGCACTTGTTTAAAGATTTTATTTATTTATTTTATTTATTTGAGAGAGAGAGTGAGAGAGAGAGGACACATAAGCAGGGTAGGGAGGGGAAGAGTGGAAGGGAGAGAGAGAATCCCAAGCAGACTCCCTGCTGAGCATGGAGCCCAAGGTGGGGGTTCCCATGACCTGAGATCATGATCTGAGCCAAAACCAAGAGTTGGATATACAATCAATTGAGCCACCCATATGCCCCTTTGCACTTGTGTTTTTATAGTGAAATCTAATGAGACAATTTAGCATGTGTAAGCACAAAAGAGTTAAACACATTGTGGATGTCCACTATTTCTTGTCACCCAATTCCCATACAGCATACATGATGCCCCATGAGCTCAGGATTCTGGTAGACATGTCTGTGATGTACATTCAATAAGATTCAAAAGTGAGTGTGATGTAAGTGTTAATATCTAATACAGAGTAAGCCAAGACACAGACAGCCCTCAGAGGACATGTTTTCTGTTAGAAACACAACTTGCTTCAAACAGGAAGACAATAATGGCATTCTTAGGCAGATAACCAGTGGATCATATCATATCTGTCCCTCTAATCTGCATTACTTCAATGAATTGGCCAACCACCCAAGAGGAAAGTTGTGACAAAGAAGGAAAGGGAAAGATAAGCAACCCACATTTTCTTTTCTTTTCAATCTTTCCTACTCATTGGTAAGCCAAAGGTACAGAGTGTTCATAAAATCTGTATTAAGAGATGAAATAAAAAATTGAGTTAATCTGTGCTGTGTTTATACTTTTCTGGTGAAAACAAAATAAATAGGTAGTGCATGAGCTATGAAATATGAAATATTTCTTATTTTAGTAATTCCATATATGAGTTAAAAGCTCTTATGTTTGCATTATAAACTGGCATTGCATAGTATAAAGATGGATGGCAAAATTCATGCTAATAATTTAAATTTAAAATTTCCTTTACTTAGAATGACATTAAAGCAGCAAATATAAAATACCATGACAAGTTGAAGGAGCAAGATGATTAGAAGGAAGGAAAAAAGCTTTAGATTTTAGTACCTTTAACGGCACTTCATTGTTGCTTTTGGCACAAGGAGCCCACATTTTCATTTTGTATTGTCTGCAAATTAAGTAACAGGCCTTAAAAAGCCTAAAATATTTCGTTTCTTTACTGAAAACATTTTGCCATTGGTCCTAATTGATACTTTGAGTGATAAGCCTTCCTACCCCCTTTCTGCCCATAAGAGCACACCTTTTCTTCAAGTCTAATAAAAACTTCAGCTCCCTCTTAAAATCTTTTAATCTTTTAATCTGGTATTAAAGTATCTCCTCTTACAAGTTTTATTTGTGTATTTCATTTGAGAAGTAAGAATGCTCATGTTTGTGATACTTGCTGTTAAATGCAATAAAGCACCCTTAATTATTTATCTTTTCTGATTATTTCTTCCTCTAATTTATAAGCCATTCAAGAAAAGCAATCATAAATAAGGGGGAGATGAGAAGAGAAAACAAACTGTGCCATTGTTCTCAAAAAAAGTTAAAGCCATTGTTAGTAAAGATCTGTCTTATTTTTTTTTTTTTTTTTTTAAATTTATTTATTTATTTATGATAGTCACACAGAGAGAGAGAGAGAGAGAGAGAGAGAGAGAGGGAGAGACACAGGCAGAGGGAGAAGCAGGCTCCATGAACCGGGAGCCCGACGTGGGATTCGATCCTGGGTCTCTAGGATCGCGCCCTGGGCCAAAGGCAGGCGCCAAACCGCTGCGCCACCCAGGGATCCCAAGATCTGTCTTATTTGTACATTCACGAACTCATCATTTGGGCAACCATGGTGCTGTGCTAGAGCCTGTGGTGTCCAGAGAAATCCCCTGCTCACTAAGCATATATAATCTAACATTTTCATATAATATAATGTTCACATGATATAATAAGATATATGAAATTAATTTAATAAGAGGTACAGAATAAGTTGCTATGGGAATCAAAGTGTTTCAACTGAGACAGAGTAGAGTAGATTTCATGGAGCAGAGATGGTATCTAAACTGGGCTGAGAGGGAGAGTAGGGTTTGGATCTTGGATGTGGTATTACAAGCAGAACAGGTGAAGGAAGCTAGGCAAGAAAAGGCTCAGTCTTCTACTGGATGCATGTGCTCATGTGGGAATGTATTCATTTATGTGGGCCTTCCCCTTGTTATCACCAGCCCCTGCACAAGGTGCTTCTAAGATGAGAAGATCCAAATGGCCATGTATCTAGTCCCCGTGGTGTTAGTAAGGGAGACAGGTCCTAAGAAAACTTATACTCTCATCTCTTTACTTCTTACCCTTGAATCAAGAATCTATAAGGTCTTACAGGGCAAGGGTGAAAATCTATTTATAAGATTACACCAAGGAGCTTCAAGGAAAGTGATCAGTTTTTTCAAACTACAGCATTGCTGGGGGAGTTGCAAATGCAGAGTTATATCCTCTGAGAATAAGGCACTCTTTGAGAGACATCAAAGAAAAGACTGTTCTCAACTTATAATGCCTATTTCCCCTGACCTGCCATTTTGCGAATCATGGTGTGGGAAGAAGGAAGGAAAGATGGAAAAAAAGGGGTAGAGAGGGAGGGAAGAAAAGCTAGGGAAAAGTCACTTCTAATTCTCCATCTCAAGTTTAAGACTACATACTTATTCCTGCTTTTTGAGAAAGGATTCCTGCATTTTCATGATGATGGTGGATGGTGGAGTTGGGGGAAAAGGGTTCAGAAAAAGGTAGAATCAGCAAGAGGACCTCCTTGGAAATCATGCAAAAAGCATATACCTATACAGGACATTAAAAAACAATGACTTCTCTTTTCTTCCTTTTAAGAGTCTCTGCCAATGGATAAAACCAAGAAGACACACAATAAGGTAAATAAGCACCATCTGGCAGAGTTCTATAATCTAGCTTCGAATATCTCCATATAGCGTTATCTCAAGGCAAACATGGCTCTTTTATATTCATTTCAAAGAGTAATTTCTGGGCACTTGGAGTAAAGATGAAGATGAAAGAGACAGAAATGGACCAGGGTCAGAGTTCCCTAGTATTCTTTCTCTTTATTCCAATAGTTATTTCCTGAGAAAGTACAAAGGTTTTCTGTTTCTTAAATCTGAAAGAACAAGTTGGCTATCAGATGGGAGAGACTGTGGCATAGCATAAAGGGGAAAGCCCTTAGTTTCAGATGTCTCTGAATTGAAACTCATGCAAGTTACCAATTTTTCTAAACCTGGGTTTCCTTACTATATAATGCAGATCATACCTACCCTCCTAGTGTTTCATGGGGGTTAAACAATAATATACAGAGTCATAATCTAGCCCAGTGCCAGACACATTTTTGGCACCCAATAAACAGTGCTGTTAATGTGATTTAGGGATATGGACTGGGGACTCATTTATGTATTGGGGTCTTTGAGAAGGAAAGGATGAGATTCAGTACCCTGTGGCCTCCACTCCCATCTGAAATACATTATCATCACTTCCAAGTCTTAAATTATGTAAAACACATCCCTGTGGTGCAAATACTAAGCAAATGGTAATGATGTCACTTTGGCAAAGAATGTAAATATCAATGCAAATGGACAGCACTTGGGAAGACAGCTGCCTTTATCTCATCACTGCAGCAATCCCCTCCAGAAGATTTAGACATCAAAACCACCATAGTAGCCAGCACACAGAGACCCTTCTCTCTGCCATTCGAGCAAGGGAACTCTTCCTTTTGGATCATCTCCCTTTTTATGCATCTCAAAGAGAAGTTGTATTTCACAATAACCCTGTCCTCTCACAGACAAGCTAGAATTGTGCACACAGACAAGTCAGAGTGTGAGTGTAGCACATATACAAGGTGCCACATCTAAGTGGCAGGCAGCTTATAGCCCTGCATGCTGATTCTCAGCAACACCTTTGGGAAATGGTTGACAGCTTCAGTCTTGACAAGAAGGAAAGATTTTCTTGAACACACACACACACACACACACACATTCACCTGGGGCAAAAACTCTTATACTGTTTGCTTACAGATTGCTGCACAAAGTAAGACAAATTAAAAATAGTTATTAGGGCACTAAATCACAGTGGGGATTGGCAAATAATTTAAATACCTGAGTCTTTACTTTCTAGTTTAAGCACAATTATAGACACTGGTCCACCACCTTATGTATGATTTTTAGAATCTATCACCATTATTCCCAGACCCCCAAATAGTAAGCTACAAAGTCACTCCTAGAACAAGAGAAAACTATAATACAGAATTGGGAAGTGCTAGGATGTGAGGCAAATGTGAACCTTCTGTCACCCTGTCAAGGCCAGCATGGCACAGTGTTTGTTCTTAGCTTCCTGGCCTCAGAGCATTAGATTAACATTTCTCATTATCTTTGGCATCAGAACTCCAGGGCCAAGAAATCACAACTCTCCAAGAGGTTAAGCAAATGCCATATGTTAAATGAGAGAATAAAGCAATAAAATCACTTATTTGAATGTTTCTTTTCCAAAGCTGCGGGAAAAAAAAGAAAAGCAGAAAAAGAAAGTAAAGCAGGGTCAGGGAATGGGATGGAGATGAGAGAAATGAAAAGTCGGAGACAAATGTATACAGACAAATACAGGCCTTATGTTTCTATGAATAATTCAGGATTCACAGCACTGATGCGTTTAGACAAGGAAGGCATCTGGGGCTTTGAAAGGAGAAGGACCTCCGACAACTCCTCAGAAATTCTTTAGAGCTATTTTTTCATCATATACATACATATACACACAAATGACATATATGCACAAATGCACATACATATAATACACACATCCATATGACATTAATATACATACTGACATAACAAAGTTTATGTTCCAAGTTTTGAGTAAAGCTATTAGATTAGACGTTAGAAAATTCAACTTAGAAATCCATAGGTGTTCTCTTTTTCAGAGAAAATGACTTGATCCTTTTCTGACTTTATTCCTTTTATCCCATCCCACCCCAATGGCTCACCACTCAAAATATGTCTGACCAAATCTACCTTTTCACACATTTTGGATTATTTTCTTTACCCAATGTTCTGACTCACCCTAAGTGCTAATCTCCAAATCTAATTTATATCCTAAAATTTTCCCTGCTTCAGCTCCTAAGAAGCCAGGTAACATCAACAAAAAAATCACAAACCTCTTTAATTGATCCACACATTTATGGTAAATTATCTAGAACCTCAATGTCAAAATTACTTACCCAACTGAACTGATTATTTTCTCTTCCTGCAAACCTGTTTCTTCTATTTTTTCAAACCTCTTCCTGCTGTTTCAAATCTGTTGATTGGTATTTGGACTTCTTCAGGGAGAAATTATCGTTTTCGTGAAATTGACTGTAAAGTCTGTGTGTGCATATATGTTTGTATTTAATTCAATATTTTTATCTGATTTTTGAAAGAGGGTAAAAACCTCCCATGTCAGTTACCAAGTTTAAAACTTTGGCAGTATCATTTCCTTTTCTAGCTTGCTCTTCTTATTAGCCTGATTCTGGCTGCCTTAATTCCATCATAGTGACACAATCCCTGGTCAAGTTCTTTCTTGGGGAAAAGTGTAAAGGGCACATAAGGCATAATTGTCTCTTGGTTTCTTCCAAGAAATACTTAGTTCCACAGACATCAAACACCTCCACATTCTTGGCACTTAACAAATATTTTCTGCATTAGCTAGCAATATAAATAATGCAGATGTTTCACTATTAATTTATCCCCATACAAGTAAAGCAAACATAGTCAAGTACCTCTGAAGGGAGTAAGGAATGCCACTATTAGTATTATTGTATACAAAATATTAATAACAATGTAACCTTCTAAGAATAGTGCCACATAGGCCTAGGCTAATATCCTATGCCCCATTACCTTAGTTTAGATTGTTAGAAAGAAATTCCTTACGTTGAATAATAGCCTTTGTACTTCTAAGCATGGATCCCATTTCTACCCATTAAAGCCATACTGACCACAGCTAATTTCTCCTTCAAAATGACCATTTAACAATTGTATGAAAACAGATGTCTTATCTGCCATCCCTCCCCTGTCATTCCTCCAGTCACGACACACCTGAGACATTTTTAGTCCTTTTACTATCACCTATATGTGTACAGTTCAAGATATATCTCATGAAGTTTTCTTCTTCTGAATACTTTCTAGTATATGAGTGCAGTGAGGCATGTAAACATAATACATTTTATGTGGTCTGACCAACACTATATACAATAGAATTACTTACTGTGCAGGTTTATTTTAGCAGCTGATGGTCCACATTAAGTTTGTGGTTAGCAAAAATCCACAAGCCTGCTTTGCATGAGTTTCTGTCAAAACAGGTCTCCCTTGAACTCTGTTTATTCATTTATTTATTTTAATATAAGAAGATTCATTTTAAAATCAGAAAGAACTAAACCCTATTCTCGATACAATATTCTCAAGCCATATGACTTTGAGAAATTAATCAAACAGTTCATTTTCAGTTTTCTCATCTGGAAGAAACAATAATAATTCTATATCATAGGTTCTTTCAAGGAAGTAAAAGACAAAAAATGGCTGGCATAGATGAGGTGTTTGAAATATTGGTTCCTTGTTCATTTATCTGTTAATGGGTATAGATTATCAAATAACTTTTTGATCTGGTATTTGTGCCATCTGTAAATTTGCTTAAACATGTGTTCACTGCCTTCTGTGAGCTGTGTACATCAATGAAAGATGGGTCAGCACCATGGACAGCATTCTAGGGCCTCTCATCAAAATACTGCCAAAAATACTGCCAAAGCTACTGAAGGGATTTAAAAGGTTCCATGAGTGAAAAGTTGATTTGTTTACTTCTTTGTGAGTTTGTTTTGCCACTGAACCATACAAATAAACAGTTACCTAGAATATGAAAAAGGTAATGCTACATAATATTGCTTCAAATCATGCCCCATACATGAATATTAAGTCTTGACTGACTAAAGAAGAAGAATTCTACCATTATTCCTACAAATTACCCCCATATTTTTATCATAAACATATATACCACACACACAGGTATGTATTATAACATATATTAAACTTATTGTGGCATAACATAATATATATTATAAAACATTGAAATATGCCTGGCTACATCCCACTACCCAACAAAATAATTCAACTGAACTCAAGAAAACTTTTGTCCCAGTGTTCTTAACATAATAATGAAGAATACAGTGCCCTTACTTTAAAAAATCTGGTCACTGAAATACAAATTGTTCAGAAAAAAAAAGTTTCACTAAGTCATAAATTGCACCACATGATTTAAGTTACAACACCTGACAAGGAAAATGATTTTTAGTTAGGACTGGTTTTAAAATCTAAGAATTCATTTTTTATCCTCACAAAAAAAGTATGTAAAATGGTACTGACTGGACCATAGCCACATATCAACAAGGCTAAGGACAGCAATATGAGGAACTGCAAAGTGCAAAGAGAGGGAAACATTTTTGTTATATATAATGAGAACTAAAACACACATGAGTATATGAAAAATTGCACTGGCACTAGGAATACCATCAATCCGGATGAAATCACAAAATCACTCAGATACCATAATTGGGCACAAAAGTATATAAAGTAAATTATGTACTCATTTAATAAACATTTATTGAGTACCAACTAAGCAGCAAACATTGTGAGATAGGCATTAGAGTTCAAAAGTAAATAAAGGAATCATTCCTGATATTAAGCAGCCAGCATCATGAATGGTGTTAAAAAAAAATCCCTTGTTGGTGGTTTACATATGACATATTATGTTGATTTTCCAGATATAGATTTAAAACTATACAAAATAGGCACTTTTCATGTGTTGGCTATGCTTTTGGCAATACAGAAGAATTTAGAAGGCTTGTAATGGTTGCATCATCTTATGGATATCATTTTACCTTTCCTGAACTTAGCTTATTGATTAACAATGCAGAGACTGCAGCAGCAACTCATGAGGCCTGGCCAGCCTTAACATTTTAAGATCAAACTGCACAATATAGTAGACATTCAGTATAGAATGTCCACTGCTTATTTAGTCTACTAATAGCATTTCTTAAAAGCAAGTGTGTGTTGTATATTACTCATGGGTATTTGCAGGTTTAGTGGCCAGTGACTTCTGCTTTCATAAATAGTATTTCATAGACATATTGAACATGGGAAATTGGGGAACTGTGGTAATTATGGTAATTAGACACCTTGGGCAAAACCATATTTGTTGTATGTATTTGCCAAAGATCTGAATTTTTCAAATTTTATTGTTTGTTAATGTCTTCTTTAATTGTTTCGGTATAGCTGTGGCTTTATATTTTTTCTAACATCGGAAGGCATATGTTATCCTGAAATTAAAAGGATAAAAAGCCAGAAAGCCAGTCATGCTTTTAATCAAAGATTTTAAAAAGTATACCTATGTAATTGAAAGGAAAATTCACACTTGAACATTTCAGGCATATTCTAGCCAAACATAGTTTTGCCAGATCAGTAAGAAAATAACTTTTGACATTCATTAACAGACTTGGTAGGAAAGAATGCAGTTCATACAAGGGTAATGATAACATTAACACACAATTGCAATGAGTTCCCCCAAAATTCGTAATTCATTTGAGCCACAACTATAATCCTAAACCTATCTAAAAGTAATACACATAAAATTATAACACTGATAATGATTGCTCAAAAGAAACCAAAGTCTGTTCTAGGAATGGCTGTATATCACAAACGGAATGGACTAGAGCTCACATCTCACACAGCTGCACTCTGTCTTACTTATTGGAACACAGTTTTTCCTACCCATCCCATTACTCCAGATATCTCAAATACTATAAAACATCAAGTCTGTTTCCACTCAGCAGTTTTTACTGCTGTTAAAATGCTAATTGTTAATTTATTTCTCTTTCCAAAAGCTCTCCCAGAGCCCAAGCTTTTCTTCATTGAATCAGCTTGTCCTGGGGATACAGCTAAACCTGCCTTTGATCAGTGTTTAATCCTCCTAGATGCTCAGGGGTGTGTAGTTTAGTATCTATGAGAAAGTAATTAGAAAGGATGGAGAAAGGAAGTATTCTAGCTCCCACTGCATGAGAAGCGATGAAGCAGAATTCTCTGCCCCCTCTTTTGTCCTCACAGACTTAAAAGATCACGCTAAGGAATGTAAAACTCAAAAGCATAGTGATACTTTTAATTAAACAAAGGGGTAAGAATTGTAGGTCCCATGAATTTTATTGTAATAGATGATCTTCCCAAAACAGAAGTGCGATATAGATGGGAAACAAGGAAAATGTACTCTTCAGTCTTCTGTCTCTAAGCAGTTCCTGGCAACCTTGTTCTATCATATATTCCTAAGTAGCTGTAAGAAAATACTAACTGGAAACCAAATAACTATGTAACTTGGTCAAAAATAAAGTGAGAGAGAAATAAAGAAAACAATATTCAGTGGTGAGGGTACAAATCACAAGAAAGTGAATAATGCTTGGAGGATGATGCTAACATAAGTGGGAGTAATGAGGCAAGAAATTAAGAAAGAAAACTTTAATATGAATATTAGAAAAATTTCCCTGGTGGACAATTATAGGAATATGTAAAAATAGCAGAAGAAATCCAATAATGCAAAATGATTATTCAAAATTGACCCCGAAGAATGTGCCACAGAAATAAATGAAGCAGAGGCACCAAAGCTCATCTTTAGTTCCAATTTCCTAGACTTACCTAATAAGATGTTCCTAATAAAAACAGTATTACTTAGCAACACTGAAAACATGACAATAGCTCAGGAAAGGTTCAAGGCAACAATCATTACTGCTTAGTTCTAGAAACTTGGTGAAAACACTAAAAGAGAAAGAAATACTTCAATGACATTCCAATGAAGGCACATTATAACTCCCCTCCCTGATGGACAAAGTCATCATCTTGGCATGTGACATATGAAAAAGCAAGTCATAGACCCACTCTGTATTGTTTTTGAGACAGGACAAGCATCCAAATTGCCCCTTCCTTTTCTAAATGACTCTTCACATCTGTTCATCTCAAACTGTCTTCACCCTCCCTTGCATTGAGGGCTCCTGCACTTGTAATCTGGTATTTTGCTTCTGGCTTGAGAAAAAGACATTTTTCTTTTTTCTTTTAAGATTTTATTTATTTAAGGATGCCTGGGTGGCTCAGCGGTGGAGCATCTGCCTTCAGCTCAGGGCGTGATCCTGGGTCCAGGGATCGAATCTGGCATTGGGCTCCCTGCGAGGAGCCTGCTTCTCCCTCTGTCTATGTCTCTGCCTCTGCCTCCCTCCATGTGTTTATCATGAATAAATAAATAAAATCTTTTTTAAAAGATTTTATTTGAGATAGAGAGAGAGTCCATAAGCAGTGGGGAGGAGCAGATGAAGAGGAAGAGGGATAAGCAGACTCCCCACTGAGCAAGGATCATGCCTGCTTGCCTGCTGGATTCCAGGATCCTAAGATCATGGCCTGAGCCAAAGGTAGATGCTTAATCAACTGAACCACCTAGACATCCCCCAAAAAGACATTTTTCAAACTGTGAGTAAATACTTTCTTTTTTTTCTTTTTTACATTGATCATCTCATTCCTTGTCCAATTTAATTCTAGGTCTGTTAAAATCCTCTGTAGAGATTTTCTCTGAAACTGTGATGTCACTTATAACTCATAATATGACATTGGCTTGAAAAGCTTTTGATTATGCTCCCCCAACCAACATCAGTGACAGTTTCTGAGCACTCACCCCCCAATGTATATCATTTATTTATAACACATAGATATGCACTATTATACTAATCCATTAAATATAATACAGAGCATTACAGAAGAGTAAAATAATAGGATAAAAGTAAATATAAATGGAAGTTTTAAAACTTTCATTATACACCTCCTCCCAATATATGTATCCCACTTTGGAGCAACTGACACACTGAATTTTCATCAGCCTAACAAAAAGACACATTCTGTTGCCATTGCATATCCTTCCTGCTACAAGCTGAATTGTGTCTCCCCAAAAAGATAGGTTAAAGTCCTAATTTCTAGCATCTCAGAATGTGACCTTATTTGGAAATGAGGTCATTGCAGATGTAATTAGTTAAGATGAGATCATAGAGTAGGGTGGGCCCTTAATCCAATATGGTTGATGTCTGTAAAAGAAAAGAGACAAAATTCTGATGCCCAATGTGATGGTAATACGAGGTAGGGCCTTTAGTAGGCGCTACAGTCATGTAGCGAGAATGGGATGGGATTAGTGATCTTATTAGTGCTCCCTTGCCTCTTCCATCACGTGAGAACACGGCAGAAGGTCTTCCATTTATGAACCAGGAAACAGGCCCTTACCAAATATTGAATCTGTTAAGACACACTTGCCCTAAGTCATTCTTCCCAGCACTGAGGAAAAGTTAGAGATTTATACGTAACAAAGCAATGGATTCAGCCTAATTAATTTTGATGTCTAGTGATTTCAGAGTGCTATTTGCATGTGATATCATCTGGAAATGTATTTCTTATTTAACTATCTCCCCAAAGGGCTATATCTTGTTCTGCTTTCTTTTTAGTAACAAATAACAGCTCATATTAGAAAATAAAGCTTTGTGTAGTATTGAAATGTACTAAATGGTTTTCTAAGGCATAACTTCCTTCTGTTGTAGCTCTTACTGGATGAGCTAACACAATAGATCAAGTTAACAAGAATTCATTCAGGTTTGATTTCATATATTCTTCTTTGTATTAAAGAATAATGAGATAAGGAATACGGTTAACCTGGTTAGTAATGAAAACTACATAACTTTTAGCTGGTTTGGAGAAAAATCTGGTCTTATTCTGATAATGCTACTCCTAATTTATACTTTGGTACTTCAGTTTTGTCCAATGAGCAGAATATTTTTGTTTATAGTCAATTTTGTTTTGATTTATTTTCCACCTTAATTCTGATGACCTTTGGATGGGATGGTGGTTTCCCTTTCTTTGCCACCAAGCCACATTTCAGGAAAGGCTCTTCTAATCTTTTAAACAGTTTTTCCACAGAGACCCTTATTCTTTTTTTCTAATAGAATGGAGTGTTTGTTCCTGCATTTAGAATGATATATAGTATACTTCACACCCTTCAGTCCCTGGAAAGAATTATTCCCAAACACCTATCAAAGTTTACTTGAGGAAAAGACTAATAACCATGTGGCTATGAGGAGTTATAAGCTTTCCCTATTTTTACTAGGTGTATTTTAAACCTTAATGGACTGAATGGTGCCATTACAATAATTCTGGCTCTTTCCCATCATGCTTAGACAACTGGAATCAGCAGCACATTACACGATAAGAGAAGTACAACGAAGGAAATTAGGTACATTAAGATCACCTGGGAGTTCCAACATAACTCATGGGCTGCCAAGTTTTGAAGGAAAACTGAACTATGGTACAACCACAGAGGATTTGGACAGACACAGACATATAATAAGCAGGCATTTTGGCAGAAGATTAGAACACTTCCCTTGTGCTGATGAGGGCCAAACACTGGCAACTCCACACAGTCAGTACATAATCTTAATAATTTGTTCTCTACCACCTGCTTAATGATAATAGCTTCTCTTATGTAAAACAGAAGCTTCTGATTTTCTTCTTCTACTAGTTTCCACTAGGTCCTCAGACTATCCCACAAGGTATCGAATCTTTCTGGAACATCTGCAGGGCAGCCAAGACGAAGATAAGATGGATATAAACTGTTCTCAAAATTATTAAAAAATCATCTTCCTAGCACTTGGTATGTGCCCCAAATTAGTTTATACAAAAGTATGAAAAAATAGCTATTGCTCCTTTAGAAGAACACTATGCAGAAGTTCAAAAAATTTCTAGAGAATTAATTAAAGACCCCAAAGACCAATCTAACCTGCTAAGACTTTAAGACATAGCATCCCAAGTCCTTCAAGTGTAATGGGCAGCCAGAAAAGGTTGGCTACTCAACAGCTTTGTTGATAAGAGGTAAAGAAATATTGGGGACAGAGAAATGAAACCTGAGTTATAGGTAAGAAAATGTAAAAGAAAATCCCAAGACAGGCAAAGGCCAAAGATGGGGCTTAATTGCCAACCCTCAAAATCCATATGTTGAAACCCTAATCTTGTAATAGCTCAGAACATGACTATATTTAGATACACTCTTTTCAAAGAGATAATTAAGTTAAAATGAGGTGATTGGCCAGGCCCTAATCCAACTGACTGGGGTCCCTATAGGAAAAGATCAGGCACATACAAAGGGAAGATTGTATAAAGAATCAAGAAAAAGATGGCCATCTACAAGATATGGAAAGAGTTCTTGGATGAAAACAACCTTCTTGACACCTTAATCTCAAGCTTTTTAGCCTCCAGAATTGTAAGAAAGTAAATTTCTATTGGTTAAGCCATTTAGTCTGGTACTTTGGTATAGCAGCCTGAGCAAACTAATACAGATGGCCTATCAGAAAAAAGATTGCTAGAAAAAGAGAGAGACAGAGAGAGAGAGAGAGAGAAAGAGAGAGAGAGAGAGAGAGTGAGAGAGAGAGAGCTCACATAAACCTCAGTTGAAGACTCAACCAAATTGTGGGTAAAATAAAATTAGGACCAGACATTGCTAGAAGTTGTTGAGGAACTAAGGCCTCCTTATCAATAACTAGCAGTATCTTACTAGAAATGTGAGTGAGCCTAGGAAGTAGATCTTTCCTAGTAAAGCTTCAGATGACCATAACCCTGGCCAATACCTTAACTACAACCTTATGAGAGACCCTGACCCAGAACCGCCAAGCTTAAGCAATCCTGCATTCCCGACCCTGGAAACAAAATGAGGTAAGTATGCTAAGTTTTGGGGTCAGTTGCTAGAAAGCAATAGGTAAGTAGTACACCTGATCAAATAAAAAGGAACTGAGGAATTTAAAGACCAATAATTAAAGTATAAGTCTACACTGTAATCAGTTAGCTAAAGGCAATATGAAGGTGGTAGGGTATAGTGCTTAAAATATATCTCTTAAGTCAGACTTATTAGATTGAATTCCCAGCTTTGTCCCTTTATAAATGTAGGATCTGGAACAACTTCTTGACCTTTTTGAGACTCAGTTTCCTTATGAGAAAATGTATAAAGAGGAAGAAATTAAATCATTCCTAGGACCTGAAGCATTGTAAGCCTTTGATAAATGGTGATTATTATAATTAAGGAGGTAAAAGAACTCTAAAAGCTGAATCAAGATTGTTTAACAGAATCAGCTACTTTCTGGAAATAAAAGGAGTGGTCCTCAGCTACCCCTTCCCAAGTGACCCTTCTTAAGAAAACAGTTCTTAATAAGGGTCAGTGAAAAAAGGCTCATCCTATCTAGAGACTAAAAAGACTGTCAGGTTTAATGAAGCCAATAATGGGGAAAAAACAGAATCTGTTCATCAGCCACAATCACTGTATGGTGAGGTCTGGCTTTTCCCAAAGCCCTAGTCCCGAAGTGTTAATGGAAGGTACAGAGAAGAGTCAAACAAGATGCTATCTTGCAGACCTGATGAGATTGCAATTTGCAGACAACTGGGGCTTATCTCTGATGATGAACTAGGTGTCAGGGCTGAGAGAAAGGCGAGAAACCACCTGCCTGGAGACCTTGGAAAGCTGGCAGCAGGGAATGTGAACAACACCCTCTAACGTCTGTGCAGATTAAATGAGCTTTCTGGATAAGATCATGGTGTTAATGAATAGCCATTAAAAACACCGCAGCAAACAAACAACCTTGCATTAAATAACTATATATTTACATCTTTCTATCTATACCTGAATCTCTGCCAAAACATCTAGAATTACCTTTAAAGTCAAAGGCTCTTTATAAGTGGATATATTGATGGGGAAGGAACTATACTAAAACGGCATTTTCCTTTAAATTTAAGAAAACACAGGGGCACCTCAGTGGCTTAGTCAGTTTAGCATCTGCATTCAGCTCAAATCATGATCCTAGGGTCCTGGGATCGGTGCTCCTTGCTCAACAGAGAGCCTGTTTCTCCCTCTCCCTCTGCTGCTTCCCCTGCTTGTACTCTCTCTGTCTCTCTCTGTGTCAATAAATAAATACAATCTTTTAAAAAATAATAAAACAAATATGAGAGTCTGTTGACTTTTGTGCAGCAACTCCCAATGTTGAGAGCAAAGGGCATGGAAGAGGCATGATCATGAAGAATAGAAAGAAGTGGTTGTCAAAATGAGGAAGTGTTAACCAGGATGCCTATACCATCCTCCGAGGGAATGTGGCGATAATGCCTTGTTTTGGATCCCCCAAATACAAAAGCATGGATGTACACCAATCACTCTGGACAGGATTTCAGCGGATAGAGCATCCCACTTTTAAAAAAGCCTTGCAGCATCACAAAGCTCCAGAGAAACAGAGAAAAACTTAAGGTCAACACATGCAGGTCATTTTAGTGACAGTCTTACATAGCACATTTTTGTCCAGCCCAGTGTCTATTTCACCTTAGAACACAACTATCTTTTCAAGTTAAAAAAGAAAAAGAAAGAAAGAAAGAAAGAAAGAAAGAAAGAAAGAAAGAAACCCAAAGATACTGTTTTTGAACTTTGCATAGATTTAGAGTAGTGTTCCAGTCCCACTGACAACAAGATTTCAAGAACATCTTACTCTGACTGTATCTTGGTCCTTGAGATGGGATCTTATCTGAAACAGAGCTGTTTTAGAGGTCCTTGTATGTAAACTCCCCTCACTACAGACAGATGAGGAAGCCGAGGGCAAGCGAGGTAAAAGTACTGAGCTTCTTGAGGCTACATGGCTAATTTATTCTTTGTAGCCAGTGGGATCCTTAAAATAATCATATAAATATGAGGATGTAGCTCAGGGAAACAGAGTAACTTAGAAATGGCTGGGGGAAGATTTTTAAGACCAAAGAAAAAATGTAATCACAAGAGTCCTAGCACTTCTTCTGCCCCAACTGTACTGCTTTGACAAAGTCATTTACTTTCTATGAACTTCAGTTGCTTATCTCCAAAATGTGTCTCTGGTCTAGATAACCTCTAATATTCCTTCCATCTATAAAATGTCAGGAGACAAATGCTGCTTACCTCACTTAACTCTGTTTGTCAACAAGTTTTAAAAGACATATTAGTGGGGCACCTGGGTGGCTCAGTTGGTTAAGTGTCTGCTTTCAGCTCAGGTCATGATCCCAGGGTCCTGGGATGGAGTCCCACGTTGGCCTCCCTGCTCAGTGGGGAACCTGCTTCTCCCTCTCCCTCTGCCTGCCATTCCCTTTGCTTGTGTTCTCTCTGTCAAATAAATGAATAAAGTCTTAAAAGAAAAAAGATATACTGGCTAATGGAACCCTTTGGTGCTGGAAAAAAAAACGTCCTGAAAGCAATTAGCTAGGATCCCCAAAATATGCAAAAAGTCCATAGTGAAAACAGTAAAGTTTGCATGGTATGTCACATAATAGTTTGTGTAGTTATTCTTTGCCAACAATTATAACAACAACCATAATAGTAGTTGACATATATTTGAGCACCAGTAAAGCCAAGCATTTAAGCACTTTACGTGTATTAGCTTTTAAATCCTCACCACACATAGTTTAAAAGCAAAATATCTCCATTTTACAGGTGAGAAACATGACAAAGAGACTGGAATAAGGAATTTTTCCAAGTTACACAGCCTACAGGTGCAGAACCAGAAGTCAGCCCGGATGTTGCCTTCCCATAAACACTGCTGTGTTTCCGGCAGGCTACAGAGTAAGTGACCAAGGTCAGCAACATAGTCCTGTGCATGTCTGTAAATACAGCTGAGGATGCTTTAGGGCAGGGGGCTCATGTATTTGTTTGCCTTTAGCACCAAGCAAAGGCCTCCAAGTGTTAAATAAATATTTGTTGAATGAATGGTGTCAACAGGGCAGTTTTTATAACTACTCACTAACATATCGAGATCCAAAAAGGTGATGGATAGAGATGAAAATCTCCCCTCAGACTCACAACCTCTCAGATCAAATCTCTCTTTTTGGGACAGGTTTAAATGCAAAGCTGCTATGACTGATGGGACTGGCTGGCAAGGATGTGTTTGAAGAACTCTGACATTCATCATATTGAGGCCAGGAGGCATGCGGCTTGTTTTTCTGGGCATTTGTATCCCACACCCCCAATTTCTATCTCATTCTTTGCTCATTGTACCACACTCCCTAGCTGCTGAGCCTTCCTTGCTTCTGTAGTTGTTGAGCAGGGGTTTAACAAGGATTACTTGAGATGATAATTGTGAACAGACTTTGTATATCCTAAAGCATAAAGCAAATGTAAAGAGGTACTGCTATTGCTGCCACTGCCCCTAATTACTATACTTATTGCAGTACTTATTACTACTGGAGCATAAATCCCAAAGTGTAGAAAGTGACATTACTCCAGGATAGCCACACCTCTAATGGCTTATTGCAGGGGTTGGCAAGCCAAACCCAGTCCTCCTCATGGTTTTGTAAATAAAGTTCATTGAATGCAGCCATGCCCACTCATTTACATATGATCTGTGGTTGTTTTCTAGCAATAATAACAAAATTGAGTAGCTATAACAGTAAAGCCAAAAATATTTACTAACCAAACTTTTACAGAAAAGGCTTGCCAACCTCTGGCCTAAGTTGGTCACAAGTCAGTGGCTTTTACCTTATTTCTTGATATGACACCTGAAAAAGTAAATCCCACAAGAGATATACAATGCTGCAGAGGTGAAAGGGCAAGGATCAGAGAAAAGGCATTCCATTCTGCTACTAACTACAACACCATGGTTGACCTACCCAGACCTCATTTTCAGTGCAATGGAGTAACAGTGGTCAGAGAAACCGTTAGACCTAGTGAGTCCCTTCTGAATCCAAAAGTCTCCATTGCCCATGATCTTTACTTTCTCTCCAATAACATTATTACATCAGATAGCTGGTTTTTTGACCTGACTCTGGCTGAGGAGACTTTCCAAATATCTAGACAATAGTTGAATTAAAAATCTCTTTATAAATCTTTATACCACTCAAATAGGGCATCCCCTATAGCCCAAGCCTTGAAGAGGCAGGGTAGATCACTGGAAGGGCATAGACTTTGGGAAGTTCCGATCCCTGAATTGTTACTTTACCAGCTGTGTGCTGCTGGGCAAGTTACTTAGATTCTCTGTGCCTTAGTTTCCTAGAGATATTGCTGTCTTAAAAGAATTCTTTCATGGATCACAGCCACTGTAATAATGCAGAACACGTGGCACATGACAAGGGCTCAATAAATGGTAACTGCTACCATTATTATTATAACCCACAGGATGTGAGGCATTGGACTGAAGTACAAAAGAACCTCAGGAATGGAGAGAAATACTCATGGCAGGCTGCCATTTGAAATACTTGATTGTCAGAAGAAAAGAATATTTTTCTTGCCGCCCTTCAGCAAACATTTCCAGAGGGAAAGAGCTCAGAGCCAGAATCTGAGGGAATGAATACTATTAGCTCACTCATTTCAAGATTCTCCTAATCAGGACTGTATCCTCTCTCCTACTTTCCTCTTCCCAGTACATTTCAATTCCCATACTCCAACCCCCAGTCCACAAATTCATCCATTACACACAGAACCAAATCAAAGACTTCAAATGAGGAGTCACATACTTTTTCATCTACCTACACACATGCGCACACACACACACACACACACACACACACCACAAACACACAGGTGTGTATGCTCACATGTGGATTTTAATTCCATATGGTCTTCTGGAAGCCTGGATGATTTGCTTGAACCCTACCTTAGAGAATCAGGTACTGTCACCTTCAAGGGATGATGTGTAAGGGTTTGATTTGCAGCTAATAGAAAAATCTATTTCTTTCAGTTTCACTTCTGTCACACAACAACTGTTGCATTCCCTACAGGAGATTCCTTCTCTTGTGCAATAACCACCAAGATGACAGATCTCAGGCGGCAATATGAGCTGCCTGGGTTGAGTGGTGCCTATTAGTTTTATGACCACTGGTTCAGAATGGCCTTGCAGTGTCCACAGCCCATCTTAATGAAGATGGGTAAGACAGCTGCCGATGAAATAAAATTTCTCCTCTTCCTTCCTTTCCATCTTAAAGTCAATCAAACTTTCATCCTCACAACAGAACAGCTGCTCAGGCAAACACTCAGCCCCAGTCAATCACCACAGACGGTCCACATGATTGTCTTGGGGAAGTGAGCTGGCAACCTGCTTTGCTGCAAAGATGATGCCAAATAGCAGAGAAAGAAGGAGGGAGTAGCTTTGCCCTCTTTCTCTGAGTAATAATGCAACAAAACTATATGGCATATTTAATGTGTTACAATAGAAATTAAAATTCTCTGGAAATTTAGAAAAATCATATATATGGAAACTACTCTTGTAATTACATCCCTACATATAGTAATAGCAATTCCTTTGTTAGAGCAAGGGCAAAAGGAAATTTCCTAGATAATATAGTCTAACTGTGTGGCCTCATTCTCAGCTAAGAACTAATGCTGTTCTTTATAATTTCTTTTCTGGCAAAGTCAATACTTCTCAAATTTTTATATTTCTGTGAAGGTCCAACTCCCAAATCCATTATTACTTGGTGGTAGATTGTTTGCAAATATGGTGAGATTTCCTCCCACCCTGAAAGCCCATCCTTCTGTGATATGACTTTGCTGCTCCTCCCACTAGGAGGTTGAATCTATTTCCCCACCCATTGACTCCGGCCTACCCCTGAGAACTGCTTTAATCAGGAAAACACAATGAAAATGCTGTTGTGAGACTTCCAAGCTATGGAAAGTTTTTACTGTTCTTGTTACCACTGTCTTAGAATACAGTCCTGAGACCACCACATGAGAAAGCCCAAGCAAGCCAAGATGAGGATAAGAGGTAATATGGAGCAGAGATAGCCCAGCCACCTAATATCCCCTAAGACTAAAGACCAGAAACAATAGCTGGAATGTGAGACAATCTTAGGCCATCAACTTCAGTCAACCGGCCAGATGAGTACAACCACATGAGGGACCCCATGTGACACCTTCAGAACTAAGCAGCTGGATCCAGCCTAAATGGCTAACCCACAGAATCATGAGCAAATAGCATGGTTGTTTTAAATACACTGTTTTAGAGTTATTTGTTTTGTAGCAATAGTTTATTGCACCATACTTCATGCAGGAGGCCTTCACCAATGGGTGGTACGCAGTATGCAATTAGAGAAATAAGTTCAAATCCTTTCTCCAGTACTTGCTAATTATTGACCTCAAGCAGATTACATAACCTTTGAGTCTTAGTGTCTACAAGGATAAAAGGCTGGAAGTTTAACCATTGAAGGAATCATATAAGATAACATATACAAGCACTCGAGCATAGGGCTTGGCACACAGGAGACACTTTTTCAATATTTGTCACTTCCCACCTCAATAAAATTATTTAGGTAAACAAAAGCTGCTAGATCTTTAAGGGCAAGAACTTCATTGATTTTTGAATCCTGTGTAATATGTAGCACAGAGTCTCACATATGGTTAATATTCAATGCATTCAGTTGAATCAATGCCCCAATATCCCCTAAGATATTCATGCTGCCATATTGACTGGGAATTCCCAAAGTGGTGATATGAACAGAATTGTGAGGAAACAGATTGCAGTAATCTTGATTATGTCCCTATATTTCCTGGATCCTTCATTTAATGTGTCCTTTAAAAGGAAAAAAATGCCAGTGATCCCCAAGTTCCCTTGCAAATCCTAAAACTAATTTATTATAATCACAACAGTGGTTAACATTTACTGAACTGAACACTTACTTATGTGTCAGATTCTGTACTACGTTCTTAGTGTATATAGAAATTTTTAATCACAACAATCTGGTAATACAGATTTTATCATTGCCAGTTTTAGATCAGGAAGCTCAAGTCTAGGGCAGGAGTCAGCAAACTCCACCTGCCTGTTTTTGTAAATAAAGTTTTACTGTGACACAGCCATTCTCATCTATATGCATATTATCTATGGCTGCTTTCACACTACCATGGAAGAGCTGAGTAGTTGTGGGGAGGCAGAGGATATATGGGCCACAAAGCTGAAAATATTTACTATCTTGCCCATTAGAGGAAGAGTTTGCTGATCCCTGGTCTAGAGTAATCTGCTGAGAAAGTGGCCTGTCACAGACAGGTGTGTGGAGCTAGAATGCCTGAGTTCTTTCCACTAAGCTATGCTGGCTTTTTATTGTCTCTACCACTTTATCATTCACTCATCACACCTGATCTTTCAAATAGCAGCTCCCAGGCAAGGATGTGCTGAGGGAAAATATTCAAGACCTCTGCAAAAGCAGCTGAGGAAATGTCAACCGTGGTCTCTGTGTATGCATCTAGTTAAGAATATGTGCTCATCTGGCCTCCTGTAGCTAGAGGCCATGGAGCTACACTCAGCACTAATTGAAAAATAAGAAATGAAAAGATTTGCTTTCAACACAAACTTGAATACTGGAATTACATCTTTATTATCTGAAGTGGGAGCTTGTGACTTGTCAACCTCCACCTGTTCTGGCATCAGGAAGAAATACCACAGAAATTAGCCTCTGGCTGGTCATCTCATTATAGGCCAGTTATAGCCCATTTTTAGAAAACCTGATGGATAAAAAATCCACCTGCTAATATAAATGCATCTGAGGTTTGTTATGCATAATACAAAATTATCCAGTGCTTCAGAAATAAAGAATTCAGCACTGAGAAACATGGAGATTAAGCAAAAGTAGAATTAGTTCAGAATGCACAGAAAAGTAGAGAAACATCTCTGAACTAATAAAGTACATTGATTGAGAAATGTAATTGGACTTACAAGGGAAAGTGATAATTAAATGGCCATCTTTTCAGAAACAAGCCTCTCCTACAAACGGGCACAAGAGAGAACATGGAATAGTACTTTGACAGTTGTGAAGCACTATATAAGTGAGAGGGTTATATTTATTCTTATCTTTAACACTGTTTAGATCCTGATCATAGTGTTTTGAAATGACCCTTTCCCTTACTCCTCAAGGTGTTGGTTTGCTATGCAGTCACACTTGAGCCAATGCTAATCCCACTTAGAAATGGTCCTCCTACACATCTTCATCTTTCTGGCCTCAATGCCATCATTCAATTTGAGCCCATGTTACTTTTACCTTTTATGATTATGACAATTTCCAAACTCAGCCTCTTGTCTTACCAATTCATTCTACATGGCACTGTCAGAATATTTTTTTTAGCATTTCAATTCATTAATCAAATATTGGATAGTTACCTATTTGTTGTACCCCCCAGCTATTGTGCTAGGAACAAAAACAAATGCGGTTTCTAGGGCTGCCAGATAAAATATATATGATACTCAGTTAAATATGAATTTAGACAACGAAAAACATTTCTTAGTATAAATATACCTCAAATATAACATAAAGACAAAAAAGTTGGTTATCTAGATATCATATTTAACTGGGTATCTTACATTTTTACTTGTTAAATCTTGTGACCCCATCTGATTCAAATGGGACTTTACAATATACTCAGGGAAATAAATATTAATCAAATAATCTCACAAGTAAATATAAAGTAGCAATTGTGTACAAAGGGGAGAATTCCTAAAGATTATGAGAACTTGCATTGAGGTAAATTTGAATTTCTCAAGGAAGTGAGGAGGGATTTCTAGAATAGGTGATACACTAAAGGTAGAAACCTCAATTCTAAGTGGATAACAGCCAGAGATAGAGGAAAGTAACTGCTTAAATAGGAGGTTCAAAGGCAAGTACATACAGGGACAGTAGCCATGACTGAGAGGAGCCCAGGGAGCTAGGATAGAAATAGTGGAAGGTCTGGTGGGTGATAAGGCTAAAAATGCCAGCAGTGGTGGTCCAGGCAGGGTCTCCCAGACCGCAGCAAACGCTTTTGTCTTTGTTGAAGGCCTGTGAAAAAAGAGGTTTTTTTTTTGTTTTTGTTTGCTTCTCTTTTTTTTCTTAAGTAAGGGAGTTACAAGACCAGATCTAGATTTTGAAAAGATACACACTCTCCTGTAAGAATTAAGCATCAACTTCTCAGTCTTGATCCTTTTCCTCTCTTGTAAATGGTGATAATGACAAAAAACAAAACAACAAAACAAACAAAACAAATAAAAATTACACACACACAAGATCACTGAAAGGAATAAATCAGATAATGCTCACAGTACTGGTTTGCACACTGTAAATGCCAAAGGTGCCAATTGCTACTAGAAGCATTTCTAAATATCCTCCATCAAACAGGCATAATTTCCTTTTCCAACTCTTCTCTCAATGTCCTTTTACATGCTCATCACTCAGCAAAGTAGGCTACTGATCCCTGAACAACCCTCTATTGTTTTTTTTTCCACAATATACTCTCTACCCCTTCTCCTGTGTGCTTATAAAAATCATTTTTCAAAACAGAATGGAAAATCTACCTCTCCTAAGGAGCACTTTTTAATGCCTATTATGTTATGACATTTCCCCTTCTATACTCCCACAGTAGTTTCTACCCATTCCATGATGTCTGACATACTATTCCATGTATTAAAATACTTTGTTTTTATCTATCAGCCCACTCACTAGATTCTTCTGTTGATGAATACCATCAAGCACCTTTTATAAAACAAGACTATGTTGGTCACGCAAAAGAACTCATTCATTATCCATAAAGAAGTCAGAACCAAGCGAGAGAAACAATCATCATCAACAAATAATAACAATTTAATACTATATGTTTAATAAAATGAGGTCTTCTACCAAAGCATGACCATCTTGTAGGGCTAAACTCTACTTATATTAACTATCTAGTACCTAGGACAGTGCCTAGAATTCAGTAGGAGTCTTAATGTATGTTTAATAATTTAATTATTCAATGAGAAGGCACTAAGGAGAAAAACATAGGAGTCTGAAAAATTCACTGTGCCAATAAGAGGTAGGGAAAACTTTGCCGATTAGACACTATGGAGTGAGCTATAAGGTAAAAAACGAGTAGAAGAGATTAACAGTCAATGGAGTAATATATTCTAAACCCAAGGAGTTTTATAAGACCTTTGTGAAAATTGAGGCTAAAGGCTAGGTAGAAGCCATATCTGAAGGGCAATATATGTCAATTATTCATCCATCCATTCATTCAGCAAATGTTTGTGGTAATTCACTCCTTGCTAGTCACTGTTGTAGGCTCTGGATATACAACCATGAACAAGGTAGATAAGGTCTTTGCTCTCAGAGCTTATATTCTAGCAGATAGATGGAAGCAGTACACACAAAAAAAGAACTTTCATGGAAGTATATGTGCTAAAAATAAAAGAAAACAAGGAGTTATGATGGACTGGTATTTGAAAGAAAAACATTTAGACTGAGACATTAAGGAAGGGCTCTTGAGGAGATGACACTGAAGTTGAAGCCTGATGTTACAATAAGAAGCAGTGGCCATGATGGCACTCTGGATGAAAATGAAAACATTCCAGGGAGAAGGAACTGATGGTATGAAGGCCTGATGGTGGGAATGAAATTGGCATGGTCAAGGAACACCACCACCATCAAGTAGAAGTCAGCCAAGGTCATCAAAGATCATGTTAGGAAATGGGATTGGAGACAAGTGGAGTCCAGATCATAAAGGGAAGGGGTTAGCTTTTATTCTAGGTACAGAGGGAGTGACATGATCTGATAAGGCTTTGTCCAGCAGGCCAAGAGGAGCCTATGGGAGACTGACATGATCAGACTGGTACTTGCTTTTTTTTTTAATAATAAACTTATTTTTTATTGGTGTTCAATTTGCTAACATACAGAATAACACCCAATGCTCATCCCGTCAAGTGCCCCCCTCTGTGCCCGTCACCCATTCACCCCCACCCCCCGCCCTCCTCCCCTTCCACCACCCCTAGTTCGTTTCCCAGAGTTAGGAGTCTTTATGTTCTGTCTCCCTTTCTGATATCCTACCCATTTCTTCTCCCTTCCCTTCTATTCCCTTTCACTATTATTGGTACTTCTGATGGATGGCTCCAGTGGTGAGGGGAGCATGGATGGGAAGGGCAATTGGAAGTTTAGGAAGATCTGTTAAGGAGGTTTGCAACTGTCCATGTGACATGGGTAGGGATTCTGTAGGAATGGAAAGGATAGATCTAAGCATTAGTTTAAGACATCTCTAACCACACTGTAAGCCTCTGAATATAGGATCCATGTTTCAATTGTTCACTGCAGAACACAGGTCAGGACCCTGCATTACTCACCATAAGTATTCAATAATTAAGGTGAGTCATGTTTTCCCTGTCTTAACTATTACTCAGTAAATACTGTCTTCTCTGCTATTCTCTTCTCCTTCTTCACATACTAGAAAGTCCAGGAATTCTACACAGGATACTAAATCATGCAAAGTAATGTAGTAGACAGAAGATGGATGTCAGTTTCTGCTCTGTCACTTAATACTTGAATGACTTTAGTCACTTATACTTCTTTAGTTTTAATTAAAACAGCTTAAAAATGGGATGAATAACAACCATACCACTTGTCCTCCTGCCACAGAGAGCTATGGCAAGGATCAAAAAAGATCACAAATTTTCTCTGCAATACTGTAAAGCATTCTACAGATACCAAGTAATTTTAGAGGGATGTGCCAAACATATATCAACCTCAGGGGAAACAGGCGGAAATTTTGAATAACTGATTTCAGGTGTAGTGTCCAATATTGAATGAACTGAAAACATTACCCTTTCCTACACAATATATAATTACCCCAGTTACACACTACATGTTTATTACATCATTATCAAGAAAATATTCTAGCTATCTAGAGGAATTAAAGATGACACAGTCACTGAACAAATTGTCCTGTCCCTCAGCATCATTCTCTTAAACCAAAGCACAACCTTTGGATACTTCCTTTTATGGACAGATTGTACATTTTTCTTTACATGACAAACCAACTTCAGTCAAGAACTCCTTGGGTAGTTAATGGTGTCTTGTGATGATCCTTAAAACTCTCCTCTCATTTTACTCTTGATTAAAAAGAAAGCAAGCATGGGATCTAAACCCTTGACTGATTTACACTTCAATTTAATTTCTCCCTTTCTCTTTCTTTTCACTAGATGAAACCTTCCATGTAATTAGGCTCAAAAGCTCTCATCAAATGGTTTGATTGAACTGCAGTGCACTGAATTTCCCATCAAGGCTGCTGGGGCAGAGAGAAAGTAGGGACCCTGTGAGGGTATGGCATGCCTAGGATGGAGTAGGAACCACATTCTGTGATGGTGATTAAGGCAAACGATGTGAGGGTTTGAAGTAACTTGGCTCTCCGCTACCTTCATGCTAATTTATTATACCACTTGTACCAGAGTCTATCATCATCTCCTTGTCCACAGCAAAAAAAGGTGGCCTGGAAAGCTTGAGTACGAACACTATGTGCAGCAGAAAGAAGACTAAGTCAAATCTGAACACATGTGTCATAGCCCTGACTTGCTCCTAACTTGAAAAATGTAATTTGGGAACAATTCAGAAACTCCTGGACTGTTAGTTTCTTTACGTGAAAAATAATTTGATGGAAAATGTCTCTAAAGATGCCTTTTAAGTTAAATATCTAAAAATTCCACAAATTTAAAACAGCTTTGGAGTCCAATGAGGGCCTTCCATCAGAATATTATTTTAGGGGCATTACCCCAGGGCCTGAGAAACTTAGTGTTCAGGTGGTAGATCTATTTCAAAATTACTATTATTAAGTTACCTTGTACAGGGAAATGAAAACATTACTATCTCAGCATGGTCTGAAAAAGTGTTCTTATATGATGGCTAGTCTAATAGGTCCTTAATAACTGACAGATGATGGGGGTAGCAGGGTATACATACAAAATGATATAATGGAAATCCTTAAAAATATGAATAATCTGAAAGAGAGGTATTGTCCATAGAGGTCCAAGGCTCTCACATTAAAGATATCCCCCTCTTCAATTATAACTGACATATTAACATGAGCCCCCGTGACACAATGCACTGATAAATAACATCAGAGCAGTAAGAAGCAGGTACTGAATCATCCCTACATCTCTAATGCACAGCAGGTTTAATTCCTGTCTGACTTTACATTCCAGGTCAAGAGCTAATTAGGTTGTTATCAAGGTCTTTATGCTACATTATATTTTTCGGGCTCACACATTCACCCACATGTACATATACACACACATACCCAAATTGAAAAACCACTGACGCTCTTGGAATATTTGTTTCATTAGTTTTACCCTTATAATTAATGAACTTCTGCCATATGTATAAAGGGCCAAAAATAAAATTAGATTCAAAGGTGACCTAATAAGACTGAAGAAGTGTTTTAGAAATCATTAGAATTTTGCCTGTCGGTGCTGATGGTAAGATGAATACCAAACTTGCAAAGACAAAAGTTGTCAGGCCACTTCAAGGTCCTTAATTGCAACCCTCTCATTTTGCAGGTAAGAGAACTAAAACCAGGAAGTATTGATGGTTTGCCTAACATTATAATTTAAGAAAGCCCACAGTAACCATTGAAAATGTGACCATTCTTTACCATCTGACTCTGAAACTTGTGTAAGTTTCAGAAAGCATAATTTCCTATAATATAATAGCACTTGTGAATAAGGGAAATGTTCTGATCAGTTGCTCTCAATACCAGGAAACAGGTTTTATTTGTATAGATCACTTGACCTAAAATTCCAATAGATACAAGGGTTTAACTGCTTAATAATAGCTGGAAGAACTTGAAATGAATGACCTAACCCTGAGTCTCTATTTCTTTCCCTGTTACATTCCTGATAATAATAGTGCCTACACTGAAGGATGGTTGGATTAAATGAGATAAGATAAAGCATTTAGTTTAATACTTGACTGTGATAGTATGACCTATAGAAATGAATATTTGGTCATTCAGATGACCAAAAAATTACACAAAAACTTTGTAAAAAGACAGGGTTTAGAGAGCCTTCAGGTTGAACACATGGAGATTGGGGAGAATGGTGCCTCTGGAGGAGGGCATAGAAACTCTGAGCCCTTTCCCATACACCAGAGCCTATGCAACCCTTCCACTTGGCTGTTCCTAAGTTCTATCCTCTTATAATAAATCAATAATCTAGTAAGTAGATGGGTTTCCTGAGTTCTGTGAGAGATGCTAGAAAATTAATTGAACTTAAAGAGAGGGTTTTGGGAACTCTTTGCTTTAGAGCCAATTGGTCAGAAGTACAGGTAACAACCTAGACTGGTGACTGGCATCTGACGTGGGGGTTGGGAGTGGCAGTGGCAGTCCTGTAGGACTGAACCCTTAACCTGTGGAATCTGGTGCTACCTCCAAGTAGACAGGTATCAGAATGGAGTTGAATTGGTATTTGAGCAATTAGTGTTAGGTGTTGTGTGGGAAGCCCCTGTGCAAAAAGACATGCTAGAATTAGGTGCAGGAACCTAATGACTGACACAAAGTGCATACTGTCAGCTGTTAAGTTTAGAAAATATTCACAGTCCTCATAATTAATCTTGGCTCTAGGTCTAACATAAAAGACCTTTTAAAAAGAGCCATATACTGCATTTGAAAAGACTACTTTGAGATTTTTTTCCCCATGATCCTAGGCAATAATGCATGAATATTTAAATATTAAGTGCACAGATTCAGATGCAAACTGCTTAGATACCCAACCTGGTTCTACCATGTGTTACCTTATGATCTGACCTTATGACTCGAATATTCGATGCTTTAGTGTCTGTGTCTTTCAGATGTGAAAACAACTATATCTACCTCACTGGAGAACTAAACGAGCTAAGAGCTTTAGAAAAGTGTCAGGAATGCTGAAAGAACACACACAAAAGTGAAATATTGCTGTTATAATTATTAAGAGTAAGGTAGATACTATTATCATTCTTGTGAAAGCACAGAAGTCTCCTCTCGTGGGTTTATTTTACCTAAGAAGATTGAATTGACATAAGTAAACACATAATCCCCCATCCAATTATGCAGAGATAGTGGCTCATGGAAAGACATATACAATAATTGGTTTAAGGAAAAAGATATACAACAAAACCTTGACTATCTGAACCACAGGACCCTCTCTTTACCTAAATCATTCTGTTAGCCAAATTTCTAGCTCAGGTTTAACCCTTTAACCATCCTTTCAAACTTTTAAATAATCAATGCTGCTAACATTGACCCCAAGAATGGAACTGGAGGGTATTATGCTGCGTGAAATGAGTCAATCGGAGAAGGACAAAAATTATATGGTCTCATTCATTTGGAGAATATAAAAAATAGTGAAAGGGAATAAAGTGGAAAGGAGAAAACATAAGTGGGAAATATCAGAAAGGGAGACAGAACATGAAAGACTCCTAACTCTGGGAAACGAACTAGGGGTGGTGGAAGGGGAGGTGGGCGGGGGGTGGGGGTGACTGGGTGGCGGGCACTGAGGTGGGCACTTGACGGGATGAGCACTGGGTGTTATTCTGTATGTTGACAAATTGAACACCAATAAAAAATAAATTTATTTTTTTTAAAAAAAGAATCCAAGTAGGTCTTGCTTTATTTACCTGTGATCTAGTTTTTCATAAGGGCCTTTAGACTTTCATTAAAACTGAAGATTCAAAGAAAGTGGAGTTACCCTATTAGTGGTCACTTAAAAGAAGCCCCAAAGCCTTTGCCGCCTAACACTATTTGCTCATGATATGCCTGGGATTTGAGACCAGGAATTAAATGGACTGTGGAGACACATTAAAACATTTTAACCAGAGTGATGGCCTTTTATCTAGAGCCACTGAGGCAAGGCCAAACCAGGGAAACTAGTTCTCTTTCTAGTTATCGGCCCTAATCTGAAATTAAGTGTCTGTCCAAATCCATGTCCCTGAAGATGTGGTCACACCTATGCACTTCTACAAGTCTCGCCTGTTCTTCCTAAAGAGATCTCTGTGCAGCAATTTCAAATTCTAAAAATGTGCTCATTCAGTTTGGGTGTTGGAGGGAATTATTTCTTCTTTCTTATTTGAGTCTCTGCAGACAGCCTGGCCCTGCCTATGTCCTTCCTCTTCCCTTCTATGACAACATCAAATGACAAAGGGGCAACACAAATAAATGTTAAATAAAACACCCAGCACTGGTTCAGTTTAATGCTGTGCTCTACCAACCTGCTCTACTGCCTAGCAACTGAGGTGGCTCACCCCAAACTTCATTTTCATTTTAATATGCCACACAGAAAAGCAGCCTAAATATATACCCCAGCTCTGAAACATATAATCTGTAGACTACAGGAACAGGCGGATCATTTCCATTAGTTTCTTATGTAGCAAAAACCACAATTTGCACCCAAAGCATGTAATTATATTCAAATTCTGAAAGACTGTCTCAGAAAGAGTTGAAATTCATAGTTTGGGGGAAAGTCACTCAAGAGTATACACAGTTATATTCTAATGTGTGGGGGGGTGACGGAAATATTTCAAAACAGTAAAAAAGGGAGGGTGAGAACAGTAGCTCAGAAAATATGGCTTGCTGGTTTCTAGGAACTTTATGTTCATATAGCCACTCAATAGCTGGCAAGCAAGAGGTGAGGACTGGGTCAGGGGACATGTCTTTGAACAATAACTCAGTTGTGGCTTCCAGATGGGAAACAGACAGATGAGTACATAGGTCATTTCCCTCTGCTTTCTGATGAAACCCAACTGGTACAGGCAATGTCCCCTTACACAGGAACCTAAATCTGAGAACTTTCCCACACTGGAGTCTCCCATACAGAGAAAGCCTTCCAACCACCCCAAGAAAGCCTGCCTCTTAGCACAAAGCCAAACACCTATTAGAAAAATGCACAAGAAAAATAATTTTTATGGAAGCCCAGAGAAGTCCTATGCCAGCAGAATCCAATCTTGCAGGACTTAGTCTGGTTAAAGAGAGATCAGTCTCCAGAAGGAGAGATGGGACACAAGGCTGCAATTTGAGAAAGGCTCTTGAAGGAGTGAGAAGTTGGCCCTTCAGCAGCGGAGTGAGAAAATGGATGGTGGAGTTGGAGTCATATTACCCAATTCTCAACTGACTCTGGTACTGATGGGATGCCTATTGCTAAGTCCTCACTTTGCCCATGTGGAATATAAGAAGGTCAGATAATCTCTAAGTTCTCTGTAGCCTTGAGGTTCAGTAACCCTGTTAGTGCGCTTCTGGGAAATACATGACTTCCCCTGCCCTTCGCCTCTTCTATAAACGACTATTCCTATTCTCCTAGTAAACAAGGACCAGTCATAGGGCACCTCACTCAATCATTTACTCATTCACTCAAAAAAACCTGTGTCAGTGTGAGTGTTTCATCTGCATTCTCCTTCTAATTAATATCTCCTTGGGTCAGAATGGGTTCAGGCAGATTGACAAACATTCAAATACTTATTATCAATTGGACACTCCTGTAGACGCTTTGGAAAGGTGTACCACCCATATTAATCAGAACATCTCAGTAACCTGTACACCCTATTTCTGACAAAAGAGTTCGCTGTGCTTGTTTCCTGTTTCTTGAGATAACACACTGTGTGGTATAGCAGAAAGGCCAAGAACCTTGTGCATAGAACTGAGTTTGAATTCTGGCTTTACCACCGTATTACTTTGGTCGAAGCACATAAGCTCTCTGAGTCTCGTTGATCTTATGTATGAAATGGTGGTAACATTATTAGTATCAAAGGATTATGGGGATTAAATGAAATCATATATGTAAAGCACTGGAGGAGTACTGGCACACAGTAGGTGTGGGCAGTGTGAAAGTATATGATCCAAGCAAGTCTCTCAAAACTCTAACAGAAGTAGACATAAACCACTTGCTCTTTATAAACCCACAGATGCTATCCTGCCCTCTGCTCTGATATAGCTAAACACAGCAGAACATTTTAAACATAACACAGAATTCCTTTCTAGTACAGATAAGATGTGTTTAAACGAGAGCTGTGTTCTTCCCATCTCAACATGACTCTGTGGCGAAGTTGGACGGAGGGCTTTATAACATCACAGTGTGCCACTCTTGTACATTATCCTACTTCTGCTGGAGGGGAAAAGAGAAAACCTCGTTGTGGCTTTGGCATGTGTTATTAGTCAAGAAAACAAACTTGTAAAATACCAGCGGACCTGTGGAACTCAGACCAGTGTCAGATACATAGTGATATGTTTAAAGACATACAGATTGGAGAAGCATGCAGTCCTTGTGCCGAGAATCATTTGGAGAGATTGTCTCACTCGACCCACTCACTGTATAAATGAGGAAGAAATGAAAAAGCCAATTTTCCCCCAATGACAGCATTAAGGCACATACACTCTACAATGCACACAGAAAGCTACTGGTAAAAGAAAGAGGATAGGCTAGTAGATGAAGATATTCCATAGTGTGCCTAAATGTTAAAAGATGAATACGGTTTAAAAACATAATGTCATATCCAAAGTCACAGAGTCTCGGAGGGAGACAAAAGGGAGGAAACTAGGAGTGACATCTATAGCCCAGCGGAAGTTTCTTTCCATAATAATTCTGTTTTAAATTTGGGCTCTGCAAGTCAACCCTAAGTGCACCAGCACCTCCCATACTCCTACCTCCTCTAAAACTTTGAGTCCTGGTGAGTAGAAGCACCAGAAATGACATTAAAAGAAATTCTCTATTTCTAGATCTAAAAATAGCAGTCCTGGAAAGACCTGTCTTTTTCCTAGTATAAACCAGATTAAAAATTCAAGTTTTCAATGGATGCTGAGCATCATATAGGAATGTTTAAATTCAGCAGACGTCTTCTAGAAACATGATCCAATTATGTATTTCTAAAACGATCTCAGAATATTTCTTAGGGGACTCTTCCCTTTTATTCACTAAATCACTCAGCTTCTAAACAGTTTGCTATTTGTCATTTTGGGCTAAATTTGGCCTGGCATGTTTTTTTTTCCATGTTATCAAAAAGCACAAGCTGACCACATATGCTATTTTCTTTTAGTGCCGTAAACAAGGAAATACATATTAAAATTGTCTCCCCTTGGAGGCAGAAAGTGTTGCTGCAGATAAGAAAATGAAGAGAAGCAGGAGATGCATGCTCTTTAACCTCAAACTACCAACCAGCAGCTGTTCAACACTGAAGCTCGATTTTGTACCAGGAACTGAAAGAGCATTAGCATTAAAATAGTTCTCATAGAATATTTAACGTGTACTCAGTAGCTTGCAATGTACGAAGCACAACTTGTTTAATTTCCACATAATTTTGTGACATCTGTGTGATATTATTATTGCTATTCTCAGTTTAGAGATGAAGAAACTGAGTCAGAGTCAAACTTCATGACTTATCCGAGATCACAAAGTTCCTAAGTGACAGAAAAAAGACCGAGAACTAGTTCTTCCAATTCTAAATCTTGCAGTTGATTGTTTCCACGCCCACCTACCACCACACTGCCCGTGTCCATTATCATCACCTGTCATCCTCATTAGCATGCATTCTCTCAAAAGTCACTTTTCAAAAGTATCTGAATACAGAAATAAAAACAAAAATGGAAAAAAAAAAACACTCAAAAACTCATTCCCCAAAGAGTTGAATATGTTGCCTGGGATTTACTGCAGCCAAGTTGCTTGATAATTGTAAAACATTCTATCACCCAAGCTTCATGACATGTCATGATATAGACAGATTACTTCATATATGTTTATTTTTTTACTTCATATTCATATTTATATTTTAAGATGAACTTTCACAAAATAAAAATCCAACAGAAAAATAATGAAATTGATATATTGTTAAAAGGATGTGTTTTTCACCTGCCAAAAAAGGAGATGTTGATATCGATTTTACCTGGTTTTATTTGTTTGTTTTTCTGAAAGGTGAGATGTGAAGGGAGTTGGTGTCTGTCTCAGGAAAATAAAATAATGGGAAAGTGCAGTTTATAAAGGAAGTCACTGGGTGGGCAAGAAGGTCTGGCCTGGAATGGCAGCATGTCTAAGGAGAGAGTGTCTTAGAGCATGGACATTAGAGTCTGTCTGCAAAGCACGTGGCTGTGGTCAAAGAGAACTAGTCCACATGTACACCAAGGTATAGACTGAGTCACACAAGATAAACTGATAGGAAAGCCAACATGAGCTTGAACTAAACCTACTGGTTTTGTTTTCTACAAATAAACAGACTTTTTTCCTCATGAGGCAGCTTATCAGTTTTGTAAATTATTACCACTGTCACTGAAGGTTTTATTTTTCCACTGTGAAAATTTGAGTTTAGCAGAGATTCACTGAACGGTATATTGTTACCTCTTTCCCAATGATTGTGTAATAGGGGAGGAGGAGGAGTGTGATGGGCTAAATTGTGTCCTGCCAAAATTCATATGTTTTAACTCTAAATCCCAGTACTTTAGAATGTGACTGCATTTAGAGAGAGTACCTTTCAAAAGGTAATTAAGTTAAATGAAACTTTTGGGTGAGCCTAAATCCAGTCTGACCAGTGTCTTCATATGAAGAGGATATTTGGACACACAAGGAACATGGGGGATGAACACAGAGCAAAGACCATGCACCAGCACAATGAGAAGGTGGCCACCTATTACTAAGGACAGAGGCCTCAGAAGAAATCAAATCTGCCAACAATATGACCTGGGACTTCTGGCCTCCAGAGCTGTGCAAAAATAAATTTCTGTTGTTTAAGCCACCTAGCCTGTGATTTTTTTAAAATTTGTTTTATTTTATTGTTATGGCAGTCCTAACAAACTAATAGAGGGAAGGAAGTAGGGCTAAGGTTTATCTTCAGATATTTGCCTCCCTCTCAGATCACCCAGGGTCTTAGCAAAATAAGCCTTCTGAGATCCACAAAATTTATTCACTAAAATGTAAAATGGAGTATGTTACTTCTAGATTCAAAATCAGATGATACGGGATCCCTGGGTGGCTCAGCGGTTTAGTGCCTGCCTTTGGCCCAGGGCGCAATCCTGGAGTTCTGGGATCGAGTCCCGTGTTGGAGACTGCTTCTCCCTCTGCCTGTGTCTCTGCCTCTCTCTCTCTCTCTGTGTGTATCATAAATAAATAAATAAATAAATAAATAAATAAATAAATAAATAAATAAATAAATAAAATCTTTAAAAAAAACCAGACGATAAAACAATAAAGTTCTTACTATGGAATTCTAGCCATCACCCAGCCTGGTGAAGGTTTTTATTTATTTCCTGAAAGCAATTGTTCCAATTATCTCACCTCCTGTCCCTATGATATAGCAGCCCTCATCTCCACCCCACACAATGATCTGCATTGAAAGTCCTGAAGAGATTTACAGTAGGATTTTATAAACTGCCTTTGGTAATCTTTCAAAAACAAGCAAATCTCCAGACCTACCACTTGCCAGCCAATTTTTTTGAGAAGAAAAACAATGCATCTAGAGGAGAGAAAGAAGGAGAAACCAATTTAATTAATTCATCACCAAGGCCAAAGACATATAAATCTTATAATTTTATCTGTCAACCAATACTATGAATTATTCAGCAAACTGAATCCCAAGAAGGAAGGGAGAGAGAATGTGGTTAGGAAGCAGCTGGCTGAGCAGAAGAAAGTGCTCAACAGATCAGAGTAAAACAAGCCTCATGGCTGGAAAAACTTAAGAGGTGACAATGAATGAGGAGCACAACTTCTTACAAGAAGGACTCCTGGCACAACCAGACCACCACCACTTCTGTTGAGATGATTCAAGTAGGACTTACGGTACCTCCCTACAAACACACATACCCTGGCTTCTAAGCATGAGACTTTCCTCTAAATATACTGTGGTGCATTACCATTTAAAATTGAGTTTTATGTCAGCTAAATTCCTAAAGAGTCAGGAAGGCCTTCTGTTTCATGGAGGATAAAATGTAAGGCACATACTAAATCTAGATTTTCAGAAAAGTCAGTTTTCTAAACTATTAAGTATGGAAAGCATAGTTTTAAGGCAGATGCTCATTGGCATTCTTAAAGATGGGAGAGGAGAAAAAACATACAAGCCTCCTTTATGAAACTAAAGGTTGGTAAATAAATGTGTTTTTATATTTGTATTTCCCATGCCACTAAACTACTTAGGAGCTTTAATAAGCATGATATTTAAGCATGGAAATAAAATTGAGGATAAAAAAATACTTATAGGGATATTCTGAAGGACACAAGAATGTAAATCTGCATTTTATAAAGAATATTTAGGGGATCCCTGGCTCAGTGGTTTAGCACCTTCTGCCCAGGGAGTGATCCTGGAGTCCTGGGATCGAGTCCCACATCGGGCTCCTCTTGTGTGGAGCCTGCTTCTCCTTCTGCCTGTGTCTTTGCCTCTCTCTCTCTCTCTCTCTCTCTCTCTGTGTGTGTGTCTCTCATGAATAAAATAAATAAAATCTTTAAAAAATAATATTTAAATTGTATATTAACTAATTTGCTTTAGTAGCTGGATCCTTACCCCATCCCCCAAATTAGAAGCACTTGTCTTTCATAGATGATCAAAATACTTCTGAAATTATCCCTGACTGAACACACCACAATGTCTCTTTTTTTTTTTTTTTTTTTTTTTTTTTACCACAATGTCTTGTGTAGATTTCTATCCTCAGCAAGGAGCATGCAGCCTGACACAGAGTAAATAAATGCTCAATAAACATTAGCTGACTGACTACTGATAGGTAAGAGCATGACAGAGAGCAGGGAGCCATGAGAGAAGGGACAACTTACTAAATCCCACTTGAGAAGAGAGAGTTGATTTTCTCCTGAGACATAATCCTACCCTGAGAGTATTTGGGGTGCCTCAGGCAGGGTGGTCTTTGTCTCCTGAACTCATAAAGGAGCACAGCCTTCTTTAGGCTGCTCTGGGATAAAGACTTTAGTCTAATCTATACATAACTGATTCTCCAAAGATAGGAATCAAGTATGGATAAAAGGCAGCTGTTCCGAGGATTTCTGTTTCTTCCTTCTGCCTTAGTGTAAACCCCACTACAGGGCAGGGTGGTCTGGACCGAGGGGTGACAACAACTGATTAACAGGACAACTCTGAAGACTTCTGGCTTCTCAGGAAATGAGCGAGGGGAATAAGGGTAACACAAACAAACATCCCCCCAAGTTGAAAGAAAGTTCTCAGATTCAAGGATCTAGTTTTCAGTTTATACCAGAATGAAGGGCATTTATTCCTTCACAGACAATAGAGACTGCTGCTTTTAACTCTGGAATAAGGTTGGCTGGAAGCTATTAGTAACAACATTAGTCTGCTGGTACCCTGCCTCCTACTGCCTCCATCCAAAAGATTTAAAAAACAAAACAAAACAAAGCAAAAAAACAATTGCTGTTAGTGAAGGCTTTGTCTGGGCTAGGAGAAAGCAAGTGTACTTCCAAGTATGAGTGAGAGGTGCATTAACAAAGCTCCAAGGGGTCTTCTACTTTTTTTCAGGACACAAAAGGTCACATTTTGGATGTGGGATTGGAGTCAGGGGTTGGGGCATCTTGTTGATGGCCGCTTCTCTTGTTTTCAAGCTCAAAAACATTAATTAAATATGCAAGGAGCCTACTTAATATAGATGCATTCTCTCTCCAAGTCCCAAATCAATGGGATGGGACTGCAGGACTGAAAGAGGATACTCAAGAGGTGAACTCATGAGCTTTTTTATCTTAGCCATACAGGACCCTGGGGGTCACTGCATTCCACAGCTCTCCTGGGTGTGGGCCTTTTCTGGGGTGTCTAGTCATTTAGTTACTGCTTTCTCCTTTTCAATCACACTGAATCTTATCAGATGCAGGTTAATGAGAAACCAGACTAGGAAACAGTCAAAAAGATTCAGAAGTTACTGAGCAACAGATCCTTGAAGAAATGAAGTCAGTAGAAAAGAGCTGTGTTTAATCTGTGCAAGGCTCAACCCCTTTAGCCCTTTTAGCTGAGAGAGAGAGAGAGAGAGAGAGAGAGGCAGAGAGAGATTGACAGATTTAGGAACCCCTGGGAAGTATTGCTCTGCAAATACCATCACTTAACTAGTAGCTGCTTTTAACTGTTTACATCCTGAACAGAAAGCATCAAGATTTTGCCAGCCTATAACCTCTAACTAATGCATAATATCCATCTCCCTGTTGATCATTTACACTAATTAGTGAAATTTAGCTAATTATCGCTGAGCCTTTCCATGTTTAATTATGGCTATTAGTAATCGTCTGTCTGGCTTCCTCCATTTCCCACTCCCCTTTTTTTCTTCCCCACTCTTTGCAGTCCCACCAGCACTCCGGGTCCCTCTCCACCTTAGGAGCTAACAGTTTCCATTTCAGTGAAATTGCTTTTGCTTTTTGGGTGGTTGTAGTTCTTTCCCTTTTTTTTTTTTTTTTTTTAAGAAAGCCTACTCCAGACCAACCCAGCAGGAGTCACAGAGAAAACAGCAACCAGATCAAAATCAAGCATTCACTCCTTCCCACCACCCCTCTCCACCAACCTTACAAGCTCTGAGCCGCTTGACAACTCCATCAAATAAAATTTAAAGAGAGAGCCAGAAAGAGCCAGAGTACGTGCTGGCATTTTCTCAATGTGCTTCCACTTAACACTACAGATAGTACAGAACAGAAGCACACGGCTAGGAGGCAGTGGGAAGAACTGACATTCGGAATGGGGTCTGCATGCTATAGGTCTTCAAAATACAAGCTAGGGCAGGGGACCTCTAGCGTGGTTCACTTGTACAGCTCCCTGGAGGGCTACTCCTGCCGTTGGGCTCTGTGATTCCTACTCTCCTCACCACCAGAGTAGAGTGAATAGTAAACAAATATTGAAGATCCCTTCTTTAGAACAGTTTACTACAGCAAACTCCCACCTTGGTGGCAGACATCGCCCTTTCAGAGGCAGCCTGCTCGGAATATATTTTTAAGAGTCATAGATCTCTTCCTTCAATAGCTATGCAAGAAGGGCTGTTCGGAGCCAAACACATCATACCTGTATTGTGTGAACAAGCCTACCAGTGTTACCTTTAATTGAAATAACATTTGTATAAATGGTGGGATTAAAGTTACTATAATTTACACTTGGCCTAATTATAAATGGACTTTGTCTTATCTATTTTATTACTTCCTACATAGTAGTTAGCAATCTTGCATAGGCAGTTTTCGAGACAGCTGGTCATTCGCTCAGACATGTGGACAAACAGAGAGCTGCCCAGATGAACAATAAAGGCTACTCTTTATTAATTACATATTCTGCCTTCTTACACTCAGCTACTCTCCTCTGTGACCTTTATCACTTTACATCAGTTCCATCAACTTCAGGCTGAGGACCTAAGGATCCCTGCTATCTACTTCCCGTGACTACCTCCAAAACAAGAAGGGTGAAAGCAAGGTGAATGGATATTCTCAAAGTGCAAAAACCTGGGACTTATCTGATAAATTGCTTTCCATCATGGGGAGGGGGTCGAAGGAGGTGGAAGGTTGCAAAGGGGAAAATGTGGTGTTTGTGAAGCTATGAGTACGAAAGCTAAGGAGGGGAGAAACCGTCAGAGAAACTGAGGGGCTGGGGCAGAAAACACTAGCCTTTATGGAGGAACTGAACATTTCCTTCTCTCATGCACATGCGATGCTTTTTTATCATTTTAAATTCAATTTTTTTTTTTATTATCTTCCCACCCTTGACATTACCTGAAAGGCGAGTGGGTTAAGGAATCGCTATGCCCCATTAAAAGGATAAAGAGCAGAGAGACCCACCGTGCCCTCCTCCTCGAAGGGAAACAGGGGAGCGATAGATAGAAATAGGCACTGAGTGATGCTTGCTGCCATGGAAATGGTGCTCGTGCTGAGAGTGAGACCCCGGCGAGGAAGAGGAGGAGGAGGAAGAAGCTACATTAGAGGAACTCCACACAGAGCTGACGATACATCCCCAGAAGAGGGACCAGATCCCAAGCGTCCAGGCCGGCCGGCGAGGAGGGCTCCGTCTCGCGCGGATTCTCAGGTGCATGGTCAACGCACTGGACCACTACAGATGGGCAGTTTGAATTCCAGCCAGTGAGGAATAATGAAGTTCATGATGCCCAAGGGCCCATCATAGCAGCAGGAACACTTGCCCGTATTTTGGAAAGAGGGAGGGAATAAGCGCTTTCAAGACAGATGATGAATCAGTTAAAAAAAAAAAAAAGAAAAAAGAAAAAGAAAGAAAAGAAAAGCCAGATAGAAGGCAAAAGCTCCTTTTATCCCGGGGCTGAAATTTAGAACACCAAAGTCCACCCAGGTACAGCAACCCTCCTAGGGAGCCCAGGAATGCCACACATGTCAGGGGAGGCCCGGCGCGGCTCCCTCCTGACCTCCAGGCGACTCAACTGCACACTCTGGGAAGCCACACAGAGGAAAGGTGGAAACGAAGGAAGAGGGGGAGGCAGCAGGAGACCCAAGTAGGCTCAGGTTAGTTTATCCCAACATCCAGGCAGTGTGAACATTTTTTTTTTTCTTTTCCACTTCCATGCGTTGCACTGCAGAACTGCCAGGCCAAAGGGGGCTGCAGGTGGGAGAGTTCTTGCGTGCTCCCCGAAGTCTCGGTGCAAGGGCGCGGAGGCTGTTAACCCTGCGCGTTCTGGAAGAGCGCCACGGAGCAACCGCCTGCGTCCTGGGTTTCCCAACTGGATGAAAAGCAGCAGCGGCAGCAGCAGCAGCAGCGGGAGCAGCAGCGGGAGCAGCAGCAGCAGCAGCGCGAGGCAGAGAACAAGAAGGACCGGAGGGGAAGAGGCAAGGAGGGGGAAGCCAGCGCGGAGCAGCCACCCAAACCAGCGTGGCCCCGGGCGGAGAGAGGTGGGTGGGCGAACGCGGAGCGCGCCAGAGGAGGTGCCCGGCAGGCGGCAGGAGTGGCGGAGAGGCGGGCAGGCGGGCGCCTGCAAAGTGCGCGCAACTGGGAGGCACAGGTGAAGTGAAGCGAGGACTTGGGGAGCCAAATTCACAAATGGGCAAGTCATATGCAAATAGCGCACTCCCGAGAGCAAATCAGTGCAGCCCGAGCGCTCTGCCGAGGGACTGGCTGGCTCGAGAGGGAGGAGGGGCCCGAGCGACCCGGAATCCCGGCCCTCCCCATTCAAGTACACGCTCGCCGGTCTACACCCGCGCGAGCCTCCCGCGCACACCGCCGCCCTCCCCGAAGAGTGAGCGCGTGTGTGCGCGCGCGGATGAGTGAGACCCACGGGCCGACAGACGGACGCTGTGCCTTCCTTCTTCTTCTTCTTCTTTTTTTTTTTTTTAAATCACTCTTTCTTTCCCTTTTCTCCCAGGCGCATTAAGCCAAATTTGGATGATTAAGGCACCTTTTGCAATTTGGGGAGAAAAAAATGCAGGCGGTGGCTAAGGCTGAAGTAACCTCAGATAGAAATAAAAATAAACCCCGTTGAGTCAGCAGGAGCGCTGGTGCCGCCCGCACGCTCCCGCCCGCCCGGGGGTCTGCGCTGCGCCGCCCCTCGCCCCGCCCCCGCCCGGAGGGGGGACCCTGGAAACCCACGTCCTGCCTCTTGGACAGTGCACGGGAGGGGTGGCCTGGGGACCCCCGCAGGCGAGGGGTTTGGTGGCTGGGGGCCCTTGGCCCGAGTGGCTCCCGCCCCCGTGGCGGACAGGATGCTCCCGGACACTCAGGACAGCCAGGTTAGCGCCCGCGCCGCCCGCCCCGCTCAAGGAACTTCAGAGGGGGCGACAGGGGGGCGACCGCCGCGTCTGCCCACGGAAGAGGAGGGGCTGGCCTGCCCCTGACCGCCCGGGGGGCGCTGCCCCCTCCCCACCCACCGTGGGTGAAGCCTCCGGGCCTCCGGGGCGTTGGGCACCAGAAAGCGAGGCTTTTCCATCCAGGCTGAACCCGCAGGGGACAGCGGGAGTGACAGGAAGAGGGTTGGCGCGCCTGTCCTGGCCATCTGTGCCTCCGGGAGGAAGCTGACCCAGGGCTCTGCCCGGGAACAGTGACATTCTGGAGGATGCGGCCTCCACCCCTGCCTCCCCCGTTCCCTGCACTCGGCAGGAGGAGAGCTGGAGGCCTAAACCCAAAGGACAGCCCTCCTAACCCTGGGGGAGGGGGGCAAGGGGCTCTTGCTAGCTTTCATTTCCTCCTTCATATTCACCTTGGTTAAAAAGAGCACATTACATTTAGGGGGAGGCAGAGGGAATAGTACTGGATGGTTAAGTCATATGATATATCATATGATATATGATATATCAACTATATGATACTTGCCGGCTAAATCATGTATCTATCATATATAATCATATAGATATCACAGAATATAATCCTATATATGTGAAAGTGTATATATCTGTCTCTAGATATCATCTCTCTCTCTATATATATATGTATATAGTATTTAGGTGGCATTTGTCTTTTAAAAAAGAGCTTACAGCACCTTTTATACTCCTGATCTCAATGAACATTTCAAACTCACTGAGAAACAAACAAACAAACAAAAAGAACAACAACAACAACAACAAAAAAAAACACAAACAAACAGGGATTAGACAGTCCTATTCATCCTTGGGACACCCCTGAGGAGATACTGAGGAAGTTAGGGTTTCTAACAGATAAACATAACAAACCTATGAATGATTTGTCTTCAAGGTCAAATATCAAGTCCATTTTAGCATTTATGGTGGTGATTTGGTATACCGGTTCTGAAATCAGTATTCTAAAGGTCCACATTGCCTCCATGGTAAATGGTGTACAGTCATCCCAACTAGTCTGGCTCTTAGTTGTAAGGGTGATCTGGGATCCAAACCTCCAAAGGAGGTCTCCTTCTTTCAAAGTCTTTCATGCCCTTGGGTGGTGGCCTTAAACTAGCAACATGTACCCAGGAGCAGCACAGCAAGCAAGAGGGATGGTTCACGGCAACTCAGTTTGAACCTTGGTTCCCTCCTTTGTAAAATGTGGATGACACCTTTCCCTCATGAGCTTCCTGAGTATTTTAAATGAGATAATGTATACAAAACATCTGGCATAGCACTTGACAAAGAATGGCCACACTCTGTTCAGTAGAAAAATAAGCTGAAACCCCAAGGACGTTAAGTATGATGTGATTAGGGCCATAGGTTATTAGTAGAAAGATTAGGAAAAAAGAAAAGAAACCAAAGACACCTTCCTACTCTAAGTACCTTCCCTAAAGTCCATGATAATTCCCTTTCAATCCAACCGGCTCCTTAGTTTAGTCCTCCAGATGGATTCTCACTGCCCTTTGGATTTATTCTAACTCTGTGTCATGGCCTTCAGTCGACCTAGATGACCTGGCCTGGTTCTCTAGCTCTGCCTTTTCCCCTCATTCACTATTCTCCAGGCTCCCAGGACCTCCTTCTGCTCTATGTGTCAAGTTCTTTCCCAGGCTGAAGCCTTCATACTTGCTGTTCCCTCTTGTAAGGAAGACTTTTTCCCAAGATTTTTATGTGACCAGATGTCATTTCATGTCACCTTCCCAGATGTCCTCTCTGGCCCTCATCTAAAGTTAGCTGAAAGGCACTTTATCTACCATTTCCTTGTTCTATACTTTTTTTTTTTTTTTCATATTTTAGCTCCTTAACTAAGATTTTAAGTTCCCTGAAAGCTGAGCCTTTGTCTTTTTCTCTCTCTATCCTCAGCGTGTAGAAGTGTAGGTAGCACAGAGTAGGATCTCTGTAAATATTTGCTGAATAAATCAACCCAAATAATCAGTTGCCAGTCTCATATTCACATGTTCATATAACCATTAGATTCACTGATGTGTTTATTTGGCTTCAGTGACATTGATCCTCAGGGACATATATTTCCAGAGTTGATGAGTTGACCACCTATCCACTTAATGGTTTTCTTCTTTTCTAAATTGGCACTGAATGTTGGAGATTCTGTTTTTGACTTCGTCCCAAGGAAGCATGAGAAGCTTAGATAGACCTTTCAATTAATTCTCTGCTAGGCAACAAAGTGAAAATAAATCCCTAATATTGTACGAAATCTGGAAATGCTGCTGGTGTCACAGCTGGAACTATTCATTTTACTTGTCATACTTATAATTTATTTATTTACTTTTTTGCAAAATGTCAAAAGAACTAGCTGTGGATTCTGGTAAGGCTGATTACATTTGGGGACCCAGTTAAATACTGAGAAGACTCATCAGAGGATAAACTCAAGACTGGTTTGTTTTTCTTCCGCTAATTTAAAGAGATAATGCACAATTATCCTGATAAAATGCATGTTCTTCTCCAATTTAATATACTGTTGATTTTTTTCATTTTTTAATTTCTCTAGTCCACATATTTCTCTGAGACTACTCTTCTTATTCTCATTCTTCTCAAGCCTGCTAGAGTTTACCTTAGGCTGACATAGTAAATATATGTACTTTAAAAAGATTTTTAGCTCCACTGATACCTTCTAAACACTGCCTGAAGCTAGAGCCCTGCTGAAGAATTTGTCCCCATCTGTATACTATCACTGAAAGCTCCCCTCTCTCTTCCTGAACTGTCTTCTCTAGTGAGCCCCTAGAATGAGCACATGCAGCCCAAGATGAAGATAAGTCTACTTATAAGTATAAAAGAGAAAGGGATTTAAAAATGTTACGCTCACCATGACTTAAAGTTAAAAAGTACAAATAATTTCACGGGAACAGTCACACTTAGCTCTACTTGGACAAACCCCCACAGAATCCTAAACAGACTTTTGGGAACTTTAGGTTTCTGAATGGAATGTAGTTTTTAAAATATTAACAAAACAAACAACAACAAAACAGCCTGTAGCTGGATTTGCTTGGTTAATAGCTGGGGTTCTCTATTTCAGACTTTATAATTTGCCATTACAGATTTCCTAGCCCTGTTCCAATCTCCCTGAGTCTTCCCACCTTCCAGGAGATGGTCCCAAAACCATGGTGTGAGAATCCTTACCCAGCTCACCTGCTTTGTCTTGCTTTGGTCTCTATCCCAGCAATAAAGCAGTGAGGGAATCTTTTGGTTTCTAAAATAGGCTTTGTGATAGTACTTAATCGTGCCAGGTGCCAGGAATCTAATGTGAAATTGCCCTGTTGGTCTCACAATACATTTTGTCTCTGCACATGTCCCTTCTCACTTATATAGACTCTGACTTTCCACTTCACTGCCAGCAGGAGACACCTGTCAAGTTGTTTGTTGCAGGCACATCTCATATGACTGCACAGACACAGACAGTACCAGAGCAGTCTGTGTCTGTGTGAACCCTAAGCTCTCAGGTGAGGGCCTTCTTTTTCCAAATATGAAGAGTAGGAATCTTTAAGTTCTCACTGTTCACAAAAGGTAAGTTTAGGAGGAGGAAAACCAAAACCAAAACCGAAAACAAACAACAACTAACTCTCGTAATGTGAAGTGAAATGAAATTTCTGAAAAATACAGGTAGCTGTTAACATAGCTAACAGTTGACCTTTGTTTTATTATATGTCAGTAAATTTATTTATAGCCTGTAATTCATCCCTCTGCTCATTTAAGAAAATGATCTTGCAAAAGCAGATTTTGGTTTTATTTTCCATCTAGGGCTATGAAAGATAAGCTTTATTCTTCTAAGTATCACTTCTAGATGTATTTGACTTACACACACACAAAAAAAAAGACAATGACATTCTTTACGTAATTTTAGTTTAGAGAACGTATATATTACTCCTCTTCCTTTAACTTTGCATTATAAACATCCATACTTATTCTCTTGTCCTCCTTGTGGCTGAAATGGGGATATCAGGAGTTTGGATGTTAAAAAATTTCCTTAGGAAACTTCCCAAATTTCTTGAGTTTGATCAATCTACATTAGAATTTCACACATTTCTTCAAGGATAAGAAAATATGAAATACTCCTATGTAAATTTTAGCTGTCTTCCTTTGGAATCCAAGTGAAACAATTTTATCATTGAAGCAAATCTTCCTTATATGCAAGGACAGAATTCAATTAGTTACTTGTAGAGATTTGGGCTTTGGGCATTTAAAACCGTTAGTCTTCACTAAGCTTACATTGGACATCAGAAATCTAAATTTCACATTCTCAGCATCATGTAAATCTTTATCCAGTTTTAAGAACTCAAACAAAATGAATTATTGTCATATAATAACAGAATTAATATCATTTGCATGTTTATAAGATAATTACCAAATTAACGATTTAGAGGGCACTTTAAAAGTGCATACAAATTTAGATTTGGAGCCCTGGTGCTCAAAACTTCCTAGGCTGAAATCCTGATTCTGCTTTTTTAGCTGCTTGTGAAAATGCTGACAAGTGCCTTAGCCTCTTTGTACCTCAGCTTTTCTATCTGTAAACTAGGAATAATCATACTATTTTAAAAGTTTGCTGTGAGAATTCAGAAATTAATATATCTAAAGTGTGTATAAAACAGAGCCTAGCACATAAATCAATAATCAATAAGTGTGAAAAGATATCTTTCTCTTCAAATGAGTTCTTTAAAGTTATCCCTGAAGGTAGTTTTCTTATTGATGCAAATCTCAAGTGGAGTGAATAAACAAAAAGCTCCCCTGCAATTCCAAAATGTAGAATGGAAAGTCCCTCCCATGTGTTGCTTGACTCACTGGGTTCTCTTTGCCCATATTTCACAGAATGAGGAGCAGCTTAGTCATGCCTTTTCTCACAAATATCCTTTGAGCCAACTCCAAAACAATAAAGCTCACCATGGTTCCAGAGCCAGCTAATATGAGCTACTGAGACCCAGAATTGTTTTATAAGTAATAATTTTCCAGTATAGGGTTGAACCTACACAATCTCAGTCTGCTTTGGGATCGGAAGGTCTCTCTGGCTACTTCTCTTTCTTATTTCTTTAATTTCTTACCTTTTCCCTCTTTAAATTTTTTTTTTAATTTTTTTTTTATTTTTATGATAGTCACAGAGAGAGAGAGAGGCAGAGACACAGGCAGAGGGAGAAGCAGGCTCCATGCACCGGGAGCCCGATGTGGGACTCGATCCCAGGTCTCCAGGATCGCGCCCTGGGCCAAAGGCAGGCGCCAAACCGTTGCGCCACCCAGGGATCCCCCCTTTTCCCTCTTTAATAAACAATAAGTTCTAATTATTTAGCCTCCTTCCTAAAAGATATCTCCTCTAAATCTTTTAATAATTTCCATTGGATTTATTTGGTATTTTATTATTACTCAGTAAATGTTTTATTTCAAGTTATTGTGAATGTATCTCTAAACTAGGTTCTACTCAGTATAGAAACAATTACTTTGGTGCATCAATTCATCTACTTCATGAACATTAAATTTATGCTAACTATGGGTAAGGCACCAGGTGATGTCCTGGGGACTTAGAGAAGATTTAAGGCCTTAAGCAGTATATAATTTAGCAGAAAAAAAAAACAAAAACAAAGAAAATAAACCATAAACTCTATTCATATCTACAACTTCCAAAATACAACATGATACACGCTAGAATAAAGGCATAAATGAAGTATATAAAAGAATAGGTAATTGAATTAATCCAGTGTAGGGATAGCAGGTACTATCAGGACTATCAGGAGAGGTTCATAGACAAGATGACATATGAACTGAGTGTCAAAGGACTAAAGTTCAAATATTGTCTGCTACTTATTGGCCATGTGACCCTGAGCAAGTTATTTTATACTCATTGAGTATCTTCCCTCTATAGCATAATTATGAATATCCCCACCTCACTGGATTGTTTTGATGGTTAAAAAAGAAAATATATCTTAAAATAACATTGTAAATATTCAGGTTAACCATTACTATGAACTTCAGTGATTTCAAATAGGTAGAGATACAGGAATGTAAATTATGGAGATTATCAATGTGAGATGGAATTATGTACAAAGGGCTTCCTAGAGGAGGTAAACTCTAAGTTTAGCTTTCATTTGTCACTTACATTGGTAAAGCCTGAAAATCTCAGAAAGGTGTCAACTTTTAACTCAAAAAAAAAAAAAAAAACAAAACAATACAAAACAGGAACTTCATGGGATAATAACAGGCAACTAAAGCATAAGGAAGGAAAGGAAGAGTAATGGAAAGCGAGAGGAAGACAACAAAGAAGGAAAAAGCAAAGGGAGGGAAGGAGAAGGGAAACCCACATGTTGGGAGAGCTACATTCTCTCTCTAATGACAGGGTTGCCATATTCTCTAATGACATACGTTGCCAGATGTTAAATAAACACCATATAAATAAAAAGTTAAACTGTAGCATAACCAGTTTTCCTTTGTTCAGTTTCTTCTATGCAATTAGTTTTTAGATGCTAAAATATCCATTGGATCTGATTTATAAGATTGCGGTTAATTCTGGGAACATCATAGTTCAAACATTCACCTCATTCAAGTGCCTATCTCACTAACAATTTGATGAAGGGTGAATCTTTCAAGATAGGGGTATAGAGATCTAAAGCAATTGGCCATTTTACTCTTGATACTCAGTAGTCTTAAATTCACTTAGAGAAATCCCTAAGAGGAATGAGATGCATGTTCTCTGAAAAGAGGTACAAAGTATTATTTAAACAGCTCCAAAAATATTTACAAGATGTGTAATAAGGTCATTTCTCAGTGATACTGAGAATTTAGCATTTTCTAAAACTAACATTGAGAACAGGGGGGTACCATGATGTAAGTTTATGTCATAGTAGGAGGAAGAGACTGTTCTTGCAATAGATAAAACAACATTAAGATAACGATATATCAGCATTGATGATATCTACTCTTCAAAATCTACCGTTTCCAATCTGGACAGGCATTAGTAGCTGTTCTTTCCTATCTTCTGTTAACATTTGTCACGTTCTGTTATTATCAGTTAGGTTTATATTTGGGCTCCCTACATGATTTAGAGAGGAATCATACAGGGAGCAGGTCCTGCTCCTAGGCTCAGACAACTTAATTTGTGGGGGCAGGCAGCTAATTTTCAAGTCTCTGATCCATTCTTTACTAGCTGTATGACCTTGGGCAAGTTACCTGGCCTCTAAAAATTTACTATTTTTTCATCAGTAAAAAGGGAGATCACAGTACTGCTTATCTCCAACTTAGCACAGTACCAGGGCAATAAGAGACATTCTGTGGGTATGTGTGGGATAGCATTGAGATGCATTTCATTACTACAGGTGAGAACATTTTTTCTGTATATAAAACAAAACAAAACACTCCAAATATGGAAGCATGTCATTATGAGGAAGAACTTTTCAATACTTAGAGCCATCACAAAATTGGAAGGGATGCCTCATGAGGCAGTGGGCTCTCCATCACAGGAAATGTTCAAACAACAGATGTCTTTTTAGGGACACTGAAGTTGTTGTTGTGCAGTAAGTAAGAGGGTGGAATACATAACCTGTAAGTTTCTTTTCAAATTTATATTTGACACTGATAAAATTTTCTTTTTAAATTCCTTTTTCTCCCTTGCTTCAGCACTTACTTAAATATGATGTCCTGGCCTTATTTTGAGGTTCAAACCCAATTCCTGAATACTGCAAAAATTACAGCACATTCCTGTTTATTAAAACCTCATAGACAGTGGTGAGAAATCTTAAGCTTCTGTATAATGAATCTAATAATATTTCATTAGAACTTCATTTTTCATTTTTTTGTATGCAGTACAAGTTGTCTCTAGACACATTAACAATTTTATGTTTCTATTTTAAATACCAAAGATTTTTTTTGTTTTGTTTTGTTTTTTGTTTTTTGTTTTTTTCCAGTAGCAACACCTACATAGCTGCTGTTCCTATAATCTAAGAGGTCATTTTCATTGGAGAAGAAATCATTGCTATGGAGAGAGTATGCCAACTTGCTTGCCCTATTGTCCTTTTACCACCCAGCAGGGAATCCTGACAGACTGAACATAAATAAAACTAAATCCCCTTAAATAAAGACATGTATCTTGAAAATCCTGGGAAAAAGCAGAACTACTTGGCCAAGACAGGGCCATTCCTTCTCAGGAGCTGGTATGGATAATAAAAAGAAAGTTTAGTATTCAGAAGACACCTAAGAAAGTTATAGAAACTGAGACACAGAGACAGGGGATGACTTGTACAATATCACACAGAATTTCAATGTCAGAATAGACTGGAAAGTTCCTCTAGAATGCAACTCTAGAGTCAAGGATGCTTGGTTCCTACAGCAACATGAACATAAAATAAGATTATAAGAAAAATAATAATCCAGTAAGAACATAACCCACTAAGCATTAATAGGCATGAGAATGAAACAATAAGGAATCCAATAATGTAAGATAAAAGAACAATTTTTAATTCCAAATAAATATAATCAATACAAATAATAAAAAATTATAGAAATCACAGAGGATAAAAAGGTAACTTTTTATACTGACAAAGAAACTATGATAACTGACAAAGAAAAGTCAAATCTTTTGAAAATGCAACATACTTTTTATTTTATTTATCTTTAAATACTTACTTATTTTAAAGATATTGAGAGAAAGAGCAAGCACCAACATGAGTGGGGGTGAGGAGTAGAGGGAGAGAACCTTCAAGCAGACTCCCCAGTGAGCATGGAGCCCAATGTGGGCTTGATCTCATGACTCTGAGATCATGACTTGAACCAATTCAATGCCAAGAGTCTAACACTTAACTGACTGAGCCACCCAGGAGCCTTTTAGTTATTGACTTTGTTATGTAAATGAAGCTGAAGAGAGAACGTGTGAACTGGAAGACATAACTGAGGAAATTTTCTAAAACATAGCATAGAGATTAAAAGAGCTTTAGAAAATATAAAAGAGGGGATCCCTGGGTGGCACAGCAGTTTGGCGCCTGCCTTTGGCCCAGGGCCCGATCCTGGAGATCCGGGATCGAATCCCACGTCGGGCTCCCGGTGCATGGAGCCTGCTTCTCCCTCTGCCTGTGTCTCTGCCTCTCTCTCTCTCTCTCTCTCTCTCTGTGACTATCATAAATAAATAAAAATTAAAAAAAAAGAAAATATAAAAGAAAGGAAAACAAAACAAAACAAAAAAACAGTAGCCACACCTTGGTTCATTATAGTGAAATCAGAGAACACCACGACTAAAATAAAAATCTTAAAACAAACAGATAACTTTTATGTGAGTCCACAAAATAATGAATATAACAGCTCTGTATTGGAAAAAAATATGCATAAATGTAATAAAAATTTAAAAAATATTTATGCAGACAAAAAAATTTAAGAGTGGAGGCAAACCTAAGACATCTTCAGACAAATGAAGTTTGAGAAAGCATACCACTCATAGATTATCACTGGCATAAAGCTAAAGGATGTATTTCAGTATGAAGAAAATGATACCAGAGAAAAGAGGTGGTATTCTAAAGGCAATAGTATGGCAAAGGAAATAATGTGATATGGCTAAATCTAAGTAAATCTATGTCACTGCTATTATTATTTTTTTTAAGATTTTATTTATTTATTCATGAGAGACACACAGAGAGAGAGAGAGAGAGGCAGAAACATAGGCAGAGGGAGAAGCAGGCTCCCCACAGGAGCCTGATCTGGGACTTGATCCCAGGACACCAGGATCACAAGCTGAGCCAAGGGCAAACGTTCAACTATTGAGCCACCAAGGTGCCCCCATGTCACTGCTATTATTACTTAGCTTGTTTATGGTAGCTCTAAAACAAGAAAAATAACCAACATTTACTTAATGCTTATAAGCTAAGTGTTAATTACTGGTCCTATTTTATAATTAGGTAAAGGGAGCATAAGTCTGACTTGTCCATACTCACACAGCTCATCAGTGTTAGAGTCAGGATTTGGACCCAAGTCATCTATCTACTGAATCTGTGGTCTAAATAACTTTACTATTCTGTTGCTAAATGGTTTACGAGTGATGTGTGCAACTTTCAAGTCATACTTTAAATCCTGATGCTTGTTTTCTGCTTGCTTTCTACTTGTTCTTTGTCCCTTTTTGGAATGCAGATGTGGAGATGAACCAACTTCAGCCATGTGACTAAGGACATCGACACATCTGGGTTTTGGTGTTTGTTTTGGGGTAACATTTGCCTGGTGCAGTAATTAAAACATTGATTTGGCTGTTTTTAACTGAAACTACATAACTACGTTTAAACAAGACAAAAAGTTGTTCTTCTCTCACACAGAAAAGCCTAAGCTGGTAGGTGGTCCCAGGCAGTATGGCCGAGAAACAAGGAAAAGCAATCTGGGGCCGTGGATGACCTAAGAAACATAACTACCATAGCTTCAAATCAATATTCTAATTAATATACTTAGCAAATGTTAGCGAAGAAAAAAACAGATTTGTAAATATTATTGTCAGGTAAAATAGACTATCACCAAAAACATCATTATATCCTGAAACAGAACAAACAAAACAAAACAATTAACCGAAGAGATACAACAGTCCTCAATCTGTATGTACCTGATAGCATACCCTTAAAATATATAAAGCACATATTGATATATTGAAAAAAATGATAAATCCATGATCAAAAACCCTACTAAAATGTATATTTCATAGGGATATATGTTTTTGTTTGTTTGATCACTGTAAGCAGAAAACAAAAAGCTCTATCTAGTTTAAATAGCATAATTAATAGACCAGAAGTAATGGAAATAAAAGGAATAGAGTCCCATCTTTTCAAAACATGTGAAACAAAATGCAAAAAAAGTAGTCATCTATAGAATGAGAAATACTAAAGAACCATATTTGCATTCCATATCTTCTGTCCACAATGCAAGAACAGTCTAATTTTTTTTAAATCCACAACAAATCAGTATTTGTGTTTGAGTGAATGTTTTGTCATTTTATCAATGAAATGAGATAAATAAGTAAAAATGACAAACTGAATGAGGTAAATTCATATGTGTGCTTAAAAATATATGGTCACAGAGATGAAAAGTAAAGCACAGGGAATATAGTCAATAATAAAAACATTGTATGGTGATTACACTTATGATGATCAGTAAGTAATGCACAGAATTGCTGAATCAATATGCTGTACACTTGAAACTAATGTAACAATGTATGTCAATTATACTTCAATAATTAAAAAAAGACAAAAACTAATTATATGTCCTTAATTATATTAAAAAGTGAAATATTACAAGGATGCTTTAAAGAAAGAGACCTGTGACTGCATTCTTCTATTTTCCTCCTTTTTTTATAACAATGTTCATCACAAATTATCCAACATATGTCAAAATGTATACTCTATAATGAAATAAAGCAAAGGGAATACAAATGATTATTTTAGAGTGTTGGCTATTTGATAATATATATACTTGTTGTGCTTTCCTGTGCAAGCCTTAAAGTAAAAAAATCTAGGTTTTTCACATAAATAATTTACAATAATACACATTAGACCTGAATTATACTCAAAGCATTGCATCAATGTTGATACTTATTACATGGTGCCTGGGCACTTTATACTTTAGAGATGAAAAATAGTTATATTCACTATCTGAAAATGGAAAAAGCCACCTAGAGTTACATTAAATTAGTGGACAATCCATGATATATTCCATACTCAGAAAACTTGTAGGTATTCAGAAAATTATTGAAGTCTTATGAAATATTAATAAATAGGTTTACTGTCTGTATTCCTGTCTCAAACAACAGCCAAGCTCTTTATTTCATCCCTTTGTAGAACAGAGTGAATCCCCAAGAAGATTCATACAATTGTTGTAACTATTTTATTAATAAGGAAGATGTTCATTTTCTGAGACTCCCAGTCTCTACCACAAAACCAACTAGAATTAAAAAAAAAAAAAAAAAAAAAAAAAAAAAAAGTACTGCTCAACCTGGAAATTGAATGCCAAGAAAATGTACCTGATGCTTTCTTCTGATCCTCTCTAGGTAAGAATCCTGGAAATAACATTCCAAAGAGTTGATATGAGCAATATCATCAGTAACAATAATGAGTACAGAGCTTATTTTTAAGCCATAAAGAAAGAAAAAAGAAGACAAAAAGCATGTACATATAACTTGGAGCTAGAGAAAATAAAAATGCTTTGAAAAAGTTATAACAGAAGAAAAATCTTTGTCCCTTAAACAAAAGTTTTTTAACTAATAAAGAAGGGACTCCATTATGTATGATTTCAAATGGTTAAATGTGGTATGGTTGAGAGAGATATTGTCATAGTGGTTTAGAAATGAAAATATCTGGATTTTAATTCTTCCTTGGACATTAATTGCCAGACATTAGGCAACTCTCTTAACCACAGATAATCCCATATAGATTCTCAAGGTTTTTATTTTAATTTTAATTTTTATAATAGAACCTGAGGCTAACGAGCTGCACAGCTTTGGAATAATACCTAGTGGCATACTTGTACCTACTAGTTATTGTCCTTGCTATATCACACCTCTGCTTGACGTGGCCACCACCTATTTGTTAATTTCAAGCAAATGAATGTAGACGTATTTGCTGTGGATACCCTGGAATCAAGAAAAGATTTCACAAGGGAGGGTTGGTAGAAGAGGGATGGGAAGGCAGAAGTCTTCAGAAACATATATCTTAGCCCAATTCAGGCAAAGAGTAAGTCATTTCATCCAAAGGAGTGTGTCTGTGTGGGAGTAAAGCATCACAGAGGGAGTCATCATACTTGAGAGATGTAATTTCCTAAAATGTATACTTTGATGGTGTGTAGAAGATGAGCAGAGGTTGATGTATCCAAAGAGAGGACAAAAGGATGGTGAGCTATTGGGTAGTGCTTATTAATATTTTTAAAAGGTCTGTAACTCCACTAATGAACAGGCTTGACTCATTACTAAAGAAATTGAATCAACTGTAGAGTTACGGTGAAGCTTTAGGAATAACAACATATAGAAAATTTTTGAAGTTTTGAAGTCTCTTCTTGAATGTCTCTCTTAATTAGCTCCTGCTGGGACTAGGGGAGTTAGGGGTGGGTGTAGAATGGTTGTTGCTTGGGGAGTTACTCACAGGATGGTGGTTACTAAAAGTGATCTTGGGAGAGCAATAATAAATTTTTAAAAAATTACACGAAACTCTTGGCCTTTTCTCTTCAGCCCCCATTCTCCCACTACTGATTAAAGGAAAATCAAGAGTAGCAAAAAATAGTAACCCCCAACTGCCCCCACCCCCACTTACCAGATGTGGAAGAGACTTTTGGTAGCTTGATTTACATCATATGAAGATGATTACATGCTGGCCCAAAGGGAAACAGAAACTAAAAATATTTATAAGTTATTATAGTTTTTTTTTCTCCTCTAACTCATTTCCACCTCCAATACATGCAACATTTTTGATCAGGGCTCCTGATGACCAATTCCAAATAAAATTTATTTTCTTTTTTAAAATATCAAGATATCAAGATTTTGTTTTTGTTTTTGTTTTGTTTCTAATACAGCACTCTTCCTTTATCCATGGTTTTGCTTTTGGAAGAGTTCGTTTCACACAATCAACCAAAATCCAGAAGCAAATGATACTTATTCTGATGTATCATCAAAAGGTTGGTAGCACCTAGTTTCAAATCATAATGCCTATATCATTCACCTCACTTCATGTCATCATGTGGGCATCTCACACCATCACAAGAAGAAGGGTAATATAGTACAGTAAGAGAGACACCACATGCACATAACTGTTATTGCAGTATATTATTCTATTTCATTATGGGTTATTGTTAATTAGTATGTACATATGTATATGTAGGAAAAAACATAGTATGTATAGGGTTTGGTTTTATCCATAGTTTTTCAGGCATATACAGGGGGACTTGGAATATATCCCCTACAGATGGGTGGGGAAGTACTGTACTAAGTAAGCCTCTGAGAGTGTTCACTTTATTAAGAACAGTCGCAAATAGATTGTATTATCAATTATAGGTCTCCATTTAAAAGACAACATATTTCATTCTAATTTTTGATAGGCTAATTTGTGTGTTTTTTGACATGGAGAGGATTTGAAAGATGTTCCTTCATTCACCTAATTGTTAGTCATTACTCTCTGCATGTATCTATCACTTTGGGGTTTCTTATGGATTGATGTATGTTACCCCCAAATTCATATGTTGAAGCCTTAACCCCTAATATGACTGACTGTATTTGGAGAAAGAACTCCTAAAGAGATACTTAAAGTTAAATGTTATCAAAAGGATAGGACCCTAATCTAGTAAGACTTATAAGGAGAAGAAAAAAACACCAGGAGTATGTGAGCATGGAGAAAAAGGCAATGTGAGGATAAGACAGAAGGTGGCCATCTGCAGGTCAAGGAGAGAGGCCTAACCCACTGGACTAGGAGAAACCTAACCTAATGTCACCTGAATCTTGAACTTCTAGTCCTAGAGGAGAAGGTAAACTTTTGTTGTTAAGCCACCCAGTCTATTGCATTGTGTTATGCAGCCTGAACTAATATAAGGTTGTCAAGAATAACAATGACATTTGTGGAACAAGAGACATTTATACCCGTAAAGAATCTTTGAGCTCATTTGGCTCAAGAGTTTTTAACCTGGAGCTCAAGAAACTGCTATAAAGAAAGACATCCCTTTGCATACCTCCAAAGGAGTGCCTTTTATACCTCAGTCTATAGAAATTGTGCCCCTTGGAGCTCCAAGTCAACACTACATAATTATTTAGTGAATATTCTCTATGAACGAATAAAACAGCCCGGAAAATAGTCTATAAAACTACTTTCTGAAACTACATTCAATTTACTCTGGGAATGGATTTTCTTTTTCTCTATCTTACATTCTTTCTCTTATTTTCTGGGAAGAAAGGCCAAAGATTTCTAATATTTTCAAAAGAAATTAATAACACCCAGATGTTTAAGAACTGCTGATTATTTCAAATCCCTCATTTTACAGGTGAGGAAACTGAATCCTAGAAAGAGAATGTGTTTTTAGGCATGTGAAAACACTCATAAAAATAAGAACCAAATCTCCTGCCTCCTAACTTGATTGTTAATGTGTTCTGTCTTATTGATGGTCACTAGTGAATAAGACACACACACACACACACACACACACACACACACACACAGAAAGATCTCAAAACATGATTTCTTAAGAGTTGAGTTTTTCACCTGAACCTAGCTAGGGCAAAGAGAGAGCTTCTAACCTTCCAAAGTGTATGGATATGTAGGCAATACTTAGAGTTAGCATGTTCATTTGGATATAGTGTTGGTAACTTTTTAAAATGTATGCCCGTATTCATCCTGCATGTTTTACAGAAGTGGCACCCTATAACTGACACATGGAGGTTTCCATGCATGTGGCTAATAAGAGAATTTCATCTAAGAATGTTATGACTTGAAATTGTAGCTTTTTAGTTGTTCTGAATCTTAAGTCAAAGTATTTGTGTCTTTCTGCCTGGGAATGGTCAAGAGACAGTGAGTGATTAGAGGTCCATTTCCTGGGGATCCCTGGTGGCTCAGCAGTTAGCGCCTGCCTTTGGCCCAGGGCGTGATCCTGGAGTCCCGGGATCGAGTCCCACGTCAGGCTTCTGGCATGGAGCCTGCTTCTCCCTCTGCCTGTGTCTCTGCCTCTTTCTATGTCTATCATGAATAAATAAATAAAATCTTAAAAAAAAAAGAGGTCCATTTCCCTAGTGGTTCATCATTAGGCCTGAGATCAAGCATATAGGCCAGAAAGAGGGTGAGTACACATCTAACCTTCAGCTGCACATTCAATCTTGCAGATTGAATCCCAGCAGCAATCTTATAGATAGGCTTTAAAAGCCAATAGAAGAAGAGGAGGCTGAGGGCTGCCAGCCTCCTCCCTCACCATGTACCTATCTGTGCTGATATTGACCCAGGAACCATCCACTTTCCCTAGGACTCTGAATGTCAATAGCCATTTGCCTTCTATGTAACGTGGAGCTCTCTCTCTCTCTCTCTCTCTCTCTTTCTCTGCTAGAAGGGCCTCTTAATGTGTGCAGCCCTTGTAATCAGTGTGGCTGCCTCGCTGTCTGCATTTGTCACCTTCCCTAATTTCTAAAACCGAAATGGGCATTTCAGCTTTTTAACAGAAACTTTACATCTCTATAAAAATTTTTGCAAAGATTCTTCTTCTTCTACTCCTTTTTTTCCCATGTCTCCAATTCAGTGATCAGAGAGCATATTGCAGTTTATCTGCATGGCATGGAGAGAAAGTGGAGAATTGGGCACTTCCCACTTGAACTTTTCATAAAAATTGTGAGCAGGAAGGCCTGAGAGAATGGGAGCTTATTATTTGTTCATGAAAGACCTAGTCTTTCTTACAAGCAACTTTATGTAAAATGTGAACCAGCATTTTGGGCCCTACCCCATTTTCTCTAAAAACTGTCTTCCCCTCTGTTTCCCTGCTGGTGTTTGGGATACTCTGAGAAATAATTTGAGGTCCAAAACCATGCTTCTGTCTTCACTCCCACCTGATTGGCATCTGAGAGCCACACAATGGGTATTTGGGAGAGACGAGAGACAAGAAGTAGAAAAAAACCTCCTTGACCACTAGCCCCCTGCTGCCCAATTCTTGAAGCCACTGACCCTCTCCTCAGTACCCTCTCTCATCTTTACTCCTTCTACCTCAAGTGAGGTGCTGTCTCCACAGCCAGGACTTTCTGTAAGGAGACAAGAAAGGCATATAACATAGTAGCATCATGGAGAGAATCTGTTCAGTACCCTTCTGGAAATAAAGTATCAGTTTAGGAAAGAGATTTGTTCTTCTACAACTTGCCCATGGAGCTAGGATCTCTGGAGGCCAAGCAGAATATGTGGTACTGAAGGACTAAATCTACTCCAGAAAGTAAAATCATGACTTAGAGTCCTCTACTCTCTAGGCATGTCCTCATTCTCTCCCCACCTCCCCTGGACCTTTCCCCTAAACTTTGGACTTTGAACCCACCCATCTTCTTTCTGGACTGATGCTTATCCTTCTATCTCTACCTCTTTCAGGCAATTAAAATCCTCAGGCCTTACCCCCAACCCCCATTGCTTCCTCTTCCAATAAATGTTTCCCAATCTGTAAGTCAGAACAAATCTCTCTTTCCTGCACTGATACTTTATTTCTAGAAGGGGACTGATCAGATTCTCTCCATGATGCTACTCTGCATATACGCCTGTCTTCTCTCCTTACAGAAGGTCTTGGCTGTGGAGACAGCATCTCACTTAGCTTTTCTCACTTTCTGGTACATACAGGATTGGGTGCTCAACAAAAAAGTATTGAATGTAATTGAATTATATTCTGTTTTTATTCTTTATTAACCACCAAAGCCTACTCCTTCAACTTCTAACATCCCTTTTCCCTTCATCTCCCCATCCCCACTGCTTCTATTATTCTCCTCAAATATACCTAGCTCTCCTCTTCACTCCATCCAAGAACATTTCATCCAGTACTTCCCGATACTTTGTCCAACTAATGCCCCTTTCTTGTCCTTGAGTCCTCTCTTTACTCCTACCTTGACCCAAATACAGAAACTACCCTGACTGGAATCTTCAGAGACAGAAGGTTCATGGCTGGGTAGACCAGATCATGTTATCAAATCTGCAATAGTAAGATATGAGCTGTTAGCACCCTAAACTAGAATTCCAAACACATCATCCCTTTAGAAAGCATTTCCTATATGGCCAGGACTTGACTATGGTAGCTCTAGACTAGGATACTGGGAGTGTTCTAGATTAGCAGGTATTTGAATTCTGGAAATAAAATATATTGTATCTCTGGGAAAACATAATCTGAGCTATGAGAATTCATCAAGTAACTTTTGGAATACAACCCTTTTGAAAACTGAGGCCTGCCTGCTCTTCTGTTACGCTGTGGGCGGTAAGTGGGGTGGTGGTATGACTATGATATGGAGCTTTCTATTTTTGTAACGTGGCAAGAATGCTGAGGAATTCAGCCCCCAAACTGAGAAATGCAGAATAGCACCAGTTACTAAATCGTGCAGAGACAATATACACCTATGTTGTAGGTGGCTGTGGGGGTGGGGGTGAGGGACTTGTCAGAAGCTCTCTTTTAACATGGGTCTCTCTGTTTTCTGGTTTAGCCTAGTTCCATGGCCCTTAAATGGAGAAGAATTTTCTATTTTATTTTATTTTTATTAATCACTATATTTTCACTGCTTTATTAAGGCAAAACATCCTTTCCACCTGTCAGGACCCCAAGATTTATCTGTCTTTTATGTTTCATTCTTTACTCAGTTTTGGCTAGACCTTTATAAAATAGAATGTGTAGAGATATGAATCCACTTTAAATAAATAATATGTTAGATGTATTTATGACAAACATGACTGGCAACTCTCCAAGGCAATAATAAGATATATATATAATAGTAATACATTTACAAGGCTAGTAAATTACTAGTAATAGTAAATACATTTACAAGGCTTAAAGAAATTTTAGGGTAATATATTAGTAGTATCATTCATTCCATAGTTCAAATTCATCAGGAACTGCTTTCTGGTACAGTTGAGTGAATGGCACAGAATGGATAGGTAAAGATAAGGGTGGAGGAGAAGGAATCAAAAAAGTAAAATAGACTTAATAATCTTACCAAATTCTAACCTCCTCATGTAATATTCTGAAGATAGTTCAATGCTCCATCTAGAAGATCCCAAAATATCAATCTTTGACTCAGTTTTCATTCAATATTATGACTCCAAGTTGAAGAAGAAAAACTTGGTATACATATATATAGGAAAAACTAAAGCATTACTCTATTGATACTAGAACCACAATGATGTCCCTACACAGAAGGGTCTCAGAAAAATACTAGAGAAGGTATAACTTTTGACAACAGAACAAGTTCTTTGTTTGAAAGACAGAATTTTTATATATTTCTGTATGAAACAATATGGATCAGAAGGTAGAAAAAAAAAGGTTGGAAGCAGAGCTTAGAAGAAAAACCAACATCTCCCTTCCTGTAGCTGTAAACAGCAGATAAGGAAGTTGAGTCCTTCTGACACACAGTGTTCTTTATTTAACACCATAAATAAAAGCTCATCACAGTTTCTCCTGCCCTATCAAGGGACTAACTAAAGATAGGATTCCAGGACCATTTTACAAGTAGCCACACAGTGACTACACAGGTTATGATTCTTTTCTGTTTGGTTGTCTCTTATCTCTTTCTGCAAATGTGTCAACCTGGGATGCCTGCAGAAGATTCTAGTAAAGGAAAGGCAAGGGAAAAAAAAAAAAAAGACAAAAACACAAACCATAACCACAGTGTCTCTCAAAGTCAGTTTGTTTGAAGGACATCTGATCCCAGTGTGTTTGACATAACCAAACAACACCTCCATTTTGTTGTATTCCTCAAAGGGAGAGATGTAGGATTGAAAGAACAGACCAGATTTTCTTTTCTAGCAATGTTACCTTCACTTAATCACACACTCCTTTTTTTTTCAGCTATCTGCTTTTTCCCTGAGGTGAGTGTTTTTACTTGGGTGTCTGATTCACACAAGGCAGTAGGACGAGGTGAGCCCAATGTCATCTCCAAACAGAAAGGAAGGACTAGTTAAATCAGTTTGTCACCAACAATGAGCCAGGAGCTGAAAGCTTGCTGGTTTCATTTCCACATAAAACCTGAAGAAATAAGACTCAGAGAAATTATAAAACAATAGTTTTTGGAGCTTCTCTAGTTATTAAGTAACAACACTGAGATTTGAATTAAGGAAAAGAACTGATTCTGAATTTGTAGAAACCGAAGGAGAACAGATTGTTTTAAAAAATTTTATGGTCTTCTGCAGAGAGTTTTAAGCATGAATGTGATAAGAAAACACCAAATGAGCTAGTGGAGGAGGGTGAGAATTTACTATGATAGAGATTAAGAAGCTGATGCTACAAATTCTGAAAACTAGAAGCAGACCTGACCCTACATTTTGATCCCAATTGTTATTATCTTCAACAGGCTAATTTCCTTGGTCTTATATGAAATCCTTACCTATAAATATTCAAAACATTACAAAAGACAATAATCATAATTGGTTTTTTTAGTCTGTTTTAGGTTAAATAACAGAGAAACCTTAAAATTGAATGTGAAGAATCATTCACCTCATTGCATAATTTCTTGGCTTTTTAGTAAATTTATCAAGGATAATATGATAATTCTACAGGGAGTAAGGGTTCTGGATGTTCCTCTTGCTTCATACATTTAAAAATCAGATGTTACTTGCATCTGTTACTTGCATTAAGTTTGATATGATGGCCTTCCAGAGTTATTAGGTCATTTCTTCTCCTAATTTTTCTTACTTCCCAAATGCACAAATACATTCCAACATGCATTTGTTGTTGATAAAGTTTCTTCATGATAGACATCCACTTCCAATGCCATGCCACTCACTACCACCACCATAACCTTACTGCTACCAGGCATAAATCCACAGAACTTCTAGCACGTGCCTCTTTAAATAGCTGACATCTGGAGGAACTATCTGATACTTGTTACTTACACTCCACTCAGCATGAACGGAGGTTGGCAGGGAATTTAGCAGCATGTCTTATTTTTAAAATATCTCACACCTCCCCCACGCCCTCCCTGCCTTCGTTCAAGCAATACGCTCTTATGTTCTGCTGCATGAGCCTACCACCTTCTTCCCAGACATGCAAATGCTCTAAAAGAGGGCCCAAAGCTTTGATCTAATGCCAAGGTGGGCCACCCAAATTAAATACAAATAAGACAGCAGCCAAAATCTCTTCATTTCAGGCATAAACTAAGAAGTGAACTTCATAAACCTAAAGTCAGTCTCTACTGTTTGTTCTTTCTATATCTCTGTTTCTCTCTCCGTCTCTCTCTCTCTCTCTCTCACACACACAAGCTTTAAACATTACCTAATAGAAGTCTGCCCACTCTTTTACTGCAATAATTCCAAAGGGAAATCATTAGCAGATTAAGAGAATTCAGTTGACTTGACAAAACTAATGGGACTTTTAAATTCAATTGTGACTTTAGAGAAAACCACCTGCTTTGCTTCTGGCAGATTAGGCTGCCCCAAAACTGTTCTTCCCTATTCCAGCTGCTATGAGGTCAGATGAACAAATAACAGCATGTTAATGCCAGGTACTTAAGCTCTTAGAGAATCTAAGTCTCTAAATGGTGAAAACTGCCTCTGATAATTAATTTAGTAGCTGTTCCTGGAGGTCTCAGAGCACAATTAACTCAGAGGTGTGTGGAAGTGCTAGGGGGCGCTCTACTACAGGAAATGGCATTGGAGATTTAGCATGGAGCCTGCAGAACTGGGAAGTTCTGTGCAATTGCTAAGAGTTCACTAAGGGTTATCACAAAAAGTGGTGATGCTCAATGTTGACTAATAACAACAACAATTATTATTAGGAATAGTGCTAACAAAAACAACTCAAAGATTTTGAGAATTTCTCCTTTCCTTGGAACTGTTCTTCTGGAAAGTGTGTGTGTGTGTGTGTGTGTGTGTGTGTGCATGTGTGTGTGTGTGTGTGTGTGTGTGTGAAAGAGAGAGACAGAAGGAGACAGAGAGACAGAGACACAGACAGAGCGGAGACCAAAAAAAGGATATATACATAATAAGGAAAAACAATGTATTTACCCTTAAGCAATCCTGAAATAAAGTTTTGTCTTTTCCCTTTACAAGAGTGCGTATGGTATTATTATGGACTCTCTAGTTATGTGCCCCACATTTCCCATAGTAAATATTCAATCCTAGATTCCAAATGCTCAAAACTGGGAGAAATGTGGTTGAATCATCCTCTACTTCAAAAACGGAGCATACCAATCTAAGGCAGCACTGTCAATCAGCTTCTTGAGCAGACTTAAAATCCATTGTCTGGAGAAGAAAAAAAAATGTACCAGGCAGTTATCATAATTATAATCTCATTGGTCTTCAACTACCAGGTCTACTGTGTATCAATTTCAGCATCTATGATCCTTGAATATAATAGAGTGTTGAAAATCACACTTAAGCATTTGGATATAAGCAAAGGATGGTAACAATAATTAACATTTTTTCCTTACTACATGTCAAATATTCTAAGTGCTCCAGCTTCCATTATCTAATTTAACCCTGACAACAATTTATAATAGCTACAATTATCCCCATTTTGTTAAGGAAGGAATTGTGGCTTAGAAAGGTTAAGCAGTTCAGCCAAGGTTACATTAAATTAAATAGCAGGATCTGAACCCCAGGTCTCCAACTCTGGAATTCATGCTATTGATCTGTACCCTATTCGGCCTTTTAATAATTGTCTATGAAACATCTGGGCATAGTAAACAATCTGTATGTATTAGCTATCATTAGCTAGGATAATTCCCTCATGCTAGGATGATCTGACTTATTGTGGAGGAGGCATGTGTACCACTTGAGTGCTCGGGGAAAATTCCTTTGCAGTTACAGAAACTGGAAACATGGTTGAACCAGATGGCCTGCACCACTTCCCAATAGTGTGACTTTGGGATTCTTTCTGTGCAATGAGTTTAGGGGAATTAAAAAAGACAAGTTCCGTTTAAACAGGGGGTCAGAAAATCCAGAAAAGCTTCTAGAGAAAAGAAACAACTGAGTTGCATCTTTGAATGAGGGATACCATTCTCTTTCAATAAAATGGGTCTTATATCAACAGTGTCCTTTGGGGGTATTTGGGAGTACATGCTAAATTTCAAGCACAAGCAGGTGAATAATGTGAAAGAAAAGGTAGGAATCAAAGAGACATCTCTTTAAACAAACAAAACAAGAACTATGCCTCCCAAGACACTAGCAAATTTTTGTGTTTTTGTGTGTGTGTGTGTTTTTTTTTTTAGTTCCCCCTCTGAATCCTGTAATATGATTCTTTTTCTTCACGTAGTTCTTTCTTTTCTTTTCAAATAATCGCAGCTAAAGTGGTCTGAGGCCAGCATGATAATGAACTTTGCCTGGGAGACAGGAGTCCTTGATCCAATGGTATGGCAGCTTCCTCCTGGCCTGCCTGTGTGCTCATCACCTGTTTAGTACCACTTCAACATAAATGATCAAAGCTTCCTAGGGAGGAAATAAAGAAACACACTTAATGTCTCCCCTTTCTTGAGTTTGCAAAGCAGAGTGAGGAGACGAAATATTCCTTTTCGATGTCTAACACTGTCTCTGAAAAGTTATCAATGGGCCTCATTATGCAAAAGTTGGCAAATGAGATTATTTTCCCCATTCCTTGAGATTTCTGAAAGTGAGTTTCTGCCACATAGTCCTCAGGATCAACTAAGATAAACAAAGCATGTATGTATCATTGCATACGTGCATTCTTGCTGCTGTTATAGCAACATGGGCCATTCTGCTGATCTCTTCTCTGAGTAGAGCTGAGGGCACTCAGGAAGAGTGGAAGAGAATCTTCAGGCTGCACCCTGGGTGTCCTGAGAGACACATATATGGGTCTCAGACCTACCGTCTCTTGCTTATAGGAAGAGGGGTAGCCAAGAAAAACATAATTTATGAAACAATTAGGAATGGATCCACTCATTTTGCAGTCTTCTTATTTTTTTAGAGGCCATATAATGCTGACCAAATATAAGCAAGCCCATGAACTAAAACCATAAAGGTATCACTGTACCCCACTTAGAATTCTGTAATTTGCTGCAATGCCGTCAACATCCATCTGTTGGATGGAAAGATGATTGATCAGATTAGAACTTAAATCTAAATTAGAAAGATGTTCAGTCTTGTCCTAGGATCTCCTTCTGCATTTTTTTTTCTTTAGGAATTCCTGAGTGGGAGAAGAACTTCTTATACCTGCCAGATTCTTGAGGTTGTATATTACTTGAAAGCTTTTATTCTGCCCCCCATGGAGCTGGCAACCACACCTAGACTACTATCTCCTGGGGCTCTTGCCTCTCATAGCAAACAGTTAAATATCTTCCTCCTGTCAGAATGCAGTGCTTTCAGAATACTCTCCCACAAAAGAAGAGTAAAGCTCCTAGTGACACCTTCTTTCCTTTGCAAATAACCTTTTTCCCCAAACCCAAAAACAATTCAGGGAAAGAAGATCTAAGGATGTCTAGAACCACCTTCAAACTTGACCTGGAAACACTCTCTTTCTTCAATATCCTAGTCCTACTGCTTATTCTAACCTATGAGTCACATTGTATCTTCACTGGTGGTAAGTCTCCCTTAGGGATCTCATCTTATCTCCTTTTGGTCTGAGCTTCTTAGGGGCCTTCAGGTCTTTACAGAGATCTCTATGTGACTTGAACTCTGTGGGTTCCATGTAAACCAATGCATGTAGCTGGACAACTCTTGTATTGCATTGTAAACATTTTATGAATGGTTAAAAAGTTCTTCAAGTATTGTATGACAAGGAGGATGAGCAGCAGGAGGAGGTTCCTCTTTGCACACAGAGGGAAGTTGTGCTCTAGCTCTACCAGCTGGTAGAACAGTCTTATTTCTTGACCTTACTAGCCCTTACTTTTTTACTGTGTTTGTCATTAGTTTGGGGGGTCTCATTAACTTCTTTCAGTGCAATTCTTGCATTATCTTACTTTTAATTCCCTCTAAATCCAGTCAACACTCTTAGATCTGAGGTATATCTGTAGTTACCCCCAACCTCCCCCCTCCCCCATCACACATATACAAATGTCCTGTTTCTATTTACCTTCTGCTCTCTTAACATCTAATGTCCTTACATTGATCTTTAGAGAAACCATCTATGCTAAAATGAGATTCTGTTGCAGCTTAAATAATTGGCGTAATGGGAAGAAATAAGATATCAACCATAAGATTTTGCAGAAATAAGAGGAGGAAACCCTGTTTTCCATATAAGTATCTCTGGCAACTAAAAGGGGGGAAAATGTCAGAAATAGAATGAAAAACAAATGAAAATGAAACAAATTGCATTTCTAAATCTGATAGGTCAGAAAGGTTTCCTCCTGAGAAGGATCCTCTATTAAGATGTTGGAAGATGGGATCCCTGGGTGGCTCAGCGGTTTAGCGCCTGCCTTTGGCCCAGGGCGTGATCCTGGAGTCCCGGGATCGAGTCCCACGTCGGGCTCCCGGCATGGAGCCTGCTTCTCCCTCCTCCTGTGTCTCTGCCTCTCTCTCTCTCTCTCTCTCTCTCTTTGTCTATCATGAATAAATAAATAAATCTTAAAAAAAAAGATCTTGGAGGATAAATTCAGTTTCTGGTTATCATGCATTAGTGTTACACCAATCACCTTACCATCCTGATGTACTTCATTTGACAGAATGGAGTTGGAGGCATCTGATTTACCTACTTTAACAGGCAAGACCTTTGGTTAATACAATAGGCTATGTAACTGCAGAACTAAAGAAACAGTTCTTGTTTGGTAGAAGGAATTGGCTACCCAGTGTGATAAGTTCTAGACCATAGTGTTGTCAAACGGGAACAAATGAAGGTAATGGTGCAACGAACCTGACAATTTCTCAATCTCAAACTTTTCTTTGGTTTGTCTTCCATTTCCTATCACTTAAAAAAATGTGTTCCTACCCAGGTTCTATCCTTAATGATATTATTCCATATTCTCTCTCATGATGACCACATATGAATCATCCTACAGGTTCAGCTACTACCATTAAGTAGAGGACCTGGATTATATCTCTAATCTCATCCAATAATCTGAAATATAACCACTTTTTGGATCTCTTTCTACAGATGACCCCAATTCACCATTGTCATTACTACTTTCCACCTCCTCTCAACCTTACCCCAAATTTAATGTATGCTCCATACCATAGTTAATGACATCACCATTTTTCCATTTATTCAGGCTCAAAATTTTAAAATCAGTACTTGGTAGGCTCCTTCCCCTCTTATCTAAACTTACATAAACTACAAAATTGGCTACGTCTACAGTATCATTCACCTCTGGCCCCTCTTTCCTACCCAGGCCTGATTCAGTGCCTCAATACCTCTTTGTCTGAACAAATACAAAAACATACTGATGCAGTTCTTAGTTGCCAACTCTTTTTTTTTTTTTTTTTTTAACAGGGCCTGCTATAAAGTTCCTCCAGAGAAATCTTCCTAATGCACAGTTCACACAATTTCACCTCTTTGCTTAAAATCTTTCAGTGAGCACTCAATGCATATATGCAGAAAGTTCCAAATCTGAAGTATGGTATTCAAAATTCTCTGGGTTATGCAATATGGCTGACATCTGGATAGGGGAATGAAATAGATATTGTTGGAAAGTGAGAGAGATAGCAGACCATGATAAGCCTTGTGAATGATAAAGCATTTTGTATTTCAACCTAAGATGACCAAAGAATCACCTGAAGGATATTAAGTGAGTACAGAAATTGATCATGTGTGGACTTCAGAAAGTTCATTCTGGGGCTGAGCTACTTCATAAGCATTTAAAAACATCACAAGCTATGAGGGAATGGGGTGGGTAACAAATTGTGAAATGTGAATTTAGAGTGTTTTTCATAAAGGCCAGCACACACACACACACACACACACTCACACACACAACTTAAGGCATGGTAATGTAGAAAAATTTCCACATTTTTCAAGAGTTATGGACATAAGGCTGAAGAGCAATATAAATGCAAGTTAAAAATAAAAGGCTTGGGATCCCTGGGTGGCGCAGCGGTTTAGCGCCTGCCTTTGGCCCAGGGTGTGATCCTGGAGACCCGGGATCGAATCCCATGTCGGGCTCCCGGTGCATGGAGCCTGCTTCTCCCTCTGCCTATGTCTCTGCCTCTCTCTCTCTCTCTCTGTGACTATCATAAATAAATAAAAATAATAAAAGGCTTATGTATGTAAGCAAAATTTTGAAGATTTTGGAGAAAAACATACAAAATGTGAAAAATAAAAGTAGGGAATGGATCTGATGAAAATGACAAAAAATAAGGTAGCTATCTAGCTTTAGGCCATTTCCATTTTAAAATGAGACTGAAAAAGTGAGAAGGGAAAAATATTTGTTTTTAATTAGAGAAAAAAAAAAACTAAGGTGATGATTTTCTGCCAGTGAAAATATATGTGGGACCAGTGAGAATGGGGAAAATTAACAAGGCAGGAAACAACAAATGTTGGAGAGGATGTGGAGAAAAGGGAACCCTCATACACTGTTGGTGGGAATGTGAACTGGTGCAGCCACTCTGGAAAACTGTGTGGAGGTTCCTCAAACAGTTAAAAATAGACCTGCCCTACGACCCAGCAATTGCACTGCTGGGGATTTACCCCAAAGATACAGATGCAATGAAACGCCGGGACACCTGCACCCCGATGTTTATAGCAGCAATGGCCACGATAGCCAAATTGTGGAAGGAGCCTCGGTGTCCAACGAAAGATGAATGGATAAAGAAGATGTGGTTTATGTATACAATGGAATATTACTCAGCTATTAGAAATGACAAATACCCACCATTTGCTTCAACGTGGATGGAACTGGAGGGTATTATGCTGAGTGAAGTAAGTCAGACGGAGAAGGACAAACATTATATGTTCTCATTCATTTGGGGAATATAAATAATAGTGAAAGGGAATATAAGGGAAGGGGGAAGAAATGTGTGGGAAATATCAGAAAGGGAGACAGAACGTAAAGACTGCTAACTCTGGGAAACGAACTAGGGGTGGTGGAAGGGGAGGAGGGCGGGGGGTGGGAGTGAATGGGTGACGGGCACTGGGTGTTATTCTGTATGTTAGTAAATTGAACACCAATTAAAAAAAAAATTAAAAATAAAAAAAAATAAAAAAAATAAAAAAAAGAAAATATATGTGGGGAATCTTGTTGGTTTTTCTTTGCAGAAAAAGGCCTGTTGTAGAATGTCCTACAGATGAAAGGGTCTGATTAGTTTGGGAAAAGTGGGCCTGTGAATTGGGGACATGAACAGATTGTTCTACTACAACTGCCTACTAGTATGACAATAGACATTTTGCTAACTTTTTTCTTAACCTCTTCTTGATTTAAGGACATGTAATGCCAGAGATGAGAAGTAAGGCTACAGGACCTAGAAGCAGAATTTTTCTCTGGGTCTACAAGCTAAAAGTCTTTCATTTTTTCATTTTCAATTGAAAGTAGAAATATTTAGGTACTGGAGGGATAGGGAATGTAAGCAGAGAGTGTAGAAGGGGAGAAAAAGAGATATCACAATAAAAATATGTAACAAGTCTAATTTGGAATGCCCTTTCCCCTTTCCTTTATAACATAAACTGCAACATCAAATGACTCCAGAGTTCAAGCAAGTAAAGCAAATGCATGAAGTAGGTTGGACTTAAGAATTCTAGTATTCAAGCATTTTCACATTTAATTTTTAATAGAACTGGGCATCGGCAGTGGTGTTGGTGAGGTAATAAGTCCTGGGGCTGCAACCACCTGAAGAATCTAAACCCATTGCCACTGATCTCTGGCAGATTTTTGTGTCATAGAAATGCAGGCCATGGGACGCTTGGGTGGTTCAGTGGTTGAGCATCTGCCTTTGACTCAGGGCGTGATCCTGGAGTCCCAGGATTGAGTCCCACATCAGGCTCCCTGCAGGAAGCCTGCTTTTCCCTCTGCCTCTGTCTCTGCCTCTCTCTGTCTCTTATGAATAGATGAATAAAATACTAAAAAAGAAAGAAGAAAGAAGAAAGAAAGAAAGAAAGAAAGAAAGAAAGAAAGAAAGAAAGAAGAAAGAAAAGAAAAGAAAAAAAAGAAAGAAAAGAAAAGAAAAGAAAAGAAAAGAAAAAGAAAAGAAAAGAAAAGAAAAGAAAAGAAAAGAAAAGAAAAGAAAAGAAAAGAAAAGAAAAAAGAAAGAAATGCAGGCCCAGTATTGCACTGTCTTCTGCTTTGCCAAGAGTAGCTAATAATTCTTACTTTTATTTGAAATACCCCATTTTCAAAATGCTATCTCAAAATTATTTTTCAACTTTGTTGGAACAAACAAAGCTCATCTGTAAGCCCCATTCAGTTCTGCTTTGTACGGATTGCTGCCACTAAACAGCAGAGCAGAACAAACTTAAGTTGTATCTTTCACTTTCTGAGACTTCTATTTCCTTTCAAAATGCCTAACTTTTAAAGGCCAAGATGTGAGAAAAGACAGACATGTCTTTTCAAGAATGATCATTTGCAGATTTGAGGACCACAAGGGAAGGGCTAGCTTTGTGGTGGGTAACAACATGGCTGTATTTGACCAGGCGGAGAGGATGGGTGTGTGTCCCAGGTACCCAGCATGCAAGCAGAGTTTTGAACAGAGTTGATACCACCACCATTTATAAGGGCATTTCAACTGATTTCTTGAAACTACTCAGTAAATGAGAGAAGAAGGTGTGTGTAAAATTCTGGAACTGGGAATAGGCTAATGAGGCTGAATTAGAAATCTGAGTTTCCTTAGCCAAAATCACACGTGGCTAGGCCACATCATTTCAGCTTAACAAGGATCAGAAGTAATTCAACTCCCTTTGCCACTTTGCTATTTGATAACAGGCATAAGAATATGTTACTTTGTGAAAAGTCTCTCTTACACTATTAATTCCTCCTATAGGAAGAAAGGAATGGAAAAATATACATAGAAATTCACACACTGCAATGTTTGGACTTTTTTTTTTCTTTTCTTGCTCTTCTGGTCTTTGTGAAATACTTTGAGAGGCAGAGCTATACTTTCCAATAGAAATGACAACTTTATGAAAAAAACAAAAGTCTGACTAGCATTAAGTTGACCTGCTATCCCTGAGGTGTTTCCTGTGCTAGTTATCCTCATTGTGCGGCTCTTGACACTTTACCAAGCATATTACAGTATCTCCCCCTCCTTCCTCCCCTCCCTCATTCCCATTTCCTTTTCTTCAAAGAAGTTCTTGAGCATTTCTATGTGGTGGATGCTGTCCAGAGATGAAAAACAGGGACTCCAACCTCCTTACAGACAAGTAAAGCAGGTGGAAATTGAAATGAACAATGGGAAATCAGAGAATGGGATCTAGAACATAACACATGCTAGGAATTCTTGCAACATAAATGAAACTTATCATTGGAAACAGGGATATTAGGGGCACTTGGGTTACTCTTAAGCATCTGCCTTTGGCTCAGGTCATGATCCTGGGGTCTTGGAATCCAGCCCTACGTTGGGCTCCCTGTTCAGCAGGGAGCCTGCTTCTCCCTCTCCCTCTGCCCTTCCCCCACTCATACTCTCTCTCTCTCTCTCTCTCAAATAAATAAATAAATAAATAAATAAATAAATAAATAAAATCTTAGAAGAAACAAGTTTAAAAAAGAAACAAGGATACAGGGCAGCCCAGGTGGCTCAGCGGTTTAGCGCCGCCTGCAGCCCAGGGCGTGATCTGGAGACACTGGATCAAGTCCCACGTCAGGGTCTCTGCATGGAGCCTGCTTCTCCCTCTGCCTATGTCTCTGCCTCTCTCTCTCTCTCTCCCTCTCTGCATCTCTATGAATAAATAAATAAAATCTTTAAAAAAAAAAAAAAAAGAAACAAGGATATAGGATTCCAGTTAGGGCAGCCCAGGTGGCTCAGTGGTTTAGTGCTGCCTTCAGCCCAGGGCATGATCCTGGGGTCCTGGGATCGAGTCCTGTGTCGGGCTCCCTGCGTGGAGCCTGCTTCTTCCTCTGCCTGTGTCTCTGCTTCTCTCTCTGTGTGTGTCTCTCATGAATGAATAAATAAAATCTTTATAAAAAAAAGATTCCATTTATTATGAGTTTGCTAAGTTCTTGGCACTGTGAAAAGCATATACTATAAATCATCACATCTGGTCATGAAAAAAGTTAAAATATAAGCTTTAAAATTTAGTGTTTTACTGATAAGGGAACTGAAGTTTAGAAAGGATGGCTATTTTGACCAAGATTACATGAGAATTCATTTATTCTCCTTTTCTCTCTCTTTCTCTCTTCCTCCCTCTTCTCTCTTTTCCACAGTCTCTGTCTCTGGATTCGGCAGAGTCAATGACTTACAGCATGTACAGCATGTTACATGGTGTGTGGCAACATCATAACTTCTCAATAATGGTGACTGTCATTGCTTGGGTGCATCAGGGAAGGTTTTTCAGGGGAGGCAGTGCTTGAACTAGAAATTGAAAGATGCTCAGGTCAAGTAACTGTGACATTTTTCATTTCATTTAATATTTATTAGGAACCCGGTGAGATGGGTATCATTAACCTCACCTTTCAAACAAGGAAACCAAAGCTCAGCAAGTTTAAATAACTGGCTCAGGGCCAGAAAGCTGGCAAGCTGGAAGCTTGTGACTGGGACTCAACTGTCCTAATTCAAAGGCTAACTTTCCGCTATTTCATCTCTGCCCTGATGGCTTTTCACCCAATAGCTGAAACCCCTAATCCTTTAGTAAAAGTGGAGTGAAACAGAAAAGATACCAGCTTCTTCTTAATCCTTATTCCCTGAAGTATAGGCTTTCCCTTGGAGAAATAAAAGATACATACAAATGAGTAAAAATCATTGCCTATTCAGTAATGCTTCCTATGTGTGCTTGTATCATCTCAAGTAACTGAAATAATTATATGAAAGAAAGGAAGGGGAAAGAAACCTGGTGTAAAGTGTGTGTTTGCAGGAAGGTCTTCTTAATGAGCTCTCTGCTCAGTACATTTTGTTGTCTGTAAGGGAAAGGTGTGAACAGAGCCAATGCAGATCTGCTAAGAATTAGTCCAACTTGCTCCCATCAATTACACTGAATTTTCTGGCAAACCTCTCTACTGCTCATGGGAAATTTCCTGACAGGATGCTAATAAATCTACCTAACCTTGTCACCCCTCCCAATACGCCAAATTTGCAGTATTCAAGATAAATAACATTCATGCATTATAAGACTGAACTTGACTTCTCAGAATTTCCATAAGGCGCTGGCAGGTTAACGAGTGATTTTTTCCCCCTCCAGAACATAAAAGAAAATGCTTGTCTTCAGAAAAGCACCAAATTGACAGACAAAGTGTTTTGCTGATGGGCCTATTTGAAATGCCAAGGAGCACGGGATTGAGAGGGATCGGGCCATGGCCATATGGTATCTGTACAATACAGTGCCATACTGGAAAAGTATGCACTGAATAATGTAGAACACTGGATAAACACACTTAAAAAGACCTCAAATTGCTGAATCTCATGACCCATCTGCCAATATCAAAGCTGGTATCTGCAGGTTCCTTTCCTACCCAAATCATTAACTTCCAGTTTCAGAAAGGAAATTCATCAAAAACTTATTGCCCAAGGGCAAGAGTGATTATTGGGTCCAAGAAGAGCAAATAGCTTTGCTTGGTGCTGTTCCAAAGTGATACACTATGAGTAATGATAGTGTGGCATCTTTGCTAAAAGCTGAGCTTCGAGGCCAGAGAACATGGCTGCAAATCTCTGCTCTGTTTCTTGCACAGTTTATGAAGTGGTGATGGTAATAGCATACTTTTAAGGATAGGATAGGACCGTTTTAAGGATAGGATTCACTTTGACAATGCATGTAAAGCACTTAACACTCAGTACAACATATAGCAAACTCTCAGAAATAAGATTAGTTATTTATATGTAAACCATATTCATAGCTAATATTCTACAGGTGTTAACATCTCATTGGACTCTCCTGCCCTCCCAGGCCAGCTGAGCCAGTTGTCCATCTGCTTTATTCTCATGGTACTCTGTGGATGCCTCTATCACCACAATTAGCAAATTGTATTATAAACCATCCTATTGTGTTTGCATCCTCTCCTAGACTATGAATTCCTTAAGAGTAACAAATCTTAATTTTTATATTATATTCCATTGTATTTATCTCCTAGTTCTAGTACCTAGTATGTGGGTAGTCATAAAAGAAAAAAAATGTGTACATACATTGTCTCATTTTGCTCCTCTGAAACATGAAAAAAGACTAATGTCTCAACTTCTAGGTTGAAAGAGCAGCTTAATAAATTATTAATCGTGTTATATTAATGTCAAATAAGATTCTTCTGAGTTTTTTTTTTTTTCTCAGTAAAATTTGGGAGGAAAGAGGTCTTAAGTTCTTATATGTTAGTAGTATAGCTCCCAATGGTGGATGTAAGGATGTGACAATCCTTTGTAACATAGCCTCCACTATGGGAATCCCTGGGTGGCTCAGTGGTTTAGTGCCTGCCTTCGGCCCAGGGTGTGGTCCTGGAGTCCCAGGATCGAGTCCCGCATCAGGCTCCCTGCATGGAGCCTGCTTCTCCCTCTGCCTGTGTCTCTGCCTCTCTCTCTCTTCTGTGTCTTTCATGAATAAATAAATAAAATCTTTTAAAAAAATAGCTTCCACTATTGTCCCAGTAGAAAAAGTACATAATGAATAAACCACAAGTTCCTTCTCTAAAAATCCTTCCTTCCAGGCAGATGCTGTGAAAGGCCATTTGGGTGGTACAGGTCCCCCTTGGATCTGCTTGATGGGACTGAAAGGAATCTGGCCCTCAGATTTCTGGTCTCACACTTCCTAATGACCTCATTAGAAGACTTCACAAGGAAAAACACAGAACTAAAAGGAAATCCCATTAGAACTTTAATCAAAATTGTAACTATTCCTTACCTGGAGGTAATAACCCTTACTCCCCCGTAGATCCAAGATAGAATACATAAATACCACCAATGGAATCTAGAGGATATACAGTTAAAACACCTTACAGAGTTGCAACTATTTACCTAAAAGATTTTGAACACTCAGCAGAAGTGGTGGACAGTAGGCAGGTATTCTTCTAGGCTTGGAAATATACCCCAATGAACCAGTGATTATGCTGACCGGCCTTGTACATTTCTTCAGCTGATCTTCTAGAATCTAGGCTTTACCTTCCCATAAACATAAAGAATTCTCATCAGTTAAAAGCCTAGGCTTTGTGGTCAGACAGACCTGGGACTGAATCACTGGATGTGTTACCTTGGATAAGTTACATGCCTTTCATGAGCCTCATTTTTCTCATCTGTTAAATAGGCGGTAACCAATTATTTACCTTATAGGATTTTTATGAGGATGTAATTTTAACCATGAATGTGAAACATATTAAAGTTTCTAACACAAGAAATCCTCAGGAAGTGTCACCTTTTTTTGGTGGTCTTCTTGTTGTTTTCGTCGTTATAGACTTGATGGTCGATAATAATCGACCACTGTCTTGTTCCATGTAAGAATGGTCCTCCAAATCTTCCCATGTGACATCACCAACCACAAAAAAACTGGTCTGATAAAAGACAATTGTTTTCACTATAGGTTCTCTGGGATTTGTGCCATTTCTCCAAGTAAATTCAAGTGTGGTTTAAACAAGAGGCTGTGGATTTTGTAAAGATAAATATACATAGACAGTGGCACACACACACACACACACACGCACACACTTTTTAAATTTTATTGCATTATTGCATGGACCCGGTTGGGGGAAACAAGATTTCACTTTTAGATTCTCCACCTGTACGGCATAGGTATAATGAAAATGCCTGTCAGGGAAAGTAATGTGTTTAATATCACACCAGTCTTAAACATCAGCAGAGATTTCTGTGTATTCCAAATAATTCCATCACCTGCCCATATTACACTGCTCTGTGTTTTATCTGTGGTAGGATGATATCAATATGTCAAGCATGAGGAAAGGATGTTTTATGGGACTGATGTGGGGAAACACAATGACAAGTACATAAAAAGGACAGCCAAAGATGCCACAAAGTTGTCAGCGGAAAAGGCCAGGATCATTCACCAGCGTACCCTGAGTTTATTCTTCTCCCTCCAAGGGTCCAGAGACTGTCAATGCTTCATGTGGCCTTGATCATGGATTTTAAAGAAGATAAAACAAGACAGATTTTTAAAAAGGCCTTTCAGCAATTGCTGGGTGCCTGGTAGGTGAAAAATAGGTGAAGTCTCTCAAGGAGCCTATGGAAAACAGATACCAGTGGTCCAGTGTGAACTAATGAGACATTTCCAAGACCCTGATTTTACAAGGTACCATGGAATGAAACTTTTTTGAGACCTAGGACATGACTGAAGGGAGGAAGATAGATTTTCTAGAGATAAGGACTTTGCATGTAGAGAAGAAAAATCGTGATTTTCAATCTAGATGGATACCATTTTTATTTTTTGAATTCTTGCTCTTAGTGCCCTATTTTTAGCCTTTGTTATCTCTTCTCTTCATTTTCCTAACAGCCTGTAAGTAATTACCTTAACTTTCACTTCTTCTCTTTTATTTCCTTCTGTATAACCAATGGTCTTAATTCCCTCCCATAAAAGCCTCAGCTTCTTCAGCCAACATTCAAGGCTCCAAACTATGTTCACATTGTTATTATTTAGTACTTTTTTTTTATATACTGTACACATAGAATCAAATTAACTAGTTGATGTCCCTGGTGTTAATCCCACACCTTTTCCCCTTTGTGTACTCACCATGCTAATCCCATTACTTCAAATGCTTTCCTTGTGTCTTCACCTATATGAATATACCCTTCAAAGGACAGATCAAATATACTTTCAGCCATGATGCCTTCTCAGATTACTTTAGATTTAAAAACCCCTTGCCTCTGAAATTCCATGACATTTGGTCTGTATCTCACCAATCTGTTTTTAATTTTTTCATTATAGTCATTACAAATAGGTACTGGCATACAAGGTCCTTGAGGGTAGGGTCTAAATCATTAGTCATGGGTCAAAGACAGCCTGAAACAGAATAGCTCTTAGTAAATACTTGCTGAGTGAATTCTAGTATACTTTTTTATCCATGGTAGTATCTTGTACAGTGCATATAGGAGGTGCTCAAAAAGTAGTTATTGATGAAATAAATCAAGTTAGGGAAGTCCCTGAAATGCTGAGAATAGCTTTATATATAACAAGAAGCATGAAAAAGAAGAGGGGAGAGGAGGAGAAAGAGGGGAGAAAGGTGGGAGGAGAAGAGGGGGAGAAAGCAGTATGGGAGGAGACTAAAAAAAAAAAAAAAGAAAAGAATCCCAGTAGGCATGTTAAAATACTCTAAGTTGCAAAAGCTTTATTTTTTAGGAAATGTGAGTCAAGGTCTCAACACAGCATGAGTAGCTGTTTCCAAAATATACTTGCCCCTAATTTGGTTAGCTGCATTGTGAACAATCTTCTGCTAGGAGTGGCGAGGTATCCAAGAGAGACTAAACTGGACATAGGGTATTCCTTGCTGAAGCACATATCTTACAGTGATTTTGAATAGGGACCCAAAAACCAGAGAGAAATGGTAGTTACAACATGTTTTCTCTGGAGCTGCTGCTGAGGGATACTTAAATAAATCACTCAGTGATTGGAAACCATGTCTGAAAACCATCTGCATCAGAAGAAGCCATTTAAACAGAAGACTGTTTAAAAATGCAGATTCCTGGTCATATTCCAGATCTACTGATTACTTGCATTGCAGTATCTTTATAAGGAGGAAAATAAGATATACTACTAATATCTAACATTTATTTAATTATATATATATAACCATAGTTCTTGGCCTTGGAACATAAGAGGCTTTCAATTACTGATATCTATTAAAGTTAATCGTTTTTTTCAGATTTGCCTTCTTTCCTGGGCCACAGAACCAAACGTCCAACTTGCATTCCTCAAGTGCTTCATATCTTAGTGGGAGAATATGTCAATATGTAAATATGAATAAATAGATGGAGAACTGTCAGTTGTATAAATAAATAACTTAGTGATTGATGTATTTGGTATGTAACTAATCTAAGTATTTATACACTCAATCTGTCTACAACCTGGACTTGCTATATAATTCATGAGGCCTAGTAAATGAAAATGTGCAAAATGTTCTTGCTTAACCCCATCATTCACTCTCAGGTGGTGGGAAGTAATAGTCATTTTAATTATACAATATGGATCAGGGAGGTTGCTTGTTGGCCCAAACCTCACAGTGAGCCAAAGAGAAATAAAGGCTTCCTAACCCTTTACTCCAATTATTTTCCTCTTATTCTTATCCTTTACTGTCCATGTACTTTTTATTGACTATTCAGAAGCAGGGTTTTTTTTGTCCCCCCTTCTTATACAACTATAGGTATACTATCTTTCATGCACTTAAGAAATGCCTTGAAAAGTTGGATATGATTTGAACTCTCATAAATAAAATTCTGAAGAAAAGAAATGCTGGAATGGAAGACAAGGTAGATGTGGAGATTAGTACAGTTTGAAGTTTTTACAATGTATTTTCAAAACTGATTAATTTTTAAACCACTTAAATATTATTTTAATGTACTTGAGAAGATCACATTAAAAGGAACTCTGAACAAATTAAAGTACAAGATAACTTACTAAGGTAAATAAGCACTTCATCACTTAGCTGGATCCCTTCATGTTAGATTATATACATAGATGCATATATACATATGTGTGTGTGTGTGTGTGTATTTCAAGCACAGTATTTTCTAAATTGTATTCCCAAGAGCTAGATATTAGTGTTATATCAATGTTACACAAGTGAATAGTCAAATGAATTCAAGAAATCTTGAGTTAAACAAAGTTAAAAATGGGTATGTACTACAACACTTGGCAGAACCTTTAATTCACTAACATATACTATGAACAATCTAAGGGCAGGAACAGAATTAAAAAGCTTCCCAATACAGATCTTCCTCGACTTATGATGGGGTTATGTTCCAGTAAACCTATCATAATTTTAAATATCATAAGTCAAAAATGCATTTAATACACCTAATCAACCAAACCTCACAGCTTAGCCTTGCCTACCTTAAACATGCTCAGAACACTTACATTAGCCTACAGTTGGACAGAATCATCTAGCACACCTGAACACCTAAAGCCTAATCTATAATAAACTGTTGACTAGCTCATATCATTTATTAACTACTGTACTGAAACTGAACAACAGAATGGTTGTATGGGTACAGAATGACTAAGTGTATAGGTAGTTTATTCTGGTGATTGCATGGTTAACTGGGAGCTGTGGCTCACTGCCACTGCCTAGCACCAGGAGTTATCATACTGCTTACAGCTAGTCCAGGAAAAGATCAAAAGTCAAAAATCAAAGTACAATTTCTACTAAAGACGTATCACTTTCACACCATTGTAATGTTGAAAAATCGCCAAGTCCAACCATTCTAGGTTGGGAATCATCTGTATATTGTAACCACTGACTATCTTTCCTCCTTTTTGTTCCCAAGCACTAAACCATAAGACTGGTTTTTAAGGGGATATATTTTGGGAAACAGCAATCTAACAATATTTTTCTTTAAGTGAGACCACCAATATATAAATTACCATCAGTGTATTCAATGCTGGGCTGAATGTGGGGCCCCAGTAAACAAGATTTGTTTGCTTCTCATCATAGCAAACATCCTTTAGGCACTAAACTGAGAAGGCCCTCTTCACTCCCAGAAGTCCTCTTTGTAATCAAAACAACATTGCTCTACAGAAATATTTAATCATTCTACAAATCTTTTCTCTCAAAATGATTTAGCTTTTTCCTTTATGTCGGGCCTTTCATTAGGTAAAATAGCAACAAATTTAGATCGTGTCATAGTTTGATTCAAAAGAGTATTAAGGGAAAACAAAAATAAAAGCATGACACCAAACAAAACCTAAACATGGATATTCAGTTTAAAAAAAGGTCTCTTAACTGTTATTCTCTATCAATATCCGAGGATTGACATGCAAATTGTCACTAGATTGTATCTGGAAAATCTTGTCAACTTTAAATCTAATCATCTTTTTGAAAAATTTCTCTCTCTCTGTATCTCTCTCTGCAGTTATGCTATAGTAGAGCTCTAGATCACTCTTGTTTTCTTGTTTTTGTTTTTATTTATTCATGAGAGAGAGAGAGAGAGAGAGAGAGAAAGAGAAAGAGAAAGAGAAAGAGAAAGAGAAAGAGAAAGAAAGAGGCAGAGACACAGGCAGAGGAAGAAGCAGGCTCCATGCAGGGAGCCTGATGTGGGACTTGATTCCAGGTCTCCAGAATCAATGCCCTGGGCTGAAGGCGGTGCTAAACCGCTGAGCCACCCGGGCTGCCCTTACAGTTTTGTTTGTTTGTTTTGTTTTGTTTTTAAATTTTCCCTCTTGTTTTTGGGGAAAAAAAGAAAGAAAAGAAACACAAAGTTATTTCAAAGGTTTTCTAAGGTAGAACATAAATAACCAAGTCTCTCTAAATGTGAACTGAATTGGAATGTTCTATAGGCTCTTAGGACCAACTCCTGAATCAGATGAGATTTATATATGTGAACAACTACAGAGTATGAAGAAGACAGCGGATGAAGAGGGACCCCACTAGGGTATTTAGAACTTCCCAGCTCTCTCGCCCTGGACCCTAAGTCCTATCTCTCTTTTCATATCTAGCACTTTGCACATTGTTGACTCTTACTACATGTTTATTGGAGGGATGAATGTAGACAGTGAGTTAGGGATGAAAAAGAATTCCATCTAGAATAATGGTCTTAAAAGTCAAATCTCTAATTAGATTTCAAGGCAATAAAGATTGGTAGGCTACTATAAAAACTTGGTGCTATTCAGACTTACTGGTTAGTAAAATTGACTGACTTGTTTTTTTTTTTTTTTCCAGAGAAATTTAACAGAATTTATGTGACAGAATATTCATGAGGATTAATGGTTTCATTTTGGGAAGGTACTTTGAGATCCCTGGAGGAAACATGAAAAGATCTTAAGTAGTTTATCTTTAATGAACCACTATCGCAGTTATCTAAATAGAACTCTGTTTCAAATGTTAACAGTATTTATTTTGCTGCATATTAAATACTTACCCATGTATGACAACCATTATACGCAGCACATTATGTCAATGGTTCAGATTTTATACCACATACATAATTAAACTCTAGAAGAAAGCTTTAGAGTAGCAGAATGCAGGATCCTGTGCTGGGCTTGTGTATTTGCAGGATGCTAATGGAGAAAATTCCTTCCTGACCATCATAGGTAATCAGTTTATTCCCCGAAGCATGAGATCTGATTACCTTTATCTGTACTTCACACACATGCAGTTTATTGGATCTGTCATCCTAACTGAAAGAAATTTTGATGTGATACCCATGATTTCAAGAATTTCTCCAACTAGAAAGCAGGTGTAACTGAAAATGAGCAACCTGTAAGAGAACTGTAGAAGAGATGCACTCTAAGTTAATATTGATAGGTTCAACAGCCAAGAAAGATGAAGTATTTTTCCACAGCATTCAGAAGAGACAGAAAAAAAACTGTGTGGGACTGTGCAATTGATGTGGATTTTCAAACTTTTAAAAATAAAGTCCTCTTTTTAATATAATTTTGAGATGGCAAATACCCAAATATCAATTCACTTATCCAACATTTTGTGTTTTAATGATAATCTTAAAATGTCTTTTTAAAAAGGAAGATCAGATGAAAGAGGTGAGGATGGACAGAGAGGATAAAAACATGTGGCAAGGGGTAGTAATTACAGATTCTATAGGATACAAAGCTGACCAATTCACCTTTCAGAGCTATAGTCAGATGAACACCTGCTCTACTACAAGGTTCTTCCACCATGTGACGTTAGCCAACTAGCTGACAGGTGAGCACCAGACTATCTAGTGAAACAGTGAGACACTTTTATGCCAAAATTGACTGTTAAGTGGATAGTGAGGTAGGGCATATTGAGGATATTTTTTTTCTTCTTACTTATCAACTTAACTCTTTTTGCTACTGATTAAAGCTCCTACATTGGCTTTGACTGAAACCTATGAAAAACCAATGCTATCTCAATATTTTACATTTTGGAAACTAATTATATTAAGGGGTAAGTGGCAACTGGTCTATTCACATGACTAAGGTCATTTTAAAGACCTCTCTTAGCCTCAGGGTAAACATTTACCTAGTTCTTGGTTTTGGTGAAATAATGATGAGGAAAGCAGAGTCACAGAGAGTCAAGAGAGCCTGACGGTATGATCCAGGAATCAAATTGTGTGCTCTGGGTTTGGAACACCCTGCTTTGAAACAAGCACTACTTGAGTGACTGAAGAATTAGAACCAAAAGATATTTAAGAGTATTTTAAAATACAAATAAAATGGCTTGAATAAGCATAACTTACCATAAAATGGCTCTTGATAGTTTACAAAGCATTCAATATTTCTTGTATGCTAAGGAAGGGATAAAAGTCAAGGCAATTATGCTCTCCCCATTTTACAGAGAAGTAAAATGAGGCTCAAGAATACTGAACAATAGTGAGAGGTTGAATTATTCTGAGAAACTAATCTTCTGGTTCAAAGCTAAGAGTCCTTGTAGACTTTAGTGTCTTGACTGCATCTTTCACAGAGAAAGTGGGTAGCAGAGGAGAGAATTGCAAAGGTGTGTGCTCCATGAATCAAATTAATTAGGGCAATAATTCACCAAATAAGAAATTCCTTCTCATAGATCATGAAGGCCAGTGAACTTTCAATGGAATGGGTTTTGGGGCTGGAGCTGCTCTCACAGAAGATTTGAAATATAAACAAGACCAGAGAGCAATAATCAAGGTAGGTAGTTTCAAACTGTGTCCCTTGCTTTATGTAGCTAATTCACATGGGTGGAAGGCAGATTCATGTCTCACACCTATAGGAACATAATGACCATTGCTTCAAACTTCCTCACCAATCTCCAATGAATGGAATTGAGATGCTGTCCTAGAATCTTTGGCCAGAAAACTTTGTGGCTGTAAAGAGATAGGCAGGGTCCACTGGGGTTCTCAACTTCCAATAAAGGCAGGCATATGTCTGTGGCTTGGTTTTGTGAGGCAGCGATGCCCATATCAAACTTCTGTCTTACACTAGGCTCCTTTCTTCAGAATTGTGACCCAAGAAATCTGCCCTAAATTCCCTTTGGGAAAAAAAAAAAAAAGATGAAATATTTCTAGTCTATTGTGTGGTTTTCCCCCAGAGCCTTTTTCCTTTTCCAGATGCTAGTTTAAAATGCCCAGGCTCAAGTCCAGATACAAAGTGCAGCAGATTGCTTCATTTAGTTACTCTGAGCCTCATTACAGCTCACCTCTGGGTATGTAATCAGCCTTTTATTCACCTAACAGGACAATTCTTTAATAAGGTGCTCATTTAAAGAGTTTTCCCCACAGGATCCACCTCTCTGAGAGCTCCTGGGAGTGCTGATAGGAAGACGGTGCATGCTAAATATTCACTCATTGCAAACAAGATCCCCTCTGCCCTGGTCTTTAGCTATTCTGAAGGCTGGGTAGCTGCATAGGATCTCCACAGGCTTGTCACTGGCAGCACAAAGGAGGGAAAAGACAGAGACACACTAGGACAAGACGGACAGCTGGCAAATTATATCTAAGCAGGCTGCTGCCCACTGGGAAAGCCGTTCTGACTTCCTGGGGTAATCCATCTTCCTGACACATCCCCTTCCCAGGAATTAGTTTTCTCCAACATACTTTCTGCTCCTGACAACAGGATGGATCTGTCTTTACTCCTCCCTCCTACTGACAAGCTTAAAGAGTCACCCCTAGCCTACCTTCAGCACTTCACTTCTCTCATGACACTGCTATTTATCTATCACCCAATTTATTGATAATTATCAGAGACCTCAAGGAGTGTGGTGATTGAATAAAAGCGCCTGGCTAAAGTTGGCCATTTGTCCATCCAGCCTAATTTTATTTTATTTTTTTTTTCATCCAGCCTAATTTTAAATCAAATAAATAGGAAATAACCAAGCTAAGCTTCAAAACAGAATGGACTTTTCAACCTGAAGTAGCATCACTGATCGCTAAATTTTATTCTCATTTAACTACTTTAAAGACACAGGAACTTTATAAGAAATGCTTAATGGGTATTAGAGAATACAATGTCTTGGGTGACCGCTTAAGGAAAAAAAGAAATATTCTATATTTAAAGTGTTTATTCAAGCAACTGTCATGTCAATGGGGTAAAAGGAAAAAAAAAAAAACAAAAACAAAACAAAAAAACCTACCATGCTGGCAGTTAGATTAACCTGGATCCTAGTCCTGGCCAGGCTACTAAATATTTGAGATTTTAAATCTCTTTTATAACCTGTCTGGGATTCAGTTTGCTAATCTCTAAGAGAGTTGTAATAAATGATCTCCTTGCTCCTTTCGAGGGCTATCACTCCATCCAGGATCTCATTTCAAAAGTGATGTGCATGAAGAGTATGATATGCATGCCATGATTGCTCACTTCTAAACAAATTTAAAGGTGAACTTTATTAGCAAATGCATAATCCAGAAAGAAATACGGTACATTTACATTTCCAAATGTCTATCTACTTTTTGAAAGGGAGAGCTTTCAAAGCTTCCCAGGCTCAAAATCTAATTGTAAATCTCTTCTCTTTGGAGACCTGAGGCAGGCACCAGGTGCAAATCAGTCAGCTATAGCTAATGCATTTTGCTAATGAGCCCAAGGCACAAATATACCCTCTCTCTCCATATATATGTAGAAAGGACTCAAGCTATGTTGGATGTCTCTTTATTTTAATTCTCTTTGCCTACCAACTGCCTCTTCTAAGTCTTCTTTCAAGAGGCACAATCCAGTGTCCTCTGACGTGAGATGAGAAGCTATTTCTGGTGAAGCAGTTAGGCATTAACATTTGTCTTAGTCAAGTAGACACCAGAACATCAAATATTTTGTTGCTTAGTCATATCTATATTTAATGCAATTTTTTATATTTAACTAAGTTCCTCAAAATGATTATTAATAAATTATTTTTTTCAGATTTTAAAGGACCAATTATTTCATAGTCTTAAAAATAGTCTTCCGACTACTCATTTCTCCCCTCCCCACATCCAAGAATTCACATGCAGGAAGGTTTATCAGTGAGACTTAAAACAACTGAGACCTTAAAGGGATGTTCCACACTGTTAACACTTCAGGGAAGGCATTTGCTATCTCTCAAGAACTATCGAAGGTCTAGGAGATCACCACTATAAGCTCCATTGAGGAGATTCTCACTTAACAGGCAAACTAATTTGAAAAATGAAACATCAGGGCAGGCAAAGGAGTTTAAATCCATAGATCCTTCTGAAATATATATTTTCTTATTCCTTTAATGTGTGTATCCTGTTTCCTTTGACCTACTTAAATCATTATTTGAAAAATGTCCTTTCTGCTGCTTTGGGGGAAGATATTGGCAATGTGGTTAACTGTCACACAGGAGGTCAAGGCTGTTCTCACTATTTGGGATATTAAGTGAACAGACTCCTAAAAGGAAAAAAAAAGAAAAAAGAAAAACCAAAACCAAACCAAAAAAGCCAAAACACAAAGGCAGGCACCAGGAAGGGGACCTAACAAAACATATATTATCTTTAGTGGCCAGAACAGGATGGGCCACCAAGTTTATTCACTTTGGTTAAAATGAAACCCCTCGACATATATGAGGGGTTTTATATATATATATATATATATATATATATATATATATATATATATATACACAAATGCATACAGAGCTAACACAATTAATCCTGGGGTGGCATTTTCTTAATCGTACTCTTTCTAAGTAGAATTACTTAAAAGCTGAGCCATGGTCAAACGAGACTCAGGATATGGAACTCAGATAATAGAAAAGGTAAAAAAGATGGATAGATGCTAATATAAGGAGACAAAAATCTAAATAGGCAAGTGTTACCATTAAGGTTCCAGGGGAAGAGAAAACAGTCAAAACAAGTGTGTACTAAGGCAGTTCTCCCAACAGAGACCTTAAGCATTTGAATCACTAGTATATTTCCAGTGCCAAGAACAATGCCTAGTGCATAACAGGTGTTCAAAAATCATTACATGAGTAAATTCTCTTCAAATAAGTTTTTAAAATATATTTTGAATTATTTGATTTTGTTTGGATGTGAGAAGAGAAAGGATGCCAAAATATAACTAAAACCTGCATTGGAAAACTGGAAATGAATATGTGCCCACATTTGGTGGTAAAGTCACTAAAGGATTTTGAAACCCAAATAGGAGTCATTGTTTATCTGTAATGTACCTCTTAGGATATTTAAAAGGGGCAGAGAACTAGAAGACAATATATAAATTATATAACGAATTCATAGTTTGAAATCATTCAAATGGTAATCAGTTTGAATTAAGCAAAGAAAATTTAAGGTAAAAAAATAAGTTACCCTTTATTGGGATATACTGAATTTGGATGAAAAATCAGAAGAGAAACAAGAAGAACTTACACTTAATGTACTCAAAGTTAAGGCCAAAAAGAGTTCTGAACATAGGACACCAACAATTCTATATATTTCCTCCATGGACTATGTATAGAGTAACTTCTTCCCTGATAAGAAGCCAGTCCTATCAAAGATATGCCTGATGTTTTAAAAGTGAAATATTCTAATTAGTAGATTTAATTTTTAATTCTCAAGTAGTAAATTGATTTTAAAAAGACAGGCTTTTAAAAATACCATGCTTATAATTAACATTTGCTATATTTTGAGAAAGCTCTATTTCCCCCTCATTGTTTAGCTCCCCCTTCTACTCAGTCCTAATGGGGAGTCATGATACTCAGTAGCAGATTATCTGTGGTAGCCAAAATAATGGTGCCCCAAAGATGTCCATGTCTCAATCTCCAGAACCTGTGAACATGTTAAGTAATATAGCAAAAGGGAATTAAAGTTGCAGATGGAATTGAGGTTGCTGATCAGCTGACCTGGAGGAAGGGAAATTATCCTGGATTATCAGGTAGGATTGATCTAATCACACAAGTCTTTAAAATTGGATAAGGAGGTAAGGCCACCTAGGTGGCACAGTTGGTTGAATGTCTGTCAGTTTTGACTCAGGTTGTGATCTCAGGGTTATGAGATGGACCCCCAAGTCAGGCTCTGAGCTCAGTGAAGAGTCTGTTTAAGACTTTCTCTCTGCCCCCCCTCCTGGTGTGCTCTCTCGCTTTCTAAAATAATAAGTAAATAAATATTTAAAAATTGTATAAGGAGGCAAAAGAATGGGTCAGAAAGATTTGATGGGAGAAAGACCTGACCAGCTGTTGCTGGCTTTGAAGATGGAGGAAAGAGGCCATAAGCCAACAAATATAGTGGCTTCTAGGAGCTGGCAATGGTCTTCACCTTTCAGGCAGCAGAAAAACAGGGATCTCAATCCTACAACCACAAAAAACTGAATCCCGACAACATTTCAAATGAACAGCAAATGGATTTGCCCCTAAGGCCTCCAGAAAGGAACACAGTGTGTTGACACCTTGATTTCAATCCAGCACAACCGGTACTGGACTCCTCACCAGAAGAAATGAAATCTAATAGGTTTGTGTAGTCTTAAGCCATGCAAATTGTGGTGATTTGTTACAGCAGCAGTAGAAAACCAGAACATAACCCAGGATTCTACCACGAAAGATAAAGTAGGAAGAGAAGCCTGGAATAAACTTGTGTTAAATGTACAAGAGCTTATCTAGGAACAAGGAAAGAAGCTATGTAATCAGGGACAATTACTTCCTTTTTCAATGTAAAGGAAGATACTCGGGCTTTTGGTTATAACTTACTTCATGTTTAAGGGTTTATTGAACTCAAACCTATCTATCCCATCTTGGTCCATTAAAGTGACTTAGGTAATAATGAGCAGATGGAAATTGGCAGCAACACTGACATCTGGAATAGGTGATTGCCAAGAACTCTTTTGATGACTATTCCTCATTAGTCTCCCTGGTGTTTGGATCCCTGCCTCCATATCTGGCTTCCAAGATCTAGTTATGGCCACTCTACTTTGGTGACCTCTGTGGAAATCCCCCAGTAGCCAACAGGGTTCAGCAGCCTTCTTGCCGCCTGTGTTTCCTAGGACCGCCACAACAAAGTACCACAAACTGGGTGGTTTAAAACAATACAAATAAAATTTCTCACAGTTGTGGAAGCTAGCATTCTGAAATCAAAATGTCAGAAGGGCTATGCTCTCTCTCCAGCTTCTGATGGTTGCCAGCAAGTCCTGGAGTTCCTTGGCTTGTCTCTGCCTCTTTCCCATCTCTGCCTTCATCACCACATGGGCAACTTCCCTCTGTGAGTCTGTGTCTTCATATCATGTTCTCTTCTCTGTGAGTATCTGCTTCTGTGTCTATTTTCCTCTTACTATAAGGACACCAATTATACTGAGTTAAGAGTTCACCCCACTCCAATATGACCTTACTCGAACTAATTACATCTGCAATGATGCTATTTCCAAATAAGGCCACATTCTGAGGTTCTAGAAAAGACAAGGATTTTGAGGGGGCATTGTTCAATCTAGTATAACTCCTAACTCTAAATAGGTCCTAGATTTTTGGCATCTCCTTAAGCTCATGTGAGTGATTTCTTCCATTTACTATCAGCATGACCACTCAATACTACCCTGCCTGTCAAATAGTAAGAATGTGTTAAGTATCATCTGTGAGAAACTGAATTGAACCCACATTTATTTTCCTGCATTATAGTTCATTATTAAACTTACAAGTGATTTTATATATTCCCAAGTAATTCACACTGATTATCTCATCTGTGCCTTATATCGACAATGGCAGTGCAAATCTCATTATTTCTGTTTTATACAGTTAGTTAAGAACCGCATCAGGCTAAAGATGAGACTTCCTGACCTCTAGTTCCAATTTCCAGGTCTCCTTTTTATAATCATAATAGAAAAAAAATCACCCTTGTGTCTCCAAAAGACACAATCACCCTTGTGTTTAAAAAAGAGTGTTCCCAAGAGTTGAAAAGGGCATAGTGATGATCTATAGAATCTCTGATCATTGCCACATGGTATCTACATGTCCTCTCTAAGCTGTCCTATTGCTGATAAGTCCTTTCTTCTTTTTTTGTCCCCCTTAAGAATAAAATAAAATAGAAATACAGTACCAATATATAGTAAGACCATTGTCCCTGCTCTGTAACACATAGAACATACCTGAGCATAATCAAATCAAATGAGGTAATTTATTATTAAAAACACACGAAACAAAAATGCCACATGAAAAGTTCAAACAGATATGTTTGGCATGCCTCTGAGAGAAAATTCCTTGGTGTCCTAAAATAGTGTCTTCTTTAATCATCATCATGCATAATGCTAATAATCGGTGACTGGCTGGAGCAAAGTGCTAAATAGTGTGTAAACCACGGATTTTATTTTTCAAAGTGTCAGGGAGCTCTTTGTTCATTTCCATGATCTCAACTACTAATAGTGGGTCAGCATTGCCATTAGTTCACATGCATTTGGGTAAACACTATTCTTTTTTTTTTTAATAAAAAATGTGATTCAGTAACACTGTGTTCCTATCAAAAGTATTTAATTGCCCATAAAGATAAATCACTGCATCCCCATTAAGTTGTCAAAAAAATTTCTAAAAGGAAGACAATGGCAAATTTCTAACAGGAAAGACAAGAATAAAGAAATAGGATAGGAAAGTACTAAAAAAAAAAACTTAGAAATGTCCAGCAGAAACCTTACTTCAACAACCCAACCCAGATCATGAAGCAGTCATGTGGAGGAAAAAACAAATCCATAATATAGATTCAGCAGAGTAATGAATGATGTCCCCAGCTCCACGGTAGAGCTAAAGTAAACTTTTTACATATTTGGCTTCTGCCTTTCCTTCTCTTTAGAGAAGGCGAGTCTTCTCTAGAAGGTAGAGAATTGCGATGCGAGTCTCCTGGCATTTGCTGGATTTACTAAGGTTTCCTAGTCCCTTCATTTTATTTCACTGGAATTATTATGAAAGTACAGGTCCATTTTCTACCTCATATAAAAACAGGAAAATTAAAGATAATGTGCTCTCTAAATAAGATTACTAAGCTTTAGTTATTCCTTTGTCTAATAAAAAATATGAGGGAGATTTCATAAGAATAAGACAAGCCAAAGATGATAGAAAGAAAACTTTTTGCAAAAGGCGTATCTGATAAAGAACTGTTATCCCAAAATACAAAGGCATCTGAAAACTTAATAATTAAGAAAGTAAACAACTCAATGAAAAAAAGGAGCAAAGGATCTGAACAGACATCTCACCAAAGAAAATATGCAGATGGAATATAAGCATATGAAAAAATGTTCAATGTTACATGTCATCAGGGAATTGCAAATTAAAACGAGATACTACCACATACCCATTAGAATGGCCAAAATATAGAACACTGACAATAAAGCCAAATGCTGGTGAGGATGTAGAGCAACAGTTCTCATCCATTGCTGGTGAGAATGAAAAATGGTACAGCCACTTTGGAAGACAGTTTGGCAATTTCTTACAAAACTACACAAATTCTTACCACACAACCCAAAGAACTCCACTCCTTGATATTTATCCAAGTAAGCTGAAAACACCTATGTCCACATGGGTATTTACAGCAGCTTTATTCATAATTGTCCTAACGTAGATGAAAACAAGACGCCCTTCAGTAGATGAATGGATGAACAAATAGGTACACTTCAACAACACAATATTGTTCAGCACCAAAAAAAAAAAAAATGAGCTATCAAGTCATAGAAAGACATGGAGGAAATTTAAATGTATATTGCTAAGTGAAAGAAGCCAATATGAAAAGGCTACATCCTGTATGATGTCAACTATATGACATTCTGGAAGGGATAAAACTATGAAGACAGTAAAAAAGATCAGTAGTTCCCAGAGGAAGGGACAGGATGATAAATAGGAGAAACACTGGATTTTGGGGCCAGCGAAACTACTCTGTATAATACTATAATGATGGATACATGCCATTATACATTTGTCAAAGTCCATAGAATGCACAATACCAAGGATGAACCCTAATGTAAACCATGGACTTTGGGTGATAATGATGTGTCAATACAGCTCCATAATTTGTAAGAAATGTACCACTCTGGTGAGGGATGCTGACCATAGAGGAGGTTGTTATGTCTGTGAGAACAGGGAGTATATGAAAAATCTGTATTTTCTGCTCAATTTCGCTATAAAGCAAAAAGTTCTTTAAAAAATAAAGTCTGTTGAAGGAGGGTGGGAGATAATGGACAAAATATCATCTCTACCTATGAAGCCTCTCTTTAAAGTCCTTCATATGCTAACAGATGATTTCATGATGCAGGCAGCATCCTCTAAACTGGAAAGTAGTATCTTAATCTCAGTTTACAGGTGTGAAACTAAGAAAGAAAGATGACAAGTAGTTTTCTAATTAAAAAATGAAAGAGGTATTTAGGTGGAGAACTGTAACCTATGTTTCAATGCAGACCCATTGTCTTAATCATAAACTAGTCCTCAGTCCTGTGACCTATAAAATAGCTTCTTACAAGTATCCTGATATATAAAACAGTGAGCATTTGTAGTGATCTTCAAATGAATGCTGCTCAAATTTAGCATTCTTAAGACAGGTATTTATCCTGTTTGTGTATACTTGTCCCCATTTTGAGGGGAAAATAATTCTGTCTGTATAGGATAATGAACCAATTTTGAGTTAAAGTGGTACCTAATATAACATAGAACCACACAATTCAATGATAGAACTCTGTAAAATTTGATAATTTATTCCCTTGCTTAAAATTTTATAAATGCTCACCATTGGACTTCCAACAAACATGAAGCCCTTTCCCCAGCTTACCTATCCAAGCCCCTGTCTACTGTCCAGCCTATTCTCACTCTCCCCATTGCTGTTTGCATCCAGGCTTGCTGCCTTTTTCTGGTTTTCAAACAAGTCAACCCTACTTTTTCCATGAGGCTTTTTCATTAACAATTCCTTTGACCCAGACGTGATTTTCTAGTTCTCACAGAACTGTCTTTTTTCATTTGGGTCTTGAGCTTTTCCTATTTACACAACCTAAAAGATCTCTCAATCATACTCTTTTGCTTTATCCTATTTTATCCCAGCTTCTAGTAGAAACTGATATTCTGTTCCTCTTTTCAACTTACTTATTGCTTCTCTCCCTCAAGAGAATACAAAGTATGGTTGTCTCACTCAACACTAAATACTCTGTGTTCAGAACACAATCTGAGAATAGTCATGTGCTTGGTAATGGCTTGCCAAATAAAAGAATAGGTGATTTTAATCCCTACAGCCATTTTGGGACACAGATATTCTATTTTCTCCCAACATATGGACATGCAATGAGATAGAAACATTGTTGAGGGTCACTCAGCTATATAACAGGATCAGAGGCAGGATTTGAACCCAGATCTGTCTGACTTCATGGTGGATCTGCATAGCAGACTGACACAGCAATCAGTAAAATGAATGTGAGGGGATGGCTTTTGGTTCCAGGTTATAGAATAGCCCAATACCTAGTTGAAAAAAAAAAAGGAGAAACTTATCCCAAATAAAAATAGGATAACTATAGGGTTGATATTTTAAGGGTTCAATGATAGCATCAAGGAAACAAGTTCTTTTGCTTTACATATTGGCATGTGGGCTTTGTCCACATGTTGGATATGAAATCCCACAGAATCTGCCGTGGGATAATCTGTAGAATAGTGAAGAAGCAAATGAAGTGTCTGCTTATGAATATATATATATATATATATATATATATATATATATATGAATTCACTAAGACCACTAAGCAATATAATTAAAGATTTTTCTTCTATGCACTCTTCAAAAAGTTTAGGACAATAGTTCTCAAGACTGGCTGCACCTTAGTATTACCTAGGAAGCTTTTAAATTTTGACAACTCAGGTTCACACCTCATACAACTAAATCAAATTTTCTGGAGGAGGAGTCTGTGCATCAGAGTTTCTTGAGGTTTTATTTTTTTAATTCTGTAGATGATTCTTCTGAACAGCAAGAGTTGAGGACCACCAGAACTTCATGTGTATGCTACCTTGACATAAGTATTTCTACTTCTTAATTATCCATTAATTTCACTTCTTGCTTGTTCCCATTTGTTTCTTACTTTCCATTCTCTGATGTTTTTCCTATAATATCTATTAAGGAATGGTTATTGTTAAATGAGCTATACAAATGAAAAAACTAATGTCAACTACTTCCCATATATTATCTTAGAGCATTTCTAGAAAGGTGGGAAAAGGCAGTATTTCAAATATAGAGCACTTTAAAATGATCCATCCTATGTTAACATGAGGAAGTGCCTGATACACTTCTCAAACAAATATTATAAAGATACAAACACCTCATTCTTTTCCAAAATGACCAAATAACGTCTGCAGAAAATTGTATTTTTCAAAGACAGCAATAACAACATATCTGTCCCATCCAACATGCTCTTTTTCAATGTGACTTTGCCTCTCTCTCATCAACAAGTAGAGTCTAATTCTTTCCCCTTTAATCTGGGTTGGCTTGAGTGACTCATTTGTAACCAATGAAATGTTGTGAGAGAGTCACTGTGTGCTTCTGAGACAAGGTCAGAATAAGCAATGAAGTTTCCACTTGGATTTTTGGAACATTCCTTCTCCAGAAGCTTGCTCTTAGGATATTTTCTCTCAGAAAACTAAATCCTGTGAATGAGAAGCCTGAGCTACATGAAAAGGCCATCTTAAGAGCCCCAGCTCAGTTTAGCCTTCAACTTATCCAGGCTCCAAATATCATTAAAGACGCTTCCAGATAATTCCAAGTCCCAAGCATGAGAATCATCCCTGACTCCTCAAGTCTTCCCACTTGAGATTCCTGTTACCAGGAAGCAGAGATAAACCATCCCCATAGTGCCCTCTCCAAATCCCTGCCCCACAGAATCTGTGAAATCATACAATAATTGTTACTTATAAGCTACTGCATTGGGGATTGTTACACAGCAATTAATAATCAGAACAATCTCAAGACATTCACATCAGAAAAAGCACCGAGAAAACAACTCTTTGTTTCCTTCTTTTACTGTATTGGCCTTCCAACTTCACACAATGTTTTGTTTTGTTTTGTTTTAACATTTACTACTAAAACTTGCACCATTCTCACTCCTTTATATACACACATGCAAAAACAAAAAACAAAAAACAAAAAAACAACAAAAAAAAAAACCACACACACAACCCCATTCTCCATCTCTATTATTTCTAAGAGTTGTTGCATATATTTAATAGTTTAACAAATATTATTTGAGTAGGGATACATATATAGAGAGTGAATGCTGAAATGGACCATCAATATTGTGGTCCTCTAGGACCTATTGTGTCCTCTAGGAAAGGTAGCTCTCTCTACCATCCAAAAAAATGGGACTGCCTTGTTTCATATGCTGGTGGAAGACTTTCCAGATGACCAAAGAACTGTCCTCACAACCAGCCACCTCTTCTGTACATGTGCTTTGAGATAGCAACACTCAAAAAACAACAATGTAAGGAACTCATTCCTTTATTTCATAATCAAAAAGTGATTTTTTTAAAACTGAGAGCTTCAGGAAAAATAGATATTTTGACTGAGTCCAGCACAGGATATGTGTAGTTGTGAGGATACCAAGTTTAACAATAAAGCTCTTTCATTTTAGCATGTTTTTTTTATGAAATTAATTGACTTGGAAGGGAATAAAAACACATCTTTATGCTTGATCCCTTAAAACCAAATAGCATAATGTTCCAAGAATGTAAATGCTACATGGTCCCATGAGTACATTATGGCAGTCACAAGAGCCGGTCTCTCCTGGCCAGTCTTTCAGGCCTGACACACCAAGTCAAGGAGCTGGGACAGGAATATTGATGCCTTCAGGGAAGTTCTCAACCTCTGTCACATGGGTTCTGAAATGTACTACCATGGTAAGGATTTCCTTTTAAGTGCTTCTTCTTGCTTTTCATTGATTCTTTAATTTATGATCTGGTATATTAAGAATATTATATTTACAAAATTACATTATACTTCTACTAGGTTATATTTGACTTTATACATTTATGTTGATTCTATGAACCTGACACATTTCTCCTAACATAAAAGCAAAACTATTTTTAAAATGTACAGAAAAAGAAATCTAGGGTATGTTAACTTTATATACAATTTCTTGAAATCTAATTAATAAGGCCCATTCACAGATTACTTGCATACTGTATAGTTAACATACAAAGCCACCTACAGAGGCATGTACTTCTACCATCTATTTAGTTCTCTTCTTTTTAGGTACACTCATAGAATTGTAAAAACAGAGAGAAAATGGAGGTGGAGGAGGAAAACAGAGTAGTCACTGAGATAATGCTCTTGTAGAATCTTTTTAGAACCACAAATTCTGGTAGTTGCTATAAAAATATACTTGCAATGTGAAAAATTATACATAAAAAATTGTCACTTGAACTAAAAAGACAATTTACCCAAGCGACAAGATAGGTTTGCCAACTAATTACAAAATTGTGATGAAAGTGATCAAGTCCAATTCTCTCCAAAGTATATCCAATGAAGTATTCATCCCTAATTGCTCCTATAAAAAGGCATCCTGAGGTCAAATAAAGTTAAAAAAATGTTGTATGCTATATGTCCCTCATAGAGAGATTCATAAATTGTGTGACTTGTTTAAGTCTCTGAGTAGGTCTGCAGGAAAAAGACTTACTTAGTTTTCTTTCCCCCAGCATTCTGCACACTTATTTGAGCACAAAGCCATTTGTCTGTGTGTGTATGTGTGTTCTTTTGAGGGGGATATGGGAAGACAAGTAAACTATCTATTATACCCACATAGTGAAAAAGAGCTGGTCTCATTTATAACAACAGGTACAAAGCATCGTTATTAACAGACTCAATTTCCTATAAAGGACTTCCTAGAAGCAGATGGGAAGAGGGAGGAAGAGGCAGTGGTTGAAATTTTTTGAGATCCTTCTCATTTAGATTTTTGTAACACCTTCATCCATCTTCCCTGTCCCTTTTCCCCCAGGCAAGTTAATGGATTAACCTAAGAACATAAAGTATCAGAGGCCAAAACTCTGCACCTGAGAATACATTGTAGCTTCACATGTACAGAGGAATAAATCATTTCACGGTCTTTCTCCAATGAAGCCAGGAAAGAAAAATCACAGACAGGGGGATTTGTCCTTTAGATGGTTATTACCCATAGCAGGTGGCGGAAATGCCAACAGTAAAAACTGCACTTTGGCAACCAAAGCTACAGCCCAAACACAATGATGTTCACAGGGGCTCTGTCTGTTTTCCTGGCTGCTGAGATGCAATATTAACATCCAAATAGTCGCAGACAAATTATTGTGCTTGTTTCTTTTGCTACAGATTCCCGAACATGCACAGAAAGTTGTCCTTCACGCCGAGATTGGAAAAAGAAAAAGTAGAATGAAGGAAAAAGAAAAAATACCAGAAACAACAGCAACAACAATAAAACAAGACAAAACAAAATTGTCTCTTGACAAATCAACCTGCAAATGTTTTAATTCTTTTAATGCTCAGAGCAACACCAGGGAAAATTACATCGTTAATATAATAACAGAGGGAGAAGCATTTTAGCTGAAGATCTTTAAAAGTTATTTATCTAGTTTGGGATTATATTGATGGAGTTTATAAAAAAATCTTATGGTTTTGGGATTCAGATTGGCTTGAAAGTGATCAAAAAAAGAATTGTGAAGGATTCCTCTGGTATAGCCATTTAAATTCAGCTATCATACAAGACAAAGACTCAGTGAAAGAAGACTGTAGAAGCGATATGGCATGAAACTCACAAGGACAGGTTTAAGTCAGATGGAACTGGATTCAAATTTAAACTCCACCACTTAAGAGCTATTTGACTTTGTGAAATGTACTTAATCTTTGGGATCTCACTGGCAGCATGGAATAAAAATAACTGTTTCGATGTGTTATTAGATTTATTTTTTAAAGGTTTGTTTATTTGTTTGAGACCAACAGAGATAAAGAGACAGAGAGAAAGAGAGAGAGAGAGCATGAGCAGGTGGAGGGGCAGAGGGAGAGGGAGAGAGAGAATCTCAAGAAGAGTCCCTGTTAAGTACAGAGCCCAAAATGGGGCTCACTCTGGGGCTTGATTTCATAACCCCAAGATCATGACCTGATCTGAAATCAAGAGTCTGATGCTTAACTGACTGAGCCACCAGGTGGCCCTTACTGTGTTATTAGATTTAAATCATATAAGGAATACAAAGCATCCAGTTTGGTATCTGGTGCATAATGGATGTGTTATAAATGCTACCACAATGATCATCATCATTATCTTAGAGTTGGAATATGCCAGTGATCCTTTCCTTAACTCCAGATAAGTAAGTGTATATCCCTTCCCAATGAAAACAACATAACATTGCAAACTTGATATGTCACTCATTTTTGAGAGATCTGGGCTTCCTTAGAAAACCAGGGAAGTCAGTAGGCATTCCTTCCAATACGGCAAATAATATTCTCATAAATTCAAGCCAGTTAAATCCCCACTGAAGCAATTTCTACTGCCCACACTCAGGAGTTCAACTTAGATATAAGCAAGAAAAAGCCAGTCACACAGATTCTTAATGCTTGAAGGAATTACTCAGGACACAATAGATCCCAATTGGGTTTCTTGATAGGTAGGACAGACATTGATTATCTTGTTCACTTATTTAACATTTTTTGAAATGCTTCCCATGTATGCCATTGTGTAAATACTGAATATACCACGGGGAACCATGTAGATTCTGTACCTGTCCTAGTAAAACAAACATATTCTTACAGTTAAGGTACATGGTAAATTGTTAAGATGCTTGCTCTCAAAATAGTATCTCTTAGGATACCCTTTATTGAACAAAATAATTTTAAGAGAAGTTGGCATTAGAATCTTTAATAGTTTTGCAAATGCTTTATCCACGACAGAGAGGGACTGAGAACATGATTAAAATAGCTACTCAAGAGATGACTGGGTGGCTCAGCTGTTGAACATCTGCCTTTGTCTCGAATAGTGATCTGGTCCGGGGATAGAGTACTGCGTCAGGGGTCCCTGCAGGGAGCCTAATTCTCCCTTTGCCTGTGTCTCTGCCTCTCTCTGTCTCTCATGAATAAATAAATAAAATCTTAAAAAAAAAAATCGCTACCCAAAGGCACAGCCCTTAAGGAAGCAAAGAGAAAACTATAGCCAAACTTATCCAGAACAAAAGCCTTAGGTCATTAAGCAGTAACTCATATTACCCAAGGGGAAATAAATTTACATTTGTAACCAAAGAGCCAATGCTAGTGATGCTTTAATAATTGGTTCTCCCCTTCTTATCTTTGTCTACAAGACTAAGACAGGGTCAACAAAGGACATTTTGTCCCGTGTGCATATTTTGTCCCTCAACACTGCTGTATTGCAGACTTACAAGTTGTGCATGAATAGTGAATAGTGAACTTAGGGATTTAACAGGACCAGTATTCATTCATGTACTTATTCATTCATTCACAGCAAATATGGATATCATCCATGTTTCAAGCACTATTCTAGTGCCCGAGGATAAAATGACTAGTATAGGAAAGGTCTCTTGACTCCTAGAAGCTTGTGACATAATGTGGAAAGAGGCAATAAAGTAATTAACAAATAGTGGTAATCACTAAAAAAATAAGAGTAATGAGATAGAATGACTGTCGGTTGAGGAGACTATTTTAGATAGGATGGCAGGAAAAGATTCTCTGTAAAGTGGCTTTGGAACTGAGACCTCAATGGTAACTGGGAATGAAAGTCTCTCAGATACCAGGAGTTTTACTTATTCCTTGAGAAATTTAGAACACTGCACCCCCTGTGACTTTTAGAGATGTTTCCTTAATACATACATGGCTGGGTATTAGACAGACTGAAACATAACCTTGATTCCTTTTTCTGAGGAAACAGGTAATTGGACATCTGTTTCTTGATAAAGACTGCTAGGCAGCCAAAAAAGAACCCACAGGTTGTTGTCATTTGCAATTCATTTTCTTTAAATTTTTTAATAAAAATCTTACTATGTTTTTGGTAGAAATACAAACTGTGGCAACATTCCTGGGAGGAAATCTGGCAAAATGTGCTAAAAACTTTAAAATATGCACTTTTATACTGGCAAAGTACATTTCTACTTCTGAAAACATATCCTAAGACAATTACAAACATTTTATACCAATTAATTGATTCATAAACATTTGGGGGGATGTGAAGATGAAATAAAACCCAATATTCTTCACTCAAAAATGATTCTTGATAAAGATTTCAATGCTCTCAATGTAAAATCTTGAGTTGAACTCTTTGGGCCAAGGGAAAAATTAAAGAGCACTGATATTATTGGCCCAGATTTAGGGGGGAAAAATCTAGGTGGCAGAGAGTCTAATATATATTGATTCTTTAATTCATCTCTTATGCCCATTTCCAGAAATCTAGGAACTGTTCTAGATGGGATTAGGTAACCCTACCCAGAAATCCCCGCCCCTCCCCTCCAGAAAGTTACTTTTGCTGCCAGAACTGTTTAAATTTTGTTTGAGTCATGGGTTCTGATTCTTACAGAATTATTCATTCTAATTAATTAAAATAGTTTCCTTTGGGGAGGACTTAAAATGCTGTCTACTTTTCTACTAAAGTGACGGCATGTGTCCTCCATCATGTGTGCCTTCACCTTTATGCTGCCTCCTTTTTATGCCTTTTGGGAAAGTTGCTGAACTTCTCAGATTCCTTGTCTAAAATACTGGAATATTGTTACCTACCTCACAAAGTGGTTATTAAGATTAAATATGCTAATATTTTTTAAAAGTTCCTAGATCAATGCTTTTTACTATGTTAAATAAAATTTAAAATACATACCTTATAAAACCTCTAGATCTGCTTCTTGATTATTGATTATCAATTATCTCAATTCTTAAGATTAACTCTCAATTGAATTATCTTCTAGGAAGGATTCCAGCTTCTTAAGATATCTTCCCCCATCTTTGTTTCTTCTTTTTAAACAATGTCTGTATATATCAACAAACCCACAGATTTCCAAGTACAACCTGCAGAACCTTCCCTTTATACATATGCAACCACCCTGGTCCACTCTAAGCAGGATCTTTAGTGGCTCCCTGGTGCAGGGGGAGCAAACCACACAAATAAAAGAAGGAAGTTAATAGGGTAAACCTGTATGGTGATTTCACTTTTGGCATAAGCTCATCTTCAGAATGGTCTCCTTATTAGTATTCCTAGCTTCATTCAACCCCATCTAGTCACTGCGCAGATTCTGAATCCTGCTGCAAAAACCCTATCTTTATACCAGTTATTGATATCAAGTCCCCAAAAGAGACAGTCTCATTTTCTTTTGAAATGTTTCTATTCTTCAATCTCTTTTGCACAAATTTTCATTCATGTATACTTTGTTTTTCTCTACAATCTAACTTAGTATTTCTCAAAGAGAAGTCTGTGGACTGGCTGTGGTCAGGGTCACAAAAAGGGATGGGGATTGTGAGGGGCTAAGATTCCTGAGCTCTATTCTGGACCTACTGAATCTGAATATAGTCCTTAGGAATATGCATTCGTAAAAGAACCTCAGGTGAAACTAATACACACAAAATACTGAGAACCATAGTCCAAGGAACCGATAGCAATGGACACAGGACAGGGACTGGTAAACTGTGTCCCACTGACACTGGCAGTCAGGTATTGGCAAATACCTTCCAAAGTCAAAGGGGTGTGTGAGCTGCCTCAGAGGCAAGAGGGCCAAGAAGCCGCTGTGAATTGACAGTGTGGTGGAGGATATTTCTACTCTGAGTGGGAAAGGCTACAGAAAGCTAATGCTTATAATTCAATCTGCTAGAGAAAAGGAATTAATGTTTTGCTTTTAATTTTATCCTAAAAATGTAAATGAATTTAATAGTAGTAATGTACACTGACACTTGTACATTAATCTCCCAGTCACATACATTGTGTTCTGCCTTTCTAATTAGATAATAAAGTTATTAATTATGCCTAATATTTGTATGTTCACCTATTAAAATTAACTGGAAACCAAATTTTTCAATGATCCAAAAAAAGAAAAACAAACAAAAAAGGAAGCACTCCTATCAGCTAAACATGGCTAACAACCCAGAAGGCAGCAGTGGGATATCAATGACAATAACTCAGGAAACGGGCAGGAGAGGCAGAGTTGTTACAGCAGAAGGTGATAAGAGTAAACACTGCGAGAGCATGTATGGCTTTCCAGGCTAGCCTTTAAACACCTGTGTATTTTAGCTCATGGAATCCTCATCACTGCTCTGGGAGGTCAGCCTTGGTCATATCCATAGTTGTCATTTACAGTCAGGGAGAGGAAAAGGACACTTGACATTGTTATACAGCTAGTAAGCAGCGGAGGAGGACTTTGAACCCACGTGGAATGGTTCCAGACCTACTTTCACCTCCATGACTCAATGAGCAGCCTCCTCCAGATGAAGCTTCTCTTCTAGAACGTGGGGATATGATATTATCTGCCTCAAAAGACCATTGTGAGATTAATACATGCAAATCCTTTAAGACTGTCTCGCATAGTAAGTGCCATATGTGTATATGCTACTGCTCTCATACATTATTATTATTAATTATTAATGACCAATGTAATTTGGACCAATGTAACTATAATAATTTACATAATAGTAATTGCAATGATTATGTATTTATAATCACATTCTATTAGATGGTAATAAAGCAAAAACAGAGGCAAAATAATTATTTTTATAAGAGCAGAGTGGGATATTCCTGAAAATGTGTTCTTCTAAACCACCTGTATCAGAAACATCTGAGGTGTTTGTTAATAAATAAAAAATAAAAAAGAAAGATTTCAAGAGCTCCACCAGAGATCTGCTATGATGAGATCCCCAAATTTGTATATTTAGCAAGGGGTCTTAAGTGCTTCTTCTGAACACTAAAGTTCAAGATTCCTTGCCACAGAGGCAAAATTAAAAGAAGAGTAAATAGAGAAAAGTCAGCTGTCAGTCAACCTAAACATTTCTCTGCACCTATGAGTGAGTTAAATACCTAAATGGCATTTATAGCAAGTCCTTCTAGGAGGTGGTATTTCTAGATTTCTGTCACAGGACTCAATGATTTCTGAATTGATAAAATTTTCACTTGTAATTAAATAATTTCCATACCATTATGCTCTGTTAGGACTGGATTAATCCAAGCAATAAAAATACAATAATAATGGTGATGGATAATGGTGGATAAAGATGGATGATGATGATAATTATGAGTTGTTTGATGTTTTACATCAAAATTATACAGTCTTATTTTCATTAACTTTGGGCTAAACTATGTTTATAATAGTGACTAACAAACTTTTTAAACAGCAATTCAGGAGGAAGTCCATTTGATTTGTTCTACTTGTGAAGTATTCTTGTGTATCTCTACTCACCTTTGCTGGTATTTTTATGGTAGGATTCTTTACCCCAAAAATTACAACTTTAAGGTGTATGTTAAAATACCTCAACATTAATATTCACTGAAAAGTAAACACTGATAAATGGGTTAATAAAACACTCCCAAAGTAGAACCTTGTAAAATTAGGTTTGTAACTGTAAAATTAGGTTTCTAAACAATAGGGTGTTTTATTTTCAAATGTGATAAAAATGGGTGGGGAGAAGTTACTATTAATGAGAATTATACAACATAATTCCTTGTCCAGTTTCCACCTGGCTATTCTCACTTCCCCAAATCAATGGTCAAGTGTCAAGGAAGAAAAGTTTTCCATCTTTGAAGCATAAAAGGAATCACTGCTAACACAATCTACAATGCCCAAATATTTACTAAATACAAAGGGAAATCTCAAGTTGGTTGTGCTGTTCAAAGAGAAGAATTTGATTCTACCTGCCAAAGGATTGCCAGAAGGAAGTGGCCACAAATAAAAATGAAACTGTGTGTATATCTATACCAGGTCTCAGCTGTGTCACGCTTTGAGGACTGTCCAAAAAGCGGTGCTTTCTAAGGAGACAGCTAGAAAAGAACCTGGATGCATGCCCTTCATTTTCTTCCCTGTGCATAAATATCTCCACCTGTGCCAGGAGAAGAAAATGGGAGGGAGCACTCAGAGTGCTTTTCTTCAATATCTATCCAGCAGCTGTGTGGTTTTCACTGACAGCCACTGGAGGTAGCCCGCAAGAAATGTGCCTGCAACTCTGTAATTGATGGTGACTTAAAGTATGAAAATGAGCATATTCAGACATTTCTCCTCACAAGGAAAGAACAAACAGCCAATATTAAACAAGTCCATTTCTCTTATGCCAAGATTTTGATGGTGGTTTCTTTGGGCAGGCAAATGTTTCTTTTTATAAGCAGCTCTTAGCCGAATGCTATATATCGATAAAACATGGGCATTTTGTGTTCATTTTTCTAACTGAACCTTGGAATTTTTCATAAAATCCTTCACTTTCCTTGGTAACTGTTGCCATATAAAGCATTGTGTTGGAAGAGGGAGGTAGAGAGGAAGAGTGAGACAGAGAGAAGTAAAGAAAGAAAAAAAGCAAGCAAGTTTAGAAAAACTAACTGGAGCTTCCATACCAGTAAAAGCAAAACAGGTTTCAAGCATTCACAATTATAAATTTCAAGCATTCACGATTATAAATGCGACAAGCATTCACAATTATAAATGCAACTAAAATCATCACCTCTCTTTCTCAGGCAGTATCAGTACCTGATGGGAATTCCTTGCACATGATTTTTTTTCTGTCTATATTTTTACTTATTTATGAGTGCTGTAAATCTTCCTTGTGGCTGAGAGTGAGTGGAGCATGGGTACACATAGTGACACGCTGGATCAAGCTTGCACTGGCTTCTAAGAGCTGTTGGATTGTCCATATTGCTTCCCAATTCTGTGTTCAGAGATGCAGCTTTGCTGGGGGTACTTTTACCCCAGAAATCAATAAATACATAAACTAAAGCTTTTCTTTTTTTTCTTTTTTTCCAGAAAGCTAATTGTTAAATATACACTTAAACAGACTCCATGGGCCACACAAAGCTTTCTTGACGTGAAGCTGTAATCATAATACATGTAGTTGTAATATCCTTAGCACATAGCATCCACTATGTGCTAAGGATATTACCTGTGTATGATATTTAATCCTCAAAACTATCCTTAAAAAGAAATAAAATGTCCATTTTTATCCCATCTAGAAAATGAGACTAAAAGCTCAGAGATTAAGTAAATTTCCCAATATTGTCAAGCTTTAATATATTTTGAGGGCAAAATCCACTTCTGTATCATTATACAATGCTGTCTTCCCAGGTTAACGGGTGAATAGATCCTGGAGAAAAAGAGCGCTGCCCATGGAAGTCTAGATATAAACACATCAATCAACAACATTATAAGTAAGAAGTAGCCTGGATGTTTGAGAAGTCCTGGGGTGAGTGTCTAGGGACACATGTTGCAGGGATTTGTACTCTCTACAGTCCTAATTTGTTTATCTGGAGCTTGAATACAGACACAAAAGGCATGCTTGTCAAACCTACCTATGCCACAAAACTTGCAAATATATATTATCTCAATTATCTATTGTGTATATTTTTGTGAACCATCTAATATCCTTTCTAGAATAAGGGAAATTTCACAAAGCAAAATAAAACCAATGTCGTATAGGGCAGTTAAAAGAGAGAATGATATGAATCTTGAGAAGATTTTTGGAGAAGTTTGAAAGCTGTCTTCAACGTCTGAGAAGAGACCCTTCCATCTTTCTCCAGGGAGTGAAATTCAACCAGCAAAGCAGGGGTATGGCAAGAAAGATTACATTTCAACAGGAAGAAGAATTTTTCAAGCATAAGGTAGTACACTTCTCATTTCTCAGTTTACTCAAAAAGAATATGGAAGGCATCTCTCATGGAGTAATAATGATTAAGTATATAGGATTTGGAGCCAGATGACTCAGGTTAAAATTCTAGCTCGGTTGCTTACTAGCTATATGATCTTAGGCAAATCTCATCAATTTCCTCATCTGTAAAAGAAAGACACTAATAATAATAATAAAAAAAAAGAAAGAAAGACACTAATAGCATCCACTTCAATGGGTTAAGTATAAAATATAATGTATATAATTATACAGAAAGTGCTAGAATACTGCCTAGCACAAGGTCAGGCCTACCTATGTAAACATTCATTCTTGTTATGGTACCAAGAGAATATCTGCTTTGAGATAAATCAGAAGCCTTATAAACTTTAATAATATGTGATTTGGGGTTTACTTAACTTCTCACTGGAACACAGTGACAAAATCTTGATTGACTTCTAACAGATACTTGTTGATGAATTGAGACCCATACTCCTTCAATAATCTTTAATGAGACTGCCATGAAAAATGATGGCAGATAGATTCTAGAGATGAAGTAGAGGCAACATTCATTAACATTCATTCCTACCAATCTCAGAGCTTATAATACTTGTATTTCTGAATATATTAAAATAAATAAAATATCATATTCCTAAGAAAGAGCCCAAAAGACTAGCCTTTACTTTTAACAACTTTAAAAATATCATATTCCTAATCTTACATTTTAGTGCACATTTTTTAATTTTTGCTTTCATTCAAACATATAATGAGCTGATATATGGCAGTCATTGAGAATACAAGATAAAAGCTACACTTCTTCCCCTTTGACCACAGTTTTATTTTTTGAAAAATTTACTGTGTACCAATTAGTTTTGATAAGTGCTCTGAGGATACAGAAGAGGCACAGAGAATTATTCCCAAAAGGTGCCATCATCATTTCATTCTTGAATTTCTACCTAGTAGGCAAATTTGACTCCAATGTTGCTCATCAATACAAACCAGTGACTTCGATATAAATTTCCTCCAAATCCTAGAAGATAAATTTGACTCAGTCTAAACCACTGGCCTGGGAAGAAATGCCCATAAAAAAGATAAACTTGTTAGTGTTATTTAGCCTGAAGAATGGTAAGCTAGAAAGAAAAAAAAAATCTTGTGTATTACCTATTTCAAAAAAATACGAATATTATTACTTGAGAGATAGTTACCATATGTTCTTCATGTCCCCTGAGGATAAACAAAAGGAAGCTAGAAAAAAAATCAGCTTAAATGAAAGCAATGGGAATTTTAGATAATGATTTTAAAAAGAAATCCGGGTAACAAGTGCCATTGAGTATCAGAACATGTTAGCAAGAAACAGTGTGAAATCTTTTTCTCCAAGACTGTTAGTTGTGTGTACATTGTTTTCCAATTTGTTTTAGCACCTGTTTTTTTTTTCAATTTGTATTAATGAAGAATGCACAAGAGAAAGCTAACCCATTCCTTCCAGATGTAACTCGGCAGAGAAGCAAATGATCACTGCAAAAGACCTCTGATTCTCTGTTTGTTAATCATCCCAGGTAATTCTCATCTTTATCCTCTTGGTCTCATGGTAACCCCACTGGCCTTTGAGTTCCAGATCCTCCCTTGGTTCTGAGACTGTCACTACTCCAAGTACCAGTTGGGTTTTCCTATTCTAACTGCACTTACTTCCCTCACTGTTCTCTGCCCTTCCACTGCACACTCATCAAGGATATGCCAAACACTCTGAACACACTTCTTTCATGGAAAATATTATCTATTTTCATGTATTCAACCATAATTTTAGGGTGGCTAACAGAAATCCACAGTTTTAGCTTGATACTCTCTTCTAAATTCTTGTCAGGATCCTCTTACTGAAAAATGGGTATTCTCACTTTGTCATTTCTCAATCATCAAAATCTCAAGACGATCACCTTTACAAAGCCATGTCCTTAAGTTTTTTTTTTTTTTTTTTATGGACACTTCCACTCACTTTAATGTGCTAGATATCAAAATGCATCCCTTCTAACCCTTCTGTGATCTAGATACCACCCCTATCCAATTCTCCCAGCCCTTATCAGTGACCTGGACCCTCAATTCCTGTTCTGTTACAATGCTCACATCTTTCTTTCCCATGGTCACTGTCAGTGGTTCTACAGCACATTCTGAATAGGCCCTGGCTCTCTACCTTGGCACAAGCTGATGCCAAGTCACTTTCCCACAATTTTCTACCATTAAAATCCTTCTATCTGAGGCAAACCTATCTAGAATTGCCTCTGGCCCTTTACTCAAACTTGATCCTAGCCATGGTTTACCTGTTTGAATATTATATACAGTGTTGCCCCAAAGCTACATTTCTTGGACCACCCCTAGTCAACAGTGATGATCTCTTCCACACTTTGATCTGTAACAGTTAATTTGCTCTTAACACATATTCCCTTAAACTGTCAGTTGCTTTTTTCTTATATAACTGTTTCAGTATATAACTTTTTTCAACTTTCAACTGATTACAAACAATTTGAAAGCATGAAATATTATATATCTTTATATCTCCTCCCTTAAGAAATACATGTTAATGAATATTGATTTAATTAATTTTGCTCATCTTTGATTCTGAGTGTTGCTTCTTTTTCTGTGCCATTAGAATAATCAAAAAACAGCACCCAACACATCTGATTTTGTCCTTCTCATAAGACCAGTAGCTTTTTAAATATTTTGTATTTATTTTTTAATTGGAGTTCAATTTGCCAACATATAGTGTAATACCCAGTGCTCACCCTACCAAGTGCTCGCCTCAGTGCCCGTCACCCAGTCACCCCAAACCCCACCCACCTCCCTTTCCACTACCCCTTGTTTATTTCCCAGGGTTAGATAAGACTAGCAGCTTTTAATAAATCATTCCTCTCTAAGGGCCTGTCTAATCCCTTATATGAAAATTGGATGCAGTAAGAGGGACAGAAGCTAAAGTTAGAGAAGGAGGAAATGGGGGGAAAAAAAACAAAAACGAAGATGTGGAAAGAAAGCCTGTGGTTTTGCTTCCTCTAAGTCTGACAACTCAGAAATTACTTCTGATCCTTCTCACAGCTCAATCCCCATTTTGGAACATCAGTCAGGAAGATTATAGCTCATACCAGTTATTCTCTGGAGGGCATTCCTTAGTTCCAAGGCTTCTATGTAAGAGAGCTAGCAGTTTCACTTCTCTTACCATGGAGCAAGTTCCTGACCCATTCTACTGACCTATTTGAATAGAATTATTGCCATTCAACTTCCAAGTATCATAGCTGAATTTCCTTCTGCTAATTCTAAGAATACTGCCTCTTTGGCCTCCTTAACTATTCCCATCATTACAATTTCTTCCTTTTAGCACCAAGTAAAGAGTAATGGATATCCTTTTGCTGTGGCACTGTTGTTTAGTGAAGCAAATTATATCATTCTCACTAAATCCATCAAATCAAAATACTAAAAATGAATTCCTCCTGGTGGCATAAACAAACTGGTCTTTAATATGCAGAATATCATAACAGATTGTCCTTGGCTGTTCACTATACTGTATGTTCTGACACTTGTTGGTGTATTTACAGTGTTTCTACTAAAAAAAGATTTGATCAAGGGAAAACAGCCAAGTTCAGAATGTTTTAAATCTCCATTACATACTGTCAAAATAACTTTTAAATATATGTGAAAGTGAATATTTGCAATTCAAAACAAGAGCACATAAGGGGGAAATAGAAAATACTTCCCTTTCACATAAATCATATTAGGAAGAAGTTATTTGAATCATCCATTTTCTACCAGACTTATGGAAAAATGGATGGCAGAGTAGAGTAGTCTCCCTCTCCCAGACATTGCCCTTACAATGAGAAAAAAGTAATCTCTAGAAAGAAACATGAAGTATGAAAAGTTGAGCAGGAGATGTGATAATTCAGAGAATGATGACAGATGATTTTCTGATAGTATAATCATCATTTTGATACTCTAGTAGGACTCTAGAATCAGATAACCGGTTTGTATTAAGCACCTGTTCTGTGACTGGCACTGTCTCTGGCTCTTGGGAAATATGAAAGAGGCACAAACTTTAGTACCTTTGCTGATGAAGTGAGTACTCTAGTCTGGGATGGATAGGAATACAAAAGAGGATTTGAGAAAAGAATATAAGGCAACATGGGGTTAGATGCAAACCATCAGAGTTGGCTAAAAGAGCAGTAACATAAATTCAAAGAAGGAAAAAATAGCTGATAAAGGAATAGCTCATGTGGCTTCATAAAGGAGTCATGGAGAACATGGGACTGAATATGGGACCTTCAGGAATTGATACACCTTGCTTGAGTGGTCAGAATAAGTAAAAGGACATTTTCAATGGGAAACTTTAAGAAAAGTCATGGAGACAAGATTGATAAAGCAGGAGCAAGAGAGAGAGAGCCATCCCAATTAGAAAAAAAGCTGCGTATTATACAGTAGAGAAAAATCAGTGTTGATAAACTGATTTTGGATAGCCTTAAAGATATAAACTTGAAAGAGCATTGCATTTTATAAGGCCACCAGTGAGATACCTGGCTTGGATCTTTGACTATAGAGTCAGCAACAACAAAGGGAATGAATAATAAGAGTTGATTCAAGTATTACTTGAGATTTCCACTAAATTATGAAATGAAGAAAAAAAACAGAAACTGCAGATATAGCAAAAAAATAGATGAAAGAAAGAAAGAGAGAAAATAAATAAAAAGAGGAAGAAAAGCTCTGAATAAACCAACTAAAGGTCTTCCTATCAAGAATCATGTTCAAATAGCTAAACTGATCAATGTATTAAAATCTTGTTCTGTGTAAGCAACAACTGAGAATAATCCCCTCATTATCTCCACTCACAACAAAATTAACTAATTCAAATAATCAATATGTCATTAATGTGGTACATGACTATTTTTGTTTTTTGCCCATGCTTTCATTTTCCATATGGTTACAGTGGACCAAAGGTAATTGACTTTACTAATAAGACCGTGCTTGCTGATTTGAAAGTTCTTTCCCCAGAAGGAACTTGGGGAAGACAGTCTGCTTTTTTTTTTTTTTTCTTAAATTGGTATGAAAATAAGAATTGCCACATAGGTATTTGGCCCAGGAAGCAGGAAGAATAATCTGCAAAGATAGGGAAGAATATGTTTGACTTAGTCAGCTGGACATAGGAAGAGGATGAGAAATGTGTAGTTAAAGCTGACCAGCCCCAGCTGAGCAAAGCCCCCACATCACTGAACTCCATCTGACTCCCAAGACCATGAGTGAGCCCAGTTGAGATCAGCAGAATCACTGTGCCAACCCCCACCTTCAACAGCTGACCCTCAACTAACCCACTGCTCCTTGAGAGTTAAATGTTTATTGTCTTATGCTGCTGAGATATTACAGTTGTTGGTTATATAGCATATTGTGGAATTAGCTAATTGAATTGAATCACATCCTTGACCTAATTTGAGTTTCTCACTATCCTTATATTTCCGTATAGTTCCGTTTTGCATAAATCAGTTGAAGCAAACAACACCTAATACACTAAAACATACTAAAAGAAATAGAAAATTGCCACAACATATTAAGGCCAACATTCTATTAGACTATAATGTGGGATTTCCTGTGCAAAGCACAGATCAATACGATCAAGTCATCTACTTCATTCAGGCAGCTTAAATCTCTAACACTCCAACTTTAGTTCTCCATCATTCCTCAACTCTTCTATCCTCATCCTGCTCCCAGACAGTGTGGTGATCTTTTTTTCAGAAATTATTTTCTCTTCCAACTCATTTCAATATATCTATTCTAATTCTAATTCCTGGGGCCATCCTGTCCACCAATGACCTTCATAATAAATGGATTTGCTAAAAATGCAGGGGGGTATGACTGATTAGATTATACTGTATCATCCCTTCTGCCTAGAATCACTTCTGTTTCATGTGGCCTCCTAATGATACAGCATCCTAATCCAAAGGCATGTTATTTAATAGCAGAGTTTCAGGACTGTGATGGATGGGCAAGTTTTCTCCCTAATCTCTTCAGTTAAATAAGAGTATAGACCCTACAGTGGTTTCTATAGTGTCCAGAGACATAAACCAATCATATAATGAAAAGGTGATTTGTTAGATTTTTATAGGAGCAAACACTTAGAGAAAACAAAGTTAGAGAAAGAGCAGAGTATGAGTATTCCTGCACGTATGCTTATAGGTTGATAAGTAAAAAGAAGCTTGTGTATGAAAAACTTGGGAAAAACTCAAGACTCATCACTTTATAGCACTACTGCAAAGGCAACCCAGGTTTATCATAGTGCAGAAACCTAAGGAGTGCAACGCAGGATGAATTTTTTTTCTTTCTGTTTTTGCTTTTCCCAAAGGCCTCCTGACATGGAGAGATGGATGACAAGGATCAGGAAGTCCACCCTTTGCCGCCTAGGGTCTAGAATCTTATTTGTCATTTTTAGTGCTTTCCCCTCCATGGCAACTACTTGTCATGGGGCCTAGTTTGAGTTTTCCAAGGACAGGGAGCCAGGGACATGGGAGGAGAGACATCATTCTTCATTGTTCACACAGGAAAGGGAAGGATAAAAAGAGCAGGGAAAAGGAGCCATCCATGACTGAGTCTTGATTAATTACCAGTCTTGACAGTGAAGGAATGTGAAAAACATAGCAGAAAGGTAAAAAATAATAATAATAAAAATAAAATTAAAGCAACTTTATAGCCTCCTACACCGAAAATAATTGTATCTTGAATTAGAAAAATCAGTTAATCACATCAGATGTTTTATAGGCAGAATCTGAAAATTTGGAAACTATAAATAAGTAAATAGAGCTCAATACTTGTATTTCTGGAGTATCCAGCATATCTAGGAGACCAGAAGGTACGGGAAGACAATCTCTAAAAACCAAAACCACGTTTCTGCACCTACATTTCATTTGTATCCAGTGTGCCTTGTTTCTGTACTAATGAAAAAAAGCAATCATAGCCAACAGAGACTTCGAGACCTTTGGAGGTCTTACTGCCTGGCCTTTCTTGGGAATAAGACTCCATAGCTCCTGCTGTCTTTTATGGGCATCTTCCAAAGTATATCTTTGTCTTTGCCTTACTTTCTTCTATAGCATTGGCTAGCCTCCAAACTACCGAGACAAAAATGTCCTCCAGCTACCTTCTGGTGTGCTAGAAATTCCCAGAAGTAGAATTGTTTCTTTAGGTTAAAGAATCTCGTTCCTGAGAGGCCTTAGTGAACCACCAAATATGTTCACTTGGAAGTTCCCAAAACAAACTGTCAGCTTCACAATTTAGCCCAAGGCTAAGAAGTTCCTAGTTCTCTCCGGGAGCTGAAGGAAGAAAAAGATGGTTCTGGCTGGCACTTGCATGTCAAAGGAAGTAAATGTGTGAAATCAGTTGCAATAATCTGAGCAATCACTGGAAATAGCACAAGGTAAAGATGAGAAGAATTCTGGGAGAAAGCCGTTGGGGGGGGGGGGGGGCTGAGTCCAAAGGAAATCATAGCTACTCGAGTCGCCTAGAAACCTTTCCTAAAACTAAAAAGTTCTTGTTTCTCTAATGGAAATATTGTTGATATAAACATGTCCTCTTAAAATTGCACTAATCACCTTAAACTACAAGTTATGTCACTGTCCAAGTGTTTGAAGAAATGTAAAACACTTCTAATTTTAAATTTGTAAATATTATTCCTGTTAATACATTAACGAGATTGCCTTATTTGGACTGCGTTAATCACATCTGTATTCTGAAAAATCCAGTCCCAGAACTAATTGGCATGACCAGATAACAATGGTGCTATGAGGCACTGTACTCATGAATAAATAGTAAGTTCCATTTTTTTGGTAGTAATTCTAAGATATTATTATCCAAAGAAAACACATTAGAAAACTTTTTACTCATTCAAGGCCCTCCTCCAATGTATCCTCTCCATCTCTTATTTTTCCTTTTCTATACTGATCTCCACAAGATGTTTCCACATAACTGTGATTAAAATGCAAAAACAAATTTTCCCCCCACCTACTCATTACCTTGGTCACTTGGAAACTCCATTTCATTTGAGTAGAGTCTTTTCAATAGTTAAATAAAAATTTTCAGCTTATGTTTTTTTTAAGATGTTTTTCATTTATTCATGATAGACAGAGAGAGAGAGAGAGAGGCAGAGACACAGGCAGAGGGAGAAGCAGGCTCCGTGCAGGGAGCCTGATGCGGGACTTGATCCCGGGACTCCAGGATCACGCCCTGGGTCAAAGGCAGGCGCTGACTGCTGAGCCACCCAGGGATCCCCTCAGCTTATGTTTTTAAAAAAACATTGCCAAAAATTGACAAAATTAGAAATGGACTTACCATAGGCTTAAAGTACTTGGAACTACAATTTATTCAAACATTAAGACAACAGCAATATAATCTAATTTTAAATAAATTAAATTCCAAGACACTCTCTTGCTTGTGCATATTTATCTTCCTCTTTCTTTTCACCACATCCCTTGCTCTGTGACACTGCTAATACACTAGTAAAGGTTGAAATAAATCTTTCTGACCAATCTCTTGCCTGTGCAATTTAAAACCAAAGTCAGATCCAGAGGGTAAAATACATCTCTCTTTTCCCTTTTGTGCTCTTTTAATTTATGTTTCTTTAAACAAACTATTTTTATTTAGAGGCTATAGCATATTTATATTATCACCATTCTTTCGAGAAGTTCAACTCTTTTCAAGTATATCTTTTTAGTCTTCAAAACCCTTCTATGACAAAGACAAAGAGTAGGTACCTCATTTTGGCTAATTCTATACCAGGATGATAAGTCTTTTTACATTCTGCTTCTCTAAGTGTGTCAATCTGTTCTTCCCAGTTACAAACTCTGCACATAGTAAGTGCTCAATAATGTTAATGTTAATATTAATGTTAATGTTAATGTTAATAATGTTAATAATGATCTCAGAGCTGGAAGGGATCTTCAGGAGCATTTAAGTAGTAGTTCTGAGAACCAAGGAGGCAAAGTCACTTGTTTACCATTTAATGTGCTTTCTCTATGCTGGATTAAACGTTAAATAACACTGGTTTAGTAAACATTGTATATGTGTACTTGAAAAGATGATTATCAACACTTCCTGTTTAGTCCATTTGACCACATCAAATGTTCTACTCCAAGGCTACACATGGCCAACAACTCCTGCTTGATTCTTGTTGAAACAATAATGGTGAAGATGATGATGAGCACGTACTGAATGTTTATCATGTATCAAGCACAAGTCTTTTAATCTTAAAAACTCTGCCTAGAAGAGGCACAGTTATTATCCTTGGATTATCACATTTAGTAGAATAAGAATCACAGACCTAGAGGGGTTCAGTAATGTGGCCAAGTTGGGTAGCTAATAAATAGAAGAACCAAGATTCTAATCTAGTTCTGTCTGACTCTAGTGCTCAAGTTCCTACTCACTTTATCTACAAGGTAAAAAGTGACCAGAATCGAGTGAGCACTGTTCTTTCTGGGATCTCTTCTGGTTCTAGAGCTAATTGAATACTCCTATTTGAGATTGTTCTGAGAGCTTATTTTTCTGTCAAGTGCTAAAGAGAGGCTTACCCACTGCCAGTGGAATTTTTATATGTGGCATTATTTATATATAACATAGTAGAAAGTACAAAGAACTTAAATTGGGACAAGTAGCAGTAAAATTCATATTCTACCAATTACCTGTTATGTAGTTTTACACAAACTTAACTTATTTGAGTGTCAGTAGGCTGTTCCAAGAGTGGTTGGCATAAGGTTTCAAAATCTTATGTCAAATGCCCTGCAAATAGAACACTGTCAATAAATACTGTTGTTATTGCTGCTAACTGAAGAGTTACTACATTTGCCCATCTCTGGCACGATGCTGCAAGTTTTCGTTATTTTATATTTTCTTTCTGTCAGGATACAAATTATGCCAGGACTGAATGCAAGTGGATACATGATGATCCTGGAAGTCAAAACTTGGATAGATCCATAGGCATACTGGTTTATGGCTCCTTTACGATTGAGCAGGAGCCGTCAGGACACCTTGAACCACCACCATCAAAAGACTGCTTCTCCACAGAGAAGTCATTAGATGAAACTGGTTGTACTAGTTGTCTTTATCTATCATGAATTTCTGATTTGCCCCTGATCAGGCTCTTGGCTATGCCTTTGTATTTCAGCTTGCTCTCCCTACTTCCATAATTTAATTGATGTGGTGCCCGGCCTGTGTTCTCATGTCAGTTTCTCTTCTGAAACACTAGAATAATGACTTCTCCATGGTTCATTTGTCTTATGTAAGGGACACAGCACTATCCTTAGAATACCATTCCAGCTGATCCTGACACTCAGGCCCTTGCTCAGCTCATAGAATATTTTGTGCTGGTAAACTCTCTGCTGACCCTTTTGGGTTTTTTATTATCTTGTACAAAAGACAGAAAAGAAACCCTGCCTCACTGGAGATGGGAAGATCTATGGGGCATCACACATGTGCAAGTTTGATCCATGCTGGTATGGCTGTCATTATGTTTTAGCTAGGCCCAACTTTCATAAGGGAAAGCCCTAAAGACACTGAAGACTCCTGCTATGGCATAATTCCTTCATAATGACTATGTATACTCATTCTCAGTAATTCCTACGTGACTCAGTAGAAGTCACGTGAAAAGGAAGAGGTTTTGAATAAAGCATATCAAATTTCCCTTTCTCCCCCATGTATCTCTACCAACAGATTCAGAATCCTAAAGGACCTCTAGAATAATTTGCTCTTTCAGAGATCCTCTGGATTGGAACTAGAATGGTTGTATCTTCATTGGATCTATAACCTTGGAGAATTGAGAGAAATCAAACATTCTTTGAGTCTGGATATTCAGCTTCACAGTACAAGGGGGCCATAGAGATATTCAAATGCCAACAATGACCCTAATGAATTCTGTGTTCCAGAAAATAACAAGTGCCCATTAAAGAATGACAAATTGTTAATCCTAATTATAAAAAACCTAAGACCTTTAAAATAAAGAAAATAGGTTGCTTTTTACAAGTATGTGTAAGATAAACTTGATTTCACTTCACTTTTTCAATAGAGTTATTGAATACTCACTATATACCATGAGTACTGGGTTATGGATATAGAAGGGAGAGAAAGAAAGAAGAAGAGGAAATATGTCAGTTAAATGAGAAAAAAGTTGAAGCTTTCCTGTCAAGAAAACAATAAAGAAAATTTTCAATAAGGATTATGGACCTTTTCAACTTAATCTGAAAATGTTTCCATGGTAAGAGTACTTTCCTTTCTCTTTTGATGCAATATCTAGTCCATATGGACTGCCGGCAAGAGCCATCACTGAAAATTACAGGGAAATCTGAGCAAATGAGTAGATGAAACATTATTTCCCTTTAGAGGATCTTTGAAGGAATACCCAATACAACCCAACTCCAAAATATAATGTACTTCCTAGTCAGAACATATATATTCAAGTATAATGTAAATCCCTGACCCTACTATAAATACCGTCTTCAGGGAAATCTTTCCCAAGCAAGAGAAAAATCACAGTATAATACATTTGGATAGATACAACAAACCTGTCTTCTTTTTGATGAATTGATAAATATGTTTTTATTGTTACTGTGAAATAGGTTATATATGTATATTGTTATATGACTTTTTTTATGCATGACATAATGTGAGATTGCACTCACCATGGATTGACTTACAGTTTTCACTGTTCTGTGTCACTGTCAAAAGTTATATTCACAGGCCTGCATTGTGTATATCTTGCTAGAAAGGAACTCCAGAGAAAAAAGTCTTTATTACAAAAGCAAAAGCCACACTCCTCTCTAGATGACTTGAGCTCTGCTTTGGAAAGCTTCCCTTATTCAGGTTCTTAAAATTGCTTCTTAGTCCCTTCTTTTCATTTCTTCCTTTCTCTCTCCTCTCCCTCCTTACGCTGTGCCACCCAAGAAAAATCACATGATTGCTCAACAAAGACCAAAGGGTAAGGTCTAAATATTTATTTATCTAAGCCAGTTGGAACATAATGACCAATAGTAGCTATTTAAAATTGTGGTAGATTTAAAGGTGGCTGGTGCTCCCCCTAGGAAATATGAAATTATCTGACTCAATTGCCTTGATGGCTTTATTCTGGGGAAGAAATTCCCTTTAAATAGAGACTTATTAACCATATGTCTATGGATATTTCTATGAAGGCTCTGCCTTAGAAAGATACCTACTAGAGATTTCACTTACTATAGTCTGAGGAAAAGGAGCATGTGTTGTATAGGCTAAAGGTCTAGTAGCAATATAAATGTGCTTCAAAAACCCTATCTTCTTTCACATATTTTCAGGCATCTGAAATAGGGGACTTAAAAATACTTCTTAATGCTTGGTCATAGTGTTTGGAAAGAGATTCAGCGCTACAACCACCACCTCTGCCGTCAATTTTACGATAAAGATTCACCATGAATTTGTTACCCAAAGTACTGGATTTAATAAATTCATGCTATTTTTTCACTTTATACAATGTCTTGTAATTATGACTCAAAGCATATTATAGGTATTTTCTCAGTGTTGAATGAAGGAGTCAGGAAAAGATGTATAATTACCTCCGTGTAACATGACAGATATTCTAACTGACTTCTGATGTCTATCAAAAGGCAAACAAAACCTACCAATTCTTCACTAAGATAAAATCTGCTGGATTTCAAATTTTGGTATTCATCCATATGCTCAACAAATACTTCCTTAGTCCCTGCTTATGCAAAGCGTCATACTAAGAGATATGAGGAATGCTGCATACGCAGGGCAGGACCCATGCCCTGCTAACCCAACAGAGATGATCTTCAATCCTATATTGAAAATCTCAGAAGGATCTTGCTGTAATAATATATAATCCATAAAACTCTACTGTGATTCTGGAGAATAGCAATACTACCTTTCTCCATGCTTACACACCCTTTAGAATAAATAATCATTGAAAACTGTATTATCAGTCAGTAGAGTAAATCCTTCTGGTGAGCACTGAATTATTCTAGGGAGCAATAGGACACTCACCAGAACCCAAGAGAAAGGGTCATTTAATCTGTTTCTATTCCAGATGGCTCTTCTATAAAATGAAGATACTAATACTTTCTACTTCATTGGTATATTGTTCAAATTAAATGAGATAATCAATTTGAACTACTTAGCCCAGTTTCTGAAAATAAAAGCTAGTCCTTAACAACAATAAAAATAACAATACAGGGTCTGCCACCTATGAAAACTGCTAAGTGGTTCTAGAAATTTACCTAGCTGCTTTAAAGAAGTGGTCCAGTTCTGCTCATAGAATATTGGTTTGGAATTTTTCAAAAAGAAAATATTTACATGCTTGAAAACAGCAAGCACCATACTAGTGCTCTGCTGGCATCCTCGATTGTAGAATGTTTTTACGTGAATAAAGCTTATGACCTTAGTTCGCTATCAAAGCAGAAAAAATGGGGAGAAGGAAACTTGACAGGAAGTAATGTGTCCAGATGTTTATTTCCCTTCATTTAGGTCTGTAAGACATATAGATCAAATGTTCAAAGCTATTAGGAGCAGAGGAAAATGCCAGAATCGATGCTGCAACACATTTTGCGCTTACCCTGAATTAATGCTTCTATACCAGTGTTCCAGATCTAACTTCTTGTTAATGGTCTTAAGTGTTTGATCTATATCTTTTGCCAGGTCCAATACAGAAAAATCCACATCATAGATTCCCTATAGAGTCATGAGGAAAGGAATCTGCAATGCTAACAGAGATGGCTAGGAGCTGTACTAGGTTTGAATGACCCTTCCCTTCTTGGGAGGTAATTATCCCAGAGAAATTTGATGTCCTTATATCACAAAACATACCTACCATCAAAGTGAGAGACTTCACTGCTCACCAATACTTAAAGTGGAGGTTCTTTTTAAAACAGAGTAGAGAAGTTCTGAGGGTGGATTCCCTTTCCTGTTATCTGCCTTTAGGATAATTTCAATAAAACAACTGTGGAACACATGAAAAGATCTAGCAACAATTCTGAGGTCTTCAGAAATATATCTCATCATGACTGGACCATTGCTTTCCCAGCTAGATTCCCTGGAGATGTTAGCAAGTGCTGTGTGAAAAGGAAAGCTTCTCTGATAAAATAACATGGATAAACATATCATATTAGCTATAATGCATATGTACAATGTATATTTGTATATTAAAAGGTTGAAGTCCCATAGTAAAGCAAAATTTTAAGATTTGTATTCCACCCTATGTTTACCAAATATATTTCAGTAAGAAACACTGTTGGGGGGCGTAACATTTTTTACTTCTGTGTAAGTGGTTACTGGCAAGTCTATTGATACCATGTTAAACCACTGAAATGGAATGGTATAAAGCAGAATAGCTAACATTTGCTGAGTGCTTAATATGCCAGTCAAATATTATTCTAAGTACTTTGCATATAGTAGCACGTTTATCCTCCCAGAAACTTTGAGGTATGTACTATTGCAATCCCACTCTACACGGGCACCTAGAAGCTAAATGCCTTCTCAAAGTCATATAAGAAGTGGTGGGGCAGCCCTGGTGGCTCAGTGGTTTAGTGCTGCCTTCAGCCCAGGGCATGATCCTGGAGACCTGGGATCGAGTCCCATGTCAGGCTCCTTGCATGGAGCCTGTTTCTCCCTCTGCCTGTGTCTCTGCCTCTCTCTCTCTCTCTGTGTCTCTCATGAATAAATAAATAAATTTAAAAAAAAAAAAGAAGTGGTGGAAGCTAAGCTTAACTCATGCAGTCTGGCTCCAGCACATCTCAAACCAGCATATCGGTAGAAAACTGCTAAAGATCATTTTATAAAATCTTGGGAGAAAAGAAAATGTGTTTTTTTCCATCTAGAAAACAGAATGCTAAGGAGAAAGAATAATATCACCATATATAAAATAAGATTCAGATAAAAAAGATAAATTAACTATAAGAAAAATACCCAATAATAAAGCTGCTGAAATAAAAGAGAAAGTAGAGGTTGCAGAATTGCTCTCTCTATGAATCTCTATAAAATAAGAATGTTTGGGGACACATGGGTGGCTCAGTTGATTAAGCTTCTGACTCTTGACCTCAGCTCTGGTTATGACCTCAGGATTGTGGGATCAAGCCCCATGTTGGGCTCCAGGCTAGGCATGCAGCCTGCTTAAGCTTCTCCCTTTCCCTCCCCCTCTGCTCCTTCCTCCCTCTAAAAAGTAATATTAAAATGAAGTATCTGGGTGCCTCAGTAAGTTAAGCATTTGCCTTCAGCTCAGGTCATGATCCCAGGGTCCTGGGATTGAGCCCCATGGCAGGCTTCCTGCTCAGCAGGGAGCTTGCTTCTCTCTCTCCCTGCCTGCCCCACGCACCACCCCCCCAGCCAGCTCCTGCTCTCTCTTGCTATCTCTCTCTCAAATAAATAAATTAAATATTTAAGAAAATAAAAAATAAGATTGTTTCCCATGAATACCTCCTAGAACAGTCTTTATTATAATGAATAACTTAAATTCTTATGAAACTGCATGTATCCAGGATTTCACGTGAAAAAGTTGGTAGAAGACCTCTGGTGAGTGTGGAGTGACTTTCCTTCATTATAAGTGAGCCAGCTCACAGCAAATTTCCTACATTAATATGTCCACCTGAGAAGTGAGCCTATTAGAACCATGATGAAAATGATGCTTAAGGGGCACCTGGGTGGCTCAGTGGTTGAGCATCTGCCTTTGGCTCAGGGCATGATCCTGAAGTTCCGGGATTGAGTCCTACATCAGGATCCTTGCATGGAGCCTGCTTCTCCCTCTCTCTATGTCTCTGCCCCTCTCTTTGTGTCTCTCATGAATAAATAAACAAAAAAATAAAAACTTTTTTTTAAATAAGAAAATGATGCTTAAAAGGCACAAATAATAATTTAATCACATCTTCAGATGATGACACCCTGTATACACACTAGTTAACTCTGAGCTGCACCTCTGTAAACTATCCTGAAATGGCAAGATTGTTGACAAAAATACAGGATCATTAAATTGCCACAGATACCACAAAAACTTGAGAGCATGTAGAGTTAAGCCAAAATATGTGTTTGTCATCCTTATCTATCCATATACACAAACAATACAAATAAGAAGACTAGAGGGGAACAGGGGAGCGATATCCATTAAGGATGGTCAATAAAGAACTGTTTCTGATAGAAAAACAAAACAGACAAAAACACCACGTTACGGCATCAACAGTGAAGTACCGAGTGCATTTTCCTTTCATAGTTACCCTTAGTCACTCATTCTTGTACCCTTTGCTCCTGGCTCTGGCCATTAGTGAGATTTAGGTCCTGCATTATTCATATCTTCTCTTTTATTGTCCTCCAAAGAACTCAGGTTAGCATGTGTGAGAGAATGTTCCTTAAATGAATGTCTATGTTGAGATGGGAATTTGTGAATACATTGGCTTGAGGAATACTTATGCCTCCAATAAAACCTGTATTTGTATAGTGCCAAACTTCACAAAGGTAGAAATGACACAGGTTTCCTGAGTGATATTTCCTGTAAAAAATAACAGAAACTTAAAGCATCCATATCTGGCGAATGTTATCATGGAATCTTTTTTCTTCCTATCTTCTTTAAGTAGACAAGCATAAATCATCTTCTTGTTCTGTTTTCTTCCCTTGTCTCTTTTTTATTACAAATTTTAAAAGTATTGGACAGTATCCCAAAACACTACAGATTTCATATCTTGTTTGGGCTAATTATATCATCCAGCCTGCCAAAATGGTTTCATCAATGAGCTTGCATTGCAAGAGCTCTCCTAATCAATTCTTTGACACTTAATTAAAGACCCTGTCTGTCTTTGAGGATCTGGGGCCTGAAACAAGGAGGGGCTTCTGTGTGGGGAGGGTAGGCTGTCAGAGCTCCTGGCAAACCTAAGCCCACATCTCTTACCACCTCTGCTATTCTGGCTGCTTTGATATTACTTGATCTTATGGAGACACCCTGTCTAATCCTCAAGCCTCAATTTCCTTCTTGGTTACAATCCTCTAAGACCTACTGGTGGTAATGCTTTCAAAACCATTTGAAGGTTCCTGCGTTTTCACAGACAGATGTACCAGGCTATATTATGGAAGTCAACTTTGAGCTTAGAAACTAAGCTCACATCCCTTTATCTCTCATGATGTTGAATGGAGAGGGCCTGTCAGACAGGAAAAGAAAAACTATAAGAAACAGGGTAATATTGCAGGCAGTGGTTTGATCTTTGGTGGTGAAAGATGTAGTCATTATGTGAGCATAGAGCAAGAAAGGAAACATTTACTAGGGCTGTGATTATAGAGTAGAATTGGTCCAAGTGAGAACTCTGATGGAATTTTGGAAAGTTTTACCTTTCTGGATGTCCGGTTTACTAATTTAAATAAGCAGGTATTATTTACAGATTATATAATCAGATGCCCCCCTGCAAACGTTTACTGAACATCTATGGGATATATGGCATTTTACCTATTGCTCTGGGGTTCTCATAAGAGTTGGACCTTCTTTTCAACTATTTTACAATTTGAATGAAGACATATTCCATATTTCCATACATATGGAAAATAAGTCTATACATGATATATATATATATATAACTACCGAAGTATGTGAGGATCATGGCAAGGATGGGACAGAGAAGATATGGTTAGTTGAACTGGCAAATTCTACCATAAATCTTGCTATAACACTGGGGGAAAATTGAAGTATAGGGAAGTGGAGCTACTATTTTAAGTATGTTAATGACTTTTGCTAATAATTTCAATTACTTAAGCCCAAATCAATCACATATATGGATTTTAAAATTTAATAAAATCCAAAAAGGATTAGAACTAAGAATATAAAAAAGAAAAGTGTGTTTAGAGCAAACAATAATCATATCTTAGAACTATATATGTGCTTAACAAACCTAACCCATGGCAGAATTTAAATGTGGACTTTTGATAGTATCTACCCTGATTGCATAGCAATATTTCTCTTTGTTTTAATATTTTATTATTTTTATTTATGCTTATATTGATAGTGAACATGTTTTCCAAAGTTACTAACAGTTGATTTAATCAATGCTATATTTCAATAAGTAAATTATTTGATAACACTAAAGAACTTTGTGTAAATTTTAGGGGGTACTCTTGAATTTCTATTTCTCCTCTTCATAATCGAACTTAAATAATTTGTTGTGTGATTACTTGCCTAATAGGTTCTGTGGAGGTAGAGATGGTGTCCATCTTCTTTAAGCTTTGTCTTAACACTTAGCATATTTTTGTTTTCATACATCATAGATGCTCAATAACTATGAATAAACAAATAAAAACATTACATCAATCATTTTATAAATGTCATACTTTAAGGAAGACTATGATTATGAATAGAAATAATAACAAAGATTGAAAATATGAGAATATGGATTTTCTCTTTTATATAATAACCAAACCAAGAAATGTCTCCATATTCATTGAAGAGGAGCCATCAAATTTCCAAGTTGCATTACTCTAACTAAAAGCTGAATTTTGGAATCAATGATTGAGATCTTTTTCACAGAAGATAGCCCAGCACTGTGTATACCACCAATGACATAAATTCACATTTTCAAGGGGCACTGCATAAAAAAATTAGACTTCATTTCATAGTATGTTCTTTAAGGGGAGAGCCTACATTTCCTACTTCCTTGGTTAAATCTTACCTCATCACCATATGTGTCTCTCTATCTTAATTATCTATCACCCTCTGCATGATCGAGGAAAATAAACTTTGTTTTAGAAAAGGGAAATCATCTAACTTCATTTAAAAGTTGTTGACAGTTAGGCAAAAAGGTGGTATAGAAGCCATCTAGCTATGATTTTAAGTTTTTAAGAAGAAACTAGGAGGAAATGAAATAAGAAGATCACTTTTAAAAAAAGAGATCAAATTAGGAAAATGAAAATACTAGATAAAGGTCAAAAGGTCAAACTTGAATCTAGAATTGACCCAGTTTTCCACTGACATATTTATTAGTTTTGGACCAAATTGATACTTTTTCTTTTTTTTTTTTTAAGATTTTATTTATTCATTCATGAGACACACACACACACACAGGGAGAGACACAGGCAGAGGGAGAAGCAGGCTCCCTCCGGCAGGAGCCCTATGTGGGACTCGATCCCGGGTCTCCAGGATCAGGCCCTGGGCTGAAGGTGGCGCTAAACCACTGAGCCACCTGGGGTGCCCAATATTTTTTCTTTTATACTTTAGTACTTTATGACTGTAATTATTTTTAAGTTACTACCTTGGTCTCCTTCATTTTGATAACTGTTTTCCATTTTAGATTTCTATCCCATTTTGGAATGTCTACTGACACAGAAGCCATTCATCCCTTACTACTCTTCTCCATGCCTCCCTTTCTACTAAATGGAGCACTGCAGACTATGTAGGAGTGTAATATGTAAAACTACCTTTTATTATGCTACCACATAAATATTATTAGATCTAAGGCATAGAAGAAGAGGCACTGGAATAGAATTGAAGCCCTGTGTGGCTAAATATTTATCACAATCATCATTTTTTCCAATTATGTAAGTTTCCAGAGCACCCTATGATGCTAATTTTAAAATACGAATTTGGTGAGTTTTTAGATATAAATCACACTCAACAAGTAAATCCATTAAAGATTATTAAGTAGAATATTCCATGAGGGTAATCTGTTAAGATGAGGGACTTGGAAAGAAAACTTTAAATGGTGGTTAATTAAGAATGTAAAATCATAAGAGCTAATTCAGTTTTTGTTCAGCAATATGTCACTCTTCAATTGTTTCTGGTACTCATAACAATGCTGGAAAACATACCCTAAAAACCTTAGTGTTTACCTTTAAGAAAATACTTAAATATTTCCCATTTGTACTATGTGGTTGGGGAAGGGGAGGAGGGGGGAAAGTCCATTTATTTCTTCCTAGAGACTATGATTTCAAATTTCAATTAAACTGGAATAAGCAGCACGATTATCGCTATAGAGCAGGCTGTGGGTAGTAGCAATAGTCCTCCTTTCATTGCTATGGCAACTAGACTGCATTGTCACGGCTACCTTGGCGCTACATGTAATTGTCAGTGTGTGAGCTAAACTGATAATACACAATCAATACCCCATAAGCAGCAAACCATATTTTGAGCCTGAAAGAAGACCTTGAGAAAGAGAGGTAATTTATTATTATGTTTGTAACTGTGGTCTGAGACAGACAGAGGTAGGCTATTGTAGCCATCAGTAAGTTTTGCTAGAATGGAAGGGAGAAAAACTTGTACTGCACTATCTGGACTAAATACTTTGCACCATTAGGAAGGAAAAGTCTCAAATGGCCAGGGGTACTGATTGAACATGAAACAAAATAGAATACAGTGGCAGTTCTGGTGGAGGGCTTGGGAGAACCACTGGATCTTTTCCTGAGGGTCATTACCCATGCAGGGGTTAGAATAAAGTCTCCCATACTATGGGCATTCAGCAAATCAAGTATGTGTACACAATATTCTCTGGGTATCCTCTTTAATACTGCCAAGCTGCCAGTTATTTGCAGCCACCAAATAAAAGAATCCTATGCAGATACTAAGTTCAGTCAGGGATGCATGAATAGCAAACATAAAAAGGACCAGACTCCCATGTTTTCCACCTAGTCCTACTCTTCTTTCCAAATCCTTAAGCTGATGGTTCTCAACCAAGCTGTACTTGAGAATCACCTGGAGAGCTTGTTAAAATGCAAATTCCTAGGCCTTCCCCTTAAAGCCTCTGACTCAATAGGCCTGAGATGGGGCCTGAGGTAGGGCCTAAGAATTTGCTAATGCTATTGGTTCTGGGATCATACTTTAAGAACTATGGCCTGCCACTAATTTCAACAGATATTTCTTATAAAAATATAATGGAAATCTCTTTCCAAATAAGGTAACAATATAACTCAAATCTATATATTTTGGAAAAGAACAAGAAAAGCAGTGAGATAGTTGTACTAACATATAATCTCAGTCAAGTATTACATCCTGACTTCCAAGAAAGACCAGGGAGCATTTTTCCCCCTTTGTCTTCTGTATATGTCTCATCTAGGAGCTTGAGACATAATGAACATCTTTTAAGGTAAGTAAAGGATGAACAGCATTAGATATGCCAGAGTAAAACTTACTGAAGTCATTAAGAAATCATATCTGAAGGACATGAAGACAGACCTGAGAAGTGAGAAAGAAGTAAAAAGAAACCCTGTAGGTATGACTCTTGAGACCTGGTAACTCTCACCAATGTCCTTATTTTGAAAGTAGCTGCTAAGAAAAAGCCTTCCTTTCTGTAGAGAGTAAGCTGAAGAAGCTGGAAGACAGGTGTTGGAAGTTTTCTTCACTGAGGAAAATGCTGAGAGAGAAAGAAATTCCTGAAGTAGTTTGAGTCTGGACAGAGATAGAATGATTTGGCAGAAAGTCTCTGACTTAATGACATTCACAGCTCAGAATGAAGTCATTTTATCTCTTGGTATCAAATGTGTAGTGTAGTCAAAATACGCATTTTTTAAAAGATTTTAAGAAATCTCTACATCCAATGTGGGGCTCAAAGTCACAACCTAAGACCAAAAGTTGCATGCTCTACCGACTAAACCAGCCAGGTGCCCCAAAGCATGCATGTTTTGGAGAGATATTCATAAAAGACATGAACTTGAATATGTGCATACCCATAAAAGACTGTGCTGTTTTAGGGCTTTTCTGGTATCTTTACTCAATCCCAAAGAACAGAATCTGACAGCAACTATTTGAATCAGGTTTCATCTATTCAGATTTACTCCTAATCTGATACATGGAGAAAGATCACGGTTGTGTTTCAAAAAATAGTGATAAATTAGTGACAAAAACTACAACTCAATCAAGATGCTAGACAACAATTTTATGAAAGTTAATGTTATTTTTCCATTCCTTTAAAACATCTGTCCCGCAGCACCTGGGTGACTCAGTCAATTAAGCATCCCATTCTGGATTTCTGCTCAGGTAATGATCATAGGGTTATGGGATCAATCCCCATGTTGGGCTCCAAGTTTGGCATGGAGCCTGCTTAAGATTCTTTCTCTCCTTCTCCCGTTTCCCCTCCCACCCCTCTCAAGGCACTCTCTCAATAACAACAACCACCACCACCAACAACAAATTATATCTCATGCTATCTCAGAAAATGTATGGCAATTAATGATAACAGTGAATACATTAGAATTTCAACCTTCACAATAGTAAGCTAATAAAATGGTATTTCAAAATATAAGGACCCCTGTGTGGCTCAGTGGTTGAGCACTTGCCTTTGGCCCAGGGCATGATCCTGGAGTCCTGGGATCGGGTCCCACATCGGGCTCCCTGCATTGGAGCCTGCTTCTCTCTCTGCCTGTGTCTCTGCCTCTCTGTGTGTGTGTCTCTCATGAATAAATAAATAAAATCTTTAAAAATATATATATAATTCAAGGGGCACCTAGGTGGCTCAGTAGGTTAACTATCTGCCTTTGGCATGGGTCATGATCCCAGGGGCCCTGGGTCAGCCCAGGAATTGGGCCCCTTGCTCAATGGGGAGCCTGCTTCTCCCTCTCCCTCTCTGCCCACCTTCCCCACTCATGCTCCATGTCTCTCTCAAATAAATAAATAACATATTTAAAAAAATAAAATTAAAAAAAAATCATTCAATTAAGAAAAGGAAGAAAAACTCACTAAAGACACTTAAGGTTTACAAAATGAGCCCAGCATTTAAACATAGCTGGTAATTATAACAATGTTGTTTTTTTAATCTTATCTAAGTATTGTAATATAATAGTATTTCTCAAAATGTGATTCTGGGCCAGTGGCAACCATTTCACATGGGGACTTGTTAGAAACACAAATTCTCCTGCCCTGCCAACATCCACTGCATCAAGCACTCTGGGAATAGGGCCCAGCAATGCCGGCTGTACCAAGCCAACCATGTGATGCTGATGTACCGAGCTCCAATCCACGTTTATAGAGTGTCTCTCTCTTTGTCCTTATCTTCAATTACTGGCTTTGTATGACACATTCTAAACAGCACAACCCAATAAACATTTTATTTTTATTTTTTTTTGTTTACATAGCTTCTGGAAATGATGGGCTATTCTTTAAACTTATTAGTGAAACACAAGAGAGAAGATCCCTGTCATCCTTTATCTTCTCTTTTATTATGATCTTCCTCTCTGTTCACACTCAATTCAATCTTGATATGCTTAAAAAATCAAGAATAACAATGATAAAAAGCCCATTTATCACCAACTTGAAAGCAAACAGCTAACTATACTATTTTCCTCTCATTTTTGTTGTTACAATTTAGCAATTTAAGATCCAAGTATCTCTTCCCAGAATTCACCCACTCCTCAAATGCTACAAGATCACTTTTCAAATGTAAATGTAACAGAAGGAAAAAACACCTGTGAGAACTGCTTTTCTCCAGTGAAACAATTTGCTCATAGATTAGGTTTAAATAATCCCCCAGAAACCTTAGATTGTGGCATTGGGTACTTAGGCTGTTTTAGAAAATATCGCCCTCCCCTCCCCCATCACCCATGTTCATTAAAATTAATTTGTGCATTTTATGACACAAAAACTTATCAAAGCATCTTAACTGTGAAACTAACTAACTAAATAAATATCCCCAGCATTCCCCACATTTAAAGAGATTATTTATTTTCTCTGAGGGTTGATAAAAGTTCTGATGGCACATTTTCTAATTTTAAAACCATTTTCATTTCACACTTCTGAAAAACTTGAAGTCAGGAGTGAGCTTGTGGGTCTGTTTGAAGTGTGATTCACACTTTATGCTCTCTTCCCCAACAGCTCATGAATATTTATAATGCCAACCAGACTTCAGGTTTTAAACATGCCAAAGAAAGGGACTATTTTAGAGGATAATAAATAAATGCACTGTAGTTATGTAGCACTTTCTGCTCAAAATATCCACCCTGTTTACAAATTTTAACTCACAATTTCCAAAGATAAAATGATAGAGAAGTCATCCTTACCTTCATCTTATCCTACCAAAGTCTTAATAAAAAATACTTTTCTCTAGAGCTATGTCAACTGTAACCCTCCTTTTGTCAGGTCTATAATATTCCCTATCTCACTTAGTAATTCATTCATTCATTTATCTGCCAGGCCATCCAACCATCTCCCCATATAACAATGCATCCATCAGTAAACAGACACCATAATGGGGATTCTGTGAGAAAGCAAATGATGGACCAATGGGATACAAAGAGAGTACCCCATATCTCTTAGCTGAATATAAAAGGAAAGGATGGAGTTCACTAGGCTTATGGGGCAGAATAAGCAATTCAGTACATAGAAGTAGCATGAGCAAAGTTTCAGAAGACTGGAGGAGAACAGCCTATTCAGGAAACCAAATAACCCAGCATGGCTGGAGTGCTGGTTGCACATGGCAAAATGGTGGGACTCAAGATTGAAAGAACAAGCAACGGGCAAAGGGGAAAGGGTCTATCTAGTACACCACACCAAGGAGTTTGGATCAGGGTAAAGTTGAGGGACTGTCAACCCAGCGCCATGGGCTGGAGGGTTCCTGTGGAGAAACTAGAGAGTATTCCCCCGTGTAAGGGCATTCTACTTCAGTTTCTTCAAAGCATCATGCAGTCTTAGGAAAGCACACTTCCAGGTTCAGATTCAGTGCCTCTTTGTGATTCCTAAAGCTATCTGGAAATCAGGGGAAAAAAAAATTGAGGGAGTCATATTATCAGATTTGCATTTGGCTAGATGGAAGACAGATTCTAGTGAAGTGAGGCAGAAGGCAAACGTATCAATTAAGAACTGCTCTATCAGTGCAGTTTCTGTTAATACGTTTATTCATTCATTCAACTGATATTACTGATTGTTTAAAATGTGCAAAGCCCTGAGCTAAGCTCAGAATCAAATCACGTAATTTTCTTAATGGAAAGTCCACTAGGCTACTTTCTGTTTGGTTGTTTTTATTTTTGTCTTTCTCTAGTTAGTAAATTTCTTAAAGGCAGCAACAACACCTCTTTTAAATGTAATCATATGCTTGCCTAGAGTGCTACTACAGTGTTGTGCATGCTCTGTGCATGCCACAAATGTGTGCTGATGACATTCAGTTTCACGACTACAACATTGTTTTGTAACTTAGCCAGGAAACAGAGAAGTGCTGTGATTTAAACACGCCATCCCACTTCCTCACTGCCAACAACACAGCCCAGAAGCCAAAACTCTGGGCCTGGGAATCAGATGGCTGGGAAAATTCTGGGACTCAATTATAAGCAGCGCTGACTCCTACTCTGAAGTAGCCTACACTCCTCAAGTATGCAAGTCATGCATCAGAGTGATGCAATATCACACAGTCCTCTCAGTATCCTTCTGTTAGAGATAGGATTTTTTCAAGTGAGAAAACACACAAATTTACCACTTCTTCATGGAGAACTCTACAGAGCTTACTAGTCATATTTATAGTCAACAGAATACAAAAGATATACAGTGCATTCTTTACTAGTCTATAAATTATCCTCTTGAAAGAATTGGTGATGATATCTAATCAACAATAGATGATTCCAAGTGAATTCTTGACTTTTGGTTTTTATTCCACACTGGCCTTTCTGTGCCCGGTTTGTGTGAGTGATTTCTCCTTTACTCTGGCTCTTTTTTAAAAAGCTGAATTCTAAATTATTTTAGTTATGCATGTATCTAAAATTCGTTTATTCTTCCCTTTCTCCATTGTACATTTCCCTACTGCTTCCCCTCCTCCCTCTGAATTTTGGCAACCCAGATTAATAACTTGCATCATTCTTACTTTTTTCTAGTATTGTTTCCTCACTTAACAATGCATTGTGGAAACTACTCTAAATCATATGGTTTAGATCAAGACAGATTAAGTTCATCCTCCTAAGTGACTGCTTAACAGTCCCTGATACGGATTTATTGTAATTTACTCAACAGTTCCATTTCCCTCTTTGTGGACATTTATTTAGCATTTCTTTTTTTAAACCTCTATAAAAAATTATAATAAAATCCTGAAGAATGCACACTTTAATACTGAGATTTTTATTTCTATGAAGTAGATTCTCATGTTATGATTCCTGAGTCAAAGAGTAGATGTATTTTAATTTCAACTGATATTGCTATACAAAAGTTGATCTTTACTTTTTAAAAATGTAAAATAAGTCAGAAATTTTTCTGTACCTTAAGCAGCAGTAGGAGTCAGCACATATAAATTTATGCCCATCAGTTCAATATAAAGTGACAGCTTATTGTCACTTAAATTTGCAATTATTTGATCATTAAGAATATTACATTTTTTCATAGGTTTAAGGTCTACCAGAATGTTTTCTTCTGTGAATTGTTTATTCATATCAGTCACCCATTCTTCTATTGGGCAGCTTTCTCTAGTTATCATTTTGCAAAAATTCTATGTATAATCCATCTTCATTTGTTTGTGAGAGGCACTGCTAGCCACCTATTCAGAATTAATATCACCCTTCTCCCTATAAAAGAACTTTAATTCTGGGGTGCCTAAGTAGCACAGTCAGTTAAGTGTCTGATTGTTGATTTAGGCTCAGGTCATGATCTCAGGGTCATGAGACCAAGCCCCATGTCAGGCTCTGGGCTCAGTGCAGAGTCTGCTTTAGATTCTCTCCCTGCCTCTCTCAAATAAATACATAAATACATAAAATACATAAAATCTTTTTAAAAAATAACTTTAATGCTAAAGTTAAAACATGCCCAGATTAAAGAAACAAAACCAACAATGAAATAAATTGCAGTAACCAGTCTTCTTTTCCGCTCAGATAGACACAGTTATGGCAAAGGAATATAAAAGAACGCCACAGGATGAGACTTTCAGGTAATGTCTTTTAAAAGATGCAAATTTAGCTGGTGAGTGCTTTATGCTTTCACTCCTTCTACGTTTCCTTCCAGTAATTTGGACCTGATCCTGAAGGTGGATAGCCTTTTAGCAAACATGAAATGATAAACATGAACATGCAGGGCCCTAGTCAAGAGGGATACTTGGGATTAAAGAAAGGGATTGCTGCATGAACTCTGGTTTGCTTACCCTCTGACTTCTTGTTACATGGCAAACATTTACACATCTTCAGTTACAACTGCTTTCAATCCTAATGAATATATTTAATGATAACATTCCCAAATATATCATTTACATATTAAAATGCAGTGGTATCTTTTACTATATTTTTTCCTTAAAAATGTATATGTTGACTATTTTCTTTTTCCTTTTTTAAATATTTTATTTATTTATTCATGAGAGACTCACAGAGAGAGGCAGAGGCATAGGGAAAAACAGGCTCCCTGCAAGGAGCCTGATGTGTGACTCAGTCTCGGGCCCGGGATCGTACTCTAAGCCAAAGGCAGACACTCAACTGCTGAACCACCCAGGTGTCTCACTATTTTCTTTTTTATATTACAGCAACTGGGATTCCTCTTTTGGTTAGAAATGTTTCAACCAATCACTAGGTTGTACATATAGTCCAAATTATTTTCCAAAATTTTTGGTACTTTTTTTTGTTTTAATCTTTAAGTCTTTAATTCATGTGGAACTTCTTTTGCTTATAGAATAAGACAGATACCCAACATTATCTTCTTCCATACAGATGGTAAATTATCCCTCTCTCATTTGTCAAATAAACACTTTCCATCTCTCCACTAAATTGTGATAACAATTAAATTACCATTTATGCTGGGGACTGTTTCTTCTCTCTTCTTTTAATCTGTTTGCCCACTTCTATGCCAGGACATGCATTATTTTTTTTTTTTTGATGGTTTTGTATTGGAATTATAAGGTAGAGTCCTTCCTTAAAATCTTCTTTCTTATATTTCTTTTGGCTACTCTCAAACATTAATTCTTTCATATAAATTTTAAGATTACTCTGAGCCATGGAAAAAAGTCACCAGCAAGAGATTTTACTTAGAATTGCAGTGGGGAGTCACTGAATATGAAATATTCCATCCAAGGCCTTAGCCCATCTGTCATTTGGCCAGATATTGCTTATTTATTTTTATGGTTTAAAAAATAAATATGGGTTCTTCTATTTTGTTAAATATCCCTAGGTATTTAAGAAGTTTCTGTTGTGAATTGTCTGTAGCTAGTTGTCTCAGACAAGAGTAACAAATACATTTCTTTTCTTTCTTTCTTCTTTGTCTCCCTTCCCTCCTTCATTTTTTTTTCCTTCCTTCTGTCTTTTCTCTTTCTTGTGGAGGTATTCAACATTGTTAAAAATAAATGCAATACAATGAAAAGATAAACTGATCAAAATAAATATGAGGGAAAAATATAAATTTATCTCCTTTTTACTGACACCTCAAAGGTTATTGTTTTTCTCTTCACTCTACAGATAAAGGCAATTGAAGTTCAATGTCATGGTCTGGTCAATATCACAGCCAGGATTCAAACCCAGGACTGCATGCCTCTAGGGCTTTGGCTTTTCCCTAGCATGTTATTGCTGCTCTATGGCAATTTTCCCCAGATATTTCTTCATTTAATATAATACTTGCTTCTTATGTAGAGGCATTAAGAATAACTAACACAAATGTTAAAGGTATAAAGAAGCTTCTAAATATGCTTTATTCAATGAGAGGTCTTCCCTGTGTTTACCATGCCATATTTATTTAGTTTTTAACATTTTATTTATTTATTTATGAGAGAGAGAGGCAAAGATATAGGCAGAGGGAGAAGCAGGCTCCCCAAGGAGAGCCCAATGTGGGACTCGATCCCAGGAACACAGGATCATGCCCTGAGCCAAAGGTAAATGCTCAACCACTGAGACACCCAGGTGTGCCCCACCGTGCCATATTTAGAATATGTCCTCTCATTTTTAGGATTGTTGAAATATTAAGTTAAACATTTCTTCCTAGTTTTAGATGGACTTAGATAATATACTTACCTTCCTTTTACTCTTAAAATTTACAATTGCCCACAGCAGAGCCTGTTGGACTTTACCCCATTTGGGAATTATTTTTCAATGTATAAATAAAAATAAATAAAGCAAAAAAAAAAAAGAACTTCTTCTGAAGAACAAAAACTCAAAATTCAGATGCGGAGTTATTTCTCTTGGCTATAATTCTGTTTCCATATATTTTCAACAACAGACAAACAAAGGGAGGTAGAAGAGCAAAAATGCCTGACACATCTGCACAGGTATGCATTTAAAAGTTTTGTCTACCTTTAAATGTAAGATGAGCTATCATTTGGTACCCATCCACCCCTGCTGTATTCTACAGGGGGTGGGATGATGTCCACATGATATCATTATGCATGATATTTAAATAGTTACACAAGTGACTGTTGCCCATATTTAGACATGGGACTTTCAGGGGACTTTGGGTTTGTTGAATGCAAGAAAATGGAATGAGACTCTGATGAGAGGTAGAAAAGAAACTAAAATGATTTCTTATTCTAACTACTTTATACAACTACTGCTCTAATAACTTCCTCTGACTTTGCTCCAATTTTCCTTGTTCTAAGAGGAAGGGAGAGAATTTGGGGTATACAACTCTCAAAGAAGGAAGAGGAGTAAATATACATCATGTCCTTCCCTCTACCTGCCCTTTCTTCAATGGAGAGCAAAATAAAGAGCTTGTATAAAGGTTTAATTAAGGTCAGAATTAAACCACGGATCCTGCTTCTGTGCCTGGGGGAAGTCAGTGCCTGTTTTTTGAAGTCTAATTTCAAGGGCAGAGTGGAACCTTGTAGAGTGGGTTTTTCCTACTAATTGGGCCCTAAGTGAGAGCTTATGTGTTTAAACTTCTCCTGAAAGGGTTATTTGCATTCCTCTCCTCTTCAGAAACATACTTTAAAGGAGAAATAATCCTCCTCTTGAAAAGTATTATTTTGAGGTTTGACAGTCCTTTCTTTGTGACAGGCCCAGATTAGTGATCCAGGAAGCCACTGAGTAATGTCCCAAACTCAAGATGTTGTGTCCATTGAGGCATCAAGAAAACATAATCATCTCTTGAAATTGTGACTACCTCAAATTCCTGTAGGGATTGCACCACACAGAACATAAATTATTTTGAGATATCTGGAATAACTAAAACAGCTAGATTATAAAAATGGAGAAATAAATGCACAGAGATAGGGGAAATCTGGAGTGGAATAAGGGCATGGCTTCTTGCTGAATCTTTCCCCAACAAAAAAATCCAGGTGGTGCATTCTCTTTGTACCTTTGCCCATACCTTCAGTGATGGAGGATGATTTTTCTACCCCTTTAAGGCTCAGCTCAAATTTCAACACCTCCATGAATATCTATCTACCCAGTTTTCAGATACCTCCTTCTTCTCCACATATCTACATGACATATTATGGATAGCACCTATTTGATATAAATATAGCAATATGAATGATTACTTTACTTGGAATTCTGGAATTATAAGAAAACTAAAGGACCAACCTTATTTGATCACTCATTTTGCATATTAAAAAATCACTTCTTGGAGATGTTAAGTAATTTAAGTCATACTGACAACTTTTTTTTTCAAAAAGATGTATTTATTTATTTTTGAGTGAGAGAGAGAGAGCACAGAAGGTAGGGGAGAGGGAGGGGGATACAGAGAATCTCAAGCAGACTCCTCGATGAACATGGAGCCCAACACAGGGCTCTATCTCTTAACCCTGAAATCATGACTTGAGCTGAAATCAAGAGTCAGATGCTTAACCAAGGCACCGCCTAGGCACCTCTACACTGACAACTATTAATTGGGTATCTCTTCTCTTTAGCCATACTACAGGCTCTTAGAATGCAGAAGGTCTTATACTTCCTTGCATTCCTTTGTGTTCCAGGCCAATAACTTTCATATAGTAGATGGTCAATAAGGATGGTTTGATTGAAGGACTAACATTAAGCTTGTGGTAAATTTAATTTAACCCAGTACAACCAAAAACTATCTAATGAATATGTATATAAAAGTATTGTGCAATGTGAAGAAGATAAGTATTCTCAGAGAGTTTGCAATCTTGCATAATAGATATGGGATACAAGCTTATGCCTACCCTAGCTCAAGTCACAGATGATTTATATACTTTTAGATCTAGTCTCTACTGGTTGTCAGGACAATTCTAACCAAAGAAGGGTGTATTCTTTTTTTTAAGATTTTTTTATATATTTACGAGAGAGAGAGAGAGAGAGAGAGAGAGAGAGAGAAAGAGAAACGCAGAGACACAGGCAAGGGAGAAGCAGGCTCCATGCAGGGAGCCTGACGTGGGACTGGATCCCAGGTCTCCAGGATCAGGCCCTGGGCTGAGGGTGGCGCTAAACCACTGAGCCACCAGGGCTGCCCGGAAGGGTGCACTCTTAAATCTCAGTCTTATCAGTTGGTGGGCCAACAGTGACTGTATTTTGGGACACTCAGTGTGTCTTCCCTATCACTATTTCCTCACCTGGACCTTAAGTTTCTTTCTGGGACTAGAGCCTCCCATGAAACCTACTATGGTTAGATGAAGCCCTGAAAAATTGTTTTCAATTTATACCACTTTAAAGTATGCTTATAAACAACAGGAATCCATTCAGTGAGTAATGAACATTCAGAATAAAATTTCAGGAACAAAATTCTCTAGGCTATGAGAGAAGACCTGAAGGTCATAAAGATAGGCTAATTTGAAAAGTATCTGGGACATACTTTTTCCAGACTCAAGTGAGACAGAAGTGGTGAAGGGTAAGGATAATCACTTCTGAGATAATGAAAGGTGAAAAAAAAGACCAGATTGAAACATTTTGATAATTTCAGTAAGAGTCTGTAAGTGATGAGGTTTGGTTAGGTATATGGACACTAAAGGAAATGAAAAATCCTTACACAAATTATTATGGAAATTAGATATTAAGCTATTAAGTCTATAAAAACACTAATGAAAGAAGTGTTAAAGTGCAGAGACCTCATGTAAGATCTTGTGTGACTTTCACAATTGATGAAGGTGGTGCATTCCGATTGTGGCAATGGTAGAGTGACAAGAGTTGAAGGAAAGAGATGGAATGAATGTAGGGTTCCAATGAGAACTTAAAGTCCCAATGAGTAGGATGCAGGCTTTGAGAGGCAGAGAGTAAAGACAGACGAAAGGGAAGGGAAGTGATGAGGTGAGAACTAGGTAATAACTGAAGGAAGGTGATTGACATGGAGGGTGTGGAGGAACTTTGATGCTTTAAAAGTGCCATTTGCATGAATGCTGATATCTCTGAATATGCTTGCCAAGGATAGAATGACAAAGTCAAAGAGCCAAAGTATCAATGCCACTGTGGAGGAGAGACATTTATTCATGAAAATGTAGTTTAGAAAAAAAGCATGCATGTCAAAGGGTCAATAACAATTTTCACTCTTCTGAACTAAAACAAACGAACAAACAACTCAACTAAATAAAACCAAAAAATGTAGCATCTTTCAACACACACAAGATGAGATTCTATCTTAATGTCTCAGTTATCATATTCAAAATCCCAAGGCCATTAATTCTCATAAATTTCCATTTCCTACAGATGAACTTTTGTGTGACTCACAATAAACTCTTTGGGAAATCTGCCCATTGTAATCAATGCAGCAATAAGAGTAAAGATGAAAAGAAGAAATGGATCTGGATGGATGCGTCAGTGATTAAATTAGGTTTGACCCTCAAACTGAGAATGAGTCAGTTTGATGAAAGACCATTTGTACTATCTTTTAACTGTTCCACATTCCTAAGCAGTTTTTTTTTTCTCCTCACTACAATGAAGAGGCTCTCGGAACAACCAAGTATAAAAAATAAAATCACATGTGACCCCCCCTCAAAAAATAAGAAGTAAGCCAGTATTAGAATTAAAGACAGCTACAAAAGAAACTGTAGAAGGGCATGTGTTTCTAATATTGCAGCACGTAGAACATTCTCTCCCTGATCCTCCGTTGCATTGAGATGGCCATTTGTAAATCATTTTTAATTGTCTTATTAAGCAGCTTAGAGTGCAGCAATCAAAAGCTTGTGGTGATGTGAGACCTGGCACAGCCATCAGGCACGGATCAGCAGTCAGGATAATAGAAGATGCAGGATTATATAACCACTGATGGTCAGCAGGGAAGGTGATTTGGAGAGAAAGTAGTACATTGTTGATTCTGAAGAGATGCTGATCTCAGACAATATGAAACCTGACATTATGGTTCCAGGGAATGGAGACCCCTCTCCACACATGCACACATATCAGCCACCTGCAGTCTGATGACTGCACTGGGAAAAGCCAAATTTCAAAAGCAGTGATCTCTTTTCAAGGAGAAATTTCTCATGTAGTGTTATGAATCATGACATAAAGGATTTGCAAAACAGGCCCCAAAGGTTAGAAGGGGGAAGGAAGGAGTTAGGAAAAGAAAGAAAGGGAGAGAGATAGAGAGAGAGAAGGAGATAAAGTGTGTGTGTGTGCGTGTGTGTGTGTGTGTGTGTGTGTGTGTGTAAACTCCCTAAAACTAGATCAGGAAGTTGGATTCTTGCTTTAATGAGAACATACGAAAGTGCATGAGAGTCGAATCTTTCTTTGAGACAAAATGCAATTGTAATTCCATGAAAACAATTTTCTGAGGTGAGTGCATCATGTCACAACTTTGTGATTTACAGTTATGACATCTTTAGACTCAAAATAGATCAAAGATTCTTTCTCATTCCTCTATAGACTTAATTGTCTTACACTGACCTAAAACATCCCATGAAAAAAGCAGCAAACTTCTGAATTAATTATTATGCCACTTCAGGCAGTAGCAAGAGCCAACAGTCTGTGGTCATCTGAAGAGAGGCTGGCAAACACATGCTATGCTGAGTTCCTAACTGAGGGATCCAATGAAATATTCTACTCTTCATGAACCACTTCTTACTACACAATAACTATTTTCAACTCAACTACCAAGAGTTTGGCCAAAAATGAGGAACATTCAAAGAAAGAATTTATGTATTAATGGCAATGCATTTGTAAGCACTTTAAGAGAATTTTGTTTTAATACAACATTAGTGGGGGGAAATGTCTGGTCTCCTAGATTTATAGTTCCCAAATTATGTGCTGCAACATAAATAATACATGGTTTTGATTTTTTCTCTTGATTTCCTAGCCATAGGCAAAAATATTTTGAGTCTTTTTTCATACACATTTGTCCTTATCCGAGAAAGAAACCACAAAAATTTCAGTAAGGACAGTATTGGCCAAATGTTGCCACAGTCTTAGAAAAGTCAGGATTACTATGAATTTTTCTGAGCAATGATTCATTAATTTCTTTTAGCTTGAGTTCTAAATAAATTTGGTCAAACATATAATATAAGTAATCTCATTTGTGGGAAGTAAGCATGGATAAAGGGGAAAGAATGAGAAGAATTTCTCATATAGGTATTCTTTCTCATTTCCATTAAGGGATAATCTCTTCCCCCAAATATCCCTCTCTAGGTTTGACCATGGGAGTAGTATTTCAGAAGCATTTTGGTAAAATATCCTAGAAGTTTCTCCATAGAAATTATGAAGATTCCACAAATGGCCATATTATATAACTTTTCCAAAAGTGATTCAATTAAATAAAGTAAAATTTAAATGATTTGACCAGACACATATTTACCCTTACAATGGAAATAGAGGAAACATAAAAGGTTATATACAAGCAGAGATGTCACATTTCTATTGTTAGGAATTGTCCAGGTCATGCTTGAGTGTCCAGGATGATCTCAACTTATTGGGTACAGGCTAAGTATAGCATCCCTGATCTTGGTTTGGCTTTATCTGAAGTGTATATCTACACTAAAGGCCCTAAAATTGTGTATTAGAGCAGACATACAAATTAGAGTTGAGAAGTGTAGCTTTAAAAAGAAAAAATGATGACAGATCTAAAGAGTGATGCAAAGTCTTACATAAAAAATTTAGTCATAAGATTAGTAACCAGAAAAAATCAGAAGTAAACCAAAGTAAGAGCAGTCAGGCCAGTAAGTTATTTAGGACTAGGATGAGAACAATGTATAGGATCAAGAGGAGTATTTTATGTAGTGCTGGCTGAAAAGGTTCAGAATGTCTTAACAGTTTAAAGGAGACACAGAGGATAAGGATAACAGTATGGCTCTTGCTGCTACTGTTGCTATTAATATTTTATGTTATAACAATTATTTTTAAGCATACAGTATTCTTTAAAAGTGTAAGAAAGGGGCATGATTTTATCCACTTTGTGCCATTTTGTTCAGCTCATTAAATAAAAGAAATTGATTTGGCAGAGCTAATTTTGTAATTAAAAAGCTTATCATGGCTTTCTGTAATGAGTTAAGTAAACAGACAGTAATTCAGTTATAATATTTACATAGTTTATACCAGGGGATGTCTGCTTACTAAATTAAATAATATGGAAGAAGGAGGAAGAGACCATTTAAAATGGAGGTGAACAGAATATACCAAGGACAAGAAGGAATTCAGACAGGCAGGTCATCATTGTATTTTTTATATTGGTGCCAGGTCAGGAAGTTAACTATTTGTAACTCCCCTCAGAGGGAAAACATGGTAGCAGGTGACCTCATTAGATGGTTCCCATGAACTCTGGCTCATCTCTCTTGAGAAAGCAGGTAAATAATCTACCTGAAATTAAAGACACCAGATTTTTCTGTTCTCATAAAAGTAATTACTTCTTTCTGATCCCAAAGAACTCCTTGGAAATGTCTATTCACCTATGCTTGAAGAGGAGCATAGTAACTGCTTAATGAAGGAGCAAAGAGGACAGTAGTTGAGGAAATAGTTGGAAACCTACCAAGCCTCTGTACACTGTAACTGCTCAAATGGCAATCTCCAAAAGTCTTGATAAGTTTATTTTTGTAAAAGGTGTCAAAGTAACTGTCAGTTCCACCACTGATCAGGACCTCTGTTTGAATGTCCTGTAAAAGAGGAAACCCATAAAGATTAACATCCCTGAATTACTGAATTTGAATGTAATTAAGAGAGAGATAGATATATGGAAGGCAAGGGAAGGGAAGACAAGAGAAAGGAAGAAAGGAAGAAGGGGGAAGGATGGGTAGGAAGAGGAGAGGGGAAAAGGGGGAGGGGAGAGGACAGGAAAAGAGAAGGGAGGTGAAATGAGGTAAGGACTGAAGAGGAAAGATAGGAGAGAAGAGGAAAGAAGCCACTGCTTCAATGCCATAGCACCTGGCTTTGTTATTATATTTGGTGATTCAAGCAATGATAAGGCCCAAACTTTTTTGCCTTGAAAATATAGGCAAACCCATTGCCTCAGGTAATTGAGCTGCAGTTAGAAAAACTACTCAAAGCCCTTTGAAAATTACTGCCTTGGAATAAACCCCAGGGCTCTAATTTAAATTGTAGATGTTCTTCGGTTTTGGATTATAGTTTGGGCTACTTTTTGCCACCTGTCTCTACTATTATTTTACTAAATTATGTGGGAGCCCATTACTCCAGTGCCTTGATTACAAAGTCAGTGCAAGTCAAAGGATTCCAGCCCCTTTCCTTGGCACCCTATGTCAATACTCATGAAAGCTTAAGCAATTCAGAACCATGGATAGCTCCCTGCCTCCCAAAGAAAAGAAGGACTCCAGATCTGAATCAGCTCTGTCATTTTAATCACACATGGAGTGCATCAGAACACAGAGCAAATAATCACCTTTATTCAACTGAGAGGCTTTCAGCAGTGAGTTAAACATCCTTGGACTTTAAAAGATAATTTCAAAACACATACTTTACCAAAAAATGCCCAACCGTATTTGTTCTTTCAATCACACCAAAAATGATATTGTAAATTCAATTTAAATAATCACTATGTGTCAAAGATATGCCCTGGCAGGATATTTTTGCCTGGTGATCTATATTGGAAAATACTGATTGAAGCAACCAGATGTCAAATGTCTCTTACCTTCAGCATAAAGTCAACAGAGGCAAAGTCTCTTAGATTCTAGAATGCAAAATTTTCTAGAGTCTGGAATTAAGAAGTATATATAAACTCCTGTAAGTATCAACTTTACAAATATTTCCTAAAAGTCAATTATGTTTCATGTCACAGTTGAATAGGAACATGTCTCAAGGAAAATAAAGTTTTAGGATATGCTCCAATTGGCCTTCTTTGCTCCCCCATCCCCAAGATAAATTGTGGTGCTACTTAAAAGAGGACAATTAATCTCTAAATATAGATATCCAATCATATGCATTATTCAAAAAGGAGGATTAGAGTCTTTCGGTAAGCATTGCAAGGTGTATGGCTTAAAAGCAAATGTTAGGATAGTCCCTTTACCAATAGACAAAAGAGAAGACCTCTTGCATCATTATCTATAGGTCCTCTCCATGCAGACCTACTGTGAAGTTTACTGAGTATATCCATAAACTGGCCAATTGGAGAATATAGGAAATAACTAAGTTTCTCTGGTTAAAGGATGGTCATGGCCTTTTATAAAGCTCTTCCACACCATTGTCTACTTGGATCTGCTTTCCCTTCTTGGGCTACACCAGCCTTACCACCATGTGCCATCTGTCAGTTTTTGCCTATAACACGTGAAGCCTCTTAAGTGTCTGAGTATCATTTTAGATCCTATTTTTCAGGTTAAAAGCAGTAAATTGCAGATGGCAAGTGTTTTTTCTTTCCCCTTTCCTTGAGATTATTGAAAGCTGGGGTAATTTTGTCGTGAGTCACGTTAAAAAAAGAACAAGTGATGTTATACAGCACCTACTCAATATGAATATGTGCAAAGAACAGCCATCTACCCAGCCATCCATTCAGCAAAGGAGGGAGGGATTTTGCTTTGCTTTAGGTGACAGATTTTGGAGTGAGAGTGTGTGTAGTTCAGTGTGCCCTGTAAGCACAATCAGAAACTGTGTGAGGATGCAAGTGGAAAAAAAAAAAAAGCAACACAATTGATGGAGCACCTATAATATGTTGAATTATGCTAAGCACTACACAGAATGGATTCATTAAAAAAGCTAAGAAAGAGGAGATCCAGGTCAGAGAAAGGGCTAAAATCACTATGGCAATGACAATTTCACTCACAGACAAACTAAGATTAATAATTTCTGTAAAGAGTTTTTTTTTTCCTTTTATATGTTTATTTTAAATTTCTGAGCTTAAAAATTTCAGCTTCTACTTAACTGCTGAAATTTAAGAAGCCCCTGAAATAACTTTCATTGTTGAAATCAGGCTATTTATAAGTATCCTTGAAGGAGTAGTATCATAGCAGAGGTTAAAGACTGATAAGGAAAAGTTATAGACAATGCTGGAGCCCAGAAAGGAAGATGGTGCCCCAACTTCTAACCAGCTATGGGACTTCCTTCCAAGTCATTCCATTTTACTGAGATCTAAAGAGGTCTAGGTTTATAACACTTATGATTCCTGGTAGCATTATATTCTATAACCCATCTCTTTTTAAGGAATTTTAACTTGAAGTTCTCAGTAGATGACATTTGAAAGTTTCTCCAATCTTAACTCTCTAACTCATTTAAAATTACCCATGGATGATGATTCCTCACTGGAGTCAACCTGTATCCTCAATTCTTGCTATAACTTTCAGAACATAGCTAAAACATAAATGTACATGATTAGATCTACTTAATTATGCTGCTACCCTTAAAGTTGGGCAATGATGAACGAGGAGTCAACATATATAAAAACGCAGAAACAACTAAGGGTAGTAAAGAAGAGTGTTTATGAAGTAGGTAGGTAAAACAAGCTGATTTTAGTTAATAATAAGTAACATTAGAGGATCCCTGGGTAGCTCAGTGGTTTAGCACCTGCCTTTGGCCCAGAGCGTGATCCTGGAGTCCCGGGATCGAGTCCCACATTGGGCTCTCTGCGCGGAGCCTGCTTCTCCCTCTGCCTGTGTCTCTGCCTCTTTCTCTCTCTCTCTCTCTCTCTCTCTCATGAATAAATAAAATATTAAAAAAATAAATAACATTAAACAACATATTCCAATGAATATTTCTTTGTTTGGGTTACAGGAGTAAAAACTTAGATCAACTTCATTCACCATAAGAATAGGTTGTGGGGTTCTTAGAAGGTTTTCTACCCCAAAGTTATCCCACATTAGCCAGTTCATTAGTCTCACTATTAAATATGCAGGAGTAGTGCCTTAAAGCATCAACATATCAATCAGTAATAACTTCTGTGCTTTAGAAAGGTACAGAGTATCCTATACAACTTGAATGGAACAATGGCTTTAGTTGTAGAGAAGTAGAAAAAAAAAAACTTCCTAGAGAGGGTAAATCTAGAGGGAAGTTTTCCCGTATGAACTAACCATGCATCTCAGTAAGAGTGGAGTAAGGAGCTGAAAATGGGAGGATATGATGGAAACTGAGACAAAAATTAGTATCTTTCAATGTAACCAAAAGCACAATTTACAAAAGAGAACCTGTTTCCAAGAGTGCACCTTTACTCAATTGTAATCCCCATCTCATTGTAGCACAGCAGCACTTCAGGGGTTAAAAAATGCAAATAGGCAGTTTCCTGATTTCCAAGTGGCAGTAGGTGAAAGTGGTGCTTACTAAGGCCCATCACAAATATTCTTTTATAAGGTCTTTTTCAAACCCAAAGTATTTCTCAAAACATTTGTTCTAAGTCCCCCTTTGTATTTTCACTTTTCTCTCCTCAATTATCCATCATAAAAAGTACCCTGAATTCTTTTACCAGTCTAATAGGAAAGCTAAGTATTTGAAATAGTTGTTGATGTGAATTTTAAGTCACTTATCTGTTAAATAATGACACTTATCTCTGGGAGCTCCAAAAGGTTTCAGGACTGTTTCCCTAAGTAGTGATAGGATAACCACTACAATCCAGAGAGAAAAATCTATGAGTATGAACTCTTCTGGCTCATGTCACTACAACACATGTCAAGATGAGGATTTACTGCTTTAATTGTGCAAACACAAAAGTGAGGTGCAAGACCAGCTTATGCTGTTTAAAACAAAACAACAAAACCCTAGAATTCTGGAAACCTAGATTAACCAAAAAACAATCCCAATGTTGTCCATCTCTGTTCTGGTTTCCACAGTGATCCCAGGCCAGCTCAGGCTGGTAAGGCTCCCATCCACTCTGGAAGTCACTGTGCTTGACCAGCACCTTCAGAAAATACACTTCTTTGAGAAGACAATATGATAGACATTTAAACTCAGTGCTAAAATCAAAGTAAAAACATTCAGATGTATATGCTAATAATGCCATCATATTTATACCTTGCTATACACCTTGAAAAACAAGAGAGATTTTATTTGGCCCCAAAGGTTTCAAAACATGTCTTCTCTCTAAGCAGAGGAAGAACTTTCACTAAAGGAAAAAGCAACATAACAGATACCAATTAATAGCAGAATAAGCAGAAAATTTAGAAATTTTCTAAAAATTTAGAAAATCACAAATTTAGAAAATCACAAATTTAGAAAATCCTTAGCCATGGTTCATAACCAAGAGCAATTTTGCAATGTCTGGATATGTTTTTTTTTTTTAAAGATTTTATTTATTTATTTGTTAGAAAGAGAGAGTGTGCAAGAGCAGGGGGTGGGGCAGAGAAAGAGAGAGAACCTCAAGCAGACTTCCTGCTGAACACAGAGCCTGATGCATGGCTTGATCTCACCACCCTGAGCTGAAATCAAGAATCAGACATTTGACTAAGACACTCAGGCACCCCTCTGTTAATATTTTTGGTTGTCATAACTAGGGAGACGTTACTGGCATCGAGTGGGGGAATATCTAGGAATGTTCCTATGTACTCTACAGCCATTTACAATGAAGGATTATCTGGCCCACAAGGTTAATAGTACTGAAGAGGAGACCCTGGCATAAGAAAAGTAGAAGTAGGAATGAGGTAATGATAGAATGAAGTACCAGTGGGAGTCATTGCTGCCAATCTTAAACAGTCTTCTTCACCTGGATTCTGTAGACTTCTGAAATTTTTTCTCTTCCCTGACTTGGTGAATTACCTCAAAATCTTGGATCCAAAATTTGTTTTCACAGTCTTGTTAATAAAATAACATAATTTAAAGGAATTTAAATAAAGCACTACAGAAGGAAGGGAGGGCAAGAGGGAGGGACAGGAGAAAGGGAGGAAGGAAGGAGCTATTTATACTCATTTGAAAAAAAAATGGTTGGTAAAAGTTTTTGTTGTTCTTGTACCTTTTTTTGTTGTTGTTGTTGTTTACCTTGCTTCCTAAATTTAAATTCAAAATATAAAATTTGATCTATAGACACAACAGTTTCAGAATGTTGATCTTCATTTCAGTACAGTAGACTATTTTATTTTCTCATTAAACTTTTGTTTAATGGGTCTCAAAATTCTGTGACTGATTTTTGGTCAAGTTCTTTCCATTAGAAAGTACTGATTTTAAAAACTAATAACTTAAAATTGCCACACACACACACACACACAAATTGTCCACAAAACATTCTCCTTTCCTTCTGAAGGCTTTACAATGCATTCTTATCATCAACGAGTCTTTTACTATTAAACTTAAATGGCCAATTGACACAAACAGTTCTGAGACTGTTCTTCCACCTCTGATTAAGACTGGGGTGGCAGGTATTGGGGATAATATTCATTTAGCCTTCTGAGCTTTCTGGGCAGACTTGGTGACTTTACCAGCTCCAGCTGCCTTCTTGTCCACTGCTTTGATGACACCCACAGCAACCATCTGTCTCATGTCACGAACAGCAAAATGGCCCAGAGGAGGATAATCAGAGGAGCTCTCAACACACATAGGTTTGCCAGGAATCATATCAACAATGGCAGCATCCCCAGATTTCAAGAACTTGGGACCATCTTTCAGCTTTTTTTCCAGAATGATGATCTATCCTCTTCAGCTCAGCAAACTTGCAAGCAATGTGAGCTGTGTGACAATCCAGCACAGGTGCATATCCAGCACTGGTTCAGCCTTGATGGTTCAGGATAATCACCTGAGCCAGGAAGCCAGCTGCTTCCATTGGTGGGTCATTTTTGCTGCCACCATCCACATTACCACAACAAACATCTTTGACAGCTATGTTCTTGACATTGAAGCCCACACTGTCCCCAGGAAGAGCCTCACTCAAAGCTTCAGGGTGCATTTCAACAGACTTTACTTCAGTTGTAACATTGACCAGAGCAAAGGTGACCACCATGCCAGGCTTAAGAGCACCAGTCTCCACTCAGCCCACTGGGACAGTGCCAATACCACCAATTTTGTAGACGTCCTGGAGAGGCAGACACAAGGGCTTATCAGCTGGATGAGTTGTTGGCAGAATGCAATCCAGAGCTTCAAGCAGTGTGGTTCCACTGGCATTCCCATCTTTACGGGTGACTTTCCATCCCTTGAACCAAGGCATGCTAGCACTTGGCCCCAGCATGTCATCACCATTCCAACCAGAAACTGGCACAAATGCTACTGTGTTGGGGTTGTAGCCAATTTTCTTAATGTAGGTGCTGACTTCCTTAACGATTTCCTCGTATCTCTTCTGACTATAGGGTGGTTCAGTGGAATTCATTTTGTTAACACCAACAATTAGTTGTTTTACACCCAGTGTGTAAGCCAGAAGGGCATGCTCATGGGTCTGCCCATTCTTGGAGATACCTGCTTCAAATTCACCAACACCAGCAGCAACAATCAGGACAGCACACTCAGCCTGAGATGTGCCTGTAATCATATTTTTGATAAAGTCTCTGTGTCCTGGAGCATCAGTGATGGCCACATAATGCTTGCTGGTCTCAAATTTCCACGGGGAGGTATCAATGGTGATACCATGTTCACGTTCAGCTTTCAGTTTATCTAAAGCCCAGGTATACTTGAAGAAGCCTTTTCCCATCTCAGCAGCCTCCTTCTCAAAATTTTCAATAGTTTTTTGTCGATCGCACCACATTTGTAAATCAGATGGCCAGTATGGTAGACTGGCCCAAATCTACATGTCCGATGACGACAATGTTAATGTGAGTCTTTTCCTTTCCCATTTTGGTTTAGGTTTAGTGGTGTTGTTTTTTTTTTTTTTAATTATTTATTTATTCATGACAGGCACAGAGAGAGAGAGAGAGGCAGAGACACAGGCAGAGGGAGAAGCAGGATCCATGCAGGGAGCCCGACGTGGGACTCGATCCCGGGTCTCCAGGATCAGGCCCCAGGCTGAAGGTGGTGCTAAACTGCTGGGCCACCGGTGCTGCCCCTAGTGGTGGTTTTCATGACACCTGTGTTCTGGTGGCAAACCCATTGTGAAAAAGAGTGCAGTAGACTTAACATACCTTCCAAAAAACAATGAGATATGACCTCTTAACAAACTTAGTAATCTTTTTTTTAAAAATAGTAAGAGTATCTTAGGAAGGGTTAAGATTGCAGACTCCAGAATCAGATTTTCTGATCTAACTAGTTATATGATCACGGCAAAAATAAATTCCATGTAAACCTTATTTTCCACATCTGTAAAATGGGTACTTTAATAGCATTTGTTTTTTAGAGCTGTTGTAATGATTGAATTAAAATATCCACGTAAAGTTCTTTCCCTGATATCTGAATAAGTAATCATTTAGTACTTTCTTGTCATGGTAGTTGTTTAATACCTATAATGAAGATTTTGGCTTAAAGAAATAAAATCCCTTATTCCTTTAATGAAGACATAAAGCAGAGATTTTTTTAAAAAATAAAACTTAAATAATACAGCTTCCCAGAAATTTGGGTCACATTATTGAGAATATCCATGATAAAGATAAAATTCCCACATTCTATCAGAATAGGTGTATACCCCAACGTTTGTGACTATGCTTGATGTGTTAAATGAAGTTATAAAGAAGAAAAGACTCAATTCCAAATCACACATATGCAAAATTATTAATTTTTTTCTTTCAATCCTCATTTCTTTATAGAGAAGTTTGGTGCTTACAAGTCTTTAAGAGTTCTCAGACTTATCAATTTCCTTTCTCTCTCCTTCCTTCCTTCCTTCCTTCCTTCCTTCCTTCCTTCCTTCCTTCCTTCCTTCCTTCCTTCCTTCCTTCTCCCTTCCTTCCTCCCTTCCTTCCTTCCTTCCTTCCTTCCTTCCTTCCTTCCTTCCTTCCTTCCTTCCTAATAGAAGAGTAGGATTTGGGTTTTGGTAGGCTACAAAATACAGCTAATACATAATAACATGTTTTCTTATTGCTTATTTTTACCATTATCTTTTATTTATGAGAAGTGCTACTATTTTCTATTTACCTTAAAGTTATATATTTTGCTTTTAAAATGAATATAGTTATTTTAAGTAAAATAAGTCAGCTTAAAGAAGATAGTTAAGTAAATAATAACACAGGTGATGAGTGGGTATGGCGAAAATGGTGATGGTGATGGTATTCAAATGGCACAAAGATAAAAAATACTACATAACCCTTTTGCTCATCTTTGAATGAGTATCAAATCATGTCAATTCCATGGGTTATTGTGTATTCTGTATTCTATCATTTTGCTTAATATTTCACCAAAGAATATAGGAAATATTCATAATCTTCAAAAGCTAAGTATTTTTTTTAGGTTTGGAAGTGTCTTGTGATGGACCCATCCATTCTAAAACACAGTTTTAAATTTCTATTCTCCAGTTCTAGGCAGATACTCATCAGGGAGGAAGCAAGGGTCAAGGGTAAAGAAAGGATGCTCCATGTGACACCAATTTTCTGTGATGAGGAGGAAAAAGTCCAGAACTTCACAATGAATAGGATGCCACCACCTCTTGAATGAAAGGTAACCTCTGAGATGGCCTCTCGATCTTTGTATACTCACAAGAAATCCACAAGGGAATATAAAAAAGGAATGGAAACGTGTCCAGCAATCTGACATTCTGCAGGTTTTAGGCTTGCCTGCCCATCAGTCAAAGAATAGAGATTCAGTTTTATAAATGAAAGTGAAGAAATTTTACTTGCTTTTTACTAAGCTGAATTTGATCATATTTCAATATCATCCAAATAATAATCATAACACTATAAATTTAATGATAGTATATTTTATTATTCTGTGCTTTATAATCTTTATGGTCTTTTTGCCCACATTAGCTCTTTGGATCATCAGAAGGTCTCATGATGTAGGCAGGGCAGGTATGATGGCAATTTTACAGATGAGAAAACTGCAGTCTGGAGAGGTTAAATGAGGTCTAGAAAGGCCAAGCCACATATCAAACGTCCTACAGCAGCCTGGCAGGTATCATAAATGTGTATAAGCTTGCCATAATAAAACATGGAGTGATAGGGCCTGAGGCAAAAGCTGAGTCCACATGACCTATCAGAAAACATTCATAATTTCAAATGTTAAAAAAAAAATGTTGCCAAATAGCACATATTTGTGGGGCAGATTTTACTCTTAGGAAACCAGTTCACTCCTTCTGGTTGTCAGTGGAGTTGAGGCTACACAGCTTATGTTTGCACACCAGTAGAAAAGCCTTTTGCTTTCCAAATTAACCAAATTGAATTGTGTGGTACACAACTGTGCAATTGTCTCTAAACTATCCTAGTCTATAGGTATATAAGAAAATATAGAATAATCAAGTGAGGTGAGAGGCACAAGCAAGTACTAAGGAATATGGGATCCACATGGGAAAGGCTTTACAGGCTATTGATGAGCTCCATGCTCTTTGCATAATGGCTAGCTAACTTTGCCTGCCCACAGCTCTATTAAGAGCCCCAGACAACACAAATACTGTCATTCAGACTTCATCTGTGAGACTGCTGTTCCTTCCAAGTCTAGATTTTCAGCTTCATAGTGGTTCAGTCTTACATTTTCTCTTCAGGGTTTCTACCAGGCTTGAGCTTCTGCATTTCAAATACAAAATAAACTAAAAACTCACTGAGGAGATGAAGTGGTGGTGGTGGGGGCGGGGTGGCAAATCTCTAATAAATTAGCAACACGTAGTTTATTATAATATACTTAAGAAGACAAGCAATGAAGAGGTCTTCCAAGAAAAAATGTTAGAGATCTTGTAGCTGTATACCCTCACAACCCAGGAAATCAGTGAGCTAACCTGGGTTTAGATTTTCCTCATGATAACATTTCAGTAAAAGTGATTGAGGTACTTCAGTTGAAAGTTCCCAAGACAAGGATCTCACTGATGTATTATTAAGCCCTTACACAATAGCTCAATGGGTAAAATAAATGCAAGGTTAGGAGTTTTCTGCTCTGACTGCCTGAAAATTAACTCTCTCTCTCTCTCTTTCTGTCTCCAATAATAGTAATAGTAATAATAGTTACTACACCAACAACAAATAATAACAGCTTATCTCTGAAGCTTTCTTTTAAGTTACCTCCCTTCCTAAGTACACATATAAAATAATATTTCTAAATTTGTCATACTCCTTTTTCCAAACAAAGGAAGAAAATCTGGCTTATATTTCAAAAATCGTTTTATGAAGATGGAGAAATGTTTTGAAAACAGTTGTATTTAAATAGCTCTAGACGGATATATTGAAGTTAGGGTGTGATGAGCCAGTTGTTAGGTTGCGTGTGTCAGTTTTTTGGGGATCCCAGATAGTTGTTTCTAGTCTTCAACTAGTTGACTATGAATACAATTCAAAAGTATTCTCTCTGTGCTCCTAGCACTTAGCATAGTAATGATTATCAAGTGAAATAATAAGGAAGAGCACAGTGTTTGCTGAAATCCTTGTTCAAAATGGCAAGTGGCTCATAGTTGAAAATAGACCCAAATACATAATATGGGAAAATAAAAGTAGCTAGAGAAAAAAAAAAATACGGATGAAATACACCTAATTATGAGCACAGTTATTTTAGAAGGATAGGAGTAATTATTTTTTTTAAACTCTTATTTCCAATTTTTAAAAATATAATGAGAACATATTACTTTTATTGCATAAAAACATAAAATGATATTTTTGAGAGTAAAATAAAGTACACTGGCTTCCAAACATTGTGAGTTAGAAAACTAATGTGTCATAAAATCATTGATAACATAATGGAGAGACTTAGGTTGAGTATATGCACTCGGAGCCAGTCTTCTCGGCTACCAAAAGGCTTTTTGTTACGTATTTGGTGGCTGGATCTACCCTTGAAGGACCTCACACATAGGTGAGGTTCCAATCTCTCAGAGGCTGGTTTCTATGAGGCCCTGCATGTTTGAGCTATTAATTTGAGATGTACATTGGTTAGGGCTATTTGTAAAATATTTTAATAAATAAATATCTTCTGTATAACTACCAAAAGACTTATCAAAGCATGACCATATTTTTAAACCAAAGAACTTTCAGAAGAATATTTTCCTGTTTATGGAATAGGAGACTTGTCAATTTTTTTTTTAATTTGCATGAAGCATCACTCATCACCTGTGTTACTGCACTGGAAACTTGAACTTCTGTTGATTTACTGGCTTGCATAGTCACCACCATGTGGTGTCTGCCTTCAGTTAAGGGACTGGGGGTTTCAAATGATTTTGATTTTTTAGTAAAATTTTAAATTGCATAACAAATTTAGTTTGCCTTCTTGAAGTTTATGCTGCTTGTATTTAATGAGGCTATAAGTTCTTTTAATTCTTTTTTGCTCTAATTGGGTTAATGGCATCTGCAGAGAAACAGCAGCCTTTATTTTTAGCTTGTGTGGTGGATCTCCTGGGAGGTGGCTGTATCTCTGCGGTAGCCAGGTCAGATAGCAACGCGCATGGAAGGTGGAAAATTGTACTATAAAGTGGGAGTGCGAAGTGGTAGCTTTGGTTAGATGCAAGAAGCTCCTGCCTCTTTCTCTGGATGTCACTCTGTGTGGGAACATGTCCAGGCATTAATTGGGGGTGACAGTCAGATCTTATCTCACCCTTACTTACTCATTGTGAAAACAGGCTTAAGAGAAGTGCTGAGTGCCTCTGCCAAACCTCTCTCTCTGCACCTCCCAACACACCACACTGTAATACTTCTGATAGAGGTGGCAGGGAAGAGGATTGGGTACAGGAGGCTGTTGGCAAGCACTAGGGCAAAAAACAAGAAATTTTCATTCTTCATTCCATTTTAAGAATTGGATCTAACCTTGATTAATATTGAAACTGATCTCCACTACCAGGCAATAGGTCCCAGGAAGAAAATTAAGGAATGATCATCAGGAATCTCCTTGAAGACACCTGAACCCATGGTTTGTGGTGTAGGTACAATAGTTATTTCAAATACATGCAAAGATTTAGAATGGCCAATGCTTGGTTTGCTTCTCTGTGTCTCCTGTGAGAACACTGCTAACAATGACAACAAAACAATGATATATCATCGTAGGGCACCTGATTTCTTCTGGAAGAGGGATTCCAGAAATAACTAATCACCCATGCCCTAAGCCACTCTCTTCCCCAAATAAATAAAAATTTGAAGAAAGCTAGTGCTGCCTTAGACCTACTTTTTCTTCCCTTTCCACTAGCCATGGTTCTAAGATTTTTTAAAAGCTCCCCTTCCCCTTTTCCTACCCAAAGTATTGATGTCAACAAATATCTACGGAATGGTGATACCTGACTGTAGATGAATGCAGATTGGACTTGAGCTTTTGGACTTTGGAAGGCCCATGGCCTCTCTGAGCCCTAGCTTGTCCCCCTATACCTATACCATGTCTTGCCAATTTTTAAGCTGCTGATCTCCCAAGGATTTTATGAGAATCACATGAAGTGATATTTACAGAAACACTTGTAAAACTGTAGTGCATTACCATAAAATATATATGTGAGGTTTTCATCTGCTAATGCAGTGCAGGGAAATTTCTGAGCAGGATGTGAGAAGGATTTTAAGATTCTCATGTTTTACTTTTAAGACAGTAACTTCTGTACTTCATATGATAAAGCATGGTGACACGTGGATAGCAAAGGTGCCTTCCTCTCTGCACTCATCTCTGGTCCTATCAAAAGGAATGTCACTGCTTCCTGTCTCCTGAAGATGGACAGTGGGAAACATCTGACACAAAATAATATATGTCTTTGCTTCTGAAGACTTCCGGGCAAGTTTTGAGGAGCTTCCCTCTTGATTCTGTTTGAAAGGCATTCATTAACCAAGTGATAAAAGAAGGAAGATTCAGAGTAAATCTTCACAAGAAACCAAGTTCACAAGGCATAGAAGCTTATTTCCTCCTATCTAAAATGGAGCAAAAGTAAATAGGTTCTGTGGAATTGAGACTTTCCTAAGATCTCCCACTTCCCAGTGTCAATCTTTGCAACCTGCAAGATGCCACTTCTACTCTTGCAAAGCGATGGAATGCAGTCACTTGACTATTAAGATGTTCTTCATTTGTCAACAGAAAAGCTACTAAATTGCTACTCTGAGCAAATTTATAGAGAAATTACCAAAGATGTTCAGCAAATAAGAAGGAAATTACAACAAAGAAGAGGATAAACATCTAACTTCTCTTCCCCCATCCCTCCGCTGCTGGTTGCTGAGTACCACAGTCAGTGTGGGGAACTGGGAAGGGAGAAGAAACTGTAACTGGCAATCAGGACAATTAGTCAGTGCCCCTGTTTGCTGCTCCCACCCTCATACACCCATTTGGACAGATTTTAAATCTGGCTTGCTAACACACTGTTCCTTCTTTGCCTAGTTTTCACTTCCTCACCCCCCTCATACATTTTTCCACAGTTCCCCTTCCCACATAATGGAAGAGATTCTGCTCTTAATTGGAGTTTTACACCCCTCACCAAAGGTTAATTGCTCAGTTATCTGCTCCCCTAGTCTGGGCAGTTGCTGGTGCTCACTGGTGTTCATTTAAGTGTGTTGGGAGGAAACCTCCTCCAGAGTTCTTAAGGGCTAGAGGCACATCTTCTCTTTCCTCTACAAGAGTCCTTCTTCTGCCCGACTTCCTGGTGTCCAGATGAGCAATCTGGGTTCAGACAGGCTTTTCTTTCTTGAGGCTTTGTCCAAGGAGACGGTTCCTGCTTTGCTGTTCTGAATTTCATTCTCCTTCTAAGATTAGACAGCAGCCTCAGTTTACCAGGGCTGATGGTTATGCCATCCATCCAGTTTACAATATATACTCTCTTCTCTGAGGTCTTCAATGCTTGTCCTCCAAAGCCTTTCAAACCCTATGGTTGTCACCTTCCCCACAATTCATTTCTACCAACTGAACACTCCAAGAAAATGAAGTCCTCTCTTTGTCAGTATAATCATATCAGATATAACTCTATGCAGAATGAAAATAAAATAAAATGGGTTGTCTATACCATCTATACCATTCCCATGTCTCTGGATTTGTCATTTTATTCCCCACAGCTAGAATACACTTTCTTTGCTCCTACACACATCAAGTCCAGATCATTCTTCAAGAACTATGTCCATCTTTTTTTCTGTATTGGTGTTGTCTGGCCACCTAGATTCTCATGCCACAAGGCAGAGCCATGTTTTGTAATTTTGTAATTTTCTATAGTGGTTAAGAGTATGGGCTCTGGAGTTTGACTGCCTGAGTCTGAATCTTGAATCAACCACTTACTAACTTGGAGACAACAGGTGAGTTACTTGATCTCTCTGAGTCACAGTTACTGTATCAGCAAAACATGGGATTACTATGAGGAATAAGTGAAATAATACAGATAAGATAATTAACAATAAAAACTCACTGTTAAATGCTGTTGTTGTTGTTGTTGCTTTGTATCACTCACAATGCCTACCTGAATGATACACACAAACACACACGCATAAGGGAAGAAATCCTTCCCAGAAATGACCAGATAAATGACTAATTCTTTTCAATCAAAAGGAATGCCTCTGTTAAATGAGAATATACCACAAAGAGTTGTTGCTCAGATCTGAATAGGTAATATAAACAAAAATCTTGTGTAAAGAGTAAAATATTCTATAAACATGAGATATGTACATGTGAGAAGAGCCCATTTGTTGTACCTGGTGAGTCTGCCCCACATGGGATGGGCATTGCAAGGCTTACATGAAACAATGGGGCAGCTTGCTGTGGAAAAACACAGGTGGTTTATGAAGAGCTAAAGTGGAATCATGCCTTTATCATTAATCAGCTGTGCACTTACACCACTTCAATAACTGTTCTATACTTTAATTTCTTAATCTGTGACATCTGGAAAAGACCTTACTAAGTTTATTGAGATAACTAACACCATATAGGTATAAATAAACCTGCCTGACTTCTCCTTGCCCTCCTACCACATGATTTCAAGAGAAAATTTGGGACTATAAACAGAATAGTACTCATTAATGCTTAATTACAATGCAATGAATACGCAAGTGCATAGGTGATCCTGTCTAATACCCAAAGAGCCCCCTTTTAATTTCTTCTTATTGCAAGGAACAACAAGGAATTAATTAAGACTTGCCCTTTACAAGATAAGAGAATTGTGAACAGATTAACAAGTACCATAGGACAACTGCAAAGGTAAAGATGCTCAATTTTCCTTGTGAGGAAGTCATGTCTGACTTTTTCTAGAATCATTTGAGTTTGGTTACAAAAACAATTTAGCAGGTAAATGTGTTCCTATAGGCCCTACAATATCTTATTAAAAACTTCACAGTACTATGTAGAAATCACAGAATTCATAATCTTCTTCACTTTGGGGGTGAAATATAGCACTGTCTCTATTTCTCTGAGTATCAACAATGACTAGGGATTGTTGAATTAAGTGAGATAGGAATTTTGATCTCTGATGCTGAAGTTAGGCCTGAGGTCTTCCAATAAAAAGTTTCGAGATAAAAAGGAACAAGAAGAGGTTATTTTTAAGTGGCCCAAGGGAAATTTTGGAAATAGAGCTGAGGATACAAAACTGCAGTTATAGCCTTTACCCAAATAACCACATATGAATCAAGACTTCACATAGATTAAGGCACATGGTTGCCTTATGTATCTCAATGACTGTATTAAGTGTGCACGAAATACTCAGGAGAACTCTAAAATCATGCCCCTTGATGAGCAGACAGGGCTTTCAATTTAAATGATTCATCTAAAAAGAGTCTCCCACACAGGAAATTGCAGGAGACTTAATTCATTTACCTAAAAAGGATAAAGGATTGACTCAAGCCAAGGAGAATTCAAACATCAATTCTCCAGGATATATGACAGAAATTTCTAATAACCTAATTTTTAGATCATGAGTCCATTAACTCTTGATAAGACTTTCAAAAGAAAAGGGGAGGTGTGGGGGGATGGGGAGAAAGAGAGAGAGGAAGATGAAATAAGGCAACCAAGGAGATAAGATATCCCTAACTCAGGAGAAAAAAATGGAATCTTTAGCATTAAAGAAGTCAATAAAGGGCTATGCTTTCAACACTGGCTCAAATTTTTTTTTTTTAATTAATACTGCCTTTGTACCTTAACAGAATCTTAACTGGCTAGCACTCAATCAAATTCCTATGTACCCTAAGTCTTCTTGTAGAGCAAGAAGAGCTACCTAGACAGCAGTACTAATGGTTCAAAGTGACATGGGGAATGGATAATATATTGACAAGTATCTTATTTCTGATAAGACTTCAATAGCTTCTAATGTGATGTGGGGAGACAGTCTAGGAGTGCCTTGACATAAATGAGAATGCTTTCTACTTGTTCACTCTCAGGAGCCACATATCTGATTTCATTGCTAGGTAGGAATTCACCTTCCCTCAAAGCAGAGTGCTATAAAACCCTTTAGCAAGACAGTCATATTTAACTCTTTTAGGACCTAGGAAGTTGGCAAATGTGTGAAGTAGGCCAGGCATTATACAACAGGGGTGATGGGGTCTGTGTTGAGCTAGTCAGGGCATGCCCAACCTAATGTCATTTAAATGTAAACCAAACATATAGTTTCAGGGCTAGATTTTGCCCCAGGAGATACTAGTTTGAAATTTCTGCAAGAGAACATGGATCCAACTTTTGTCAACTGAAGGATGAGTATCTCACAATGTGAGCATCGTATGGGCTTCTTCTAAAAGATCAGGAAATAGTTTTTACCACCAGAAGTATCAAGTAGCCATTATTCTACCTTTTTTTGTTTGTTTGTTTCCCCTTCAATCCATTTTTGGGAGTTCGAAACTATTTTCTTTCAACACAAAAAACACCCCCAGAAAGTGATATTTAAGGCCTTAGTAGAAAAATTTTAAAATATCAGCTTACTCCTTATCTGGAGGAATGCACACTTCAATAAAAACAACTACATACGGAAACATCTGCAAGAGTTTTCCTACACCTATATTTAGTTAATACAAATAACCACATAGGGAGAAAAAATATGATTCTTTGAAACATAATTAAAAACCTTTGTATCAAATGTCTCCCAAATTAAAGGAAATCTCCCTGAAAAAAGTGAGCAAAGGCATCATGACTCCTCTAGGCTTCTAGATCTTAAAGCAATCAGCCAGCTAATATTTATTCTACAATATAGACAAAAGTCTACCTTCTGTCAAGGGGAAGAGAATGAATTGTTTTCCCATAATGGTATTTTCTTTTCAATCAATTTCCCTTCAAGTTTGATTTAAGAAGGTACCATGTCAGAACCTGAGCCTGGTGGATGAAATCTGGGACAGTTCCCCATCAAAGGTGAAAATTATGAGAAGCAAACCTATGAGGTTCTAAACTAGATGCTGCGGTGCCCCCTTCTCCTGCTCACTCATTCTCCTTTTTTCTTTCTTGTAAACTAGAAGCATTTGCTGCACTGGAAAAGCTCGCAGGAGCCAAAACAAAAAGACTGAGATTAACCAAAGAATTGGAACAGAGACAGGAAAATCCTCTAAGCATCTTTCCCTATTGCCAAAAGTACATTTAAATTTAATCCAATTCATCAAATATGAGTTGAGTTCTACTCTGCATCAGGCACCTAGGTGCTGGGTATTTAAAAGATAAATGACATAAACTTGACTGCCTTTGCCCTCAAGGAGTTCACAATCTATTAAGATAAACTACTAAAATACGGTGGTGAGATCATCATAATTACTTTTATAGGAAAATGCCAGAAATATTACTATAACAAAATGACAAATGAAGAGATGGCATTCTTATAACCAAATCTAATCTATTTTGGAAAAAAAGGAACCTGATAATATGTCTTTATCTTGGTTATGGTAACACTTATATACTTATCTATCTAAGCTAGTTTTCTGTTTCCTCCATGTCACTTATTCTATGTATTGCATCAAGTATTAAACCCACTTGAGTGTATCCACATTTTTTTCTGATCTGTGTCTCCCCTTCCTCACCTCCAGGGCCACTTGCGTAGTTTCAGTCCTCATCATTTCTCTCCTGAAACTGTGCAATAGTTTGACATGAAGACTCAGTTCTGGCTGTTGTTTTTATTATGCTGCTGGTGTTTTCTTTCTAAATCACAAACTGGTCATGGCATAGTTCTTCCTGAAAATATCCACTGCAGTTCAGATGCTATCAAATCAGCAACAGGCTCTCTAGCCTCACATGCAAGGCACTTCACAGCTGGACAAAAGCCACTTTGGCCATCAACCCAGTTTAACCACTTTGGATCATTCATTGTCTCTTGTTCCTTAATATATTTGCTCAAATGACCTCTCTTAGTCTGAAAGAGACCCTACCTATTGCTTCTGTCTGCCCCTTTCCACTGGACAAATGTATAGCCATGAATTAATACCTAATTCAAATGGGGACTTCTCTGAACTCCCGGGGAAAAAATTCTTTGCTTCTTCATTATATGCTCATATAGTTCTTTACATATACTTTATAATATGATGCTATAAATGTCTTAATTGCTGAAATTCTCAATAGATACTGGCTAAAAATTAAGTCAAGGGTTGTTGATATTTTTTTTTTATTTATGATAGTCAGAGAGAGAGAGAGAGAGGCAGAGACATAGGCAGAGGGAGAAGCAGGCTCCATGCACCGGGAGCCCGACGTGGGATTCAATCCCTAGTCTCCAGGATCGCGCCCTGGGCCAAAGGCAGGTGCTAAACCGCTGCACCATCCAGGGATCCCTGGTTGTTGGTATTTTTATGAAACTTTTATAACATTGTACTTGATGGAATATACTGAATATATGCAATAGTTTGAGAATACCAATAGAGATTACTTAGGACTGCACTTGGGCTGTCACATCAAGTAAAAAGCATCTAAAATTATTAAATTAAATGCAAGGACTTTAAGACAAGGCATGGGTTTAAAATCAGGGAGAAGATACAAGAAAGTACTGGTAACTTCTTTTTTTCTTGAGAGTATTTCAGAAAGAAAAACAACAACAACAACAACACTATTTTAAAAGTGTGATACAGAAGAACAAGCACTGGCCTAAAAGGTCACTATTCTTAGTTCAAGTAGCTATAATACTGTTCACTAATACTGAGACCCAAGACCAGTCAGGTAACTTCCTTGCCTCCATTAGTCTCACCTTTCTTTTCATAAAATGGGGATTAAATTATTTGCCCTAAAAAACATCAAGCGGATGTGGAAAGGATCAAAGTGTAATAATGATAGTAGCTTATATTTACTGAGTGCACAGAAGGAGCCAGATGTAGTGCTAAGTGCATTCCATAAATAATCTCATTTATTAGTCACATTGAGGAAAGTAGGCAACAGCAAGATGGGAATAAGGGGACAATTATTGACAGGAGAGAGGACAGAAAAACAAAAGCTGTTGAGAAAAGGCAGTGTAATCTACTTCCAAATCAATACAGGGAGCTTCAATCCTTTTGAGCATCCAGTGTTTGCAAAATGCCGTCACTGGCATGAGTTCTGCTGCCATATCATTTACTAGGCAGTCCACCACAGTGAGGAGAGATTGTTCTGTGGAAGGCTTCAACTCAAGTTGAAAAATACACCTGTTACATTTTTAAAAAGTAAGTTTGCTACATTTTATGCAAATTTATTTTTTCTTCTACCACTCATTGCTTCTCTTATTTTAATGTCTTTATTTTTCTAAATACAAGCCTAAATATATGTGTATACACATATTATATAAAATATATAAATCTTTGTGTGTGTGTTTATGTTTAATGTGTCTGTGAGTTTGCATTTTCATTCTGGACATACCAGAATACAGCTTTCAAAATGCTAAGCACTGAAAACAATTTAAGACACTCTAAAAATGGTACTAATAACAGCCCTTTCATTTACTGAAATTAGCTGTCCAAGGCAGAGCTAGAGAAGAAAAAGGGCCACACATCAGATCTTCCTATATTCCTGTGTATTCCATAGATGTGTCTCCTTCTTCTGTGGCAGTTTTCTTTATTTAGGTGACTTGTATTCACATTGCTTTTTTGGCAGTAAATTAGCACTCAGGATCATTTAATTTCAAACACACACACACACACAGGTGTGACAATAATAATAGTAACATAGCACGCCTTGGATGAAGAGAGTTATTAACCACTTATTATATTCATGACTTGTAATGGGAGTGATCCAACATTAAGAGTATCCCTAGTGGCTATGACTATTTCCACATCTTTAGAGCACATTCTTGCAGGGTACAGAGGCAAATAGCATGTACTTCTGTTTGCTCACAAAAAGCAAAGAAAAGGTTATATTTTCTAAATTTCTCAAACCCCATATAATATATATATATAGGTAAGGACAGTGTGTTAAACTCAAAGCTTTTCTAGTTCACATAAGCACCATAAGTGCAAACCAAGCATCTATCATTAATTGCTCAATTCTGTTAGAGACTACACAAGAATTATTTTCACATGGCATTTTTATGTCCAGTCAGTTTCCCCTGTCTCCGATCCAAGCAGTGTGAAAAGAAAGAAACTAATAGATAATGGAACATATAAATTTGGTTTGAATGACAAACAATTTTACTATCTTTTTAAAGACAACTACAAATTTAGCTTCCAACTATGAACAAAAGGAGTTTTTTTTCACATTGTTTCCTGTGTTTCTATTGTCAATTATATCTATATGCATATAGCATTTGCATAGTCCTATTTCCAAGAAAGCCTCTGAGTGTGCAATCTGGAAAGTATTTAATTTTAAAAGAGAATTTAGATTCAGATTATGACTTGAAATCATGGTGATATTGATTTTATTTAATTTTGATTTTGAAGTCTGCTCAGATTTTTATCAAAAAAAAATCTCAGGAAAAAAAAAATCTTAGGACATTTGGCACCTATTACTGGAAATCCTTGGAAATTTAATCACCAATTAAGAACTTTCAAAAATAATGTAAAATTTTCTATAATCTAGGCATAAAGATGCATATAGCTAATGAGGAGCTTAAATGACCCATTGGTAGCAAACCAGAGATTTTTTTAAACATTAATTTGATATTTGTGAAGTTATGGAACAAGGATAATCGCATAACCTTTTTTTATTTAATACTTAGCATGACATGAGATTAAAATTTTACTTCTAAATTTAATTTAATTGATACAAGTGAAATCTATAAAGTCCACATGTGGAACATGGATGATATTATTTAATATAAATCTCTTCCTTTCCTTAATACGGAATACGTAAATGATGACAAATGACCGGATAGATGCATACAGGCAGGTCTTGATACAAAGATCTTTGTTGCCTTGCTGAGGCACTCAGAACTCTCAAAGTGTTCTGTGACAAGATAGTGCTCATTCTTAAAAAGCCAAATGAAACTATGTCTTTTATTTTTGGAAGTCATTGAATGACCCCATACATGTAGATCAGTGACTACACCCACCACTCAAACTAGATCCACAAAGCAAAAGTTATTGGACAGTTACTTTTGTAAAAGGCCTTAATGTCCACATTTGAATCCTGTCATTACTCATTCAAAGGCACAATTCAGGCAATACTGGCAACGTTATTGGCCCTAAAAGTGAGAAAGAATTCTGAAATTGTAGAGTTAGAGAGAATTTTGAGAATAAAGGTATTTTGCCTATAAACATACTATTAATTCATTCCTAATGACTCGTTGCTCTCTCCTATGGAAATCCATCCCTTTGATGGCCTTGTCTAATTTCTTCTGACTTACAGGCAGCTCAATGGCTTTGCTCACTCTCACCAACATTTATATACTGTTTTGCACAGGAAATAGTAAGTTTAGAATGCTCTTTTGGAACGCCAATCTTGCTTCATTTTTTCAGCCCTTTTTCATATATCTAGAACTATTTTTGTACTGATATTTCAGACAACTTCTAGTGTCAGTATAACCTTCTGCCTCCTTAAGTTCTCTAGTGATTTTAACAAGATACATGGCCATTCATTTTCTGTCCAACACTCTGGTAACTAAGACTTCTGTTGGGTCTTGGTCCTATAAATTGCAAATAGGCAAAGGCTTTGGAATTTAGCCTACAAAGTCTCATACTTCTCATAACCAATCCTTCAAGAAACACTCCACTTCACGGCAACTTATTTCCAATGAGCCTAGTACCTTTTGGAATATAGGAATCATGATACTTAGAAAATAATGCAATGTGTCCAAGCTTTATTCCCATTCTTAAGTTTTATTCAGAGAATATATTCTTTTTAAAAAAATATCATCAAAAGACTCTTTATGAATATTTTCTAAATTTTTCAAGGTATATACTCAGCAACATATTTTGCTTCTGAGAATTGCTGCTTCAAACGCTTTCTAAAGAATTGTACTATTTTCCTGGCACAAAACATGCTATGGGGATAGATTGGTCTTCTCCAATGACAATGAAATATAAAAAGTGAATATCTCCCAAGGGAAAAGTTTTCAGTCTCTTTTGACTTAATCTTTTGAAAGAGTTTAAGTATCCCTTTTTCTGTTCTATATCTCAATATCAGAGGAAAGAATCTATCTCTCAACAAAGGGATAGCAGGAAAAAATATAATTTAAAACATGAATTTAATAGTTCTGCCATTTCTTAGGCTATGATACCCTAGACAATACAACTAAGCCTGACTTTCTTTGTCTAAGAAGTGTATAATAAGTAAACATCCTATAAGGTATTTATAGAAGGCCAGGAGAAAAGAAATATGAAAGCACTACTGTGAATCTGTAAAGTACCATAGAAATCTGTATTATCTTATGAGAACCAATTTATATAACCCTAAATTTCTGTTATTACTCATTCTTCACAAGTTGCTGAATTTTAATATTATTTGAAGTACTCTGTGTGAATGTTCACAATTCTAGACATTTGTGCTATGTCTCAGGTTTTCCAGTGGAGAGTTGTGTGTGTGTGTGTGTGTGTGTGTGTGTGTGTGTGTGTGTGTGTAGGGGTGGTGTGCATCACTATTCATAACTGAGTCACACCAAAATGCTAATTTTCGGAGGCAGAGCAATGTAGGCAGTAGCTGTTCCGACAGTACACACTCTGATGACAAGCAAATGTTTTGCAGGAACAGAATGCTTTCTGTCACCTTCCTCCAGATGAAGGCCGAGATACTCCAGAAATAACAGATGAAGAGAAGCCAGGACCTAACTGAACATTTACCTATTGAGACAGTAGCAAATGCTCAAAACTTCAGTTAGGCTTCCTCTCCAATCAGGCAGCATGCAGAATCCACAATTTATAGAAACAAAAAAAAGGCTTATTTCGGACTTAAGTGGGGCAATATTTTCCATCTATTCCTGACATTTCATGTCTCCAAATGGTTCTATGGGGTAAATACAGATTAAGGAGCCCTGATGAGAACACATCCCTTCCAGAGCTTTCCAGCACCAGAATTCAGAATTCATATGTGGTCCTTGGACCACTCCTGTGATTTCTGAGAGCTTTTCCACATCTTGATTCCTGGCATTTCATAACAGTATCAGAGACCAATCTTGGGAAGCATGACTCTATAGATATTTTAGATATTTTGGTTTGTGTTTTACAGTGTTCATTTTTGCCTTTATATCCTTAAGAATTCCCTTATCCAACCATCATCACACTGTATACTTTAATATATGACAACTTGATCTCTCCCTTATACTTCAATAAAGCTGGAAAAAGAATCTTTTCTAATCTTGCTAAGTGAAGCATGGGCAGTCCCTGGGAACATACTATTGACTCTAAATTCTGTATTTATGAAGCTCATTTTCTCATTTTCTCTGCTCTTACTAAATGCTCTGCAGTGCCTCCTGTACTTTGGCCCTGCTGGGAAAGGAACAGGCCTGGACTCAGCAATTCTAAGAACTGGGAATGTAATGAATTTCCTTGTGATTCACTCAGTCCTGTCCTCCAAATCCTATTATCTCTTAATCCATTCAGCTTCTCCTAATGAATTTCCCTTTCTTTCTTGCAGATTACCACAGGAAGCTGAGGAGTCTGGGAAAAGAGTGAAATCTACCACTTAGTCATTTTGAGTGGTAATAAAGTTGGTCTTTAAAGAAGAGGAAAAAAAAAAAGGGAAACAGGAGACATTGCAGATTCTTTCTAATTTAGAAGCAACATGGTCTGTAGAAGTCACTTTAGCTATGGGTTGACAGACCTTGATCTATGACCTGTCCTGTTTGGTATAAGGTTTCTGGGAAAGTGCAACCCATTCCAGAGAGCATGAACTCATGTGTCTAGGGATTATAGAATAAATTATACTTTTAGGAAATATCACAGGGGCCATTGAAATAACCATGGATACCATCCTTCAGTGATTTTTATATGGGATATTACTAATTCCTAAAATTTATACCTCTGGAAACACTGTCCATTGGCTTGGAAACAGAGACTTTTATCCTGCTTTGTGGCTATAATTCAACTCTAGACAGGAGTTGGTGAATGTCTCCTTGGAGGAAAAGAAAGACAAAGATAATAAGATACTAACTGATAAAGAGAGTGAAGAAGGAAGAGAAGGAGGAGGAAATGAGGAGGTGGGGTAAGGGGAGTGGTGCTGGGTAATTATAAAGATGCAGGGTAGTACAGCATAGAGGAAATAGCTCTATTTTTGAATATAATAGAACTCTGGTTTCATATCAAGGTTCAGTCAACAGTGAGCAGTGTGATCTTGGGGAATTGACTCAACTTCTCTGAACACCTGTTTTCCTTACCCAAACAATACCCATCTCAGAGGAATTAAATAATTTATGTAGGGTACTCCTGTAGTCAAAGTATCTCTACAATCAATGCCTAATGTGTATTTAGATAGGTGCTCCTTGAATTTAAAAACCACTTATTTGGTTTAATAATTCAAATGCAGAGTCACCAACTGTTTTCTAGATATTAAAAAAAAAGTTTCTTTTTTATAGGGAGAGGGAGAGCCTGTGGATTGTCAGAAAACCCTTCTTAATCCTCTATGCTATTCCTGTATTTCAGCAATCCAGACATTCACATGAAAGTCAGCCCCAAAGTTGCCTTACGAGACTGTTTTGGCAAGCCCCTAGAGGACAGGGATAATACACTTTTCATTTATGTTGTTCCATCTTTCTTAATGTCTAGGACTTTATTTTATCTTCCAAATCTCCCTGGAGAGATCAATAGGCTATATCTTAGTAATTATTATCCTCACCGTATAGATGATTGATAGAGATAGATAGATAGATAGATAGATAGATAGATAGATAGATAGATGATAGATAGATATAGATAGATAGATAGATAGATAGATAGATAGATAGATAGATAGACAGATGATAGATACATAGTTAATGGAGAGAGGGGAAGAAAGAGGAAGAAAGGGAAGTCGTGGTGATGGTAGGGGAGGCAGAGAGAGAAAGAACTATGGGAAGGAGAGGTTTTATGACTTTGCTGAAGTAAAAAAGTACTGAAGGCTACTGGAAAAGTCGGATCTCTTTTTTCCAAGTTGTATATGTTTTCACAGGCTACATATACATCACGCCACACACAAATCAATAAATCTTTGGATAACCATGATAAAGGGCAAATTTGTTCTAAACTCCGTCAGTGCTGAAACATTTTCACAAAGATGAGTCTCATTACATATCCTGTACCTCCCACATTCCTTTCTACTTTGTCTCAATTACTCATACATATCCAGGATGGAGTGAAAATTATCAGTGGTGTTTTAGCCTGAGTAGACAAAAATATCCTCTAGGCATCCTGAAGAAAACATTTTTATATCAGTTCTAACCATGATCTGTAGTGTAATGCAGGGGTTCAATAAGTGCTAGGGAAATAAATGAACTTTCAAAATTTCTCAAATATGCACAAACATGTGATATTGTATTAGCAGTCAGAGAAACCAGAATAGAGAAGAGGTCTCAAAAAGAAAGAACACAAGATTTTGTTCTCATTTCTGCTAATGGTTAACTAACTTGAAGCAAGACAACAGATTTCACTGAAACTCAGTTTAATTATCTCTACAATGGAGATAATGAGATTATTCTCTTACATCCCTCTCAAAAGGGGAAAATGAGGGGGAAATTGATAAAATGTCTAGAATTTTTTGGATGCAAATAACAAGAATCCAAGTCTAGAGCCTCATGGCCACTGCAGTTTCCCTGGGAATGAGGAGGACAGCATTATGTAACACTGCAACTGCCCTGATGGTCCCTTTCTAAAAAGAGCCCCACTAAAGTACCCAGCTAGCCTTGTTCCAAAACATTGGCAAGTCTTTGTTCTTCTTTTTAACTGAAATTAAACTGCTGCCTGAAGAACTAAAAATATATTTAGAAGACAGTCTCTTCCTTTTTTTTTTTTTTTTTTGGTCTTCTTTAAAGTTTCCTAATTGAGAATCATATTCCATAGAATTACATAGCAGTGTAAAGAATGGGGAAAACAGGCAGGATGACTATAAGGGAAGAAAGTCTTAATCTTTCTGACCTTTTCCATATTTTCTCTCCACAACAGATACATAGTTGACCTTTTCTATGTACTGATAGTACGTGCCCATCATCTCATTCAGATATTCTCTCTCCAATCTTTTTTAAAGTCAAAAACATGCAACAGAACTTTGAATGTTATACAAGATTCCAACAAAGGGTTAATGGGGCCTTCCATTTTTAATTTCTTTACCGCTAAATGGTGAGGGGAAATGTCACAGATATGGTGGCACACAAGCTTTCACTGATGATGTAGGTACAGCAAGGGACACTGCTGGTTATCACACATTTATTCATTTAGTGAATAGTATATTCATTAAGCCCCTCTTTGAACAAGGCTTTAAGGAGATTATACCTATATAATACACATGCACACACACACACACACACACACCCTCTCTTCAAGGAGATAGCTAACAAGTAGCAATAAGAATTAGACAAACACAAAAGTTCCTTTTCTTATAAACTTTCATGGACAAGAATAAAGTCTGACCAATGTTATTTATTACCAACGGAGGGTAGTAAATGTGGTCACAAATCATGACTAGGCTGAAGTCAAGTTAGTCTGGGAGCATAAGCCAAACACAAATGTCTAGAGTGGGGCAGCCAGGCAGGTAATGAAGGAGGAGCTAAGCTGGAGATAAGGCAAGAGAAAGAGAGAGAAAGAATTAATGAGAAACACACAATTCAATAAATGGCCTAAGAAGATAGACTCAGCTTCAGTTATACATTGGTGTTAGCCAATGCATCTGCTTTGACACAAAGAAGCGGGGGGAAAAGACAATAACTGAGATTTTTTATGTAATTTTTTAATGAAAAATATTATTATTTTTTAAAGATGTTATTTATTTATTCATGAAAGATACACAGAGAGAGGTAGAGACATAGGCATATGGAGAAGCAGACTCCTTGTGAGGAGTCCAAAGCAGGACTCGATCCCAGGACCCTGGGATCATGACCTGAGCCAAAGGCAGACACTGAATCACTGAGCCACCCAGTCATCCCAATGAAAAATATTATTATAGTGGATGGCCCTATGTGCTGTTCAATTCTCCCTGCAAAGAAGGACTTGTTGACCCTTCAGGGTTAGTCTCAGCTACAAAGAGCCACCTCACCCCAAATCACTCTTTACCCAGGGGGGCCTGCACCTGATAACTTACAGATGACTTACAGGTATAAAGGCCTGGCCATCTTGGCTCTACTCAGGAAAGTCTGGAAGGCTGCCTGTGGAGTTGGATGAGGCTATTGTTGGGTCTGTACTGGAGCTCAGCTTCTCACTTATATATTATATATAATTCTCAAATTTTCCCTCTGCACAATTCCACTCCACTCCCCTCTTTTTTACAGTGGCTGACCTGCAGGGAACTCTGAAAAATCACATGGCACACTACACTCGCTCTCAGAATCGACCCCTGGGTAGGTCAGTTTATGAGTATTAGCAACTGATGGTTTCTCATTTGTTTTTATTACAATTAACTATTGTCAATTTAAATCACTTGTTTTTTTTTAATAAATTAAATTTTTATTGGTGTTCAATTTACCAACATACAGAATAACACCCAGTGCTCATCCTGTCAAGTGCCCCCCTCAGTGCCCATCACCCATTCACCCCCACCCCCGCCCTCCTCCCCTTCCACCACTCCTAGTTCGTTTCCCAGAGTTTGGAGTCTTTATGTTCTGTCTCCCTTTCTGATATTTCCCACACATTTCTTCTCCCTTCCCTTATATTCCCTTTCACTATTTAAATCACTTGTCTTAAGGAGGTAGTCTAAACTAGTACTATCTGATGGGAATATAATACAAAGAAAAAATATAATTTTAAGTTTTCTTGTGATTTCATTAACAAAATACTAATAGGAAAAATAAATGTAATAATCCATATTATTTAACCCAATATATTGAAAATACTATCATTTCAAAATGTAATCAAATTTTTAAACTATTTTTTAAAGATTGTATTTATTTTATTTGACAGAGACAGTAAAAGAGAAAGAGATCACAAGCAGAGGGGAAGGGCAGAGGGAGAAGCAGACTCCCCACTTTAGTAGGCAGCCCAATGTGGGACTTGATCCCAGAATTCTGGGATTGTGACCTGAGCCGAAGGCAGACACTTATCAGACTGAGCCACCCAGGAGCCCAAATTTTTAAACTATTAATGAGATATTTTGCATTCTGTTTTCCATACTAAGTCTTCCAAACTTAGTATGGTGTATATTTTATACTTATAGCATATCACAATTCAGAGGTTAAAGTTTTATTTTGTTTTAGAACTGTGTGATCTGTAGAGATATTTCATAAAATTTACAATTAGAAAAGCAGATGCACAAATCCAACTTGTTCCACACATATTTAAGTGTTCTCCAACTACTGAACGTGACAGGAGTTGGTAAGTCACTCAGCTATGGTGGCCAGGAAAGGACTGTCTGAGAAGGATACACTGAGCTGAGATCTAAAGGTGAAAGGAGGCAGCCAGATGAAGAACTGGGAGGACAGTGCACCACGTAGTGCTTTATTTGTAATATATTTTTTAAATATGTTATTTATTTATTTATTTATTTATTCATTCATTCATTCATTCATTCATTCATGAGAGACATAGAGAGAGAGGCAGAGACATAGGCAGAAGGAGAAGCAGGCTCCCTGTGGGGAGCCTGATGCAGGACTCAATCCCAGGGCCCTGTGATCACCACCGAAGCCAAAGGCAGACGCTCAACCACTGAGACACTCAGGTGCCCCAATCATCCTTTAAGTACTTAAATAAAAATTTAAGTACTGAATAGTCAGATTCAATGCTGTCTTTGTATAAATATGTTTTAGCCTGGATTGCAATATTTTGTTGGACAAAGTCATTATTGCTAGCTAGTGTTCTAGGAACTGCACATAATTCTGATATCTCCATAGGCATGTACTGTGAATGAAAAGAACAAGTATCTTGTGTGTCTTCAAAAAGTTTTAGGGAATCATCCCTCAAATTTAAAGTTTTCCCAAACCTATAGACTTATGAGCTGTCTGACAGAGTGACAAATTCTCTGGAGTCTTAGCTTACTTCCAGAGTCATGCTCTATCCTATTTGTATTTTTCCTTGGAAATTTCCCTTCATGTTAATGAAGGAAAGAAAGAAAGAAAGAAAGAAAGAAAGAAAGAAAGAAAGGAAGAAAGAAAGAAAGAAGAAAGAAAGAAAGAAAGAAAGAAAGAAAGAAAGAAAGAAAGGAAGAAAGAGAAAAAAAAAGGAAGAACACATGTTAAGATGACTATATGTGCTCTAAGAGTCCCTGTTTGAGAGTGTCTCACCACGTGCCTGTTATGCAGGTGGGGTTACTTACAGCGTCCTCCAAGGTGTTCTGGTTTGGAGATAAATAGTATGGTCACTCTACATGCCCCCTCCTCTTACAATTATACAGGGAGGGTCAAGGTTAACTCTCCTAGTGGATCTCTGGCAAGTAATTGCAAACCGAGGGCATTCTGTACCCTTGCATGCTCCTAGCCAGTTCCCATCTGCCAGAGATTACAAGTAAATAATGAAGACTATAAGCAAACAGCGTGATTTATACTAAGCACCACAACTTACTCTCATGCAGAGCAACATATTGTCTCTGAGAATGTCCATCTTCCCTTGCCTCCCTCACTGACATTACAGCACAGAGAACTTGTTTTGATGATGCCTGACAGCAGGCACTGAAGACTCCTGTCTTTTTTTTCTTTCTTTCTTTTTATTCTACACTTATCTCTTCATTTCATTTAGTTTGGTTTTACTTTTTGTTTTCCACCTAAAGCAACCAGCAGGACCCTTCAGTCATTGTGTTTTAGAGCTGAAGCAATCAATACTGGTTTCAAGTAACATGGAAGAGCCCCCAGACTTACATCAGAGCTGTGAGCAGGACTTCTGATTGGAGTCAGACACTGTCTTTTTCAGGAGTCAAAATGTGCTGCTTGTACAGTGTTGTGATATGGGGGTGGCATTGGTGGGTATAAAGCCATCCTATTACATACATATTAGATCCTTAGGATCTAATTTAGAAATAGTTACAATTTAGAAATAGTTAAAAATCAAGAGAGGATTTAGCAGAGGGTACAAAGGATAAGGAAAACAAATATTTGAAAGAAGAAAAAAATGCTGGCTGGAATCCACCTTCCTTCATTCACAGCTTTGCTTACTTACCTGGCCTGTTCTGCTATTCATTCTCTATATACTCACTGTAAGCATAATTTCCACTGAAACACCTTTCCTGACTGACATCCCAATCTCTGAGATATTTCAATAGCCCCAAAGACATTCTACTAGAAATTACAGCAAACATTGTCAATTGTATATTTACACATTTCTCTCTCTCTAGACTTCAAATGCCCTGAGAGGGGATGCCTTCTTAATCTATCTCAATGGTTTTGGTCTAGCAGGTTGCATGCAGTAGTCACTCAATAATTATCTTCTGAATTTAACTGAAACCCACACCTACTGATGCATTCTAGGTCCTATTGTTGAGAAAAGGAATGACTAACTGGGTGAATTATAGCACTATTATATGGCTGTTTTATTATATAGCTATTTCCTGGCAGCCAGACCAGCTCTAAACTCTACATGAGAGATGTAGTTTAGGAAAAACAATAGAAAATTGGAAAACTCATCTTGACAGCAAACATTGAGGTGAATAATGGACAAAGAGTGTGGGATCTTCATTCCTAGGTGTATGCGTGCACATGCACACACACAGACACACACAACTATACAAGTTAGTTTAGTTACAGCTACAGATAGGGTATCTGAAATGAGGGGAGTAGAACAGAGTGCTTTTATCATGAGGAGTCTACCCTCTAACTGGCATCCTAAATAAAGGTAAATTATTACACTCATTGTTTCTATACTTGGTGAGGTGATGGCAGAAGCTGAAGATAAGTGGAAAAAATACTTCACTCTCTTGGTAGTTGTGAACTTTATCACTGAAAATTATATTTCCATTGCTTCCATGAAATTATGTTATACTCACTTCTGGCTTTCAAATTTAAAAAACAGGAGAAAGCTATGTGGTTTTTGTAATATAAGCAGTCTTTTGAAACAGGTCTATGTGTGTTTTTGAATAAATTTTAGAAGTCTAAGAATGTCACAGACAAGAAACTTAAAGACCTGAAGTGATTTGACCCTGACCACATAAAGCCTAGTGTAGCTCTGGCACATGACAGGCACTTGGTTAATGCTTATAAGCAAATAAGTGAGTGAATAAATGAAAGATGGAATGCAGCTCATACTTGGCAGGGCTGTGAGTTAAACTAAATGCTTATATTCCAAGTAAAGGCCATTTCCACTCTATATACATATACTAATACCGAGTCTAACCATCTTAAGACAAGATATTTATCTTCTTAAATTTCCAAAGAATATTAAAATTCTTCTTCAAAAAGTCACTTTAAATCCTTTTACTTATGTATCCCATTTAATAACTGGAAATGGGAATGTGAGCTGAATCGGCATTATATCGGAGCATAATAGCAAGATTCCAATGGGAGGAAGGTCTCTCAATATTTGCACATTGCTAATACTGGCCACTTTCTCCAAGTTATCCAAAGTCAGAACATGCCTCTGGCCAGTTTCTTCCAGCCAAGATTCCCTCAGGCTGCAGAGATGTGTACAGGTCCTCCTCAAAATGTCAGAGAACGCCCATCAATCCCTGTCTGCTACTCATTATTCTGTTTCCTTTGCCAGCACCCCAAGCCATTGGAAAATCTTCATGCCAACAACCAGAGTGAAATTTTCTTTTTGCTTCTGTGCATGGTGATTTGCATGCATTTGTCAGCCATTTTGGGTCAAAACTTCTCCCCAGAAGACAGAATGTACTGCAGGATAAAGAGTCACAATAGAATACACTGGCCAACAGAGATAAAAATAAATGATAGCCCTCTTAGAACACACTAACCTAGCTTTATAAGGCCCCAAGTTTGTGGCATGATGTGCTGAAGCTACAAAGTGAAAAATACTAACTACACACATACACACAGGTCCTCATTTTCCCTGATTCTGATATGCATGAATTTCACTCATCATGAGTTAGTAAGTCCAATATCCTAACAACAGGTCCTAAATTTCAGTTACTATGGTAATTCGCTATGAATATTTGCATATAGTGTAAACTTTGCTGCTAGTTCTTCAGTACACAATAACTGCATAAGTTACAGATGTAGTTCATGACCCCCGGCCAATCTTGTCAGTTCTTTCAAAGTCTATCAGTGAATGATCATTAAGCATCGTTATTTGGTTCATGCACAGAGAGCAAACCATGTAGGGTGCTACTTCCTTGGCTCCCAGTGATACACCCATGTGACATTTTATAAAACTGAATAATCACCACAGAGAATTGGCCAACAAAGAAAACACAGTGCAAATGTTAAAAGCGAACTTAAGATTGGACACAAATGGAATTATAGAAGAAATTGCTGACTATGAATATGTTGAGGCTGCTACAGCCGGAGAAAGGTCAAGGTCTGCATGTGGCTAGAAAGGTCTTCCTAAAATCCAAGTTTGATTCTTCACTTATAAGTAAGCATTCACATCTCTATCCTTTATACCAGCAAAGAGGTATGTTTCTTTCTTCATGTATGTCTCATCAATAGTCTCATGATCCCATGATTTATGACACACACATCAACACAGCTGAAGGAGGGCTAAAAGCAGACCCTCAGTTGTCTCAAAAAGCCACTTGGAATATAGTCTTGCTCTTCACTTCTGGATCCAATGCTCTTACAATGATGACTCGAAAGCAGTTAAAAGCATCACTTGCTATAGCAATCATGAGAAAGCTTTTCTTTTAACATTGTTCTGAAAGATCTATGAGCCCATATTCCCCTGGAATTGTATCTCCTTTTTGCTGCATTCTACCTATAAGGCTCACAGTAGAGAGGTCATGAATAGAACTCAAGTGACAAGTCTTTTGCTGTTAACTTCCCCCCCAGAGAGCAATGCAATGAAGTAGAAATATGATTCAATAAGATTATCTAGAATCCTCTTCACTCTAAAGGTAAAGCATGGACACAAAAAGCAAAATATCACTCAGTTATAAAACGTAAGCAACTTTTGAGATTTTATGAATATGATGTGTATATAAGATTCAGTGGTTTTTTTATTATTATTATTTTTTTGTTTTTTTCTTTTTATTTTAGAGGCAGGGAGGGGCAGAGGGAGAGAGGAAGGATCTTAAGCAAAATCCATGCTGGGCATGGAGCCCAATGTGGAGCTCAATCTCACAACCTCAAGATTATGACCTGTGCAGAACTCAAGAGTCAGGCAACTGAGTCATCCAGGCACCCTTATCAGTGTGTTTGTTAAACAATATATAGAGCTATTTCTTGCTGAAAATTTTTTCTTTAATTATTTAAAAGATTTTTAACATTTTTGCATTCTCATTATAAAAATATGCTCAAGAAAAGAGCTGAATTATACAAAAAATTTAAAAAGCATAGTGAGGAGAATACATCAATTTTAGAGTAGATGCTGTCAGGTTTTTCTTCAGGGGGCACTTAGTGAATATATTCTCATACTCTATCTACTTTTCTATAGTCTGATTCTTCTATATTCCTCTGCTAAACATTCCCTGATACTTAGAGTGTACTGATTTTCTGGATGACAATTTTAAGTGGAAATCAGCAATCAGTTAAAGAGAAATTACCTAAAGTTATGCCTTTATTATAAAAAACAAATTAGTATTAACTTATGACCTTAGAAAGAAATATATTTTTCACCATTGTTATTACTTAAAGCACCAAGAATAGGGGTATTCATTCTCACTATCAACATTCATGCGTGCAAGATTCTCTTCAGTTCTGTTGAATTAATATCTTGGGGAAGGAACTAATTTCCATGAGTTTAGAACTTCTGCTGTTGCCGGAATACAAGTATGTGCAGACAAATATCAAAGCAAGTGTTGAAAGGACAAAGAACCCACTTAATGGAGATCCTACTGGCTAGTGGCGGTAATTTGAAGACTAAATAAAATTACTCATTATTTTTGTTTTGATTAAAAAAAGAAAAATCTATGAAAGTTCATAGTGATGTTCAAAAAAAGGTTAATATGAGTTATATTATAGGTAGTCGTAATATAAAAGAAGTATAAAGACAATAAAGCATATTTAATTGTTACTGATTTTTTTTAAAGATTTTATTTATTTATTCATGAGAGACACGGGGGGGTGGGGGGCAGAGACACAGGCAGAGGGAGAAGCAGGCTCCATGCAGGGAGCCTGACATGGGACTCGATCCCCAGTCTCCAGGATCACACCCTGGGCTGCAGGCAGCGCTAAACAGCTGCACCACCGGGGCTGCCCAATTGTTACTGATTTTAATAAAGAGGGAAGTGCTAAAATATATGTACACACATGTTTTCTTCTAGCTTTTACTTAGATGCCTGTTGATAAAATATTGGAGTGGTCATGATACTACTGAAAACATAGAGAATGCTGAATAAAAGTAACAGGAAGTACATCAAACACTCTTGGGGAGAAACAAAACACGGTGGCCTACCAAGAACAGACAAGACTGGTCAGCTCTAGGCTTCACACCTAATAAGCCAGTAGAAAAGGATTCACGAGTGCATTCATTCTAGATTGACACATTAATATCAACTAAGGAGAAATAACTACTCAGATTCACCTTTATTGCTTGGGAGATGAGACCTCCAGATGATCCTCAATTTCTAGCAAGCTGTTTATAGGAATATATGTTTTTGATAATATTAAGTAAAGGGTAATACTTAATAATGAACATGGTTCAGATAATGTCACCAAGTGTATTTTTATATATAAAAATATATAATTGGGGGATGCCCTAGGGACTTAATGAATTAAGTATCCAACTCTTGATTTTGGCCTCAGTCATGACCTTAGGGTCATGAGATCCAGATCCAAATCCATGCTCAACAGGAAGTCTGCTTGAGATTCTCTCTCTCCCTCTCTCTGCCCCTCCTCCCCCGACTCATGTATGTGTGTGTACATGCATGTATGCACTATCTCTAAAATAAATAAATAATCATTAAGAATAAATAAATAAAAATACATAAATTTTGGAGACAGCAATTGAAAAAATTATGCTTTTGTGAAGGCAGTTTTGTCTTGAAACAAAAAACTAATGACTAAAAAAACAATATCAGCCTGCTGATTAGTAGATCAGATTTGATTCACCTTGAGAAGAGATTACTATTTAATACATGAGCTGTGTATTAATATATATATAATCCTCGAAAATATAAATGAGTATAGAAATAATGATAAATTAAGTCAAAGTCATGATCTATTAAGACATGAGTAGAAATTTAAGTATAAAGGTGTATGTTTTAAAGTATTTGAGATGTTCTAAAAAGTCAGCCATACAAAATATAGAATTGAAATGAACAATTTAAGAGGAATTAATCATCTCATAAAGAAAACTTCATTTTTAAAGTTTGGCTTTTTGATTTATATGACTTAAATAATGATTTAAATAAGTGGAGCATTAGACAAAGTGCAGATAGTAATGATGTCTCCTATTCATGCACAAAGCCCCTCAGATACTAAGGCATCCACTAACACAGTGTCTCCACTTTGCCATATCCCTATTAGCATTGCACTTTCTAAAATTGCCTCAAGTCTCCAAGACTAAAATAAATAAAATGTATTTAAGGAAACTTCACCCCATGGGTAAGAATGTGAATACCATAGTGGTAATTTGGGTTGTGAGAAGAGGTTTATAACATTATATAAACTCTTCACCTTTATTCATTAAGGAAAATAAAATGCCTTATATTTATATACAACTAAATGTGTACATTATCATAGGCTAGAATATACTGTTGTAACAAGCCTAAAATCTCAACAGTTTAAAACCATAAATGTCTATTTTTGTCTACTGTGAGTGGACTGGGGGACATTGATGCATGTTGTCATGGTCCTGACTCCAGAGGCTGGCTAATGGAATGGCTACTATCTGAATATTGCTGGCAGCTGTGGAGAAAGGGAAAGAGTGAGCTTTAGAGAATCTCATATCAGCACTTAAATCCTTGGCCTAGAAGGGATACACATTACTCCCCTTCATCACTCATTGGCTAGAAATGATTACATGACCCATTTCAATACAGGAAGTTTCAGGAAGTGCAGGCCTACTATGTCCCCAGATCATTGAAAACCAGAGATATTTGATGAATTTTGTTTTTTGCTGGAACTCTCATGAATAAAATAAGACTATAAAACCACCTATGTCTGAAAAAAGTGACACAAAGTTCAAAGATAAGGGTTTGTTAAAAAATACATAAATAAAAATATACATAAATAAAAATATATATTTCCCCCTGCTGGTGTCTGAGGATGACTCGTGCTCCCTGCTGGTGTGGGATTCAACACTACTCTACTGAACTTCCGTGTCTCAGCACCAGCCAGCTCCACCTTTTCTCACTAAAATGTGCACCCTGCATCTTTGAAATGGTTTTGCTTCTTTGCTCAAGTAAATTCAAGAGAGAGCTTTCTTTCTGGACTGCCAACACTTCGTCCACATCCCTGCTCTACCTACCCCTAGAATCTCTTGCCCTCAAAACCCACACTCACGCTTTAGTATCATTTCCTTGTCAGGTTTAGCCCAGACTCCAGTAGAATCATTTCTCTGTCAACCCCAACAATGATTTTTTTTCTCTCTTTTTCTTTCCTTAAGGGCTCACCTTGAGAGGAAGTGTCTCCTTCAATCTGTCTAATGCTGACAGGTTAATAACTGGAATCTGACAAATGCTGGAAGAGACAGACATGCTGCCCAAGGCTGGAAACACTTTCTTTTCTTGCCACTAACTCTTCCCTACCCCCACTCACCAGCTACCTCCACCCTTCTCATCTGTGTGTAGTGTTAAAAATGGTCTTACAAATTTACTGCTACACACACTTTTGGGGGACACATCTCAAAAATGTCTACCATTTCAGGAAATGTAATAAAATCCTTTAGGGACAGCTAATGATCATTTCTTCTGAAGTATCTAGAACCCAGACTTGTCCATGTGTCCATCATTCTTTTTACCAGTTTTGTAGTGAAATATATTCTTATGGCCAACATCACTCCTATTTTTTGCAATTACATTAAAAGGAAAGAGACTCCTAACTCTGGGAAATAAACAAAATGTTGCGGAAGGGGAGGTAGGTGGGGAGAGGGGGTAACTGCGTGATGGGCACTGAGGAGGGTACTTGATGGGATGAGCATTTGGTGCTAAACTATATGTTGTCAAATTTAATTTAACTTAAAAAATGTAAATAAAATAAAATAAAAGGAAAGGAAATATTCTGAATGTATCCTTTTATGGTTATCTTACCGCCATCTACGTCCTTCTCTCCATGTAGACTGTCACAGGCAAAAATATATTTAGGTATTGAAATCGTTTATGAAATGTGTGAAATAATGGTGGGAGATGAGGTATAGAGAACATACAAGAAACCTACAAATGATATGTGAGATATGATATATGGGTATGTGTGTGTGTGTGTGTGTGTGTGTATCAAAGAGCAACATTTTATAAACACATATAGCTACCCTCTGACAAATGGTACTAGAATGTAAACTCTAGGGCAGGGATTGATGTGTCTTGTTCCCTAATATATCTCCAGGGCTTGAGAAAGTATCTAGAACACAATAAATACACAATATTTTTTTAATGAATGGATATCAGAATCAGACATATAAATTATCATCAATATCATCAAAACTAACTTGTTCATGTTCTCCAATAGTGATTATTATGAGGTCTAGCTGGGATGAAAGTTTGTAGAAGTCTTTGGAAAGACATAGACAAGAAAGGAAGGTAGACTAAGGACAACCAGGTGTGAGAGTCACTACTGTCCACAACTCTTATCTTCCTAGTAATCATTTTATTTCCAGCCTGGCACATCTTTTGCTGTACCTTCATAAAGTACTGTGAAGACAAAGGAATGAAGTCTTTCCAAACTTCTGTGACTATTGCTTGTGAATTTATAACTTCCTGATATCTCTAACCTAGCATTCCTTTAGAGACTCTTCATATACCAGGGAAACAACACTGAGGGGGAAATAAGTAAGGATTACTCTATTAGCATGAGTGATCAAAACAATATTCAATCTAGAAAGGATGTAGGTTTCCTAGTTTTTAAAATGAAGTAGCCATTCCTTCTGGAACTGTGGCCAAGCCTACACCTCCCTACCTCACAGGAATCCTGAACATGCAAATAATAACTAAGCCAGAGCTTTATGACTATGATGTGTGTCATAGGGTCAGCCTGGCAGAACAAAATGCTGTAGCAATTTTGCATCCATTTCAGTCTAGAAATGGAAGCTACAAAAGAGAAAGGATATGCAGGTGAGAGTAAGAGGTCTATAGGTGTCCCTGTAATGAACTTCCACAAAGAAAAGCTCTCCTTTGGGTTTCCTTCCATTAGCCAGCCAAACAGCTTCTCTCACTTATGGAGGACTACCCCACCATTCCCTAGAGGCACTAGGGCTGAGCTGGATGGCCCTTCCTTCTCCAACTAGATCTTTGATTTTGAAGAAGATGGGTTTCTCATAAGAACCAGGTTCTGAGAACCATGTTCCACAGCAACTCAATTTTGTGTTACGGGAGGAAGCATCGGTTAGGTTGTTGGAGAACCTGTCTTCAAATCCCAATTCAACCAGTTATAATTTAGATGACCTTGAGTATATTCCTTATCTTCTTTAACCTTTAGCTTCTACAGGTGCATAACTGGTACAGTAACAGAATCTATCATATAAGCTTATATATGTAAGATTGAATGCAAAGTACTTGTTCTGGCACTTAAAAAGTGCGCAAAAATGGTAGCTATTATTAGTAATATGACTATTACTAGTAACAAGGAAAATATACATAAAATTCTATCAAAGAAAGCAATATATCATAGTTCTCTGTAAGCAAAATACTCATATTTGTGAGAATATCTTCTTTGTCTGAAGGATAACACATCCAATTAGTATGTTGCCCAAGTAATATAGGACTTAGTTCTAAACAGATAGATAACTTTACTTTTCTTAGGAAAAATGGGACCTATTTCTCCCTGGCCAATCAAAACACTAGGTAATCACATATGGGATGGTGAGTTTCTCTTTTGATTTTGCCAAATATCAGTGAATTCCTTGCATTGCTTTCAGAGTGGTATTTCTGAACCATACATCTTATTTTATACTTTTCATCTTAAAAAAGAATCTTTTAGCATTTGTACAAGTTATGAACACCTAAAAGGGTTGAGACACACTGATAATGTACACTAATTGGTTATAAAAAGAAGGGAGAAGGATTAGAGAAATATTCTCCCCATAGTGAATTGTCAAATGATGACTACCACTAATGCAAACAAATCTCTCACTATAAGGATCAGTTTTATTTAGTTAAATTAAACTTAAGGTACTGGTGGCTCATCCAGTTGATATTCACTGGAAAGGTAGAAATCTAGGCTAGGACTCAAAAGGAATGCCAGATTTAAAAATATACCATGGGGAGTCATCTCTAAGAGGTTTGTGGTGAAGCTCTGAGAATGTCTGAAATTGACAAATGGGATATATAGCAAGAAGAGAAGAGAAGAAAAAAGAATAGAGGCATTTTCTCTGGATCATGCTTGCATTTAGAGTAGTGTTTGTCAATATTTGCACTGTCCATATTTTGGGAAGGATAATTTGTTGTTGTAGGTAAGTTGTCCTGTGCATTGTAGGATGTTTAGCAGCATCTACTAGATACCAGTAGCACTGGTCCCCTCATATTTCCATTCTCACTACCCCTAGTTATTTTTAATAATAAAAAATATCTCCAGACATTGCCAAATATCCTCTGGATGGGGAAAATCACCTTGATTGAGAAGCACTAAGGAGCAGAGATAATAGAAAAGGTGATTAAAAATGTCAATGGATGTAAGTAACAGGAAACTAGGATCTCATGAAAGCCAAACTGAAGTATTCAAGAAGAGAATAATCAAGGCATGACTTTTGGATTGTGATCCCCAGACAAGCAGCATGAGAATCACCTAGGAACCTGTAAGAAGTGCTAATCTCAAACCCCACCCAGAACTACTAAATCAGAAACTCTGGGTATACAGCTTAGAAATCTGAAAAAGCTCTCCAGTGATTCAGACACACAATAAAGTTCAAGAACCATTGCTCAACAGGGGCATGGAAGTAACAAAAGATGAATTTAGGGAAAGTTCCATTAATTGGGATATTGGATTGTAGCATTTGGGGGACTACTTTTAGTAGTGATATGGAAGAAAGACAAATTGGGATGTGTTCCAGAAAGTGGGCAGTGAGGAGGTGGAGGCAGGCACTGAAGACTACTTTTCTAAGAACTTAGTCGTGATGTGAAGAGAGAAAACATAGTAATTTTAAACCTTTGCATTGTCAAGAGACATTTTAATTTGTTCTGGAATAAAGAAGATGATCAATTCCATGGTCAGGGGAAAGAAGACAGTGAAGAGTTAGAGACAGAAGATACAAAGGCCAGAATGAATAAATGGTGGAGGAATGTTGTTGTGCTGGGCAACTGGGCACTCTGTATTCTTAGTCTTTGCGCACATGGCTGTGATATTCAGAAGTTCCAGTAAACAATGAGACTCTCTACATCAGGCTACCCCACCATACTGATATGGATTTAATACAAATAGTAGACATTTTTACTATAAGGATATATAATTTCCTTCTAGTCAACATGGGCTATGTCTTAACCTACTAATGATTCTCAACCAGGAATGATTTTTGCCCATATTCCCCTTCTTCCCCCAGGACATTAGGCAATATCTGGTGACATTTTTTTTTAATTTTCACAAATATATGGAGTTTCTATTGGCATCTCATGGGCATAGGTCAGGATGTCATTGGACATCCTACAATGCACAGGACAGCCCCTCATAGCAAAGAATTACTGGATCCAAATGTCAATACTACTGAGGTTGAGAAACCCTGGTCTACTGGAAACAACTCGTTTTATCACTTGGTTGTACTATGTAAATTTTATGGAACTATGCCTAGCCTCTCCAGGTGGGAAATTTGCATCTCACTTCTAACATTTGCCTAATCTTTTTCATCACTACCATTCTACTGCAAAGAAAGGTTCACCTAATTTGGCGATAAATATCATGATATTTCAGCTCAAGAAATTTACTTTTAATGCTGTCACTGTGTACTTCAGCCTATATTTGGTCCATATGCTAACAGATATGCAATGCTACATGCAATTGTTCATATTTTATTCACTTGTGGCCAATAGGATATCTTTGCCCAGAAAGTAAACTTTATAGAGTCCAGAGAGTAGCCTTTTTCTAAGGCACTACATTTATATTAGTTAAACTCTAAAAACCCAGATACATGCAGCCAACGCTTCTGAAAATGCTTATTTCACTTTTTTATGTATACATAGTCTGTTGAGTAAGTCAACAAAGATGCCAGTTCTTTACATTAATACTGTGTCCTAGTTTATTCATTCAATGTTTCAAGAATCCAGACACATAACAGAGAACTCTGCCAAAAATTACAGAAGGAAGGAACAGACAACAGTCTATTTGTTTGAAAGATCCATTGTCTGCATATTGCTGCCAACCAGGCTTCAAGACTGATGTACAACTGAATGAAAAATGTATCCTTCTCTCCTCCCTCCAGTCTACTCTTACATGCTGAGATACTCATAACTGCAAGGTGACAAGTAAGATAAAACAAAAGGAAAAAGGTCTGCAAGCTTCACAAAGAAGTGCTAGTTCTGCAAAGGGTTACTTTTTAAGCATCTTCTCTTGGAACATTTAAGATTAATGGTTATGCGTAGGAAGAAAGAATCTGTTGATATTTTAGTCACTTTTATGTACTCAGCGTATTTTTAAAAAATAAAATGATAAAATACCATAATTAAATGATTACTCAGAAGTGGACTATATTAGGTTTTGTTGGTATTGCTTAAAATGGACTATAACTTCTTTGGGATTCTGATTTTGAAAGTTTTAAGTAGACAACTTAGTCATGCACACACTGGACTCCACCACTTACAAAGAATGAGTTCTTGAGAATGCTGAGGACAGATTATCTTGTACATATTTATTCCCTTGACAAAATGATTCTCATGGCTGCCCACTTTTTCTCTCCAAAGCTCTTCTTTTATAAAAAATAAAATAAAATCCTTTTGAGCATTCTGATTATAGAAATTATCCAATTAGGTTCTTCTATTTCAAAATTTGAGAATTCAACTTCAAGCAGGGAGTGTAGCTCTAGAAATCAGGGCTTTGTGCAGTTAGCACCAATCAGGGGCTAAGCAAAAGTGGCCCAGGTGAAACACAGCAACTGATGAAATTTCATGGTGGACAATATTCGTGATTTAAATTCACCATTTTTCTAATGGCATCAAGAAAATTTAGATTAGCAGCCAAATTTGTTTATCCCTGTAGAGGCAAATTGCTTGCATTTATATCAGTTCTTTCTTGCTCTTTTATCCATATTTGTTTTTCTGCATTGTTCCAGAGTTAATGGTTCTCATCCTTCCATACGCATACTCCCTTCCTCCTCTACCATTCTCAATTTTCTACATTACCTTTTTAAAAAGATAATTTCCAATTTACAGAACAGTTGTAAAAATAGTACAGAGTTCCCATATATCCTTCACTTGTCTTCCCCATATGTTAGCGTGATCAAACAGGAAGTTGACCTTAATGCAATACTATTACCTAAACTACAGACCACTGCTTGTCACCAAAACAACAAATGTCCAATCCATTCATCCATTTAGTAAATATGTATTTAGTTCCTACTATCTACTATGCACCGTTCTAAGTATTTTGAATGAATCAGTAAAGAAGGTAAAAATATTGGTGCCCTCGTAGAACCTACATTCTAGCTGGTCCAAGGTGGTATAGTTCATTCTGAAGGCAGCATTATTACTGATATCATTATAGATGATGCAAAAATGGATCTGGAGAGTACATAGGATAATCCTAGTTGAAAGTTGGCCCATGTCTTCACATAAGCTATCCCCCACATATTCTTTGCAGCTCCATATTTGCAATCTTTTAACCGTCTTGGAGCTCTCAAAGTATTTTTCCTCTTGTCTGTGTTTGTTTCAAGAAAAGAGCTGTTTTCATAATATTTATTATTTTCCCTGAATTTCCTTTCCAGTTGTAACAAAGCTGTGTAAATTAGAAAATGTAACATTATACAATAATTGTCTACTACAAGTACAAATCCTTTGAGTCAACCCACAAACATAATGACAAATGAAAGAATAGTAAGAAAATTCTATTTTATACATTTTATGAGCCATACTGCCTGATTTTCTATAGCCTTGTATACCTTATTATTATTTATTTTTTTTGTAGAAAACTATAGACTTAGAAATTTGGCTTAGTGTGTGTGTGTTTGTTTTTTTTGTTTTTTTGTTTTTGTTTTTTTTTTGTTTTTTTTTGTTTTTTGTTTTTTTTGTAGGCACTGGGAGTGGACCAATATTTATTTTCAAGATCAAGTTAACACTCACATGTCCAATTGATATTTGCAAACACATCTAATAAATTCTTTAAACCCTCTTCACACAAAACTGAGGCTATATAGTTTAATATTAAGGATACCAGGTACAATTGCTAAAATGGTCACCATAAAAATACATAACAGATGAAAGAAAGAGAGACTGACAGACAGACAGAGAAATTCTCAACAAATCTAGGCAGGGCCCTAAAGCTTGCAAGATCTCATCACAGATTGAACAAGGAGTTGCCAAATCCCCACAAGCTTGAGGAAAATCTATTTAAATTGTCATTTCTTCCATGCATGGCATTAAAAGGAGGCTCTGCCAATATTCTGATCCTGAGTTACTCCTTGCCAAGTTTCTAAACCTTTCTGCTTCTGCTGAAGACGTTTCCTTTATTCCCCTAGGCTTTTGGAGAAAATCATTCCCAAACCTTTGCCTGCAGAACATACATACGAAAAGTAATGCATCAGAAAAAGACACAGTTATCTAGTTATTTTAAGTTTGGTTAATAAGTCATGATCTCTGGGTAAACTAAAAGGGTTAATTTTCTGAATCTACGAACTTTACCTAGTTTAAAGTAAAGAACAGAACAGACTGAACAGACTGTATTAAGCTCAGCTGAAGTCATCAGCCAGTCTACACTGTTTTTAATACCTAACAGAAAGGACTGGAAAATAAGTAGCCAACAGAGCAAAACCCAATAAAATCAACAGAGCATTCATTGAGTATCTAATATATAAAATAATAATGCCTTTAGGCACTGAAATAGTATAATCCACCTGAAGAGAAATTGTCAGGCCATCCATCCTAGCCTATAGTTTATTTTTGAGAGTGATTACATGGGAAATAAGGGTACTTCAATGGTGTCAATCTCAAAAACTCAGAGATCTGGTCTGTGTTTTTATTTATCCCGATAATAGTGCCTCCACTTTAGTTCTCTCGCATCAGGGTAAAAAATTATCTTATTTCTTCTTCTTCTGTCCTCAATTGATCACAAATTACTTCACCTCTGCCAAAGTAGGAAATAAAAGTTGGCTTTCCCCCTTTTAAGTGGATATATGTGTTTGTGTGTGTATGATATATAATACACAATATAATAATATAGAATACATAATAATATGTAATATATAATAATATATGTAGCATTATTGTGCTATATTAAGTTGGAAGTTGAGAATGGATTCATTTTAGGGAAAATTTTTATCCCATATAGTGCCATTCAAAAAATACAAAAATACATCGTATTGCAATGTGACTATCATGAATGTGGAAAGTTAAAAATTAGCGTTTATTGGTTTCAGTTTCAAGTTTCAGACACACTTCCTTAATGTTTAGAACTATATGAGCAACTATGCCCTTCATAGCTACTCTGTAACCTCTCAATTTGATGGCCTACATATCTGGCTAACACACGCTTCTTTATTGAATGCTTTACTATATCTTCCAGGTAGTAAAGTCTGAGACTAGTATGAATAAATACGTTATTGAAATATTTACTGATTATGAATGAATAACAAGACTATTTTCATTCTATGCTAAAGAAAATTAATTTGTTTATAATTCCATGAGTATTCATACAAAGTAATGTTCTTGAAAATAGCTTGGAAACAACAATACATATAAACACACACATGCACACACATTCACATCTCACAATACAGTGACCTATATCTACTATCACTTCCATATTCGCAAATTCTAACACTTCACATACAGTTGCCAAGATGGCCCTCTACCACTATGAAAATTAAATTATTATTTTGTTTGCAATATAGGGAGAAAGTATCATCCATATTTCATTATTTCCTTTGGCATGTTCATATTGGTTCTGACCCAAATAAAATATATTTGGCTCCAGGTGAAACTTAATCTTTTGAGATTTGGATTAGACAATCCAAGTCAAATAACATATAAATGATAGTATAATAAAACAAATTTCAGTTTCTACTCTATCCTTCCCTATCTTAGGAAAGAATACTACTAACCACTCAGCATCTCAAGTCAAAGTGTAGACATTCTCAATTTCTCCCTCTCCATTAATCCTCCCCCAACTCCCTATCCTAGCCCCTTCCCAAAAAATATACTTCCAACACACTACTCTTCTCCAATCTCTCTATTAAAAACCTCCTAAGTACTTTTCCCTTTTCCTCTGTCTGTCTCCTATAATCCATTTTCCATTAAATAGCTAGAATGACTTTTCAAAATATAAATCAAATTATGACATTCTGTCAATTAAAACCTACCCATGTTTTCTACTGTTTTGAGAATTACATCTTAATTGCTAATCACACCTTTCAGTGCTCTACTAGAGTCTGGATGGTCGCTACCATTTTGCTTCTACCCTTTTTGCTCACTGTGCTCCAGCCACTGATCCCTTACCTCTTTACCAAGCACCAACTTCACAGCCTTCATGACTCCACTTCAGTGTTCCCAGAGAAGACCACACAATATAATCTTCACCCAAGCCAGTTACCATCTATCACATCATCCTGTTGATTTCCATCATAGCGCTGGTGACAATCCATAATTATTTTATTTGCATATGTGTGTACTTATATATTGTTAGACTCTACCATAAAAATGTAAGTTCTTTGATGTCAAGGACTTGACTGTCTGTCATTTTCTGTATTCCATTGCCTGGCACGGTGCATGCCCCCAAATAAACTGCTCAATAAGCTTCTGGTACATGAAAAAAATATGAGTTGAAAGGATGAATTAATTCACTATTTTGGCTCCTTAGCATGGGAATAACCCTCACACTGACTTTAGGAAGTTGGTATACTCTCTTCTTGCTTACTAAGGCCCTTAGTGCCTTCATCAGTAAAATAAGAAAACTGTATTAAATGATCTTTACAGTCTTTGAACCAAGGAGACCTGTTAACTCAAATCAGCAGAAAAATAAACTATTAGTAGAAAAAATCAGCCATGTAATACACCATTCATCATTCTCCTTTTTTAATTCATTAGTTAGTGTACTTTTATTTCACTTCCTTCATCTATGTAAGGAAGCAATCTACTAATGTTTCTTTCCCAATCTAGCTAGCCGGCTATCCATCCATCTATCCATCTATCTTTTCTAAACTATTTCTATCTCTATCTATCTACTTACCCATCCATATTTTTTATTACAGGTTGGACAGTTAAGTCTCTGATATAAAAGTACACTACATTAACTAATACTATTTACTAATAAAAGCTCATCCCTATATACCTTCTTTTGAACCCTCTGATCATTATGCATAAATAGTTCTATTGGGTGAGTTTTATAAACTTTTCAATTGTACTTATTAAAAGAATGTTCTTTATTTTTTATTATTTTTTAATAATGAATTTATTTTTTATTGGTGTTCAATTTGCCAACATACAGAATAACACCCAGTGCTCATCCTGTCAAGTGCCCCCCTCAGTGCCCGTCACCCATTCACCCCCACCCCCTGCCCTCCTCCCTTTCCACCACTCCTAGTTCATTTCCCAGAGTTAGGAGTCTTCATGTTCTGTATCCCTTTCTGATATTTCCTACCCATTTCTTCTCCCTTCCCTTCTATTCCCTTTCACTATTATTTATATTCCCCAAATGAATGAGACCATATAATGTTTGTCTTTAGAGTAAATTACTACATATGCTCAATTGTGGTAAATTTCGTATGGTATTTCCAAATTTAAAAGCAACTTTACAAAGATATTAAACATTTTAAAGTTTGGGTTTTTTTTTTTTTTCATTTCACTTACTGGATTTGGATAAATCCAGGACCATAAGCATGGAGGATAAAGCAATCATGTGGCAAAATCAAATAAAAATACGTTTTATAGTTTGATTTTTCTTTTCTAGCTCATGTTTTGAGTTTTGCTTTTTCTTATAAGCTAACTTTTTTCTTTCTTATAAATGCAAAACTCCTGTCTAGTATCTTCCTATAGGAATCAGAAAAAAAAAAAAAGAAAAAAAAAGAAAACACATTTGAAGTATCTGGGCTTAGGTATAAAGTAGTTCTTTGGCTTACTCTCTTCCTTCCATTAAAAGGAAGAAGTAGTCTCAAGATAGTATCTCCACTTCCCAAACAGGTTCCAACTCTTGAGTTAGGTTTCAACCCAATTTATCTCTCCTCACCCCACTATGTGCAGTCATCTAGGACCATTAGCATGGAAGATTATGAACTGTGACATCATGTCATTAATTGGTGCTCATCTACAGATGAGAGACTTGAAATTTACTACCTTCAAGGACAAAGGAAAATAAGATCTATGGTGCTCTATTGAAGGGGAAAAAAAAGGAGATTAGAAGTCAGAAAATGGAAGGGCTAATTCAAAGTGATTAAAACTATAGAGAGTGCAACCTGTGTCCAAATAGTTATTTAGTACCTACTAATGCTAATTTGGGCTATATAGTGGTGATAAAGAGAGAATTTATCCCTGTCCTTCAGGGGGCTTAAAATCTAATGCTAGAAAGCAAAAAGGCAGAAAAGAAAATATAATAATAGTAACAATAATATAAGAAGGAAAAAGAAGGAAAGAAAAAGAAAAACTAATGTAGAGAAATGAACACATATGCTATCATTAGGAGGAAAGGATCTCCCATTGTGGACCTGACTCCCGGCCTCTGGTGTATTCTCTGGTGCCCATTATAATTGGAAACATGTTCCTCCAGTGTTTCTCTGATGCAATATTTTCTGTTAAATCCTTATGTGGTTTTAGCCCTTTATCAATCTTCTCTTTCTCTCCATACTTGAGAGAAGGCTAATGTTTGCCCAGCTCTGCCTGAAAGTGGGTAAGAATTTTGAAGTAGGGAGAAATATGGAGGAAATACTTTTAAAAGATGATGGATATTAAGGAAGTCCATCTAAAACAACTTTATCATTTGTGTGGAATTCAGAGGAGCCAGAAGATTGGAATGAATGCTTGCTCTGAAACTCCAAGAGAAATGGATCAATGTGTATAAGGAGTATAAATGATGAGCATTTTCATTTTGGTAATGCATGTTGCTTTAATGCACTTTCTTTAACAGATATTATCTGCAAAATAAAACATATGACAAGTCATTTGAAAACTTTCTACAGAATTTTTTTTGTGGAAAGATAAGACAACCCATCTTTGACTGAACAAGTTATTTCTTTGGCTGGAAATAGTTTATACAGACAATATTCATGTATAAGATATTAAAATGGTCTTTATAAATAAAAATAATGCTACTGATTTGACCATGGATTACTCTTTGTGGTGGTGGCATATCTGTGCCATGATCAAGTCCGTCTTTCATCCAATTTTCCTCCTAATTAAAAACACACACCTAAGACATGGCTGTCTGAGATTAAATAAAAAGATCCTATGGTGATACACAAAATCATATTGCTTAAAGAAGCATTAAACCATTATTCTTGTCTCAATGTATTCTGACCAAGTAAGCAACTGGGCCTAGAGATGAAGTCCCATGAAAACTGTTCAAGTGTTTCATGCAATGAATGAATGCTAGCTAGATAAAAATCTTAATGAAAGGACATCTCATTTCACTAAAATATGGCTTTTGAAATGTTGGATGAAGCAATTGCTAAAGGCTTATCCAAGAAAAAAAAATAAAACCTTATCATAAGATTAAAGATTTCACAAAACCTAGAAAAATTAGGATGTGATAACTAGGGGGAAGATAAATTTCCTTTAACTGATAAATAGGAAAGTGATGATAAATTAAATGTTCTGAACTCCATGCCAGCAGGTAAAACAGAAAAATACCATCTAATGAGAAGTCATAATGAGAAGTCAATTACCTCAACACTGGTGTCAACTAATGAGATAGTTCAGATACTAATAGAAAGAATTGCCTAGTTTTCCTCTCGCATTTTCCATGCAATGAGACTCAGGGCATAAATGGAAAACTGCATCTTCTTAGAATTCATGATATTTGAAAGAAAAGACTTCAAAATTTACCAAAGTAGTAATCTTTATTAGATAAGAGAATAAGTGGGATGCCTGGGTGGCTCAACGGTTGAGTGCCTGCCCTCAGCTCAGGGCATGATTCTGGAGTCCCGATATCGAGTCCCACATTGGGCTCCCTGCAGGGAGCCTGCTTCTCCCTCTGCCTGTGTCTCTGTCTCTCTCTGTGTGCCTCTCATGAATAAATAATAAAATCTTTAAAAAAAAAGATAAGAGAGTAAAAATTCATTGTAAAGCGGGAAAGATACTCCTGAATCCTTTCCTATTTATCCCCTACACATTTACTCTATGCATTTCATCTACACTCATAGCCTCATCCACACACCCTTCTATCCATTCATCTATTCATCTTTCCATTTATCCATCCATCTGTCCATCCATCCATCTATCCATCCATTCACATATGTTTATAGTCTATAAATTGTACTGGCCTCTCATGACAGGTAGGGGGTTTAGAGGCTAGAAAAAATGTGTAGATCACTTCTGCTGAGGCAGAATTTCCATTCCAATAGGGAAGAAAGCATTAAACACAAATTGCTCAACACACCTCAGTAAGTGGTACGGTATAAAAAAATAAAGGAAACTTGTTCTAATGTGAGGTCATAGAAGACTTCTCTGATAAAAAATGTTTCAGCTGAGCATTTGTAGAATGAACTGGAATGGAATGGACTATGTGAAAGTTACATATGCATGTGTTAGTGTACACATGCAGATGTACACATATATGTGTGGGCACACAGGAGATTTATGTGTACATGAATCTATGTGCATGTACATATACTTGTATATGTGCACATGTGTGCATGTGTACAATGATGGTGTACATGCATGTATTCACCTGTATGTGCATATATATTTGCATATATATTTGCATGTTTGTGCTGGTGCTTGAATGTATTTGTGTACAGATATGCATGTATATTGGTGGGGCTGCTTTCTGAGTTGAGGTAACAGAGTGGAAAAGGAACTTCACATATGTCTCTGAGAACTGAAATACAGAGCCTAAGCCTGAGGGATAAGGTTGGAGACATGCAGAAAAACCAGATCACAGTGATGTGCCATCATATTAAGGATATGTCTCTTTTCCTAAGAGCTGTATGTAATTGCTTATGTGACTCGTGCAGTGAAATGACAGAAATGAGATGTATGTTTCAGGAAAGTGTACTCTGGTTGTACGTACTACCGTATCAACAACTCAGAAATGGATCTCTGGCCCCACTTTTCCTCCTAGACTCCAGGCCAATATTTACAGTTGTCTGCTAGACATCTTCTACTAGACACTTAAAACTCAAAGCAGCTAAAAACAAATTTGTTATATTATTTCCACAATACACTGTTGCTCTTTCTAATACACATTGGGGAATGGCACCCTCCCCAAACCATTACTTCAACCAGGAACTTTAGAGTCAATACTCTTCCTTTTCATTCTCTTCAACCACTGACAGATAAACTGGTCATCAAACTGGGGCAAGTGTGTCCCCTTTTTTTCCACTAGAATTCCTCTTTTTTAGGAATCCTATACCAACTCTTCCTTATACCAACTCCTTCTTCTACTGCCATAGCCATGGTGCATCTGGTCTCTGAAGTCCAATGAACCCTTTACCTAGCCATTATACCTGCCACTCTCTTTCTTAAGAGCTCCCAAGTATTTACTATTTCTCTTTGTAGCACAGTGTAGTGAGAAGAATAGGGACTTGGAGTTTAGGTCTGGGTTGAATTATGACCTCAAACAACTACCATCTGAATTTGTTGAACAAGTTACCTGTGTCTGTTAATTTTCCGGTTTATTACTATAATGAATGCATGTATGTAATGTGGGTAGTTACCCAATCTGATGAGATGATGTATTAAAAACAATTAGCATAGGACCTAGATCATAGTAAGTACTCCCCAAGTTTTTACATCCTGGCTTTAACCCACTTTTTCCTCATCTGCTACTATTGTTTTCACCTACCCTACAACCTAATTATGCATACATTCCCCCATTTTCTGACTTCCCATGTAATGTCCCATAATATTTCCATGTCCTCCAATGCCCTTTCCTAATCTGTCTGACAAAAATCCTGCTCCTCTTTGAGGATGCAGTTCAAAAAGTATTTTTAAGTAAAGACTTTGATCACCCACCACCTTTTGTATTCCTTACAAAAATCACTCACACCTTCTCTGAGTTCCTATAACACTTTATGTAATCCTTCATGTCCCTCTAAATTGTTAGCTCATTGGAGTTCAAAAGTATCTTTCCTCATTGTCTTCTACTCAGTAAATATTTGCTGGGAAAACAATGGCAAGTTTAAGTTGAAAGAGATACTCTATGGGAAGAGCCATCCCAGAATGAACAGAATCAGGGGACCAGGAGGCTTGACTTTGAGAACTGTTAAGCCCCTCTTGCTTCTTATATCTTTCCCCCCAAAACCTGTCTCCTGAAAATGTATTTATAACTGTGAGATATCAAGAAAAATACTAAATTGTACTTGTATTTTCTTTATTCTTTCCAACCCCAGGAAGTATGGTAAGCATTGTGTTTTCAAACACTCAGTAGAGAGGGATTATGCTCAATAATCCCAGGGAAAGGGAGATACAGAAGAATTTGGTTGAGGAATGTAAGGGAAGGGAAAGAAAAGGACTCTGTCATTTTCTTAAAATTGCCATAACAAATTGGGTGGCATAAAATAACAGAAGTTTATTTTTTGACTATTCTGGAGACCAGAAGTCTGAAATCAAGATATCTGCAGGGCCATGTTGTCTGTGAAAGCTCTAGGGCAGAATCTGTTCCCTGTTTCTCTCCTAGCTCCTGGTGTTGCTGGCAATCCTGGGTGTTAGTTGGCTTATAGACACATCACTCCAATCTCTGCCTCAGCTATCACATGATATTTTTCCTGTGTGTGCTGTGTCTTCTCATAGCATTTTCTTCTCTTTGTGTCTGTCTCTGTTTCTTTTCCTCTTCTTATGAGGACACCAACCATATTGGATTAGAGACCAACCCTACTCCAGAATGAACCCACCCTAATCACCTCCACAAAAGCCTTATTTCTAAACAAGGTGACATTTATAGGGTTAGGACTTCAACCTATATTTTTTGTATCTAGGATCTAGGTGGCAGAGACCAGTGTTCTGCTTCCATGAAGCACCTAGGATAGAGATGTTTACTGGAAGCTGGCTGGTGGTCAGTGGGAGCACATCATTGGCACCCAGAGCCAAAAAAACAAAACAAAACAAACAAAAAAAAATGACAATAAAGATGACCCCACCATGAACTAAGAACTATTTTCTTCTTCAAGCTTTTCTGTCATCATTAGCTAGAGAACCATGTATGACTCCATTATAAGAAAAGCAAATCCTTGAATTTCCTGCCAGTTCAGAAAATGGGGGACTCTGGAATGATTTAAGGTTGGATTAGAAAAATAAAGACAAGCAGTAATACGTACATATAAATGGTCTGGCTAAACCTCAGACTCATTTCACAAGTATGACAGTATGACACTCACTCTCTACAGAGTGAGGACATTGAAAACACCTCCCTTGAATCCTCCTCCAACTATCTAAGATGGCTACTGCTAGGCTGTTGGTCATATGCCAAGAGCAAGATAGAGGAAACAGCTGATTTTTCCAGCATATGGATTTTAGAGAGTTGGAAGTTATCTTCTACCTGTGTATTAAGTTTGCTCTGGGTCCATTTTATCTGCCCCTTAGGAAACAAGTGTAATGATAAGAAAGGTAATTAATTATGAGCTGCTGGGGATGTTTTATCAGTAGAGCTGCTGTTTCAACATTCACATGAATCCACTGGATCTACCTATTTCTCTGCAGTTTGGGACCACATAGAATCCTCCCTGAGAGCAACAACAAACATGTAGGCTATGAGCCCAGATATTGAAACATGATATGATTTAACAGAGATCTCTGCCTACACCTAAAGGTGAGGGTTTCTTGCCCCCGTTTTGGGGTGTTGAGTTCTGTGACAGGGTATTTCATGCCTTGTTTGTCATCTAAGTGACAATACTGTCATCAAAACCCAGGGAGTGACCTAGTCATTCTGGCAGCCTAAAGTGAATGTAACTCACAGATCAGCAGCTTTGCAGACCAAGAAATAGCCCTTTCATAGAAGTTTGCTCAGAAATATGAGGTTTCTGTTAAGTTCTTGATAGAAAGCTGATCTTTAATAAACCACTCATTTCTAAGATCCAAGATCGAATCACACAACCTAGAAATCAAAGCAACATCTTAGTATCTTAGATTATTTGATAAAGGTCACGCTGAACCAATAAGAAAAAGCAAGACACTGGATCCTATTCTTAAGAAGATTGAAAGAGAGACTAAACATAAACATAAGAAAGTACAAATCTCTTTCCTATTCATGAAAATTCTACACTAGTTTTTATCTGAAATTGAGTGGAAGAGAGGGATGATTTGGGGCTTTCAAAATAACTCCTCTTACTGTCTCAATATCAACATTCAATTTTGAAAATACCTCTTCTAGATGTGATTATGTTTAGGTTTCTTCTTGTGCCTCTCATTCCCTCAGATACCTATGGTTGCTAAAACAGATTCAGTGGTCTGTTTCTATGAAAAGGCTCTCCTTTATTGTGATTGACAGAGAATATTCTGTGAGCACGGGAGTAAAATGCAAAACTAAACTACCTACAGGGAAGAAAATACCGGGATATTTTCTTTGAGGGCAAAAAGACTGGTTTCCCCCTTCCCCTCACATGACCATTCACATATTTCATTCATGCTTAGACACATTTTGTCTGGAAAAAATTTGTCTTCTGTTTTGGTTATTCCAAACAGAGCTGTTTTTTAGGCTTCCATCAGCAGCCAAGACCAAAAAGATTCTTAGTACAAAAATATCAGTAACAGCTAAGCCTTGGCAGGTTAGAAGAAATTAGAGAAAGACTTGGCAAAGGCGTGGGATAAAATAAAAGATAAACATTTATAGTTTTGCAGCAAACAGAAACCAATATGCAATATTTTTATTTTATGCAAGCTAAACTAATATTTTTTTCCAAATTCGTTTGAAAATCTACAAGGTGTGAGAAGTACAGAAAAAGTAATTGTACCTTATAATATTCTTATTTTCTAATATCTCATAAGACTTAAACAAAATTAAACATAAAAAAGTTTCCATATAAATTGGAAATTTTCTATGATTTTAAATAAATATGACATTTTCTCCACCTAAGAAAACTTGAAAAAAATAATTTTAGCTTTTCCATAACGTTTTAAAAATAGACTCCCTCCTATAAACCTGAATTTAACATATATTTTAGTTTGCCTTGTATGATCTACCTGTTGATTTGGTAGAATCATTCATATAACCCCCTTTGATTTTCAAAAGTGTCCTGATTTAAACTATAAGTCATATAGTCACTCTGTTTACAGATGACTCTCCTTGGACACCCTCTGCTTATGTTTTCCCCCAGCACTCTTCCATAATCTTTTACACCCTCCCCTCTGCATATAGTGAGATAATTGGGGTCCAAGGTGGATTCTAACTAATAAATAATATAGTTACTTGAAAATATCTCAAACTAGGGATGCCTGGATGGCTCAGTGGTTAAGCTTCTGCCTTCAGCTTGGGGCATGGTCTGGGGGTCCTGGGATTGAGTCCCACATCAGGCTCCCTGAAGGGAATCTGCTTCTCCCTCTGCCTATGTCTCTGCCTTTCTCTCTATGTGTCTCTCATGAATAAATAAATAAAATCTTAAAAATAAGAAAATATCTCAAACTAAATGGAAAACTGTTTAGACCCTTGCAAATAGCATACAAAATACCTATAAATACATTTATGATTGTTCCTGTGGCAAAGACTATGGTGTGGCTTCCTACTCCATAACTGCTCTTCTCTAACTATTAACTAGCTGAATTCTGGTTTTGTTCAGGAATTGGGTAACACTGTACTCAGGAAGATGGGTCCAGTCTTAGGAGATGCATCATAATTATGCTATACTAATCATGGAAATCCCATTCTCCTTTGCTAGTGCCTGATTTAGGGGTAACCAAATGTTCAAAATAACCAATCAGACATACAGGGAACTTTGCTGAGGGTTGGGGGGACTGGAAGGCCTCTGGAAAAAAATTTCTCCCTTGATAGAAAGAAGAAATTCATCTTTCCTTTTAGCCTCTCACTGTCAAATTGGGAAGATATATGGAACCACCACAGTCATCTTGTATGGTCAGGAATCTTGTGGTCAGGAATCCCAGTTACTTGCTGCCAAAAGCACTCTGATGTGCTTCCTGTTCCAGGCACCTCTGTGGCATTCAGAAAACTCAGTGGGGAGCATTTCTCTGAGCTCTTAAACTCAACAGCTCTGTGAACATAAGTATCAGACATCCTCAATGTGAGTTAAATGAAAGCAACTTAAATTAGAGATCGGATCTAATTAGCAAGACTCAGCAAATTACAAGAAAAGTGTGGTGGGGGTAGAATGTGTGGGAAAACAGGCAGCACATCCAGAGCCAGAGTGATGCCATGAGCTTCTTCCCCAGGAAACTACCCAATAAGGGGGAAAAAAGTACTCCCCTTATTGCCAAGAGATGATGCATATATTCACTAATTAGAGAAGAAAATGCAATGAGACTGCAAACAAAAAGGAACTGCAAAGTAAACAGGTTTTTTAAAGCATATGCAATAATACATGTGCTTTTTAGGGTATCGGGGTAAAAAATTTAAGGTAGGGGATACATTTTAATTAAACAAATCTGTTTAGTTGAGATTATTCTTGTATTGTAAATCTGCGATTGGCTAAGATGGGTGCATTCAGAGCAGGATGGCCAGGATGCTTAAATTCAGCCGTAAGAAAGCACTTTAAATCCCAGATAAAGTGAGCATTATGGGCTGTCCCCTTCCTGGGGTACTTTGCCAAGGGCTCATTATTCCAGTTTGCTCTGTGATGTGGATTTATATAGCAGCCCAGCAGAGTTCTCCAAAGGAATGAGGATTAACAAACACTTTGTAGAGGGATCCCTTTTTGAGAAGAGGAGTAATATAACCCCAAATAACCTGCTCAGCACTGGTCAACATGTATGCATATTTTTTATTTGATTTTCAGGGAAGGCTTTGCAGCCAGCTACCAGGCTTTTGTACAGCATTTCTGACATGGAGCCCAAACTGAGAATCCCTTGTGTTAGCACAATGGTACTTACAGTATTTAGTAGTGGGAGGGACATTACATTTACATGAAAAACACACATAACCTTCCCTTTCTAAAGTGATAAGGGGTGTACTGAAATAATTGATAAGGGGATTATTTATATCTGGCACATCCATTAAATGCAATGTAGAAAATAACAGATATACCAGAGCCACAGACTCTAGTCAGAGAATGAATATTGGTTTACTCAACTTGGTCACAAATTATTCATTCAGCAATGTTTCTCCCTTTCCCTTGGACTCATCAATCTGGCCTGCAGAGTTGAAAATCCTCTCATAAAGATCTAAATAAATTCACTCCCTAATTTTCACCTGCTGAAGCCTCAGGATGCTCACCAAGTCACAAGGTTGGCACACTGACCATTGGGAAGAAGATAAAAATGACTATTGTATATATTCTTACCAAGCTACACAGAACCAGGGCTTTCTTAGATACTGGTAAAACCAAAACTCCTGAAGTAACAGCAGGCTAGCCATCGGCAAAACTACAGTGTAGGAATAAATTTGCTTCTAGTGCTTTCTTGTCTCCTGTCTCCTTTGACCTCCAACCTCAAGGTATGCTCCATTTCAGCAAGACTTGTTCTCAATTTGACCCATCTTAGGTGCCAACTGATGATGGTTTCAGGTGCCAATGAGTATTTGAGGTTTAGAAGAAAATTCTAGGCACCTAGAAAGCCTTTAGAGAGCAAAGGAACAAGTCTATAATGAAGAAAGTCCAGGCACCATGACAAAAGGTGAAAACAGTTATTGTAACCAGGGAAGTATATTGGCTGAACACTTAAAGGCTGCCTTAAGGTTGAGCTTCTCATCATTAAATATCAAAATTAACTCAAAATCTAAATTTCTCAGAGGCATACTGATTTAGTACTGTAATTGGATTTCTGTGGCAGAACAGAGTCAGTATAAGAGATCAAGACTAACCTGGGGATGACTTAGATAAGTGAGATATGAAAAGCCAAAACTAATAGGTTTAAGCATGAAAAAAGCATTAAGATCTACTAGAGGAGGAGAATACGGGTCAAAGAAATGGAAGCATGGCTTCAGGCACTGGTTCACAGAGAGCACCTGTGAGAACCATGCACGGGCAACGTAGATAATGTGGAACTAGTTTGTTTCCCGTGTATTATCTCAGTCTTTACAGGAAATATCACATGGTTTTACAGGTAAGAAAGTGTGGCTCAAAGAAGTTAACAAGCATTTTCAGTCAATAGTTATTAGTGCTAAAATACACTAAGAAGATAAAAGGAAAAGCATTTCCTGTATGTTAATTACACGAATTTAGGATTGCTCTTTCCTGCCAGCACATTGAAGCATAGATTTTTCAGAGAAAGGAAGGGAGGATTGGAGGGAGGAAAGGAGAGATAGAACTTAAGAAAGAAAAAGAAAAATAGACAAAAATCAACCAACCAGCTGTGAATAGTGAAAATAGAGCTGGTAAAAACTTTTGAAAAATGTATAGAGTCTAGAATCTAAAACAGAAAACACCCTATGCTTATTCAGATGCATATGAATTCTTACAGAAAATTTTTCATATATAGGTTTCCAGTGATTATTCCCACATTTCCAGCAATCATACATATGAAATAAGAAAATATGTTTCCTGAGACATTAGGTAAAAAGTATTAAAATATGACCCCACTAAAGGCAAAGACAACTTCTTGAATTCCAGAAGGCAGATCTAAAAATAATGAAAATAAAACTTTGCAGGAGTTTCCCAGGGAGCTGTGTAGATAATTGGGGAGAAAAACCATATTGATTATCAGTACAGAGATGCATTTTTCCTCAATTCTGACTAGTGTTTTCTAAGCATTCTTGGTTATATCTCTTCTCACTAATGCATATTGTTTTATCTCTAATGCCTAAAACATCTCCTAGTATAAAGTAGGTACTCAGTAAATTTCACATGCATAGAAAAATGAATGAAACTCTTTAATAAATTACCGGTCTGTCTTCTGGGGGTTGCAAATGTTTAGCATCCAAAAAAGTTTAGTTTATTGCTAATGATAGATATAGATTTATAAGAACAATGAAGCATAGCTAACTCAGGCCTAAGTCTATAACTATATTTTATAGAACACGAAGGAAATAAATAAATTGTAAATTCAAGTGCTAAATAAGAATAATAATTTATAATGGCCTGTGGTGGCAGCCAGTTAAATTGGTAAAAGCTGACTGTAGATACCCAGGTCTCCACCACTACCATTAGAGGGAAAATTAAGCAGGAGTAAAGTGGCTATCTCAGCAGAAGCCTACAACAGAAGGCAGCCACATTAGCATAAAGCATGGCAGCCAGAAATTATGACTGCTCCTAATCTCAGAATGCTCAAGAGTTTGGTTACATTCAACAAAATGACCTGTCCATTTTGATGCATTGGTATTTTCCCCCTATTTCACATGCACATGTTCTCTTTCTCTCTCTCTCCATCTCTTTCTATTTCACACACACACACACCACCACCACCACGTTTCAAAGCCAACATGTATGGGTCAGAGATTTAAAACAATGAGCCGGGATCCCTGGGTGGTGCAGCGGTTTAGCGCCTGCCTTTGGCCCAGGGCGGGATCCTGGAGACCCGGGATCGAATCCCACATCGGGCTCCTGGTGCTTGGAGCCTGCTTCTCCCTCTGCCTCTGTCTCTGCCTCTCTCTCTCTCTCTCTGTGTGCCTATCATAAATAAATAAAAAATTTAAAACAATGAGCCTCATTTTTAACTGTCTCTCTGCCTATATTCCCCTCCATCACCCTCTACTCTAGCTCAGTACTTTTCCCCTCAATATTTGATAGTCAAGTGAATCACCAAGGTTTGCTGGAGTCCAAGAGAAAAATGATCATCAAGACATGCATTTCTACAACTTACTAATGAGTATTAATTGTCACTTAAAAAAAAATCTCGGAATTCTTTTAAAACTTTAACAGGTGCACACAATTATCAGGAGCATCTGATGTCTTCCTGTTTTGTTAGAGCTCAGATAGAGAAGAAGAGGCTAGGCAATGAGTAAAGGAACCCAAGTGAAAAACACGCATATATTGGAAGGATTATTTTGTCCCAAGATCCTAATCCTTTAGAACTGTATCAGTGAGTTAGACAAGTCAGAATTGGATAAATTTGAAAAGAGAATTAAAATTCTGAGGCTAGAGGGACTGTGTTCTAAAGAACTGGTTTATATTTTCATTGTGATATAATCCCACCTACTTTCTGAAATCCACTTATCTTTACAAAGGCTTTCTTTTAAAATATGTGTGCATGCAAGAACGCACGCACATGTACACACACACACACACACACACACAGTCTGCATCTTTCTGCTTTGATACAAATAGATAAAAGCTTTGGAGCCTTTGCCTTGGAGTGACCAGCACTAAGAAGAAGGGAAGCTAAAATGGAAGGCACAGGTGAAAGCAAACCCAAGAATCCAGGAGCAATGGAAGCTCTGGGAGGCAATTTAGAGCTTAGCTGTATCCCAGGGCTCAGGACACTGGTTGGTCATTTCATATCTCTGCTATGCCCCCTTCTTACCATTCCCCTCTGGCAGAGACCAGGGCACTCCAAGCCTGGGCTGCTTATCTGTTTTCCCTCACCCACTGCCTGCCCTCATTTTACCCTCTACTTCTCTATCTGAGCTCTGAGTAACAAAACAAGAGGACAACAGAGCTAGACTCAGGGGGCTCCTGATAATTGCATATTTGGGTTGAGTTGCTCTGATCTTCTCTCATCACAATCTCTATTCAATCCCTTCCCCTCTTTTGAGGGTGAGGAGGAGAAGAAAAAAGAAAAAAAATCAATCAGAATGATATATGACTCGTCAGTTCTGAAGTAAAGCCCAGTCATGTAGAAAATAGACCAGGCACTGTACTCTGAGTCCAAAAGATAGGGTGAACAAGTTCCAGCCTTGGGTGCAATTATCTCTTGAAAACAAAACAAAATAAAAAATGCTCCTGTGTGTGTGTGTGTATATATATATATATACCCTCAGAGACAGATATTTATCTAACCTGTATACCACATGCATTTGGCTTTGCAATGTCAGAGTTAACTGCTTTGCCTGTGCTTTATGCAGCTTTTCAAAGTTGCCAAACTCAATTGGTGCTTCTACAACTGCACAGACTCACTCATAGGATGCAAGAAATGCTTCCTCAAGCTCTGCCTATTGCTCCAGTCCCTTAGCTACCTCCCTTATTAACCATCTCTTAACCCAACATCCTTAACAGCATCCTAATGGTCTCCCTGCCCTCTCCATCTGTCTTCCACCTTATAAACCAGACAGTCATGCTTCTTAAAAGTCTTAAATTGCCCACGGCCCTATGACTCTCAGAATAAAGCTCAAAAACTCCTTTAAGAGGCTGTTGAGGCCATCATTTGCTACAACCTGCTAGCTCGGAACAGGCACCCTTGGATCTCTGGCATGTGGTCTCCTCCTTCTCCAACACTTCTTGTCTCCATACCTTTTTACCCAGTTAGGTTCTAATCACCCTTCAGTACTCATATGAAATGTCTTGTCCAGGAATCTTCTCTTCATGGCCTCAACTTTTCCCAGAAGTTTCTATACCGCACACACTGTCCAGCATATGACTCATACTTTCTTGTAATTGCCTATTTCCTTATTTGTATCCCTCACTGATCTATAATGTCCTTTGGCAATGAATGGACTGTGTTTGTTTTAGGTCGCTATCTCTAGCACTATGCCCAGGATCTGCCATATGGTAAATCTGAGTGTGAATAAATGAATGTGTAAATGAATGACTGAATCCAAACGATGCCCTTCATTTCTCTGGCATTCAACCCCAGATCCTATAAAGCTCAGCACAAGTAGAGTTAGATATCTCAAAAAAAAGCAGAGTGGAGACCAACTGGACAGGGCCTTTGGGGAAAATGTTTCTTTTATCCTTTTAAGACTAGGAATAAGAAAGCCCCAACGGCCTATCACTATGCTAATTCTTTAAGAACAATGAGTCATGGTGGGCGTGTGCTGTACTCTCTCTATCACCAGGCTCATTTTATCGTAGAGCTAAACCATCAGGCTATGGCAGAAACTGGCTGACTAATTTCAGGCACTTCTTGTCCATTCCAACCTGGAAGTACATACTCAGGAGGCAGCTTCATCAAACCTTCACAGTTTATTTCACTTTGAATTTAAATAGAACTTGCATATTTCCACATGTACTCACAGGGGAAATGTTCAGGACATATAGATATTGTATGACTCTATATGAAAACTAAGTAATTTTTTGAGTTGATATGTGTGTGATATGTATGTGCATATATGTGCATGTTCCTATTTGTAAAAGCAGAGCAAAAGGTTTGTAAATCTGTACACTGAAATATTAATAGTGATTCCCCACTTGAGAGAAGAGTAGGGTTGAAGATGGTCAGAGGTGACTTTTGTTTTTTTCTTGGTATACCCTTGACCCTTAAACAATGTGGGGATTAGGGGTACCAACCACACACACAGCCAAAATTCTGAGTATAACTTTTGACTCCCCCAAAACTTAACTACTAATAGCCTTGGCCAGAAGCCTTACCAATAACATAGTCAATTAATACATATTTTGTATATGTATTATATACTGTATTCTTATAGTAAACTCAGCTAAAAAAAGAAAATGTTATTAAGAAAATCATCAGGAAAAGAAAACACATTTAGTGTACTGTATTTATTGAAAAAAATCCACTTATAAGTGGACCCATGTAGTTCAAAGTAGTGTTGTTCAAGGGTCAACTATATTTTGAAATCTTTTTAATAGCATGCATTAGTTTTGTAATTAAAAAAGGAAAGTGAAGGAGAGAAAATAAAATAGGGTCTCTGATCTCTCTAGGGACAAGCCTTTATTGTAATAGTCAACTGAGACCCAATTTCAAATGGATTCCCTAGATATTGGGATTAGTGGCCACAAATGGGATACAAATCATAAGCCTTCCACAACTTTAATTGCATCTCAAGTTTGATGTGGAATTATCTATTATAAATAAACTTACAATTAAAAAAATTCCATGGAAAGAAATAAAGCTAATTTATTGTCCTTTTCATTTCCTTTTTAAAAAATAACTTTTTAGTTATTCTAAAAATAACTAAGATTCTAAGAGGAAACTATGTTCAATTCTCATAGTTTGAGTTGTTTCATTTTAAGTGAACAAAGAAACCCAACAAAAATACAAATATAGCAAAAAAGGATATATTAGAAAAGATTAACGTGGAGTGTTTCCCCCCAAAGTAATAGAGAAACACACTGTCCCCCCTTAATCATTCACTTTTGTTCCTTTTAGTAAGTGGTGCCACCTCACATCAGAAAGTGTGATTGCAAAGGTATGAAGGAAACCCTGTCTCTGGGTCTCCTGGGGCACTAACTAGGTCTTTAAGATCACACATCACCTGGCTATAATTGCCTTGACACCATCACCCACTGACTCAAACAATCACCTTTATAGTAATACCCTCAGCACACAGAATTCTCTTGATTATATAAGCTACAAGCCGGAACACCTGGGACAAAGTACCCTGTGGGGAACCTCTCAGATAAGCTACTTGATTTCTTAATCCTTCTGTCCTTCTGTCAAATCAGCTGGAAAGCATGAATAGGGAAGGGGGTGTGGAAAACCTCCTGAGGAATCAGAGACTGAACATGAACCAGATGCAACTTACATTTCTGTTATGCCACTATTATAATCCATCTTGCTTTTTACATGCCGGTAAAAAGGAACATGGTATGTAAAGAAATGTGGATGGAGTTTCCCACTACCATTATACAGATGCAAACTTCTTATCTTAACGTCCAAGGACAACACAATATGCCCTTAGCTTTCTGCAGCCATTTTCATGGACAAAATGTTTTTTAAAGAACTACCATGTACCAGGCAACAAGCTAGGTGCTTTTTATAACATTATGGCAGTATACCCAAACACAAAATGACACTGATCAAGACACGCGTCTGTTAGGGTAAAGGAGGGAGAATGCTTACTTCATTCTACCTGTTTTGGGTCACTTTCTTTACTGAGATGGCTGGCTAAGACAGTACTGTTTCCTACTGAAAAAGAATCTGGAGACAAACGTCAGTAATATTGGGACTTCCTTGTTGGCCCCATGTTGTTCTTGGCAACACGGTTTTTGTGGTCTGGGAGTTCTACTTTTTTTCTAGGCTCTTTATCTCTAAATCTTGAGTTTTATGTCCCTACTAAGAAAACGAGGCTTTAGGTACTAGGAAATTATTGGTCAATTCCTACAAAAGGCTTTGTTTCTTCCTAATACCATGCATATCCAGGTAGTGCCCCAGGCTTGATTCTGTAGTCTGCATATTCTATGAATCCCTACTATAATTTAGGAAGTGTGGAAGATAAAGTCTACTTCCTAATGAGGTGGACTTTTCCTCTGTTGAGAAGTAGTGGAGGGTTGTGAATGAAATTTTTTTTCTTGAGATTTTATCTATTTATTTGAGAGAGAGAGAGCATATGGGGAGGGATGGGCAAAAGGAGAGGGAGAAGCAAAATCCATGTTGAGCAGGGAGCCTGAGGAGGGCTCAAACCCAGAATCCTGAGATCATGACCTGAGCTGAAGGCAGACACTTAAATGACTGAGCCACCTAGGCACCCCAAGGTTTGTAAATGAAGATTTTTGAGTAGTGGATGGAATGACAAGAAGAGGCTATGGGGAGTAAAGGGACACTGGGGGTGAGAAGATTGTCAGACAGGAGCCATGGTAGTATCAGAAGTTGGAAGGGAGAGAAAAACAATTAGGAAAGGCAAGTAGGATAAGGTGACAACTTGAGAATCAACAAAGGAGAGGGAAAAGCAGAGAAGAAAGATAAGGGAGGAGACAAAGATAAAACCCAGAAGTCAAATGTAATTAGAAGACTGTGATTCCATGGGGGAAAGAAACATGTCTAACCCCAAAGTCATTACACATAGTGGCCAGGTCTATCCTCTTCTCTAAAAGGGAAGGCAAGATTAGGGTCCCTGGGTGGCTCAATCAGTTAAGTGTCTCGCTCTTGGTTTCGGCTCAGGTCATCATCTCAGGGTCATGAAATGGAGCTCCAAGTTGGACTCCTGGCTGAGCACAGAATCTGCTTCAGGTCCCTTCCTTCTCCCTCTGCCCCTCCTGCTCATGCTCTCTCTTTCCTTCTAAAATAAATAAACCAATCTTTAAAAAATTTTAAATAAAATAAAAGGGATCCTAGAGTTTCCAAATGCTCAGGCACCTTCATGTGATGTTCCACATCTGGAGAGGCATATTCAGAGACCTTTATGATCACCATCCTATTATCTGAGAAGCAATTAAGTAGAAGTTTAAAAGTAGCTTTTCTGCATAAGGAGATGAGTGTTATCCCATCTAATCTAGAACCAGGGGAGACTTCACCCCTCAGCTAAAATTTCTTATTCTTTTTTTTAATTTCTTATTCTTTAAAGAGAAGATATTTCTGAAGTTTAGTGTAATCAGTCCTCCGTAAAATTGATAATTTGGCTAGATAGTCTTTGAGATATCAAAGAGAAGGTGACTTCAACAATACAGCAATCCAAAATGTGTTAGTTCACAGGCATGGCTCAAGGAAGTACTCAGACATGATTTTCATGATTATTTCAAAAACACAAAAATAAGGCAAACTTCCCACTTATACCTCAAACTGAAAAAGAAGTCACTATCTTAATGCAGGTCAAATAAATTTTCTTGAAACAGATAAAGAAAAAAAAAACAGATAAAGAGGTGTGATGAGGTTAAAAGATCCCTCCAAAAAAATCTTCTGTATTCCTTTCAAGTCCCCTGAACAACAATGAAATATGCAGAAGAAGGAAAGATACCAGCTGCTCTCTACACGAGTTTGAGAGTGTGAATGAAAAGCTCTGTAGTCATCATCTCCATGGGGGGGAAAACCCTCTGATTTTAGTAATGTCTTGCCATGCACACAAGTTATTTTTTGAAAAGGTTTCTAAGCTTGTCAAAATATTCCTAGGTGTGAGTTTAGTGTTTTTTGAAAAACAGAAGAGGCAGGAAGCAAAAGGCAAACCCTTACAACCGTTTGGCCTTTCTTGTTCACATTTGAAATAACTGTCAAATAAGGAAGAGAGAAAATTCCTTATCTGTAGGGATTGTGCTCACATATTTTTGCTAATGATGATGTTCTCATTTATAGGGTCTGTTATTCCCCCTCTCTGATTATTTGATTTCTTCCCATTTATGGAAGCTCAAAAGCAAACAACCTTCTTACTAAGCCAACTTCCTTGTTTGTTGTCAACTAACTTTCTGTGAAACTAAAAGTAGGTTTCTGTTTTGTTTCTTGTTTTACTCATTTGGTATTTAAGTTATTAATATATTATTTGGCACTCAGATTATATTTTCCCTACAAGTTTACTGATACCTTACACCTACTTCATTGGCTCCCTCTCCCATGGCTTTGCATATGGCACTGTTCAATAAGATTGCACTGGCTGATTCTCATGAAGCAAAACAAGTGGAAGATAAGCTGGGTTATAAAACATGGCTGAGTGCCTCTATCCTTTCCTGCCATCAACACCACATCCCCCCCAAATCCAAATAGATACTCAAACCATGAAACCATATTTTTTGTTGATTTCTTTCATTGTGTTTATGGTTGCTGTCATATCATGATCAGGAAAAAAAATTAGCTATGCAGAATGTCCTTACTTTATAAGTTTTGCTGTCCCTACATGTCTGGGACAGTTAATAATGCATAGGTTAAAAGAGATATATTTTAAACAGCTGCTTAATGATTCTACCTGCCTTATATCCAACCTTTACTGAGAAAACACATTTTTAACAAGATGTACAAAATAAGGGCTCATATGACAAAGAGAAATCAAGGAATATGAAAGGCAATATCATACAAAATATTGTTTTCATGCAAATGATCCTTTTTCTTACACAAACTTCAAGTATTTTCTAAGTTAACCCTTCCCTTCCACAGGCACTACATCTTAGTAACTACTAAGAGAATTTTTGCTTAAGCACCAAGTAACAAGAAAAATCTAAGAGATTTGCTCTTAGGTAAAGAGTATAATTATTTACAGTACAATAAAATATGAAAGATTCTATACATACACATGGATATATTGAAATTTCAGAGAAGAGAGAAAAAGGATCTTAAGTTCAACTCTTCACTCTCATCATTCTTCATCTTGATGGGATTTGTAATGATGTTGCTAACTAGGAGAGGCTGAGGCAGGGCAAAGTCAATTACCACCTTTACCAGGAGTAAGTAAAGGTTTCCTTTTTCACATGAGCCTTCAAGTCACCTTACTTTATGCCAATCTTCAGGGCGAAGAGTTAAGATGGTAAACAGACTGAGGGAAGGTCAAGCAATTTTTCTTACTAAGTGGAAGCTGAGACAAATGAAAGTTCAGATGGTAAGTGATTTATTTGAAATATTGCAGCAGATTTTGGCAAGTTTCATAAGGATCTATCCAGCCTCTTCCCTCTGACCTATTAGATACCATTTGCCTCTGTATAACACAGGAAAACTTTGTTTTCAAAGGAACTTACCATTTCATTTCAAGTGTATTTAGTCTACAGCAATTTCCAATTATTCTGAGATTGCTTCAACTCACTTGAACACTGGTGCTGCTTTAATCAGAGAATGGTTAGCTATTATTTCGCAAACACACAGGATACCCAGCACCCCACACTCTTCCCAAGTGTAACTGAAAGCATTATCTTATTTTCTCTCTAGAGGACTCTTCCAGGAAAGTTCTCTCTCTCTCTCTCCACCCCCCTCTCTCTATATATATGAGAAATATATATATATTTAAGATGGCATGGTTTGTCTGATATATCCTGTTCAAGGAGTTATGCACAGGTTTCTTTAAAAGAATGTGATAAAGATATTAACATCAGTTTTCACTCGGTTGAATGGGACTATATTCAGTTAGACCTCCCATGAAGATAGGTGTAGCTATGAGTTTTCTCTCTAACTCATGTACCTACTGTTCTTCTCCCTAATCTCTACCAGGAAATCTTCATTTTTTAAGTTTCTATTTAAATGTCAACACCATTGTGAAGCCTTCTCTACCTGTATCTGGCACAACTGGTTCTGTGTTCCCACTCCATTCATACAGATGTAAGACTTGCCAAGCTGTTGTTATAAATGTGTACTTCTCCCTCCAGAATACTAATTTTTTTTCAGAAAAGGTGTGTGAACTATTCCTCATCTGAATTCTCATTTACAATTTATAAACTAAGATCTATGTGTTTTCCCAGATCACATTCAAAATTTCATGAGGCTTTACATTCATAGAAATAGACCTTTACTTATGGCTCATTAAATAACTGTTCATCTCTATGGAGAACACCTAATACTTTATAGAGTTACAGATAGAGTATTAGACTTTTCATCCAGGAGTCCAAACTTATTTCAGTATTTTTCATTTTAAAGTTAAAATTTAACTAATTTTATTAGGAAAACAATAAAAAGAGGTATGAATATAAATTACCTCCACAAACCTTGAAAGTTGAGGAAAAGTCTTCATTTTATACATACACCTTTCAGTAAATGCTAACACAACTCAAGAATGTGTGATGATTCTGCAGTGCCCATCCCATCAAATGCAAAGTGGTCTATGCTTCTTATTAATACTTGCATCTCTGAAGCATATGCCCTCAATTTAAAATGAGAGAAATGATCCAAGGGCAGATGTTTCTCTGTGTTAATTTTTTAACTTTGCCAGGCATATAGTTCCTAGCACAGACAAAAGAAAGGTTAAGCTCCACTTCTCAAGTGATGACCAAGAAAGTATAAGATCACAAGTTACAGAGACGAATGATGATGCCCTGGTGGAGAGGACAAAGGACTGGGAATGGGAAAATTTTGGTTTCCTTCCTACCTCTACTCTTGACCAGATGTGGAAATGAGAAAATCACTTTGCCTCAGAATGCTGTTTCTTATTCTGTGTAATAAAGGAGATGGCTAAGTGATCTGTAGGATTTGATACAATCTAAGAGATTGTAATTTCAGTTGGATTTTCTCTAGATCTTTTCTTTGCAGCTCAAAATTCTGCATATCCCATATTCTACCTCCTATCACCCTAACACAAACTCCCTTCCCCCAATACCAGGCTGCCAGTGTAAGAACCACAAGAAATGTCTTTAAAGAAAAAAAAAAAAAGAGAGAGAGAAAATCATCATGGAAGAATTTAGAGACTCTGCAACTCTTATCATCTCTCCTTAGTGATCTTAATTATGCATCAATCAACCCCAGCTCAAATGAGAGATTAGAAAATGGGACTTTTTTTGCTGACCTCAAAGGACAAGATTAAGAGTCAAGATCATCAGAATCATTACAGTTGAACAGGTAGTTCTATCCAATTAGAGGGAAACCTCAAAATTTCTAATCATTTTCACACATCATGTTCAGAACTTTCTAGAAAAAAAAACCCTACAATATAATTTCTATCCAGAAAATTGTCTTATTTATTTAAATAACCTTGCATTCCTATTATTTCTCTCCCTTTCTCTCACTGCTTCCCTTCCTCTGATTGTCCTCACTGTTCCCTCTTTTTTTTCTGTGTTCTGGGTTAGATTGCTCTGGCACATGAAACCCATTCTATAAACCCATGCCATTACATTACCAGGTAGAAGCTGGAAATGAATATTTTTGATTTACATCTAGTAGCTGAATTTCATTTTCCCCTTGAAAGAAGACCATTTTCCTATGAATAGTAAAGATATGTTACTTGAATTTCTTCTCTGAAATATAAAGGGTTAAAAATAAAATGAGTATTTTCAAATTTCTCTATTTCATTATGAGATCATCAGAAAACTATGATATACTTCAAATAGCCTTACTCGTAATTTATCAACACCAGGTCATTCATTTTACACTTTATTTTCATCTTAATTGACATTGATACCTCTAAAAGTTAGTATTTAGTATTTCACTATTGAAAACAACAAATTTCATCAAACAACTTCTTAATAGTAAGTGATCATAAATTATAAGTGCCATACAAATGTCTTGAAACACTTGAACACTCCCCACAGAAACCAATGCAACTCCTAATTTTTATGGTTTAACCATTTATTTCAACACATACAACTCAAATGTGTTTAGGATTCCACTCCAAAAAAAAAAAAAAAAAAAAGGATTCCACTCCACAGCAAAAATAAAACAAAAATAAAAGGGTAAAATCAGGCAGGAACCCAGGCATAATCCCAAAGGCAGGATGCAAATAAAATGTCTCGTCAGCTTTTAAGCCTTAATGCATTTTACCTTAAACATTTACATTAACAGATGGTCCCCAGCAGTGCTATAAACTTACTTCTGAGTTCATTTCTGTGTCACTCTCAACCCCATTTATCACTATCCATGCAGGGGAAAATGCCACAAGGGGTTTAAATCAGAACAGTAAGGAGTTGGGACAAACTCTTTGAAACAATTGGTGTCACCTACAAACATATTCTTGACCTTTGTTTAAGAAAAGCAATAGGAAAATTGATGACTAATAAATGGAGAAAGACAAAGATAAGAGCCAGCTAAAGTCACCACATTTGACCCACTGGAAGGTGCAACAGAGATATTTACCTACCACCCTGAATCCTTAAAGGCTTTTATTTTCCAATATTCCAAACCAGCACGGGGACATAGGTAATGAAATAGCCACGAGTTATTCTAGACTTCAGAGGAAAGCATTTTAGGAAATATATGTAAAGACTGTAATTTTATCTTGTGTGAGGAATAATGATACTTCTCTTTTGTCACCAATTAGGCTTAAATAGTTGACAATATTATCAAATGATATCATTTTTGTTAGACATCTTTTAACATAACGTTGACTTAGAGTTGGCAACCTTTTATTAGAATGTATTAAATTTCATTTTTAGAATCACCATACAATAAAATTGAGGTCATTTTCTACAAATTTTAAAACATGTATTGGTGCATGTAAATGACTACCACCATCAGGATGCAGAATACTTCCATCACTCTTCAAAACATCCCTATACTATTCTTTAAGAGTCACTATATTTTATACCAAATAAAACTTATCTGTGATAATTATAATTTCACATCCTAAGGAGGTTTTTTAAAATTATTTTATATAAAGCCCCTAATGACTTCTCCTATACTTTCTTACCCTTTAACTAATTTTTGCCTTCAAGATTCTAGGAATTTTCCAGTTACAAGATATTCTACTGGGATCTTGAAGAAACATCCCTAGCATAAATCACATTATCCTATTTTTATATAGGGAAAAAACATCAGTAACAACAAAACAATTTTTTTTTATGTTGTAGACACATACGCACTCACATGCACATGCATACGTACACATTGATGGAAAAAAAGGGAAAAAAAAGAAAAAGAAAAAGCCAATTCACTGTTTCATGTACATAGTGTAAACGGCCTAGCAGAATGATGTCTGGAACATTGCAAGAGCTCATAAAAGTTCCCTTCATCCTTTGCTTCATTTCTAAGGCTCTGTTTTCAATCCAGTGTTTTATAGACTTGTTTTTTGAGAATGTACAAAAAGCTATCGCTTCTGGCAGACTTTGCTTCCCCTCGTGTGGTTCCCATCCAGATTTACAGATCAGAGTTTCAGACTAATAGCTTTAGTGAAATCAGATAAGTCTTCTTCAGTCTGCCGATACTCCTGACAGAGTGACTGGCAATGGAATTGTTATTTTTTATGGGAGTTCCACATTGCTGTAGGAATCAAACTTCTGTGCCTGAGGAGCACCAAGCTTAGACTTAGTACAACATCTTAGAGTGTCACTGATGGAAAATAAATGGGAATTTGTCATCTTTTGTTTGGAGATACTGTTGAAGCATGTCACCGCCCATTTAAAAATGAAGAAGGCAGAAAAAATTGTTCCATCAGTGGCTTCCTGTCCTCCCATGTTATGAATGCAAGTGGTAACTGAGTAGTAGAAGAATATTTATCCCTCCCCCCAAAAAAGAAAACTTCATTTATTTGATCTTGTAAATATACAATAGAATTTATGCTAAAGTGTAGATGGCTTTTATTTGGCCTTTCCATAAAATTAGAAAATTATTTCTTTAGTGAAATTCGAATTCCTAAATGAATCTGCAAGAGGCAAATAGGAGTTTCCTTTAAGTTTTGTATGGCCTATATTTTCTTCTTGTTCAGCTTAGACTTTTCTGCAATTATTCTGCATTAGACAGATTGTCAGTATTTATCCCTGATAAAAAAGGTACAATGATGTGGTATAAAAAGGACTCATTTGGAAGACAGAAGTTCTCAATTCAAAGTATTGTTCTTCTATCAAGCCATTTAACTTCTTTTGGCTTCAGTTTCCTAGGCATAGAAGTAGAGACTCCTACCAGAGGAAATCTGCAACAGTGCCTCTAGTTCTAATTTTGATGGTTCCTTCAGCATGACTCTGATCATTGCGACCCTCTTAAGTCTTCTAGGGTAGAAGAATAAAGTCAACACCCCACACAATATATTAGTTATATGTGATGAGGTACATATACAAAAAATTTGAGGTGTCCTCTCAAATTAACTTTGTTGAACATCTATATTTTAATGAACCTTAAGAGGCTAGCAGAAAATGGCTTCTTAAAATGTGAGGTATGCATGTATATTATATCCATGTGTTTATATATACGCATACTCCTTTGTGCATATATATCTGTATTTATACATATATATCTATATATGTATAGATATTTATGGGTATGATTTATGTGCATATATGGATATATTTATGTGTGTATTTTATATATTTATGCATATTTATGTATATGTGTATGTATAAATATGTGTGATTACATATATATTAAATTATTGATATTTTTCCTCAAACATAAATCCAAAACCAGGGATCTTTTCCTGATCCATCAGCAGAGGTGGGAGACTATTGTCTTTTCAAACTATTGTTCCACTCTGTATAGTCATCAAAAACCCCTGGTGACAAACTATAGAGCTTGATAGAAACCAGGCACCTGAAAAGCCAGCTTTTATGATAACCCAGACTATTTTAAGACATCCTCAGTTTGCAAAGAGGAAAATGTATGTCTTCTTATTTTTTAATGCCATAGAATGCTCCCATACCTCTATAAAAGCACTTCTGTACCATGCAGTAATTTGTATTTTGCACATCTGTCTCTTCCATTAGGTGAAGAGTTTGGACAGATTATATCTTCTATTTCTTGCTTTCCATTAACTCCCCTCATGCCTCTCATGGAATAAGGAGGTATATCTAAACATTAACCATTTGGGATCACAAACCAGCAGAGTTGGTCTTAATACATGTACTTACTAATGATAGGGTCTCTGAGCCTCAATTTTACCATCTACAAAATAGGAGTGAAGGTGGAACTAACTTCACTGATTGTTAATGAGATAATTGACACAAGGTACTTAGCACAGCACTAGGCTTGTACTCATGAAACGCTGAAAGAATGGTTGACTCATCTCTAGGAGATGAAGAAGAGAAATAGAGATTAAAAAAAACAGACAAAGTAAAAAAAACAAAAGTTTATGGTGGTGGCAATAGGGGGGGATAGAAAATAAGCCATAATATTGTAGGATAATATTTCCTTTTGGCCAAAAGACAATTAATTGTGTTTGGGTCACTAGATCTGAACTAATCAGGAATTCCCAGCTGTAGTTGGCGGAATAGCCGGAGGAGAGATAAGTCAGAGACCATGACAAGCATCTAGGGAGAAGCAGGACAAGCATTTGGTAAGGCTCAGTTTTGGGCTTCTGAAACCAAAACAAACAAACAAAACAAAACAACAACAACAAAACTGTCATAGGTTTTCTTCTTTTCATACATAGAGCTCTTGTTGGATATGGGACATGAGAAAATCACCACTATGATACGATGAAAGAAAACTGAGGAAGATGAAAATGTATCTGAAAGTCACGAAGAAAAGGGGAAAGTACTCATGTAAAATAACTAAGGGTTTGAAAGAATGGGAGCTGGGAAAGGGGACAAGAAAGGAACATATACTCTTCCCCCCATAAATTCTTTTGGGGGAAAACCTATGGTGTGGGAATCAGAAGCTGCTAGAATGTGTGTATAAACAGATTCCCTGTGGTCACTGATCCTATCTGATCAGACTTGAGCCTTGTTGAGCAAACTGCTATTATTTGGGGGATCTCTCCCAAATTAAAATTCCTCAGAGAGCTTCCATCTATCTTTTCTTTTTGACACCCAGAAAGCTGCACATAATTAATGTATACAACTTGATGAGTTTGAAGATAAGTATACACCTGTGAAACCATCTATCTTAAAACAATTTATTTCACTTGCTAACTATAGTTCAAACAAAATAGATTATCTGCTTCTCTTATATTTCTTAAAACCACCTTTCAAATCCATTATATATCTGCTTCTTCTCTCATTTATCCTTAGGCAAGAGAGCATAACTGGCTTGGCTTCTAAGGTGAATGAGTCAAGGGCATTTAGAGTCTTAATTAACTGAAGTAGAACTCAGATGCTTCACCATGCCCAGTTTCATATTTCCTTAGAAACCAAACCACAATTCTCTATTACTTCTGTATTCCCCCAGCTGTCAATCCTGGGAAGTCTCATGTGGAGCCACTTTTCCTTCAGGTAGATTTATCAGATTGAATGGCATAGTGACCTTAACATACCAACAATTCACTTAGTGAATCATGATGATCCAGTTTGAATTTTTCCTTTTCTCTTATACATTCCTTTTGATCTCTTTGTCTATTCTTCCAAAGAGTAAAGAAGCAAAAAACATTATATATTCCTCTATTATTCCCTTTGGAATATCTCTGAGAAAAATTTTAGGTTAGAGAGTATTAAAGAGCTATTAAAAATATAAATATTTGAAAGTTTAAATGATCCATATTACCCTTTATCTCATTATAAGACTGATTCATGTTTTAACTTTAATGTAATGATTTATAGTGTCAAAGAATATATTCCTTTGGTTTCTCTAAACATCTTTTTCTTCCTGAAGGAGTTGTTATCTCAGTAACATATTTATATTCTCTTTCTAGTTGCTGTTTTACAATGGATAAAGGATATGTTTTAAAAGTAGATATTTTACTATGAATGGGTTTCTAATCAGCTTGAAGTTTCATAAACAAATTGATTTGTTTCCCCAGATCCTACAACTCTATTATATCTCCTTATTGCTTAGTTTTGCATGGTAACATTTGCCTGGCAATTTAACCAAAGGGTTCATTCTTTTCTTTTTTTCTTTTCTTTTCTTTTCTTTACTTTTCTTTTCTTTTCTTTTCTTTCTTTTCTTTTCTTTTCTTTCTTTTCTTTCTTTTTTTTCTTTTTTTTCTTTTCTTTCTTTTCTTTTCTTTTCTTCTTTTCTTTTCTTTTTTTCTTTTTTTTCTTCTTTTTTATAGTTTCAGGTATAGAATTTAGTGACCTAGTGCTCATCACAACAAATGCCCTCCTTAATCCCCACCATCAAAGCATCCTCCACAAGAACAGAGCCATGGACCTAAGCACAGCTACCAGGAGTCAGGAGTGCAGGGAAGAGGACTCATCTTCTATAGCACAATTGCCTTCATAAACAGTAGAGGAATACAGGCTTGTTTTTGTCTTTAAAAGAAGCAGTGTTGATTCATGGACAAATACATACTTGCCATGAATCCTAGGGAAGAGTGACAGAAAAGAAGTCATCATCTCTCAGTATCCCCACACAAAAATCATGGATTAATAGGACGTTAGAGCAGGAAGGGGCCTTACAGATCTTTCTGTGTGACCCTTGGCTTCGATAGGTATTGAAAGTGAGGTTCAAAGAAAAGAAGTCACTTGTTCACTTGTAGTCATGCCACAAAAACAACTCAGATTCTTTACTTGTAAGTATTCCCAGAAATGGTCGTTCATCTCTTAGAAATGTATGTGTAGGTGTAAATAAAATTATACCCAAGGTTTTGTTTTTTTTTTAATCTGACAAAACTATATGTTTTGTAGCAGGAACAAACATCAACAAACAGAGCCAAGTTGTTAATACAGTCAATGAATTGAATAACACCTTATTTGACCGCCTCTTGCTCTCCTACTTGTTTAGAAAATGTATATGCTGAAACATGTGTCATCTTATTTAGTCTCCTCATGCATGAGCCAATTAAAACAGTTTAGGCATAATTTTGCATTCAGGTTCTAGATATACACAGTAAGCTTGCGTAGTTTTTTATGATATAATGTCACTGGATAGTATTTATAGTGGAAATGGGCTTCTGGCACTCATTTCCAATGGAGCCATGGTGAAAAACATGGTATCTACCCCCATGGATCAGCTGCTAAAAATCTAACTTTTTATTGGTTAGCACACTTGTTTTTATTCTCCCTTGTAAAGTACTTTGAACACTAGAGTAGATGGTGTGATCATAAGTTTAACAAAAAGACTTTTATGGCTGATTGATCACAGTGACCTCTAGTTTAATTCTACCTTAAAATCCTCTGATTCTAAAGGCAGCAACAGACATCCTGGGCATCTTTTAATTGTCACTCTAAACAAAGCATACCAGAAGAGAAAAAATATTTAGACTCATTATTTTGTCATTTCAACCAATATAAAATCCAGCTTCATTATCTAAAAGCTTTATTAGAATGCCTACAAGAGTCTACATACATTTCTAAATATCTCCCTCAAGTTAACATCCTTGTCTATAAAACAACGCAAATAAACCCTCCCTAGATATCTCTAATCAAAAACCTATAAGTTTTGGGATGCCTGAGTGGCTCAGTGGTTGAGCATCTGCCTTTAGCTCAGATTGTGATCCCAGGGTCCTGCGATTGAGCCCCACATTGGGCTCCCCAAGGGGAGCCTGCTTCTCCCTCTGCCTTCTCTCTGCCTTTCTCTGTGTCTCTCATGAATAAATAAATAAGTAAATCTTAAAAAAAAAGAAAAGCTGTAAGTACCCTTACAAATACTTTCAGTCTCTTGAATATAATGTAAATGAACAAAACCTTACCATATAGTATTGCATTATATCACAGAATGGACAGTATGACTATCCGACGAACAGCATGACTGTTCATATCTTATGCCCTCTATAGTAGTTGTGTGGAATTTGTCTCACAACTTACCACCAGTTACAAAGGGCTGATCTGCATTATAACAGGTCTAGTTCTATAGGACATCACATTTCAGTTCAAGTTTAATTTTCAATTTACACCTGGGTCATTGTTATCTCTCCTTATAATCACCCAAAACGTCCAGGGACCACATGAAAGTGTTTTTTGTATTTACCCATAGAAGTAGAAACTTAATAAATATTTTTGAAAATGGGATTATCAAGGATAATAACTTATCATCTGCTGCAAGGGAGATGAAGGATTTAAGTATAGAAAAATTCAGAAGAAACAGCCAAAAATCATTGTTTTCCAGGTTCACAAAGGACACAGTGTGACAATCTACCCAGTGCCTCAGGCTATGTCATTAAGATTACACATACTGTGTGCTTTGTATTCTATTTATTGAATTTCCAGATGAGGCCAGATTAGCAGAGAGAATATTTTCTAGATCATGAGGGAACTTAATTCTTACCATCTGCTGTGGATGACTGACAACAGTATTCTGACCTAAAGAAGAAACTCCTAATTATAATTAAAAAGGTAATTCAAGCAAGGTCATTATAGACTGGCTTCATTTATTCCTTATTTTTGAATGACTAATTTCAGATTTAAATCCATTCCCTTGATGGTAGCTGGAAAAGTACAACATGGAAAGGAAATTGTCCAGAAAGGATAACATCAAGCATTACCTCTTTGTAACAGGGAACTCATCTTTTTAATAAAATAGAATTTCATAAGCATGTAGATACTTGAGTGTGCACTACGCACCAGGCAGTGTACTGGGGGTGATAGGAAATAGCATGGAATATCTCTCTACTCTGTGACAGGCACTACAATAGTATTCCATATAAGCAACCTCAGAAAATCCACATATAGGTGTTCAAACAACCATTTCATGCTATCTATACCTGTGAAAGGTAGTCTGCCAGATGGTCCCGAATTATCCCTACCTCCTGGTATCCATGCCCTTATATCCTCCCTCCTTTTAGATGTGCACTGGACCTAATGACTCACTTCTAAAGGATGAACAGAATATAGCAGAATGCCACTCTCAAGATCCAATTAAAAAAGACAGTGATTTCTATCTTATTTACCCAATCTTTCCCTCCTCCTCTCCCTGTTTATTCTAAGGGGAGACAGTTAACATGTTGTAACCTGCCCTATAGAAAGGCCCATGTATAGAGGAACTGATATCTCTGGTCAATAGTCTGCAAGGACCTAAAGCCTACCAACAACCACAGGATTGAACTGGGAAGCAGATCCCTCCCAAGTTGAGCCTTGGGAAGACAAGCCCTGGCTGTCACCTTGACTATAGCCTTATGAGGTACCCTGAGCCAAGCCAGAGGCATCTGTCCATGCCTGTCCTGGATTCCTGACTCACAGAAATTATGCAATATACATTCTTATTGTTGGAAGCTGCAAAGTTTTGTGGTTTTTTTTTTTTTTTTAGATTTAATTTGTTTATTCATGAGAGACAGAGAGAGAGAGAAAGAGTCAGAGACACAGGCAGAGGGAGAAACAGGATCTATGCAGGGACCCTAATGCGGGACTCAATCCTGGGACTCCAGGATCACACCCTGGGCCGAAGGCAGGCGCTAAACCGCTGAGCCACCCAGGGATCCCCGCTGCAAAGTTTTAAAGTAAATTGTTCTGCGGCAATAGATAAGAAAATACCAATTCTTCCTCTGTAGTCATCAGATCTAAGAAGCTATCCCATAAAGGAGGAAGAATCAAGAGGAATCAAGAGTTTAGTGATTGACAGATTAGGCAATGGCACGACCACCAGCACTTTACTCCTCCAGAGGCTGCCCTTCTTCCCATAAAGAAAGACTCTAACCCCTGAGGATGGTTCTCACCAGAAAGCTAAAGGATACAGAAGCATAAAAAGCAGGGCCCAGTAGACCAAGTCTTACATATGGATCATGTATCAGCTCAGTTTGGCAAAGGGCCAGTGGCATCTGATCTACCATTTTCCATTTCCATCATAAATCATATAGTTAATACCTAGGAAGGATGTCTACTTCATCTCCCTCTCCTGCCTCCCCCTCTACCATACACGCATTGATGCCCAAGAAGGGCTCTCTGTAAAACTACCTAAAGTATACTAGATCTTGCCAAAAGGCCAAAGAAGTGAAAAAAAAAAAAAAAAAAAAAAAAAAAGCCCTACCCAAAATAAATGTTATTGCCCCAGTTCTCTTTGCAAGCAAATCTGGATGGAAAGTAATCAAACAGCATGCATTTGGCACCAACTTCTGTTTGAGCATTGCAGGAAGAAAAAATGAAAAATATGTTTTGGCAGAGAGTTAGACAGAAAAGAAGACTTAATTAAAGATCTGAACCATACACCATTGGAACCAATTAATAATCATCAAGGAATCAAAAAAGGGAGGACAGTACTAAAAATACTTTGCCAAGTCACAATTTTAGGTGAGGGAGAGGGAATTCCATACACATTCTTTTGAACCAGTAAATTCGTTAAGAATCACTTACTGTATATCCTTCAAACTAGTATTTACTCATAATCAGTGGCCTACTGCCATGAAGAAGTTTGTGGTCTCAGTGGGAAATCATGACATGTAAACCATAAATACACACACAAAAAATGCAACAATAATGCAAACTCTAAACATAAAAGGCTTTTTTAATACAGAGAAGAAGAAAAAAAAATACAAGCACTGGCCAGATTTTGACTGCTTTGGAGTTCCTCAACCCTTGTTACCAGCCTACATGTACTTTCCACAGTCTCTCTTCAACAAGTAAATAATTCCATTCTATAAAAATCTGGTGGTCAATTGAAATGCATGCACTTTACAGGTGTAGAACCTAAATCAAAGGGTACAAAATGAAATGCATAGAGATCACACAGCAAATTAAGAGATCTGAAGCTGTGACACTATTGAACTTTCTATTTTCTCTAGCACAAAATCCAACACAATATTATTGTAACAGCTTACGAAACAAAATAAATAAATAAATAAAACAAAACAAAACAAAACAAAACAAAACAAAATAAAAGTAGGTTTGTTGAGGTGGGAAGAAACTTGCCCATCCCTTCAATGGTTCTGCAAACTTGAGTCAAATGATCAAATGGCAGAGGCTGGAATGTGCCCAAGGAGGACCTCATCTCATCTTGGCTATGTCAGCCCAAGTAGAAATCAATGCAGGGTTTTCTGCCACCTGCTTATTTTGTTTCCAATTGAGTAAAACAAAGGTCTTATCTCCTTCACAGATCAGCATAGGAGATATGCTTCAGATATGTCTGCCTGTGAGACTCATAAACACAGCAAGATATGCCAGCAGCAATGGGAGAGGAGCTGCTTTGGTTCATGGATTACAGACTGCAACATCCATCAGCATAAAAACAAACAGCTCCAAACCACTGTCCTTGGAACCTGGCCTAATGCTTTAAAGGGCTGTGACAAAGGAAGATTAAAATTCCCAAGGTTTGCTCAGGTTCTCTTTCATAATAAAAAGTAGTCAAAGATAACCGAGTGGGCCTGGTAGGCAAACGAGAAGCCTCCTTCTTGAATGAGGTGGGGGACCTTGAAACACTTTATATATTGCCGAGAATTGATAAAGGCCATCAGTTTCTAGTTCTTGGCATTCATGATGACTGCCAACCTCTGGACTAGGTACATCTGTCAAATCTTAACTATTTAACTCCATATATTTCCCACCAGAATCAATTTAGTAATCTGATAAATACAAACATTATAATACCTCACATGTATTTACTAAACTCACTGAAAGTACATTATCTCACTTGGATAATTATAATTACCCTTAGAAATATATTCTTATTTCTATTTTACAGATGAGAAGATAGCTCCAAAAAGGTTTAAATTTGGTGTGTAACAAGAACGAACCCATGTGTCTTCTGTCCTGTCCAATTTGTTGATTTGTTTAGTCAAGTACTTATTGCAGAACTACTGTATAAAAGGCAATATGCAGGTGATGCATGTAGTCCACTACGCTTTATTTTATATAACAAAAACCTATATAGTACTCACTTTGTGCCAGGTACTTTTCTAAGCACTTTACAGAAATTAACTCATTTAATCTTCCTAACAACCCTCCTATGACATAGATAGGCACAGAGAGGTCAGTTAAATGACTTGTTCAAGGACACACAGCAATTAAGTAGCAGAGATGGAATTTGAACACAAGGAATACAGCTTGAGAAAACGTTCTTTTAACATTTAAGTGTTCTATCATTAAAAAAAAAAAAAAAGAGAGACTGGTATTTGATGGGACCAAGAGAGTGAATGAATGTTGACAGCAATTGTGCAGAAAGGAAGGAATGGAATGGAGATACAATCCTTCAATACATCCTTAGCTTAGCTTTTTAAGAAAGGTTGCTAGAAGTTGTAAAGGTAAGGGACTAAGAAGAAAAGGAAGGCTTCAGTTAACATTCTTTGTATTGCAAAGAGTTTTCCAGTTTCTTTAAGGACCTAAGCCACCAAACATTGGTTCTGGTAACCTCTATCAAACAGATTAAATAGGACTTCCATTTCAGCACAGATTTAATTCACTCTGAGCAGCAGGAAAATGCTGATTTAATCTGCAATTTTCTTATATTGTCCAATGCATTGTCTGTAAGAAAAAGTGCCAATTTGTCTCTAAGATGTACATCCGGAGCAGGTTCCTATGGGAAACAGTTAAAGGCAGGTCAATATTCTCTTTGCATTCTGAAATCTATTTGTAGAATAAATATTTGGGATTTGGGAAATTGTTTCTGAAGTCCAGGCTATCTCCAGAAGAAGAGGGGGAATCTGTTGATTATAGGTGACTTCCAACTTAGAAAATAGTGCACAGACTCCTAGTGAGATGTCAATACACAGTGACTACACTGAAAAAATAAGATAGAGAGGACATGGGGAAGCAGAGTGCAAGAGATGGTCATCAGGCCATAGTATCATTAAATACTATCACCACAGAGGACTCTTCAATCCAGTAACAACTACATGAGTATTTGCTAGTCCTTTAGAGTTACTAAGTATTTACATATACATCACCTGACTTGGTTCTCACAACTGCCCTATGAAATAAACTTAATTATCAAGTAGGTCAGACCAGTTGACACATTCAAGATTATAAGTGATTTTGTGCTAAAAAAAAAAAAAATGTATTTCTTTTTTTTTATTTATTTCTATACTTTCAAACCATATCAATTGCATCCTTTTCATTATATTACACTAATTAATTTTTATTATTAATTTTTTATTATAGCCCAAACCACTCAATTTTTAGTCAAGTCAGAGATTTGAGACCTATCCAATGATGAAAGAGAGAAAGGAGGGGAGGGAAGGAAGGAAGGAGGGAGGGAGGGAGGGAGGGAGGGAGAACTAGAGAGAGAACTAAAAACCACCAGTCACTCAAGAATGGTACTAACCCATTTCCCAAACACTCACTAGTATACTTATATACAGTATATCTTGAATGAATGATAATCAAGGCCCTGTCAAGATCTTCTGAAACAAGAAAGGAAATCTATTATCCATCTACTATCTATCTGTCCACTCATAAACTCACCCATCTATCCAACCATCCCTCTATCCATCTATTCAAAGTTGCTTCCACCACTAATTCAACAGTTAGGGCAACTGCTAATGAAGATATATGCTTAAAAATATATCTTTCTGGTTTTTCAAAATGTTTTTCTCCACTGAATGGAAACACTGTTTTTTTTTAAACACTGTTGAAGTACTGTGTTGAATAGCATAACTGAGAAGCCACCAGAAACATACTCAGAGATATTTGATAGGATTTTTCAGAAGTCCACTCTCCTAAGATCAAGTCATTTCAAAGAAAATAAAGATGCCACAGAGCTAATCAATCAGCTTTGCATGTTAATGGGTAGGAAGAATTTGACATCAATTATTCCAGGGCAAGAGAACTTATTCTTATACACAGCCCTAATACACTACTGCTCTATCATTAACTGAGCCCATCCTATGTTTTCACTCTGTCCCAGAGCCTCCCCAGTGTGTCTCCACACCTTCAGGAAGGATGCTGAAAGCAAACTTTTGTAAATAATTGTAATTCATCTTTTTTCCAGGACAGGTCCTAAATTCTTCCACAATAAATGTATTTGTGGTAATAGCTACAATGATTTCTCTTATTAGGAAGATTTATTTAAAACAAGGGTTTATTGTTGTTTTCTTTTTTCTCCCCCATGAAGGTTTAGTTAACTTATTTCCACTGTCAGAAAACAGGAAAAAAAAAAAAAAAAGCAGGAGGAAGTGTATTCAGGTGTGGAATAACAGTAATAGCAAGGAAAATGAAAATTAAAAATTTCAACTATCTTAATCATACACAATTATCTCTAAAATCAAAAACAATAAAGAAACACACACAAGGAGAGAAATATGACAGCAGGTGGTAGAGGAAGCACTGCCTATGGCTGGAGTCCTGCCCAAAGTTTCCTAAAAGGCATTAAGGGATCTTTCATTAGCGAAACTACCAAACATCACAGAGCCTGATTCATTTCTGCTCACACACGCAGCTGAGAAGGGGTGGCTGCAGTGAACAGTCTGACTGGGTGACACATTGTTGAGTATTCTCCTAAATTGTTCATTTCCTGTTCGCTCCCCCTTCCTTTCTGAGGAGTGAAGAGAAACCCCACCCCTGTATCTTTTTTTTTCCCCACCCCTGTATCCTTTTACACATAGTCTGAAGATCAGTGTTTCAGAATAGGATCACACAGAGTTGCGTTTGTCTTATTGTCAAGAGCATTATAGAAACTGACAGTCAAATTACCAATTTATGGGACGCCTGTTGTTACCCAGAACAAACAGAGGAGGTTTGTGTACAATGCAATGGCCAATTAGAGGTTCATCACATTCTCACTAATTTGGTGTGACAGTGGATTGCCAAATGAATGAAATCCAGCACATACAAAACACTAAGTCTAGAGCAAAGAAAAGAGGTAGAGATGGAAGGAAATGTAAAGAAGAAAGAAACTGACTGTCATATCCTGCTTGTCCCAAACAGCTGTCTTATAAATTATCATAGTGCTATTCTCTTTCATATTGCTTTCATATATGACAATTTTAAACATAGGTCTAGAGAAGATCCTGAGGATGTATGCCCTAGAATCATCATCTGATATTATAAGACTGCTATAAACCCATCACATTCTCCAGGCTGTAAGTCAAATAGCCTCTTATTTGCACATTACAGTAAAAATTTTTTAAATGATCATAACGTGTCATAATTTAATCTCCAGGGTTTGAACTGGAACCCAAATGCCACTTTCAGGGAAAATGTTTTAATGGTCACAGAATAAACATCTAAAAACATTTAAGAAGTGACAAGGTCACCTCTTTATAATTAATGAAAAAAAGCAGTATCTTTCCTGACCATCCTTCATAAAATTTCAACTTCCCAAACTCCTATCCCTTTTCTCTGCCTTAGTTCTCTTTGTAGGATTTAGCACCGTCTAATAAATTATATAATTTACTTACTTATTTTGTTAGCCAATCCCTATGTCCCTCTAGGGAAAGAAAATTCAACAAAGATAGGGAATTCTGTCCATTTTGTCCAGCTTAGCAAGCGGTTAATTAATCAACTAATTAATTAATAGCTGTCTTCACTACACAACTGGATGAGGGTTTAGGATTGAAATCACAGTGCTCAGTTAATTTGGACAAAGGGAAAAGGTAGGGAGAGAGACAGTGAAGAAAGAGGAAGAAGAGATGAGTAAGCCAGTGATAGAAAAGAGTGGGGATCCCTAGGTGGCTCAGCGGTTTAGCGCCTGCCTTAGGCCCAGGGCGGGATCCTGGAGTGTCAGGATTGAGTCCCTGTATGGAACCTGCTTCTCCCTCTGCCTCTCTCTCTCTCTCTCTCTCTATCTCTATCTTTCTCTATTTCTCTCTCTCTCTCTCATGAATAAATAAATAAAAATCTTTAAAAAAAAAAGAGTGGGTCAGGCATACAAACCACTTATGGATTTCCAGTGCTTGCCGTACATTCCCCTCTACTGTTTCCTTGATACATTTCTTCCCATAGCCTTAACACTTTCATTTTTAGCCAATAATCCTAGCAAAAGGAGCCCTGTACCCTGGAGGGAAATTCAGTGTATGCTTCTATTCATCCTCCTCTTATCAGTGGGAAACACATCACATAAAATTATGCCATTTTAGAGTCTCTAGAATACAACACAGTAACTCTCCTGCTAGTATGAACATGTTAATCAATCAATTTAAAGATATTGAGAATCCATACCACCTCGGGCTGTTCCTCCCGTTTTCTCCCTGCCCTTTCCCTGAAACCTCCCACTGATACAAATAGTATAACTGAGAATCCAGATGTGAATAGGCAACATCCAATAACTTTTCATTGGAGTATGTTTATTTGGACTTACATTCACAGTGCACATGTATTCACGGAACATTATTAAACTACATATTTATTGGGCTGTGTCATTTTTGCCTCTCTGAGTTTCATTTTAAATGACCCAACAACTATGACACAAATAAAACATCTGGTACCGCCAGGAAATTAAATGTTAAAATACTATGTTAATTCAACCAACAAGTGGGGACTTTAAATGTGGTGAAGTTGAGAAAAATCAAATTTATGCTTCCCACTGTCCTCATAACAGCTAGGCTGCATATGTACGTGTTATTAAGACATAAATATAAGGCAGCAGGAATAGTCTAGAGAATTAAGTAGGAAACTTGGAAGTCTGTGCTGCCTTTGACTCAGCATGCAAATGTTATCAACATTGAGGGTCTCAACTCTTCCCTTTCCCCTACAATTTCTTTTTTTAAGGGAAATATTTACCTAAGCAATTGTGGATGTTATAAACCCTTTTGTACAGAAGATTTATAATTAAAGTTTTTTTAAAATTTTATAATAAAATCATTTCTTACCTGATTAAATGAAATCTATACTTTAAAATGGGTATACAGTGAAAAATCTGCCTCTAGGAATAAAACAAAAGAAGTAGGAATATATGAGAAGTAACCTCTTATACCTTACTTCCAGAAATCCAGGGATATTTTTCCAAATCTCTGTTCTCTGTGGGTTCTTTAAGGAAAAATAAGATGTCTAGAGAGGATACAGGCTTCCAGAGGGTTTGGATCAGATTTGAATGGCTTCTAATCTTTCAATATGCTCACAGCCTCATGTCTGCTCCCCTATCATCATCGTTTATCTATACTTCAGCCTACCTTGAACAAGAAAGGTAGAACGAAATATTTTTGTCACTTCATGTTATGGATTGAATTGTGCCCCCCACCCCCCAAAAAAAAATCATATGTTGAAGTTCTAAGCCCCTATATTTCAGAATGTGACCTAATTTGGAGTCAGTCTGTGTGAAAGTAATCAAGTTAATGAGACCATTAGTCTGGGTCCTAATCCAGTAGGACTGATGTCCTTTTAAGAAGGATAAATTGAGACACAGCACACACACAGGGAGAACACCATAAGAACATTAAAGTGGAGATCAGGGTGATGTGTCTGTAAACCAAAGAATGTCAAGGATTACCAGAAAATCATGAGAAGAGAACAGATGGAGTAGATTCTTCTTCAGAGTCCTCAGAAGGATACAACTCTGTTGATACCTTGATCTCTGACTTCCAGTCTCTAGGACAATAAATTTCTGTTGTCTAAGTGACCCAGTTTGTGGTACTTAGTCACACCAGCTCTTGCAAACTAACAAACTTTACCTTTACTGATAGCATCCCATGACTGTTCATAAAAATCAAAACTCTCCAGCCTAGACTAGATGGTCTCCATATTTGGATTTATTTAATCTTCTGTATGAGATAATTCTCATCAATACCTCCTCTAAATTCTAACAACCTTGACTTTCCACAGTCCATTCCATACCCTCATGTAACTCAATGCCATTGCATATGTTATTGTTCTATTGTCCCTTTGCTATCTTGACTTGGTGCAGTCTTATCCATCTATCAGGATCCAAATTAAATGTCATTCTTCTGAGGAATATCCATTCTGTTAGGAACTTAGACATCAAAAACACAATGCTAAAAGAAAGAAGCAAGTTGTGGAACAGTGCAAACAGCATTGTACTACACAAATTGCAAAAAATGATATAAAATAGTACATGCTGAGCTTTCTCTAGATACATATATATGCATTAGATGCGTATTTTTTAAGATTTATTTATTTGAGAGAGAGAGAGAGCATGCAGGAGTGAGGGAAGGGCCAACAGGAGAGGGAGACAGAGAATCCTCAAGTAGACCCCCACTGAGCATGGAGCCAGACTGAGTCAAAATCAGCCAGCTAACCAACTAAGCCACCCAGATACCCCTAGATGCATTGTTTTTTAAATGACAAGTATCAGTACTGTGATAGTTAATTTCATGTGTCACCTTGAGTGGGTTAGGGGTACCCAGATATTTGGTTAAACATTATTCCAGGTGTCTCTTGAGAGTGTTTTTGAATGAGATTAACGTATGAAGTGGTAGACTGAGTAAAGTAGATTGCCCTCTCCAATATATAGGCTGAAGCCTATATCCCATCAGTTAAGGACCTGAATAGAACAGAAGTCTAAGCAACAGGGGATTTACTGTCTCTTCCTGATAGTCTTGAGGCTGGGACATTGGTCAACTCCTGCCTTTGGACCCAGAGGGGAATTTACAGCATTCACTCTCCTTATTCTCAGGCCTTCAGAAGCGCAGACCTTGGAACCTCTCAGCAACATAATCATGTGAGACAATCCCTTATAATAAATTCCCAGATGTAGATATATTGATATAAAGATATACCTCCTATCTGTTCTGTTTCTCTGGAGAACCCTAATATACACACCAAAATCAAAACAGTGAGTTTTCCTTGGGAGTTTGTCAGGATGGGATCTGGTTGCAGGGGATGTACATGAGGCAACTTGACCTTCATTTTTTAGAGAAAAAAGACATACCTAATATATCTATACATTACTTTTATACCTTATATTAAAGGAAAGGATGATAAATTGTAAACACTGGTTGATTCCGGGTAATGGAAATATATATAAAAAGTACTATCCTGGGCACATGGGTGGCTCAGTCGGTTAAGCATCCAGCTCTTGATTTCAGCTCAGGTCATAATCTCAGGGTCCAGAGATCTAGCCCCACTTTAGCTCCATGCTCAGCAGGGGAGTCTGCCTAAGATCTCTCTCTCTCTCTCTGCCCCTCTCCCCACTCACATGTGTGTGTGAGCTCTGCTTTCTCACCCAAATATGTAAACCTTAAAAAAAAAAAAAAACTATCCTCTCCATATGTCTGTGAATTTTCTTTTTAATTAAAAAAAAAAAAAAGAAGTAGAATAGTAAGTCCAGTTGCTGAAGCCAGAAGGAAAAAAAAAATGTTTAGTGTTAAAAATCAAGACAACAGGGGATCCCTGGGTGGCGCAGCAGTTTGGCGCCTGCCTTTGGCCCAGGGCGCAATCCTGGAGACCCGGGATCGAATCCCACGTCGGGCTCCCGGTGCATGGAGCCTGCTTCTCCCTCTGCCTGTGTCTCTGCCTCTCTCTCTCTCTCTCTCTCTCTGTGACTATCATAAATAAATAAAAAAAAATTAAAAAAAAAAATCAAGACAACAGTCCCCAAATGAAGTCACTCATGCTAAGCCCATATCACCAAACTGAGACTTAATTACAGATTCAACTCTTCTAGAAATGGAATTCTATATCAATCAGGAATCTCCTGATCAGCATTAATTAGGTAATCTGCTTGAGAGACCCCTGCCATTCCCTAAATGGAAGTAACCTTACAATAATCGATCTGCTTTTTAGACTAGTGTAATTTCCTTGTTCCAGCTCCCTTCTGGCTATAAAAGTCTTTCATTTGGTAGGGTTCCTCTGAGCTTCTTTCTATCTGTTAGACTGGATGCTGCCTGAATCAAATTGATTTTTGCTCAAATAAACTCTTAAAATGTTTAATATGCCTCAGTTTATCTTTTCACATTAAGATGCTAGCTGGAGACCAAGAAATAGCTTTGGGGATCTGATCAGCTGAAGACTCCTTCTCCCCTGTGTCCCCACTGATCTCCATTGTGAGATGGATATATTCCCTTAAGATGCTTCTCAGCAAGATAAATGGAACCTATTTCATCCCTAGAGAGACTGTAGTGACTCCCTGAATTCCTATATCTCTTACAGTTCATTAACAATATTGAAAAAGCAACTCTGTACCCTATTAACCCTGATTTTTATGAAGGTTTTACTTTTATTTCCCTGCTGGCATTGTGTTGCTGCTATGGAAGAAGCCATCAACTGGAAAAGAGGAGATCTGGGTTCTACTTGTAGTTGTGCCACTGTCTCCACAAGTGATCCTGTAATTCTTTCCCAGATGAAAACTATCAATGATCATGAGAAACTAAATAGCTCAGGATGTCTCATAAGCTTATATAAACACAAGCAATTTATCTTTTAATTTATCAGGAATTCACCTGTTCTTTAGTTTATATGAATGATCAGAAGAATGCTTAATAGAATGATACAGACCTCTTCACACATGTAGGCTTTTACGACTGTGTGGATACAAAACAAGGAAACATGTATATAGGTCAAGATAAATAATAGGAGCATATACATTCTGAGAAGTGTGTTTAAGTGAAAAAAAATTAGTAATGCAATTCCTCTACCTGTACCCTCATTTTTAAAGTCAATATACAAAAAGATCTACTGTTCCAAGATGCTAAGCTGTTTTTTTTTTCTCTTTAATGTTAAGATTTTAGGAATTCTTCTATCTTGAAAAAACACAAATAGGTTGTGAAAACCTAACACAGTATCTTGTTCTTGATTTTTCCTCTTCCCATCAGCTTGTATTCAAAGATGGCACAATCTTGTTGGTGACACATCACTTTGTCACCATGGAAATGCTTGTAATGATGTGGCTAAATATCTTTTAAATAATATTTCCTATGGGTTCTGAACTGCAAGTAGAAGGCTTTGTTAAAATAAAAGGTAAAATAATTGTCAATTCATTGTTTGCCTAACCTTCTTACTTTTAAAGGATAACTGCATTTGGGCACCTTTCCTTTCTAAAATGTGTAAATTCTCAACAAAAGAATCCAGTGTTTGGAAGCTGGGAGTTTAATTTGTCATTCAAACCGGAATCTATTCAATAGAAACAAAACCAAATGCAAATGCACATCCTTAGTTGAATGCACCAACAGTGTGCTTCCTCATTTATCATAAAATATAAAGATAGACTCTTAAAATTTACCTAAATTATCATGTAGTCCTCCCCCTTTTCTCAAAATGTGTACCATACAATTTTTTACCTTTAAGGGAGTAATTTCAGGTTGTTCACCTCAGAATTATTGCTGCCAATTGCTATTATGGTAAAACCAATTTTCCCTGCAAGAATTCACAAAACCCAGAGACTCAGGGCTTTTGTTTCGTGTTTTATATTTTTCTCTTGCACTAGAAAAAAAAAAAACTGAATAGAGACAGAGAAATAAAACACAAGAGTATTACAAACCCTTTGATTACTCTAATTACACCTAAAAGGAAAATAAGACCCCTTTCTTGGTACCAGAGGTATGAATAATTAACAGGAAAGGAAGGAAGACAGAAAAGCTATAAACCATTGTCAACTGATCTGCAGGGCCACCAGAGAACTGTGTTGTGGCCTGAAAAAAAAGTTACTTATTATTACAATTTTTCCCTACCCCTGAAAAGCAAACCTCCTCCCTCTCTTTTGCCCCTGGTCATATAATTCATTGTGGACTTGGTTTAAAATGTATTAATATCATTCAGGGGAACCTGAGTCGGTAAGGAAAAAATTCCTGGAAACTTTGTCATTGTGCTGTATTTGGAAAAAGTGAATTGTGAATGTTCACAGTCTTAAGGGCAGTCACAGAGAAAACTGAAGCTTTGTAAATGTTTTAATTACAATTCCCTTCATTGAGTTGAACCCATTGAGCATAATGAAAGAAAGAAAAGATGTAGGTGTGGAGGGAGGGACAAGCATGGAAAAGGCATTGGCAGGAGATTTCAGCCTGGCCCCTGCAGGAACCAGATGCTTGCTGCTCTAAGCAATGAAAATCTTTCCATGTAATTAATTCTAGCGATCAAAAGCCTGCCTTCTTTTTCCAGATAATGGGGAAGCACTGCTTCTGACCACAGGATCCCTTGAAGATACCAAGTAGACAGTGGCTGAATCAAGCAATTTAAAAATTATGGGTGTCTTGCTAAATAAATGAGCATGTTTCAGCAGTGACAAACAGGATTTCCAAACAGTTCTCTATTTATTTGCTTGTGTACCTAACCTCAGGACAGAGAATGCTCAGTGAGTGGAGCTGGGGTCTCTGGGTAAGGTGTGATAGATTAGCTTGAGTATACTGAAACAACAGCTATTACTCTTTCTGCCCACTCTGGCACCAGACATGCTGTGCTGGTACTTGGACAAGGGGAATGGGGCTGGCATAGGGAGAGGCACTCCTCATCCTTCTCTGAAGGTGACGGGGTGAGTTAAGACAAGGACACACCAACAGCTCATGCATAACCCAGTTTAGTTATTAACAGAGAGAAACAGAGGTAATTCTTGATGACACAGATCTCACTTGTCACAGGAAGATGTCCTCCAGAAAGCAGACTGGGCCAGTGTCTGTAATGGCAGATCATTCTTCAGAAGATATCATCCCTGCACAGCTTGAATAAAACCAAACTCCTAAGCATGATCCCCCTTGCAAGTCTCACCTTGAGCCTTGCTCCCCTGGGTTCCAGCCATGCTGGCTTCCTTCATCCTGCACTCTTGTCAACTCCTGCCCTATACAACCAAGGCTCTCTCCTATTTCACTCTATACATACTTCAAGTATCTGCTCACAGTCACTTCCTCAGACAAGCTCTTCCAGACCTTCCTAATTCCATCAAATCTCTCATTCCAATTGAATAGTTTGGCCATTCCATGATCCCCATCACAGCTGCAAATGTACTTTTCATTTGTGACAGTGTTTGATTAATGAATGTCTTTCCCTCTGGAATATACACTCCCTATGAAGAAAAACAGCAACTCTCTTTACATACAGCTGTGTCTCGAATAATGAGCACATACCAGTTGCTTAGTAAGTTCTTATGAAAGAATAAATCAATTAAGGAGCTCCCCTAAGTCACAGACCATTCCTAATTTTTTGGTTTCTGAAAGGAGCATCAGCTGTACATCTGAGCCACTGAGTAGATGTTTTTATTTTCCATCACGAATTATTATGACCCTATGGTAGACACAGGTACAGACAGACCACCAAGACCAGAGCATGTCACACAGCATCTCATGCAATCACTAATGCACAGTGAGTGTCAACTCTATCCCTGGTCCTCAGAGACGGGACAGCTGTGGTCTCTGCCCATAATCTAGCTGAGAAGTTATGGCAGTAGGTATAATAAAACACACTTACAGAGATATGGGAAAGGTATTGGAGGAAAGAAAGAGATGGGTCGGGGGAGAGAAAATTTCATTCTATTACAAACCAAAGAGAGATTCCACAATCCTACTATTAAAGAAGCCCAAAGTTATAAAGAAGTTAAGCAACTTACCCTTATAAAATTAATATGATGTTCAGCTAGACCTCAAGAATGGGTTTTTCAAATTCCCCAAAACCAAATTCATCCCATCATACGACCTAGGCTCCTTTTACTGGTAAGATTTTCCTAGCACTTGACACCATAAAAAAAACCTAAAGTTTTTGGCTACATGATGTAAGAGAAATCACATTGCCATTCACAAATCATTGGAATAGGGATTGAAATAAGAAATTGGCATACTGACATGTGACTCATTTCCACATACAAACAATGACTGCATACCACAGGACACAGACTGCTGAGCTGGAGATGGCAACAGAAAACACAGTAAGAAGCATTCAGGTAGAGATGGTCCATTAGAGAGAGAAGCTTAAAGGCAATGAAATCAGTTTCTACATATAGCTCATGCTGTTGATTTTATTTCCAATTCAAGGCTATCTGGCTTTCCCTTTTGAGATCCCGTTGAAGACTGTCTCTTCCAAGAGAACTTGTATGGGACTTTGATGTACCTCAGAAGTATACCAAGAAGCACTAATGCCCTGGCAAGGATTCAAACCCCCTGGTTCCACAGAGTCTGGAGCATATTTCAAATCTGTTGCGTAGCACATTTAGCTGTCTCAACAGCAAGGTAGCTGGTCTCTGGGGTGAAATCTGTGGATTCATTGAAGAAATAACCCTATTTGACCTCTGCTTTCCCAAAATCTATAAGCCAAGGCCAGAGGCAAGAAATGTAGGTTTCCTGCTACTTTTATAGAAACTGGGAAGTACACAGAAGTGCTGTCCAATTCAAGAGTTGAGATTCAGAATTGGAAAGCACCTGGCATTGAATCTCTCCCTCTGTTTATCTCAAAAACATGAGGCTAATTCTTTTGATTTTCCCTCTTCCTCGTATTACCTACCACCCCAGGAGAAGTCACAGAACTGCTAAGAATGAAACAAAAGGATAGCTGCCTGGTGACCTGACTCAAAAAGACCAAACAGCTGACTATGGGGTGAAGCTCCTTGGAGCTGCAATGAAATAGAGAAAATAAGGAGAGACCTTACTTAGAGACCCACAGGGAAGCAGAACAAGTATCTAACCTAGAAGTTTTTACTTGAATAGGGCCTAAGGCCTTCTTATGAAAAGCAATGCCCTCATTGGCCTGATGCACTAGGGATAAAATGAAGGAATGGGAAATGATACTGCAAAAGGAGTTCAAATGAGAAATAGCAAGTACTTTATCACTCTCCTTGGGCCCAGTCCAGAGAGACTGTATAGTTCTGTATATACCTTGGTGTATACAGAACTATACATAAATATATATAGTTTATATTATATATTATACTATATAATATAGTGATTTATCATATTATATATTTATTTATATATTTATACAGCATGACAATTATGAAATTATGAAAATAGCATAGAAACTGACTGGGGGGATTCCTGGGTGGCTCAGCGGTTTAGCGCCTGCCTTTGGCCCAGGGCATGATCCTGGAGGCCCGGGATCGAGTCCCACATCGGGCTCCCGGCATGGAGCCTGCTTCTCCCTCTGCCTGTGTCTCTGCCTCTCTTTCTCTCTCTGTGTCTATCATGAATAAATAAGTAAAATCTTTTAAAAAAACAACAGAAAAGAAAAAGAAACTGACTGTGGTTGCTTACCTCTAGAATTAAAGAATCTTGGAATTAGAATGAATCTCGGAGGTCACTCAGATTAAAGTCTCACCTAATGGCAAGAATCTGTCATTCTGGTATCTAAGAAAAATAGTTATCACAGGGTCTCTCTCAATAAATCGGTCATCTCCTGACTCCTTTCTCTTCCCTCCTTAAGCCTGAGCTCCATTGGCCATTTATTAACCCACCTGCTTCTCTGTTGCTTAATGTGTTCATCCCTTTGACCTTCTGCTGAGTCTGGCTGGTCATTCTCCAATGCTGGAGCAACCCAAACCCTCCTTTCTCTCCTTCCTGTCCCTGGGCTCCCTAATACTGGTGCAGAAATGCTCACAGCTGTGCTGATCATTACTACTTAATGGTTTCAAACCTCAGTTTGAACCTCAGCAATCCTTTTATTTGCCCCTGTTAAATTCCCTACAGCAGCTGTTCCAAACTGGTTTCTATTTTTTTTTTCACCCCACACATCTATACTAACCCCTTCCTTCATCTACTTCAGAGAAAATGTAGAGTCATCAGGCATAAGTTCCCTCAATTTTCCTCTCTACTACCTCCAAAGATTCATATTTTTACCTGTCTGAAAGGAGGAAAATTCTCATTTGCTCTAATTCTGAGCTCTCCATTTTATGCCTCATTCCATACCTTGCTTCATCAATTATCACTCTCCTCATCTCAATATATTGTCAATTCTATCCCATTAGAAAAAAAAAAAAGTAAAATCTTTCTTTAACCTTACTCCATCCTTGGAACATGAGTGCCTTCCTCTTTCTCTTTATAGCCAAACTCACCAAAAGAGCTGTCTGCAATCACTCCATTCATCGTCCTCTGATCACTGCCCAGGGCATAGCAGCTTGAGATCCCGACAGCTCTTCTCCTCAGACTGTCCTCTTAAAGGTCATCAGAAGCCTCTACATTTTAAGCCCAATGGCTTCACCATTTCTCATTTACATAATATGTCAAACTGATCGTTTTTCTTGAAGCTCTCTCCCTCTTGCTTTTGGTGATACTACTCTTGGCTCCTTCTAAGGCTTACCTCTTTCAGGAGTCTTCCTCACTCATCTCTGTGTTGTTATTCAAGACTCCATCTTTGGTCCCTGTTCTCTACAGTGGATCTTAAACTGTTTTGTTTTTAGTGCCATTTTGAATGCTAGAATATGAAGTGACACATTTGTAGGGGTTTAATACTATGTATAACAACACAAGCACTGTGATAAGAAAGCAATGTGTTCTAATGTCTGAAGACATACCCATAGTCATCACATTTTATGCACTTGATTACTCTTTGTAATCAAGTGCATTAAAAAAAAACAGCTAAACTTCACTGGACTCCAAATTACATGATGTTTTTATCTCTGTCTCATGTACCATGCTTGACAATGTTCTTCATGATCTCCTCAGACATCATTATGGCAACATGAGTCCTCAGACGTAGAAAAAGGAAAGGTTGTATACCAAATAAGATTTGGTTACCCACTTGAGAAGAGTTATCAGTATATACAGGTCACTTAGGAAATTTTCATTTATATTTATAGCTTTAACAATCATCTTACCACATAAAAGACAATCTGTCAATCTTTGGATCATAGACCGAAGATATATTGCATGGGAAAAAAAGAAAACATTGACTAGAAACATAACATAAATATTTTTGTTTTCATTTAGAAATTACGGAGCTCTAAAGCTCTAAAGTAACAACCTATTAGACTAAACAGTGTCTTTTGGAAATATCATTTGCTTCCCAATTTTCCATAGTCCCCACTACTGCTTGTGTCTTATGCCTTGTCCATTTCACTTATTTATATTACCTGCTTATTGTCTGTAAACATTTGCTTTGATGATCCTTGCTTATATTGAAAATACCCCATTATATATTTTTCTAGCCCTATTTTCTAAGTTCTAGATTCGTATTTCTAAATGTTCCCTGGACAACTCCACATAGATGTCCTCCAGATACCAGACAAATTTTCTCTCTGACTCCTCAGCTACTTTCACCATTTCAATTAATAACTCCCTTTGACCCTGGGCAGAATTAATTACCATAGCCCTTTGTTCATATCAATGATATATATTTCACTGATTAAAAATTAACTGTTAATTATCTTCAGGATCTCAGTATCCAGTTTTTTTGTGCATTGTTATCCAGTCTATAGTATATACAAAATATTTAAAAATATATTCTGTATTAAAATAAAATGTACACTTTCAGTGGTGGATGGTAAAGTTAGACTTTCAATTTTTGGACCATCCTATTGTAATGAGGTTAAAATGTATTTCCCAATGTCTTATGCCTATTAGACCCTGTATGCCTTCTGTATGGAAACAGAATAAATTATCTCCCTCTTCCACACAACAACCTTCCAAATATTTTTTAACTCTATCTCTATATGCCCTTGTTTCCAGATGTCTGATTAGAATCTCATGTTTGTGCCCTTTTATCTATTCCCACTGTCATGATATTAAGACCACCATAATTTCTCACCCATATTACTGCAAAAATCTCCCAACTCACAGTTATTCTCCACAATGAAAACATATCATACTCCTGCTTTAAATGCTTTGCTTCTCTAGAGGCTTTAAGATAAGGTACAAACTCCTTAACACTTGAAGGCCCTTCATGATCTGTTCCCTGATCACCATTCCAGCCATGTGTCTTAGTACTCCCTATCTTGCATACTATGTTTCAATCATCCCATGTGGCTTGCAAGTCCCTAAATTTGCCTTTGAGTTCTTATGCATGTTGTTCACCTAGCCTTGAAGGCACTAAATGCCAGTCTACCTTTCCCTACCTAAAATCTATCTATTCAGGATTCAGCTACCATTTCCTAGGCTGGCTATGTCTGTCCTTCCATGTATTCCCACAGCATTCCCTTACTTTCTCCTCCTAAGGTAAGAATGTTAATGCATATATACTGCCCTATATTCCCCGGTTGAGAGATGCCATTTTGCAGGTCTGTCATGGCGTGTATGAGAAATGGATACAGATTTAATTAAACCATCTTGGATATTTCCCTCTGACCTTTCTTCATTTGCCAATGTTTTCTTTAAAATTCGTTATTTAGATCTTTAGCACAATATCCCCTACATGGTTAATCTTCTACAGGGTACAATGAGGGAAATATATGTCTTGTTCCAATCACCACCAAGCCAAGATTGCTTTAGCTTCAATTTCTTCATCTGTACAGTAGGAGCAATACTGCCTTCCTTTAAAGCTGCTCTGAGAACTAAGTAAGATGATATATATAGCAACTGGCCCAATCCTGGCAAACAGTAGGTGCTCAATGAATAGCAACTATTATTATAATGGAGTATAGCATTACCATGATTCATCTGCCTTGGAATCCTATAAAAAGTAGTCTTATGAATAGCAAAGAAGGTAAAAAGATCATAAAGTTGTTTTTGATGGAATGGAAACACAGGGATAGCTAATGCTAAGCTGCCTCTATGTGTCCTGAAGGAACAGAAACAGTGAGCCCAGAGAAGTCACAGCAGCAAGCAGAGGGTAGTGGAATCCCACATCTTAATGGCACATTTGGGATGGTTGTTAGAGACATCTGTAGCTCACAAGCCACTGCTGTATTTACATTCAACATCTACTTCAACTGAACCCTCGCAAAAGGTAATCAAAATAACATCTGCTTACATTTCCAGCAAAAACTGTATTTTGTCTTCTACTTCAATAGCCATCAGCAGATAGGAGACACCCTCAGAAAGATAATAGTTTTACTGTTTTTGTCCCAACCCAAATTGTTGCTATCAGACATCTATGGGATAAGGCAATTGAGGATATAAAAGACTATTAATTTTTTTTAAAAAATCACAGGGTGCCCAAAAGAAAATTTGTACATGGCATTAGCCCTACTTCAGAGTGTTCAGAGTAAAGTTCCCATGTTACACAGGGAATCCTCAGTTTGTCCCTCCTATTGTGGTTTACTCAATGATGCCTCTCAATTCTCAGCATTTCCAACAGTGTATTCTGACCAGGAAACCTGCTGCAGGAGGACCCCCTGCACAGAGGATGAATCCCCAAATGGGACAAATTTATGTGAAAAGTTTTTGCTTACGTCAAAAATCCTCTTGTAGGAAATGGAAGCAGCAAGTGCAATGAAGTGAGAAATGGCTATCAAGGAAGCTCTACAGTCTCACCACATACAGAGCCTTTCAGTCCATCCATAGCCAAGTCCTCCTTTATCTCTTGCCTGGACACTGCACGAGCTACCAACTCTTGTACCCTGACAGCAAGAGTGATCGTTTATTTAATCTCAAGTGAATGAGGTTAACTCCTTTTGTTTGAAATATTTCAATATATTTTTACATTCCAAACTTGGCAGATAAGACCATGTAGTTTGACCTCTGCCACCAGACTATTCCAACCTTGCAAGTACCTTCACTTCTACCATAAGCTTTCAGTCCACTAGCCTTTGTGTTGTTTGAATTGTCCAAGCCTCCATGTCTCTCTCCCACTCTCTTCTCCATCACACATGCTACTTCCTCTGCTGAGAACACTGTTAGATATTGTATTAGCTTTGTCTGGTGACAGATGGTGACTATACTTTTCAAGGTGAGCATTTCATAATATACAGAATTGTCAAATCACTATGTTGCACAACTAAAATAATATATATCAACTATGCTTGAATTAAAACAAAAATTACAAAAACTACAGCTGGCATATATTAAGTTCTGGGTACATGTTAGCTCTTATTCTCAGTAAGCTTAGTTGCTTCAATTTAATAGCCACAACTAGATGTAATCTTCATGAGAATACATCCTTCTCTATTTTCTTTATCCTGGGATCTCCAGTGCCTACAAAGGAACAGGTACATAGTGATAACCTGACTAGTTTTGAATGAATGGATACATTTAATTCAAGTTGATGAGTGAAACATGAAAGAAGATATATAGAATCTTAGTGTTTTCTGAAGAAAAAAAAAAAAAGACCCCTACCTCTCTCTTTCATTTCATTCTGTATATCCTTGATATATAAGCACATTCATAAACACTCAAAAATGATATTGGGGTTGTGGGAACCCATGTAAGTAGAAAGCCCAGAAAATACTGCAGATGGGCAGGCAAGGTGAACCATATCTTGTCTAGTGAATTTTTGGATTTTGATGGAAGGACAGGCACTTACTTGGAATAATTACTCATAAAATGATAGTCCATAAGACAAGACTATGGGAGAAGAGTTCTTTTTGCATCTTAATGCTAGGAAAGCCCTGTGCCACCTGTCAGTGAGAAAGCTTCCTACAAGGAGAAATGTAGTTCATCTCTTACACCATAGGTGCAGAGGTCTAGGCTGAGTTTTCTGTTTCAGTCCATAGGACATGGATTTGTGCAGAATGCAGACCATTATTCTTCACAAGCCAAAAATCAGTCTACAGTAGCTATGGGAGAGAATGGGGTTTGTAAATGAGAATCCATGAGTGTTGAGTCTTCTGGAAGAAGTACTCTAAAAACTGGTACTCTTTGTAGCAATGTGAACTCTGAGCTTCCTAACCCAACGCCAATGTAAGCTTTATCCTAGAAATCATTTCCTCTGTCTACTGAGGGCCTGGATTCCTTAGAAATACTTCCTATGATTTTTAAGTTCCACTAATGTAGAAAATTTGCTTTGGATGAGTAAAATTCAAGTTCTTCAAAATGCCTCAGAGCCACCACAAGGACTTACTTTCACCATCTCCACAGCAGAGATAGACACACCACAGCTACTTCTATCTCTGTCTAACCCAGCTTTCTTTAAATTTAAAAAGTATGTTCCTCGAAAACAAAATCCCCATGCTTTATTTTGAAGCATTAAAAATTAAATAACTTAAAAATTGTGACTAAACACAAACCAAAAACCAAAACAATTTTAGAAAAAAAAATATGTATATTTTACTCCAATCACAAGTTACCAAGGTGAATGCTGACACTGCTGGCTTAGTGCAAACTTTTTTTTTTTCCTATCTAAGGGAGATGGAAGAACAAGTCCTACCTCAGGTTCAAAATCAACCCTCTAGTATTGCTTTGTTTTTGAAACAAGCCTCCCTCTCCCCTCCTCCAGATGTTGACACTACCCTGGGGAGGATCACTGCCAGCCCTGCCCCTTCTTTGAGATTTACTGATTTAAACTAAGAAATGTGCCAGGTCACACTGACCAGGAAGACCTTGGAGAAAAGCCAGTTCTTTCTAAAATCAGCTTGATGTCAGCTCCATAAAAAATGAAGGCAGTCTATATATCAAATCAGAGAGACTTCCCAGCTCAGAAATAGCTAAGTATAAATGTTTCTCTGATTAAATTTTATTTAGTGTGAACTCTATTGAGTATCTCATCAATTAAAGCTGATTAAATAAATGACATTTTATTACAACATTCCTTCAGTCCTTCATGGGAAGCAGCCCCTGGAGCCAGGCTGTTAAGGTTCCCACCCTTTCTGTGTGGCTTAGGCATGCTCCTTTAACATTGTATATGTCAGTTTTTTTGTATGTGTAACAAGGGGATGATAACAACACTTTCTTGTTGAGTTGTGAAAATTCAAATGAAATAAACCATTTTGAACAGCAACAATTGCTCATTTAAGATCAGCTGTTATCATATACATTCATTAATCGCTCATAGGTTTCCTTCATTGAGATTTTAGTTCTTTTTCCAAAAGAAACAAATCTTTTCTATCTCCTGTCCTACAGAGAGGAAGAAGATCATAGCAGTGTGGCTGCTAGGGCCAGCCTTCTGCGTTCCTGTTCTGGCTCCCTCAACTGAATACTTCATCTGGAGCAGGTTTTTTAACCTCCCTATGCGTCTGCTTTCACAACTGTAAAATGGGGGTTATCAGTAGTATCACCAACAGTCTAGAACTGCAGTAGGATATTGTGGGAATTAAATTAATTAATCCTGTAAAATATTCAAAAGCATACCCAGCATGAAGCCCTTACCCTACAACTGTCAGTTATTGTTAGATAACCTGCAGTGAGAGACCATGTTCATATTATTATTTAATACCCCATGCCCAAATGAAACAAAATATTTGAATGCTTCTGTTTTGTACACACAGGAGAATCAAAAGAACAGGGAAATCGCTCTTGTGATTTGGAACTTATGAAGTCTGCAGTGGGAAAGGCTCAGGACTGGGAGTCAGCAGATCTAGGAGAGAACAAGCTATGTGATCTTGGGTATGGGACATCAATGATCTTGGTTTCAATTAAGTCAATAATAAAGTGATTCTGCTACAACCTAGCCCTGAAATTCTATGAATGGATGCATGGATATTCTTCTGTAGATTTCCTCATGTGTGTTTCAAAACAAGTGGTATATAAATACCACGTGGTATTTAAAGTGGTATATAAATACCACTTGTCTTGTATATATTGCCTGTTAGACCCTTGTTCAGCTCAGGTCTGTTTCTTCCCTTTCCTTGTCCCTACTCCTAGTAGATTCATGTGGCAAGTGCACTATGGCACGTTCTCTACGTGTAGATTGGCGTTTTGCTTTCATTTCAGTCACTGTGGTGCCATCAATCTGGCAGACGAATGAGGATGCATCAATTCTTGGTTCAAGTGTTCGTACCGACATTGATTTGATGTGTGACTACAAGAAGATTAGTTTAATTGGTGCCATCACCTCTCTTTTTCACAGGACATTACCATTTATGATAATGTTAATGAATTAGAGTTTATAATGTGCTTAGAAAAATCTGAATGAAGAGTCCAACTCAAGTAGAAAGGACTATCAATTCAATTCTACAGGAAATAACACAGGACCAGACAGAGATAGGAAAGGCAAAGAGCACAAGCCCAGAAATAAAGGGCAATTGTAAGAGATTCCCCCTGGAGAGGCTTCACAATGGAATAATTTATCTGGAGAGCAAGGTACAGGCTGTAGAGAGCTATACATAATTAATTAAAGGGTTTTTTATTTTAATATTATGATATTCCTGTTTCTCCGTTCTCTAGCTGATGGCCAACTACAAAGCAGAAATTCTGATGGAGGAAAGAGTATAACAAATAATTTGGACTCCGAGAGATCCTCTGAGAATCAAGAATAATTCATATATATATATGAACACACACACACACACACACACACATATATATGTTACAATTCCATAGAGTGAAACACATGATTTTAAATATACAACTGGATGCATTTTAACAAATCAATAAGTCCATGAAACCAACAATCTCATGAGACACAGAACAATTCGACCACCCCAGAAAGCTTTCATGTCCCTTCTTGTCAATAACTACCCCTCATATGCAATCAATGTTCTGATTCATAATATATATTAGTTTTGCCTGTTATTGAACTCTATATAAATGGTTTATATAATATGCATACTCTTTTGTGTTTTTTTCTCACATATACTATACTGGTTTTGAGATATATATACATGATGCTGCATTTAACCATAGTTCATTTTTATTAGTAGTAGTATGCCATCATATGAATATACCATGTTTTATTTGTCTACTCTCTTGTTGATAGGCACTTGTCCTGTTTCCAGTTTGAGGTTACTGCAAAGCTACTATGAATGTTTTTACATAAATAATTGTCATGAGTATGTACCTTCATTGCTCTTGGATAAATACCTAAAAGTGAATTTGCTGGCTCCTACTTTAGATTTATGTTTAGCTGTGTTAGAAGTTGTCAAACAGGGATCCCTGGGTGGCGCAGCGGTTTGGCGCCTGCCTTTGGCCCAGGGCACGATCCTGGAGACCCGGGATCGAATCCCACATTGGGCTCCCGGTGCATGGAGCCTGCTTCTCCCTCTGCCTATGTCTCTGCCTCTCTCTCTCTCTCTCTCTCTCTCTCTCTGTGTGACTATCATAAATAAATAAAAATTAAAAAAAAAAGTTGTCAAACAATTTTATGTAGTCACACCATTTTACATTCCCATCTGAATGCATGAAAATTCTAGTAGTTCCAAGGTTCACCAACATTTGGTGCTGTCAATCTTTTAAATTTTAACCATTTTTGTGACTATGAAATGATGCCCTGTGATTTTATTTTTTTTGATGCCCTGTGATTTTAATATATATTTCCCTGATTACTAAAGATGTGAGGCATTTCTTCATAGTCCTATTGGCCATTTGCATTTATTTATGGAATCTCCATTCAATTCTTTTGCTCATTTTTATTTAGTATCTTTTTATTTTTTTTATTTTTTAGTATCTTTTTATTATTGATATATAGGAGATCTCCATATATTCTGAATATAGGTCCTTTTTAGGTATATGCCTTGAAAATATTTTCTCTCCATCTATGAGTCACCTTTTAACATTCCTAAGTATATCTTTTAAAGACCAGAAAATCTTAATTTTGATCAAGTCCAAATTAGTGATAGTTTCTATTCTGCTTACTATGTTTTTTTTTTCTCTAAGAACTCATTGCTTACCTCAAGATTGCACAAATATTTTCCTTTATTTTTTTCTAGAGGTTTTATAATTTTAGCTATTGCATTTGGGTTTATGATCCATCCCAAATTAATTTTTATAAGACTATAACTCAAAATTTGTAACTCCTTCCAGGTCTGAACTACTTCAAAGTAGTTTAGGAGAATGACTTCTTAGATACTATAACAAAACTAAAGTACGTTGTGATAGTGGTATGTGTTTGTTTGTTTGCTTTGTTTTATTTGGGGTTTTTTTTGGGGGGTGGGGGGAAGAGAAAAGTAGAAGGTTGTTTTTTTTTTGTTTTTTTTGTTTTTTCCTCCTTGCTACTAAGTATCTTGTTCAAATAAAATCCACCTCCAGCTATTAGGAGCAGTCATTATGTCAGGGACTTTGCTTAGTGTTTTACAGGTAGCAACTCATATAATCCTCAAAATCCAGAAAACTGAAGCCTAGTGATCAAAGGAATTGTATCAATGGACACACCATAAGATCTAGTTAGGCTAGGGTTCAGACCCAGAAGCTGACTCCAGAGTCCACAGAATAGTCACTATCATAAATTGCTTAATTCTGTCACAATTCATATATACAAACTGCTTCAAGATATAATGGCATTAAAGTGTATTCAGTGGCTATTGTGTCACATATTATGCTAGGCATTCCTATTTTATCTCACAGAATCTTCAAAAAATTCTGGGTTAAGTACTTGTTTCCAGGTTTTTATGGAGAAGGATATTTAGGCCCAGAGAGGTAAGAGCAAGAGCCAGGTCATACAACCAATGGGTAACAGTTGGGCCCAGGTTGTCTGATTCAAACCCTGTGCTTATTCTGCTATAAAGCCCTGTGTCTCCATAGATTTAAGTCACTGTCATTGGACGAAGCACGTGGGGAGGAGATTGGGAGAAGAATCAAGGCCAAAGTAGGTCTGTAGCATCTTTCATCTAAGCAAATAGATCAAGAGAATGTTCCCTGTCTGGTAGCTCATCCTAAGGTCTAATTCTTGATCCATAAGCACGCCCATTCTTGCTAATGTCGGCTCATAGAAGAAAATTATCCCTTTCAGACTGGACATATATAAATCATTGAGTTCTCCTTGCCCTTTGCTGCTTCTACTCAATGTTATTTTACAAGGACCCTGATAGACCCCAGTTGTGGATCTCACACTCAAGGCTTCAGCTACCACTGTCAGATCCAGAAAGGAAGGTTCCCAGAAATGCAGAAAGGTGCTACATAGGTTTTGTGTTGCTACGTTGCCTAAACCTAGACTAATAGGTAGAGGCAGATTTTGACATATGCCACCGGTGACCTGTTATACCTGGAGCTAAACAACGTAAGAACTAGCTGTTCTCTGCAGTGCTGGCTTGAGACTCCATAATTACAACAGTGATCATAGAAGAACCTGGAAGGGCATGTGTCAGGAGAATATATTTTTAAAATCATATTAGGGGAAGAATTCTAAACTCAATAATAATGATATAGCTCTCGCTGTCAGAGTTCTGGGATACAGAGGAAGTTAGTTTTGCCCAAAATCAACTGGGGAGGTGACTACTGTGTTGTACAAGTTGTCAAGTGCTACTCCAAGAGAAATAATTCTCAGGTGGGGAGAAGAAGAGGGAAGGAAAGAAAGCTCTGAAACACGCTAGGATCTCACTGCTTAAAATGTGGTTGAAGGACTGGCAGCATCAGCATCACTTGGGAGTTCACCAAAGAATGAAGATTCTCACCCCCATTCAGAGTAGCTGAGTTAGAAACTAAACTGGTGATTCTGATGCACTCTCAAGTTTGAGAAGCACCAGCATGTACTAAGAGGTAACTTACAGGAGGAAGACAACGTCTGTAAAAGGTGTGTTCCCACTTCCTAAGTGTCTCCTGTAGGTGTGTCATTCCAGGTGTGATATTCCCCTTGTAATTCTCTGAGAATCAGTAAGCTGGAGTAACCTCTACCATTTCACAGTGATCACTACAAAAGCCTGCTCCCTATGGATCTCTGAGCTTGTGAGGTTTTCTTAGTTGTGAGCACTTTGATTTGTCAGGCCACCAGAGAGGACATCCATGGGGACCCTTTGCTCTAGGTGGTTTAGGGGAAGCCCTGCCTCAGAGCTCTGAGTCACTTGCAGTCCCTGCAGTACCCTTTGCTAGTCATTTTTGTAGGGCATGATTCATGGGGCAAAGGGGGATGCAGGCTTATTCTTTACGGTCCCATCAAGCTGTCGTACCTCCGACAAACAGGAAGGTGCAGTGCCTGGGATTAGGGCTGGCCTTCTCTGTTTATGACCTGTTCTTGGTCATAAATTTGGAGTGAGAGGGCAGAGTGATTGCCGGTTGTTGAGGAACTGAATGGAGAGCAGGAGAAGGTGAAGGAGGAGGGATGTGGGCAATGCCATGAAAAGCAAACATGGAGCTGGTGTTCCCTCAAGGTCACTTTGCTTCTGCAGAAAAAAAAAAATCCACATATACACAAAAATGGATTTTCTCATTTTCTATATGTCTAGACCATTATAGACACAGATTTGATAAAGTTCTGGCCAAAAGAAAGCTTTGTTTTTATTTTTTAAGATGCCATGGTGTTTACGAGAAGCCTAAGCAGTGAAGCATAAAATCAAAAGCCGCTATAGGAGTTCTCTCATTGGAGCACGGGCTGCAAATCAAGGAGATGATTTAGTTGTGCTTCATCTGATGATAGCTCCAGAAGGAAAGAATGGGAGGAAACAGGAACAATGAGAGGAGATGCAGCAAAGGTAACAAACTAATCAGAATGTCCTGGATTTGTCCCAAGAGAGTATATAAAACCAGAGAACTAATCACACTGTGTGTGTCTTTGTCTCTGTGTGCATGTGTGTTTGCACTTGAGTCTATTTCCTAAGATACAAAATGTGGGAAGTATTTGGTAGAGAAAAAATAAACATTGGCTTAATAATAACAAGCCAACTAATTTTTCAAAAATATGATCAGCAATAGAGATAATTAGAGCAAACATTTATTGAGCACTCAGCATTGACCAGGCAGTGTGCTATCTGCTGTCACTAATTTATCTCATTTCATTTTCAGCACAATAGGGTAAATGGGTACAATCGTTACTCCCCTCATCTCACAAATGAAAGGAGACTGAAATCCTGTAGTCACTTGGCCAAAGTCACGGAGCTAGTCAGTAGCAAATCCTTAACTCAAATTCAGGGGAGGGGACATTGGCTCAAAGATATGTACATAAACTACCGCCTTCATTAACTTTTTATTTCACATTTGAGGACGGTACGTTACTAAAAGGTCAAAATGCAATGTTTTCTCCAGAAGAATCAGAGATTTATGTTGGAAGTCTGTCTTAGAAGGCCTAGCTTTTCTGAGCATAACTAGAAGGAAGGAAAAACAAAACAAAACAAACACACACACACAAACAGTGGTCTTATTTCAAAGGGCACAAAAAATATAAGGCAGTGATTTTCAAACAAAGAACAATTTGTGCCTCCTCACCCTGGGGACATTTGTTAATCCCTAGAGCCATGTTCCATCATCATGACTGGGGGAGGGTACATCTAGTGGGTAACATCCAGGGATGCTGCTAAGCATCCCACAGTGCACAGGACAGTCCCACAACAAAGAATTATCGAGTCCAAAATGTCAATAGTGCTGAGGTTGAGGAATCTTGTAGCCATGCTATATTCAGAAAAGATCCTTTACCTGGTAGCTTTCTTTTTTTTTTTTTTTTTTTCAGTGAAAATGAAGGTCTCTCAACCACAGACTGTTGTGCTATCAAAGACAAAGAAGACTTTTTTTTTCACTGTCACTTTTAGAATTGGAATCTGGCAAGTGAGGCAGGCAGTTCATATTCACAAAGTAGCACAGCATGCAAGGCTGCCTCTGTAGGAATGCAGCCATCCATAGCCTGCCGTAGCATCATATGACATCAGCTGGCCCAAGACCAACATACCAGGGGGTTCCAGGTCACATGTCCCGAGACACTATAAGCCAAGTGAACCTCACCAAGTCTATTGCCCTATCTCTATGACCTAGGAGCCCTCAGAAAGAAAAGATCTGGGAAAACTGTATCAGTGTATAATTTCAAATCCTTCAGCTATTTTTCTAGCAAATTTTCTTGCCAGGCTGAATAGGGTGGAGGGTCGTAATACAAACTGCTTTACTCAAGTAAATAGTCACCCACTAAAATCCTTGATCCTAATGCATGTGAACCCACCCCATTCCCAACTTTCTGACTAATGCCACTGTCTTGCTTTACTTTCACATCGACTGGCCATTCCCAGGATATTTGTCAGGGATTATAGGTAAGGTATGTTGGCACAAAATGAAGAACCATAAAGATGCCAATGAAAAGAGAACCCAGACGGCAATAAATTGTAGGTGCTTATTAACCAATTCACTTGGTAGGCCTTTTGACAAAATTTCATATTTTTATGATAATTTCCACCATTTCATTTTCTTTAATTCCTATTTCATTGTCTGATCGCTTGATTTAACACAGGATGATTCCAAAAAACATGAATTCTTGATTAACTTTTTTAAGAGGTGGGGAAAAAAAATGAAATGGCATTTGTTTGTACCATACCTTCTGAAGCTTTATTGGGCTGCTCACTGAGCGGAAATAAAACATTTCTGACTTTGGCCAGCCATTCCACTGCAGTGATAATTAAGCAAAATCTTACAAAAAAAAAAAATCCCTTTGCTGCATTTTGAATCCTTTTCCCTGTGTTAGTTGCTCCCTTTCCAAGACAGCAGGACAGACCATACCAATTTAGGAGAATTTGCAATATCCCAGATGGCAGAACTTTATTGTTAAAGTGAGCAATTTTAGCTATTCCCAACACAAAGGCACACTTACCATATCTTTCCTATTCTAATTTTCTAGCCTACATTACGAAGAGAAAGAAAAGAACACTTTCTCTGAAGATAATCTTATATTTCAAAATTAACCCATAATCTCCTCCCATTTATTATATATACAAACTAATTTTTATTTAAAAAAATGAAAATACAGTATGAGCTCTGGAGTCAGAGAGAATGAAATTCAAATCTGGTTCCACCACTCAGGAGCCCTTTGAATCTGGGTAAATTACATAACTAGTCTTAGCCTTGGTTTTCTCATCTCAAAAATGGGGATAATAGAAAAACCATCTGTTAAGTATTCATCCAATAGGCACTATTGCAGGTGGGGTGAAACTCTGGAATTTTGGTATTTTTTTCCCCTTGTGAGATGATTCCTTAAGAACCTAGACCAAAGCTCGCTTACCTTGTTTATTGCTCAATGGAAAAGGAGCCATCAATCAGCCAAGCCTTACAATTCTACAGGTAGGGATCCCACAGAACAACATTCAGAGAATTGTCTGCACATAAGGAAGATTGACAGGCCCCAACACAATCATTTTCCTTTCAAAGAGGCAGCCACACCACAAAGAAAAGTGGGATGTTTTTGTAGATAAATGAAAAGGTCCTTTTCCCTTTTGCTAGAATCCCCTCCTCTTTGGGTTCCTCTTGCTATACTGATCTGTTTCTCCATTTTGTTTTCTCCTATGTTCTCCCTTTCCTTTCGCTTTCCCCTCCAGGTGACATTTAACATTTTCTACTCACTTGCTATTCTGCTAACCGTTTTTTCCCTTCCCATTCTTCTCTTTAAGTATGCACTTGCTAAGTGACACCACAATTCACCATGACAAACCTCAGAACATTAGGGGATCTAGCTAACCCCGAATCATTATTTAATTTATATAAGTCTCTGTATTAAAATTATGACTGGCAGTAGCACCTTTGCGCTGTGAAAATGATTGAGGGCCTCGCTCCTCTTTTCACATTACTTCCATTACACACTTCATGTAGCCCTTTCCACGTAAGCTTAACGTTCTAGAGAGAAGTGGTCTTAACTTTCCTCACTGAAACCCTCAGGAAGAAGTTAAGTTCACTTCCAGGTCTTTTTATGATAACAGCGATTTTAAGAGCAAGCATACTGAGACACTAAAGAATTGAATGATGTTTTGGAGTCTCCCAGAACCCAAGGTTATACTGAGACTAGAGCTTATCTCCTATAACCCTAAATATAGCACTATAGAAACAAACTACATTTATTCATAAATGTCTATAGTCCCTTTTCTGCAAATGTGATTCTCCTTTCTAATTATGGCACTACAAGGATCTGCTCCTTGACTTTAAATAACCTTTCCTGAATTTACCAGGTGACCTAAACTCAGTTACAATCTCCATAGGCGAAAGTATCTGCTAAACATGAGGTTCTTTGACATACGTGATTTCATTAAAATAAAAAACCTCTAAGCTATAAGTTGTCCTCACTTAACAACCAAAGAAACTAAGATTCAGGGGTGGAGAGGGAAAGCTGATGGTAATGTGCCTGGATTTAGAAGGCTCTCAAAAATGCTTATTAAACATATGGTCCAAAATCAACAGCTTTGGAGAGAAACAGAATTTGAACTCAAGTCCTCCTACCATTACCTCGATGTGTACCCTATACATTCCTCCTTTTGTGTGCTTGTTCATATTGTTTTCTTTTCCAGGAATGTTTTTCCCACAATCTTTGTATATTGAAATCCTATCTATGCACCAGACTTGGGTCTCACATGCCTTCCTCTAGGGACAGTCTAAGATTCCCTTAATGTTCACTTCTCCTTCTTCACCCATCTTCATCTGTGTAGACACAGCATTTTGCTCAAATCTTTGTTAGAAGATTTCAAAAGTCAACACAATTTGAACAAATAAACTTCCCCTAAGATAAGAATTATTTTATATTTGCCTCTCTCCAGGAACATTGATGCATCCAGCTATTCACTTGTTTTTGAAACAATTCCTGGTACTTATTATATGCAGGACACTGATGCATGTGGGAGTGAGCAAGTTTGGTGGTGTTCCTACTTTCATGGAGTTTATACTGGGGAGGGGAGATAAGGTGGGCAAAATAATTACAAAATATGATCACTATTATTAGAAAGCTTTAGGGTGATGAGACATAGGGTAACTGGGGAAGGCCACTGAGATTAACAAAACACTTCTCAGGAATGACATGTGATCTAAGGCCTGAGGAAGGAGAATCAACAGGCTATGAAAAGACCATAGGAAAGGCATTATAGGGGGGGGGGGGACAGTGGGGGGGGGCGGGGCTTGGATAAGCCCCAGACTGGTGAAGGAGGTCAGAGAGAACTAAGAGGGAAGATGCCAAGACTAGGGAGCAGGGACAGGCCAGGCAGATATTTATCTCCTACACAACAGTGGTGTGGTATAAAATGTGTGCTTGGAGTCAGGCACAACTAGGTCCAACTGCCTCGTCCCTTACAAGCTGTGTGTCCTTGGACAAATCCCTCAGTCTGATTCTTAAAAGCCTTATATGAAGAAAAAACTGGAGATAAAGAGAACAATAAAGGTATTGAATGGGAACTGTGTTGTATAATGCTGAGCTGGAAATCCACAGAACTATGAGGCCCCAAACCAGCTATGGGTTCCAACCTGGGCAACTGCGCTGTTCTCAGTAGGCATGTGTCACTTGCAGTGCCTTGAAGCTGATGAAAAGGCAGGAGAACACAAAGCCTGTCTTGCCTAAAGACCAGCTCTAAGACAAAGGCACCTCCATATCCCATGGAGATGGTGTCAAATTTTGCAATTAAGCTGGGGCCTCTCCTCAGAATGCAGAGTTGGGTTTTGGCGCTGTCACCCTGTACCACGTTGACAAATGAACACAACACTCTCAAATGCTGACTCTGTTTTTTGAATTCTAAAAGTAGAACATATGCAACAATAGGTTCCATTCTTCCCTGAACCCAATATACCATCCTCCTCACACGCATTAGAGATGGCATTCCAGGGCTCTCAGTCATTTATTGAAATGAAGAAATCATACCTTGTGCCAAATTTAAAAAGGAGAATTTTTCCAGAGATCAAAATAGAAAAATAGAACAGGGGAATAGGATGTTAGAGACTGCTCACCTGTGGCTCCGCTGACCAAGGAACATCAGTGGAACCTTCCTTGGAATTCATTTCAATGTCAGAAGGGCATCTTGATGCAAAGGTAAAGTGTAAAGTGCATTTTGTTATACTGCTGCAAGACGAAATTAGTCATTCTTGTCCCAAAATAAAATGAAAATATAAGCAGTCAACATTAATTACCTGGAGATGAGAACAGTAAAGAAAGCATAGCCACTGTTGAAGGTAAACTCAGAAATTTAGAGGCAAATTTAAATGGAAAAACAGAAATCTATGAAATCTATGAGAAATTTTGGTCCTACAAAGAGAATCTATTATTTTTAACTAAATAGCCACAGTCAGAAAATTAGGTAATGATATTTTTCATCATAATTGAAAAAGTTAATCCATTTATTTAATATTCTGCTAACACCATTTTCACACACAGCAAAAATTCTCTCTCCAGTATGTTAGTTATAAAGCTTAAGTCTACTAAATTTTACCAACAGAGAATAAACTTTTTATCTGTTCTCTGTCTTTTCATTACATATTTTTATGCCTTTAGGTCTCTGTTTGTTGACTGTGGAGTGTGCGGAAAGAATTAATATTCTCAACGTTTTTTCCCAGATAAATACCCTATAAATTGTAAGTAATACTTCTTGTACTCAATGAAGATTCAATATATTAGAACGGTCTGGATTTTTACATGGTGGTATTTACCGACATTAATAATTATATGGATTTACAAATAACCACACACACCCCCTTCATAGAATGCCTTAATTAACTTGTCCAGGATTTGGAATCCCGACAGTCTACGAAGTCAGCAGGATCATTAAACCCAATCATATTTTCAACCTAACCTGATATTTCACTAGAGCCATTCAAATCAATTTACCCAACAGAGACATTTGTCCCTGGCCTGTCACCACAGCCCGTACCAAGCGTCCTACACTTCTTTATCTTTTGGCAGGGCCATCATAAGCGAGCGACACAGAGGGTGATGTATGAGAACTCAAATAAGTCATAAATCCCACAGCCTGTCATCTCCCGTCAGGCGGACTGAATTTACGCCCACTGGCCTTGGCAATGGCTCTTAGCTCAGCTCTGAGAAAGTCAACTTAAAACGACACACTCTGTTAGGAGTGAATCTCTTCTCAATGGGACCAGGAAAACACAGAAGAGTAAAGGGAAAGGGGAGATGTCAGGATACTTTTCTCTGTAACTTGGGTAGAGGCCACCAACCCCTTTTCCCTTTAGAATTAGAATAACTTTAATAGAACAATGGTCATCCCTGCTTCATGCCTCTTATAAAATGACCAGAAATCACCCATTCTATTCTGCCTTCTAACTGGAGTGAGTGGTATAGAATTAAGAAGGTAGCCAGTGGTACTCAGGTATTATGTGGCTACCATATGCTACAAGAACAAAGATTTGCTCAAGGAACTCGGGAGAACCAGGGATCTTAAGTGCACCATGAATAATGGAAATAGGTCCTACAGATGTGCAAACTTTCCACTTCATGTGCAACTAAAGCACACACACATATATTTGCTCTTTATCATAGTTTTGGTTAAAAGCAAAGCATTCGGTGCACCTGGGTGGCTCAGTTGGTTAAATGTCTGCCTTTGGCTCAGGTCATGATCTCAGAGTCCTGGGATCCAGCCCCTGTCCTCTGGTTGCCATGCTCAGCAGGGAGTCTATTTCTCCTTCTCCCTCTGCCCCTCCCCCTGCCTATGCTCTCTCTTTCTCTCTGAAATAAATAAAATCTTGGAAAAATAAATAAATAAAGACAAAGCATTTAGAGTGGCAGATCTGTCAAGACCAAAAGGTCCTATTCCTTGGGTAAAACATCCCCTATATCATATGGCATCTTCTGGGGACATGATTTTATGTAAGAGCTATGTGTTTCTGGATGGGGAAGCAATAGCACTCTCTTCCTTTTCTCATCTAAAAAAACAAACAAACAAAAAAAACGAATGTGATTTGTAAACCAAGTAAATACAAACCAAAGTGATCTTGCTTAATAAGAAATTAGGAATTGAGAGTAAATCAAAGGTACTGGAAGTTTTTTAAAAAAAGAAAAAAGGGATTGAATAGTGGCCAGAGATTATTTAGGACACTTTTTTCATCCCTCTAAGAGAAATAGAAATTTTGCGATTCATAATATATATTAAAATTAACCTAAATAACTCCACCTGGTTCCCTCTTCCCTTCCATTCATTTTGATTGTCAACAATACCATAAAAACAGCAATCGTGCTTTCTCCGTTCATCTCATTATCTATCTTTCTTAGTATACATCTTGAGTAGTGCAATTTACTTCAATGTCACCAAGAAAGCCAAGTCCCTTCGGGACTGTCATTACCATAAACTGCAATCTGCTGCCAATTTATATGTCCTTATCTGCTCCTTGTTGTAACTTCCTTTAAAAAACAAAACAAACCCAAACAACAACAACAAAATAATGACAAAGTAATTTAGGTCCTGGTTTCCATTCAATCTTGTGCCTTTTTCATCTTTGCTGCTGTTTTGTTTTTGTCTTTGTATTTAGCTATTATTCATCCAGGTTATGGAACCAGGGATAAACAGAGAGCACACCTTACCAAGCCCTCTCTCCACCCACAGGCACCTTACTGGCATCATAGTGAAGAGCCCAGCATATCTACACTTTGCTTTTAGAAATTACTTTTTCTTGTTTTCAGAAAAGACACCAGAATAACATCATATTAAATTTAAAATAATCCATTAGTTATGGCGTTACTTTAAGCAAGGAAAACAATTTGGTACTATGGAATTTTGCTATAGGAAGTTGGAGGCAGGAGACTATCTTATTGACTATTACATAAACTACCTACTGATTTCTGAATTTAGTAACTAAATCATTATATTTGTCTTACCTATCCTAAAGCAGCGAACAGTGTTGAGTACAATATAACTGCCCTTCAGCATGGAAAGACTATCATGTAAAAACTTCGCAATACTTTTCATATTTAAAAAAGAAAAAATGGTAAGACAAACAACACTGATGATGATTAAGTTTTTTCTTCTGGAAGGGTTTAAATTTAGGTTAATAAAGTTATCAACCAGACATTAAAACTACTATCAGAGTAAAACTACACACATACACACACACACACACACATACGCACATACCCACACACTTTTTAATTGTTTATAAAATAGCAAAGGAAAAAAAAAAAAAAAAAAAAAAAAAAAAAAAAAAATAAATAAAATAGCAAAGGAATGAGTAGGCCCATTTATCCAGCCTCCCCCCCAAAAAAATCTAGAACAAATTGTATTTCAGATTAAAAGTAGCAATACTTAGACAAAAAACCAGAGAGATACAGAAAATCTTCAAGATTAATTTGAGGCTAATGCCCCTTGGGCTGGTGATTTTATTGCGTGTATTTCTGTCCTTCTGTGTGTAAATGGAAATCACAAAATTTAGATTGAGTTAGATTTTGGAATTTAGAACCCTTGGCCACATGTGTCACTTGACTTAGAGAAAGGGAATATGATTTAGTTATTGACCAAAGGGCTTTGAGTTTCTGAGACTAAGATGCTCTATAGCATAAAGTATATTTTACTTAAAAAAAATCTATGATTTCTTTGAATATGTACATGTAGGCGATGGACAGAAATAGGACCTGTTCTTTTCACATGAATGGTTGTCAAAGGAGAATATCAGATCCATTTTCATGAAAAGGCCAAATATGGCATGTTTTATATAATGAAAAGAATACATTAAAATCCTCGTGAAAATGAAAAATGAGACAGGGCTGAAGAGTGAGGCCTATTAAAAGGACAGTTCTCACTTAAAATAATTTACCTCAATATCTTCGTTCTTAACCATTGTACATGAATAAAACTTTACCTTTACTATTTTCTGTCAAATTTATTTTGTCTGCTGACCTTTTACATTGCACCTTTAATAGAGTGAACTTAACAAATTTGCTTCCATTAAAAAAAAAAAGGTTTACATTTATAGGAGAAAAGGGAATTTTTCTTAAAAGTTAAAGTTAAACTTGATGTTAGGGCTTGTGAATCACCCCCTCCCCAATTATTTTAATATGCTATATAAATCTGATATAGATTTCTTAGACATACCATGATTGATAGTCTTGCCCCCATGCCATCAGGAAAAAGGTTCATTTTATAAATGAATTTCCTATTCGTTTTCCAAGAGCATTTGCTTATAATGTGAAATCACTTAGAAGCATTTAGAATAGTAAGACTTTTATTTAACTCCTGTCAGATTCAAGCTGAATGCTTTATAAAAATCCTATCATATACAATCCCAGAGGTTCCTCTTCCTTTGAATAATCATGTTCATTTTTTAATAAATCTGAAAGTATTATTTGTTCTAAGCTCTCAGTTATCAAAATGTATTCTTAAACCCTGTAGAACAATAAACTAAACTAGGTTACTTAGAAAAATGTTATTATGTGTAACAAGACTACCATTTCACCAAATTTGCATACAGGCACCATGATACTTTTTCATAGTGTTTTTCACTTCACCCTTGTTTTTCTGTCTTTTTTCTGTCTTTCTCACTCGATTATCTCAACTACACCTATAGAGGAAGGTCAAATGGTATTACTCCTGTTTCACAGATGGAATGGGGAGTTTCAGACACCTGAGGGACTGGTCCAATAATTTTTCTTCTCACAAAATAAAACATCTAAGTCCTTACAACTTTTAACACTCATATTTTTTTAAATGTTTAAGAAATAAGGACCATAATAATGATTCCACATGTAATAATTTATGACTTACAGAAGTGATATTGTAAACTGTGGGCCTATTAAAAATTTTCCATTTTCAGAGTGTCCTCTACCCAGGGTCAAACCAGAACTACAGTTCTTAAACATCAGGGAGCATAAGGACCATTGTAGACTTTGATACAAATACAAGTTATTAGTCTCCCCCTCATGGACTGTTTGATCATTAGTTCCAAGCTGAGAATCAGTATTTTTAATAAGTGACCCAGAAGGTTTTGATACAGCTGATGAGAAATTCTTAAAACATATCATGTTCATAAACCTACTGAAATTCTGGGTCTTGTCTTTTCCTTTCTTTCTTTTCTTTCTTTAAGTAGAGTCCATATCCAGTATGGAGCCCAATGTGGAGTCCAATGTGGGGCTTGAACTCACAACCCTGACATCAAGACCTGAGCTGTAACTGAGAGTTGGATGCTTAACCAGCTGAGCCACCCAGGTGCCCCTTGCCTTTATTTTTAAGCACACTATTCCTGGGACATCATCAAGTGTGTCAACAGTCAAGCCTCCAACTCTCAGTTACAGCTCAGGTCATGTTCTCAAGGTCATGGGACCCCTGCATGGGACTCTGTGCTCAGGGTGTAGTCTGCTAAAGTTTTTCTCTCTCCCTCTCTTTCCGCATCCCCCGCACCCCACAACACTCATGTGCTCTTGCACTCTCTCTCTCTCTCTCAAATAAATAAATAAATAATTTTTTTTTGAAAAATAAAAATAAATAGACCAAGGCACTATTCCCAATGTTCTTTGCTCAGAAAATGCCTCTGGAGGGAGATGTAGAAATATTATATGAGACCAGGTTGTAATAGCTAAAGCAACCTGTATTCCTTAGGGCACTACAGTTGGGTTTCTCAATATACTAACAAAGGTGGGTTCCATACTTTCAAATATTTGAGAAACTCTAGGTTGTGCATGCTTCTTCACTGCAGTTAGAACTGTGCTAATCAAAAATGCAACTCTTTAGGAGTGATATATTCACAATTCCTTACCTTCCTTGATCATGTACTCATCATTCCACATAAACCTATGAACATCTGAAGGATACCAGTATTCCACAGAAACCCCTGCCTACTCTTAAAACGCATATGCCTCTAGCATTCAGATATTTAGTCACATAACTTACTGCAGGTTACTCCTTTGAGTGGACTCTCACTTTAGGTTTGTTTGTGGAGGAAGGTTTCCTGAACACATTCTATGAGCCAAGCACTGTGCCAGGGGCTACATCTACAAAGATGAATAAAGCAGAATTTCTGCCCTCGAGGTGTATGTATTGTGGGAGGAAAAACAGAGAACTAAACAGGTAAATATAAGTGCAAAATGTTATGACAGAGGTTAACTCAGCACCTAAGAGGGCACCTATCCTACAGTGCAGGAATGTAGTAAAACTGATTTCTGGCAGAGTCAAAAGTCTGAGTTCTGAAGGTCAAGTAGGAGTTAAGCCAAGTGAAGAGAAGAAAGGGAACAGTATGCCCAGGTTCTGGGAACTCAGAGCAATGCAGGGGAGAGTGAGAGAAGCTAGGTGTGAAAGAAGTCTTTACATGTTAGAATAATGATAATAATAATTAACATTTATCTAAGCTTACTGTTTCTCTACAAATCACCTTACAGCTTTCATTAACAGCAAGCCTATGAAGCAGGTGACATTATCATTCCCATTTCACAGATGAAATAACTGAGCAACAGAGGTAATATCACGTGTTCAGAGGGACAAGGACAGAAAGAAGGGAAGATAGGATTTGAACCCAAACACTAGTGCTTGCTTTCCTCCTACTGCATACCATACTGCCTCTCAAGATAAGTATCAGATAGAAAAAAAAAATGTCCCAAATATCATGCATGAGAGCATAGATTTTATCCTGAAAAAAATGAGGAACCATTGATTAGCTTTAACCAACTTGTTGCTACTAAAGCTCACAAAATATCAGAGTTCGCTGCAGACTAGAGAATGCATTTAAATGAGGGAAGAGAAGAAAAAAAAAATGAGGGAAGAGTGAAGGCCTGTAAATCAGTCCTAAGCAGGTATATTTTAAAAATATCATGTGGGGTTAACAGAACAAGGAGATTGGCAGATACCACTTTCCTCTCTAAGGCATCCTCAGGTTAGAGCATGGTCTCACAGTATACACATATTTTTTTGCCACTTTGGGTCAGTTCTGTTTATGGTAGAAACATTATTAGCTGAAGCAGTAACATCTGATGATAATAAGCTAAGAGCTAGGTAATAGCAGGATCTTAATAATATCTTCCTTCCTATCCCTAGTACAATGACGGTGGACATTAATACTCAGTGACTATTCAGAGGCACAGAATTTTACTGAATTGAATTGAATTCAACTTAATCACCAAAATTTTAGGAAGCTTCAAGGTCTTGGAGATATGTCCCATCTAAAATTCAAGTATTCCCCTCCTCCAACTATCAGGTGCCTAGACTTGGCTTTTTAATGATGTACTGATGAATTATTAAGATTAATGAGGTTCACAGAGGGTATGGAAGAAATTAATCCTAAACCAGAGGGTAGAGAAACATCTGATTCCCTTGGTTAGTTGGTTTCGCTTTCTCCATCAAATCCAAAATCCCATCCTGGTTTTCCTGTTTTGTTTTGTTTTGTTCTTGGTTTCAGAAACCTTAAAACATTCTTAACACAGCCCTGCAGTCTCAGAAGCCAGTACATTTTCCTCCTGTACCACAATTAAACAAACAATAACAACAAAAATCTTAGAGATATACCTTGATTAATATACATAAGGTCCAATGAAGATGCATGTTTTTAACATGTTTATACTATAAAATAAATTTTACTCAGTTTACAATTCCCTCTCATTTTGGCAAATGAAAGTGAATACATTTTAATTGATTAACTCTCGACACTGGTTTTGATTTTGGATGCACAGTATAAACAATCATTAAAGGGGGATTAATTTGGCTATACCAGATGGATTCCAATCTGTTTCGCAAGTTTATTACAATTCTCATTTTCTTACAGAAATGAATAGATTGGATAGTTTTCACTGTCCTTGTGAACCTCACAAGGACCTTCATTCTCATTCTTGGTTTGGGCATTCTTTAAGAACAGGAAAAAGATGGGTACTTTGCAAATAGCCAAATCCTAGTCCTCATTTTTCTTATTCCCAAATTTCACCTAAAACGCCTTATCCATCTCTACAAATCATTGATTTTATTTCATCTAGCATTAGAAAAAGAGTTAATTCCAAAAATGAATTGCCTGCTAGGTTTCTAAGATAATTGCTTTATGATGTGGGATCATTTAAAACTTATTTTTATGATACCAATTTTATAAAAGGTTAAATATTTAATCTTTGTTGGATTTAATATTCCAAATTTATATTTTATAAAAATTCAATTCTATTAAATAAAACAAAAAATTGCCTCTGAGCAGTTAACTGAAAAGTCCTTACCTCTGCTCCCCTTAGGCTTATCATTCAACAGAAGTAAAAGGTTTCCATTACATGCCTGAGGAACTTTCTACCCAGAGAAAGACATCCAGATAGAAACTTGGTATAGATGGGCCATTTCCAAAAGAAGGCAGAAATTGAAAGAGAGGTCCATAAAGAGATTAAAAGATGATCACAAATAAAAATGTCATGTCAACATACCAACATCCTCCAAAAGTTAGAAGTGGGATATGAAAAATGATCTGGAGAGATACCGAGAGAAGCAGAGTAAGAGACAAACTGTTACAAAAATTTTCCAGGAAGAACCCAGAAACAGCCATTAAAAGAACAACAGAGATTGAAGAGACTGACACCAGAAGGCTAAGCCCTAAAATGAAACAGCATCCTAGGTAAAGTGACAGATATTGATACAAGCAGAGAAAGGCTCCACACTGAAAAAAGAATCGAGAAGACACAGAGAGTACCACAAAAAGCAATAGAAATGGAAAGAAAAAAGTGAGGAAACTCTACAACTATAAGTTAAAAAACAAACACCAAGCAAACCAACACCCTAACGGAGAAATAGACAAAAAACCAACACGTGTGAGGTATTCAGGTATTGGAAATCAGCGTCCCTAGAAAGTGAGAAAGTACAGAGATGCTTATAAAGTACTGGATAGTGAAAGTTACAAATCTCTGGGAAGAGGCTGTAGGTTAATGTCTACAAGGGTGAGCCCTTGCAGATGGGTAGGAAAAGCCCACGAGCAGGTGTCCAGGCATGGCTCCTGGGTCAGCAGAGTGCCAGCTGCTATGTGTTTAAAGTCTTTCCCTGGAACTCTGAATCTATGGTAAAGCAGCAATAGTCTGCTGGGAGGTTGTTAGTACTATAAGGAACTAGTGGGTAGAGGCCAGGGAATGGCTAAATATCCTGCAATTGCAACCCTGCAATGTATAATAACACAGTTCCCACAAACAAAGAATTATCTAGCTGAAAATGTCAACAGTGTAGCTGCAGAGAAGCCGTGCCCTACAATGTATTCTCACAAGGAAAGAATGTTTTCTATCCATGTCTAAATAGGAATTTGTCATCCCTGAAATAGAATCGAGAATTTGCATGTCAGATTCTGGTATCGTCCCTCCCCATCCTCTTGACTCTTGGGTATGGGAGCAAGCACTGAAAGTGACCGCAGGCAGCACCCTAGGAGGTCTGGGTCCTGCTACCATTAATCAGCTGAGAGGTTTGGTTCACATAACTGTCCCTGTTTGGATTTCCTTTTGTCATCAGTGAAGTGGAGGACCAGAGGAGAACAGCTGTTCCCAAGCTTTCTGAGTTTAAGAGTCCCTTTTTAAGGGATTAAAAAAAAAAAAAAAGAAAGAAAGAAAAAAAACCACAGCCACTTGAAAGCAATCATACTTTTAGTACTTTAGCATCTGTTAATTGAGACAATACAATTAAAATTTAGTAAGATTCAAATATGTACTTTTGTTCATTATAATTTGGAATTAGTCTAGCATTCCAAAAAATAATATCTAAATTTATGCAAAACAGATTATGTATTATTAATTGGATTTACAGACAATACTTGGATTGCATATGGGTTTATAGATTGCACACAACAATCATAGGATTCTCTGTCCTCCACCTCAGACTCTACTGGAACTGCATTTATAATTGTCTCTAATGTCTCTTTCTACAACAGAATATGGGGTGGGGGTGAGGGCAGCAGGCAGGGAATAAAAGTCCTTCAGGGCCACCAGGTAACTGGCAAGGAAATAAACTCAAAAGGTTAACAGTGAAGAACGAAGACAGCAAATGCTACCGGCTCCAGCAAGCAATGGCCTTTGTGGGGATATCTGATCTTCATCCCAAGTCTTACTGTTTCTCAAAAGAATTCAGTTATCTGGATTTTTTTTTTAATGCGGGCTCCAAGACTTAAAATACTCTGAACCAAAAATAGCGTATTTATAAGACGGAATTTAGTCCACAAAAGGGCCATCGCATGAATTCTGGGTAATTAAAATTTTATAATTGAATATGACTGCCTCAAACTCTGATAAGAAAAGCCCATGAAATTATGAAGACCTAGCACTGAACTTCAAATATTTTTAGAACATAAGGACATATGAAACAACAACAACATGAGGACATATAATTTCTCTCACCCTTTACATCAAATCCAAAATCAAATTCTATCAGATTTACCTTCCAAATATACCCACAATCTAAGAATATCCCATCTTATCCAAGTTGTCAGCATTCCTAGCCCAGCTAACCTGTCACCCTTCAAATGGGTCTCTCAACTTTCACCACCATCCCCACCATCTGTTTGCACAGCATCCAGAACCATACTTTAAAGCAAATACCACATTATTTCACTGCCTTTTAAAAAAATATACAATAACTTACTCTACTCAAAGGTCCTACATTGTCTGCCTCCCGTCCACCTGTCTTTTCCTATTCTCCCATTTGTTTCTTTCTCTCCAGACACATTGGTCCCCTTGACATCCCTCTAATATGCCACTCTCACTCACTTCAGGGCCTTTGCACTTGTGTTACTTTCAGATGGAATGCTCCTCCCTGGATAGCTACAGAGATTAACCATTCCTTTATTTTAGCCCCTGCTCAAAAATCCTCCTCTGAGATGCCTGCCTAATTATTTAAAAGAGCAGATATGCTTCCCCCTGCCCTACCATTCTCCAGCCCTATACAAGGATATAGTTGCCTTCGTATCATCTGTTATCAGTTTATCTTATCTGATAGGATTGTATATATTACTTGTTCTCTCCAATTTATATGCAAGTTCCACAAGAGCTGGTATTTCTGTCTGTTCACTTATGTATCTCAAACATCTAGAAGTGGCACATAATACATGCTCCAGTAATATTTGCTGGAAAAATGAATGAATGCATGAACATAAAGCCTCTGACAAAGCAGAAGGTAAATATAAGTTACAATGATGATATGTTTGCAAACATTATCTGACAGCCTGCTTTATAATATCATAATCATTACTATTATTGAAACCAAGCTAATGGATGCTAGATGGTTTTACAATAGCTACAAATTAATTGTAAGCTTCTTATGATCTCTTGGGGCAAGTTAGACCATCACAAATTCATTCAATTGGAATATATCAGATGTGTATTAATTGACATGCCGGATTCTCTCCATCCCTCTGTCTCTTTTCCTTCCTTCCCTCCTTCCTTCCTTCCTTCCTTCCTTCCTTCCTTCCTTCCTTCCTTCCTTCCTTCCTCTCCTTTCCATTATCTTGCTTGTTTCCCTGTTTTTTTGCTTTCTTGCATTCTTTAAAACACATTTTTTTTTTCTATATCATCTTCCTCTAGCGACCTCCCATTGTGGCTGAGGATAGCTCCATGCCTACCTCTTATGCTTTCGCTCTGGAGTGATTGCTGCACTTGGACTGGAACTAGAATTTCATTTGGAGTGGATGAGGCAGTGAAAAAAAGAGCAAGACAACTGTGTCCCTTCACAGTACCTTCTGTATATGACAAAACAGCTTTGGCAGCATTTGGATCAATGGACAAACTGAAATCTTCTCCATGTACTTTGCATCTCCCTGAAATTCCCACCAATGACTCTCCTCTGCCAGTCAACGTCTCAGCCAACCCTGACCCTCCTTCCCTACAGAAATCTGGAAATCATTTAAGTGTACTTGTGCTCTTCATCTGTCATTTCCCAAACACCAGTCATTTATACTGCAGTAAACAGTACATTAGCTACCAGACAGTTCCTAATCTGTCATCCTTTTTGTTAGATCTACTCTATCTGTTCAACACAGGGGCTGCTCAAAAAGATTTCCCTCACTAATGAGGAGTAAGACTTCTAACCTTGCTCACAGTTTGTTCTTGGGCAAGGTGGGTGGATGATGCTGCAAAGCCAAAGTGTGACCTTCTTGCTCTTTGTGATTGCCCTTTTCAGATGCCTGTTTAGATAAGACATTTAAAGAATATTGAAAGAGAGCTCCAAAATGAAGAAGTAGACCAATTGGCTATGTAATGGTAAAGCTAATCATTTGATTTCAGCATCTTATGTTACCTGTCTAGCTCGGCCAAAACATGCAGGGAATGATGAAGAAAAGACATGAGGTCATCATGTTTTCCAATGGCCAAAGCAGTGAACTGGATATCAGGATCCCAGTCCTATTTCTGCCATTAACCTTTGGTGTCACTCAACATTCCTGGGACTCAGTATTTTAATCAATAATATTAATAATAGCTAACATTTATTGGATACTTAATATATGTTATGGTAAAAGTTTTATACACATTATATCAAATTTTCTTCATAACAACTCTATGAGGTAGATAATGTTGCTCTTCCTATTGTATAAATTTGAATAACATGTCTTACAGAAGTTAAGTTACTTGCCCAAAATCACATAGCTAATAAATGATCAAGCAAAATCTTATGTTCAAACCTATCCAATTCAAAGACAAAGTATAAATCAAGTTTTTAATATTTGGAGGGGGATTTGATAAAACCTATGCATTCTTTTCCTTAGAATATAGCACAAGTAAAGAAATGACATATACAACTTTAGAGAGTTCACAGAGTCTGGACATGACAGCAATGCCCTTTCCAGAGCTGAAGTTCTACGACCCCATGATTCTTATGACTGACCCTTTGGCTGCATAATTAAGCTGGTAGCTTGACCCTTAACTAGGGAGGACATTACATTCTAAAAACCTAGATCCACACTGTATTATATATGCCATGGCCATATTTCAGGCAAGTGACAGCTAACTGCTATCACACGGCAGCAACCTTCAATTCATATTAACCTGCACTGGCATTATAACCAGCAACTAAAGGTAGCAGATTCTTTATTCTAGATCCAATTCTACATCCCCAAGACACCCAGTCCCCCAGCTGTTCCCTTCTCTGTTTTGCTTTGTTTCATAAAGATAGTAATTTAACTTCCCGTCATCTCAGCTCCTAATTGCCACAACCAGATGGAATAACTCACTGCTGGGTGAATATGAAGACTATTTCATTCTGTGACATTGACCGAGAGAGTCCATGTCCCCACAGGAGAATTCTGATTGAATCACTTGGTTCCTATGCCTCCCAACATCTGGCAGGGTTTTGCTTTTCCTTTTATCAAAAGAAGAAGAAAAATCCATGGCTTTTCAACACATTTGGGATGGATGGATGGATGGATGGATGGATGGATGGATGGATGGATAGCATTTTTAAATAAAAAATGCATTTAATAAGTCCTTATAGATCTTGGATACTAGCCCTTTATCTGATATATCATTTACAAATACCTTCTCCCATTCTCCAGTTGTCTTTTAGCTTTGTTGACTGTTTCTTTTGCTGTACAGAAGCTTTTTATCTTAAGTCCCAGTAGTTCATTTTTGCTTTTGTTTCCCTTGCTTTCATAGATATATCTTGCAGAAAGTTGCTGTGGCCAAGTTCAAAAAGGGTGTTGCCTGTGTTCTCCTCTAGAATTTTGATTGATTCTTGCCTCACATTTAGATCTTTCATCCATTTTGAATTTATCTTTCTGTATGGTGTAAGAGAATGGTCTAGTTTCATTCTTCTGCACGTGGCTGTCCAATTGTCTCAGCACCATTTATTAAAGAGATTGTCCTTTTTTCCAGTGGATAGTCTTTCTTCCTTTGGCAAATATTAGTTGACCATAAAGTTGAGGGCCCATTTCTGGGTTCTCTATTCTGTCGCATTGATCTATGTGTCTGTTTTTGTGCCAGTACCACACTGTCTTGATGATCGCAGCTTTGTAGTACAACTTGAAATCCGGCATTGTGATGCCCCCAGCTCTGGTTTTCTTTTTCAATATTCCCCTGGCTATTCAGGGTCTTTTCTGATTCCACACAAATCTTAAGATTTGTTCCAACTCTCTGAATAAAGTCCATGGTATTTTGATAGTGATTGCATTGAACGTGTAAATTGCCCTGGGTTAGCATAGGCATTTTCACAATATTAATTCTTCCAGTCCATGAGCATGGAATATTTTTCCATCTCTTTGTGTCTTCCTCAATTTCTTTCAGAAGTGTTCTGCTGTTTTTAGGGTATAGACCCTTTACCTCTTTGGTTAGGTTTATTCCTAAGTATCTTATGCTTTTGGATGCAATTGTAAATGGGATTGACTCCTTAATTTTTCTTTCTTCAGTTTCATTGTTAATGTATAGAAATGCCACTGATTTCTGGGCATTGTTTTGTATCCTGCCACATTGCCAAATTGCTGTATCAGTTCTAGCAATCTCTGGACACCTGTGTGGAGGTTCCTCAAAGAGTTAAAAGTAGAGCTACCCTACAATCCAGCAATTGAACAACCTGGGATTTACCCCAAAAATACAGAAACAATGAAAAGCTGAGACACTTGCACCCCAATGTTTATAGCAGCAATGTCCACAGTGGCCAAACTGTGGAAGGAGCCTCAGTGTCCATCGAAAGATTAATGGATAAAGAAGATGCGGTCTATGTATACAATGGAATATTACTCAACCATTAAAAAGGACGGATATCCACCATTTGCTTCAACATGGATGGAACTGGAGGGTATTATGCTGAGTGAAATAAGTCAATCAGAGAAGGACAATGGTTATATGGTTTCACTCATATGGAGAATATAAAAAATAGTAAAAGAGAAAATGAGTGGGAAAAATTAGAGAGGGTAACAGAGCATGAGAGACTCCTAACTCTGGGAAATGAACAAGGGGTAGTCAAAGGGGAGATGAGCGGGGGGATGGGTGACTGGGTGACAGGCACTGAAGGGGGCACTTGACAGGATGAGCACTGGGTGTTATACTATATGTTGGCAAATCGAACTCCAATTATATATATGTATATATAATTATATATATAATATATAATAATATATATACACTATATATATATATATACACACACACACACACACACACACACAATGCACACATACAGGTTGCTGTACCAAAAAGTCTTTTCTAAGAACTTCAGTAAAGTACATGGAAAGTTCTATTCTGTTTTTGTGAAGAATGGGAGGGAAATGGGTTAAGATTGCACTCTGCATATATTCATATATATATATCCTCACCCTAGGATCATGCATGATTCTTACAAATGTACCTATTTTGTAAATATTGCTAATTAGATATATTTCTTCCATTCCCTCCCACTCAATGTCACTTTTCAGAACCTGGGTTCCTGTATGTTATTTGAGGTGATAAGACTATACAGCTGACAGGCCCACAAAATCATTATTGATCTTAATTAAACATCTGAGACATGTGAGTTATTTTCACATACCTCAGTATCCACAGGTCAACACCTTTACAAACATTCAGAGAAGATCTCTTTTCCTCTCCTAATCACAAGATAAATAAATCTCAAACACTTCTGTAGTCCCATCACTAGGGTAATGCTTTTTCCTACAGAAGAGAGTTTATAGCAAATAGGTGATAGGACATATTATCTCCCTTGATTCAATCTTGCTTGTTTTTTAGTGTCTTTGGGATTTTTCCCTACATCAATCAGGACCTCAAATGGGAAGAGAAAAAGGGATGGATATTTACTGAGTACCTTCTATATCCCATATAATAGGCTATGGTGTTTACCTATTTTAATCATCACAATTACTCAAAGAGGCAAGTGTTTTATTAATGCAACTGTTTAGACTGATAAGCAACTCAGAAAGATAAGTACGTCAGTCAAGGCCACATGGCCATGAGGTCTTGCATTTCATAATAAGCCAATCTGATGTTAGTGTTCATTTTTGTTGCTATTTTTACTCCATTGTTTCTCCCAACAAAAAAGAATGAAACATTATTTTAATGTAAGGATTTAATCCTTAATCTGTGCTATGGCTAATATACCAGGCTGGTTCATTGATACCAATTCTTGGCCACATTTATCCAGTCCTGCTTCCCTATGGAAACTTCAAAGTCTAAAATTCAATTTCCTAGCTTCCCTTGCAGCTAGAGAGGGCATACTATATAATTCTGACCTCACTGGCCAGTAAGATATGCCTGGATTTCTGCTATTGCACTACCCCTGCCTGGAGGTATAGCAACTATACTATGACTCAGAGGCAATAATCAGGAGATAGAAAGCAATACACAGAGGATGTTGAATTAGAAAGACAGGAGTGTGGGTCCCAGAGGCATTAACAGCTGCATCATCCTCAATCGCATACTTCTGGACTTTTTGCAACATAAAACCATCAATATCTAACTGGTTAAGCCAATGTCAATTGTGTTCTCTGGTAGTTGCTATTGAACAGTTACCAATCACTAACGAAAATAATGCAACTTCAGTAAGGGTCATCTTCTCTAAGATAGTTTCTATTGAAGGTGTATATTTAAAAAGACTATTTTATAGACCTTCTGAGTTTAGTGATTGTTTAAGAAGAGAGAGATCAATATGAGCAGGAGAAGGGAAGATAAATTTTACAGAGGAGTAGAAATTGATCTGGATCTTTCACAAAGTATAGGGAAGGAGGTAGCTCTTTAAGTGGGGCATACAGTGTGAGGAAAGTTAACAAGAGAAAAACATGTCTGGCATGTTCCAGGGACAGTGAACTCAGCCACATGACTTAAAGAAAGTTGGAGAAATAGGACAGGGTAGGTTAGACAGGATTCTGAAGCCAGCATGAAGAGAGAACAGCAACAAGTCCCAAACAACTGTAAGACGGGTAGCAATGTAGCAACATGGTACTCAAGGTAGTAAATCTGACAATAGTGCCTAAGACTGGTTGATGTGGCATACAGCTAGAGACTGATAAACAGGTAAAAAGGTATAAAAATCTAGATGTAAAAGGATAAAGACTCTGAGAAGAAGTAGGAATGAAAAGAATAGATATATTGCAAAGACTTTCTAGGAAGGATTCCACAGGATTTCAGTGGGAAAGCGTGGACACAATAAAGAATGGTGGTAAAGTCTCAAGGGGTGGAGAGTGGAGAAATGAGAGAGAACAAAAGAGGGCAAGGAGAATTGGCCTCACAGCCAATTAGAGGCAGCTCTGAGCTTTCCATTTACAGCAGGGAACATCATGCCTCTCAGAATCCCCATGTCTCTATCTGTAATGCAGAGAGAACTAGGCCTGCCTCTGTGAACAGCTGTGTTAGAAATGGCATATTTAATAATCGCTTAATAATACTTTCTATTGCTGTCATTAGTATTTGCAGGTAGAGAAGGTAGGTGAGCCACCTCATCTATAGGAAAATAATTTTGCTGATGAATAGGAATTCCAGAATCTTTGAGAAACTGTCAATACAGATAGCAGGACTTCAAATATAAGGGCAGTTTCAGGAATAGCATGATACATAACAGTTTAGACCTAGTCCTAAAAGGGCATCATGACCACATCTGTCTTTACAGATCATTAGTGAGAATGACCAACACTCCTATGGCAAAATGACACACTAAATTTCTAGATGCTACAAAAGTCTCAGTTGCCCACAAAACATAACCCTTTCTATTTTCTTTTTTTAAGATTTCATTTATTTATTCATAAGATACACAGAGATAGAGGCAGAGATAGAGGCAGAGGGAGAAGCAGGTTCCCCACAAGAAGCCCCAGGTGGGACTCAATCCCAGGACCCCAGGATCAAGCCCTGAGCCAAAGGCAGATGCTCAACCACTGAACCACCCATACGTCCCTCCCATTCTATTTATGTCCCACTCCAATACCTAACTGTGATGGCGCTCCCTGCTCTGTGTGTGTGGATTATGGCATGGAATAAGTCATCCTGGTATTACATGATCACAGAGAGCATTCATTCTGTAATCTCTGGGGTTACATTTCATTTACTTGTGTCTCAGGAGACAGAGGAGAAGAGAAGAGGAAGGCAGGAAAGGAAAGAAAGGAAGGAAATTAGAGAGGAGAGAAGAGGAAAGGGAAGGAAACTCAAGGGGAAAGGAAGGGAAGTAAATGGAAGATGCTTCCCACTGACTTACCTAAAGTTATATGATGTGGTGTTTAGACAGTAGATGGTAGCAACCTTCTGTGGGTGAGAATTCATCTTAAGTCATTTCCTGGAGTTTCAAATGAAGAGGAAGAAGCTCACATTTTTTTGAATACCCATAATGTGCAGACATTGAGCTACAGACTCACCTACTCCAGCTTCTCTGATGCTATGATACATCCTTAATGATTCCTGGTAGGTGCTACAATAACTTAACATAACTGAATGCAGACCACCTGAAGTATGAATTTTGCACTATATGTCCTCTCTGCCTGGAAGACCTTTCTCACAACTACAGGTGTCCCTCATGTTACCTTACCTGTACTCAAATACCTCTCCCTCTTAGAAGTCCTCCCAGATCACCATCTGTCCCATTCCTTCTCTCTTCACTCCATTTCTTTTCCTTCAGAGCACTTTTTTTCTCATTATATGACATATGCATGTTTGTTTATTATCTGTCTCTCCCATTCAATGAGAGCTTCAGAAGTTCAGGGCTTGAGTCTGCTGGGTACGGCCCCCACCACCAATATTCTGAATATGATGGGCACACAGTAAGTTCTACTCATGTAAAGAAATATACCTAACTCCCAAAGATACTAAGAATCCGGCCTCAACTTTTATAAAACAACATTCCCCAAGAAGTTTCAACCTCTAGTGTCAGACAAGAGGCTGCCACTGAGTGTCCACCCTGATTATGTCAGAAACCTGCTACTCTCCATCAACTAGAGCGCTTAGCAGGAGAGGTGCTGGGAACTACACGCCAGCTTTAATTCCTTCCCTATGGATTCTTGGCAACTGGGGCCCCATAATTTTTCTTTTCCAAATGGACTCCATGCAGTTGACACTTGCCCAAAAGGCCTCTACCCTCTGCTTTATAACAAATAACCAATTACCTAATCCGAGGTAATGTGGACTCTGATCAAGCTAATGAAGACATGGTGGCTGAAATGCTGTTTGCAGCACACAGTACCATTAGGGAAGATTAATCACCTTTTAACCAGCACTTCTGTATCCTGGCTCCAAGCAGCCAGAGAGAAGAGAGAAGCATCCATCACTTCATCTGAGCAACACCAAACGCTGCTGTAGCCAATCCATCATGGGGGACACTGACCCACTGTAGCAGGAAAGGGCAGCAAACAAACTAAGCATTCAGATAAATATGGAGACAAACATCCCCATGGTGCTAAACCGTAGGATGGAGTGCTGAAGAAGTTATGGGGTGACCACTTTTGTAGTTAGATGTATGTTCCCAATGACATGGCAATAGAAATCCAACTTCTAGCCTTTCAAAGACCATACCCTGATTCTTCTATTTAGACTTAACTCTTAGAAGACAGAAGCAATGTTTGTTTTATCTTATATTTTATCTGACAGCACCTAACATATAAATGACCGTAAGTAGAGAATCAGTAAGCATTTATTAAATTCCTGTTTGTGCAAGGTGCATTGAACAATCTCATGTTCTTTAGGTTTGGTGCTTCTCTTCTAAGAGCCTACAGTCAACCTCAAAAGGAACTGTATGGCAATTTCCAGTGCCCTACTTTTAAATCCCCAAGAAAATGTATTAAAACATTGTTTACCCAGAATATGTACGATTTGACCTATTCTGGGTTCACAGTATTTCTGGAGTTTAGATTCCTTAACTACAAAAAGTACTCTAAAATAAAACATAAAAAACAACAATTTTACATAACATATAGCTTTGTACAATTGTAGTTCAATGTCAAGAAGAGCTGGGGCTCAACAAAATGCACAAAGAAGGGATCCCTGGGTGGCACAGCACTTTAGCGCCTGCCTTTGGCCCAGGGCGGGATCCTGGAGACCTGGGATCGAGTCCCACATCGGGCTCCCGGTGCATGGAGCCTGCTTCTCCCTCTGCCTGTGTCTCTGCCTCTCTCTCTCTCTCTCTCTGTGTGACTATCATAAATAAATAAAAAATTAAAAAAAATCACAAAGAAACAAGAATATCTGCAAGTCTTATACCACCCCTGGGACTATTGCATTCCTACCACCTTGCCCCTGTCTTGAATCGCTTACCCCTACAACACAAAGTCAGCTGGGCTGACACAGCTGACCTTTGCAACCTCAAAGATGATGTCATTGTCATCTATGCATTCTTTACTTATTATATGGCATGGATTCAAACAAATGGATGATCATGTTTAACATAAAGAATCTTCAAAAAGAGTTCTTTTGTACGACGCTGCCCGTGTTTAGGTACTACAGGGCCACTTTTCTAATTATTCACACAACCTTGCATTTGTGCATTAGGAACCCATTGTTTGCACCACCTCTTATGGTGCTTATCACCGTCAATCTAGTATTTGAGCAAATTGCGCATTCCCATCCTCTCCACTAGATTGTAAGCTCTTGAACCATGGGCTGAATCACACTCATCCACAGATCCCCTGAAGTGTCTGGCACTTCCAAGTGAATAGAGGCACTTAATAAACATCAGTAGAATTGGATTTTTTGAAGAGACCATACATCAAAAGAAGTAAAATGAAATTAATTTAATTGAAGCTTATTAAAATGCACTTTTGCCTCTCTCTCCACTGCACAGGAAATTCAAGCCAGCATGAGCTGGAAAGCAACTTCAATATCAAAACTAAAGACTATTGTTCTTTAGTCTTTTGCTATAACTAGTGACACGGTAGTGGTTAAGGTCAGGGAGATCAGTACTTGCAACCCCCAAAATGTTCCCGAATAAGCTGGGTAACACTGAGCAAATACCTTATTATCATTATCTTGATTTCCTTATCTGTCAGATTACAGAGTGGCTATGAGGATTTTAAATGGTGTAAAATATATATTGAACATCCAGCATAATCTCTGAATCATAATGAACATATCTTTAAAAGCTACCAACCACATTTTGTGGCCAGAATTAAGCTCCATTGTGGTAAGACCTGAATCTAAACTCTACATTATGAAAGAGTACAATGTAAAGATCACACACCTAAATTGGAAACTCAATATTTAAAAAGAAAAAAAAAAAAACACTAAGACTCTAGAATCAAGCCTACAATATAGCAGATACAGTCAGAGGTTATTTCCATGGTGATGTCCTTGTACACAAGAGGGATTAAATGGCTTCCTCCACTCAAAATCAAAAGAACAAATTTTGTTTTTAAATGTTGAGTTTCCTTTCCTGCTTGACCTGACTCAAATCTCTGCCCCTCTACTCAAGCTCACTATCAGTGCCTTCAGTGTATCACTAGGAAATGTGAGGCCATCTCTAGCCTAAGCCACACCCAAACCTTCTCTCTCTGTTTTGTACATGGCATTGCTCCTCTGACCAAACCCTACTTCTCCTTCTACTAGATCTTACCTCCTTCACGGCCATGCACTATTAGTCAGCATCTCCCTCCTAAATGTCAAACTCTTTCCTTTCTCTCTGCCTGGATACATAATCAGGTCTTTCAGATTAAACTGTAATTGTCAGTTGCCTGGTGTCTTCTCTCACTACTTTCCTTCAGGACACCCCATTTACTCCTGATCCTAGTATTCTTACCATTTTACTGGCATGGCTCTTGACCTCTTACTAAGATGATCTCCCACTTGCCGAACCCAACAACTGCTCTCTTCCAGGAATGGAGGATTCTGACACTGAGGATTTCTCCTTTCTTTGTACAATTATACTCTGTTGGCTTCTGTGTCACTGGAATGCTCTTATTCTAGACCTTTCTGGCCTTCCTTTCCTCTATCTATCAAGGGCACTGCCTCCCTTCAAGCACAGGCATGGTGCTCTCCCGCACTCTGTTCCACTGCTTTCAAACATCACTTCCTCATAGAAGTCTTCCTCAACCACATTATCCCTGACCCTGCTCCTTCTCTCTTTACCCTCCTTTGTCTTCATAGAAATTATCACTGTCTTTATTATATATGTTTATTTATTTATCTGCCACTAAAAGAAAATTAGACATCAGGTTATTGAGAAAGATATATTATTCCTTAATGTGAAATGTGAGAGTGAAATGTGTGCAAATAATTAGAGCAGTTGACTTTATCTGATGCCTCGATGTGTCCCAGGTTTTGGAACAGTCATTTATAACTTGTCCTCATCTCATCATCGAGACCAGACATCCTACTGCAAAGGTGCATTTCCACCATGAGAGAACCCAGAGTTATGGGAGGTAACTGACCAGTGCTGCACAGCAAAGGCTGGCTTTGAACAGGACCACTGTCTTCAAAGTATTTTTCTCTCCATCACCTATGCTAAAGGAATGAGGGCAACAATTAGTTGGAGTAGAGATTAGAAAAGAGAAATATTTTTCCAGTTCTAGAGACAGAGAAAGTCTGTACTGATTGAGGAGTTAAAAATTAAACTAGTCTTGAAAGATGAATAAGATTTTGATAATTAGAGAAAAGAGCCAAGGCAGGAAGGCTGAATATCCTGGAAGCACCTGGATATTTTAGTCACCCTTGATTTAGAAAAGGATGATTTTTATCCTTAAACAGACAATTTATTCTCTTGGAAACAAATACTGAGACACCAGTAATAGGTTTATTGGACTACTTTTAAAAACCTGTGTCAGGGGGATCCCTGGGTGGCGCAGCGGTTTGGCGCCTGCCTTTGGCCCAGGGCGCGATCCTGGAGACCCGGGATCGAATCCCACATCGGGCTCCCGGTGCTTGGAGCCTGCTTCTCCCTCTGCCTGTGTCTCTGCCGCGCTCTCTCTCTCTCTGTGACTATCATAAATAAATAAAAAATTAAAAAAAAAAAAAAAAAAAAAACCTGTGTCAGGGAAGACAGAAAGTATCTGAGAAGTCAGGATGAATATACTTACTACATATTCATTTACTGATCGACTTATTCATTCTACCTATATTTATTAGGGGCCTACTCTCTGTAAAGGACAGTAAAAGATAAGAAGATAATAAAACATTATCTACAAAGAGTCCATAGTCCTACAGCAATAAAGCAAATTAATATAAAATTATCATAATGGTAAAATATTATCAGACAGATCCCAATAAAGTCATCTAGGACCTCAGATATTGGAGAAATCACTTGTTTTGATACACTGAGAGGGGGCAGTGCCAAGGTGGATTGGGGGGCAGTGGTGGTGTCAAAGAAAACTGTTTCTCCCATAAAAGCTTTCTTATGTTGTTTTTCATATTGTTTTTTTTTATATTGGTTTTGTTTTATTTTTTCCCTATTATCAAACCATTTTATTATAAGAAGTGTCTACTGTAAGGTCATCAAAGGCTTATCTTTATAGCAAAGACTATTTGGATTGTTGTTTTCAATTCCTTGTTATAAAATTTGATATGCTGTCTAGGTGCCAAACTAGCTTCATCTGATAATGAGAGAAAATGCCCACAGACCAGTTTTCAAATGATCCTATGAAGAGAAGTTTCTGTTCCTTCTATCCTTTTCCTGTGGCCCATCATTTAATCCCCAAACACTCAGTCCATTTTTAACAGAGAGATTTCCATGTCTCCATCATGCATATGCTATAAAATGCCTAAGCTACTCAAAATTACTGTGGTAATTTGCTTCAGGTACCCCTAGAGTATAGTGGCCAACCTTAGTCATAGTTCTAGGTAGCCCTGTCACCTGTCACTTGTCAGAGCGACTTCCCCCATCTCCCCTCCAAGCTATCTGAATGACTGCAGGAAGGACTAGCACAGTCTGAGTCCCATGGTGAATTTAACATAAAGAGTAGATAATTTGAGAAGGAGGGGTAAGGGAACTGAATGATGTACAATGAAAGAGAAGTTTTTGAACAATTGTATCTTCATTCTCATTAGTTTCCATGAATCTTTTTAATTCTTCCTTAATTTCCTGGTTGACCCTTTCATCTTTTAGCAAGATGGTCCTTAACCTCCATGTGTTTGAAATCCTTCCAAACTTCTTTTTGTGATTTAGTTCTAATTTCAAGGCATTATGGTCTGAGGATACGCAGGGGACAATCCCAATTTTTGGTATCGGTTAAGACCCGATTTGTGACCCAGTATGTGGTCTATTCTGGAGAAAGTTCCATGTGCACTTGAGAAGAATGTGTTCAGTTGTGTTTGGATGTAAAGTTCTGCAGATATCTGTGAAATCCATCTGGTCTAGTGTATCATTTAAAGCTCTCGTTTCTCTGAAGATGTTGTGTTTAGAAGATCTATCGAGTGTAGAAAGCGCTAGATTGAAGTGTATGTGGTAGAAGGACTTGCATCTAAGGTGAGTCTACATGGATGGATCTAGCTCATATTTTGCTGTGGCCTCACAGCATTGTGAACAGGATCAGGTACTTGGGAGGGCTGGAGAACTAAAGAAGTTCTTGTATAAAGGGTGGGTGAGCACACACCTGGGGTGGCCATGGGTGACTCCCACCAGGTAGGAAGTAGTTCTCTGATCCTGTTTCTGTTCCTAAGAAAGCCCAAACCTAACCTTAAGAGTCAAGCACAGAGAGTGCTCAGCTCTCCGTTAATTCCAACATTTGAGGGTTACTCTACTAAGCACCAGGTTTACAAGTAATGAACAAAACAAATGGAATATCTATCATGGAGTTTATTATCTGCCTACAAGCCTTTCCTCCATTCTCAACTCCAAATAGGCTTGATGCAATGGAGTCCGTTCTCAGCCTCCTCTGTCATCTGCTCCAGTGTTTGCTCTCTGCAGCCCGGTTTACCACTGGAGGCAGCATCCTCCCTTGTTGCTATAGTTCATAGACTTGGAAGCCTCAGCTAGAGCAGGAACAGCTTCATGGGGTAAGAAGAACTGCTCTTAATCACAGATTAGGGTTGCTTAGGGTCATTTAATCAGACAATGGCTGACTTAAGCACAATTCCCCAAAACCCCTAAGTTAGACTCTTCTACTGCATGTATCTGTAGCACCTTGAATCTCTCCTTTTGTACCATTCATCATTCCTGTAGCTATTTTTTTTCCTGTAGCTATTTATTAAATTCCTGTGTTTTCCACTTGATTTCAGGCTCTAGTAGAGCTGACACTGTGTCTATCATTTTCACTGCGCTAGCTCCTGCATCTAGAATATTCTTGGTGTAAAGTAGGTGGACGAAAATATTTGTTGAATTTATTTTAAATTTGCAGGCACTCTCACTAGCTGACTATTATAAGTGGTTTCCCAATTATAAAACTATTTCCCCTGCACAAGATTTTTAAGCCTGGAGATCATTCGTTGCTGCAAAAAGGGCCTGGAACCCAAGGCAGATTTTAGAGAGACAGTGATCCTTACATCAAAAGAAAACCAGACATAAGCCAGAGTGGGGATAAAGATGTGTGATATAGATGTGTAGTAGTGTGGACCCAGAGGTCCTGGATCTGTATGCATATATTTCCTCCCTATTGCACAAAGATACTTGTGTTCAGCCTCTGCCACTTCACAGCAAGATTGCTTGGCTTGTGGCTGCTGCATTAAACAGGCTTATATGCAGAAAGAGCAAAGAATGGACACAAGGGGACATGAGTGAGGTGAAAAGGGGAAAGACACTTGCTTTGGAAAATTACCAGCAGCCAAAGAAGAGTGGCCTTTCAGACCTGGTCCTAGACATTGAAGAACCACTTGAGAGTACTCTTTAAGAAGAAGGAGTAAAAGGCCAATGAGATTTTGAGGACAGAGTAGCTATCTACACCAGAGAAAGCAGAAATCCTAAAGCTAAAGAGAATTTATGTCCTGTCCAAAGAACCCAGAAGAATCTAAGGAAATGGCTCTCTGCTATAGGACAGTGTTTACTGATGTTAAACTACTGTGTTCAAATGTGCATCTGGCACACATGGCAAGGCCACATCCCTTAAAACAAAGAGCCTCTCCCCTAGCTCATGATTCCAAGTGTCAGTCTTCTTGAGAATAGCCAGACCTTGAAAGAGGAAGCTAAGAGTGGATATTAGAATAGAAAGTGAGGTGAGCCTTGGAACAGAATCAGCAAAGTCCTTCTCCAGGCTTTGCTGTCTTTGCTTTGAGGTCAGAATTCTAGTCATGCTAAGGATCTTAAGACAAAGGTAGTTTCTGACTGGGAGAAAGCCCTGTAGGGACCCCATGAGGGAGGACCACGGTCTATGAGCTCGCTCTAAGGAGACACAGCTAGAAGCCAATGTGCTACCTCCTCCATGATTGTGAATCTATCAGACAAGTCTTAAAGACAGCACCCTGTCTTAGCTGTGGCTTGCAGAATTGAGGAAAAATCACATCTGAGTTAAAGCAGGGAGGGGGAAACAGTGATTTTTAAACATGGTCCCGTAGTGGCAATGGAGAAGGGGCTTCCCAGGGAGAATGAGAAGTCCAGTAGCACCTTGCCATAAGGAGATTTTCACTTTTCAGCTCATTTTACAGAATGATAGTGCCAACCATCATTGATCCTGATCAAATGGATTTTCATACCAGGTCTTAGGAACTTGTGATTTAACAACCTATGAGTCCCATGAGGGCAGGGAAGATTTTTATCTTGTTTGTCATTTTATTCCTAATGCCAAATACAGTATCTGATACACAGGAATTTCATAACTAGTTGAACAGCTAATAAATGAATCTTATATTTTACTTTCATATCAGTAAAAAGAAACCCCAATATTTATGAGTGAATGAATGCATTAAAATGAACATTCACTTTAGAGACATATAAGTCATGTAAGGTGATTACTTATAGATTCTCCTAGGTTGAATGATCAACAAAATATTGATTTAGGAAAACAGGTAAATTCTGTGACTATTAAATTATTAAGGAAAAAGCAAAACCAGTTTAATGAAGACCCTGATTTAGCATTTCATACTCAGCAAGGTGGTTGGTAAAGTCTAATGTGAATAGAAATGCATTCAGCATTTCAAGAACAAAAGCTTCTTTGGAAGAAGTTAATAATCCCTTTGAGATTATTGCCTACCCACAGAAAGTGAAGTAGGCTATTACTGGGATCTTGTTTTTGTCTTAACATTTATTAAATACCAACATTGTACAAGTAGCTTTGGTACATATAGAATTAGACAAAAATTGGTCTGCTTTAAATCCTGCCACTCTAACAATACAAAAAAAAAAAAAAAACAGAACAGATATATGAAGAATAGAATAAACTCATGATGGTTACAATTCAAGAAGTTTTTGGTGAGAGCCATTATTATATTCACTACAATAGATATACTTCTTTTTTTTTTACTTCCCTTAAAATAACATTTTAATTTGGGAAGAAGCAGGGTGGGCTTTAAAACAATTTAGGAACCCTTTTTGGCTTGCTGGAAATTCAACTATACATATTCTTATTAGGTGAAATTCATACAGGCAGAGCTATAAAGTCCCTGAGCTAATCTTTACCACCAAAGTGCTACCACTATCACCACAAACACTTATACATCGTGCATTTCCCTATCACCTTCAAATACAGTAAGACAGGCAGAGAATTCAGAATCAGTGTCAAAAACATCACTATGAATTCCTGCTTCCAAATGCTGAAGGAAATTTGCTTACCAAAGGTTAAATGAGTATGATCACAGCTAAACCCTTCTGAAGCCTCTCCATCTACAGTTTGAGGAAAAATAAAATGTTGAAAATAGCAAGCAATCTTTAAATAATTAAGCCAACGAGCTCATCTGTTCTTGCATAATCAATTCCTCAGTAGCCTGAAAAGCTCAAGGAGAATCAAGATCTAAAATTCTCATGAGGGGAAGACTATGACGGACTTTGCACAGACTCTAGATCTGGGCTGTCACCTAGAACAACTCAACTGCTCTCTGGTATCCTCTTGTGCCTTCTGTAAAATGGGGACAGATGACACTGTTTCCAGTAAGACTTCGTGGGGCCACATATTCTCCAAAGGCTCTCCTATAGCTTTCAGAAAAATAGCTCACACTCAATTTAGTATTCAAAATCTCCCCAATTCTGACCCCATTCATGTCTCCAGTGAATATCATCGTTATGCCCTCAGCTACCAAACTCTTTCAATTCCCCACTCACAGAGGGTCTCAAATTTTGTTGTTGTGATGTTGTTGTTGTTTTAAGTCCTCTTCCTGTGCCTACCTCTCTCCTTTATTCTCTTCCCCATTTGGTCATCCTTCCTGATTCAGCTGGCCTGCATGTTTTTAGCCATTTCATCCTGATTAGATGCCCCTTCAGTGGTCTCCCAGGCCCCCCATTTTGTACTGGTCATTTGTGCATACTGCCACCAGTCACTGAGCACACTGTCTTTCACCTTCTCTTTACCTCCCCCACTAGACTTTAGGCTTTTTGGGGAACTGAGCATATATTACATCTCAGTGCCCCCAGTGCCTTGGTACTTAGCAGACACTCATAAGCGAGTAGATAAATAAACATTATTTCAAGTCGTCATCTGGGAAACTTTTCTGTTTGTGATCACTCTCTGCTATCTGGTACGGGAGTCTTAGATCAAAAAAGTACTCCTTGATGGCAAGAACGCTTCATTTGTTGACAAGTCAACAAATAAGTCCCTGTATAACAATGGAAATGAGTCAATGCAGTACATTTAGTTCACCTTGTTCAAATCACTGTCCCCTCCCCTTTTTGTCTCCACTGATTTTAAGATATAATGAAGAAAATTAGGGCTGGGCTATGCACATATCGCAGGGCAATCTTTGAAGCCAGCATGCTCTATACATGGACATCCAAAATGACAAACTTGGTTGAGCACAGTTTCCGGCACTTATCATGGCTTGCTCCACTCTGTATGAGGAAAGACTCATTACAAGTGCAGCCTGTCAACATAATATGCTGATGAGGTAAATGAACTAGTTCCAATTACTGATGTTTTTTTTTTTTTTCCAAAATGAGTGAATATAACTTATTGAAAAAACTTGAAAAAAGAAGCATCCAAAATTTTCAAATGGGTTTAATTATCTTGGTTCTAAACAGTGATAATGATGGAGAAAACCCAAATTGAACAAACCTAACTGGCACAGTCCTGTTAATCAGCCTTGAATTGGGTTTTTTCCTGGACCTACATGGGGGGGGAGGGGAGGAAATCCAGGCTCATTAAATTTGACCTACAAGACCAAAGCACCACCTAGCGGGGAAAATGGAAAACAACTGCTTTTGCACAGAATCTCCTTTTTTTAAACCTCAGACAAATGTTTTCTTGGATCACCAGTCTCTCAGTGTCTACTGAATTTACAAATTCCTCTTTTAAATTTATGCTAAAAATTAATTGCAGACTTACAAAGAAAGAACAAACAACAACTTCTTTTATTATCTCTCAAACCCGTTAACACAAACACTCAGGGCCTCTACGTAAATAGAGATGTGTGGGTTGCACACCATCTGTGTGCAATGCTATTTGCCAAGTAGCCTCTTATAGCAACCAGCATTGCCACGACCAGAGCTCCTGGCCATCTACTGTCACTGGATTTTGTCTGATCCCAATCTGGGAAGGTGGTAAGGTCAAAATCTATTTTGTGCCACAGCATATGGAAAGACAATATGGCAGAGAGGTTAACAGAGCATGAACTCCTAATAGACAAACCTGGATTTGAGTCCCAGGTGCTTCCTAGTTTTGTGTCTCATGGATCAGACATCTCAATTCTTCTATTACAGTGTCCTTCACCAAGTGGGAGGAATAATAAGAATATCTACTTGTTGGGGTAATAATATCTACTTGAAAGATTGTCATAAAAATGAAACGAGAATATAAATAAACCAGCATTGTATCTAAAATTAGGAAACATGCCACAAGAATCTCTTAAAAGTTTTGTTATTTTATTAACTTATTCTAATTTCTATCAAATTGTTTCAATGAGGCAAAACAAAGTCCATGAAATGGAATATCACTAACATAGCTACACTCTCCCTTGTGGGATTCTGTAATTCTTCAAAATAATCACCTAATATATGTTGACAAACAACTTGTAGGATTTTCTTATCAATCTAGGGATATGTTACACTTCTATGGGTCCTAGATAAAATTCTACAGACTTCATGTGTAATGTGCTGATGTGACCCAAAGAGTAGTTGGTTGGTTTTATGACACGAAACTCACCCTTAAACCAAGACAGAAAGAAAGGATGAGAGTATTCCCAAGTCACTACACACAAATCCACAGCAAATATGCTTCCCAAATTTCATTTTCCCTAACTATATTTAGAGAATACTTTGAACCAGCAGTCGGGCTAAAAACAAAATATTTTAACAGATCTGGCTAAACGAAGTATAGAAGGATCTGACAGGATAAATTCCAAAGGTCTTTTTTTTTTCCAAAATGACTAAAACTAAAAGTATTTTTTCCATAATGCATATGCATCAGAGCCTCTAAGCAATCTGTATATTTTGAACTGGAGAGAGAAACATTCTCCATATTCCTCAAGAGAAAAAGTGACAACACAGAAATGTCTTGCAATCTCATCTTCTTTGCTGGCTTTTTGCAAAAGAAGCCTTCATTTAACTTCAAGGCAGAAGGGAGTGGACCAACCACAGGCATTTATAACAAAGAGACAGATGGTTGAACGGTCACCTGTCTGGAGAAATTATTCACAGAGGGGAAAACGAACAACAGAGACTGAATAGTGTATATTCAGTGTGTATATGTGTATGTTTTAATAACCTCAAACTATCCTTTCAGCTTATAATCTGAACCTCAATCACAGCAGTAAAAAAAAAAAAAAAAGAATTGGAGAAAGGACAGAATTTTTAGTACTAACCTCACTAGAGATGGATGATATTAAATACTCCCATTTGATCATGATGGATGGCCCTTGCTCTGTACTCTGGAAAATGAGTAACCGCCCCCACAAAGCACCTCTCTATAGGCTTCTTGAGGAAAAGGAGGCCTCTCTCCTGTCCAAATCCGACAACTGGATTTAATTGTGCATGGAAGTAAGGAGTCCCTGGGGTTTAGCATCATGTTGACTCCAAACCACCAGCATCAGAGGTAAATGGATTCAGCTGGATCCCTGGATTTTCAGTAAAAACAACGAAGAAAGAGAATCTCTTATTTCAGAATATTCCTTTGGCTATATTTTCAATCCATATCTGTAAGTGATATTATTGTTTCTTTTTTTCTGGGATCTATTTTTCTATCCACATGGCTCTCGAAACCAATGTCGCTAAGAATGGTGCCCTTCAAGATATTGATGATTTTTTTTCTTGAACCTTATGAAGAATATGAACCAATACATTATAAGCACTTAAAATATTCATACTTACTAAGTATTTTAACATGTATAGAGAAGATTGCTTTCCCAGGAATAAGCTGGAAGAACTATTAAGGAAACACAAGAGACCAGAACAGGGTAGAACAGTGTAATGGTTAGGTCCTTAACTCTCTTTCTAAATATCATTATTCATATTACCTAATTTGAAGAGCAATAGAAAAATTTTGAGATTTAATGCAGTCACCAGAATATACACCCCAGGGGTTTCCTTTTATACATAATTTTGGGGGGGGCAGGGAGGCTTGAACTGGTAAGCTCACAGTAATTATGATTTTTTTAAGAGAAGGAAACTATAATTCCTAAGTTGGGCAATAAATAGGTGCATGAGTATCTGTTTTGTTAGTTTTATACTTTGCACATATTAACATATTACAAATATTATTTCCATGGTGTTCAACAGTTAATAAAAACAGGAAAGTCTAAAAATAAGTGAAAAGTAAATTACAGTCTTTGGCAATTGTGACAAAAAGCTAACACTTATTAATAAAGATGATGGGTACAGTGTGTTGAACATACTCTGTATTTTCTGTATGTATAAAACTTTGCATACTTTTAACATTCAGTTGGGCTTAAAAAAAATCACATGTTGCTGCTTTACATTCCAAATTGGTTTAGGTGACAAAGTTTAATGGTATTGATTCTTAAGAATGATTTTCTAATTTCTCAAAGAAGGACAGTTTCTGTCTTGGGCCCTCAAAACACTGAATAACTTCCATGGGTATCTAAACAATTTATAAAACAGTGGTAGGGTTTATCTCCCAAATGGTACAATAAAATCACAGAGAATCTGTGTAACCTTGGGTTGTCCTGCTTCAGCCACTTGACAGAGCCTAAACTTTTTAAGCCAGAGAACCAGAAAATCATAGGATTAAGACAGAAGCAAATAGTAGCAACCTTGCACCCATCTTCTCGGGGGTGGTATATGACCACGATTTATCAGTTTTTCCCACATAATCCTATCATCAACACATTTGTTTTGTTTTCTGTTGTCCTTAAAGAAAAAAAATTTCAAGACTTCTTTTGGAAAAACAATCCCAGACAGTTGAATTTTACCCAATGCCACATTTGAGGATTCTTTTCAGTACTAACAGCTGACAGAAAAGACAATCAACTAATAATAACAAATGAAGCAACTGTGTAAAATATGGAGTCCCGTGTTTCAATGTGCACAGCCTGAAAAAGATTGCTGGAATGCAGTTCATGTGTATGCATTACAGACGCCTTGATAATATTCACACCACATTGTGCAAAAAAAGGGAAGGGGGACCTGAAACATTTGATATGCCTCATACCTTTGCTACATGAACTTTTTTGACAAGAATTCTGTCAAAATATATATCAAAAGATTCTGCTGTTGCAGGGGAGGTTATCTACACACTTTAAATGTTCAGAATTCATCCTTTTCAAAAGGGATAAATTACACACATTTCAAACTGAGGCAGGAAATAACAGTTTTGAATACTTCATGCATTTTGGCTTAGCAGCAGGGAGCTTGGGAAGGATTCTGAGGAGGAGTCAGAGCCCTCTGGTATTTCTATCTGCTAGAAGCCTGGATGGAGCCTGGACACAGTAGCAGAATTTAGCTGACCGCAGTTTTGCCTACATCAGGGAAAACAGTGAACTTGGACTGAACTTGTCTCCAGTCATATACAACCAAGGGCATTAAAATTATAATTTAATCAGAGAGGCCGTAATAGTACTTTGCACTGGAAATCATACAATAAATATGATCTAACAGTTTTTTAAACCAATGTAGGTTGAAATACCAAGTACTGTTAGAGGAATAGAGAAAAGGCTTTTTCATATGAGTAAATTTTTCTTGACTTTTTAAAAAAATCTTTAATTGTAAAAACCAAAAACAAAGTTAAGGCTAAAAGGAGTAATAACAAAGTTTATAAATTTCAAATGGGGTAGATTTCTTAAATGTTTGCCACTTCATAAATTCTTTGAATATTATAATTGATTGTGTCCACTTACATGCAGCTTATAGTCAGGTTGAGGCTAATCTTAAAATTCTCATGGCCAACTCCTCAGGTACATATCTGTCTATCATCAACCCTGGCTTTCACAAGCACCTCCAAATGGTTTCCTTGCTTTCACTTTGCTTCCAAAAATATATTCATTGAATTCTCACTGTGTATAGACACCACATAAAGGTCTAGTTATTTATTTAGTGGTGACCAAATGAATGTGGTATCTGCTTTCATGGGGTTTACTGTCTTTTTCAAATCACCACTCACACTCTGTTAGAGGGCTCCTTCTGAGACACAGCTTTGCCCATATCACACACTTGCTCAAAAACTCCCACTCATCCTATTGCTCCAGAATCTTCCACCTCTAGACCCCCTGGATCAAGACCTTACCTGAGCTACCTCTGACCACCCTTCACACCACAGCTATGCCAGTCACTCTCCATCCCCAAAATAATCCCTGCCTTTTCTTATTCTCCTGCTCTCAATCACCTTCTACATAACATTGAGCTTTAGCAGAACCAAGCCTATATTCTTTTTTTTTTTTTCCAAGCCTATATTCTAATCAAAGATAAATGACTATGCTGGGCTCTGTAGAAAAGTACTAGTTATGCAGGTACCTGAAAATGGATTTAGTTTTTAGTGAAGCTTAAAAAAAAATAGAGAAAATAATTAAATAAAAGTCATCCATAAGAATAAAACTATTTCCTTGCAAGAGACAGGGAGTAACTTAGATCACATATTACGGACCCTCTTTAGGACACAGTACAGTAGGGTCATGTATTTCCCTCTCCAAGAACACAGAGAGGTAAGAGGTTTCCAATGGCATAAAGAAGGTGCATGCCCAAAGGAAGTCTGCCTGTCCATGCAGAAGACCAGATGGCTCATGGGAACAAGCAAAACCTTTGAGGCTATGGAGAGTAGAAGGCTGGATAAGGAGGCACGAGAGAGGAGAGAAACAGACATTTAGGGAGCAGTTACTAGCAACAGGAAATTATCTTGGTTAGATGGCCAGGCATTTGAAAGAGTCAGGTTATTAGAAAACCCATAACATGAAAATTGAAGTCACCAAGGATAATGCAAAGGATGGAGTAAGATAAAAAGGCTATGAGCAAGGAACTCAGTGTAGAATGTTCTTCACATCCCAAAGGCCAGTAGATGTTGATGGTGAGGATAGGGGAACACAGTATAGGACACTGTGAGATGTCACAAAACAATGAGTGTGAATTGTGCTCTGATTCCAGGAAAAGGGGACTGGGAAGAAAGTGTCCTTCACTGAAATGGACTTTAACAGATGTTATGTCACTGTGGCATATCCAGATTATACTTAAGGCATAGATGTTGAACCAATAAAGGAGTTTGTTCTCATTAGAAAAATACACAACAGTGTGCCCATGTGATGACAATTACTTAATTATTTATGGTCTACTACTAACTTGGCATCAACTATCTGTCATCAAAAATAAATAATATTTGTATAAACACATTTCTACTATACAAAGGCTCAGAAGTAAATAAATCACACTTCCCTCTAATTAATAACTGAATATAAAGAGAAAAATCATTCCCATGTGAGTTTACTTTCAAATGAATTTAAATCTCAATCATCTCAAATTCTTAAAGCTTTGTTCTCAGTAGCAAATAGAGCACAGAAGTGCAAATTCCCTACATAATTATTCTTAGAAGTGCTGTTCTTAAGATGGTTGGAATTTCTCTTTTGGATACCCTCTCCACCAATCCTCTTCCCACACATTAAGCAATCACACTCATCACATTTTCTTTCCTCGAATACTATCAGCTTCATAGGTTCCAAAAAGGTAATAGCATTCTGCTCATTGAAACCGATTATCAAAATCACCATGATTGAGATTTTGGTCTTGTCTCCTAGTGCTCAGCAGCTGAGCCCATTCTGGAGGACTCCTGGGTAATGGGTATATAATGTTACTGAGACTTGGCTTCTTTCTCAGTTAAACTCCACTGGAGTCATCTTCCCATGGCAGGCAATAATTACCACATTAGGCTGCTCAGATAATAAACCAGAGATTCCACAGTTCCCTGGGGATTTTTTGTTTGTTTTTGTTTTCTGTCAAGAGTAAATAGGGAACAAGAGGCTAACCATGAGTTTTCCACTATTTGACCCCATGTCCAAAGTTAAAGCTGTATCATATCAAGTATCAAACTTGGCCTGGTCTTTCCTTAGAGCCCCAGACTGAAAGAGTACTGAAACATACCGAGGAGAGATGGCTGAAATCATCTATTAACAATCCATTGTGAAAGCTAAATTAGGTTCTGTGTTACTGCTGCAAATGAACTGATTTGAAAATGAATTACTATCTACAAAGTTCATATTATATATTAAGATTTCTGGTAATAATGGAGGCTGCAAAGATTGCAGTTTTGTTTCCTTTTTCTAATAAGTGACAAGAACCAAAGATTCCTGGACAGTGATTCTCCTCTATTTGAGGAAAGAACCAAAAATAAGACATGAGATTATGGAAGGTACCAGAATCCCTTGGTGTGCTTGAGAGTCTGAGCAAGTACTACTTTAAAAAATCAAGATATTTACAGGAAAGGTAGTAGAATCCTCCGAAACTGACTTAGGTTTTGGTTGAATCATACAGACCCATATTCAGGAATATGTTTACATTTAAAGTTAGAACATATAAAAAAATCAGTGCCACTTGAATAATCTAATATTAGCAATACTACCACTCACATCCACCCAGCACAGCTCAAGTCTATAATTTCTGGAAGATACCATAGTCAACATAATATATACAAGCTGGTTGTCTAGGAAAGATGGTAAATACACAAAAGCAGTAATGAATTTAGTAAAAATTCTACTTGTTTTATTTTTTGGTAACATTGTTCTTCAATGAGAGGGTTACATTTTCTTTAATTTTTTAAAAAGATTTTATTTATTTATTAATGAGAGACACAGAGAGAGAGGCAGAGACATAGGCAGAGGGAGAAGCAGGCTCCATACAGGAAGCCGGATATGGGATTTGACCCCAGGACTCCAGGATCACGTCCTGAGCAAAAGGCGGATGCTCAACTGCTAAGCTATCCAGTCATCCTGAGAGGGTTACATTTTTTATTTAAACTGCTACCAGGAAGAAAAACTCTTCATAAATCAATACTCTGCTTTACACCTATTATTTCTAATCCTGTTAACAAAATTGAAACTTTTGCGAGGTACATATTGGGGAGTTGTGCTGCATTAATTGCCAAAGGCCACCGAGTTAGGAGGACAGGAGCCAGGATTTGAACCCACTTTTTACTCTTAAGTCTACATTAATCCCCCTTTTGATGCTGATTCATGCTGTCTCTCAGTTCTAAATATAAATACAATGGGATTTGAAGAAGAGATCAATATGGACTAAAGTGGCCAGAGAAAACTCCCCAGAATAGGTGAAACTCGGTTGGATCCTAAAGCCAGGTCAAGGAGAAGGAAACCTTCCAGGGGGGAGGAACTAGAGAAGCAAGGGCATAGGGGTATAATGATCATGGAAAATGCTGAGACAGTGACATGTGACAATGAGAACATTGGCCTTATTAGATGGCACACAGCCATGAATATTAAAGGAAAGGTGGTCAATATAGACAATTTTTTTAAAAAAACCAAGAGTAGGATTTGGGCTACAAGAGCAACCCCTGGAGGTTCAGGGTGGAGGAGTGATAAGACAAAAAAAAAAAAAAATGCTCTGGGAAAACTAAACTACAACTGGTACACAGGATAGATTTCAGAAATAAAAGCAGGGAGGCCAACAACAGGGAATTCAAAGACTGCCAAGGAAAGCAGCAGGGAGCAGCATTTTTAACACACCCTATGTTGCCCAGTTGATTTTCACTGTCATGGCTTCAGTAGAACTGCATGTGATGCTCCTTCCTGATTTTCTCTCTCTGAAGAATCTGTCACCAAAACATTCCATGTGACAAGAGATGCAGCTTTAGGAGATATAGCCACAATCAAATATTACCTAGGAAACCAAATATAACTAAATGCAGAATGTTACCCCACACTGGGAAATAGCTGTGAGATTTGGTTATAGCTGTGTTTATTGTTCATTAAACTTTATGTAATAGGAAAATATGCTAAATTAATCCAAATGCAAATTAAATAAGTTAGATGTTGGAAATCCATGTGGTGTGTTGAGGGGATTGGAATAAAGCCTCTACCATCACTGAGAGTTTGTTTGGCAAACTCACTTATTTTAATACCTTCTTTTCCATTTTCCCCATTCTCAGTATTTTCATGAGTCAGGGACAACAGGCATGTGTGATGATATGTGTGCTGAGCTGCAGGCCCTTTTACAAAGGCCCCGCAGTGCCAGGGCACTGATGTGAGTTTTAACTATATGATGCACTTGAGTGCCACATGTGGAAGCCATATGGGAATTTCAGGTAGCAAGAGAAAAAAGATTATTCTTAAGGATAAATAAATCCCAGGTCCCTGCCTAAATCCTTTTTCAGAGATAAAATTGTATCCTGAATATTGGGTATTCACATGGAATAGAGGGGCTTTCTTCCAAAAATTCTCAAGGGGAGACAGATATCTCATCTGTGGCCTAGGAAAACATATCACCTATACAATTACAGATAATACACAACTTATCAGTTGATGGAATGCAGCCGAGAGTTCATACGTGACACTATTAAGACACAGAAAAAAAGACATTTGGATAGAAAAATTATTTAAGAACAATTAGAAAAAATCCTAAAGGAAATTTGCATTTATTTATAATATGTACATATGCACATATTATTCTTTTTTATTTATATGAATGTGTATTTAGTTTTACTCATATAAGGATATCTGGGTAAAACTGCAATTTTTTATTTAGTTAGAAGCCAGTTACAAAAAATACACAGTGAATTCACTAGGAAATAGTGCTGAGAGTCAGACACTACCATTTCCTATCAATTATCCTGAGCGTTTTTACAGTTTACTAGGTTTGACTGAATTCTACTGGAAAGAGATTTAAAATTTTTGCAATCCACAGTGTACAAAAATCAAGAAATATTTGTGTTTTACATTTTTCAGTCTGCAGGGCATCTAAGTGCTTCAGTCATATGTTACTAGTTTGGGCCAACATGAACTCAGTAGAAATTAACAGATGATGTCAAAGTAGAAGAGTTCTACTGCCTACACAAGAACTCTAGAGTAGACCATTACAAGAAATCTTATCATATGGAATAAATGCAATGTCTCTTTGGAAGTGTATGCCATGGAAGGAAAAACAAAATAAAACGAAAACAAAAACCTGGGACCCAAGGCTCCTTCCCCATAATACATTATAAGGGTCTTTGCCCTTCAATTAAAATCTACTACAAATCCATTTTACTTATATACATATATGTATAACTGCTCAGAAATGGCAAGGTTTTCTGCAGAAGGGATAAGGACAAGAGAGAAAAGAAATGAAAACATCTTGACATTTCTATTTTTTATCTGAACGAAAAAATTTCATAGTGAGATGCTCATTATAATTTCTGTATGCCCAAAGCATTCTGTCTGGCAAGAAAACATCTAGTCCTGGTAGAAATACTATTCATTTTATGAAAAGAACACTAGGACCATTGCACAACTTAGACTCTACAAATATGCAAGACTCAATCATTCATCCAACAAATATATTTTAAACATCTATTCTGTGCTTGACATCATGCATATTCTGAAACAAGATCATATAAATAACTGGTAAAAATCGTACATGTTTTTCTATTACCGTATATTTTACAGATTTTCAAGTGAGCTTGTATAACCTTAATTTTTTATAATAATAAATTTATTTTTTATTGGTGTTCAATTTGCCAACATACAGAATAACACCTAGTGCTTATCCTGTCAAGTGCCCCCTTCAGTGCCCGTCACCCATTCACCCCCACCCCCCACCCTCCTCCCCTTCCACCACCCCTAGTTCATTTCCCAGAGTTAGGAGTCTTTATGTTCTGTCTCCCTTTCTGATATTTCCTACCCATTTCTTCTCCCTTCCCTTCTATTCCCTTTCACTATTATTTATATTCCCCAAATGAATGAGAACATATAATGTTTGTCCTTCTCCGATTGACTCATTTCGCTCAGCATAATACCCTCCAGTTCCATCCATGTTGAAGCAAATGGTAGGTATTTGTCATTTCTAATGGCTGAGTAATATTCCATTGTATGCAAAACCACATCTTCTTGAATAACCTTAATTATTAAAAAAACTATTTAAAACTAAAAGGCATCAGTAATGCAAGTTACCCTCATTTTTTGTATACATGCATCAAAATAATAAGTGCACATCAGCATCTAAAAATCAAAATAAGAACAGTCAAGAGTCAAAACACTCCCTGGCATAGAAACACATCCACTTTTCTAAAGTCTTCCTTTTTTTTGTTTGAAAACACCTCTTAATTTCATTTGGCAAAGAGACATGGATCAGGCAGCAAAGATCCACAGGATAAAGGTAGGTGAGAAAACAAACTATAATTCTAGGTAAAGAAAATAAGAACAGCTAACTGCAAGAGCCAAATCAATCCCTGCACCCACTGAGCTTAATCAAGTGTTATCAGAGGGACTGGAGGGAAAAAGCAATGGGGACCTCATAAAAGAAACTCGGATGAGGAAATATTTGACGGAGACACATTTGCAGGTATGTAACTAGTTTGTGCAGCTTCTTTGGCTGCAGAAGGCTCCTTGACTGAAGAACACCTATAACTACAGTTGAAGGGTCTTTTCCTTTCCCCTTTCCCTCCAAAAAAAAAAAAAAAAAAAAAAAAAGAAAGAAAGGAAAGAAAGAAAGAAAAAGAAAAAGAAAACAAAAAACAAAAAACAAAATACAGTTCCTGAAATATTCTACAATGCCAGAGCTATTCTGGGACTAATGCAAAGCCTCACTTCATTCCCAGAAGTTGTGGCTTAAAGCATGGCACAAGTTGTCATCCCTCCACCACCCCCTACTCTCAATCTCAAGGTGCAAGGTAAAAAGAAACAGGTGATGTCCACTTCCAACCTAGATAGAGTAACAAAGATTGGATCCACAATCAACTTGAAACAATAGATGTGAAAGATTCACAAGACACTGAACATCAGGCAAAGAAGGACAGGGATTCCTGAGAGGGAGAAAATAGACAAAGTGAGGGCTCAGATTTCCTTCTTTTACTGGAGAGAACTGCAAGGGAGCAGCAGGGAGGAGTCCCCAGGTGGAGACCCACAGATTCCTCCAGATGAGAGGAGCTAAGGGTCAGGAAAGGACAAGGCAGCTAAAATGCACAGTGACATGGGTGAGTCTTACATAGGTTCTCTGGAACTAGAGAAAACAGAAACAAAAAATCACATACCATGTGATTCTATTTATATATAGTCAAGAACAGACAAAACTCATTTATGCTGAAACAAATTCAACTAGCAGTGGCCTCTGAGAAGAGAAGGACTACATGAGCACAAGGGAATTCCCTGGGAAGATGGAACTGTCTTTTATCTCAACAAGTATGATGGTTACATGGCTATAAATGTTTGTCATAATGCACTTAAGATATACATATTTTGCTGAGCGTAAATTTTACCTCAATCAAAAAAAATGCATACAACCCACAGGAAAAAAAAAAAGTTAAGAGAAAAAAGTAAGGAAAGGAAACCAAATTATACTTATTAGCTCTATTTTACAAGAGAAAATAAAGTAGTTGATATATTTTCCCCTTTGCGTATAAATAAAAATAAACATAGATGGAAATAAATGTAGGGAATTATAAGTCTATATTGAAAAATATATTAAAATTGTACCTGTATGTAACTAACAAGGTAATATGAAATTATCTTCTGTGAACCAATAGGCTCTCAGTAGATTATTGCCATCGCCATCAATAAGTAGCTAACCAAGCACACCAGAAATAAATGGGCTGTAATTAAACATAGGCAATAAAATCAGTCTACAAATGCAGCATGTTAAAGATGGCTGAAGTGAAATTAGGGAGGCCTCAGATTCCAACAATTCACAATAATCCCTGGTAAACTACAGGACTCTGCATGGTGGAGACTATTTCTCCTTGAACTGTAGGTCCAAGTGTCAACTGGGATTTGCAGAAATTAGCATTTTATCTAGGAGTCTCAGCTCATTTCCATGGAGGGTTATACAAAACAAAAGCTGCAAGTAGTCCTGACTCTTGCTGAATCTTTTTGAATTCTGCACTTGTATTAAAATCAAGTGACCTGTGATACAAAACTGTGTCTTCCTGGTATCAGAGTAAATTGTAAGCAAGAGTGATTCCCAAGGGAATAAGCTAAAACCCACATCTATGAATCTGCCCCCCTAAGAATACCAGCACCATCAGCCTTGCTCCTAGAAGACCCTGAGATTAACTGCCATCTCCTGACATCCTGTTAGATACACCAAATATCTATGGTCCAGGAATAAAAAGCAAATGAAAAGAAATAACTTTGGCCATTACCTTAGGTCCTGCTAATGCCTGCTGGTTCATGAATGCTTCTCTTTCAGTGTTTTACCTTCTGGATCTTGCATCCTATGGTACCAGGCTGCTCCTCCAGCCTTTCTGACTTCTCTGGACTCAGCCCTTACCTGCCCAGACCTACCAAACTTGCAAAATGGAACTTTGATGGAACTCCTAATCTTATTACATGAGCAGATCAATCCTAATGATGCTCTTATTTAAAACAAAGTAAAAAGTGTAAGATATATCCCTCCTACCAAATAACAATGTAGATACTAAAAATCACAGTGTAATTGATACAACAGAAGTAGTCAAGTTCCATGGCAAATGTAAATCTAAACTCTCATGCATCCAGATGAGTCCTCATTAAGAAGCTTTCCTTGAGGCATTCAGAAGACACCAGCAGTCCAGAGTTCAGACTTTGCAGCCAGAGATATAAAACTGAATCCTTGTCCCCCCACCTAATGGTTTTGTGACCATGAGCAGATCACTTGATTTTTCCATGTCTCAGTTCCCTCATTTGTAAAACTGAGATCATAATAGTATCTACTTCCTAGGGTTGTTAAGATGACAGGATAATGCAACAAATTCAATACAGTGTTTGCTACACAGTTAAATGGTTGAAAAAATAAAAGGTAATTGTGTATGATAGAAGTATTCAAGATGACAAAACGGATCTGAAATTGAATAGATCATACTACTATTAATAAAAATTACCCAAAATTTAGGGAAAAAAGGCCAGGAGAGAGCTGTGTGCCCTTTCAATGTCATAGAAATTCTGACACTGTTTTAACAATACTACCCAAGAAATACTTACTTATATGGGAAAATGTATCTATGACTGATATTTACTATTCACTGGGGCCCACATTCTGCAAGATGATTAACCTGTTGATTTTTGTTCAGTAGGCATATAATGGTTGATACAAAAGAAAATATCTAAAGCTAAGGGCTTTTTCCCTGTGAGACATTCACCAGTTTTATATTTAACCTAAATATTTAATATTCGTTTTAATGCCTATAAATATCCAGTTCCTCAAATATTCTTTTGTCATCTTGTTTATATTTTTACCATCTTATTGTTTTCCTCACTAAGGAGTTAAATAAATTTGGCAGGCATTCATCTTGTATTTATGTGAGTTATATTTTTAACTTTATGAAAATTGTATGAGTCTAGTTTTTAACTTTTGAAAATCACATTGAAAAATAGCCAATAGTTCCACATCGGCTACTATGTGCCATGACCTTCACAGAATTATGCATCCAATTCATCTTACTTGTGAGATAGGACCTATACATATCCACATTTGGGGGACCTATACATATCCATGTTAACTAGTTAATTAATTAATTACATAGTAATATAGCTATTAAGTGACAGAGTCACAATTTCAACATAGGCCATCCACTCCAAATCAGAGGTCTCATTCACTATGTTATATGACATATATAAAGATTGCAATAAAGTAAAGGAAAAAATGAAAATCAAAAGATATACACCAACAGAGAATAAATATATAAATATTTGGGGATATGGGGAGTTATCCTAATTCCATAATATCTCAAGATATTCTAACTAAAAAGTCTTATCTTAATTAAGGCAGAGATATCTAAAGGGTTCACAATTCCATAATATCATAAAATTAACAACCTAGAACACAGAGCTTCTCTTTTCCAACCCTATATTCTTATGCAATTGGGTTGTCTGTAAAGACTTGACAACCTGGCATTTTAAGCAATCTAGTCTAGTAATTAGTGATGTTAAACTCTTCTTCTTTCTAGTAACTATTAAGTAGTAGCCAATCTAATAAGAATGTGAGCTTTCACATCAGACAAACCTGGATTCAAGTCCTCACTCAGCACTTTCCTGTGTGACCTCAGTGTCCCCATTGTTAAAATCAGGACAATGGTATTTTGTAGGGACTTTGGGATGATTAAAGGGATGACATATTTATAAAGGTCCTAGTAGAGTGTTAGGAACATAATAAGGACTTGACAAATGTCAAATATTATTAGTTACAACAAAAACTATCACTACTTCTATTTATTAAGTACCCATCATACTCCTTGTTCTGTACAAAGCTTCAAGAGGCTGTGTCTAACTCAATTTCAGTGTTAAGAGTTAACATTGACATTTAAATTAGTTTGATTCTAAAGCTAATTAACTTAATGGCTCTGTTATATTTTATAATTTAATAAGTCATATACATTACAAGTCAACTTTTTAAAATTTTGGTTCATTTTAAGTACATTTTGAAGATAAATGTCCAACAATGTTTCAATGAAGGAAGATTTGGAAAAAAGAGAAGGAAGAAGAAGAAGAAGAAGAAGAAGAAGAAGAAGAAGAAGAAGAAGAAGAAGAAGAAGAAGAAGAAGAAGAAGAAGAAGGAGAAAGAGGAGGAGGAGAAGGAGAAGAGAAGGAGAAGGAGAAGAGAAGGAGAAGGAGAAGGAGAAGGAGAAGGAGAAGGAGAAGGAGAAGGAGAAGGAGAAGGAGAAGGAGAAGAGAAGGAGAAGGAGAAGGAGAAGGAGAAGGAGAAGGAGAAGGAGAAGGAGAAGGAGATGATGATGATTTGGGGCCTATTAGTCCTCATCCAGGACTCAGCATGGAGGGTTCTATCCCAAAGAAAGGAGCACCATAATGTATATTCTACTAATGAGATGAAGAAATCTAGTATTTTTTACAATTTGAAAAATGCATATCATGTAATGTGAAAAAAAAACAGGGCAGAGCACAAACTTTACACAGAGCGTGATTTTAACCATGCAAGTGCTTAGAAAAAAGAATAGAAGGAAACAGCCAGAATATTAGCAGTGGTTGCAGCCTACTTCTCTCTCTCTTTCTTACTGGAATACTATCTTTCCTTTCTGACCTTCTTTCTTACCATATATACTTATAAAGTACTTAACATTTTTTTCAAGATTCATCTGTCAATGAAAAACTTCTTAATAACAGCAGCTCTTCTTGATGAAGCCTCTACCCTAGGGACAGCCTCTCTATTCTATGAGTCCTCACTACATATGGTTTATATTTCTATTGAAGCACTTCCACCTGTGTCTTCCCTTGTTACACTGTAATGTCTGAGAACAGGGGTGTATCTTATTCATGATCATATCTGCAAATAAGAAATCTCTGGTGAGTGAAGAAATGAATAACTGATTAAGCGTCCTAAGCAGCAAACAACCATCTTAATACTAAATTTCTCAGATACCTGTTTGCTGGACAGGCAGAGCCTGAAAACAGAGGTAGGAATTAAACACATAATAGAAAATACGGACACATTGTAGTCTGGTATCTTTGGAAATTATTATTGGACAAATAACAACCTAGCTTCATAACATAATGCCAGTGTGTCTATATGGACCCAACAGATACAATGGACATACGCATGCCTATTGCCTTGTTTGTACACTAAGTAATGCATATATTGCTCATTTTTTTCCTTGAAGCCTGAATGGGAAATGCTTTTTTAACAGATTTAATCAATACACCAACCTACATTAAAAAAATAAATAAACCCACACAATAAATAAAAAGCAAAAGGCCAATCAATAGCCAACAGTGCAGCTTAACAGCCACTCCACCAGAAAACTGTCTGAAAAGGTGCTTCACACTCCACTGTCTGCACGATCCACAGCTGCTTGCTATTGATTTGTTGCAAGCAAAGAACATCTATTATTACATGCCAGTGTGAACCTAGCAATTTCTCCAACAAGTAGCCCGCAATGTATGACTAGCAATGTAGCGCAGGTAGCCAGCTGCTGAGGGTGGGCTGAGGACCCACATTTATTTCCTTCTGTTCTTCCCACAAAGCCATTATAAACACCCGATTTCTAAGTCCAGTAATTTGCTGTGTTTTAAGCACTCACATGCCACAGACTGTTCCACATTCACTTCTCCAGGGCACAGAAGCAATAATGAGACCCCAAAATTGTATACAACTCAAAACAGTTGTCATAAACATGCTCAGAGGTAACTATGGTGGTAAGGATTGATGTGAGGTATTTAAAATCACTATTTTTCACAAAGTCCCTGAAATGACAATGCTTTTGTATATCTGTAGGTACATGCAAGTGACTTGGATTTTGTGGAACCTTTTGTGGTGCTGTGGAGAGAGGAACCCAACAACAGTCTGCCCTGCCCACATCACAGGAAAGGGATTCTAGATTTGCCTGATGGTGTGATGTCTACAACATACTGAAATCTTCCAGTCTCTCAGTCCTGATGCTAAATATCAGTAAGAACCCAATATCCAAAAAGAATATCCCTGTGAGAACCTTTGTAAGGTTCCATTTTTTGTTGTTGTTGTTCTTAAAATGTAGCCCCAATATTGTGTCCTTAAGTTGACATTCAGGCGGTATGCACCCGCTGAGAAGTCAGCCCTCTCTGTTTCAAATTTTTCAGAAGAACTGAAGATTTTCTTTGGAGGATGTTACTGGTGTTTCCTTCCATAGATCTTACCGGATCCCACGTGAACTCAAAATTACTTCTGGGATTATTTTCTTCATTATAGTTTCAAAACAGTCCTAAAAGTCACTTAAAGGAAACTCCCTGTGATTTTGCTATTATATGAAATGGTAGAAGATCGTATCTTAAAAGTACCATAAAACAATTAACAAGTCAATTATACCTGAATTTCCAATCAGATGATCTTTGTCTTCTATCCAGTACAGAGAGTCATTCTTACACAAGGTAACCAGCCATAGAGGGTACATGCCACATCTTCACAATCACTGTATCAGTTTTGCATAGCTATCTTTATAAGACTAAACCTGAAATTCACCCTACTGTCTCCATCAACCCACCATGCTGTCATAGAAAATGATGGAATAAAGTTAAGCCCATCCATGCTTAGTCTACTCATACTAAATGAGATATAGTTTTTCAACATAAACTCTACTCATGGAGGTGATATCTATGTGACAGCACCTCGAAATCATCAAGCAAACACCCAATTTGGCAAACAGGTAAGAAAAATCAAAGGTCATGAATGAAGGAACCACTGCTAGGAAAAATGTGGAGAACCTAAAATGCAAACATTTTTTTAGAAACTTGCAAATCATGCCTGGATATAAGTAACTTTTCTATACACGATGAGCTGAACTGAATCTTTTATTTTGAAAAATATCAAAACCTAGCAGTTTCCTATTGAACGAGTTTCTATTCTTGGATGTGCAGTAAGAAATTGTGATGTTTTCATTTCCATTAGCTGAGATCAATCTGTTGTCTTGAGAAATAGCTCATGGAAAATCAGAGAGCCAAACCTTCTCCCCCAACCCCACCCTCCCCCAAAAAAGTCTATTGTCATTAGATAGAATCCTTAACCAACCATAGGATCCTGCAGCAGCATTATAAGAAATACAATGTATTTTAGATATATGCAACATTCTATAGAATACACTATTCCTAAAAGTCAGGTAAAGGCCAGATTTCTGTGATGATACTCCAGTTATAATGTCATGCGCTATTACTGTTGTTTAGGTCAAAGGCAGGCCACCTGTGGCATGCATGCTACCAAAATAATTACTAACGGCCTTTGTATTCTTCCATATAAGACTCAGCTCTGCTTTTCTCTACATTCCTTCTTCTTTCATCCTTCCTCTTTCATTCACTTATTGTATCTTTTTCCCTTTCTTTCCATTTTCTCCATAATCTTTGCCAAAAATAAGCATGAGCTTTGTTCAAACCTGCTGGTGACACTGAAGTGAAGGCTCACCTCTTGATGCAGGCTAAGCTACCCCAAATTTGCTAACATAGGCCCAGAGAAAATCAAATAGGTAACTTAATTTTGAAGATATTTGTGAGATAAAGTAGTAAATTACAACTCTAGAAGTCAAGGTTGATACAAAGTAATGATCTGTGATGTAAAGAGGTAAGGTTGATTTGCTAGGTGAGCAAACTGGTTCTGATGCTCATTCCCAAATAGAAGTTCCCCTGATATTTTAGATGTCGATCATTAGATATAGAGGCATCTATAGCACGATTTTAAGCAACCTAACATTCTGATACACACGGTTGGTTTCATTAAAAGTTTATATCTGCACTTTACAGTTAGATCCAGTATATCTGATCTCTATATATTCTTTACATTCTGCAATTAAAACATACTTGCTCACATTTCCATATAGCCATCTAATCACAGAAGACCTAGTCTGCTCTCTACGAGGAGATGAGGCAAGCAGATTCTTTTAATGACTTGGGCTCAGAGGTCTTCTACAATAAAAAATTCATGTGTATTGTCTACATAATAAAATCCAGAATACATTACCCTAGGCCTGTATATCTCAGAAACATTTTTGAAGCATGATATGGCATTGTCACAAAAGAAAGCTTACATTTCCCAAACCATTCTAGTACTTCATTATATGTTGACAAATTGTTCGAGTCAGATAATGCAACAGTTTTCATTCTGAACTGAGACACAATCTGCTCTTGACAAAGTCAGAAAAAAAATCATAGAAAGCCAGAAAGAATCCTGGTTGATTTTTAGCACAAAACAATGCCTGGAACTGGGTGGCTGAAAGGAACTTGTCAATGAGAGAAAAATATATACGTACCTTCTGAAGACCATGCTATTCACCACAGTTAGAATAACTTACCTTTCTATCTTTTCTGTGTGTGATCTCGTCCTGACCATTTTCTACCAGAAATGGTACGTATTTATGATATGGAATAAACTTGGGAGGATAAAGAAGCATTATGCCATAATTTAGGATAAAAAACTTTCCTAATGAGTACTGTGTGGACAAAGGGGATGGAAAATAAAGAGCATATAGGACAATTCCCTAGATATTCTGGAGAGATCCATACCTGCCTATTTCAGAGGAAAACAGCATTTCCAACTTATACATGTGGAAACGGGACTTTCAATAATACCAAGTACGTGGAATGAACAATCTGATTCCAAAACTTTCTGCAGATACTGTCCTTTGAGCTACAGATCTAGAGGCACATGCTTACATTTAGATCAATGAGAATCAAATATGTTTCTCTCTACATTGACAGAGTCCCCACTAACTTCTCCGGGTATATCTTAAGAGACTGGCAGAGCACATAAAGACAAAAAGCTATGAGAAAAATGAGAAATAGAACAAGGGGTATCTATGCACACGAAAAAAAAAGTTGAGAAATAGGGATTCAAGAAAAACTAAACATGATAGAGATACCATTGTTATCAGCGCCTGCTCCCACTTATGCAACCATAATATGACTTTAGGATTTTCTCAGATAACACCATGAATCTTTTTATAAAACCAAAAGGCCAACTGACTATAAGTTCAGTTTGTAAAATATAAACTCCTACCATAAAGGCTGCATTTAGAAAACCAGAAGATCAACAGGACCCACTATGTCAGGAATTTCAACAAATCTCTTTGTAATTGGTATTCAGAAAATTCAGGTGTTTGCTCATCTTTAAAAATAGCCATGTTAAAAATGAAATGAGAAGGAAGTGAAGACACAGGTTATAGATTGCCACAGAACTGATATATCTCCACCATCAATTCTCGAATCACCTTCGTAAAATCAGTCTTCTAGAATTAAATCAGCTGATGTGCCTTTAGTATTGCTAGTGGACAAAAATAAGAACCAATTTCAATATGGCTCTCTTCCAATATGAACCAAATACACAGGTATATACATATAAATATATTCACAAAATAGAAATGCATATATAAACAGAATGACTAGGTACCTATAAACGAAATAGATATCAATCAATCTAGCCAGAGGGAATTTCTGACATTTGAAAAACCCCTGAGAATGCTTTAAACTCTTCTAATTAGAAGAAAAAATAAACTCTGAACGTCTTCACCATTTGGAAGACCTAAGAAGTTCTCTAAATTCAGAATTTTGAGAAAATAGCTACAAACCTTAAATATACTCTAAATTCTAGACAATGCAAATGGGAGAGTTTCAAAATTGTTATCCAGATGACTTAATTAATGGAAAACTGAACTCCTCAGAGCAAAAAATATTGCTTGAATTGTTTTTTGCTTCTCAGCTACAAGCAATCTAATCTAAAGAAAAACACAGGGAGTAAGCAAATGGGAAAACATCTAGTAATGTTGAACAAGAAATGTATCTTGTTCTTCCATTAAGAGCACCAGTCCTTTATTTTCCAAGTTTCTGGAGGAGGAAATTGCTTACAAATCTTTCAGAAGAGCCATCCTTTTACATAATATCCCTTAAGATTTCTTCAAACCTCTAAACAATGAAAAAAACTCCCAAGTATGAAAAGGTTGTACTCACGATCATTGCACTGGTTTCCAGAATACGAGGTCATGGAACAGTCACAAGTGAAGCCTTCCCACTGCTGCATGCAGACTCCCTGGTTGGCACATGAATCTTCCTGGCAGGTGGTACTTGGTCCTAGTAATTCAAAAGAAGAAAAGGAGAGAAGAATAAAGGGGAGAGAAAAGTGTTAATAGTTAATCAAGTTCAAAGTGAGCACTTGAATTTGCTACTCTCATGCCCCAAAACATTCAAAAACACAACCGCCAAAAATGTCAATTCTATATCATGCAACGAGAATAAGTACATACAAAAGACTACAGAAATATACACTTAGCCACAAACTACCAACAGTTACACACAGAAGGGAGAGGGCTGAACACATTGTTCTCTCTTAGGCAGACTTTGCAAAAAGAGCTTCATCTTTACCATCCAACTCGAAAGATACTTCATTTGGAACATGGTCTTTCAAAATGTATAATGGAAAGCAGAAAAATTTTTCCCATGATTCTTATGAATTAAGGCATAAAAGTCCCTGAAGCTCGCTTTATGACATTAAAAACACATTTGATGATATGAAGAGGAGAAGGAAGAGGAGAAGCACATAGCAGCCAACATGTACTGGTATTTTGTGGGTGTTAAGTACTGGGTCCTAAGCACTTTGTCTACATTATCTCATTATGCTCTCCAGTGACACTAAAAGTGAAGTAAGTATGACCATCCATTTTACAGATTAAAAGAAAAAGAAAAAAAATTAGCTCATACAAGTAGAATAATTTACCCAAAGTTATACATTTGGTAATGAAAGGACCCTGACGTCCAACTTAGGTAAACTACCACTTGACACCCAAGCTTTTAACTATATCAATCCTTCTTGGAGTGTTAGCTCTCAGACCACCATCACCTGGGAAGTTATCAGAAATGCAAAATATTGGACTCCAGCCCTGTTGAATTGGAAACATTGGAAAGAGGTATAAATTTGTGTTTTTACAAGCTTACAGGAAATTGTGATGCTGTCTAAAGTTTGAGAACTTGTATATTGCATCATGTTGCAGCCAAAGTTTCACAAAAGGGTATATTCAGAAACACGGTACATATGCCAGAGGATGCAAAAGATAATTATTTGAGGGATAGGAAGAAAATAATAAAATTACATTCATTTAAATTTTTCCTTTATTATTTCTATTTTTGTGAATCTTTCATAAGCAAATAATATTTAAGTACAGTGATACTTGTATCTGGTATATAAATTTATTTATACATTTATTTTGGGGGCATTCTCAAAATCTTTTCTAAACATGAGTAAGCAACTAAAAAAGTTTGGTGATCTTTACCTTATGGATTGTCGTTAAAATCTCTCTTTAGGTCAGCCTGGGGCCTTTCTTTAAGTATTCACTCTTTTTCATTTCTATCTTCTGCCTTAACCTTGAGATTAAAGATAAACCTGCACCTTTGGAATTATCTGAGCTACTAGGAAATATCTTAATATTCAGGCTAACTCTCAAAGCACCTCAGCAAAGGAGGTGAGCCCTTTGACTCATCCAATGTATTACTCAGATTCTGATGCAAAAAAGCACTTGACAGAGTAAAAATATATCCATTGCAATAAGTACATATTTCACAGTTTCCTAGCAAAGCCTCACACAGGCACGGAATATTGAAATGTATGCATGCAGAGTCCTAAGGATGCATGTTCAAAAGAGATACAAGACTATAAAGGATTTGTCTTCTGGGTGGCAAGACATTTTGTATTTATTCATCAAGGGTAGGAGCAGTACAGGCTGTCATTCCTAATACAAAGCTATTAGGATATGACATAAGAAAGTTCAAGACAATTACTAACACTGGGGGAGCAGCATTACTGCTGGGTCTCTCAACTCCTATATGCCATGTGGTTCCCCCATGTGGAGATGAAAGGAGGTTCATGGTCATGTTCTCAGTGGGTCTTAAACTTGAGCATTGTGTAGTACAAGTTTCATTAACAATGGCAAATCAGGACAGCTTCTTTCAAAGGATAAAAGTTTCTGAGAAGTCCATGGGGCTCCCTGACCAAACAGCTCTTACTAGACAATGGATTAGTAATTCAATTGTACTCAAGAATCAGAAACACATGGAAGGCTTTCCCTTGAAAGGCAGCAGAATAGCAAAAACGTTGGGAAAACACAATAATTCTGTAAATGTTGATTGAATCTGAAGTCAAAGGCTTTTCCATGCTTTTCCCTTCCCATCTAACTAGCCAAGTTTTCACCATTTTTCAAGGACCGGCCCGAATGCTTCCCCTGTATAAAACATTTCCCAATAACTTTGAACAATTCTCCCACTTCTTGGTGGCCATGGCACTTATTATTTGCATCATTAACAATGACATATGATAATATTCAATTTAACACTTTTTTACACATTGTGCTGTCCTCTGCTTATATAATCCTCTAATTGTTTCATTTTTTTTTTAGTATTTTCCCCCAAAAGATTGAATGCTGCCTGTTGTTAGAAATCATAATACACTTCGATTATATCCTCGCTGTGTTAAGTGTACTGTGCCAGATACAGAGAAAGTGTTCCAGCAAAGGTTGAGCTGATCTGAACTACAGCCCCCTGATATGCCTGTGTCTCCTCCTGTCAGAACCTGAGCATGGGTTACTATCTGTGCTCCTCAAAGGGAGCAATCTGTCCTTTTCATCAGAGGTTGGTCAGGACTCTAAAACAGAGGGAATTATAGGTTATTTTCAAATTCCACAGGATTTGTTTTGTGTGCATTAGGTAGTGAATGCCATGCAGAACCAAATAACCCTCTAAGACTGACTATACTGTGGTCACCTCAGAACAAGAGTGGTTTCAATGAGGGAGGGCTAGAAGAACCTGCAATGACTCCTAGTTGATCTTAGACTAAACTTGCATTTGCTATTGAGGCTGAGATTCTAGGCTCCTGCCAACCCCCTCCAGCCTCATTTCCCGCTACTGGCCTCCAGTTCACAGTGCTCCAGTCATTCCTTCATCCTTTCACTCCCTATCACATTGTGTGCCCCTGAGTCAGCAGCACCTGTACCACCTGTGGGCCCATGACAAATGTGCCTTGTCAGGCTCCATCCAGATCTACTGGCTGGGGGCAAGTCTCAGGAATCTGAGTTGTGGCAAGCCCTCTGGGTGATTCTGAGGCCTGCTTACATTCTAGGACCTCTGCTCTTACACTTCAAGACCATACCTACCGGGGCACCTGGGTGGCTCAGTCAGTTGAGCCTTTGGCTCAGGTCATGATGCCGGGGTCCTGGGATAGAGCCCCGCATCAGGCTCCTTGTTCAGTGGGAAGTCTGTTTCTCCCTTTTTTCCTGCTCATTGTCTCTCTCTCTCTTTATCTCTCGCAAATAAATAAAAATTTTAAAAAAGAAAAAAAAGGCCATCTTTAACTTAGAGATCCTCTGCTCTTGTTCTACCTACAGCCTGAAATGTCCTTCCTGCAAATTTTCAAATGACTGGTGCACTATGATATTCTAATGCTCAGGTTGAAAATGGGCATTCTGAAGGGCAAACTATATGATTTCACTCATATAAGGAATATAAGAAATAGTGAAATGGAGTATAGGGGAAAGGAGAGAAAATGAGTGGGAAATATCAGTGAAGGTGACAGAGCATGAGAGACTCCTAACTCTGGGAAATGAACAAGGGGTGGTGGAAAGGGAGGTGGGCGGGGGCTTGGGGTGCCTGGGTGACAGGCACTGAGGGGGGCACTTGATGGGATGAGCACTAGGTGTTATGCTATATGTTGACAAATAGAACTCCAATAAAAAAAATATACAAAAAAAGAAAATGGGCATTCTTCAGAATCTCCTATTTCAGGAGGTCCCCATCAGCATTTCCTGTGTTCTCTGTCACATCTTCTTCTTTATTTAACTCAACAATTGCACTGCCTATAGCTAAGTTATTTTTTTAAATTTTTTATTGTTTGTCTCATCCTACCCAAATTTAAGCACTGTGAGGGCAGAAGTCTTGTTTGTTTTGCTCACCTTTATATCTCTAATTTCTGATAAAGTATTTGGTATAAAGCAAGAGCTCAGAAAATATTGTTAAATGAAAAAAGAAAAAGAGAGACAAAACCAAAAAAAAAAAAGTCACTCTTTTATGATTTAAAGTCAAGTGGTTTTCCAAACTAACAATTTATTCATAAAATTTACCAATATCACCTCATACAAGCAATTTTCTACTTAGAATCAGTTTTGGGGGGGAGGTGGTGGTGGTGGTGGTATTTAATTGACCGCATTTCCTCCTCTAATTTAACTATTAGACTCATTGAATCACACCAAACATTGAGACAAGGATTCTTTTGTGTACCCAGTGTCCAGAGATAGTACAAACTGTTGAATGAGAAAGAGCTTGGACTACACTCTAAAACACTTTCTAGATGATAATATAAGCTCTTGGTCTTACTTCAAACTACTTAAGTACATCCTTTCTTGAACAGATTATCTTTTATATCTGTATCTGATTCTCATAGATAGCAGTTTCTCCAGCATTAAAGAGAGAGAAAGAAATTAGAGAAACCGAGACGCATGCCAAACTTCCCTGAAAAAAAGAAAAATAAAATCTTCAACAATGCTTCTAAATGTGCATCACTGATATAAAATGATCTCGTACAAAGAGGATATAATAATAATAAAACAAGGGATTTACATAGCACTTATGTGCCAGACACTGTACTAAGTGCATTTCAGATATTAATGCAATTAATCTTCATAAACACATGATGAAACAACTATAATTAAATGTATTAAAGAATCAGAAAACAGGAATGTTTTTCTCAGGAAGATATCCAGAACTTTACAAATAAAGGAATTTTATGACTGATGATCAAGTTGGAAGGCAAGAATTTCAGAGAAGTAAACTAAGTCATAGAGTTAGTGATTTTTTTGTGAGGCCCCCCAAAACAAGTAGTAGAGTCAAATCTCAAACCCAAGCTTGCTAATTCCACAGCTAAGCCACCTAATCTTTACTGCTAGGAGTAAACCAGAGAGTGAGTATGTGTGAGAATGAGTGTGTGTGTGTTACCATTGGATTAACAAAAGAAATTTAAATATAGTATGTCTAGTCTATAACCAGAAAAAGATGATATTTTAATGTTAAACTATGTGGGGTTTTCTTCAAGGAAAATTTCCAAAGTCCATTTCAATTCAAAATTCAATAAAAAATTAACAGGAAGAACTAGTTTTATCCAATTATATATAATACCAGAACAAAAATCTGTATCAAATACATATACTTATAAGACACTCCTAAGAACCTAATAATACTTTTGTCTAAAACATTCTTCCAAATCAAACTAAAATTGCAAATATTCTAAGATAACATAAATCTTCAGAATTATATATTTAGAATGTTTTTAAAATGACTATTAATAGCTTAAAACTACATTAAAACTTTAAGAAACCCTTGTATAGAGAGAGTGTATACTACTTTTGTATTTGATATGTAACCAATCCTCACTAAAATAGCCACATAGTCTTTTGAGAAAAGATGATGACTTTTTTTTTCTTTTTTTTGGTCTAGTGGTGAAGTGACAAGGCAACAGAAGTATGCATGAAAAGACTAAACAATCCTCAGTGATGTTAGTACTTCAATTTCTAACTCCCTGCTCTGCTTTTCATTCACAGAAAAGCATCACGTTGTGTCTTTTCTTTTTCAGATGATATCTCTGATGGCTGCCACAAATTTCCCATCAGTCTGCTTGAATTTGGTATTGTTTTTTTTTTTTTTTCTCTTTAAGAACTGTTCCAGACAGTCATTTCATGCCTGTTACTGCTAAAATCTACCTTTGCAGTACATGCAAACTGATTCAGTCAACTCCTCTTCATGGTCTAGAAAATCAAAAGTTGACAGACTGTCTTTTATGACTTGCAGGTCCTTGAGATAGAAGTCCTGCTGGAAGCACAGGACACTTCTATCAGAGTGCATTTTCCTTCTGTTATTGCCCAAGTAGGACTTAACCAAACCTAGGCCTCAGACATCCCAATTTAAAATAAATATTATTAAACCAGCACTAGTTGGTCTTGGCCATAGTGGAGTGGTGGGCTTGGTGCCCGGGGGACTCTGGGGGTGGCACATAAGCTCTCATTCCCTACATCCACTTATCCTAAAGGGTCAAGGCTAATAGCCCAGTGGTAGGTACATGGCAAGGCTGGCTTAATAATATTCATCATCTTTAATCACAAAGCATGAAGTGTTTGTCAAAGGATTCAGAATCCATGAGTGAAACCTGAATGTGTAAGCATCATCACAACAGACCTCTGTGCCAGTCAAAGGGTTTGTCCACCCCTTACAAAGCATAGCTACCATGGGAGAAGTCTTATGAGAGCTGTGATGGACTGTCCAGAGAGATCTTATCTGCCACCTGCAACTTTATTTTCTACTCCTGATAAGTGCATAAATCTTTCCACTTTCACATTTTAAAATTTACATTGTTTCATAGAGGAAGAGCAGTAATGGAGTGGTAAGGAAGAAAAAAATAGAAAAAGGAGAATGAATACATATAGATATATGTATTTGTGTGTGTACATATGTATGCAAGACTCTTATCAACTTCCTGAGCTATCTATAGTCTCCACTGCTATAATATAAGGATTTAAATGTTGAGGCTTCACAGACAGTGCCTGTGACATTAGGGATAGCCTGCTTAGTTAGCTGCACATATGTCTTGGTCTCTGCAGCAAAGATCTCTGTAGCTCTCAGAATAATTCTACATTTATAGTGTTGGGGTCCTTTTGGCTTTTCTGAAGACAGCCATTTACAGACAACATAAGATATGTCCCTTTTAATTGCCAGAAACCCAATTCACTTCTATTTAATTTTAAAATAAGAAAGCAATGACCTTTAAATGTGTCAAGTGTCCTTCATATAGAGCCAACTGAGAAGTGAATCTTCTAGTTCCCATTTTACAGAAGATTAAACAAAGCCAGAGAACAGGGTCCTAAATATTATTATAAAATTTCATTGGCAGGGGTGCCTGGGTGGCAGTTGGTTAAGTGTCCCACTCTTGGTTTTAGCTCAAATCATGGTCTCAGAGTCCTGAAATCGAGCCTCATGTACTGCTCAGCTCCCTGCTCAGCAAGGAGTCAGTTGGAGATTCTCTCGTCCTCAGTCCCTCCCCCCACCCACACATACACTCTCTCCCTCTCTCAAATAAGATAAATAAATAAAATCTTTTAAAGCAATTTCATTGGCAGAAAGACCTAAGAGCAGCTGAATTCCCAATGTTTTACTTTTTTTTTGTCTTGAAAGCAAGACCTATGCCTTCTAAATGCTCAGAAAGACATCAAAATTGCTCCTAGCAAGTATGCTTAGGTGTTTATGGTTTCCTCCTCTCAGATGAAGGTTCAAAAAAAGTCCCTCCCTTAGGATAATGAGTGAAAAAGACTAGTAACAAAATCCAATATTCTGGAGACACTCGGACAGTTTCAATAACACCGCTATTCTCCTCAATCGCTCCACCCCTCTCATCAAATACTGAGTATAAAATAAGTCAAGATGGGCATGGGAATTGCTTGAAACCAAGATCCTCTTATGAGGTCTTTATCTCCAATGAACTTTGATCAATTCTGTGCAGGTAAATATTTAACAACCAGAACAACAAAAAAGCCCTGATTTGTAGCATTTCTCTAACCTGACTTCCATAGTGTAAAATACTCCCACCGTGGCCAATTTCAAGCTAAAATATGTTATATGATGTTAACGGGCTTGCAAAATTCCTGAAAATTCCTGGGCTAATACAAGCTCTAGTACAGCACTCCCCGTGATGCTCAATGAAAGATGAAGTACTCACACTTTATGAGTAAAGCAATTTACTCAACATAACACTTCCATGACAATGGAGGGATGGTAGCAAATGCCTGCCTTTGTTAGGGTATTTGCGGATATGAGAGAATGGCTAGCATCATAACATCTTGCTTAACCCTGGTGCCTGAATCATAAAGATCAAATGATTAGATCATCTTTTCTTTTAAAAATCATGAATAAATCATCACAAAGTCAGTGCTGCCTCAGAAAATGTAAACTGAGGCCTCATGTTCTGATTTTCCTTCTTTTTCAGCACTGATGTACTAGTCTGTTGGGATAAGTAGAGGGCATTTTTAAAAAAGAGAGAAGAGGTTTCAAAGAGCAAGCTCAATGAAAGGATAGCTAATCTAAAAATATTTTGTTTTAAAGAACATTACTGCAACTATCATCTAGAACTTATTGAAATAGTATTGACATAAACACCATCTACCATAAAGTCAGCTAGAGGATATTCTCAAATACCGTCTGGTCATCTGTGTAGTGCCTCTGCTTTGGAAAGAGATAAATTCACCCTCACACCATATGGGACAGTAGGGAAGAGGTCATAGGCTTTAAAACTCAGCTTTTTCACTCACTAGCAATTTGATCCTGGGTTAGCCACTTAAATTCTCTAAACCTGAGTTTTCCCATCTGTATAATGGGGATAGAAATTGTTGCTACCTCACATGATGTTAGGATTAAATGAGATAACATACATAAAGCCTATAAAGTCATCTTGAAGTCGCAAGGTCATGGTCATGATGAAGACACAATATACCAATTCCTCAGCGTGGGCCTACACTAAGTAAAGCCTCAATGAAGGGTATTATCAAATCTGCTGGGGAAGAAAATCAAGTTCTCTCCATTTTAGTTGGGAGTATAGTTGGTCAGGAGTCCAGAAACAAGACACATTAAGGTAGTAAGTCACAACAGTACAGCTCTCTTGTAAGAAGCCTTTGTCATACAATGCTAAGGGGCAAAAGGCAAGAACCTTTGGAAAGTTCTATTTAATACTTATCTCTTCTTATTTCCCATACTGCAAATCATCTCTGAGAGACTGATTTCACTAGGTCAAATACTACATTCTATTACATAAAATACAATGAAAAATGTGATAAAGCCCTTAGCTTTGGAGAAAATTAAGTGAGAAACTATATTCTTCATGGTTAAAAAAAAAAAAAAGTTGCAGAATGAAATCCCCCTTAGAAGAGTTTGATGGCAACTCTCATCTAAAATTACTTGAAAGGATCTTCAGGTTTTTAAGGTATCCAAACCCAATATATTCATTGACTTCCTCAAAATACAAAGCACTTAGAATCAGATTCAATTGATCCCTGGTTTCCCTACCCATCCTCTACTCCATCTGCCCACTATCTGGGCAGAAGAACAAATCATATTTCTAGAAAATAACCTATTCAACTCCAAAAATAGAACTTGTTAAGGGGAATTATAGTGGAAAGTGGGGAGAACATATCCTTACTAATTATCTAACCCCATAAAAAGCTATTATTTTATTTCTTATAGTTCATAACTCATTTGCTTCACTCTCAACATGTCAAACAATGTTTGTCTGATAGTTGTATAGCTCCTTTCTTATTGGACAGCTTTAGGGGATCTCTCTAAGAATACCTCTCTTACACTAAAAAGGAATTAAAAATCACTTCCAAAAGGTCCCTAGATACTGTCACTCTATTCAAGGGACCCTGAGATTCAAGGGACTGTATTCCTCAGGAATGCAACACATCCCGCCTGTCTCAAGGGAGCATCTACTCTCACTCCTAACCTGCAGGGATACAGAATCTGGCCTGACCTAGGACCATCAATGAAGTTTTTCCTTGACACTTTCCATCATCATGTGTAAAAGTATCTGCTACATGAAACAGAGTAACAAAGTTGGGATGGAAGGGAATCAATCAGGAGAAAAAGCTCATTTTCTTCTTCATTCTTCAAAGGTCTCATCTGGGAAGGAGACATGTTTACCTTCTTAGCCACCTAAAGAAACAGGTATCAGGCTTAAGCTTCTTCCCTCAACCTTGGAATATGCTACTTCCCTCCTAACTCTGTTCTCTGTTTCTAGTTCCTTTCCTTCTTATCCATTCTCCACCTGGCATCAGAGTGATCGTCATAAAATGAGAAGCTGTCCACCTCACAGTGCCCTTAGGTTTAATATCCAACTCCTCACATGAGTAGTCAGTCATGGCTGGCCTCCATCCTACTGCTACAGCTTCATCTTTGACCAAGTCCCCCTCATATGCATATGATTCTAACCAAACTGAGCTTTGTGTTGGTCCTGAAACTAGCCAAGCTCTCACATATGCTTTCACTTCTCATGCACCTCAAATATGTTATCCTTCTGACTCAGCTCAAAATCTGCCTGAGAAATATCTGCTGAGTACCTACCATGACCACTCCACACAGTCCAACAGCCATCCTCCCTGCTCACACAGCATGCTCCTTCTCCATTCTAGAAAAGCAAGGTTGATGCTGCATTGTCCATACTGGCTGATCCCCTGCCAACTTGTGATGTCAGACTGTATCACACCTGCAATCCCAGTGGCTCACTGAGTGCCTGATACACAGGAGTAACTGAGTTCCCATTAAAACTGAACAACACAATCACTGGAGAAGCATCAATCAATTAATGGGATTACTCAATCAATCCCCACTACCCAAACACAATGATAAGAGGATTCAAGCTGTTGACTTGTCCAGACTCATCAGGCCACTTCCCAGACCCCAATATTATACCTCCTTCTGAATACCATTTACCTTTACATTTCAAACTGTCTCATTTCTCTGTCATATGTTTTTACTGTCCCTCACACTTATTGGTAATTAGTACATCTGTGCCCACAGGTTGTAGCTGAAAAAGGTAGCATGAGTAATGGTCCGAATCCCAATGTCAGGAGAAAAAAAAGTAAAGGAATTTGAATCGTAAAGGTTTTTTTGCCACAAAATGGGGAAAGAGTAAGATGACCCAAAATAATTACAAATAAAAGCTCCTATCACAAAGAGACTGTCTAGTCATTATAAGAGTGGAAGAGAGTTTGGGTCAAGGAGGTAATAACGTAAAAATCATACTGATGATTCGTTGGTTCTATAAATGGCAAAGTTAAGATATTCCAAACTATTATGTTCTTAAATCTATACTATACTCTGGATAATAATTTACAATAGGCATAGAGATTAACAAGTTCTTTGTATTATTCCCACAAACCATTTTTCCTTTGGATAATAACTTTAAGATCATTTTAGTGCATGGGGAGCCCCTATGTAAAAAGGACTGGGCTAGGTTCTAGGGATTCAAAATCCACATAATTCTTACCATGCAGAATAAAGTCTAGGAGGAGATGTAGTTCTCTAGTTTTATCTAATAAATCTGATCATAGCAAGCTTTGATATCCTTGTATTGTCTCTTCTTATAAGTCAAATCCTGCCCCCCAACCCCCACCAGTTACAGAATATTATGAAGTAGACCTATTTTGTAAATTGAGCAGAGTGTCTGAAAAACAACAGCCTTCAGTATTACTGAAAATCTCCTTACATTCTTTGAAATAGAAAGAAAAAAAGAAAGAAAGAAAGAAAGAAAGAAAGAAAGAAAGAAAGAAAGAAAGAAGAAAGAAAGAAGAAAGAAAGAAAGAAAGAAAGAAAGAAAGAAAGAAAGAAAGAAAGAAAGAAAGAAAGAAAGAAATTGAAAGCTGTTATACAACTACCTCGGACTTAAAAATACTAATCCAGTGTCTGTTCTTTTCATTAATTTTATTATGAAATTTTCATTTCATTAATTAAACTTTCATTAATTTTATTATTACATCAGCATATATGTGACTCTGCTAAGAAGGAATGGAGAAAAAACTTTCAGGAAAATAGCTAGGGAGAGACCTCATTTGATTGATGTCTACCCAAGGCATGGACCCACATGACATATAGTAAGTTGCAGCAAAGTAAATTATCTTTTAGCTGAAAAGCAGTGTTTTTAAAACTACCTTGGTCTTAGCCACTTTGCTGCTTGCAAACTCACAGAAGCCATCCAAAACTCAACCCTCTGCTGGCCTATTAGCCAAAAGATGCCTAAAATGCCTTCTTCATTTGCTATTCTAAGTAGCCTGACACAATAGGACCAGTGGCCCATTACAGACTTTGGATGGTTCTTCTTTGAATGGTAGAAGTAGTGTCTGTGGTACATATTCACTGACATCTAACATGCAGGCATTTTAAAGGGTATTCAGGATAAAACAGACAGATTCTCTTCTTCCCCAAGAGTACTTTTTCCTTTAGATCACAAAACAGGAAATTAAAGTGCTCAACCAAAATCCTTGATAGGAAACATAAATCTCTAGAACATTTTAATGACATTAATATCTCCCAAATGCCTAAAAATATTTCTTTAAAATGAGTTAAGAGAAAATGGCATTCTCTTTCACAAGGCCCAAGCACTCAAAAGTCCTGAGAAATGACCTCCCTGATCCAGAAAATAATAAATTAAGAACTCAAGTGGCTTTTTATTTTTTCTTTTTCTCTTTCCAAGTGTTGCCTTCATCTATGGTGAATAAATTAAAAAGAGCTAACCCATCCAAAGCAACCACTTGGAGAGGTATTAACCATTTGCAGAAGTGGATTGATATGCTTGTGAAGATGAGTCACCTTATAGGATGCTGTCAAGCCTCTTTAGTCCCCCTAAGATGGAATCATGTTCCCATCCCTAAAACGTCTTGCATTTGTTATTTTGCATTCAGTGATATGGGTTTTCTGCCTCTGTTTCTGAAGAACACAGGGTTCAGCCCCCTCCCCAAAACCGATGCTGTCCAAGAGGTGTGACAGCTTGAAGGCCCTTAAAGAAAAGATACCAAGGGTTACACAGGCCATCTTTCAGTCCAAAGTGGTAATGGGAACAAGAACCTTCTCTACCTTGCAGGTCAGCTTTGGTCAACGCAACTTTGTTAGCAAAAGAATAGGAAAGGCGAAAACAATAACCAGAGGTTAGTAAGAGGTAGAGTAAACCAGGGTAACATTACAGAAATGAAAATAACAGTTGGCATAAACAACATCACTCAGACAGACAATTAAAATGCTCTATAGGTTCTCCAGAGACAGCACAAATGGGGGATGCACAGACCAGGACAGAGCAGGTCTCATTAGAGCCACATCAGCAGAGCAGGGGCAGAAAAACACCGGACTTGACAAAGCACAAGCAGTGGTAACAAGAGCCTTCCCACATCCACACAGCCAACCCCAAGGCATATGGTCCAGAAAAATGATTCTCCATGAGTCAGGATAGAAATCAAGAAATAAGGGTAATGTGTGGCCAGACTGAAAGACACATGTGCACAACCAGACCAAGCCCACAAAAATAGTTCTGAACACCTAGGAGTTAAGTATGGAAGAGGTGCTTGGGAACACTCCATGTAACCCCCTGCAAATGCCACCAGGGAATGTGGCACTGGACCTGGGCATGCGCATCAAGGTGATTTGAGAACTCCAAAGAGCTCAAATTTGTTTGATTTGTAAGAATATAGCCAAACCCAAATGGCTACGAGCTAAAAGGCACCAAGTCAATGTCCTTTTTATTGATTCATGCCAGTCTCAAAATGAAGCACGTGTGTTTCTCTCAGATGTTTACCATTTGCAATTGTGGAATCACATTTCCAGCCAATGCATGCCTTGGTCTCTACAGCAAAGCTGGTCTCAAGATAGAGGTATTTACCAGCTGAGAATAGAACCAGGCATTATTTCAAAATTCCTAGCCCAAACTGAGAGGCTGCAAGTCACAGCTAGATGTTGGCTAGATTGCCCAGAAATTGTTCTTAATTTCTGAACTATTATACTCTGCATAAAAATCAAAACATAGTTTGAGATATTTTTCTTTCTTAGTATAAACAATTAGGAGACAGAGTAGTGGATTAATGTGTTTTTAAAATAATTATTTGCCCTTGGCTATAATAGGGAAAGTAGTACATTTACTACTTAGGGATCTTGAAATATCATCATCAATGACTTTGACAAGAACATTGACTACAACCTGGCCTGAGTATCCCAGGTAGCGAGAACAGAACATATTTACCATCTCAAAGAGATGCAGCTCCTAGTTTTTAGTAACAAATCCTCATCCCCTACCTGTTTAATTTTCTATATATAGAAATGTTAAATCAGGAAGTATATTCTATTTCCTAGGATTTCCATGCTGCACAATACTCAAAGGCCTTTTTGAGGGTTCATGCTTTGTACAGAGATTCAGAATGAGAAGGACACCTGTTTGTAGTCTATGTTCATTTCCCTCCCCACCATCTACTTTAGCTTCATTTCCACAGTGCCCTAAAAGGCTCCCGGGATCTCTTATAAGGGCTTATTCACATGGTGTAAACTTCCAATGACAGTAATTTATGCCTTAACCCACTTTTTGGCCATTTTTCCTGGCCACTTAGGCTAATTATCCAAGTCATCTGTGTACAATAAACAAGGACCTTCTTCTCTCCTCACTCATCCTCCACTTCATCCCACCCAATGGGGCGGTCATAATGCTCCGTGGGTAATCATCGCAATTATCTCCATGGCAATAGAGTGCAGGGTTATTAGGCTCATGGGACTTGCCATAGATTCAGATGGTAGAAGCATCAAGTCACAATATCCGGTGCTGAACAATCACCCATAGTCAGAGGAAGGTCGGGCCCCACTGTAATGCATGTGATGAGTCACACCAAACTGCCCACAGAGATGGAGGTAGGGATGGGAACATTTTCCCCAATTTGATGGGTAATTTCCTTGTGCTAATGCTCTCACTGCTTCTCTTCAAGTTCTCTTAAGTGGACTCCATCATCCCCCCCTTATACTCGAGACCCTTTAATCTACTCTTCTAAAAGTTAGTTTAGACTTCCTTTTAATCCAATACAGCAGTTTTTTCTCCTTACACCTCAATTTTTTGTACTCTCTAGAATTCTGCTTCAGGAACAGTAGGCCACAGACACATGTAGCTACTGAGCACTTGAAAGATATATAGTCTGACTTGAGATGTGATACAAATATAAAATACAAACTCAGTTTTGAAGGCTCAATGTGAAAAAAGATTGTAAGATGTTTTATTAATAATTTGATATCATTGCATGTTGAAATGATAATATTTAGGATATACTGGATTAAGTTCAATAAAAACATAAAATAAAAACTTCACCTGTTACTTTATATCTTTTTTACATGTAGCTAGTTTACTAGGAAATTGAAAATTACGTATGTGACTCATATTATATTTCTATCAAGCAACATTGCTATAGAGTTAAATGGATGATTCCTATTAACTTGTAAATCTGAAGAACCGATGGCATGATAAGAATATTTAACATCTGAAGAGTACCTTATGCTTTTTAATGTGTGCTTTTATGTTTTAACTCAATATGATTAATTATTGAAAGATAACTGGAACTTCTGTCATTCCACAATCTTTGAAACTAAGGTATTCAACTTAATTCCCAAATGTTACATTTATCTCAGCATTGTCCTTAATGCCTGAAAGAAGTAAGAGCAAGCCAAGGAGACAAAAATTCTTGATTTGAATGACACCGCATTTTCAGGAGAAGAAAGCCACATGACTACTTTAAGTGCATGGCCCTGTCCTCTCATGTACCAAGACCATAACTTGCCCACTGGATATAAGAGATATTCCTGGCTACAGGAAAACTGGAATGGGTTATGGGAACAACCAGTCTTATTAACTAGTCCACATGGGAAGCTGACTCTTGGGCAAAGGGAAATGACTTCCATACTGCAAATCAGCTTGTGAAGCTGACAGGAAGACTTTATAAAAATGTGGCAACTGGGGCAGCCTGGGTGGCTCAGCAGTTTAGTGCCGCCTTCAGCCCAGGGCATGATCCTGGAGTCCCACGTCGGGCTCCCTGCATGGGGCCTACTTCTCTCTCTGCCTGTGTGTGTGTATGTGTGTGTATATGTGTGTGTGATGAATAAATAAATAAAACCTTTAAAAAAAATGTGGCAACTGAACCCAGGTTAAAGCTGGTTAAGAAGAAGAGCAATACACAAAGTTAAATACTTAGGAGATGAGTGAACAGGTTTGATGCAGTAAATAAATCACTGAGATAGAAAAAAATGTAACACATATATTGCACATAGGACCATGAAGCTCAACCAGACAAAAGAATACATAGACCCTGCTGACTAGTCAGACATTTTTGACTTTCGAATTAGGTAAGGGGCACCTTTTTGACTATTTTGACTTTCGAATTAGGTAAGGTCTACCCAAGGCCTTTGGGGAAGTCTGAAAAATGTTCAATGCTGCCTTCTGCTGGTTAAACTAGAATGTTTTTGTTGTAAAAAAGTGGACTCTGGAAGACCTGTAAAATTCCATTAATATCTTAAGAGATAGTAGATGATCTGCAGAAACAGGCTGAGCATGGTTTGTTGTGCTGCACTGATGGGCATGCGATGTTATTAGATGTCTCACATGAGATACTATTTGTAAATGATAATCTTACTGTTTATTGAGTACCTACTATGCATGTACCAGGCATTTTACATATAGCTCTGATTCAGATATCTTACCTTCCAAGGCAAGTTTTATTGCCCCACTTTGCATTTGAGGATGATAGAGCTCAGAGAGGTTAAATAACCTGCCAAATGTCACACGTGAACAAGAGTTACTACCTGGATCTAAATCCAAGTCTTTCTAGCAGCAACACTCATGCTGTTCTATGACATCACACTAACGAACTGCCTAAGAATGCCTGACATCTAGCAAGTACTCAATAAATGTTAGTTCCCTTCCTTCATCATGGCATTCTGACATCATTTTCCTACCTTCTGCTCAGTTTGCATTAAATGATACAGTAGTTATTAGAAACATTTTGTTAATGGTGACACCCATATAAAAGTCTCTGGTATACCTCCCTAATGTATAAAAATATAAATAAAAACACTTATTGCCCTTTCAGTCATGCTGGAAGCAAAGGTACAAGTCAGGAAGAGTCTGATGTCAATGCCATGGAAGGTTCTCTCCTGTCAAGTATGTGACACAGGGAAGACATCTGCCAGCATACATTCCCAGAGTCTGTGGCCCATGTCTTGACCTACTGAGCCAGGGACAGGAGGACACCAATGATGATGCAATATCAGATGGCAAATAGGAGAGAGGACTGGTAAACCAAGTAAGGAGACATGGGCAGAGGCAGCAAAGAGGTTTGGTGCTGGCGACGAGGCTGTAGCTTAAAAAGAGAAAAGGTTGTACCTTCACAGCCACGCTCGATCTGTCCACTCCGATGGAGGGCATCGTTGATGAGGTCTGGCAGGCGCCCATTCAAATCTACTGAGGCCAGACAGCCCTGAAAGCCATCCCGGGAAGCCACCAACTTTGGAAGGTTGCTGTACATGCCTTGGGCCAGACCTGCCATGTAGAGATCACCTGGAAAGAAAAGCAAGTAGCAAAAGCAAATGTGAGTAAAGAGTACTGAAACCATGTCAATGAGAGCCAATGCGCATTAGACTACTTCTTAGGTAATGGTGGTAGAGCTGGGGGGGAGGGGAATAGCGTAAACAACTAACTGCCAGAGTTTCTACAGTGTAGAAAGAAGTAACTCACATTGCTTATGTCATTCATTTTCTATATGCCATCTCACAAATTTCAATCACCATATTCAGTCCATAAGGTAGGTATTGTTCCCATTTTATGATGAAGTAAAGATTAACAAGATTTTCAGCAAAACAACCATTTACTGACTGCTTTTTATGTGCTTGTTACCAATAATAGGCTGAAGATTTTATAGACATTATACCATCAAAACTCATAACGGCTCATAAAGGTAGTAACAATTATTGTCCTCATTTTGCAAAAAAGTATACAGAAGCTGAACAAGGCTAAGAGATTTTACCAAAGTCACCCAGGCAGTAAGTGATTCAGCTGAGATTCCAAAACCTATACCATTTCCTCTGTTAAAAGACACCTCCCCATTTTGATATTTATCACCTCATGCTCAGCCCCCACATGCCTGAGGTTTACAGAGAAAATGAACCATCCTTTGAGGAGTGGTTTAAGTAAAAACCACATTTTGGTATAATTTAATGTTGTTAAAATAGAATATGCATAATGTATCAAAAATGCATGGCACTTCTAACCTGTAGTTTGCCTCTGCAAATAGCCTTTTGATTATAAGAAATTCTCTAAAGGCGCCTGGGTGGCTCAGTCGGTTAAAAGTCCGACTCTTGGTTTCAGTTCGTGATCAGGGTCATGATCTCAGAGTCACAATCTCAAGGTCATGAGATTGAGCATGGTGCCAGACTCCATGTTCATCAGGGAGTCTGCTTGACGGTCTCTCTCTCTGCTCTCCCCTCACTTACACATTTCTCTCTAAGATAAATAAATAAATCTTTCAAAAAAAAGAAATGCTCTAAAAAGGTTAAACGTCTTTACAAGGTTTACCTTTCAAATCCAGATTTTTGGCACCATTGATAACTTGGGTGACGACTTTAGTGTCCACTTTCAAGCTATGGGTGTTACTGTTGTCTCGGGTGATGACGACGTTGTGCCACTGGTTGTCATTCAGGGGGCGATCACTGTTGCCTTTGATCACGTTGGGACCATTCCCAAGGTCAAATACGTAGTGTATATACCTGTGAGAAATATAAACCACCTCATAAGTTGAGAGTCCCTAAAATGGTTTAATGGCAACATGTATATAATAGGCACTGAGGGCTTCACATCCCCCATGCAAACCTGGCATCATGGAGGAATATTTAAAGCTTCACTTAATATCATAAGAAGAATCACAGCCTATTCTATCAGACCTCACTTTTATTCCACACTGACAAGGTTTACTTCTTTAACATCATCTAAAAATCCAAAGCCACAAAGTAGTATAGGCAGTACACCTCAGAACACTAGGGGGCGGTATTTAAATTCAGTCAATCGTGAATCTGTGTTTTGAGTTTTCTTTTGTTTTTGTTTTGACTATTTTCCAACACATGGTAGTGAAATACCTTGCAAAAAGAACAGCTTTCCATATATGGGCTAATGGCAATATGCTGAAAATATCTATATTTCATTTCCTCCTATAGATGCGGTGGTTGCAGAGCACTGCCCAAGAGCACTGCATATAGGATATATACCCTATATCCTCCTTTTGCAAAAATAAGTTTTTTTCCTAGAGGTTTAAAGGACCGTATTTCATGGTAAAAAGTCTGATAGTATTGAGTTAGTGGAAGATCTTTAAATTAATGAATTTCTCTTCCTACTGGCCCTAACCATTCCATAGCTTTTTTTTTTTTTTAAGATTTTATTTATTTATTCATGAGAGACACACAGAGAGAGGCAGAGACACAGACAGAGAGAGAAGCAGGCTCCCTGCAGGAAGTCTGATGCGGGTCTCGATCCTGGGACTCCAGGATCATGCCCTGGATAGAAGGCAGGTACTCAACTGCTGAGCCACCTAAGCATCCCACCATAGCTTATTTTTAATCAGTGATGATCAGAGTATATATTGGGTCTAGAGAGTGGGAGCAGAAATGGATATTTTTATTTCATGTCCATATTTTATGTAGGGCTTGAGCTTAGATACCTGACATAAACCATGTGATCTCTTCCACTTACCCCTTGACCAGTTCGACTGCAATGAAGTCATTGCCATCACCACTATTGAAGAGAATGAAGCCATCTGCTGAGGTGGTCTTGAACTGGAAGAAGAGGTGCATGGACGTGTAGGCCTGAAGAGTGGCCAGGCTCAGGTAACTGCTCTTGGTCTTGAAGGTGACAGGGTCAGCAATAATGTTCCTCAGTCCAAAACGAGCCTTCAACTCACAGTAATCAATGTCGCCATTTTTGCACAGGTCTATGTAGAGCAGGCCGTTGAACATGAGGCTCTGCAAGTGGCCAATGAAACTGGATGGGACAACGGAGATGTAACGTTTCTCAGTCATGATTCCAGTTTCGATATTGTGGAATTCCAAGCGGGTATGGTCCCCCACCATCGTACCTATGAACATCACAGATGAGATACAAACAAGTCATCATGTTTTTTCACAGCATCTTTACTATATCTTTTAGGTTGCCACACAAAATATTCTGTTCCAGAAAACAAGATATTCAATATAGTATACAGCCAGGTGACCTCAGTGAGAGAGCTGATTCCTGGCCCAGGCTGAATTATATGCCTTGTAGCTCATGCTCTCATGCAGCTGCTCAGAATGTTCCATCATATACAGGAAAATGTGAGAGCACAGATAGCTCAAGTTAAAAGATAAAATGATTTGTTTTCTCCATTCAGGAAATAATTGGATACAAACGCATAAAGAAAAGTCTTTATTGCCTAAAACCTGGTAAAGATACAACAAACAAGCATTAGGCATTCACTACCAAATATTTCTTGATGTAATAATTCACCACGTAGTACTTGTGGAAAGATTGTATTGTAGAACACGTGTTAATTTTTTCTGATCAGCAACTACTGCTTTTTCTGATTACACCTCTAATTTCCCCCTTTGGGAAGCTACCCTCCACACCTCACCTTAAAACCATCTGGGCTGGATGAAGCTGACCCTAACCCAGCTCTTAAAGTAATCAGCCTACTCAAGCTGGACCACTCAATATATTTTATCCTCCTAGCCATACAGCACGGTCTATGGACTAACAAGGTGGTCTGCAAACTCTAGCATACCTCTGAATCATATGGAGGGCTTCTTAATATACAGTTCCCTGGGCTCCAGCCTCAGAGTTTATCATTCAAAAGTCTAGAGTGTGGCCTAAGAATATACATTTCTAAGAAATTCCAAGGTGATGCTTATGCAGCTAGTCTAGAGACCACCCTTAGAGCCAAGGGATTAGCAGCAACATAAACTGGAGTATTCAGTAGTTATTGGGTAATTAAGTCTAGTAATATTCAGCTCCAGGGCTTTTGCTAGAACACCTAAGAGGAATTCTTTGTAAACAAGGCTTTTTGAAGAGATAAGAAGAAAGCCCAGAGCTGCTGGAGGTCATGTGATAGCCAGAGAGCTTGGGGTTGCCTGACCAGACAGCCAACCCAGAAAGCCAACCACAAAATGAAGAGAAACAGTTTCTCTAGGATGATGCCTTTTGAAAGTCTAGATTTGACAGCCAAAGCCAGACTTTTAAAAACTATATGACATAGGTTCCCTTTTCTGCTTCAAGCATTTAAGTTGGGTGTCTGACATTTGCAACTAAAAGATCTCCAGCTGATACAAATAAACTAGTAGACCTTTCATTACCTGGCTTACATAGAAGAAGTGAGTGACTGGGGCAGGGGTAATGAAGGGGGCTTGAAAGAAATACAAAAGTGGGAAATGGGAATGGGAAAAAAAAAAGCGAATGGAAATTTTAATTACAAAGTCAAGGAACACAGCATTAGGTGGCTCCTCCAACATTTATATAGACAAATCACCAAAATTTAACATTGCTTCCAATGGTGAAGGAAGAGGGGAAAAAGTCCCTCCTCCTGCCTTCTCTTGCCCTTACCCTCCACATTGAAGAAACTCCACTAGCAAGACACTCCTAGCATTTCTTTACTCCCTCTGTTACAGCCTTTCAGAGGAAAAGGAGCAACATAATCCAGAAGACTAAAGGAAATCTACAGGGAAACTGTATTTCCATAGCTCAGCCCCTGCACTTCCAATTTCCCCCAGGGAAGCAAGGTGCCTTCAAGAAACACCCAGTGTACCCCACACGCCCACAGTATGGGTGTTAGAGGAACGAACAAGCCTTGCTTCAGTGGAGATGCCTACCAAAGTCCTGAATTGGTTAGCATTCAAGTGGGCAATTCCAATTCTGAAATTCGGTAGATGTTAAGCACATTTTTCAGTATCAGTGTTACCACGAACAAAAATGATGCTTGACTTTTACCAGCCTTGCATTTGTTTTTCCTCTATTGGTGGAGAAATCATGTAGCAGGAAAAAAGAGAGAGAGAGTGAGAGAGGAAGGAATTACATTTTCTCAGATCCCTTAAACTTCAGTATCTGGGAGATTCAATCAGATCTCACCTTCAGATGCTCAGTATTAATGCCCTCTCATTGGGAGCACACTCAGACCTGATGTGGAGAACTGTTTATAAGCACAAAAGTCAGATTTACATTTTATGAGCTTCTATGTGGTGTTTTGACAACTAGTGACAAATCATTCTCTTAATATAAGCAGAAACAAAATAATGGTGTTGGTTAACTTAAATATAAAATTGTAATAGAACAAAAATCTGCTAACAACTGAATAACTAGGAGAACTGTATAAAAGTATTGAAACTGAGTATTGAAAATCGGACTGATCATGAAAACAAAAACTAGCATAACCTAAATTCACATGCTCAAGAACAATGAAGTGACTGAAATAAATATCCGTAGTCCATTTGGTTATAGCTGTTCATACTGGGCTGAGGCTGGAGCTGGAGAATGATTGGTTGGGGGTGGGGAGCAGAAATCAGAGCCAATCATCATGGGGACACAGGAACTAAATCATGATGATGCTGGAAGCCATGCTAATTCTTATTTTAAAAAAGAAGGAGGAGGAGGAGAAAGAAAAGTAAAAGGGGGAAAGGATGGGGGATGAGGAGATCAGCAAGGAGAACTAAGAAGTGATAAGGGGGTGATCCCTGGTGAAGATTAGATTTCCAAAGGAAACCTGAAGAGACTATTTTAAAGTCAACAAGGAGCTTTCAGAAAAATTATAAATAAATTGGCCTCCAGAGTTGAGGGGTTAGGAAATTCTGCTCACTAGAAAATGAATTTCATGAAGCAAGAAAACCATGTACAGTGCTGTGCATTGAGGAGAGATTGAAGAAAGAGAAGAGAAAATAAATTAACAATGGAATTTGAGAGCATAGCCCGTGGACACAGACTGATTTAAGGTTTTAGAATGAGTCACAGAGCCTCAACTAGAAGTTGGGGCGGGGCTGGGGCAGCAACATGGGGCCAAATTAGAAAAGGAACTACTTCACCAGGTACAAAAGGAACTCACTGGCTGTGGATGGAGGTTCCCAAAAGAGCATGCTATTGCCTGGAGAGAGCATTAAAGAGGTTACTTAAAGTTTGAACCTTGTGCCAAACTAAGCAAATATATGTGTGTGTGTATAATTATATTAAAAATATATAATTAATATAATATTAATATATATTAATCTGTGCATCATCTAATCAATATTAGTAACTGGGGATCTTGCCACCCATCTCCCCTAAATGCTGTCTGTAGACTAAAACTCCTTTCCATTCAAGGGGCAAATATATACCTACTTCATAGAAATCGCTTTTGATTTTCAGAGGGAAGAGGAATAATTTGGGAGAGAGATGATAAAAAAAAAAAAAAAAGCTGAAATGACTACTGAATGTTCTTTATGTTCCAGGCCCTGTGCTAGGCACTTCAGAGCCACCACCAAACATCATTATCAAAATAAATAGGTATCATTATCTTGCTTTAGCGAGAAGGACACTTAGCTTAGAGAGGTTAAGTAATCTGATCAGAGTTCATACAGGTGCTGAGTGGTAAGCACTCTAATTGAACCCAGCTGTACTCAGTTCCAAAGCCCACATCTTCTCTTGAACACTACAGAATGGAGAAAAAGCTTGATTTACTCCTTACATTATTGTGGGGGGAATTTAAATGGCGAAATTTCCACATACTAAATTGCTGTGAAGGGTTCACACTCCTTCGCAGTGGCCAAGCACCGGCACGTCATTCCACCTAATTCACCCATAATATATCCAACACCCTCCCTAGAACAGCCGTGTTGCCTGGACTCCTATTCACACATTCACTTCCATATTTCACTGATGGTCAGCAGTTTACACACCAGAGTGATAAAGTCTGTGGAGAACAGAAATCTATAGAAAATCTGTCCAAGTTCAAACTGTAACTTCCTACCAGGCATATACTGGACAAGCATACAGGCTCTGAGGTTGCACTGGCTGGGAAGGTAACTGGTATGTGCCTCAGTTTCCCATCTGTGAAATAGGTATGAAGTTTTCAGGATTAGATGTTATCAGCTCCTAAAAACTACTTAGAACAGTGACTAGTGCTTAAATTGTTAGCTGTTAATTATGTATCATTCTTTGTTTCCTTTCTCTGAAATGTGTTAACAATTTCCTGTACTTTGGTTGTCACTCTTTTACTAGAACACAATCTTTTTCTTAAGTAGAAACCACTTCTCACCTCTTCTGTATGTCCTGTGATGTTTAGCAGAGGGGCCTGAGCACAGCAAGCGTCCCTCACATCTGAGGAAGGATTTGCTTTAGAGTCAGAATTTGGATCATCGCCATTTCTACATATAAAGTTCCTAGTCAACACGAAACGCTCAGCAAAGAAATGAGAAAGACTTAGAGGAGGCAGCTTGACCTTCCTGGGCTCCCAGACATGGGGAGAGAAGAAAATGAAGGCTTATCAAGTCTCAGTAAAGGATACACATTTTGCTCACCATCTTCAGCTCCACCACTTGCATATCCTTTTCTCCACAATGCCAAACTTTTTTAAAAGTATATGCTATAAACTGTTCTAGTAACAGTAATAATAATAAATGTTCTGGAGCCAAATTAACTAGGTAAACACTTCACATGTAATTACTGATGATTAGCAATGTGTATTAGCGTGGTAAAGGCTCCTAGTAAGTCTTGCAATAAAGAAATCCACTTCATTTTGTTTAACCTAACATTTCCCCATTCTATTTCATCATGTTTTTGTTGTTGTTGTTGTTGTTGTTGTTGTTGTTAATGTGAGGAATAGATTTTCCTTGGAAAATGACTTTTTACAGCTTGGTGCTATGTTTGCTGTATAGGGTAAGTCATAGAGAAAGAAGTCAACACGAACCAGAGGAGTCAAAAGAGGGATGAATCTCTGTACTAGCAAGAAGCTCTGGGTGGAGTGGGTGGTTCATGGAGCATTAGATCCTAATCCTGAGTAGCATAACCCAAGTGAAGTATTCTTTTAATTTATTCTTGATAATAGAAATCCAGCTCAGTCAATCAATCCATCAATCGTTACTGTCAACTGAACTTAATACTTTTCCAGGAATACACTGTGTTACAATAAATGAAAACCACCAGGCTAAGCAATATTTCTTCCCTTGCTTTTGATTTCTTATGAGTGTGACCTATTCTTTGCATCATTTCTACAAACTAGCTGAAAACTTGACACCCTAGGGGACCTTAAACAGCATGAAAGGGATTACTAAATAAGCCAATAAGACACTACTTAATAACCTGAGGACTGTGTGGTATTTTAGTTTCATTGCCTGATTTTATGACTTCTGTGAGCTAAAATTAAAATTCCCAAACCCATTATCACTGTAAGAAGCAATCCAAGGTTGTAGCTCATAAGCAAAATAGCTCTTTTCTTCTCCCAGATTTCTTTATCCTTATGGCTGCTCTTTTCCATCAGCAGTAAAGTAGGGGATAAGGTTGAAAATGAAAAAGCTTCATTAATTTCAAATATCAAATTACTGAATGACTGGGGCCGTCCTCGGTATAGTCCTGCTTTTTTAATTATTAGTGGTTAAGAGAAAGCGCACTTTCTAATTACCTTTAGTCTAAAGTTTCTATAAAAGAATAATGGCCAAGGGAGGCAATGCACATTACTGTATCCTCAGTTCTGCAGTTCTTTATGACTACAGCTTTCAGGGCATGCCATTTCCTGAGAAAAATAAAAAGGGTTTCGTGGTCCAGAGAGATTGGGGTGAGGGCACCATCTAGTGGCTACCGCTCAAATCACCGGAATAGCATCACTGGGCTGCAGGGCTCTGCCCAGAGGAGCTAGCAAAGCGATTTGCGACTTGTCACTGCGGCTGTGCAGGCTCCAGCGTGCATTAACAGCCTACGGGGATTTATTGAATAATTAATTCAGGATAGCTGTGGGTTCTAAACCATGTAACTATCTTTACAGCTCTTTGCTTACATCTGTTACCTAAAGCTATGTTACCCTTCAGGCATGTAGAACAGTAACCTTACCTCCCACCGATGAAGGTGTCTATATACATACAACTGGAGGGTTTGGGGTACTTATACTTAAGGCTCTGTTTGACTTCATTTTTAAGGAGAGAGGGGTGAGTGTTGTAGTCTACACTAAAGTGGATTCCTCACGTCACTCTAATGCATTCCATTGTATTTTTCCCATATCATAATACAAATCATTTTCTTAGGATGGATTGTGAAGTCCAGCAAGTAGCCTGATTTGGTGATGTCACACCAACATGAATTTGGGGCTTAATTACATAGCTCCTTCTAAGTGTCATGTCCTCTTAGGTAAAATGACAATAACACTTTTCTTGCAAGGCAATGGGGAATTGCAGATTTAAGGAGCTGATACATGTAAGGTGACTATCTCAGTATCTAATGCCTACTAGGCACTGGATAGGTGCCTCCTGCTCTTCCTCTCTCCATAGACTCTCCTTATCTCCCTTCTCTCTCTCTCTCTCTAACACACACACACACACACACACACACACACACACACACTCCTACCTGCACACATATATACATGGCTTGCTATAATTCCAGACTCCAGAATTATAGAGGTTCAGACTCATTTATAGAAAATTAAATTACAGAACCCCAAACTGCAGAAACCTTAAGCTAGACAGGGCTTTAGCAGTAATAGAATTTAAGTTTAAGAATGAGGAAATGATGAAAAAGGTTTATCATTATCTGTCCCAATGATAAAAAGTATTTAAGTTCCAATGACTGTATGAAATCCCAGGGATCCTAACTCTAACTTGACTGTCTTATTCATAGAAGAATCTAGAGATAGTTTATGTCACGGACTTCAAATGACAAGGACCTGAAATGGTAAGTGACTATTCCAACATCTGGCAGAGAATTAACATCAGGACCCAGGTCTCCCGACACCAACCATGTTCTACATCATACTCCATGCTGCCTCCATGTTTTTCTCTCCCATATGGACAAGAGTTCTACATAACAGATGTGCACTGCTCTGGAAAGTTAGAGAGTACAGACTTATTTGGCAACAACATGGAAGATGCCCTCTCTCTTCCACCCTAGACCTCATTAAATTAACCCTCAAATTCTGGCTAAAGGCCTTCATAAGCCACTCCTGCTTTCTCCAACCCAAAATGATCATTTTCTCTTCTGACAATGACAATGTTACCCACCCAGTTAGAATCTCATTACATACTTTTTCTCTTATGTCAAATGCCTGGGTCCTATCTAACTGACTAAATTGGTTCATTATTTGAGGAAACAGATAATCTCTTATGCTTCCTTCTTATCTTCCTCATCCTTAGGACACTGCTGATATGTAACAGGGTCTCACTGAAATAGTTATTGCTTGTGTGAAGTTTTGAACATTCTTTTATGTACATATAGATACATTAATTTACACATTGTCCTCCTAGAATGTGAACTCCACCAAGCCAAGGACTGCTTATTTGTTCACCTCCATATTTTCAGCCTTCTAAAGCAGTGCTCAGTACAGGGTAGGTACTCAATAACAATTAAATAAATGATTAAATAAATGAATAATTATTCAGCCCTTCTAAGTAGCCTTTAGTGATGTAAGTACTTACTTTTACCTGTAATGTTCTGAATTTCTGGTTTATCCATCTCCTTCCCCTAGAGAGTGAGTCATTTATTGAGGGAAGAAATTGGCAGTTGGGAAGATGATTGATAAGTGATTTTTGAATAAATTAATAATAAAAGAGCTACAGAGCTCTACATCTACTCTCCAGACACATATTCTATGCCTAAGGAGAGAGACTCATCAACATACAGTGACAGTAATGGGTAAGTTCTATAATACAGATCAATTAAAAGGATTATGAAAATACAGAGGAAGACCTTCTTAGCCTTACCTGAGCTTGTCAAGAGAGAACATGTCACATGACTTCTGTTAAACAAAATAGAATGTGTTAAAAAAAAAAAAAAAAAAAAAAAAAACTTTGTTCACTGAATGGCCAAGAGGGCTATGAGAGCAAAAAGAGACAAATTTCCCCATGTAGAGCTGTACTCACCCTCAGCCACATCATCATCCACAGTTAACTTAAGGCTTTTTCCTCTGCGCACCACCCGGACAGTGTGCCATTCATTGTCATTGAGCTTCTGCCCCGCATACAGGGTCTCAGGTCCTTTGCCTAAGGACGATGATAAGTGCCGAAGTTAGAATCAATTCTGAAAGTAGTGATTATGGTATCAGAACTGTCAAAGCCACACTGGTGCATATAACCCAGCAGCATTCAATGAATCATACGTGCACCCCTCCACCAAAGCCCATCCCAGTTTTACTGATGCAACAGGATATTCCACAAGTGTCCTCAAATGCAAAAGTCTCAACTCAAATGGACATTGGCAAAACAGTGAAAGAAATAAGTACCCTCCTTTGTCTACAGATATAAAATTCTAATATGCCAAGGGCAGTAAGTGAACATTTATAAGAAATAGTAGTCAGTTGTCATTTTGTTTCCCAAAGTCATAGATTTTAGATGAATTTCTTCAAGATATAAGAAATTCATCGTATATTTTTAGAATCATTTGGTCATTTAGGCATAATACACCAGTCTGACTTTCATAGAGTATCCATCAATTGGATGAGAAAAGAGTTCTGTAATATATAGACTTAACTTGATATTGCCATTAACCCACAGTTCTACCAGAATTCAGCAACCACAGAAATCACAACAGTAACCACCACAATAATAATGTTGAGGTCTAAACCCCACGATACGTAATGCTCCTGAAGGGAATGTGAGAGGACCCAGACTTCTCTCATTGTTCATCATTCTCCAAAAAGATCTAAAGATCTAAAAAATGAAATAATGTAAAATTCCAAAATTGAACTCTTAATTTTAAGTCAAAAGAATGTTCAGGAGAAAGTACCACCAGATAAAGGAATAAAACAAGCTGTCTCAAAAGATCTATGATCAAGATGCTCAAGAGGATGTCCAAGTGCACCATGCACCAAGAAAAAATCAGGTTCAACAAGGAATTCTAGTATTTAGGGGCAAAAGCTAGCAAGATAAACACTGAGGCATTGAAAGAATTTGGTTAGTAATGGGGGGAAAATGTCATGTTTTGCTCACCATTGAACTGAGATGTAACTTTATAAGACAAAGAAGATTGTATTGAACAAGAAAATTAGACCAAGTTCACTCTCTCTATGGGAACAGCTAAGTGTGTGCAGAAAGACTCCATTAAGTCTTCCTGGATTAGTCAATCGCTATGTAGAAAGCCCTATCTCTGGAAATGACTTGGGAAAAAAAAGATGAAATGTGTATCTGACCAATACATCCCTATGATATTATGCATCTGAAATATTCCGCAATACACTTGGATCTAACATATGGAAGCACAGGGCCAAGTACACAGTAGGTGCTTTAATGAGCACTAGCCAAACAACTGATGTCTACACAGGTATTTATTTCTTTAGAAACAATCAACTAAGATCAAAACATTTTTATTTAGGTAATTTTGAAAGCTTTATTATATAGCTTTCATTGGCCATTCCACCCCCTCCTCTATCTCTAAGACTCCAAAACAATATTTTATATTGTTTAGGGAAGAAAATTAAAAAAATGGCATCACAGGTAAATATCTTTTGAACTAGGTAATTTTAAACTGTACACTTTAATTTTGAGTTATTAGTATTGCAATTAAATGCTGGTTATAACAGTAACGATGGGGCACCTGGGTGGCTTAGTTAGTTAAAAATCCAACTCTCAATTTTGGCTCAGGTCACAATCTCAGGGTCCTGGATCAAGCCTCATTATGCTCTGCACTCAGGGCACTCAGCAAGGAGTCTGCTTCAGAACTTTCTCTCTCCCTCACCACCCCGCCAAATAATTAAATAAATATTTAAGAAAAATAATGATAGCTTTAAAAAAATGACAGCAGTTGAAGTTTGGGGGAATTTCCTTCTTAAAAAATAAAGACTTCCAAAGTAAAATGATTTCTTTTAATTAAAATGTATACAATTGGTAATTGGCTTTTGGTTTTTGGTTTTTTTCAGAATGTACCTATATCCCTAGTGCAATGCAACTTCATAAGGTTCTAAGAATTCCATGAAAAAACTTAAAATGGACCAACTGTACCCAAAAATTGGGTATGAGGCCATGAGATCAATGAATCTTAGGAGAAAAAATTCTATGATAAACCATTTTATATTCAATTTTAACTGTTCTTTGGGAGTATGCATCTTAATATTATTTAAAGCATATACATTATAATAGGATTTTTCCTACATTTCACCTAATTAGATACCATTGTTCATTATCTCATTAAATTCAGGTCTAAGATTGATATAACAGTCGCCTTTACAACAGCAAACTGTGCAGGCATTGAGAGAAAATGGGCCACATCATGTGGGTGCTTTGAAGCAAGAACAGATGTTCTCAGAAGAAACAAATCTGCCTTTGTTTTTTTTGTGTGTGTTCTTATCTTCTTTATTCTACATGCAAATGCTTCAATAAGAAAGAGGAAAGTAAAGATAGACGTAGAAAATATTGGCTATGGAGGCATAACTGTTACAAAGATAGGCTATTTAAACATCTATAGGTGGCATCTGTTCTTTAGGCAGTGTTTGCACATCACTTAATTTTTACGACTGGGGACAAAATAAGAGGGAAAAATACACAAACACAGTCACAGTTTAGCAAGACAGCCACATTACTGTCATATTAGTCATTATGATATAAAACAAGCTTTGCAATCAGCACAGTGTTTTAAATGCTGCTGATATTTTACAGGTACTTAGAATTTTTTGTGTCCTTGTAATGCCCACTTTGGTCAAATTCAAACAAAAACAGTTACATGTCCTTTTGACTCTAAAACTTTAGGATGCGATGGTCTGTGACCAAACCTGTGAAAAAAGATCTGAAAGCCCTGGTGCCCTTCTGCTCGGCTACAGTTGCTGTCTCCAACCCCAATCATTCTCATTACTTTGACAGTAGAAAAAAAAAAATCCATACCCATCTCATTAAAATGGTAGAGAAATGAGTATTATTCAATATTCATTTTTAGGCAATAAATAAAGAAATCCCAGTGAGCTTCTGAAAAACTCTCAGCCTCCAAAAGTGGAGAGTCAATGGCATTTATCTTTAATCAAGCCAAAAGGTCAATGCATCCTACCAGAGAGAAAGTGATGTTTAAACTCAGCTAGAAATGTGGCAAACAGAGTAAGGACAAATCTAATTTGTAGCCTAAGCGTACAACGGGATTGATAAGTGATACAAGATGTAGACACAAGCCGAAAGTTAAAACATACAAATTGTTAGATTTTCAAAGAAGGAGGATTCAGTCTAGTGAAGACTTCCCTGGCAGATTCCAGCACAAAACCAGTGAAGTAGCATCAGTGAAACAAAGAATGTAAAGATAAGGATCAGATAAGGAGGAGACACTTCTTTTTTAAATTGGAATTTAAAATGGAACTAATGGGAATTTAATTTTAAAAAAATAAAAAAAAACATCAAAGCCATTAATTTCCTACATTGTCCTTTTCTTTTTGTAGCTAGGAGAAATGTGATCTATGATTAGGTACATACTGGATGTATGTAATAGATACATGTTTCCTTTTATAGTTTAAGTAGTAAATATTGATCATAAAAAAAAGAAATCAACATTTGATTCCTTTTAGGCTGCTTAGATCATCATTGTTTGATCTAAATACAGGAAACTAATAACTTATCTGACACCCTATAGCTGATTTTCCCAAGTAATGACCTCTGTAACTCTGAGTAAAGAAGCAAAATCACAGTTGAAGATTTCCAGGATATAGTAGTCTGTAGAAGTGTAGTGTTCAAGTGTTTATTATCATAGGAAAAAGAGCCTTTAATGAATCCTTTGGGCAATACCACCCAAATTCCTACTCCTGACCTAGTCTCACTGCAAACTCATTTAGCAGCACCTGACCAAAGATGACCTTATTTTCTGATTAATGTGGATAGAGAATGAGGCATCACAAATGAAAAATACAAGATTATTTTCTTGACCTATCCTACAGTAACCCTGTGGAAGGCCTATTTCCTTAAGAAGCTAGAACTAATAGTAAATCAAAGTGAAAAGTTAGGAGAAAATTATTCTTTGAGAGAGAAATCATTACTGTATTGCTTGGAGAAAGATGACATTCAGATATTAACAGACTGTTCCCTTTGGGGAGGACAGGGATTCGGAGAGCGTGTGAGGGAAAAAAAAAAAATCTGCATTTCGGTATTTACTAAAGGTGCACACCTTCATAAGGTGGACTTTGGATCCTGATTATTTTGAACCTCTTTAGTTTTTTCTCTTTATTTTTTGTCCTTGCTTTTTGATAGCTGTTCATAGTACATGAATTTGGTATTCCCCCCAGGAGCAAAATAAAGAGCACAACTACAAGACACCCCTGATACATATTAGTGTGTCAATAAATTTCTAAAACCTTCCCAAACCAACTAAACCAAACGGTTTTGCTCATACACAGGGAGTAGAAATTCCTTCCATCTGCCACAAAGTATTGTCTCCAAAAGTGGGTGGGTAAAAGCCTGGAAACTTACTTTGCTTGGGGTCAAGGGTCAGGAATTAAGGGCACAACACCTATACCATAATCACTTTGCTCTACCCAAACATCTTTCTATTTGTGCAAGAAAGAGAAAGAAACAATAACTTGATTTCTCTTGGAACTATGTTTCACATGAATCCAAATTTCTATAATGCTTCAAAAATATGAAATTCACTCCCTTAGCAAATGGCATGTGATTATACATCTAAATGGTATGATAAATACTCAAAATGACTGGCTGTGTTAGGCTTAAAGAACACCAAAATACTTAAAAAGAGAAAACTTACCTTCATTTCCACCGCACCCTAGGTTAGGCCAGCTGGGCTATGAGAAATATTTTACTAAGACGATAGTACCATGTATTATTTATCAATCTTCCTCCCCCAAGAGAGCAGGTTAGGTAAGTAAAGGCAGGGGTGAGTAGGGGAGAGAGACACACAGGAAAGAAGCATCTAATTTTCTGTCTAAAACAATTTCAGGTTCTGGTTGTCTTCTTCAGGTTGATATTCAACAGAGAATAAGAGGTATTTTGTTTTTATAAACTCATTTTTTTTCTGAAAGCATTCATTTTCTTTGAAAAAAAATTTAAATCATTTACTTACAGAGGCAGTTTGGTGAAACACCTCAAATAGGTGCTTCCATTCTCACTAGAGTCCTCAAGTCTTAGAAAGGGCTGTCACTTCCAACAATAGACATGAACGTAGGAAGTTTTCTGGAAGTCTTCCGTTAAGAAGTCCCCCAGTGAGGTGTGTGAGAAAGACGAGTGACCCACTTATCCAATCTGAGCACTTGCATCTTCCTAGAGACCCTGCTTGTAGCTAAAACCCACCAAAAACACCACCAATAATTACTGGGCTTGAGTAAATAAATGGACCATTGAGCCTCCCCCATACAACATACTTAACTATGGGTTGCCATCCTTTGGCTCATCCTCCACTCTGCTGCTAACCTCTGTTAGTGTATCACAGAGACTATCTATTCATACACTGAACAAATATTAACTGAGCACCAACATGGGATCAGACAACATTCCAGGGTGGAGGATGAAGTAAGGAGGAATTAAGACAGACAAGGTCTCCCTGTCTGGTTCTAGCCTGGTTAGGAGAGGTGGTGGGGAGGAGGAAGGATAATACTCAAACCAAAGACCTTGAGATAATTTCTGATGGGTTTGAATCCTATGAAGAAAATGAAACAGGGTAATATGATGAAAAGTAATTTGGGTGGAGAGTGGGGATAAAGGGTGGGCTACTCTATAGCAAGTCTCGGAAAGGCCTGTGTGAGGTGACCTCTTTCTCCACTCTTGCTCTGATTACCTGGTTGAATAGAGAGCTCTTAAGTGAGGAGGTCAGAGCAGGCTTTTCTGTGGACGTGCATTGAGAAGGAGCCAAACATGTAAACATCTGAAGCAATGGGAACAGCAAGAGCAGAAGCTGAGAATACAGTTGGCATGTTAGAGGAACAATGATATAATAATAAGAAGAAGAAGAAACACCCTATTATGGCCAGAGCTTGTGCCCAAGGAAGAGAGTGTGGTGGGAAAGAAGGTGGAAGAGTAAGCAGAGGCCAGATCACAAGAAGACCTAAAGGACGTGGTACAGAACCTGAAGGCTGTTCTAAATACATCTGGTTGCCACTGGGAGGTTTCAGGCAAGAGGATCCTATGATTTAACTTAAGTTTTAAAAATCATTCTGGCTTTTATGTGTGCACTGGACCCAAAAAGGCCAGTAATGGGAATAAGGAGATCTTGGGGAAGCTGCTAAAGGAAGGAAATGAAGGTGACTTGGTCTAGGGAGGTAGCAGGAGAAATGGAGGTGGTGAGATGTGGTGCATGTTAGAGGTACATGCATCTCTGGACTTGAAGGTGGATTGGGAGCAGGAAAAGAATCCATGGTGAGAACCCAGGTGCTAGGAGTACCCTCAACTGAAAAGGCAGAGATTCTAGAAAATGTAAGACATGGCTGATCCTACTAGCCAAGTGAGCTTGCTTTTGCTCCTTGCGTCTTTCCTACTCAGCAGCAATCACACTGGGGCAAAACTCCTGGAAGCTTCCGAGTGCTCAGAAGTGTAGCTCAAAGTTCACTGCTTGCATGATTTTCTTAGCAAAGTGTTAATCAGTACCTTGGGCCGCCGTTGTCTACTGATGACACAGGGTTACTAGGTTCCTGCTGTCTCTCTTTCCCTCCCCTCCTCCCCTCCTTCCTTCTTTCTTTCCTCCTTTGCCTCTCTCTCCTTCTTCCTCTATCCTTGCAAGGTTTCAGTTAAGTGCTCTGGCCCTTAACTTGGACTGGAACAAGGAGTGTGCCTAACATTACAAAGCAAACCTCGGCAGCCCATTCAATTGGATCTCTAAATTGTGATCACAGTGTAAAATGAACCCACTCATCTTGGCTAGGAGAATGGCAACTCAATTTTGAAACCGAATGAATCCAGGGCAGATATCTCTCCAAAGGAACAAATGACTCCGCAAAAGATGAGAAAGAATCCTGCCCCCAATTTACTGCCAAATCTCTACCTTAAGTCATAAATTTACAGCATTGCTTAGGAGTGGTGAGCTGAGGACAGTCTCAAGATTTCTTGTGATAATCTCTCTCCATGAAGCCACTTTTCAAGAGATGAGGGCAATTTGTTCAGGGATAGGCAGAAAGATGTTTTTGTAGATATTGATTCTACTCTTGATTTAAAAAACAAAAAAACTTTCTGAAGTGTACTAATACTTCCCCTACCATTATCATAATATAATTAACACAAATCAGGCTTTCTTTGACGATTTCAAACATTACTGTGCCTTAGGATTTTTCTGACTATGTGACTTATTGTCAGCACTAAAGACACAGATTTTGAAGATGATGAGGATTGAGCTAAAGAGATCTGAACCAAGATATGCACTAGAACCTGCTCCTCTATTATCCTCTTAATCAATGCCTATTTAAGCCTGTTTCCTTGAGAGTTGAATCTTTTATAATAAGAAGTAGAATAAAAAATGTCTAATTACAAAATGAAGGGTATAGTGAATCGTAAGAAGTAATATTTTGCTATAAATAGGCATAATACATCTTCCATCACTCCTCTTCCATAGGTTTTCACAACTTTTCTACCTCCACCCATCCCTTCCCAGCCCCCAATCCTCCCAGATGGGACTCTGTGCCTCTCCAGCAACTCTACTGCATTTATACTCTATAAATCATCACTCTGTCCCTGCTATTACAGATATACATATATATTTTTATATCTACTGCCTCTACTTCTGTGCCCTTTGAGGGAGAACACGCTGCCTTTATAATCCCCAGCAACTAAGCAGAGTACCTTATACCAAGAAGATTCTGAATATATTAGGGAAAAAATAGTAGATGAATAAAGAGAATTAAATAGATTAAACACCAAACAAGCAAGCAGATTGAAGGAGGGAGAAGAAATGCAAGAGGAGAAGGAGAGAGTTGTAGACTATATTTTGCAATAAAAAAAAAACTGGACCAATTTGGGATGATATTCAGTAGAGTAATAAATACTTATAACTGGATTAATAAAATTGGATGAAAAAATAAATGACAGAGTGAATTCATTGAGGGTAGAGGAAGAAAAAGAAGGGACAGTAGAAGAGGTTTGCACATTGCATTTCTGGTAGCTGAGTGAATTAAGCCCTAATTCCTAATTCAACTTAGAGCTAAAAGACACCATGCAGCAGATATAAATAAATAAAGATACTACTTTTCATTTTAAATGTGTTTTTTTCCCAGGCAGAAAAAAATACAGCCTTTTGAGAAACTAATATAAGGATGAAAGTAACATTATTTAAAAAAAAAAAAAATGTATCAGTTACTCTCCATACATGATCTTATTTAGTTTCCCAATACAAAACTGATATGGTTTCCCTCAGCTTTGTAAATATAGAAGTGGCATAAAGTGCCACAACCTGCCAAGGTCACGCAGTTACACTGCCCACAGCCCCCAGTCTGTCTGCAAAATCCCTATGCTGAACTGTGTTCTCATAGCTACATCATGGTTATGCCCCTGGGCTGACCCAGTCTAGAGATGTGAGGAGGAGGAACAAGGTAAGGCCAGTTAAAGGACATAAGAGAAGTGGGAGTGAAATAAAAACAGAAAATCTAATTTCGGAGATGAATGAAAAGTGGGACCTAAATTCACTTTTTTAAAAAAAATTTATTTGTAGGACAAGGGTCAAGCCCTAACCTACTAATAAAGCCAAAAGAAGTTAAAAGTTTGTGTTAGAGATAAAAGTGGAGAATAAGTAGATCACGTTTGTGTGCCCCTGTAGCAGACACTCTTGGTCCTGCATCATGTCCCCTGGGCCAAGCTCAGATTTCAGCCATAGCAGCAGTAGACAGTTATAAGCTCACACACAGCCCAACAGTCTCCATCACAAGCAGGGCCAATGCTTGGGCCTTCTCTCTAAAGTCGGGGATGCCTTCAATGTCTGTATGCAAGAGCAAACAAGTAGGGAAGGAAGGTGATGGGGACTGTCAAACAAAGGGAGGACAAAGCTAATAGATTAATCCCCCCAAATTTGTCATTGGAGTGGACAATTCTTAGAGGCATTCATTACAACACCCTCCATCTCCCCCATATCCATTTGACCCACAGCAGAAAACTTAACAATGGATCCTCCCATTGATGAGCACTGCTCATTCTCTCTGCTCCTTCACTCCCACTTTGGAGACCTCTTCCAAATAAACCACTTGACCTGAGTCTTTGCCTCAGGCTCTACTCTCAAGGGAACTCAGACTAAGATGGCACACAGCGCTTGATCATCTCCTCTCTAGTAACTCAAACATTACAACAACCCTGTGAAGTAGGGAATATCAATGCTTATGATAAAACCCAGAAAGTTTAAGTGACTTTCCCAAGGTCATAGGCTATTAAATCATGAAGCCACGAAATTGAATAAAGAATTCAGGCTTCACAGATGGAACTCCACAGATAGTGCTCTCTCCCATTAACCTCCAGCTGCCTAAAGCCTATGAAGTCCAAAAAGAACAGAGGACAGTGGTCTGCTATAATTATTAAATGTAGACGTATGGGCTATGGTTACAAATTACCAAATAGTGACTAAACCTATGAGGGTTTTGAGAAGTATATAGGTATCTGAGGGCAATTAACAGGCTTTCTACCATGAGGATCTGGAGGACTCATAAGGACTATAGAGGGTTTTTGAGAAAGTGAGATTACCATCACTCTTAATTAGCCTAGGCTTATTCAAGACAAAAAGTTAGAGATATGGTCTCCATACCCAGGGTCCCTTCAGGATCTATGTTTCTAAATAATTACCATCTCTCAGATGGGGAACTTTATTTTAGATATAAAGATACAGTTACTAGGTTTTAAATGTATCCTGAGACAAAGAGCTCTGTGAAATAGCATTTCTGTATCAACTCCCATGTGTGCAGCACCTCCTTTCCACAATAGAAAGTACTAAATCTGAGATAAGAAAGGAAAAGGAGTGATATTTCTAGCCTATCTCCTTGGGATGATAATTACAAGGTCTATCGGCTTACAAGATTGATGGCATTAGCTAATCACCCACTGTGAACAGAGGCAGTTGCCACACAGAATGGTCCTGTCACCTGGGTGCACCTTCTTATCCTCTTATCATCTGCTTTGTGCAATTGGGGGATCCAGGAAGCTAGATTAGCAGAACAATCACCCTATTCTGGTCCTAGTTCACTAAGATGATGATCCTTCTCCCTCTTAATATGTATATAGGTTTGAAAATATGAGAAATTATAGCTTTCCATCTCACTAGAAATATCATCTCTTTATGATACCCACTAAAATAAAACTTGCAAGACAAGCACATAGAGGAAAAAATTAAAACCAGAGCATTAATAAAAATAGATTGAGGATATTTTAATTCAAATGTATTTGCCTCTCTTTAAGTATGACTTAAATGCAACTGGTTTCTCAGCAAGTGTGGCCTTGGACAAGGCATGTGAAGTGGCTACCTTGGCAAATATCATTAATTTCCATGTTATGGAAAACCCATACACAATTCTGTACAATGGTTTGGATACAGCTTAAGAGTGAACTTCAGACTGCTGATTGCTTTATCCGTGCACCCTGAATTCCCAATAAACCTGAGGGCATCAAATAGAAGAAAACAGTTCCAGTTGAAGAGGGTGAAATCACCACCCCTCTTCCAGGCTATATAAAGGAAGATGAATTTAATTGAAAGTTCAGCACCTACCATAAAGGCATTGTGGAAATTTCTGAGGGTGCAAAGATGAAAAAGACACAAGAAGCTCACAGTCTGCTGGAAGTGTCACACAAATAAAAACTGTGTGAGAGAAAGGGGTACAAAAGCGTGTACTGGATACCCTGATAATGGGGTACGTAATCTATCTGGAAGCCTGAGTCATTAAATATCCTTTTGCTTCACATTTTCACGCAGGACTACACAGGTCCTATAGGACAGAGAGACCAATACCTCCATTTCTGTATCCTTCACAACTCCAAATAGCACTGTCCTTGGTATGCAAAGTGAATTCTCAAAGTTGAAGAGTAAATGAATATGTTTCTTTTTATTTTCATTCTTGCATTTGACATTGCGAATAACAGCAAATACACATATTTTACTTACCAGAGAGCAGTCACTGAAAACCATTTAAGTGCTTTACCTATATTAATTAATTTTATATTCACATCAATCCCATAATGTTGTCATAATTATATTATACATTGACAAAATATGCTGTCCCTTCCTATCAGCCTTTTCCTAATAGGTCCATCCTTTCTGGAGAATTATATTTCCTATCCCATTATGCCAGGCACTTTGTGTAACTTGCTTCATTGCCAAAGAAAATATGAGCAGAAGTGGCCTGGGCACTTAGATGGCTTAAGAGCCATTACATAGCTCTGCTAACCTCTTTTTTCCCTTTGCTATAAATCCAAGAGGTGGCAGGTTAAGGCTGTTTCTTCAGCCAGGGTCAGAAAAGACAAGAATATGAAGCAGAGCTGCTTGATGAACCATGATGAATATTAATATGGGTGAAAGGTAAAGCTCTGTTCTTTATTTAAAGTCACTAAGATTTCAGGGAGGCATTTGTTACTGTAGCATAACGAGCAGGGCTGACTGATACATAAGTCCTATTTATATCCACACTTTACCCTTGAGAAAACTGAGGCAGAAAAAAAGTTCAATTTTTCAAGGTCAGATATGTAGTAATTCCTGGGATTTGATTCTGGGCAGTCTGATTCCATCTTGGTCTTAACTACTTCACTACACAGCCTCTATTGGCTAAGGGATGAACCAAAGATGACTAAGAGATACAAAGATAAATCCTCACAGTGAAATATTCTACACATGCCCTATATACAAAAATATATAGAAATCTATTAAACCAATTAATTAGTTAAATGCAATGAACATGTTTTTAATTTCCAGGTGGAGAGAAGACAAAGGCTAAGAAGAAAAGGAAGGTAAAATGAAACGAGAGAAGAAAGAAACACAGAGAGAAAAATGACAGGGGAACAAAACAGATTAAGTAAAATCTCAATATTTGTCAAATTGCTCAGAGGCAAATCTCTCTCCCAGCAAAAATAAAACTCAAGATTTTCAACTTTAAAATGCTGTCAGAACACGGAACAAATAAAAGTGTTTAGAAGCATGTATTTTGAACATTATCTGAGTTTTTCCACTTTAATAAAATGAACTCCTCTGTTTGTGAACTATATAGGATGACAAGTGGCACATCTTACCCAGGGGGATGCCACTTATATGCATGCAAGAATCCTGTCATTTTAACTCCCAAATTTTTCAGAACTGCTAAGGAGTAATCTAGGCCCATGGTTCCCACATTTTAAACTTGAAAAAAAAAAAAAAAAAAAAAAAAAAAAACCCTGTGGATAAGGCTAAGAATTCAGATTCCAGTCCTCCAGACTTTTTTCTTTTGCCAACCTTTCCTTCTTTCCTCAAATGTCTCATATTTTAATTTTTTCCAGGTTATGTCCTATGCTTCTCTTATCTTCCCAACTCACTATCCCCCAGTATCTCTCTTACGGTCATTCCCATCCAGTTCCTCAAGCCGTGAGACTGGCAGTCATCCTGAATCTCCCTTCTTTTTTACTTCCAGCATCCAAACCACAGCTGGGGTGGGTAGTTCTGTCCCCTACGTGAGGCCTGGATCTGTAGACAGCAAGCTTTGGATTCCTCGTATCCTATTTTACAGAGAAAAACCCCTGAGACTCAGAGGGTTTAGACAATTCAAATGAGGGCACTTAAGGTGAAAGTAGCAGAGATCAGATTCAAACCCTTATCTCTGTAACTCTAAAGCAGTGTTTTATCCATACACCTCAATCTTTCACGAGCCAAATATTTTTTTTCTCAAGTACATCAGCACTTGAGATCAATACCAGTGTCTAATAAAATAATATTGTTTGCAGATCATTTAGAGCTTTAAATAGTATGCCCTTATCAACAACTGTTTTTGCAAAGAAGTGGTTTTAAAGATATTCTCTCAAGATATTCATTTTGTTTCCTTTTTTAGTTACTTTACAGGGATTTTGTCCCCATTCTGTTATATTTGGCAGATTTTTAGGTACCAACCCCACTTGGAAAAATCATAATTCATAATTCATGCATAATTCAGTAAGCTCATTATTTCTTTTTTCCAAATCTTTCATATCTGGTATATGGTCAGGTCTGAATCACTCGTAATGGCTCCCATGGATGGCAACAGAGGCTTAGTGTGAAGACAGGAAGAGTTCAGAGTCAAAGACAGGGCTGCTGAAAATCACAAGGAAGACTGGGAGAATCAGTGACAAGACTTGTGGAGGCTGGTGATAAGCTAGCTGGGGAAGGAGGAAGAATGGTTCTCTGAATTAGGAGGAACTTGAGAGAACTTATGTGGTGGTCCATGCTTGAAGAATGGTGCTTTTTGTCCCTTACCAATACGGGGTGACTCAAGAGGACAAACCCACACACTGCCTCCAGAACTGTGTACACTATATTGGCTCCTCACTATAATGACTACTCAGATAACCTTTCACTTCCAACCCAATCATTTCACTGTGTCTAGAAGACAACCTCATAGTCCTCTCCCTTCTCTGACCCAGAAGCAAGCTCTTTCAGATAGGCTAAGGCTCTAAATGATGTTTCCTTTCCATACCCTGTTTTCTAATGATGGATCTTTTAGAATGCAAAGCACTAAAATAGGGTCCTTGTCCATTTCAGAGGGTAATTGGACAGTTCCAGAGCTGGCACAGGGGTGTTAGAGTAAAGGGTTGCAGGAGACTAGTAGGAATGATGGGACATGAAATAACTGCTTTGCTTCATCTTGGGGCTTAACATTTAATTCTCACAATCCCATAAAGTTAGCATTTTAATCCCATTTTATGGATAATAAAACAAAGAAATAAGGATGTTAAATTATCTTGACCAAAACCAAATAGCTAGTTAGAAACAAAGCCAGAACTATTTGAGGGTCAACTGTTCCTTCTTATACTTACACTAACTTCTGAAAGATGGGGAATGTAAGTTGTGGATAAAACCATACCAGTGCTGCTTCTGCAGGAGTAGGCGTAGAAATTTGGGGACAGCAATGAGAGGAACCAGAGATGCTTTTTTGAAATGATATTCAGGCCAGGTAAGAATAGAGATGGGTATGTAAGGCAGCAAGAAAATCATAAGGAGTGTCACTGATAAGAATGAAAAAAGGCAAATCCCTATGGGCCGTGGGTCATGCTACTGGGGAAGGGGACCCCTATATATCAGGGTGTTTGATTGTGTAGTGAGCTTACATTGACTTAGATCTGCCTATAAAATCTGTGGGAACTCAAGATCCCCTCACTGGATTCCAGGTGGGTCATTTTCATCTCAATAAACTTTCTGCTTCCCATTGATTTTGAGATGTGTACCTATATTTTTTCAGGTTCTAGTCCTGACTAGAGACTGTGCCTATATTTTTTCAGGTTGTAGTCCAAGACCCAGACATGGTAGTTACTCATATATATAAATGCAGCTGATAGACATTGAAATGAATTAAATTGAATGAAATGGTGAATCAACCAACATGCTCTACCATGGGAATGAGGAGAAAATGGGTAATGTGCTTATTCTATCTAATTATCCTATTTGAAGCTACATATGCTTCTACTGATTTCATAATCCTAGTTACCATTCATAGAGTTTGTGATTTGATCTAACTCCCTTGGGATCAGTGGAAACACAAGTTCTAACATACAGCTTTGCACATGGTAGGTGTCCAACAGACTACTGCTACTTGCTATAATACTCATTTACAAAAACATATTTAAGTAATTTTTTAAGTAATAGGAATAAATGGTACTTTTATAAAAAAAAAATCTCAAAGGAAGAAATGAGGGGAAAGAAATTCCCACAGGGACTAAATTTTAAAGTGACAAGTATAAAAATCCTCCTTACTCTAAGAACAAATATCCACCCAATGGTTGCACAATAACATTTGTTTGTTATTAAATATTCATTACCTCAATAACCTATCAAATACTGTTCATTTGTAACATGAACAGGCTTTGGCTAGTGGCTAGGGATAAAAGGAGAACTATATTAAGGTCCCTGGACCAAAGTTAGAGTCTACTGGAGGAGACAGTCTGGTAGAAAATGAAATATAATGTTTTAAGTGTTTTAACACTTGGGTGACCCTTTATACTATACCTCAGGGACACAGTGAGAGGGAGAAAGTGTGTGTGTGTGTGTGTGTGTGTGTGTGTGTGTGTGTTGGTTTGGTCTAGGGGTCAGAAATAATAGTGGCATTCAAGTAAGACTTCCTAGAAAAAACGAAGCTTGTTCTTCCGAAAGTATAAGCAGGAACTAGTGCTCCAGATAGATCAGAAATGAAAGAACACTCTGTACCATGTGCAGAGTTAAGAGAGGATAGCAAGATCAAGGAATGGTGAGCAGTTCGATAACATAGGCAAGTGTAGAGCATTTTTATAAGAGGTAGGAGATGAGTCCAAAGAAGAAACCAGGAGCAGATATTAAGGACCTTTGTTGCAATAACATGCAAAATAAAATAAGACTCGGTGATCTATCTTCTAGACCAAAAAAAAAAGCTCTTGAAATACCTTAAATTGGCTGTGATATGCATTTGCTGCATTATTTAGATGATTCAGTTTTGTTACAGATAACAATAAAAATGAATGGGACGAATAAAACTCACAGGAAGCGTAAAATATAGAGAGTAAATGGGTTACTTCTGAGACCTTTAAACAGAAAATAATCACAGCATAGGTATTTTTTAATTTTTATTTATTTATTTGAGAGAGTGAGAGAGAGAATGTAGGGGGAGGGGCAGAGAGAGAAGGAGAAGAGGCTCCCCACTGAGCAGGGAGCCCAATTTGGGGCTTGATCCCAGGACCCTGGGATCATGACCCAAGCAGAAGGCAGATGACTAACTGACCCATCCAGGTGCTCCTGGAGTGTAAGCATTGTAAACAAAGTAAAAAGGATAGAACAGAGAAGCTACTTGCCCAGAAAATGATTCATTGTACCTAGTAAATCTTAAATATTTATGAATCTCAGACTATGTCTGATTGACAGCTGTCAAGCCTAACTTTGTTAACTCATTAGTGACACTCATTATGGATCCATTCTGGCCTCATCTTTTCTCTACTTGAAACTTACAGATGAAGCATATATCTGGTCATCAAGCTAACTGGTGAGCTATGGGAGCTATAGCTGTGGCCAAATCTACTTGCCCTTGTGTTTCTCTAATAAGGCAAGTGTGTGATGGCCCCAGAAGCCTCCCAGATGCTTAAGATCTCTCAACTCTAGTCTATAGTCCTTGTAGCCACCCTATCAGCAGGGAAAGCTGATATAGCAGAGAGAAAACAAGATATATGAGCATCAAGTAACAAGGATTCAGGTAGAGTAGTTTTTCCACCCCACTTGCACACTATCAGTCATCTGTCTGATTTCTTCCTCCTTGCTTCTTGTTGTATGCATTAATTTAATGACCCACATAATTATACATCTTAATATTGTCTATGACCCTTTCTGTTCCACGACCTCTAGAGCAACCTGCCTGAGTGTCCTTGGAACGCTAAGGTGATTTCCCACATGCCACAGGAGTAATATGATCAGATTACTGTTTTAGAAAATCATGCTGGCCCTTTAAGTGTAAAGCCTGGAGGGCTAGGGAGTGAGGCTGGAGGCAAAGAGACCAACTCCTGACAGTCTTTCCCAAACAAACAAATGCAACTCATATTTCACAGAGGGTCAGATAGGAACTAGAAATTTCAGGAACACACAGAAAAAAAAAAGTGTCCTGAAGACCTGAATTCTTTACTGTTAAGCCAAAATAAATTCAACCCCTGAAACTCCATAACATCCATGCAAAAATCACATAGAGGGAAAAAAAAAATCCTGATGCCACATAAAGGCTGAGATTTCTCCACCTCTACCAAGGATTATCCATCCTTCCTGGTGTACCAATGGTATAATGAGAGCTTGTGGAGATAAGAACCCATCACAATTGCAACACAGCTCCATAATCTCTCATGTGGGCCAGCAGGATGCCCTGAAGAAACTAAAATCAGCACAATAAAACACCAGGTGAAGGAAACAGCTGGATGATAATTCAAATGCCTCACAATAAGTAGTGAGTCAGTGGGGCATGAGGGGGAACAATGGCTTTTGAGCTAACCAGACTTGGCTTTATTTATTTATTTATTTTTTTTTTTATTTTAATTTTTTTTTTTTTTTTTTTTTTTTTTTTTCAGGACTGAAGGAAGTTTATTCACGCCAACAAGTGACATGAGGGAGTGGACCCTGCACCTCCAGAAAGCAGACACCTCAACCAAGGGCCTTCCCTGAGATAGGTCTTCTGCTTTTCCAAACTCCACAGGGCGCATGATTAACCAAGCCTCCCGTGGACGCGCTGCTCAGGGCTTTGAGGGCTGCTCAGACTTGGCTTTAAATTCCTGTTCCAGTACATACTAGCTGTATGACCTTGGACAAACACCCAAATATCTCTTATCTTCAGTTTCTTGTAACTATAAACTAATCAGAACATTCATCAAGAGGCTATGGTAAGAGATACACAATACAACATGGGGAATTGTCCAGCACAGGCCCTCTTTCCATGTTTAATTCCATGTAGACAGACAAATGAACAATAATTCATAAAACGGCTATTCAAATAGCCTACCCTGATGTCAACAATAATTGCTTAACTAAATATAACTACAGTATTCTTATTTCCTTAGTTTCCAATTTATACCAATATTAAAAACATATTCTTTTAAGCATTCTAACACGCTGGTACATTGCTAAGGAAAATTCCCTAGAGATAAGCAAGCACAGCATTAGGTCATTTGGGTTTTAAGCACTTAGACTTTGGAGAAATTCCAGCAAACTCCTCTCAAGGGAGCACTGTACAACCATGGGCTTGGAGATATGTTAAGAAGACTACAGATTCCTGTAACAGTGAACTCAGCTTTAAGACCACTGTGTGAAGCCAGTCTCATTTACAAGGCCCTAAGAGATGGAGAATTTCTCAGTGATATCTTCTAAAGTCTGCTATATTATCATAAAACACCCTTCTATCTATAATGTTTTCTTGCATTTTTTTTACAGTTTTTCAACCTAACTAAAAAGATCCTATTATTGGAGCATCTGGATGGCTCAGTTGGTTAAACATCCAACTCTTGGTTTCAGCTGGTTGTGATCCCAGGTCGTGATCTCATGTCATGATCTCAGGGTCTTGATCTCAGGATCATGAGACTGAGCCCCACGCTGGGCTCATGCTCAGCACAGCTTTTCTTCAGACTCTCTCCACCCCTGCTCACATGCTCTCTCACTCTCTCTCATTCTCTAAAATAAATAAATCTTTTTAAAAATCCTATTATTGTTAAAGTTTGAAAAGGGGAAGATGAATTTCGGAAGCTGAATTATATGATGTGCAATTCAGAAGGGTAATTTACCCAAACAAAGAAACTAAGCAGTGCTATTATAAAGGAATATTTTATCAGAGAAGACCCTGCAGTTTCAAAGGGGGATGCAATACTTAGGAAAGAAGCATGTCTTACAGCTGAGGTGTCACCTACAGCAAGGAAAGGGTAGACGAGTACCATTAACATACTACCTGAGTATAGGTACCTCAAAACTATTTGTGGGATGAATTTGTAAAATAGAGATGAGAGCTCCAGAAATTTAGAAGGTGACTCCTAATCAAGTCCAATCTGCCTTTGTCTTTGATGAGGTTCCAAAGCACAAAAAGGTTAAGTGATGTAGCCAAATTCTTAAAACTAGTAATAGTAGGAGACTAAGACTCTGGGAAAGCACTTCAATGGCCTATCAAGATGCAGTAACTCTTCAGGCTAAGTGAGGTTGAAACTATGGAAAACCTGATGCTGAATGTCACTCACAATATTTTCTTTTGAATTGAGGCATAATGATATATAATAAACTGCACATATTTTAGGTGAATGATTTGATAAGTTCTGACATACAAAAAGGTCCATAAGATTATCAACACAATCAGAATAAGGACCATATTCATCACCTTGTAAAGCTTCCCCATTTTGCCATCCCTTCCTCATGTCCCTCCTAAGCAATCAATAATCTGCATTGTCACTACAGATTAGTTTGAATTTTTTAGATTTATATAAATGGAACCATATGACATATACTCTTTTTTTGCCTGGCATCTTCATTCCTGCATTCCAGTTAAAGTTTATTTATGAAAAGAGATGGTGGGGAATATTTGGCATGCAGGTTATAGTTTACTGACTGCTGGTCTAGTTCTAGAGCCCATGTGCTTAATTTCTAAGCTGTAATGCATCCAGAAAAATCCAGCTGCTCCAGACAAAATATGATGAACTGCTGGAAGGTGATAATAATAATAATAATGTGGGAAGAGGGTTTGTGTTTTGGGGAACAGACAGAATGTGAGTTGTGAAATAAGATATAAGTTAGGAAAGATAATGGACTGCATATACTATGAAGGAACTGCACAATATTCTGTAAATGATGGAGAACGTCTGGAGAGTTAAATTTAATAAAAAAAAAAAAAAGAATAGTTTGGGGTGGATTCCATGAAGAGTACAACAGACTACATAATTTAGAAAAGAGCTAAATAATCCTGCATTTAAAATACTCTATAGCAGATAGAAGCAAATGAAAGGTATGTATAGAAGAGCCAGCTAAGTGACCAGCTGGATGACCTGAAGGGTGGAGGGGGGAAAAACTAGGAATTAATTTCAGATTTCCAGCCTATTTAACTCACACTTGACACTTATTTTAAATGAAAAAAAAAAAAAAAAAAGGAGAGCTGGGTTTGGAAGAAAAACTGACAAGTTCTATCGTGAACATTGCAAGTTTTAAGATATTCGTGGGATATACATGTGAGATGTCTAGTAAGTGATCAGAAATGAGGGTTGAGTATTCCAGAGCCAGATGGGGCAGATTAGGATTCTGTATATTCATATATGCATACCCACAGCCCTCTGAGTCAAAAAAACAAAAAAAACAAAAAACAAAAAACTGGGTTTTCACTAATTTGTTCTCACCTACAAAGTTCCACAACCTCCCAGAGACATCTTGAGTTGTGCCTAACAATGTCATGGAAATCATGCTTAGTAATCTTCAAATTCTAACTACATCTCAGTGCCAGAAATTGATAAAGCACTGAAACTGATAAAGCATTGTCTCAAAACAATGACTGAACCCTTCCCATGTTCCTGGGAGCCATCTGCCTAGGCACAGAGAAATGCATGGAAGTGGGTCAATATTAAAATCTATTGGCTCTCTCTTCTTAAGCGGCACCCCTGGATCTCCACCATCAGAAAGATCTGCTGTGAGTTGAGGGGCCCTGGAGTAAAGGCATCCAAAGAAAAGTTGGAGGTCCTTTGGCTTATGAATCAGTCAGTGGTCTTTGTCTCTAGAAATAGTACCCTGGGGATCCCTGGGTGGCGCAGCGGTTTAGCGCCTGCCTTTGGCCCAGGGCGCGATCCTGGAGGCCCCGGGATCGAATCCCACGTCGGGCTCCCGGTGCATGGAGCCTGCTTCTCCCTCTGCCTGTGTCTCTGCCTCTCTCTCTCTCTCTCTGTGACTATCATGAATAAATAAATAAAATCTTTAAAAAAAAAAAAAATAAATAAATAAATAGTACCCTGGATGGACCAGGGGGAGACTTTATTTTTTATTTTTTTAGGGGGAGACTTTAAATGCTTTAGAGCATCATGTGGGCAAGGCCATTCTTTGAGTTCTCTTTACACGTGTTTTCTTACTCCAGCATCCGCTGAAGCTAGAAACAGACTGCAGAGTAATCATATATTTAGCAAGGCCTCAATTCCAGAACCAGCACGTCAGGGTTTGGTTTGGTTTGGTTTCTTGTTCTTTGGTGCCCTCCTGTGTTCTCTTCTTGGATAACACTTGATTTATAAGACCCAACTGAAGTAAGCTCAAGTAACAGTGCCACTACATTTGAGACAATAAAACGACCAATTGCCTTATACCACAGGCTTCTGTATGTTTCAACAAATACGTTTCCATATCAACGGTGTTTTAAAGCAGGTGAAGACAATCCCTAATGCTTAGCACACTGCCCGCCATAAAGCAAATGCTCAAAAAATGTCAAAGACTAAAGGTCCATTAGCCAGAGTGAAACAAAGAAGCCTGTTGAGTCTTTTAGGCATATTCTATTACAGCAAATTTATAGGGAATTGCCAAAGTGCTTCATTAGCATGGTTTATATTTATTTATACCTGCTTCATAAAATATAATAATATTATAAAGGAAAAGAGTCTACTCTTTATTCTTTGGGGCATTCCTTCATTCAAATATTTATTGACTTTAAACTATAAGCCACATCCTGTTTTAAGTACCAAGAAATCAAAAAGGAAGACATCATTGGTAGAGACAGAAAAGTAACTCCACCTCTTCAGAACAAAGGTAAACCTGCTATAATGGACATATGCGCTGAGCATCATTGGATCACAGAGAGAAACCAATAATTGAAATCATGAATAATTTACATCACATATTGCACACACTGACACTGCTTGCAGGCTACCTTTTCTGCCCCACGCCTAGATTTTGGGTTGGTATCTCATATTATACAATTCAGCAAACTTCAAGGATTTTGACTTTCACATATAAGTGCAAGACTTTTAACTGCACTGAGCTCCTCCTCATATTGGCTTCCACCTCATTTAACAATAAGAAAATATAAGACTGGAAGTAATATGTCAAAAAAATACCCTTCTATTCTCCTAATTACTAAAAAGATACGGCTCAAGGTTAAGAATTAATAGTATTTGCTCTATGCTTGACTTTTTTGGTCACACCTACGTTGCCAAGTCCAACTTTGAGATTGCTTTACAATCTCAACCACTTCCCACTTCCAAACATTCTTCACAAGCATGTTGACTCCTTTTTCCTAATTCAAGACCCCTGTCCACCTCCCAGCTGCCTTACATCTATATTACCATAGCATTTGTTTTACGGAAGTTGTATTATCTGGATCTCAGAATCTTTTATCCCTTGGAATCAGACTCTGATTCTGTATCTACTGCTTCAATAATGCCATTTTTCCTACCTCATCCTTTGAGACTCTTACAGATCAAACACAAAAATCAGACCACTTTTCAGAAAGGCCTAAAGCTAAAATGTAAAGCACTCAATTGCTATCTTCTATAGGCTGGAAGGTTGCCTTTACTTACTTTAGTTCTCTAGCACCTGACTCAAATAGTTCCAAAGCATCACTGAATTCAATCTGAACCATAGGCTCACCATGAACTCCTCCAACTAGCCAGCACCACAGAGCCTGATTACTTCCTCCTATTTCTCCCTCATTCCCAAGCTCATACTCTTCCTTCTACCCAATGGTTTCCTTGCCTTCCTAGATCCCAATATTCTTCCGCTTCCAAGAATTTGTGAACTTCAGTGTTCTTGAGACAATATCCCATTACTTAATTGCCACATTACATTCTGCTCCTCTATGGAACTGTGACCAGCTCCTTTGGGATGTTTCCATCCAACAAGATGGTCTGCAGTGGAGAGAACAGTTTTCTCAGCATTGAGTCCTAAACATGAGGTGTGGTTCTGCTTTTGTCCCTTGAGCTAAGGTACTTAATTTAACCCTACATATCTGCTTCTCAAGGTCCTCATCTGTGAAATGGGAGTATTTATATCTATAGCACAAAAGCCTTCAGCATGTGTCCAGTAAGTGGTGGCTTCTTGTCCTCACTTCATCTCTGATTAATCCATTCATTTTCTTTACTAATGTCACAAAGTTCCATGATTATTGTATATAAATTTGTTTTTTTTTCTGAGTTTCTTATCTCTTATTTGATCTTTTAAGGGCAGAGGCCATTACTTATTTCAGCTAGGATGCTAACTAATATTGTAAACATCAGATGCTATTGTATTGATTTTTTACATTGCTTCTTCCACCAACAGCCTGCTCCCAAATCCTGCTTTACAATCTCAATCTCTTGACTTTTTAAAATAAAACCTCATTATTTCTATACTCAAACAATCTGATCAATCACAAGGGTTGATTAATTTTGCCTTACTGTGGAGGTCAACTAAAGGGAAAAAAAAGAGACAATTTCAAGTTGTGAATCAATGAGAGAGCAAAAGATATAAATAACTCTGTGTACATTACTCCTGATCACAATTCCTCCACCTAATGCTCTTGATCTTGCTTAGGAAAACCAAATGTTCTACTTATTATTATTTTAAATAGCAGGTCGTCCAGATACCACATCTCTTTTTCTCTTTCTACTTAAATTATAGATGTAAGAATCACCCCAACTTCATATTGTTTCCTGTTCAATAAACAAAATGTTAAGTGCCACACACCCAGAAACTTTAAGACCATGTACTAAGAAAACCATTAGGTTTTCTTGTGATCAAGGGTGGCATACTCATAGAGTACAGCTCACAGTGATTTTCCACCCCTCACCAATACAGCCTGGCGTGATGGAAGATAACCTGAAGAAGGAAAACTTGTTCAAATGCTGGTTCCCTGCTTAGTAGCTGTATGCTTCAGTTAACCTACACGTGTTGTTGTGAGCTTCAGTCTCCTCATTTTCAAAGCACCCCCAGCGCAGACTAAAGCATATAAAAGTTCCCTTCCTTCTTCCCTGACTTATCCCAAAGGAACTCTCCTCTCTTCCTGGGACAGCCACAGTACTTTGTACTGTAATTTATCTGTCTATATGTCTGTCTCCCCTACCACACTTGAAGCCAGGGACCAAGTTTTATGTCTTAATTACTGAGTATCAAACAGAGAGCTTGGGACACAAGAAGCATCCAACAAATGCTTGTTAGAATATTCCTTCTTGATATACTGTTACACTGAAGTAGAGGGCACAGAAGACTGAATTTTTCAAACTTTTAGCAGAGAAGACAATTTGTTTATCATCTTAATGTGTCAGGAACATGAACTTCAATGTTAATCCACTTGTCTCTCACAATGTCCTCGCTCGGTGCCCACATCAGACTACTCACTAAAGCATGGGGAGTCTGGTTTTTTACCCCACTAGCTTAGCCCTTTCTCAAAATCTACATGTGTCCTCCATTTACTCATGTCTATAACTTTTAGGTCATTAGAAACTTTGAGTTTTAAGCTCCAAGAGTGTATGCAGGTGCAAGAAAGCTATCAGAATGTTTAAAGCCTGTAGCTGTTCATGGCTGTTCATGCCATCTATTTGGAGATGGATCTGAAGTAAACCAACATTAATACTAACAATAATGAAAGTTAATTCTGTTGCAAAGTTACAAGGTGGTGGACATTGTGCTAAATGCTTGATACATATTATTTCAGTTAAGCGTCACAAAACATCCTACAACTATTACCATTATACCTTTTCTCCAGATGAAGAGATTGAAGTTACAAAATGTCTAATCATTTCTGTAAGTGAAAAACCATTAGTAATAGAGCTAAAATCTGCCACAAGGCAATCCTGCTCTAGAATCTGTGCCTGTCATTGCCTAGAGTCCCTCCTAAAAGCAGCCTCTGAGATGAGGATTTGGGTACATCTAGTTTATTTGGGAGGGGATTCCCAGGAAACAAGGTGAAGAAGAGGGGTGGACAGTGAGACAGGGAAGGGAAGAAACCCAGTAAATGGCCAGGTTATTAGGGCAAATGACTAGGATTTGGTCTTACCAGGGAACTTCTGAGACAGAGTATGTGGAATACATCTCAGAATCAGCTCGGGGATGGGGAAGCCTGGGTGGCTCAGTCAGTTGAGCGTCCAACTCTTAGTTTTGGCACAAGTCCTGATCTCAGCGTCTTGAGATGGAGCCCCGCAGGTGGGCTCCTCCTTCAGCGGGAGTCTGCTTGGGGATTCTCTCCCTCTGCCCCCCCGCCATGCACATTTGAGCTCTCTCTGTAAAATAAATAAATAAAAATCTTAAAAAAAAAAAAAAGAAGAAGAAAAAAGATTCAGCTCTGAGGGACAAGGAAAGTCAGGGTATTTATCTACAAAACTCAGCCGCATTTACTAACCAATTTGGGCCACCTTCCTGACACTTTTGTCCTGCCTTGAGCATGGCTTATCAGTCTCCCATAGACAAAGAACAGTCTCAGATACAGGAAGATATCAGTCTGCAAACTGTCCACAAGTGACCTCGAGAAAGGCTGAGGGAACACAGGTGAGCAAAGTACTGACAGCATCAACTATAGCTAAGGTACCCTTCACCACCATGTTATCTCATGGAGGCAAAAACACACAAAGATGAGGGAGGTAAACTTTACCCAAGTGTAAGTCACCACACACCAAAGAAATAACTCATTTTTTCTCTATAGAATAGCAAGGAGTGGGCAGCCCGAGTGGCTCAGTGGTTTAGCACCACCTTCAGCCCAGGGCCTGATCCTGGAGACCCGGGATCGAGTCCCATGTCAGGCTCCCTGCATGGAGCCTGCTGGTGTCTCGGCCTCTCTCTCTCTGTGTGCGTCTTTCATGAATAAATAAATAAAATCTTAAAAAAAAAAAAAAAAAAAAGAATAGCCAGGAGAGAACCAGAAGATTGGCTTAGAGAATTCTGGCTGCCTCAAGCTCTGCCACCATGGACCTCCATGAAGATAGCAAAAGGGCTTCTGTTTGCAGAATGATGTGGTCACTCAGTGCCAGACACATTCATACCATATTCAATATTTGTATTCATATTAACTCTCCTGAACTTTATAGAACACCCATTGTCAATACATTATTTCATTTTGCCACAAATATTGAGTTATAAATACAAAAATGCAGCCAAAGCCAAATAGAAATGCATATGGATTCATCCAGTCTTTTGCTTAAATGGTGTTAATAATGAAACATTGCATGAGGTGCAATAAATACCCCCATGCTTAAGGCCTCTGCTGGGATCTCAAATCAATCCCACTGCTAGAATAAATGAGTCCACAGCAGAATCTGGGGTGTTGCTAAATAAATCACCTCTCCGGAGCAAATGCATTTGGAGAAAATCTTTCCAGTGCCTTCATGCTGTGCCATGTGTAGCTAATACCAGGGAATCACACAGAAGATAAGAAGATAAGTTTATTTTTCATTATGTACAGAAAAGATGCAAAAGGTGAAAAGTTACACCAAACAAATGTTGAGGCAATATTCTCCCTCCAATATGTATTCCTGTCCACAGATGCTGACCTTTTAGCAAATGGCAAAGAAATGCTTCAGAGTACACAGAAAGCTGTCCTCTTAGAGTCCAAAGAAATGGGGTTTTAAATATACAACCATTTGTGCAAAATCTAGTTTCTTTTTTTTAAAGATTGTATTCATTTATTCATGAGAGACACAGAGAGGCAGAGACATAGGCCCAGAAGGAAAAGCAGGCTCCTGCGGGGAGCCTGATGCGGGCCCAATCCCAGGACCCCAGGATCATGACCTGAGCCGAAGGCAGACGCTCAACCATGGAGCCACCCAGGTGCCTTCGAAATCTAGTTTCTAAGTTCCTAGCATCAGGAACAATGATTTCCATTTTGGAAAACAAATTATACCTTTAAGAACCTCTATGTGTAGAAATACAGTTAGGTGTGTTAATTGGAAAATACTGCCAGATACTTCACTTGACCATCGAAAGAGAAGTCGGAGGCACCTACATCAGTCAGCTCCCCTGTTAACTACCCCTCCACAAAAGAGCCAAATTCACAAAGAGCAGCCTAGTCACTGAAAGGAACCTGTCTCCCCTCCCAGTGTGCCCACCACCCTGAACTCCCTCTCTCCATCCATTTCTGCATCTCTCTTTTAAATTTTGCCACTTGTTTATTTGAATTTATTTTCAAAATATTTGCCATCCTGTATCTTGTGTCATTTCTCCAAACAACATGCTTTCCTCAGAAAAATTCTTAAAGATGTGATGTTGCACAAGAAGGCTTTAGAAGAGAATTTTCAAACTTATGAGTCATAAAGGTACGCTGTCTCAGAGGTCCTTTCCTCCCAGCAGTAGACCACTGATATGACCATATTACTCTATTAATTGCTTTTTTTCCTTTATATTATCAGGGTCACTGCTTTAATTTAACCTTCACCACACCATTCCAAAAGATCTTTTTATTCTCAGCTCTCTCTCTCCCTCTTCCTACTAATGTCCTTGCCCCCAAATCAATATGCTCTGGATGCAGAAGATATCTTACTCTCCCTTAAGCCTAGTGTATGTCTTATTTTCACACCCAAACATTGTCAGTGGGTTCTCTATAGGTTCCCTGTAGGTTTCCTATAGGTAATAACTGTTCTAGAAGAACATTCTCTTTATGATAAGCAGCTTCCTTTCCAACCTCACCTCATGCCTCTTCTCTAAACACAAACCGTGTAATCCATGTAACTTAATTGCGAATAAGTTTGTGCAATTTTCAATTTTCTACACACTCCTATGATTTCCACTTTTGCACGTCTGCTCCTGATGTTTCCACCATCTAGAGTGCTTTTACCCATCAAATGAAGGCTCATTTCCTTCTGTCATTTATGGGACAGCTGGTAGAAACTGACACTGGCATTGTACATGACGCTGTACTTATCAAATGTCTCTTGATGCTTAATTTTGACAGATGTCTGGCATTACAATCTCTCTCTCTCTCTCTCTCTCTCTCTCACTCGCTCACTCGCTTTTGCCCTCACTCTTTTTTTTCCTTCCTTGGGGTTTAGGATGTTAGGATCCTGAGGCACAAAGAGGTTAAGCAATGTCATCTATCAATCATGACTGAGATCACACAGATAGTAAAGCCTAGGATGTGAGCTGATCTAGAATTTATCCTGCATTTATCTAAGTCTTAAAACCGTGAACTTCCTACCATCTACCCTACATTTCATATGCCAGTTTCTTTAATCCTGTTCCACAATGTCTCTCACTGATCCCCACCCACCCATGCCCCAGGGAACTTGATTTTCTGCATCTCTCTTAAAACCCTGAACAAAATCTCTTGGAACTAGAAATCATCTTAATTCATATTTTTGTCTTCTAAACACTGTGCCCAGACTTTCAAGCTACTTGGAAGGCAGTTTATTTTTATTGTTTTTAAAATTTTATTTACTTATTCATGAGAGGCACACAGAGAGAGGCAGAGACATTGGCAGAGGGAGAAGCAGGCCCCTCATGGGGAGCCTGATGTAGGACTTGATCCCAGGACCCTGAGATCACGACCTGAACCAAAGACAGACACTCAACCACTGAGCCATCCAGGCATCCTTGGAAGGCAGTTTAACATGGGCCTGGAGCACAAGCTGGAGACTCAAGACTGCTAACAACTCATTTTTGACACATATTAGTCATATAAACTTGGTTCTCAAGTGTTCAGTGCAAATATTAATAATGTCTATTTCTCAGGCACGGTATGAGGATTAAGTGAGATAATACAGCACTAGACATGCATTAATGTTAAGTAACATTAATTGAATGTTTCTTGTGTGCTAAGCAGTCCTGGCCATGAGGTCCCTATGAAATCAGTACTTACTGGTAGCCTGATCTTGTAGATGAGCAAACTGAGGCAGAGTTTAAGTAACCCACACAAAATCATATAATTTATCAGCTGCAAAGTAAGGTACAAACCCAGAGATTCTGCATGAGAGCCCAACTCTTAACACCATGCTAAGTAATGGCAGGGGACAGTGGAAAAGAGTAGCTGCTGACGCTCCAATGCTATTTGAGCTGAGGTCACTGTGCCCTCCCTTGTGCTCTGCTGGCTGTTGCAGTTGCCACTTGTCACTGTTCTTTCAAACCGCAAGAGATATCTGGTCATTTCTGCTCTTAAGAAGCTCTCTTCCTCACAATGTTGGCCCAAGGCAGCCTTGCCCTTTCTGTATTACAGAATGGTCTGGAGCATGGTGAAGACTCAGTAATTCTGGTCTTGAATATTGGGGACAGTAAGGCATGGAGGGGAACAGTGCTAGAGGCAGCTGGAATGTGGGCATCATGAGGAAAAACAAGATTTCTTGTTGGTCAGTACCCAACAGAGTACTTGTACAACAGCCAGAACTCAGAAAACATGTTGTCAATGAATACAAATGATTATGTATCCAAAAGAGCACTCGATCTGGAGTCGGAAAAGGCTGGGTTCCAATTCGCACTTTTCCACTTCCTAATTGTGATCTCATGAAAGCCACTGACCTTTCTGTTCTGAGTTCCTTCAGTGTTAAAGGAAAACTGAAACAACTGTAATAAGTATAATGTTAACATTTATTGAGCGCTCCTGCATAAAGAAAACACTTCAAAGAGTTTTTACATGATATAATTTTTCCATGAACCCTCCCAACAACCTGTGGCTATTATTATGCCCTTTTCAGAGATGAGGAGACTGACACGTACGGAGTATAAATCACTTCTTCAAGGCCACACAGCTAGTAAATGAAGGGGGTCTGTGCTACAAATGGTGATATGATATTGCCCTCCATGGAGGCTTTTTCTGGCAGCCAGCCTTGTACTTACACATATATAGAGAAGGTTCAACATGGAAGTTGTGAACCATCTAACTGGTCCAGACCCTTTCAATGAGAGTATATGAATATTGAATGTCATTTAAGATCACCTTTCAGGGGATACCTAGGTAGCTCAGTCAGTTGGGCATCCAACTCTTAATTTCAGCTCAGATCTCAGAGTCATTGAGATTAAATTCTGTGTAGGGCTCAGTGCTCAGCATAGAGTCTGCTTGTCCTTCTTCCTCAGCTCCTACCCCCTACTTGTACTCACAAGCGCTCTCTCTCTCTCTCTCTCTCTCTCAATAAAATCTTAAAAAAAAAATTACCTCTCAGGATTGCACCAAGCTCCTTTCTCAATTATAACCAACATGCCCCTTTCACAAGGGGCAACCTGTGTGCACACAAGAAAGCTTGACAAAAGCAATGGTCCACAAGTAAAGTAAAAGAGCTGAACCATCACATTTAACTACTATGTTTTCACATTCTTTTGTTTTTTCCAGTTTCACATATGTGCAAACCATTTTCCTGTGATTGTGTGGGTTTTGAACTGCTCTCTAGCAAATAGTTTCCCATAGAGCTAAAGCTGTTCTGTTTCCTTCATATCATAGTGTGCATATAAGAAGTGCGTAATACATGTCCTCAAGAGCTCGATGGCCCTCACTCACTAGAAACCACTATAGAAACCAACCTCATTTTATAGATTTCCTGCTTTTAAACTCTATCAGCAGCTTATCTTTTAAAACTATTTATTTATTTTGGAGAGAAAGAAAGAACATGAGCAGAGGAAAAGGCAAAGTCCCCTGCTGAGCAGAGAGCCCAATGTGGGGCTCGTTCCCAGGACCCTGGGATCATGACCCAAGCTGAAGGCAGATGCTTAACTGACTGAGCCACACAGGCATCCATCCCTTTATCAGTAGCTTAACAATTGATTTCTAGATAGACTTTTACAGTTTATAAGGATGTTCTCTGTTGAAATCTTCCCTCATTTAAAAGACAATCTAAGATAACGCTGTAGAAGCAGCCCAAGTGTCTTCTTAATGGATAAGAAGATGTGGCATACATATAACAATGAAATATTATTCAGCCATACAAAGAATGACATCTTGCTATTTGCAACAACATGGATGGACCTAGAGAGTATTATGCTAAGCGAAATAAGTCAGTCACAAAAAGACAAATGCCATATGATTTCATACATGTGGAATTTAAGAAACAAAACAAACAACCAAAGGGGGAAAAAAGAGAGGCAAACCAAGGAACAGACTCTAAACTATAGAGATCAAACTAATGGTTACCAGAGGAGATGGGGAGATGAGTGAAACAGGTGATGGGGATTAAGAAGGCCACTTGTTGTGATGAACACCAGGTATTGTGTGGAAGTATAGAATCACTATATTGTATTCCTGAAACTAATATAACACTGTATGTTAACTGGAATTTAAATTAAAAACTTCAAAAATTTTTCAAAAATTAAAAAAAAGAAATAAAAATAAAGAACAATCTAAGAGATCTTGAAATGGTCCAGAGCTTACCAATACACACAAATAAGTCAGCTGATTGTAACCACATTTAACCTATCTACCAAAATCCAAACTTAAAAATTCTCAGTCTTATTCTTTTCTGATGGTTGCTATTTGAATTAAAAAGATGAAGCTTTGTTGAGGGTTCATCTTTGCGAATACCCAGGCTCAGCTCTTCAGCTTTTTAAGCAGAGTACTCATGCTTTTCTGCAATAAGTTGACAAAAGAAATCAGACATGTGTGCCTCAATCCTCAAGTTGCCAAGTCAGCAGGATTGCTACATTCACCTGATAAGAAAGAGGCTGCCTCTCCATAGTGAATGAAATCTACCTTGAAAACTGGGCACCAGAAGCATTACAGAACCCACAAAGTACTGTGAGTTGAAAAACCTATAAAGGATGTAGTTTCAGTTTGCCAGGGATTGAGAGAAAATATTAGAATTTTCCAGAAGTCACCATGGACATAAATAAAAAGTTACACACACACACACACACACACACACACACACACACACACTTCAGCCTTGACTATTAGGCTGTGAATAATTTCCTATTTAATTTATTACAGTTATTACAGATTCATTTAATTACAAAAAATACATCCCTATGAATACAGAGCGAACTGGAAAACTAACTTTTTGCAAGAGGTTTTACTCACTAGCATCTGCTTTAAAATTAGAGATACTTTAAAATATCTAATGGCCTTCATTAAAAGATGTGGTGACAGAACTTGAGGGAGCAAACTAGTTAATACTATGTTCTATGCCATGTACTGTCAGTGCTAGTCTGGTACCTCAGACAGGGCAACATCTTCCTGCTGACAGTCTCTTTTCTGGAAAATTTTAATCATCTCCCAGCTCATAAGAAACCTTCTTACTTGCGAGCCTCCCTTCAGTTTAAGTTTCTAGGACCTAGGCAATCACTTGTGATTGCATATCACCAGCATATGATTTGAATAAGTGTTATTATACAGGCATTACATTAAGCTCTGTTCTCCAGTCTGTAAGGTTTCTAAGTTCAAATCTTTAGATTCCACAAAATGGCATAATTCACTACTTAACTCTTTTTTGGAAATTTAACAAAATTAATAGGTTAAAAATTTTAGAACAGATTGCTAAGGAAATGGGTTGTTATCACCAAGAAAAGGAAGCAATAGGTGCCTGAGCATAGCTTGGGTTCAATGGAAATATTCTTTCTCTTCTGACAATGGATCACAATAGCAGCTGGTAAAGTAGAGTTTCAATCCTTGGGCTGTGTAGCCAGATGGGTCTGGCTACAACCCTGATGTCTGCATCCTCTGTCTGAGTGAACTTGGAAATGCCCTTCATCTACTCTTCTGCATTGTTCTGAAATGGGACAGATAACATTCAACTTATACAATTGTTTGGGGGTTATATAAGAGTCACATATAACTTATCTTAAAAACTGGCACCCATTAAGCCCATAATAATGGTTAGTTTCACAACAACAACCATTAAAGATTTTAATAAAGCACCTTAAAATATAGTTTAGAATAACCGTGCAGAAATATGAGGCAGTTAGATAGATGCCATTGAGTTAAAGAAGAAAAACCAAAAGGAGTTGATTAGCAAATCACCATCAACCTGGCAGGAAAGAAGAAAAACCAAAAGGAGTTGATTAGCAAATCACCATCAACCTGGCAGGAAGGATACTGGTATTTCTACTCTAACAGTATCTCCTACATGAGGCTGACATGAGCATAAAGCAGACAATGCTTATGAAACCCTTAGCACAGTATCTGGTGTAGAATAAATGCTCAGTAAACATGAGCCCCCAGCTGCATTCACAAATCAAATAAGTTGGCACTGGGAAACATGGCAAAGCAAGAACCCCACCAAAGATCCTAGATGTTCTCCAACTTCTTGGCATTTCTCTAATTCTTCAATTCCCTTCTCTCTTTGGGAGGGCAGGAATACTGAGTAGAGAATATCATCTTTGTTCACTATAAAGGAGCAGCACATCAAAACCTTCCTCCCTAGGTGAAATGTTAGTCTTCATGGGATGCCACTGTAAGGTGAAGCAACTGGCATCATTTGCAGGTCTTGAAAGTTCAGAATGCAATTTGTCAGGATCTCTTTTCATGTCTATGCTGATAGTTTCACTGTATCTAATGTACTCAAACCTCAAAAACAGCTCTTCAGAAAGTAGACTGCCATATTCAACATCAAGGACAGGAAATATAAAAATGTATTACCTCTCTTGTATTCTCTCTGTAGCTCGTTGAGGAACAGTGAGAGACATGCAATTAAAAAAAAAAGCATTCAGCAGAATAAGTGAGGACTTTCCTAATATCTGAGAATTGTGCATATCTCAGATATTAGGAAACCCACATACAGCCACCAATAAACTGTCATAAATTGAGAGACAGATACCTCCCACAGCCAGGGCTGACCAGGAGGTGATAGAATTTACCCACCATCTGCCAGCTCAGGGACAGGTGGAAGGGAACAGTTTTTATGTATTTTTTATTAGAAATTCAGATTTGATGGAGATATTTTTCTTCTTCCTTTCACCAATTAATACCAGGCTTCAGTAAGAAGCAGGGGTAATCTTAGCTTACAATCACTTATGGAGGAGCATCTTCATCCCACGCCCTAACTATAAATGTTTGCTAGGCTAGTAAACCTCCAGGCCCACCCCACTGATGTTCCCAAAGCAGTTGTCATAAGAGATTTCTTAAAAGAGTCTGACATTTGTCCCTGAAATATGGAGGGATATGTAAACATAATGACTAGTGCTTATTTCTGTTCTAGAAATTTTGAAAGTTTCAGGCCAACCATCACTGTTGTGCTAGTAGAGCTAAGAGAGATCATGCCTGAGGACGGAAGCATGAGATGACCATTTCTCAATTCCTCACAGATTCTGGAGTCCCAGACAGACCCTCAGTAGTTCCTATGGTTCTATCACAAGTGCACAGGGGATGGGAAGAGGAATACGCCACTGGCAATCATTAAGTAAGGCAAGCAGGTGTACCCAACCATGAGAAGGTACTGAGGGGCTGGCAGCAGAACTTAGGGTCAACTAAGCTGTACTCCTTGAGGGGTCTTCAGAGGAAGGGGCCAAGTCAAATGGGATCCCTGTGCTCTGGAAAAGCATATACCCTGTGAACAAAAAACAACACATCTGCAGTGAATGGAACAGACTCAAGCAGAGTAAGACTTAGTTAGGTGCCTTCCACTAGCAGTATGAAACCTAAAAAGGTCCTATGTGTGCCCTCACCCCATCTCCACTGAGACCTCTTCCCTGCTTCCAAGCATGCCAGACACCAAGAAGCTTGGCCCCAAAGTCAAGTAGCCTGTAAGTAAAAAATCTAGTCTGTAAGGATGAGAGGGGAGAGCTTTAAATCAGAGAAGAGATGAAAGCTTTAAACTGCACTGGACTAAGTTTTGATTAAAAAAATAAATGAGAAACTACAGAATTTGTTCAAGATTAGCTAAGGCAGTAGAAACGGACATCTTGACATAGTGTGGTTAAAAGAGATAACTGGAGAAAAGAAAACCATGACACATTTATTCTTCAAAGAACCTAGAATTGTTAACAATTCATTACAAGACAATAATCTTTTACCTTTTTTGCGTAATTTTCACTGTATTTAGCACTCTATAAAGTGGCTAGATGTAAACTCTTATTCTAATAGTAGTTACAAGCCTACATATTCAGATTATGAAACTTTTAAAAATTACACAACTCCAAGAGAGAATTCAACCTGTCTTGTCTCAAATTCAACAATGACTTTGCTATTCTGTAACCATGAGCAACTCATAAAGCTTCTCCCCTTTCACAGTCCACCAGACAAGAGTGCCACTTAGAGCCACAGGAAAAAGGGCTGCTGACAATGTCTGCAAAGCTCTCATTTAGGTAAAAACTGTAAATAATATTATTATTTACATTTCATACACCAGCTGAATATTAATATAAATATTAATACAGCCTATTCAAATCCCCACATACCAATTGTGTCTAACTTGGGTGAAAAGTAAACCTCCATATTCTTACATGCAGTGGTCACATAGAAAAAAAATATTTGCTAGTAGGTCAATTCAGTAAAACCATTAGGATTATAACTGTAGCAGAACTAAATAACTTCCTATTTAGACATGAGGGAAAGTCAAGGAGATGAGAGGAACCAGAACAAACGCAAGAAGAGATGAGCATTGCTGACAAATATGTCTGTTGAGAGATTATCATTTCTTAAAGAAAGTTTTAAGATTTCTTAAGAATTCTTACTGCAAATCTCCTGAATTCACAATTCAAAGAAAGAAAGCCATAAAATACATTTCTATGTATAACTAGTTTACACTTAATAATTCATTAATTTATATATTCATTTAGGAACTTATCAATGCATGCACTCAGTAATCCTTGTATGAAATTGTGTATATTATCCTCCATGAACTGTATCATCTAGATTGCACCCTGGGATAAGAGAGAAAAGCATCTTCTCCATTTGGCTAAACTCTCCTGACCCCTACATCCAGCACCCCGAAAAATATGCCATGTCAAAGACATAAGATTAAAGTGATCCAGGTGATCAGAAATGCAGTGCCAGCTTCTCTGATTTCCATCTCCATTCTATACGCAGCACCTCCTTTCTGCTCCCAGTTTACTCCTTGATATTCTTCATGTAGGGAGATAAATGCTTATGAGGATAGAGGTTCTGTTTTATTTATGTTTCATCTTTCACTAACTTCTCTAGGCTGATCTCCCCTTCAGTGAGTTTTCCTAACTAGAAGTTCCACAGGGACAGGGATTGTCTACCACACTCATCACTGTGTCCTCGGTACCTCGAGGTCTATAAAGGTATATCACTCTATAAAGAAAAAGCATTTCATGAAAGAGTTAGAACTTTCACTCCCATACCCAACCTCTGGGTTGGAGCGGGGGGGAAGGGCTAGATATTGAGTTCAATCACCAACGGCCAATAATTTAATCAATCATGTAACATAATGAAGCCCTGATAATACCCTTGAATTTTAGATAGAGTTTGAGGAGATGTCCCAGGTAGGTGAACATATCATTGTGCTGGGAAAATTATATGCCAGAGGGCATGGAAGCTCTGTGCCCTTCCTCTCCCTATGCCTCGCCATCTACCTCTCTTCCATTTGACTGTTTCTGAGTTGAATCCTGTAAAATAAGCCAGAAATTTTAAGTATTCAGTGCTTGCTTGAGTTCTGTGAGTTATTTTTGTGAATTATTAAACCCTGGGGTGGGGGAGTCATAGGAATCTCCAATTTGAAGATGACCAGAAATAAGTACAGGCAGCCTTGGTACCCCATCTGTAGCTGGTATCTGAGTGAAGAGGCTGTCTTGTGGAGCCGAGTTTGTACTAACTCCAGGTAATATCAGAACTGAATAGAATTAAACACCAGTTGGTGGCAGAGAGTTGGAGAACTGGTTGTAGAAAGAAAGAAAGAAAAAGGAAAGAAAAAGGAAAGGGAAAGGAAAGGAAAGGAAAGGAAAGGAAAGGAAAGGAAAGGAAAGGAAAGGAAAGGAAAGGAAAGGAAAGGAAAGGAAAGGAAAGGGAAAGGGAAAGGAAAGGGAAAGGAAAGGGAAAGGGAAAGGGAAAGGGAAAGGGAAAGGGAAAGGCAAGGCAAGGCAAGGCAGGAAAGGCAAGAAAGGCAGGAAAGGCAAGGAAAGGCAAGGAAAGGCAAGGAAAGGCAAGGAAAGAAGAAGAAGAAGAAGAAGAAGAAGAAGAAGAAGAAGAAGAAGAAGAAGAAGAAGAAGAAGAAGAAGAAGAAGAAAGAAAAAAGAAGAAGAAAGAAAGAAAGAAAGAAGAAAGAGAAAAAAGAAAGAAAGAAGAAAGAAAGAAAGAAAGAAAGAAAGAAAGAAAGAAAGAAAGAAAGAAAGAAAGAAAGGAAGGAAGGAAGAAAGAAAGAGGAAGAAAGAAAGAAAAAGAAAGAAGAAAGAAAGAAAGAAAACCACAGCATTCAATATTTATTTGTTGAACAAATGGCTGATTGAACAAGTAAAATCAAATCTGTGCCCTTTGAGAATCAAGATTGAAATTTCAGGTTCAGAACAATTGAGCAAGATCCTATTTATTTTTTATTGTTGTTGTTGTTGTATAGTGGGCACTCAATGCAGAGTTGCTGAATGAACAAAGAAATCCTAAAGAGGGGAAAGGTAGATGCCTGTTTCTTACAAAGAGGTTAGTTCTAGAAATGACAAGTGCTATCTGTCTAATTTTCATGCTGCTCTACTGTGACAGGCATTTGTGCCTGCAACCAAATATTTCTGGTACTTATAGGCATGGGTTAGACTGCACTCCCCACTTTCTTGATGCTTAGTGTGGATGAACATACCATTGTGCTTTGGCCAAAGCAGCTAACTAGCATCACTTCTATACAGAAGCATTAGAGACCAATGCATGATCCACCACCCTCTCATTCCCTCTACCCTAGTGGCCAGCCATGTACTAGATTGTAACTACCCTATGAGCCTAGACCCCTCAGAAAGGACAATGTGGAACAGAGCTCCCAGCATACCAGAGATAGACATAAGTAGTATGAGTGAGAAATAAATTTGCCATTTTAAGTCTTAAGACTTGTTGGGTATTTATTATCACAGAAAACTCTAGCCTATCTGATACAGATAATATCTACTTCCATATTTCATCATTTCAGTGCAGAAAGACATGCTGCAAATAATTATAACTGTACACTGCTATTTTCAGAGAAAGACATTCATTCCAATTGAGTAAATTAGATGATAAATATGGAATGCTTAGTATATTGTGACTAATATATAAGTACTTAACAAAATTAACTGTTATTATCCTTATTATTAATAGAGTTAATTTGAAAAGCTCTAAGTTGAACTTATGCTGTATAGATCAGTTGATAACAAAGGCAGATTGTTAAGGAGCCTCTAATAAGCAGTATACTAATAAGGTCAAAGAAGTTATATTTTCTTTTCCACATAAATGTTCAACATGTGTCCACATATGTGACCTTGAACAAGTCACTTCTCTAACATTTGTTTGCCCATCTATAAAACATTGATTAGAAAAACCCCATGTAAAAATCAAATGAGATGTAGAAGCAGTAAACTCTACAGCACTAGTTTATTGAGATGTAAACAGAAGAAAAAGGTTTTTGGCATTTATGATTATCATTTAGAAAAATCCACAGGGATTGTTTTCTTCTAACTCAGTTTAAATGCCCATTTGATATTCTAAAACAATTTTTTATTACTTAGAATCCCATTTTTCTCCATTTGTCTAATCTGATAATTAGATTATCTCCTTTGGGAAATAATCATCTCATCTCCTTTGGGAAATAAATATTGAAAATAATTTCCAAGATTAAGTTAAATTGATACATTATCTATAAGATAACAGTATGTTGATGTCATATTTCAACAATGATATTCCAAGATGTCTGTGTTGTTATAAATTAAAAATGTAACTCTGCTTCCAGGAAGTTGGTTAACTATCAGAAATGCACAGAATCATGGATATTAACACTGAATGGAAATTTAGAGGCCATATAGTTAAATCCCTATAGACCAAAATTTTAAAGGGGAAAATGTTCCAATAGTGGAAAACTAGTAGTTGATCTGTTCTATTTGATGTAAAACAAGCATCTCTCAAATATAACAGATGCTGAGAAAGATTATATTCTTTTTTTTTTAATTTGTAAAAGTCTGTCAAACTATATTTGGAATGAAATGTTTTCCCTTGATGGAAATTATGGGTATTCATGTTCCCAATGTTTACACTCATCTTTTCTTCCTGTAAAACTAAAATTGCCCACAATCTCTGCTGATCACTACCTGCAAGACAGCCCTGGATACTATGAAGCAGTGGGTGCTGGTGATTGCCAGAGCCTGGAAGACTCAGTTCAATCACTGGACTAGGGCTGGGCCATTAATCACTTAGCCTCTGCAAGTGGTCTATTAACCGGATGTGTCCTCAAGATCAGAAATAGGAACAAAGGTGAAGGTGTCATTAAGAGCTGCCTCTTGAACCAAGTGAGAATATTAGTTGAGAATTACTTTAAAGACAAAAAGAGGGGATACTCCCAACCTAGCTTCCACATTGATTCTCATGATCCTTGCACATACATGTAATTCTTTCTCAAAAATCATCTCTTCATTTTGCCTCCATGGCATTAACTCACACTACTCCCTGACTACCTCTATTCTCACTCCCACCATCACACAGGTTTTATCCCTAAGCCTCTTACTCCAAGAAATCTTGTTTGCAACTTTGCTCTAGATTTTATTTATTTATTTATTTATTTATTTATTTATTTATTTATTCATTCATTTATTTATTTAAGAGAGAGAGAGAGCTCACATGCACATGAGTTGAGGGAGGAGCAGAAGGACAAGCAGACTCCCTGGTGAGTGCAGAGCCCAACACGGGGCAAGATCCCAGGACTCTGAGATCATGGCATGAGCCAAAGTCAGAAGCTTTTAACAGACTGAGTTACTCAGGAGCCTCTTATTTGCAACTTCTTGATATTTGTTGGTAAGACCATTCTTTTTTTTTTTAAACTGGAGAGCTTACAATAAAATTATAATTGGATAAATCACCCTTCTCTTACATCATTTACTAACATCATGCCATATTTTCCAAACTATTTAACCTTCATTTTTCCTTTTTGCTCAAAATCTATGTTTAAATGGCCTTTTATTCCCTTTGGAATTTTCCCAAAACTCTACTCAATTCAAGTTTTAGCTTTTCTGATCTGATCAGTCATGTGCTTTTCTTTTGTTCTTGTCTATTAATCATACATCCGCCCTTCCTTACTCCTCTGAGTCCTTTTGCATCATGAGTTTTCCAGTCACATCACCTTTCTCAGTGAGGTTACCCATCACCATGCTATTGGAAGTCAGATTCTAGAATGGTTCCTTCTGCTTTACCTAGATTCTAGTTGCAGGAAAGGAAGGACTATGTGACCTTCTAACTCTATGTGACCTAAAACTCCAGGACACAAAGACCACACATAGAATGGTCTTGGAATGTCATGGAAGGCAGGGTCCTGAGCAAAGAAAAACTGAAGATGTTTGGTGAATGATTCTTGGGTACCAAAGGGGGACCCAAAACACTGAGTTCCAAAGGGTACCTAGAAATGAAGTAAAACAGGTTGAGCTCCCGAGTAAAACTAGAACCAAGGGGCACTTGGATGGCATAGTCGGTTGAGCATCCAACTCTTGGCTTCAGCTCAGGTTGTGATCTCAAGGTCCTGGGATTGAACGTCATGCCCAGCTCCAAGATTAATGTAGAGTCCACTTAACACACTCTCTCTTTGCCCCTCCTCCCACACGTAAACCCTCCCTCTCTCTCTCTAGCAAATAAGTAAATAAACAAATAAATAATTTTTTAAAAAAGAAGCTAGAATCAAGAGAAAAAATATGAATCACCTCAACTCTGAGGGGATGAACTATTTTATAGTACTTGTATGTTCAGTGGTTCGTTTTGTAGTCTTTAGTCATAATACTCTTTCTTTCCCCTAAACTCACCTCAAGCACTCTGAAGTTCAAGGCACATATGTTGGTTTCCTTTACTAAACCCCAAGATGTAAGGGGTTACTCTTATCAAAGACCTCTGTTCTGCTCTTCCATCGGTATACCAACCTATACTCACATTTACCAGATCTTTTTTTTTTTCCCAGAGTAGCCATTTGTTTGCCTTATCACTCAATTTATCATGGGATGACTAGAAACTAGCTTTCAAGATTCTTTTGAGAGATTAAAGCTAGCAAAATATTCATACATCCAGATAATATTCAGATACTTTAGGAAGTCATTACTTTTAAACCTTGACCCTGGACCAACTCTGTAATGAACAAAAGGAAAATACATACTGTAGATCATCCCACCAGGTGGAGTTGATGCTCTCAACTCTGTGCTTTGACACTCTAGGCACCTGGACTTTGGACAAGCAAATAACCTTATTTATGCCCCTTTGTGTATGACTCCTCATCTTCTTTTTTTTGTTTGTTTGTTTGTTTTTAATTGAAGTATAGTTGCCATAATTCCTTCTATTTTATCTATCTCTCATGAACAAAGGACAGTTATCTTCGGTCATTCCTAGATCCTATCACTACACATATTAGTGTTCCCAGAAGCTCTTATAAATAACTTTTTTTTTGCAATAATTCAAGATTGCTTGTTTGTTATGCACAGATTGTTTTGATTTCTAGATATTTGAGATCTGAATCATGGCTTCCCTTAAGAACTATTACTATAACCCTCTATATAAGGCTTTTTATAGTCCTCCATATATAGCTTCTTTATATTTTATACCATGATCTCCACACTAACTGAATACAACTTTTTCTATCCCACTTCCCTTTAAAATTGAGCTTAAATACCTTATTCAGTTAATCAAATATTCCCACAGTTCTTTCAAAACTTACTGAGGTGTTAACAGATGAATGATGTCCCTCCAAAAATTTATTTCTTGAAGTACTACCCCTAAATACCTCAGAATGTGTTCATATTTGGAGACAGGGTCCTCAAAGAGGTAAGTTAAAATTAAGTCATTAGAAGGGCCCTAATCCAGTATGACAGAAGTCCTTATACAAAGAGGAAATTTGTACACAGATACATAGAGGGGAAAGACACTGAGAAAAAAGGTAGAGAAGATGATCATGGGGGAGCTGAGAAGAGAGGCCTGTAACAGATTCTTCCCTCCTAGCCCTCAGAAGAAACAATCCTGCTAACACCTTGATCCCAGACATCCAGCCTCCAGAACCATGAGAAAATATGTTTCTATTGCATAAGCCACCAGTCCATGGTGCCTTGTTATGGCAGCTCTAGCAAACTAATATATGAGACCCAGAGTAAAACTCATTCTTTACCATTATCTATGAGGCTGGACATGAGACTTTTGATGCTTCCCCCTCTCTGGAGCTGTCCTACATGGACCTTCCCTTGGCAGACGCCTTCACGTTCCAGTCTCAGCTCAGAAGTCTTAATTTCAGAAAAACTTTCCTTGATCTTCCATCTTAAAGCAGCTTATCCCTCCTATTAAAGCCCTGCTTATTGGTTTATTTTCTTTAAATATATATTTTTATCAAGGAATTCAGTTTGCACCACCAATAAGTATATTTATGACAACTTTGTATAAGAAAACAGCTATCATTATGATAACCAAATACTGAGGTTTGCCTGCACAGTCCTAAATTATACCTGTTCCAAGTGTAATTAATACAGCACCCTTTTTTACTATCAAACTATCCTGGCTTGGACAATAAATAATATAAAATACATCCTGAAGGTCATTAAAAACTTTGAGTTGTTTTCTACGCTAGATGATATACAATATACCTTGGCTCCTGAGACAAGACACTCTCTGAGCTCTGTGCATCTCTGCTTTCAAACAGTAAATAGGACATGTGATGTCACCCCCTCAGAATCCTGACACATGAAGTTTCTCCTGCCTGCAACCCTCTCTCTCCCTCCCCACCCCAACTGTTGGCTCCTCTACTCATCCTTTAAGACACCACACATAGGGAAATGCTCTGATTCAATTAATCCTTTATTGACAGTTAGGTAACACCTAATGTGTACCACACTACAGTCTAGTTTCTTTATTTCTATATTTTCCATTCAACTATAGGCTTCATGAAGGAAAATAACTTGATTCATTCATATTTACATCTCCAGAATATACCTAGAATATTTCTCATAAATGATAAGCATTCCATAAATGGTATTAAACAGAAAAATGAATATTATCCAATTCTTTTAAACTCATATTCTTTTTCTATTATACCTTTAGCAAGGTTCTAGGAAAGAGGGGGAAAGAAGGGGTTTAGTCATTAGCACAGTTGTAAACATATTAAATAAATATTTTATAAACCATGCAGAACTCTATATATCTGAAACTCTCAAACTGAAAACTCTGTGCTTGATTTTTCCCCTTATTTTTATTCTGACATTTTTTAGTTTACACTTTCATATCCACTGACAACAGAAAGAGATTTGTTGAGCCATAGGGTCATCTTTCACACCCTGCTCTCAGACAAACATCTCTCCACTGTTTCCCTTTCCATCAATTAAATCATCACCCATTTACTATCGCAGATAATTTTGAGTTTTTACTTCTTCTCTATAAGCACCCTATCCACTAAGTTCAATCATCCTTTTATCAAATGGGAAAAATGAAGAAATCTCCTTGAGCAAATTATTCTCCTTTCATACTCTCTATTTTCCCCCATTTTGTGGACACCACTTCCAAGTGGTGTCCCTGCACCTGCCCTTATCTGCTTCATTCCGTTTTCCATGCAGCAACCCAACTGATCCTTTTATCATCCGTGTTAGATTATATCACTTCTACACATCCTCCTTCAGAGTAGAAAGAAGTCCCAACAACAGCTAACAAGGTGGTCCATGATCTGGTTTTTGCTATTTTTATGAGCTCGTCTCTTACTCACTTTGCTTTAGCCACACTTGTTCCTTTGTGTGTGGCTAACAAGTGTCCTTTTAGCCACACTTGTTCCCAAATATGTGAGGCCTCTGACTAAGCACTGCCCACACCTGCCACTCCTGTTTAGAATGTTCTTCTCCCAAACAGCTGTATCACTTCATCCTTCCTGACATTCCTCAGATGTCATTTTCTCAGTGAAGTGTCCTTTGATCTCATTCCTTAAAATAGTAAACCTTTGCCCACCTCACCCAGACACGCCCTATGCTTTTTCTTTGATTATTTCTCTCAAAGAAATTATCACCATCTGTAACACAATGGTTTCTCATGCATTTGTTTATTGTCTGCCCTCCACTAGGATGTAAGCTCCAAGAGTGCAGGGATGAGGGGTATTTTGGGTCATTGTTGTTGTTTGTGGTTGTATCTCTAAGTTCCTTGGACAATGCTGAGCATATACTTGGAGCTTGGAGTTGGAGCTCAAAACTTATTTGTTGAATTAATGGATACAATACTTCCTTTCTAATCTTCATTAATTCATGCACAGATAGCATCTGAGCTAACAAATGGGGTGGTGGTAAGAAGCCTAAGTAGGAAGTGGACTGAGAACAGGAATCATTGGTAGAAAATCACAGCAACTAAAGAAAGTCCAGTTTGGGTTTCACGAATCCAAAGAAAATTCCTGTTTGTTCCTTAGGTTGGGTCAGTGCAAGAAGTGTTCAGAGAGTCTAGCACAGAAATGGGTACCAATTGGACAGTGCAAGCACTATCTGTGGGGCCAGTGGAGGGCCATTAAATAAGCAAGGGTAGACAGCGCTGAGACCTCCAGAATACTGGTTTTCAAATTAGTGCCACAGGGGTCACAAAGAGGTGATTCTGGGAGGGCCAAATGCAGGGAAAGTCCAAGGAACCAGAGTTCTCACTGTAACCCAACCCTAAACAGGAACAGCTCAGATTTTATTTTCTGTTTTCTATTTATGGACTCCCGCTAAGTTTCATTTTTTAAACAAAAGATTCCTGCGGCTAAAACAAACATTCACACACAAAAACAAAACAAAACAAAAACTTTAAAAATCATCACAGTAACACCATGCTACTGAACGTGACAGTTTGCTAAGATTAGGCAAGGCCATCTGTAAATAGTCAATTAACATCTCCGAGGCAACTGCTTCCATAGTGTAGGGATGCAGCATTCAAACCAGAAAGGTTATACAGTATGCCAATCTCTCACTTACATGCTTACTTTCCACTCTGTTTTCAGAAGAGCATATCAAAATTGCAACTAAATAACTATTATCTTCTTTAACATTTGCCTTCCTCACTAGAATTATACTCTATTACATTCTATTGTTCACTGCCACAACCCAAAGTCTACGGCATAAGAGGTATCAATAAATACTTGAAGAAGAATGAAGGAAGGAAAAAGATACAGTAAAAATTAATTTCTTTCTTATATGTAGCTGTAGAAAGAGCCCTTTAATTAAAAAAAAAAGAAAAAGAAACTTAAGTCCTTAATTTTCAGAAAAAGCTATTATTCTCTACTCTTCTCATCCACTTCCTAAAATACGTGGTTCCAACAGTAAACCACTTAGAACACTTCAAATACACCCCAGCAAATTTTACTTTGAGTTGTCTGCTGCCCAAATTTATTAAAAATCTCAGCTAAGGTAGGTATAAATAGAAGATTGTTAAAAGAATTAATAGTCCTCTAAGCACTATCTTTCCTGTGGCCATATGATCTGGGTTTTCTATCCCCTCCAGATTTATCATTCCAATCATGCTTTAGCGGCATGCTCTCAGCTTTACCAAGGGATGATATAAGAAGCAGTCATGTAAAACCACAGAGTTCATGGTAGGTGTGCTGTGGAAGACACTGCCATCCTACTACTGAACGCATCTTACAAAAACATCCATGTAGAAATATATTATCAAGCTATGCAATAGGGAAATTGTGTTTTCCTTGAATAATCGGTATGAATTTCCCTCCCTGACAATAAGAACCAATCATGTCCCCATTTTAAAAATTACCACAACGCTTTGAAATTACATATAAATTTGAAGTTCAACCAAGGTAACTGTGTGTGGTTCCATAAGGTCTTAATATTTATATCCCTCTCAGACCACCCTCTACCCTAGAGATATTTTTTTTACTCTTGTTTATTTTCTATAGACCTGACTTTTTATTCTTACACCAGGACATTATTTTAGTATATGTTACTATGTGGCAAGTTGCTTTAAATCCTTTGGGAAATAAGATGAAATGTGAACATACAGAAAAGAATGTGCTTTTCCAAACATAGCAAGAAAGGCTTGGTAAAACTATATTTCTTCTAGAAAAACTAGTTAGTATTTCATAGAAGTGCCATGTAATATGTCCTAAATTTTATTAAGCATTTACAACTTTCCCACAGCAACTTTATCAGGTGTTTATCCTTATGGATTCTGAGCTGGTTGACAACATGACCAAAATGTACTGATTGTTCACTCAGTATTAAGCAGGAAAAAAGGTTCCAGACTGTCACAAAAGCTTGGTTTGGGCATCTTACCATAACTTGAATATAGATGTAAATAAAATACATATCAAATGTGCAAATGATACAAAGCTCAGAAGAAGATTGTTTACAACACTGGTGAATTATGTAAGCTATGAGATCGGACTGCCTGAGTTCAAATTTCAACTCTATGATTTACTAGCTGTGTGACTTTAACTAGTTACCAACTATCATTGTGTCTCAGCTTTCTCATTTTTAAAATGGGAATAAAGTGATGTTTACATCATATGACTGTTATCATTATTAAATGAGATAATATATAAATATTCATGAGCGCCTCATAGATAATAATCACTTCGTATGTGCATGATGCTATCATTACCATAAAATGATCATAATTACTATAAAGTCCAGCATCAAACTCAAAACAATGTGGGAATCCTAGAAACTCTGGATGAAAAATGAGAAGTCAAATTTATTAAAGATGAAGACAGCTTTGGGATTTAGGTTTTAAATACCCATCATATTGATATGAAATAGAGGAGATCTATCTTAGTTTTTTTTTTTTAAATCATTTGAAAAGTATCTGGAAGTTTTCATGGACCCAAATCTTTCATTCAGCAAAGTCTTTTATGTGTTTACTATGTGGTAGGCACAATTCTAGGTGGTATTAACATCAGTAAATGAGACAAAGAAGATTCCTTGCCTCATGTCTCTTGCATTACTGGGGAGAGAAAGAGACCTAATAATCAAGATTAATGGAGAAGCCAATGTCACATAGTGACAGAATCAGTGAAGAAGATGAAGGAGAGTACAGGGTGAAGTGACCAGGGCAGAACTAGACTATTGAAACAGCAGTCAGAGGGGCTTTCTCTGAGGAATGATATTTAGCTGCTAGAAGATGAGATGGAGCCAGCCCTATTACTATCCTGGGAAAGAATTCTCTAGGCTGAGAAAGCTGCAGGTTTAAAAACTCAGAAGTAACAACAAAGAGTCATGATTTGGTTGTTACAATAGTGCAATCATAGCAGTAATAATAGCGGAAATAGTCACAATTAAGGATTCACTGTTGGTCAAGGAGATGATCCTCTCCCCAGCCCTACATGTGGCTACCACTGATACCAGCACTCAACCAATGAGAAAACTGATGTGCAGAGAATATGTAACTTGCCCAAAGCTGCACTACCAGACAGGGGTAGAGCCATAGTAGGAGTCCAAGCAATTGGACTCTGGTCACTGGGTTTTCTGCCATATTCATAATGCAAGTGAAAGTCTACATCATGGCAAGGAAAGCTCCAGCTGACTCTCTCTTTTCACAGGAATAGTTACTTGAGATAGTATTTAGATGATATTATAAAAAATCCTAAACATACAGAAAATGAAAAAGGAATGGCCAGTAGTAAGAATATTATCACACCAGGAATGACTAAAGATGTGGGTGGGGTTAGCAACATGAAGAGAGAAGGGGAAGGGGAAGATATAATAGTTCTCCTCAGGTGTTTGAAGAAATATTTTTACAGATAAACAAATGATAAGCACATAGGTGAACAGACTAAAAATGTGCAACGACTTTTATATAATTCTAAAAAAAAAAAGTGTAAGAACAGTGGGTGACAGTAGATTCTGGCAAAGTTTGGTGGAGGAAGGAGTCCCAGCAACCCAGAAATCAGAACTACCTAACTGTGGAAGAAGCTAACTGGCAAGGCAGCAAGTTCCCCATAATAACCATATTTAAACTAAGGGAATAATTTTGTAAAAGGGACTTCAGCAAAGGTGAAATATTGGGCTGGATTCACGTGTCTCTTACAAGACCACACTCTTTGGTTCTATAATGGAAGTGATAGAAGAACCCTGGATTTAGCCAGAAATGTTACTAGTGAGGGTGTTAAGTCCTGGAGAGTGCTAACAAAGAAATACTCACAGATGTTTATATTAGGTTATTTCTTATCAAAATATGTTCTTTCTATTAAGTAGATATGGCTGAAGTTCTTAAGACCTACAATTGACGTTTTTCATCCTTAATATACTAACTGGAATGCATTCCATAATTAGTGATATTTTCAAGTCTGTATAATAGAGGAAATGTGCACACAAGTTGGAAAGCATATGTACACAATCTACTAGAGAAAATATAGGTTAAGAACACACAATTCAAAGTTCACACACTAGTTTTTCCTTAAATTTCTATATGATCAGCTCAAGAATTATAGTGTAATAGAAGCAAAAAAGGTGGTCGTAGTGACCTAAAGTCAAATGTGTTCCTAGGTGACATCTCTGGCATGTTGAGGAAATGCTCTCCCAAAGCACCCCATGTGTCTTTGAAGAGCTTACAAGACTAGGGAACAGTGTTGATTTTACAGTGATAATAAAACAAGATCCAGAATCATATACATAGTCCAGATTCAACAACAAATAGGAAAAAGACTTAAAGAAAATGCCAAACTGTTATCACTGCCTGTCTTTATGTGTTGAGACTATGTATGGGTTCTTCTTTCTACTTTTAGGGAATACTGGCTTTGTCTTCTCAGCACTACTTTCCCTACTTCTAACAGACATGACTCTCTAACTGTGAAGAGGGCTTGTGACCCAGGCCAGGCCAATCATAACATATCATGTTGGCCAAAGTTATCATTCCAGGAATGAACACTTGCCCCAAGCCATGGTTTCAAAACCCTTACTTATTTTTTTTAAAGATTTTATTAATTCATTCATGAGAGAGACTGAGAGAGAGAGAGGCAGAGAGGCAGAGACACAGGCAGAGGGAGAAGCAGGCTCCATGCAGGGATACTGACATGGGACTCAATCCCGGGTCTCCAGGATCATGCCCTGGGCTGAAGCGCTAAACCACTGAGCCACCCAGGCTGCCCCTTCCTTATTTTTCTAAGTGTACTTGCAAGAGAAATTTTCCTTGACTGTCTGATCATATGGCTATAAGTATGTAAGCCTGTATCTGCCAAGGCCATGGCTCCAGTCTTGCAGGGCAAAAGATATGAAAGAAAAAATCCAAAATGTGAAGAGAAGGGGGAGAGGGCGAAGGAATATGAATGAATGGGTTCTGAAGCTAGATTCAGGTTTCTGAGTCTAGTCATTGAGGCAAGTTCAACTCAGGCCTTTTCTGTGGTTAATGTAATGGGTTTACATGGGATGAGGGGAATAAAGATGTACTAGAAAAAATGCTTTCCCTCAAGGAATATTGTTTGGTAGAAAAGTTATATCATGCTTATTCACACTGATTGGACATAACAGAAAAAGAAGCACCACAACCACAATAATAATAATAATAATAATAATAATAATAAATGAGCAAGGGATTTCAAAGAAGTTTTAGTTATTTCTAGTGCTCAAGGAAAGTTAGTTGCTGGTGTAGGTGATATTTGAGTAGGAAGAAGTCAGGAAGAAGTGTAGACTTAGGGAAGTCTACTGGGAAGGGCATTCTGGGTAGAAGAAATCAGAGAGACAGTGCAGATGGGAAAACAGGGAGAATTACCTGGCATCCAGTCTGGTTGGCATACAGGACACAGTATGAGGGGAAATGTTGGGTAATAAAAGTGGAAGTGGTGACTGGGCCCAGAATTCAGATAGCCTTCATGACTTTGAACTTGATAAGTTATAATTATAGAGTGTAACAGACAGACCCTTGCCCCCCTGTTACTGTCAGAGACATTTTATCTTCCAATAGCAACTAGAACTGTGCCATCATCAAGTCTAACAAATCAGTCAAATTATTGACCAATGTACTGGTTTATGGCTTAATTCTCGATCAATGATGTTAAGAAATACAACTGTTCTAAATTTTTTTCTAACCATTCCCCTTACAAAACATAAATTATCCCATTTTTCTCATTCCCTTAAAACTTACAATTTTCCACTTTCAATCTTGCTGTTTTTTGGTTTATTTATGTTGCCTTAAATAACAGTATGGAAATCCCCTAACATATTGATTTTGAATATAATACTCACATAAACTCTATCCACTTCAGTTTCATTATTTTAATGTAATTTCTCTAAACTTTATTTATAGATTATGGATTATCTTTCAAATTAGAGACTACTAATATGCTTTGTAGAAGAGTGACATTTTATATCATTTTTCTCATTTTATAAATGGTTAACTTTCAAAATTATTGCATTTTATCCAAATTACACAGTTAGACTTTTATTCAATAAGTTATGTCAGTTGCTGGGAAAGAAAATGGAAAATTTGTAGACTCTCCTTTGGAAAAAAAAAACTGTCCAATTGGAGTCAGAGCCAACATAAATGGTATAGAAAAGAGGAAGAATAAAAGAGAAAGTCAATGATCATGATCAGGGTCTTCAAGAATATGAAACCTAGGACACCTGGGTGGCTCAGCGGTTGAGCGTCTGCCTTTGGCTATTCCCAGGATCAAGTGCCACATTGGGCTCCTTGCATGGAGCCTGCTTCTCCTCCCTTTGACTGTGTCTCTGCCTCTCTTTCTGTGTCTCTCATGAATAAATAAATAAAATCTTTAAAAAAATAAGAATATGAAACCTGTGTATAGGTGGAGAGGAAGTAGGATGATCCATCTGGAGACTAGAGACTGAGCTAAGGCAAGGAGGCAGGAATGAGCATGGCATATTTGAGGGAAGGTGAGGAGTTACTTGAGACAAAGGTGACAGGGCTGGAAAGACAGGTGTGGGTCAGATCCTGAGGGATCTTGAGTGCCAGATACAATCTGTTCTATACCAATGGCAGAAGAGCACTACAAAGGGACATGCATTAGTTCAGGGAAATTTACTGGCTGGATGCGCAAGATAACATAGAAAGTGGAAAATAATAGAGTCAAAGAGATCAACTGAAAGACTATTACGGTAATGCTGAGAGACATGAAGGAGGCCTAGGTCAGGGTTATGGCAGGGGAAACAAGAAGTAAATTGTGAAAAACAGCTTAGGAGAAGGTCATCGGTATTCAGTTACCTACTGGAAAGGATGCAGTGGTGAGGAAGTGGAAAGAACAGGCAAAAGAGAAGTGGAAACGAATCCAAGCTGCAAGCCTGACTAAGGAGAAGAAAACAGTACCTGTGATTTAAAAGATGAAGCCCCAAAGGGAGAAATAAGAAATGACCGATACTTTGAAATTTATAGATTCGAGGTTGGAACTGTGAGAAAAATCACTCAAATAAAAATGGCCTTCTGAGAGTTGAAAATAAGAAGCTAGAATTCGCGGGAGAGGTCAGAATTCTATGTAGAAGTCATCTAAATTTGATTTTTGGAAATAATCTCTGTAGAAGTAGTAGCCAAAGTTATGAGAATACAAGACCCTTGAAGAAAGGCAACAGGACAAAAATAGCAAAGGTCAAGGCTGGTTAGCCTATAAATTCAATTGCCATGAATTTCTACCTGGTTTATTCCCATAAAACGGGCACTGCTGATATGTTAGGCTAGATAATTCTTTGTTCTGGTGACTACCCTGTGTATTCCTGAGAAGTTCAGCAGCATCCCCGGCCTCTACCACTAGGTGCCAGTAACACCCCCTCCCTCAGCTATGCAACCAAAAATATCTCCAGACATCATCTAAGATCTCCTGGGAGGCAAAACCACTCCCAGAGGAGAACCACTGCCCTCAGGGGTGGCCAGTTTCTGTACCCAGAGTGCTGACTTTGAATCTCACTCAACCTTCTTCTGTTTGAACAAACCTGACATGTCACTTAATCTGAGCCACAGTTTCATCTGCAAATAGACAGATATAATAATTGTCCCCACATTATATTGCTGGTGGTAAAGCTAGATGATAATGCATATAAAGTGCCTGGCAAGCGAGCGTGCAAGAAGTGGGAGCTGTTACTGTGCTGTATAAATATGAGACATCACCTACGCTGTGTCTGAGCTCATTCCCTGTACGTTGAGGCACAGAGAGAGGCCAGATGACTAGCAACAAAGCAACAAATGCAGGGTTTTCTTTAGATAGCACTTCATTCAAGGCATAATATAAAATTGAGCCACTAGACAAATCTTATTATTATATGTCATTTTATATATTAGTCAGGTGTTTCTAGGATCCAAAAGGTCACATGGGCCTCACATATACTTTCCTCTGTGATGTTAATAGTGATATCTTTCTTTCTCCTTTTTTTTTTTTAAGAGAGAAAGAGAGGAAACTGGGGTGAGTGGCAGAGGGGGTAAGAAGAGAGAGAATCTTAAGCAGGCTCCATGCCCAGCGTGGAGTCCAACATGGGGCTCAGACTCACAACCCTGAAATCATGACCTGAACCAAAATCAAGAATGAGATGCTTAACCGACTGAGCCTCCCAGGCACACCACTAGTGATTTTTGTTTTTAAGAACAAAGACTAAAATATGATATGTGATTTAAAAAGCAAAAGACATAAAAAGGTTACTTCTTAGTTGAGTTAAAAATTTAAGAATCATCTGGAAAAGATTTTAATTTGTGTTCGCTTTACATTAGCTCAGCATTTCAGTAAGTGGGAACAATGCCACTCCACATATAATATGTTAGGCCCCTGTGCCACGTATTGTGCTAGGTTGGACTAGAAAGAGGAAGCTTCATGGCTTCTGCTCTCAAAACACAGGTCTAGGGAGGAGAAAGAATGCCTAATGCCACATAAGACCTTAATACAAAGTGTATAGGAACTGAGTGAAGTTCTGGTCTCCCCATGAAATCCAGACTTATCTTCACAGGGGGAGTGACATGACCTGAGATGAAGAATGAACATGCGTTGATAGGAGGATAAGTGTTAGGACACATGTTCCAGACAGAGGGAACACACAGTATAGACAGTCACAGTCATAAGAGACATTGCAACGTGCAGAGAATTGCAATTATTTGTGTTTCTGGAGTGTAAAATTCAAGGTGGGCAGTTGTAGGATTGACTCTGAACTCAGGTGGATGAGGGTTAGATCGTGAAGGGCCTTGCACATCAGGCAAAAATATCAAACTTCATCCTGTAATCCATGAGGAACCATTTGGAGATTACTGTCCATAGAGTTTGACTACAAACTAGTGAAAGAAAGTTTTGGAATCAGGTGCTAATTTTAATTTGGTTTAGCATTAGAACTTCTCCTCTTCCTCCTCTTCCTCCCCCTCTCCCTTTTCTTCCTTCTCCTCCTTTACTCCTACTGCTTTAAATCTGTCCAAGAAAACACTAAATGGCATTTTAAAATATTGTATTTTTACATAACTTCATAAAATGCATGCCATAAATATCACTGTATCACAGATAATTCAAAATTAAACAAGCACAGGGCGCCTGGGTAGCTCAGTGAGTTAAGCGTCTGTCTTTGGGTTCAGGTCATGATCCCAGAGTCCTGGGACTAAGTCCTCAATATGACTCCTTGATCAGCAGGGAATTGCCTTCTCCCTTTGCCCGCCCCTCCACCCCTCTCATGGGTGCAGGCAGGCTTCTCTCTCTCTCTCTCAAAAATAAATAAATACATATTTTTTTTAAAAAATAAAGAAGCACAGAAAACAAATGAATACATAAGATGTGAACTAACACTTTACAGGTTAAAACATAAATTGGAAATAAAATCTTAACATCAAATAAGAAACTACTCCTTTCACGGGATAACATAAAGCTAGGTGTTTCTGCAAGGAGCCACCAGAGGGAACTCAAGTGTGGGATTCTGCTGCAGGCGGCCTCCTAGCGAGCATGCCTGCCCGCCAGGAAACAGAATTCTTTTGCAAATCCGTTTGCCTGGCTTGTCTATTTTGATCAAAATACTTCAGTCTTGCAGAAATAATTTAGCTGATGCCAGAGTCTATTTAACACACTACAAGGTGGATCATTACTGACGCCTGGCCTTGATCCTGGAATCAGACTCTCCATCCCTATTTCTAGCTCCTGCATACAGGAGACAACATTCAAATAAGCTTCAAGTAAGATGGATTGCAGGCTCAGCCTCCAGGTTTACCTCCACCTGCTTGTGTGAGGGGAATATGGGGAGAGGAAAGGAAAACAATGGAACTACAAACTAGGGAAAGGAAACTCTCATCCCAGACTTACCACAGTTGCTGAGGAACCAGAGATTAACTGGAGGAAGCTAAAAGCAACTGGAACTTAGGGAAGAGAAAGTGGCACCTGTCCCCTACCATCTAGTCCACCTTAGACCCAGGGCTGGAACAAAGAGGGGAGGGTGACCTGGAGCTCCTAAGACCCCACAGTCATCTCTAGTTTGGAATATGAGGCTGAAGGCGGTATAGGACTATGAATTGCTTAGCGTTAAATACAAAACAGCAGAGTGAACTACCCTCAATAATAACTTTCGTGGAAAGCATTTCATTAATTCTCAAAATGACTACATTTTACTCAGATCCCACAGTTAAGACTTTCGTTTCATGAACTATAGCATCAGGCCCTGGGGGAAAAATGGAAAATTTATAGGCTCTCCCTTAATAACTATCCAGTTGATACGATAAAATACAGATACATAAACAGAAATACAAAGGGATAGCCGGTGAGTTAGGGCTAGCATACATAGCATAGAGAGAAAAAGAATAAGAAAGGATTGAAATGGTCAAAGAAACCCCCAGGTTGGGTCCACAGAGACAGACACCTGTAGAGAAAGGTGACTCAGGAAATATAGAAAAAAAATAGATACAAATCCTCCTTTGGAAAGATTACCAGGACTTGACATGGGGCATAAATTGAGGGAGAAATTGTTTTAAAAGGGTCTATTAGCAGATGGAAAAGGGTATTTTTAAGTTGTTCTTTTGAGGGTTAATCTGAGAAGTAGACAAGAAACCAGAAGGAATATTAATTGACTGGAAGTTCCTACCAAGCCCATAGTACGTCAGTGGTCTTGAGCATGTCACCTGATCCCCTTGGACCTGTGCATCTGTAATGTGGGGCTTCTCAAATCTATTGTGCAGAGTTGTTTTAAGGAATAGTGAGATAATGTGTGAAGGGTACCCAGCAAGAGCAGGCACTGAATAAATAAATAAATATAAATAAATAAATAAATAAATAAATAAATAAATAAATAAATAAAAATAAATAAAAATAAATAAATAAATAAATAAATAACTATAACAAACTCATCGTAATGATGGCAATAGTAGGTATGCTCATCCTTGCGTTTCTCAGCCTTACTCCCTTTCCCTGGAGCCTATCCAAACCTAAGGACATGCCACTTATTCTCTGAGGCCTCAGTATCTGAAAGAATAAAAACAAGATAATATTATTTTACTTTTTACAGATACACGAAGTTCTTAGCGATATTAATGTTTTCACCTGTGTCCCACACCTTGTAGATACCCTGCAGAATAAGGAGAGGACTTGAGATGGAGGAAAGGATTTCTAGGCAAAGCAGCATTTTAGGTTCATGTGTATGTCCCCAACACTGTATGAAACTTATAACAATGACAGCTATTAAGCAGGAAAAAAAAGGAAAAAAAATGAAAGTACCCATTGCCTTCAAGGAAGAGAAACATCTTCATAAATGAAAAAGAAGACAGAAATGTCAAGTAGAAGCCAAGGCTAAAGCCAGGAAGCATGCAGAGGCCCTAGGAGGCCACGTTCCCACAGGCTACACGCCCAGGGTCCTGGCTCTCAGGGTCTCAGCCACAAGCTGAGGACCTGCCCCATGCGTCACTTCCCTCATCTTCAAAATGGGAACAATAAGAGGACTCACTGGGGCGGGCAGTGGGGAAGGGGTTGTGATGATGACAAAGAAATGTGAGAACTTAAAAGCTGGTCAAGACAAAGGGTTCAGAAACGTTCATGTCAGTTATTGTCATTGTTTTCGGATGTAGAGTTTTCACCAACTAAGTTGAAGGGAATCAAAGTGCAAACAGGTAATGAAAATTGCTGAAGAAACCATGTTTCCAGGTTGGTTTCCCACAGCTCCTTGAAGACCAAGAAGAAGAAAAAAGAGGTCTGAACACAAGAGAATTCTAGAGAGAAGTTCCACCTTGTCCCATTCAAAGGACTGATATCACTTCTTTAAAAATGAATAACAAAATTAAAGGTCTGTAATTCTAAATAAAAAATAGAACTTGAGGTATTTTCTTTTCAAAATACAATGAAACTTAGAGAATCGGTGATTTTATAGGAACGTTTCAGAGTATTTTACTTTAGGTTCACAAAATGATTATCCTGAGCAGTATGCATTTATATGACATGCAAAATTGTACTGCATCAGCTAAAATTTCCTTTTTGTCTCATAAATGTGAGCATGCTGCATCAATTCTGCAAAGACTGTATATTATCTTAAAATGATGAGTATCTCTAACATTTATAACCTTTCACTCCCCCAACTCCAGCCCATCAAAAGCTAAAAAGACTGCAAAATCCAGTAACCACAATGACTTGGGCTTATAAGCTTATAAGCTTGTGTGGGCGCTGTCCCTAGCGCCCACACAAGCAAACCAACACAGTCTAGTGACCTTCTATCATATGCCAAGGTGGCAGATGCCATATTTTCCATCTGATAAATGTGACTCAGAGGTGAATAAAATTTTCCCAGGGTGAAACACTCTAAAGCCTAAGGAGGAATCAATTCTAATACTTGGGCTTGAGCACTACCAGGGGACCAGGCTCCCCTCAGGTGACAGGTTCTGTTCTGTTTCCTGATTTCACAGGGGGTACAAACCCTAGTGATATTTTCCTGTCTTGCTCCTCAGCTAGGTTTCTTACTCTCCTCTCTTTGTCTCTCTTCTCTGGTTTCTCAAAGCAAAGGGCCAAAGAAGTTGCTAAATTGTTTCCCTAACCCTGCATTTCCAAATAGGCCTCATCCTAACTTCTTTTTTGGAGCTGTGCTTCCCAGAGAAAAAGGTCTCACTGCCTTTCTTTGGTTTGCAATAGAGAGATGATGCTCACTCTGACAGAATGGATTTTCTCAAAGTCAGAGTTCTGGCTGGCCAGCTGGCCTTTTCCCTCGGTCCCCCACTGCGGGAAGCATGCTGGCATACTAAAGCATGAGAGTGAGAGTTTTGTGAAGCTATCCTAATTAAAACAGAACATAACAAACAAAAAAACTTTATTTCCAAACATTGCTGTAATACCCCACAACTCTTATCAATATCATGGTTGTACACACCTAACTACACTAGAGCAAGGTGTTCCTCAGAAATTCTATGGCAAATGAATAGTCAAAAGCACTAAAGTCTGTACATAATTATCAGTTATTCCAATTGTCTGCAATTAGGACAAAATGCCTATAAAAGTAGTGGGCAAAGTGAGTCACTTATTAGAAAGATACTAACTAAAAAATTGCTAATAATTCATTTGTTAGAAAAACATGGAAAGAACTAAAGAGGAAGAAATTATATCCATGGAATATAACCTACAGAATGATCTATCAGCCTCATCTTCACACACCCACACACACACGCGCGCATGTGCGCACACATACAAGAAACACGGCATTGCTAGAAGATGTTTATACATCTCTGCTTAATGAGAACAGTTCCTATTGTCTCTCCTTTCTCATGCTTGCTCCTCAAAGATAAAATGTAATAAAAAATCCAACACCATTCATATCCGCATTGCCCTGGGGAATTCTCCTTGCTGTAGATACAGGTTCCCTGGGGAAGTTTAGCCATGTTTAAATCATTTTTCAAGGACCTTGTTTAAAATAGAGGCCAGATTTTTAAATATACTTATAGAGATACCAAAACATCTACTAAATTCTCTCCACTGACAGCTTCCATTTCTGAACAAGGAGTACCAGTTAGCTTGAGAGTTCTCCAGAAGTTTAACTTCTAAGTACTCAACAAATATGTTATGTCCTTTTTATTATGCTATGCTGGCCCCATTAAGAAATGCCATACTTATCCCAGCTATAAACACTGTATTTATTTAAAAGAAGAAGGGAGAGAGGGAGGGCAGACAGGTGCTCATTTTCAGCCTTTGCACACATTATGAAGGAATAAGCTTTACATGGGACCTCCAGGTCTCACCGCTGCATAAAAGAAAGAATATATTCGAGGTGCCTGGGTGGCTTAGTCAGTTAAGTATCTGCCTTTGGCTCAGGTCCTGGATCAAGCCCCTCATCGGGCTCCCTGCTCAGCAAGGAGTCTGCTTCTCCTTCTCTCATTCCCCTTGCCTGTACGTGCTTTCTCTCTCTCTCTTTCTCTCTCTCATTCTCTTCCTCAAATTAATAAATAAAATATTTAAAACAAAATTTAAGGGATCCCTGGGTGGCACAGCGGTTTAGCGCCTGCCTTTGGCCCAGGGCGCAATCCTGGAGACCTGGGATCGAATCCCACGTCGGGCTCCCAGTGCATGGAGCCTGCTTCTCCCTCTGCCTATGTCTCTGCCTCTCTCTCTCTCTGTGTGACTATCATAAATAAAAATAAAAAAATAATAAATAATAAAAATAAAACAAAATTTTAAAAAAGAAAATATATTCTCTGTCACTGGAAATTGGCAAAGCTGTGGCAAAGCAAAGATGTGATCTAAATGCCAAAGATGCAGAAATTATTGATACAGGATCACTAAGTATAAATTAATAAACTCTATGTCATACACTGAGAGCCAAGGAATTGGTCGATGATGAAACAAAACCAAATAAGGAATTTGTATATGTGAAATAAGCTAGGATTGATTACGTTCTCCTTCATTCGCCTCCATCTGCAATGGCAAAATAATTGACAGGTGCAGGGAAGGAAGTCCTGGCTGCATTATCTGTGAGAAATGTGTAATGTCTGAGAATTGGGACAAAGAAAAGGTGGAAAGTTAATGCAGATAGAGGTAGGACTGCCTTGAATGTTTGAGAAGTATCATGGTGAAGGCCTATCAAGATTCCCTCATTTCCAGGGTCACCCTATGCTGTAGCTCATCCCACTGGGCATTTTCTCCAATATTTCTCCAGAGTGGCCTTCTCATAAACTGTAGCTTCATGCTCTGTGTCTTTAGTTTTGTAGCCAGAGGGTTTCTGTCACAACTATTCAACTCTGCCACTGTAGCATGAAAGCAACCATAGACAATATACATGTAAGTGAATGAGAGTGGCCATGTTCAAATAAAACTTTATTTACAAAAAGAAAAAACCCACCAGGTTAGACTTGGTCTGTAGATAGCAGCCAACTGGCCAACTTCTGCTCAAAACCATTAATAGCTCTTTAGCACTTACCAAACTAAATCCGATGTCACCATTCCTTCCCCAGTCTATCTTTCCAAACTACACTTTACCACCTCTCAGTATCTTCCTTTGAACTAACACAATATTTCTTTGTGTTATATTCTTCCATTTCTATGCCTCTTACTTTGCCTACAATGTCCTTTCCCCTCCTCTCTACATATCAATATTCTCACAATTCCTCATATTTCCTCTAGACAGGTTCTATAGATTTCATATGTATGTGTATGTGTGTGTACATGTGTGTGTATTCATAGCATCCACCATAGAACCTTGGGCACAAACACTGAGCTGAATTATTAGAGAGCATGCAAAGAAATGGCTTTCCTTAAATTATTAGAATTATAAAATGTTGGAATAATCATTCTATTTAGCTGATTCTATTATTATTATTATTATTATTATTATTATTTTACCAGATGGAAGAGAGAAGCTCATCATGCTGAAACAAACATATGTAGTACATCTCTAGTGTACACCAAATGTCCTCTCAAGATCTTATATTAATTAACAATGAGATTACCAGGCAGTGTCATGCAATCAGCTATATCCTAAAAAGTTCTTCAAAGGATAGAAAATAAATCTAGTATCTTCAGTCACTTAAAACTGGACTGAATAAAGGGTTTTTCAGATCTTGGACTAATTAAATTTATACCCCAAAAAGTCCAAAATTAAGGAAAGCAAATGTGTGGAGCAAAGATCCTGAAGTGTTCCAGGAGATATGTACAAGAAGACTTAACAACTTTGCCTTTAAATCCCTCAATCCTGTTACACATGTGTGGAAGAGAGATGGAATCCTCCCATGAGGGTCTAAAAAGGGCCTCCAGCCCATGATGTACATGAGAATCAGTACTGCCGGCCTTCATGACTCAATCCCTCCCCCACTGAAACATTATGAATCACCACTATTTTACCAGCAGGCTTTCACCTTCCTCACTCAACAGCAGACCCAGCACGGACACCCCACCACCAGCATGATAGACTCACAAAGAGATTAGTCAATAGGGGGAGAACAAGCTGGCAGAACCAAAGACTGACTAAAGATTGGTGGCATAAAAGAGAGAAGAGGAAAGATTTTTTAAAAGCAATAAACCAATTCATCCACCTGCTCTCGCAAAGCAGAGGATCAATTATGCCAACAAAAGAAGGCACAATGGGGACTGGAAGGAGAAAGCCAGTGAACGAATGAGCTCATCCAGGGTGTGGATGGACTGAAATATACAGGCTGACCCAGGGAAGGAGAAAGATGACGCAAGTGAATAATGAAGAAAAGGAAGGTGGGTGGCCAAGCAGGTGCCCACAATATTGGACAAATAGAAGTAATCAGGGATGGGCCAGAATTATTTCCCTTCCAGAGAACTCTCTTATGATGCTGAACTAGTTGAGACGCTGGAATTAGTATCGGAAGAGGCCACCTGCACCACTTCAGAGCACAGTCATCCTTCTGATTGCCAAATGACAAAGAAAGCACAAGCAGGCGGCAACATTTTTCTTTGTCTTTATGCGGCTTCCTAAAGCCCAGCTGAATTCCAAAGCAGCTGTGTGACTCCCTATAAGCAAACAGTGCACGTGTAAGTGCGAGTGCATGCACACGCATGTACCCAGGAGACTTGGGCATTGCTGAGTTACTGAAATGAAGTTGCATGTGTCAGTGTAGTCAGGAAAGAATAGAAATTATCACAGCTCTAGCCACAATGAATAAACAACTCTTAATGTTTAAGTCTTCTTAATGGGAACAAAAAGACTGATTTAAAACCATCAAGTTCTATCAGCTTAGTACATCTGCTGAATTACATTTATGGACTATAAATTAAAAATGCTTTGATCATACTTCTGGCCCCTCTCAGAAACCTTCAATGAATCCCTACTGCTTTCAGAATAGTATCTAAACTCAGATGCATGTCAGTCAGGACCTTCCACTGATGGACCTCAATCTAGGTTTTCTGCCCTAAGTAGCTTGCACTCTGACCCAAATAAGCAGTCATTTTGACTCATGCTCTTCTCTTTTATTTTATCCCCTCCTTACCCATTTCTATCAGCCAAAATCAAATTGCTCCCCAAGATTCTGCTCAAATTCCGCTTTAAGTCTTCTTGAATGTCCCCAGCTGAAAGTAATTTCTAGCTACTATTAGTACATTAAAACTTTCCTGAAGTCCAGTAGTTCTAACACTTTCTTTTATGTGCATCAGACTCCCCAGAGGACTTTTAGAAATAGAAATTAACTGGACCCCCATCCACTGAGTATCTGATTCAGGAGGTCCATGGTGGCGTGAAAAAAATGTGCATTTCCAACAAATCCTCAACCAACACCACTGGACCAGACACCACACTTTGAGAACTAATGCCAGAATAATGATGGGCATGTCTCATCTACCTCTGAAAAGCTCATTGGGAACAGAAAAGATTTCTGTGTATTTCCATCACTCTTCAGTACAAGTTTATATTCAGTAGGTGTGCAACAAATATTTGTCAAATTAAATGTATATTTTCATGTTGCTTCATATATGTTTGTGTATATACATTCATATTCACTCAACAAATATTTATTGCAGACACATACATTTGAAATATGCATATATATGGTACGAATATTTAAAGTACAAGCAGGTTTCTTAATCATCTCACATTTGGCAAGCTAAAGGAAAGTATGAATATGCTGTGATCCATTTTGCAAATGTGTTCTGTAGAAGAGCACCATTAAAATTCAATATGAATCTCTGTTTGAAGAGTGTCCATCTGTGTTCATTTGTGGTAAATGTAATGACTCTCTCATTCTGCCTGAATATTCAGTTAACCCATGCTATATACAGCCTCCGCTTCGTGACAAGGAAGCATGGGATTTTCATTTCTCATTCCGTGGATTTACAGTCAGCTTCTTGATGTTACTCATATCGCAGATACTCAAAAATTCCTCAACAGACCACCAGTATCCATCAGCACTGCGTAAGACTATAGATGCTAGAGTCATCTTGCCAGGGTTCAAATCCTGCTCTGTCCATTTCTAGAGTATGACCTTGGACAAAGTGCTTAACCACTCTATTTCATTACCTCATCACTGAAATAAACAAGAACAATAATCATATACCTGCTTCCTGATTGTTATAAAAACACATATTATTATAAAGGTATAAATGCAGTTGACCCTTGAACAACATGAGTTTGAACTGCATAGATCCACTAATACATGGATTTTTTTCAACAAATACATTGGAAACTTTGAGGGAGATGGGCAAAAATTTGAAAAAAATTTCATAAACTGCATAGCCTAGAAATACCAAAAAAATAAGAAAATGTACTATAAGGAATATATAATTCATATAAGATATGTGTTAATCAACTGTTTATGCTATCAGCAAGAATTTCAGTCAACATAGATGTTTGAGGGAAGTCAAAAGTTGTGTGTGGATTTTCAGCTACAGAGGGTAGGTGAGGTCAGTGTTCCTAACCCCCGTGTTGTTCAGGGATCAACTGTATTGACTCAAAACATATTTGAGTCAATATGTTTGAGGGGAGTCAAAAGTTGTGTGTGGATTTTCAGCTGCAGAGGGTAGGTGAGGTCAGTGATCCTAACCCCCGTGTTGTTCAGGGATCAACTGTACATGGAAGATGTTTACCTGGCACAACCCAGAAGTCATCATTAGTGCTACTGCATTAATATTAATACAGAAAGGACAACCTCCCAGGAAGCTCCCACATTTCTATATCTTTTAGGGCCAAAGCCTCACTTCACCCAGTATCCATCTGGAGTCATCATCAACTAAGCCAGACAAACCTAATCAATGTAAATGTTAATACATTTTTTTTTTTAGTTTATTTTATTCATGAGCAACATAGAGAGAGAGGCAGAGGGAGAAGCAGACTTTTCCCAGGGAGCCTGATGCAGGACTCGATCCCAAGACCCTGGGATCATGACCTGAGCCAAAGGCAAGACATTCAACCATTGAGCCACCCGGTGCCCCAAATGTTAATATTTTAAATTTCTATGGTACTTAAAAATTACCTATAGTACTCATTAATGTTAGCGCCTTACTTTAGCTATTTTAAGAACTAAAGGGAATGGGGACAGCATTTGATTAGGGAATATAGTGCTGCCAGAATGGCTTCAATTATTGCTTAACTGATATCACCAATCAAATCCCATAGCCAGCACTAACCAACAACATTCATTTTGCTCTAAAACTCCTTAATCCCTGAAACTAAAATTATGGGGGCCTAGAGATAATTTTGGCTTTTCGGCTTGTGAGATTAGATACCACTTCATCCACATTTCCTGACCTGTTCTATTATCATCTATAAGGTTTCAATAGTGTTTGGCCTGTGTCCACATGAACTGAGTCAAGTCTACACGTATATATTGTCTATGGAACTCAGAAGAGCCTATGAAAATGCAAAGCTTGTTTGTGATTTAAGCCATGCCACAGCTTGATGTGGATAGAGCTACACTTCTCCTGTTTGAAGAACATCTCTCCATGAGAAACTGGCATTTGTTTGACAAAATGGCAATTTAAAATCAAACCCTAACATAGAATGTGATAATAAAGCTAAAATTGTAGGAAATAATTTGTGCTTAGCTGGTTATTTGCAATTAATTATTGTAAATATAATTGACATGTACCAGATGATTTTTTCATAGTTCAATGTTTCTGGACTAGCTGTAAAGACCACTTCCAATAAGAAGTAAATTTTTAATAAAGTTTTCTTATTTATTTTAGTAATCTCTACACCCAATGTGGGGCTCAAACTCAAAATCTCAATTTTAAGAGTCTCATGCTCTTCTGACTGAACCAGCCGGGCACTCCTAAGCAGTGAATTTTTATACTAAACTTCCACCGAACTTTGTTCCTCTTGTGTGATTTTATGCATTGTGGAGATTATCTTGTTCCTCATTGATCTGCTTTCTAGTAAAGCCCCAAAGTCTGAAATCAAGATATCCACAGATCCACCTTCCCTCTGATGGCTCTAGGAGACACTACAACCCTTGCCTCTTTCAGCTTCTGATGCCCATATTCATTGTGGATTAATGTCCACATTCAATCTCTGCCTCCATGTGTCTCTCTGTCTTCTCTTTCTGTCTTACATGAGGACACATTTCACTGGCTTTAGGGCCTTCCTAGATAATTCGGGATGATCTCAGTTCAAAACCCTTCATTTAATTACACCTGCAAAAAAAATGTTATTCCAAATAAAGTCACATTCATGCATTCTAGAGAGCATGTCTTTTGGGAAGGGCACCAAACAATCCTCTATACTTGGTGTATAGGTGTGTGTGTGTATGTGTGTTTCATCTCTCTACTCTAATGTATACTCCTGTAGGTCAGGGATTTGTTTTCTGTATCAGTGATTCCATGCTCAGTATTCAGAGTACCAGCTCATATCAAAGCTCATCAAATATGTGTTCACTGAATGAACGAGCATGTAATTATAGAACATCATCACAACTCCTACATTGTAACAGTAAAATACTGGGCATATATTCAGAAGTGCAGGCATAGGCATTCCAAAAACTATCAAAAGAGCCAGCCGCAGAGTGTGTCAGAAGCCAGGATGCATTGGTAAAGTAAAGCAATAGAGGAGAAAGGAAATAAGATCCTGATCCTGGATTCAAATCACATGCTAAGCACAATGCTTCCCCAAAAGCAAATGTCAGCAGCTCAACGGACATTTACAGAAAGAGGGCTCACAGAGGGAAGGAAGCACGTCCTGGCATTCCCAATGAAGAGATGAACAATGAAACTTTGAAAGGATTTACAGAAAGTTAATCTTATTTATCCTTCCCCTTTGAACAAAATCTTTTGCTTGTCAGATTAAATATCATAAAAAATGAAATTGGTTATGCAAAAATCAGATTTTAGAAGTGAAAAAAAATGAACAAGTCTTCCTTCATCTCTATATGTGAGTCAGATAATGAAAACTAACATTTCCATCATACTTCACAGGTTTTAAGGTGTTTTTATAAGCATGATTCCACCTGACATAACAAATAGCCTTCTGAAATCAGACATCTTCCCTTACAGATGAAAAGATATGTCTTGAGAAATTGACTTGTTCAGAGTCACACAAGTAAAAACAGGTACTCATTGGAAGGTTGTTTTTTCTGCCTCCAAATCTGGTGTGCATGTGTGTGCGTGCATGTGTGTGCAAGTGTGTGTGTACGTGTGTGTGTGTGATTCCTCTCTCCACAAAATTACAGGCTTCCACGGGATCTGTCTTATATATCAGTGAATCTATTATGTATTTTCTTAGACCTGGTTGTATAAGTTACATTATAAAATAAAGATTTACTTTTCTTCACAAAAGTATGTCTGAGAATAACCTTGAAAAAAACTTTGTGGGTTCCAATAAACAGCAATATGAAGAAAATGAGATATGGGTTGGGGAGGAAGAGAGAAAAAGTAATACATCACTAGTAACCTCTCATGCCTTCAAAGAAAAAAAGTTACTTTTCTTGGAAATAGGAAAAATATTGTTCTAAAAACTTAGTTTGAATTGTACTAAGTAATCAAAACACTATTTAGCATTTGTTAACAAACTGTCTTATATTGTTCCCAGATTGGTACCAACTATAATAACCAACTATAAATTTCTAAAGGGTAGGAATGATTTCTGATTTTAGGGATGATGTCCACATTTCACTCATTTACCCTCAAAATTAATGCTGGACACTGAAAATTCAATAAATCGTTATCAACTTAGAAACAGGTCAGATTCTCTTGATTGTTAAAGATCCCCAGAAAAAAAAATCCCCAGAAAATCTCCTCTTGGAGACATGAGTTCCCAAGTATTTGCCATTTTGTGGTGGGCCATGATCCCTTTCCTCCCTAAATTAATCAAAGCCCAAAGTCCTGAGATAGAAAACTGAATGATGACTATAACGGAGGCAGTTGGAACCTAGGTATAATCAGTGTTTCTGAAATGTTAGTGCCTAAATGGCTTAAAAGCATCTTTTTTAAAGGGCTATAGGTGATTTGGCCCTGGTCAGTCACTCCTGAGTGACAAGATATGAGAGCCTGAACCATAGCCAGCTGATCTCATGAATAAGAAGGACCCAGGAAGCCAAAAGCAACCAGAGGTGCACCCAATCCCAGGTATATAACTCCCAGCTGAGACCCCAGGCAGAGCTCTCAGCCACCCCAGTCAGAAATTGTCCCCAGTTCCCTGAGGACAAGTATGTATAAAACAATCCTGCTATGGTCACACACTCCACTTCCTTCTTCAATCAGCTTGAATCTGCAAGAAGCTGTAAATCCTTCTCTCCTCTTTGTTGGAGGCCATCCCTTTCTTCTTTCCAGGCTCCATAGAAGCCAGGAGTTGGTGATAAACTTTGCTTTATTTTTCATAATCTATGAATCTGTAGAATTACTACCCTACCCTTTAGAAATGCTAAATGCTAAATAGTGTTTTGATTTCCTGTGAAGATCATTTATGGGGGCAGGAGTAGGGATAAAATCTATTCTTTAAAAAAATGAGTGGGAAATATCAGAAAGGGAGACAGAACATGAGAGACTCCTAACTCTGGGAAACGAACTAGGGGTGGTGGAAGGAGAGGTGGGTGGGGCATGGGGGTGACTGGGTGACGGGCACTGAGGGGGGCACTTGATGGGATGAGCACTGGGTGTTATTCTATATGTTGGCAAATTGAACACCAATAAAATAAATTTAAATGTTAAAAAAATAAAATAATCTATTCTTTATTATATCTTTGGAATTAGAAAATTAGCCTTTAATCAAACAAGCACATCTTTGCACGTTCAGGAAGAGAGAGCATATAACAGAATGCGGTGGTACTTAACCTTCTTGAGGTCACAGGTCTTGAAAATCTGATAAAACATATGGATATAATAATAATGATAATAATAATAATAATAATAACAACAACAACTACCCAAAACTTAGGAGATCCTTGGAATTCCTATAACATATTCAGAAACTCCCTGAGGTTCTTGAACCTTGGCAGGCACCCATATACCATATTTTACTTAATCTTCACCCTATATTTTTGAAAAACTGTAATTCTCTGTAATTCCCTTTAGAAAAAAAAAAAATACAAGAGTCTTTCACCCTTAATAGCCTAAGCAAATGATCATCAGCTGGAGTGGCTGAGTACATAGGCTTTAGGTCAGGCAAATCTGTACTTGAATTCTGACTTTATCCCTTTCTAAGATGTAGGGCTTTAGACAATTTACTGAATCTACTTGAACATAATTTCCCAGGTCTCTAAATATATGAGACTTATCTAATAAGCCTGATGTGAGGGAAAAAGAAAAAATATCTATAATGTGATTGGTGTGGTGTCAAGCACATAGTCACCAGTGCTGATTAAATGGCCAGTGCCATCATTATCATTGCTATCAAAAAGAACACATTTGGGATGCAAGTAGGGCTACATAAATTCCATAAAGGCAACAAGAACCTTATAGGAGGGGTGCCTTGGTGGTTTACTTGGTTCAGAGTTGACTCTTGATTTCAGTTCAGGTCATGATCTCAGGGCCCTGAGATTGAGACTGGCATAGGGCTCTCTGCTGGGCATGGTACCTGCTTAAGATTCTCTTTCTCCCTCTCCCTCTATTCTTTCCACCTCCTCTCCTTGCTCTCTTTATCTCTGTATCACTCTCTCACACAAATAAGTAAATAAATAAGAATTAAGAATTAAAGAAGAGAGAAAAAAGGGAATAACTGTTATAACTCTGCTGTAATAAGCATGTGGCAGGGATCATGCACTGTCCACCAAATATCTGTGCTCCTCTTTCATGGGACTGCGTTGTTCAACTAAGCAATAGTTGTATTATAGTTGTTACTATATATCAGGCCAAGACTACATTTCCTAGATTCCTTTGCAAGAAGGTAGAACCTTGTGACTGATTTCTGGCTAATGAAATGTAACCAAAAATGATATTTGCCACTTCCAAATATGTCTGCCAGCTGATTTTGGACACTTACAACTACCTTTGGAAGCCCTGTGCTGAAGATGGCAGAGCCTATGTCAGCTTGGGTTCTATATAACTGTGTGGTTCACAATCTCATCTACCTCCCATTGATCCTAACTGCTTGGACAACATGTGAATCAGCAAAACTAATACTAAAACAAAACTCTTCTTTTGGGTTAGTTTGCTGAGGCTTGGGGGGTCTGTTCATACAGTTAATGTTAGCTAATACAAGTTAGAAATCTAATTTGGTTTTCAGATAGCTTGAGATATATCATATATGCATTCCTAATAAGATCAAACTGTGTTAGTTGTCAAGACTCTGCTTTTGAATTAGAATTATGCCAAGTCAGCACAGTAATGCTCTGTAGCACATGCCAGCGTGATGCTCTATTAAACTGTCAATGATATCAGAGAAATGTGGAGACATGAGTGGTGGACTTACTGCAACCAGTGCAGGGTGGTCTACATAGGTGAGTAATTTCACAATAATTATTTTAATGGGAGAGTAAAACCATCATTATGCATTAAATGCAGTTTGCTTGGGTAAAGTCATTTCAAAACACCTTGAATTTAGTTTCATCTGCATATTTTAATCTAAGACTTTATAATGATCACTACTTTTGCAGAACATGGAACTCGTTTCCTTACCATTATTTTCTTTTTCTTGTCTTATTACTTCTTATACTATCAATAATTTCTTCCAAAGATAATAGCCACATTTAATGAATGCTTTCTATAAGTTCTGGCTATGTACTTTCCAGATATTTTATATGATTTATATGCCAAACTTCCTATTAGGCCACATGTTGACCTTCTAAGATATACATAATGCCATCTTTTTTATGAATATGAAAATTGTAATTAATAAATTTGTTAATATTTTGACCAAATTTACATTTGCCCAGTAAGTAAAGGAGCTAAAATTTGAACTGCATCTATCTGACATTAAAGCCCAAGGCAATTTCCCTGTGTCAGATAAATCTTTACTGAACTCTTAACTGAAAATAAATCCTTGCTGAAAATAATATTAAGCTTACACCATCATGTTTGATCAGGGGTAAGTAACAGCAGCCAACATTTACTGAATTTTTGCTATGTTTCAGGTACTCTCCTATTGTTTACTAATTTATAAATCCTCACACCAACTCTAGAAATAGATATTACCATTGTCCCTTTTATATAGATAAGAAAACTGAGGCCCCAAGAGTTTAAGTGATTTGTCCAAGGTCACACAGCTAGTTAGTGGTTGAGCTAGAATTCAGATACAGACAGTTTGTCTTAAGAGTCTGTTCCCTTAATCACTACACTAAAGAGCATTCTAATGTGTCTTTGAGTAAAAAGAAAAAGAGAATATATAAATGGGTTTTTGTTTTAGAATGATGCAGGATGTGAACAGAGTCATTTCTGTCTCCATGTAACCAAATAAAAAAAGAAAATCCTGAATCTAGAATTAAAAGGGAAATACAGTGCCACAAATTTAAGATGAATAGGTAGGCTTAACAAGAAATCTAAACAGAATATACAACAACCCTACCAAAATCAGAAAGGAGAGCAGGAGTAGAAATGTCTTTGATTTGGGCCTCAGGCAGGAAGTTAGGAGGGTTGCTAGGAGCTGTTGGGGTCAGGAGTGTGAAAAAAGTTAGCAGACCATGTACCCACAAGATACTCTGCTCTCGGTAGTGCCTACCTACCAACATTGATGCTTTCCTTAATCTCTCTTTCTTATCTCAGGAACAAAATTCAGTTTATTCTTTATATATATAGAAATCTCTGATTAACAAATGCTTTCTGATTATGAAAGGCAGGGAATGAGAGGAAGTGGAGGTGGGTTGCTGGTGACATGCAACACAAAGATTGGAACTAGGATTCAAACAGGGCTGTAAGAGCCACTAGAAATCATTAGAATAACATTCTTAAAATAACAATGTCATGGCTGAATGGACTGGAAAAATCATAAGACTAGTTCTTATTCTAAAGGAGTCATTGACATTATACAAAAAATAAATAAGTAAAGCAAACAAGATTTAATCATGGAACTATTCATCTGAGTGACTCAATAACACTTGACCATTACTCATCTAGCCTCTTTACAGCAAGGAGTATAAAAGACTCCTCTCTCTAACTATTAATGGGTGTACCATATACTTACCAGGTGTGAAAAGAAATCCTTCCCCCAAAAACTGTATCACTCAACAAATCCAGCGAAGGTAAATTCAGCCAAAGCTGAAAAGAGACTATTGGATCTGGAATCAACAAATTCGAGCTGAAGTAACAACTCTGCATTTCCTGATGTGTGATCTTAGGCAAGACCTCTTCAATTCTCAGTTTAAATAAAAGGGAAGTGACTGTCACCCTAAGAAATGCAGAAGCCATGTGGCTCAGTCTCTGAGCTGTGTCTCATTCAGAAGTGCAGTCCAATAACCAGTAGAAACAGGAGAAATACGAAAAGTAATTACATTCCTCATTCAAGTTTCTTAAAGGGTCAAAAGCTTATATTGTTCATTCAAGGGACCTCCCACATACTCTTAAATTGCTGTGGTGCCTTAATTCTTAAAACTGCTGCCCAGGTTGCTCAGCAGTTTAGCGCCGCCTTCAGCCCAGGGTGTGATGATCCTGGAGACCCGGGATTGAGTCCCACATCGGGCTCCCTGCATGGAGCCTGCTTCTCCCTCTGCCTATGTCTCTCCCTCTCTCTCTGTGTCTCTCATGAATAAATAAATAAAATCTTTTAAAAAATAAATAAATAAAACCGCTGAGAAATTCTCATTTCTAGCCTGTGTGCTTTTTGTTCCTTCACACTTTACTTAACTGTTCCTCACTCAATCATTGTTTAGATGAACTTAGTCTCTCTTCTACCCAGAAAGAATCCCTCCTCTTTATTTAAAAAAAAAAAAAAAATGAGAGAAAGGGGAATCAGCAAGCTGGAATAAGGGAGGCATCTATGAATATATCTACCTTAGTATCTTTTTGTTCTATCACATGAGAATAATGCTTTTCTCAAAAGAGTTTTATGAATATTAAGTGATATCAAATAATTGAATAACGTCTGCAAACTTTCTTGAAAAAAGAGCTTTCTGCTTGTGACTACATGCACCATACACATAATGCATATATGCTCCTATTACAGAAAAAGTACATCTGATATCCAGCCTGGCCCTTTGAATTCATTCTGCGCCCTACTCTGTTCTTTGAGAAGCTCGTCTTCTGGATTGCATCAAACTTGAGGCATTGATAGAAAGCTGAGGAGTAGGAAAAGTGAGATTGAAGTATCAATACCCATTTTCCTCCCAGCCAACATCCAGGTTGATGGCACCTGCATTTCTCTTATGAAGTCTGCAGATCCTTTTGGGATCTCCTAGTTACAAGCCACAGCTCTCACTCTCTTGGTTCTAGTAACTGCCCTCCCCCCCACCCCCACTACACAACCTCCCTTCAGATCTATCAGAGGTAACAGCTAAAAGGGTGCTTTGTCTTCCTTTTTAACCGCCCAGCCCACAGACCTGTCCTGCCCACAGCATTGTAACTAGGTCAACTCTCATCATATTACCTGAGTGAGTGTGTCACCAGTTTCCACACCAGGACTCTGACTGATACAAAAGGGAAATAAGTTTGGGTGTTTTCCATCCATAAATTCCTTGACCCAATGTGAAAAGAAAAAGGCACACAGACCCTCTAAGCCTCATTTGCTTTGACTTCAAGCCCCCACAGCCATAGGAAAACAGAAGTCTGGAGGTGGTGTAGGTAAGTGTGTGGGGTAGGAGCGACTAATCAGTGTGGAAAATTAAGCTACCTTGAGAAGATCCATCCCTCATCTTTAAAATGTGACATTACAGTGGCTTCTGCTGCTTTGGAGGCAACAATATTAAACTAGTCTTAATTTGTACGACTGAAGAAAGTTTTTCTTTCAACTCAAATTACCTACCAGACAATGCAGTAATGGAATTTCCTTTTGTATCATAATGGTTGGCTCCATGTCAGTGTGGAATTGCTTATAATTCTTCAATCAAAACATACACTCAGGATTTTATTAAATCATTTTGTCCTGTTATGTGGAAATATTCTCTGAAGGTTACTTGTGCCCTCTGGACTTTTTAATAAGTGAAGAAAAGTAAGTTTAAGTAATATAGCTCTGGTTTTCAAAACCCATTATCAGGGAAAGTAGATCAATGTACTTCTGTATGTTTATTTTTAACTGAATAGGACATGCCCAATTACTTGTGATTATGAAAAATAATTCAAAGCAAATTCCACCCAGCATCTATAAAAGTGTTTTTCTGTTTTTATTTTTAACCAGAAAAAAATTATTTACCTGACCTGTTCTCAGTAGCCAAATTTAATCTTACTGATGAACAATAACCAAATTGCTGGAATTAATCATGGATAGGAAAAGCAGTTAAGAATTCTTTACTGACCTTTCTTAACAGAGAAAGGTCTAAGTGTTTAATCTGACAAAGTAAGTTTTGGTATTATTTCTTCACTATTACTTATGATTTATAAGCTGCAAGCTCTGAGAAATAGAACTATTTTGTTGTTGGACTGAATTCCTAGTGCCTGCCACAGAACCTGGCACCTGAGACATGTTCAACATATGTTTATTTACTGAATAACAGAAGGGATGAATGAAGAATGAGTTAATTTCTAATTAATTTCAAATCCTTTAGGATTTGAAGAGAGAAAATTGTAATTGTCTTTATTTGCTTCTACTACTTCTCCATAATACACAGAATTTAGTATTAGATATGGGTTCATAAAAGCTTGTTTATCTGTTAATCAAATATTTGTTGAGCACTTACTAACAGCAAGATCCTATGTTATGTATTATAGGGGACAATGAGGCCAATTAGATATGGATGCTTTCTTCTGAAGGTGCAGTTGCAGAAATAAAATATAAATTGCTGCTCTACGAGAAAGCATTTTGAGTACTGAAGAAAACCAGCTGAAATGTAATAGAAGTGCCCAAAAAGAACAGCTGACATTTGTCTAGAGATTGGGGAGCTCAGGAAAGGCTTCCAACAAGACTTGGCTTTTACCCTGGACCTTGAGGGAGTAATTCAATTTGAACCTTTAAAGAATATCAATAACCAATACTCATTCAACACCACGGAGTTTGCAAATGAGCACTTTCACTATTGACCTTCATCTGATCCTCAACACATCCCAGAGGAATAGGTATGATTGCCTCGATTTGAGAGACCATAAAATGACTTAAGAAAATTTGAGAGATATAAATTTGCTCAATCCAGAAAGTGATCAAATGAATGAACATCACCTTCTAGGGAGTTCTAGAATAGACAGTACAAACTGTACTTGCAAACTTTGGATTTGAAGCAAATGTTCTGAATTCCAAGTGAAGAGAGATCTTTCAGCTATACTGCATTGCCCTCTTGGGGAGGAAATATCCACAAATTGTAGAGTAGACCAGTGAGAGAACAATGATTTACTGAGGTTCAGTGAAGCAGCAATGAAAGTTTGGTTTCTTACAATATAGCTCCCCTGGAGTGGCTGACAACAGTAATGATAGCTAACATTTATTGAGTGCTTTTAATATGGAAAGCACTATGCAAAACCTTATGTGCATAGTCTCTTTCAATACAACAACCCCATGTGGTAGGTGCCATTATAAACCTATCTGTACAAATGAGAAACACTAGGCTCAGAATAATTAATAACTTAGGCAGAGCCATATATTTGATAAGTGACTACACTGTTATTATTATTAACAACCTTTTAGTAATGCAACCAAACCTTTAATTAAGAAGACAAACAATTCAGAGCCACTTCTTAATAAATTCTACAAGTAAAGAAATGTTACCTGGCATCGGAGCCATTAGTGGTATTGCTGTGTCTAAATATTCATCTACTTATTTCCATCTTCCACAAATTTGTTCTGCCATATGTAATTGTTATGCAATATCTAAATATGCTGTCAATCTAATTAGGGGATTTCAGTTACCAATGCAAGAGATAAATAAATCTTTAGATACATTAACTTCACTAGAAAAGGAAATCTGCTTTTTCCTTTTATGTAGTTAAAGTTCCTCAGGGCTAGCTTACCTCCTTTATATCCAGTCTGACATTCACACTTTCAAATTAAGTCCATGGCACTGAGGTTTTAATTTTCTCCCCCTCTGCCTTTGAAAATTTCACTCCTTAATAAAACCAAACACACCAATTACTTTGGCTTTGTTTTTGATTTAAAAGTTGCTTTACTTTTATTATTTGGCATCTGAGACTTTAACAAAGCCAGGTTTTGCTTATTTAACGTGATTTGGGTCAGAATCAATCCTGCAGAAGTAATTCATCCTTCTCTTAAGCAGAAGGAATATTAACTTAGAATGGATAGAGTGCTGGATTGATTAAGAAATGAAGTCCAAGCCTGGTGCTGCCACAAAGCAGTGTAAGACCCCGGAGTAATATCTCTACTTCCCCTTTCAACCTCAGATCCTTCATCCATAAAATAATGGAAGGGGGACACCTGGGTGGCTCCGTCAGTTAAGTGTCTGCCTTCAGCTCAGGTCATGATTTCAGGGTCCTGGGATCAAGCCCTGCATCAAGTTCCACATTGAGCTCTGCAGGGAGTACGTATATCTCTCTTCCTCTCCCTCTGTGCTCTCTCTCTCTCAAGTAAATAAATAAAATCTTTTTAAAAAAATAATGGAAGAGGACTAGTTGTTCTCAATTGTTCTCTGAAATAATGAAATTCTATCATTCTAATGTACACAAAGCTTTATGCACCTGTTCATTTAGTACGTATATCTCTCTTCCTCTCCCTCTGTGCTCTCTCTCTCTCTCAAGTAAATAAATAAAATATTTTAAAAAAACAATGGAAGAGGACTAGTTGTTCTCAATTGTTCTCTGAAATAATGAAATTCTATCATTCTAATGTACACAAAGCTTTATGCACCTGTTCATTTATTCATTCTTTCTTTCTACAGATACTGAATGCCCTCAATGTTGCAAAAAGTAGAGGTAAATTATTTAAGCCCATTCTCTTTTCACAAATATAACTAGGTTGAAAGACAGTGTTTTATGAAAAAGCTCACCATATTTAGAATAAAGCACATTTAAAATTATTTTGTTCTTTTATTGGGAAGTGTTTTAAAATGGGCTGAGAAATGGTATTCAAGTGGAGAACTGGTATCTTTAAAATAAAATCCTTAGCACAACTGCCCAAACTAGAGTCATATATATTCTATAATTTCTCATCTTATAGTCTAAGAAAAAATGAATAACTGACTTCCAAAGTGTATCTTTATTAATAGTAGTGTATGTTTTAAGAACTACAGAGTACATTTAAAGTTGATGTAGCCTATATCCTAAAGGCCATTTTATACTATATTCAAGAAACTATCATGCTGTTATTTTTGTCTTTAGAGCAAGCTGCTACTTTAGCAATTAGCAGTCCATAAAAATGTGGGCAATTGGCTTCCTCCAGACTAATTAGCAAGTTTGCTATGTTCCTGTCCCAGCTGGTCACGCTCTGTCTTTTAACTTAGCTCAGGCCTACTTGTTTTGCCAGTCCTAGAACCTTTTAAAGTTTGTCAGTAATGACAGATATCTCAATTAGCTTCTGACTTAAACTCTTCAGCAAAACAACTTAGCCAAGCTGGTTTGGCATTTTCAACTCTTACAGCCCGCTCTCAATAGATGCCCAGGGAACTCCCTACTCTCTTTAAAACTCCTCAACTATGTTCAACCAGCTCAGGAATTTCCTACATGACCAGTTTCCCTACCCTAATGCTCAAGTCTCTGCTCTCTTAAGTGTATCTTGTAGCATCATTTGTGGATTCTCACTCTTGATCCTGGTACTCTAGTGGGACAGATTATCAGGCATCTAGTTTTTCCACAAGGTGACTTTTCTTGTATCATCTCTTTGCACTGGGCCAGTCATCAATGCCTTCTGGTATTTCTCTCCCATGAAGCCCAGGCTCCTGATTTAGAGCCCCATAGTTGACCCACACCAAAATCAGTATTGGAACATGCCCCCTGACAGCAAGTAGATAGCTGGAGATTTAAGCATAGAGGTGAGCATGGAACAAAAGGAAAAATGGAAATGAGGATGTTGCCCAGATTCGAAGTAGGTATTCTACCAATAGAACAGAGCAGGCTCAAAAGTGGAATGTGGTTCTAGGCCAAGACAGGATAGGGAAAATGGGACCAGATATGTTATATCTATAGTGAAGGTTGGTGAGGGGATTGCATGGGGTGGGGGTACAGGGTAAGTGTGTGGTAACAAATGGAAGGTATTTGGTCCCTGAGGGACATGCTGATAAAGAAAAATAACGTAAAAACTTGAAAGTCATGGCTGCAGGAGAAGAAGCCAGTAGTAAACAAGGTTATTTTTGCTGTAGAATCCTTAAAAAGATGTAGAATTGAAGGCACCAGATATTTCTGAAAGCAGGGGTGAGGGGTAGGACTGAAAACAGGAGAACCATTGATCCTCTATACAAGAATCAAATGGTCCAAAGATTCTCTATCATGGCAAGGAAATACACACACTCAGAGAATGTGACTGAGGAGACCTTTGGATTTGAGGACTCTGGCTCAGGCCTTGTCAGGGGTGTTAAGTCATAATAAAAACAGGAGGGTTACATGTAAACTTATACACTGACCCCTCAGACCAATCCACCTACCCCACACACCTTTCCTCCTCAATTCTCAAGCACTGCCCACCCACCTACATTCATAAAACACCCAAACACAGAGAAACTGAGTTAGACCCAAGAAACTGAATTATTGGACAAACCAAATGACTTGAGAGAAAAGATCTATAAATAATGATATTTTAGAGGAGTAATCCCTTGATAAAGTGGCTAGTTTTCACCTATTTATGCTTTAGTAAATTTCACCAACTGATTAAAAAAGAACCACCCATAATTAAACCACTCATAATTCTAAACGACATGTTAGACTTTTTACCGTCAAGTGGAAACAAATGGCCACAATTCATGAGACATTATAAGAGAGCCTCCAATCTCATTATAAGCTTTGCAGGAATATTTTTATATATTTATGCGATAATTTGTTAAAAGAAACATAAAAACTTAACCTAAGAAAAGACAGTAGAGATTTTGTGGAACCTAGTAATTTATACCTGGGGTAGATAGTCAATAGATTATAAATAAGTAAATGGACATAGCTTTTGTAGAGGCAAATTTCAGTTTGATACAGAAAACAGACCCATGATACTATAATAAGAAATACATATTTGATTTTTGAACCACAGTTCTGGCTTAGAGCTTCTAATGTTTTTAATTCCCTGAGTGATGTGGTGTGAAAGCACCTTTTGTTGTTCCTAACAAACCTCTTTCAACCTGATTTTATGCTAATGAGTTGATTATGAGAAGATGGAGCCAACCCTGTGATTATAGGTTGGAACTTTCAGCATCTCCTCCTCCCCAGACCTTTGGATCAAGACTGAATTAATCACCAAAGGCCATGATTTAACCAATAGTACCTAAGTAACAGAACCTCCCTAAAAGCCCTAAGTATTAGAGTCTGGCTGATGAACACACCAACATGCTGGCAGAGTGGTATATCTGGAGAAGGTATGGAATGTCTATACCCCTTCCCTATTACCTTGCCTTATATACCTCTTCATCTGGCTGTTCATCTGTATCCTTTATTATATCCTTTATAACAAATCAGTAAGTGTGTTTCCCTGAGTTCTGTAAGTCACTATAGACGAGAAGAGGCTTGTGGAAACCCCTGATTTATAGCCAGTTGGTCAGAAGTGTAGATGGCAAATGGACTTGCAACAAGCATCTGAAATGAGGGCAGTCTTGCAGGACTGAGCCTATAACCTGTCTCCATTAACTCTAGGCAGTGTCAGAATTGAGTGAAATTTTAGGACACCCAGTTGGGGCTCATCAAGAATTGGAGAATGTGCTTTGTGTGGAAAACCCCACCCATGTGGTATCAGAAGTATTGTAGAGACAAGGATATAGTTTTTCCTTTTAAGATCCAACTTAACAATGAAAAAGTCTGACAAGATAAGTAGAGGAGCGTATCATCGGATTAGAGAGAGACTGGATATCCATAAATCCAAGCCAAGATTTCTAATTGAGAAGAAGATTGGACTTCCAATCTCCAAAGTTCCTCAATTCTATGTGGGTGAGTCTTATTGACAGATATACTGCCATAATACTAAGTATTCAAAGTGCATAAATCAATCCACATAATTTTTATTGTATGAAATAATATCATAAATTTTAAAACCAACAAAGTAGCACCTCAGGCTGAAATTCTAATCTCTAAACAAAAGGTCTGTATTAACCAAAAAAGATTTTCATTAGACCTAAGGAAAACAAATATTGTAAAGACAAAAGATATGAATAGGAAGGCTCTGAATTTCATATCACATCATTATTTAAGAAAAGATGGTCATCTGGTCTAATATATTAGATTTTTTCCCCTATCTCAGGATAGAGACATAAGATAAAGGAGATATTAACTTATAGAAGCATTAGTTTATAGATCACAAAGATTGTCCAGAATGTACTTACAGGATATAGAGGGAAGAACAAAAGTACTTTTGCCTGCTTGTGTTCCACTGTATACTGTGTTCTCCTTATTTAATTGTGTTGCACACACAAATAGCCTAGATTTAAAACAGTCTGAGTAGTCCGTTAGTGGGCCCAAATCAGAATTCCAAACTGAAAGTTGGGTCACTGTCCTTCTCAACTGCTGCCAACCTCATAGGTTCAGCTAACTTTAAAGAACATCATTCTATATAATTTACCAGCTGTTTACAAATAAAACATTTCTCCCTGAAGGCATTATGCCAAATCACTGCAAACTGGTACATACATGGCAGAAATCTACTGGTAAGCTATTCTAGATCCTTTTGGGAACAAGGCAAGGCAAGTGAGAGAGACGGCAAAAATGAGAACAAAAGAGATTCACTGTCTACAACAGTCATTATAGTTACCACCTCAGTTTTTTCAGGAACACTCAAAACCAGTGCCATTTTGGCCTACTCCAAATTACTTCCTAGTTAGAAACTCTAAATACCCTTCACCCTCTGCTGAACCAATCAGCAATCAAGTTCTGTCAATTCTTAGCCCTCTCCACTTTCCATCTACCACTTCTCCTAACTTATCGTCCATGTTTCCAGTTTCTTTCTCCTCCAATTCTCCAAGTCTTTCTTATTTTAATACTGAAAGGGTTATGCTGTAAACTAATCTTTTTTTTTCAAGATTTTATGTATTTATTCATGAAAGACACAGAGAGAGAGAGGTAGAGACATAGGCAGAGGGAGAAGCAGGCTCCTTGCTTGGAGCCTGATGCAGGACTTGATCCAAGGACCCTCGGATCACGACCTGAGTGGAAGGCAGATGCTCAACCGCTGAGCCACCCAGGTGCCCCTAGACTAATCTTTCTTAGCCCGTTATGACTCCCTACATGAAATAGACCTACTTCTTAGAAAACTACAGGAGGTACTTACTCATATAGTCTTTACCTTCTCTTCTAGGCTCATGCTCCTCCAGTTGCCCACATAAATCTATTTTTCAATCCATTCTAAACTGTTCATGTGATGAACAGAATACTGAGATTGGGTCTAAGATCCTGCCCCTGGTATACATGCCCTGAAATAATCCTCACACCTTGAGTGCAGCCAGAAGAGGACTTGCTTTTAGACAGTAGACTATGGCAAAGGTGACAGAAAAGTATTCCTATTATTATGTTATGGTACATAGTAAAGATGAAAGGATTGTACAGATGCAATTAAAGTCCCTAATTAAAGAATCTGAGTTAATTAAAAAAAAAAATATCCTGGATGGGGCTGACCTAACCAAGCCAGCCCTTTTAAGAGGACTTAAGCCTTCCTTGAAGGCAGAGATTTGATGCAGTAGAGAATGCCCTCTCCACACTGGCCTTGAAGAAGCAAGCCGCCATGAATATTACAGCCACAGCCACTAGGAATAAATTCTGCCAACAGCCTGAGGAAGCTTAAAAGCTTTATTACCTTATTAACCTCCTCATGAAAATCCAGTCCAATGAACACCTTGATTTCAGCCTTAAAAGGTGAGACCATGAGCAGAAAACCAAGGCAAGCTTACTTTGATTTGTGACCTACTGAAACTGAGATATTAAATGTTGTTTTAAGCCGCTATAAGTGTGATAATTTGTTGCTCAGCAACAGAAAACTAATACACTATGCCATTTGATTTTATACCTCTTTGTCATTTCTACACTTGTTGCCCTAGCAACTACCTATTTATTCATGTTACTCCTATGTTCAGATCAACCAACATTTGTTGAGCAACTATTATGGGCCAGCCAGCCATCGTGCTTAGTGGGAAACACAAGGATAAATGAGATATGGTATGCAAAGGTGCTCTAAAAACAGAAAAGTGCACCTGATCCAGTGGAGATCTGAGATGGGGAAAAAACTTCAACATCACAGTAGATGAGGGACATCCAATGATGTACAGAATCTATCCTCTCAGAGATGGATACAGAGAGAAGAAAATGCATGAAGGCACGAATTGGAGTGTAATGTTCTTGAAGTGACAATTCCACAGCATAAACACCATCAGGAGAGGAGGCTGTAGAGGTAGGGAGTGGCCACACCACAGAGAATCATGGCTTAGATGTTATCCAGTGGACAGAAGCCCTTGAAGCATGGGGGACATGTGCTAAAATTTAAGGTTTTAAATAGTCTGGTTGATGGTTTTGAGGGTGATATGCATAGAAATGTGAACACCAACAAGGCAGCCTATTTTAAACAGAGATGATGAAAATCCCATGTAGGTCAGTGATGAGTGAAGGGAAGGACACGAAGCATAGAAATGATGAGAAGTAAACTGGCGATCATCTGGTAATTGACTGGGTATTTGTGGGTAAGAGAGAAGTGCCAGGTTTCTGGCTTTATTTAGTTTGGTGTTCAAATGTTCCTTTCAGAGAGTTTTCTCTGCCTCCCACTTAGTTACAGGATAGTTTCTCCTCTATCCCAGGCACTACCATTGCACCTTATCAATCTTTTTACCTTGTATTTCACTGCATTACAATGATTCATTTCTCCATTCATCTTCCCCAAAGAACCTGATCTGTTACATGCCAAGGCAGGACCTGTGGGACTCCTGTAACTTTAAATCTTTGGCTCTGATTGCCCTAAATCAAGCTATTCAACAAAATGCCATTGTGATGCTAATGAAGAATGTGAATGCCCTTCCTTGCAAAGCTGTGTTTCTAGTGCTGGAGCTGGGATGGAAACAAATGCTAACTCCCTCTAGCCATGCATTTTTTAAAATATTTTTTTAAAGATTTTATTTATTTATTTGATAGACAGCACAAGCAGGGGGAGCTGCAGACAGAGGGAGAGGGAGAAGCAGGTTCCCACCGAGCAGGGAGACTGAAGCGGGCTCAATCTCAGGTGCCCCGAGCCATGCATTTTTTGACTGTACTTTCACTAATTTTTATGCTCTGTTAAGTAGTTGCCTTTGTACAGAGTTTTAATGATAAGATCGTGTAGTCCACCCATATAGTTTTTAGGTCAACCAAGAATCTGAAAATTTTCTTCCTTAGACCACAGAGAGTCACAGCATTGGGCTGAAGATTAGAAGAAAAGACAATTTGTCAAGCTACTACTGAGCATCAGATGCTATGCTGGAATCAGAACTTGGCCATAATTGTCAGGGGATTTTAGAAACAGTTTGCCTAGCACTAAAAATTAAATCAGGACTGTGGCACCTTTGATCAGAAGAATCTCTAATATTGTCTATGACTACAGAATAAATTATTTTTTAAAAAGAGAATTCAAGATAATGATAAACAATTTGTCTACAACTATAAAATAAATTCATTTTCTACAGAGGTCAAACATATACTTGGAGCAAAGGACATTTCGGTTCCCATTTTGGATATTCTGACAATCTTTGGGACTTAGGCAACTACCTAAACCATACTGTGCTTTAGTTTTATTACTCATAAAACAAGTGGTGAAAAGTCTGACTCACCCTAACAGGTACTCTGATAATAAACACATGTAAAAGCATTTGAAAACATAAAGGCATATGAAGTGGTAGTATTGTATTATTTGTTTTTATACTCCTGCATCCAGGAACATGTGATCTCTAGAACACGGCTTACTATCTTTAATCATATAAAGATAACCAGGCCTGTGGTTCTGGGAGATAGGATAGGTTCATCAATCAGCAAGAACGCTATTTCATTAAGCAGCATTCCTTATGAGCTTCTCTGTACTACTTTGCAGTCTAATCAAGAAAATGAATGCAGACTTCTTATGTTCCCCACCAAGTGCTAAAAATGCTAAACTGTGTTCATTCATCATAAAATTACAATATGGCCCTGTCATTAGTGGGTTAAAGATAGCTTGTGTCACTGCTTCCAGATTTAATCAGACTTACTAATAATCATTCCTAAGCTCAAGGGTAATGATACATATTCCACACAAAATAATGCTGAATTTTCATTAATGCCTCAGGGATCAAATGATTATAGCTATCACTATTCTAATTTAGTATAATCAACACAAAATTATTTAGGGTTTGTTGGCACTTTTTCAGAGTAATGACTTTTTCAGTGCGATGATGAAAAATGATTTTTCCCCCTTTTCTTTCCCAGCACACCTTCTCCTTGGAGTCATGCTACCCTGGGCACACAAGAACAATTTGATCTCAACATTAAAGTCAGCACAGACTTAGAATTCTTAGGACATCCACAATCTAAACACCTATATAACCAGAGAGGCTCTGAATGACATTACTCATTTTGAAAAACAGGCCTGATTAGTTCCAATCTTTTGGTAATTTGACTATGAATCTGGTGATAAATTAGTTGTCATTTGGCTTTTTCTTCCCTCTGATTCTGACATTACACACTCTCATTAAAGAGCAAGGGTCATTATGGAAGCAACAACTGTAACATATCTGATAATATAATACTAATGTTCTAGTTTAGGGGCTCTGAAATTTCCCCATTGCCGAAGCAGTGCTGCTCTAATTGACATCTTTCGCTGAATGAATAAATGTTAGATCTGGCCATAAAACAAAACCCCTGTATATTGACTGTTTTATTATAAAGTGACATCTATAACAGTCCCTGGAAAAACCTAGTCCCTTTTGTTTAATTTCAACCTGATTTTAGAAGCATCCACTTTAATATACTTTAAACTGGAACTATTTTCCTAGAGCTGATCCTAGGAAAGAACGATTTTGAGTAAGTCATAAAGTATATATCTAGTTTTCTTCCGGTAGACACTTTGATAGATATTTAAATTTAAACAGGTACTTTTATTAGCCATATTTACATTTCTATAGGCTGTACTCTTTTAAAAGGACTTACCAAAGTGATTCATTTCTATATGCATAGCCTGTGTCAGGTTGTCACATTTTATTCATCAGTATTCCTTATCTCTTACACTTTTCAAAGTTCTGTGACTTTCAAACACATAGAACCTTCTTACTTTTACAGCTTCACTATCAATCATTATTTTACTCAGTATGTCAATATCACATTATCTGCCTACTGAATTTTAACCATCATATTAAGAGAAATGGTAATATAATATATTTCAAATGTCACTATGATAATACGGACAACAGATCAATTGTAATCAACTGCCTGATCATGAGTTAAAAATGGTTTCTCATGAATGGGTAACCACTACCTTCCCTATCTTTCCCCATAGCTCACAACATTTTAACTTGTGACATTATCAGTGCCATGTATGGAACTGCTAATGACTTGCTCTCATTCACCAAATGTCAAATACTCAAAGGAAACAGGGTACTTTAAATTTTCTATACAGTTTAAGATCAAGTAAAGCACAGAAAAGGTTAAGTCAATGGGTGACGATGATGATAATTCATTTTATTGAATGCCTATAGATGTCAGTTTCTTACTAAACTTAAAGAACACACCATCTCGGGATCCCTGGGTGGCGCAGCGGTTTGGCGCCTGCCTTTGGCCCAGGGCGTGATCCTGGAGATCCAGGATTGAATCCCACATCGGGCTTCCGGTGCATGGAGCCTGCTTCTCCCTCTGCCTATGTCTCTGCCTCTCTCTCTCTCTGTGACTATCATTAAAAAAAAAAAAAAAAAAAAAAACACCATCTCATATAATCCTGATAGCAATCTTCAGTTTGAGTCTGTTTTATCATTTGTAGTTTATAGGTGAAAAAAATGCATAGAATTATAAACTGAAGATTTATCCAAGATCACATGGCTAGGAATCGTTAGACCTAAGATAGTAATCTAGACCGATGCAAAAGTTCAGATCCTTAACCAGTCCAGTTATGTCATTCTAAATTACAACAGGTGAAATTACAGTGATGTATATATATAGATGGGATATTGGGTAAAAAACCCTGTCCTCCTCATCAACTGACAACATCACCCCAACTGTCTAACTAAATGTATGATGAACCTTCTTATTAGCATTGAAGAGCTCTTCCTAAAAGAAGATAGAAAAAAAAAACCAGTAGTAGTACAAGGAGAGGGATATGGAGAAAAGAGGAAGAGGAGAAAGATCATGCTTATGTTTTCCATTTTTATGGATGATTAAATGAATTAATGATTTAAAGGCAAATGTTTAAACCTTCTGTATTTTTACAGATTAATTTTTTTAATTACATTGAAGGTAAAATCAATGATCACATTGTTTCAGCAGACTTGTAAGTCAAGATGCTTTTGCAGGAGGCTCTGCATATGAAGTTTGATACTGGTTAAACACGACTTGAAGAATTTACTAAGTTAGAAAGTAGAACAGGCAGGAGTCAGGATAATAATCTGCCACATATGGTTGCTAATATCACATAAAGATTAATTAGGGCAAGGAGTATGGGTAAGCAACAGTATTAGATATTATAGGTCAAGCACAAAAGACTAAGGACTCTGAACCACCAGAAGATGTTCAGTCCCCTGGATAGCTCTTTGGGGGCTGAGCTGATAACATTCTGAGTACAGACTTCTAATCTCAGAGTCTCAAACTAATCCAGACTTTCTTTTTGAAATCTTCTTTGGCTCTTATGAGTACATAACCTGTTTTAAACCAGAATTAGTTCATATAAATCCAGGAAATCAGTTGACTTCCTTGTCAGAATGGAAGACATTATCTTCATGGAGTCCCATGAGAATGCCCATGGTTTTAATAGGTCTGATAATCTTTAATAGGCTTCATTATCTTGCATCTTAAGCAAGAGTTTGGCTTATGTTCTGGGCCCTATATACAAATCATCCAGAAAGATGCATTAACAATGATGTTCACTAATTTAAATTTAGAAGCTTCTCTACCATAGTGGAGATCATATATGCCTTAATCCAGTTTTACATGTAGATGTCAAAGGTGTTTTAGACCTGCAAAATTATATTTTAACTACCTGCATATCAGCAGTGGCCACCTATCTTGATCAATCCCACTCTCTTTTCAAGTTCCTTGTCCTATTATTCATATTTCTAGATTGAGAAAATGTATTTCCCAGTAAATATACTCAGAATCCTATGTCACCTCCATTTTTGTATATGCTTTCGTAACAGGAGTGTCTTATTCATCTCTGTATACCCAGAACCTAAGACTTTACTTGGCATATAGTGGGACATTGGTAAATGGCTGATGAATAAATGAAGTACTGAACAGGTAACCATTCTGTAAAACCAGCAAGATTATATAAATACAGATTAAAGATCAAATCAAACAAAACATACAAAAGTTAATTGGCATGCTTGATAATCCATCTAACATTTATCTAAGTTTTACAATTCTAAAGAATCTCTTAGAGATGTACTGCTGCTACAAAATGTATTATTTCCCTTAAGCTAAATGATTCCCTAAAGCTATATGGATATTTACAGACCTTCTGCCACTAATAAACCTTCATCTGCAAATATTCATTCGCTAAACTTCTCTGGTTAACCTATTCTTCACATATGCCAAACTTGTTCACACCTCACTACTTGTGCTTTTGTTGTGCGTGCCCTCAGCTTTGAACAATCCTGTTATAGATACTCTCATGTCTGGCTACTTCTAATTCAGATCTAAATTAAACAGTACCAACTAGAGATTCCTCCCTAAGTAATATAAGATACTATGTACTTCCCATCCCAGTCCACATTGCTTTACTTTATTTTCCTCATGGTATTCGTCACTATCTTAAAATATCCATTTAGTGGCTTTAAGTTGTTTACTGTTTCAGCTAGAATGCAAAATTGAGTTTGCCTAGAAACAAGGATTTAACCATCTTGCTCATTCCTGTATCTTCAATGCCTAAAAGAGTGTCTATCAAAAAAATATTTGTTAAATAAACCTACCCTATACTGACTTTATGGACTGAAAAGCAAGTCTAGTGCCTAGAAGAAATGAGAAGATGGAAAGCTGGTTGAATTAATAAGAGATCTGAGTGAGACATTGGTTATTTGTGGGAATAACTTGATAGTAGGTTTTACTGATGACAGGTTTTGTGTGCATATTTGAAAGAGAATTAAATTCAAAGAGAGGTTATTAAAGGCTACACACACACGCAGAGGATTTCTTTAGGCAATTAACACTAAGACTGTTTCCCAGTGACAACATAGGATCATGCACTTCTCCTTACAATATAAGCATGAAATAAGAAAGGGTTCTGAGAAATGATAAGTCACTGTGTCTGTTTTCTAAGTTTGTATTATTTTGATGTTTATGTTAATGTTATCAAAACAACTCACAGCAAACTTTAAGAAGGCATGAAATCTGTGTGTTTTTCAAGATTTAGCATGATTCCAAGGGAAAAAAAAAACAAAAAACAAAATCTTTGAAAGCTTCATTCAGTTAAGACCAAAAATTCTAATGCTTAAATATTCATCAGTATTCAGTGATAAATACAGACAATACATATAAAGAATATAAAGGTTTCAAAATTCCTGGCATAAGTCTGCTTGGTTTATGAAAATTAATAGTCACAATAATGAAGCACGTACTTCTGTGATTCCATATAACCTAAAAAGTAACTTGTAAAAGTTATATTCTATATAATATAACTCATATTTTCTATTGTGATTACCTTCTATAATTATAGTTAATATAACTCTCAATCCTGCTTTAAGCTTTGTGGGGACTTATGCAAATAAGTAGGAACTACTGACAAGAAAATACCTGAAAATATACTTAACACACATATATCATGACTACCTAGAACAAGGTCATTCACACCACCAATGCAGAAAATGCCAATATAGAGGCAATGTTATGACCCAATTCCACTTCTTTCATGAAAAGACGCATGTCATAACCTCAAGTGACAACTCTAGGAGATTAGTGTTTAGCTGGTGAACAGAAGCTCCAAACTCTGAAATTTATCTCAACACTAGAAGAATATGATTAGAAAAATATCTATTTACCTAAACTAGCAAATATATGGTAGTTAGTACCTGAGAGATTAATTTTTCCTAGAGTTAAGGGGTATGGAAGATAGAGGCAGTATAGGGTATCAGTTAAGCATAAATTTGCATCTTGAGTCCATAATTTAAGAGCTACAGGACTTGATCTTTTTAAGCTTCATTCCTCATGTATATAATGGGGATAACAGCAATACCCACAAAATAGCTAATGAATAGCTTTAATGAGAATTAAACGTGACAATGCAGGTAAAACACTCAATGTAATATTTTGCACATAAAACATTTACACATGATATACTCTACACATAAAGCAGTTAATAAATGTTAAATGCTTTACTAATCACATCATTTGGCCCTGAGATTTTAATCTCAGAAGCTAGTAATGGCATATTACTCCTGAGCATTCAACTGGTTCATACTTTCAAAGAGAAAGAAATTAACCACACACATTCTTCCCTATCAGAAAGTTCTGCATTTTAGGATCTTAATATTAGTGTACAATTTTCAGTAGTACCTGGTCTCAGAGATGCCTCTTTTCCTAAGAGGAAAGGGTACATATAGGTCACTTAACTGATGATGGGAGGCCAGAGTGAGGAAAGGAAACATTTCCAAAGTGACCCTGTATCTTCTTCACTCTATCCACAGTTTATTGACCAAAGTATGAAGAAAAGGAAAGAATTCTATACTCTTTTTCAAGAAAATCCAGATATTAAACAGATATTTATTGAACAATGATTGAGTATTGAAGCCTAGGTAGGATAAGATCACAGTGCCCAAATAAGCTTATGATTTTGTTATGGCATAAGTACTAATATCAACAACTAAAAGTAGTAGACTGAGAAGTGCTATAAAGTGTGGTGTGGGTGTGTGTGCACGCGTGCGTGTGTTTGTGTGTGTGTGTGTGTGTGTGTGTGAGGGTTGGGGGGAGATCTAGTGAGAAGTATTCTGCTGTCTTCTTTCTGTCATCAGCCTCAACCTGGCTATAGGAGCTCAACCACATGGGGCTTCTATCAGGTAGATGTAGAGTAAACCATGAACCTCCCATGCTTCAGCAAAATGGAAAATCTTCAGAGCCATTTCATGAGTGGGAAAAAAGAAGTGGCTTAACATTATTATCAGCTTTTTTGTTTCATGTACTTTTTATTCCAGAATTATAAACCAGATTTGATCTTCTGGATCATCTACGCCTGGGAAAAATGTAGGAAAATATATAGATATCTAAAATAGTACTAAAGGCATGAAACACTAAATAGGTAGAACTGCAAACTCTGAAGACCTTGCTTAATAGAGAGAAAATAAGCTCACATATTTGAGTATAACTTTCTTCTGGGAACAAACACTTAAAATGCAGTGGCTAAAAAGTCATGTGGAGGAGAATAAAGGCTCAATCAGAAGCTAACCAAAAAGTCCTCCAGAGACCTGAGTCAATCAAGAATTTAAATGTGGATAAAACCAGATATGAAATACAAAGATCAGAATGAGGGAGAGTAGAATTCCCAAGTAGGTAAAGAATTTATAAGCCCCAAATTAAAGATGACCCTGTCTTCTATTAGTTTCACTCAAGTCCTATTGGCCTCAAGTTTGTAAATGTTCTAAAAAAGGGAAACATTGAGATTCCTACTTTCCAAACAACCTTCATCTCTGCCTTTCTCTTCAGAAGGGAAGGGCCTCAATTGCTCTGGTGAAGGTAGAGCATGATTCGAACATCTAGCCAACTAGGCTGAAAACCCATCCCCATATACATTCCCTACCATCTACTGCCCCTGCCCCCTCTACTCTCCATCTCCACTCCCAACCCGGAGAAATACTTCATTGTCAGAGTTCCAGGTCCAGATGGCAGGTTGAAGATAGTCACTTAGCTTAAATCCTCTAGACAGTTGTCAGGGTCACAGTCAGAGGCTGCCCTATCACTAACATCTGCTCTACTACTGCCTCAGCTCAGACTTTGCCAGCACCACTGGACTGTCACAAGCCTTCTTCAGATGAATGTTCCATCTACCTGAAGCAGAGGGAAGTGAACCCAGGGAATATATACTCTTTACCACCAGAGAAAGTCTACCTACAAGCTAGTTTTCTGGTTTAGTTTCAGGAACCTTCCTTCACAAGCTTATTTTCTTTTTATAGTGTTCTGCCTCCCATCCTCAGAAGCCCAAATCATCCAAAAAAAATTTTTTTTAAAAGCTGAGCAGGAAAAACTAACCTAGAATCTTAGGTAAGCATACTGCCTGAGTTTTATTCTGTTTGGCCTCAAGAACCTCTACTAACTCTCCCCTTTCCACCCTCCATCTACCCTTCCCCACAGACTTCCAAGCCAGAAAACTTTTAGTTTAATTCTTGGTTCTACTGCTTACTAGTTATAAGCGTTGAACAGAATATCTAATTTTTATGAGTCTCAATGACTTCATCGGAAAAAAGCAAGAGGACTGCATATCTCACAGGGTTGTTGAGAGGATTAAATGAGCTAATGTATATAATCAAGAAAGCAAAGGATTGTAATATTGTAGGTGCTCAAAAAATGTTAATTTGATTTATTCATTGTTGGCATCCCAAACATAACTGTTAGATTGAATTGGACTAAATCCACCTCCTGTTGAAATGTGGCCCATTCTGGGAAGGAAGCTAGCAGATGTTTTTGTTGATTAATTGACATGTTGCAGAGAATGTTGTGAATAGAAGAAAAGGAAAGCTAGGAGAGGGAGTTAAAGTCACTTGCAGAGACTACCTCCAGTAGAATAAGGTCCATGAAACGATGACTAACTCAGTGGAAGCAAAGCATGTTTGACAAGGCTGAAGCATGTGTTAGGGAAACTCAGGACAGGATGAGTGCCACTAAAAATTAGAAGGACCAAATTTGGCTGATGACAGCTGCCAACGATATATGACAACGAGGAAATAGCAACAGAACATGTAATCAGAGGATGCTTGACCTTGGCTAAGTGGATTATTCCAACAGGTATAATTAAAGGCTGCCATATGGACTGCAGTGTAGATAGTTAGAAATCCGACCATGATTGCAGAGGCGTCAAAAGGAATCTATTGCCAAACAAATACCTCTCTCAGCCCCAGCCTAAATGCTGAAATTATACTCTTAGACTATCTCCCTGCTGCAACACTTTACGAATACTAATAATGTATTGTTTATTATGAAACAGTTTATTAGATCAGACTTTTACATGGGGAACAATGGGGAATAAATGAGGAACTCGGGTGCTAGGAGACAAGAGAGAAGAGTAAAAGTCAGGGGAGTGACAAAGCCAAGGAACAGATGTGAGCCTGAGAAGTTGTAGGCTGGAATGATAAATCACTTGTTTCATTATTAGGAGTTTCCTTGGGAAATATATATTGCCAAAATTCTAGAGAGTGAGTCAATCCTTAAACATGGACCAAGAGTAGTTGTGTGTTTAAATGTAAAGGCACACATGTTTTATAATATAACACTGAAAAAAATAATGACTGTTATAATCGCCAACAAATGCCCATCAATTATTATACACTTGGCCCTTCACAAAATCTCTGTTATATAAACTATGTCATTTATTCTTCACTAGTGCTCTATGAGGGAGATGTGCTTTCATTCCCATTTGATATCTGAGAAAGCTCAGGTCTGAATGGATTAGATAACTTTCTGTAAAATGGCAAAGCCAGGACTAAACTCCATTTGATTTCGGAGTCGGGGATTTTAATCACCACAACCAGACAGATGTTATGACAAAGGAAAACAAGCACAGACATATGAACCTGAGATTCAGGCCTCTACAGTGTTACAATGAGGAGGTAGTTCCTTATACACTGCAGATTTCTCTTCCAGCATGATGAAAACATGAAAAGTGCTTTAAGACACTTGACTTATCACCAGAATTTTTACACTCGAAGATAAACTATCAACATGGGTGTTTAGGCCCACACTGATATAATAGCGAGGTAATTTATAATCATTGTTAATTATAAAACCGTCATATGTTAAATAACAATACAACAGCAACAAGGATAATAAACTGTCTTCCACCAGGAAGAAACTGACTCATGCAGTCAATTCCAGGTTTACTGGTTCAGAGTATTGGCATATTAACAATGATGAATGTGTAAGCAAAGAGGTATAAATCTGGTGCAGGGACTCTTGAACATCAACTAGAAGGAGGTAAGATGATCAAATACTCTGCTTTTGCCAGATACCATTTCATGTATTCACTATAATAGTCCATCATCTGCTCTGAGCCAATGAAGTTGTTTAAGTTCCTGTGCCTGTGCTCTGCTGGAAAAATAATTTAATTTAAACGTATTAAATAGGAATCTATTCTTCAGTATCTTCCTACAAAACAAGGAAAGGAATTATGGTTTATCACTCTACCTATATTTAAATACTAAAACTCCCATCCCCTCCACCTATAACCAAAATTCTTGCCACTTTCCAGTCTCAAAGACGATTTTTACAAGGAATATCTATACACCAAAATGACAGGAGATTTAAAATAAAATTCTGCCTCCAACCTTCTTGTTCATACCAATCCTGTAAGGTTTTCTAAGAAACATTCCAAATTCTAATTCTGCTAAGGGCTAACATTTGTTCCTCATTTTTCTTGTTTCCTTCCATTTGGAGAGATCTTCCATACAAATAACATTCTCTCTCCCCAACTTGATTCAGATCATTGACTTACAAGATTGGTAGAATCGGGGAGAAGACAGACACTTGATGCCAACACACCTACAGCAAGCACACTTTCTGCTTTGACCCTTCCTGAAAGTTTCATAATGGCAGGCTCCCGAAGAAGGAACCATGGTTTAAGTTTGCCTAATTCCTAAGTATAGTATTAACAGGACTGCTTAGCTATAAAATCTAAGCCTCATTCTATACCACAGCCTTTATAAGTGATGGACTCAAGCACTACTGACCAAAGACTGTACTGCCTTGCAAGAGCCAAATGTGTGGATCTCTACCCAACTCCAAATTCAATGGTGTCACATTGGCAGCTTGAATTTGACCAAGGTGGAAGTATTGACACCACAGAAATCCATAAACACTAAAATTCAGCTCCTTCCTTCCCAAAATGTTAAATATTTACCAGTACAATATCAAATGAAAGACATATCCTGATCTCCATCCATTTAACTGTTGTTTATCTCAACTGATAACCATTTATTACACTGTCCCAATCCCCAATAATTTATAGAGTTTCCTACTTCTCCCAATCATCAGAGAAACAAAAGGTTTTTAAGAAGGGTAGCTATCTACTTTGTATGTCTCAGCTGAAAAAGAATACAAAACCCTGAAGAATGGTCACATTGTAAAGCAAAATAAAATCTACATCCACCTAATAACTCTTCTCAAAATTGTTCATAAAACTCATTTCCTTGGGCACTTGGGTGGCTCAGTTAAGTGTCTGCCTTCAGCTCAGGTCATAATCCCAGAGACCTGGGATCAAGGCAGTGTGGGGCTCCCTGCTCAGCAGGGAGTCCACTTCTTTCTTCCTCTCTCCCTCTGACTCTCCCCTTGCGAGTGCTTGCATGCCCTCTCTCTCTCAATCTCTTGCTCTCTCTCAAATAAATAAAATGTTAAAAATTAAAATAAAATTTAAAATAAAAATAAATAAAACTCATTTCCTTGAAATAAGTAAAAGAGGAGAATGTTAGTTTTCTTTACTTCTTCTCATTCTTTCCTATAATATTGCATGACTGTTTAACCTTAATGTGGTAGCTTGCTTTTTCATAAAAGGTTTGTTCATCTCTGAAAAATTCTGAAGCTGCAATTGTAGCAGATTCTACATAGCAGTGATAGCATTAGTCACGTGATCTAAATTATAGAGTACCTCCTCCACCTGCAATTCTGATGGTTTCCCTGTTCAGTCTCCCACAGGGCTATAATCAGAAATTTTCATCACTTTATTTATAAAAAAAAAAAAAGCATGTAACACTTCAATTAAAACAGCTACATGGAAACAGCCACTGGTGTTAATAATAGTATTCTAAAGCAACTTTAAAAGAAAAGCTTGATTGAACTGGATACAGGTAGATGCCTAATTTTTATCTTTCCTGTTTAATTTTTTATTTAAAAAAATACACCAAATCTTAATCTGTCCGCAAATGTGCTATGGAAGGTGGACCCTCTGGGGCTAACTTGAAATCCCTATAGACACCATCACACACAATGTCTTGGAGAGAATACTAAACTGGTCACAACCAAGGTACTAATGTAGCTTTGTCACTGAGAAACTATATAGCCTTGGCTGAGTTCTATAACTGTTCTAGGCTTGTTCTTTCACCTTTAAAATTAGTCTCTGAGGTTTCTAGGCCCTTTCTGTCCTGGAAAAAACAGGAGTTCCTGTCTCTCTAAGGTCTCAGGGGTGGTCTACTACCTCTGTCTTAGCTACAGGCACATTAAAGTAACCTGCCACACATTGTTGGAGTTAATTAAAGGGAAGTCATTACATTTTGCCTTTTAAACCTTTCTGAGCTCCAAGTTCTACCTCTCTTCTCTGCATGTGGCACATTAAAAATATAGTGCTATGCTACAGGACATTATTGTGCCTGTTCTCTCCTAAACCTTTGCTGTCAACATTTCTTCCCCACCCTTTACTTCGTGAATAATTAGAATGGGGCAAAATGCACTTAAAGTCTGTGTTCCCTGAAGCCTCCAACCCCTTTCATACTCAGGACAGATCTTTGTTCAGTTTTCTTAGAGCAAGTTTGATGAGCTGATATATTTATTGGCTCTAGACCCTCTGCCTCTCTCCATCCCCTACCCCCCATTCTACTCTTTCCCTTGACGAGCTGGAGAGGAACAGCTTGAGATAGTCGTTTCAATTATAGGCTGCATTAATTAAAGTGATGGTATTTTTTTACATAGAACAGAACATTTTGAACCAAATTTAAACATGTTTTTTTTTTTTTAAACATAAAATGTAAACTAGTGTCATTACAATCCTCACATCTCAGTTAGGTTTCTGAGGGTCATCATGGCTTTTTTTGGAGTGATGAAATCTCTAGGTTGGAGGGCCCCTGGGTAATGCCTCATCCAGTTACCCATCTAATTTATAAATTTCTGTAATTTCTCTGCCAACAGATCCTTCAGCTGATTATGCATGCCAAGCAGCTGGAGACTCACCACCAGAGTGAGAGGCAGCTTTGGGACAACTCGGACTTTCCTTGTACTCAACTTCTATATCTTGGATCTAGACAATGTTTGCGTATCTCTGAGTCTAAAGATACATTCTATTCTTATCCTGGTTTAACAGATGGGGGAAAATGGGAAAATGGGCACAGAGAGACTATGTAGCATGCCTAAGGACTCATATAAGTGTCAGACCTGAATTTGAACCTAGACTCACCCCTCAAGTCCAGAGGCTATGCTGTCTCTAGCTTCATGATGAATTCTGGAAATGCCCCATTGATTCAATTTATATTAAATCACCTTAGATATTTATGTAATTCATTTCTTACTCATTTGCCAAATTTTCTCAATGTATCATTACCATTAACTCTCTACTCTTGCTTGCTACCCACTCTAATCCTACCCACTCTTCAAGGCCTGGCTTAAGGTCACCACCTCCAGAGACTCCTCCTAGTTATTCATGTCAGCAAGGAGGGGGTCTCCCTTCTCCAACATCCTTTTGCTAACAGAAATAAATACCTTACTCACCTTTGCAAAATACTTATTTTTAATATCTGGATTCTCAATTTGACTATATTCTCACCTACAAAGTAATTGATAGCTTAGGGGTTTTTTTGTTTTGTTTTTTGGGTTTTTTTTTAGGCCTCTCGCAAGATTTTAATAGTTGAGTAACTTCATAAGATGACCCTAATACTTTATAGAATTTTCCCTTTTCTTCACTTTTAAAATGTTTTGGGGTAACAGATTCATCCATAACCTCACTTGTAATGTAGAAAAAATAAGTTATTCTGAAATTCACCCAACTAACCTTGACATTTCCATCTCTACTTCTTAAGAGGGCCTGTAACATTATCTACCTAGTTTAGTGGATGCACTTCTGCATTCAGGCCACCAGAGGGCTGGCTTTCCTCTCTTTGCAAAATAATCGAGCACCTGAACCAGAGCCTTCAGAAATTTGGAAAATCTACTTTGCCAAAAACTTTGGTGTCATTCCATCCACCCATCCTTCCATCCATCCATGCCAGAATATGAGGCACCCAACATTATCCTAGCCTTAGGATAGGAGAAGACACCCGGATACCCTCCTTTCTTAAGTCTGTTCACTAAATTAATAGGAGTCCAGGGTCAAGAAGGCACAGGGAGCATGGAGGATAGTAAACCAGTAATGCAAACCAAAGCCCACATTTTCCATCTCCACATTCAGGATGACACTTTCATATTGCAGTAGGACTAAACATTGGTAACGTTTCAAATTCACTTAGCCAGAGTGGCTGGGGACATAATTCTATTAATATCCTTTATTCACTGCAATGCCCCAAATATCTTGAGAACCAGATTTCTTTTCCCATGTAAAAAGAAAGCCTACCATAGTTCTTTCCTAAATCCCCTGACAGCCTTACAAGGAGGGTGGTGAGTGACCTTTCTTTCTTTGAAAAAGCATATATAAATGTTCCTATTCATAGAAATCTGACAGAGCTGACACCTGGTTCTCCAAAAATGTTGCTTTATTCTAACCATATTCCACTGACATTTATAGAATATGATTATTTTTGATAGTGAAGAACAAAGGAAAGAGTAATCAGAATTGTAAAGCATACCTTTTATCCAAAATTTCCCCACTATGAAGTGAATCCCTATTTTCTGGATGAACATTCTACCCAAATGCAGAGTATCGTTCTTTTCTCTCTTCCTGGGGAGAGATGTCTTTGCCTTTCCCTAGGGAACCTCATACTTATTCCTCCATACTCTTTACTTCACTAGACATTCCTTTCTCTTCTCCCAGACCCACTGATGCTTGGTCCAGACAGCCACACAAAGCTAATGGTTCTCTGAGAAATGACAAAGTGCTTTCTGAACAGTATATGGGCCTACTCTTTTAAGTGCTGGGGAAAGGCTATCAAATTCTAGGCAAGATACAATTCAAGTAATATTTGACATGTTGAAAGTTAATGACTTTATTATGCTTTGTGGTTTATAATTCAGTCATAAGCCATGGCAGGTTGGGTACATTTCTTTCAGACAGTTAAGAATTAGGAGGACTAAAGGTTGTCAGCCTTACTAGATGGTCATTAACTGGCAATGCATTGTTAAAACAAGATACACTCAAGGGGGAAAAGGCTCTTATACAGTTTCATTTGCCATGAACTTCTTCACACCTACCTTTCGAGCAGAGGTGAGAGATGCAGAGAAGGAATGTGTGCTGAAAGAAAGTAATCTCCTTACCTATTTTTCAGCTGCCCTCAGCATCGATGATATGGCAACCTGTGCACTGTAGGGATTCAACTTACAACATCAGAAATGAAGCAACTGTGTATCAATAGGACATAAATTCATTTCCACATGCAGGAGTCTTCACAACATGCTATGAACTTAAGGCCAAAAAGGTGAGAAGAGACTAGGCACAGTAGTTCATGGAGGCAAACCTGGAAAAGTAGGGATTAAGCAAGGACAGAAAACAGTGCAGGGAAGGTGAAGGAGCAGGTGGGGAGGCGGACCACAAAAGTCTGAGAATAGCAAGGGAGTCTTTGAGAATTAACTACATTCATGTTATCTACTTCCCATGACCATAAGTGGTTTTGTCTTCACTTTAACATGTTCAGAGGACCCTATCCAGGACCAGAGATCCCCTCAGAGTTGTTGGGAATCTCAACACTTGTGTTTAATGACACATCAGAGAACCCAGGTTAGGAGATAGGTAAGATAAATGAATTCATGGAAGGATTGCAGCTTATAACCACCTGTTTATGAGCAAAACCCAGTCATAAAAGCAGCTGTAAGCAGAAAACATAGCAACATTATTTTGTCCTTTTGACATACATTACGGTATTTAAATCCCATAACAGCAGCAGAGATTGTAAAGAACTGATTGTAATTGTCATAATTAACCGTATGCACTTCTCCACTACATTGTACAGCTTTGCTACTGGCAGACCTGATCAGGTATAAAAGAAAACAGAGCTTTTGAAATCCCAGGAGATGGAGGAAATGACCCTTATCCGATTTTTCTCATTCTAAATTATTGTGGGTAGAGGCAAGATAATTCCCCAGCCATTTCAAATATGGAAAACATTCATAGAGAAAACACAACTGGCATCTAAAATCATATTAGCTTTGGTTTTTTTGTGTGGGTTTTTTTTTTAACCATTTTGGATGAGATTTGAAAGGGAGTTGTAAAAGAATGGAAACGATGAGCAGATAAGATGTTTACGAATACTAAAGCAGATGTTCTTGTAGTTATTTCTTGGAAGACATGAAATGGATGTATGAAAGAAAGCAGTCATGTCTTAAAGAAATAAACTTACCTGGAAACTCTGAAGACCTCTAAAGGGTTGGTTGAGTGAAAACACATTATCTCAGTTACTTGTATGTGTGTGTGCACACACGAGTGTATGCACACATACACAACATGCTCATATACCCCTGGAGAATCTAGCCTTAATATTTTTATCATTTTCCTTTTAACAACCCAAAGTAATCCAGACAATAAAGATATAAAATAATTATTTTAGATTGAAGATGGGAGATAGACATGGTAGTGATAGAATTGAGCTATAGAGTGTGAGCTTTTAAATTGAGGAGTTAATATTCAGAAGGATGTAAGCCCACAGAATGTTAGAGCTGGAAGACATCTAGGCAGCAACACATCCCATTACTCTGCCTCCTGCCTGCTCTAATTGTCACATACACATCAACTTTATAGTTCACTGAATGGAATATACTGCATATTCATGGTCAGCATTCTTCCTAAAAGCAAGAAGGAGCAGAATCCAGTGGGAGCAAAAGTTCATGAGTAAAAATGAGAGAATATGAAATGAGAAAAAGAGAAATAAGAGAAAAGAGAAAATGAAATAAGATACAGAAAAAGTGTGACTGCAAAATTTAAAATGACCACCTATAAGAATATACAGAGGAACACATTAAAAGGTTAAATTAAAAAAAAAATCCTAGAAGAGAGCACAGGCAGTAATTTCTCTGACATCAGCCATACCAACATTTTTCTAGTTATGTCTCCCGAGGCAAGTAAAACAAAAGCAAAAATAAACTATTGGCACTACTCAAAATAAAAAGCTTCTGTGCAGCAGAGAAAACAACCAGCAAAACTAAAAGACAACTTACTGAACAGAAGTTATTTGCAAAGACATATCTGATAAAGAGTTAGTATCCAAAATATATAAAGAACCGATACAACTCAACACCAAAAAAAAAACCCCCAAAGAATCCAGTTAAAAATAAGCAGTAGACCAGACATTCTCCAAAGAAAACACACAGATTGCCAACAAACACACAAAAAGATGCTCAATATCACTCATCATCAGAGAAATGCAAATCAAAACCATGAGCTATCACCTCACACCTATCAGAATGGCTAACATCAACAGCACAAGAAACAAGTGTTGGCAAAGATGTAAAGAAAATGGACATGGAACCATCTTGTACTATTGATGGGAATTCAAACTGGTGTAGTCACTATGGAAAATAGTATGGAGGTTCCACAAAAAATTAAAAATAGAACTATCATATGATCCAGTAATTCCACTATTGGGCATTCACACAAAGAAGACAAAAACACTAATTCAAAAGGATATATGCACCCTATGCTTACTGCAGTATTATTTATAAGAGCCAAATTATGGAAGTAGCCCAAGTTTCTATCAATAGATGAATAGATAAAGAAGATGTGGTATATATATAAAATGTAATATTACTCAGCCATAAAAGAATGAACTCTTGCTATTTGCAACAACATGGGTGGATCTAGAGAATATAATGCTAAGGAAGATAAGTCAGAAAAAAAAATACCATATGATTTCATTCATACATGGAATTTAAGAAACCAAACAAACAAAATAAAAAAAAGAGAGAGAGAAAGCAATGAAACAGACTCTTAACTGTAGAGAACAAAGTGAAGGTTACCAAGGAGGAGGTGGGTGTGGAGATGGGTGAAATAAATGGAGGGGATTAAGAGTACATTTATCGTAATAAACACTGAGTATTGTATAGACTTGTTGAATCATTGCATTGTACACCTGAAACTAATACAACATTGTATGTTAACTACTGAAATTAAAATAAAAAATAAAAATAATAATTCTGAGATAAGAAAAACACCTTAAGTTTAATTATGCTATTCATATCTGTGAATGTTGTCAATACTTCTTGAGCTACTCCTAACTCAGACGTAGCTATTCCAAATCACAAACAACTCAATAAAATCTACACCATGCATTATAATAAAACTTAGATATTATATTTGTGGTAATATTTTTGATGAGTGTTTTTACTTCCAGAGATAAAAATTATGTTCAGTTAAGAAAGAGTCTGGAATATGAATCTTGAAGTACATAACTCAAAGAAGAATTCTATAAAATATAGATGATAAATTCTATACTGTCCTTATTTTCATTCAGCAAAGAAGATTGTTGCAACAGATTCTTTTGCAGCCTTGAGGCACCAAAGCATCACTGGTTCATTACTCCAGCTATCACTCATTATTATTTAAAGAATTTAGCGTTACATAGTAATATGTTAACAAAAGATGCTAGTAGGTAAGAAGAAGCAGAAAGCAGACAGAAAGAAATTATTAGTAAATGAGGCATGGCCAAAATATAATGGTTATCTGAATATAAAACCATTTTGTAGCAGCTCTATGTATAATAGTGAACTAAATATAAAATCATCTTGTGGTTGCTCAATAATATTTCTTCAACCAAATCATAAATCTTTAACAAACTCTTGACCAAATATAGATCAGCCTTACCTTTTTCTTTCAAGTAAAGTAGTTTAAAATCTGTTCTACCCTCTGAGTGCCTAGAACTATGGCAACTACTTCTGCTAAGAACTGAGCTAGATATGTCATACATATTTTACCTCTTTTATTTCTCATTATAACTCTGTAAATTGAGCATTGTTATTCTCATTTTATATATAAGAAACCTGAATTTCAGAGAGAGGATAATTTGCCCAATTGTGAATAGTCAAAAAACATGGACTGGAACCCAGATACAATGGATAGAATGGCCGCCTCCAAAAAGATGCCCACATCCTAATCCCCACAACCTGTAAATGTCAACTTATATGAGAAAAGAGTACTACTTTATATTTTTTAAACTGTAACTAAATTAATCATCTTGAGGGGATCTTATCCTGGATTAGCCAGGAGACAGAGACTGGGATTGATGCAGCCACAAGCCAACAGATGCTGATAGCCACCAGAAGGTGGAAGAGACAAGGAAGGGAACCTCTCCTAGAGCCTCTGGAGGGAGCACAATCTTATCAGCACATGACTTCAGACTTCTGGCTCCCAAAACTATGAAGGAATAAACATATTGTTGTAAGCCATCCAGTTCATGGTAATCTGCATGGCAGACACAGAAAACTGATATACTAGGTATGCTGGAATCCTTTCTGCAACGCCATACAGGTTTCCTGACCTGACCGCAGAACTCAGAACATGATAATCTAGGCTCTCCTTAGGTCAATAAAACGTGGAAACAACCCTAACAGACTTAAAATCTAGGTTCTTCAGACTATATATGAGTTATTATTCTTGATATTTGATTCAAAATGTTGCAATTAGTTCTAAAGAAAACCTACAAGAGCACAAGATCCTGATTTCATGGGAGTGCCTCCCTTCTTTACTTAGGTGAATGGCATTACTCGAGAACGGAGAGAAGATAAATAAAATGCCCCTTCACCTGCTGCTATCATTGAGTCAATTTTGACAATGAAGAAACTAATTCTTCCACTAATCTTTCTACATGCTTAGCATTAAATGTGTAGAAGTAAGGATAGATTTGGCCTAAAAAGATTTTAAGATTCTTTCTAGCTCTAAGAGTCTCTATAATTATGTTTCTGTTTCTCAATAAATATTTGTTGAGTGAATAAAGGAATAAATCAATGCATGAATATGTTGCTATGCATGGAGCCAAGATAATCAAGCCCCATTGTATCTCAATAACAAATATTTTAACCAAAAAGAATGAACATCTTACCAAAATATCGCTCTCTAGGACAAAGACCTGAACAGATTATAAATGATCAGATTAAATAGAATAAATGAGTAGCTCTGTGATAATAATATAACTAAACCTTCTGGAATTAATTCTTATAGGAAGGTCATGAAATTTTAGATATAATGTAGGAAAAAAATCTGAAAAGCAACATTTGAAGGAAAATCTTGATTCCCAACACAAAGCATAAAGAAGTCATGGTTGTACTTTATGTCATGAAATATTCGAGGTATTTTGCAGCATGACATTACTTTACTGCTCCCTACAAACCTAAGAGGTGGAATTTATCATTACCCCCATATTACAGGTGATAAAATAGATTACAAAACTCATTGCAATTATACAGCTAGCAAGCAATGGAGTAATTAAGAGCCATGGAGTGGCTAGTGCAGCACTATTCATCCAAGCACTGATAACAGAAATAAGTAACATAGAACACTTGAAGAAGAACCTGGAGTCTTAAAAATGAAATCCACCACTTCATGGACTTACTTATTCATTCACTTAAAAGACATATCTGTGCAAATAATACATGCTAGACATTTTGCTAAGGACTGGAGATACAGTGGGAAACAAAACAAAGAACTGATTAAATGTTATGAAACAAAAGGGAGAGATTTAATTCACAAATGGGAGAAAATGGAAACAACTGAAAAAGTGATTTAGGGAAACATCATTATAAACAAATTTTTAAAAGTGTCTAAATTTTCTTTTTTTTTAAATAATAAATTTATTTTTTATTGGTGTTCAATTTGCCAACATACAGAATAACACCCAGTGCTCATCCCGTCAAGTGCCCCCTTAGGTGCCCGTCACCCATTCACCCCCACCCCCTGCCCTTCTCCCCTTCCACCACCCCTAGTTCGTTTCCCAGAGTTAGGAGTCTTTACGTTCTGTCTCCCTTTCTGATATTTCCTACCCATTTCTTCTCCCTTCCCTTCTATTCCCTTTCACTATTATTTATATTCCCCAAATGAATGAGAACATATAACGTGGATGGAACTGGAGGGTATTATGCTGAGTGAAATAAGTCAATCGGAGAACTGTCTAAGTTTTCTTTAAAAATCCTTCAACTATAAGCCTTTCTTAACAGTACTTTAGTGGGCATGTTTACAAGATGTTCTAAATCCTTGTAATCCAAAATGGTGCCACAAAAATGTGAAAGAGCCTCTGAAGTCCATTCTCAAAGAGCATCAGCAACTCGTGTAAAAGAAAGAATGATCTTCTCGACAACAAAAACAAAAAGCTATGCAGTGGAGAATAGTTTACTCAAAGAAAGAGAATCCATTTTGTTCTGAAGACACAAAGCCAGAGATGGTTTCTAGCAAAGTAGAGACACCTTTTAGCCATTCTAAGTGACCAAGTCAGAAATCATTCTAGTCTGTTCTTTCCAGTTCTATGCAAAATAAGTCAATAGACTTCAACTGCACAATAGGAATCTTAGAGAACTGCTCAGACTCTTCAGTTAGGAGGAAGAGAACATGAGAGACTCCTAACTCTGGGAAATGAACAAGGGGGAGTGGAAGGGGAAGTGGGAGGGGAGATGGGGTGACCGGGTGACGGGCACTAAGGGGGGCATTTGACGGGATAAACACTGGGCGTTATACTATATGTTGGCAAATCGAAGTCCAATCAAAAAAACATACAAAAACAAATAAATAAATAAATAAATAAGTAAATAAATAAATACAATAATTTAAAAATAGGAAGTGGCTTGAATCATAGCTCTGCTAAATACTAGCTGTGTGACCTTAGGCAGGTGACTTAAAAACTCCTCATTTTCATCAATGTTACTATCATTCAATTGGTAGACTTATCAATTACTGTGGCTCAAATAATTATTAAATTTGATCAGAAGTTTCTGACTGTTTTATCAATATTCTGGTTCTCCTCCAAGGCACATGTAGGATTGCACTTCCATGTCCCTTGGAATTATATACAATACAGGGTTTGCGTAGGCTAATGAGATATAAGTAGAAGTAAAGTATCACTTCTGGCATTTCAAGACTGGTCATGATTCTCCTCCCCAACTTGTCCCTTCCAGGATAACCAGCAAACATTCAAGATGGTAAAGGGTCCATCAGCCTAAATCCCTGAATAATAATGACATGAAAGTAGAGCTCTCTGACATTTTGTAATGAAATATGAAGTGAGACACTCCATTGTGTTAAGTTATTGAGTCATGGAGTTTGTTACCAGAGCACAACCTAACCTATCCTGACTAATATAATAGCTTCCCAGATTGTTCTAACCTTTAACTTATAAGTAATATAAATACCTTAATTCCACTTATATATTGATCCAATCTCTTACTTTGGTTCTTGTTACCTTTATGCCCTTTTCGAATGCTTATAAATCAAGGTTGTCTCACAGATTGAAATTTCCCCAGGACAAAGACTATGACTCTGTAATACTCTTTATAGAACAGAACTTACAGAAACACTAAACAGCATTTGGCATTTAATAAATGCCTCCTTCACGATGGCAATGACAGTGAGGATCATAAAACCATCTGCGTGATAATCCCTTAATGTCCATTCCCACTTACTTCTCTCTACTCAATAGCTCTCTTAGAAAAAAAGACAGATATTTTGAAAACAACTGTCACTGAAGAAGGCATGTAGGTAGGCATTCTGCTCCCTAATGGTTTTAAACCTATTCTGAGAATAGAGAAAACAAACCTATAAAGCTGATATTCCTGAGCCTTGCTTTAACATTCCAGAATAAGTAACAAAAACTCAAATGTGTTCATGTTCTATAAAGGAAGCATAAAAACAATTAATCTTTATACAAGTTTTCCTTATTGGAGCACTGGTGCATAAAAATACTCAGAGACAATTTGCACATCTCAGAGAGAAGCTGGAGCTGGCTAGGTAGAGTCTATACATGCAGAGATAGTGGTCTCTCTTCATTCTTGCAGACTTTCTCTTCATTCTTGCTTCAGCTAGGCAAATTAGTGGCCATAGTGACAGGCTGGTCAGCCTACCCTGGACTGGGTAAAGGGAAGAAGAGAACAATGGACAGAGAGGACAATGATCATGACAGTAAGTGAGACTATGTGCCCAGCTTGCAAAGACACTCTTCACTTGCATCTCTTGTTGATTCAAAGAGTAATGTGCACAGTCAGCCCTGAGTAGGCAGGCACATAGCCCTCCATGGAGTTTGCACCCACAGCCTATCAGCACCTCCTTCACTCCAAATGGTGCTATGATCAATGGGGAAGCCTCAGGTGGCTGGCACAGATAGATGAGAAGCAGAAAAGGTGAGGAGGCTAAGGATTGTCTTGAACAAGTTGAAAGGACAAGAGCTCAGCTGTCTTTAAAATAAAGAACAAACTTTGTACCATGACAACCTCTGCGCTGACATTCCCCCCACCTCCTTCCAGCCTCATCTGCTGCCATCCTACTCATCGCCCACTTTGCTTCAGCCACACTCACTTTAAGTTCTTTAGAGATCCCTTGCACACCTCTCTCTCTCTCTTAGCCTACTGAACTCTTACCCATAATTCTAAGATTAGCTCTAATGCTACTTACTAAGAAAAACCTTCCTTGACACTCCATAGCCACCCCAGAACAGAACGGGGCTTCTGGCCATACATGTTTGCACATGAAATTTCCCTTCATGGCACTTACCTAGTTAAGTTTTTAACTTTGCACTAGTATGTTTATTTGTTTAGTATCTGTCTCTACACTAACTAGTAAGCTATGTGGCAGAAGAAACAATGTATACTTACCATCCAATCTCTAGCACCCACTACTCTCTCTGACACATACACAGTGCTCAATGTCATTAAATGAATGAAGCCAATGATAGGTATGGAGTACAGTATGCCAATGAGCCTCATAGCTTTTGGATAAAGCCACCTCCACCTCCTCTTCCTCCTTCCCTCCAGTAGCTGCTTCTCCAAGGCCTTTTCCCATGTTGATCTATCTGGCTGCTTGTGGACAACTCTTGGCCAGAATCTCAGATGAACCACACATTAGATGAAAGCACCCAGTTAAGGAGGTGTCCCCCAAGTTGGAATGTGGTTTTGCGGGTCCCACAAACAGGAGAGGATTTAGACTTTAACTCTCCAGCCAAGAGAGACAAACTTTCCTTTACACGCCTCCTGTAAAAACGATTGCAATTTGAGAGAGTGTGGTCCTCACAGAGATTGATTATCAAATCCTTCCAGAGACATTTATGAAAAGTAACATTTCTGGATCCTGAGAAATCTTTTCTTCTCCCCTCACAATTTTCAGGTGTTTTTCATGATGAAGTCAGGTCTGGAAAAAACTAGGTTAAGTAAGTATTTTCAAAAAACTGCAGCCCCTCTATTCTAAGTGTCAGGCTAAAGGTTTCGGAACTGCGATAACTCTTTCTAGGAAAAAAAAAAAAAGAGAGAGAGAGAGCAATGCACAGCACAGGTCAATTCGATTTCTAGAGGTAACAAGCTCTGTGGTTTCCGGGCCTGGACTATAAGAAGCACTGTCAGAGAACAGTGCAAAGGAAGTGGAGAATGTAGATTTCCTTGTAATTTGGGATACCTCTAGCCCTAGAGAGCTAGATCTTGCTGAATTAAGCTCTGCCTGCACAGGAGGGGCTGGATAGAAAGGCACAAAGGAGTAGACATTCCCCCTCCTATGTGGACAAGCAACTGAAGCAAATGCCTTATGTTGACCAGGACAATTTGTGTCCCACACGTGAAAACACGAAGGGGATGAAACAATGACTCACCCATTGTGCTCACTCTGGCAGTTATAGTTCCTCTATCCTTCTCAACAAAGAATAAAAGCCTGTAAGTCAAGACTGAAATACCGAAACAGAGCTACTTAGCTACAGAAGTTTTAAGGAAGAAAGAATTAACAACACCACCACTCAAAAATGAACAGAATGACAATCTGATACCAAATATCACTTATTGAATCTATATCATTAATATCTTATCTATACCCCAAATCATTCTATACCTAATATCACTCAATGAAAACTCTAGTTTCTAATAGAGATATTCAGTCTTAAGTTCCAAGAAACCAACTTGAAAATACTCTGCCTAACCTAACTCTCAAAATCATAAAAGCCAAGAGTTTACATCTGTGCAAAGATATATTTTCTAAAATACTATCCTGTGATATAACAACATGCAAAAGTGGGTCTTCATTAAAGATAGAAGCTCGGATAGCTGATGTATTTCAATATAGAGAAAATGAAGAACAAGCTCCTAGAAGGTAGTAGTCAAAGAATGAGACAGAGAAACCCATAGGGCGATGTCTACCTCCAGTTTTAGAGGAGCCAAGGACAGGAGCAAGGAACCAACAAACACCAGAAGGTACTTCCCAAAGGACATTTGGCTCTTTCAAATGGAATCAGAGAAGCACACTACATGAGAATATTTCCCATTCAGTTCAAGTAGAAAACATCCTCAAGGAGGAAAAAATACCAAAATACAGAAACAAAGGACTAGAGAAAAGCATTTTCAGGTCTCCTTCCATATATTAGCTAGACAATCATCAGGAGCACTCAAAGGGGCCCAAAGGGGCCATCTACCACAGGTAGAGTTAACATTAAATCCCCAAATCAATAAAAATGATAAAGCCAACAAAGAGGATGGTAGACATGAGGTAGAGGCTTTCATTTTAATCAGAACTTGGCTGCTATTTCTAACCCAAAGGTAATTTGCTTCTGGATTGAAATAAAGGGAGACCTTAGAAATAAAGATAGAAATGCTGTAATTCTGCAAAAAATCACTGCAAACCAAGCATCCTAAATTGGAGTCAGTCGAGCTATACAGCAGCATTCACATCCTCCCTTTGCATACATGGTGTGTGGTCTCTCCTACCTCATCTTCCGACACCCCCAAGCAGAAGTTCCTCAGTTAGGGACAGAGGTGGACAGTAGGTGGCGATGTAGGTTAAGTGAACTTGAAGGCAGACTTCAAAGAATCCAGACAGATTGTGGGGAGGGAGTAGCTGACTATACTTCATGGGCACTGGAAGGTTCAATACAGCTCTGTGCTGCATAAAGGGAGGACATGTAGATCTTATCTGGGTGACAATAAAGAAATGGCTGTCCCTGCCACACTGTAGGACTTCAGCTCAAAAGTACCTACATCCTACTCTGTATTTCCTCCTGCTTTTTGCCAATGCTCTTTCCACTAAGTAAACTGGGTGACAGGCACAAGTGAGGAGGGAACTTGACAGGATAAGCACTGGGTGTTATACTATGTTGGCAAATCGAACTTCAATTAAAAAAGAAATTGCCAAAAAACAAAAACAAAAAAGATTGCCCCATTCACACCTCAACATGGATTATACATAAGAAGGCAGTGACTGCAACAAATTAAAACAAAATGAAACAAAATATACTTCACAAATACATTATTATTGGAGAGCTCTACACTATCACAGAAGACGAAGACAGTGCTGCTTTATTTCCCTTCAACTTACTCTCTTCTCAACAGTTCCAAATTACAGCACTCACTTGCAAAAAAAAAAAAAAAAAAAAAAAAAAATTCCACTAAAATTTAGACCACAGTTTTCTTGAGTTGTGGCCTCCAGATAACCTACATCAGAATTACTGCACATACTTATTAAAATGCAGACTCTCAGTGCCAACTTGACCTAGTGAAATGCATGTTCTGAACCTGGAAACCACATTTTGGTTAGCCCCTCACTTAGGCAAGAAAATTGCTCTTCCTATCTTATTGAATAGAGTACCAAGAAGTAGGAGAAAGCCTGTTTGAATAACAATAGTTAAATTCAGGGCAGCAACAGAAGCTGAAATATGTAAGGAAAAAGTTCCTTTTCTCCCCACTACCCCCCACATCATGACAGATAACAGAATACGTACTATTCTCTCTGCTTTTTCCCCTTTTATGTTATTTCTTGGTGGTTTCCTAAGACTCCCTGGTCTGGAGAATTTAAACGTCTTAACTTTTTCCAGAGCATACAATTTTAACATTTAAGGATTTGAGACGAAGTCGACAAGTTTTGCAAGAGATCTTAAAAATTGGTTCTGTGTGTGCTGTGTCAAAGCAAGACCACAAGTGTGCCAACTTATAGGGGCACCCCCGTAGTGCATCAGGGGAAAATCTGGATGACCCAAAAAAAAAAAAAAAAGGAATTTGAGGTATGCTGGCTGGAGGAGACTTGATTACAAAATTCTGACAGCCTGTGCAAGATCATTTCATTCTGAGAAGGGGTCAAATGACTAGATCAGATCAAAGGGAGAAACACTTCATTTTCTACATGATACAGGCTTAGCATATTTGAGGGGCAGGGTTCTTTACAAAAGTTGCACTTATTTTTGCCAAGTTATTAGATCCAGCAAATTTTAGAGGTGCTTTGGTAAATGAAGGTTTTGGACGAAACCAAAGTGTTATTATAAGGTTGAGAGGTTTGTGCAGCTGAATCCCCGACAGGAGATACAAAAGAGAAAAAAAGTCTATGTATACAATAAACTGTAGCAACAACAACAAAACAACAGACAAACAGTAGGTGGGAAATACAATCCCTCCACCTCATTAAAAAAAGATAGGCAGAGGGGAAAAAAAAAAACACTGGATGCCAAGTGCCCAGATTATACCTTAAAAAGAACACAGATGCTTCACACCTGGGAAGTTCTAATAGGCTCTGACAAATCTCATCTCTCTGTGTGGGAGCCCATCGTGCCCCAAACCTATTGCTTCCAATTTCTTCTCTGAAGGTGTGGCCAGCCCACTGCCACCACCACCACCAGCTACCACCAACTGCAGGAGCAGCTGGTGGAATACATTTCAGCAGAGAATCTTAGCGAAGTGCATAAATTCCATACGGGGTGGCTGCAAGCAGAGCTCTCATCAGCCTGGCTGAGCTATTTTTGGAATCATCTTAACTGATGGTCCCCCGCTATTCTACTCTCCTGCTTTCCTTCTCCAGGCCACTCTCTCTCTTTCCCAACCTGAGTCGCCCAGGGTTGACTGATCAATAATATGATAAAGAGCAGACAGCCGAAGGGAACTGATAAACAACTGACATAAGTAGATAGATTTGGAAGTGATACACAATGCAGAGAACGTGATTAAGGCTGGGGCGTCTGTAGACGGATAGCCTGTATAAGAATTCAGGCTTCACAGATGGCCTGCGGGTGGGGTGGAGGGAGAGGAGGGGAGGGGACGGGAGGCTGCAACACACACACACACACACACAAAAAATTCTTAAGGAGCATTCTCTTTTTTTCCCCCACCACATGCTGTATGCAGTTCTTGATTTAGCAGGGCAGGGTGAAGTGTGACATGTGCAACTTGCTCCTTAACCTTCCAAAACTTGCTGCTTTCTGCATTTAGTATGTGCTGGGGAGTGCAGGAGTGGCTAGAAAGTCAGCCTATGAGCAAGGAGGAAGAGAAAATTTAGCAACAGAGCTTCAGCAGACCCAAACCAACTAGCCCTCCTTACTTCTGAGGCCTCAGGAAGCTTTGCTCTTCTCAATGCAATGTCTAAACAGAAGCCTTCTCACCATAACCCAGTTATAGGGGTTGAAGATCAACATTGCAAGATACACACAAGCCTGCCCCTCAAAGGTGAGCGGTACTCCAGATTCCCAGGAGTTGGCACTAAACGCCCTGTTTAATTTTCCTAAAATAACAGAAACTTTGGTTCTAATGTGTACATGGTGGTTTTCCTCTGTTACCACTGCTACATTCATTCTTAACAATCTCTTGATACTGATGGTCAAGTAAAACAGTACGGCATGCTGGAAGAAATTTGAAGGCAGAGAGACTGGTTTTGAGTTCCCTGCGAGCAATGTAACCCCCTCCCTCCCTCTTTCCTCATTGCACCTGTCTCACCTTGAACAAACTACTCAATGTCTTGAGGGAATGCTGGAATATATAAATTGAACCATATCACTCATCTACTTGAAACATCCCCAAAGCTTCCTGTTGCTCTTCAAATAAGGTCCAAACTCCTTGACTGACAAGACCCTGCCTGGCCCTTATCTCTCTTCTCACCAATCCCCACCCCTTGTTTTCTCTCCGGGAAATATGCTTTCTTTCTATCTGCAAACACACCTTCATACTGACAAGAGCCCTCTGCCTGAACTGCTTCTCCTGAGACCCTCATGGGGTGGCTTCCTGCTCCTCTCAGGTCTCAGCTCCATTACCCTTACTGGGGAAGCCTTCCTGACCATCCTCCTATGTCCACTCCCTTATGTAGTCCCACTCTATTCATCACATACTGGCCCTGGAAGATTATGCTATTCATTTGTGGACTTGCTAATTGCCTGTCTCCATCTCTAAAATATAAGCCGTCTTGTTGGGAGCCATATTATTAGCAATTAGATGAAAGGGTACTCAATAAATACTGGAAGGATATTGAACACATTTATGTCCTCACCTCAAAGGGGAATAATAATAATACCTCCTTGGTAGTGTTGCTGAGAGAACTAAATGAGAAAATGAACATACATTGTTGACCACAGCGCCTGGAACACAGTAGGGCTTCAACTGTTTGGATTTTTTTTTTTCAGATTTTGAAGGTCATTTCTTATAATTCTAACCAACTAAAATAGCTTTCTTCTACTCTTATACATGAAAATCTTTTAACCATTTTCAAATGTTCTCTCCAAATATGTTCTTTAAGTTTTCCTGACCCTAGATCCCACCTCTTGGCCCGGTTGCTTTGATGCTTTTCTTATTAAAATACTCTAAGAAAAGTAACAAGTGAAAAGAATTATTTGAATTTCTTAGATTATATATGGGAGCAGAGCCAAATATTTAGTCCAAGGAACACCCATATTGACATCCCTAAAGGGTAGATGGACATACTATGATCCCCCCTAGAAACAGTAATAGATCATGGAAATGACTGTTCTGTAAACTTTAAAAGACCAGAAATCTTGGAGGCTTTCTGATCTTTATGGGCTAGCAAGATGAGCTTTAAGAGCTCCTGAAGGAAGAGGTCCTTCAGAAGACAAGAGGGCTTAGGCTAAAATGAAAAATGAGATAACCAGGAACAGTGAACAATTTATACTGCCCTAATTACAGAATTTGTTTAAAAGCATGAAAATAAACCATTTTGTTCATGAGGCAACAGAAATAGGAGAACTTTGCAGAAACAAGAAGGGATGCAACCGTTTCTAGTTTGAACAGCTTTCACAGGGGCTGGGCAAGACGGGGTGCCATGGGCATCAGCATCAGAGATCCATTCCAAACCCTTGGTTATACCTTAATGGGTAACATTTTAATATCTCTCTGAGGGAGCTGTCTGATATGTGAAATGATATTATAAATCCCACTTTGACGGAACTCTACAACTCTTGTATCTTGCACAGTGTCTGGTAGAACTCAACAGAATTAACAGTTTCCAAATGACACATGGGCTCCTTTTCAAAGTTCTTCATAACAAGATTAGTCCTCTAAAAAACTAAAATCACTGAGTCATGGGGATGTTGATAAGAATATTCAGTTTTCTCTGCTTCTAACGATTGACATCATATTATTTAAACTAGCTGAGATTATTTTTCAAAAATTGGGGGGGAGGGTGATGTAAAAAAAAGGTGACTTGCTTACAGTAGTTCCTGCCTTTGATTGGGGGGCTTTCATTACCCCTCCTATCCTTCTCTTTTCTCCTCTGAGAAGTAGGCTTGTATCACCCACTGTTGTACATCAAGGCACAGACAGGACTTGTCCAAGGCAAATAGAAAGAGGGGAACAAAGACTGAGCTATAGCCTCATTTCTACTTAGCCTTGTTTCAAATTCTCATGCCATGTGCCATCTTATAATCAGCTGTTAGTTTAATTATGAAGTACCTGAATGCTGTGTAATTACAGCTCTTTTTCATGAATGGCTGCCTCTCTGTAAAGTAAAACATCCAGCTAAGCAGTAACACCTGGAGTCTGGAAGGATCATCTATTCATGGCAAGAACAACTAAAGAGAGCTGTTGATTGTGGCAGCATCTTGTGTGGACTTCTTGAGGTAGCCACCATTAACTGTTTGACAGGTATAATTATATGCAACTGGAAAACTTGGTAACCATTTTTCATCCAGGAGACAAAACTAAGCATACTCTAACTTAGAAACAATTTTCTAAAACATATGTATTTTAAAGAATGTCTTATTTCAAGGGAATTAGAAACTTATTTTGCAGGCAAGCAATTTCATACATTAAGCTGAACAAAGACAAAGAATGAGAGAAATGAAGAATTTTAGCTACTTAAGTTATGGTTCTACTATTTATGAAACAATCAAATATAAATGTGAATGATTATTACTTTTTTTCTCACTATTACTAAGGCATAAGAGAAAGTGAACTGTGAAGATGCTGGCATTCCAAGCCACAGGACATTTCAGGAAATGGAGGAAAAGAAGAAGAACTCTGCTAAAATTGCAAAAAAAGTGAGCATGTTATTGTCCTATCCACTTGCAGTGAGAACCATGGCTTGCTTCATCAACTCCCCGTTACCTGCATGCTACAGTTCAGAAATCAAAAGTCTAAGCTTTATCACCAGCTTTAGCCACAAGACTAAGGCATATGACTTTGGCCTGGCAAATAGTTTAGGGAAAAAAAAATATTTTTCCTATTCTGTTCTATAAGAAGTATGGAGCCCGATCAGTAAAACTAGCATCTTATTCTACTTTTATGTCAGGTCAAGATGTATTTCTCATTTCTTCATTACATTAATGTTCCCAAACCAGGAAATAATCTTCAATATGTGATTCCCAGTTGTAAGAACATGTGAAATGTTTTAAATATTTGCTAAGCATTTGATGATATTCAATAAAACTTCCATAGATGTCTAAAGTAGCATTATTTCATTGCTGTCAGATGAATGAAGTTGAATGTGCCATATAAAATGGAAACTCTGATGGATATGGCACTAGATGTGATTAAGATCCATATTTCAAAAATGTTCCCTTTATAACAGTTGCTGCTGCCAACTCCCAGGGAAGAGATTCAAGATGCTTAAAGGAATACATTATATCCTCTTAGAAAAAGGAAAGAAAGAAATGGAACCACCAAATACTATTTTATTATTAAATAATTTTCTTTAATGCCCCCTGGCATGTGGTAATATGCTAGTGCAATATACGAAACACCAGAAAAAAGTGGATATAAAAATCCTGATGTAAATTTTTTTTAATTCCTGTATTATCTTATAGTAAGATAGGTTAAAAATACCCGTTACAAAATATAATCTCTTACCTTCATTCTCCTGACCATTAACTTTTGAAAATCCTATATTATGTTAGCAGAGATGTTGCATTTAGAAGTCTACCTTCAATAAAACTTATTGATTCAGAATCAAACACAAACTTAGAATTTGTAACAGAATCTAGGCTAACATGTATCTTTATAGTATCCATAAAGAATGGGTATGTGAAGCAAATTAAGGTATCAAACCAATTTTGCTGAGCCTATTTGCCTTGCTTATAAAAATAATTTTAAGTATGGTCCAAGAAACTTGCAAGAAATATTGTATTTTAATAAACTAAAATGGTAGTAATAAGCCAGGCTTATATAACCTCTAAGATAATTTATTAGGATGGAGATACACAACACACACACACATACACACACACACACACACATACATATTACATCATATCTTGGCCTACTTATTGCAGGTATTCAAAAGAAATTTTATTTAAAAACAAAAACAAAACAAAACAACAACAACAACAAAAAACACAAAACCATGACACTCTTTCTTTAACGCAGACTGACTTCTCCCTCTGGCTATCTGAAATTATAATAGGTTACTGTTCATGGTCTCTTCCAATAATTCTTAACAGAACACAAAATTCTTCAGGTTTCATCTGAAGCACTGTTATCAAACACCATTGCCTAGAAAACTCACTTGTCTTTCAAGGCAAGACCCTCTAATTAACTTCCCTGAGCTGGCCTTAATTCTGGTAGAACCATTTCCTCAAATTCTACTTAATTGAGGCAAAGGACTTGATCAAATTAACTCAAGGCGGTTTATTTAGATGCAAGCAATCCTCCTTGGGTGTTTTCACAACCCCAAACAACAATGGGTTGAAAATAATCTTATTGACAAAATTTTATAATATTACCATATAATTTAGGACCAGATGCAATATTTTCCATAAGACAGAACCAATTCTTTTAGAGTAGGAGAGTAGGATTAGGACTTTTTTCCATCTACTATTTCCCATCAACTGATGAATTTGTGGCATCCAGGCATCCATACTAAAACTACTAATGATTGAGCTGTTTCACCCAATTTCGCAAAGATCACAGACTACTGTGAAATCCTTTACATTGTTCTAATGATTAGACCTATAGATCTGATACATGACTTTCTTATCCACCCCCCAGTCTTATTTTTTATATCTTGGCCTCATCATTTCTTTAATAATGTTTCAAACAGTGATTTAGCTATTTCTCAACAGAAACATTGGCTTCAATCTACTTTAACAGTTGTGGATTGGAACTGGTGAAATCGAGCACTTCGATTACCAAATACCTGTGAACTTGCCTCCCTAAGGGAATAAAGAGCAAAACAGGTGACAATTATAAATCCCAAGATGAGTTCCTTAGCTCACTTAAAATTGTGATTATAGGTCAATCTAATGGGGACAGTTCACAATAGAGACGAATACTCCTTTTCCCTCTGCCCTACCTGCCATGGTTTAACCACACTGATGATTTCCTGTGTTTTCAAACACACTAAGTATATTCCTTTCATAAGCCCTTGACTTTTGGAATGCCCCTGCACAGAATGCTCTTTCCCTAAGCTTCCCCAAGACTGGATCCTTGTCACTGCTCTTTCCCTAAGCTTCCCCAAGACTGGATCCTTGTCACCATTCAAATTTCAATGTCCGAATCGCAAATGTAACTTTCTCAGAAAGGCTTCTAGGACATTCCTACCTAGAGTTGTATTTCCTCCCACTTCCAGGCACTTATTTTATCTTGGGTAATTTTATTTATTGCATTTGGCATTATCTGAATTCATTTATATGCTTATATGTTCCCAAACAACTCAAACAAAATGCAAACTTCATAAGGATAGGGACAGCGTTGATCCTACTCAGCACAGCATTACCACATCTAGAATAAAAATTGCTTTCAAATAAATAGTTTTTCAAACTTCCATTGGCTTTACAGTTTGGAATCCTAGGTAGTTTAGTCTACTTCCCACACATAGTTTCTACAAACACCTTTCTTCTGATCCTCATCCAGGGATTAGCAAACTATGGCCCTTGAGCCAAATCTGACCTGCTGCCTGTTTTAATTAATAAAGTTTTACTAGAACTCAGTCTTGCCCTTAGTTTATGTATTGTCAATGACAGCTTTTGTACCACAATGGCAGAATTGAATTGTGACAGAGAATTCAGTTGTTGTGACAGAGACTGTATGGCTCACAAGGCTAAAGTATTAACTACCTGGCCATTTAGAGAAAAAGTTAGTCAATCTCCGTTTAAACGTTTTAGAGTGGATCACCAAGTCTCCAATCTTGAGGGAAATATTCAAAGATGAAGTTTATTCAATACCAATGACTCTTATTTGTGAGATAAATATTTAAGAGCCTCATTATTTTTAGTCAAAGCAACGTTCTCTCCAAATAGAGTGAGTTTTGAAAGTTAACCTACCTCCCAACCATGTAACTTGCAATCAATAGAATTACTCACTGATAGCTCTTGGATCAATAATAATTGAACTATATTAAATTAAGTGGTGATTTGGAAGGAAAGCTAAACCAACACGTAATCATGTAAAAAGGTGATGACACCTTCTTTAACAAACACTTGCTCCCTGCAGGTAATTGTGATGCTTAAACCATCAGTCTGGATACAGAGAGGCCAAGTAAAACCAGTTCTCTGGTACAAGACAGTGTGAGTAGAGAGTGAATGTGTGCCTTCAAAGTTGGTGGCAATAAAATCAGACATAACTAAGTATGTTGTTACATGGAACAAAGTATACTGTAACTACAAGGAAATGGTCTTCCCTGAATACAATTTCTATATGAAATCTAGCTTAGATCCCTGAAGGGATGTTGTCATATTCCCCTGACATTGTTTTGAGTAAGAGCTGGCCATGAGGCTGAGACAGCCAAATAGCTCAGCATGTCAGCTTGCACTGCAGTGCCCCAAATCACAAGGAAGGAGGGGGCAAGCCCAGTCAGTACCGGCTGCTCAGTGGAAACTTACATAAATTATTCTTTCCAGAAAGACATTGAAAAATGGCATGGTCTGGCAGCCCTTAGGAATGGCACTCATTATAGCCACAGCAAGTGTTTCACTTTCACTTATTAACTTGAAACCAATTTACTCTCATTCTGTTCCAAAGATTCTGTGGAATTTGTTGGAAAGAACAGAGCTTTTCCTTTAAAATATTATAATGGGAGCTACTAGTTTTCTCATCGTTCATTCCTTCTGAAGGGGATTCATTGGATTTATCTTTAGATTAGGAAATAACAAATTAGAAACCAGGGTGTGGGATAGCATTGTTCTAATGATGGTGTGAATGGCCAATTATTCCTGGAATGTTCTCCCCCCACCCATTAGTCCAAGGGGTTGCTGCAAAACTGGTACATTAGTGTGATGATGTCCAAATCCTGTTTTCTAGTTCCAGATGATTCACAAGAGAAATTAAATGATAATTCAGACTTTTGAAGACTGAGGTTCAGTACAAATGGACTTGGAGTTTGAGCTACCATTTACAACTGAGCACCAGAGGGAGATAAGATTTGAGAAAGGGAATTAAAAACCTCGTAACATAGACATGTGTGACTACTGATCACACCCATTCAGGAAAAAATGATTATTACCAGCAAAATTATACCAAAGGCTTCAATCCCTTAAATACTGACACTCAAAAATAAACCATATTTCCACTGGCCAGGAAAATTTGATACATTGTTGTATGCAAGGATTTATGGAAAGAATAATTCATAGGATTCATAATTATCCCTGGCCTTGAGGAAAGACATTCAGGAACAATTAGGAATTTACAAAACACAGTATTAAAAGTTTACCAAAATTTAGAACAAGTCAAGATGTCTACAATAGGCACAGTATGTTTTTGTAATTATAAGATGGACAAAACAAAACAAAAAACCTACTTTCTGATAATTGAAGTTCCCTATTTGTAAATTTCAAACAATATCTATTTGCAGAGCCAGTTTCAAAAATATGTAACCAGTACAGATACACAGAGCCCTGTGGGTTTGGGGTTCAATGCTTCGCCATCACTGTCTTAAAATTCCTAAGAATTTTTTGAATTTGTGTTTTATAAGTGAACTTCAATGGGAACTTTGGCTCCCAAGTGGTCTTATCTCCCCAGGACAAGTTCTTGGCCACCTGCTTTTCTACCTCCACCCAGCTACTGCTACTACTTTCTGTCCTCACTTGCAGAGCCATGGGGAGCTGTCCTAGGTGCCTGTGAGGGTCTGCACTCCCCCCATTACTATCCTTATGCTGGAGGGAGCACATTAGAAGCAAATTAAAACAAAACAAAACACCATAACAGGTTGAGAGAGCCTGAAGAAAAAGGAGATGCCCTTTGCCTACTTTTTGAACACGGGGCTCGCATTTGTATGTTGCACCAGGCCCACAAATTACATAATGGTCTTGCCCACTGACTATGATTATTGTAGGGATTACAGGATATAATATACACAACAACTAAAAATATTGCTTGGCCCAAAAGAAATGTTCGTTAAACATCGGCACATATGATTTCATTTCTGTTTTTATTTCTTCTGCATATATTTCAACTGCAGATTACTTGCATCACTAAACTTTACCAGGGACAGCTTAACCCCTCTGAGGTTAAACTAAACCTTTGATCCCTGTGACTTTGGTAGATGAGGACTCTCACTGGTTTTGTATGAGTGTGTGTGTTTTAATTTAAATTCAATTAGCCAACATATAGTAAGAGAACACTCTATGTTAATAATGTGAGCCTACTTGGACCAGGACAGAAAGGCCTGAATTAATTTCACACAAGAGTCTAAATCAGTTTCTACAAAATCCCCCCATGAAAACCCTGGAAGTTACCTTGGGTACACTCCACTTCTTCAAATGCCAATTCCTGTCCTGTCTCCTATAAAATATTTTGCCAGGGCAGCAATTCTCTTTGACAAATCAGAAAGATTAGACAAGTAGCTAGGAGGCCTGGGGAAACTGATGTTTCTATTGTTACAAATGATCAATGAGCAATTCAAGCCAGGAGAGACAAAGCCATAGGATGATGCTGGTTTTTTGGTGCCTGTTTAAATGCTGGGATGGAAATCACATGGTTGGGAGCTAGGTTTCTGTTCAGATATTTTTCTTCTTCATCAAATGATGTTACAGCTATTACTAATAATAATGATGGCTTAGAGAAATCGCTTCAGGACTAAGAGCCATAAGCGTTGCTGAACTCTAGGGAAGAGACTGAGGGTTGCTGGAGGGGAGGCAGGTGGAAGGATGGGGGTAACTGGGTGATGGGCATTAAGGAGGGCATGTAATGGAATGAGCACTGGGTATTATATGCAACTGATGAATTCCTGAACTCTACCTCTGAAATTAATAATACACTATATGTTAATTAATTGAATTTAAATAAAACTAAAATTATTTTTTTTAAATGCTAATGAGTAGCTGAGCAGGTGTAACTGAACCTAAAAGTTCTGTCCTCACCACTATGGAATGTTGCCACTCCTGCTGCTGCTGCTGCTGTTGCTGTGTTTTTTTTTTTTTTTTTTTTTTTTTCTTTTCTGAGTAACCTTCCTTATTCTCTTTAGGTTGTGTTTGGAGCTTACAGAGGCCTATAACAATAGTACAAGAAAGAGTATAGGTTTTTATCCAGGGTAGGTAAGATAACCAACATACACTGACATGTGCAAAGCAATACTCCACAAAGGTAACTTGTGTCTTAAATGTCTCTTTGAACCATTCCCATTTACATAAAAGAAGAATCAGATAGCTCTGAAATCACATTTTCTCATATTAAATGTTAGCTTTCTAAGATAGTAGTTTTTGTAAGGATTTCTAAAAACATATTTTCTCTTTAGGAGTTGGACAAATATCCTTATCATGGTAAGCTATGAACTACTGAGATTTCCCTCTTTGTAAATATGGCATAATTTCCCTCTAAGAAATTGATATTCATCCATTTAGATTTCTCCTGTGGCCCAAAGTTTCAAGTCATTAAGTCTATCATTATTAATTAACTAATAAATGTGCATTAATGCCAACTATATGTGTGCCAATGTTCTAGACAGTGAAGACCCAATGATAAATAGGACATTTTTCCAAACTGTGAAGAGTCCAGAGATCGGTTCAGGAGATAAACATGCAAGCAAATAAAGCAACATGAATGCGATGCATTCTGAAAGATGAGCATTCCAAATACTATGGGAACCTAGAGGTGGAGAAACTTGACAAGCCTGGGGTTAAAGGAAAGTCTTCTCATGAGTGGTGACCTGAGCTGTCATGAAGGAGCTGTCATGAAGGATGGGCAGTAGTTGGCTAGGCAGATTCAGAGAGAAATGGCGTACAGTGCATAATACAAAACATGAACTCAGCATAAGAAATGTAAGAGAGCTCAGGAAATTTGAGTAACCATAATCTGTTTACTAATATGAGAACACTTGAGTATAATGGAAAGAGATCATTAAAAAAAAAGACAGGGAATACCAATATTACCAAAGGAAGGTACACAAAGCACTGGGCACATGGAGGATAATTGAGCAATAATCAGTTATGGCATTATAGCACTATCCTCTTCTTAGCCGTCTCTGTGCCTGTATGATAATTCCTAATTCATCTCCTATGCATCCCTAAATGCCAAGGACCTTTCAATCATAGAATTAAACAGTGCCTTAGAGACTATTATGAACAAGAATGGGACAGGAATATGCCTATAAATCTGACCTCAGGAAACCTGACTCTGGAAAGGTCAAGGTTACAGAAAGATTAATATTAAAGAATATGGGTTTCCTGATGACTAGAGGTGGCATCTTTCATGGGGCCCATCAACACTTGACCTAGGGAGGGAGAGTGCATTCATTTGAGCATCAGTATTGCAGCATCTAAGCAGAAGAGGCACCATGGGACATAGTGAACAGCCATGGCTTTAGGACCAAAGAGCCTGAATCTGAAGCTGGGCAAAGCATTTTGCATAATTAAGGCTCATTTCTAAAATGAAGATAACACCTCCTTTATAAGACTGGAATGAAGATTAAACAAGATTATGCAAGCAAACTGCTCATCCCAGTGCCTGGCATGTAGAAAATACTCAATCTCTGCTATTATTTTTTTACTGTAACTAGTAACCATCTGGGAAGTTGATGCACTTTCTGTAACAAGAGCAAGGATTTTTAAAATTTTATTGCATATGTCCTCATTATGGACTTGGCATCCATTTCTGCTGTGGCAGAGCTAAAAGGTTCAGAGAAGACTTGGAGGGGAAAAGAATGGAGTAGTGTCTTCACTTAGCATTCAATTTTCATGTCTTTGAGATATTAGTCATTAGATCCTAATGATCCTCCACTCTTCTGTTTTTTACGAGCTGTGTAGGGATATGGATAAACTCAGCCACAGACAGGCACATTACATTGTATCAGGGTGATACAATATCTAGCTTTCCTATTTCTGACAATTGGTAAGCTTTGTGTTAAATTGGTTCCTTTATAAAAAGGGTTTTCTTGTAAATAACAATCAGTGAATCCAACAGTTAAATTAAACATCCCAACTATTGACAGAAAATATGGTGTGAGTTTAATTTCAAACATCATTTCTTCTCACAAGGCAATGGCCATCCTCCTCTGGCCATCCCTTAGCCCAATGGCTTCATCATATCTCTTCATCCTCCCCTGTGAGATGAGAAAAATACAGAATTTTTCCACCATAAGTAACATTACCCTTCCACTGCTCCATAAGGGATACTTGTATGCCCTTTTTTTTTTCATCTTTGCCTATCCTGCACACATTTGTTGTTGCCATCTGCTGCTTTGCTCCTTTCATGCCTTCTGTCCCTGCTGCTCTCACCATTCCATTCCTGCGGGCATTCTCATTTTGGTCAGCAGGATTGATCCTTTCCCTCAGGTTCTGGGGAGGGCAGGAAGGAAAAAGTCTTCCTGACTGACCATCACAGGAAAACCACTCACAGGAAATAGAGGGGTCTTCTTCCCTCCTCCCTTTAGTGTTTCCAATTTCTTCCTTTTTATTACCTCTGGAACAGAGGAGTAGCCCTCTGTTTATGCTATAGATTTTAACCTACCCACACTTGTGGATTATACCAATTTTATTTCTGTCATCTCCTAGGTTCAAAACTAAATTTCATTCTGTTCATGTTGCTGTTCATCCCTCATTTAAGTTTAGGTCATTATGTTCTTTCTAATTGGTGACTTTACAGTGGTGCCTCCTTGCTATCTTTTTTCCTTTTACTGATTCTGAAAAAAAAAAAAAACACAACAACTTCTGTGGTATCATTATAAGGTAGCTTGACATAGGTGACAAAGAGTTCTCATTTGATTAAGAATCAGAAAATTAGATTTATAAAAACTCAGTCCCGCTACTAATCACTCTGAGACCTTATACAATACGTTTGGATTCTATAAGCCTTGATTTCCTCATTAGTAATATGATGCTAATAAAAAATGTGCTCCAGCAGGCCTCTTGGGAAGATCCTGAGCTCTTAACCATTCAAGAGTTTGCTTCTGGAGACACGATCTCTGATGCATTTTGTCTCTCTTCTGGAACACACAGGTCTTTTAACATTGTTCCACTGCAATGTAACTTCAGCTATTCAGGAAGATGGGCATTTAGATCATTATAACCTCCTGCTTTTACCCCTAGATATATTCTCTTGCTTCCCACTCCTTAATGAGGCCCCTTCCAAGAGCCATTGTGAACACTGCTTCTGACAAAGTGCTAGCACAAAGCTTTGATGATAACTGTAATCCTTTTGTGTTCAATTATTATATAATCAGATTTACTCTGAAACAATTTTATTTTTAGAAGGAAAAAATACATATCCTTTAAGATTCATTTCCCTAACTTCCAATAAACTCTAAGTTTAAAAGCTTTGTGATTTTAGTCACTTAGTCAACAGAATAGCCAGAAAACTACTGTTTCTTTTAAAAGCAACAACCCTGGTCTCTAAGTTTTCTTCCCAAAATTAATGCTAAAATTGAGAAAACCTGTGTTTGTTGAGATGCTCTGAATCAGTAGGGAGACTTACACTTTGTGGCTAATTATTCTGGAAACAATTCAAATTAAATATTCTCCTCCATAACATATAAGCGAAGCCTGCTGTAATACATAACATATCTGCACACACACACACACACACACACACACACACACACACACACGTGCACACACATTTACGTATTCTTGGGCCCAATGGGAAGTATATTCATTGATGTATTTATCTTATCACCAAACAGGAATAGAGGATTTGGTTGATAGTGTTAGCATATCCTATAGCTCACTGATAAAGTGGTCCTTCCTAATTTTCAAAATACGAATTGTACCTAACACTAATACTTAATGAACTTGTCACCTTACAAATATTACTGTGGCAATTACACAAATAAAATGAATCAGTGTACAAGAAGAAATCTTCAAAAAAGTAGAAGGAAAAACAGAAATACCATTTTTACTCAAAAGTTCAGTGCCCGAAATATAGTTGTTAAAAGGAGAGCAGAAACACACCTTGCTTGGCTCCAAGTAGGTGGTCAGATGATAGAGGGTAAGCCAAAACAGAAAAAAGAGAGATCACGAAAAAGACTTAGCTAAGTAGATCAGTGTTCAGGACCTCAACACAAGGAAAACACATATACAGTTGACCCTCAAAAAAATTTGTTTGAATGCTGCAGATCCACTTATATGCAGATTTTTAACAGGGTACTTCTGTAAATGTATTTTCTCTTCCTTATGATTTTCTTAATTTTCTTTACTCTAGTTTAAAAGTACAGTATATAATACATATAACATGAAAATGTATTAATCTACTGTTTATGTTATCAGTAATCTTCTGATCAACTTTAGTCTCTTTGAGTAATGTTCTGGGGGAGTCAAAGGTTATATGTGGATTTTCCATGGCAAGGAGGTCAGTGCTCCTACCCCTCACATTGTTCAAGGGTCAAAAGTATTATGAAAAAAAAAAAAGAAACTATTATGTTGAATTGAATATTGAAATGAACCATCCCTGAACAAAATCTATGAGAAACTCATCTGGATTTTAGAGATGTAGATCTTCCTCAACTTTCAATGAGGTTAATGACCCAATAAATCCATCATAAGTTGGAAATATCACAAATTGAAAGTGCATTTAATACATTTAACTTACCAAAATCACAGGTTAGCCTAGCCTACCTTAAACATGCTCTGAAAATTGGCTTACAGTTGGGCAAAATCATCTAACACAAAGGCTATTTTATAATATGGTGTTGAAAATCTCATATAGTTTATTGAATACTAAAATGAAAGTGAAACAGAACCCTCATTGTCAAATGGCTGACTGGGAGCTACAGCTCACTGCCACAGCCCAGCATCATGGACTTATCCTTATCCTAGGAGATGATCAAAATTCAAAATATGGTTTCTATTGAATGTACATCATTTTAACACCATTTTAAAGTAAAAAAAAAAAAAAAAACGGAGGTTGAGCCATTATAATTTGGGGGCCATCTGTACATGCACCTGAATTCAAATTTCTATAAGAGAAAGAGAGAAGGAGAAGGAGGAGAAGGAGAAGAAGAAGGAGAAGAAGAAAGAAGAAGGAGAAGAAGGAGAAGGAAGAAGAAGAAGAAGAAGAAGAAGAAGAAGAAGAAGAAGAAGAAGAAGAAGAAGAAGAAGAAAGGAGAAAGAGAAGGAGAAGAAGAAGAAAGAAGAAAGAGAAGAAGAAGAAGAAGAAGAAGAAGAAGAAGAAGAAGAAGAAGAAGAAGAAGAAGAAGAAGAAGAAGAAGAAAGAAGAAGAGGAGGAGGAGGAGGAGGAAGAGAGGAAGAGGAGAGGAAGAGGAAAAGGAGGAGGAGGAAGATCATCTCAGTCTTCTAAATTCCCTTTGCACTTTCCTTATATATCCATAGTATAAACTCCTAAAACTAACATCAACACCTGGAATCTAGTTAACTCTCAATAAGTGTTTTTGGAATAAGTGAATGAAGAACAAGGAAGAGTGACAACATATAATATTTGCTAATATGCATTCATCTTCTTTCATTAAATTTTCTGGATTTCAACCAAAACCTGGTCAAATGAGACTTCATGAAAATCTTCATTTTGTCTCTTACTTTACAGGGAAAGTAATATATATTCTTTAAGATTTTAGAGATAAGAGAACAAAATCATTCTTGGTTAATTTTCTTCCTTTTAGAATGACAAAAGTCACAGTTTACAATTGTCAGCTTGTAGTTCTTATGTTGATTACTAAGAGTATTTGTAATAATAAATTACGGTAGAGGGAGAGGCAAATTTCATTACCTCGTTGATTTAATTATTTGTTGAGAATATACTATATCCATGATAGCTTCATGTCATGAAAATAAAACAGTGGTCAACATCAGCATAAAAATTTTAGGCTATGCTGACATAAGATGCCACTGATTAAACACAATTAAGACCAGTGGCTTGAACTGTAATTAGAGAACACATCTGGGAGTCTACATTACCTCTTTGGCCTTGGTTCACAATAGATCATTCATTCCTAGGTTGGCAAGGTGTTTGCCTATTTTTAAGATGTTTAGAGAAAGTTTACTCCTTTATTTAGCAACCTTTCCTAGAAATCAGTAATTCTATGAACTTTGTTTATATCTATATACTTTGTGAGGTCTTGTGTTTTCAACATAGTCTGTTTTACCCTCTGCAACTTCCTCTGCTTCTTCCTTTGATGAAACAAAATACACAGTCCTTTGGAAGCCACTTACTTATAATTTAATGTGTCACTCTGACTTCGCATCTACTCTTTAACTGGGCACTTGATCTCAATCCCTTTACCTCTTCTAAAATCCAGATGAATAGTTGCTGAAGTACCTCCTGAGTGGATTTTTCTACATCAGGAGCTCACTGTACATAAGAAAAGCAGACCAAAAGGTGATATATTTGTATTCTAGAGCTCAGGGACCATTTTGAGATCAGAGAAAAAGTGGCCTTAGGCTTTAGCCACTGAAGATGTTTCTTCGGCTAGTGTTTCATTTAATCTGTTCTCAAAGGACATTCCCAGAAGTTGGTGGTGGGTGGTACTGTAGTTCTAACTGCTTAAAGGTCATTAGTTTTCTATTAATGGGCATCACATATAGATCTGATAAACACTGAGCCACTAGCCTTTGTATGGAATGTGCATGATTTTAATCACCCAAAGCCCCAAGTATGAATCTTTAACATATTGGCTCATCATACTATGCTTCAATAAACTAGTTGAAACCAAAATACAAGACCTCCAAAAAGAAGATGACTCTTAAGCCAGAAATATATACCCTTGCTGAAAAAACTCTTATTGCTCTGACTCGATTTTATTTTGGTTCCTCTTTAGAGTATATGAAATTGATATTAGAAGATATTAAAGCCACAAATATTATGATATCATCTAGCCAGATCTGTGCATTTTGCAGATATTTTAACTTTAGACCACTATTAAGTGCTTATTAAAATTATATCAAGATTCCAAAAGCAAACACAGAACTCATGAAGTTACAGTATTTTCATTAGTTTTGGGTTAACATCAAGTTTTTATTTATCAAAATGCACCAAGAGGTAAAAAAAATCCCAATATGACCCCATGATGGTCTCATTCATAGTCTTATTAATAATATTACTGGTGCGAATCCAATGCAACTCTGATGGCCTTGAAAAGCATTACTACCTGAGTAATTGATTGGAGAAAGTAGAATGCTTATTTTATAGGCACCTATTAAGTTACTTATAATTTTGTTATGGTTTTGGAAATATACAGCTATCCATTCTTGAACAAGTATAGTTCTCAAAAGATCATCCTTTCTGTTGAAATACTATGACAGTATTCATCATCATCATCATCTTCATCATAATCATCATCATCACTACCACCACACATAAAGCACATACTGTGTTCTAGGTTCTGTTCTCACTCAAACAGATAGATACTGTCATCGTGCCCATTTTAAAATAGAGAAAACCTAGAAATAAAATAAATAAAATAAATTGTTCACAGACCCATAGATCATTAGTGGTGAAGATGAGGATTAAACCCAAGCTATTTGGTATGAGTCCTCCTTGCTCTTGGTAATTGCACTAAAGTGCCTCTTTGCTGGGAATCTAACATAGACAAGAAGGAAAACACACAAAATTACTATAACATATTGCCACCTTTCTGTAATACACATGCCTACTAGAAAACAAAAACAAGATTAACATGGTAAATGCTGCTATAGTAGATTTCTATTTAAGATTTCTAGAAATCCACACCAAAGTTTTGAGTAAAAATGGTATCTATGTATACTTGAAGAAGTAAAAGGATAGAAGAAAAAGGGTGACAATGGCTCTCCCTGGAATATGTGATAGCAACATTTTGAAGAGTATTTTGACAACACAAATAAAAAGTTTGATAATATGGTATGGCAAGTGTAAAGAGAAACAAACATTCACATATTACTGGTAGGAATGTAAATCTGTACAACTTCTTTGAATACAACTGGACAATATCAGTTTTTGTCATGTCATCTGCTGACCTAGTTAATTCCACTTTTAGGGGTTTATCAGATAGATATCCCTGTATATGCTTGCAAAGACTAATAAACAAAAACATACATTTTCTTAGTTTTAGCAGTACTAAAAAGCTGAAAAAAATCTAAATGTGTATCAGTAGCGTGTTGATTTAATCAATAATGATATCTCCATAATACGCAATATTATGTGACCATTAAAAAAATAAAGGAGACCTTAATATTCTTACATGAAATAGCCCCTAAAACATTTTAAGTGAAAGGGGAAAAATTCAAAAGAATGTGCTAACATTGTGTTAAGAAGGACAAGGAAGGAAAAGAGGGGTAGAATATGGTTATAACTGTGTGTTGTATACTCATGGATTATCTCTGAGAGAATATACAAAAGACTTAATTTTGGTTGTCTCTGAAAAAGAAAATTTGGATTCTAGAAAGGAATAAGAGTGAGAATTTTTACTTTTCCTTTGTTCCATGTACAATTTTTTAACTATTTAAAAATAAAACCATCTTAATTAGTATGTATTAAGAAGAGTTTAATATTAAATGTTTAGGAAGCATCTTACTATCATACTCAAATCTGGCTATTATTGATACTATTAATAAACTTTTGCTTAAAGTGTTTTATGTTATAAAAATATAAAACATTCCAAAGAGAAACAAAATTATATATTATTTTTTAAAAAATCAGATTTTGAGGAAGGTAGAGCATAATCATTTAGTATGGTAATAGAAACTCTCAGGTGTGATGTTGACAGTTTGATACACAATACATTATTATATAGAAGATTCTGCTTTGTGATTTTTCATCTCCAGTAAAACTCTAAGTAATATGGTCAGGCAAATGACTGACAGCCATGGTTATCCAAATCTTGAAACAAATACCAAAGAGGATTCCAGAATTTCCTTCCCAGAAGATTTTTAATAGTGAAGAAGTCAGTCTTCCTGGTTGACCTGAGGTATGTGTTTCTGAGTTAAAAGGATGAGCTAAACAATTCAGCTCTGGGATTTCCAGATAAACTAGGCCTAAAGATGAAATAACATAGTCTGGTACCACAGAGAAGGAAGAAAGAAAAAAGAGAAGCAAAAATCTCCAAAATCCTAGTGTAATAAACTACATTTCATGAAGCTGTGCCTAAATTAAGCAAGAAACACCCACACACTGTTGACTTGGCCAAAACACTGGAAATCGAGTCTCCTTAAAAACAGACTAAGGCATAGAATCTAACCCAAAGGCAAAAACCAAGTGCTAAGCAAGCAGGTGGAAGAGAAGGAATATTTAGTAAATACTAGTAGCCTTCAGAGGTATGACTTGGAGGTATCATATCCTTATGATGTTATTTTAATATAGCTCTTATATAATTGTATGCTTCTATGAGGATTCAAAGATAACAGTCTATGGAAATTGACAAGATTACCAAAGCTGTTCTCTAACACAAGTGAGTACAGGGTGACATTTGAGTGTTTGTATATTTTTGTATGGCACTCTATTTCTTTTCTCCTTTATATCTAACAAGAAAAAAAATGAATCTTGTTACAGATACATTAAGACTTGAACTTCATAGGAGTTGGTGGGGGAGAAGGGGTCCTTCATCTGTCTAAATAATCGGGCATGTGCACAAATTCACAATTTCTGTATGATAAATACACTTCTTTTTAGAAAGATTGAGAAAAAAAATGACCATACACAGAGGAATTAGCCTTTCAGAGAAGGGAAGGGCTGAAAAACAAAAGCATGATATTGACATTTATTTTTATGTGTTTGTTATATTCATACATGTCATATTCATAAGTCATGAATATGACTATATGACTATACTATATTCATTCAAGCTATGCTGCACACAGTTTGAAAGGAAGAGAATAAAGGAGGGGCTAGGAAATTGTAGGTCAAAGTCATAATCAGACAAGGTGAAAAACAACAAACCTTTTTCCATACTTTGATTTGAGCAAACATCCATGAGACCAATAAGAAGTCCATACCTGTTTTCAGAACCACATACCTCTTAGGGTACTGCCAGCCTCATGGAACTGGAACCATGGGAACAGGTGATTTCCTCCAGAAATTCCCCAGAAAGTAGCCCTGTTTTCTTTAGCAGTGCTCCAGGCCACCCTGTAGTTCAATCACCATGATGACTGCCAACTCTGTTGATCTTTTGCAATTTAAAAGTAAGTTCTAAACTGGAAATTCCTGATTATATATATATTTTTAATATTCCTGCCAAATGAGCCAAATCCAGCAATGTCTCAATTTCAACCAAAGGCCTCGATTTGTACACTCTGTAATATATGGCTGGTGATAGAAGCCAGAGAAGAATTTCTATGTGGTAGTCTTGGAGAATTTGGACAATAGGTGTAGCAAGATTTAGACTGAATAATCATAAGTACATCATTGATATTATGGGGAAAGACAAAGAATTGGAAAAGAGAAAGACAAAGAGGAAGGAAAGCAGTGAAGCTGATTTTAAAAAGAAAAAAAAAAATGTTTCCTCCTCTTGGAAACCCTCAGCATGGAGCTAGGCCAAAGTCATTGATGAAAGGACCAGCCAACAGAGTCCAAAAGAAGAGACTTGTATCTCAAGATCACTGTCCTCTGTCATGGCCAGTTGCTTTCTCCTCACATTGGAAGATCATCCTTCTTTTTCATGCTCTTATCCCATTCCAAAGAGTGTGACACAAACTGTTGGAAACAGCCATTTCCCCAAACATTTTGCAGCAGATGAAGATGAAAAACATAGATGATGTCATTTTGTATTTTACCTGACTTTACGGGCATTCTAAAAAAGGATTCCTGGAAAAGTTCATGAACTTAAATTCAAACATGGTTAAAGCTCAATTAGGTATGTCCCTCCAAAGGAAAAAAGCATCTCTGTTCTAAAATGTGAGCAGTAACACCTTCCAACTTCTATTGAAATGACATCTGGAGACAAGGCTGAGATGTAAGTGGAAAAGCCCTCCCTCCTAAACTCAGGGTACAAATCAATCCATCAAAAAAACTGGGTAAGAGTAAGGATCTACACACCTATTACAGAAACAACTTGAGATGTTATAAAAGACTAAACTGAACATTGACATCTAGTCCACAAGGAAAGAGGTTGAGAAATTCTGATTACCTGTACCTGTTTCAGTTGCATAGCGTTCTTGAACTTTCCCACCCAAGTGCCAGTAATGCCAGGGATGGAAAAGACAAGATACATAATAAAAATGATATGTCTTTGAATTCTTAGTCTTCCTTAAAACTGAAGATACATAAACTAAATAAGATTCACACTTATTTGCATTCTTCTGCATAATATATCGCTTTGGTCTCAATTCAAGTTTTTACTCCAAATCAACAATTAAAATTGACTTCAAGAAAATGTGTCACTTTCACTTTGTGACCCTACATTCCCCTGGGTACACATCTATTTACCACAGCACTAAAGATCTTAGATTAAAGGACTCAGGGTTTGTTTTGTTTTGTTTTGTGTCTTTTCAACCACTGTTTAATTAGTGGGCACTATGTATTCCTTCTCTGATGTTCTTGCCAAAATTAACTTCCTTAGTATGTTAAAGGTTTATCTTAAGATTTCAAAACTGATTTCCAAAATCCAATCTTGGCTCTTTACCTAAATATTGAACAAAAACTAGTTATACTCTTTCTGTACTGTGATCAAAGTAGGGAACACATCTTTGCTGACATATTTCCTCTCAATGAGGAAATGGCCCTGGTGGCTCTGAATAGAAAATCTTTGATCAGGTTTAGAAAACCTGCTGGCATCTATATCCTGGAGAAGAGGCACTGTCCTCCTAGAAGAAAGAATTCTGGAACTTGTCTAATGATGACTTTTCATGGCTGATCAGATGAAATATGTGAAATTAATTGTGAGATAAAGTGTGGCTTGAGCATAAAAAGTAAGTCCTGATATCCCAATCAAATAATTCCTTCAGTTCTCTATTCTGCAAATAAATATCCAAGCCAGAAGATGCTAGATTCAACTTTGAATGAGATTTTTCCACCTTCATGCTTTTCATAGGTATACTGCACTATTTTTTAAGAAACCAAACACAAATGACTACATATTATATGATTCCATTTATATGAAAAGTCCAGAAAAGGAAGAGTTATAGGAATAAAAGCAAAAAGGTAGTTGTCTAGGGCTAAGGGTGAGAGTGAGGATTAACTACAAATGGACCTGAGGAAAATTTGGAGGCTGAGGGTGATGGAAATGCTTTAAAATGTGATTGTGGTGGTGTTTGGACAACTCTATAAATTTAATAAAAATCACTGAATTGTAGGCTTACAGTGGATGAATTTTGTGGTATGGAAATTATATCTCAGTTAAGCTGCTTGGGGGATCCCTGGGTGGCTCAGCAGTTTAACGCCTGCCTTTGGCCCAGGGCGTGATCCTGGAGTCTTGGGATTGAGTCCCACATTAGGCTCCCTGGAGCCTGCTTTTGTCTCTCTCTCTCTCTCATAAATAAAATCTTAAAAAAGAAAAAAAGCTGCTTGAAGAAAGAGAAAACACCAGTCTTTAGAAAAAAGAGATGTTTCAATTAGGCTTCTAATGATCTAACTATCATGAGAGATTTCTGGCTAATTAGAAATGTTTAAACACAGCAAAATAGGACATTGCTTAAATTAACTAAAAATGACGCCAAGACAAGCATAAAGCACTCTGCTTTAGGCAGTGGTTGTTTATACTGATTTTTTACATTTCTTTTCTTTTGTTGATTTATATAAAACATTTGCCCCCCAAAAAAGTGGACTCGGGCTTTATTAGTTTGTCATCATCTCCCAAGAAAGAAGGTTAAGCTAGTAGCACCTGTAAAATATGATGGAATAAACAAGTAAATGAAATATAAAAGTAGGATTATTTCCTTTTCTGAATTTGTTTCTACCAAAAGGCCTTAATGAGGAAAGAAGTAAAAAAGAGAAGATAATACTGAAAATCATGTGTGTTAGATGCTCAGTAAATCGAATTCTATCTTCCTGGATCCACAGGGGGAACATATTGCCCAGCTTCCTTTGCGTTTTGGATGGAGTCATGTCTGACAAAATCTGGGCAGAAGTGATGCACTGTGCCATCACTTCCAGGCAAGGGAACAAAAACACACTGCATTATATCCAAGCTCTTTTTCTCTTCTCTATGGATATGGATAGAAGTGAGGAAGGGTGGTGGACCCAGATCATGAAAGAGTCCTAGATGCCTGAATTACCTCCTTGAAGAAAGCTGGCATTGGCACTGAATTTTGCCTGAAGGAGAAATAAACCTGTTTTCTGTCAAGCTGTTGAAATGTTGCGATTGTTTGTTAGAGCTAATTACCCTAATTACCCTAGTTATTTAATTATCTTAACTGATGTAAGATGCTATAAGACTCAAAGTATATTTCTTCCTTCCTTCCTTTTATCAATGAGACCTATTCTTTCCCTCCTGCCCATTCTTCCTCTCTCCCCCTGTTTTCTGACCTCATGACTCCAGTTACTACTTATTTCTGAGGCAGAGGAAGAAACACATGAGTACTATTCAGCCTGCACTTCATTAACACCCCTCTTCAAGAGCCAGAATATTTGAATGGAATAAAGTAAAAATAATAGGCTTCAATTTTTCATTCAGCAGAGCCAGAATGTGTCTCAAGTCTTTGGTTAAAATGTTGCATGATCACCAAGAACAATGCCTTGCTCACCCTCTGAGAAAAAAAAAAAAAACCCTACAGTGATAAATGCTGGGAAAGAAATGTCAGAGTTGGCAGCCACCTTCTGGGTCATGAACTTTGCTTTTATTTTCTGAAGCTTTTGGTAGTGGAGAAGTGCATTCTGGTTGCTCTAATGCTTTTTGTCCACCCCTGAGGATTATTTCCCCAAAACAACAAATTACCATTTCAATTCATTTCAAGTTGTTTCCTTATCCAGGTGCCCTTTCCTCCTTTTCTGCATAAAGAGCAAATGGAAGGAAAGAAGAGAGGACCCACCCCGGTTCAGAAACCACACCCTGGGCCACACTCAGCCCGTTACCCTCACCCCAGCCCTTCATCTTGTCAACCCCGATTCCCCCCAACTCCATAATCAGAACAAAAAATAATTCAAACAAAAAACAGCTCATAAAACAGTAAACAAAATAAAGTCAGTTTTTCTTTTCTTTTTTTTTAAGAACAAAATGAAACTTGAGGGAAAACTTACTGGAGTTACAGTTTATCCTGATACAGTCTAGATGGGGAAAAATAAATGAAAGATGAAATTGCATCCTTCAAGGTAACAGCTGCAGACATCCAAAAACAATCAGTCCACCCTTCCGGGGACAGACACACGCAAGAAATGTGGCCATTTTATATATATACAGTATGTACAAGTTTAAGGGTGGGTGTATATGTACAGTATATTATTTAGTAAAGTTGGATACATATATATATACACACACACACATATATATATACACATATGTATAGAGATATATACTGGTATACATATATATCCACAATAGACACCGAGTATGCTGCTCCTTTTTTTTTTTTTTTCCAAAAACCTACTCATTTATATAAAGCATTTCAATCCTGAACTTTGAAATGTTAATTTTGTTCAACTTGGAAAATTATGCAAAAATTTCACCACCAGATGCAGGTTATATTCTATTTCCCCCAATGATTTTCTTAAAATTTGTCTTTAAAAGTAGCATCAACACAATTTTGCATTAGTATTCCAAAGATATATTACCAATCTGACACATTGTTTATTTTTTTAAAGAAGTCTGTCCATGAAGTTTCTCAGTGTAGTATTTAACCCTTTCTCTTTTTCTAAAAACAAACTCCCTCCACCCTCTTTACTTGGGCCCCAGATGCTACAGAAATTTGCGTAGGCAGACTTGCCATTATCCCTAGAGATAAGGAAAGGAAAGGGTTAATACCACCTGGTCATTTCCTGTCATAAAATGGCCACTTGCAAACAGCTAACCGCACAAACACCCATCCCAGATTTTAGAGAGGTGGGGTTGGGTGTAGGGTAAAAGGAGCTGCATGATATTATCACAATTGACTGGGTTCTCTGCTATTGTTTCAAAGGCTCCTAGACCAACCCACTCATGAAGCCGATCTCCGTCTTCCTGCCTGAATGCTCAGACTAAATCAAGTGCCTACAGCATTCCAGGAGAAGGCGAGACAGGTATATGGGGAGGAGGTCTCAGGTACCTTTGATATCCTACCTATTTCACTCGGTAATTCTGCATTTAAAGGGAAGAAAATTCTTTGTTTTTATATTTTTTAATGGGAAAAAGAGGGGGAAAGGGTGGCTAATTTTCCAGCGCTGGTAATCACACAGGATATCCAATGCCAGAGATCTGAGTTTCTATCCTTTATTAATATCTGTTTAGAGTCATGGACACCCAGCACAAAAGGTCTAGAGTAGAGTAAATGATTACTAGTAGGGGATTAGATAGAACGGTTAAAAAAGGTCTCAGATTAGTTGTTAACAAAGTTGTCCAGTTGAAGTTAAATTTGATTTATCATGGTGGGAATTCCAAAAAGAATTTGTTTAAAGCTGGATACTAACACGTAGGCGTAAGACAAGAAAAGGAAAAAAAAGTCACAGGAAAAAATACAGTTAGAAACTGAGCTCCTCTGCCTAAAGCAGACCCAAAAGTTTTGGAGGACTCGTCAAGGATAATGCCACCATTTGAATCTCCCAAAGTAAACCATTTTAAGTTACCAGGTGAAAGAGGAAACAGTGGCAAAAGACAGGGCAGAATGAAACTATGGAAATCCAGATAGGAGAAATATAGAACACCCAAGCATTCTGAGGAAGGAGGCAGGACGCTTATTTGTTCCCCAGAAGAACATCTCTTGAGAAAAATCTGGGTTTGGTTTCGTGCGGTTAGGTTTGTCATGTGTCGTCAACCGCAACAGAAAAGTGGGAGCAAACAGCCCTGGAGCAACTGGTACGATCACCAAACAGAAGAGGCCATGCCCCTGGTGAGGACTGGGAACGGGGAGGGCAAGTAGGGAGGAAGGGGTGGGGCTTCAGCTACTGGTTGCACCTACCATCAGCCAAAGCTGGAGAAATACCCCTTCCTGATGTATTATGAAGACATGGGAAACAGGTGTGCTGGCATGCTTACGAGAGAAGGGAGGAGGGAGAGGGGGCCGAAAGCCCCAAACCTGAGAACTATAAACAAGAAGTGGCTGTCTTCCTTCGTTTCTATGCTGTTAAGGATCTTATTTTTAGACAAGGACCTGGTCTAGGGGGAAGTGCTGGGTTCACTCAAATGGTTCCATGAACTGAATGGTGTCTCTAAACCAGTGTGAGGAATTAGAGCTTTCCAGACGGTAGACAACTGGTTAAGTCGAGAAATGAGAAATTATTTTGATACTTTACCTGAGGAATAAGTGGTTCGAGAAAAAAATTATCTACCCAGTGCCTTGTTCATAGGCTCTGGGAGGGTAGTCTTGATAGGGAGGAGGTATTTTTTGATGAAAAGTGAATCTGGGGAATTGGCTGGGAAAGCTTCCTTTAGATCTATCTTGAGTGGCAGCCAAAGTTCTATCTCTGCCGTAGCCTTGGCAAGGTATCTGAGTCTGTATATGTGCTGTTCATTCTGTTTAAATTACGGTTGTTTTGGTTTAATTTTAGTAAATGGGAGATTATTATTTTGTAGGTTAATAAGCTTTGGGTTGAAAGCATGGAGGAGGTGAATGTGTCTAGGAGTTGTGTGTCTTCAACATGTTACTGTAAACAGTCGTCAGCAAGTCCCTATTGCCAGAGATGGAACATCTGGAGAATTTGAATACAATTAAACAAACTGCTTGACACTCCCTATAAGTATCCATCATTGAAGAAGGCTTGCTGGCATCCTGCTGAGGATTTGAAAGGGTCATGAATGAGATGCCAATATTGACTGACTTTTCAGCTCTATGGCTCAATTCAAACCAGGCACTAAGGAAAAAAGATTCCTTCTGTGCATGTTTAAAAGGTAACCATCATGAAAGCAGTTAGAAGTCATCAAGACTGCCACATCATTGATCCACAGTATTGACCTGTGGAAATAACAGATGACCCACTTTGATCTAGCATTTTAGAAACCTGGGTTCCAGTCTCAGCTCCACTATCAACTTTTCATGTTAGCTTTGTAAAGTCAAACACTTTTTTCTGTGTCTCACATCTGTAAAAGAAAACATAAAAGCACTTCCTTGGTTTATCTCAAAAAATTAGTGGCTGACTGAAATAAAGTTTTAAAATATAATAATATTATTATTACATGCTATAATTGTAAGGAATAAAAATATGATTGATAAATAGCCAATCTATCAATTTTCAAAAATGGGCTGTGCATTGTAGGACCTTTCTCATGCCTGCTGTTATCACCTCTAGCTATCTTTAGAGAGTAAGGTCCGTGGGAAACCCTAATCTCCTTGACATTTAGGAGATAGATGCATTATATCAGAGAAATATATACTAGGCTTTATATAAGCTTATATGTGTGACCAATTTGAAATAAACTGTAATATCATTTGTGCATATGTTAGAAAAGACACACAACTGAAATGGTGAACAAAATAATCATCTGAAGTTAGTTCTTATAGAATAAATATGAATGCAAACCCTGCTTAGAGACGTTTTCTTCTATAACCAAAAAAGGTAAATATGAACTCATAATAAGGAGAAAACATTCTCCAAGGGGTATATTTTGGGGAGGGAAGGGAAAGAGAACCTTTAAACAAAGCATGACTGTAAAGAGTTTTGTATATATAAGCACAGGGAATTTCAGTTTTGTTATCCATGTTAGGTTTGAAAGAAAGGTAAATAAATTCAAACCAGTCATTCTGGTGAACCATACTCTTCAGGAGAAAAAAAGAAGTCACTGTTGCTTCTGAAAAGCACAGTGCTCTCCAACTCTCTTTTACCTAAGATATCTCAACCTCGGAGGAGACAGACTGAGTGTATGCTAAAAGGAGTCAAAAGGCAAAAGCAGTCTTTTAAAGAGGCACTTCTCTCATACTTGGGGCAGAGTTTAATATAGAAAAATAATGTTTCTAGGAATACACATGGCAACTCTGATTAACTGCCTCTGTGTGTGTGTATGCACATGTGCGTAAGAGAGAGAATCTCTCCATCTCCTTCCTCATCCCTTTTTACCTTTCCCCCACCTGTATTTATTCTAAGATATTAGGTCTACCACAATTGGCTTTCTCATTTTACAAAACAATGTCTAAGAAGGAAAGTATATTTTCTGTTTAAAGATAGTATATATTTTCCCGGTATCCCATGGGGCTAATCATCTATCTATCTATATATATATATATATATATATGGTTCTCTCTTACTTTGAAATAGATGCAGAGTTAAAAATTGTCTTCATCTTTTTCTGTGAACTATTTAGGATGTTATATTTGTTTTTATGTTTATTTGGGTTTTTAAATTTTTTTTAAAAAATTTCTTCTGCTATTTTTCAGAGAAGAAAACAATCAGCTACGGGTTGTTGGTTTTAGATCATATACACTCTTTTGTTGGTTTGTTGGAGGTGGGGAGGATGGTGTAAGGAAGGGAAGGTGGGAGGGACAGGGGTATGCCAGCCCCTGCAGGCTGCTCAGTACACTCTGTTCTCAAGGCTGTTTGCTATGCGGGCCGCAGGCTTTGGGCCTTTGAAGGGTTGAATACCATCTTTTGATTTACCATGGCTGATGGTGGGGAGGACTGAAAACTCAAGAACACAAAGATCAGCAAAAAGAAAAACAAAACCCAAAATAACCAAACACACACATACACAAACCAAAGAAAAAACAACAGACACAGTGACGATAGAAATCAAATGAGGTTGGAAAAGATAAAGGGCATAGTGTTGTAAAAGCTGCAAATTGGAAGAAAAAAAAGACAAGTAAAGCCACTGCTCAAAACAGTCCTCTGTGTCCTAGAGATTTTTAGGATTGTAGTGTAGGCATTTTCCAAGTGTGACCAGTTGACCTGACAGCAGGAAAGACTGGTATGGATTCCAAACTCCACCTTCCCAGTAGGCCATCTAAGGTTTTATATGGTCTTGTATCAGGTACATTTGTCTGTCATGTCTTCCCCACACCTCTAACAAGCCATTCCCCCGGAGTCTTTATAAAGGAGCTCTATATCTGAACATATGCTATATACCCAAACAAACCCATGGTTTAGAAAGCTTGGACTCAGCCATACCACTCATCCTATTGACAGAGGGCACTGACTTTCTACTGAGTAAAAATGAAATTGATTTCTTTCCTTCCAGAAATCAAGAGGTTCCCATACTCCATAGAAGAGCAATCAGAATCCGGTCAAGAAGGTCAGTAGCAGGGGTGAATGTGAGGCTGTCAGGAGGGGAGTTTCCAGAGTATCTATTACAGGTAATTACAGTGGAAGAACAAATCCTCCCCCAATAAAGCTGCAAATTTGAGATTGTCATAATTTTTCAACACTAAGGAAAAATTCATATGTATTACATGAGGGGGACAGAGGAATTGGTGACTAACAGTGTAGCATAACAATCTTGATAAAAGCTGCTAGATGATGGGTAAGAATGTCAGGAAGGAAGAAGGGAATACATATCAGGGGCTACATTCTCCTTCCACATGTCAGAGACTCTATAAACTAAGAAAATTGTTTTTCCAGTGGGACAACAGAAACAATCTGACTCATCTTCCTCTTTAGGAGAAAGTAGAAAGAGATACCAGTGCCACCAGAACTACCATTTGTGGAGAAAGAAACAATGCAGCTCTCATTCTACCCACAAAGCTTAGCTCTTTCCAACCCCAACCTCCCCTTTTGCCTCCACTTGCTGTCTTATCTCTGCCCTCGGCTTTGACTGTTTTGAGTGGTGACCAAGGAGTTAGACTTAATGGCAATGTGATTGATCAAAAGATGGACCAAAGTAGCGTGTTTTACACAAAGCTAAACGGTTCCAAAAAACCAAGAAAGGAAACTTAAAAAATAAATAATCTAGTAAGAAAAAACAAAAACCACCACTGTCAGAAACCAGAAATTGACATCAAAACCTCATGCAGAAACAAGGAGAAGGTGTTTGTTGCTGTTGGGTTTTATCCTTGGTCTATTAAACAAGAGGTGAGCAGCTAATTTTTAAGAAACAAACAAAGAATTCAATCAAACCAATGAAAATCAGAAAAGAAAGGGAAGACAAGCCCAAACAAAGTGGCAGAGGGTACTTCATACGATACCTAAGTTAACCATGAGCTTGACTCGCCCCCCATCCAGCTCCAAACGCAGGGTGTCTGCAGAGTCCCTGGAGGTAGTAGCCACCAGCAGCCCATAAGCTCGCTGGGACATGAAGCGGAAGGACACATCCTCTGCCTCGGTGTGCATGACCATGGGCATGATGATCTTCATGTACATGCTGCCATCGTAGCTCAAGATGGACGCCTCTGCAAAGAAGAATGGAGGAGACTGTCAAGATGAAGGATATCAGAGTTTCCTTTGCTTCCAGGGTAAGGAGAGTAGGGTAGAGAGGGCATGAAATTCGTAGCCAGGTGACTTGTGTTGATTAGACCTCTAGTGCTACCAGTTTTAAGGTATGTGACCTTGGGAAGGCCACTTAAACTCTGAGGTTCTATTTCCTTACTTGCCTTTAAAAGGCATACAATGGCACTGGTCCCTGCCCTGTCATGCTCACAGACTTATCAAGTGTGTCAAACAAAATAACGGATGTGAAGATGTTTTCCAAACATGAAAATGCCCCCATAAATAGTAGTGATTTAATTCCACATGCTATAGACAAAACAAAAACACGTTAAACAAAACTTAGACTCCAGGAAGTATTTCATGAGGAATAGGAGGAAAGCATTTTATAATCACCACAGCAAACAAACAGACATTTCCAGAAGGAGGAAAGAGCAATAGCCCAGCCTGGTCCCAAACCCCCTAGTAGCCAGGCACTGTGAGAGTTTGCTTGATTCATTCAAAGAAGATCTACAGAACCAGAGCTAGAACCACCACCTCAAAAAGATAATGATACCCGAGAATGAATAATTCTACTTTTATTCAAATAGCACTTTTCTGAGAAAGGAAGAAACTCGCTTTTGTTTGATGCCTTCTCTAGCCCAAGCACTTCAGCTAGAAGTGCCCCTACTCCACCCCATTATGTTATCTCAATGCTTACAATGTAGATCTGTTATTCCTATTTCAAACAGAAAACCAAGGCTCTAAGAGGCAGTTAACATCTCAAAGTCAGACATCCTGGATTTTAAGCCAGTGTGTCCTGTACAAATCCAGTGCCTGTTCTGCAACACCATGCTGCTCAAAATGTGAATTTGCTCCATTGTTCATTTAACAAATATTTTTAGAGAAGGCAGAAAGAGACTATCATTCATATCGCTGTGAAGCAAACCTGTCACTGGGCTCAGTATCTGGCACTGAGTAGGCTCTCATTAAATATTTGCTGTTGCCAATAGTTGCTTCCTACCTACACGTACTATGGAGGGTTCAAAAGTGAAACCTAAAAGGTCCTTGCTCTGTTGGCATGTGAAAGCAACTGTACTATTATAAAAGTGATTAAATGACCCAGAAAATATATATCAATAAAACCAGGGGCCCTCAGGAGAGAGAGACTGTAGTATGCAAGTGAGCAGAGAAGAGGGGTTAGAGTCTGAGATGGTCTTAGTTTGTAATGAAAGAGGTGACAGCATCAGACTTGTCAGTAGATAAAATAGCATCTCTATACACATAAAGAAAAAAAAAGAAGGGAAATGCTCAGACGAAAACAAGCTATTCAATTTAACAGAAGCTTCAATCATATTTTGAGAAGTAGTTATATAACCGTTATTTGAGATTACAATAAAATCAGTGGATTTGGGTGGATACTGGGAAGTAGGTGAATGGTTTTAGTTTGTAAAATAGCACAATGCATTCATTTCTGATATTATGTACCAGGCACTCTTCTAGGTGTTGTGGATATAATGGTGAACAAAAGAGACAAACATCTTCTATGCTCATGTATAAAAGAAATCAGAACAGAAAGAGACCAGGCCAACCACATAAAGGTACTCAAGATAGTCTATGTCATCATCATATCACCACCCTATTTACACAACACACAAAAGGTCCATGAAAAGCAATATAAACACACCTGCTCAATACTAAGAAGCAACCATCACCTGGGTAATACTCAAGACATGCTAATAGCTGCACATTGCAATCTGTAAATTCTAAGATCACAAATAAAGGTGTAACAGTTGCAGACACTATCACAATAACAGACATATTATGAAGATCTATGCTTAAATGGGAAACATAATCTAAATTTAACACATGTTCCAGATGTGAAAGAAACTATTTTATCTCCTGGAAGAGCAGAATCAAAGAAGATCAAAAGTGATAGCTAGAATTTATTGAGCACTTAATGTTTGCCTGGTGCTTTCTATAACTTTACATGCATTAAGACACTTAATGCTTATAAGAACATCACAAGGAAAACAATATTATTATTAGATTTTATAGATACCAGGTCACACAGCTAACAAGCGGCAAAACAGGGAGGTGAACATTGACAGTTTGATTCTTGTGGATATACCCTTAACCATTCTCCCAAATTGTCAGAGGGCTATGCCAGGAGCATATCCATGTTTCTAAGCACTAAAAGCACATCTATAATGCTTTATGGTAGAGTGTGGTGCTCTTATGTATGTGTGTGTCATACATGCATGTCATTATTTAAAGCTATATGTTATTTATGAACATGAAAAATTACATAAACAGATAATACACACATTTCTAAATATGTTATATATGAATATGCACAATGCTTTGTGTTTCTGTAATTATGAACACTATTAATTATTACTATATACCTTCTACTATACACACCCATACATATGTACACACTCCTTCTTAATAGAGATTATTCAGTGAGTCATGAAATGGTTGTTTTCAAGTACTCAACTTAAATAGAACCCAAATGTAATGGTCACTTTTATCCCTCTGGATATGTGTAGTACCAGAACATATGTATAAGTTAATATATCTTTATGTCAATGTTTGTAGTACCAGCAAATAAATTTCAGATAAGTATATAGTTAAACAGCTCATAGCACAAAATAAAGTGTGTATCTCAATGTATATCTTTGTGTGCAGCTCTGTGTGCTCCATGATCAACTTGATATTTTTAAGAGGAATGTGATGAAGCAGAAAATTTAATATAGGAATCTGCTGAAAAAAAAATCCATCCTAGAATTCTTATTAACTTGCTTAAAAGATTTCAAATGCAAGGAGCACCATGAAGAGTAATATGTTGAGGGGGAAAATGAGTCTTAATAAGGAAAGTTATTCAATCTGAAACACGTTGGATGACTGAGTTTTTTAAGACCATGTCACAAGAGGCCCACATAATGGTACTCACAGAGTTCCCCTCTTTTATTCCTCTTTCCTTATTTACTCTCCTTTCATCTTAAAGATTTTATTTATTTATCAGGGTGGGGGGAGGGCAGAGGGAGAAGCAGGCTCCATGCAGGGAGCCTGACGTGGAACTTGATCCCGGGTCTCCAGGATCATGCCCCGGGCCAAAGGTGGCACCAAACTTCTAAGTCACTGGGGCTGCCCTCCTTTCATCTTAAGTGTAGATTTCCTAGCATACAAATTTCATTTGTTTAATGATTCTTTACATTTTTGACCTAATTTCTTAGTGGTTGCCATAGGTCTTACAATATACATCTAATCAAAATATACTTCATATTTATACTCACTTAATTCTTGTAACATAGAAACTTTACTCTTACATAGCTTTACTCCTTATTTTGTTATTGTTATTCACATTATATCTATACACACAAATTCAACAATACTCTGTTATAATGATTGCTTTTTAAAAACAAGTCTTCTGGGGGTAGCTGGGTGACCCAGTCAGTTTAGTGACCCACTTAATTTCAGCTCGGGTCATGATCTTAGGATTGTGAAATCCAGCCAGCATCAGGCTTCACACTCAGTGGGGAGTCTGCCTGAGATTCTCTCTCTCCCTCTACTCCTCCCCCCACTCGCTCTCTCTCTCTTGCTGTAAAATAAATTAAAACTTTAAAGAAAAACTAAAAACATATGTCTTCTTAAGAAGAAAAGAGAGCTCGAATATATTTATAGAGTATTTTTTTTAATTAAGCTTATTATTTACCTTTTCTGTCTCACTTCATTTCTTCTTGCAGATTCCAGTTACCATCTGGTGTCATTTCCTTTCTCTAATATAGTTTCATTCATTTGTGGTTTATTGTCAAATATATCACAATTCTATATGTTATAGGCCCAACAATACAATTTTATAGATATTGTTTTATGCAATTGTGTTTTAAATCAGCTAAGAGAAAAAAGAAAAAGAAATGGGTAATTATGCTTTTATCATTACCTCATAATTACCTTTACTGGAGCTCTTTGTTTTTTCATGTAAATGCAAATTACTGTCTGCTGTCACTTCCTTTCAGCATGAAGAATAAAAGCAGTGAGCAGTTCTTAAAAGGCAGGTATACCAGCAGTGTACTCTCTGTTTGGGTTTACCTGGGAATGTCTTTATTTCACCCTTACTTTTAAAATACAGCCATGGGGGCATCCAGGTAGCTCAGTAATTGATTGCCTGCCTTTGGCTCAGGTCATGATCTCAAGGTCCTAGGATCAAGTCCTGCATCGGGCTCCCTGCGGGGAGATTGCTTCTCCCTCTGCCTATGTCTCTGCCTCTCTCTGTGTGTCTTTCATGAATAAATAAATAAAATCTTTAAAAATAAAATAAAATACAGCTCTGTTAGATGTAGAGATCGTGGCTGACATTTCTGTTTCTTTCAGCACACTGAATGTCATCTTGTTGCCTCTGGCCTACACTGTTCTGAAGAGATGTCAACTGTTAATCTCATGGCAGTGCCCTAGTATGTGACAAGTCATTTTCCTCTTGCTGCTTTCAAGATCTCTTCTTTATCTTTGGCTTTCAACTGTTTTATTATAATGGGTCTGGAAGTAAATCTCTTTGTAATTTTCCTATTTAGAGTCCATCCAGCTTCTTTGTTGTGTAGATTCATGTTTTTCATTAAATTGGGAGAATTTCCTGTTATTAATTCTTTGAATACTCTTTTCTGTCCCCTTCTCCATTCTTTCCAGTACTCCTATCTTATATATGTTGGACACTTAAAGGTGCCCCACATTTCTCTGGCACTCCGTTCATTTACCTTCATTTCATTTTCATTCTCCTATTCAGACTGTATGTAATCTCTATTGATCTATCTCAAGTTTGCTGATTCTTCTGCTGACTCAAATCCACTGTTGAGGCACCTCTAGTGAATTTTTTGTTTGGGTTTCTATACTGCTTAATTCCAAATTTATGTATTATGTATACAAAATCTCCAAATGGAAATTTTAAAGTTGAAAAGAATATATCATTTGTATCTCTTTATTAATACTCCCTCTTTGATGTATCACTATTATCTTATTTTCCCTCTCTTTAACTGTAGTTTCCTTAATCCTTTTAACATATTTAACATAACAGCTTCCATGGAAACTGTCTGCTAAGTCCAACATCTGGAGCCCCTCAAAGGCAGTTTCCATTGCCAACATATATTTCTGTGTGGGGGTCACACTTTCCCATTTCCATGCATGGTTCACAATTTTTTGTTGAAAACCGCACATTTTAGGTAATAGACTGTAGCAAGTCTGGGTACTGCTCCTCACATCCCCACCTACCACCAACAGGGCTGGTTCCTGTTGTCTGTCCATTTATTTATTTGTTTAGCACCTTGGCTGAAAGAATTTTGTGATTTATACTTTCCAGGCAGTATGACAGCTCTGATTTCCCTGCCCAAATATTTCCCCATTTTTATCTTTTAGCTTGCCTTCCTAGGTGTTGTCTCTGGGTCAGTATAAGCCCTTATTGGTTAAATATTATAGTTAAGTCTCTATAATCAGTTAAATTTTTAATCCTTTCTCTGTTAGATGTATGTGAATTGGAGACTTCTTTTGCAGTTCAGAGACTGTAAGATTTTGCTTCATGTTCAGAAGGAGACTAGTACTTGGGAGTTGCCCCTTCTGCCAATTTAGTTATGCGACTGCATTGTTTTGGCTCTCACATTTTTCTCCCTTCCATCTAAAATCTCCTTTTTCCTTTCACTCAGTCCATTTGTCTTAAATTTTTCCTTTGAATTCTTATGCCATTAAAATTTCTAAAGTTATTCTACACTGCAAATGAGCTACAGAATATAGCTCATAGAAAATTCTTCTGTCCTTTATTTTCTTTAAGACCAAATTCTTAGACTTTTCTAGGCTATATCACTTCCTTTATTTTTATTTTACTTTATTTCTTCTGCTGTTTTGCACTTCCATTGTCATGTCATTGACTTTCCTGCTCATACTCAGGTGACTCTGTCCAGAGTTTCTAACTGTTCAGACATAGGTTCAGGGACTTGACTCCCAGAGCCACCTACATTTGAAAGGCTTCATATTTTTAGTTCTACATAGTTATTTTCTGTAACTTCAGAGATGATAAAATATGGGAACAAAATGAGAGGAGAGATGAAGAGCTCAGGCAAGACTGTATAACTTTCGTTTAGCTGCCAAGGCTGTGTTCTCATTTCTGAAGCTTTGTTAAGTATATGGAGGAGAAGTCACCCCCACCTGGTTACAGAGTGTGTCCCAAGGCAATGGAGGAGATGCATTAGTACTTCTGATCCATTGACCCCTTGTGACTTATCTTTTTATTCCCAGTCCCACTGTCTATTTCTGTGATACATATTCCACCCCTCCCCCTGCCATTTCCACTACTCTTCACTCAAAAGTGGGACCAGATTAGAACACCTACCCAGTCTATTTCTTTTCCCTCTATCAAGTTATTAGGGATAATTTTCAATATTTTTATCAACTAGACAGTATCTGAGGAACACAGGCAGAGTTGGCAGCCTCCTTCTGCTTGGCCATTCCTCTTGGCTTTGCTTCCAAATCATTTATCTTTCTCCTACTTTTTGAGATTTATGACACTGAGTTATACCTATTTCCTTACTTGAGGCTAATGATTATTTAACTGGTATATTCTTTTTTGTTTAACTTGAGAGAGGGTATTTCTGGCAGGTATCTTTTCCCCACCATCCTCTCACTGATACTTTCATGGCCAACTGTGTACACAAAGTACCATTAAATAATCACTCTCCACATCGTCTTTTCTTTTTGTACCTTCAAGACATCCTCCTATTCATTCATGCAGCTACTTGCCTTACACACTCCTTAAGTGTGTTTTATTCTGACAAAACCTCCCAAATACACAGATTGCTTCCTCTCCACCCAAACTGGGCTGATCTTAAACAGTGTGCAAATTTATACAGGAATGCCTGCCAGGTTCTAATTCTGTATTTTGCAGCAGCAGGAACAACATAAATCTCTAGCTCCGAGCAGACCCAACAGTGGCCAACAGTTCTGGGGAATCAACAAAATTGATATAGGGCAATACCCTTCCTCTTGTGGACAAGGCTGAAAAGAACTAACCTTTCACATTCTCAAAATGCTGCCAATACACACAGTCATATGGGCTTCTCTTCCCCCAAACAAACTAGAGCACTGTAAAGCTATAATAAAAATTTGATGGATATTTCTCACTTTAAGAAAAGCAGGTATATATGTGCATACTTTTTAGTGGAAGGAAGGAAAAGAGGAAGGGAGGAAAGGAGGGAGACAGGAAGGCAGGAAGAAAGGTAACGGGATACAAGAACTCCAGTTTATCATAAGCTCTCTATATATATTTTTTAAGGTTTTATTTATTTATTCATGAGAGACACACAGAGACAGGCAAAGACATAGGCACTGTCAGGGAGCCCAATGTGGGACTTGATCCCAGAACTCTGGAATCATGCCCTGAGCCAAAGGCAGACGTTCAACCACTGAGCCACCCAGGCATCCAAAGATCTACAGTTTTTAAGAAAATGTTTATTTAACCAAAGAATTCATTCAGCTTTTCTTAAATAGCAAATTTTCCTACTGAATTAAAATGTAACTTAATTTATAAAAATTAAACATCACACAATTTGTCAGGATAAATCTCACCACTTTGCAATAATATTTCCTCATTCATTCAATGATTAATATCTAATATGTGCCAGACATTCCTGAAATGGAGAGGGGAGTAACATGGCTGCTGTCTTTAATAAGCTTATAATAAGCTGGAATTAGAGACACAAACAGGTAAATTGTTATACTAAATAATGAACAAAGTGCTGTGGGAACTCAGCTCAGGTGTCTATATATTTGCCTAGAGTTGTTAGGGAGGAGGGGTATAACTTGTTTTGAGAATAAGAGAGAATGAACAACATAGGGAGGAGTGGGAATGCATTCCAGCTGGGGTAACAGCATATGTACAGGGTCAAAGTTGACAAGGGCATAGAATAAAATCATATATCACAGCATCTGATAAATGGTCAAGGGGAGTTCAATGTACCTAATATAGAACAAGATTTCTCAAATGTAACAATATTGACACTTTAAAGTGTGGAAGGTGACTTGTGAACTGTAAGATGTTTAGAAGTAACCATGGTGTCCACCAACTAGATGCCACTGGCATTCCCTTTAGTCATGAAAACCAAAATTATCTCCAGACATTGCCAAATGCCCCTTCGGGGAAAAAATTGCCCCAGCTGAGAACCGCTATAGTGGTTCCATATAGGCTCAAGCATTTGGATGGGGTAGGAAAGTTAAGACTAAAGAGATATGTAGAGGGTCCATTATAAGAGACCAAATAATCACAGAAAGTTTTGATATTAGTAAATATAGAGTGGTTTTAGGCAGGAAGTGACATGATCAGACTTGCTTTTCAGGCTAACTGATGGTACAGGGAAGACAGAACAGTGTGGTGAGAGACTAGATGCAATCTTATTCAATTTTCTTCCAGACACTATTGCTATTGCTCCATCTTGCAAACGTGTTATGAAATTTCAAAACATAACATTTATAAAGAACGGTGGTATGTTTCTGAGAGTCGATCTCTGAGTCCACTCAAGAAAGCTCTATTGTGCAGAGTTGTAATTACACATATAGGTTAGTCTCCCTATTCAGAATCATTGTTCAGTGTGCTGTCACTATGAGTGTATAAGCTTGGACTTAGAATAATGAGGTGAAATCCTAGATCTTCATATTATTTAACTGTGATGCATTCTTGGGCCTCAGTCTCCCCATCTATAACATGTATAATTATAAAACTGAATCAGTCAAGATACTAAGAGCAAAGAGACAGCCCACCCGAATTGTGCCATTTTATGAAGGTTTAATAAAGGTAAATATTTATAAAGGTATAGGTAAGGCATAGTGAACCTTCCAAGGGGTAATGTGGTATTCAAAGCTATTAGGAGTAGACATCCATTACTCTCTTTGGTCTGATAAAGCAAGGGAAAAGTCAATTCCCAAAACTCTGAGGAAGAGAAGGAGTGAGTTAGGAGTGTCTCACAAGAGCTATGACCTTAGGTCAAAGGACCAGTTGGTAGTCATTTCACAGGGAGAGGGACAGAAAATTAAAAATTCAGACTTCACTGTCATTGTTCTTTCTCATCCTTCTTGTGTGCTTCCCATTGGTGAAACTTAACTGGCATACAGAGGACAAAGAAGTCTGTTAATGCAATCCATATAAGATAACCTTCCATGGTTCAAAGCCGAGTGGAGAAGGGTAGAGAATGAGTTGTAAAAAGGAATCCATCATAAAGGTGAAGCCTGAAGCATAAATGTGAAAAATATCCATACACCTTATTAAAGGGTGTTTAATGAATGTTACATATGTATGTGCACACATGTGTGATTTAATTCCCCTGATGTCTAGAGATGGTCCATCGCTTTCATGTGAGGATACTCCCATATCAGAAGTAGCACTGGTCAGCAGAAAGAACCTAGGTGTCAGGAGACCCATGTTCCACTCCCAATTCCACCTCTTATGGGCCTGCATTCTTGGGAAAGCCACCCATTTCCTGGCTTCCCCTTTCCCTTATGTATATCTTGAATAATATTTTTAAAATCATATAAGAAAATATGTTTGAAAGAGCACTGCAAACTAAATTGCAATATCATTATAAAGTGTTAATTACAGCACTTTGTATTCATCATCATTATGAAGCCTACTTTGATTAAACAGAGAAATAAAGTAGACATTTGGCTTTCTCCTATTCTCAAATTCCCTGCACAATGGGTCTACTTTCATAATCACAGTAAAGATTACACTCAGCAACCCCAGAGTCAGGGGTTCCGTTAATATCTTTGATGGTAAGCATGGCTCACAGCAGCCATGGGCAGACTATGTTCAGTGACAGACTCTGATATTTTCTGATCCAGCTATGCTATTCATTATGAAAGACAGATAACACTATTCTCTAGACTTTTATTTTTGCCTAAAGCTTGCTGCCTCCCTCTGTCATATATCCCCATCAGTATTCCAGAGAATACATCTGCCCTCTTATTATTATTGATATCTAGTTACTAAAATTTAAATAAAGCTATATCTCTGAATCATCAATGAGGATGATTGCGCAAACAGATCTGGACTGAATGGATTTATATATTCATCACCTTTGCTTTATTCTAGAATACTGTTACACAATAGCATTGAGCTAATATAGTGAAGTGATTAATGACTGACCTTATGCCTGTCCTTCTATTTCCCATGCTAGTTGTTAGTGTTCTGATTTCCAAATGGCTGGGCTGAAGGCTCAGAGGACTGTTCTACACACAGCCATGCTCATTGGAATGTGATTGCTTCAGTATTATTCAAAGCAAGACCAGAGAAACAAGTTCTCTAGGGCAGCAAAAAAGAATACATTTCTGACCTATTAACTGTTCTGCAATGCACCAGCACAAAAAAATCCCTCAGTTTTATACATGCTTTTTTTCCAAAAAGAGACTGAGCCATTATTATTTCAACATGAACCAAAATCAAATTGTCTGGAAATATAAATTAAATCTTCTAGAAAAGTCAAACCAATGAAGAAATTTCCATAAGTCCAATTAACTGATTAAAGTAGAATCAGTCTGTCAGTTTATCAGAAAAAAAATAACATAGAAATTGTGAGATTATTTTGTCTGAATTGAACAAAAATTTATAGCCAAAAAAAAGTAAAATTTACCTGCATTCAAACCCTTTATTTCATAACTGAGGAAATGGAAGTAATATTTCAAAGTCTTGATTTTTTTCTTGTAGAGATATTAAAGACTTTTTTTTTCCTACTTGGGCTCCAGTTTATTTATTTATGTATTTATTTTTAATTTTATTTTTTTAATAATAAATTTATTTTTTATTGGTGTTCAATTTGCCAACATACAAAATAACACCCAGTGCTCATCCCATCAAGTGCCCCCCCCTCAGTGCCCACCACTCAGTCACCCCCACCCCCCGCCCACCTCCCCTTCCACCACCCCTAGTTCATTTCCCAGAGTTAGGAGTTTTCCATGTTCTGTCTCCCTTTCTGATATTTCCACTTATTTTTGCTCCTTTCCCCTTTATTCCCTTTCACTATTATTTATATTCCCCAAATGAATGAGACCATATAATGTTTGTCCTTCTCCGATTGACTTATTTCACTCAGCATAGTACCCTTCAGTTCCCACCATTTGCTTCGACGCGGATGGAACTGGAGGGTTTTTTTTCCTACTTGGGAAAAATTTTCCTACTTCCAAAATCAATCATGCTGTACAAAACCAGCAATGTTCTGAAACAGATGTCCCAGAATACTGTTGATATATATATATGTTATACATGTCATATATATGTGTGTATGATATACATAAGCTACTTCCAACATCACTTAAGCAGAGTTAGCTATGGAATGGGAATAAAAAAATAATTGTGACAGTGCCAGACACTGCATTCAATGCACATAGGATGTGAATTAAAGGATCTCTCTTCTAATGGATGTGACTATGAACAAAAAGAGAATTAATAGTGGGAAATCTCGCAACTGAACATTTGCATAGAACCAAGAGTTAGCCAAGTTAATAAATTGCCCCTGGAATTGAATTCCATATAATTTTGCAACTCTTAGAATATTATTAAAATGAATATTAGATTCTATGCAATGCCTCAGGTGGATGCATCAGTTCATCAACCCCTTGGCTAACTCACAGAAGAACATGGTCTTCTTGGGATACTACATAATTTGTAGTATTCATTTCCAAATCATTAGGGCAGATTTGCTATGTCAATATTCGGCCATATTCCATTCAACACATTGTTTCTGAGTACCAATTATGCTTCTATGTACGCTTCTAGTCTAGAGGTCTTGAGATGGGCAAAACAGAAGTTTTTACTTTGTGGAGCTTTAATTTTAGCTGTAGTCACCTGGGGTAATGGCTGAATACAAGTAACCTTGTTAGCCTATGATGATATAAGTGGCAAGTAGCTATTGTAACACGCTAAGACTAAGGAGAAAAAAAATAGCAGGAAGATAATCATTTGGGTGCAAATACAGAGGTGGCATATCTCAGATTTTCCCATTCTCAAACCTTCTATTAATATCCTTTTAGAAGAACTTTATCTAGAAGAGTAAGACATCAGATATTTTCATCAAGGCATAAACCATGGCTGTGTAGTATCCAACAGAAGGAATGTCTCAATTCCTTGGTCCCAAAAGATGAAGATGCGTGCTAGGGCTACCACCACCTAAAGTGATAGGATACAGGGGTAGATATTAAGCAAACTCTGATGTTGTACTCAGCTTGCCAAAAAGAAAAAAAGAAAAAGTTGTAGCTGTCTGGAAGATGACTAGGATGCGTCATGCACAGGCTGCTACTACAGCAACAATTGAGAACGCAGCTAAAATTAAGCTATAAACACTTCTTCTTGTCAGGGACCCATTCCCCTGCAAACAGAAAGTTGTTTTATAGGGCTGGCAAAGTATACTGTAAATTATATTACCAGCCCACAGCTGATGAGTTTATAACTCTACAGGGAACAAGTTATCTGGCTCCGTCACCATGCTTAGCTTGCCAAAATTGCATGTGAGGCACACCAGTCTGAGAGATATTGCTAAAACTTTGAAATGAGAGGGCCAAGAATAGCACTGGAGCAGAATAACGAAGGTATGTGGTACATGACATTAATTTGTCTCTAAAGTTTTCCTCTTGGAGTTTTTTTCTGACTCAACGACACTGTTCAGCAGTCCTGAGTCAACACTTAATTATATTGTAAACCACTAGACAATCGAGGGTTTGTCTGATGAATGGGTGGACAGTTTCTAAAAAATTCAAGTCCCCTCCCTTTATTGTACCACCCTCAAAATGTTTCTGGTTTCTTGTTTCTCTAAGTAGCAGAAAGTGTCTCTCTTTTCAGGGGGTTTTGTTTTCCTTTTAGTTGCATCTTTTTATTTCCTTTTATACTTGAGCTAGTGTCATTTTTCAAAAAAACAAATCAGATAGTGTTGCCTTCAAGTCAAGTGTTTTCAATGGCACCAGAGTACATACTAGCACTGACTGAGCATTGAATTCTGAATCTTAGATGACCTGGCCCCTGGTCACACCTCCAGCTCACTCACCTGACCCCACTGTGCTCCTTCACGATCGACTCTTAGAATATATCCTGCCCCAGTGACTTTGCTCTCCCTGCTACCTTTGTATGGGACCCTCTACACTCCTTATCCACCTGGCAAATCTTACTGTCCACTAACAGTAAGCAAGGCTCATTACTCGGCCTTCAAAACTGCATGCATGTGGCAGTGCTCTCCTTTTCCATGTCTACTCCCCTAGTTCAAGAACTGACTCTGTGTTCTAGCTATACTTCTAAGGATCCCTGCTACTTTCATGTATTACTCTCCATAGTCTATCCTCCATATGGCAGCCACAGCCATCACCCACTTCCCCTGCTGTATGCTTCTGTTCCTCTTATGCACTTAGAATATATTTATACTCCTTGCCTGACTTAAAGTCCTACAGGATTTGTTTCTTCTCTATAGGGCGATCATATGTCCAGATTTGGCCCAGACATTTCCATTTCACTTCTGTTTTCCTGATGTAATTATTAATAGTACCACCTTTAACTCAAAAGTATGCCAATTTGGACTTAAAATCACCTGGCCACCCTACTTCTATAGCTCATCTACTACTGTCCCCTCATCCATCACAGCCCAGCATGCTGGCCTCCCTTTGCTTCCTTAAATATACCCACATCGGTTTGTTCTCACGTTGGGGGATCCAGCCAATCTGTTCTTCAGCATGGAACTACCTGCTCCCTGATCTTTTTGCATGGATGGCTCTATCTCATTCAGGTGCTGGCCCACACAGTTTAACTATCACCTTCTCAGAAAAGTATTTTCCAATCATCTTAGCTATTTTCCAATCATTGATCATCTCCCCAGACTATTCTAAAGTATTAGCTCACTTTTTTTTCATCACATCTCTTACAATGTCTGATTTTTTTGTGTGTGTTGTTGTTCATATGATCATCTATCTTAGTCTTCCTTCCTGAATATGTCCACGAAAGCAGGTATCTTTTCCTTTGTGTTTACTATTATAGTAGCTCTTTTCTAGAAGAGTACCTGGCTCAATAAAAAAGATGGTGAGTAAACAAAACATCTCAAGCATCATCTTCCCGATAAAACCTATCCTGGCTACCTGCACTGCCTTTCCAAGAAAAATGGACCACTCTTCTCTGTGGCCCCATTCTATCTACTGAGCACAAACACCACACACACACACTGCCTACCCGACAGTTTTTGTGTGCATTTCCTTTTAGTTTACACGTTTGGTTCTCTCTGAACACTGCAAGCAAATCTGATGGCAAATATTATTTCCTATTCATTTGCTATGTCGTTTTGTTTGGGTTGTTGTTTGAAACATTTTATTTCAAACTTATGTACTTTCAAATTTATCTACTTACCCACTTGTAAAAATTATACCAAGCATTCTCTTACACTTCTCATCCTACTTCCCCTAAAGCTAACATGTTACATAACTATAATATGATTGTGAGTAACTGGAATTAACATTGGCACAGCACTTTAAATAAACTTCAGATCTTCATCAAATTTTATGACTTTTCCCACTAACGTTCTTTTTTCTGTTCCAGGATCCCACATTATATTAGCTTTTATTTTTCCTTAGTATTCTCCACTATATAAGTTTCTCAATCTTTTCTTGTCTTTCATATCCTTTAAGAGAGTATTGGTCAAACATTTTATCAAATGTGCCCAATCTGGGTTTCTCTAGTGTTTTCTCATGACCGGAGTGAGATTATGCATTTTGGGCAGGAATCGTCTGAGACTGCCTTGTGTCCTTCTCAGTGCATTACGCCAAGGGGTTCATAATACTGTCGTATCTTGTTACTGGTGATGTTTTCCTGATTACTTGGTTAAATTGGCATCCCCCAGTCTTTTCACTGTTAAATAACTGCCTTTTCCTCTGTACTTGATAAGTATCTTGGGGAAGATACTTTTAGCCTATGCAAACAATGTTTCTCTCTAAACTTTTTACCCACCAATTTTAATATCCATCAGTGAACTTTATCTGCAACATTTATTAGTGACATTTGCCTAATGGTGATTCTCTCTTGCCCTCTTTCCTTCTACATTCATTAATTGGAATTCTACTGCAATTCTTGTTCATTTTTTATTCTCCCTGACAGTGCTTATTATCACATCTCTGATTTACATGTGCCTCCAAATGTACAGATTACAGCAGAGCAGTAAGTTCTCAGGCTGACACTTGGCTGGCTTTGTAAATGGACAATCAATTTATTCTCTCTGAGCCTCAGTATCCTCATTAGTAAAATAAGGATAATATGAGCACATGACTCATTAGGCTGTTGAGAGGGTATTTAATTCATTTCTTATCAATTCATTTATTCATTCATTCAGGCACTGGAGATACAACAAAAAAAAGAAGCCATTTTGACTTCCTTAATTCTTGACTAGCCCAGGCCTGCACATCTATTAAGCTTAGCGAGGCTCCAAAATTATTTTCTATAGTTACGACGAACAATTGTACAATTTCCTAGCCAACTCCGGACTCCTAAGGATTTCAGTGAGCACTCAGATCTGATTCTTCACCAACCAGAGGTTTTTCATAGTTTCCACTGACATGAGACAAATCAAAGGTGTGCCCCCCCCAGGTGTGCAATTCTAATAATTAATTTTTCCCAAACATATCAGAATCCTGGGAGGAAATCCAAATTAAAACACAAGTAAAATCTTTGATGAAAGGTAAATGTTAAAAGTTCTTAAAGAAGGATCTCCTCTCTCTAAACCACTCTCTTCAGGTCTCAGTCTATAGAGGAGCGGGATCACTGTCACGTGGGCCAGAAGAAATATTTGAAGACAGAGAAAACTGTAGCTGGTAAATGTTATTGCTAGCTCTGGGAGGTGAGGCCTGCAAGGCTATTACTGCTGTGCTGGAGCTTGGCAGGCCCCTGGGGGAGCCCAGACAACGGGCAAGCTGATCACGCAAGCCCAGTCCAAATGTCACTCTAACATTTGCAGAGCTGTGTGTAAGTGCTTAAGGAGAGGTTTCCAATGAGAAGGTCAAGGATGGAAAAGCTGCTTGGGGAGCTGAAGGATGTATTTGGGAAGGTGCAGCCATTTTGTGGAGTATTCTTTTCCCTCCACATGAGAAGGTTTTGTTTTGATTTGCTTTATATTACCCTGTGTGGTTTTCAAGCTGTTGGTTGCTCATATAGACAGATAATCCTTCAGAAAGGCTAATGCCAATCTCTGGTGTGATTTTATGGGGAAGGAAAAGATTGTATCTTCTTCTGATCTCCGTATCAAATAGCTTTTATTTTGTTTTGTCTTCATTTTTATTCTTTAAGTCTTTAGTTGGTTTTGTATGTCTAGAGTTGAGCCTTGATATTTCAGAATTTAATATTTACAATATTGACATTTTCCCAGAGAGTCTGAATAGTTATGCTATGCAGTCATATACAATTTTAACCAGTCCCATTGAGAGCACTCTCTAAGTGCAAGAATGTAAGGAGTAAACCTGGCTATGCACTCAGCATCCACATCTCAGAAAGGCTAGACATTTCTTTAATTTTGAAAACTTACATTCAAACAAGTAGAAATAGAGGAATAATAAATATCCATGTACCTAAAGCTGGCTTTTATTAATTCTTTACATTCTGATGTATTTGTTTTGGATTCTTTTTAGAAGAGATAAAATATTACAGGCACAGGCAAATCCCCTTTGTAGCAGCCACACTCCTCTCTCTTCCCAGAAGTAAACTTTTTACTGAGATATTCATCATGTCCATGCTAGTTTTTATATTCTTTATACAGTAAATGAAGATCTTGACATAAATATTTTGGATTGTTTCAAATACTATATTAATGGTATCATCCTGTACATGTTACCCCATAATTTGCTTTTTTCTTTCAAGATTGTGATATTGAGGTTCACCAACATTGTTCCATGTGCTGCTCTGCTATGGATGAGATTCCACTGTACACAAATACCAACTCCAATCATTTACCGTCTGCTGATTTAGGTTGTTTCTATTTTTATTTTTTACATTGCAAGCAGTGTTCCAATGTACATTCTAGTAATTATCTGAATGTGAACTTGAGAGTTTCTCTAAAGCATTTACACAGGTGTGCATTTGCTAGGCCAAATGTCATGCTCAACTTGAATACTAAACTGCATTATAAAGTGGTTGCCCTAATTACACTCCAGCTATTTAGGGTATGAGGGTTCCCCTTGTTTCTCTTACTCTTTGCCAATGCTTAATACCATCAGAATTATCAATTTTTGGTAATCAGGTGGTTTGAAGTAATAGCACAATATCATTTGTATTTGCACTGTCAAAAGCACTAGTATGGCTGCACATCCTTTTATATGTTTACTATCCATTTTAATTTCAGCATCAGTTACCTGTTTATTCATATCCCTTGCTCATTTTCCTGTTGGGTTATTTGTCTTTTTTTTTTGTTGACTTATAGAGTTCCTGATACAACTTATGGTATCAATCATTTATATATTAAATTCATTGCCAATCATTTCTCCCAGTCTGTGGCTTATCTATTATTAATCTCCCTTTTCTTTAAACATAAAATTGAAACTTAATTGTAATCAGAATTATCAATATTTTCTTTATGGCCTGTGCTTTCTTTCTGACTTTTCAAAAGAAATCTCTACCTATAGGTCATAGAGCTATTTCTTTATTTCCTTCTAAAAACTCTAAAGTTTTGCATTTCACATTTAAATTTTTAAATACTCTTAATTCACCTTCATGTTTGATGTAAAATGAGGTTTAATTTTCTTCTCCATAAAGACAACCAATTATCCCAGCCCCATTTACTAATTAGTTTGTTCATTAATCATTGATTTGTAACTTCAACCTGGCCATGCATCAGTTTTCAATGCCACATGAGACAGTTCCCGAGCTCTATCTAGTCTGTCCCTTGGGCCTAAGTGCCTGTGTCACATTATCCCAATTACCTTGGGTATAAAATATGTCTTAATAACCAGTAGGGCAAGTCTCTTTTCTATGATTCTCTCCTCCTTCCCTCAGAATTGTCTTGGCTATTTTGAACCCTTGAACTTAACACATTAGTTTATAGTGTCAACTATATCGGGTTTGATGAAAAATTCTGTTGGAATTTTGAGTGGAGTTGTACTGGATTTATGAAATGATTTTGGAAGAATTGGCATCTTTATGGAGCCTACTGATGCATGAACATGATAGATATTGATGATTTATTCAAGGCTTTATTTTATACTCTTCAATAATATTTTGTCACTTTTTATAAAGGTCTTGAATCTTTTTAGATTTATTCTTAGCTACTTTATATTTTTGTTGTTGTAATATATGGAATTCTTTCTGTCTTACATTTTAACTGGTAATTATAATTGTGGGGAAAGCTAATTCAGCTTGTATGTTTATCTTCTTTTCAAAAAACCTGCTGATATCACTTTTAGTTTGCCAATAGACCCTCACAGACTTTCTATGAATATGGAAAGTTCAGTCTTTCTCACTAGGCCTTATACATTTTTTTAAATTATCTTTTTATTCTATTGGGTAGCCTCTCTACTTCAACAGTAAAAAGAAGTGACAGGAGGTATCCTTATCTTGTTCCTAATCTGAATAAATATATTTGCTATATGTTCTTGACAACTTCCTATTATCAAGATAAAAAGTTGTAGTCCCATCTAAGCTTGTTCAGATTGTTCTTAATGATCAATATATATTGACTAGATCAAATATTTCTGTATTTATTTCAATGTTTTTCTTCCTTTATCTTGAATATCATAATTTTACATAAAACTTAATTAAAATATTTCCTAATGTTGTATCATCCTTAAATTCCTAAAAAATATTCTTCTCATTTATGATTTTTTTAAAAATATGAAATGATATTTGCTGGTGGTGTATTTAGAAATTTTATTAGAAGCATGTATTTAATGCACATACTTTGATGGTGCTTTGGAATGGAAGGTAGTATGATGATATAAAACTGGGCTTGCATTTCCATCCTTGTTAATTTAGTTTCTGAATCACATGAAGGTCTTCATGACAGGGGGTCTGACGACTACGGAAGTCTCATACTTAGACTTCCGTTCTAGTGGCTTTCCATATTTAAAATAAATGTGGTATGGTTAGCACATTGTGAGTTATGTGCAGAATGAGTTAGGGAATTAATGCTTGAATAAAAGAAAAAGGAAGGAAAGAGGAAAAGAAGGGAAAATTTTTCATGGCAAAATTTTGGAAAGTACTGATACTTCCAAGTAGTTTGTCAAGAGGAAACATGAATAAACAAAACACTGGAGGAATTTGTTTCTGCAAAACTTGGCTTACTTCAGGCTTGCTTTAGAAGGAAAAGGGCTCCAATTTTTTTCCAATCCTTAAGAATACAGAGCATTTGTTCATTTGACCAATGGTTTAGTCTTAACCAAAATTAACTCCACTAAGGAAGCAGTGTTTGTCTGAGGTCCTTTTGTAACTTTGGACTAAAGAAAGTTTTACTGTTCTTACCCCATGGGCTGCTGCATGTGGAATTTCTTTACCTTTAATAAAAGCAATCTCAGTGTGTTAAACTTTTCTATTATTGAAGATGCAGGAAGGATAAACCATTCTCAAAAACAGGTGAAGTGTAGCATGTCAAGTAGACATGTCTGTCTCCTATTGACTCTTATATAAATTCTTCAATTATCAAACCAAAGGACACAATACCCTGGGGTATTGAGCTCTGATTTAATGTGACCATGCTCAACTCCAATTTCATCTCTTCAAAGGTTCTTTAAAGGATCTTTTCAAGCTAAAGTTCCCGTCTTTTCCTCCAAAGGCATCACCTGATTTTATGACAAATGATCAGCCAGAAAAAGAGATTTTCATTATTTGACCAGTTGGTGCTGTTTAGACAAATACAGTAGTTATTCCAGGCTATCATTGCAAGTCAGTATCACTTATATTTAAGAATGGAGATTCTAGCTCCAGACCTCAAAGTCTCGATATTGCCTCTTATCAGCAGTGTGTCATTCAAAAAGTTGCTTGAGCCTCTCAATCTCCATTCTCTCTTAGATAAAATAAATGTAAATTATACCTACTTTGTATGGATTTTATGAAGATTAAATGTGATAATATTTGTTAAATGCTTGGCATTTGTTAAATATGTGGCACAGAGCTGATTAATAAATATTAGTTAAATTATTATAACAAAGATCAAATTCTCTGCCAGATAAAATAGAGAAATCAAGACAGACCCATTACATGGAAGTATAGACTGATAAATCACTAAACATGAAGCTAATATCCATTATATTTGGAGCCCCAAGGAATGGCAAGCATTGTAAAATAGTATTAAAAGTTTTTACAAGTCAATTCTTCACTCTTTGGTCCATGCCATGTCCCCACATTAGTTTTTTGTTTGTTTTGTGGGGTTTTTTGTTTTTGTTTTGCCAAAATAAGAACATGGCTTGAATAACTGGAATAAAGTGCAATAAATCTTTATGGGGATCATGTGTGGAGAGATAGGAAGAGACCAGGCATGCAAAGTCTTCTGGATTATAATGATTTGGGATTTTATTCTAAGTGCAACAAGAAACCACAGAAGGGCTTTCAGCAGCAAAGGAACAGGATGTGGTTAATACATGTACATGTGTGTCCTCAGTTTTCTTATTTGTAAAAAGAAAGCCTCAAACTAGAACAGTGGTTCTCAAAGGGTAGTTCACAGATCAGCAACATCAGAATAACCTAGAAACATGTTAAAATGCATGTTCTCAGGCCTGACCAAAGACCTACTGAATCAGAAGCTTGAAGGGTGGGGCCCAGCAAGCTATATTTCACTATACCCTCTAGGTGGACCCTGATTCACATGAAAGTTTGAGAACCACTGGATTTAGCAAACTCAAATATTCCTCTTCAGCTCCAAAGTTCAATGATTCTAATCAAGTCCTTCACAATGCGGGTCATAAATCCTTGTGAATGAGACTAAACATCTAGTATTTTCATCAGCAACACTTTGTTTTAGAGAGGAATTATTCAAAGAAAAATAACTATCTAATGCAAAGATCTCATGTTACTGCACATTTTGTATCCTGAGCCAATATATAGTATGATGAAAAGGAATTAACAGTAATGCCACAATGACCTATACATTTCTACTCATAGTTATCGACAGAACGAATTTCCCTAAATCCCATATCCCCTGTATCTGCCTAGGTGTATACAAAATTATGAGGCCTTTAGAAGGATTGGATTTAACTCTATGTTATTTAAGGTACATAAGTAAGGTATTTAGTAAGAGACAAGACAGAATGATAAAAGGGCAGGCTCTTTGAGGTTGCACAAAACTGAGTTAGAACTCAAGTTACACTATTGGTCTAAGGCAGGATTAAATTGTAGGGTGGGTCTAGTCTACCTTACACTCTAAATATAGCTAGCATTATATTCATTGAGGAACTTGAAGAACTATTCAAGAAAAATGGCCCCATGACTTTGTTCTATAAAATAATTTTTAGACTGTACTTTACCAAAGTCTGCTACCTCAGGTATGTGTAATTATCTGAAATGGATTCTTGGATCATATATAGTATTAGCTCTTGGTAAGTCCCCAGGGGTTAATATAATCAGTAACTGGCCAACTAAAAACATTTTAAAATTAAGAAATCAAACATGGGCTTCTTTAACAAATTCAGGAATACCAAAAGGAAGGGGCATGTCTCTAAATTGAAAAGAGAATATTATATAATAACCAACAGCTATCTATCCTCTGTATTGGAGATACTTATTAACCTAGTAGAATATTTCAGGCTCTATATTCTCTCCTATAATGACAAGTCATCCAACTGAACTGTAATACAAATTTGGAAATTATTTCTGTGCTACCATGGGATACATGCTTGCATAGATGCTTAAGTCTTTTTTTAATCTAAGCTTTGTTCATGTTTACACATTGCACCTATAATGAGATTATAAGGAGCCCTTGAGCAAGTACCATGACTTTTGCTTCTATTTCTCAACAGAACTAAGCATAGTAGATTAGACACACTAGGTGTGGGATGAAAATGTTGATTATGAATCATGTTATCCAGGAGGTATATAGGCTGAAAATAAATACATTCAAGAAAAGGTACAAATGAATCTACTGATAATATTAAATCAATACAATGTAGTGGTGAAGCACACATATGCTAGAATTAGATAGTTGGAATCTAGGCTAAGTCATTTGTTAACTATGAGTTTTTCAGACTCTATTTTTGACTTTCGGGTTCCTCAACTATAATAAAATAAGAATAACAATATCCATTTCAAAGCATTACAAATATTGACTAGATAATATATACATAGTGCTTATTAATAATGTTAATAATAATAATAGATATTCATAGCACAGGATCCATTTAAGATATATTTTGATATTTGAGCCACATAACATGTAAGGAAATGATATTCTCCAACTATAAAATTGTTCTCTTTATCCAGACACAGATGTAGGTTCAACAAACTCTTGGTCTCATTTAGGTGAGATTCTTAGATTCTTATGATTTATTCTATGATTCTTATGATTCTTATGATTTATTACTAACACAATGGAATATGATGCAGCCATTAAAAATCATTTTAAAGACATTTGTTAACATAGGGAAAGTTCGTGCTAAAATTTAAGTGGAAAAAAGATTACAGTGCTATAAAAGATACAGTGCTGTAATAAGAGGTTTTGTTAGAAATTATTAAAATTTATTTAGTTCATTAAAATCTACATATCTATATATGAAGAAAATATACTAACGGGTAATAGCTATTAACTATGAGCAATGGAATCACGGATTTTATTTTTCTTTATATTTTTCAGTATGTGGCAATTTTTCTGCCATAAATATCCATTAATTTGATGATACAGGAAAAAAGTATATGTAATTAAAATAATAAAAAGGGGATCCCTGGGTGGCGCAGCGGTGTGGCGCCTGCCTTTGGCCCAGGGCGCGATCCTGGAGACCCGGGATCGAATCCCACGTCGGGCTCCTGGTGCATGGAGCCTGCTTCTCCCTCTGCCTGTGTCTCTGCCTCTCTCTCTCTCTCTCTCTCTGTGACTATCATAAATAAATAAAAATTTAAAAAAAAAATTTAAAATAATAAAAAGGCCAAAGAGTTAGAACAACATAGGAAACTGCTTACAATAGAATGTTAGGTTACAAATCAGCAATATTAAGAAAATTAAGTGCATTCTCTCCTATGTATAAGAAAATGTTCACTGTACTAAAATACACATTGCAGTTATTTCAGGTTGATAAATTTTGAATAATAGTTACTTTTACTTTTCAGTATTTCCCAGGTGTTTTTTTCAAAATGGGCATATACTGATTTTATTAATTATATACACATACATATACACACACATATATATTAACACATTAACATATAAAACATTTTATTAACATATAACACATATATGTGTGTATATATTTATACATATACTTACAGATGATAGACATTTAGAGATACCCCCCTCCCTCCAAGGGGCCTCAGGTCCTGATTTTTTAATCAAAGTCTCTCTAAACCACCAGGATTTAGGTTTCAGGCCCAGTATTTAATCATTGCAATGCTGTGACTGCGGAGTCTTCTGAATACAGTATCCACCATACCTAATTCTATATCTCCAGGAAACAGCACAGAAACAAAGTAATAGCCAACATGGCATATGCAAAGAAGAAATTAAGAAAGAAAGTACACAGATTACTAAAATTAATTGAATAAAACCAATCTAAAACAAATAAATAATTGTGTTTCAGTTTTTCAGGCTGGTGAACATGTCAATGTTGAGGAGTGTCAAGCAGTAATTGCAGCCTAGTGACAGCATATGAGCTGGAAAACTACAGTACACGACTTAATTTATATTCTTGACTAAAGCTTCTAAACCTAAAATAAAAATTAAGAAAATAAAATGAAGCCAAGTAAGTTTTATGATCCACAGAGGAGGGAAGGAATTGGAATCTGCACTGGTTCTTCATCCTGCCATCAGAGATTTTGCCCATGCCCCAAATGTACTTTTTTAAAATAACAATTACCAGGTTCTAGCTATTAGATACCTCCCTGCAGCAGGGGGGTGACTGACTGATACCCCATGCTTTCTTCCCCATGCTCCGAGGAACGAATGAAGGATAAAGAAAGGAAGAGAGCAGGAGTCTCACCTCTATAACACTCACTAGCTTTGACCCACAGAATCTCTCTCTAGCAGTCCCAGGAGTTAGGAGAATAATTTAGTTTGAAAAGATTTTGCTTTTGCGGTGCCTGGGTGGCTCAGTGGTTGAGCATCTGCCTTGAGCTCAGGTCGTGATCCGGGGTCCTGGGATTGAGTCCCACATCAGGCTGCCTGCAGGGAGCCTGCTTCTTCTTCCTGTGTCTCAGCCTCTTTCTCTGTGTCTCTCATGAATAAATAAATAAAATCTTAAAAAAAAAAAAGAGATTTTTGCAATTGGATGACAACAGATATTAGAGGGAGAAAGCATCCATTTAGAGGCAGAGGGCCCAAGTACGTTGGAACAACTTTGCCCCTGATTGTGGGATCTTGGGCAACTTTACTCCAAGTGCAAACGAACCCACCTTAATAAGGTCATAATTATACAGTACTTCACAAGGTTCTTCTGCTCGGTGTTTATTATGGGCCAATCAGACCTCTATATTTTTGAGAAGCATGAAGAAAACCTGACCAAAAATGAGTTACAGAAAGAAAAGAAGGAGATTGTTTACAGGGAAAAGAATCTCCCTAATTCTTTAGAGGATTTTTCCTCAAATTTCTTCTTTACCCACCCATTTTGGGGGTGGGTGCCTGGGTGGCTCAGTCAGTTAAGTGTCTGACTCTTGATTTCAGCTCAGGTCACCATCTCAGGGTTGTGAGATGGAGATCTGCATCCAGCTCTGACCTAGGTGTGGAGCATGCTTAAGATTCTTTCTCCCCCTCTCCCCGTCCCTCCTCCCTTAAAAAATAGCATTTTGAGCAAAAAAATGTTAAAGTGCTACAAAACACTGGAGGTCACTTTGATTTTCCTTCTCTCCAATCACAGCTAAAATGTTACAACTCAACATATATCCATTGACCAACAGCATCAGCCTGTTAGAAATGCAGAATCTCAGGCCCCATCCCAGACCTACTGAATCAGAACATGCATCTCCACAAGATCTCCACATGATTTGCATGCAGATTAAATTTCAAGAAGCACTGACCTAGATCTTGTTTTTCATTTTTCACTTTTAAGTATGACCTGGATCAGTTAGTTCCCTTCTCTTGTCTTTCATTGACATCCCTCTCATTTACATCTTATTAAATGGAATATTTTTTGAAAAGTCATAATTATTGACTGACTCATTCTTTTACTCATTTAGCTAGGAAATATTTACCAGGACCTATTCAGTATAAGGCCAGGTTTGAGTGCTTTGAAGAAAACATTTCTGCTTTCAAGAAAGATGGACAGCAGGGTTCCACAAGGGGGTAAAGCATGAATAGTTCACGGAGAATAATGCACCAATTCCATTTTGCTGGAATATCCATGGTGAGTAATGGAATGAAAATTGGCTATTTGAAAGCCAGGATCAACATCCCATAGTGACCACTATTTATGGATATCAGTTTTCCCAAACTTCAATCATGATGTAGCAATGTCATACATGTACCACATCTATGTACTGCCTGAATTCTTATTTGTTTCATCTTTTTTTTTAAATTCCTTTACTTCTTTTTACTTACATATATTTCCATTTTAAAATAAATTTATACTACTGCTGTACATGGAAAGCCAGTATCATTTGCCCACAGAAATAAAATACAATGGAAATAAAAATAATGTTAATCAAGTCTTGGAAGAGAACATTGCCCATCAAAGACTGAGTCTGAGGCCTGATATCTCTTTGTAGGTAAAGAAAATTAGTAAGAGGTAGGTGTATGAAAGGCAAGCAAACTTAACTTTTTCCTTGATATAATCAAAAGAAATATACATCTTCTATTCCAGTCAAGCAACTCTGTATACATTTACCTTCCCTATTTTCAGGCTGTTTCCACTCCAGAGAATGTACCCTGATACCACTGTGTTTTTCCAAAGTATGCCCAGTGCCTTCAAATTCTACTCCTCACATTTCCTCCATCCTGAACATTGCAACTCCCTTGGATCTCTTTTTTCTTTACATTATGAATAGGCAACGAGAAGTATGCAACTCAGCAGTTAATGCTAATTTATCATTTCATGCACCCCTGTCCTACCTTTAAAACTGGGCTCTGCAGCTCTCATAAGCCAGTGATAGGCCCCTATCAGGGGACAGATAAATTTATGTGGATGATGGTTAGATTGTACCCCCTGGGGAACCACCTAGAATCCAACTGAGGTGTCAGGAAGTACTGAATAGCTTAGACATCGATCCCTCAAATTGCAGTACTAAATCTTCCTCCTAAACCTCCCAGCAGCTGTCGTGCAGCAGCTTTCAAGAGGTGGTTTTCTCTCCAGAGACCACAATCAAGCCCATTAGAGCTGGGGTTGCCCAGTCTTGCTCCATGGTGCTACCTGTGAAGGTGTTCAGCACAGTTCACAACCATGGCCTTACTTAAGTGGCACAAAGCGCTTACAAAGCCCAGGAGACGACTAAGGCAAGCATTAACACTAGCACAGAATCACAGGAGGGTTCTGTTAAATGGCCCTCCACCAAACTGCACTGTTCTGATTGCTACTTCCCTTCTATATGCATTATCTCTAATGACTAGAGAAAGTGACAATGCCTTTTAAAGTGCCATTTGCCAGGATTCAGGACAACTCCCTTTAGTACCTCCCAAAATTTGCACTTTTCTTAACAGATCTTTCCCTCCATCCCTCCTGCTGTATCCGCCGTATCTTTGCTTTACTTTGCTCTTTCTCTCTAAATTTGCTTTGCAATTTCTTTATATACATATATAAAGAATATATATAGAAAATAGAAATTATATATAAAATAGAATATATATATAATAGAAATTATACTACATTTAGAGCAAGAAAGCCTCAATTCTAGGTAGGCTTTCCCTTGCTGCTAATTCTCCATTTGATATGGACATTTTTCTTTTATTTAAAAATTACTGATCAACCACAAAGACCATACACTATAAAAGATGCTCACTTCAAGTCTCTAAAGTTCTCCAAGAAAGTTTTTTTTTTTGTTTTGTTTTTAATTCTCAAGTGCTTTTACTCTATTCAGTCATTTGGCCCAGTCAGCAAATCCACTACTTTTTATAAACAGGAATAAGCAAGAGCCATCTTTGCACATTTTCGCTCCAAAATACATTTTCATCCAGTGACCAAATGTATGGATGTTATTTGGTTATTTACAGAGTAAGTAAAATAGGTCCATATATATTTACTTAAAAATTATTCATACACTCTATTTCATACAATAAATAGAGAAGTAACTATCTAATAGCTCCAGGGTTAAAATAGGTTATAGACTAACCACATTGGTGTGGGAGTTTTTTTGGCACCTAATTTCCATTCCTCTGCAGTAAATGACTATAGCCAAATATTGACATGTTAGTGCCCAAACCCTCTTCCCAATTGATTAATTGGTAACTTACATGTTTACTGTGTACCTAACATTGAGCCAGATGTTTAAGGGTAGAAAAGATATTCAGAAGCAGTTTCTTCCCATAAGGACCTATTCATATATATTTGCACTTACTCCTAAATAGATAAAATATGTGTATCTTTTCTCCATTTCTGCCAGTAAAATCATCTTTTATTGTCTCTTATTCTGTAGTGATCCCTTATGCAACTGGAAGAACAAGGTCTTGTTAAAATTGCACTTACTCTATAATGCTTTCTACTGATAATCCATGACTAAGGACTTCTATCAAAACAAATGAGCCTTAGATCAATAGTATGTCTCTACATCTTATAAGAACTTTTTCTCATACATGAATTTTGTTTTTATCTAGTTTAAATTGAGTCCAAGGACAGGCACAGGGTGTTCTTTTATGTCTTATAGGGCTCAGGAAATAATGAGAATAAAAGCATTCTTAGTAATTCACTCATATAATCATGAAGGCATGATAAGGAAACTCTTAGCATGTGGAGAAGCAAACAAACAAAAGTAAATACTTCCAGAGAAATAAATTTACTTACAGATTTTTTTCCTTCCCAAAGAACTCAAATTCACATGGTGTCTTAGTTGGTGTGTTAACAATTTCTCTAATTTCACAACCTATACGTCATCATCTTTGTAACATAACAGTGTTCTACTGTATTGACAATCAGCTGGTTTTTTTTTTTTTTTTTAAGAGTTAGTTATTTGAGAGAGAGAGCAAGCAAGCATGGGGGTAGGGGCAAAAGGAGAGGGAGAGAGAATCCCAAACAGACTTTGTGCAGAGTGTGGAGCCAGATGCAAAGCTCTATCTCAGGACCCTAAGATCATGACCTGAGCTGAAACAAAGAGTCCAATGCTTAATCAGCTGAGCCACCCAGGAGCCACCCAGCCCCAAGCTGGAAATTACAGATATGGGTGATGGCAGTGGAGAAGGGTAAGATATTTGAAAGTTTTTGTAAAAGCACTCTAAAGCAATTAATATGTATTTGCTATGTAATTGGTTTAGGCAGACTGCTACTATAAATATGTTTTTGCAATAACCTATTGCAAATGACCTATTACACAGAAGTTTATAGTTATAAATAAAACTACAGAGAGATTACTTTGTTTGTGTGGTCTGATGCACTTTCCCCCCTCCCATTGCTTGTTCTTGTTATTTCCCCTTATTTTGCTTTCTACGAAGCTGTTTAGAACTAGAGGTCCTACAGCAACAGGAGCTTGCCAAGAAGCACCCATGATTACTAAACCTTTATAATAAGACAGCAGCTTTGGCTGTGAAGAGTATCTCAAAACCTGGGTTGAATGACCTCTTCTTGAAGATACCACTAGCCCTAACCCAAACCAAGGACTGCTCAATGGGCCAGGTCCTGGGTCTCCAGATAAACACCATCTACTTCAGCTGCAAGTATTTCAATCTGCCCAATGGTTCAAGATTGTTCAAGTCCTTTTTGTCATAACCACTGAGAAGCTCAGAGAATACTCCAACTAGATACAAGTGGGGACATGAGAGGTCTCTATCGGCTATAGAAACACAGAGTGAAACAAAGAGCAGTCAGGTGACCTTGCCCAAAGAATCGATGGGTAGGGTAATGGCTATAATGCATACCAGTTTCAACATTTATTCATCCAATAAACACTTATTGCAAACACTTGAGTCAATAAATTCACTCTCCTAGAGAGTAGCAGTAGAAAGATAAGTATGCCATTGTTCATAATCTTGCATTGACTCTAGTAAGGGAAATAAGTTTCTCAAGGAATCATTGTAACATATACAGCTCCTTCAAGGACAAATGTGGAAGCTATGAAGGATGCCTGAGGAAAGTAGTTTCCAGAAGGAGCAGTTACTTGGGTTTTCAAGCATGGATAAAAGCAATATAAGGGCTCTACAGGAAATACCTCCTTGTTGGCCTGGCAAACAAAAGGGGGGAGAGCAAATCAGGAGAAGGTACAATTTGCCACACTGACCACAACATAAATTTAGCTCCTTCTTCCTCGTCGTCTGCCATCTGAAGCTGTAGCTCCAAATAGTTCTGTAGGTCAAATAGTTCTTCTACCCATTCCCTTCACTAGCAAAATAATCTCTAATTCCTACTTTGGCACTCATGAATGGATTACACATGTGCCTCCAAGGCCCTGAGCTCTCAGCCCGGGTGGAGGTAGGCAGGCAGGTACTGTCACCTTAGGCCAAACAGCCTGGACAGAGAACCTTGGAAAGTGGCCATCTGAGAAAGGTTGAATGGTGTACTCCTCATGAAAACCCCAGGAAGCCTGATCTAATTCACTGCCTCTATTTTGCATGATTTCCACCCTGAGCATTTTCTCATAATGTTCTATGTTCAAGATATGACCACTACTTCTTCTCTGCTAAGCTGTTTCTCACCACTCCTCCTAAACTTTCCCCCAAGCCAGTAGTAGTCACTTTGGAAAAGGGAGAGAAAAAGTCCTCACATTCTTTTAACATACCTTAGGCCTGGCCATCATTATTCTTTATGGAGCCAGAGAAAATCACACAGGGCCAATCAACAAAAATACAAATATATATATAACAGGATTTTAAAAACATGATGAAAAAAGTGAAAAGTTGTTTAAAAATCTGCTTCCCACATGTTGTTTTGGAGTGTGAAGAATGGGTAGCTTAATGCTGAGAGGTGAGAGCTGGTGGTTGTGTTTCAGCTGGAATACAAGGAAGCCTGATGGTGTGTGAGATGTTGCAAAGCCCCGTTGAAGGAGTCATTCCAATGTCTGGGATGCACTTTCTCCTCTGCAGTCATTCTAGCCCTGGGCCCTCTCTCTTCTTTAATTCTTTCAATCCCTACTTCTACCTGCACTGTGTAATCCACAACTTTCTTATAGAATATCTAACTTCTGTTGCTTTGGAACTTGATGTTTTGCTTTCTTCCCTTTCCCCTTAACTAATGTGCAAATTATATGCACAACCCAAATCTTAACTGCATATGTCATGGTCATTAAAAGCATTCAGGAGTTCAACAGATCACCTGTCAGTTCTAATATTACCACGTACTGGTTGTGGGACTTGGACAAGTTACAAAGCACTCTTTGGGAGGGAACTGTAGACAGACCTGAAGCTAATTCCCACAGGGAATGTTCCCAAGGAACTGACATCCAATATCACAATCAGAAATATACTGGGATTCCTTTGTACCCATGATAGCTAGAATTTCCAGAACACTGAGATGTGGAGGGAGGAGAGTCAAAAGAAAACTCCCTTTGTGAACAGCAAAGAGAGCTTTCTGCACTCAATAGAATGCTTACTCCAGGTAGGTGCTATCATCCACAGCTGCATGGCCCATGGGAGACACCATGCGCTCTGAGCAGCTCACCTGTCTCTGGGACACTCTGCTTGAAAAGCTACATTGTAGGGGTACCTGGGTGGCTCAGTCGGGTTAGCAGCTGCCTTGGTTCAGGTCATGAGCCTGGAGTCCTGCAGCTGAGCCCCACCCTGATCAGTGGGGAAGTCTCATGTTCCCTCTCATCTCTCTCTCCCCTCACTCATGCTCTCTCTCTCCCTCTCTCAAATAACAAAATAAAAGCTACACTATAGTTTCTCCCTATGCTTCTGTATCCTCTGTCATTCAAGAAACTTTATATCCTCCAACTGTGTAGCATCTTTCCATCAACCCAGCCCCTATCCTATTGGAACAGCCATAGCATTTCTAAACTTGAATTTCCATTTCTTCAAAATAAAGATAATATCTGTATGTACTCATGTATTTTCTGAAAAGATTGAAGGAGGTATTTCCTATAGAGCCCTAATAACACAGTGCTTGGCACTTTAACTATAATGATAAATGGAATTATGCTACACATGTCACATACATGAGTCTATAACTCCATGTTTGCATGGAAACATAAATTATAATTCTATTTATAGTTATAAATATATACATAAGTAGTATTTCTTTTCCTGAGAAGCTACCAAAACACTACATACTTTGTGTGCATTATCTCCAATGTTTACAACGAAACTTCAAGGCATGTAATTATTACTTTCTTTGAATATTTGGGGAAGTGAAACCTCAGGTAGGCAATGTAATTATCCCAAGATCAACCATCTAGTTATGGAAAAGCAGCATTTGAATGTAAGTCTGGGTTTGTTCCATTATACCCTTCTTTCTTTATGATTAAACCCCAAAGCATTTTGCTCCCAAACAGGTGCTGAGGCTCCTCTTAAGGCTCCTCTTAAAGGACGTTCTTAATGCAATGGATCAGCCACAAAGGGAACAGAGTTGCCTTTAACCTTCATTTGGCTGGATATTTTTGTTTTCATAAACTCTGAGATTCACTGGTAATAACACTACATTCCCTTCCACCCTTCTACCACCATGTACCGGCACTCACTCCTCCTATCACCAACTTTCACTCCACTGCACTAAAGCTTATTTATAAAATTAACCATCAGGGAGAATTTTAGACAGCACAGAAAGCTCTTCTGTATGCAACAAGACCCAGCTCAGATGCTGCTGTTTTGTGAGGCCTTCACTGACTTGGCCTGATGGCTGATCCTCTTCTTCTGAGCAACCATAATACTGGTGCAAGCCTATATTTAACTTAATGATTACTATTACTATGGCTAAAATTTATCAAGAACTTACTATGTGTCAGGCACTGTTCTGAGTGTTCTCCAGGTAATCCTCACAACAATCCTGAGAGACAACAGTATCATTACCCCAATTTTTCAGCTGAGGAAACTGGACTGACAATGGCACCTTATTTGCTCCCCACCTCATGGACTCTGAGCTTTTTCAGGGTGAACATGTCTTCCTCTTCTCTTTTCACCCAGCATCTCTATGTTGGCTGAGTGCTGATAGGCATCACTGCACTTCCCCTTACAAAAATATGTAGTTACTAGTGAGGAGACTGAGACTCAGAGGGACCAGGGAACTTTCCCAGAGGTGGATCATAGCTGGTTAGAAGAAGAGGTGCTATTAAATGTACACTTGTCCATTCTCTTCCCCAGCATGTGTCTTGCTTTACATATAAAAACAAATGCTTTTAACTTTAAAGTATGCAAGGATGTAAGGAATGCTAGTGCATTCTGCATGAGGTGGCAAGCTCAGGGAGATGCTTTATATGCTAGAAGACAGATTAAGAGCCATCAAGCCAACAGGACTTCCTGAGAAGACAGGCTCAGGAAGGCATGGGCAAAGATGCATTATGAGGAAACAAAAAGACCTCTGGGAATCGCTATTCATTGATGATTCAGTGATTAAGAGAATGGTCCTTGGGTAGGACAGATTTGGGTTTGAATCCCTGCTTCCGCTTTGTCCCTGCAGGACCTGAAGCTAGTCATCTAATCCCTCTGAATGCCAGCTTCCCCATCTGTAAAATAAGAAGAATAATGCCCTGCTTGACTGGGAACTGTTAGGAGGATTCCAAAGAGATAATGTACACAGAAATATCTGAATCAATGCAAGGTGCCATCATGTCCTTCTTATTACATCTCTTTCCCAGGGTTCACCAAATGCTATCCCAAATGTGCCCACCAGCACTCATTTCTCACGTGTTTATCACAGATATTCCTGAGAGAAGTTCCCATGAAAAGCAGCTTTTCCTTAATCCTGGTTAATTCTTCAAATGAGACTCCAATGTGTATTTTACCACCAGCCACACACTAGTTCATTAATGAAATGATTATTTTTCTTCAAACCGCTGGATTTTATTCTCAGGGTTATCACCCTGATAAGAGTTTATAGACAGAAAACACAGTGGAGTAAAAGTCCAAGCTCAGTTTCATTCAGAACAGACACTGCCTCCCCTGCCTGAGATGAGAAATAAAAGCTTTATGAGTGAAAAAATGTCACTAAGTTAAACAAGCTAAATATCTTTGGAAAGACGGATTTACTGCACGTTCCCCAGGGAAGCAGAGCCACCCACGCATTCCCAAAGCCGCTTGATTTTGCGGACAACTCCACCCGGTTTTTAACGGGTTTTGACTTTCACACTTGGCCTACTGGTAACCCAGAAATCATCACTCTCTTGACTTTATTATCAGCAAGAGTCCAAATACTACCTGGATTAATTCCATTTTCTGAGACAGAGGATTTTTCTCAGGATATCCAGGTCTTTATAAGAAATATGCATTGTAAATTGGTCAATGGGGAGAAGGATAATGGTGGGGGGTTTTGAAACATCTTGGTCTGTTCCTGTAGCTGAGTGCTCAATGAAGATTTGTTTTGTTTTGTTTTTTTAGATGATTAATTCCCTTTCCCCAGTCCTAGATGCGGCATTCTAGGCTGGTAAACAAACTGAAATACTTTCAATTTATATGAAATGCAAGTTGCCAAAAAGTTCCAAATATGCCATTTCAGTGATCTGAACTGTTTGGTTGGGGTGCCTGAGTGGCTCAGTTGGTGAAGCTTCTGATTCTTGATTTCAGCTCAGGTCATGATCTCAGGGTCCTGGGATGGAGCACAGCATCAGGCTCTGCGCTCAGAAGGGAGTCTGCTTGTCCCTCTTTTCTCTCTTAAATAAATAAACAAAATCTTAAAAATAAATAAATAAAATAAAATAAAACAAAATGGTTGTTAGTACTTTGAGAAGCAAAGGAAATAGGTGTCAATAATCCAGATCTTTTAGAACACAGCATTTCACCTACTCTTTCCAATCTTGATACCTCCTATCTCCTCATATTCACTTCTCCCCCAGAAAATTCTAACCCTTTCTGCTTCCACAAATATAGCATGTTTTAATCTTTTTAAAAAGTTTTTATTTATTTATTTAAGTAATCTCTATGCCCAGCATGGGGCTCAAACTCGCACCCCCACAATCAAGAGTCTCATCTCTTCCCAATGAGCCAGCCAGGTGCCCCAACATTTGTTTTAATCTTAACCTACCACTCAAAGGGATTCCAGGAACAACATGGGGACAGTTTATCTTATTAGACTATAGTTTGCTATTAAGTAATTACACATTATCCTTACCATATGGGACCATAAAATATAGCAGAGATGGTTCCTACAAGCCCAAAAGAGACAGACTGATGACCTTGAAAATTAGAGCCAACCAAAGTCCAACTGCCTTATGCTAGCCCCAATCTACCTTGCCAGATACATGTCTAATTCCTGCCCTATATAGAAATCCATTAATTACCAGCATCTCCTTGCCTTTTTCTTCTCTTTGTCATTGTTTTTGCCATGTCTCCTATCTGGAACACCTTCCCTCTTTTATTTGGCTAAAGGAAGAAAGCATTTATTCACTATATCTTAAGCACCTACTTTGTGCCAGATACTTAGGATGCACCTGTGAACAGACATCTCTGCTCTCTAAAAACAGGATGATGAACAGACATTTCTCCAAAGAAGACATACAAATGGCCAAAGACACATGAAAAAATGTTCATCACTTTGCATCAGAGAAACACAGATAAGGACCACAATGAGATACCACCTCACACCATTAAGAATGGCTAAATAATTAACAACTCAGGAAACAACAGTTGTTGGAGAAGAGGAACTCTCTTATGCTGTTGCTAGGAATACAAGCTGGTACAGCCACTCTGGGAAATAGTATGGAGGTTCCTCAAAAAGTTACAGATAGAGCTACCCAGCAATTGCACTACCAGGTATTTATCCAAAGGATACAAAGGGATTTGAAGGGGCGTGTGCACCCCAGTGTTTATAGTAGCAATGTCCATATAGACAAACTATGGAAAGAGCCCAGATGTCCATCGAAAGATGAATGGATAAAGATGTGATATATACATATATATGTGTGTGTGTATATATGTATATTTATATATTTATATATATTTTTACATATATATAAAATGGAATAGTACTCATCCATCAGAATAGTAGCCATCAGAAAGAATGAAATCTTGCCATTTGCAACAACGTGAATGGAGACAGTGTTATGCTAAGTGAAATAAGTCAGAGAAAGACAAATACCATATGATTTTACTCATATGTGAAATTTAAGAAACAAAACAGATGAATATAGGGGAGGGAAGGAAAAATAAAATCAATGAAAACACAGAGAGGCAAATTGAACGAGACTCAACTCTAGGAAACAAACAGGGTTGCTGGAGAGAGAGGGGTGGGGGGATGTGGTAACTGAGTGATGGGCATGAAGAAGGGCACTTGAAGTAATGAGCAATGGGTGTTATATGCAACTGATAAATCTACTTCTAAAACTAGTAATGCACTATATGTTAATTAAATTGAATTGAAAATAAAAAAAAAAAAAAACAGGATGGTGTATTGATGAAAAGTATAGGCTCTAGATCCACACTACCTGGGCTACAATCCTGGCCTTGTTCTGAATGGACTGTGTGGTCCTGCAAAAGCTCCTTACCATTTCTGTGCTTTAGCTTCTCCTCTGTAAAATAGGGATACTAATGGTATGTATCTTCTAGAAATGCTGTGGGTTTTAAATGAAGTAACAGCAGCCATGGGCAAGAGTTGGAAGATAGCAAGTAAGCACCCAATAATTAAGCTACTATCATAATTCACTCTATTTATCCAGATCCTGTACCTTTCTTTCAAGGCTGGCCTGAATTTCTGCTCCTCTGTGAAGCTTTGGCTTGACTGCCCCGGCCCAGAGATTTTTATCCACCTTTCTTTCAATAGTTATTCATTGGATGGAAAATAGGATTTATCTTTGATGTCAACACTGATCAATAAATAATGACTGCCTAGACGTCAGGGTTAAAAAGCAATATGAGGCCAATTCCAGAATCTCCATGGGAGAAGAACTGTATATAAAGATCAATGAGTGATATGTGACATAAATTAGGAAAAGTAGCACGTCCATGTTCAGGTATATTTTGCGACACCAAAATTACTTTCTCTTCTGCTTCCCAAACCTCGTGGTTTTATCTGGATACATTATTTAACTCCTCAGCTCCAGTTTCCTCCTTTGTAAAAATATTTTTAAGAACAGTATCATTCAGTATTAGGGATATCAAATGAGATACTACATATGAAGCACCTAGTTAGAAGCTGGCACACAGTAAGAACTTATTTAATGTTTTTATTATTGTCATCTTCATCATCTATAATCACCAACCAGAAACACCCTCAAGTGTGCACTGTTTACACAATGCCTTAGGGTGTGAGAATTTTTAATGCCTTGCCTCTCCTCCCTTGCCTTCCCATCTCCACAGGTAGCAACACTCTAGCAGGCAGCAACCCTATGACCCTCAAGTGCCTGACACCTGCGATGCTGGAGTAGGTCCTCCAGGTGCATCTCAGATGCAGGTGAAGCTGGAGTAAGAATGTCTTTTCTCCCACATCCAGCTGAGGAAAGTCAAAGCTAGCAGGTGAATGGATTGCTGAAAGGATTCTCTTTCTTGAGCCAGTTTCGCTACTTTGCTGATACACAGAGAGCCAAATGAAAGAAGACAAAATGTCCAATGAGCTTTTCCTCAAGGAGAAATCCATAGCAATCCCTCTTTGCGAGGGAAGCTGCGCAGGCCACAATTCAGCTAAGCTAGGGTTTTGCATCCCACTGCTATAGGTTTTATGCTAAATATGCTGAAATAAAGCAAAGGGGGACAGAGTGACAAAGTAAACCCTGAAGGTGGAAGGGGGGAAAGCACTGGAGTTTTCTCAGTATTTTATTTTATTCTCACATTTAACAATACAGTGCTGCCATGAGACCATTTGAGGCACTGTAAGAAAAGAAAAAGGATGGAATTGCCCCAAGGTGAAATATAAGAGTGCACAGCTAGTAAAATATATAAGAGAGCAGGCTGGAGCTGCCCTTTGCAGCTACACCAAAGGTCAAGAAAAGGCTGTACTATACTAGCCACCAGAAGAGGATAAAGAACACATTTGGCCATTTTTTTCTGAGAAAAGCCATTTTTTTGCTCTCTGAATCTTCAATAAAGCAGCAGATTTTGGGTTGTTGAAGGCTTAAGCCTGACAAGTACTCTCAGTGGTCATTAGTGACGTGGGCCCTGGTTGGATGGGTTCTGAGTCCCTTTCTCACATTGCCAGAGTGATGCTGACAGCACTTTTCCAACATTACTTCATTTTAAATTTGCTATTCAGAGTAGTTCCCTTATTTTCATAAGCATTATCCAGATAAAAATCCAAGGTTCAGTTGCATTAACTGACCCAAGATTATACAATTATGAAGTAGCAACAGGTGTAAGCCCACTGAATTCAAGCCTAGTGCTGCTTCACAAGGCTGTGATCATTTTTGCATATCCCTGACCCACAAGGGACAACTTCATTCCCCAAAGGTCAGCCAATTCCTCACACATCTCCTAAGACTGGGGGAGAGGGAACAATAATGGGATGCTTACCTGAGAACAATTATTGCCCTAAACTACTACAGGAGTTTTCAAATTAAGTCTTCACTAAAATCCTAGTGCTTTTTTTTTTTTAAATAAACATTTTGGGATAATATTAAATCCCCAGAAAAGTTGCAAATCTAGTACAGACAGTTCTCATATGCCCTTCACCCAGTTTCACCCAACATTAACATCTTACATAATCATGGTTCATTTGTCAAGACTGAGAAATTAACGTTGGCCCATTACCATTAACTAAACTTCAGACTTTACCCAGATTTTGCCAGCTTTCCACTAATGTCTTCCTTCTGTTCCAGAAAGCAACCAAGGATACCACATTACATTTAGAATTCTAATACATTTATCATATCTCTGGTGCCTCCTTAAACTTAAGAGTTTCAGTATTTTGAAGACAAATCCATCTCTTTCCTGATGCTGACCTTTGCCCAGCACATTAGAGATATACAATGTTTACTGATGAATTAGCCACACAAAAATCCTGTTTTAATTATCATTATGAAAATCTGGACACACACACACAAAAAAAAAAAAAGAAAAGAAAATCTGGACACTGGGCTTAAAATTCCGGCATATTAAAAAAAAAGGTAAAAGGGGAGCATGTTCAAAAAAGAGTAACAATTTTTGCTGACACTGCAAAGCTAGTTATTCAAACTCAGAGTAAATACAAAATAAAACACATCAACTGGCAAGAGAAAATAGTTCGTTAAACACTCAAACAGCATCAGCTTTCCCTTCCACTAAATCTGATAATCCTTCCACCATATCCAATGATCCACCAAATGAGAAATTAAAGAAGAATAATAGGATTGTAAGAACTTGGAAGAAATGTAAATAAGATTTTAATCAGTCTATTGCATGGATAAGGGTTGGTAGCACACCGTTAAATATTCTCATCCTGGAGCTGGTATCTATATATAGCTGTTAATTGTGCACATTCCCCAGTTCCTCAATGCCATGATTCCAAACCAGCTGTTAAGTACAGCTGTTTTTTTTTTTTTTTAAACAAAAGCAGTTTTTTAAAGTAGGAGCAAGGGAGAAATGGAATAAATGATTTAAACAAGCAAATACAACCAAACTTTCAATCTGTGATAAACCATTTTGAAGTGTTAAAAACATGGAAATAGTTTCCCCTGGATATTATATTTCCCACACAAAAAACATAAACGTTGTCCAGGGTATCTCTAAATGGTTTGGGGTAAACAATGCATTAGGAAATAGAATGTCCCTAATATTATTTTAGTTGCTGCAAGCAATCTTGTAAGAAATAGCTGTCATAATTTTCATGTCCAAAAAATGCCTAAAGCAAGCTATGTTTCTCAACTGGAAGTATTTTGTCCTCATCTAATTTTCATTCTCTTGAGTACATCACTGTTTGCCTAGCAGTCTATTATAAAAACATGCATATGTAGAGAATATATACACAGGCACATACACACACATAGTGACACACAGATAGGTAGACAGATAATATAAGGTTTTTGAGGGTAATATTCATTTTGGTACCCCCAAGAGCAACTGATTTAGTATACTTAATAAAGACTTGAATAAGTAAGTGAGTAAAGCAGGTTTATTTCAGGTTGGTAGGGGAGGGTCACCTCTCCCTCATTCTACCCCTTAAATATCAGTGAAATCTATGTAACAAAGGAATTTTGCACCTAGAGCTGTCACATTGTTGGTATATCCTCCAAAGGGAAAACCTGCAAACTCACTGGACATGCCTAGCAGCCACTAGAACCTCAAAGCCATGGGCTTTTATCTGTAAAACTGAAATAATACCTCATTTAAAAAATGGTTAAAAAAACACAAATGAACTCATTCATCCACTAAACAACTATTAATTGAATATCTGATATGTGCCAGGCAAGAAGGAAAGACAGAAAGTGAGAAGAATAGGAATAACTCCATCTCTGCCCTGATGGGATCGACAGTCTGTGAGGCTCCCCTTAAAAGCATCAATTAAAGAAGGACATTGAAACAGTAGTTCTAGAGCTCATGTGCATTGGAATAACTTGCACACTTCATAAAACATGTATTTCTGGACTCTATCCTAGAGTCTCTGGGTCAGTAGGCCTGTGATGGAGGGAAAGAATTGGTACTTCTAACACATTCTCGGGTGATGTTAATACTGCTGGTGTAGAGATCATTTTTGAGAACCATCGCACTAATAAGCATAAAATTATGATTTTACCAAGTGCTATAATGGAGAAACATGTGGAATTAACAGAATCTACAACAGGGGGATTTGATCTAATTAAGGAAATTGGAGACAGCTTCCCAAAGCCAATGAACTGCAATCTGAGTTTGTATAGGAGAAAGTAAGTAAAAAGGGTAAAGAAGAAAATTCTAGGTATTAAGAACAGCATGTGCAAAGCCCATGTGGGGAGAAAAAGCAGGTCAAGAACTCGGGACTGTGAGAACACCTGTGTGGTCTGGCATGTTGAGAATGGAGGCAATCAACACCCAGGACTGGGGCTGAAGACAGATGTAGGGGCCAAGAGGTACAGGGCTTTGTAGGTTCATAATAGTTACCACAACTCTATCAGGTGGGGTCAGCCAAAGGAGGCTGGTAAGCAATGGGGCAGCAAAACTAGATCACTCATTCTCTGAAAAGCTTTCTCTGTGGAACAGATGAGTGTATAGAGCCCTTTTCTAGAGTCTGTGGCTGCATCAGTGCTGAATTTCTCTTACGTGGATCCCGACTCTGCCAATTACAGCCTGGGTGGATTATACAATATTCTAAGCATCAGATTCCTCATCTGCAAAATGCTGATGGGAACTCCTTTGTAATAAGTTTTGGAAAGACTGACTGAATGAATCAAGTATGGGACTCAGACCCATGTCTGGCACAGGGTAAACACTCATATTGTAGTTGCCATTCTCATCATTATTCACTGAAAACATTAAAAAAAAATGCTGTACCCACAGGGGCAGGAGAAAATATATTTAACTTTCTTAAAAGCCCTTTCAGGTAACATATCTTACTGTAGAGGTGACAATGGCTTAAACCACAAAGGAAGAGAGTAGACTCTCTAAATAGCCCAAAACCCAAGCAGTTTCGGTGTCCATGAAATCAAGAACAGCAGAAATCTATATAACTCCCCTCTCCAAACTCAAATATAAGCTCTAAAGATATAGCATGTTTTTTCTGTTATCATAGATATATATGCATAGGGAAAAGCAATATATATATATAAATTATATATATAAGGTTCAGTACTACCTATGATTTCAGGCACCCATTGGGGAGTTTTGGAATGTCTCCCATGGATAAGAAAAGATGACTATATCTTACTCCATTTGGGCACTTACAGTAAAGATACCATAGATTGAGTGGCTTAAATGACAAATGTTTATTTTTGCAGTTTATTTTACAGCTTTAGAGGCTGGGAAGTCCAAGATCAAGGCACCAACAGATTTGGTGTCCAGTGAGAGCCTGCTTCTTACTTCATGGACAGCTGTCTTCTCACTGTGCCCTCAGGGGGCAGAGAGGAAGGAGAGCTCTCTGGGATCCCTTTTACAAGGCCACCAATCTCGTTCCTGGGGTTTCCACCCTCACAACCTAATTACCTCCCAAAGGCCCCACCTCCTAATACCATGACTGTGATGATCAGGATTTCAACACATGAGTTTGAGGAGATCACAAATACTCGGCACCTAATACCCATCTCTCTATCTCTGGCCCACTGCTTCTCAAACTTTAAGGTGTATATGAATCACCTGGCCATCATGTTAAACCACAAAACATAAATGAATAGGCCTTGGGTGGGACCCAGATTGTACATTTCGTTTTTTTTTTTTTTTAAGATTTTATTTATTTATTCATGAGAGACACACAGAGAGAGGCAGAGACATAGGCAGAGGGAGAAGCAGGCTCCACGCAGGGAGCCTGATGCAGGACTTGATCCCAGGACTCCAGTACCACACCCTGGGCCGAAGGCAGGTGCTAAACCACTGAGCCACCCAGGGATCCCCAGATTGTACATTTCTAACACGTTCCCAAGAAGGTGCTGCTGTGGCTCCTGGGGGGTCACCCTGTTGGGCAAGGTCCTCATTCATGGAGAAGCTTCCATGGCACTTTCCTCACTCACTCCCCACTTCTGTACTCTCCACAGCAGGCACACACTCCCCAGAAAGCAGCCAGGAGTGGAGGAAGAGCCAGGAGAGCCCTTAATTAGAGGGGGATGAGAGGTCGTGGGCAGGATCACACGCACCCAGGACACTGGGTCACTGGTTAATAAGACACTCAGAGCCATTTCACCCACTTTTGGGTGGTTAATGTAGTCTAATAACTGTGATTTTAGATTAGCAGTGGTTGTGAAAACAGACTGACAGGAGACATGGTCCACATGAAATCTAGGGGTGAGGAAGAAGGAGGTGCCAGGAGGGACAGGAAGGGGAAACAGTAGTGAAGCAGCAGCCAGACTCCTCCTCTGAGCCAGTCCATCCCCAAATGCACATCATCACAGTAGGGGCAACCTTATAATTAATTATCTGTAAAGGGAATTTATCCCCACGTGAAAAAATGAGCTCTGCTTCCTTCATCCCACAAGGGATGCCTTGGAGGGCAGGTGACTTCCCTTTACCACCTTGAACTCTTCAGATTAACTCAAGCATCCTTGGGATCCCTGTTTACAGCTTCTTCTGGCTCACAGAAACCATAACAGAGACATTAACTGTGAAATTATAGAAAATGTATATTGTTTTTTTAAAAGGCTCGAGTATAACCAATATAGCCAAAGCTATGGATTTTTTTTTAAGAGGCTTGAGAAAGCCTAAAAGCTCTTGCTGTCTCTCCTCGTGCTAAGCTGCATGACAAAACAGTCTCCCCACCTTAGTTGGAATTATGCCTGTCACTCTTAATGTTGATTTAATATATTTTCAATATTGTAAAACTGTCATGAAAGGATCCTGGGAAACTGCTCCTCTGGGTTTCTGAGTAATGAGCTGTCAAAGGGAAATTCAGAGTAGGGTCAGCCAGCACTGGTGACTTGAGCTCTGAGAACCCTGGCCCTCAGAGACAGAAGAAGCACCCCAAGCCTCTAAAGTCTCCAGCCTTCTTCAATAGGAATAAACATAAAATACCATAAGATGAGAGCAAAAGGTGTTCTGGGATTTGGCCTACACAAGTGCGCTAACAGTGACGGGGCCAAGATCTATCAGCAGAGATGGTGAGTTTAGGGGTGGGGCTTCTGCTCTTTCCTGGCCGGAGGTGGCTGAGGGAAGTTGAACAGGGAAAAATTTTGCTCTCCTTTGTCTAACTTCTCCGGGTATCTCAGGCTTTTTTTTTTTTTTTTTTAAGTTTTATTTATTTTAGAAAAAAAGAGAGAGTGAGAGTGCATACTAGCAGGAAGGGCAGAGGGAGAGGGAGAGATAATCTGAAGCAGACTCTGCATTGAGCATGGAGCCTGACGTGGGGCTTGAGCCCAGGGCTCTTAGATCACAATATGAGCCAAAACCAAGAGTCAGATTCTCAACCAACTACCACACTCAGGTGCCCCTCAGGCCTTGTTTTAATATAGCTTCCTCCATCACCTTATCATTGTAGCTTTGATAAAGCCAAATCGGCATATTACTCTTTAAAAATATGGAAAAGACTCACTCCAGCTCACCGAACCTCCCAGTTTGGCTGCTTTTCTTCTATCACAATTAATAGATATTAAGCACCGCGAGATCACCTATACCTCTCCATTTGAGACTTCCTCTAAGCTTAGAGTTCCTACAACTGGTCCTCAGCATAACATATTATGTTTATTGAAATACGTTGTTAAAATAGTATGCCCTCGTCTTTCTATTTCTTGAACTGCAATGGAGTATACCCCCCATGCAAGTGAAACTAAAACAGTGTCCAAATAACCACATGCTCTTAAATCAAAACTTCACAAAAATGAAATGAGGAGAAATCAGAGACCCTAACTGAAGGGCACTGAAGGTGACAAGAACATAAAAGCTTTTCTTAATAATAGTGCTAGGCAATCCATGGGTATTATTTGGGGCAAAGTGATGAGTTCTGATTGGCTGATTAGATTGGATTTGTTTCTCATTTGTCAACTTAGAATCAATATTTTCTGTGCATTTCTAGAGCTATCTCTTTACCACAGGGCCCACGTCCATCCATCACAAGGCCCACGGTAGAGCCAGGAAGAAATTGCTGCTCAGCCCATTTGACAATTTAATTGGTTCACTTCCTCAGGAAATTATTTTTCTCCCCATCTCTAAGTTTCTAAGAGAAATCAGCAGAATGTGGCCTCTCTCATTTAGGGTTTTGTGAGAAAAGAGCATTGAACTCTACCCAACAGAGGAATTTCTGAGTTGAGTGGCTATGCCTCACATGCTTTCGTGTGAGCAGAGTTAAAAGCTAGGATTTGAGGAAGCTCTGCCTACCCGTTTACTAGGTTTGGTTCTACTGTGGTGTCTGATAGACCCAATATAGTCACTTTGGAGGAAGGTACAGAGGGTCTCTGTTAATTACTAGTTAGAGCTGCTCAAGCCATAGCATTTGTACTTTCACATTTTAGCTCAATTTAGATGACTGGATTAACTCTGTAAGAACAGATAGGTACTTGACTCAGCTCTCTCCCTCACCTCCCATAACTGAATCATCATTATGTTCTCCCATTTCTAGACCCAAATCTTTCCAATCTTCTCATTTATTTCTCTCTCTGCTACCACTATCTGAGACTAAGCCTCTCCACTCTGTCTCTTATCTGCTTGCTGTCCTTCTCTTGTCACATCTGGATACTGTAAACAAGATGGTCATTTAAAAAGAAATCTCATATCATGCCAATCCTTCAATTCTTTCAATGGTTTCTCTTTTAAGATGAAATCCCTAACATGCCCATTCATTGCTTTGGGTCTGTGACCATATTATTTACCTTCGCCCTCAATGCTCCTCACCTAGTCTAGCACTTTCCCATCACTAAGTTCTACCAACCTGCATTCCTCACTTTATACCCAGGTAGCTCTGCCCTGATGCCCAGGTTTCCCTATGGTAACATTGTCATACTTGGAAACTCTGTCAAGAACAGAGCTCTGTCTTATTCACTAATAAACCCCTTGAATCTGACCCAGCACCTAGCATGGAGTAGGTACTCAATAAACATTTATGTAGAGTTGAATTGGAAAAAGTGAGAAGGAATGCAAAATGAGTATTATATCTCACCCACAGCTCCCCAGAGTAAGTATTTTATCTAATCATTTCACCAGTATTCAGGAGCTCTTTTGCTATGGAGAATGGAAATGCTTAAGTAAGTACATTTACAATGGAAAAGTGACTGGCTCCCAAACACTGGGAGAAAGTCCCACAATGTACAAGGGCTTTAGGGCAAGGTACAGGGAAGAGAGACAGGAATAGATAAGAAGGGAACTAAAGGAAGTCTAAAAAATCTTTGGGGAGGAGAGAAAATAGTCTGTAACCTAACAGAGACTGATAGTGTGAGAATGGTGAGCTTCAGGAAATTTCTGAGAAGTAGCAACTAAATTGATAGTTTTCATGTAAAAAGTATAGGAGCTCCCAAAAGTATGATTAAGCCTGGATGCCATGCCATATCCTACAGAACTTGTCAGAATAAACCTGTAAGTTCAGAGACCAGAAAGAGAGTTCTGAGTTCAAATAAGTAGGAACTAGTTGGGGCGGGGGTGGGGGGTGGGGGTGGGAAGTGATGGGGGGAAATTAACATCTCCAAAGAAAGAGACACTCTTGTACTGGGCTCTGTAACTACCATTGAAGTACATAAAATTAGGGTCAGAAAACTATGGTTATATCCTTGCTCTTCTCTCTTACTATACACCAGCCACGTGGTCTCATCAAATCAACTAAAGCTCAGTGCAACCTTGGTTTCTTGGTAAGAAAATGAGAAGAGCAAAGGAACTAACAATTATTTAATACCTCATTCCCATGTATTATTTCATTTTGTGCACTTAGGAAGTAGATTTATGATACCCATATCACAAATGAGAAAGCTGGGCTTAAGGAGGCTGAGAAGATGACTGGCACTCACATTTGAGGATTTGAGCTTGAATCTCCAGGTCTCTGAAGTTTATACACAACACTGGCCAGAGACTCAACATAGTGGAATGTGGAGGATAGACTCTCAATCCCTAGGCCTGGCTCTGCCCTTTATGAGTTCTGAGGCCTTGGCAACTGCCTTAACATCTCTAGCACTTGGCTTTCCTCTTCTCTGAAGTGGGACTGCCCACACCTGCTCTGGCTTCCTACCTTCTCCTTACAGACAGAGGCATAACCAAAGGTTAACATGTGGGGATCAGGACATGGAACAGCAGGATTTGCCTATTTGCCTGTAAGTTAAGGTCTGCCTTCCTTAACTACCCTTCCATTACAGTGTTAACAACAGCTCTGTTGACACATTACTTGGAAAATGTGCTGAAAAGGCATTACTTTTGGGAAGTGCACTCCCCTACACTCTCTCCTAGTTAAGCTACTGAATATGAAGTATGAAAAGCAAATGTGATGGGGCTGTGCAAACATCCTATATGAGTAAAAGTAAATGGATGTTCAGGCATTGTTCCTATAAACAGTCCTATTTAGTTCCCACTTCTCATCCTCCTCCTCCATTCTCCACAGTTCAGGTCATCGGGTACAACTGCACAGGGTGTTATGAATTTCCTCTGTGTCCCAGGACTCCCACTTTGACAAATCAGCACACCCTGAGTGGGCTTGTAAAGTCGACAAAGAGTGTTATCTTCCTAAGGTCAACAAAGTCATGAGGTTTTGTCCCCAGAGCAGCTCCATTGTAAGAACTCATCTTACTAAAGGTCAACACACACAGTTAGATGCTTGAGGCAAAGGGCATGCCTTTGTGAAATTTATAAAGGTCTCTGCATGTTCTCACTTAGAGCAACCCAACATGATATGACTGAGTCTCCTGGGAATCCTGTGGTACAGAGACCATGCCACCACTAACCTATGTTATTTCTGACCCGATTAGAAACCAGCCTTCATTAAATATGGGTAAAAATCTGCTTACAGCATAGAGGACTTCCGCAGCCTTTTAATCTAATAAGCAGTGGGCATCCTTGCATTTTCTCTAATATGCCAGGACTTATGGTTTGAGCTGTCAGAATCAGAGCCTAGCAATACCAATCCTTTTCCAGATGCATTTCATCCCTCTTCATAAATCGGTGTCCTAATTCCAGTGAGAATAAATAAGCATTGATTGAGATACTATGTACATTAAATAAATTAGTGCATTTAATCTTGCTTCAAATCCCCATGAGGTAGTTGCAGGAATCTTTACCTCACAAGGAAAACACTGAGGTTCAGAGAGGTTAAGGGAATCTTGGAACTGTAATCTGAGCCCAGTTCCAACTAACTCAAAACCCCTGCTATTTTCTCTCTGTCATACACATTCCTGGGAAAAAAAATGCTTTCATCTAAACAAAAGAGAATCAATTTCTGAGATGCAAAAAGGAGCTACCAAGTGCCCCTGTCACCCTGGATGAGATTACAAATCTAGAATAAAAATGGAAAAATTGATCCTCTCAGCATATAAGATAAAAGAATAAAACTGTGCCTGGCACCATTCTCTGTATAGTCTATAGAACAAGGAGGCAAAAGCAGAGGGCTCCTAATAAATGTAGATACAAAGGAAATAAGGCGATCTTATGAGAAAATAATTATAAAGTAAGACACAAAGGCTCACTGAAGAAATATACCAGGTAGATCAAAGAAACAGAATGGTTCTCAGTCTAATAAACTCTATGATAATGTTATGGAAGGTATTAATGTACCTAAAGAAATAATATGTCAGTTGGAAAAGAAGACACTCAGCAATGGTAGAAGGAGGAGTGAAGGGATAGTGAAAAAAGCAGGCTCCGGTGGGCTTTCTTTCTCCACAGGTGTCAGCATCTTGCCTCAGACTTAGCATCCTGGCACTACCGACAAGGTAAAGAAAGAGGGGACAGAAGCAATCCCCCTAATTTGTCTCAGTTGAAGCAAATGGCTCAAGATGATCTGAACTCCTTTTTTCAGATTCCAAACTCATCAAACAACTTTCTAATTAGAATTTAACTTCTCTATAGAAAGTACAAATAATAAAATAATAAAAAAATAATAAAAAATAAAAATAAAAAATAAAAAATAAAAAAATAAAAAAAAGAAAGTACAAATAAAGTGTAAATCATGCTGACAAATGAGAGCGTCAGTCCATCTGAGATTACTTACTGTACCTTAAGTAAACTAGCATTTTTACATCAGTCTCTCAGAGCTTGACTAATGTGAGTCCATGCCTGAGAGATGAAGCCACTATGAATGTGCTGACCCAGACTGTTGATCAGAATCAGCTCTGACTGCAGGGTTGTTGGCCGGGCTGAGCTGTGAAGAAGTCATCAGGATAAGGTGTCCTGTGGATGCCTGCATCCCTCAGGTGACCTTTTTCTACCTGGTGCCCCAATATCTCTGTGTGTACCTTCCATTCATATCGTAGGGCTCTATACAGCCATAGCAGGTTATAAGAACAGAAATTGTCCTAGAGGAGGATTGACCTCTGTGTGGTGTCACAGAAAGCATATGCGAATTGATGTTAAGAGATTCAAGTTCATTAAGTAACATCTTTGCCATGAATTGACTGTGTGACGTTAGAAAAGCCACACTTCCTTAAGCCTAAATACCCACGTCTGTAAAATGGGGAAAATAATGTCACCAAAATGAAGCCCTTTAAGATGTGTCCCCTTTTAAGGAAGCCACTCCATAAAAATGTATGAAGCACAGACAATTGAAATTCTCTTTTTCTCCAAAACAAACCCACAAAATTGTATCTGAGGACTGCAGGATGCCAGTCTGTGTGTGCCATCTGCCAGCTGAGTGACCTTGGGCAGGCTGAGGAACTTCTGGGGTATCTGTTACTCTATAAAAGAAAATTTTACCGGCTTATGTAGAGAGCCCTTCCCAGATCTGATGTTTTCAATCTAAAGCCACCAGGATTTCATTGTCCAGAATGGAATACTCTAGCTTTCCTTCTTTTTTGTTTGAATTCAGTAATAAAGGATCTCTTCAAACTATCCCCTCTGTAGTTCTCAGAGCCATCTTAACAAAACTTAAATCTGACCATGTGGACCACCTGGGTGGCTAAATTGGTTGAGCGGCAACTCTCAATTTCAGTTCAGGTCATGATCCTGGGATCAAGCCCCGTGTCCAGCTCTGTGGTCAGAAGGGAGTCTGCTTGAAGATTTCTCACCCTCTTCCTCAACCCCTGCTTATGACCTCTTTTTAAAAAAATCTGCCCATGTAACATACTGGCTAAGAAGCCTTCTATCAAGACTCCTCCACAATGGGGCACCTGGATGGCTCAGTCAGTTAAGCATCTGCCTTCAACTCAGACAGGATCCCAGGGTCCTGGGATAGAGCCCACATCAAGGCCCTTGCTCAGTGCGGTGTCTGCTTCCCCCTCTTCCCCTCCCCCTGCTGGTGCTCTGTCTCTCTCTCAAATAAATAAATAAAACCTTAAAATAACAAATAGTGCAAGGAACCATAAGGGAAGGAGGGGAAACTGAATTGGAAAAAATCAGAGAGGAAGACAAACTGTGAGAGATTCTTAACTCTGGGGAAAAAAAAACTGAGGGTTGCTGGAGGGAGGTGGGGGGATGGGGTAGCTAGGTGATGAACATTAAGGAGGGCACTTGATGTGACGAGCACTGGGTGTTATATGCAACTGATGAGTTGCTGAAAACTACATCTGAAACTAATGATGTACTATATGTTGGCAAATTGAATTTAAATTAAAAAAAAATTTAGATAAAGAAGACCCCTCCTCTGACTTCAGAATAAAGATGAACATTCTCCACCTTGCTTGTGTCTTCTTTCTCTCCTTAGTCTCTTCTCTCCTCCATATGCATACTCTTACTAAATAGTATTTGGCTAAGGATGGTTCCCAGATATTTGGCATTGATGCCTTGATATGATGAGAACTTCCTTTGGAGCTGGCCATGAAATATCAAGGTAAGAATGTCAGGTAAGTTGTCAGATATATGTATCTGAGGCTCATGGGAAATTCTGGCTATAGGAATAAAATTGGGAGTCAGCTGGATAGACAAATGTTGACCCATTGCAAGTGGAGGCAATCACCTAAAATTACTGGACATGCGGATAGCAGAGTAGCAGACTGGTAACAGAATGCTGATGAAATAAACACCAGCATTTAAGGATTTAATTTAGCCCAATTCATGAAAAATTCTACAATTTGAACACCAGACCAGGTGTTCATCTTCCCCGATGTTAGTAACAACTATAGACAGAATAGAAAACCTGTTTTTCATATAAAGAAACTGAGGCTTTAACAGGCTATAGTCATTTGAGAAAGGTGGCCAGACTAGTTAATAAGGAAGCTAGGATTTATATCCAAACCTTTTTGACTTTAAAGCCCATGATCTTAAAATTACCCTCTCCTGCATAAGCCTCATGACATAAGATTTCTTCTCCTCTCTCAGGCAATAATGGAGACAATAAACCAAATAAAACTCAATCTAAATAAAGAAGTGATTATGATTGATAATAAAAAGACTATTAGACTTTAATTAATGAATTGGTTAATGGTGGTTACTTAAGTTTATTAACTAAACTGTTTATTTGCAAGAAGTAGAAAATTAAAGAGCTACAGCTAAACTACGAGCATGTTATGCTCAGAGTCTGTGCGAAAGCAGTTCCTGTGATAAATTATTATAAAGAGAAGCTTAAAATGTAATTTGCCTATAAACTTTCATTACCTGTAAAATGGAAGAAGAATAGTATTATATAAAGACAGAGTTCATTATAAAGTCATTATTCCACTTTTGATGGACATTGGGAATTTGTGATCAACCTGTCAGCCATGCCCTGGCTAGATTTTCTTGTACTCCAGACAGAAAACCTCAAATCTGCAAAAATCATTCTCTATCCTTCCTACATATACCTCTAGCTAATGGAAACACCCTTTAAATTTAATGTGGCTTAACTAATGTTTAAGCAAAACAAGCTATTTATTATACAGTGTGCGTAGTTTATTCCCTTTCTTATTTATAGTCATTACCTTCTCTAGCTCTGAAATAGTTTTTAATTTCCTCAGTACTATTATTATTTAGTGCCTAATGTAAGCTCTTAAGGGCAAACTGTGAAACTGCCAGAACCAACCATGCAATAATTTACTGGACTATGGCATGATATGGCATGACTGCCTACTGATTTCTTCAGAGCCAAGTCCTGGGGAAAGTCTGTGAGCTTGGGACGGATGCCCACCAACACGGGTGTTTTCTCCCATGGCTTCTTGATCTGTTAGAAAATGTTCCTTCTGACGCTGCTGCACTGTTCTAGATAAAGAAGAAGAAGTAAACAATCTAGGACACCTGGGTGGCTCAGCAGTTGAGCATCTGCCTTCAGCTCAGGTCATGATCCCGGGGTCCCGGGATAGAGTCCCACTTCGGGCTCTCCACAGGGAGCCTTCTTCTCCCTCTGCCTGTGTCTCTGCCTCTCTCTGTGTGTCTCTCATTAATAAATAAATAAAATCTTTTAAAAAAAAGTAAACAATCGCCAGATGCCATCAGTTCCTGTGGGAAGCCAGCTAAAAAAAGATAATTCTCAGAGGGAGTAACATAAAAAACAATTACCCACTCTGACAATTTGATTGACTGAAATGAGGTGTATCACACCCAGGTTAACCTGTGCTTCTGGAGAGCTCAAGGTAAGTTTCCATGAGGCTTCTGTTACTCCCTCAAAATGCTGGTCAGCTTTTTACTCTCTGTTCCTCTGGCTTCCAATCCAAATAAAATGTTGATGGATTTCCATTGAGCTGAAGGGCTCATACCCTTCTTTGTTTCCACCATACATACCTTCCCCACTTACTGATTTAGTAGACAGAGAAAAAAGAGGAAGATAATAAAGCAGACACGGACAGAAGAACAGGGAGGGAAGAGAGGAGTTCTGCACTAGAACTCTTCAGTAGGACTAAAAATTAAGGATTTCTGGATTTCTTGGGGAAGCATTTTCCCCACTTCCCCCTGCCATGAAACCCACAATGTTCACTGTCATTCACTGCCACAACCTCTCTGCTGGTGAGGTACACAGGTTCACAATGCTTCTCTCCACAGCACTTCAGGCTAAAATTTGCTGATGGAACAGCCAGAGTGGGTATCTGACAGGAAACCTCTCTGCAACCTTAGACTTAACCCCTCTGTTCCTCCAGCATCCCCATACATACAATAAGGACACCAAGCCCAGGGCAGGAAGTTATTTTCTTTTCTTTTAAATACTTAGATCTGTTCAACCTATAAGATTAAAGTTTTAGAGCCAACCACAAGAAAAAAGTGTTGTAATGGGGCAAAATGTAAACTAGATGGTAAGGCAGAGGCTTGAGTGAGAAAAATGATCGCTGATAATTAGAGCAAAAGAGCTTATGAGATTGAGGTGTATAGGTGTCTGGGTTTCTTGGAAGTCAATGTGCAAAAGACAAGCTGCTTATTCTTTGATCACTATCCAAATGACCAAAATATTAAGGAATATAAGATGCTTAAAAGAAACTTCTCACAGGGGCTTTGTAAGGAGGATGCACAGATGTGGAGGGTATAGTAGTGTCGGATTAATGATTAAAATATGTCAAAAATCCCTTGCGAATTAAAGAGCTCTGCTGCTATATGTTGAAAATGAGACCATTCACCTTGGTGGTGAACTTGGGTAACTTTTAGAAGAATTTACTACTAGTTGACAGAGAATGGAAAAAACAGTGAATTGAGGAATGCTGCAGAGGGGGGAAAAATTAAAAGACTAGGAAACAAATGCTTTATCATTAAAAAAAGAAACTGTCTGGGCTCTTAAGCCCCAAGACATCAAGTGATGTTCATGTAGACAAACAGAGTGAACTTAACCAGTGAGCCAGGGGCCCATTCAACCACAGCCACAAAACCAACTAATTTCTTTTGGAAAAGCAAGCCTAGAAAACCTGCCACAACTGGAATTCTAATCCAAAGACTAGTGCAGGGATCCAAGCATTTGAAACTGCAAGGGAATGTCAGAAACCACACATGGGCTGCTTTGGAACATCAAAAATATGTGCACAAACATGCTCCTACCTACATCTACCCCAACTTAGGAGACTCCAGGGCCCCAAAGCAAGGCAAAAGGAGAACCTCAAAGAAGGGTGAAAGCCATTGTCCACTGTTTACCAACAGCCACTGTTTCCCTTCTTCTCTGACAACAGAACCCTAGTTTGTTAGAGTAGGGGTAGAGAGCCCTGATTTCAGACAAAGTCAGCCCCTACTTCATCCCCAGAAGATGAAGCATGACTGGTCCAAGCCAAGCAGAGGAATTTTATCCCTTCCTCCAAATACTAGACTTAAGATGCACAGGTGAGTTCCGGGGACATAAGAAGCTTGCTGTGGAGGATGATTATATTTCTCCACACTTTTAGCTGGAGTCATTCTTGACTGATACAGGAGGAAAGCAGAGGGAAAAAAAGATCATGGCAGAAAGAAGATGATGAGAAAGAGCACTACCTACTGTGTGAATCCAGCCCTGAATGGGAGAAGTGCGAACATGCAATGGGAAATTTACCTGAGAACAGGATGCAAAGAGGAGAGTGGGGGCTGGTGGGTGCAAGCAGCCTTGGGAAGGGGGACAAGATAGCATAACAAGCATGTGTGGCACTGCTGCCACTGCACATCTCTTAATTCTAATCTGTATTCACAGTCGACAAGGCTCCCGCTTTATAGCTGCAATACTCTCGCTTCTTCTGCAGGCCCATTAGCCCCGTGAGCACTGCACAGTCAATGCCGATTCCACCCCGCATTTCGCTTTACACACAGCTCCTTCCTCCATCTGCCTTCTCATTATTCTCCTGATACAATGCCTGTTTCCTTCTGGCTCTGGTTTAAAGGCCCACCCACGGTGTTAAAATGAAAAATAAAATCATAAAACAGATAAAACAAAAGACAGAGAAGGAGAAAGCTATAAGGCAGGAGAAAGAACATGGCAAGGAGTGTTTCTTTTGGCCTGTGCCTTTCCAGCCTCCCTTTCCATGCTTATGGCTTTCCCCTAAAAGAAACCAGAAGGTGACTGATGACCTAAGGCTGCATAACAGCAGATTCTCCTTGGGCCCTCTGACACGGTGGGCAGCAATACTCAGACAGAAGTGCAGAAGAAACAATGCTTCCTAAGGGCTGAGCTGAGCGGTGATAGGAAGAAGGGGTGGGGCTTTTGCACCAGTTGACATTCCTCAGCTAGGCCAGAATGAGAGAACCACATTGAGGCTCATTCCTCCAACAGGTGAGCTGACACCTTTGGGGACAAGATTTGAGTTCATTGGATGTTCCACTTGATCTTTTCCCCTAGACTGCAAGCTCCAGAAGGGTCAGGACTCCGTCTGCCTTAGTTTCTGCTTTATTCCCAGTGCTTAGCACAATGTGTGGCACCAAAAGTCATCCACACAATGGATGACTCAGGAGCTGCCTGCTTGGGGAGCTGGCCAGTGCTGAAGCATTAGTTCTTGCTGTTGTCGGGCCATGTTGTAGATGTAGTAGTCCTCACTGCTGTTTTCGTGGTTGTGGTGACATGGAAGAAAGACAAACCCTTCCTGAATCCCCAAACCTTAAAATTCAAGAAGCCCATTAGCTTCTTCAAGCCAGTATTGAGGCATAGCTCTTCTCGGCCCCATTGTCTTTCCTTGTGAGGGATGTTACCTTCTGACCCCCTTGTGACGGATATACCACAGCAACCCTCAGGGACTGGGAGGATGAGGGGGACAATATTAGGTAGGGGATGCCCGTGACACTCAGGTCACTGCCACAAATGATCCATCCTCCCCTTTGCCTGAAGACTGCCTACCAGCCCCTAAGCAGTCTCTAACAACTTAACTGCTTGATAATGCCACCCCTCCTCAGGGGACACATGCTGCTTTTGAATGGAAAGAGAGTTTCAGTGATTAAACCCACAGCTGTCATTTATAGCTAAGACTGTATTTCTGAAATTAATTTGAAAAAGTTTCCATCCCTATGCTCTTTTTTTCTGCTGCTTCCTGGTAAATGCTTTCCTGTCGCTTCCTGGGGGAGCAGGGTGGGTACACATTGGGAGTCAAGTTCTCCCTGAGTGCAGCTATAGCTCCATGCCTCAAGGGCATATCTACAGCTTGAATGAAACACTCATTACCTGCAAAGAACACAGGCTGGTGCAGCCCTGATGGGAGACCCTCAGATGGGATGAGCAGATTTTTAGGGCTCACCCAGGGGTGCAGTCTAAGATACCATAGTGCCGACTCTATCACAATTTCCTACAGTGCTCTTAGGAACTGTGATGGACCCCTGGGTGCCAACGGGACAGTTCAAGTTCAGCTTCCAGATCCCAAACCACTCCAGCATATCTGCACAGCCCGAGCAGAGAAATTAAAAGACACCTGCAACAATCAGGTGAGGCAATTATAATTATTCAACTCTATGAATGAGAAAACTAAGGCTCAGAGAATATAAATGATTGACCTGGGTTATGGAGCTAGTGCCTGATGACATAAGTTTCCAATGAAGCTCTGCCTGGCCCCAAAGCCTACAGTCTATTCACCCTACCATATCATCTTTCAACCACATCCTGAAATCCAGCTGAGCATAAGATGGAGCAAGATAATGAAAACTGAAAACTCAAAGCAGTCAGATGCAATTTCAAATAGACATCTGGTAGCCTTCAGAATAAGATGTGTGTGTGTGTGTGTGTGTGTGTGTGTGTGTGGTAAGTCTCTGCATTTAATTGCATAAGGAACTTCAACATGTCACCTGCCCAGGAGGAATCTGCAATGCTACATGGAAGTGTTGTGAGAATTATCTCATGGGGAATTATTCCCAGACTGGATGCCTGAAGTCCTGGTCATAGTTTTCCTACCATCAAGCTGGGATGTCTTGGAGAAATCAGTTTCCCTCTCTGGATTCTGGTTTCCTCATCTGTAAAAGATGGGGACATGAAACTGACTCCTCATCCAACACCCCCCAACTCTAACAGATTTCTCTGGGTGTTGTGTGGATAAATGAACTGAAGGGTGTGAGCACCTAAAATAAACCCCAAGTGTAAAATGGAGATACCACCTATCCCCCAGAAAGAAGAGTACAAGAATTCAATAATCCACAGGGAAGCTGCTGCCTCTCCTCTGCGCCCCTAGTCAAGTCATCTTTTAGGTCATGGTGGATTGTATTTTCCAACCAAAGGTTCACCATTGCCATTTCCTAACCTCTGCTTTGTCTTGGTCAAACTTTAGTCACTACCACTGGCCCCTGCACTTGCATTCTCCTTGCCTCCAAGCCTGAGAATGCACAAGAAAGTGGACCATGCCCTCCTTATCAGTTTCTGGAAATCCACTCACACGGAAACAACCTTTTCATATAAGATCCCAGTGGTAAAAAAAAATAAAAATAAAAAAATAAAAAATTAAATTAAATTAAAAAAAAGATCCCAGTGGTTATTTCCCCCTGTTTGCCTAGTATCCCCTCCGAAGATTCTGTTAATCTCTGCTTGCCTCTTCTTTTACCCTAGAAAAGAAAAATCTTCCTTCTGTTTTATTTTGTGATGCTCTCAGACCTTATTGTCACAACAATCTCTCTATTGCCACAGTCCCCTTCCTTCTTTGCTATTGAAAAAAAAAGTCTCTCCACACTAAGTCCGGATTTGTTTTTCTTCGACATCTCAAATGCTATGAATGTAGGGCCTTCTAAATATATCTCACATTCACCCACTTTCCTTCACATTCACGGTCACTGCCATAGTCCAAATTTAGTCCACCATGGGCTCTTTCCTGGAAAACTAGTAGTTTAGTATCAACTCTTACCCTATTTCAACCTACTTTTCATCCTATAGACAAAGTCATCTTTAAAAAATAAATAATCATCATGGCACTCCCCTGCCCTGCTTATAGCTATTTTATAATAGGTATATTGCTATATTGCCTCTAGGATAAATTTGGAATCAATACCACTCTCTACAAGCAGGAGACTGCATGATCATCCCCTCCCACCCCCCCAGCTGCCTTCTCTGTGTTCTGATTCCACAGGCTTATATTCTGTTCCTGGGACTCTAATCTGCCACAGTTCTTTGCATCCCTTGAGCTTTATAACAATCTTCTACCTGGAAGACTACATCCATCTTTGCCTAATTACCTCTTCCTTATCCTTCCAATATCAGCTCAAGCAACCTTCCTTCAGGACACTTCATGATCCCCCATGTAGGCCTGGCACTCTATACTTCTCAAGTTTAACAGAATTTGAAATTGCATGTTTCCTTGGTGATTATTTATAAACGTCTTTGTCCTTTCACTAGACTATAACCTCAAAGAGGCAAGGATGGGTCAATTTATACCCACCACTGTACCCCTCAAGTCCAGCAGGATGTCTCTCACATATTGTGGGCACTAATTAATATTTGAGTGAATATCATTTTAAATAATGGTGTGAAGAACAGTATATTATGCAAGAGCCTTCTTCCATATAACATGTCTTTGCAACGTTGAATCTTTGATTGAAATAACTTTATTTTGATTTTGCATCTAAAATTGTGATTATTAGTCAAAGAATGGCAGATACAGGGACTGGAAAAAGTGTATATGGGTTTTCACTGATCTTTGCAGATAGAGATGTGTGTTCTTTGGCTCTCTTTTAAACTTCAATTTTTTACAGTAATATCCTGATGTAATCTACAGAAGCATCTCTGCCTCTACAGAGAAAAGTCTTTCCATGCTCATCGTTTCTGGGAGTAAAGAGATGGGAGTTATATTCCAACTGTGGTCTAAGCCCATTCTCCACCCCCGCCTCCTTTTCCACTTCCAATCAAGCTTGTGTCTTAAACAAAGTCATTCAAGTGAAACAGGATCATGGGTGAATGGGCATTGTGTCCAATCCATCTTCCTGGAGGCAGTCTCCTATTCTCCCTTAGCATGACCTTGAGCTCCCTGAAGACTGGGATATCTTTTGCCCTTTGTATCTTTTGTCATAGTTGCTATCACATGATAGGATCTCAATCAATATTTGCTAAATGGTAGTAAACCATAGTAGTAATAGATGGTTTTCTGCTAACATTCTTATAACTTAGCCTTACTCTCAAACAATATCCCTTCCACAATCCCCTAAATCAGTTTTTCTCTTTTTCTTCACACTCACAGCATCCTAATTCTGTATAGATAGCTCATTTAGGGTAAGAAGCTCCTTACAAAATTCTGGCCAGGAAAGGTTTCTCTTTGGGAGAGAATACAATTATTAAGTCTCATCCATTGGATTAGCTTCTTTATTATTTCTGACCACTCAAAAATGGCCCTTCTGGTACTGACTGATGTCTTGACATTGGCAAACTTGGCTTAGATGATCACATTCCTTCCTTAGAAAATTATCTTTGAAATGAATACATAAACTAGGTTTCCTGCAAGAAAGTTTGGGCTGTAAGCATGAAATATAAGCCAAGAGCAAAGTGATCTACATGGGAGGGGGAATATATGGGTGAAGAAAATATCTGTCAAGTCTTGGGATGAAAATATCAAGGGTACCTGTGACCTGAACCTATCACCACCAATAAAGAGGTATTGAGTACATTCCATATGCCAGGCATTAGATAGAGGAGAAGGCGTGGCCCTGGCCTTCCTGGAGTATGTTATCTAATTTGAGAAATAGAGTACATATTCCAAAAAAATAAATAAACTGAAAGCAGAAGTGCCAATACAAAAGAAACAAAATTAAGGGGTCCATTCACAGAGAAGCAGGACGCCAAGTGCTAAGAACAGAGAAGTACCAAAAATAATAGCCTGAATATCAGAACCTGAAATATATTCCTCAGAGCCTTGATAAAACCTCAAGCAAGAAAAGAACTCCAGACATAGAGTAAATCAGTACAGGTTACAAGAGTAGAAGTCAATGATTCTGATTTTAAATTAATTAGTTGAGTTAATAAATAAATAACTGGAATCAGTCATTCCAAAAATCCAAGTGTCTGAGCACCTTATTACACTAGGCTTTCATGAACTCCCTCCATTATGTTTTAGAGGACAAATTTCAAACCAAGTGTCCAATCTTTTTACCTCATGTCTAGGTCGTGAGGCTGATGATTTTCTGGAACTGACCCTGCTAGCTCTTAGGCTTCATCTCTGCAAGTCCTTCTACTGTAATGGTCATAAGAATTCTCTGCATTAACAGCAAAACTAGTTTCTTATTTGGTCTAGGAGACAATCTATAAAGTAAGATATTAAATTCCTAGAGATGCGATCAGTTGAAGTATCAATAGAAAGATATATTGGAACCACAAAGCAGACAGAAGAGATAATGGGGCTAATGAAGAAGGCTCTGATGTCCTCTGAAGCCTATGTGGTTGGAAAAGGATCTCATGATATGCCTCATACCAATATGGGGCACATTAGACATTAGAGGCTAATACCAAAGATCAATAACTAGTCACTTTTTTAAAATTGAAGTATAGTTGGCACAATGTTATAGTAGTTTCAGGTATATAACACAGTGATCAATAAGTCTATATATTATCCTATGCTCATCATGAGTGTTTCTACCATATGTTACCACAAAACACTATTACAATACCATTGGCTATATTACCTATGCTGCACTTTTTATCTCCGTGACTTTGTCATTCCATAACTGTAAGCCTGTACCTTCCACTCCCCGCTACCCATTAATAGCTGGTGTTCTGGAGCATCCTATGATTATAGTGATAACAGAAAATCAGATTGTCTACTATGATAGACTGAATCATTGTTCATAATTCTTCACACCTTCCCCATTTTTTATATTATACATCCTCACCCTCTGCCTGTCATTTTGCAGTATCTTCCACTGGAGTGGGTGTGGTGTATAAACTCACTCCATGATGGTCTTGGCCATATGACTTGCTTTGACCCAGGGAATATGGACAGAAGTGACAATGTGCCAGATGCAGACAGAAATATCAGGAGGCACTAAGATGCTCCCTCTTATACCCCCCTGGCATTTTCCAAGATAATATTCCCTGGGCAGTGTCCAAGAAAAATGTGGAGACCATCAAAACCTGCAACTATGTCCAGCCATTTTTAAGCTCTACAGTTTAAAAGTTTAAAAAGCCACCCAAAACTGTCAGCATAAAATTTAAATGTTGCTTGTCATAAGCCAGTAAGTTTTGGAGTGGCTTAGTAACAACATGATTGAGGCAATTGCTGGCAAATATACCTAATGTGAAGTCACTTAAAATCATATTTTTGAAGATTTTCCTTATGATTTGGGATAAAGGTTGTGATATAAAGCTAAGTTGAAATTATGGTATAATTATGAAATTATATAATAGATATTATGACATTCTAATTGAATGAAGTCAGGATAGAAAATTATTTTTTAAATGACATCAAAATATATTTTATATATAAATTGCCCAAAGGACTGGAATAAAGCAAACCACTAGGTTAACAATGACCATCTCTGGTATAACTATGCTTGATTTTAGGGGTTTTTTTTTTTTTCTTTTATTATCTGCCATGAAATAGGTGCTCAATTAATATTGGCTAAATAAAAGTTGAATAAATTTTCATACACTCCAATTTTCCACAGATAACATACATTGCTTTTCTAATCATAAAAATCTGTTCATTTTTTTAAAAAATGGAGATCCATGACCTAGAAGGTTGATAATAAACCACTGAGAACAATTCTTTAGGAGGCGTCTTCCCAAAAGTGGTAAACACTCCTAACAGAGCTCTAATCTAGAGACTGGTTTATTAAATAGCAATTTATGAAGATAGAATAACAGTCCTACCAAAGTCAAAATTCATTATATTATTATATTAATCACATCAAAGCAACTCAGTAGTGAAAAAATATGGGATGGGTCAAACGTTCTCCATATAGGAAGGAAACAAAATGTGTTTAAAGAGATTGCAGAAAGAAAAGAAGGAAGGTGAAAGAAAGGTGAGAAAGAAGTAAGAAGACTGAAGGGAGAAAGAAAGAGGAAAAGAAAATTTATGGAGAATTTGATTCAGCTTCATCTTGAGGACATATTACTTCAATTTCCCTTTACAGAAAGCCCAAGGGGCAAACTGAACAACAGGCAGAGAGAGCCTCTTTTGCAGCAGCCATGTCAAGAATATTCTGAATTCTCACCTTTGTTTTAGCCATCTGGTTCTACAGAGAATCATTGTTCCCTACTGGTGAGACACTTTCTCAATTATCATGGTTCACAAGATGGCTTCAGGCTAGACAAAATACTTGCAGAGGCCTGAGGCCATCCTTTCTTCCTTTCTACCATTTACCTAGATGGCCCCAGGCACCAACCACCTTGCAGCTTTTGGTAGCCCCCACTTTATGGCAGCCCCCAGGCCAATTATGCTGAATGAACAAGGGTCAGTTTCATCCCTCTGCAAGGGAACTGCCCATTCAAAGGTAGACATTATTACCATATCATGCCCCAAAAATGGAGAGAGAAGGGAAGAAAGGATTGTGTAAGGTTGAGGTGGAAGAAATAATGAAGAAAAGATATAAAGAAGGGGAAGGAGTATAAAAGGCAAAGGGGACCCAATGGGGGCTCCTTTCACCAAGGAGAGGTACAAGGTCAGCCCCATTGTTTCAAATGGTAGAGATGCTTGCCCTGGATGCATAAGCCCCCTTCCCAATTTGATCCCTCCCATGCCTACCCTCCTGTACACTTTGAGCAACACTGAATCTTGCCTCTCTACAGCTAATACTAGGTTATGGGAATTGCTGCAACAGGGCCAGTAAACTAGGCCCCAGCCTAAGGGAACTCCTAGTTGAGTCTTCTCTTGGTACATCCTCACCTCTGTCAACCAGAAAATCCTAACCTGTATGTAGGTCGAGAGGTAGAGAGGAGGGGTGTTCAGGCACCAAGTTTCTCTGAATTTCTCAGAATAATAAACCAAAATTCTAACTTCAGTAAAGTAAATCCTAGAGTTAGTACCATTCATTTAGGCTTCCATCTATCCTTTGGCTTTTTCCTTCCACAACACAGATTGAGCTCCTTTTCTATCCCTGGCACTGGTACATGCTTGATGGTTCACAGTCTAGTACAAGAAACAGACGAGCAAAACAAAATGTAGAAAGGTCCAGTTACATGGCTGAAGAATAAGAGTATGTATATATGTGCATGTGTGTGTGCATGCTCACATGGATATGGACGTAGGTGTGAGTTAGAGTATGTGGTGACACTGGTTGAATCCTAACAGGACAAAGTCTGTTTTCCCAGTCCAGAGCTCCCACTCCAAGCTTTTCTGGACCAGCCCCATGAAACACTAGAGTTCCTCACCTTTACTTAGGAACCAAGAAAGTGGGCAAGAGGATGTGGAAGATCTTGATTGCTTCCCTAAATCCTGAATTCATTCCAAATGGGCAGCTTCCTTGTCTGCTTATTCCTCAAGTTCATGCACTGAAAGTCTTAAAGCTGAGAATACATACACTTGGCAGATAAGTCAAAAAGGCCCTCTGTACTTCTCACCCTCTTTTTCCCTCTCTAAGTACCTGATCCCACCACCTCCAAGACCTCCCATGTTAAGGAATGACAAGGTATAACACAAAATTTGATAGACTGGGTTTAAAAAGTCCTACCTAGTATTTATGACTGTGGGCAAGTTATTTAATCTTTCTGGGCCTTGGTTTAATTATCTTAAAAATCTTAATGATACCACATACTTTAAGTTTATTCTATAGATTGAATATGTATAAAATTATAGGTATCATGCTTATATTAAATTATATAATCATTTTATTTAAGCCTCTCATCAATCCCAAAAAGGCTTGTGTTATAGATCAGAAACCTCAGAGAGGTTAAAAACATGCCCAAGAAGTCACAGTTATCAGTGATGGAATTGGGATTCATATCCAGCTCTGACTCCAAAGCTCCTGTACCTTCACCTAAATACCAAACCATACCTGGCACATAGTAGGAACTCAAGAAATGTGAATTCCCTTTTTAGACCCTTTGATGTGTGAATTTCAGTGTTTTTGATAACCATAAAACAACCTAACACCCTCTAAAAGTACTTTTCAATGCTTTTCCCACTTCTTGAAGATGATCAGGAATCTGGATATTCAGACCACTTCTTTAAGCATCTCTTTTTAAACAGATGTGTTGATAATGTAAGGTTCGGGTAATGAGATTTTCCAGGCCATAAGTTGCTAACTGTGAATTAATTGCCTAGCTTATTTGCAATAAATAAAGGGACTATTACATGTTTTAAAAAAATCACAAGGAGCCACTGAGCTTGTGCAGAAAGGTTCTGTGTTGCTCCATGCAAGCATTCATTGTCATCTATGCAGGATGACCATACCAAAGGTACTAAGAGCACCTCCTGACGTGGCCTTAGGATAAAGAGTCCCAGTCTAGGATTCAAAATCATGACTTAGGAGCCCCACTGTGGCTGCCTGTGTGACTCTGGACAACTTATATAATAACTCTGAACCTTGGTTCTTTCTTTGTAAATTGCCAGCACCAGAACATGACTCTGAAGGCGGTGACCAGCTCTAGCACTCAATGATTCTTTATTAGCTGATACTTAGCAAACACATGGTTTCCTTGTTGAGTGATACCCTGAGAAGTTCATATTGCCAAAAATAAATTCAGCTTTGCTTTGAAATATGTGCTTTAACCCACTCAGTCTAGAACTATTTTGAGAAATACAGTTAGGCAGTAAATGTGATGCTGCCTATTGTGAGCCAAAGGTTTTTTTTTTTTTTTCAAGCTAAAAAACTAGCAAACGCATACATTCCTCATAAATATATCAGTGAATCCCACTGACCATGCAAGCCCATAGTCCATAGGATGTTAGAATGTCTGATCATCATTTAGGCTATTGCTTTAATAACATATGCCTGCTGCTTAAGGGGCTTCCCTGTTCATATAGCTCCCTGGTGCTGGAAACCATGCTTCCATTTAGTGAGTGCACAGCCCCTCCTCACCTTCCTCCAGCCACTTCAGTGACCACTAGATTATGAAGGAACTCACAATCCCAACAGGGCAGGAGTGGTGGAAGAAAGCACTGATGTCTATCCTGAGATGACTGACAACACTTCAGTGGAAAATGACAGTCCTCTTAAATAACTGAAGGTCTATAGTAGAAGACGGTTTAGGTTTGATCAGGTCTATATATCCCAGGTGTCCATGGCATAGTGAGTACTGAACAAATGTCAACTGAGTGGATAAATCCTGCAGAGTTCCCAAAGCCTGAGCCAAGATCAAAAGGAAGATATTAGAAGAATTGCAACTTTGGTTCATGGCAAAAGGAGATTTTTAGAATATTTATGGCTATCCAAAAATGAAATGGGAGGTGAGCTCCTTTGTCACTGGGAGCGATAGAGTATCACTGATCACAAAAGAGTAGGTTTGGGGGTGGAGGGCCCAGGAGAAATAGACAACCTTGTGCAGGTTTTTTAACCTATCCTTGACCCTATCATTCCTCAGATGTAAACTGAGCATAAAAATAGAGCCTATCTTACAGTTATTACAATGATTAAATAAGCTACCCACTGCTAAGCATTTAGTACAGCATATGGAAACAGAGTAAATGTTCCCAGAGTCCACAGAACATTTTAGGAATTTTCATCAAGGGTGTATATGTATCAGAGATATTGAGTTAGACTCAAAAACCTCAGAGGTCCCTTCTAACTGTAAATATGAATCTATAAATGCTAGTAAGAGTCACCCCACCACCACCCCCTATAAATGTTTTTATCACCTGAACAGCTGACAGCACTTTTATTTGTCAATCTTTTTTCTTTCCACTTCTGCATTCCACATAGATCTGACTTTGCAGACCTCTACAGAAGGAGGCTCCACATTGCCGCGGCTGGAGAAGTCAGGTTGTTTGTGAAAGAAGTTCCCTTACAGACTGGAAATGGGGCAAGGAGAGCAGAAACACCCAGCTGGAGATGAGGCCCCTGTGAGCAACAGCCTGCCACTACGTGCAGTGACATTAAGAGCCAGCTACTATCTTCAGCCCAGAGAGGAAGACTTCAAGGGTGGGAATAATTCAACTAAGCAAACATCAGAGCAGTTATCTTTCTTTTACAATGTCACTGATGGAGATACAGAATGTGTTGCCCTTGGCTGGTGTTAGCATGTGGCTGCGGGCAACTGTAGGAAAACAATATTCAAATACCAGTGGGCAACAGCAGGAAACTGCAGACAAGGGGCCTGCAGAGAAGATGGAAATCTGAAAGGCATCGGGCTTTCTTTCCCTGAGGAAACAAAGAAGGAGAGTATGCTAATCACACAGATTTCATAAGGTTTCTGATTTACTGGCCTCTCAGAAGGCTCTGTTGGGGTTTGCCATTTTGATGAGAAGGCCTTGCTGTAAAGGTTAAACATGCTAAGAAGCATGAAATGATCTTCTCCAAGAAAGATTGCATCTTTTAGCCAGGGAAATGGTGGTCCAATAGCCCACAATAGGGGCCTTCCAAGAGCTGTTCATATCCAGGGTTTCCAGCCCCAAATCCCAGAGGCACTTGTCCCTACAATATCCTCTCTATTGGGCTGGATTTATTTGTTGCTCACAGGGCAAGATGGGATGGGGGAGGGAAGGAAGGAAGGAAGGAAGGAAGGAAGGAAGGAAGGAAGGAAGGAAGGAAGGAAGGAAGGAAGGAAGGAAAAGGAAAGGAGAGGAGGGACGAAGGAGAGAGAAATATATGTCTTTCTCCTAACATTTCTTCTCTCTAAATCAGTTGTCAATATTTCAAACAAAATTTACCAGTAAGACTAAATTAGTAGAGAGTGACCAAATGCTTTTCCTATTAGCCATGATTTTACTGCTTAATAGGCTATTAAGGATATAAACATGTATCTGCACAAAATATGTACAGATACTGCCTGTGCATATTTCTTTGAAAAATTCAAGCAAAAGGGAACTGAAATAAGAGATTAAGAACACTATATTTTATCCTTTGAGCAATTCATTACCTACCAGAAGGCCCCAGTTTCCTCAACCAAAAACTAGGATGAGGATGGTTGTGCCAGATAACATCTGAACCTCTAGCAAGATAAATAGATCTATGACTCTTTACACTGTCTGGTTTTCTTTGGGGCAATTCAGTTTCAGGCTTTGAGTCTGTGCCTTCTATTCATGATTGCTACATGTCTGCTGTCTCCTGCCCTTAAAAACCCCAAATCGAATTAAAACATAACCCATGATAAAATAGAGAATCATCTGGGAAACCAGAAGGAAACTATACACGTGTGCTCTACACACAGACACATAGGCAATCCTCTGTATTGTCATTGCTGTAAAGTCTTAATTAAGAGACCAGAATACAGGAAAATTGAAAATCTGGTTTTCCTATCTCTAAAGAAAGAATCTTTTGACTTAATCTCAAATATGGAGACTTTTACAAAAGACGAAGAAACTACAATTAGTTTTTCTATCAGATCTTTGCCAGAGGTTGGCCAAGATCATCACAGTTATCAATGACAGATCATCGTAGTATAATTCTTCAAAATCTAGGATTACACCAGAATCATGTCTTGGTTCCAAGTACAAACTGTCTAAGGTATGGAGAAAAGCATGCTTTGGTATGTTCCCTTCTGGCACAACCCTCCTTCCCACTATTAAGTTCTAGCCTGTATCTTATGCCTAAACACAAAAATCTTACGTAGGTTATTTCTACAACACAAGAAAAAAATGTGATAAAAAAAACCAGCCAGACAATTTTTTCATTCTTGAACTGCTGAACTCTAGATTCAAAAAGGGGCATATTGGCTTATGTTTGTAACCACATTACACACTTTGACTCTATAACAGAGGCTCCCAACAAGCAAATTAAGCCACTGCAGATACTCTCAGTGGTAAATATGGAAACCGAGGCAGAGAGAGTTAGTCACATATGTTTAGAGTGGGACCAGCACATGTAGGTGACTCCAAACTATATCCTCCCCACTCCTCCCAAGAATCTCCAACTAATTTAAGATAGATGAGTAGAACAGGGAAGAAACAGTAGTTTCTCTGGTCAAATCCTTGTCCTTATCCAGTCTTGGCCACTCTTTAGCTGTTGTACAATTAAGTTCCATTGACAATGCCCCTTAAATATCTATTGGATGTGTCCCCAAAACTCAACCTCCATTCTCTCTACCTCACTTAGGGCTCTTAATTCTTATTCCTGAGTTAATGAAAATACAAACAGAACTAATATAAATGGCCACCATGTCCCTGCATTTGACAGGACCACAGCCCACAGCAGGCATGAAATGTTCTAAACAGCTGTCACGTGCTGCCCCAAAGTTCTGACCCTCACATTCTCCAGCTGAACACAGGCCTAGCTGTAGGTTTTTCAAAGATGTAAAAAGTCATCAGCCTGTCCTTCAGAGATCCTTGAGTTTCAAGACTCCAAAACAGCTAGAATCTTCTCTAACTCTTCAAAGTTACAGGAGTCTCTGTGATCAGGCTCCTGTCTCCCACATCCCATCCTATTATCACACTGCTAAAAAATGGCATGCCTTCTATAAGATAAGGTCCAAATTTGTTGGGAGAGAAAACAAGGTGCTTCACAACTTGTGCCACCCCTCCAGCCACACCTTCTAAAATGTCCTCTCAAATTCTTTTCACTCCCCATGGATTCCATCCATGAGGAAAGCTTCCTTTTTACTAAAGTCATCTTTGCATATCTGCTCTCTCTGCCTGGAATACTTTCACCTGCCTGGCCTCCCTGAAAGAGTCCTGCTACGCTACCAAGCCTCAGCTCCAGTGTCACCCAATTTGTGATGTTGCATTTATGTTCCACCTTCTTCAGATATCAGAATTTATTGGTATGTTTATGAAGAAGGACACAATTAATGCTTTTGTATCCTGAAGGCTCAATGCAGCCTCTGGCACATAATGCTCAATAGGTGCTTTGGAATGAATGAATCAAGCCCTTAATTTCTTCATCCAGAAAATGAGGATAATAATATGCAACCTGCAGAGAAGATGTGAGGGTTAAATGGCCCAGTGTATATTAAGAACTTAACATAGAGCAGGCACATAATTTCTCTCAATAAATAGTAGATCTCTTAACTTTCCTTTCCTCTAATCCAGACTGGAGCAAGGAAGGATTCATCTACCTGTGAAAAGACACACAAAGCCAGAGACACTAGAAAAGGCTGTGATAATCCCATTGTGTGCATTTTAAAGCATTTGTTTCTCATAATTCAGCAGCATCTCAATTTATTGCATCCATAATGGGCAGATGTCGGCTGGCAGTTAAGAAGCTTTTAGCAAAGGCAGTAATAAAGGTACAGAGCAGCAATATAAATGGCCACCATGTCCCTGCATTTGACAGGACCACAGCCCACAGCAGGCATGAAATGTTCTAAACAGCTGTCACGTGCTGCCCCAAAGTTCTGACCCTCACATTCTCCAGCTGAACACAGGCCTAGCTGTAGGTTTTTCAAAGATGTAAAAAGTCATCAGCCTGTCCTTCAGAGATCCTTGAGTTTCAAGACTCCAAAACAGCTAGAATCTTCTCTAACTCTTCAAAGTTACAGGAATCTCTGTGATCAGGAGTATCTTGAACCCTAACCTGGTGAAACAACACTTAGGTAGGGCTCAGGGACTATGGGACAATTTCCCGAGATCATACAATCTTGAGCCTGTAGGAAGGGGAACTCAGAAAACAAAAAGAGGAAAAAGAAAGGGCTAAATCTTCTTGCTGCTATGGTGGCCACTAGAGATACAGCTGTTTGACCCAAGCACCAACAAATAAGGTGAGGACATGCTGGTTGAAGTTGATGAATGGTATTATTTCTTTAAAAGTCCCTTTCTCTGATGCATGTCATTATCCATCAAAAGGGTAAAAACTTTACTGAAAAGATGATAGTCTTTTAACGTTCTTAACAAATCCAAGGTTCTATTCATGAATCTATCAATTAAAACTTATGTATCAGGGGCCTGAAGTATTCCCGGCACACCAAGATATTAATTTTCATAGATGAAGGAATCGGAGTACTTCACTGCAGTGCTGATATAACTAAACCAGTCTCCTAATTCAGACATCTGCAGCCTGTAAAGAACAAGGACTTGCATTCCTACCCTGCCCTTCACTCACCTTTACCCCTCTCCTCAGGATAAGGAAAGACACTGCCAAGCAGATGACATTTGAGAATCATAGAGTTTTAGAATTGAAAGGGCCCTGAGAGAGCATGAAACTCAACTGCCTCATTTTATTTTTGCAGAACAGAGAAGCCAGAATATCCAAGTAAGAATCTCAAGGTCACATATCGAAATAAAGGGTATCCCTGGGTAATGGGGGTGGATCCTCAATGGCACTGGAACCTATAAAAGAGCCCAGCACTATTGTATTTGACCTTGGAAGCCGGGGTTTCTTTTATTCCTACACCAGTGAGTCAATCTGAGTAGACCCCAGTGGATTCAGAACCGGTTACAAAGTGATATATTGTGCTAAACATATTTTGATTTCTAATTGCTATCTCTTTCTTCCTTATGATTGTGCCCTGAATTACTACCTCTAGAAGAATGAATTATAATTTGCAGACTACATCTCCATCACCTTCACTAGACTTTGAGTTCATCAAGAACAGAAACGATGTCTTTTATAAATTTGCAGCCTCACAACTTAGCTTGGCACACCTGGTACAGAGAAAAGATAGATACCTACTTGTCAAATCGCTATGATAATGTTGAAGGTATTTCCAAAGGCAAATGAATCATAGCTTCATTTCCTACAATTTGGGGAAACTAAAGCTACTTATGGTAGAAATGTGTTGAATATGTAAACATTTTAATAATACAACTTTAATACTCTAAAAAAGGCACAAAATAATTTTGAACTTTCCATAATCATATGACATGCTATCTAGTTGTCTCTAAAAAAGATATCAGAGTAGACTGACTTAAGATGATCATGGTAGAGATGGAGAGAGGTGAATAAATGGGAATGGAACTTAATAAGGAGTTAACAGGAAGTTGCTGAGAGAGATTTAATGAGATGGGAGAAAAATCAATGAGAATGCCAAAGATAATGGTATGCCATTTACTGAAATGGGAAAAACTAAAAAAAAAAAAAAAAAAAAAAAAAAAAACTAAAAAAAAAAAAAAAAGTTACCTAACAGAATCTAAATGGATATCTCAAGTAGACAACTGGATATGGAAATATGGGATTGCAGGGAATTCCAGGCTAGATATCATGGATTTGGGAGTTACTAACATATAAATGACCTTCAACACCATGGCATTGGATAAGGACACCAAGGGGAGTGTGCAGACTAACAGGAGACCCAGGACTGAGGATTGGGGCCTTCCAACATTTAATGACCACATAGTATGTGTACAGAACAGTACTCAAGACTAGGGGGCAATAGAGGCATTTAATGCATTGTTTTTCCCTCAAGGGCCTTACAACCTAACCTGTCTCAGAGGTTGGGATGGAAAGGCTGTTCAATGTAATAGAAAGTGCAATAGATTAAGAGTCAGGAATCATGAATTTTAATCATTCTACAACTACTCCAAATTAAAGTGATGTTTCCAATGCCTCACCTACTGAAACAAGGATTAGGTACAGAAAACTTCAACAGTACCTACCAACTCTACTATTTCTGATGCCATAATTTCCTTGTGGCATCCAAATGACACATTCCTGTCTCATTGAAAGGTGGCATAAGGTTCCTAGCCAGAAGGTGCTGCTGCTATGCCAGGAGCACATAGCAGCATTCAGAGGGTTGACTGAAAGGGAAGTCCCTGAGCTGGAAGGGGAGCAGCTGCTGTCTGCACTCTTTTCCTATTGGAACAAGAGTCACTTGAGAAAACTCAAAATATCTGTATTCTTGGTTTTCAGCTGGTGTTTATATCAAATGAATGGAATCCCAGGAACCAGTGAGAAGAGCAGATTTACCCTCTCATCACATTCTCTTGGTTGTGCAAAATTAATATTCTCAAAGGCACCCAGTTTCCACAATTCCAGGAAATATTTTCCTTTATCAGATGGAAACAGTTCCACATGGCTGGATATCTATAACAGGATATGGCCTTATTGGTCAGGCTATGCTGAGCTTAGCCAAGAAAGAGCACTAAGAAAATGATTCAGTAACATTTTATTTACACACACACACACACACACACACACACACGTATGTGCACATCTGGATGATCCTTCATATGTATGCTGGGTGACCACCCATCTGGACAGAGCTGATTCATGGAAGGAAAGACAGACAAACAAAATTGGGCCAGTTTCTTTTTTTTGCAAAAATGTAACTGCTAGATAGAAAAATTCAGAATCTGGAGGTCAGGAGAGATGAATCACTTCAATTGCAGTGCCTTGGGATTCCCAGAGCTCTCCTGCTTCCCTTTTAAAAATGTACTTAGTGAATCTTCATTTGATCAGTACTTTTCTAGGTAATCATTCAGTAAATCCCCTTCCTTGACTCTATTAGGCACAGTCAATTCTGTAGCTTGCAACCAAAAGGACCTTACCCAGAAAATATTAGTGTCCCCATTTTAAAGATAAGAAACCTGAGGCTTAAAAGAAATAAGAGAGAAATCGGTTGTACATCACCTGGCTAGTAAGTGTCAGAACCAGCACAGAAAACAGGTCTATCTGACCCTAAAATTCATACCAATAACCATGAGGCCACCCCAACTGTAAGTATTGTACTGTAGGTCATTGTTCTTGCCATAGGAATGGACTTGTGCTGAATCCTACTTTCTTGCCTGCTAAATAAAAGATGGCATACATTCAATAAAAGCCATCCAGGAGAGAGGATAGAATCTTCAGTGGCCTCATTAAATTGAAGCTTGATGGTCCACAAACAAATCAAATCATAGTCTTGGCTATTGATGCTTGGCTCCCACCAATAGAACGAAAAAGTCTGGCCAAACTGACAAGAAGGTGCCTTGGTTGTTCCATGTCAACTGATCTTAAGACAGACAAGCTAAAATGCCTCCTCTGTACAATAGGACTTCACAATAGGAGGGCAAATGGTCTTCCATCAGACCAAACTGTAGTATTTCAACCAAACTGAATGGCATTAAACAGCTAAAATGGGCCTTTGCTTTTTAGGCCATGGAGACAGACATCTCCCACATCACTATGAATAAAAAATCCAAAATAGCTACAGCTGAACAATTGGGATGCAAAAATATATCTACATCTTCTTAGAATAGTATCAGATCATCCTGAAACAATCTAAATGCAACATCCAGCCAGTTATTAAATGTCAGGTTTTACCATTGCTATCTTCACAGGCAGTAGAAGTACTCTCATGAGGGTACAAGTAAGAGTCAACCATTTTTACTATAAGAGAAAGACACTCCTGCAAATTAACTTTAATCTCATATATTCATATATTTCCTAGGTCCCTTGCATTATTCCGTTGTGTCTGGTAGACAGATTTGATCTGGGAGTTGCCCCAAAGACTGATCTTGGTCACTTTGCTTGAGTTCTTGTACTCTTTTGATCTGGTATGTTACCTGGGCTATCCCCAACTCTACTTCCTCTGAATACCAGTTTTAGCATCCCGCCTATGCTTTCTTTGTTTTATATAAACAAATGCTTCTCTAATCCTACCATTCTTGTTGTGGGACCAGGGATACCAAGGGACCAACCCCACTACAAAGTCCAAGTATAAGACATAGGTTGGGCTGGATGGGACACACTACCTTAGAAATTGTCTTAATCTTATTGCATTTAGTGCAAATGATCATTTCTAAGTTTAGGGTTAATATTTATAGAACAAAATCAGAGAAAATAGTAAACTGAGTGCCCAGGTTGATGGGGTTATGGTGGATGGAGCAGCATTCCTGGATCCCAAGGGGATCATGCTCCTTACATAAAGGATTTTAACAAATATTTTTCCTTCACCATTCTTTAAAAGTCCTTTCCTTCACCATTCTTTAAAAGTCCCTTTAAAAGGTCAGAGGTAGAGAGAGGTCAGAGTTTTGCTAGAAATAGGAGACAAGACAACCCAAGAAACCTCAAGTCCCCTGTCCCAACCATTATTCCCCTACATAGATATGGGTTCTCCCATTTGTTTGCCCTACTGTTCCCCTATAGATATATACCACATGTTAGCACATTTCCTGTTGTTTTCCTGGAAGGACTATACATTCCTTCATCAAAATGCATTGGTTTAGCATTTCCAGCATCTAACACAGTGCCTGTAACATACTAGGGTTTCAATAAATGCCTGCATCATGTACAAAAAAATGAATAAAAGATACCCAAAGTATCTCCACTGAGAAATCAGTTTCCATAAAGAAAAACAATGTCATTGGGAAACTCTCTTTTCTCTGCTAGTAAGTGGAGTCCTATCATTTTTACACTCCAGTGATTCATTCTGAACATGGTGTCAGAAACAATACAGAGCCAAAAAACAATTAGCAGGGGAACAAAACAATCAGTTGAACCGTCTGGGATTTGAGTGATGTATAGATCAAATGTCTTAAATTTGCTATGTTCCTTCTCATTTGGCCAGAATGGATGAGTTGGCTGCACTGTACTAGGAATAATTGTCCCTCATATATCCCCAATCAGCTGCCTTTTAATGACCAGTCAGAAGTGACAACATAAAAGGTGCAGTGACTTTCAGTGTACTTGGCAAATCTTGGACCAACTCCCATTGATCTGCCCTTGGACTAGGTGAGCTCAGAGACACCGTGCACAGATGGCTAACAGTCATTGCTGCCTATCTTCAGAGTCTCAAGGCCTATGAGTCAGGAAGAGACCCAAGGGGAAGAAGTGAGAGGGTTGATGTGATCTTTGGTTCTTATACTACTTCAAAGGTAGTGGAAGATCTATAAAGTATGGCTTACACCAAAACTGTTTCTCTCATCTCAGAGGTCAAAGGCTCTATTTCCTCAAACCAGTACCAGGGTAGTCTACCCTACAAAGACATTTGGAAAAAGTCTAGAAGCTTGACAGACTAACCAGCTCCATGTGGCCCACTTGTGTTCCAGATGGCTACTTCCTCACCTTAGCTCCTATTCTGCAGCTTTGAAAATTCAGTGACTCTGAATTTACATTCCATGAGCTCCAAGAAAGTTCTATGTTCCTCCTTCGCCCCAATGTTCTGTGCTCTGTTTTTGATCCAGCTGTAAAAAAGCTCTGCAGTTCTCCTGAAACACCCCTTAACTAATTATACATTTGATCTCACAAAAACCAATCCTTGAAAACATCTTTGCTTGGTCATCCGGCCACTGTTCCTGGCTTGTTTCAGGACTCCTCCTCATCCTCAGACTTCTCATATTGGATAATTCTGGCCACTGGTAGTCTTTTAGGGATAAGATCTTGCAGGTCCTTCCTCAAGAAAGTATTTTCTTCCTTGAATCTCCATGTCCTTCCGGTCTGGTCCACCAACAGTGCTCATGCTGCTGCCTTGTATCATTTTATTACTGTTCATGCTCCTGCCTTGCATGCATTTTATTACTGACGTCTCAACCCCTCAGATAAAGAAATGATAGACTTCTTGAGAGCAAGAATTATGTCTGTTGCATATTCAGTATCTTTAAAGCCCTACAGCTATGCCCTCAGCAAACACTTGATATCTATGTAAATTATCCTGTCATATAAAATAGAGGCTGACAACCTATGGACAGCCAGCTTGAAGTCTGTAAACTTGGCATATAAAAGACTAAACCAACCTGGAATTGGACATAGCTTATAGACCAGAATCTTTCTGTCTTGATGCTACTTTTTTTACCTTTATGTCTGCCTTTCACCCAAACTGTAAATTCAGTGCTGTTGTAAGATGCTAGTGCAGTGAATGGAAAGGCCAGCATCCTGACCTGTTCACTCCCCTCCACCCTTAGCCACCTCTCATGCCCTTCCCCCCACCTTACACCACACTAGAGTTCTTTCTGGACTTCATTCAGTTCCCCAACTGTGCCATGGTTTCTTATCTCTCTGTCCCTTGACACATTCTTTCTTTTCTAAGACACATCCTTTCCTCCAACTTCTTTGCCAAACTAATTCCTACTTCTGTTTCAAGACTCAGATTGCATATTCCTGGTAGCAGCTTTCTATGAACCTCTACAGTATATGGAGTCCCCCTTCAGAGGCCCCCCAAACTTGTTTTCCCTCTAATGATGTTTATGACAATAACTAAAACTGTAGCAATCACTAACATTTATTGAGTTGTTGTCTGGGAACCTACTAACTCCTTACATCATCACCAATTCCTTCTGAGGTAGGTACCTGATTATCCCTATTTTACAGATGAGGAAATCAAGTGAGGGTAATCAAGATATTGATTATCTTGATAAAGGTCACATCACTCCTTAAGGGTCAGATTTCTCAAGCAGCCTAGCTCCAGAGTTCATATTCTTAACCAATACATCACACTGCCTCTTAAAAACCTCATCATGTTTGTAATTATTTATTTAATGACTAAATATTCCACCAGGCAACAGCTCCATAAGAACATGCCTGAGTCTACCTTGTATATTTTCATTTTTTTAAAAGATTTTATTTATTTATTTGTCAGAGAGAGAGAGAGAGAGCACAAGCAGCAGGAGCAGCAGGCAGGAGAGGAAAAAGCAGGCTCCCCTCTGAGCAGGGAACCTGATATGGGGCTTGATCCCAGGACCCCAGGATCATGAGCTCAGCTGAAGGCAGACATTTAAGCGACTGACCTACCCAGGCAGCCCAAGTCCTGTATTTTAAAAGCCTAATCCAAGAGCTAGCATATAGAAAGCTCCAAACAGCCTGAGTTAAATGAATAAATGAAAACAACCAGTTTGTTAGCCCACACAGAAACCCAAAAGGGAAGTATTCACCCACTCTGGATGGACAATGTATCATACTTGATTGAAAAAGTATCATGATCTTGGTAATATTTATCCTAAAGGTAATATTCTATATTATATATCCTAAAGGTAATATATATATGTATATATATAATATCCCTAAGGGTAATATCCTAAAGTTTGCCCTTTCTGGGATCCAATCCTGGTAAAACAAATTCATGCATCCGGAACCAGAAAGGGTATAATCTGGAAAGCAGGGAGCAGAAGGAAATGTTTCTGTAGAAGAGAGAAAGCAGGGGTATAGGTCTATGTAGGGGACACAGCTATCACACAGCACGCACCCCCAGGGACTCTGCATGCCACCCACGGGGGCCAGCTCACCCCTCTCACAGGTCCTTCCCCAGTGCCCGGTGCCTGTGCAGTCACAGATGAAGCGGTTCCAGCCGTCCTTGCACACAGCGTTGTTCTTGCAGGGGTAGCTGTCGCACTGCTTGGCGCTCATCCGTGAACAGGAGGACTTGACGCCTGCTGCGTTCTGCATCTCCGCCAGCTGCCGGATGTTCTTGCTGCGCCCGTCGATGAACAGGTCACGGATGCAGCCCACGTAGCCGTAGTTGAGCATGGCAGTCCAGAGCTCTGTGGGGAGGATGAGGCCAGCTCGGTTCTCAGGCAGCCCGCCCAGGTACATGTCCCCCTCCAGGTCCAGGATCTCGCTCTCCCCGCTGGCGGTGAATGGCGTGCGCCTGCTGTTCACTGATATGGTACCTGGGAGGGAAGGATGGAAGCAGAGTGAGCGCACAGCCCTCATCACAGGTGAGGCTGCCAGTTGATGAACCAAATGAGGTGAGTTCAGAGACTAGTGGTGCCTGGTCAGGTGAGAACAATGCAAGCAGGGGAGTCAAACGCTTCAAGACAGTAGAAAGGAAAATGTTAGGCCATCTGGTTCCAGTCCTTGCGGGTAAGACACTCTCACTGATAGGAGGATCCAGGACCATCTCAGTGAACCAACACCTAATGTGATATCTGTTCTCTACAGAGTCTCGGCTGGAAGGTCATGTACCAAACAGCTTGAGAGCAGCATAGGTGCTGCCTGTGTTTAATAAATCTTGGCTCTACCAGGTCCTAGCTATGTAGCCCTGAAGAACTGATTGCACCTGCCAGGGCCCCAATGTCCTCATCTGGAAATGGGAAGATAGCTGTCCCCACTTCATGGACTGGTGTGATAATTAAATAACTTCACATATATAAAGTGCTCCTCGGGGTTTGGGACAGAGTAAGGGCTCTGCTTGCTTGGGTCTTCATCATTCACATCACACCCAAAAGAGTGGAACCCCCCTCCCCCCACCGCCGCTGCCATGCACTAATACCTTCTACGCTGGCATTAGCTACTACCAGCCCTCCCAGTGAATATCTGGAGCATTGCCTTGGAAAATTTATAGAACATGTTTGTTTATTCATTTAACAAATATATACTGCACACCCATTGTATTTCTGGTATGCTTGTAGACAGAGATGAGCTTGACAGGTACGCCTCTGCTCTTGTGGCACTGATACTCCAGAGCAGAGAGGCAGAAAACAAACAAATGACTCAATAAATAAGAGAAATTAAGTATTGGTAGGCACTAGGAAAAGAGTAAAATTGGGTGCTGTGGCAGCAACCTGTGGGCTCTACTTTAGAATGTACTGTCCGTGAAGGCCTCTCCAGGTAGGTGACAGGTATGCTAAAACCACAATGTTGTAAAGGACCCAATCATGCCAAGTCAGGGGGAAGAATATGCCAGGTAGGGGGAATGGCACCTATAAAGGTCCTGGGGTAATGGGTGGTGGGCACTGAGGGGGGCACTTGATGGGATGAGCACTGAGTGTTATTCTGTATGTTGGCAAATTGAACACCAATAAAAAATAAATTTATTATTTAAAAAAAAGGGGTCCTGGGGTGAGCCAGAGTGTGGCTAGAGTGGGCAGGCAAGAGGGACAGGCAGGAGACGGGATCAGAAAGGCAGACCAAGCTCAGCAGAGCCTGGTAGAGTCATGGACCCATCAATGAGACTGTGCAAACCTAGAGTCTGGCCTGGGAACTTGGGACTGGGATGCTAGTCTTAAATGGCCTTCTGACCCTAGGCCAACCCCTGAGCCACTTTACAGTCCATTTGTTAAGCTATAAAATCAAGGAAACTGTAAAACCAAGGCGATATCTAAACATCATGCTAGAAATTTTAAAATTTATTTAGTATTCCTAAAGTGCTTTATTGGTACCAAGATACCTTGGTCTTGCCATCCATCAGGCAGCCTTCACTTCTGCCTAAGTCTCAATCCCCTGGGCTATGGAAGGGATGGCCTGAAGGGCCAAGAGGATCAAATAGGATCAAGAGTGTGAAGTACACTCTAAATTACAAAGCCAGCATTAGGGGCCTCTGGGCAGGTTATGCCAGCAACATGCTTCCCCTACTCTAGCCTTGAAGTTTTCCCCTAGAGAAACCAGCTTTGCATTTTTGGTTTTCAAATGTTAGAAACCTACATGACAATAATTATGTCCTGGTCACCATTTTAAGTGACCAGCATAGTATGTGCTTTTCTGGACTTGATCCTCAGAACAGTCTTGGGAGGGAGGGAGGTAACAGGTGTGCTATTTCACAAATGAGGAAGCTGAGGTTTGTGTCTCCTTTTCTCTTGCACTGCTTGCTTTCTCTACCCTCCACAGGCCCACAGAGCTGCTTGATCCCCAACCTGGAGGAGCAGCTATTGCCACATAAGGATAACACCAGGGAGGATTTCAATGTTGGAGCCATAAATACATCTCAAGGGAAATCTGTCCTCGGAGTGTGTGATCACAACTGTTTTGCATGTACTTAGTCAAGTTTCAAGAATCAGTTCCCCAACTGGGGGAGTGATCACCATACTTCTCCCATGTCATTCTTCAGGATGAGGAGGGAAGGAGGAACCATATTTGCATATGCAGATGTTTATATAACTATCCATTTCTGGTACAGGTTCAGAACCAAAACACACCACAAAATACCCTCATGAAGAAATGAAGTTTAACGAATCATATTAAAATTTATTATGCTGCTTTCATGGGACAATTATTTGTTTACTCAGGAAATTACAATAAGCTCTGATCAAATTTATCAGGATTGGCCAAAGCTATAGATCCCAAAGATGAAATTCAAGGCTTCTGAAATCCAGACATACCTGTCAAAGATGGGTCCACTGATGGTTCTAACAAACAATTGCCCCACTTGAAAAAGCAATAGGTGCTGAGAATAAACAGAAGTAAACATACAGCAATTCCATGAGCTCTAGGCTGCCTGGGACAGATAGGTGACCTTTAAGCTGCATCAGATCTAGGTTAGCCGATCGTGACACCCGTCAACCATAATGGAACTCCAGAGACCCAGAACACATGGTCCTCACACCAACAGAAGTGTTCCCCTTATAATTTTAGGATAGCTTTCTGACTGCCCCTGCTGACATTATATGGGTAAATTTAGAAAGAGAAAGAAAAAAATTTGGCCTCCAGAGAATTTAGGTTTTTTGTGTCTTTTTCTGTTAAAAAAGCAAAAACTGTTCATTCTTACTCAACAAGCACATTTAGTTTGAAGCCTCTTGGTTCTGATTAGATTTTAGACGATCAATAAAGCATCCTGCTGGGCACTAAACCATCCAGGGCTGCAATCTGCCACCCGTCTGCCCTCTCCACAGAACCCATCCAGCTCCTCCTAAAGGCAACATTGCTCATCTCTGTCATCCCTCTGGCTGTGGAATTATGCAGAAAAGTCATCCCCTGAAAACTGAGCCATTCCTGGCTGCAGCCTTTTGAGGGAACCTATTGCTTTCTATTATTGGCCAACTGCGCCTACACGAAAATGTCCAAGTGAAAGACTTTTTGTGTTTCCCAGGAAAGAGAATCCTTTAAAATACAGCAAATACAACCAAGACCCTTCTTCTTGAGTATAACACCACCTAAATGGAGAATCAGGAAATTGGAAATCCAAATACTCTAGTTATCACTCCAGGTGAAATGTCCTTCCTGATGGCACAGAATGTGACCTTCATTGCCACATGGTCCAGAGAAAGCTAGGCAGACTGTTCAGGCATTCAAAAGCTCCAGACTCTATTTGTGTGTGTGGTTTCTCTCTCTCCCTCTCTCTCTCTTTCCCTCTCTCTCTCTCTGTTACTATTCCACAGTAGCTATGTACTGCCTGGGGCTAGCTTGTTTGATCTGTGGCTGCAGAAACAAACAAAGCCATTTAAACCAAATGTAAAAGGTTATGAAGAGGAAGGGAGAGTTAGTGAGGTCTGAGCAAAGAGTGAAATATAGGTTCTCACAGCAAAGGAAGGCTTTAAATTGAACATGACTTCAGGAAAAATCAATTTGCCTTTTCCTTTCTTGTCATAATTTCTCCCTGCAACATGACTCTTGCCAATTATTGAAGGGTGTAGCATTGCATAAACTCTTACATAGTGAAGCTTATCCTACAGAGTAATCACAGCATCTGTGATGTCACCATTGGGTTTCCACGGTGATGAGAAAAAAGAGAAGAGGAAAAGGAGGGAAAAAATAATCACACCAGTGACATGACAGCCTCTCTGGTAGCAGTGGAAATTCTACTTGTAAAACCACACTTGGTTCCAGGGCCTTGGAGCTGTTACTGAGATAGCTGTGTCGCGAGTCATGAGAGGAGGACCCCATAAACGATTGACAAGACAAATATCTTGTTCAGAAACATAATCTTACAACAACCATTAAAGAGAACAGCAAAGAGTCAAACATGCATGCAAGTGCCAACACTAAAATAAGAAAAATATAAAGCTGGGAAACAGACTGAAAGGCTGCAGCTTTCCTCTCTCTTCTCAATCACAGCCGTGCCTTTTCCTACCTGATCTGCCATCTCGCTGAATGTCCACATGGTACCATTCCCCATCATTGGCTTTCTTCTGAGTGGCCTTCACTTTGATGGTGCCTGAGCCCATGTCAAGCAGTAGGTACAAGTTGCCATCGAGGAGTTCTACAGCAAAGAAATCCACCTTGGTGTTCTTCTGGCTCCGAGCATCCTTCCTCTCTTGGGGCTTGCCATGAGTGAATAGGATCAGGCCATTGGGCTCAGTGGTGCGGAAGTCAAAGGAGATGGAACCCATGCGTTTGGTGTTCCACTTGGGCAAACTGATATATGCCTCTGGGGTCTCGAAGTTGATGGGGTCCAGGGTGGCCACATTCTCACACTTGAATACAACTTCACCATAGATTTTCATCTTGGTATCCCCGATCCGGGCCAGGCGAGACAGCTCCAGACGGATGTCATTATTCTTATAAACAACCTGTCAAAAGCCAAACAAGTGCCATATGAATCAATCTTGAAAGCAGTTACCAGTCATTGCTCACTGGGCACCCGGGAAAAAGGCCCAAGCAGAAGCTTCAGGACACAATATATCTGAAACAATATGAGAAACGTGAGATACAGCATTTGAAACAGCATCTGAAGAGACCTCTGGGGTGCACATAAGCCCTGAATAAGCCCCACATTTCTATTTTATACCTTTTATGTTGTCTCCTTCTAGCCAATTTTTTGTGTTGTCAGAGAGTTATACAATATCAGCTTGCAAGTAAAAATCAAGAGAGACTGAGTTGCACAAATACTAACATTTAAATACAAAGATATTTAGTGAAGTGTTCTTAGTAAAAGACCGGAAACAACCTAAATGACCATCAATAACAGACCATCAATAACACATCCTTATGGCAGATAGTTACCCAGTCCTTAAGAACAAGGTAGTGCTCTGGTTTTGACATGGATGCTCTCCAAGAAATATTGTTAAGTGAAACTAGCAAGAAGCATTAAAGTATGCACTAGCTATTTTTGTGTTCAGTATTTGTGTGTGTCTTTTTGGAGGGCATTTACGTTATATGTATATATGCTCGTAAATGCACAAAACGTCTTCAGAAGGAAACACGGGAAACTATAAAACTGTCACCAGGGAGTGGATCTGTCAAATTAATATTCAAGAATGGGAGGAAGACTGACTTTTCACAGTACCCTGTTGTATTGTTTGATTTTTTTTTCCTTGCTGTGCACATGTATCACTTAAAGAAAATGATGCAGTGTTGAGAGTCAGTAGGGAAAGAGATCTATGTTTTCCACACATTGTGGGTGCCCTCTATATATATGGTGGGAGAATAAAACACTCAAAAAAAAAAAACTATTATGACTTTCAAAACCTGGTGTAATCCACGTAAAAGCAGGGATTAATGATATTCCCCAAAATTAGAATTTCAAAGAGGTTTTACTGTTACTAGAACTGAATTTTGATTTCAGTGCCCTGGGATGGGTCTCCATCCTCTGACATCTAAGTAACATCACATCTTTCAAATAATCAGGAAAAAAATGAAAGGGAAAGGGGCTAACATTATAGTATTCAATATGGCAATGATTTTGTTATGTGGTTTACATTATCTTATTCAAATCTAAATCAGTATCAGGATTTAGGCTCAAGTCCTACATCCACTACCTAGGAGCTGTGTGACTTTGACAGAGTTGTTTAACTTATCCGGGTCTCTCTTCTCCTTTAAAAACGGGAACACAGGAGTAAACTACTTTGCAAGGATGAAATGAATTAAAACATGTCAACCACTGGGGATCCCTGGGTGGTGCAGCGGTTTGGCGCCTGCCTTTGGCCCAGGGCGCGATCCTAGAGATCTGGGATCGAATCCCACGTCAGGCTCCCGGTGCATGGAGCCTGCTTCTCCCTCTGCCTGTGTCTCTGCCTCTCTCTCTCTCACTGTGTGCCTATCATGAATAAATAAAAAAAAAATTTTAAAAAAATATATTAAAAAAAAAAAACATGTCAACCACTGAGAATGGCGCAGAGTAAGGCAAAGAAATCTCAGCCACTTTGGGGAGAGTCATTGTAGCTGTTATGTTAGTCTCATTTCATCCTTCCTATGGTCCCCCAAAAGGGTCATATGATTATCTCCATTTTCAGCAAAATAACAAAACTTAAATACTAAAATAAGTCTTACAATCCATCTCAGTGATAAAAGGTAACTGGATGGATCATTCCAGTGCATATTATTTAATCCCTAACATCCAGCTATAGAATTTTTTCCCTTCTCTTCCCCATCACCAGGAGAGAATAGAGCAGAACTATTGGCCTTTTAATAGATAACTAATGACAAAGAATTGAAAATGCCTCACCTACTATATGACCTTGATAATAGGCCTACCCACAAGTCAGTAATGCCGAAAATAATGATACTAGTATTTACTGAGCACCTACTACCAGACACCATGCTAAAGATCTAAAGCCTACTATCCCATTAGAACCTGACAACGTCCATTTGAGACACCTACCATCATTCCCCCCTTTTAAAAATGGAGAAACAAATGTGGAAAGTAGTTAAGGATCCAGTTCACAGTCACAACAACTGATAACTGGCAGAGCAGGCCTTGAACCCAAGGAGTTGGACTCTCATGTCCACGTGCTTTACCACTGTGGAAACTCTGAGGGAGGTCCTACTAAGCAGCATCTGTGAAGCTCATCTTTCACATTACATAGAAAATCGTGCAAGTTCAGCTCCCGAATTCTTCATCTCAGCACTATTGGACTAATGGTGTGAAAGGGGAAGTACTGAAAGATACTTAGGCAATCCATCACTCCAGTGAACCAGAAAAGAAACAAAGTTTAATGACTGGCAACTTCTCTTTGCTAACCCCACAATTGTGCCCTGGTATGGGAGATCTCTTTGTCATAAACAAACTTTGACTTTCTCTGTATATGGTTAAATGCCTATGACTAGAACTGCTTATTAGGATTTTTTTAAAAAGATTTATTTATTTATTCAGAGAGAGAGAGAGAGAGGCAGAGGGAGAAGCAGGCTCCATGCAGGAAGCCTGACGTGGGACTCGATCCCAGGTCTCCAGGATTACACCCCCGGCTGCAGGCGGCGCTAAATGGGGGCTGCCCTGCTTATTAGGATTAATCATTAATGTATAACAATAGCTCATCCCAGGGGAGCAAACTGAGGCTTGGTTCCACTGAATAATAAATGGATAAAAAAAACTCAGGCATCCTTACAGGAGGCAGAAGAGAAAAAAGAAAAAGCCATTTAAAGGGATGCAGGGTAGGGGCCCTTAAGTGGCTTAGTCGGTTATGCATCTGACTCTTGAGCTTAGCTGAGGTCATGATCTTAGGGTCATGAGATAGAGGCTGGAGTCAGGCTCCACACTCAGCAGGGAGTCTACCTGAAATTCTCTCTCTGCCTCAGCCAGTGCTCAATCTCTGTCTCTCTCTCTCAAAATAAATACATACCACCTTTAAAAAAAAACAAACAAACAACAACAAAAAAAAAAACAAAGGGATACAAGGTACTATGAAGAAAGGCTCTTCTGTGAGAAAGGTACACAGCTGAGACTGGGACCCAAGGTGAATAACTATGATGCAGATTCCTAGAGAGGCACATGGGAGAATCAGGGCCACAAGCTGGCCAAAGATAACCAGACTTCTCTCAACAGCTATTTGGAGGTGAGTTCTCTATCTACTCCATGGCCTGGAAATGAAATGAGGCCAGAGACCCTGCCAGGCCTCCTTACAAGGCAAGTTAGTATCTAGTACAGTGTTCTCTGTAAAGCCAAACTTTCAGCTAAAGGAAAGTCCCCAACTGATGACTAAACTAGGAAGAGATGTGGCATCAAGTGACAGAGAGAAGCCCTGGCTGACAAGCTGCCCCAACAAGGACCAATTAAAGACAAATGGAAGTAGTTCCCCATGAGGGAACATGTCACACAGATAGAGAGGCAGAGACAGAGTCACAAAGAATGATGAGCTGGCCTGACTATCCCACACACAGCCTTGTAAGGCTGCCATTTGGACTAGTAGCTCAGGCCTAGGGGGCCAGGGAGTAAAACCATTGAGGACACAGTCTCAGATTTAAGACAGACTCTCTCAGAAAAACTGTACTTCTACACCTCCATAATCCCTGATACAGAAGCACACAGAAGCCATATCAGAAATGAAGCAAGATATGAGAACAGGAACAATACAACAAAAATAGTTTCTGTCTATTGAGCATCTACTATATGTCAGAAAGTACGCAAGTGAATCGGGAACACTAGCCACATTTTACAGAAAGGAGATAGATACTTGCCCAAGATCATACAGCTCATTCAGGTCATAACTGGAACTTGAATTCAGATCTCTCTGACTGCACTGGGGCAGGGCCATGCTCTAGTGATGTCAGTTTCTAGGCTCTCCTGTGGCCCATGCTTACACATAAAGCAAGAACCCCTTAGTCAAACATAAAACCACACCCAGCCCCATCCTGACATGCAAAGCCCTTCATGCTTGGTATGTCCCATTCTTCCCCACTCAGGAGTCACCTCAGAGGCTTCTGTCCGAGCTCAAGTGTGGGGGCATCTGCATCTTTACTCACCACATTTCCCAGACTACCATGCTTTATTTTCTTCTCCCGGTGCTCCTTTACCAGGACCTACATCCAAATCTACTCCAGACCCTCTCTGACTACTCTGGTTCTTGCTGATCCTGCCATTTAATAAACTTAGAATGCTTATACTGTCTGCCAGTGATGCGGCTGTCTTCCTATTGCCCTGATTGGAAAGGAATGACTTTTCTAATTTACATGATGTGCCTTGAACATTAAACTGATCCATGGCCCTGGAATTATATGGCAAGTCCATGAGAATAAATCTAAGGGGTAGAAATAGTCCCAGAACAGAGAGGTGCTTTTCTCTCTCTTCCATCTTTTCCTAGGCCACTCTGTTCTCAGGTCCCTGAGAACATGTTTCCATGCATTCTGCCATAAATGCCAAATCCCTCTGCACTTCAGCTAGAAGGAACAAGGGGATGTGGACTTGTGCCCTGCATGCCCAGATGGCCTCTTTGTACTATTTCTCCTGTGCAGGAATAGGAGAATACCTCCTGGCTTTTTTTATCTGGTTTTTAAAACATGTTTAACCCTCTGTGGGCCTACATAAAAGACAATTTCAATAAAAACCACCAGGTCAGCTTCTAAGACCATCATTTATAGGTCCATGACTTGATGCATGAACACTGTTGCTCTTATGCAGCTCAGCAGAGGACATCTGAAATTCAGGATGCTGGGGGACACTCTCTGAAGTGTCTAGGCTAAACAAAATAGAATGGCAAGAAGCCAGTGTCAGGGTGCCTTGATATGGGACAGTGTTGACTAGAACACCCAATAAAGCCTTTCAGCTTTATACCTATGTGTGAAGCAGTTTACATACTACAAGCAAAAGACAAAGGTATATTTATCCACGACCCAAATTTAATCCATTGACAATAGAAAATAATAAAATGAGCTTTTTCTCTTCAGCTTCCAGGATAGTGCAGCTTCTAGATAAATGTTCAGGGTAATCTTATTATTGTGTAACATTCCTACTCAGGGTAAAAACATAAATAAGAAGCACTTTGAAAGAATCTTGTTTCCAGAGTTGCCACAGAATCACACATCCTGCTTTCTCTACCCCACTTCCCCTCTGTCTTTTGGGCAACTAGTATCTCTGGTCTGCTATGAATTCCTCCCTATGAACTGACTGCTCTATTCCTTTGTCATTCAAAACACTCAACCTTATTATCCTTACGTAAGCACAGGTCTTATCTTTTTCACAGACTTCAAAAACCCAATAAATAAAAAATATGAACCATGACTTTTAAAATCAGAAACAGCACCTTGTTGTACAGGTGTTTAACAAATGCTCATGTCTGCAATAAATTAGATGTTGGACTCAAGCAGCACTGGCAGTGGGTTGAGTCCTGTTCCATCTGAGCTGGCTCTGTGGCCTTGAACAAAATAGTTAACTTGTCTCAGCCTCAGAGTCTTTCACTGTAAAAATGTGGATAGCACATCTCACTTTACAGGGTTGTAAGAAATAAATAATACTGTTGTATATAGAAATACTCAACAAAGTTCCTGGCCCTTCATAATAAGCACTCCACAAAGGGTAGTTATCTAATAGTTATCTACAAATAACTATTAATTTTGTTATTTTCTGTGAAAATCCAAACTAAATCAACAGATAAGATAGCCTGGCATGAAGCAATCTTAGGAAAAAAGGATTTTCTCTGAGGATAAGTTCTAAGGTGACAGCTCAAGAGACAGGGCTCAAACTAGTGACAGACTGGATTTAAGAAACTCTGAAGTAGAAAAAAAACTATATATATATATATATATATAAACAAAAATAGATATAATATATAAATGCCTAATAGTGGCCATTCCTTGTTTCTTCCTCTCCCTCTTCTTCTATTTTTCTGTCTCACACACACACATACATGACCCCACCATACATATGCACGGATTTAGAATTCATTATCATTCATATCTTCTATAAGAATGTACCAACGACCAAACTCCAACAGTGAAGTCCAATCACAAATGTGACAGCAGATGGTCCTCTTAGCTTCCAAAGTCAGAAGAGCCAAGTATTTGGCATGGCCAGGGCCACATCTGCATCTACAGTCCTGCTAACAGGGGTCAGTGAACTAACTCTGCCTGCTGAGCTGCAGCTGACACCAAACCTGAGGCCTAAACACCCAAATGCTACATACTATGGATACCACCATTTTTATGCTTTATATTCTGTGAACAGAGGTCAGGATTCTCCAAAGATAAAAACTAAGCACTGGAAGTAGAAAATGGGAACTGAGTTTCAGACTTGAAAAGACAGTAGTAAAATGTTGACAGTTGATCTAATTTTTTTAAACGCTGAGTGATCCAACATTCCGTGGGTCAAACAAAACATCTGCAAGAGGGAGCTCATGAGGGATGACCAGTTTATAATCTCTGATCTATGGTCCCATTTGTATAAGAGTGCCCAGGAAAAGATAAAAGGGACATAAGGCAAGCTGGAGTGACAGAAAAAAATCCAGGCAAGTTGATATTAGACATCAAGGTTCTTAGTCCCTTCCACATTTTGAAAAAAGCATCCAGTCATCTGGACATATAGTCAGTCAACGAGAGCCATGTGGGCCAGTTGCTCTGCCCTCATGAATCAAAAAGCTATGGTTTCCAGCTCAAGGGCCTTGCTAATAATGCAGGCATTATCTTTGTACTCAAAGACTTAGACAAACAAATATTTGTCTGATGGCTTTTTTGTGAAATGGAAATAATTATAGGCTGATGCTCAGTTACTGATTGATACACTAAAAAGTTGAAAAAGATTTCCAACCCTTAACACAATCACAGTAAAGGTCTAAATTTGATTCAAGAAGAATAATTTGTGAGGATTCTATTCAGTTAAAAAGGCTGATCGAGATCAGGCATAGTGTCCTTGTATATTCATTCATATATTGCATTAAAAGGAAAATTCAAGCCAGTCAAGTATGTGGGGATAAATGGGATACTATAGAGACTCAGTTTAGTGCAAGAGATAAGATTTGCTGATTCAGGCTTTATCATCCTCACAGCATCTACTAAGCTTCTACTAAATTAATAAAGAAAGAACTTAGCATAGACAGACTACAGACTTGACATGGATAAACCCAGGCAAAGAAATAAGACATGAACTTGCATGTACGAGCTATTGTTCTGCAAGACAGGCTTTGTTAATGGATAGTGAACAGAAAGTTTCTAGATGAATTAGAAAAGTTTGCCAGATGATCTTTTCAGCCACATCTGGATAGCAAACTTTCCCATGTTCAAGGGCCCTGTTGGCATATATGCGTCTCTACTTTTCCTCACAGGTGGTATTTATTGCTAACTGATGTCATTCTATCCAACTCTTTCCTATGCAACCCAGATGGACTTTCAGAATTCCTCTCAAGGCAGTCCTCTAGGAAGTTACCACCAGTTACTGAGAGATGTAACTTGAGGTGAACCTATTTTCCACCCTAACATTCTCCACTGTGTTAGCTATCCTTTAATACAAAGCCAACTTAATGTAAATTAACTGACTACACTAAAATAACGGGAACAAAATCCATGTGAATGTGTTAAATAACCACATTGCTTTTAGCTCTAGACCACAAAGGAACATAAGGAGGTACAATCCCTGCTACTAACATGCTTAGAAAATGTTGGGAAAAATGCTTAAAGGGAGGATATATTTGGTATCAGAATTGGAGTGAGACATATTTGTCACTCCAATTAGTGAACATGTAAAGATTGGTGATCAGAAACTTGACTCGGATTGTATTTTTCTTCCTTCTGCTTTCCAAGAATGGCATTGTTATGGTCCTGTAGACTCTAAGCTCTATAAACACAGAGGCTGTGTGTTTCTGATTATGTGGTAGCCAATGTGTGACCACTATCTAGCAAAGTGCCTAGCACCTAGTAGAGGCTCAATAAATGTACTCTCAAAGTTCCTGCATTTACTTATGTACAAAACAGACATAACAGTGAATGCCTACATTTCCTTCTATCTTAGAATATTTGATGAGGGCACCAACCTGACTAGAGTGAAAGTGACATGTCACAAAGCAGAGGAACTAAGATCAGATGAGTAGGTGATACCTGATTATGAACAGCTCTAAAAATATAGACTTTATGTATTTGCAACAACAACAACAACAAAGGGGCCATTAGAGTAAAAAGAAAGCCTTTAGCAGTTTGATTGGAAAGGTGACAAAATGTAAAAGGTGCTTTTCTGATTCACCAGGAATCTACTGTTATTTTTATTCCAAGGACTAGAAATGATTCTAATCATCTCACTATTTTCCTTGAGGATAATGTGTCATTCCCCCAACTTAAACTCTTCAGTGATTCTCTATCAACTTCAGAATCAAATGCAAACTTTCACGCATTACATAATAGACTCTTCCTTACCTAGTCCCCACCTCACTATTACCAGCTTTGTTGAGTTCTGTAATTCCTCCAGTAAATTCTCCCAAGGATAAGCCTTACTTGGATTCTCTATCTGATTAACTATTGCTCACCATTTGAGGCATAGTTTAGGTATCACTTCTTTGGGGAAGTCTTCTCTAACAGTATTACTCACTCTACTCCTACTTACATCTGAGTTTCTCCTCTCTGCTCCCAGGGCTCCACATTCTAACTATTGTCATAGAATTTATCATGTTGTGCAACTGAATTCCCCCAGTAGACTGGAAGCCACTCAAATGGGAGGAAACTGTGCCTTTCTTTCTATGTCTCTCAGTGCCTGATACAAAGTCAGTACATATTTGTGGGATGATGTAAAAGAATTGGAAGGACAACAGACAAGAAGATCCCAAAGCCTACTTCCTAATGCCTCTAAATCAATGAGGTCTTTAATGCATAAAGAAGCCTCTATATTCATTCTCTTTAATGATAAGTGATGAGATAAGAAAGTAGGGAGCTAAAGTATCACAGTTAAAAGAATTGATAGAGCCACTGAATATTTGGTTTTCACTTGTGTGCATGCTTAGGAAATGCACTTGCATGTTAAGTTTATCAATATAGAAAGTTCTGTACTCAAGAGTGGCTGCTGTCATTAGTTTATGTGTCTTGATAAAATACTAACAGATAAAGCAGCAAAAAACCCAATCACAAAGTCTAGCAAGATACTCAAAGAGATAGGATACTCAGCACCAACACTGCCTCCCATTCTGGAAAATGCTAAGGGACTTCTGCCCACTTCTTTATGACAATGTATGTTGGACTGTAATAGAAAACACAAGGAGATTTTGAAACAATACCAAGAGCCTTTATTCTCTGTACCCAGAGTCAAAAAGCAAGAATGAATTACTAACAATGAAGCCTTCTGCCACCAGCTACCCTGAAAGAAGATAGATTACAATAGAGATGCCAAATGGCTTTTGGAGAAAAAGATTATATAAAAGGCCCAAAGGCAGAAGAACAGGGGAAAATACTATAAAAAGATTCAATGAAACAGAACTTTCAAGAAGTCTAACACAATTAGCTGGAAACAATAGGAGTATATGAGGAAAGTATTCTATGTATCCCACAAGACAGAAGCAGTGAGTTCAGGACCATGGATAGTGACAGATTAGCCCAGGAGGTGCTGACCAATAGCAACTTCTACAAAGATTCTCTGGGGGCTAAGAAGGCGAGTTCACATTGGCACTTTGCAGTTCAACTTCCTTTAATGTGAAACCCATTTATTTACATCAAGTACACATGGAGCAGAATTGTATGATTTCCTGATGGCCAAGCAACTTCCAAAGAAGGACATCTGCCTATCAGAGGCAATAACAAACTCTTGCCCTGGCCTGCTAAGCAGCTCTGCTTCTAGCCTAATGAAGCCCCTAATCAAATGGTTCTTCAAGGTGGTCCAAAGAGCCCCCTCTGCAATCAGCAGAAGAGGTGGAGAAAGTGAGAGCAAAAATATGCCAGGCTGGCTGGTAACTGATAACAGAATTGTTTCCAAATTAACAATAATATACATAGAAATGCTAGGACTCAAATTAATTTTTTTTTCTAAACAAGTTTCTTTAACTTTTGTTAACTTCAAAATAGAGTTATGCAACAAGGAAAACTCCTTTCTTTCCTTGGGGCTCTTTTTCAAGGTGATAGTGGTGCTCAGTCCCAGTACTTAAACCTAGGACTTTAAGTTACCTTCAGTAAGTCTGCAGAGACCTAGATAACCACTAGATGTCCCTTATGCCATACAAAATCAACCTGAAATGAATTTCACTACCAGTTACACAAATCACATTTAAAGACAGCTTTTCTAAGTCTTGGATCTTAGTTGTCAATTATAATTCCTATTATGATTCATTCCTCCTCATTATATTCTGTCCATTACTATACTATTTCTGTGGTATTTTATCATAAGCTACCAAAGTATAGGCAGGGAATAGGAAACTATTATGAATTAAAATTCTATTAGAGGTAGAAATGATAGGAGAAATAGGCAGAGAGGAATACTGGAATAAAGGGATATAGAATGCTAAGAGGTCCAAAATTCATTATCACTTTCAGGAATCAAATAAGTTTCAATATAAATGAAAAAAACCATAAATTCAGTTTAAATTCAAATTTTCCATACACTGAGATCTTGCACTTTTATATTCAATGAAACAAGGAATGGTATAATTTTAATTACACGTCCAGTTTGATGAATTAAGAGTGGCTGCCTAGGGCATGAAGTAGTAAAGCTGTTGTGCTGTGACCAATGAGCAATGTGTACAATGGGTGTGACAATAGGGAATGGTGGCCCTGTAATATACATTTTTGTTATAGCCTCCCAGATTCGGGATGAGTGTGGATGGTGATGGTAGTAATACAAGTAGCAATAGTCAACCTTGATGGAGGACTTCCTGTGGGCCAGGTATTATTCTTAGTATAATACATATAATTATATATGAAGTATAATCTTACATATAATTATTTAATCCTCATATGACAAATATCCAAACCAAGATATGACTACTTTTGAAAGCAGAATAGGGTACTATTAATAATTCACCTGAACAACAGATGTAACCCAGAACTTTCCAAGGACACCTAGGTGGCAGATGGCCACCCTATTTTATCCTCACAACAACCTATGTCATGAAAGGCAGAATCAACTATGGTTAGAAGCACATGTGCCAAAAAAATGAAAGGAAGGAAGGAAGGAAGGAAGGAAGGAAGGAAGGAAGGAAGGAAGGAAGGAAGGAAGGAGAAAGAAAAGAAAGAAAGAAAGAAAGAAAGAAAGAAAGAAAGAAAGAAAGAAAGAAAGGAGAAAAGAAAGGAGAAAGAAAGAAACATGTTCTGAAGCTAAGGGGTTCAAATCATTGCTTTGTTCTTTCTTTGTTGCCTGGACATGTTACTCAACCATTCTGCACCTTGATTTCCTCATCTTTGAAATGGGATAGTAATAGCACATTTACCTCACAGGATTGCTGTGATAATTAGATTACGTGTATGGAATGTGTTTAGAATAGCTCCTGGCACATTGTAAGGGCAGGCTATTATTATTATCCTCATTTTATAGAAGAGGAAACTATGGATCAGAGATTTTAATACCTGCCTAAGGTCACATAGCTATTATGTAGTAGAGCCAGAATGAAATGCAGGTAAGTCCGACTTGAGAGCCTGTGCACTCAATAACTATTATTCCTAGCCTCTATATGACAGAAGAGAAATCAATGTTTCTTTAAGATCCCTCTTTTAATTCAACTTCCCCAGTTATCTGGATTGTAAAAGAATCACTAGAGAAGTTCATCTCTCCTGCCTGTGGCTTAGTCTAGTGGATCACAATCAAGTAGGCACACTGAATGAAGCATGTTCAGGAGCACTCATCAAATCTCCTGGGGTCTATGCCCTCCTGAGACTATAGTAGACAGATGTAAAGTAGGTAGAGAGAAGCCAGTAAGAGCCTTCATCCCAAACTCTACTATGATGTTCTTCCTTAACTCAAGAGTTGATGAAGTCCTAGCTCTGATTTTGCGTGGGGTGGCCTACTCCAGAGCTGCTCTTCTCTCTTGATACAATCTCAACCCACCCCCCACCCCCACCCCCACCCGGCCAGTGACGACCTAGATCCTTTGTGATCCTCCTGATGAAACAGTTGGCAAGAGCTACTCCTGGACAAAGAAGAGTGAGTGCTAGGTGAGCTGAATACACCTGTTCCCTCGGAAGTTAACTACAATCCATCCAAAACAGATCCAGATAATAGGAATTGGCTGCCACTGCTGACTTGCCTGGAACTCCAACCAGTTTTTTTAGTTATTTAATTAGCTCCTCAATAAGTATTGTGTATTTTCATACTGAGAGCTGGGGACATTACCTTACCTGCCTGTCCAGTGATATTAAAGTGACCTGAATTAGCCCCTTTCAGAGAGCAACTCTTGACTTCTTTTAAACGGGCCATAAGTTTAGAAGCTATTTACTCATGAGGTGTGCCTGTAAGCAAATGAAGTTCCTAGAAGACTAAGCACTTTGAGTCTACAAATGGGAAAATTCCTCTGTCTCTGTAGTAAGCTGAATAATGCTCCCCAAAGATATCATGTACTAATCCCTGGAACTTATAGTTCCCTTCCTGGAAAAGGGTCTTCTCAAATGTGATTAAATTAAGGCTCCCAAGATAAGAGAATCCTCTATTATCCTCTTATAATCCTCTAAGTGGGCCCTAAATGCAGTCACCTGTATTTTTATAAGGAGGAGGCAAAGGGAGATCAGACATAGAGAGAAGGCAGCAATAGGAGGGTAGAGGCAGAGATTGAAGGGATGCAGCCACAAGTCAAGGGATGTTGGCAGCTACCAGAAACTGGAAGAAGCAAGGAATAGATTCTCCCCCAGAGTCTCCAGTGGGAGTGCAGCACTGCCTACACCTTGATTTCAGCAAAATGAAACTGATTTTGGACTTCTGACCTCCAGAACTGTGACAGAATAAATTTCTGTTGTTTTAAGCCACTAGGTCTGTTGTCATTTGTTGCAGCAACTATAGGAAATTAATGTGTTCTCTTTGTGCCCATTCTCTAGCTCCTGTTAGATTCTGACTTGAAATAACCCCTCAGGGCAAGGCCTACCTACTTTGAGGCTTGCCATAAGTGAATTTCTTTGGTTTGGAGAGAATAAAAACAAGTAAGTGTTGAAAATTCTCTAGGCCCATCAATATTATTAGTCCATTCCTGGTTGTGAACTCTCACTCAGTCTCTGAAATTGAAATTACCAGCTAAACTTAGCTATCAGATTTTCTATTTCACAGTTTCATCAAGTATATGCTTATATAATAAAGAGAAACTGCATGACTTTCACAACTCACTGTAATTGAAGTTCAAATCAAAGCAAAAATCAAACACAAGAATTAAACAAAGCATGAATTATGCATAATTCACTCTGCCACAAGCTATCTAATTTTTACAACAGACCTCTTCCCTAAAGACATTTTCTATGGAAAGACAAACATATCTATTTTTTTTTCCTGTGGAAGACAAACATGTCTATTGTTATTCATTCACCAAGCATTTATTGAGCAACTATTAAATACAAAGGACCAAGCTGGAAAATGTGAGGGATACAAGGAAGAAAGACACTGGTTCTTCCCTCAAAGAGCTTCATTCTATTAAAGGAAATAGACATATACTCATATATTTAGTTACTCATACACTTGTGATCTATTCAGTGTCATGCTCTGTGGAAATAAAAAAATGAAAAAGATATGGCAATGAAGTTTTCTGTTAGAAAGGGAGACAGTCAGAAAAGTTAGCAATTTGCATGAGAAAGACTTTTTAAAAGGTATTCCGAACTACCATGAAAGCAGGGATGGGCTTTTAATTCAAGCTATGGGTAGGGAAAGGGGTAATCAGATAATGTCTTCCACAGGACAGAGTACTAAGTGAGACTAGAAAAATGACTGGCATTGGCCAGGAGAAAGAGGAAAGAAAGAGAAGTAACATGGGCAAAGAGAGACAAGGGTGAGAAATCTTGACATATTCATAGAATGGAAAGTGGTAAGAAGTGCTAAATTGCATCTAGCGGGAGTGATGGTAGAAGACACTGGATAAGAAGACCCTAGAAGACCTCCTACCTCCAACTGAGCAGTTTTAACTTGATCCTAATAGTGCCAGGGAACCACTCAGGCAGGAGAGTGACAAGGTCAGGTTGGCACTGTATAAAAGATTAATCTGGTGGTCATAAAGGAAATAAATTAAAGGGAAGAAAAAAGATAGAAAAACAACCTGAAAATCTACAGCAACACGACATATACAAGACCAAAAGTATAAAGTACAAGGAAAAGAATTATTTTTGACTTGGGGATGATATGTTTGTTGGGAGAGAAAAATGCATCAAGAAAGTGAAAAATAGATGATCAGGCTGATAAAATAGGTTCATGCCAAATCACAGTTTTAAATGTGAAGCTGAGCACTGAAGAGCCAAAGCAGGTATCTGGGCAGAAGAAAAACATAAGCAGAAACTAATTTTATGAAAGACAATATGGCAACTGAATAGGGTATTTACCAAAAAAAAAAATCCACTATGTGCAAATAATGCCCATGTCTAGGACAGTGACGGTGAAAATGGAAGAGGGGTGGCAGGGCCAAGATTCTAGAAAAATTTCAGAGAAAAAGGCTGACAGGACTTGATAACTTGGGAAGGCTGTACCTGTACTGGCCAGGTCTGCTGAGACATCCAGTGCTCCATCTAATAGTGATAAGGAAAAATAGTTAGATTTGCTACATCTAATACCTATAATGAAGGATAGATACTAAGTGCCTAAGAACTGTGATAAATGTTTCATACTTAGAATCTATGAGGCAGCATCACCACCTCAAGGCAGCATCATCCACCTCTCAAAGGAAATAGAGACTTTGAGAAATCAGAAGTCACAAAGTTTTCAAGTGACAGGGCTAGGATTTGTTCTCAAGTCCTCCAATTCCCACATGTATTCTCAGAAGAATTAGGTTGTGTGATTGGCTCATATATTCCAATTTGCTTTGGATAAAAATGTTTAGAAACAGCCTTTATTTAACCACAATGCTATTATGATTTCTCAGGAAATCATCCCCATCTGGGGAAACCTATGATCACAAACAAAACCTCAACAAAGACTTGTATATTGCTGCATATTTGAATCAGTAGTCACTCCTCTTACTAACTTTCCTTAGAATCCATATCAATAGCTGAAATGCTTGATACCATCTAATCAAGTCACACTGGAGTGATCAAGTGGATAAGACAACAAGTGAGGAGCTTGGGGAACACATTGTAATTGGAGGACCTTCCTACTATCAGAAGTCTACTAGATGTCCTGAGAGAAAAACAAGACTTTGCAAAAACACACCTACTCTCACCTCTGGCTCCTTGATCTTTTGAGTTTATTTTTGGACTGGCATAGAAGTAAGCACTATCGGATGTTTCATTAAATGCTTCTTTTTTTTTTTATGATAGTCACACACAGAGGGAGAGAGAGAGAGAGAGAGAGAGAGGCAGAGACATAGGCAGAGGGAGAAGCAGGCCCCATGCACCGGGAGCCCGACGTGGGATTCGATCCCGGGTCTCCAGGATCGCGCCCTGGGCCAAAGGCAGGTGCCAAACCACTGTGCCACCCAGGGATCCCATCATTAAATGCTTCTGAAGGAGATGTTTACACTAAAAAAATATAGTAAAGTATTTCTACCTGTAAACAAAGCAAATAGTACATAAACGGTTTATGCTTCCAGAATTTTTCAAGGACTTTTCCTAGAAATTTCATAGCACTGACCCTACATGGTCACTATTTTCCCCATTGCTAAAGGGCCATTTACTGGCTATGCTTTCTGTATTTATCACAATCTGAGGATTGAGGAAAGCCGTGAATAATGGTATCCCCCTTCTTAGCCTCCTTATAGGCTACCCTACACCTGACGATTGTTAGGATCTATCTTAGGGATTCCTTACACTAATTCAAACTATGAATGCACAAAAAAGGGTAAAAATCAAAGCAGATTTGAGTGTCCCTAGATGTAGGGCAAAGAAGAATCAAGGCAACAACTTAAATTATGTCAGTAACTTTAAATCCACTGCTTAAAACCTAATAAGGAGCAGAGAAAGTCGAAAGTAGTGGTAGAATAAATTGAGACATTTAGCTTTTATCTCTTTGGCTACTATAACTGTGTGGCTAGAAAATACAGTTCCAAGAAAAACCAATAAAAGGAATTTTATTTAACCACAGATGAAAGAGGAGAGACATTTTACTATCTTGTCTTGCAGCATTCAAAATACTGTGTTTTAACTTAGTTGCTTTCTAAGATAAAGCAGATTTAACTAATGAGAAATAAATCCAAAATACAATTACAAATGTATTAATTAAATTTAAATTAGGTCTCAGTCCTTGGAATATCTGTGGAATCGCTTTTTGTTTTTTATCACTCCCTTTGCAAAATTCCCTTTTCCAGGGTTTTCTGATTATACACTTTCCAGGGAACTCTTTGATGACTCACTTTTTGCCTCTGTCATCAGCATCATTTCCAAATTCCTTAAAAAGAGGCTTTTCCTCAGCATCGGAGGAAGGCTTTTTTTTCCCATTTTCACTACTCTATCTCAATTGAAAATTGCACCCATTCACACATCTTTTATCTCTAAACCTAAACACCTTCCCACGCCGTAGGCCCCAAATCTGAATTGTCTGCTAGAATAATTCATCTATCCAAAATTAAAATTCTCTGCAGAACCCTAAAATTAACCTGCATAAAATCAAATGCATCAGTTCCTTCTCCTGACTTCCTTATTTCTGTTAATGGTCACCCAAGTTTAAATTTTTATAGAAATATCTGATGCTTGTATCAATTTATTACCAAGTTCATTGGATTCTATAGCCAACACATCTTTCGCATTCTTTGTCTCCACTCCACTTCTGCTGCCACTGGTTCTACATAGGCCTCCATTGGCTCTATAATGAATGACATGGTCCTCACCCTTTAGGAGCTCACCTTTCAGCATAGGTGTTAAGCATATAAACAAATGTATGTACGGTGATGTTGCAAGAGGATCTATGTAGTAGATTCAATGGCCAACTCCACCCTGGGGAGATGGCATCTGGATTATGTCTCATGTGAGTGAGTGTAATACAGCTTCCTAACGGATCCTAATTCCAGCTCCAAAGTCTCCTTCTTCAATCTACTCTTCACACTAATGTCCTACACTTGGTCTGTTGTCCCTAACATGATAATAATCCAGAACAACTGAACTTAGACCATGGCAATGGGAAGACCAAGATGAGTCAAGTCAACATGCCTAAAGGATAAATGGGCCTTGGAGGAATGTTTAAGCAAGGAAGGGGAACAACAATGACTTTCAGTTCTTTGGCTTGGGTAACTAGGTTGATGTCAAGTCACTAATAGAAGGAATTAAGTAGGAGGAGTGAGAAATCCTGAGAAGGGAGGGGAGAGGAGGATAAAGGGGAGTGAATCAAAAAATGAACAGACCACCAGAACTGAAAATGAGCCAAATTACACTCCAGAGAAGGGGTGTCATAGGACCACAGTATTCCTAGCTTGAAGGAGGAGACAGTCCACTTTTATTCTTTTGATATTAAGATATATAGTTGTCAAAAAAAAAAGATAAATAGTCATCACTTTACCCTGAAGCTACATTCATCCACATAGCCTTCTTAAAGCTAGCTAATTTGATTAGAGAAGAAACTTCCACCAAATTATTCTGGTGACACTATATCTCTTGTATTCCCTCTCGGCATTTCTTTTCCTCCTGATTCTATTATGTTTCCTAGGAAAATGAACTGAAAGAACTCAGGGCAGGAAGTATGTCCATCTTTGAAGGATGTACCAAGTACTCAACACATAATTGAAATGCTGTTAATATGTCCTGTTATACATACTAAAACGTATGCCCATCAGGAGTTCTAACCAAATTGTTAAAATACCAAAATAATGCATCTAATGAGGCCTGCTGGTGATGCTGATTGTTTTAATAATGATGATGGTGACATCTGATAATGACAATGATGGAAGAGGAGAAGGAGAAGGAAAAGACAGTGATGAGAACATCACTGACAATATCTTTAAGTCACTTTTAGAGAAATTTCAAAAGGATTAGAGGAAACGATAGCAAGAAGAATATAAAAGTAAAGAGCATCAATTCCACTTGTTTGAGGTAAAAAAAAATACTGTTAAGTGTTCCACGGTACTTAGGCTATATATTAAATCAAGTACAGTAAAGTTTACTGCAAATTTGGCCTGAAAGTACACAATGTGTACTACATATTTATGAGAACACAGAACTTGAAGAAAAACTTCTTGAAAAGGTATTGAAGCTCTCTTCCTTTGATTTCTAGGACATGTAATCTACTCAACCTATTTTCTCCCATTTCTTAACTAGCTACTCTCTCTTCTCCCAATGTTATTAATGCACGTGTTCCCTAAGGCTCAACCTTGATGTCTCCATGCTCTTCTCTCTGCACTTTTCCTATTAGAGCTCATCTACACTCCCACCCTCAACTTTTCTCTATGCAGGAGGCTACTAAATATTTATGCCAGCTCTAATCCTTCTCTATGTTCAGGCTCTTATCTCCAACTAATATCCGAGTCTTTTCTATTTGACTGCCTTACTCTTAGGTCAAAGTATTTCAAAATCTTATCCACCCCACTACCAATCCCATTTTACTACTCTGATTGCAGAAAAATTCCTCCAAAACTTGTCTATACCTACCCTCATCAATTCCTATACTTAGCTACTCCTTCTTCAATCCACATCAAATTAGACTCCCACCCACACTGCACCATTGAAGTGGTCCATAGCCTACCAGAACCAATAACTGCTTCTCAATTCCTTTGACCTCTTGGCACTCTCTTCTTCTTGCAAGATTTACTCAAAGATCTTTTAATATTCCATATTCTGTCACACCCCCCGTTCAACCATTATAATCTATTTTCTTTGTTAGTTTCTCTCTGTAAGACCTCTCCTTATTGGGAGCCCAAGAGCTCTCTCTTTGGCCCTCTCTCTATTCCAGCTAAATTCTATGAGTTTCATTACCTTAAATATCATATATCATTTTCTTTATGCTCAAATTTACATCTCTACCTATGGATTTCCTCTGATCATCAGACACATTTCCAACTGCCTTCTTGACATCTCTATGTAACAGACTTTTAAACTAAACAGGGCTAAAACAGAAGTATTGATTTCACCTTCCCAAGCACACTTCTCTCAAGCACCCCCACTTAGATGATGTTATTAACAGTATCTAAACCTAGAATATATCATGGTGTCATTAGTGCTGCTGCTGAGCAGTTCTGATGCTGTTTACCGGCACCACCACCACCAACTCCCAGACAACATAGGACTGCATCTCTTGGCCACTTTGTGGTAGGTGGAGCTGTGTGGTTACTTTTGTTCAATTGGTTTTGAGCAGAAGTGGTATGTGTCACCTCCAGGACAAACATTGAATGGTTCCCAGTATGAAACCCTCTAAATTTCCCTTCTCCCTTTTCAATGTTTCAGTTAGTGGTTACCATGTCATCATGTGTCACAGAGAGAGAAATGTTATAAAAATATCAAAGCCACCCGCCAACACACAAAGGATATGATGTGTTAGTGAGAGATAAACCTCTTTTGTTTTAAGCCTCTGATATATTGGAGGAGTTTGTTGCCACAACACAACCTAGCTTATCTTGACTAATAAAGATATCCTCAATTACTCACCTCTCACACTCAACATCCAATTCATCAATAAACCCTATTGACTCTACCTCCATCCACATCCATCCACTTCTTAATATCTCCATTACTACTACTCTAATCCACAGTGCTATATTTTTTTGCCTAGAAGGCAGCAAATGGCCAGCTATCCATCTTCTGTCTCTACCTGTATGCACTACGGGCCATCCTCCACAGACCAGTCCAAGGGATTTTTCTAATTTCTGACCAATCATTCCCCTGCTAAAAGTGCTCAATGGCTTTTCACTGTAATCAGAATAAAATCCAAACTTCTTACCATGGCTTAAAGGCTCTATATAACTTGATCTTGCTTAATTCATTCTTTCTTTTATATCCCTTCAGTAAGTACATACTTCTCGTGTATTTGTATTTGTTGGCCTTTGACTTCTTGCCAAACAATCATCTGCTCCCTAACAACTCGACTCTTTAAGCACTCCATTACCTTCTACTCCCTCATCATGCCTTGTTTCCTCTCTTCAGAGCTTCTATGTCACCCCATAAACATTAGATTTATAATCTTACTCTCTTTCCCATCTACCAGAATGGAAGCTCTAGGAATGCAGGGCCTTTTGTGGTTGTTCACTTGTGTACATCTAGCCTTAGCAGAAGTAATGTCGGGTAAGATAATAGTGAAATAGGGGAATTTGGCAAGGCTCCCTCACATTTCTAATTCCCTAAACACCAAGGATTCTGCTAAGCCTTTAGTGCCCTTCAGAATTTTTAAGTCTTTGGACGCTAGAGTCTTTGATTTTGATTCTATAGGTCAAATATATTTATACTTACATATATAAGCATACAAGTGTACATATTTACACTTGTAATATACACAAACAAAAGCACATATACACACATATTTTTAATCTAACAGCTAACCAGGTGTTCCCAACCAGATTTCTCAACATGAGGGAAACTTTTTGTGCCCAGTCCAATCCTTTCTTACTTCCCTCTCCCCAACTCCAAACCCTTTCTTTTCCAATGTGCTTCACTATCACCACAGATGATTAAGGGTCACTTTTACCTGTGAGCGAGATGTCATCTTGGTTGAACCCAAGAGTTCCTGACAAGTCCTGACTGAGTCTTTTGTCTCAATAAAGAACTGAAAAGTCAATCCAGGGAGATAGCTCACTAGGAAACAAAACCTTCTGCTTATGCCAAGGGAATATATTCACCATTGATTTATTCATCTATGCATTAGGCAAACATATGTGGAAGCCATACAAGAGAAGAAAAATGAATTATTCATTCAACAAACACTCACTGAGTGAATACGATATGCTAGGTACTATCCCCAAATGGATAAAACAGACAAAGTCTTAACCTCACAGACCCTAAAATCTAAGTGAGTGAGGTAATAAGTAAGTAAACTTATAGTATGTCAGAGGGTGATAAGCAAGATAAAAGGAAGTGGGAATGCTAAGATGGGGTAGAAGTTGGTTACTACATATACAGGATAGCCAGGGAAGGCCTATAAAATACAGTAATATTTCAGCAGGGACTTGAACAAGCCACATAGACATCTGGAGAAAGAGAATTCCAGGAAGCAGACAAGCACAAAACTCCTGAGCAGTCTTGTGAACAATGTAACACGTTCAAACATCACGGAGGCTGGTGTGGCTGAGTTAGGGGGAATAAGAGGGACAAACTGGAGGTGAGGGCAGAGGGTAGCAGGGGTAAGATCCTACAAGGTCTTACAGGCCTACTAAGAACTTGAGCTCTGCTTCTGAGCATGAAGGAAAGCCATTAGAGGGTTTTAGCAGAGGAGTGTGTATCTTCCTCCTTCATTTTAAGACAACTCTTCTGCTTGCTAGGAAGCTAGACACTTGGGGAAGAGGGAGAACCAGAGGTAAAAACAAAGGCACGGAGAGCATTTAGAAGGTTGTTGCAGTAATCTAGTGAAAAAAAAATGGTGGTTTGGACCAGTATGTACCACTTGATAGGCCTTCCTGACCCTCAGGTATATTTACTGGCCCTTTTTCATTGCATGATGACCATTTGTTTACTTGTCTGTTTCCCTGACCAGTCAGAACTTTCAATTAAAAAAAAAAGTCTTAATTGCCTTTTCACCTTTACCTTTATACATTAGGTACAAAAAAGGTGTATCAATGCACCTGAAATATTTAAAGCATAATACAAGTCACTTTACTTACCAGCAAGATAAATAGTATATGGTGGAGTTGCATTGTATTTACATATGACTCACAGATTTTCAGCTATCCATACTCGGGATGGAGAGCTGGGGAGCTGGGGAATTACGAGGGAGTGTGAGAATTGTCTACTTACCATGTAACTATTTGCCATACTCCAAGTAGGCCTAGTCTTCATACCTCCCAGAAAGAATTGCCTCAGCAGAAATGCAGAAATCAATGATGCTAACCCTTGGTTTTCAGGCTTGCAAGGGGCCTGGACTTTTGGAAATGCTTTAAAAGCCTTGTAAGGGCAAAGTTGACTATAAGCATATTTTTTTTTAACCTTACGTGTCCATTTTAGAATGTAATCTCCATATAAACCACAACTCCGATGTCCTGCCCCTCTAGAGGCCTCCATTATTCCTCACACCTCATGCTGGTTTGTAACACATGTCCAAGAGCCACAGACCCTGGCTGTTAGATCCTGGTTCTCCTCCAAGGTCATCCAACTCCAGGATCAGTATGGTTAATGCAGTCAGTGAAAAAGGCCCTCAAATAAGATGCTGTCCGTTATTAACCCTAAGGGACAAAGGTTTGGTAAAAGAACAAGCCTCTAAAATAGAAAAATGAGAATCTTTATTCAACGGATGGCATAATGCACCCTTGGGTGTTCTGCAAGTAAACAATCTCTATAAAGTATTTATATAAATATTGTTAGTGTGATTAAGATGTCTCTCTAAATTTTACCAGGGCATCATTAATCTAAGCTATAACTAATATTAAAAAAGAGCAAATTTAAAAATTTTAGTATATCACAAATTCAGAAGCTGATCATGAAAAAATATTGTGTTGATCAATAAAGATTTTCTAAAAGGACACTTGGAAAGTAAACTTTTGTCAGTCTAAAGGCATCCTTTTTCTGAGTCCAAGATTCTCTACAACTTGGTCCCCATCTACCTTAACCACATACAAATGCCCTCCCCAGGAATACACCCACTATCACTGATACAGTGTAATCTACAGAATCTTGCTCTGCCTATCTAAATCCCAACCACCTGTCAATATCTCTATATTTTTATTTACTTATTTTCACTTAGCCTGCTCTTCTATATTCTGCTTTGAAGCTGGGGCACTCTGCTGAAATAAAGAGAGCTCAGTGTGTTCTTTTAAAGCCTAAAAGAAATATCCCTAAAATGGACCAACATCTTTTGCTCTGATGCCATAACATAAATCCTTCAGGCTGACCACAGGTTAATTCAGGTGAATGACTTGGTTCCATAGGTATGAGAAAAACCACATCCATGTGTTTTTCTCAGTCCAAAGAGCAGTGCTATCCAAAAGAAATATAAATCAGATGTAATTTAAATTTTTCTAGCAGTCATTTTTTAAAAGTAAAATTAATTTTAACAATACATTTTATATAACTTAATATATATGAAATTTTATCATTTTAACATGTCATCAACATAACAAATGATTTATAAGATTTGGGGAAGAGTACTAAGTCTTCAAAGTTCAGTGTGCATTTTACACTTATGGCTCACCTCAATGCAAACCAAGCACATTTCAAGTCCTCAGTAGCCAGATGTGGCTTGTGACTGTTGTACTATACTGAACAGTAAAGCTCTGGAATTATTTTCCTCCATGGTATATTACTAAGTCACCAGTGAATTTTTGTTCATCTGAAAAACAATTTCTCACTTTCTGATGATTCTTGATGAATAGCTAGTGAGGTAGTGTGGCATAATGGTGGTGAATGTAGGCTCTGGGACCAGACTATGCAGATTTTAATCCCAGTTCCAACTCTTAACTAGCTGTATGGCTTTGGGCAAACTATCTTTGTGCTTCTGTTTCCTCCTTTTCTTCCCCAGTGACAGTGTGGTACTTATTCCCAGAGTTAGTGTGAGGACCAGATGAGTTCAAAATGTAAAGTGGGATACTGCTTAGCATACAGGAAGGGATCAACGAATACTGACTTATTATTACTATTCCTGCTATTGTTGTTGTTAGCCACAATTGAAATTCTGAGGCTGCAAAGCTAAAGACCAGACTATTGCTAATGTAATTCTACAAGGGTACAGTACAGTCACCTTACTACAACCCAGGCTCAAACAGCCCACTGCACTGACTCCCCAGCTGTTACACCCTTTTGAGTCCCTGCCTGTTTCCCTCAGTCTGAGCACCTGCCTATCTTCCTGCCCCTGCACTGACCTTTTATATGGCTAATGCTTTGTGATGCCAATAAGCTCAGATTCATCTATGATTCTGGAGGAGAAACAGAGCAGTGGATGAACAGGCAGTTGAAACAGAATCCACAGAGCATGAAAAACCAGTTCCAGGTTGGCTTTAGCAAATCCCACCCAATTCCCAGCACTGGAATGAACCAGCAAAGGAATATCAATCATGGATTGAGGGAGAGAGTATGTCCTGAACTCTTACACATCTTTTTACCCAGATTGGCTTCTCATCTCCATCACTGACAACAGAACACACACGGAATGGCTATGGGACATTAAGCAGGAGACCCACTTTTCCAAAAATATTTCCTGAAAATTAGCTGCTTTGGGAGATCTAGTCACTTTTCTTTAGGCTCAACATTTATTAAATAAGTCAAGTCCATTCCTTACTGAATTTCACTACCTGGGAATGGTTTATGTCCAAAAGAATAAAAGACACACTTCTGTTCCTCCTCCACTATTCTCAAGGAAACTCTGGTCTCCGCAGAACAACTTATACATCACTGGCCAAAAGTATCTCACTGGTTTTAAAAACTAAAAACATGGCGAAGAGATTCAGAAAAACCCCATTCCATTCCCGCTTATCTCTTTTTTTTCTCCTTTAAGGGTATTTATGTATGTATATAAAAGAGTCTTTTAGAACACTGCAAGGTTGGAAGTAATTGCTACTTATCCAGGACACCTGCACATGGATGCTGCTTCCTCTTCCAGGTGACGATGTGGCCTTGCTATGCTACATTTAGGTCAAGAGCCAGGAGATTCCAATATCTGAAAATATTCCTTTAAATGGACATGCATAGATTATCAGTGCCAATACTGTCAGAATGTGGCATAAGCCCCAATCACATAAGGCAGGGTCAGAAGAACTGAGATTTCCAGAAAGACTTGGAAGGACTCAACCCCAAATACACAGTGTCTCTCACAGCTGTTCATTGCTATGAAGGACCCTGGGTGCCAAGTGAAGCTGTGTTGGGAAACATTACATCTGTTCCTTCCCTATGTGGTCATTGTGTTTCTGATAATCCTTTTATCCCTGGGCATTAACCTAGAAATTAAATGAAGTGTGTGTTTGTGGTCTCTTCCTGCCAGTGCATAGCCCACATGGAGTACTAGGGTACCAGTCTAGGGTGCATTTTTTCAGGTAGTAGATAAGCTGGGTCAGGCAGTACACCAGCCATCTCAGACAGTGAGATCCTCAGTGTTGGAGTAACTCTTAAATCTGGGAAAGTAAAACAAAATAAAAAATTAAATAAAATAAAATAAAATAAATCTGGGAAAGTCCCTTAATGATATCCATAAAGGAGAGGGACAACAACAGACAACGACTACCAAAAACGGAGTTGTTTGCGCAAGCTGATAAAACCAAATCACTCCACTCTGGATTGCTACAAATCAAAGAACTAATTAAAACGAGGTGGAAGGGACTCCTGGGTGGCTCAGTGGTTGAGTATCTGCCTTTGGCTCAGGTCATGATCCTGGGGTCCTGGGATTGAGTCCCACATCAGGCTCCCCAAGGGGAGCCTGCTTCTCCCTCTGCCTATGTCTCTGCCTCTCTCTGTGTGTCACTCATGAATAAATAAATAAAACCTTTTAAAAAATGAAATAGAAGACTGTATTCATGTGCAAAGTGGGGGGGGGGGGTTGAAGGAAAAGTAGAATCAAAATCCAAACTCAGAACTCATTGCCAAAACCAGTCTGTTTCTGGTGGAATTTCAAATGCGGCTCTATCCAAAATTCCCTGTTTCACTTTCTGCTCAAAAACCTATAATCTCATTTGCAAATATCTTCTCCTATACTGTAGGTTCTCTTTTAGTTTTGTTGACTGTTTCTTTTGCTTTGCAAAAGCTTTTTATCTTGATTAAGTCCCAATAGTTCATTTTTGCTTTTGTTTCCCTTGCCTTCATAGATGCCATATCAGATAAAGGGCTAGTATCCAAGATTTATAAAGAACTTATTAAGCTCAACAGCAAAGAAACAAACAATCCAATCATGAAATGAGCAAAATACATGAACAGAAATTTCACCAAAGAAGACATACACACGGCCAACAAGCACATGAGAAAATGTTCCACATCACTTGCCATCAGGGAAATACAAATCAAAACCACAATGAGATACCACCTCACACCGGTGAGAATGGGGAAAATGAACAAGACAGGAAACTACAAATGTTGGAGAAGATGTGGAGAAAGGGGAACCCTCTTGCACTGTTGGTGGGAATGTGAACTGGTACAGCCACTCTGGAAAACTGTGTGAAGGTTCCTCAAAGAGTTAAAAATAGAAGTACCCTACGACCCAGCAATTACTCTACTGGAGATTTACCCCAAAAATACAGATGCAGTTAAAAGCCAAGATACCTGCACCCCAATGTTTATAGCAGCAATGTCCAGAATAGCCAAACTGTGGAAGGAGCCTCAGTGTCCATTGGAAGATAAATGGATAAAGAAGCTATGGTCTATGTATACAATGGAATATTCCTCAGCCATTAGAAACGACAAATACCCACCATTTTCTTCGACATGAATGGAACTGGAGGGTATTATGCTGAGTGAAGTAAGTCAATCGGTGAAGGACAATCATCATGTGGTTTCACTCATATGAGTAATATCAAAAATAGTGAAAGGGATAATAGGGGAAAGGAGAGAAAATGAGTGGGAAAAATCAGAGAGGGTGACAAAACATGAGAGACTCCTAACTCCGGGAAATGAACAGGGGTAGTGGAAGGGGAGGTGGGCAGGGGGATGGGGTCACTGGGTGATGGGCACTGAGGGGGGCACTTGACGGGATGAGCACTGGGTGTTATACTATATGTTGGCAAGTTGAACTCCAATAAAAAAATATACTACCCCCCCGTAATCTCTTCATGTTCTACAATCAATTTATGACACTTTACAAATAACATTCAACCTACACTTCTAGCCTAATCTCCTACTCTTCTTCACATATATGCCTCATGTTCTATATGCTCAAATTCTTACTCAGAATAACACAAATCTTCTCAGTTCTGTATATTTGACTTAGGTTATTCCTTTATGGAATATTCTTTCCCTTTCTCTTCTGTCTGGCAAATCATGGCCAATTTGCAAATTTGCTTCATGGTTTCTTCACGTGAAATATATATATATTTTTTGGCTAACATAATATTTTAAAAACTGTTAAAACATTTTAAAAAGTGCAAAAATCAAAAGCCAAGAGCTCAGGTAATTTTCCGAGAGATCGTCCTTATGTACTCACCATCCAGAGCAAGAAATAAGAGCTATACTCATACCCCAGAAGCCTCCCACTGGCCACACACACTCACTTCATTCTTCTTCCAAGATAACTGGCTTCTAACACCATAGATTAGTTTAGCCTATTTTATTTTAATTTTTTAAAGAATTTATTTATTCATGAGAGACAGAGACATAGACAGAGGCAGAGGGAGAAGCAGGCTCCATACAGGAAGCCCGATGAGGGAATCGATCCCGGGTCTCCAGGATCACACCCTGGGCCGAAGGCAGACGCTCAACCGCTGAGCCACCCAGGCGTCCCAGTTTAGCCTATTTTAAACCATATACATATATATGTATGTATATAATACATTTACTCTTCTGCGTCTAGCTTGTTTCTCTCAGTATTATGTTTGTGAGATTTTATCTATGTTGTACATAGTTGATTCATTTTTATTATTGCATAATATTCCATTTTTTGAATATAACACAATCTACATGTTCTTTTTTAAAATATTTTATTTATTTGAGTGAGAGAGAGGATGAATGGGGGTGGGGGCAGAGGGGCAGAGAGAGAGAGGGAGAAACAGACTTCCCACTGAGCAGGGAGCCTGAAATAGGGCTCAATTCCAGGACTCTGGGATCATGACCTAAGCCGAAGGCAGATGCTTAACTGAGTGAGCCACCGAGGTGCCCCTCTATTTATTTGTTCTGTTGTTCATGGCCATTTGGGTCACTTCTAGTCTGGGATTACTATCAACATTTTTGTATAATATATTCTGATGTATATATTTATATACTTCTGTCAGCCAGCATATATATTAAAGAGTGGAATTGCTGGGTCAGAGGGTATACATATGATTAGCTTTAGTAGATATTGCCTGAATATTTTCCAAAATGCATCAATTTTCACAAACTTCTTGTACCAATCTCAGTGTATGAGAATTTCAGTGGCTTCTTATCCTCTCTATCACTTTAACCTTGTGAGTCTTTTTTGATACCCATGCTGGTGAGTATGTGATGATATTACATTGTGTTTTAATTGCTCATGAAGACATTATTCTATATTTTCTTCTAGATGCTTTATTATTTTGCCTTATACATTCAGGTAGACAATTCACTTGGAATTGGTTTATCTGTATGGTGTGGGGTATAAGTCAACACCCTTTTTTCTATAAGGATACTGAATTGATCAAGAGCCATATATTGAAAAGATTATACTCTCCCTCTGTTATGCAGAATCACCTTTACTATAAACCAAGTGTCCATATAGGTGTGGGCCAATTTCAGGACTTCCTGTTCCATTGGTTTACTTGTCTAGTTTAAGTTCTAATTCTGTTTTCTTTAAATGTTGGGAAGAATTCACCTCTGACTCCATATAGCCAGAAGTTCTGTTTGAATGGAAGTTTTATTTATAAATTCAACTTCTTTGACCAATTTTCCATTTCTTCTTCTGATAGTTTTCCTTACCAAAGCCTGTTTCAATCATTTTCTAGGCAACTCAAGGTTAGCCCCTTTAACTCCATTTACTCTTTTCCTGACTTTTCTGACACGTTTGTCATTAAAAAGAATTCAACATATATTTGAAATTCTATCATATGTTATAAATTTTTGGTTTAACACTGAACACATTTTTTATCTGACCATTCTTAGGGCTGGAAGTCTGAAACAAGCCTCATTGCACTACATACATCATGTTGGCAAAGCTGAGCTCATTCTGGAAGTTCTGGGGGAGAACTGTTTCCTTACCTTCTCCAGCTTCTAGTGGCCACCCCACCTTCCTCTGCTCATAGCCCTTTTCTCTGTCTTTAAAGCAAGTAGTGTTAGCAGCCTCAATCTATTATCATTCTTATACTATCAATAAGTATTTATACTTTTTATTGCTGTTCATTCCTTCTTACACTTCCATGCTTCCATCTGGTATCATCTCCCTTCTGCCTAAAGAATTTCCTTTAGAAAAAAAAAAAAAAAGAATTTCTTTTAGTATTTCTTTTAGAGCAAGTATGCCAAGAATGAACTTTCTCATTTTTTTTCTCTGCAAAAAGGGGTTTCTATTTTTTTAAGAATATTTTCACTGATGATTGAACTCTAGCAGAGAGAGCACTATTAACACTATTTGATAATTAACTCATTTTTCTTATAAAAATTATATACCGAAAAAAATTATATACCTTACCATAGTTTTAAGCTTTTGTTTCAACCCCTCTACGTACCTATATGTTAAAAATGCTCACTCTGGGGACGCCTGGGTGGCTCAGCGGTTGAGCACCTGCCTTCGGCCCAGGGCGTGGTCCTGGAGTCCCGGGATCTAGTCCCCACATCGGGCTCCCTGCATGGAGCCTGCTTCTCCCTCTGCCTGTGTCTCTGCCTATCTCTCTCTCTCTCTGTGTCTCTCAGTGTCTCTCATTAATAAATAAATAAAATCTTAAAAAGAATGCTCACTCTGTGCTATTATGCTCTATGTATGTTTCTGTGTCACTACTCCATCTCCTTTTTCAACACTGAACACAAGACACATTTTTAATAAAAATTCTTACTGTAGTCAAAATATTCAGAACATAATAAAAGAATACACACACACACACACACACACACACACACACAATCTTAGGTCACAGACCAGACATTCTTAAGGTTTCTTTTCAAATGAAAGGTAAAAGCCATGGAGGCATTGGGATCCTTCCATTTAGCTATTGGCTTTCATGTCCTTAAAAACCACACTGATTCAAAAACTGACAGAAACTAGACCTCAAATCTCAACAAGGAAAGGGTTACCTTCTATCTGATCATCATTTTATCTCCAACACTTAGCAGAAAACCTTACATATAGATATACTTAATACACATTTATGTGATAAATTAGCTTATTCAAGCCCAATAATTCAATGATCTCAAAAGAGTCCATCCTTGACATCTTTTAGGCTATGAGGCCACCATAGCATCAACCTCCAGTTCTCTCTCACAAAAGAAAAAAGTAAAACTGGCACCACCCTTGGTAGAAAAATCTCAATGTATTTATCCTGAAAATTTCAGTTTTCTATACAATGGCATGACAGTAACATGAATTCTGAAATTAATTAACTAATTAATTAAGGGCAGGGACTTTGTTTTTTGCATAGCTAGGCCTTTAACCTAAGTTGTATAATCAAGGTTTATTTTGTTTATCATACAACAACCAAAAGAAACATTCTGTTTTAACTATTATAGAAAATTCAAGGAAAACAAATGGAAGAATCTACACTAGTAGTAGCAATAGATTAGGTCAACTAAATGGTCCACAAAGGCTACAGGCAAAACTTTATGACTTTCCACAAGAGGAAGTTTTGGAAACCATATGTCCAACAAGATTCAAATGCTAATTGCACATTTTAAACTCTATGGAGAACACAAGGATTTCCTATCTATTCATCAATACCAGAAGGGTAAACCCTAAGGTGGATAGAGAATCAATATATGAACTTATTTGGGTAATAATTTTTTTAAAACATCCTTCTATATGAATTTTGGTGTCTTCATGTTTACTTGCTCAGTAATGATACCTGCTTTGGGGATTTGGTTGTGTTTGGCTTATCTTCTGAATGTGGATATTCAAACTGTGATTTTTTTTCATATATCCTGACATTTTTGAAAGATGTGTAAGACATTGGAGCTGGGGTAATAAAGTTCTGTAAGGACTAGAAGAACTACAGTAGTTTAAAGTGAATAAACAGCAACTTGCTGCTGATAGAGAAAAAAGAGACCAGCTCTAAACTGACATCTAAATGGGAGGGCTCTCACTGGGGCTTAGCAGCCTAAGAAGGAAATGAAGTAGGAAACATGGAATTTATATACCCTTGAGGTCTCTAGATTCTTAGTAAGAAAAGGAACTTGAAATCTGGTTTAGAGAGGATTTAGGCATAAATTTTACAGGGCAAACCTGGTTTATATTCTATTGAGTTGGTTCATGCTAGATCATCTGGTCAATGACAAACACTGTCATGGATGCAAGAGAACAGGAACATTTATGGGCTACTTAGTGGGGCTGTAAATTTGTATACCACTTTGGAGAGCAATTTGGCAATACCTAATAGAGTTAAAGATACACCCAGCTATGACCTCACAATTACACTTCTTGGTATATGTCCTGGGTAAACTCTGGCACAAATGTAAATAAAATACCTATACAGGGGTATTCACTCTGGCTTTAATATAATATGGAAAATGAGGAACAACATAAATATCTAGCTACATTAGAAGGTGGAAGAATAAGTAAAACAAATTATATTCCTACAATAGAACACTAAAGAGCAGTTAACATGAATAAATGAAATCTGTATGAATATAGATAAATCTTGAAAATGTTAGGTTAAATAGAAAGGTAAGTTGTACAAAGATATGTACAGTAAGATACCATTTATATGAATTTTGAACACCCAAATTATAGTATATATTGCTTAAGCATATAAATAGCAATTCAAGGATAATTGTTTCCAGAATCCATCACAACATTACCACTACCCACCTATTGGAGCTTGAATAATAAACTTATTTGTTCTAATAATTTTCTTAGAGATACCTCAAATCTTCTCTTCTCACCCTATCCTCAAGCTTTGAAACTGATCCAGAGCTAAAATTAACTAATCAATGATCCAGTGGAACTACTCTAGAAGAGCTAAAAAGCTTTTAGAGGGATAAACCTTTAACAAATGTAAAGAAGCTGGGCCAACAACTCTCTTGGATCTCTGCACATGGCATTCTTCTTGGGTCTCTTTTTCTTTCTTTACAATATAATGGTCTTTCAGAGGAACATCTTTTGGGTGTTTGTTTTTTGTTTTTGTTTTTGTTTTTGTTTTTAGACTTTTAGATTGCTTTTTCTCCTTTATTTCTTCTCTCCCATGCTTTGGTCACTAGAAGATGATCCTGGGCTGATTCTTATTTGAGAGATCTCTCCTGCCTCCAATACTCCGAAGGCCAAATGGTCAAAGGAAGGTTCAAGGAAAAGAAGACCTCTCATTAAGTTAGTTCACAGGTCAAAAAGACCAACTAAAACTTCAAAGCTACATTTGGTCTAGCATGTCCTAAATAATAAGTAAGTGCTTCTTCTGCCCCTAGCACCACCTACTAGGCTACCACTATAATTGTTTATCACCCTACACCAAGTAGTTGCTACGTGGAGAACACACTAGTACCTACATGTTCCATTTCTGCCTTGGTAATTCTTGGATGATATCTTATTCTAAAATAGTTTGTATTGTTCTAAAATAGAGAAAGCCTTGTTGCTCTTCTATAATGGGAAATCATGAAGATGGAGTGGTGCTTCTACGGGTACTTCCAACCAAGACACTAAATTTAGGATGGGACAGAAAGAACTACTTTTTTTCCTGTTCAAAACATTTGAATGTGACCTGAAAGACATAAAAGTCATTGATGTAGAGCTGACCAAGTCACCTGCCTCCTCAACAACCCCCCTCCCCCTTCTTTGACAGTCTATAAATATGAGGCTATTTTTACCCTGGGGACCAATTAAAGAACTTTCACTCACCACACGCACTGCTAATGGATCAGCACTAAAACCACAGCTTATTCTACCCCAGCCACATAAACACTCACAATGTGGTAAGAAATGTTGCTCCCTACCCAAATTACCTGGATATGTTCTGGGCATGAAAATCTCAATTTTCCTTTATGAGCACTAATGATTCATTTGAAGAGACAACTGAAGTAATGATTTTCCTGTCCTTGAGGTGCTGACAGTCTCTCATTCTTAACTATGGAATTCAATGTGCTGGGAGTAGGTTCATTAGCCAGGGCTCCAGGGCTTCAGAAAGTGCCCCCATTGTTTGCAGAAAAATGTATCAGATGTCTCTAAACACCAAACACCAACCTCCTTTTATAAGCAAATAGATTTAATGAGGCTTTGACTTTGTCAGTCCAGTCCCTGCCTTATTCTAACCCCAAGTCAAAAGAGTGTCCTGTGAAAGACCCCCACTGAGTCCCTTTCACTCCTGACTCAGGCCTGATTCGGAAGAAGGCCCAGTAGTCACCTCTGCCTCAGTTTCTTTTTATTTATTTATTTATTTATTTATTTATTTATTTATTTATTTATTTTTTATTGGTGTTCAATTTACTAACATACAGAATAACCCCCAGTGCCCGTCACCCATTCACTCCTACCCCCCGCCCTCCTCCCCTTCTACCACCCCTAGTTCGTTTCCCAGAGTTAGCAGTCTTTACATTCTTCTCCCTTTCTGATATTTCCCACACATTTCTTCTCCCTTCCCTTATATTCCCTTTCACTATTATTCATCATATCAGCAAGAGAAAAACCAAGAACCATATGATCCTCTCATTAGATGCAGAGAAAGCATTTGACAAAATACAGCATCCATTTCTGATCAAAACTCTTCAGAGTGTAGGGATAGAGGGAACATTCCTCAACATCTTAAAAGCCATCTACGAAAAGCCCGCAGCAAATATCATTCTCAGTGGGGAAGCACTGGGAGCCTTTCCCCTAAGATCAGGAACAAGACAGGGATGTCCACTCTCACCACTACTATTCAACATAGTACTGGAAGTCCTAGCCTCAGCAATCAGACAACAAAAAGACATTAAAGGCATTCAAATTGGCAAAGAAGAAGTCAAACTCTCCCTCTTCGCCGATGACATGATACTCTACATAGAAAACCCAAAAGTCTCCACCCCAAGATTGCTAGAACTCATACAGCAATTTGGTAGCGTGGCAGGATACAAAATCAATGCCCAGAAATCAGTGGCATTTCTATACACTAACAAGGAGACTGAAGAAAGAGAAATTAAGGAGTCAATCCCATTTACAATTGCACCCAAAAGCATAAGATACCTAGGAATAAACCTAACCAAAGATGTAAAGGATCTATACCCTCAAAACTATAGAACACTTCTGAAAGAAATTGAGGAAGACACAAAGAGATGGAAAAATATTCCATGCTCATGGATTGGAAGAATTAATATTGTGAAAATGTCAATGTTACCCAGGGCATTATACACGTTTAATGCAATCCCTATCAAAATACCATGGACTTTCTTCAGAGAGTTAGAACAAATTATTTTAAGATTTGTGTGGAATCAGAAAAGACCCCGAATAGCCAGGGGAATTTTAAAAAAGAAAACCATATCTGGCGGCATCACAATGCCAGATTTCAGGTTGTACTACAAAGCTGTGGTCATCAAGACAGTGTGGTACTGGCACAAAAACAGACACATAGATCAATGGAACAGAATAGAGAACCCAGAAGCGGACCCTGAACTTTATGGTCAACTAATATTCGATAAAGGAGGAAAGACTATCCATTGGAAGAAAGACAGTCTCTGCCTCAGTTTCTGATGAAAGTGTGGAATTAGGTCTGCAAACCAAGGGGGCACTCTTGAGCTATGGGCTCCCTTCTGACCACTGTGTAATAGTGGCCTTCTATAGGCCTACTATAGGCCTACTTTTTCTTGAATATGCTGCCTTGTGCTCCATTCCCTTGAAACACCTGAGACAACTGTGAGCCTAGTCTTATTAGATTGGGGCTTCCCTGCTCTGCTTCCCAAGTCATCCCTGGTTTGGCCTGAATGTTTGTGTCTCCCCATTCCTAGCCCCACTTCACATGGTGAAGCCCTAATCCTCTGTGAGATGGTTTTCAGAGATGGGGCCTTTGGAAGGTAATGAAGTCATGATGGTGAAGCTTTCAAGATGGAATTAATATCCTTAAAAAAAGAGACACAAGAGAGATGATATCTCTCCACCATCTGTGGACACAGCAAGAAGACAGCCACCTACAAACCAGGAAGAAGGTCCTCATCAGACATCAACTCTGAAAGCACTGTCATCTTGGACACCCCAGCCTCAACTGTGAGAAATGAATGTCTATGGTTTAAGCCACATAGTCTGCAGTATTTGTTATAGCAGCCTGAGCTGATAGAGATACCTGAGAATCTGAATCTTTATCTTAGGATCCACACCCCTAACTTGAAAGGTCTCTTGGAACCAAAGCATAGTTTCAACCTGAATCCTACGACCTCCAAATGCCCCACGCCACCTGGTGGATGACACCCCAGGACATTAACAGGCTGCTTGAATCATTGCTTGGACTGCCTGGCTGCTCTGTAAAATGAAACTAAATCAAAACAAAACAAAAACACCAAACAGCATCTACAGCACAATTAGCTCTTATCAGCCTTTGTGAGACATTCCAAAGAGTGAGCCCCACCTGTCCAAGCTTGATTCATTCACCCCACTCCTGGGGTCCTTAGTCCCTGCCAATCCCAGCAGGGTTAGTACACAAGTCTGTTAATTTATGACAAGCAACTTAGATTTCAGGTCACAGGATTTAACTTGCAGTAAATCTAAATTTGCATAAGGATAATGGGCATTCTACTACACTTTATGCCAATAAGCCTAATGTGGTAATTAACCACTGAGCACATTTACTGATAAGCTGTTCATTAGAGAAAAACCTGACAACTAGCAGTGTTATCAGAGTCCACAATTTTCAAATCTCTTTCAGAAATGCTTTTTTGCCTATAGGGACTAAAAGCTAGCAAAAATCACAGAGCAGTCATTCTCAACATTATTTTCAATGAAACTGCCAGTGTGATAAACCCTTAGAGGTGAGAACCAGTTTTGTGGATTTCACTTTATTTTTTTTTTCATATAAGCTTCATCTTTAAAAACCAATTTCTTTCATAAGAAACTGCTATGGTGGAAGCTTTGGCTACTTCTTTTTTGTCTGTCCACTTTAAGCCAGAATTGGTCCACTCATTCACACAGGATGCATGTTTTATGAGTCACTACAGCTATAATGGAGGGAGGAGTCCAGTGGGTGTGGCCAATTCCTCACTGATAGTGCAAGCAACATCTACTCTTCTTTTTGCAAGGGTCTTTCACTCCCAGCCATCCATAGGTGGAGTTCTCACAGGTTACTTTCTCTTGGACCTTCCTACTTTTTGTCATTAACACCATTATTTGGAAAGCATCCACAAAGCACATGGCTCAGCCATCCTCAGCTGCCCTAATCCAACGGCCAAATGTAATCAATTCAGTATTACCTGTGCACATTATAAATAGCCATGGTGCCTTGGCCAAGAGGGATACAAAGATAGATAAGACATGATCAGTCCTCGTGGAGCAAACAGTATTTTGATGCTTTGGATTGCCCCGTCCTTCATCATTTGCATCTGCTCTTCAGTTAAGAGTAATTTAGTGAAGGGTGCTTGCGTGGCTTGGTTGGTTAGGAGTCTGCCTTTGGCTCAGGTCATGATCCTGGAGTCCTGAGATGGAGCACCTAATCCAGCACCCTGCTCAACAAGGAATCTGCTTCTCTCTCCCTCTGCCTGCCTCCCCCACTCCGCTCATGTTCTCTCCCTCATTGTTTCTTTCTTTCTTTCTCTCTCTCTCAAATAAAATCTTTTTTTTTTTAAAGAGTAATATAGTGAAATTCTCTCTAGAAAAGACCATGCAGGCAGAGCCAGTGGATGTAGGTGCTCCCAATATTCCAGTACATGCTAGACTCTCCTTTCCTGAAAGGCTTTAGTAACACATTCTCGATGCCACTGATTCTGCTATGTGATAACAACACTGTTACATTTCCTCATGATTAGATTCTTCAAGTGCTTTGTTTATGCAAATCTTTTCCCATCAACTACATTCATAGTCGCTGTAAATCCTTTGAGGAATAAACGTACAAAGCAGTTAAGATAGAAGCTGTCTGAGAGAAAAAAAGAAAACCTGTCATATGACCCTTAATAAAAATGTATGACAGTCAATGAATGACTTAAATTGAACTGAACAAACTGAACTGACATTGTCTTCTAGATATTCTTTGGTGTCTTCAAGTTTCAAATCTACGAGGTTTGTGTCCTATTTGCTAATCATATTAAAATGTTCCCAAAGTTTTCCTGTTCTACAAGGATGGCTTTTAAATTTTATAACAAAAATGTGGCAAGCCCCTCAGGTCCATAATTTCAGTAAAATCTAATGATAGAACTAATTGAGGGAAGGGGAATATAAAAATAATACATGAATTATTGAATGATTACATAAAGGAATGCCTTTTTAAAAAAATTTAGTCTACAAACTACTTTTTAGTAAGATTTCTTGTATGTACATTACTTGATGAATATAAAAGTTTGGCATAATCTCCTGGGATGTTGTTTCTACATTTGTGCTTCTTATATATTTAACTTCTCCATATCTACTGGCTTTTTTACCTCTGAATTTCAAAATGATTAAGTCTCTTTGATTCAAAAGTAAAACAAAACTACCCATGACCTCTGCTTTCTCAGCTACAATGGCACTTTCAGTTCTTGACTTAGCGATCCTTTCAGACACTAGGATCTACTGACTACACCATCCACCTGGAAACTTTCTACTTTCTTGGCTTCTATGATAGCACTTTCTCTGGTTCTCCTCACTTCTCTAACTTTTCCTTTGAAATCTAACCTTTTCTTAAATGTTGGTGACTTTCAGGATTTTTTTTAAATCCATTTTCCAATTTGATGTGCTTGCTTACCAGAGTTCATCAACTGCAACTGATTTAACTATATTCCTTATATTCTGACTATAGTCACAGCTCCAGCCATCTAAATTTGACCCTGATGTCCAGATAACACAAGTACTTACAATACAACACATGCAAAAGTAAACAGCACTTTCTCTATTAAGCTTGCCTCTCCTAGGGGCACCGGGGTGGCTCAGTTAGTTGGGCATCAGTTAGTTTGGCTCAGGTCATGATCCCAGGGTCCTGGGATTGAGACCCATGTCAGTTTCCCTGCTCAGTAGGGAGCCTGCTTCTCCCTCTCCTCCCCATTCCTGCTCTCTCTCTCTCTCTCTCAAATACATACATACATACATAAATAAATAAACAAATAAATTAATAAATAAATAAATTAATTAAAATCTTAAAAAAAAAAAAAAAAAGCTTGCCTCTCCTCCAGTGTCTCTATATTCCATTAATATCATGCCAGCCAGAAACTTGTGACCTCTCTCTGGCTTTACCTCTAATGTCCAGTCAAGTTGAGAAGTCTTCTTGATGTCTTCCATGCTGCTCATCTCATTCCTAGTTTTACTACTTACTTTACAGAATAAAGTTCTAGCCCTGGTGCATACACATATGTCCATACACACTGATCTCATAGCACCCTAGCCATGCTGAGTTCTGTTTCCATGAAATGAGTTAGCACATGTGAAGTACTTAGGCGAGTTCCTGGTATACAATAAGCACTCACTAAATTAGCTGCCACTACTACTACTGCCACCACTCCCGTTCCTGTTTACCTTTATTCTTATTATTAGTTCCCCCACGCTCACCATGCTATTTCACATTTTTATGTCTCTGCTGATGCTATTCCCTCTTTCTGGAATTGTTCTGTCTGTCTAACTTCTCACTCTTAGAGAAACAAACAAAAAAGTTCTGTTTATGTACTTTCTTCTTTAGAAAAACCATCTCTGATAACTGAGGTTCAGCTAACTGTCCTTAATGTGAGCTTCATTGTAAACCCATGAAAATTTTGATCATATTGCTCATTATAATACATAGTAATTATCTGTTTTGGTCATTTCAACCAGAGGAGCAGGGGTCAGCAAACTAGAGCCCTGGGACAAAAGGCACTTCCTGTGTATGCAGTTAGTTTACTGGAACACAGGAACACCCATCTGTTTACACATTATCTATGGCTGCTTCCATGCTACAAAGGCAGAGTTTGGTAGTATGATGGAGACTCTATGGTCCACAAAACCATATTTATCTATGCATTTACTATTTACTATCTGGTCCAGAGCTACTCAGTGTTGACACTATTGAAATTCGGGGCTGGATAATTTGTCATAGAGGGGCTGTCCTTGCATTGTAGTATGTATAGCAACAGCCTCAGCTTCTACCCACTATATGCCAGTAGTACTCCTACCCCATCACCTCATCTCCTCTCCCCTTCACCCATCCCCCATGGACCCCCTCAAAAATGGGGTCACCTGGGTGGGTCAGTGGTTGAGTACCTGTCTTTGGCTCAGGTCATGATCCCAGGGTCCTGGGATCAAGTCCCACATCAGGCTCCCCACAGGGAGCCTGCTTCTCCCTCTGCCTGTGTCTCTCATGAATAAATAAATACAATCTTTAAAACAACAACAACCGAAAGTGTCCTGGACATTGTCATACGTTCCTTGGGGTCAAGAACTGTCCCCAGTTGAGAACCACTAGCTTGGTCCCTTACAGAGAAAACCACTAACCTCTGAACTGTAAGTTCTCCCAAAGGAATGAACTGTGTCCAGTTCACTTTGTGTTCCAAACACCCTGCCTAGAACATAACAGAAGCTCACTAGATGAGCCGCTTAAAGGTAATTCAAGGATTGTGAGACATTTCAAAGCAATTTAAATTTTATAAGAATTTAGACTTGAAAGGAATGTTGGTGATCATCAAGATACTACCCAATGTTACAACTAGGTTTCATTTCCTTCAGCATTTTAAACATCACCTATCAAAACTGTTGGTACTAAAAATATCTATGAAGAAAAGGTATGCTAAGAAAGATAAAGTTCATCACAACCCCATTTGATTATGAGGAATTTAAAAAATAGGAAATTGCTGCATTCATATTTCATATGCACATATATTTCATTTACCCATGAATGTGATTTTTTTACCATCTATAAAGAAGAAATTGTTTTCATTTTGCAGGTGGGATCATTTCGACTGGGGTTAAACTATAGTATGGAGATATATCGACTTCCTTCTAATCAATCAAGAAATTCATTCAAGGGATATAAATTACTTTCAACTCTCTTTAATAAACCTACAGTATACACAGTATTGCTGAAACTACAAAAACCTCTCTGCCTCAAAGGAATTATATGCCTGCTAGAAAAGCTAACAAATGAAAGCAGGGCATTTTAAAAACCAAATAAATGACAGCAACAGCTAATATTTATTGAGTATTCACCATGGATTGATATTGCATTATCTCATTTGATCCTCCTAATAGTATCTATTAGAGTTTTTAAGATACTCATTTTATAGATGAAGAAACTGAGAGAAGCTAAATAATTTTTCCAATGGCACACAGATAGTAAATGGCAGAACAAAAATTTAAACCTGGAACTCTGGCTCCAAAGCCTGAGCTTCATACACACTGCACCATATAGCATGTGTGGAATTCAGATGTGAGAAAAACCACATGATCAGTCAGGCAGATGACCATGAGATGAGTCCCAGAAGCATGGGCAAGAGACAGAGAGAAGAGTGCAGAGAGCAGAGAGCAGAGAAAAATGGTGAAATCCTTAGCTAGGGGACCCAAGTAAAGAAGTTTCAGAAGCAAGAACTCAAATGTATATTCAGAATATGAAGAAATAGCCATTCTGGTTAAACAGAGATGGGAAGTATGAGGAAGCAGGGACATAGGTGAAGCTAAATGATGGAAAGCCATGAGCAGGAGGCTAAGAAAGATGTGCTCTGAAAGAAACAGGGTGGGAGGTTCACGATGAAGCGACAGCGACAGGCCGGGTACAGGATGGAGGGAGAAGTGAGAGAGGGTCCAGTGAGAAATATAACAAAGGAATTGTCAGTGGGGTTGTTTAGTGGATTAGATGAGGGCAAAAGGAGGACAGCCAGTGGAAAGGAAAGACCAAAGCTTACTTGAGGTTCCCAACATAAATGCATGGGTGGTGACAGCAGTACCCTCTGTTCCAAACCCACTGGGTTACCTCTTTTCTTCTCACATTCAGCACCCTGCCTCGCCTCTCCTCTAGAGGAGACCAGAGTCACTGCAGCTGAGTTTTCTCACCATTCGTTTCTCAAACCTCAAAACCATTTTGTGTTTTGCCTTCTTTACTACCATCTCTGGGGATGGGGGGTGGGGGGGGAAGCATTCTTTCTCTCTCTCAGGTGAAGGAGGTGTAGGTCAAGGGAAGGGTTTTATGTGAGGATAGAATAGCATTGTGCTTGTAGCCTGTAAGGAACGAACAAATAGGCAAAGATTAGTAGGTATGAGGAAGAATAAGTGTGAATGAAGAGTAGACTCTGGGAGGTGACAGGAGGGAATTAAATGGTGAACACAAGTGAAGAGTTGACCTTACCAAAAAAGAGAGATCCTTTATCCTCTGGATAGGAGGAGATAAATAGGCAGATGACCCAGAGGGGGAGACAAGCTTGATATGCTGGCAAGACAGTGCCAGCTTGGACCTTCTCAGAAAAGCAGGCTGTCTAATCACAAACATTTTGTTACTCTCACCACATCCCCCACTGAGCCACAGCCACCATGATTACAGCGGTCTCCTGGCCAGATCTTGAACGCTCCCAGCTTTCCTCACCTGATGTCCTTTCTGTGCCTACAGCTTCCTCTGACTGGGATGGCCTGATTCTTCATCTCAGGTCTTAGCTTAATTATCACCCACTCCAAAGGGCGCCTGCCTGGCTCAGTTGGTTAAGTGTCTGACTCTTGATTTCAGCTCAGGTCATCATCTCAGGGTCGTAAGATGGAGCCCTGTATTGGGTTTGGTGCTGAGTATGATGCTTACTTAAGACCCTCTCTCCCTCACCCTCTGCCCCTCCTCCCTCCCTTCCTCCCTCTGTATAAAAACAATGACAAAAAATTATCACCTCCCCCAAGAGTCCCTTCCTGACCATTCAGTCTGATGATGGAGACCCAACCTCCTCACCACCCATTTTTCTCTTTGATTTCCTTCATACCACTTACCATTAACTTTAAAGTATCTCAATGAGTTATTTACACATTTTCTCTTTGTCTCCTCCAACATGAATTTCACAGACTCAGAGATCTTATATGTGGTCTCATTCACCACATTCTCTAACAATCAGGACAGATTTTATAACAGACCAGTCACTCTGTGAATATTCACTGCACTCATGAATAAATGAATGAGTGACATGCTGTTGAGAAAATGGATATACACTGAAATTGGATATTTTTTAAAGTATTTTTAAAGATGTTATTTTTTTGAGAAAGAGAAAGAGAGAGAGAGAGAGAGAGAGAGAGAGCACGAGCAGGGCAGAAGGAGAGGAAGAAGCAGACTCTCTGCCAAGCAGGGAGCCCTGCATCCTGATCCCAGGACCCCAGGAACACAACCTAAGCTGAAGGCAGATGCTTAACCGATTGAGTTATCCAGGTGACCCCAGAAATTGGAAATTTAGAGTAATAATTCCATTGCTGATGTTCACAAATATTTACTAACTTATTGAAGAATATTTCCATATACTTATATGCCAGGACCTATGTTTCCCTCTATTTTTTAAAGATTTTATTTATTTATTTATTTATTTATTTATTTATTTATTTATTTATTTATTACGGACAGAGAGAGAGAGAGAGAGGCAGAGACACAGGCAGAGGAAGAAGCAGGCTTCATGCTCCCTGCATGTGGGACTCGATCCCGGGTCTCCAGGATCACACCCCAGGCTGAAGGCGGTGTTAACCTGCTGGGCCGCCATGGCTGCCCCTATGTTTCCCTCTAAAGTGACTATTCAATCTATATAAATCCAATCCCTGCCTTCTAGAACCCCCTTCTACTAAGGAAATATATGAACACAGATCATTAAAGCACTTTGTAGTAAGGAATATATTACCAATTATTAAGCAATGGAGTTAAGAACTAACAGCTGTGAGATCATATAGTAAAGTGCTCCTCACTTAAGCAAGGTAAACCAGGAAAACAATTCTACCAAAGTGCTGAGGGTGGATATGCTCCTTCAGAGTTGGGCATGCAACTACAAAGGGTAAAGGAGTAGCTATGCAATAGATAAGATGGAACAGATATCCAACAGTCCCCAGCGGTTTTTCGATGAAAGTAAAAAGTGTGCTAAGTTGTAAATTCAGCAGGAAACAGAATCATGGAAAAGATATTCAGCATGTCACTAGCTGAGGGAACAGAAAAGACATGATGAGAGATCTAAGATAACTAGAAGAGAAGAACTCCTTAAAGCAGCTCATCTCAAAAGAGCCAAAAGACAACAATAGCTAAACTCCAAGAGGAGGAGGAGGAGAGCTCTTCCTATAAGACAGAAGAGAAGGTAGCAAGAAGTATATTTGAAGGTAAATCTGAAAATGGAAGGAGAAAACTTAGTAAGCATTGGCTACATAGTTTCTCTTTTCTCCATGAAATATGAGCCAGACCAAACTGGCTGGTGAGAAAGATCTGAGGGAGAGAGAAGAATTTTATTGGTTGATAATTGGTGTGCAATGTTACTGCCCTGTGCTACATTTTTACTGATTTGTGAAGTGAAAAATGTGTCCTTATATCTCTTTGAAATCTATGCAGAAACTATATGGCACACTGTCCACATGCGGGACAGAACACAAGGTTACAAAAGCACGTAACACTAATGGAACAGTCATTTCTGCATTTGCAAAGCAATTAAAAAAAACATTAGCAAAAAAAAAAACATTAGCTAATTAATTAGCTCAATGATTACTTTATCCCTGTAGGTATATGTGTACAAGAACTGGGGTTTTTGGTCTCCTTTGAGGCATTTGAAGACACAAGAGATTTTGTCTCAGTGGGAATGTTGTGGTAGATTACATTTGCTGTAAATAAGTGACATTTTTAGAAAGCAATGAGTTCCACTGAATTTATCCCAAAGAGAAAAAAAAATTGCAAAGCTAAATAAGAGGCTCTCAGAATCAAACTAAAAAATCATAATAAGCCTAAAATGTAGCTGCTTTTCATTCTGGCTTTCTAGGGGCACTGGAGGCAAATAGCTCCAACTTCACAGAAAATACTTGGCTGGAACAAAAGTCGAGATGTGCCACACATTTCAAAATAAAGGTATTCAACTGCTTGGTATTTATACTGAGAGGAACTACTCAGGTCCCATAATGAAAATCATTCCTCCATTAACAGGTTGAGCAATACCAATTTGCCCAGCCAAAGTGGGAAATCAAGCAAAAACCACCTTCTTCTCAGAACACTCAATTGCAAGGTGAAAGAAATAGGTAATTGTATCCAGTCTCCCAGCAAGAAATTTTTTGACTGATTAAATGACCTATCCTATGAAATAGAGCCTCTAAATAGTAGTGAAAGACCAGTCCCTAAAGTAGGTTTAACCACAGAATCACCAACCTTATTTCCTTTTCTTCTTTACCAGGTCCTTTGACTGAGTTGGTGTAGGAGGCAGCAGGAATCAAGATGGCAGCAGTGTTTCCACAGTAACTCTAGCCTTTGCTAAGTTGAACTGTGTGACCCTGAACAAGAATTTCATCTCCTTAAATTTACATTAGTAATGATAATAGGGTCCACCTCACCAGTTTGTTGTGAGAATTAAATGAGGAAATATGTATGAAACATTTAACCATGTAGACCTACACTCCGCATGCATTTACACTGTTAAGTGCTCAGTAATTGTTAGTCTTTACCATTGCTATTATGATTTCAGTTGTTGTGGTTATAATGGTTTTGGACATGGTGCCAGTAGAGGTCTGAGGAAAGAGAAATAATTATAGATCATGGCACTGGCTGAGAACCTCAAATCCTACCATAAGAACAATCCTATGAGTCTAATTGGGATGTGTTTAAGTCAATGATTTGGAGATTAATTAGGAAAGTCTTCAACATGATAAATCTGGTCTAATAAATTGGTCTCTTTGTTTCTTTTCAGAAGGCTTGTTCACTGAAGAGTTTAGAATCTTGTGTTTGGAAGGAAACTAAAAAATCAACAGTATCTACTCATCTGATGCTATAACCTCTCCTACAAACTCAGCAAGGTAGTTGTCGAAACTCTCCTCGGTGCCTTGAGTGATAAAGAATGCATTACTTTAAAAGCAGCTTTGAACAACTCTCACTGGAATGTCTTCTTTGTATTAAGTAACCAGCTGCCATTCATTTGCCTTATTTCTCTCTGAGGAACCACATGTAATCCTACTTCTATAGGATAGTCCTTCATGTATGAAGCCAACACCTGGGCTCAGGCACCTTTTCTTCCTCAGGTTAAATACCCCTGGATCATTCAACTACTTTTCTTTTTTAAGATTTTATTTGTTTATTTGAGAGAGAAAGAAAGAGAACATAAAAGCAGGGGGAGTGGCAGAGGGAGAGGAAGAAGCAGACTCCCCACTGAGCAGGGAGCCTGATGTGGGGCTTGATCCCAGGACTCTGGGATCATGATCTGAGCCAAAGGCAGACACTTAACCAACTGAGCCACCCACGCACCCCTCAGCCAACTACTATGTCAGACTCAAGTCCTTCATCTTTTTCACAGCTCAATTCTAAACATGTTCTAATATATCAATTAGCTATTATTTTAAAAGCTTTTTTTAAATGATTTTTATTTATTTATGAGAGGCACAGAGAGAGAGAGAGAGGCAGAGGCAGAGGCAGAGGGAGAAGCAGGCTCCTCACAGGGAGCCTGATGTGGGACTTGATCCCAGGGCCTGGGGATCACACTCCCAGCCGAAGGCAGAAGCTCAACCACTGAGCCACTCAGGTGTCCCTTTTTAAAAGCTTTATATCCAGAATGGAATAGAAATATTTCCAGTAATCATATTAGCACATAGTGATGATGATGTTGAAAACAATTTACCAATCTTCCAAAAAACTACTAGAATTAACAAATGAATTCAGTAAAATTATTATACAGAAATATGCTGTATTTCTATATAATAATAGCAAAGTAGCAGAAAGAGAAATTAATAAAACAATCTCATTTACAATTGTACCAAAATAGAGTAAAATACCTAGGAATAAACTTAACCAAAGAGGTAAAAGATCTATACTCTGAAAACTTTTATAAAACATTGATGAAAGAAATTGAAGATGACACAAACAAATGGAAAGATATACCATGCTCATGGATTGGAAAAATTAATATTGTTAAAATGTCCATGCTACCCAAAGCAATACACAGAGACAATACCATCCCTATCAAAAAATCAATAGTATTTTTCACAGGACTAAAACAAATAATCCTAAAGTCTGTATAAAACCACAAAAGACCCTGAATACCCCAAGCAATCTTTAGAAAGAAGAACTAAACTGGAGATATTGCAATCCCAGATTTCAAGATATAATGCATAGCTATAATAATCAAAACAGTATGGTACTGGCATAAAGAAAGACACATAGAGGGATGTGACATGCAAAAGAATGAAATGGGGCTACTTTCTCACACCATACGCAAAAATAAACTCAAAATGGATTAAAGACTGAAATGGAGACCTGAAGCCATAAAACTCCTAGAATAAAACATAGAAAGTAATTTCTTGGACATCAACCTTAGTAACATTATTCTACATATGTGTCCTCAGGCAAGGGAAACAAAAGCAAAAATAAACTACTGGGACCACACCAAAATAAAAAGCTTTTGCACAGTGAACAAACCATCAACAAAATAAAAAGGCAACCTATTGAATGGGAGAAGATATTTGCAAACAATATATCTGATAAGAGGTTAATATAAAGAATATATAAAGAACACCAAAAAAATATCCAATTAAAACAATCGGCAGAGAATTGAATAAACATTTTTCCAAAGAAGACATACAGATGGCCAACAGACACATGAAAGGATGGTCAACATCACTTATCATCAGGGAAATGCAAATCAAAACCACAATGAGTTACCTTATACTTGTCAGAATGGCTAGAAATAAGAAATGAGAGATAACAAGGCTGGCAAGGATGTGGCCACTGGGGCAAATTGGTGGGCAGGGGGGTTGGGTAACTGGGTGATGGGCACTAAGGAGGGCACTTGATAGGATGAGCACTGGGTGTTACACTATATGTTGGCAAATCAAACTTCAATAAAAACAAAACAAAACAAAAATAAAAGTAAATCTAGTGAAGAGTGATTAGGTGCTGTGACATTCCTGAGGAGTCCAGCTCCATGAGGCAGGGTCCATGTCTATCTTCCTCATCTTAAATCCTAGGCCTTCTCAATGCTTGGCACATACACTGTGTCTCAAATCAATCATATAATCTTTTTTGAAGTAGTAGCTACATTGAGACATAATTTTATACAATAAAAATCACCATTTTAAAGTATAAAAAGATTCTTCAAAATATTTTTTAAAAGATATACCATTTGATTCAGTAATTCTACTACAGGGTATTTACCCAAAGGGAACAAAAACACTAATTCAAAAAAATATATATGCACTCCTATCTTTATTGCAGCATTACTTACAATAGCCAAGATATGGAAGCAACCTGAGTGTCCATCAAGAGATAAATGACTAAAGAAGACATGGTATATATTTACAATGGAATATTATGCAGCTGTAAAAAAAGAATGAGATCTCGTCTTTTGTGACAACATGGATGAACCTAGAGGGTATTAATGCTAATTGCAAAAAGTCAGAAAAAGATAAATACCATATTACTTTACTTCTATGTGGAATCTAAAAAAAGAAAAACAATAAAGAATAATAAAAGCACTGAAACAGACCCATAAATACAGAGAATAAAACTAGTGGTTGCTAAAGGGCACAAGGATGGACAAAATGGGTGAAGGGGAATAGGATAGGCTCACAGTTACAGAATGAATAAGTCACAGGGAGGAAAGGTACAGCATAGGGAATATAGTCAATCGTATTGTAACAGCATTGCATGGTGACCAATAGTACCTACACTTGTGTTAAGCAGTGTCACATTGAGTTATTGAATCATTGTATCATACACCTAAAATTAATATAACTATAGTTGTATGTCAACCATACTTTAATTTTAAAAGTCTACCAAAAGTTTTCTATGTATCAAGCATCATTTTAAGGGCTTTACATTTACTATCTCAGTTAATATTCACCACAACCTTATGAAACAGGTATAATTATTCTTATTTAATAAATAATCAGAATGAGGCATGCAGAAGGTTAAGTAACTTGCCCAGCATTCCACAGCTAGTATGAGTAGAGCTAGGCTTTGAAGCCAAGAACTCTAGCTCTAGAGCCTGCTTTCTTAGTCAATAAATTATAGTATAAAAGTGTCCACCTCCTTTGTTTTATAGATCACACCTCTATTAATTCAGCCTCAAGTCATGTAGACACATATTTTCTATCATCCTCAGCTTCCTGCTATTCAAAAAGTTGATGACCATGTACTCTTACCTTTCCTCAAGTCCCTAATATAAACATTAAATAAGAAGCAGTACTGTGACATCAACCTGAATCTTCCATATAGGTCAAACAGATCCTTCCATCAAGACTCATTGGTATATTTGGAGTGCCTGGATGGCTCAGTGGTTGAGTGTCTGCCTTAGCCCAGATCATGATCCCAGGGTCCTGGGATCGAGTCCTACGTCAGGCTCCCCAGAGGGAGCCTGCTTCTCCCTCTGCCTGTGTCTCTGCCTCTCACTCTGTCTCTCATGAATAAATAAATAACATCTTTTAAAAAAAGACTCATTGGTATGTTTAAATAGTTACTCCTTTACTGACTAGCTTCTAAAATTCAATTTCTTTCTCCCCATTTTGTCAACGAAGATATCACAGAATGTATTGCCAAATACTGATATTTAGTTATGCTTTCCTGAGTTGTAAGTATGGTAACAATATGGAAGGGAAATGTGAGCTTGGTTTGTGTGATATGGCTTACTTTTTGTGTTTCTGGTGAATAACTGAGGTTCTGCTGATCACTTTTTTTCTCTTCTATGGGGTCAAACTTCTGTTAATAATGCACTCCAAAACCTTTCCCCAATTCCAATGAAGCTCAGATGCCCATAGCTCACATTATGTACACTTTTTTCCATCTTTAGTATTGAGGAACTTCACCATTATCTTCCATTTCTCAAAAACCACAACTAGTTTTAAAAAATCTTATTTACAAATTCTCCCCATATCCTTGGATATCATTCATCTATCTCAAGAAATCTGAATGAATGCAGAGCAATTAGGTGCTAACAGCCTCTAATATTAACTTTCTTATCCTTTGTCTATCTTTTCCTGTCCAAAGATCTATTTTCTTGTCAGAGAAGATGGGGGCAAAATAGGAGTAAGAAGATTATTTTACATCACTTAGGACTATATGTTGCAAATGACAGAAAATCCAGCTCCTATTGGTTTAGACAAAAGAAGGGATTACTCAGTCTTGGCTGGAAATCAGGGGTACTCTAGTTTGAAGAATGTTTGATCCAGGCCCTTAACCATGTCACCAGGATCTAGTTTCTCCCCATCTTTTGGCTCTGCTTTTCTCCATTCTGGCTTCAGTTTTGGCCTCTATGTGTTGGCAAGATGGTAGCCAGAAACTCAGTTTTATATCATCCCAAGTTCTAACGCAAAGGACAGAAACTACCTCCCTATAGCATATAAACTAAAGTCCTGAGCTTGTATGTCACTGATTCAAATCAGGTTAGGCACCCACCTATGAACAAAATAACCATGGCCAAGGGAATGGAAGTCTCTAATTGACTCAGAACTCCCATGCTTACCAAGGGAGCCAGAAGTGGAGTCAGCACCATGGAACCACTAGACTGAAAATGAAAGGAAATAAAAATCTTTATTCAAAAGAAGGAGAAATGGGATGCCTGTGTGGCTCAGTTGCTTAAGCATCTGCCTTTGGCTCAGGTCATGATCCTGGGGTCCCAGGATCGAGTCTCAAATAAGGCTCATGTAAGCAGGGCTCCCTGCTCACTGGGGAGTCTGCCTCTCCCTCAGCCTGCTCATGTACTCTCTCATTCTTTCTCTCAAATAAATAAAATATTTTTTAAAAAAGATTCCTTATACTCTAGGAAGTAATCTCTCTTCCAGAAGATCCAATTTATTCTCTTTATAAAAACTTCATTCTTAAGCTGATGCATATGGCATTGCTAACACTTGATCTTTTACCCACCAAAACTGCCAACTTCTATGATCAATGCAATAGGCAGCTCCTGAGATACCATTTCTCTCTTATCTTCTTCTGCTACAGCTTCTATTTCCCAGTCTCTGACTCATGTTTCTACCTTGTTGGAATCTCATCCTTCTTGGTCTCCTGTTTGTATTGGTTCCTCCATTTGGAGGAAAGGCATGCTTTCCTCCAAGCCCACACAGTGCTCCTTTGCACATCTTCCTAAGAGTAGGAAGCTAGATCCTACTTTGCTATCCAAAATTTCATAAGCAATAACTTGTAATTCTACACTAGAAGTTTTCCACAGTAGTGTGCATTTGGTTTAGTGGTGATCACTACTCTCATTTTACAGATAAAGACATGGATGTCCAAAGAGATGATATGATTTTCTAATTAGCATTAGAATGAGATCTGGAGAGGTGCCTGAGTAGCTCAGCTGGTTAAGTGTCTGCCTTCAGCTCAGGTCATGATCCCAGAGTCCTGGGATTGAGCTCTATGTCGGGCTTTCTGTTCAGTGGAAAGCCTGCTTCTCCCTCTCCCTCTGCCCCTTCTCCCTGCTCATGTACTCTTTCTATCTCAAATAAATAAAATCTTAGGGAAAAAATAACGAGATATAGAGGTCAGGTTCAAATTCAGTTGCTCTTATTAAACTACATTGGACTCTCCTAACTTCTGCAATTTTTAAATTGCAGAAACAGCAAGGAGCAGTATGTGGCTTCTTGGCCAGATCTAATCAATTTGGTTTCATTATATAACAAATAATAACATAAGCATCTGCACAGTGCTTTACAGTTTATAAAGCACGTCCATTTGATTAGTCCCATTTGCTCTTGACATAAAAATGCCTGAGGTAGGTCTTATTATCTGATGCAAAGACAGAGGCTAAGAGCAGTCAAATGACTTGCTCTTAGTACACAGCTGGTAATGAATGAGTCAAGACAAAATTCAAACCTGGACTTGTGCTTCTTTGCTCATCTCCCATGCTGACTCAAAAACCCTCACTTGGTCTCAGCTCACCCTGGGGCCATGCAATATTTTCAACGCTAGGAAAAAGGGGATTTTTTAGTCCCAATGCCATGACCTAATTTACCTGATTATGAACACATCAATTTAAATCAGGAAGGAAACCAACACAACAGCTAGAGCAGCACAAAGGTAGAGAAAATGAAGATGGCAGGGGCTAGGGTGGGTAGGAAAAAAGTATAGTGAGTGAGGAAGCGAGGACAATACAAAAGAAAAAGCAGAAGAGAAATTATTATAACATAAGAGACAGCAGCAGCAAAAGACAGTGAGATGGGATAAAATGAGTATATTAAAAAAAAAAAGGCAACAACAAACACATTATCCCAAAGCCCGCAGGTGCCAGCAATTCAAATAAACGTATAGCAATTAACAGAATTAACACAGCCTTAAATAGCTTGGCTCACCAGATGTGGACTCCTATCAGGGTTCTATAAAATGTAAAGTTATTACAGATTAAACCATTAATCATCTGTTCAGAGACTATCTCTGGCTGCAAAATCCCATTCGGTTTTAAATGGCTAATAATCACAAAGGGATGTGGGATGTAATGTGCACAATGATGCTCTACCCAATCCTTTTTCCTTTAAATATGTGTTCCACGCTCCTGATTCTCCTGCTTCTCCCTCCTCCCCATTAGAGACTCCATAAGGAAAGAGAGGTGAGATGCACCAGGCTATCTCAGACACCTCAGCAGCACGGAGCTTCTCCCTGGGCACATGGAAGATGGAAACAGAGAACCAACATACTGGAGGGGAAGTAACAGACTGAGGAGAAAGGAAGATGGTGTGCAAAGAATCAAATCCAACAACAGGAAAGATCCCATCACATAGGAGGGTACCATGATGGGCTTGAGGAAGGTCCCTCCCCATGGTCCTAGCCAATCCAATAGAAACACTATTGTTGACCTCAGTTGGGACTTGGCTTTCCTCTACTATACTGTGCTTCATCCCACAATAACAGCTCAATGATGCCAAGGACAAAGAATAGGAGAAATGTTCATCTTGACAGGGAGGGTCACTGGAAACTGAAATGAGAGTCAGAAAGAAGTGCTTCCCTATAGAAATTTTAAGATTCTGAAAGATACCCTCCGGGCCCAATGCCACAGTCAATGGATCAACCCTCCTAACCACGATCTTCAACTTCCTAGGGCAAAAACATACACCAGTTGGAAGTAGTAGATGCAGTGTTCTCAAGTAAATTAAAGCCTATTGGATAAGATGCCAATCTGACTGTGTCATGCTACTACTTGAGTTCCTTCAATACCCCCCTATTGGCCTAGAAAATAAAGTCCACGGGTGAAATGAAGTTCTCTATGACCTGGTGCCTACTTAACTTCGTATCTACATTTTCAAAATTCTTCATCTTAGAATCTGTGACCTGAAATTAGCAAATTGTGAGTTCTTCACCCAGATTCTACTGAGTCCTGTCCCCATGCCTTTACCAAAACTGCCCATCATCCTGGAGCACCACTACCTCTGTTCTGCAGTGTCTGCTTCTCTTTGTCTTTAAGACTCACCTTGGGCATTAGCTCCTTCACAGAACTTTCCTGAACCCTAGAATATGCTAAGTCCTTCTCAACAGCCCTGATGAACTTCTGAATGCCTCTTTTTACTACTCTTTTATGAAAATTATACCCATTTATCTTAGCTGTCTCCCCCACTAACTATGTGGTCCTCCAAGGTGGGAACTGTGTCTGATTCATCCTGGTATTATTTAGAATAGTCCCTGGTATATTGTAGGTTTTTCGTATATATCTGCTGATCTAAATTCTACCAGATTTTAGAGCTCTGTGAGGTTAACACATTCATTCCTTTATTTATTCCAGACACTTATGGAGTGTTTTTTTTATACCAGGAAATCTGCTAGGTTCTGGGGAGACACCTGTGAACAGAAGAGACCTTCGTCATCATAGAGTTAGCTCCTGTTTAAACAGTTATCAAATAAATTACCAAAGGCAACAAAATAAGCTAATGACTGAGGACAGGTGGGGTGGGTTTCCCCACTTCAGATACAGATTGAAGGACTTAATTGGGACAAACCTCAGAATAAAGCTGTTTTTCCCCCTGATTATGATTTGCTAATTTGGGAGATATAGGGATATTGCATGTGCCAATGTATACAAATGTATAGTTATATTTGTATTTACAAGTTGTTTATAAGAGGTATTATAAAATCCTTAAGAATAATTATTATAGGGACACCTGGGTAGCTCAGTGGTCGGGCGCCTGCCTTCGGCTCAGATCATGATCCTGGGATCCAGGATCGAATTCCACATCAGGCTCTCTGCGAGGAGCCTGCTTCTCCCTCTGCCTATGTCTCTGCCTCTCTCTCTCAGTCTGTGTCTCTCAAGAATAAATAAATCTTTTAAAAAATAATTATTATAGCAAAATGCACATGTCTGTTTGGTTTAACTTTTATGTATATTATTTCATTTAGGAAGAACATGACAAAGAGCCTAGTATATCCATGTTAGGGAAGAAATAGATTCAAATAGGATCAGTGGCTTACTGCAGACCATACAGCCAGTGACAAAGCTGGTATTCCCAACCAGATTTTCTGATTATAAGCCCAGTATACTTTTTCTTAATACAACTACACCTCTGTCAAAGCCTTTTCAATCCTGTTCTTCCTAGAGGAAGTTCCAACTCACTTCTCTTAGCCTTGCTGAGCCTTTCTACATAATACTTCTCTCATATCAGATAGCTAGGAAGTTCCTAAAAGATTCAGCTGTTGCCATGCCAAGATGTTCTTAGTGATCCCAAGAAAATCATATGGCTAATAGTGCCAAAGAGCATTTACCTACAATAGTAATTTCACAAAAACTTTATTTACAAGATTATTTGTTTAAACACAATTAATTTGCAAACATGTGGTTTCACTTAGAAAATGTGTACTGAGAGCCCAGTAGGTGCTAAGAACCATTGTAGGAGCTGTAAACCCACAAGACCCAAAAAAAGACATACATGTTAAATCACCAAACCACAACAAGGAACAAGAAACCGAGGTGGTAATGTTTAAGTGAACACAAACTTGTATTGATAACTAGGGTGTATGGAGAACCACGATAGTCTGAGGACAATCTGGACAGTCTTTGTGGCGGCTTTTATAGCAGCATGGAGCTAGGAAGTGTGCATCCAGGTGAAATCCACAGTCATTCTGCTTAACAGTGGAGGCAGAACTTTTGAGGGTGAAGTAACTGTGGTTAAAAAGATAAAGCTTATTTTGTACTACACACAAAGTATCAGTGATCTGGAACAGAAACTCTGAAGTCCTTTTGCCATGTCCCCATTTTGAAGAAAATAATACATAAAAGTGCCCAGCTCAGCTTAAGGCAACACAGAGCCTCAAATGGCAGGCAAGGTCAGAAAAAAGGAAGAAAGAGATAGGGAAGAAGGGCTTGTTAAATAACTGGACACTGGTCTAAGGGTAAACAGTTCAAGTGGCTATACGGGAGTTATCAAGGAGAGAAATCCCAACCTAGCTGGAAGCTTCCACTATTCACTAAATTGACAAAGACAAATATCAAGAGCAAGAGAAGAATTTCCCAGACCTGCCCTACAGAAAAGTGAACTGTAATGATTAAGTGGAAAGAAAGAATATGCCAGGACCACAGGACACTGGAAGTTCTCTGTTTAAGATACTCAGACAAAGGAGAAAGCTTCCCAAATTCCTTGGAAACACAATTCTGTATGTAACACAGAGATGGTGGTATCAGTTAACGAAGTTCTAATTGTGTCTATTGCTTCCCCCAGAATGGGATGGACTTTCTTTTTTCTGACTTGATCTGGATTTAAATGCAGATTCATGCTGCTATGTATATATTTTTACTACTAAGTACTAATTATTTCTGTTACTGACACTTTTTTTTTCAGAGCTGTCTTTAATTTTGCAGCTATTAAAATAACATTTCTTATGGACTTTTGAAGTTTTCTGCTCTCTATACCTGGGCAGTGGGTACGTGAGTGCATGCGTGTGTGTCTGTGTGTGTGTGTGTGTGTGTGTGTCCATACAGACTTCATTTACTTTAGGTTTTGTGTATATGAAACCATCAGAGATATCTTCGCGTTTTTATGAGGCTTGTTTCAAAATGTTCAGGAACATCCTTTCTGATTGATAATTTGCAATTGGGAAACTGTTCCTTTGTCTCAACATACATAATTGAGAGATGCTTCAATATAATTGTGTGCAGGGGAAAATTAATTCTAGAGGCCTCCCCTAGATTCTGTCCATGCTCAGGGTTATTTCACTACAAAAAAATGGATGAGGGATCCCTGGGTGGCTCAGTGGTTTAGTGCCTGCCTTCGGTCCAGTGCATGATCCTGGAGTCCTGGGATCGAGTCCCACATCGGGCTCCCTGCGTGGAGCCTGCTTCTCCCTCTGCCTGTGTCTCTGCCTCTCTCTCTCTCTCTCATGAATAAATAAATAAAACCTTTAAAAAAAAAGGGTGAGTTTTCCACAATAATCAATGCCTCATTCATGCCTGAGCCATGTACGTGGCAGCAGAATGTTCCTATCTATTTCTGACAAGAGTACAATTCCTGTGTGTGTGTGATTTAACACAGTTTAAGAGTCTTTCAGGGTTCATTAGGTGCTGAGCAGTTTATACCTTTATTCTATCCAAATGGGAGCAAATCCCAGGGAGGAAGTGCTCTGTGTCCACTGCAATTCTGTCAGGAATGACTACTGGCATCTTTACAGCCAGAAGAAGCGTAGCTAACATCCAGCAGAAAGAGGAAAGCACTTTTGGGTTCTCGTCTGTAATTTGTCCTTCAGACCAAGAACAATACAGAGTTGTAATTGGATTTTTCCCTTCTTTGTCATGTCTCCTCTTCCTCTCAATTCACACATTTACTGTATCGAGGCCCAGTTCAAATATCAATTCTCCTCTGAAATTGACTTCCACCTAAAATTTATCTCTCTCCTCTAATTCTACTCAATTAGAACATTTAGTCAGTGGCACTGAATACACAGTGACCTGAGCTGTACTTGTTCACTTATAGATATCATCCCCCTTCCTAGATTATAAGGTCTCCAATCATGGAGATGACAGCTTATAAAGAGCCACTAAGTTCAGTTACAATACAAAAATGGTACCCAATAATTACTTGATAAATGTATACACTCCATAAATACTTATTATGTACCTTCTATATGCCAGGCATAATGGGTGCAACTCCTGTCTTGACATGGTTCACAGCTGAGTGGTGTGACTGAAAGCATGTACAATGCCATCTCATATATAACCGATGTTCAACAAATTCCAAATAACCATAATAAGAATAAAATATGTGCCCTGAGAGGAGTCTCATAACCTGTCACAAGGGATCTTTATCTACACAAAAGAACACTGTTAGCTTCTCAAGGAATTTCCCCAGGGAAGGAGGTATAGATATCTCAGGCAATCAGGCTTAGTTTAGATTAAACAAAAATGTGCAGTTAACACAGTATTCTGAAAGAACTCGACCAAATCAAGTCTGATTCTTCTTGCCTCAACAATTGACCTTAGAGAACTTACACTTGACTGAAGCTCCTCTGTTCTCAGACAGAGGTCTCAGCACATCAGCTACAATAGTAATAAATGAGTAATGGCAAAGCCCCACTGCTTTCTCACATCTGCTAGCTTTCAGAGGATTAAAAAAAAGAAGAAGAAAGAAAAGGAAAAACCAGTCTTCTGGGCCTTAATGTTACATTCTGAAAATTCTGCTTCATCTCAAATAATGAGACTCTTGGGAACACCAAGCTTGGCAAAGGTAAAATAATACATATGTTATGTTTTAGACAAGACACACAACCACAAATTGAGCTATTTTTAGCTAGAGTTTCCCTACTTGCCAAGTCAAAGTATGAAATCAAACTTTACAAGGTGTAGTTCTTGTGATATCAAAGTCCTCTCATCTGTGTTATTTCATTTAATTGATAAAGTACAGCTACCTGTAGGATGCAATTCTCCATTAGTTAGATGAGACAACAGAACCACAAAGCACATAAGTGGCAAACCCAAGATCATGCAACCAGCTTAAGTGGGAACCAAAACATCGGACCTTACTTCCAAGTCCAAAGTCTTTTTTGCTACAACCTATGGCCTCAAAGACTGGGCGAGACAGAGCCCCTCACTGAGCTGGAAATTCATTTGTTCTTGGGACGGTCAATGAATTAAAGAGAGAACGTGACCTTTACCTCTTTAAGGCAGCCCATAAAGTTGTTGCTGACAGGTGAGCCTGGCAAGTCAGCGGTACTCGGGCTTCCTCCCACGTAGAAGAAGTCATCAGAGCCCAGCATGGTGTAGTCCTCTTGGGTGTAGCCTGTCGTGGTAAGGATGCCATCCACAGAGATTGTCACCTGGTGGAGGGACATAGGGACAAAAAAATCCCAGCAATGACTTTACAGTCTTATCAAAATCCGGTGACTTCCCCTACCTGTGACGTCACTTTCATTAAGATTTTGGTGAGGTATTCTTTCTAATTTGGATTGACTTTGGTATATGCAGCCAAATTCCATTTTCTGGTCTGCCTTCCCTGTAACCCAAGCCTCCAGCATTCGTCTGCAGACTCTCAGGAGACTTTGGTGGAATTGTCAGGATGAGCAACTTGCTCTACCCACTGCACTCTTTACTGAGTCAGGCTAGAAAATGGAACTATCCTCAGACGACATCACTTGTCTCAGTTCATTGGTAAAACGGCTATTTTTTGCACGATTGTTATTTATGGTGGTAGTGAAAAACAGCAAAGGAGACATTTGACAATGGGGTTTGTTAGGGTTGGTCTTTGGTTGTGGATGGTTTTTTCTTTTTTCTTTTCTTTTTCTTTTCTCTTTTATTTGTTTCTTTCGGGGCTCACACCACGCTGACAAACATGCATTCAGGGAGGGAAGGAGAAGGGTCTTGTTTTTGATATGTCATGGATGATACATGCCATGGACTACCCCAGGACACCAACCCCTGCCCTCCCTTCACTGACATCACCACCACCAAGAGAAGAAATGACCCAAACCAAAAAGGCAACTGTAACAAAAAGAAAGGAATATGAGGCATAATAACCAAAATAAAAATAATAACGCCCACAGGGAAGAAATAGCACCCACACACCCAACATCCATGAAGGGAGCAGAGGGCAGAGAAAAAAGATGGGGCCTCAAAACGTGCATACACCATACGCTGACACACCCATGCGAAAATGATGAGGAGCCAAGAGAAAAAGGTATAAGAAAAAGGGCAGGGATGGGGGCAGGAGTGAGGAAAACCAAAGGGAAGAATTGAAATCCACTTCACACTTACATGCACTAAACAAAATTTGGAACACAAGATGGAAGTAAAACCACCAAAAAAACAAACAAACCAAACAAACAAACCACTCAAAACTAAAGGGTTATCTTTCCCCTGCCTGCCACCTCCCTCAACTAAAGTAAAAAAAAAAAAAAAAAAAAAAAAAGAAAAAGTCCAAACCCAACCCCAAAATATAATGAAGGATGAGAGAAGGATGAAGAAGAGTGGAGACAAAATGAAGAGAGAGAAGAGCATGGAAGTGGGCTGATGATGGACAGGTTGTTAGTGATGAGGAGGAACACAAGAGAACAAACTCTGATGCCCATGGGGAAATCCACGAGACAGGAACATGCCATGCAGAGTCTGTGCGGAGAACACACTGGCAGAGCTCCCTTTGGCCACGGTGCGGATTAAGGTGAGAGCTGGGAAAGGAAGAATAGAGGAAGTAGAGTACTTTCCTCCCCAGATCACCTGTGGCGGCTGGCCATGGCCACACCAAAGGGAAAAAAAAACGGGCTTCAGGAGTGGGGAGGGGGAGGAACGAGAAAGGAGGAAAAGTGAGAGGGGACGGGGAGGCACAGAGAGAAGAAAGTCCTCAACAGAAATCCTGTTGTCCCTAGTCTGTAACTTGAAAGTTGCAAAATAAGAAAACAAAACAAAACAAATTTAGCTAAATGGAGAATCTTTCTTTTAAAAACCATTTTTAGGGGAAAAAAAATGACAAACTGGAGAAAAGGAAACCGTCCCAAACTCATCCAAATACCATTTCCAGGACAGGCATGTTCCCCTTCCTTCTTTTTTCTTTTTCTTTTTTTCTTTTCTTTTTTAACAAAAAAGAAAGGCTTGCATTTAATCCAACAAAAAATTTTAAAAGAAGAAACAAGTCTAAGGAGGATAAAAGGGGGGTCTGGGAAGGAAAAGGAGGGCAACACACGGCAAACCCAAAAAAAGAGACAATAAGAATGATATCTACCAGACAATGTAGTTTGTTTACCATAGCGTGTCCGATGCCTGAGTGCTTTGCGGAAAAGGGGGAAGAAAGGAAATTAAAAATTGTGAACAGAACGATTGTTAATTAAAAAAACTAAAAACAAAGATGAGTCGTTAGGGTGTTAGTACATTAGTCGGTTAGTAAAATGACACATTGCATGAATGATCTTGTGTTAGTTTTTCAAAAAAAAGGCACCCGACACAGAAAAAGAGAGTGGGGAAGACAATGAGACCAAGACTCTATGGAAAACCTTGGCAGCCGGGGCAGAGCCAGGAAAGGAGCTGCAACCCACCCTGCCATTGAACCCCCCCTTTTTCTGAACACTGCTCAGACTGGACCTCACCCCAGTTAGAATTAGCATCATACTTACTTTCCAAGGGCTCTTCTGAATGAACACCCTTTTTTCCCTTCCCACCCTCTTGCCCATACACAGTCCATCTGTCCTGAAAGAAAACACCCTCTAAATATTATCATTTCACATGTAGATAGGTAGAGCTAAAATACTAATATTTGGGGGACTTTATATATATATATATAACTCTGACTACATGCATGGATGATTAGGACTTTCAATACAGCAACAACAACAACAACAATTTAGTAAAGCATGTATAGGTTGCCTCTAGCATAGGAAAGCTATATGACGTAGCTTATTCTGGGTTTCCACAGGTGATTAAAGGTCCATGACGCCCTTGATTTTGTGTGGACATGTGCGGCAGGAGGGGGACATTCTCCTCTCGCCCTTCCTCTTGGTATACAATAACTGTGTTGTCAGAGTACATCAAAATAGGTGGGGGTCTTCTTTACTTCCCAATGTAGTTATTTATTTTGTTGTCTTTGCCAGAATGCTTCCCATTGGAATCGCTCTCCCCTACATCCCCCTTCAGAAAATGCTTTTCAAGCTTGTAAAAGCAATTTCGTGTATGGATAACACAAAAGACTGGCAGGTTAAACATTATTAAAGAAGCCCTATGATTTGTCACCTCTGACTATTTTCAGATGCTAAATTGCCAACACACCCTAAGCTGGAAGGCTGGAAGACCGGTAACCCCAGTTTTCTGTTTGTGGTTTCACTAAAGTTGCATTAGAGGTAAAGCAAGTCAGACGAGGGCCATGTTCAAGGTCATGGATTTTAAAACAAGACCAAAAACAAACCCAGAGAAAATGCATCACTACCTTGGTCCCTAATCCCAGTTACAGTCTGGAACAGACAGTCCACATTCCTTCCCTTAATCAGAACCCTTAGTAAAGTAGCTGGCCTTGGTCCTGACTTGGCTCAAAGGCAGAGCCATGAGTAGATGGCAAAGAAGGAAGAAATGGGCAAAGTTCTGCTCCAGTTAGTAATGAATACTCCAGGAAACTCCAAGTAAGCATTCCTCAGATGAATTTTTTGCCACAGAAGCCATTCGACCTTACCAAAAAAGTAGATGAGACAGTCATAAGCTTGTTATCAAATATTTATGAAGCAATTTACAGTTTAATTGAAATAGATAGGGGCTTCCGACCCCTTGAAATGTATCCCACAGAACTAAAAAAGATGTTATAAATGTATTTTTAATGAGCAAAATAATAATCTTAGATGATTCAGCACTGAAAGGATTACATTTGCAAAATCAACTCTGCTTTTCTGAGATTTCCCTCTCTTTCAATAAATTGCATTTGGATGCAAAATTCAGTCAGGATTTCAATGAAGACCAATTTTAGCTGCACTTTCTCTATGAGATTCATAGTCCCTCTGCCAAGAAATACCCCCCAACATCCTCAGGCCTCTGTAGCCCTGTCCAGAACTGAGAACTCTACTTAGCGGCATCATTGGTGATAGACAGACACAGTCACCTTCACAACAGAATCCTTGGCTTATAAATTGTGTGCATGTCACAGTGAGTCTAGCACCCAGACCATGGAGGAGCTCATAATCCTTCTGGAACATAAGGTGCTTTGCATATTTAGCCACCACACATGGCTGGGGAGGATTGTAATCACCATTTCACAAATGAAAACTGTGGTGTGGCAAGGTTAAATGGTTTGTCCAAGGGCGCTGAGGAAGCTAGGTCTCACAGCTTGGAAGAGAAACCCTCCAGGGTTGCTCTCCTCTGCTCGCACTGACCAAAACAGCACAACCAATGTTTGAGTAACAGTTTGGTTCATCCCCCACTCAGTTTAAAGGATGGAACTGGGGCCCAATTCTATTTTAGAAAAGTGTTTTCAGTAGAAATGAAAGCAATCCTTTCTCTGGCTAATTGGAATCACTCTAGAATGGCAACGCAGTATATGGAGTGGGAGAGAATCAGAGAAACAGACTGGCTGGTGAGAAACACAACCTTGCCCTGCTCCCCAAAGCATGAAAATGCTTTCCTTCCACTGACTAAAGCCTACTGTGTACTGTGTACCTGCCCATCAAAACTGTCAAAAGGTCATGTTTTACTTTTTGGTCTGGTCTCTGCAACTCAAACATATCACGCCCTTATATGTTAGCAAGTGGACATTCGACTTGGACCCTCTAGACAGCTGAGCTGAGTAAGCATGGATGGGTGAAAGAAAGCAGTAGCAATTGTATCCTTTGGCCTTCAAGGAAAAACAGTGATTCAAAAATGTCCAGTTCATGGGTATTAAGATGAGTGGGGGGTTCTAAGACTTGTATTATTTGGTAACGTCACCATAGATAGAAGAGAATCTCCCAACCAGGTGGCTTCCTCAACATACTTAAGTGTTACAATGGGTGTTTTGAATACTGTGTGGTCCCAGAACCTGTGAACCTTCTCTGTTCACTTAGCAGTACTAAGGAGTTACCCTTTTCTCAAACAGAAAACATATGCAGACACCTGTCAGTTCTTACACTTTCATATTTACATTAGAAGGCATTAAATCAATCATACTGCAGAAGAAAATTTGATAAGCACTTTATGGAAATTTGCACATGTTTTCTGATTAATAAAGGACGAACACTGTCTAACTGGGTTATAACAAATTCACAAGGAGAAAAGAAGCAAGCGCAAAGAGCAACCCAGAAATGGGCATTAGCACAGACCCTGGCTTTTATAGGAAATGCTTTTTATCTTCACTGATGTGGGCTGGTGAGATGTTACTATTATACTGCTATGACTATTATTATTAGTCATGAGATTGAAAACAACTTCACTTGGCTAAGGCTTTCTGAGAGCATTGTCACCTGACGGAGTTGCCTGCTTAGAATCGGGAAGCGATGTGAGTTCTCAAGCACGAACAGAACCAGGAAAGGCTGCTCCAAAGTTGACTTTTTTATTTGGGTCCTTCCACTTTCCAGGCCTCCCAGTCAACTGAAGAGCCTCGGAGGTAGAGACAGGGGCAATATAGTAGGACCACCGCACCAAGGAACAGAGAAACAGAGGAATTCAGAAAGATTCCAGCTAATTCATTCTAAGGCTTCAGATTAACATAACAACAGGGAAAAAAAGAAAGGAAGAAAGAAAGAAAGCAGAGGAGGGGAGTAAATTAAAAGGAAGGAAAAAAAGGAAGGCTTGTTCTGGAAGGAATTAAAGTCATGGCATCATGGCAATGGCTAACTTAATTAAAAAGATAAACATATATTCAAAAAAATGAGGAAAATCTAGTAAGCTGCAGAAACAAAACATCATCCCTAATTGAATTTAACAATAATACAGCAAGATTCAAATGTAATTAAGAAAATGATACAAAGGAAAGCAGGATAAAAGAAATGAAAGTATTTATAACTTTTATTATCTACACAACTGAATTTTATTTTCTGGAAAAAACAAGCACAAGTGGAGAATTGAAGTATGAGGAGAAACATATTTTCATAATTTTCCTTGTGAAACTGCAAAGACTGGGAGAGTGTTAGACGTTGACAAATCCAACCTGTATCTATACCCTTCCCCAGCTCCAGCTAATCCAGTACCTGCTCCACAAACCTCCTCCCCAGCTACCCAAGAGGAGCCTCCGGGCACTCTCTCCCCTCAGCCATTACCTGCCGGAGGTTGCGTGTCACTTTGACATCGTGCCAGGCGTTGTCGTTGAATTTTCCATTCACTGGCTCCACAATGGCCTCAAAGGCCCCGGACCCCAGGTTAATGACCAAGGAGACCGCACCATCCTTCAGAGCCAGGTTGACATAATCAGCCGACTTGCCCGTGTGCAGGATGAGCCCGTTCCGCTGCCAGGTCTTAAAGGAGAGGGTGATTTCATCACTGCTGCTCTGGATAGGGTTCTGAGACAGGTCGTAGCACAGGTACTCTGAGCCTCGAAAAGTGGCCACATTCTCCTCTCGAGCTGCATGAAAAGGAAAGAGGAAAGGAGTTAACACTTGACTGGCATGAGTCATCTGTATGCAAATACCAAAGAGAACATGTTCCCTGGGGCATTGCCCCTACCAGTGAGCTGATATCAGCAGGAGCTCCCTCCAACTCTTCCACCAGACCTGTGTCTAGGTACTAGGGAAACAAGTGAAGACAGTAACTGCAGAGAAGCTATATATCCTCACAAGGGTAGAAGACCAATGCAATGGTGTAGAAGAGCTTGCTGCCTTTCCTTCCCATTTTCTCAGAGAAAAACCTAGAGGGATATTTTATGCAAAATGGCAAAGTGAGGTTTCCATTGCTTTTGCTTCAATGATGGTTTTCAAATGCTTGTACAAGAGCTGGTTTAGAATGGATAATTAACTGTTCTGACAAAGGGATCTTTAGCTCTAGGTGCCTTTTATTGACCAATAACTAAAAATCAATTACCCTGAAAGATCTGGCTCTAATTTCCATCCATCAATAACCCAGCTAACTTCGGTTTCCATGATAGAGTCCTGAGCCCAGTGGAATGTGATAGCATTATTAAATAGGAGGTTGGATCTGCAAAGGCGATCAAACAGATGAGGGAAAGGGGATAGAATAAAATTTGGTAATAGACTTTGACAAGACAGCAATAGCTCCCTTAGATTCAAAGGGATCTCTGTTGTAGGAGTCTCCTAATTTAGATGGCCCTGATCAGACCATTCTGTTGAACATCTAAGGGCCCACAGGGTCAAGAAAGCATTCCCCTGGAGCATATATTCCCTTTCAAGGCCTCACCCTGGGATCCTCTAATTCCCTACCAAAAGAGCCCCAGGCCTGTTTCCAAGGCTTCTGCAAGCCTCTACTCTGGACTCATTTTCCAACAGCAAATCATGCCATCAGTGTGCATACCTCAAGGACTGAGGACTAACAATGTAGGGCCATTTTCTTATTTTTTTTTTAATTTATTCATGATAGGCACACAGTGAGAGAGAGAGAGGCAGAGACACAGGCAGAGGGAGAAGCAGGCTCCATGCACCGGGAGCCCGACGTGGGAATCGATCCTGGATCTCCAGGATCGCGCCCTGGGCCAAAGGCAGGCGCCAAACCGCTGCGCCACCCAGGGATCCCGGCCATTTTCAAGGATGTAGACAGACCTTGGCCACAGGGACATCCATGTGCATTTATATCAGAGTCCTTGTGGATACAGGATAGAGTCAAAGGTTGACAGAGGAAGGAAAGAGGCCAGCAGCTGACAACCAGAGGGGCCGGTTCTCCCCATGCTAAAATTTCCCAGTGCAGAACTCTGAGGAACCAAAAACTCTAAATGTGCACCTGGCTTACCAGGTAGTTCAAACATGTATTTGTCAAGGTAATGACATGTTTTACTTAATCATTTGTTGATGTAATTTCTAATTTCAAAATATAGCATCTGGACTTTCATTTGTCTTCCTGCCAAGCAGCCTGACTTAGAATGGCCTACTTCATACTGGAGTTGGCCAAAAGCTATATCAAAAGCACCACATTAATGAAAGGAAATGGGCAACAATACAGGCTGAATATATGGTTTCCCATTACAGAAGGGGAGCTACAAAAGAAGGCTGAGCTAGTTCTATTTCCTCTTCTATAACTACACCTCAGTCTTGGTAACCAGTCAATTCCACCTCAACTTAGATCCTTATCCATCATCACAGCCCTTGGTAAGTCACTTAAGTAAAATAAATATATTCTCATGATTAGGTAAGAACTATAAAGGTATCACTCATCATATGGGAGAGATGACCACCCATTACATACTGTATTAAACTAATTATAGCATCATGACAGCCTTAAAACATGAACCTCAACTTTGTACTCCAGAAAATTAAAGAAGAGATCAGACTTGTCCTGTATGTTCCAGAGGGTCTCAATGACATGTGTCTACTTGCATATTTCTGCTTATGTGCATGTGCATGTGCACATACACACACACACACACACATACACACAACACACTGGCATAAGCAAAAGGGACCTGTACACATATAAATGACCACAGTGTATCTTATATGTATATATAAGTAGCAAGTATTACTTGGCACATAACCCATGTCTGATGTTTTTCACCAAAAATAGCCCCCCCCCAATCATAGAGCAGCAATTTGATACCATCTATATGTTTGAAACAGATTTTTCCAACACCCTAGTACCCTGTATATTGTCTTTTCTCCTCTCATTTCTGAAAAAACGGCTTTGTTAAAATGCAACTGGAGGGTGCCTGGGTGGCTCATTCATTTAAGCATCTGCCTTCAGCTCAGGTCATGCTTCCAGGGTCCTAAGATCAAGCTCCCCTTAGCAGGGAGCCTGCTTCTCCCTCTCCTCCCAGGCTTGTGTTCTCTGTTGCTATATCTGTCTTTCTCTCAAATAAATAAATAAAATCTTTTAAAAAGTGCAACTGGATAAGCCTTTGTTCAGTAGACCAAGAGGTAAGCCTGACCTAGAATAAAAGATGCCAAATCAAATGCAGTTATCACCACTAAACTCTTTTCCTATGGATGTAAATGTGGACAGAGCCAACTGCTATGCCTGTCCTTGGCACCACATGTAGTATAGTAACGGATGTCTTCTAAGTCTTTTAAGTTAGACCTTAATGTGCCCACTTAACTGAGATAAAGGAACAAAGAAATGAGTGCCTCTAAAAAGAAGCTTAAATTAGTCATTGAGTACCCTTCAAAGGGGAATGGTTTGACACAGAACAGTAAGGCACCAGGATGTTATTTGATGTGCTACGTGGTGCTTAATATTTGTCATGTAATTAAATCAAAGAGTATATAAAAATAATAAGTTTTGGAGTTTATAAGGGATTTTAAACTTGCTTGATTTAATGCCTTTTTTTCTTTTAATCAGGGAAGAAACTGACAACTAAGTATAAGTGAGTTGCCCAAAACCACACAATCCGTTTGTGTTACTCTGCACTTCTAGTGCCTATCTGTACTTTTCTCTAAATATCCTTCTACCTATCACTTTGGATGTACCACATGCCCTTACTCTACCATTCAAATGGCACGAATATTTATTCAAATGAAACAGCCATGCATTAACCCATTAACCATCCCAAATCTTAGATAAATTGAGCCAGAAATTTATTTCCCCCCACTCTACATAGATCACACTTACTCACCAAAAGTAATGTTTCCCTTTCCCCCTGGAATCTGGGTGTGTTTAAAGCAATATAACTTGTTTTATGTGGAAGCCATAGAAGAAAAATGACATCATTGTAGGGAAGAGAATATCACAAGAAATAAACAAGAAATAAAACCAACATGAGAAATAGTCTATGTAAAACACATGCATATTTATGCTAATTTTCATGCAAATTTACCAACAAAGATTTTATGTAGCAGAGTGTGTCCCTTTGCAAGTATCTAAGGAAAATTCTGTAACTGTTCACAACCTTCACAATCTCTTCACTCAAGCATGAATTTTCCCAGTTTACCTCTTCCCTGGGCTGGAGGAGGCTACCAAGAGCAGCATCACCCCAGATGCTAGTATCTCCTCCACATGTCAATACACAATAGACACCTGAAAACTACCCTCTGAGTCATATTATAGATAAGCAAAAGTGTACCATTTTTAATGCATAGGATACATTCCTGACAGTGTGGGGAGGAGAGGCATTGGCAGTACATGAACTGGTCTTTAAAAGAGCAAATGAGGGGCATGGAGGGAAAAAGGAGTAAGAACTTGAAGAAATCATTCCTTTGTATACTCTCACAACTGATTATCTCTCCTAAAATCCTAATCTTAACTTCTTTCCACTAGCCAAAACTTAAGCACTGTCTTATCACCTTGAAAACCATACTAAATTGACAACATAACTAAAAGACACAAAGCTAAATAGTGACAAACACATTTCTAAGCCCATTCATTTCTCCAAACTCTCCACTAGAAAAATATAATATTGCCCCAAATTTATTTTCTATTCTTAGTGTTTATACTGAGAAGGAAGTTGAAGAGACAATGCAGTCACCTTGTATGTATTCAAGCTAAATAGGTAGAGACAATGGATGCAAGGGATTATGTGAGTACACAACAGCTTAGCATAAAGCTCCAGCCTGGCAAGAGGGCACACACTGACATGGCTAATGGACTGTTCAGATCCACTTAAATTATATCACCTCAAAGTTTACAATCAATTGTGTAAGTGTTAAAATAAAAATGTTATTCTCACTGCATGGAAAGCAGGGCTCCATTGTATGACAACAAATCATTTCCCCATTATTTCTAAGTGTCCAATTGATTAAACATTAGATGCAATCTAGATATGTATAACCCAAGATTTTAAGTTAGCTTGTATAAGATATGTAAAGTATGGATCTTTCAAAAGGCTTGTTAAACCAAGTACTATATATAAATAGCATTAACAAGCATCTATTCAATTCTATTTTCCACTCTTTCCCCCAAAAAAACATCCAACTACTGATTTATATAATAATATCTCTATTTCTCTGAGAAAATGCAAAACAGATTAAAATATTCAGTGTAATATGTTTTTACTATGCAATCTAAGAAGTGTGGAGAAATGCATATCACCATTTAATTGGGCTTGTGGTTTCTGATAGCTTGATGTCTCAGGCTTTGAGATCAAGAAATTCAGGCTTTACTCTGAAGGTTACGAGGAAGGAGGCTATGAGGAGTCACGGCACAAATTTATTGAAAGGATGGAGGATCTGATTTGTATTTTTAAAAGATCACATAATCTTATAAAAAGATTTTGCAACTCAATTTATGTTGAGTTGAGAGGGAACTGAAAGAGCAAACTAAAAGTAAAGAGTCCTGTTAAAAGATGAGAACATAGGGGCACCTGAGGGGCTTAGCTGGTTGAATGTCCTACTCTTGATTTTGGTTCAGGTCATGATCTCAGGGTCCTGAGATAGAGCCCCACATCAGGCTCCATGCTCAGTGCTTCGTCTGTTTGTCCCTCTCCTTCTCCCTCAGCTCCTTTACCTGGCTTGTTCGCATGCACTCTCTCTCTCTCCCTCTCTCCCTCTCTCAATCAATCAATCAATCAATCTTTTAAAAAAAGAAAAAAAGATGAGAACACATTTCAACTACTTTTCTAGGGGTGCCTAGGACTGGTTCAACCTGGATGTTGATACCCTTCCCAAGTAAGGTTTACCTTTCTTTGGGCAGTAATGGAAGCAAAGGATTCTTAGGAGAGACAATCCAGGAAACTGAGAGGCAGAGGTACTGGCAAGCCACAGACAATGGGAGAACCCAGAGTTTGGATACTTACAATCCGAATGCAGCCATGGAAAACCAAGGACCAGAGGTAAAAATTGAGGGAGAATCATAGAACATGAGACATGGAAGGCCTCAAGTTAGAACATGTCAGGCATGAGTAAAGGAGGATTCTAGGTCCATTTGCAAATACACATGCAGAGTTTCTTAAATGTCATATATTTCCAAATGCTTTCTTGGCCATTATTTGTAGCCTCTCAACACTCTTTGCTGTGTTGATGCCAATGTGAGCATCTGGGGGCACGTAGTTTAGATGGGTTATCCAAGGCACTAAAAAGTATTTAAGTCAGTTCCAAAATCTTTGTCCCCTGATTTTCATTGCATTGGTTTTGCTACAACATCATACCACCATCTTGCCAGGAACTCAAACTCTCAAGAGCAACAGGTGCCTAGGACCCCACATCTGTTCCTACAACTGCAAGACATTCAATATGTCAAAAGGAGAAACCAATGACAATGACAGTTAAGAGTCCACTCAGGTAGCAGTAACCCAAGCAGAGGAATGGACAGTGGGGCTAGCTTTAGCCCAAAATTCTCTAGCAGCAGATTGAAGAAAGCCAAACTGAGAAGATTGCACTCTTTACTTCCATCAGAGAACCTTGGAAATGGAATCTTTAGACACTGCTTAGAAGAGCCTATTAAAATGCTAACCCCTCTGGAATGGCTACAACCACTGGCCCTGAGCAGAACACCTGCTGTGCTCCAGAATGGGAGTGGGAGCCAGCTTCCTGAGGCTACACCTCAGAGACATGGGCAAAACGGCTCTCATCTCTGAATCCTTTGTCCTTCAACTGGCCTCCATGCAGAAGTGTGGTACTTTAGTCAGTGCTGATGCTAAGATAACCCTTATTGGCTATCCTGGCCTGGCCCACCCTGGAGTTCATGAGGCATAAGAACACAAGGGCTGCTGCTGCCATCTTTGCCAGACAAGAGGATGTGCTGCAGTCCTAGGGCCAGCCTGCTGATGCCTTTCCCCTGATGCACAGACTCAACAGGAATGGATGGCACTGTCCATCCTCTGGTGGGGCAAATGCAGTGACAGGCTTCAAGTTCTCCAATTGTAAACTGATATATCACTCAATTCTTCTGGTCACTGCTTATGTGGCAAAAAAAAAAAAAAAAAAAAAAAAAAGTCCTGATAGTGACAAAAGAAGCACTGAGCAGGTGAGCAGGTGGTACACTAAGCAGAAATTGATTTATAAAGAAGTCCACAATTCCACAATTGCTCTGCTCATTCCTAGGGACACTGCATATCCACTCAATTTGGAAAAGTGGCTTGAGTAACACAACAACTGGGGTAGTGTGCTGGCAAAGGAACAAGTTATAAGGCAAAAGTGAATTTGTTCTTGCACAATTCTGTTCCCTTTCCACACAACCTGCTGAGAATCCAACTTCCAGAAAAAGAACTCCCACTTCTGAGGGATCTGTCGGCAGACCTCCAAGTTGGCGGCTAGGCTATGAGATTAATCATATTTGCCAAAATGAGGGAAAAGCAGAAATCCTTTTACTACAGTAAATTCTGCTGTGTGTGTCACCTAATGGTAAGTCCTGCTAGAATTAGAGAAGGAACATGCTGAGTGAGAAAGGCAAAAAACTGTACAAGTGTGTGCCCCCATCCCAGTTCTTGCTGCCCCCTTTCCCTCATAATATATTTTAGGGCCAAACAAAGCATTTGGATAGATCAAACTGCAGAGCCAGTCCCCAAGGGAAAATGATGAATCCTTAACCTGCCACATCCCATCATACAGGTATTTTAAATGCTATGTACCAGCAGACAGCAAATTGTGTCGCTATGAGCAATCCCGCACTACAAAAGAAAACACATAGGAAATCTGACCTCCTGGAGCCATTTCCAAGCTTTAGCCTCAGATTCTCTGTAGGAAAGATGCAACAGAGAAATAAATGGACTTTTCCACGCTGCCTGGGTCACTCAACTAGCCTGCAGATGTTTCTTGAAAGTGATGAGAAGGAAAAGAGTAAATCAAGTTGTCACTTGGAAAATAAACAGCTAGCATCCTGGCGAGGGAAGCTGCCTTGGTCCACAAAAGAATGGCCCGGAAAATCACGCTTCACTGAAATCACTGGAAATCTGATGGCATCCTGAAGACTGTATTTCTCTTGGCTGCATTACAATAAAAGTTAAAATTTCTGTTCATTCATTTAAGGAATAAGGATTTGCAGGTGCCTACTATGCACCAGCACCAGGTGATGTGTCCAGTGCTGAACGCACTTACGCTGCATGGCAGCCCTGTAAATAGGAATAATTAGCTGATATTTTACTGGAGAAACTGTAAAAAGAAAAAAATCTCAAATGCCTGCTAAGCGCCAGGCCCTGACATAGACTCACACAAAACAGAGCACCCTCCTCTAGCCCAGGGTGTCATGTGACTGTGGACTTAGTGACATGGAGAGTAATGATGAAGACAGACCTGGGTTGCAGAGCCAGCTCTGGCACTTAGACCTAATTCTATGAAACCTTAGCTTACTACTTGACCTTTATTCTCTATCCCTCAGTTCCCTAATCTACAAAATGGGAATAACCAGAGTACATATTTCATAGAGTTTCTGTGAAACATCAATCAGATAAAGTCCATGGCCCAGTTCCCAGGCACAGACTTGTTAGCTGGTGGCAGTGGTGGTGGTGGTGGTGGTGGTTTTGGTAGTAGTAGTGGTAGTGGTGGTGGTGGTAGTGGTGGTAAGAACACACACAAGTAATTACAATTCAGCACAGCAAATGTTTAATAGGTGATATTGGCACATAGAAGAAGGAATAATTGACCCTGAGAGTTAGTGAAGGTGCCACACAGGAGGTCAAACTTCAGCTGTGTCTTGAAGTTTAACAGTTCACCATACAAAAATGGGATGAAATTCTAGTTAGAAGAAACGGCGTATTCACTGGTGTAGTAACTAGAAAAGTAGAGGGTGTTCATGAAATGGTGAGAAGTTCAGTGTATAATGGGCATTGTAATGAGTACATGAGAGCAGCCTCAGAATCAGGCCAGAGTCTTATATGCCATATCTTGAGGCACTGGGGATGGAGGATCAACAGAGGAGAAGAAAACTTCTTGAGAGCGGTACAATTATACTTAACTTGTATTAGGATTTCAATGGGTGGACAGGCTGCTAGAGTGGTAAAGAGGGATCCAGAAGACATCTCTGTGGTGGAATGGATATTGCTAAGAAACCGTGGCCTGAGGTAGTTGTGTTGCATATGCCTGCCTGCCCACTTAAAATAATTTATGTAAATGCTGTACATTTTATTTTCACTTAACCCCCTGATCTATAGGAATCAAGCTATCATTATGTTTCTTCCACTACAGGTTCCTCATTTTAATTGTTGGTCAATCAAACATGTATTGAACACAAACAGGACACTCTATCTGGTAAAGGAAACTCCATTTCCCTGTCCCCACAACTCCACAAGAACATTTCCTCCCCATTCTCCAGAACAGAATTGTTTTCAAGTAACACTCGAACCTTCTTTCCTTTACTCATTTGCTTTCCTCCAATGAGAAGTGATTCATCCACTTGGGGATAGAATAAGGGTCTGACATCCATAGGTCCATGTTTCTTAATTAGGTGGTCACTATTCCCACATGTCCTGTCTTTCTCACTCCTTCAGCCTTCCTCTAAAAAGTTCTCCTCTAGGTTCTCCCATGTAGCAAATCCATCCGCATGGACTCTGTCCCTGCAGAAGGTGGCCTGTGGTTTCCTAGCTCTTCTCTCTAGGGCTGAGTGGTTGAGTTTAACTATGGAAAAATCACAAGGAAGCCAAATTTGTTTGCAGATCAAAGCCACACTCTCTAACACAGCTCTACCAGCAAAAGAACTGATGTCTGGTTCCTTGACCTGATCACCAATTTGACTCTTGTGTCTATTCCTCAATGGATTCAGAATGTTATGGTTGTCACCTCAGACAAGAAAGCAATCCAGTCCTTGGATTGCTTTCACTCTGGAAAAATAACAGACACATCTGGAACCACATGAGGTCAATGACAAGTAAATATATCAATTTTAACAATGATTTAAAAGCCAGCTCTATGCCACAGTGTTTATTAAGATCATTTCTTAAAGTTACATAGAGGATATGGGTGATTATGATGGAGAAGAATTTAACCGTAGTTGTTCTCCTGGATATAAGTTTTAGACTGAGATTTGAAGTTTTGGGATTAGAAAAAATTACGGAAAATACACACACTCACAAATCTACATACCCCCTTGCACCAGTCCAAAAAGAATAATATGAATGTTTATATTTCTTTTCAAACTGATTCTTTTTCAAAGTTACACAATAACTAAGGTAATTATACTGGAGTACCAAATGCCTCATTGTGAAACTGTAGTCCATGGAATAAAAAAAGGACAAAGACAAAAAAAAAGGTAGTAGGAACAAAAGCTGGAGAAGAGAGGATGGAAGACTGTAGTTCTAATACAAACAGAATTAATAACAATGAGAAATATTCACTATGATTCTAAATTAGGAAACAGATCATCTGAAATGATTTTTACACGGGTACATACACGGACTCTACTACCTTAAATTAGATATTCACTGTATCCACATATACTGTTCAGAAAGGAATATTAAAAGTCATGAAAGGTTCACAGAATTTGGAAAAACTCTCAGGGATATTAAGGTATTTAGAAACTGAGTGCCTGGGTGGCTTAGTTGCTTAAGTCTCTGACTCTTGATTTTGTCTCAGGTCATGATTTTAGGGTCATGAGATTGAGCCCTGTGTTGGGCTCCACAGGGAATCTACTTAAGATTCTCTCTCCCTCTCCTCTACCTCTCCCCTCTCTTGCTCTCTTACTCTCTCTCTTTCTCTCAAAAAAGATATTTAGAAGCAATCAATATGGGTTTTAAAGCCCATATGGGCTTTTAAATTATTTATTTCTGCAAAATATCTTTCATCCAAGATGAAAACAAGAATTTTCCATAACCAATCATCGCCATAGCATCAGAAGAGGATGCTCTAATTGACCTCCAGCCTCAGTAAGTCTGTAACTAAATTATCTTGCTGCTAAAACTATCCACCTTTAGTATCCAGAGAAAATTAGCCAATTTGGTATTATGTGAAACTTCCTACAGATATTTCAGGAGCTCAAATGGTTCCTCTTCCTACAAGAGGAATGAGCTCTAGAGACTGTCAAGCTTCATCTGGTGATCAACGGGGAAGTATAAGGTGTTAAAGGTTTTTACCCTATGTTTCCTTCACTCAGCCCAGAATATATAGAAAATAATGTACATAAATTGGAGGTGGCCAATAAACTTTGCCTCCACTAATTCATACACATACACACACACACACACACACACACACACACACACACACACAATGATCACCAACTATTATGTATTACAGTTCCATTCATATGTAACAAGAATAGAAAAACACAGAAGCAATCTACACATCAGTTTCAGGTAGTGTTTACTTCTGGTGAGGGAGAGAAGAACTGGAAACAGGTACTCAAATAAGACTAAGTCTTTATAAAAAGGGTATAAAGCAAAAATGGCAAAATATTAAGATGTGTTCAACCTGTGGAATAGCTAAACCAACGTTTATAATATCTTCTACTATACAGACTACATGTTTGAAATATTTCATACTGTTTATTACAAAAAGTTAAATCTCTGCAGATGATTTTGATGAAATACTCAATGGCTCAATAAATCCTGAATGATTCTTTGTTTATTTTACACATTGATGTCAAGTCTTCAATCATCTCTTGTGAGCACCAGTTTTCCACATGTTTTTGAAATCTCTCACGTATCCCTGAATGTGTTAAAGAAAGACATGTGGAATTGAATTGGAATGCAGCTGAACTGATCTCAGTGACTCTAACATCATGAGTTCATCATCCTGCCCCCCACTGCCTTCCCCAGTCCTGGAGACTCATGGCTCAGGGCACTGGTATCCCGGAGCAAAGTCTGGCTTCTTAAGGATAAAGGGAGGAAATATTCTTGGGAGCCGAGGAGCAGAGAATACCTGAATTTTTTCCTGAGCAAGTACTCAACATCAAGTGCTGAGAGTCGACCCAGGGTATGTCACAAGAACATCTACACAAGCCTCCCAACACTTTTTGCCTCCCACAGCAGAATACAATCATCCTAGTTCTTTAAGAAAACCCCACTGAGAAACCTGAATCTGTGCCCACGTCTTTGGCCTCCCCCTGCAGCAGGCAGCCCAGTTTCTCCTTTGTTAGCACTGTGGCTCTAGCCTACAAGTCTAGACAGAGTGGCTTGTTAAAAGGCCTTGGAGTCAATGCCTGGACAAGATCAATAAGGCTTTTTATGACACAATGAAAACTCTCTATTTTGTTAAATGCAGCTAATCTACCATTTCTGCAGTACTTCTGAAGCTTTCAGTGCTGAGCACTACAGCCCAGGTGATTAAAACCCTGTTCAGTGACACAAACTGGGGAATTTTGCCAACATGGACATACAAATCCTAGAAATTTGTGCCATGTCTTCTTTTATAGTGAGGTGTGCATCTCCTTTTCCTCCCAAGAAAATGTCTGTTGAGAAAATAGGGGCAGATACTAATAAAAATTAAAACTGCCCCAATCCAGAGCTCCCAGGAAGAGAGGGACAATGTCCCAAGTCTAAAGTAATTAAATGAAAAAATCTGAACCCAGGGGTCAACAAAGATGGGGTACGTTGAAAGGGGGTGAGGGAGGGAAGGGTAAATTCTCTAAAATGCAGACAGACTTAAAAATCAAGTGACCTGACTTAAGAAGCCTAAATAAAGGAGAAAATCTTTAGTGACTGCAAATTCAATTATAATACCAATAGTGTGCATAAAGCTACAATAAAGTGTTTACTTCATTGTCATCATTTCTTTATCTCAGACTACTAGCAGAATCTTTTTTTTAGAGTAGATTCTTTTTGCCATAGTATAAAAAGGGCAGGAAATTAACACTCATTATTATCAAATCTATATTATGTTCTAGACTTTTACAGAGAGAGAGGCCCAATTAGACAAATAATATCTACATAGTATTTGACAAAAATTAACCAAGACTGGTTTTGATGGTTTAAGATACAAGAGTTCAAAACATTTACCATAAGAACCCAAGCATTATTAACAGAGATAGCATATCTGGGATCATACGTCACCTGAAAGAGGAGCTTTTCTACTGGGATACTTAGTATAGTTCTTGTTCAACTCTCACAAGAGTCTTGTGAAATAAAGTTTTACCAGCTTCACATTACAAATGATAAAACAAAGGTTCACAAAGGTTGAAATAACTGTACACTATCACAGCTAGTAATAAGCAGATCAAAAATACAAACTAAGGTCAACTTCCAAACACTATATGTTGTCCACTTGGTCATGTAGCCTCCTGGTGAGGGTTGGATATCTTTGCAAAGATCTCTGTCAATAATATTCCTGCAGGAGATGAGCTACTCATTTCTTTAAAAATAACAAAAACACACATTTATATAGCATGCATGTCACATTTTGCAACCCACTTTCATGTACATTATCTAATTTTGTAAAGCATCCTTCTACAGCTTCTAGAGGAACATCTATCTGCCCAACAAAGCTTGGTTTTCAGCAAATACTGAGATGTATTAACCACACACTTTGGGATATGAACACAGATCAGAAGAACACTAAGAAAAAAAATGTAGGAATTCTGCACATTTGCAACACTGGAAATATATAAATGCTAAAACAAAAACCACTGAATTATGAGAGCATAAATAAGGAAATCCATTTTTGACACACTGAATCTAAAATGGAAACCCTCCTTCTGAGTCAGAATGATTCACAAACCATTTACAGATGCTGCATCACCCCCAATAAGCTCACTAAAGCTCCAGGGCCAGACAGCTGGACTCCAGGTTATGATAGCAGAAGCTATAGACAAAAATATGCTCAGGGTTTGCAGAGGAGAAAAAAGTTGACCTATGATCAAAAAGAATACAAAGGAACTGGCATTATAAGACTCTGGAATAGACACTCAAATTGTAGCTTGTATAGTCATTTACAGAATGGATATTTACAGCTCTGATGTCAATAAAACAAAAATTCTAACCTTCTCCAGCAATACTAGTTAAGATTTATCAGTGATATTTTAACCATGGGTTATGATAAAATAATAAATGATCTGGATATCCCAACTGTGGTATGAAAATACTGCATAGGAAATTCCAGACTTACAGAAGTTAGGATATATGTACATCACAGCAGTTGGTCAAGGTTTCTGACCAGACTTTGTAAGTGAATGAGCCAAAACAAAGAAAGGTAAGAAGACTTACAGTATACTAAAATACTGTCCAAGACTTAAAAATACAAAAAAGACTGGCAGCTAATTCCTGCCAGATATTGTGAAATTCCCAGGAAGACGTCACCAAAGATGCATTCCAATATGGTGGCAGTTGAAGTCTAAAAGGAAGTTGACTGAATCTCATTCTCTGATTTAAAGAATCAGAATCTGTCTTTCTCTTCAGGAGTCACCATATCATGAGAGTTTGACTATATCAACTAATGGACATGTGCATGAGACAGACATCAGAATGCCCTTATCATAATTCACAATGAAAAACTATCAAAAATTCCTATAGTTCACTTGGACTTGGATCCAAATATTGGTTACCAGACATTAGCCTCAGGTAAAGTTTTCACCAATCATGGCAACAAGGAAAATATGGACACTATAGAACATTTTTAAAATAAAAACTATATTTACGCACTATTCATTCATGCAACAATTATTTACATAGGACCTACTCTATGCTGTGCTAGACATAGAGAACATGGAACTTTCATCCCACTTCTTTCTACTTTTTTTTGGTTTGGGAATCCTGTCTTTTTAAAATGATGATGATGACAGATGAAAATTGTTAATGTCCTTAGTTGGCAAAATAAAAAGTAGTCAACACAATTTTACTCCTTCCCTTTTCTATAAAAATTTCTCTTGTCAAAATCCAAAAGATTGAAGAACCACTGAACCAGAGAATCTTCTCTTTGTACGTTCTCAGTCAGGTTTTCACCAAAACATGGCACTCTCACAAAAAGGGGTTGACCAGGTGCTTTAAATAGAGTAACCAACCATTCTAATTTGCCTGGAACCGAGAAGTTTCCCAGGACATGGGACTTCCTGTGCTAAAATAGGAACAATCCCTGGAAAACCAGAATGATTTCTCTACATGGCTCACATGTCAAAAGGTTAAAAACATCAAGCAGATCAAATAAAAACCCTCAATTACCTAGAATCATTGACAAATAAAGGGTCTTGAATTAACTGGGCGCTTTTGCTAGTTGTGAATTTCTGACCATTTCAAATTTGACATTCTGGTTTTTAAAGAACATACAATCACAGTGACAATATAAGTAATGCATTTATTGCTATGGTTTATCACATTTTTATGAACTTTAAAGTCAATCAAAGAATAACCTAAATCCCCTTTGAGGATTCAGAAGGCTCTTTAGAAGTTCACGCTCCTTAGAGCATCTACTCATCAAAAATTATCACTGTATACCACCATGAATAAATAGCTTCTGCTTTCCAATTGTTTGAATTTGGGATCGTAAATGTCCTCTGTATTATAAGTAACTGATTAGGCTGTATGGAATGATATGTGTAAACAGTGGTGTTCTCTTCAAAATTGTTAGGATAACTTCCAGAAACGGCAGAAACTTTATAAAAGCTTCAGAATCACAGCCTCTGGTACACAACTGGTTGACATTAAAAGGTCTACTTTTTTTTTTTAAGATTTTTATTTACTTATGCATGAGAGACAGAGAGAGAGAGAGAGAGGCAGAGACACAGGCAGAGGGAGAAGCAGGCTCCATGAAGGGAACCTGACATGGGACTCGATCCCAGGCCTCCAGGATCCCACCCTGGGCTAAAGGCGGCGCTAAACCACTGAGCCACCAGGGCTGCCCCTACTTTTCATCCTTGAGCACTGCTCATTCTTTCTTTCCCTCCCTGCTAAACCCACTAGTCCATACCCCAACCACCTAAGACTACCCACCTGCTGGGGCCTTTAGAGCACCACTCTACAAAAGAACAACCATGCCCTGCTGCCCTCATCGGAAGTAGAAAAGTAAGAACATTATAAAATAAAGGAAAAGGAAAGAAGCTAGTACTTACTGTTCCTCCCCTATATGCCTAGCACAGAGAATGGCCCTTTACAAATATACTGTGTTTTAATTCCTAAAATGACCTTATGGAATAGGCATTATCACCATTGTTTTACTACCACAAAAATGCCCACAGTCCCTGAGTGAGGGTGATGATAATGCTCCCAGCTACCTTTTTTGAAGCTTGCTGTTTACCAGGGGCTTTGGCTCTGGTTTACTACTATGTAGATAATATTTGATATAATCTTCACTACAACCTATTTAGATATCATTACCTGCAGTTTTCAAAGAGAGAAGCTGAGATTCAGGAGTTCCAGACTATCCAATTAGAATAACAATAATTGACAATGAGGGAATTTAGAACAAGGTTAAACTTGGGTCTAACATCAATCTCATCACTCCTTTGAATGCAGTGAGAGTTAGGTTTTGTATAAAAGGCTCTGCTTTGGGATCAGAAGTTAAGCAACCACTGTGTGATCTTCCAGGGGTTCTGTGGTTGCTAGTCGGGACAGGAACCCTCTTTAATGACTCTCTCAAGCTGGCTATGCTCTAGTCATTATCCTTTTGGTTCCCTGGACGGCAAGACAATAGAAATACCAGTATCACCTGATTATACACCCTCCATGGCCAGCAATATCTACCCAAACTCCTCCTTATACACAACCTCCATTGGTGCTTGGCACCAATGAAAGCCAAATTAACACAGCTGACTGACTTTGTGTAATTTGAAGACTTTAAGTTACTCATTCATTCATTTATTCACTCATTTAGCAAATATGTATTGTGCTTAGCATGTAGTAGGTTGATAGTGAAAACAAATGAGTTACACCAGATTTTAGCATGCCACATTTCTAAAGTATGCTAAGGTAGAGAGTGTCCTTAAATCAGCTCATTATGAAGTTTGATGCCACATAAAGAATTATGCAAATCAATGGCATTATTATCCTATATATGTTTTTTTCCATTCCAGAAGACATCTACATCTACCATTTCTTTTAAAGCTCTGCAATATTAGATCATGAATTTCCTGATAGCTAGGCAATATGGATGAATTCTAAGAACTCTGACTTTGGATTTACCTCAAGGCACTTAGAAAAAATAAAAAAGGAATTAACTTGTTTTCACATCTGTGTCCAAGGAGAGATATGCTCCTCACTTCTACTTTGCAGGTAGAGAAAGGTAAAATCCAGTTAGTGATGGAAGGTACTTTTAAAATCGTATTTTCTACTTCTTTGCACAAGTCTAGCATAGTTTTCCTAAAGGAATTATCAACAGAGCCAAGATCAGAACCCAGGTTTTTTTATTTTTATGAAAGTGAGTTAGTTGCAAAATAACTATGAGGTGGACACAGGAATCCAATAACTACAGGGACAACTTCAGATGGTGGTCTCCAGGATGGTGGATGTCTAATTCCCAGGGGAGAGTCCATTCTCCAAGGCTTGCATGTGTGTCTCATCCAGATGCACATTTATATCAATGTCCCAGCATCTGCTGACTCTGGCCAGCATCTGCCCCTAGAGAAGGGGTCTGGGTAAGTAGTCTGCTACTCAGTGCTTGTACAGCTAAGCCACTTGAGATAGGTTGCCTTTTCTACTCTTTGAGCTTCTTTTCTCTTCCCCCTGAAGCAGTGGAGACTGACTTAATGACTCCAAGGCAATCTCCTGAAGGCTTTATCAGCAGTATACAGCCCTCCTCTGACAGCTGACCTTTCTCACTGTGCTCAAGTCCAGGGAAAAAACAAAAGCACCAAAACAATTAAAAGCAGTAAAAGGGGAGGGAGGAGGGAAAAAAGAAATACTGGCTTCATGCAGAGCAGCAACACAATTTTTTTAAAAAGAAAAGAAAAAGGAAAAAAGGAGATGAAACAAAAGACAAACCAAGACAGTGAAAAGGAACAAGCACAAGAAGATGGGATTCTCCTAGTCCTCTTTATTCATCTTTCCAATGGCTGCAGAAGGTACAAGAAGGCTGTAAATATATCTGAGAACCATGATGATGAGGGAAAATAAAGAGGACTAGAAAGGGAAAAGCTATGGCTTGCAGTAGCTTCTGATATATAAAATGCCTCTCCACTTTCCATGGGCCCTAACAGGCATTCCAAGTGGTACGGATGCTCTCGATCTCAGGTGCTCTCTCAAAGAGAAGCTTCTCATCTCAAAGACACAGATGAGCCAACAACCTGGCAACGACCTCATACCTTCTCCTCCAGGTCCTCTGTGAGTGGGGACTGCCCTCTGAAGTCCCTGTAAACACATTCCTTTAGATCATCCCCACTTGGCAAACTGTATCCCTTTCTCATCTCTGAAATACATGGGTAACTTTTTCCTGATATTGACATAATCCAGATATGGAGATATGTACATATATCCGCCCATCCACTGAGAGGTCAGAGCATTCTCAATATTTTGCTCTCAAATTATAAACAAATATGCACATCTAAAGGCAAAAAGGAATTTTTTTAACTTTTGATACTTATTTTGACGGGAGAAAACAATGATACATCCCTTTAATTCTCTGGATAGTCTAAGAAGTGCCCATGATGACTGTTTTCTGCATATCTGTGAAAGACATGTTTCATTTCCCTGTCTGTGTTGAATATGAAATGAACTATACAGACACAGGTGGTTTATCAGACACAGCTGGGGCTCAGTGGTTAGAGAGGTGAAAGAGAGCTACACCCTCTGGTTAGAACTCATTATTTAACAAACTTCCTAAAGGGGAGTGAATTTGAGAAGAGTATTGTATTGCTGCAGGTCAAGTTCCTTCTCCCAGGATCTGTTTCCCTAGATTCATTTACTCTAAGTGGTTTGTTCCCTTATAAGCTGCTTTTCACTTGCCATAGGGCTGCACTGTTTAATAATAATGGCACCAAACCCATTCTAAAGCTTTGGCCCCATGGCACACATCATACTTACCTCCTTGCTTGGACATCTCATGCAACTATTACAACTCTGAGACATGAGCTCTCTAGCAGTCTCTATTCTACAGATGGGAAGGTTGAAGCTTCTTACCTGTCCATGGCAGCTCAGCTGGTAAGAACCATCATTAAGGACTCACAACCAGGTTTGGATGACCCCAAAGCCTTCACTCTTTGCCACGCTGTCCTGCATTGCCTCACCAGGTAACTCTGAGCCTCATGCACACATGGAGCAAGATCGATCTCCTGATGCCTCATCTAAAGCCTCAAAACCCACTTCATCCTCCCAGAGATTTAGGCCTGAGGAAGTTCTAAAGCTATGGCTGATTGTCAAGTATCATTTCTCTTTCACTTCCTGAAGAAGGATTAACCTGTGTCTTGACAGTCCAGAAGTAAGTTCTTGTGTGTATGGCCTACTTTGTCTAAGTCCGTTCCAGATGCAGGCAATCCAGGCTAAGTCCAAGAGGTGATTGCCTCCCTGGAGAGCACAAGATTGTTGCAATGGCCTTCCTTTGGCACAGGATATTAGCATACCTGGTCTTGTATCAACACTAACTAAATTTTAAAAAGAAAAGAAAGAAGAACACAACCCTAACCTCCCTTAACAAAGCATAGTGCTGACTGACATCTGACTGAGATCAATACCCTTTGGAAGTGGTGGGGCAGGAAAGAGGCAAGTTCTTTGAATTATGTGACTGATATTCCAATACTGATGGAGCTTGAGTAAGAAAAAGTAACCCCTCGTGCTTTTCCATGAAAGACTTGCACGGTCTTTTTCTAATTTACATTCTTCATAACCAGGAGAAATTTTTCAGTCTCCTTAGTCAAATGCCTTCATTTTATAGATAAAGAACAAGAAGCCAAAGAGGTCATGAAATTTGCACTGGGTTACAGAGCTTGTCAGATGCAAAGCCAGGGCTCTAACACCATCATCTGACTCCTAAGCAAGGGATCTCATCCCCAGGTTGTCAGCTTTCTGCTCTCCAATTTTGCCTTCCTAGACTTCCTCTCCATCCTCTGAGGATGGCATGTGTAAACAGAGACAGTCCCTGCTGATACTGAGACCTTTCTATGAAACCTCACTTACTGCACTTCCCACACTCCTCCAGCAATTGGAGCTGTGGCTGCCCCTTCCCTGCTGCTCTGTAGGAAGCCCAACAGTCCCCTAATGCCCAGGGCCCCTTCCTCAGTTTCTCAATTCTCTTCTGGAAAAGCTGTTTCAGGCTCCTCCCAGAAACAGATGCCAGTTGGAAGTATGTCCACCATGTGCAGCATTCAGCACCCAGGCCCTGTCTCTGTGTGGTAGATATGCCTCTCACCAGGTCAGTTCTAAGTAAAACTGTTCAAGGGACAACCTCTTCCATCTCCTCCTCCACCCATACCCTTAATTTTACCTCAAGTGCTTAATAAGGACCAAAGATCATTTTATTATGTTAGGGACATAATAGTTACTTCCCATGTGAGAAGAATTTGCACTTTTTTAAGGAAGGGGCATTGCTGGACCCAATGGAATCAAGCCATAATAATGAAATTTCAACCAACAGAAGGACTTTTTTTTTGGTTGGGGTTACTCCACGGAGTCCCTCAAATTACATCTCCTAGCAACTGCCAATTCTGACTCTGCATAATGCTTGCCCTGCCTCCACTTGAGGTAGAGAAAGCATTTTGACTATTCAGCTACACGTGAGAACAAACAAATCTGCAGGTGTCAGCTTTCAACCACGGCCCAGAGAAAATCCTATGTTGGGCTGCAAGCCAAGGAGAGGGCACAATAATCAAGGATTCATTATGTGTCCACTGGGTGCCTGGCCCTATCACCACAAACCTCCTTTCCAATCACATCCTTATTATTTCCCTAGTTGTGTGGTGGGGGGAATTTGTGCTAGTGTAAAAAATGGTATCTACTATAGTCAGTTCTTCACGCTCTCTGCATAAAGACAGGGAGTTTGAAATATGTCAGCAAACAAGTCAACTGGCAATTTGGGAGTCATCACATGTTGGTGGACAAAGAGATATTTTACACTTTGGAGACAGCCCCAGGGTTTTCTTAAGTAAACACCACCCGTTTTTGAAAAAGCCCTTTCCCTGTCCTAGAAAGAGGGAAGGGTTAATAATCAAGGCTACTGAAGAATTCTAAAGAACAGAACTATAAATTGTCATGAAATATGAATTCTGTAGCCCAAGAGTAAGGAAAGCACAGAATTAACACACAGAATATATAAAGAAAGGTAGTGCTGAGACATTATTCAAGGTTTGCAGTTTGGACAAGATCCCGTCTTTCCTTAGAAGTCATTTCATTTTTCAGCAAATCACTTAACCTCTTTAAGCTTCAGTTTACTCATCTACAAATTAAAAATAATAATTTCTAAGTCCTAGGCTTGTTGTGGAAACTAAATGACATAATATATGGAAAGCCTTTAGCACTGCACCACGATCATTAGTAAGTAATTAATAAGTGGTAACACTTACTATTAGCAGCTTATAAAAATTACACTTTAAATCTTAAAATAAGTCATATTAGTTACTTCATAGGAGTTTAGTGCAAAATAAGCACAACGATTTCTAAGACAAAGCTTCTGACTTACAAAGTTTGCAAAATGAAAATATGGAAAGGTCGAGAAATACAAGGACCAAAACAGTTCTCCCACAAATCTTTCCATCCACGGCCCTGCCAGGTGAGAAGCACCTGCTAACCCCCAAGTGCACCTCCCCTATTCTGTGCCCAAATAAGCCTGCACTCACAGGTGCCCTCTTTATACCACTATGAGAAGCAGCATTAATTATAAGCTATGAAAGAGCAAAAAATCAATGGAATACGATTAGTTTCTGACTTCTTTCCAAAGCTCAAGAGTGCTTTGTGGGACCAAAAGGAAAAGAGGTAAGTCCCCACAGAGATTTCCATGTCTCAACTGCCTCTGGTCATAATGAAAGGATCACAAGAAAAATTGACTGAATTTTACATAATAGTTTCCACTCCAGAAATTGTCACAAAACAGAAGGTGTAAGATACACTAACACATTTATTCAATACTTCTGCCATCACGATTTTCAAACATTTTTATTATCCTAAGTCATGTATGGGTTTGTCTTGGGTAAGAATTGAGAGAAGTGGATGCTATTTGAGAGGTGGCCCAACCTGAGATCTACAGGCCATCCAACATTTCCAAGTAATCACTCACTCAGCAAGATCACAGGACACTGACCCAGCTCCAACCTGTTCTGCCCTTTGACTTTAAATTATAGAAATGAACTTCTTTTATTGCCAACCAAAAAAGTGGTTGGTTCAAAGAAGAAATAAATGTCCAAATGTCCAAATTCATTTTAGGGACATCAATCCATCTTCTTCAAAAGTGGTAGATTTTTAAAAACTTATACCAAATAATAGGCACAAGTGAGCAAATTCATCAACCAAAACAAAGGGCACTGACTGAGGTGAAAACTAATTATCCAAGCAAGGACAACAGTGCTTACATATAATTTAATAGAAAAAAAAATCTCATTCATTGCTAACTGGAAAAAAGATCAGTGTGACTGAATTTAAAAAACTAACAAATGCTTTTTGAGAGAAATGCTGATTTATTATCTCCAAAGACATAAGGGAAAAAAGAACTCTGCTACATGTATATGGGAATCTTGTAAGCAATTCAAACATGGATATTTTTTGTAATTATTGCATTTGTTATTTCAATACCAATAATTGTCCTGAAGTTTTGGGGATTGGTGCTAATCTCCTGACTTGACCCCATGAAACATAGTAACCATTTTCTCTTTTTGTTATATAAATCCTGCATGAGTGCAAAGGTAAATTTTAGCCTCACATGACTAAATTAAGAAAATATGTAATTAGTGAAATCAACACCAAAGGGATTTTATTGACGAAAAGAAAATGCTAATTGTCTTATTTCTTCATGCTTCTCACCTGGAAATCAGAAAGAAATTTCTCCAGATGCTTCATATAACTGAGGGATCACACAAGAGCCACAGAGCTCAAAAATACATTCCTTTGTTGTTGGTTCTCTGCCTTTCTAGGTCTGGAACTAGACTGAACAGGACTCAGAGATAATCTTCACTCAAGCTCAGGGTCTTCCTTATCCCCACAGTTTATAACTCAAAGGAATTAAACATTCCTTAAAAACATTGGCAGGACCTTCCAAAGTTGAGAGAAAACTGGGACTTCTAGAATCACAATCCCTCCCAAATTGATGGACACTCTTAAATAATTTGTTATTTCCTGGGTAGTTGGGAAGAGCTCTTGTCCTGATTCTAATGGTTAAACCTATGTGAACTTGGGAAGTTTCTTAAACTCTCTAAACCTGCCATGGAGCTGTGGCTCAGTGGAGGTGTGCTGTGGTGGTTTTTTTTTGTCTGTTTGTTTTTTAATCTATAAAGTGGATGTAATAATAAAATAATGGTAGGTGTCACCTATGCTGTACTGAGGTTTACACAATACAAGTAAAACATTTAGAGAACAGCCTGGCATAGAGGAAGCACTTGAAAAATCCTCTTCCTTCCTATGTCCTTATCATCAGTTTACTTGGCCTTCAATGTAATTTCTATCACCATAAACCAAGACAGTCCCTTCATCATTCTCCATATTCTGATTCCCAGGCACCAAGAAACACCATCACCATCCAGTCCTGGAGAAGACATGCCTGCTTTATCAGTGATTCCCCCTTGTGCCATATCTACAGTCCAGAGATGCAGTAGAGGCCACCAGAACTCACATGTACCTCTGATAAAGAATTGTTCATTTGCTGGCTGCTCTATATTGATGTGTTTACTGTGAACAAAGACATGAGAGGGAGGGGGAATAAATCAGAAGCAATTCAAGCAGGTTATTTTTCTAGCTGCCTAACACATTGTTTGCATGCAGCTAAGGACTGTGCTACCCAACTATTACGTCAGGGCTGGGGCGACACCTCAGTAGACATTCTATCTCTGTTTGTCTGAAATGATTCAAAATAATCTCAACATTGGAATTGTTTCAAATGTGCTTGGTGTTTTTCTCCTTTCTTCAGGCTCTACCATCAGTAGACCGACCTGCTAGTTGATTCCCAAAGGAATAAAGGTAAGTAACCTCACATCTGTTAAGATACCTCCTAGACTTGTTTCACCTCCCAAGTACTATGACATTGGGGATTAGGGCTTCAATATATGCATTTGACATGGAGGGAGGACACAAACATTCAGTTCATAGCAGCAAAAATAAATGGAGAGTTTTAAATAGAATTTTAGAAGCAGGGTCATCCATATGAAAAGGTAATACCATGGCAGCGCCCCCCCCCCCCAACCTTTCCCTGATGTTAATGGCTTTGGATCTAACATCTTATGACTCTTAACTGAGGTGAAGGAAGAGTTCTACAGAAAATGCAAGCATCAGGTGAAGACTTTTTGCTTCTGGATAATGCTCCACCCTTCTTGATGGAATTTTTCCAGGAGATGATCTTGGTTTCAAGAGTAAATGTCAGCTGAATAAAGTTTCCAAAATTTACTGGTAGAAAACAGCCATCATATTAGGGAATCATACGCAAAGTTACAGGAATCATCAGAGGTCAGAGAGAGAAGCAAGGGTCCTGACGTTCTAATGCTATTTTCTTCTTTTAATCCCTACAGAAATCCCCTTCTATTTGGAGAATGAAATTGATTTTTCTTCTTTGGCACCAAAGCGCTAAAAAATGTTAACTACTAATACCCACAACTAAAAGGGTAACGTTGAATAAAAGCACTCAACTTCTCTGATCCTTGGTCTTCATATTCAAAAACAGAAGAGAACATCAACTCTTGGATTGTTTAAGAATAAAATGAGATGACGAAACAGTGCAGAGCACATGGAGGAAGCTCACTGAGGTTAGTTCTTCTGGGAGAACAATCTCTTCCAGCTATTTTATAGGCCCTAATGTTCAGAGCATGCATTTTCAGAGTCAGTATTCATAGAGCACACAGTTTTCCAGAGGGACAGTGACTGCAGTGCATTTAATTCCAGAGCTGGTGTGCTGAAATTGTCCTTCGGCTGACTTCCCAGCACATTCAGACCTGGCTTTGTGCTCACAGTCTTAGTAAGAATGGTCTAGGTGTGCTAGGTGAATGTGTCTTGTGGCAATATTCTCCCTGCTGAAGACTCAGAGGAAAAGGCTTTGTCAGATATCATAGTACACTTACCCAAGGCTTTGTTTCTCACTTTGGCTCCTGAGATGTTTTGTTTTTGCCAAACAAAACCAAAGCAAAAGTATATGCACAACTCTCGTATGGTAGCCCACAGAAGCTTATGTGCAAGGAGTGCACTGAGCTTCAGGTTTCTTATCTTCTGATTTGTGTGTTGATAAAATCCTGCAACTGAACAGGTACTAGTTTAGCCAGACACTATTAACACTGACACAAATGCCATATAACTTCTTGGGTACTAATTGTAAAACAGTGGACTGAGAAGAAGGAAAATGGAAGGCAAATATCTAGATAAACAAATGCAACATATATGTGTATAAACCATACATATACTTTTTTTCCCCTAACAAATTCTTAGAACTGAGAAGACAGTGATCTTCTGGTCTGATATCCCATATTACAGACTAAGCAGACCGAGACCCAGGGAGGTGAAGGGTCTGCTCAAGATCACAAAGTAGACTCAGAGCAAGAACCCATATCTTCTTCCTCCCCACCATGCTTTCTGTTCCATGGGCATAGGATGAATGATCAAGGAAAGGCTAAAAGAAGAAATCTGATACAGGCCAAGAGGTGCCCTGTCTTCTTATAAGGATATTTAACCTAGGGTTTGCAATAACGTTGTCTGAGGCATAAGGATTCTAAAAGCCAATCCTATAGGACAGAACTTCATGACAAGCCAACCCCAGACACAGAAAGCCAAGCATTAAGCCTCAGCCTAAAAACTAATGATACTACAATTTTACGGTAAAGTTCACAAATGAGACAGAACCTGCAGAGCATCTCTGGCCCAAACCACAGCCCTGGAGTGATGTGGGATGACGATGTGTATTCTCTCTTGCTCCTACTAGCTCCTCTCTTTTACTATCCACTCAATGGGGACCGGCTGTCAGCAATTTCCTTCTTCCAACAGCTGGGAGATGGTTTTCTGCAGTTAGCTGCCATTTGTTTCAATTATGTGTATTAATCATAGCCTTCGTCCTGATGGTATTCTTCAGGAAAAAAAAAAATATCAGGGCTTTTGTTCTTTAACCAAGCTGCTTCCTCACTCAGAACAGACTTTGGCAGTGACAAGAGAAAGGGGAAATGATAGGTCATAGGCTATTTGGGTTCAAGTGCAGCCACTGCAGGGAGGGGATGGACATCTAGCCCACTGAAAGGGAGGACAACAGTACAACTTAGGAACAGAGACATAACACCATGTGGTCAAACACCATAAACATACAGAGAGCACAGCAGCAGAATTTGTAATAAAAATTGTTCTATAAATGTCATTCATTCTTTCATTACACATTAAGTAATTTATTCAGATATGTATTAAGCCCCTACTACGTGCCAGGCTGCATGCTCTTCCAAGAACCTCCAGCTATGTTTTAAGTAAGAACAAAACCAAAGAGGATTGGGAATGATTTCAGAGGCAGAGTGGCATTGTCTCACACCACCCTTGCTCATCTGTGCCTTCTTGGGCTATCATCCCCTCATTTTTTATTTAACTAATATTTATAGCAGTCCAGCTCTGAGGCAGGCAGTGAGCTATGTGCTGAATATTTGCTGGTAAACAAAATTGCCATGGATCTTGTCCTCATCAATCTTGTGGTCCAGCTCAAGACAGCCCTCAAACAAAGAGGCCCACAGGTGGATATAACTCTAAATTTTGTTGAGCTCTATGAAGATAAGATTAGGGGGGCGTGAGAGAGGAAAAAAGTGGGCGGGGCTAATTTAGATTAATGGATTAGGGATGTCCTCTGAAGAAGCAGAATCAAAACTGAAGCTTGAAAATGAGCTTAGTTAGCCATTGGGAGAATGGGGAAAGATCTGCAAGGGCAGAAAAGAGCTTGATGAGTCTAAAACCTAACAGGGCTAGTGAATGAAGGGAGAGAGGCAAAAGATGAAGTTGTAGGTGCTTAAGTGCTAGAGCACGCTGGGCTTTGCAAACCTTGTCAAGGAGTTTGGACTTTTTTAAAGAGGGGTAACCATGAACGGGTTTCAAGCTTATAGTGACATGGCATGACTTATACTTTAAAAAGAGCCTTCTGGTTGCTATGTAAACAATCGATTAGAGGAGCCAAAAGTGAAGCAGAGAGACTGTTACTAGATTTCTACAATCATCCAGGTGACAGAGGACTGTGGTACAGAATTGGATAATGACAATGGAGATGGACACATGTGGGTGGATTTGAATTTTAACTTAGGAACAAAATCAACATCTCTTCAGCTTGTTGAGCCCTTTATTCTCCTCACATATAACAAAGGATCTAGTAGTAGGTGCCATGCCAACACCAGAGAATTATGTTGAAGATCCAATGAGATAAAATTATCATGTAATACAAGGAAGATACTATTATTATTATGATGTTGTGACCACTATTATACTATTCACTTCAAATTGGTTCAACTCTCAACACATGAGAGAAAACCACTCTAACCTAAGCAGGGCAGTGGGAAAAGTGTCCAAACATTTGTTCAGTTTTACCTGGCCATGATCCTGATGGAAGTGGGTGCAAGGGTGTCACAAGGGCACTGGTATCTAGATTCTGATATGCCTGGGCCACACACCACTCAATAGTAGAAAAGTAGGCACTGAAGGAGACTTAGTCATGCTTTGAGGCCCCTAGAGCTCCACTAGCTGCTGAGCCCCAAACTAGTCTATTACCAGGATAGATGCCCTAAATTGCATCATAAGGGCCCACGAGAATTCTTTCATTACCTAATTCACTATTAGAGACTGCCTTGGGCAAAACGGATCCAAAAAAGGGCTATCTAATATGATCCTATATTCTTTACGAATTCCCAGAAACAAAATAATGACTCAAGAGACTAACAAACGTAAAGTGCAAAATATGTTTTCTTTGGGGCAACAAAGTTGCATGTGTATACATAGCAAAACCTCATTTGAAATGTGGAGTCTTTGGGGGAATGATTAAATTTTTAAGAGCCCAAAGATTCCAAATGTCTAATATTCTTAAGGAAATATTTCTAAAATGTAGGAAATAGAGTACATTGGGTATAATTTACGCACCTCAAAAAAATTGTGGGTAAAATATCATTCTGGTTCTGCCACTATCCTTCTAGATTTGCTTGGATGAATCATCTATTTTCTCATATGTAAAATGAGGCTCTTTCACTGGATCAGGTCCTTACAAAGTCTTTGTGGTGAGGAACCAGTTTTGTTTCATTTTACTTTTTAAAATTCCAATCCATCAGGGCAATATATGGCACTAAGGTGCAGAACTAGCAGCTCATGCTATGTGTAGCTCACCAGGTGAGTGTGAAAATGCTAAACTGGTTGACACCCTGTTCAATGACACCAGTCAGCTGATCTGAATATCCTCATATATGGAATTGCTATCACAGTGTTTAAATGATTACTCTCAGTCTCAACATTTAAATTGTCACATATAAGTAAGTGTTCTTAGACAGCATTGACCTCCAGGAAACACTTTAAGTAATCCAGAGCTAGGCAATGACTAAGATCCATCCAACCCAAAGAGTCTTTAAAAAAAAAAAAAAAAAAGAGGGTTTTAAAATCTTGATGAACTTTGGTTATCTCACTGGTGTTTTAATAAAGTTAGTAAGAAATGGTGGTTCCTGCAAGGCCGTTCCTTGCATCTTCCAATATTTCTGAATATGCTTTCTGGTTTAAGATTACACTCAATTCTCTTGAGTTCTCTTAAGGCTATTGCTTGTACCAGAAAAGATTCTGGTCACCTGAACTATTCTATTAGAATTACCTTCTGTGGCACCCTTCAGGGCACTTCTGTCCCTGTTGCTGTCTCCTAGCTCACAGGTTTGACTACTTCCATCATTTTCCACCAATTTTACTTGCTGTCTGTAGCCAAGTTCTTGCATCTTCTGTCTAATAGTAAAACTAAGTGTGAGGCCTCTGTCTGACCCCATTCCATTCCTATGGAAGAAAGTGCATGGGCTACAAGATAAATTTTTCTTCTGGTTTAAAAGCTGTGCCCCCTTATCTCTGGCTAGCTTTAAATTCACAATTGTCTTGGAAGTTCCAAAATTCCAACAGTTAGATAAAGGGCTCATTATTCTTACATTTCCTTGAATAATGAATAAAAATCAGATAATGGGCCAATTTCTGAACACTCTTCTAAATGCTAAAATCTAATTTTAAAATTTATTAAGATGATAAAACATTTAAAAATATGTCTCAGTCCTCAAAGCGTTCATTCTCACAAACCAGCCACTTTTGCTTTTTAAGAATTAAATAGAACTACTAAAATAAAGCAAATACTGAATAAACATGTTTTCTATTTTTATATTTTCCACCCTTAGCTGAGGAATGGCAGTAAACCCACATAAGAACTTAATAAAGCAATCAAGCAAATTAAAGAGGGCAAAGGGACAAGATAGCAAGGGGGATGGTGAACAAAACAGGCATTTGGCCAAGGGATTGCTTTTCATGCAGCAAGAATTTGGATGGATAGACGGCAGAAGTGGGATGATCTCTGGATCTCGCCAGTTCTAACATTCCATGATTGTGGAAAATGACATGAAGGTTCATTTCACTCTGAGGAGCCGTCACAGAAAATAACCACACAGGGACTAAAACCAAACAGCACCAACCAGAAACTGCTCATAATTTTAGCAGCCTGGTTTCCTCAGCTTTCTCACCACTAGCACAGCATTTTGCCAAAGGGTTCCTGAGTTTCTGCAACTAAAAATGAGTATGCCTACCAGAGAAAAGAACCTGTGGGAAGAGTTTCAGGGTGAGGAATTCAAGAAAAAAAGAAAACACAGACAGAAGAGGAACAAAATGGAACAGCAATTCTGGTTTAAGTCACAGACGAGTTCAAAAGTCCAAAACCAAAAGAGTATAGCTTTTCCAAAACTACAAACCTGGTGAATGGCAAGTGAAAACCTGGTCAGTATGGCTAAAGCTGGTGGGTTGAACCACTATAGTGTACTGCTATATCGCTACAAAATTTTGCCTATATTTCAAGTTGCTCAGTGATTCTAGGCTAAAAACCTGTGCTATAAAATACAAGCACTGCTCTCTTTATCACTACAAATCATTCTTTCTTAGGATTAAAAAAAACACTGTATTTGTTACTCATAATGCACCTCCTCTAGATGTCCACATACATTTTGGGTTATGCATTTCTTTCTTCATCAATCATTAACAGAAATGAAAACATAATTGGGATATCCCTTCTTATTCCATTTGTAAAACCCCCCAAGACCAAAGGAATTCAGGAACTTGATCCCAGAAATCTCCAGACCTTAGAACATCCAGTAAATGATATTTCAAGACAAAATGGGAGCTATCTGGAAATCCAACTAAGAAGATCTAAGAATGAAATCTTAAACCACAGCAACAGCTTAGAAGAGGCCTCCAAGTCCAACAACAAAGACCCTTGATTCACAATGTAAGATGTAGTCTTTTGGCAAAAAGGAAAGCTGACATCCACCAAAATAACCTCCCTTTCAAGTCACAGAGTACACCGTGTCCCTTCTGTGTGACAAGATTACATGATTACATAACAATACAATGGGAGGCAATGAGCAGATAGAGGTGTATTGAGTTTAAAAATAAAAATAAAAACAAAAACAAAAATAATCCAATCTTACTAACAAGCCAAAGCCAGTTGGCAGGCAGAATGTGCAAGAGGCTGTTGATACAAGTAAAGATCTATAGACATTCCTTCTGGGGGACTTGTCCTGGGGCTGAAAAGTATTGCCTCAGAAACATGGCCCCGATAAAGCGCGTAGGAATTGGTGACTCTGATGTATCCATGTTATTGAGGGGAAAGAATCCTCTTTAGGGGCCAAGAAATCTGGGTTGGAAAAGAAAGGGTTGATGCCTAATTTACCTGACCTTGGGCAAACTGTTTAGTTTCTCTGAGCCCTTTTTAAAATCTGTGAAATAAATACCAGCACCCAAGCCCCACTCATTTCACATGGTTTTCTCATCATCCAAATGGAAAAGGAAAATGTATTTGAAAATGCTTTGTAACTTGTAAGTCATTATGCAAATAATTGCTATTATTACATATGTGTGCTTTCCTATATACCCGATAAGTGATTCAGAATGGGAAGAAAAGAGGGAGGAAAAATGGAAAGAAGTAAAGAAAGAGAAACTACATACAGAAGGGAAGATGGGAAAGATACGAGGAAGGGAGAAAGCAGATCTCTGCCCCGGAAAAGAAGGAACAAAAAGAAAGGAAGAGAAGAGAAATTGGTACTGGTACAGTAACAAACAAATCCCCCCAGCATGACAGCCTTCTGCTGAAGCATTTCATTTTCCCACAACATAATGGTGTGTTATTGCCCATTATCTGTTCTGTCAGTGCCAGAGTCGATATTAAATGAGGGGCAGCTGCATTTAGCTGCCATTTTTCAGCTGTCTTCATGTTGCCATGGAGACCTGGTTGTTTCTGGGTGAACCTGCCAGGAAAGCAAGGGGGAGTCAGGTGCAGGGGGAGCAAATGCTACAAGGGGTTGGGGTGTTCCGGTGGGGAGTAAAGGAAGGGCCAGGGGCCAGGGGCCAGGGGCAGGGAAATGTGACAGAAGAAAGAACAGCATGGAGCTGTTTTGTCATGCTCTGCTTGCACCTGATAAATCAGCCATTTCAAAAACACAAATCTATATTCCAGTGGCCCTATACAGCAGATTCTCCTTCGCATTGCCTCTCCACTCAAATTCCACAGGAGCTTAAATGTGGGGTTCTGAAATAATCAGAGATTTCTTCTTTCTACTCCATCCGTTTCGCCTCCTACTCATCACTTCCACCCTGATGCTTGGTTTTGGATTTCTGAACATTTAGCACTGAGAAAAGAAAAACCAATTTTATAAAGGACATCCATACCTAGACTGCCCAACCCATATTTTATTTTTCTAAAACTTATTTATTTTTTCACAAAATTACAGATTTTTTCATTTACATAGGATCCAGAAACCATTGAGTTAGATGGGTTACATAGAAGAGAAGTGGAGCTGGCCACTGAGTGAGTGGCATAGACCTCACAGTGACAGACTCAAGTGAACCGAAAAATGATTCTGCACCTAAGAGGGGCAGCAGCCCTTGTGCCCTTGGAGGAGCATGAGTCTGGTTGGCCAGATCTTCTGATTTTTTAAACAGAATCTAGAAATCTCTACTTTTGGGTAACATCTTCAATTTTTAAACACTGGCTCAACTTTAAAAATAAAAACAAACAAACATATTTCTGCATGCTAGTTACATGGGCTGCCATTTTACAACTGGACTTAGTCCGATACCATTTTCAATTAAGGCTTAGAAAGGCTAAGAAATTTGACCAATCCCATTACCTTCCCAAATATAACTGGATAATCCATAATCTAATCTAGTCTGTCTCTGTATCTGTGTGTGTCTCTCTCCCTCTCCTCTATCCTCCTCTTTCCCTATTCCTCCGTATCTCTCTCTCTCTCTCTCTCTCTCTCTCTCTCCCCCTCCTTTCTCCTCTACTCTCTCCATCTCTCCATCTCTCTCACACACACACCCTCCCTCCCAGTGGGAGGTAAAGAGGGCTGTGAATTCACTTTTCCAGGGATCTCCTTTCCCTAATATCCTGCATGAATTTGCTTATGGGACAAATGTTTTCTAAGAGCCCTGAATATTGAATATCAATGTACTAGCTGTCTGAAGGAGACCACTAGTTAATTTCCTATGGGTAAAGCCCCATTAACACCATGCCATGCATTTTCACTACAATCTCCCTTTATTTGGTTTTTAATTACAAATTACAAAAATAAGAAGAGTGGTCATTTACCGAACACTCACAAATGCTAAATAAAGTGCTTAATATATACTTTCTTACTGAATTCTCACAAAAACCCTTGGAATCATATATTATTACCCCATTCCACAGATTAGAAAACTGAGGATCAATATGCCCAAGGTCATATGACTAGAAAGAGGCCAGGCCAGGAATCAAAGCCAAGTATGTCAGACTCCAAACCTCAAGTGCTTAACCACTATGTTATACTGTCACCCTACAGAATACAGGAATATTCCAGAGCCTAGTTTTATTATATCCTACTCATTTCCTTTTTTAACCCAAACTTTAAAATAGTCTGACTACTCTTCCCAGGGCCTGGCTTACTGCACCATCCTCATAAACAGTAAGTATAATTAATGACAACTTTCATTAGACCCCTGACTTACAAGTTTACTTCTGTGTGTGCCATCTCACCCCTTCTCACTGACATTGTCTCCTGACCGTTCCCTTCTCCCATCCCATCCTTGACTACTTCCTCCCCTAAATCACAACCAGAGTGATCTTTCCCTGCGTAGATATGAGCATGTCATTCTCCTCCCTTAAGTCAACCAAAGCCTTCAGTTACAGGTTTCAAGATGAATCTCCACTTCTCACTGACCCATCCAAAGCCTTCATGATCTGGTCCATGCTGTCCTCTACAGTCTCATCCCCATTCACTCTCCCCAAAGCAGCCTTAGTGCCCAGCAGTACTCACTTACCTTTGGCTTCCCAAACACCAGAGATTGCTACAAGCCTCCAAATGCCCAGCCCTCTTCCCGGAATGCCTCTGTGTCTCCTCATTGTCTATATTTGTACTCTATTCATCCTTCACAGCACAGTTCAAACCTCATCTCCCCATGTCTAGGCAGGATGCCCCTTCTCCAAGTGTCCTTGGCCCCCAGGTACCTCTATGGTAGTAATTATCATACCACATTTAATCTTCTTTGAGAGCAGGAACCCAGGTGGGGGCCTGGCACATTGTGGGTTGTCATTAAATGATTATCAAATGAACAACCCATCTCAGTTGACAAAGAAATAAGGTTGTTTTCTAAATCTATACAGACATCCCTCCTTGACATTAAATAGAACTGATCAAGTGACAAGGGGATCAATAAGAGCTTCCTTGCCCACACTACACCACGCACTAGACTTCCTAAGACAGTGCTTTCCTGTCAATCATCATGCCCCAACTAGTAAGAATTTGTGTATGTAAATATGCACATAACTATAGGCATACATAAGTGAATGAATCAATTAATTTAAAAACGGTAAAGAGAAATATTTTAATGCACAGCAACATCTGGGGTATATTGGTTCTGGGCAGCAGCCCCGGATGACAACAATGGTAACACTTGTCTTTTGGCTAGAGGCATATTCTACATTAGGGCATCTGGAACACACCAGATAGGAAGTTGTGGCATTTCCAACCCACACCAAGGACTCCACTATGACCTCAGATACCAGTAGACAGTAAGTGACTCCTATCCCAGACATACGCAGAACTACTATCATCTCCCAATAACATCCTAATGGTCCAACTTCTATTCATGTTTCTGGCTCTTTATGCCTCAACATTTTTCTCTTAACAAAGATCCATTTCCCTCCTGTCTCTATTTCTCATTCCAAAAGCTTAAAAACAGTGTGTTTCCATTTCAATTAAATACCAACCAACTTTTCATGTTTCCCCTGATAGCCCTACCACCCTCTGGATTCATGGTACCCAGAGAAGCAGTTGGGACTGTTTTAACACCAACTCTTTTACTTTAGGATCTTAAAAATGCTAGGCAAAAAAAAAAAAAAAAAAAAAAAAGTCTCCTAGTGGCAGAGAGGCTCTGTGAATATTTGAGGATGTAAGTCAGAAGGACAGGCTGACATTTCCTTAAATAAACATATACACTTACAAAAACCTTAACACAATCCATGGCTTTGAAAATAGCAACATATCATGCCTGGTTCTACCATAACTTACCAGAATGGAACTATCCAATTTCACTCAGATAATACATTTGATAGGAATGTAACTGAGAGGAAAGCTTTCCACAAAAAGTCACAATGCAAGTGCTCTGTCATCTACATACTTGGGTCCTCAGTCTCTGGCACAATGCCAAGCATATGGCAGGTGCATAACAATAGAACTGATGTAGAGAGGGGCTTAGAAGGACTTCCAGACACGTCAAGGCTGGGCCAATGATGATACAGAGGACTGGGCTGACAGAAGCAAGATCATTGTCTCAGGACAGTGGGCCAGAGCCCAGGTTTGCCTAAGGAGGCAACTGTCCTGCCTGAGTTCTTAGACCTTGGTGGCTCCCGGAATAACAAAGGAGCCAACTCAAAAGAGGCAGGTAAAGAGGATGATATGCTTCCCATGGTAGCTTAGCAGGAAAGAAATCCATATTTTAAGATTCATCTCTGAATCCTCAAACTACTGATCCTCTTGTAATAAAATTATGCCAGTGGAGTGAATGGTTCTCCTTAAGGAGATCATGGGGCTCTTGGGGCATGGGGAAAACAGTACAGTCCCTGGGTCGAGGTGGAGCTCTCTCACCTCTAAAACCTACCAAGTCTCCTCACAAAAGCTTTTTGTGGAGATCCAACAGACCACGTGGATATCCAACAGACCACATGGTTATGATAATAAAAATTCTAGGGATGCCAACCAGAATCTCAGGGAACTTATCTTCAGAGAATGGGGAGCAGGAAAATGATAATAGCCACCAAAAGCCATGAAAGGTGAAGGAAAATGCTTCATGCTCAATAAATAAGGGACTACAATTTCTGTTTAGACACTGAGGTATACACATTACTAGAAAATAAACATTGTATTTTTTTATTCCCTAATAAGGCCTTAATCCATTTGTGAAAAAAGGCTTTGGAATAGAGAGCTTCAATGTTTGTCAACCACTGCCTGGGTGCTAAACAAGAAATGCTCCCCCCTCCCCCCCAGCTGTTGATCTCCTCAGACAAAAAGCCTTGGCTTCACTGAGGATTGAACATTAAAATGGTAGTACATTTGAGTTCAAAGAATATTTCCTGAGCACCTAGGACACCATGCTAGGCTCCAGGAATACAATGGGGATAAGACATGGCCATAGCCTTAAGAAGTTAGCAGCCCCGTGGGAGAGGTAGTGTTTACTGAAATACAGCATGATCTCAGAAAGGGGAAAATTCAGCAAGACTGAGGAAGAGGGCAAAGACAGTTGGGAAAGGCTCTCTGGGTGGTGAAGCAGCTGAGCTAGTCTAGAAGAGGAGAAAAAGTTGGCTAGGGCGGAAAGATGGAAAGAGTTTCCAGGCAAAGGAAGCAGCAGGATCAAAGAAAACTCTCGCTTGGTATTTCCTAATGAAAAATGTCAGCTCAGAGCACGGCCTTGTCATCAGACCACAAGAGAATCATAAGGAAAAATAATTCCAGATATATGCATTGAAGACAGTGCGTATTTATGGTGCAAATCTATTTTTTAGGTGTTAATGTATAAAGCCCCAGAAAAAAGCAGTTATTGCCGTAAGGGGAAAACATATTCCTTTGATTTTTCTAGTTTAAAGAAATTCATCTTTTCTTCTAGTCTTATACCCATGTCCCTCTTCTTGCTTAATCTTTTTTCATTCTCCACCTCCCCCTCACATTCTTGTGCTGCTTAAAATAGCCATCATCTATCTCCCTTCACACATTTTGTCATTCCACTAATCCTAAGGAATTAAAAACATGTAGATGCACAGGCATACACACTCACACACCTACAGTCACATGCTGACTCCATATGTTGAACTGCGTGATTATTTTATTATTTTAAAAACTCTTCATTTGAAAAGCGGTTCCAATATTTACACGTAGACATTTTGTACACCGATGAAAACTGAAGCTTTTCCCAACTCGTTAAATATGGTTTACTATTACACCACTTAACACGTGTGAAATGGGATTCTTCTGTTTGTTTTATTTTTTTAAGAAATCCCAACAAATGTAGATGTTTAAATATAGCACTTTTGGCTTGTGTTTGTAAAGGGTGTGAAACTGAGTAAAGATTTGATAGAAAAATATCCAGAGATGGTGCCTCCCATATTTTTCATGACCACATATAATAAAGCTCCTTGCCTGCTAGCATTTTTATATGACATTAAATTCCAAGATCTCCCAGAGTTACTTCTGATCTGAACTGAATGTCAAATTAGAGGCCAGAGACCCAATATATACTATTCACATGGACTTTTTTTCCCCCTCCAGATTTCTTTTAATATTCCAATGGCATCACTCAAATAGAATTTCCTTCTCCTCCTTTTTTTAGGGCACATTTACTTCCAGCAGAATCTGTGTTACAGTTCAGCTTTTACCTCCAAGCTCCAAGGAAGTGCTTTAACTTATACAATCAGGTGTCAAGATACTAATGACTCCTTGTTCGTGGAGAGTGAGGACAGTGACATCAAAGGTGACTCATCTCATCAAAATACAGCAGACATCCTCTTGAGCCTGAGGGAAGATTATGACTAAAACCCAAAGGAAGCAAAGACAACTGCAAGTCAACCTGTGGGATAGAACATAGGAAGGTAGTGGCAAGAAAATCAAAATCCTTTGCCTTATGCTGTATTTCTTTAGAACGATGCCTCTAGGAAAATGCTCTGAGAACAATCTTTGAAGGTGAATCCCTGAGGCTTACGACAATGTATTTTCTGAATCTGGTCTTGAGTATCCTTTGAGACTGTCCTGAGAGGTAAGACTTCATATGCAAGTCATAACACCCACATGGTAAGGAGGTTATGGAAGCCAGTGTTAAATCTACTGTTATTCAAAACCATATACTTGGCGGGGGAGGGGGTTTTCTTACAAGTGTGAGAGGTGGAACAGAGGGAGGGTAAAGGAGTTTCTTTTGATACTCCCATGTGAAGACTATTTTGGGTCTTAGCGCGAGTGGCTATACCTCTTTGCCCAGTTAATGCCTTAAACCCTCTAGACCTAGATTCTTCTCCAAAAAATAAACAAACAAACAAAATGAAGGGATCTCTAAAATCCTTTTCAGGGCCAACAGCAGCTATGTTAGAAGTAAGCTGTTCCCATTTTTCTCCATTCACAATCAAAAGCAGAATGGATCTCAGAAATATTAGAGAGGAGTCTACCTTAACCTAAAACTAAGTTCTCTACATAGTGTTGGTACTCAGTTGAGACCCTTGATTAAGGGGTTGGGTTCCCTTTTCACACCCTCTTTGGGTTTATTCCTCCATACTATCATATCACAAATAGCCCAGTAACCCTCCTCCTTCTATACACAAAAATAAGCAAATGAACGGTGCTTACAAGTTTATAAAAAAGAATTTTTTTTTAATAAAAGGCAGAGGAACCATATAGAAATTCTGGGGACCAGATCTTCATTTTCACAGGCCATTACTGACACTGCCTACAACTTCATCTCCTGTAACTCCACGTAGTCTGGGAAGGTCACTCTCGTTAGCTTATGGGGCTAGTCCAGGTGCCTCTGACCCTTAAGGCTGACCATTCAAAGTCAAAAAGGTCCCAGCAGGCAGGGAGAAGTCTTGTCCTAACGATGCTGGTTGGTATTAATCACAGCCCACAGTCACAAAGAGGCAAGCAATAAAACGAACATGTGCAAGGCAACAGTGACTATTATCATAATTCCTAATTATGACTGTTTAGAGGTCTCTCAAGGAATATAATTAAGTCTAACATGCCAAATGATAAAGAAAAAAATATTAATCCATCTTCTGTCCTCCTCTACCGCCCACCAATAAGGCCTCTCTTCCTGAGTTATCTGTAAGATCCTCTACACTTGCTCTGTTTTTTCACAAGTGGTACTGTCAAAGGGAATTTACTCTTCAGAAGACAAGGCAGTTGGCTGGGAACCCCCACAGCTGCTGCAGGCAGCCCAGGATTTCAGTTAAAGGGCTCTTGATTGCAAACCTCGGGACTGAACCACAACAACAAAAAAAGAAAATGTAATGGATAAAGAAATGAGTATCCTTGTGAAGTAAGCAGGCAGGCCCTTTAATCCCATAAAAACAAGCCAGGCAGAAGGGAGAGCAATAGGGGGCAACAGAGAAAACCTCTGGGCATCCTGATGAAAGGAAAAGGATAGAAAGAAATTTCAGTCCCAGGCAGGGAGCATGCTGCTTTCTAACAATTTGGCTTGGAAGTTCTTATTTTATGGTTTTGTTTTGTTATTTTAATTCTGTTGTCCACTACTTCTCCCAAAACAAACAAACAAAAACCCTCAAAAACAAAACAAAAACAAAAACCTGTGAACAAATGATTGAGTTTAGAATTGGAAGACCCCTCGGTGCCAACTTACCACCTTGTTGTCCCATGCTGAGTACAGATCAGGCCTACAGGCTCTTGATGCTCCCTTGACCCTACTCCCAGATTAAAGAACCATAGAGGAAGGGAAGCTAAGATCCTTTCCCAGTTGAGGTCATTCTGAAGGAGTTCCTCTGATGCCATATACCCATGTGGATTGAAGAGACGTGACTTACCCCCAAGTTATCCTTAATCAAGGACTCTAAAAATACCAGGTTGGTTTGGGGGCACCTGGATGGCTCAGTTGGTTGGGCATTCAACTCTTGATTTCAGCTCAGGTCATGATCTCAGGGTTGTGAGACTGAGCCTCACATCAGGCTCCAGACTGCTTAAGATTCTCTTTTCTTCTCCCTCTGCCCCTTCTCCCCCCCCCCCACTCTCACTTGCACATTCTCTCTCTAAAAAGAAAAAAAAAAATTAAAAAGATACCAGGCTGCTTTGGAATGCCAAACACCACTCATAGCTTCACCAGAGGCTCAAGGTCATGAGGAATCAGAATAGGGTTTTGACTCTGTCAGGTGTAAACCCCCTAGAAGTGGCAACATTACTCCCAGAGCAGAAATTGAGGTCCCTGAAATACCTTAGAGTTCTCTGGAGACCCTATGGTTGCTCCTCAGTCCACTGCTTTTTTAACTAAAGCTGCACTGGGGCAGCCCCAGTGGCTCAGCAGTTTAGCGCTGCCTTCAGCCCAGGGCCTGATCCTGGAGACCCGGGATCAAGTCCCACACTGGGCTCACTGCAGGGAGCCTGCTTCTCCCTCTGCCTGTGTCTGTGTCTCTACCTCTCTCTGTGTCTCTCATGAATAAGTAAATAAAATAAGTAAGTAAATAAAAATCTAAAGCTGCACTGATCCAGAGTGATAGATCAGACATGAAGAGTTAAAATAATGACTCAGTTTGCTTTCTTCTCTGTGTCACTCTTGCTTGTTCAGGGGATCAGTCCCTGGTGACCATCATAACAATGAAGGAAGCCAGGTGGCCTGGACAGAAGGCCAAGAAGAGAGAGAAAAGAGTTAATGAAACAGTAATTCGGGCTTTAAAATCTGAGGCATGGGTTACTTGGGAGAAGGAAGTTTGTTTGCTTTGGAAGGTATATTTCCTTGGGATTAAAAAAAAATAACTAATATGGAAAGCAAACCAAACTTTCTTCTAAGGAGAAGTCTCTACATCCTATATGTATTCAAAAAGAAATTTGCTTTTTGTTTTTTTTTTGTTTTTTTTTTTTTTTGAAATTTGCTTTTTGAAGGTAATAGCACCAGGAGTGATTTCTATAGAATTAATCCCTGGGTGTTTGAAAGGAGAATTACAGAAGACCTTGAGACTCCTCATGAGCTCAGGTCAGCAGCACATTTCAGAAGACATCACCATGATTCAAACAGAACAGCAAATCTGAAACCTGTGTCCATCTGAGAATTCCATCTCAAGATAGGCAAAGGTAACTCCAAAGTAACTGTTAGCATTTTCCCAACCTTTCTGTATGACCTGATTTTCTGAGGCAGGATCTTCAGCTTCAAGGAGAAATTCAAGGAGAGGAGAATTTAACTGAGCATGTTAGGAACCCAGATGTGAAGGGGAACAAATAGAATTAACATTTTTACTACCTGTAACTATACCAATTGGTAGAATGGATCGAGATGGAAAAAGATGGGTGCCAAAAGGAGCCTACTTTCAAGACATCAATATTCTTCAGGCTATAGAAAGACAAACTTTCATGAAGGACCACCTGCATTAATTAGCCATAACAGAAAACTGAATGACATGAAGAAGCTCTGTATTTTACTCACAGAGTTGCTATACAACCAAAAAGAATGGTTCTGGACCATTAGAGAACTTCAGGAAGAGAGGTTGTCTCACAAATGGATTTCTTTTAAACTAGAAAGAAAGTTTGTTGGCTTCTTATACTCATTGACATTACTGTAATAGAGTGTTTGAAAACTTTTTTTTAAATTTTTATTTATTTATGATAGTCACAGAGAGAGAGAGAGAGAGAGAGAGAGGCAGAGACACAGGCAGAGGGAGAAGCAGGCTCCATGCACCAGGAGCCCAACGTGGGATTCGATCCCGGGTCTCCAGGATCGCGCCCTGGGCCAAAGGCAGGCGCCAAACCGCTGCACCACCCAGGGATCCCGAGTGTTTGAAAACTTATCCAAAAAATGCAGATATTCCATTAAGATAACATTTGAGTTAAAAACTATATCCAGATTCTCTTTTAGAGATTACCATTATGCAGCTCCTGAACATATGGAGGCAAATGTCAGAGGCCAAATAAAGCTGATGAAACCCTGACTAAGGCAGTATAGCAGACATAAAGAGTCAGCTTAAGAAGACGTTTGAAAAGTAGAATTGTAAGAGCTGGTGGCAAATTAGAAGCAAAAGGTAGAAGGGCCAGTGGGATGAGCAAGAAGAAGAGGTATAGGTAATTATCAAGGGATGGAGTAAATGGAAATCGTCTACCCTCTTCACTCTTTCTTACTCTTCCAATAAAAACAGAAGAGTAACCTTTGTGGAGCAGATTCAGATTTAGAGGTGCTATTTGAGCTACTTGAGAGACAAATAGATAGAGATGCCTAAGAAGAAGCTGGAAACACAGGTCCAGACCCCAGAAGAGTGATCAGGAGGGCAATTAGAACTTGAGACTCACTAACATTGAAATGATGGCTGATACTGCCTAGAAATTGGAGGTTACGAGAAGAAAAAGAGGAGTAAGGACAGGATTTTCAGGAGCATGAGCACTTCAAAAGCAACCAAAGGAAGTAAAACTCTAAAGATAAAAGAAGGAAGAGAGCAACCACACGTCAAGATGCCAAAGGTAAAGAAAGTAGTCCACCCATAAGGGGATGTGGTTCTAAGGCTTCCCAACTCTATAACCAGGTATGAACAGAGGGGCCGGTATCAAAAGGAAGAGGGAAAGGGAGTCCCAACAGGACAAGTAGCTTGCATTTCTGACTTTATTACAGTATGTGTGATACCAAAGATTGTTGTGAGTGAAATATAAATATCTATAAGTTGGGGCATTTTTAGCACCAGCTGGTAGGAGCCACCTGCTTTCCCTTAAGTCCCAACCATCTCCCCCGATTTGTACTGCTGTGTAACAACCAGATTGGGAATGAGAAAGCTGGGCAAGACAAAGTGGGTCAAATCCTGGTGGTTCTACTGTTGGGCACCCAAGACCAGTGTCAGTACAGGAAAAAAACTGGGTAATAAATGAATTTGTTTTTCAGGCGCCCTGTATATCCCTCCTTCCTATGTGACCCTTCCTCTCTTGTCCCTAAAGTACACAACTGAATCTGGTTTCCCAGCCATCTGTGAGCTGGAAAAGAAGGGGATGACCTGCAGTATAATAAATGCTTCCAGAAATTTCTAAGTCACCTCATACTATCCACTGCCTGGCCCAGTCTGTTGCTATGGCTGGCAGCACTCTACCTTCCCACTACCGCCCAACATGCCTCTCCTCCTGGGAGTGCATTCCAGCCTGATGATTTTTTTTTTCTCATTCCTATCCATTTAGCCCTGTCCTAGCAAATATTTTAGCATCCCCAGAGGTATCCCTGGTGTGTTAGCTCACAAGGGCTTCCCCAAGGCTAAAAAGACTTTTGCATAGAGTGAATATTGAACATCAATCTGGTTAAAAAGGGATCTCAAGCCAAAGAGACAAAAAGTCAGTAGGATTGAGTGAATGATTAAAATGGAGGTTCACAGCATTTAGGGTAGGGCTGGGGGCGGGAAGACATGGAATAAAAACGTGATTCAGAATAAAATGGTGTTTCTGAAGCTTAGGAGGCAGGAAATTATGGGCAAGGAGCATAGGCTTCAATGTTACAGTATCATCTATAAAATGTTTACTTTTAGATAAACTAGAAGACATCAGATTGTTCTATGTTGACTACATACTGGGAAGACTAGGGAGTGAGAAAAAAGATTAAATTTCTATTGTGAAGTAGGAAAGGTAAAAACTCCTCATTTTCAAAGAAAGAAATGCAATAGGCTATGAAGAAGGACCATTTAAACCCTCAACAGTGGGACACCTGGGTGGCTCAGGGGTTGGGTGTCTGCCTTCGGCTCAGGGTGTGATTCCCAGGGTCCTGGGATCGAGTCTCACATCGGGCTCCAAGCAGGGAGCCTGCTTCTCTCTGTGTCTGTGTCTCTGCCTCTCTGTGTGTGTCTCTCATGAAAAAATAAATAAAATCTTTAAAAATAATAATAAAATAAGCCCTCAATGGTGTCACCACCCTAAAGTACATTCCAAATGTTCATAGATGGGAAAATAGTGTTTTCAAAGGACCATTATTCAATGGTATGAAATGTCTTATTCTCCCCACCCCCATTTCCTTTCATGAGTTAAACTGTTGGAAGGGGAAGTAGAAGGGAGTTTGTGGGGTAAATTGGGCATTCCTGCCCAAATAATAGGGGAGCTGGCATACCAAATTCAGGCTTATCTATGCCTCATCAACTTTCAGACTACCTCCTAGCATTTGAGGTCATGCTGCATACCTACTCATCCCACTACACTCTTTAGCCTCTCCATATACTAATCCTCTTGTTTAAGTGCCTGTGACAAAGGGCAAAAGTCAGAGTAAAGGAACCCCTCCTGAGAACTCTCTGCCTGAGTCCAGTATCAACAGCATGCATGAAATCTCTCTTTTTGTAACTAGAGTCTAGGATTCTGGTCTTCTTGGAATAATCCCCACCTGGACCCACCTTCGATTCTACTTGAAAAATCATCTGAAGTCTGAACCAAAATAATATATTCTGCAAAGAACTTGAATCCCAGCGATGGCAAGTACCCCAGACTGCCTTGCTCCTCTGCAAACCTTAGCCAATTACTAAGATGTTGGCTCCTTCTGCTACAACTGCATATAACCCTCTCTTCAAAGCCAAATGTTAAAAAGCCTCATCCATATTAACTAGCTCCCCTTGGGAAGTGTTAATTGGAAAACCACATAACGATATCTGTTTGCTAGAGACAACATCTAACTAAGGTGGAAGTGACACAGCAAATGTATGACTGTGACAGCAGATTCCAGGTGCCTTAGCTGCCCCAGAATACAGACACCTGACCTTAGAAGCAGCAGGCATATCCCAGCTCTGCAGCTGGGTATTGTATGACTCTAGGCAAAACAAGAGCTCTCCATGGTACAGACCTGACCCTCAGAAATAAAAGGGAGGCTGCACCATCTGCATCATCTCAAGTCAGGAGATGTGCTGAAAGGAGTCTCTGGGCCCTGTGTCCAGGGGTACTCTATGCTCTGTGTCCCAGAGGTACTCTATGAACCCTGGCTCATATCTCAGCTGTAATCCCAAACCAACAGAAGTCTGTTGGGGGAGTTGCTGTGCAGTCAGCTCCACTCTGGACACTAGAGGGCAACAGAGTCACATGCACGCCATGGGCTCTGGTTCCATCACCTGAAAGAGAAGTAAAATTGTACACAGACATACTGCCATGTTTCTAAAATTGAAGGCTACGGTAATTATCCATGAAAATGAGGAATTTGGGATCTGCTACTTTGTAAGGTTGTCCAGGCTCGGCTTTATCTTGTCAACTTGTCTATTCACGTTGGCCCACAGCTGTGAGCCAGTGACCTTTTGAGTTCTGCATCTTAAAGAGTGAGTCTTAAAGTCCTGCTTCTAATTCCACTGATGTCAGCATTAGTAACCCACCACCCATATTTTTCTAGATGGCAACAACCTGCCAAGTCACAGCCGACTGCTGCCTGCATCCTCTTGACTCATGGACACTGTTTGCATTCCCTTGAACCATGGCCACTCTTTGCAACCTCTTGCATTAGGGACACTCTTAAATGCCCCGGAACCATGGCCACCTCTTATATTCTCTTGAAAAGACTCATACTGATAAGAAAATACTGAGTTGGGTTGGGGGATGGTGGTGATAAAAGAGGATACACAGAAGGAATCCATCTTCCATCCAGAATCGTATAGTCAGAAAGTTCCTTGGAAATATCTAGTCTAATTCTCCCACTTTAGAGACAAAGGAGTTAAGGCCCAAAGAGTTTTAAAACTATTTAATGGCAGAGCCAGGTCTAGCACTGAGATCTGCTAGGTCCCTGGGATCGTCTTTCCTCTACCCCATGGATCCTCAAGGGGGCTCTTTGTGAGACACAAGATAGGGAAGTAGGTAGAAAGTGGTAGAGGCCAGGGTGGCGACTGAAACAGGGGTTTCACTGTGTCCTGAACAAGCATAGTCAGATGCCCAGAAAGAAATAGCAAAGGGCTTTGGGGTCATGAGAAAAGTATTAACCAGTGACATCCCAGGGAAGGTTTGTGGTTACAGTCAATAAATAGAGATACACAGGCAAAGCAAGGAAGCCTTTATTTAGAGCCCATACTCAAACTGTGGAGCTAGGAAAAGACTTTCTTCAGTTTTTATAATCACATGATAGTACTTTGAGATAAATTTAAGACACTATTTACTTCTCTCTCCTTGGAAGAATAGACTCCTATCTTTAATTATAAAAAGGAAAGATTTGTTTCCTCTGAAAGAAATTTTAGACACCAGTGAAGTTTGGAGGGACATTTTAGTAGGAGGGACTTCTGAAGTCAGATCGTTCAGCAACCTTTTCCTCAGTCCTTCCTATAAGGCTGATTCTGCATTCAAGATTCTGATCCTGCATCTATTATGCTGATCCAGTTTGTAAGACTGCCTCACTCCCCACAAAATCTCCAGCAATGAGCCGGCCTGTATTTCAGATGATGGTCAAGAGAGCTATACCATTCAGGGTGGGGAGGGGGGAGTAAGAGGGTATTCCCAAGATACTCTAGCCTGTTGATCTGGAATCCCAGGACTTCCCCAGCCTCCTCTGTGCTGCCCAAGGTCAAACAACAGCAAAAATCCTTGTAGATCCCTTCTTACTATTTTATCTTCTGTAGCCACCACTTGAGTCACTTCCTTTTCATTTCTATTAATTAATTATTCTGTTTAGACTGCACTCTCAGAGCCTTGACAGGTGTAGGAGAAGGGTAATGAAGTTATTATATTGATTCTAAAGGTAATGATGATGCCAAGAAGTGAACAAAGGACATTTGAGTAACTGGGTAAGAACCCACAGGTCTCCCCACCTCACTCTAATAATTCCAAAGATGCATCTCTGGCTGTCTGCTTACTCCACCTTACAGATCTCTCTGTGGCTCTTTAAGACTATCATGTACAGAACTCTCACGGTTCCACAAATTGGTGTTGTCAGGAGCAAAACAATGATGGTTTAGTTTTGTTAGTGGTGTAAGGATTAGTAATAATGCATTTATGAAGTATTTTTATGAACGTGCTGTCACATCTATTATCTTACGGAATTCTGACAAGAAACTTGAGAGGTGTCAGGGGCGGTCTGGTCACCTCCAATTTATAGATGGGGAACCAAAGCACAGGGTTCACTAATGCCTCCCTCAGCCACAGGGCTGATGCAGTACCACACCAGGGCCCGCTTACCCTAAGAACAAATACTTCATCTCCCTTCACTAACGTCAGCTAAAATGGCAGGAAGAACTGGGGAAGAGCATCATCCTAATGGAATCTCAAATTTCCATTTCCATTCTAGTTCTGGATCTGAAGGTATGGTGTGGCAGTCACCAACAGAGCACAGACAGACAAGAGAAGGAAGCAGAGAGTAGCTTGCCCTAGAAGACTTTTTTTTTTCCCCTAGAAGACTTTAATCCAGGCTTCTCGACCTCGCACATTGACATTTGGGGCCTCTTACTTGCTGTGGGGGCTGTCCTGTGCACCATACCATGGTTAACAGCATGCCAAGTCACTAGCCACTAGATGTCAACAGCTCTCCTACCTACCTCCCAGTGTGACAAGCCGAAGAGTCCCCAGATATTACTGCCTGCCTCCCTGAGGTGCAAAATTGCCCTTGGATTAACACATGACATTATGATATGTAGCCTGTCTCTCACCATCTCTCTCCTTTTCTCCAACCTCTACCCTTGCCTCAGGAGGTGTTTCCTGAGCTATTCATCCTCAGCCAAAACTACCAAAAGTCCATGTCTCTTATGAGTTTGGAGCTCATTTTCATCTCTTCCTAGACAAGTCATCTTGGAGGATTATCTTCTCTGTAGGGGCCTCAGTTTCTTCATTTGTCAAATAAAAATTATACTACCCTCCTTCTGTGGTCCTTGTGAGGATTAAACAAGATGATACAGAGAGCCCCGTACATGGGGTCTGGATCACAATAAGCATCCAATAATGTATAGCCAATATTATTCTGGAGGAAAGAAAGGCTCTGGGCTAGTGGTAGATAGGAGAGGATGATTCCCCTTCAAGGAAAGACTGTTCCAGCTGCCCACTCAAGCCACCTGCCTACAAGACACTACCACTCAGCATCCCAGTCGATCTACTCTGTCCCTTGGAAAGAAAGAGTGGCCTCATTCTGAATACACGGAATTATAGTAGACACACTCTCCTTGGGTAAGTGTTTATCCTTGGATATTTAATTCTGTGACCTTCCCTAAAGCTTAACATTCTAATTGCTTTCTGCTGCCTACAAGGCCCTACGAGATCTGGCCACTGCCCCTTTTACTGCCCCTTATGACATACCACCTTCTCCCTGTTTGCTCTTCTTTCCATTCCTGGAACCTCTAAGTTTGTCCTGATTCAGGACCTTGTCCCTATAGTCCCCTCTGCTTAGAACAAGTGTCCCCTATAATAATTTCATGGCTACTTCCTTTGCTTGAATGAGCTCTTGGCTTAAATATCACCTCTCTACAGAAGTCTTCCCTGACCTCCGAATCCAAGCAGCCTCATCCTCTACTTTCCTTCTATTTCAGTATCCTCCCTCAATTTCATCCTAGCCCTCTTGTTTTCTGTCTCTATTTCTCTCTACAATGCTATCTTCATGAAACCAAGGGCTTTGTTTTATAGCCTAAATACTTAGAACAGTGTCAGGGATGTAGCAAATAGTCTGGAATATTGGTTGAATAAATGATTAAATGATCTCCTTAAGGGCGAGTTCTTATAACTCCCGTGGCCCTGGACATCAGCTAATGGTAGATGCTCAATTATTTGTTGAGCATCAACTATGATCCTTGGAAGCTGCTAAGGCTCAGAAGCCTCTTCCTAAAGGGGCCAGCTCTCGTCCTTAAAGAGGTGTCTTTTTTTTTCTTTGTTCCAGTTTTGCTGAGAAACAAGTGGCATTCGTCACTGTAAAAGTTTAAGGTAAACAGTTTATATATATTGTGAAATGATTACCACAACAGCTTCAGCTACCATCCATCTTCTCATATAGTTACCAAAAGAGAAGAAGGATCAAAGAAGGAGGACTTTTTTCTTGTGATAAGAACTCACAGTATTCATTCTCTTAACCTCCCCATATGCCACACAGCAGTGGTAGCTATAGTCATCAGGCTGTACCTCACATCCCTGGTAGTTGTTTTTTTTTTCTTAGGAGTGTAAGTCTGTACCTTTTGACCACCTTCCTCCACTTCCCATTCTCATCCCCACACACACAACTCAAATCTGATCTTTTTCTAGGAGTTTGGTTGGTTTTTAAGTTCCACATATAAATGAGATCATACAGTATTTGTTTTTCTCTGACCTATTTCACTTAAATGCCCTCAAGTTCCATCCATGTTGTCGCAAATGGTGAGATTTCCTCATTTTTAAATTTATAGACATACACAAACACACACGTATATAACGGGATATTATATCTATAATATATCACAGTTTCTTTATCCATTCACTACTGATGGACACTTGGGCTATTTCCATGTCTTAGCTACCAAAAACAATGCTGCTATGAATGTCGGGGTGCAGATATCTTTTCAAGTTAGTGTTTTCATTTCCTTTGGATATATTCCCAGAAGTCGAATTGCTGGATCATGTGGTGGTTCTCTTTTTTAATTTTGTGAGGATTCTCCAAACTGTCTTCCATAGTAGCTGTACCAATTTGCAGTCCTACCAATAGTGCACAAGAGTTCCCTTTTCTTCACATCTATGCCAGCATTTATCTCTTGTCTTTTTGATGATGGCCATTCTAACAGCTGTGAGGTGATATCTCACTGTGGTTTTAATTTGTATTTCCCTAATGACTACTGATATTGAACATTCTTTTATGTACCTGTTGGCCTTTTTTTTTCCTTTATTTATTTTTTTTAATTTATTTTTTATTGGTGTTCAATTTACTAACATACAGAAACACGTGGAGGTTAAGGACCATCCTGCTAAAAGATGAAAGGGTCAACCAGCAAATTAAGGAAGAATTAAAAAGATTCATGGAAACTAATGAGAATGAAGATACAACCATCCAAAATCTTTGGGATGCAGCAAAAGCAGTCCTAAGGGGGAAATACATCGCAATACAAGCATCCATTCAAAAACTGGAAAGAACTCAAATACAAAAGCTAACCTTACACATAAAGGAGCTAGAGAAAAAACAGCAAATAGATCCTACACCCAAGAAAAGAAGGGAGTTAATAAAGATTCGAGCAGAACTCAACGAAATCGAGACCAGAAGAACTGTGGAACAGATCAACAGAACCAAGAGTTGGTTCTTTGAAAGAATTAATAAGATAGATAAACCATTAGCCAGCCTTATTAAAAAGAAGAGAGAGAAGACTCAAATTAATGAAATCATGAATGAGAAAGGAGAGATCACTACCAACACCAAGGAAATACAAACGATTTTAAAAACATATTATGAACAGCTATACGCCAATAAATTAGGCAATCTAGGAGAAATAGACGCATTCCTGGAAAGCCACAAACTACCAAAACTGGAACAGGAAGAAATAGAAAACCTTAACAGGCCAATAACCAGGGAGGAAATTGAAGCAGTCATCAAAAACCTCCCAAGACACAAGAGTCCAGGGCCAGATGGCTTCCCAGGGGAATTTTATCAAACGTTTAAAGAAGAAACCATACCTATTCTCTTAAAGCTGTTTGGAAAGATAGAAAGAGATGGAGTACTTCCAAATTCGTTCTATGAGGCCAGCATCACCTTAATTCCAAAACCAGACAAAGACCCCACCAAAAAGGAGAATTACAGACCAATATCCCTAATGAACATGGATGCAAAAATTCTCAACAAGATACTGGCCAATAGGATCCAACAGTACATTAAGAAAATTATTCACCATGACCAAGTAGGATTTATCCCTGGGACACAAGGCTGGTTCAACACCCATAAAACAATCAATGTGATTCATCATATCAGCAAGAGAAAAACCAAGAACCATATGATCCTCTCATTAGATGCAGAGAAAGCATTTGACAAAATACAGCATCCATTTCTGATCAAAACTCTTCAGAGTGTAGGGATAGAGGGAACATTCCTCGACATCTTAAAAGCCATCTATGAAAAGCCCACAGCAAATATCATTCTCAATGGGGAAGCACTGGGAGCCTTTCCCCTAAGATAAGGAACAAGACAGGGATGTCCACTCTCACCACTGCTGTTCAACATAGTACTGGAAGTCCTAACCTCAGCAATCAGACAACAAAAAGACATTAAAGGCATTCAAATTGGCAAAGAAGAAGTCAAACTCTCCCTCTTCGCCGATGACATGATACTCTACATAGAAAACCCAAAAGTCTCCACCCCAAGATTCCTGTTGGCCTTTATACAAAAGGCCATCTTCCTTGAAGAAATGTCTATTCTGGTCCTTTGCCCATTTTTAAATTAGGGTTTTGGAGGTTTTGGGCTTTGGGGGAGGTTTTTTGCTATTGAGTTATATGAGTTCTTTATATTTTTTGGATATTAACCCCTTGTCACATATACAGTTTACAAATATTTTTCCCATTCCATAGGTTGTCTTTTCACTTTTTGACTATTTCTTTTGCTGTGCAAGGCTTTTTAGTTTGACATAGTCTCACTTGTCTATTTTTGAATTTGTTGCTTATGCTTTAGATATCATATCCAAAAATTCATTACAAAGACCCATGTCAAGGAGCTTTATGTTTTTGCCTAGGAGCCTCATGGTTTCAGTTACTTTTAAATATTTAATCCACTTTGAGTTAATTTTTATAAATAGTATACGGTATCAGTCCAGTTTCATTCTTTTACATGTGAATATCCAATTATCCCAGCACAATTTATTGAAGAGATTATATTTTCACCAAGTATTCTTGGCTCCCTTTGTCAAATATTAGCTGACTGTGTATGCTTAGGTTTTTTCTGGGCTCTCAATTCTATTGGACAATTAGTTTGTTTTTATACCAGTACCATAATGTTTTGATAAGTACAACTTTATAGTATAGCTTAAAATTTAAAAAAAAATGTGATACCTCCTACTTTATTCTTTTTTCACAAAATTTCTTTAGCTAGTTGGGATCATTTGTGGTTCCATATAAATTTTTAGAAGTGTTTTTTTCTACTTCTACAAAAAGTGCCATTGGAATCTTGATAGTGATTACACTGAATCTATAAGATGGCTTTCAGGAGTGTTAACATTTTAATAATATTAATTCTTCAATCCATGAACACAGGATGACTTTCCATTTATTTGTGTCTTCAATTCTCTCGTCACTCTTACAGTTTTCAGCTTAGAGATCTTCCATGTCCCAAAGTTTATTCTTACGTATTTTATCTTTTTTGATGCTATTTATTTCTTTTTCAGAAATTTCACTGTTAATGCACATAAATGGGCTACTGATTTTTGTTAATTTTATGTCCTGCACCTTTACTGAATTCATTGGTTAGATCTAAGTTTTTTGGTTGAGGCTTTAGACTTTTCTGTATATAAAATCATGTCATCTGCAAATAGACAATTTTACTTCTTCCTTTCTAATGCCTGATTGGTCTAGCTAGGACTTCTAGTACTATGTTGAATAGGAGTGGTGAGAGTGGCCTCTTTGTCGTGTTTCTGATAATACGTGAAAAACTTTCATCCTTTTACCATTGAATACGATATTATCTGTGGGCTTGTCATAGATGGCTTGTATTATGTTGAGATATGTTCTTTCCATCCCTAGTTGTTGAGTTTTATCATTAAAGATGCTAAATTTTGTAGAATGTCACTTTTTCGTCTATTGAGATTATCATATGGTTCTTTTCTTTCATTCTACTAATGTGATATATCACATTGATTTATTTGGATATATTGAACCATGCTTGCATCCCAAAGATAAATCCTGCTTGATCATGGAGAAAGATCCCTTTAATGTGCTAATGAATTTGGTTGTTTAGTATCTTACTGAGAATTTTTACAGCTATCTTCATCAGGGATATTAGCATATAGTTTTCTAGTAGTATCCTTTCCTGGTTTTGGTATCAGGACAATGCTAGGCTCATACAGTAAGTTTGGGAATGTTCTCTCTTTGACTTTTTAAGAAGAATTTAAGAAAGATTGGTGTTAATTTTTCTTTAAATGTTTAGTGAAGCCATCTAGTCCTAGGCTCTTCTTCATGAGGAGATATTTGATTACTGACTCCATCTCTTTACTAGTAGGTGTTTATTACTATGAACTACCATGTTAGAACTGCTTTTGCTTCATCCCATATGTTGTATTTGCCTTTTCATTCATCACAAGAACCATTTTTATTTCCCTTTTAATTTCTTCTATGATCCACTGGTTGCTCAACAGAGTGTTTAATTTCCACATGCTCATGAATTTTCCAGTTTTCCTTGTTTTACTGATTTCTCATTTCATGTCATTGTGGTCAAAGAAGACACCTGGTATGATTTAAAAATTCCTGAATTTGATAAGAACCTGTTTTGTGACTTAACACATGGTCTATCCCAGAAAATGTTCCATGTGTTCTTGAGAAGAATGTGCAGTGGTTGCTGGATAGAATGTTATGTATATGTCTGTCAAGTCCATTTGGTGTATAGTGTTGTTTAAATCTGCTGTTTCCTTACTGATTATCTGTCTAGATGATCTATCCAGAACTGAGAGTGGGGCATTAAAATAACCAACTATTGTATTACTGCTTATCTCTCCTTTTAGCTCTGTTAGTTTTTGCTGTTTTTAGGTGCTCTGATGTTGGGTACATAAATATTTACAAGTATTATATTTTCTTGGTGTGTTAACTCCTTTGTCATCTTATGATATTCTTTGTTTCTTCTTATCATTTTTACTTTAAATCTTATTTTGTCTAAGGATAGCTACCCCTGCAATATTTTTTCTCTTTTGGTTACCATTTTGGTCTTTTTCCACTCCTTCACTCTTTAAGGCTAACGTAAGACTCTTCTAGGCAGCATAATGTTGTGATCTTTTTTTTTTCCCATTCAGCCATTCTATGTCTTTTGATTTGAGAATTTAATCTGTTTACATTTAAAGTAATTATTGATAGGTAATGATTTAATTATGCCATTTTGTTAACTGTCTAATGGCTGTTTTGTAGATCCACTATTCATTGTTGCTTATCTTTTTTGTGTTATGATGTATTTTGGTATTAATATGCTTTGACTTCTTTACCATGTTCTTTGTGTAATTACTCCTAGATTTTCCCTTATGGTTGCCATGAAACTTATATAAAATATCTTGAACTTATAACATTCTATTTTAAACTGACAACATAATTTCAATAGAATTCATATACTTTACATTTTTACTTCTTCTTCCCTTCACAATTCAGGTTATTGCTGTTACAATTCACATGATTTTTATATTGTGTAATAAAAAATCATTGCATTTAGAACTATTTTTGCTACTTTTTAAACTTTAGAGTTGTGAGTTATGCACCACAATTGCCATATTGCATAATTCAATTATGACTATATATTTCCCATTACCGGTGAGATTTATACTACCTTTTGTGTTTTTATAATGTTAATGTTCTTTTATTTCTTCTCAAAGATCTCCCTTTAGCATTTCTTGTGAGGCAGGTCTGATGGCAATAAACTCCTTCAGCTCTTGTTTGTTCAGGAAAGTATCCCTCCTCCATTCCTGAAGGACAGCTTTGCCAGGTATAGAATTCTTGGTTGATAGTTATTTTCTTTCAATATTTTGAATATGTCATCCCATTCTCTCCTGGCCTGAAAAGTTCCTATTAAGGAATCCACCAGTAGTCCTAAGGGGTTTCCCTTGTATTTAGCTTCTTTCTTTTCTCTTACTACTCTTAAAATTATTTCTGTCCTTTACTTTTGACAATTTAATTATAATGTGTCTTGGTGTAGCCCTATTTGGGTTCACCTTGTAGGGTGTTTTGGGCTCAAAGATCTCTGTGTCTATTTCTCTCCCCAGGTTTAGGAGGTTTTCAGCCATTACTGCATTAAACATACTTTTGAACTTTCTATTGATACAGTATGTTTTTTTTTTAAGTTTTTATTTATTCATGAGAGACACAGAGAGAGAGAAAGAGGCAGAGACAAAGGCGGAGGGAGAAGCAGGCTCCACGCAGGGATCCCGACATGGGACTGGATCCTGGGTCTCCAGGATCAGGCCCTGGGCTGAAGGTGGCGCTAAACTGCTGAGCCACCCGGGCTGCCCCTTTCTATTGAATTTTTCAAGTTCAGTTACTGTATTTTTCTCAACTCTTAAGATTTCTGTTTTTTTTTTTTTTAAGAATTTATTTATTTGTTCACTTATTTTAGAGAAAGAGAGAGCAGGAGCAGGGAGGACCGAGAGAAGGAGAGGGAGAGAGAGAGAATCTCAAGTGGACTCCCTGCTGAGCACAGAGGCCGATTAGGGGCCCAATCCCAGCACAGTGAGATCATGACCTGAGCCGAAATCAAGAATCCACTGCCTAACTAACTGAGCCACACAGATGTCCCTGGTTTTATTTTTGATGGCTACTATTTCCTTATCAATCTTCTTATTTTCCTCCATTATCTTTCTAATTTAGTGGTCTATGTTTTCCTAGAGTTCATGAAACTTCCTTAAAAAGATTATTTTGAATTCTTTGTCTGAAAGTTCACAGATCTCCATTTCTGTAGGGTCAGTTATTGGAGCCTTATTAGTTTCTTTCGATGGTGAAACTATCACCTCTGATTTCCCTGATTTTTCACAATCCTGATTCCTTACATTAGTATCTATGAATTTAATGGAGTTCTTGCCCTAGACTTTATAGGTTTGTTTTGGTAGTTCCTCATTAGTCAGCTCAGTTTGGGTTTCCAGGTGTGTCTGCTGGTAATGCATTTGGGCAGGTGGGGCCTGTTCTTATATTCTAATTTTGAGTTACAATATAATTCTAACTCTGTTCAAGCTCTGAAGACAGGGATGAGGTGGGAGGGGAGAAGTTACTTGCTAAAAATAGATACCCTGCTGGCTACCCAAGTGAGGTTGTAGGATGGGCTCCAGGGATGGGGTGGGAGAGGAGAGGTTACTTGCTAAAAATAGATATCCTGCTGGCTTGGTTCCCTACCCAAGTGAGGTCGTAGGATGGGCTCCTCAGTTGCTTTGACTTTCTGGCTCACTAAATAGTCAGGACTGACTACTATATTCCATAGCAGATACGGCTAATAAATTAGCTTCCCTGCTCTAGCAGGGCAGTAGGCCCAGGGCCTGTCCATCTCATTTGAAGAGGTGAATCAGGCCTGAATGTGCAATGAATTCTCTGATCATATAATGCCACTAGTTTTGCTCTACAGATGGGAGATGACATGGGCTGTGCTTTCTGTTCAAGTATCACTGTACCTAGGGCTACTGGATGGGCTCTGCAGCTTCCTGTGTGCTCTGGTTAAGTAACCTTATTGAACAGGTTGAAGGCTATATTCAGTAATGATCAGAACTATGAATTAGATTCCCTACCTGGGTGCAGTGGGAGAAGCAGTTATAAAACTGGTAAAGCTCTTTGTTGTCTTAACTCAAGCCAATCTGCACCCCCAAGTTCCCTGACTGACCAGGGCCACTGGTTTTGCTCTGCAAACCATTGGCTTTGTCTGCCCTTCTCTTAGTTTGAATGCCACTGAGTCATATAGTTTCCAAGAGATGTCACCAGTCTTTCTGGTATAATGGTGCAGGAAGACATTCTCCACAGTAGGTGAGGCTATGTCTCAGCCCCCTTTCCTGGGCAGCAGGGAGAAACACTGCTCCAAGCAACTCTCAATTTCCCAAACAAACAGGCTCTCTGGTTTGGAGGAGCCAGGAGCTACCCTCAGCCTTGGCTATGAATTAATCCCCCTATCTATGCACATCAGTGGAAGCTTCCAGACTCAGTACTGGTATAGCTCTAGGGGCCATCAGCCCTACGTGCCTGCCTCTCTGTTTGAGTACCACTGGGCTGCAAAGCTTCCAGGAGTTGTCACCAGCCCTTCTGGTCAGATGGGGCTTGAAGGCATCTCTACAGTGGGTGGGGCTGTGACTCAGCACCTTGCCTGGGCATGAGCAACCAGGTTATACAGCTAACAAAACTCTTTGTTTAAGGATCCAAGTCAGGCAAATCTGCACCCTAAGTTCCCTGGTCCAAGTGCATCCCCCACTTGATCTGCAGATTAGCAAAGCCACTTGTTGGACTTACCACTTGGTCACTGCAGGTATGAACTCAGCCTGCCTAGATCCTTATCCTAGCTGTAATAATACTCTCTCTTCTTTCTCCATCACAGTCAAATTCCCAGTGGTCAGGCCCTGCAGATTTCCCTGCAATCTGTATGGTGTGAGATTGGGGTAGGCATTTCCACAAAGTCATCCACAATGTGGGGGGAGGCTGGTTCTCTTTCCAGCCCACTGGAGGAAACAGAGGCTTAGGAGAAACCTCTCTGTGTGGTGCTGCACTGTCCTGGTGGAGGGGTGATGTGGTCAACATGTAGTTAGTTTTTTTACCCTGCTAATACAGTCTGTCTTGGCCTCCAAGATGCAGGAGTTTGCTTCAGCCTTACCACCATGTTCTAAGATCCTCTCAGTGGATCTCATTCTTGAAAAGATGTTAGATGTTTTTATAAGGGAGAGTGAAGTAGGGAACAACCTATATCACCATTTTGGTGGCATCACTCTCCAAGGTGTCTTATTAAAGAGAAGTATAGCCTGCCCCGTCCGCCTGTATCCTCAGTTCTTCATGGCAAAAAATGCCACTGGCACTAAGTAGTAGGAAGAAGTAGTAAGAAGGAATGAGGAGTTTGGATGTAGACTCTGGCCTATTTATGGACCCAGAATTTTACACAGGAAGGAGTTCCTTGAGGTAATCTACATCATTAAAGGATTTAAACCAATGGTTACCCAAAAAACCATTCCAATCTTCAACTGCCATTCATCATTACCTGGGTAGGTCTAGACCCTCATTTTCAAGTTCCTCTACCCTCCCCTGTAAGAGATTCCCATTTATAAGCAGAGGTCAGAACAACAGTAGGTTTAGGGGGTAGGGAACTAATGACAACACAGATCATGCCATCTGGTCTCCACCACACAGATCCTGCCTTGTGAGCCAGCCAGCCACACAAGGTCAGGAGAAGCCCTCAGAGACCTTGTCCTTCAGATGGCTGGCAGGCAACTCAGCTTGCTGAGGAGGCACGCCCTCAATACTGGTACTGCTGCTTCCACATTTAGACTGCACTGCATTACCTCACTGCCAGCCAATCAGCACCTCCCAAGGCTCAGCACACATTCTCCCCTTTGCCACAGACATTGCCTCATGCCGCTCTCTGCTCTTAGAGAATGCTGCGCATTGTGTGCCCAGGACCTGTGGAGGCGGGAGGGAACAGGGGAGGTGGTAGAAGGAGAGAACTGGCTATTAGGCCCACTGGCACCAGGAGCCTCTTCCTTCCAGGCCCTCTTGTATCATGCTCATGATGTTAGCATCACAGAAATGCAATTTTCTGCACACCTGGGCCCTCTGAGTTGGGATATGGGTGGGACAAGAGAGTTGAGCAGAGGTCATGAGAGAGAGTTCAGCAAGCACAAGGAAGCTAAGCTCTCTGGTGAGCTCAGTGGTCTGTGAAACCCCTGAAAACTATCCCCTGCCAGCTCTGTATTTTCCCACCTCCTGCCTCAAGCCCTGACTCAGAGAACCCAGGACCAAACTACAGCCAGTGGCACCTCTTCTGACAGAACAGAACAGCAGAAACTAATACTTTAGGAAATCAGAGTGTCCCTTAGAACCAAGACACATCTAAGTTGTTAAAGTGAGAGACAAGATCCCATAAAGGTCCTAAGAAAGGCATTAGGTATCATAAGCGCTGGATAAGTGTGAGCCCATAAGTCTAAGCCCATTGTAGGGAGACCTGAATCATAGTGGGGACAGAGTCCAGAGGGATACTGAGGCCCACCACCCTGTAGTGAAGCTATGAAGCTATGCTGTCCCCATGCCTCAGTCAACCCTCCTGCTTCTTAGAAAACTCCAAGCTCATTCTAGTGGGGAATCTTCAGAGATAGACATTTTTTATTTTCATGCAGTCTCACTTCAAAGCTTTTCCCTCCAGATATAACCAGAAACGTTAATGTATCTTTAAATAGGAAAAAGGAAAGAGGAGGGAGTAGAGGGGGTAGGAGAGAAACCATTATAAATCTTCACGGGGTGTTCAATATTTTACACAAACACAGCTATCCAGCAGCAATAATGGCTCTACAGATGTGCCACGTGCATGTATTGTTAATAGCTTTCCATACACCAAGGAGGAAAGTGTGGTCAGGGAACACAAAGGAGAAATACTAATGAGGAGTGAAATCAGATGATTCAAGACAATCTCCACTTGATGTCTACGTGCACAAATAAAGGGAGGGAGCCGCTTCCCACCAATGTCAGACCTCCACCTTCCACGGGGGTCTCCCTTTTCACTTGCAAGCCAAGAAAGCTTCTCCAGCAGCAAATCACATGGGTCCTCCTATAGATTACCTGTTGTGAATCCATTGGACCCTCTCTGAGTAGAGGAATTCTGAGTTCAGATGCCATTTTGTCTAGTTTCCAGTTGTCATACACTCTGCCCAGAAAGGGGGTACTATAAACACATTAATCAGAAAAACAGTTCAATTATGGTAGAGCAGTAGGCCTGTTGCACACAAAGCAGACTACATAGCCTGTAAGCCAATCTCCTCGCTATATTTAAAGTGCTAATGAAATTTTATGGAGGCACAGAAGAAGGAGTCTAAGAGGGTCAAAAGGAAATTGATCCTGGTACTCCTGACAGCTGGTATATTTTGTCACCATTCAGCTCTCAGGTGACACATCTGGCCAGGAAATCATGTTTTTCTTTACTACAACCATCATGACAGTGATTCTCTGTGGAGGAAGCAAGGCGCAGAATGGGAAGAAGCCACCCCATGTCAGAGGACACTTAATGATGTTTTCTGGAATCATCACCCCACACATCCCATTCTCACAACTGTCTGGGTGCCTCTTCTGCAACAGGCCAAGGTGTCACTAGCGAATAGCGAAAGATGAACTGGGCTCTTTAAAAGGGTTAAAAAGAAATCACTTGCCATCAGTTCCTAAAAAAGCAACCAGAACCAAAAAATGAAAGAACGAATGAACGAATGAACAAATGAATGAAAGAAAGAAGAAAGAAAGAAAGAAAGAAAGAAAGAAAGAAAGAAAGAAAGAAAGAAAGAAAGAAAAGAAAAGAAAAGAAAGAAAGAGTGAACAGTTAGTAGAAAAGCTTCAGGCCCACTTTGCAAAGCTGATTTATTTTCAGCCTTTTTTATTTCATTTACTACCTAAAGGATAATGCACACATTTTCAAGACCTGGTTAAAAAAAGAAACCTATTACATAACTGTAATAGGCCTGGCAGCTATTGTTGTAGTGAACACACTGGACATCTCGTTTCAGAGAAATAGATTTCAAGGTCTGAGGCCTGAGCATTCTTTTAGGGTGGCCCAGTGAGCCAGCTTCCTAGACAGAAAGGACAGAATATGAATCTAAACATGTAATAAGGGGAGAGGAGAAAGCCACTTCTGAACAATTAGAGGAACGGAGATGGGGCAGGCAGTCATTGAACTGTTTTCTCTTTTCTTTTTCTTTCAAACAACAGAACAATAGGTATCTCTCTTAAATGCAGTGGACAGAAGCTGATCATCCAGACATATTGAATGAACCAAGCAAATCCCCATGTGGTAGGACCACTGGGCACAACTCCAAGGCCAATAGGCCACCAGAAGGAAGAACAAGGTAGAGGTGTAATTTCCCTGGAATTGTAACAGAATCACTGCATCATAGAACTGGATAGAGTCTACCCCATTTCCCTTGTTTGCTGCCATAGAGGAAACTATGGGTCTCAGCGAGTCAGTGACTTGCCCAGGGCCACACAGGGCTAGAATTCAGGTCTACTACTTCTTCCTCCAGTGCCCACTACCATCTTACTACTTAAAACATGGTCCATAGATCAGGAGCATCAACAATGCCTGGAAGCTGGTGAGAAACACCACCTTGGGCTCACCCAGACCCACTGACTCAGAATTCATGGTTACCCAGGATCCCCAGGTGATTGGAATGTACATCACATCACCCCCCTGCCCCACACTATCCCCATGCACAGATGCAAGCCACTTCTCTGAGGATGTATCCGCTCACCAGGGCAAATGACCACTTTACTCCCACTGGCCTCCTGCTCCAAAGTGTCTTTGGAATGCTTTTACAGGGACACAGCTCACTGTCTCTGAAAACAAATCTCTTCCTACTGATACGGAGATCTCCCACGACCAATATCACTAGGCATCAGCTAACTAAAGCCAGAGGTGTGTATGAATCACTGTCTCCATACCTTTTTATCTTGTCTCAATAGCATTTACTTCTCTGACAATAGTCACTATTCCCTACTTTTTTTCCATCTCATTTCTATTGCAATTCACTAACCTTAGAAGAAACATGCCCAGGACCCCTGGGTGGTTCAGTGGTTGAGCATCTGCCTGTGGCTCAGGGCATGATCCTGGGATCCTAGGATCAAGTCCTGCATCGGGATCCCCACAGGGAGCCTGCTTCTCCCTCTGCCTATGTCTCTGCCTCTCTCTCTCTCTCTCTCTTTCTCTCTCTCTGTGTCTCTCATGAATAAGTAAATAATAAAAAAAAGAAGAAATATTCCCATCCTCCATTCTCAAACTCAAGCAGGCTTTCTTTTCTGTTCTTAAAGGTATAGGATCTTTACTCCCAATGAAAATAGCATTAAACTTCTCTTTAGGCATGGTCTAGCTTTTGGTCCCAAGCCTCCACTGCTTGATAAAAGAAATGTTCCTACATCCAAAATGCTTTTGTGAAGGTACTCCTTGAAATATTCCCTCATTATGTAAGAGATTGGTCTTGTTCTCAATTCCTTCATCGGATTGTCTAGGACCATGGAGTAAGAAATGACTGAGTGCAACAACTGTGTTTCACAAGTAAGGAGAGTCAGACCATGGTCTCTTTGTGGACAGACACCAGAAGTGAGAAAAACACTTCCATACACATCCCCTCACCCTTGGGAGTAGACCATGATGTAGATGCACAACCCACATGAATCCTTTGGGAGGAATCGACTATTTCCATACCACAGAGAGTACCCAAAATAGCAAAGAGGCCTTCTGATCATACCAGAGGATACTTCACAGCCTCTACCCTGACCCACCGTGCCTGGCTTATCTTCCTTTGACTTCTAACCTTGATTATGTCCCTGGCTTTGACCTCCCTTCCCCTCCCCTCACCCTGGGGCCCAAGATGAGAAGCTCAGAGCCAACTATCAACTTTAAAGCCACTCAGTTATACCTTCTGCATCTGCTGTCATCATCTGCCCTGGAGCAACCTCCTGCAGCTTCCAGTCCAGATGGAGAGGACATTACTACTGCCCCAGGTGCATCCTGATCCAAGAGAAGAACCAGTATTTATGAGAACTTACACTGCTCTCAAGATGCTGAAAGTCAGCAGAGGAAACAAAAGGAGACATACCTATGATAAATTTACATAGTAAATTTAAGGCAATAGATGCTAAGAGCCCAAGAGAATCTCAGGCAATTTAAGTGCTAGAAGAGGCCACAGATGAGAGGGGTCAGGAAGTCTTTGGTGATTTCATAGGAAAGATCAGACTTGAACTGGGAGTTAGAGAGTGGGTAGGGTTAGGGATGGCAGAAAGGAAGTGAAATGAACTGGATCAACCCTTCCAGAAACTTCCTGCAGGAGGGCAGAAGTGCATAAATATTGTCTCACATGTCCCTCAGGAGCAGCAGCTGTCAGAATGCTCTCTGGGGAGAAGGCACTCAGATACACTCAAATGAAGAGAGCAAGTTACTTAGGAGAGTGGATGTCCCTTTGGATCTCAGTGGTGGTGGGCTTCTCAGGGCTTCCTTGATCTTGTTCTCACCATGGTCCAAAATGGCCCTAACCAGTGGGAGATATGTCCCTGCCTAATTGAGTCTCCTGGCAGCAGGCCTCTAGCTAAAGACCCCAATCCTTCTGGGAATCTGCAGGTGCCAAGCAGTCATGTTGTCCAAATACTTGGCCTACCCACATCTCAGAATGCACCAGATTCCTAAGCAGTGAGGACAGCCAAAACACCACATTACACACACTATTGTGCCTTCCACAGCCATAATAAGGGTTATTTGTGGAGTTGTCACTGAGTATTTTTGCCTTTCCCGCCAACATTTTCTATGGTGAGTATCAGCTCTCTCTTTATGGCTTCATTTTATGTCTGTGTTGACTGGGCACGCTCTGAAGCATGATAGAAAATATACCACAGTCCCAAAGTCTCTGAGCCAAGGCAGTTGGATATGGGGCAGAGGGATACTGAAGAAGCAACCTTTAGGTCTACAGGAAGTCAAAAAGCCTTGAATACACCTTCATGGTGATGTTTCTGGGAGAATTATGGTCTTGTGTTTCCACTTGCACTGTTTGTTTGGGTCCTTCTACACTGCAGCAGGAAGGGGGAGCAGACACTATAATCGTGCAGCTTCAGGCCCAGAGAAGCCAGATGATTTGCCTAATTCCACAGAGTCACTTAATAGCAAAACCCAGCCTAGAATCCAGGGGTTTTCACATGCTAGCACTCTGTACTCTCCCCCAGGCTGCAATAGGGAGCAGTGGAAATATAACAACGAGAAAAAGGGGAGTGAAAGAAGGGGTACCTCACATTTTAGTTCAAACAGCAGTATTTACATGCAAATGTACACTATGTTATGAAAACATCAGGAAAATATATATGTCAATTACAAAAGGAGCAAGATATGCAGAAGACAGAAAAGTGTATCATGATGAGGGGAAACATTCACAAGTAGTGACTGATAAGAACTATGCAACACGTTTTCAGTTATTCAAAACAGCAACTATTGAGAATAAAATTGGAAGTAAACACATTCAAGAATCCAGATTTTATCCTGTAAAATTCAGGTACAGAAGTTTATAATTAAAAAAAAAAATCAGCTCCTCATTTAGATACCTACCCTCATTTTTTTACTTATTTACTCTTGTTTTATACACATATTAACTATGTTCGTTATTTAAGTCACTGTACAAAATCAATTTTAAAATAAAAAATTAGAAAGTGATGAGGCTCGGTGTGCCTGGGTGGCTAAGCCAGTATCTGCCTTCAGCTCAGGTCACCATCTCAGGGAGATCACAGACTCTCGGGGATTGAGCTGCTCTCTCAGTTTTTCCCATCTTAGGAAATAACTCTTCACTCTAGGTGCTTAGGCCAATAACCTTGACAACACGTTTGGTGCCAATTTTGCCCCATTCTCAACAAAGCCTGGAAAGCTTATCTTCAAAACAAACCTAGTACTAGACCTCTTCTCCCACCTCTTCCAACACGAACACCAGTCATGCTTCTAGCCACTATCCTCACTGACCTGGATTATGTCAAAAATATTCTAACTCATCTCCTTCCTCTTTCCTGACTCCTTGTCCCCTAGGGTCCATTCTCCAAACCCAGCAAGAGTAATCAGCCTTTTATAATGGAAACTGGAGCATACATATCATTCTACAAAATCCATCCATGGGTCTGAGAGTGAGCTCCAGCCATAATGTGCTATATTTGGAAGGGTCCAGTGAGCTGGAGCTCACTCCCAGACCTACCTTCTGCTACCAACCCCCTTTAGAGCTCTAACCATATCTGCTCTCAGCCTTCCCCCTCTGCCCCAGTCTCCACAGGCCCCTTCCTATGCCTCCAACTCACTAGACACATCCCTTCCTTAGGGCCTTTGCACTAGCTGACACTACCTCTCCAGATAGCTTTCTGGCTCTTTCTGACATCCTCGTGGATGAGCTCCCAAACAGCTCCAACATTATGTCCTTTCCTTAACTACTACATAAATTTATCATCCCCCTCTCTATTTCCCTTATCCTGTCTTATTTTTCTTCATAGCACTTATCACTGCTTGATAATATATTTATTTCCTTTTTTGCCTGTCTTCCCCAAACAGAATGTCGGCCCCATGAGGAGTGGGGCTTTGTCTGTTTTGCTCACTGCTGGAATCCCTGAACCTAGGGCAGAGTCTGTTATGGATGAGACATTTACTTATTCTTTAAAATAAACACATGAACATACTACAGAAAATACAAAGAACTGTCATCTCATGTAACTCTGCAACCACTCTCCCAAACAGACAAGGCATTTTACTGATGAATAAGCTGAGGCATAGAGGCAGAATGAAAGTAACACAGATTATAGCTGAGCTGATGCTAGAACATGGTTCTTCTGATGGAAGGTCTGGTAGGCCTCTCATGCAGAATATAAAATGCATAAATTTCCTCCAATGAATGCCTCCAGGAGGAGGTTATGTTGTGAAATTACTTTTGTATCTTACCAGATGACTCCCAAAGCAGTGTTTATCAAATTATTTCACCGGTACCTGTCCACATCACAAAGAATGAGTACCTGCTGTTGATCCTGGCTAAGAACAAGGGAGCAGAGCTAAGGGACAGCTGGTTGAGAAAGAAGCAGGGATGGAATGCATTCGATTTCTACCTCCTTCCACCAGAGCACTGATTTTCAGCCTTTTGGACCACAGCCATTTTAGAACATCTAACGATTTGAAGGATCAATACAGGAGAGAAGTCACATTTTAGATCTACGGATGGAGAAAATCCTGATGACAAAACCTGATGTAAACTCAGTATAACTTTTACATGGATTTTTATTTGATCAATCCCAACAGGATCTACAAACACCTGGAAAAAAATATTACATATTACACACAACACACAGATAGCCCAGATATATGAAACATCATGTGCTTCTCTGGCAGGCAGTGTGGTGTAGTGATTAGAAGGGAGGCTCTAGAGCCAGATGGCATGGATTTTAGCCATGACTTCACTTTCTGATAGTAGAGAAACCCGAAACAACTCACTTCACCCCTCTGTGTCAGTCTTCTCATCCATAAAGGGATTCAAACACTCTCAGCTTCTCTGGGTCACTGAATTGAATGAGTAAACACACAAAAGTTCTTAGAACAGTGCCTGGCATACAGCAGATGTTCAATAAGTGGTAACTGTATTATTTAGGGTCAGATACTATGCTATGTTTGGAAGGGTCCACAGTTCACTTGAACCAATTTCCCAGCCCCAAAGAACCAGAGTGGAAATCACTGCTCTGAAGCAGATCCTCAGTAAGTGAATCAAGGTCAAGGAGGAGAATAGCAGTCATGCGCAGCTTTAAAAGCACTCTGGGAGATCCTGTTACTCACCATGCTTATCACAGTCCAGGAGAGTTTTCAAGCACTACCCTAATTCACTGCAGAGATACCCTGAACCACCTCTATTTCATTTCTAGTTTCTGCAGACTGTGATTTCTAGTACTGTGCTCATTAGGATCCGATTCTATTAGAGCAAAACAATGGCGGCTGTCCTCTGGGGTTTCTTATAAAGGGATTTTATATCTGTTTATAACCAATAAAAACTTTATTAGTAGATTGATTTAATACATTGAGAGCTTAAGACTTCACTTCAGTAGAAACTGGTAATCACTTTTCTTTTTTAAGTGCATTGGGATTTTTTTTCATTTTAAATGAAGTTTTCGTTATAAACATATGATCACTATTAAAAGTTTAGGGCATGTAAAAAGAAGGAAATAATTATTCATAGCTTTCCCTTCCCCTACCCTCCAATTCTATTCAAATTTTGGTGAACTTAAAGAGGAATAAGTCTTAACTCCATATTCTGATTTGTCATCTTCCTGAGAACACTATAGCTCTGTACCACTGTGGGAACTGACCTCTTTGATGAGTCTTTTTGATGGCCCTGGGTGGGCCCCAGAGGTGAAAGAAAGGAAATGTGCTTTCCCTGGGTGCATGTTTGTATCCCAGCAGCCTTGATCAGAACCACATAGCTGCCTGCAGGAGGATCAGCAGTAAGATCTGAGCAACACGTCCAGCCAATGCCACATGTGAAGGTAAAAATGGGCTAACACACACATATCTGTGTATACCTGGAAACTTTGTAGAAGGTACTACATAAAACTGATGATGGCTGTACCCTCTATGGAACAGAACTGAGTAAGTGTCCGGGGTAACTAGACACTTCCTTTGAAGGTTTGAGCCCTTCCTTGCATTGCATTGCATTTATTTATTTATTTATTTATTTATTTATTTATATTTATTAATTATTTAACAAACATTTATATAGAAGCCTCCCATATCCTCTATCATTATATCATGTATATGGGTTATTTTCCTGATGATAAACATTTAAAAAGAGATGCTACCAAATGATAAGTAAAGAAGCAGCATGGCTGTTCTCTCTCAGGGTGGTGACTATGGCAGCAATGCTAAAGGGCTATGACAGGGAGGAGAGAACACCATATAACAGTAGGTGTGCTTTTTAGTATATGTGCTGCTGAAGCGAGCACTGTAGTAGGTGTGCTTTTTAAAATACACTACAAACTGGTAGTGGCTTCAGATTTCCCTGATGCCTTAAACTCCAAATCTCCAAAATCCAGAAGCGTCTCTCTCAAGCCCTATAGATGTGAACAGTCACATCCCTGCCTCTCCCACAAATGCCCTCTACGATATCTCACTGCTGGGAGGACACTTATTCTCTGCACTTTAGCCTTACAAATAGTAGACATAACAACACCAAGGATGCTGTGCAAATTAATAAATACCTAATGGAGGAAAGATACTGGACCAGGGAAAGATACAAACACAACTTAATGAAAAGATGTTAATGCTGAGAACTTTGAAGCCCTACCATGGTTGGTCCTAGGGTGGGCTGAGCTCAGGTATGAGCCAAGTATGAATCACAACAGGTGTTTATACCTTTGAAGCTGAATCCTGCTCTTTCTCTTCAGTTCCTCCTGCTCCAGAGTAACCAGGCTTCCAGTAAGCTATCACGCAGGGTGCAGGCCCTAGCCAATTGTACATTCTCAAGAGTATATGTATGTACACTGAAGTCACTGTGGTATCAGAGAGCAGAGCAAGATATGTCAATGGAAGTGTCCCTGTCTTAAGAGAAGTTAAACAGATGCTCAAGCAGGAAAAATAATTAAAAGATATCTGAATACAGATAAAAGAGTCTTTTTACAAACCTACAGAGAAATTAAGAGCAAGGCCAATTAGACCAAGTCAATATTAGATCAGGAGTTGAAGCTATATGGTAAATTTATAATCTTGGTCAACTATCCCTCCAAGCCTCAGTTTAACTGTAAAAATGGGTTACAATTCCTAATTCATGAGATCAAATGAAAAACTTATGCAAGACACCTAGTTTAACATATTGATGTTTTATAAGCTGTGGCCATTATTGTTGTGTTTGTAGAGGAGTATGTAACAAACGGTGTCATGTTAAGAGGCTGAGGATAAACAGAACTTTTTCCCTTTTCAAGACTAGGGATGTAAGCACTATGATACATAGATCAGAAAACTCCAACCCTGGAGTTCATTTTAAGAGAAATGAAACAGCCCGTTGGGACCCTTGGCCCTGGTCTGGATCCAAGTGATCAAAACAGCCAGTGGTCAAACTTGCCAGCGTGAGCTATGTATATGCTGGGTGAGATTCAAGGAAGGACATAGGTAGAAGAGCACTGTTTGAGATTTGTTTCCACAAACATTTCCCACAGTCATACCTCCCATGGCTGTGCTGAGTGGTAAGACTAGCCCAAGGGTGAATAAATCCTGACCTGCTCCAAATTAGGAATAGGTTCCCACGTGTGCAGAACAAAGTGGATGCAATGGTGAGGGACAGAGAGAGGGGAAGTACACAGGGGTAGTTCTTCCACTGAAAGAAGCTCATATCTCAGCTACAGATTGAATGAGAATATCTTTCAGGAGCCAACTAAAGACCATTTCAGACAGAAATGAGTTTGTAACTACATATGAGTCTGGTGTCAACTGAGAGTGAGTGCCAAACAGCAGTGGCAGAAGGGTAAGTCAAGGCTAGTCATGAAACTGGTGCTTATAGAAATCTGTACCCCTTGAATTCAGGCTGCTAACAGCAGTCAGAGCAGGCAGATGCATTTTAGCCACTGTCAAGGTGTCTCTACTGCCCAACACTCATCATGGGCTTCAGTGGTACCAATGGCTTCCTTGCCCCTTTTATGCAGCAGAAACAACCCAGGAATTACTCCTGAAATATTAAAGACTCTCAGAGGAGATGCAGCTGCCAGTTGAACAGGAGTATGGCAGTTAGTAAATGTAACCTCAACAAAAATCATTAAAGATTGCTTACTATACACCAGGCATGGTTTTCAATGCCTTCTTAATATTAACTCATGTAATCTGGGCAGCTCTGGTGGCCCAGCGGTTTAGCGCCGCCCTCGGCCCCGGGGTATGATCCTGGAGACCTCGGATGAATCCCATCCCTGCATGGAGCCTGCTTCTCCCTCTGCCTGTGTCTCTGCCTCTGTGTGTGTGTGTGTGTCTGTCATGAATAAATAAATAAAATCTTAAAAAAAAAAACTCATGTAATCTTCCCAAGAAGCCTGAGATAGATACTATTATTCTATTACTAATTTTTTAAAAGAGGAAATGAGGGCAGAGAGCTGGGATGGCTCTAAAGAATTTTCTGACAAATGTGCACTGCTGCCATTCACAATTCCTTCTCATGCCCTATTACATTTATTTTCCATACAGAACTACAGGTTAAAGTTGCACACTATGGCTGTGAGACTTAATAAAACCAAACAACTTAGGAGAGCTTTCATGCTCCTACTTTTGCCTCATTAGCACAATTATAAAGAATTGAGATAATGGAACACATACCTGTCCTTGACACTGTGGGACCACTGTGTTGACCTCAACAAGGATGATGAGGTGCCGCATTGCTGGTTTTCTCTTCCTACTGCCATGTGCCCCCAGCTCATCTCCTTGGCCTTTGACTCCAGTGCCTTCTTGTTCACTTAACCTCCCACCACCCACCCCACCCCCAAAGCGCCTCAATCCACAGCCATGGGGATCTGTGGTCTTAATTGCTAGCAATTAAATCTGAGTGTGGACACAGGTTGGAAATAGGGCTAGTGATTTTCTTAGCCAGAGAAATAAAGTGGAAAAGACTGCATTTCACCCTAAGGGAGATATTAACTGAACCAGTTTTATCGAAATCTATTTATTTGGTTCTAGTGATGCAATTGTTTAAACTGGCTTTAACTGAGCACTTTGTCATCTGGAGCATCCAACAACTACCTTAGGACATCTAAGTAAGTCACACTAGCAGGTAGAGCCCAGGTGCATATGTGCATGCCAAGAAAGCATGTGACTGGGTACACATGGGATTGTAGGCTAATAGTGACAATTGGATTAAGCTTGAATCCTCAACTAAACAAGCAGGGTCGCGCAGAATACCTGGTGCCCAGCTGACTGGCTGACAGGCTCTGTCTGATTTTTAAATGCCTGGCAGTTCCCCTGGCACCAGCAAAAACTCAGCTTTCAGGGCAGTCTTTCTCTGCAAGCCAACTGGCACGAGGCAAAACAAACACCATGGAAGCGCTAGGAAAGGGAACCTACAGATGCTTATTTTTAGGGGCTTAGATTCCTCCTCCTATTGCTTAGTGAGGGCCCCACTCTTTGTCCCCACTGGCTCGTGTCCATTTCCAAGTGTCTGTATCCTCTGTGATCCAAGAAGACATGGAGAAAGCCCTAGGTGGGTAAAAGGTACTAGTTTAGCAATAGCAATATGTTTTAGACCCCAAATGCCTTCATTTAACATTTGACTTTGGCTCAGAACATTATGGTCCCCAAGACACCAATATCTCTTTGATGTTCTCCAAGTCAAGTGTTCTTCAAAGTATGGTTCTCACTTTCTCATCACCATAGTAATATTTGAGCCATTTCTACTCTCCAGAGAAATAGCTAGTTTTTTTTTTCCTTTATGAAAATCCTAGAAACTGTACTCCAGATGAAAGGAAAATAAGACAAGGAGCAAGCAGGAATCAAGCCAAAAACTCATTTCCAAGCAGACCAACCCATCATTTCCATGGACAGAGGCCCTGCCCTGGTCAACTAACCAACCCTCAGTTTTCCAGAATTGCTCCAACACAGGTGGACTCCAAGAAAAGATACTCTGTCCTAGTGCTCACCCCCCTCAACTGGCTCATAGCAAGAAATCTAATCAAGCTGATCAATTTAGATGTCTTTTAAAAGCTTATTTAAGTCCATCCTAAATCTGAAGAGCTTTCCTTTGTATATACTAAATAATGAATATAATTATACAGAATCCATGTGATACCTATGATAAATTATGTGCCCTATCTCAGGACACATTTTCTTGGGAGCTTAATGTGATTTAACAGATAAAAAAAAAAACAAAACACTATTTACCTAAATCATTTGTCAAATTTTGAAGCCATGATAATTTAAGCACCTAGACTTTTTATGCATATGCACACTACATCCACATAGCTGGCTTAGATAACTCAATCATTTTCTAAAATATTCCTAATTTCGTTATGAGCCCACAAAAAACAAAGCACTATTGCAAAACCAAATCGAACCAAATCAAACCACCAATGTTGCTTGGAAACAAACATCAAACAAAAGAGAGCTGGGCTTCAGAAGTAATACAGTGAGATTGTCTCTCAGGAACAAGAAACCAGGCACCATACATAGGACTGGGGTGAACTCACAGTTTTGCTATGATTTATCTGTAGGGCAGGAGGCAAGTCATTTAACTTCTCTGACTCTCAATTTCTGTACACAATGTTAAAGATTTGTCTTTGTTTTTAATTCACCCGTAATTCTTCTACACAGAGATAGGCTAAAATATTAACCACGGCTCATTTCTTCCAGCCTCTACTTCAGGCAAATTTTTCTCTACAGCTATGTCTTCTTCCACACACATACCCACATTCATAGCTATAGCCTAGGAACAATATTGTATTAAAAAAAACACACACACACAATTGAATTCTTAGCTATTTTTCGGCCCTAAACAATTCTGGGATTCTAGGAATAATGAGGACTAGCAATTACCCTGCTGTTGGTGTAGGTGGTGGACTTAAAAGATGTATAGTGAATGCCTTCTTACTCAGAATATTGGGGAAGGGCTCTTATGGATCACAGATATTTCAGGTAGTTGAGAGTTGGTCAGCACAGGTGCAAGGTTAAGTGGGCAGAAGGACCAGGATGAGAAAGATAAGTAGATCAGAGACGAGGGCAGCTCTGTGGGCACTCTGCAAGGAAAGAACCAACATGAAGAGCAAACATGCAGCCTTAGAGGGACAGGTGGAGATGCAAATCAAAACAGCCCAGACGAAAAGTCATAAATCACTCCCACAGTCAGCAAGAGTAAAGAGAATTGGGAAGCTGTCAAATCTCTTACACCATTACTGTGGTCATTTAAGGCTTTCTGGAAAGGAGTTTGGAAATTTCTATCATGAGTCTTTAAAATAAGATCTCCTTTTGACCCAGTAAGGAAGATGGTGAACTTGGCCCCAATTTGTTTACCCCTCCCTAAATCGATGACTTTGTCATGTAACTCTGCAGTGAATAGGGCAGAATGTTTGGACACCCGCCTTAGTCACCTGTATTGCTTTGTGGCGTTAGTAAATGTGATACAAGCAGAAACTTGAAAAGACTGTGTAAGAAGGAGCTTGCCAATGACGTGAGAACAAACTTGAGCCAGCCTGCTGGAGAATGAGAAACAGAGCCGAGTTCCCTCAGTTGCCCCAGCTCTGGCTAGCCTGTATCAGCTGACAGCCAGCCAATCAAAGCCCAGACCTGACAGCAGGCCCAGCCAAGATCAGCAGAACCAGCTGGTAGACCCCCAGCTGACCTCAGTCAGGTGAATAATAACACTTACTGAGTCAGGTGAATAATAGCATTTACTGTTTATGCCACACAGTTTTGTTTTGCAGCATTATTATAGCAAAAGACAACTAATTCTTCCATCAACTCCACATCTAAGAATTTGTCCAAAATAAATCATCATAAATATGTACAAAGACCTGGCTGCATGTATGCTTATCACAACATTGTTTCTTATGTCAAAAATATAAAAATTTACACGACAATAAAGAGATATTAGATCATGCCACATCTGTATAATGAAACACCACCCAGCCATTGGATGTTGTAGAAAAACACTCACGAAGATGAAAGAATATTTATCATGTACTAAACTGATCATCAAACTATGTATAAAATGATATTATATTTGTAAATATGTATGATTAGAATTAAAAAGACTGAAACATAAACACCAAAATATTAGTAGTCATTTTCTCTGGGTGGTGTGCCTATGGTAGATTTTCATATTCTTGATTTCGATTATATGCTATTTCTACAGTAAACATGTGTATCTTTAGAACTGTCTTTTAAACTACTGTTGAAATTAAGAAGAGGGCCATCAGCAGACAAGGCCACTGGTGTTCATGAAAACATGAGGGAAAAATTGAGATGGATAAATTTGGACTGATACCAATCAGAAGCCAGCGCCCCAGAGATGGTAGAGGAGGAGACAAATGCTGGTAGAAAAGGTCTGATCAGTGTGAGCACTGCTCTTTCACCTGACTCCCCCCATTTTCCCCTCTTTAATTTGGGATGGGGAAGAAAAGGACAGCTGCATTATTAATGCATTAATTATGATAATATTCTGTGTGCGACTAATACATGTCAAACCATCCTCATGCCAAATTGAAAACTGACATTTTTACTTCATGAATATTGCTCCATCAGTGACATTTATTGTACATTCCCAATCTTGCAACAGTGAATGTCAGGTCAACTATCAAGCGTTTGCTTTCCTTCCACTTTATTTCCTATTTTAAAGCAGTAGGCTGTCACTGTTAATTGGGATGCAAAGTCAGATTGCACTCAGAGAATTTGAGGCCTCTCGCTTCCTGAACATCTTGCGTTGGTCCCTGGAAAACTGTACTGTACCAGGGCTGCCTGTCAACCTCTGTCGTCTTCTTTACCTAACTTATGCCTGAAATCACTACCACCACCCCAGCCTGCCCTATCTCGATTTTTTGTTTTATTTTTCTTCAGAACATTCATCACCATCTGCAATACTATATATTTATTGATTTTGTTGATTGCCTATCACTCTCCATTAGAATATAGGCTCTCGGAGGGAAGGAATTTTTGTGTTATCCACTGTTACATTCCTAGCATATATAATAATTCCAGAAAATAGTAAAGGTTTGATGAATATTTTGTTCAATGAATGAATGAATCACTTTGCATGAATGGACTTCTTGGAATCTCCAGAGGTGAAGTGTTCTAGCCAAAATTTCACCCCATTAAAACCATATAATTTTTTGAATCCCAGGTTATTAGTGACCTACAAAACAGGATTTTTAAGAAAACTATATCATAGGATACCTGGATGGCTCAGTCAGTTAAGCATTTGACTCTTGCTTTCAGCTCAGGTCATGAACCCAGGGTCATGAGATGGAGCCTACATTGGGCTCTGCTTTGAGGAGTCTGCTTGAGATCTTCTCTCTCCTTCTCTCTCTGCCCTTCCCCCTGCCCACCACACTCTCACACACTGTCTCTAAAATAAGTAAATAAATATTAAATAAAAAGAAAGAAAGCTATATCATTTAGGTACTGATTTTTCATCTCCCATTTCATGCTAATTCTTCAATTGCAAAAACCTTCAATTATACCCCCTCACCCCTGCTATGTGTCTGTTTTATGACTGCCCCGTTATCACTTATTGATCACCAATTCCCAATTGCCATGTTTCCTGGAAATTTTCACCAACCTCCATCTACACCATTCCTAAAGCATTTATTCATGATCTAGTATGTGTTCATCAATGGGCTAAGGAGGAACAAAGAAGAAAAAACATAGCCTGTGTTAGCAAAAGTCTGTAATATAGTTGGAAAGAAAACAAAACTTTGGATGTGACATCATCTGAAGGTTCTGCTATAATTTTGAACTTGCTGTGCCCAAAACTGAACTTACTAAATATCTGCCAAACCATCTTCCCTAGCATTTTCCTATGAAAGTGGCATGTCATCAATAACATTAATTATACTAAAAGCACAAGTCACTATTTAGTAAATAATGTTTTATCAATTATCGCATTATCATAGCAATCACATAAAAGAATCATGAAATTTTTACCAATAAAGAAATTTTCAAAAAGTATTTTCTCATTAAAGAAATAATGTATTGTCTTAGTTGAAATAAAGTATATAAATTTCAAACAGCAACAAAACAAGAATGTGGGATGCCTGGGTGGCTCAGCCATTGAGTGTCTGTCTTTGGCTTGGGGCATGATCCCGGACTCCCAGGATCAAATCCCACATCAACCCCCACATCTCCTACAGGGAGCCTGCTTCTCCTTCTGCCTATGTCTCTGCCTCTCATTCTGTGTCTCATATGAATAAATAAATAAAATCTTTTAAAAAAGAATATGTGTTTGTGTGTATGTGATGGTTCAAATAAATTTGTGTTCAGTGAATAAACATAAAATAATAGCAAACTGTATAAGACCATACATGGCAAACAGTTACTAAGCACATAAGGTTGAAGGAATCTTAGAGCAATGAGGGAGATAGATAAATCTTGAGTTGCACTACTGGATGCCCAGCATGGTGCTGAAAGTTACAGAAGACACTCCCTTGCTGCTCTTCCCTCTTGTGTGTCCTTTCTTCCCCCACCTCTGGGGGCTAGATGGCCACAGGACATCATTTTTACTATTTCAGGAAATAGCTTTCCTCCTTTCGAAAAGGCATTTTAAAAATAAATCTACATTTATTTAATGTAAAGAAATGTCCTTTATACTGAAAAAAGTTTTTCCTGCATTTTGGGTTTTTTTTTAAAGATTTTATTTATTTATTCATGAGAGACACACACACAGAAAGAAAGAGAGAGAGAGGGGGGCACAGGCAGAGGGAGAAGCAGGCTCCATGCAGGGAGCCTGACATGGAACTTGATCCTAGGTCTCCAGGATCAGGCCCCAGGCTGAAGGCTGCACTAAAACGATGAGCCACCCAGGGTGTCCCTTTTCCTGCATTCTGAAATTAAAATGTCTCTTTTATGATAAGTAGCAATAATAGTTGATACAATATTTCTTTAAAAGCAATCCTTAGTTTACAATCCCATGCTAGTCACCATGATTAATTTAACTATATTATTTTGAAAATCAAAAGTTATACAATCATCACTCTAAACTACCCTCCACCAACACGGGAATTGTGACCACAGGAAAAGGTATCTACTAATGATCTCAGGATGTGGGTGTGAATGTGCCTATAACCAAGTCCTGACATATTACATCATTAAATGTAGAGAAATGAGAATAGCAGCCAAGCAGCAATATGCCTTCTAGGAAGACTGGAAGTCTCCACAGTCTAAAATAATCATGTAAAGCTCTCAGAGCTGTCTGATCCAGAAAAGGTTTGGTTTTGGATCTAGATACAGACTACAGCCTATCTTGGCCTCTGGGGATGGAACACACAAGAGATCTCCCTGTAACTAGCCAGGATCCTGGCATCTCAATAGGCTGAAGGTGGGCAGGCCCTATAGACCAGACTACCTAGTGGCCATGAGAAAGCTTGCTACCTTTCACATGCCTGGTTCTCTGGCACACGGAAGAGCAAGCGAGGGGTGGGGTGGGGGAGAGGGAACCTGGAACTGAAAAGACAGAATGAGAGAAGCGACAGGAAAGGAGTGCAGTCAGGCAGTTCAACATCGTGTCAGTAGAAACACCAGATGTGAACTGTAATTACTTTTCCCCCCAACTCGGTTCGTGTTTTACAAACCAGTACTGACACTTGAACAAAGAGCCTTGAAAAAGCAGGCAGGAGCTAGCTATGTAAATAGCTGGTGTTTTGGATCTACTCGAAGCCTTTTTCAAAGAGTGGAGAAGACAGTGGTGGCAGCCTCCCAATAAACACACGGCAAGGAGCAGGTGTATATAGGTCTGGCTCTGTATAAATTCATCCAGCATAAGGAACACTTAATTGTGAACCCTTCAACTCATAGGATTGGGGAGGTACTAACTCAGTGGGATATTTGTTAGTGATAGGAAGGAAAAGAAGAGGTTTATAAAAGCAGCCAGGAGCCTACAGAATATACTCTGTTCTAGAAGACTTATCATCTTTGGGCCCTTGAGGAATCTCAAGACCAACATTTTGCGTTGTGTAATTGTGCGTTTGTACAAGATCATGTGGGATTTTCCCCTCTACATCTCTACCCTTTTGCAAAAACAAAATCAAAAGAAAAGGTATTCTTAAATAACTATCAATGTCTAACATCTAGTAAATACTCAATGTTTATAGAGCTGAAAAGACTTAAAATGGAGAAAACCATAGCCAAGCCACACTTGAAACACAGTCCTATTCAATAACCTCTCATCTTGTTTCCTCACCAATTTGGGGTTATCTACACTGCGAGCAAAATGGAGATTTGCCCCCAAAAGGCAATGAATGCTGCACACAAAACTGAAAATTGGGTTTTATCTTCTAAGTCCAAAGATAAAATCATACCCCCAATCATCAGACTTGGTCAGTTTTATCTCCTAAATCATTTCCTCCTCTGTCCTCTCATCTCTATCCTCAAATCCTAAGATAAACCCCCTCATTGGTCTCCCTGCCTTGGGTCACTCCCTCCTCTAATCTTTAAAAGTTTGTGATATGTCACTTTACTGCTCTAAAAAAAAAATCATCATTCTCGGCAACGTAGAAAAAGATGTGATGGAAGAGCTTGAGAAGCATGCATGGAAGATGAGCAGAAATGCCAGAAGGCTGCTAACAGCAAGGGTGACATCCCAGGGATAGCCTGACAGGGTCCCTGGCTCCCAGCACTGCCATCACTGGGCCACGGATGGGCTACTGCCCCCTCCCCTATCCCCAGAAGAGTAAACTCTTCCATCCATGCAGCCTGGCTCATGTGGTCTCCTAAGGCTAGGGAAAGTGAGAATAGGCTTTTGGGCTTCAGTAATGAAGGTCCTGTCTCCCTTTCAGAAATCACACTGGTGAACTCCACAAACACAGAATGGAGGCTCAACTACTGGGCAACTTCCAAAAAAATCACAAATACAATCATTTAACCAAATTGAGTTACTTTTTGCCTATTTCTCAGAACATGGCAGCACAGCAAGGATCTACTCCCACTTATCTCTGTTTTTCTTTTTTTTTTAAGATTTTATTTATTTATTCATGAGAGACAGAGAGAGAGATAGAGAGAGAGAGAGGCAGAGACACAGGCAGAGGGAGAAGCAGGCTCCCCGCAGGGAGCCCAACATGGGACTCGATCCCAGGTCTCCAGGATCACACCCTGGGTTGAAGGGGGAGCTAAACCATGAGCCCCCTGGGCTGCCCCATCTCTGTTCTTCAGCCCTCAGCCCAGCATTGGACCAGACGGAGAAATGAAGACCCACTGTCTCTTTTTGCTAGGGTTCTGAGAGATAGAATACCGGTGGGAAGCTGCTGGAAAACTGCCTGGCCCTCCAGAGTTGCATAATGGGCTTAAACTTAGAACCAACGTGAACTTGACAGAATTCCCTATATTTCCCATCTGAGCTTCAAGCTGAACCCTAAAAAGCTCTACAGCTTAAAAAACTCCAAAAGGGAAAATCGAGCCAAGAAAAATCATTCCACCATATGCCAGGTGTTCTACATATAGTAAGTAACTCACTTCATGTTGATAAACACTGTTAGGGATGGATTGTCTGTAACCCCCCCCACACCCAAATTCTTATGTTGAAATCCCCACCCCCAACCTATGGTAGTAGGAAGTGGGACACTTGGGAGGTAATCAGGTCATAAAAGTAAGTTCTCATGAATGAGATAGTGTCTTATAAGAAGAGACGTAAAGGAAATGATCTTTCTGTCAGTCACGTGAAGACACCATCTCTGCGAGTGTCTTAAACTTGGGCTTCCCAGCCTCCAAGAACAAAATACACGTCTATTGTTTCAGTCACCAAGTCTATAGTACTCAGTATGAGCATAAGACGAACGCTTTGAAATAGGCACTGTTATAATTTTCAGATGAGGAAACCCACATATGTGGACATGGAGAATGGGCTCTTGCCCTCTGGGCTACTGCTTCTGAAAGTGCAGTCCCTGAATATCAGCATCTCCTGAGAAACTGCTCAAACTACGAAGTCATGGGACCTAAAACAGACCTGTTAAATCAAAACCTCTAAGGGAAGGCCCAGCTCTGCTGGTGTTTCTTACACCCACAAACCTCTTCTCTATACCAGTGTCTCCAGAAGTAGGTATACCTTCCCTCAAGGGTATGACACGTTTGCCACATGGATGAATCTTTTTTTTTAATTTAACTATTAGGTATTAATTTTAATATATATTGGGTAAAAAAAAATCAGGCTCACACACTGAATCCATAATTTCATAGACACTCTGCTTAAAAAGATGCCAAATCTATTTAAGTCAAACAAGACAATCGGTATAAAGAAAACCAATACCGTCACAGAAAATGACAGTAAAAAATAGTGAACCTGATCTTTAAGTTACTAATGTCTGGGATACACATCACCCTTCCAGTCCCAGCTGTAAACCAGAGGTGAGAAGATAAGCCCCACTTCTCACTGGGCTTCTTCTCACAGGGTCCACTACCCTGTCCCAAATCACCTCTACCTAAACCCTAAATTTAAACCCCTTTGATGCTAATTAAAATTAAGAGGGAGAGAAGTTTGTAGTTCCATCTTCTCTGATAGAATGAAGCTTAAGAACCCAGAGAGAAAGGGACAAAGAATGAGAGAATACTATAAAAGTGAAAAAGGGAGCAGCCCAGGTGGCTCAGCGGTTTAGCTCCCCCTTCAGGCCAGGGTGTGGTCCTGAGGGCCCTGGATGGTCCTGGTCAGACTCCCCGCATGGAGCCTGCTTCTCCCTCTGCCTGTGTCTCTGCCTCTCTCTCCCTCTCTGTGTCTCTCGTGAATAAATAAATAAAATCTTTAGAAAAAAATTAAAAATAAAAAAGTGAAAAAGGGCGCAGAATTAGGAAGACAAAGTTCCTGAAAGCAAAGTTTGTCATCTTCCTCAATTAGTGGTCCTAGTGTCACTCATCACCCACTCCTGGGTACTTGTTGACAAAAAGATGTTCAATCTGGTAAGGTTAAAATAGGGAGGTCAGTCAGGGTCCATATCGTAATTTTTCTGCTACTACTGCTCGCTTACTATTATTATTTTTCATAATAATGCCATTTAAACCCCATTCAATAAGAGGTTTAACAAACCCATTAAGAATAGGAAGCCTATTTCCTGCCTGGCACTGTTTACGCACATCACTAGGAGATACTCGCTGGCTGGGGGAGCCCCATTAGCCCTAACCAAGAGTCTTGGCAGGAGCTCATGAAAGGAAAATAAATCCTTCAAGTAGAATTACTGCATGGTCAGTGAGGTCATAGCTCCTGTCTGGCTGGTCTATATTCTAGGCCAAGGATCCAGAGATGTACCAGAATGACTCTATGGTCATCCTGGAGACAAGGATCCTCCTGTTCTTTAAGCTTCTGAAGCCAACTGAGCACAGTCTAACAGTATGACCAACTCTGGAGAAAGCTGAGAGGTACCAAAGGCCAGATTCTTATGTACCTTCCTACCCACTGTTTCCCCATAATAGACCACTCTCACCAAGCTCTCCATACTCTTCTTCTGCCTCCTGGGCACTCAGAACCCTCACTCTATGATGGCTTCTTTTCGAGCCAAGAGACCACTACTAGACCCATGCTTCCACAGCCATCTTCGGCCTCAACTTCCCTCTATTGCCTCCCCTTGAGAAAGGATTGTGTCTAGCTAATCCAGGAAGCAAAGTCACCAATGGTGTTTAAAGATTACTCATGGTGGAAGGCCTCAGTATCACTTCTCCCAGGTAAGGAGAAGCCAGAAGTCACATCCCCCAGGAGCTCCAAGGATCCAAAGCAATGAATCCCTAGACAGATTCCACAGACCTGCAGAGACGACTCAGGAAATATTTTGGTACAAGGTGGGAGGCAGGGGGACCTCTCTGAATCTTTTTGCTCTTCCTCAAGCTAAATCAACACTAGCCACAAACTGTGGGCTGGGTCTGAGTGAAGGCTGGTTTCCTGGTCCAGAGCTCAGCACCTCCCACTCCGAGTGATGCTTTTTCCCCAGCAGAGGGCAGCAGCTGTCAGAGGCTGGAGCTACTGGTGTGCAACCATCTCCAGCTCCAGGTAAAAAGGAAGGCCAGGAAGCGCCAGAGGGAAGGGAGGAAGCGGGAGGAGGGAAGGAAGCATGAGAACTTGCCTTTCGATTGCTTTGCTGTCAGCTCACACCTCTGGGGGAGGCTAGTTTTCCAGCCAGTGCTCCCCACAACCCAACACTTTTTGGCTAGTCTGCCTCACCCCCCAAATGGCCAATTTGGAAGGCTTTTGGGGCTATTAATCTGGCCCAACGAGTACCAGCATACTTAAACGTCTTCGCTTTCCCTTACTCAGCTGCTGATGCCACAAGGAAAACTAGAAGAAAAAGGAAAGGAGAGAAAGTCCCAATGACATTTTAGTCAGAGGTAGTTCTGCCTTCACAGCAGATACTTTGTTCATCAGTTTCCTTTCACTGGCAGCAATATTTACATGAAAACAGGGCTGAGGCCAGCAGCATTTACATAAAAACAGGGCTGAGGACCACAGACTCCCTAGACCTAAGGTCATTGTTTGTCCTCGCTGGGCTGCAGCCAAAGCTGGCTGAAGAGCGAAATCAGTGGAGGGCATCTGGTTTTTAGAGGAAGCAGGTTTAGCACAGGCTCCCAGGATTACTCTGGAGCGCTGACCATCAGCAAGCTGGATGCAACTCATCACCCAAGACACTGAAAAGTCTTCAAAGAATCAGAACTTTCAAGGAATAGAATAGCAAAAATCTGAATGTTCTGAAATGTTTATGGGATAGAACCTGTTAAAACCCAAATGTTCAAGGCATGCCCAGGGTCAGGTTTCTGTCATTAACTTAGCTTCCTATCTTCCCTGATCTGAGGGGTTGCGTCTAAACTTTCAGATGTGATTGCGGGGCTATAATCTTTTTTCCAGTTTTCATCTACCTGTGGATCAGGGTCCAGGCCATTGGGAATCCCATGTTCCTCAGGAGGTCGACTATATAATGCGGGAAGGCCTCAGGCTGTACCTAGTACAGACCCATGTACAGAGTAAGCTCTCAATAAATATTAGCTGATAGTTACAAGGTGCTGCCTACGATTCCTGACATTCATATGCTGTTTTACAACATTCAAAGTACTTTTAAATGTATTATCACATTAGCACCTGGAAGCAACTCCCTAAGGTAGACAGCCAGTATTCAATCCATTTTCTAGATGGGGGAAATGGATGTAAAAAGAAATTAACCAAAAACCAAATGGCAGAGACAAAACTGAAAGTTGTGTGAGATTCTTCTTTTAGTCTGCTGTGAACCTGAACTTGAGATCATGGCCTAGTATTCTGATCCCTTCCATTCTAACCATCAAGACACCTTGGTTGTCTTGACATGGCAAACTCCAGGTGATTTCAAAATTCTCTCACGCTAAGGAAGTTCCTCACCTGAGCCATCAATTTAAGGGATTGGGCCAGGGCAAGAGCGGTTCATTTCTGGGAAATCCAAGTAGTAGAGCTCCGCTTATAGGGGAAACAGTAAAATGAGAGCCTATGTTTTATGCAAGTTTAAGACTTCCAAACTGAGTCTACGGGCACCAAAAGACAGGCTTCTTTGGATCCTGGCTCCCATTTATTCCTTGATCTGTCTACCTAATGACTATTAATTGAGCACCTTTTATGTTCACAGAACTACCTTGAGGACTCTGAGGGAATAGGAAATAAGCACAAGGCAAAGTTATCCCTGCCTATAAGGCACTTACAGTCTATTTGGGTAGACAACATATGGACATTCAAAATAGCACACGATAGTACATGCCAAATGCCAAATGAGCAGTGATGATAATGAGTATTTTTAAAAAAATCAGAGGGGAACAGCACTGAGTGCTAAGGAAGTCAAAGAAGGCTTAATAGAGGAAGTAGATCCTAATCTGAGCCCTTAAGTGAGGGCAAGAATCAAAAGTTCAGAGAAGAGATTTAGTCAAAAGATTCTCAATATGGAGGGTGGGGGTAGGTGGCACAGATACTGATTGGGACCCCTCCACTACCACCAACCGCATGTGCCAAGTACTGGGGCAGCCTACACAAGGTTTGGGCAGAGGACGCAGTGAAGACATCAGCCCAGTGAACAAGTGGATATAAGGCCCAGTCACAAGTGAGCTGAGATAAGAACAACAGGCCAAGGAATGGAGATTTGATTCCAAGGAGGAAACACGTAATACATAAGTTTCTCAACCATTATGCCTTCTGGGGGTGGGGTTGGTGGTGCCCCATTGAGATGAAAATGGCCCACAGGTAGGGATAAGCAATAGTTCCTGGTAAATACTTGAGAAATAGGGATTCTGACATCATGCAAGCATTCCCCAAAACAGAAGAAGGCACAAGGAATGGGTGAAGTAGGAGTCCAGCTGTTTCTAGGTAGAAACCATTCTAGGACACACTCATAAACCTCCAATGAAGAAGATGTGAGAGGCCATTCTTGACAGAGCCAAACTTTATAACTATCACATTAAGGCAGAAAGGGGAGGAGGAGGAGGACCAAAGAAGGCAGAGACAAAAGATGTTCCCTTAAATTAGCCGGTCACTGGCATCAAACCCAGAAATCACTTCTTCTCTCCATTACTGTTGTTTTGTTATTATTATAAGGGAGAAACTGCTATTCACTAGGCCTTTCTTTCCCCCCAAGTATTTAAAATGCTGCTGTAACAGTAAATATCACCTCTGGCATATTTGTCCTGGAGAAAAGAGTATGATTTGGAATACCTAATTGAAATGTGCTACAGTAGATAAGGCGGCTGCAGAGACTGACATTTAAAGGTAGGAGACACTACGGAAGACATGAAATATTACTGTTGCTGCCTCAAAGGCAAACGCCACTCTCAGAATGGAAACATGCTCCAGCTCTGCCTCCCCTTCCCATCCCCACACGGCCTCACTCCCCAGATCTCTGCTATAGGGTTCTAAGCTATCCCAGCTCTGCCCTTAGAATCCCACCAAGCTGCCACTGAGAATGCCAAAAGACAGGTGAAAAAGAATGCCACCATTCTGGTTCTCTTCTGCTCTTACATTCCCATATCAAAATCCTAAGTCTTATTTCTTGCTAAGGTGTTCACATGGAGGTAGATAGACTAAACATGAAAGGAAAGGAAAAGATTTCTCAGGACATCTCAGTAGGTCTCATTTAAAAAAAAATTGCTTTATGTCAATATGGAAGAAACATAGTAAGAGACTAAAGGTTATCTGTGCTTAAGGCCAGCAAGCCCTGTCCATTGCTAATTGGATATCATTACTTCTCAGGGGATAGCTCAAGATAAGGATTAATTCACCACTCATTCCCTTCACCTAAGCTCTAGAATAAAGACAACTGACCAGCTAACATCAGACCTAGTTCAAGTCACAGTAAGCACATTTACATCAAAATGATTTCCATCATGTCCCTATCCACCTAAGTAGCTGGTTTCCAAAGGTAGGCCCCCAATGAACCATGACTCCTAGAATTTATGCCATTGTGTAGTCTCCTTACTTAGAGGCTGGCCTTGTCACTTGCTGTTAATTAACAGAATATGGTGGAAGTGGCACTTAGTGATTCCTGAAGCTATGTCATAAGAGGTCTTGTAGTTTCTATGTGGCTTTCTAAGAATAATTGCTCTTAAAATCCCTCTCTTGGAACCTGGCCACCATGCTGTATGAAGCCTAGGTCACATGAGAGGTCAGTCACATGCAGGTTCTCTCCAGCTACATTGTGTCATCAACCGCTATCCATGTATGTGAATGAGATATCTTTGATGCCTCTGCTGATCGAGATACCAGATGAGTGTACCAGATAGTTGATATCACATAAAGTAGAAAAACCTTCAAATGATCCAGCCAACCCACAGAATTGTGATACGTAATAAAAAGTTTTAATCCACTACATTTTGGAGCAGTTTATTACAATAGATAATCAGAGACAGAAATCAATTTTAGTAGAGAGTTGTCAAAACAAAGCCCCATTATTACCAGTGTTCAATATGTAATGTGAGAAATAAACCTATGCTGTTTTGAGGCACCCAGATTTAGGACTTAATTTGTTACCACAGTATAACCAAGTCCATGCTGCCTAATATAACCACCATAATGGAAAAAAGCATCCTGAGAAAGCATAATTCTGATATGTATTTAATCGTTTAGGGACCCATCTCTACAAATGAAGTCTTGAAACCTAAATGCAACGACATTTCAGAGTAACTCGGGAAGTGATGGGATGAGATTTGCACGAATCACTTATTACTTCTTCAAGCCAAAAGTTGTACAGAGCTTCCTCTAGGAGTTTACTAAAGTCTCTTTCTCCCAACATTCCAGTATAAGGGTCTCCAGACCTGTGTGCATTGCAAGAGCTTTGGTATAAAGAGAAACACTGGGTGAGGAAGCTAAACTCTACACCAAAGCCTGTACTTCAGGTGCTGAATGATTCAACACAGATGGCTACAATGATCAGCTCACTCTCAATAACCTCCTCTTCACAGACTGCCCTCGAGGCCCGCGGGCTAGTGATGGGGTCACATCTTAGAAAAGCCAGTGAGTACTTTGCCCTGAGGGAAAGTTTATGCTGGCTGTATCTTCAACAATGATTTAATTAGGAAGTGTTGCTGTTTGTTAAATAAACACTCATGCATTATGAAACACATCATCCGCTCTGCCCAGCAAGGTTGGGACCTGAGTCCCTGGCTGAGAGAAAAGTGTTTGCTGTCTCTGGGAATTTCCCAAGCCCAGCCAGGACTTTACCAGAGAAGACAATGACTCCTCTCTGGCTTCATTTTCTGTTGTCCATTTGGGGAAAAAGTCCTACACCTTCAAAAATCTGGTTTTACCAGAGGAGTTTCATATAGTTCATCTATCCCAATATAAGTAGGTACATCTGGTTAAAATTGGGGGGGAAATCTTCCAGAAAAAAGAAGACCTGACTGAATTACCTCTGTTAGATTAGACAAGGATCGCCTGTGGCTTGCTGCACCACCCTTTCTTAGCCAACGGCCTTTTACTGGCTGTGCTATAGCTTCTGGAATTCACAGGATTCATTTTAGCAAACACTTAACTGAGGGTCTTGCTACAAACAGAGCATTGCAGGACATGCAAAAGTGCAAACAACCAGAAAATGCTCACTACTCACAAATAACTACAGCCCAAAGTCAAGCAACTTAGATGTTATAAGAAACCCGCTAACCAATTGCTGGGGTGGGGGTGGGGGGTGTCGGGGTCGGTCTCTTGCCCCGGTATGCAACCAATCTGCATCCCAACCTATCCCCAGCTGCCTCATTGGCACACTCAAGGGTCCTAAACCTGTAGAAGGCTTTTACCATCTTATATATGTCTAGTGACAACGATTACAAAGGTAGACAATGTTCCCCTGGGACACACCTATGGCACTGGCTCCTGTACCATATTCTGCGGGGGAAGGTCACGAGCACTGGCAGCTGCAGTAGACAAACCTGTCCTGTTTCAGGACCTGGGCACTCCTGGCTGGCGAATGTTACAGACACAGAAGGACCAGGATCCTGGGGAGCAGGTGCTGCAGGAGGAGCACATGGACCCGCCAGCTCAGGGGAGCACGAGCCTCCAGAGGCACATGCGCCCACCTCGCCCGCAGGTGAGAAGGCCCAGGTGCAGGAGGACTTCCCTGCACCTACAATGCATGGCTGCACCCCTCCCACGTCCGTCCATTCCCACCACTGTGTCTGGAATGTTCCTCTGCTGCAGCGCCCTCAAGTCAGGCGCTCCAGCTCTCCACCGGCAGAGGTGCTGCTCTTTGCTAGCCACCATCAGACTAGGAGGCCCTGGGGAAGGGCCTCTCTGCCGCGTGGCTACCCTCAGCCCCTGACACCCCTCTAGATCAGTCCTTCTATGATGGAGTTGCCCTCTGCCCTGGGCAGCACTGTGCATCTCCACGACCTCCGCATCCACCAACGAGGTCCTTCTGAGCGAGACCTTGCTGCCACGGCCAGCTAAAAAGAGGGCTTTTGTAGGTGCCAGTTGGCTGGCCCTGAAGCCAGCAAGACCTGAGATGTCTGGACCCCTGGTGCTCAGGCCCCAGGAGCTGGTGCTGTCCTGGAACGGTTAGGGGAGGAGCAGCAGTTTCCCACACTGTGCTGCCTGGGGCCCTTGGCACCCCCGGCGCCCTTGGCACCCCCGCTGCCTGGAGCCAGGCCGCCTTAGAAGAGCTTTTACTTGGGTGCCCGCTGCCTCTGGTGCTGCTTTCTGTGCTGTGTCTTTCATTCTCAGATACGTTTATTTCTTCACATAGACCCACGTACTTCTCCAAGAGTGTCACTTAAAATAAAGGGTTAGTAAAGGGGGGAAAAGGTGAACAATGCCAAGTATTGTCAAGAATGTAGCACTTTGGAACTTTTTCTTGTGCATGGCTGGTGGGAGTTTAAACTGGTACAGACCTTCTGGAAAGCAATCTGGAAGCTTCGGTTGTAATTAAGCATGCATATGCCCTATAACCCAGCAACATCACTCCTGGGAATATATTCCCAATAAGTTCTCACTCAGCACCACATACCACATTTTTAGTATAAATGCAGGATTCCAACACTGGAGTAATAGATGTGGAAGACATGATGGAGGCACATAATGTAATGCTGTGCAGCAGTTACAAAGGAGAAATTGCATGTATACATAGCGACTTGAAAAGATCTTAAAAACAAGGTACCAAAAGGGAAAAAACATATCAAGAGACACAGCACACTGCATTAATATAAATTTAAAGTGCATAACAAAGTTATATTACATATCTTACAAAGATATATGCTTATATGTCCTTATAAATACTTATATATTCTTGTATGCCCATATATATGTTTATATATGTGTATTTGTAATGGGTGTCCCATAACACAGGAAAGGAGAATAGGAAGTATGATTAGAGATGAAGGAGAAAAATAAATAAACCCAGGGAGGCCCCGCACTACTAGTGATGATGTGTTACAAACTGAAAGACTTATTATATTCAACTCTCTTTACCTGAGGTCAAAAGGAGAAAAAGCATTTTACTTGATTTGGGCAAACTATGAGATTTGTGTCTGAACTGAATTCATATAGAGTGTGTGGTGTAGTAGTTTAGGAAGACAGGCATTGATGTCAGAAAGACTTGGTTTTGAATTAGAGCCCTGTTGCTTATTAACCATGTCTGCAAGGATTAAGAGGGGATAATGTATGTAAAGCACTCAGCATAGTGCCTGCTGCAAAGCAAGCAATGAGTAAATGGTAGCTATTCATAATAGATAGTACAATTTATCATTTTTTTCATCTTCCTTCTACCTTATCCTCACACCTTGAAACATTTTACATGGTAAGAAAATCATCATAAGCTTCTTATTGGCTTATGGTTTATACTCTCCCTACATCCAAGAGATTCGGAGGAATTATATATGATTAATCAATAAGAAAAACAGAACAATCAGGGATAAAAAAAAATAGAGCAGATGTCCTCCAAAGGAAGCAGAACAAATAAATATCAGCAGGTACCTGAACAGAACTGGTGACTACAGCTGGGCACAGAAGTTGGCCCAACAGCCACGGAAATGGAAGTAGAAAGGGAACTGTATGGGCTTCATAGCTTTAATTTCATGGTAAGTAAAGCTGACAAAATCCTTTGCAGGAACACACTCTGCTTGTATATTTTACCACTTGGTTTTCATGTTGGGTCTATTGGATAACGTGAAACACAATACTGGCAACAACTGTGACAAAGACACACAATGTCTATCTAAACAGGTGACTTATCATGCACTCAGGGCTGGACATTTAATTGTTAGAAAGGAGGAAGAGGGTGCTCAAGTCATATGTTTGGGTGTCTTGCTTCCTAAGGTCACTAAGCCTGCGAGAAGAACTTGATGATTCAGGAAGAAATGCTGGTTAACATGACTGTTTATGTCTTTCTCCCATAGTATAAAAGTCAACCTTCTAAGCTCTGAAGCCAAAAAAAACCAAGGTTGAAATTCTGTTTTGCCATGTACTAGCTCTGCGATCTTGGGGACCTTACTTAATCTCTGTGTGCCTCAGTTTTCTCATCTGTAAAATGGGAGTGATGGTACCCACATCATAGAGTTGTTCTGAGGATTAAATGATTATTGTTAAGGCACTTATAGTGCTGGATACATGGTAAGTACTACATGAGCTATATGAGCATGTGTGAAATAAATGAAAAAATAAATATCAGATGCCATGAGCAAGCCTCTGGCGGTAGCTGAATTGTAGTAGATTCTGACTGAATTATCTAACAAGTACCTGGAGTGTTGATCCTCTTTGATGCTTTAAGTACCAGCTGTGAGGGAGGCAAAGTTGTCTCCTGTGAACAGTTAAATGCTGAGTTTATATTCTCACACAGATAAAATAGACTCTTTTGCCAGGCACAGGAGGGACATGTTAAAGTACAGCAACAACTGGGGCACCTGGGTGGCTCAGCCGGTTAAGGATCGGCTGCTTGATCTCAGCTCAGGTCTTGATCTCAGGGTCGTGAGCTCAAGCCCTGCATTGGGCTCCACACTGGGTGCAGAGCCTACCCAAAAAAAAGAAAGAAAAAATAGCATAGCAACAACAGTAATCCTATAGCTGTCATAATAACTGAAGGCCACTTGGTACCTGCCTCTGTGACAGGACCTTTCATGGATCTTAGTTCTCATCCTCAAAACAAAGTAGGCACTATCATTAGCCCCATTTTACAAACTAGAACACTGAAGCTCAGAGAGGTTGAATGACTTATTCAAGGCCACGCAGCTTGTTAAATGTCAGAGTCACTTTGGCTCGGACTCTGTGCTTTCTTCACTAAATTCACCATCTCTTCCTTATCCAATTAAAGGGGGAAGGGGGAAGAGTATTATTAAAACGGGAAATGTTTTTTCTTGCCATCATCTGCTAGGGAGAAACCCAATGAACCACAATTCTACTCCTTGAGGGCCTTTGAAAATAAATATCAGGCATTTGTTAACACAGAAAAGCTTAAAGTTGAAATATTCCTTTTTTTTTCTAGTGCAACTAGCATGATGAGTGATATTGATATGCAAGGCACACTCCCATAGCAAAGAATCTCCAGAGAGCATATTAGAATGCAGGTAGGTGGAAGTGATGTTGTTTTAGCAATAACCCTGAGCCTAATCTAATTTAAATTTCTAGTAAATCTTTGGCAAAATTTCAGTATGTGAATTATTATTTAGTAACACATTACATGTGATATGCCTCACGACTGATCATGACACATCAGCATGTCCCAGCTCAAGGGTTGCTATCTGCTAATTTAAGAAGTGCCATTAAAGTCCACCCTCACAAATTTCCTCTAGAGTCAGGAAAATGCAATGCCTGATATTACACCTTTTGAAATTTGGCTGTTTTTAAGAACTCTGGAGTGTCAAGAGCTCCAGATTAAAATGGAAATGCCATCTATGCTTTTATTATTTAACAAAGAATAATTTCCAATTTAACCAGCCTCTTGGCATTCATCTCAGAATAGACGTATGGACTAGTGGTGCCAGGAAGCCTGGGCAGGCTGAAGAATAAGGAGAACCCATGGAAGCCATCACTTCCTTTGCATTCTTCTTGGAAAATGGCCTCTTCCCACCTAGTCAGCATCAGTCTGGGCTAGAGGAGAGTTTGCAGCCAGTGGAGGCAGGGCTGATCCATAAGGGTATACACATCGGAGCCTTCCCTTTGGGAGGGAAACTAGAGCTCCTCCATCTCTCATTTCAACATCATCAAAATTTAACATCTTTCCATAGCAGCCAATTGCATTATTTATTTTGTTAAAAAGACAACCTCCAAACTGAAACAACAAAAGAATAATTAAAGACATAACTTAACCTCTTCTGTTTTCTTCTTAGAAGACATGTTTGTTGGTTTTGCTTGCACAATGTTCTTGGAAATAATGTTCTTCTCTTTCTTTTTTTTTAATGTTTTTATTATTTTTTTAAGATTTTGTTTATTCATGAGAGACACAGAGAGATCGAGAGGCAGAGATATAGGCAGAGGGAGAAGCAGGCTCCATGCAATGCAGGGACCCCGACGTGGGACTCGATTCCAGGACTCCAGAATCACATCCTGGGCCAAAGGCAGGCAATAAACCGCTGAGCCACCCAGGGATCCCTGTTCTCCTCTTTCTCAACAATATTCCATCATTGGTTCTTACTGATATTTTGAGTTTATATTTTAGCTACATAATATATATTTTATATAATATATATGCACATATAAAGGGATATAATCATCCTGTTCCATATAAAAGTGAGGGATTTGAAGCTCAGCCAGATAAAAGGGATTTATTGAAGACCGCAAGGCATGGTGAATATCCAAGTCAAGGGTTCTCTCTGAGCCACACATCTTTGGAGTGGGACAGCTGTGTGAAATTTCTCACTCCTCAGGGGAGAGTTGCACTAGTGGAGACAGGATCAAGGATGCTGACGGATGATGTGACAGTGTTTGTATGGCAAGCAACAACAAAGAATAAACTAGAACCAGAAGACCTGGGCTCTGGATCCCTTCTTAGTTATAAACTTTCGGATAGTCACCAATCCACTGCATGATTCAATTTTCCCATTTAATAAAGGCTGATTTTAAATACTCTGCCATAAAAACAAATAAAAATAATAAATAAATAAATAAATAACTCTGCCATGACCAATGTATAAAGACATTGCCACAAACTTATAAATCAAAGCTTTTTGAGACTTCATCCTTACAGGGCTATTTATTTTGTGCTTAGTTTGCAGGCACAGTACTAACCTCTTCTTTTCTGTTATCTCATTAGCCCTCACAGGGGTCCTTGGGGTGGATACCATTAGGGTCGCCTTTTTATAGATGAGGAAATACGGATATAGAGACAGGAGATGACCGCCTGAGACAACTCAAGTTGGTTAATGGCAAAGTTGAGGAGTGAGCTGCAATTGGCTGCAGAGCCCATGATCTTGACTATTCTATGCTGCATATGTAAGGGACTACATAAGGGATCTGAAAGGACAAATAGATGCCTTTGGTGGGTGACTGGAAGGTGAGATCCAGTCCACATATCAAGTGGACTGTCTCCCTCAGAAAATGGACTTAGTTGTTCCAAGTCTGAAAAATGTTAGAAGACACTCCCCTGAACCACCCTTCTTGCTGATCTCAGAAAACTGGCCCATAAAGGCTAAATGTCAGCATTCAATGTCCCCTCACCCTCACGTCGGGTTTAGGCTCCTGGTGCTCTAAGCATCCGGCAGGTGGAAAAGATTAACAATCCAACTTGATGTTTGGGACCTGGAATCACAGACTAGCAGCCAGAGTGGCTGCTCCCAGGTACAACCAACTTGCAAGATTCTCCATGTAGAGTGTTTTGTTTGACAAAGCACGTAGGTGTTATGAGATGTGTACTCTTTTCTTTTCCTTTGAAGGATTCTGGAGCCTCCGACCTAAGTAGACCCCCTCTAGCCTGGTTTCTGGCAGTGCCTCTCTGCTAGTGGGCCAGGGGGGGCGGCAGTGAGCACAGGGAGCCAGGAGGAAGGCGGCCCAGCAGAAGGCTCCTGCTCCATCCAGCTCGCCCACAAGTAACCACACACCCAGTGGTACCTCATTTGCTCGTGACTGCCAAGCTGAGTAAGTTCAACGTATTCTCCTTCCTTTCTTTGTGTGTGAGCAGCTTGGTTGTCCTCCTAATAAGCCCTCCATTAATTAGGAGGAGGTGTCAATGTGCCAACAAAATTAGCAGTTTCAATATCTCCCTCAAGTGTGAGTGTTTCAAAGGAAATGAAGGCTCGGTCACTCCCTGGTTATTTTTACTCTCTGCCACCCACCTGCCTTTTGGGCAATCTGTTCCCATCAGAATACACCCTTCATCTCCCTCGACATGCTCTTCTCTCCCTGCCTCTCTGGTTCCTTTTTTTTTTTTTTTTTTTTAATGTAATGTCTTTTCCCTCCGCTTTTCAAACTTGATAAATCCCACGTAGGCTGCATTTATCCTTACCCCCCGCCACCAGCATTATTGCCTAGTAGAAAGAGTTAATAAGCCAGTTGCTGTGGGCACAGCTAACTTGGGAGTTATTTGTTCTGTGAGTTTAAAGATAAAACTAAATGGGCGATGAAGAAAGAAAAAGAGCAAGATTTAGATATACTGAGTGGGGAGTGGGGGCTGGGGAGCAGTAGAAATACAGAACTTGTGACAAAGCAGCTCGGCTTCCTGGACTTACCAAAATTGGAACTTTGTTACCATGAAATTACAAGTGTTTCTCCTCCTCAAAGAATAAGCACCACTGTCAAGTCTTCTGTGGATGAGTGGCCTCCCTGGACTCTTGCTGATATGATAGAAGCCTTTCCTGCAAGTCTGAGAAGGGAGGAGTGGACAGAGCAATGACCCCCCCACAAGGCTTCTGGGGCTAAGATTTGATGGCAAAGACAATCTGGGGATCCTTGAAAAGGATGGGTCTCAAAATCAGTGAGAACTGTAGCAGGGATCACTGGGGAGCACTCAGGTGTTTCAAGAAGCAAATAAAATGAGGCCCAGAGAGTCACAACTTCACATCCTTCATTCTCAGGGTTCCTCACACTGGCTACCAGCAATTCTATATTAGGTGCTCAATACAGTATGGTTGAAATGAATTAAAGACCCCTCAATACCTACTTGGGATCTGAAAACACAAAGAAGGGATGGGGTAAATGATCCAGACTTATAAAGAGAAGACTAAAGCAAAACCAAAACCAGAAGACTCTGCCTACAGACATTTCACAGTCTATGTGGTTAAAAATAATAATTATATTTACTCCATTGGGTTGTTGCAGATATAAATTGAAATAGTCCTAAGAAATAAATTCATAATAAGTCTTGTTTATTTTTATTTCCTGACTTCTTACATGTTGCTGAGACTTTGTAGAGGCCGTAGGTGGGAGGTTCTGTGTGGGGAGCATGATGCTAACTAGCCCTTCTTCTTTCCTAAGATGTACTGCAAGGCCCCTTTCTTCCATCATCATTCTGTATGTGTAGAGGTAATCAGATGTTGTATTGTTTACCAGAGAAAGGAATAAAAGAAACAATTGTTAATACCTACTATGTGACCCATCTGTGGCTTGCTGCTTGTTATTTGAAGAAGGTATTATTTTCCACATCTGAGAAATATTACTTAGGCTCTGGAAGTTTCTAGTAGCCCAGCTAAGCCAATTCTGTTAGCAAGTGGTGGAATGAGGACTGAAATCCAAGTCTTCCTGAATTAAAATAAATATATTCTGGGACATCACACACAAATACCAGGCCAAGTCCCAAAGGTGACCTACTGATCCAGAATCATTGGGGCAGGCCTGGCTTTTTAAGTGCTTCACAGGGTTTCATGACCAATTGGCCATGTCTGAGAACTTCTGAGCTACTTGATCTCTAAGGGCACCTCCAACCCTAATATTCTATAATGAGAAGAAAATGTTACTCTCTTAGCAGCCGTATGAATTTTTTTTCTCCTTAGGGAGAGACTTGCCCTTGTTAAAAAACAAAGATACTTTACAAGCCCACTCACAGAAAAGGAAAATGTGGGAGCTCCAGGGAGGATTGGGGGGGACAGAAAAAAAGGGGAAGATAAAAGAGGAGGGGAGGGATAGAAGAAGAAAAGAAAGGAGGAAGATAAAGGGAAAATAGAAGAGGGACAGTGAGTGTGGAATTTCTGGTGGAAATCAGTAAGAAGGCCAAATTCTTTATTTGGATTGGAAAGGGGGCATACACAGATAGAAAGGGGAGAAAACAAACGGGAGCTGGGTTTTAACTTTATAGGTCCATTCATAAACAGAAATAAAGCAAGTCTCAATCCTTCAGCTAAAGCCAAAAAATAGCTTAGACTGGCCCTTCTCTGGTGACACAGAGCCCTACATTTATGTCTATTGCTCTGTAGCTTTGATGAGAGCCTCATCAACTGAGTGCCATGTGCCATGCATGTATGAGCTTGCAATAAATTATTTCATCTCATCTTTAACCACCTGTGAGAGGTTCTTTATGACCCTTATTATATAGATAGGGAATTTGAGGAAAACGGAAGTTAGAAAGTTGGACAAGCTCATTGATACTTAATTAGTGTCAAGCCCAGAGTTTGAACCCAATCCATCAGACCCTGTAATCCTCATGCTCTAGTTACACTGCACTGACTCCTAAAAACTTTATATCTCTTATCTCATTTGTTACTTATAAGAGTGACTATATAGATAAGATATGTACTGCTGTCCTCATCTTACAGATGAGGATGCTGAAACTCAGAGAGGTCACATTACTTAAGTTCACATAGTTGGTACATAGGTAGAACCTAGCTTTGTTCCCCACTCTTCCAAATCCAAGATGTCCTGCGCTCTCTCCAGTCTAATCCCCATGTCATGCAAGGCTGTCCTCAGTTATCAAGGCAGGACTCCCAGTCCCTTCTGTGGAGCAAGGTAAAATTTACTAATAATGCCCTACTCACCCAAAAACATCTTCCCAGCTGATACTTACCTGAAATTCTAACATGAGCTTTTTGGCCTTGTTTCTTTAAAACACTTGTTTCTTTAAAACACTACAGTTTTCTTTTCAAACACAATTACAATCAAAAAAGAGTCATCATTTGATGGCTTATTGTCTCTAATAAGTGACCATGAGTAATTTTAGTAGGTAGTCTCCTTTTGGAGACCAACAGGTAAGCTGTGCCATGTTTGCACAAAGTGAAAACTTACAGGGAGAAAGAAAAGGTCATGGTGGTAACAGCTTGCAGGACCAACTCTATCTTCTCCTTTAGGAATCCTCTTTAGTAAGTGGAAGGATTCCTAAAGGTTCTTATTTGACTAAATCATCCAATAGGGAGAGTGAGGGTGATAAGATTGGGGCAGTAGGAGCAGCATGATGTTCAAACAAGATCAATATAAACAGAGAAAGACAAGGATATAAGGCCCAGGATGCAAGGAAGAAATGTATTGTAGTCTCAAAGTTCACCCAGAGTTCCACTCAGCAGCATCATCAGGGACAAGAGCTGAGAGGTTAATGGAATTGGCAGAGAAAAGGCAAAATTAGACCGCGCATTATGAAAAGATACGACCAACATCACTGCTAACAAAGCATTGCTTAGTTCATTCATACATTTATTCATTTATTCAGAAAATACTCACTGGGGTCACCTGTGTACCATTCACTGTCCTAGAAGCTGAGCACACTGATGAGGCATTGACAGTCTAATGGAGGCAGCAGAGAAATGAACAGATAATTATCTGAATCAGTGTGGCAAGCCTGATGCACACAGGGTGTGGGTGGCAATTTTGAAGGGGACATCTAACATATAAGCTAGGAGTATGGGCTCAGGAAGGGCTTCCCAGAGGAAATGACACATGAGGTGAAGCTTAAAAAATAAGAGCTAGCAAGTGAACAGAGAAAGAAGGAAAAATGGCATCCTGGAGAAAGGGAAGAGCAACAACAAGGGCATGAAGATAAAAACTCAAAGTAGTTTTGTTTGGATGAATAAAGACCTACTTACTAGGTGTAAGACATGGTCCTGTATGCTGTGTAGAGTTGAAAACCGTAAAGAAGGCAAAGCAAAAAAAAAAAAAAAAGAAGGCAAAGCATCCTCTTGGTAAGAGGATAGAACTGGTTAGATTGGATCTGGTTTCTCAAACCAAACAATAAGCTCTATTACAGCTTACAAAAAAGAAAGAAAGAAAGAAAAATCTGACCCTCAAATCTTTCTTCTTGAGGAACCCCCCTTGTTTCACTGAGTCTAGTGGGACTGTCCTAAGAGGCTTCCACCTCCCTAGCCAAAGGGTGGGAAATCATCCAAGTTAGGGCAATGAGATGCTCCTTCTCTGGAATTGGAACCTTGAAAATAAAAATAGTTAATTATTGACAGAATATAGAAAGATTTTGATACCATAAACTTAGTTTAGAGTTCCGTCCAGCTGACCAAATTATCTTATTCAGTCACCAAGTTTTTAGCTAGAGTTGCTTACATTCCTTAATATGTAATCATAGCATCAGCAAAAAGAGATATTTTAACTCTACTTTTCTGATGTTTATACTAGCAATTTTATTTTCTTATTTTATTATCTTGGAGGTTCTAGCAAATACAATGTTTATTATTGGTAACGTGGGCATCCCTGAATTCTTGCTGATTTTAACTGAAATGATTCCCATGTTTGTTGAATCTGATGCTGTTTTTAGTAAATAATCTTTATGTAACTAAGCAATCATCTTTTTATTTCCATTTTACCTAGATTTTATTAAGAATGGCTGCTGAAATTTATCAATGCTATTTCAGCCTGTATCAATATGATCATTTTTTACTTTTTTAGTTAGTTAATAAAAAAGATTATTGATAGCTTTCTTCATATTGATTATATATAAAATAAATATACAAAATCAATACTTTTTTCTCTACCCTAGTAATAATCATGAAAAGACAGAAATAAAAAAAAATTTTATTCACAACATCAATAAACACTTAAAAATATTTATGAATAAATTCAACTAAAAATGCAAACAGTAACATAAAGAAAAATAAAATATCTTACTGGAAAATATAAAATATCTGAAGAAAGAGAAAAGTATGCTGTTTTAAATGAGAATATTTAACATGAATAGGCCAGTTGTCCCAAAATTGACATGTTAATTTGCATGTTAATTTGATGCAATTTAAAAATAGAATCCCATCAGATATTTTAATTGAATAAAATAAACATAAATTCTATATGGATGAAAGAATGCCTGAAAATAGTCAACAAATTAATGATAAAAGAAGGAGAGAGGATGATATTACATAGATGCCAGACATTACACAGCTACTATAATCAAATCAATAAAGAATGATTATAGGAATTGGAGAATAGATCAGGGAGCAGAACAGAGAATCTAGAAATGGATTCTGGTGTGAATGAGAATTTAATAAAGGACAAAAGCAGTAATGCAATTCAGTGGGAAAGAATAGATTATTTAACAAATAGTCCTAGCTAACTAGTTAAGACAAGCAAGAAGCACTATAGCAGGAGTATGGACTTCAGAGTCAGATTCCATTGGTTTAAATCCCAGTTTTACCACTCTTTGTATAAACTTTGAACTAGTTACTCAGCTTCTCTGTGCCTCATGTTTCCTCATCTGAAAAATGGGTGTAAGTAAGAAATTTGTGTCTTGGAGTTGTGAGTAACAGGAGTAAAATTAGTTATACATGTGAAGTGCTGGTGTTTAGTTGAATTTATTCAACTGGATGACCCACAAACATATGCAAAAATGCTGAACCATAGATAGTCTGAGAAACGCAACTAAAATAGCAGAGATACCATTTGACCCTCCTCAGCCTGGCACAATTAATAAAAGCAATAGCCCTATTCCTATGAGGGATGTGCACAAAGGGTTTTCTCAACACACTGCTTAGATAACACTTGTGAAGTAATTTGATGGCATCTATTCATATGTAAAATACGCATCCTCTCCTATTCATCAAGCCCACTTCCAGACTACACCACAGACAGAAAAGTGCCAGGGGGAAATGTACAGGTACAGTTATTGCAACATTGTGTGTGATAAAATAAAAAGCTGGAAATAAAATGATAATCAACAGGAAATGCCAAATATATGATACATCCTCACAATAGAATATTATGCACCCCTTAAACAGTCAATTAAAGCTCTGATTTTGATATAGAGGGATTTCCATGAGGTAAAGTTAAGCAAGAAAAACAAAATATATAAAGACAAGCACAGGACTGATCTCAAACAAATGTTTGCTTTGACATTATTTGAACAATATAAATGCATTTTAAGCTCTTTTGTATTTATTTTATATCTTACAATAAAATTTTCTCTAGAAAGAAAATCAAAATGTAAAATAAGCCTATAATATCCCAATTAAAAAACACCGAACTGAAAAATATGTAGATCTGTCTATATGTATAAATTATGTGAGCAAAGAGAAAACTATGGCAGGATATATAATAGGTTATTAACACGATTTATTCTGGAAAGGAGTTAGGGGACTAATTTAGGCAAAAAAGCAGAAGAGGGGGAAATCAAGTAAAAATGGAAAGAAAAGAGTACACTTAGAAAAATATTAATTACATCATTACATTTATGTACACTGTGTGTATGTTTATGCATAAGGCAAATTAAGAAATAGAATTTGGAAAAAAGCAAGAGGAATAGAAGGACAGGTGAAAGGAAAGAAGAAAACAGTTGAAGTTAATTTCTATCTAGTCTCTAGTGTCCCAGTATATTCCCTGTTGCATTGGGTTCTGTTGCTTGCAAGCAGAAGGGACTTAACCAATGCAGGTAGGAAAATATCATAAGCTTGGTCTCAGAGACCTTCCTGTGCCTTCCTTTGACTCCAGAGGACAGGCTATCCATAAGCCATGTACCTATTGCTTCTATGTGTCCTGGTTCTCCCAGACTGTTCCACTTTCCTTCTAAATTCTACAAGAAAAGAACCAGTTCATGGGTATCACCAGGGTTACATTACATCTGCAGCAATACCAATAAAATGACATTTAAAATTATCATTAAGGGAAAAAACAGTGGAAATGAATTTTTAAAATCAGCTGGGCTGCATGGCAGCCTATGAAAGGTGCCACAGCAAAAGCAGGCTTTGCTGACAACTTGGGAACCTATCACCTACACCCAGAATCTCCCTGCAGTCTCTTAGGTGACCTCTCTCCACTCACCTCTCTGCTGCCACCTCTATCCATGCTGGAGATCAAACCATTTGCAAGCAATGGTTCCTAATGGTTAAGATTTAGCAGGTCATACATGAATGTTCTCCCAATAAGATGATGAAATTATGGAGCCCTCATATCTTTCTCTGAACTGTTTTTCTTTTCTGATGATGTGTTGCTAGAGAGCAGAATGATGTCATAGAAAATTTGGAAGAAAGAAGCAATAGGTTCCACAATATATTAACTATGGGACCCTTATCAATTCTCAGCTAGCCTCTGTGAGCCATAACTTACTTTTTGTGAAAAAAGGAATTCCACTACACAACCTATGTAACTCAGAAGCCTGTAGGAATGTACCTTTCCCAACACTCTCCTCCATAGTTCCTCTTCCTTATGATCCATGTGTGCCAACAATGTTAGGATGAACATGGTCTCAACGAGGGGGCATGCTAACAAGGAGTAGTCATCAGACCTCTCTGCCTGTGGCATATCCTCTCTGCCCCAGTGATTTCTCCTGCAAACAGCTACATGTAGGTAGAATTTTATAGCACTTTGCCTCAGCTATATCATACATCTCTCATTTTGTGCCCTGGGCCTTCTTTGCCACCAATATGTGGCAAACCTGCAGGGCATTTGAGCAAAACTGGATATGTAAGAGAGTTAATACCCCATGAGGCAACTGTTGAGTTCTGGGTCCCAAAGCTCCAGATCTGAGCCCTCCTGGGACACTAAGGAGCATTATTATTACAATTGATATAATCAGTGCTAAACAAAAACTCCTTCAAATAATCCTAAAATTAGACATCAAGCTGAAGTGCCACATGTTGTAATATGTTGACAACCCCTATTAAACTCCAAAAGCTTATGACTTCCCCAGAAAAAAATACACATAAATACAAAGCTTTGTATAAAATATCAGGAGGTTTATTGAACCTATGAATCCCATCCATGACCTCAGGTCAGGACTGCATGATCCTAGCTGGCTAAATTTAGAGAGATTATAACAAATGGACATCTGGCCATATTGTCTCCACCTTCCCCAGGGCTGACCTGTTCCTCAGCTGATCATAGACTTACAGATCACCTTAAATCAGGGCAGCCAGTTTAAGAGAATTCCTAATTGGAAGGATGCTGAGTACATTTGGGACTAGAATGGCCCTCAAAATCTCACATGAAGCCAGACCTCCCCAGAACAACCTCAAGCCCTAAATTTAGCCCTTAAGCCCAATGTGATGATCCTCTTTTACCCATCATAACCCAAGCTCACAATGTCCTTATGATAAAGATCAATAAGATTCCCATAGTCCCTAGCAACCCAAGCACATTGACAGGTATTCAGACAAGTATCTTTTTAAGAAAAGATTCAGTAGGCCCCCACTCATGTTTATTCCAACATGCCATTAAACCTCAGACCAGATGGAACTAGTTCTGTTGTAAGCAGCTCCATAAAGTAAAAATCCTGACATAAAGATCTCTATATAATAATTCTCCAATTCTCCATAAGCATCACTGCTTATGTATCCATGTGTCTAGTTTGAGTTTCTTCAGAAGCAAATTTCGAAACCAGGATTGAAGTACAGGTCATTTTTTTTAAAAATAAGATGATGTATGAGTTACATAAAGATGGGACAGCAGCCAATATAGGGTGTATTATCAAGCAACCTACCACTAAGGGAAAATGGAACTTAAACACCTAGAGCGAAGTCTAGGAGCCAGTGAAAACCACCAATACTCATTGGGTGAGGAATGCTGGGGAAAGGAGCCATTAATTCTTCTGCACTTTGGCAAAGTGGGGTCCAATGGCAAAAAAAGCCCCTGGGCAGAGAATCATATGTGCTCATAGAAGTTGGGCTGGTATGCACTGCAGTGGTAAGAATAAGGGGACATGGGAGGGACTCTGACAATAGCTTCTATACCATGAAATGCTCTCTGGCATCAAACTTTGCTCTGAGAATTAAGAATCAGGAGTCTGATGGCAACACTGAACAGAACAGGACACATGGATCCCTACCATAAAATGTCATTTGTGAGTAGCATAAAGCATAGCTAAGCTCTATTCAACATCAGTAGCATACCAACAAAATTAGCATTTATTTAGTTCCTACTAACAGAAAGATGATGCACCAGACAACTGGACACTTACACGTACATTGTCATATTTAATCCTTAGAACTGCCCTATAAATACTCATTAATACCCCCTTTTTTTTCTAGATTTGGACAAAGATGGCCCTCAAAGTTCATGTTGCCTTATCTATCATGATACAGCTAATAAGAAATGAAAACAGGATTTAAATGCCTAATCCCACCTGCTTTCAACTACATCACATTATCCTTTGGACTTCTTAGTCACTTCCTCTTCTCCTTTTTCTCACAGAGAGTATGTACTGCATCCTGACTACATGCCAGCCACTGAAGTAAGCACTTTCACATTAAGCATTTACAAAAACCACGTGATGTGGGTATTGTCATTGATCTGCTTGTATAGTTGGAACAACTAAATCTTGGAAAAATTGAGTAACTTCCTAAAATCACAAATTAATACAGTGGCAAAGCCAGGACCAGAAATCAGATCTTTCTAACACCAAAGCTCCAGTTTTTGATCATTAAACTATTTTGCTGCCTAAGAACAACACAGGTATGAATGGGTGGGTCCTACTGAAATCAGTCTGCCATATAATCCAGAGTGAAACTAAGACCCAAATTCATCAGATCTTTTCTCTTCCTCTTTCCATCCTCCATCCAGGATTCACCCAGGAAAAATTAGACAAGCAGAAAGTCTGGTACCTTCATATTTGGCAGAAGTAGGGAGTGAGCAGTCAGTCTCACTCTACTTGAGGGGAAAAGGAGAATTCTATTTTTCAATTAAAAGATAAGACAAACATTTCAAGGAATTGGCTCTCATTTCCTTGCGTTATTGCTCTAATTTGCTCATTATACATAATTATTAAATGTGCTTCATTATGATTAGATGGTCTTTACTTATTACAAAGGAACAATCAGGTCTTCCTTTGTATTCATTTGTGTACATACACAAATGGGGAAGGGGAAGAAAAACTAATTTTTGAAGTGAAACTCTTATTAATGTATAAGTAAGCATTATCACTAAAGTATACATGATTGCCAGCTACAAAAACTGCACAAATACGGGTTGGAGACAAGCACCTGTTTTTGGTGACTATCAAAGAAAAGAAAAGAGGAGAATCTAGGGGTCCTAGTAGAATACAGAAATGCTACCTTTTGTAAAGGAAAATGTAATCCCAGGAATGCTGATTAGGAATGTATCATAGTGATCTTCTCGGAATTCTACATCAGAATCTGGTTTAGAACTTTATGTACTAAAGAGAAAGAGAGAATAGAAGAGGGCTCTGAGGGATGCCTTGACAAGGACTCAAAACAGGATCTAGAAATAAAGGTTAAAGAAATGAGGGTGACTGCATCTGGCTAGCTGTTTTGTATCACCTTTGCTCCTTATTGCTTTATCACGTATTCTTTTTGTATTGGGCAATCACTCAAATGCACATTTCACTCTTACTCTACTTTCTGAATATGATTACAACATTTACTAAAATATTATAAGGTTTACATTTGTATAAAATTCAGTGTGGCCTTCGCAAGTCCACTGACATCTGTGATTGACATTTTCTTCTAGCTGACAGCATTTATCTATAGTCATTATTGTCAGCGAACATCCTTCTTATTTATCTTAGTTCTGATAGAAAATACCATCATAGGTTTAAAAGTCTCCAAAATGGGATTCCATGATATTCAAAAGAGAAGAGGTCAACTCCTTGTTGCCTCATTATCTCCCAGGGTGGAGAACAACTAAAGACTCTAGAAGTCATTTGGTTTAAATCAGAATTTCCAGTAAAGGGGCAAATAAACTATAAAAAGTATCTTCAACATTTTATAAACCCATTGCCCCTCAAATTCCTCCTTACTTCACAGGAAAAGATTGGATTTCTTCAACCTGCTCTAAATTTGGCATAAATGTATTAAACGTACATCTATTTAGCACCTCCTGTGTGTCAAGAACTCTGCTCAGTGCTAGAGATGCAAATGATGTACTGAGAGAGTATGGAGACATATTGAGGAAAGTAAATACGGGAACAGATAATCATAATTTAATACCATGAATGTGATAGTAGCCATATGCACAGTATATTATCCAAAAGAAAGGAAGGTAACTAACCCAGTATGATAAGGGATGGAACGAATGGGAGAAACACCAGGGAGGCTTGCTGGAGAGGTGATACCTGAGCTGATTCTTGAAGGATTAGTATGAATTAACTAAGCAAATAGGGAAAGGCCAATTCTGGCAGAGGGGAAAGCTCAAGCAAAACCATATCAAATTCAAGGAACTACCAACAACTAGATGCTGCTGGAGGATAAAAAGTAAGGTAAGTGTTGGTAGGAACAAAAGGCTCGAAAATTGGTAGCCATACTCCCCAGGGCCTTGTAAGGAAAACTGGCCATGATCCTGTAGGCCATAGAGAGGTGGCAAGGGTTTTAATCAGGCCAGCTCTTCATTTCACATGGCAAATTTGGGGGGATGTATGCTAGTGATATGGGAGGATGAACTTGTGCAGGAAAGGATTAAAAGCAGAAATAACAGGAAGTTGACACAGTGGGATGGTAAGAGACTCTATAGACGTGGAGAGAGGTGGTGGTAGTAGGCATAAAGAGGAAAAGATGGAATTGAGAGCTATTAAGGAAGAAATAATAAATGGAGGTTGGTTATTTGTATAAGATGTGAAAAGGGGCAGTTTTTGGATTAGTTAGCTGAATGACAGTAGTGCCGCATTCAGAAATGACAAATATTGGAGAAATACCAAGTTTGGTGAGAAGATAAATCATTGGCCTAAGAAAGATTCACTGGATCTGAAAGAAAGAAAATTCATGGTGGTTGAATGAATAGTCATTTGGATTTAAAAAGAAAAAGAAGAAAAGAAACAAGTGAAAAGAGGCAAGTTGGGAGCTAAAGAGATGTAAGGTCAGGGGAGATGTTTGATGGGTGGGAGGATGGGAGAGGCTATTCTAAGCTGACAGGGTGAAGCCAAGTAGAAAGGGGGAGGCTAAAGATCATGCAGTGGGTGTGGAATGAGTTATAAAGAAAGGTCCTGAGAGATAGAAGCAACTGGTCTTGAACCAGAGAAGGAACCTCTAAGCCTGAAGAAAAAGACATAAGAATGAATTAGGGAAAAAGTTTTTAAGTAAAAGAAGGCTGGAGAATTAAAAGATATACCACAAAATGGTATCAACTTTCTCCATGATTTAGAAGTAAGATTCTTCAATGAAATTGAGAGTTGAATAAAAGAAATAAGATAGTGGCAATATTTTGGAACCATCATTGAAGAAGATGGGATGGAGGGACCACCACAAAGTAGAATGTTGAATGAAAATGGTGAGAGCCCAGCTGAAGTTGAATATCTTACAAGGTTCTAATGAAGATCTAAAGTGATTGGGGTGTGTGTAAAAGCCTGTTTGAGAATGATTATTAATACAAAATACAAAAGCATAATTTAAGTTCTTCCTATTCTGATGTTGTCTCCATGCTGTTTGCTATGGCTACTCTTGCCATCTTCTGAGCCCAGTCATGATGAATGTTTCCTATCATAGTTAACTAGGATGAAGGGAGGACAAATAGTATCCTAAGATGAGCAGAGGTTGACAATACAGAATGGGATGTTTTTAGGCTCCCCCTAAAGAGAAGAGGGAGAGCCTTTCATTTTAGTACCCTAAGCTAATATAAAAGAGGCCATTACTACATTCATTCATAAGACTCTTGGCCCAAAAGATTTGCCTTCTTGAAAATGGGGAACAGGGCTAGCTGAGGACAAAGCAGAAACTGATATCCCACAAATCTCCCACCAGAGTGGGATATGTGTGACATTCCTCAGGAAGTTTCCAATTGTCTTAATATTAATGCCTTACCAGAGGGAAAAACAATCTTTAACTTGAAAATAGCAAGGCAAAAAAAAAAAAAAAAAAGCAAGGCCTCCAATATCTTGTAGGTCCTCCTTAGCATATGGAAATCTTTTTGAGATCTCCCTTTTCCTTACCTCCCCCAACTCCTGGGTATATAATCAGCACCCCTCACAACCCTGTGTCTTCCTGCCCATGGGTCCTGTCCCCGTGCTTTAATAAAACCACCATTTTGCACCAAGACATCTCAAGAATTGTTTCTTGGTCATCAGCTCTGGACCTCACCCATATTCCAGAACTTCATCAAAAAGAAGCATAAAATAGAGTCTCAAAGTGTCCACAGTATTCCTAAGGATAGAACAACAGGAAGCATGTTAGAGAGGTCTGCCCTTTATCTACCACCTAATGGAGTCCCCTCCCCACATCTCATGGAGGGTTCCAAATACCCTATCAGACTCTAAAAGACCAATAGTAGGTACTAGCACAAGCATAAAACGAAAAGGCACTCTGATTCAGTTTGGATCTGTGCAGGTGAATAACAGAAGGTATCTAAGCGTTCAGGAGCTCTTTTGTAAAAACAAAAACAAAACCTGTATACCCCTTGGTAATCCCTGAATTCTCTCTTAAGCCAATATTATAAGGTAATTTGTGGTTCAGGTAAAATTTCTGCTCCTACCCTTCCATCGGGCAGTCTTAGTTTTAGTGATTCTCATTGTGGTGTACACATACTCAGACTGGGACACCTCTGATTTTATGATTATAGCAACTGGATGCTGGGAAGGACATAAGTGTAGGAAGAAAACCTCTCCATTTTTTGAAGCTGGGACAGAGGCAGAAATAGCCATCTGGAACTGTTCCTAGATATAGGCATTTGGCTAATCTCTATCAGCCCTGTGAGTTTCCTCACCAAAGAAGCTAAGGGCATCTATTACCATAAGAACAGGATCCACTCAGATTATGATGGCTAGAAATGGGGCAAAAAAAGACAGATTGAAAAAATTAAAGATGTTTCAGGAAAACCGAGGAAATGCATCAAATGTAGAAAATAAATGAAAGTAAGTCTACTTAGAGGATACAGAATAAAAGCTCTCCCTCCCCCACCAAAAAGCCATTTTAATTTACCTCAGCAAAAATCTGCATTTGAGGGGTGCCTGGATGGCTCAGTGATTGAGCATCTGCCTTTGGCTCAGGGCATAATCCTGGAATCCTGGGATCAGGCTCTCTGCTAGGAGCCTGCTTCTCCTCCCTCTGTCCCCTGTCTCTGCCTCTCTCTCTGTCTCTCTCATGAATAATTAAATAAATAAAATCTTAAAAATAAAAATTTGCATTTGAATCTAGCTAATGAGAAGACAAAAGTAGTCCTTAGGAAAGGCAAGGGTGGGGGATCATCTTGTTCCTAAAAATGATTTAATGGGGACTGAGAGTCAATCTGGCTTTTGGGTTTTACAACCAAATACAGTAAAACCCGAAAGAATTTATCCTCATGAGTATGTATATTATATTTCACCAGTTAAATCTTGGCAGAGTTTACTAATTTTCCCAGTTTTTGCACTGGCAATAGGATGGCTTCAAGTGCTCCATGAACAGCTAGGCCTACTTCCCTAATTACACTTTGTTACTTGGATGAGGATCATGCCTAGCCTAAGGAACACCCCAGCCATCAGCAGGAACACCCAGGACTGGTGGTTCCCCTGGAGTGTCAAACTCAGAAGGTATCAATTTCCATGGCAGCCCCCCTCCATCCTCCAGGCAACTGAAAACCAACCTGTAAAAGCCTAAGTGCCTTGACAGCTGAAAAATGCAATTCTTCCATGGGAAAGGGAAAATAAAAAGGCTCTAAGTGAATTTTCTTCTGCTAAAAGGGGGTAATTTCCACCACAGTGGCTAAAAGCCCTGTCCCAAACCCTGAGTATTTCTTCATCCTGCTGTTCAGTGAGTTACAGATAAAAGGAAATGTGACACCTCTATCCATGGTGCTTAAAACCTCCAAATGAGCACAGGGGGTGACAGCAAATGCTGGGCCTATTTAAAAAGAGGATCCACAGCTCTGGTTATCGATGCAAAACGCCATAGCTTTTCTTATTTCTTCATCTCCCTGATTACCCATGCTGTATTTTGCTATGAAATATGTTGAATTTTGGCCATTTTAAAAATTCTTATGTGAATTTTAGGAGAAACCCAATTTGCAGTGAATGAAATTGCACTTGGGTAATTATTCATTCATCCAATAGTGCTGTAGACCTCCTACTTGTGCAACCAAGAATTATACTAGATGCTGAGTATTTACTTCAGAGCAAAGAAAAGCCCCTGCCTGTGTGACTCTCTTACCTAGTCCAGATGTGTGTTGTCCTATATTAAAGTCATCCAAGAAAGGGCGATGTGATTGCAAGGTGATTTGTTAATGGGGGATGGGCTGGCCCAGCATGGGAAGCTGGAAATACCATAATGGTGACATCTCACAGAGACATGGGTTATTAGGACTAGTTTTGTGATTTAAAGCTCAGTTTCTTCTTGTGGAAAATGAAGGGATAGGACTAGTAGACTACCTAGTATTGTATCTGCTCTATAGTGTTGAGATGGGTGAGGCTAGTACTTTGTTCATCTTGGGCACAAAATTTAAGGGGGCACCAAAAAAACCACTTGGTAGTCAATAAATTATTTTAGTACAACATTTTTTTAAATGAATGCAAAAATCTATGATGAGCAAAATATCGACATTTTAAATAAGGATTTTGCTCTGCATTTGCAGGACCATCCTTCCTTTGCCTCATCCTAAAAGACAGGTTCTGTAAGATAGGTCCCTTCTGCCTATGGGAGTCTATGATTCTCATGAATTCGCTTCAAATTAATTCCATAAGCAATTGTTTCACTACTGTTATCCCATATCTATCAAAAGTGCAATCTAGCAATTAAGTGAAACATTTCTAACACTAAAAAGTATGCTTGAATTCAAAGATGATTAGCTCTTTAACTTACTGACTTGTCTGTAAAATGGGAAATAGTATTATCCTATCCTCATGAAGCTGTCAGGAGAATCAAATGAAACAACCATCTAAACTACATCCCACATACTGGATAGTGACCTGGAAAAGTTGGGTGATTGTTCACAGATGACTGGGAGGGTGTAGACATATCCTAGAAAAACAACACAAAATATATACTCCACCAAAGGGAAGTTGTTGCATCGCCTCTACCTAGGAAGGCAAAAAAAATCAAGCACTCCTTTTGCCTCTGGGCCAGCAGCCAGGCAAAGCAAAATAGCAGAGGGAGACAAAGTGTGATAAGATGAAAAGCTCTCTCAGTTCATTTAAATTTGGGTTGTCTTTCTGCCATTAACTCCCTCAAACTCACAGAAGAATTTTAAAAAGATAATCTGTAACTGGGAATACTTTGAAAAGCAAAGGAGCTATAAAAGAAAGTGAATTGAGTTTAATATTTATACAGGGCAATTCTAATTAAATTAACACACTCACAGATATGCTAAACAGCAGACAGTTGTCTGCTTTTCTTCTCATTATCCTTTCCCTACCAATTACTGCACAGCTTTTTTTTTAATTTTCAATTCTCCTTGATATAATTTTATTTCACAGAAAAGGAAGAAAATTAGCAAATTACAATCTTTTTAAAGAAGAAAATACATATCAGAAGGCATTTCTTCCAAATAAGAGAGATGTAGTCCTGTAGCAGTAACAACAAATCAGCAATCAACATGGTCACTATTAGGCCTAACATCTATCTTGGTTCATCATTGACACAATACTTTAATGTCTACTATCTTATTTGCTTCTCCTATTTACCCTCCTTCACAATGGCCAATAAAAAGTATTATTAATTGCATTTTTCAGATCATGTAAACTGGAGCTTAAAAATTCCAGTAAGACAGGACCCTGAAAGATAATGCAGAAAAGGAGGTGTAGGGAAAAATAAAGGGATGGGTTTAGTTTATTAATATTATTTTTGGTGACTTTAGGAAGTCAACAAGACATCCTCATAAGTGAACTCTAGAATTTACATGCACTCTTAACAAGCAGCTTCTATCCAGCCCCAGAAGACCCCCTTGGATTCTATTTCTCATAACCACCTCCCTACCTCCACCTATACAACTGAGAACAAAGAGTCTTCCTTTTGGCCTTCCCTAAGATGAAATGGCTTCATGGAGTCAAGACTAAAGACCCCTTTGGGGTAATCCTGGTTACAGCAGCAATATTCAGGAAGAACAGGAAACATGAAGCCCCTTCCTTCTAAAATTCCATTCAGTACTTTTTAATCCCACTTAGTTCAATTCAGCTTCCTCATCTATAAAATGGATATAATCATAGTTCCTACCTACTTCTTAGGATTATTATTAAGTATTAAATAATATACTAATACACAAAAAGAGCTTGCTTCAGTACCTAGTGTACAGTAAACATTCAGTAAATGTTAGTTCCTATTATCAGATAAGACCAAAATGCTCCACTTTTATTGGTAATGATGTGAAGAGACACAGGAGTTAAGAATCCAAGGTCACAACCTGAATGTGATAAAATGTAAAACATTTAGTTCACTGTTTTGGATATAGGAAAGCTCAAAATAATAATATTACGTGTGTGTGTGTGTGTGTGTGTGTGTGTGTGTGTAATATCACACTGGAATCCAGTTCTCGTGACTCCAAGCCCTCTATCCACAGAAACATTTGCATCATGTTGACACGAGAAAGCCAGGCCTGCTGGCAATAGTGCTATCTGTGCAGATTTGAAGTTTGGGGCCCAGGGGTCTTTTCAAAGTCAAGAGAGGGATTGCAGACTGTGTTCAGACAGCCACTTGATGTCATTCTGCACGGCAGATGTCCACAATGGCCTGGCATGCTTTCTGATCGTATCAGCCTATTTTTCTGCTGTTGAGCTGTGACATCCCAAACGAACTCCTTTGCAAACTCATCTCTGGGATGCAGCTGTTCGGGGTTTGCAAGTAAGCAATTCTGTGGCAATCTGGGTTTCCCATAGTTTTCGCTCTCTGGCCACACTCTTTTTGTTTCACTAGATCCATGATTATATGGCCTAAGTTCTAGGAACACAATGACGAAAGCCATGAAGGAAGTCTCATCATTTTCAACCAGTTAGAAATCTAGGAATGCATTTGTAACCCTGTCACTAAACCAGAACTGGAAGGGTTCCAAGATCCTATTACCTAGTCCCTTTACTTAAAAAATGAAGAACCTAGGACCTAGAGAAATTTCAAAATCAAAGTCACTTTACTAATGAGTAGCAAAACCAGAATTCACTATGCCACCACTATATTGATTCCCATTGGTTGCCAGCTAAGCTCTCCTAAACTATTAATTGATAATTACAGAGTAAGCTGATAAAGGGATTAAGGTTAGACCCTTCTCAGGAGTATTTTAATTTAGAGAGATTTGAATTCCCAACTGGATGAAGTAATTATGATATAATGTCAAGCAGAGGTACTGAAGTACCAGGGCAAGTGGTCCTGCCTTTTTATACCTGAGATCATTCTCCAAAAAAGGCAGAACACAGAGAGCATTGAGTCTATAGAAAGAAAATCCCTGCCCTTATTGATAGTAAGTGAAGGATGTCCCCCATCATGCTTTAATTTCCTTGATGACATAAATAAAAGCAAAAGTCAAATTTATTAGAGAACTTTAACACCCATGGAGCAATGTTCTCAGCACCTAGGCATGTGTGCTAATGTTTACATTCACGGATCCTTTTATCCTGCATCTTTTTACTCAGCCCAGCAATTCCCTGACCCATATCAACAATGCACACATCATGAGCCAGGGTGGAGATGAAGGAGAAGGCCTGTTTATATTTCTCCTTACCAAATTTTAAAAGCTGGAAACATTGCCCCCAGACTTTTCATACAACCCCAGCCTGTGTAAAGGGCCCTCCCCATTTTCTAGGCATTCCAAGAACCCTGATTTGTATGAAAATGGAGAAACAGAGTTATCTTCTCCAGTAATATCTAGAGGTTCTCAGAAATAGGTGAAAGCTAGCAAACCATAGAAAGAATTGTCAGAAAAGTAGATCAGATAAAACACTGATAGAACACATACAGTTAAGAGGATTATGCCAATCGGATTAGCTGCCAGGAGAATGTAAAAGAAAAAGGAAGATATTTATTGGAATAATCATTTCCTCTACAAATTCACATTCGGGCTCCCAATTCTCATTCTGTCCCCTTTCTTGATTCTTTTCTTCCCTCAACATTCTGCAAATTGATAAAATCTGGTTAATATTGATGCCATTTTCGGGATCCCTGGGTGGCGCAGCAGTTTGGCGCCTGCCGTTGGCCCAGGACGCGATCCTGGAGACCCGGGATCAAATCCCACATCAGGCTCCCAGTGCATGGAGCCTGCTTCTCCCTCTGTCTGTGTCTCTGCCTCTCTCTCTCTCTCTCTCTGTGACTATCATAAATAAATAAAAAAAAATAAAAAAAAATATTGATGCCATTTTCAACCACTTTACCTAGGTCCAGATGAGGTTCGAGTAATGGATCTTACTGAGAAAAATGGAATCAGTGAAATATCCCAAGCATGGGCACCTTGGAATTGGGAGTCAAAGAAACAATAGAATAGGGGACTAAGAAGCTTAAAACAAAACAAAACAAAACAAAACAAAAAAGCCTATCTGTGACATAAACTGCTCTCCATGTGGGCCTCAGTAGCAGCTCAAAACATCAACAATGTCAACAAAAACAGTAAGTAGGGGGCCAAAACCAGACTTATTCTGCAATGCCAGGGTTTATGTGATATAGGAGATAGAATATTTTTTAAAATATTTTATTTATTTATTTGAGACAGAAAAATGAGAGAGAAAGCACAAGCAGAGAGGCAGAGAGGAGGGTCAGAGGGAGAGGGAGTAGCAGACTCCTCCTGAGCAGGGAGCCCAATGTAGGGCTCCATCCTAGGACCCTGGCATCATGACCTGAGCTGAAGGCAGGTGCTTAGCTGACTGAACCACCCAGGCATGCTAGAGTATTTTGTGTGATACAGTATCTTGAAAATGAGAGAATATTTTGAAAATGAAGTTTATTGAACAAAAGAATTTGCTGCTGAGAGAAGTTACAGATGTATTTCTGTAGATATCTTTGAACATAGGTTAGAGTTTTATCTGGAGATTTCAGAATGATGTTTTTTAACTTGAAGGCATAAGATAAATGGATCTCCAAGGGCTATTCTGGATTGGTACAAGAATCACCCGAGAAAGTTGTTATAAATGAGGGCCCCCTATGCCCTACTCCCCTACCAGAAGAGATTGATTCAGTAGGTCTTGGGTGGAGCCCAGGAACTAGTGTTTTTAATAAGTTCTCCAGGAATTCTGTTGTGCAACTAGGCTTGAGAATTACTGGGTTAGAAAGATGATCTCAAGTAGTCTCCTGGGGACCTTGGCTCTGGTTCAATGATTCTGTTAATAGACATACCCTATAATATGACTTCTTGCAAAACATACACATAACACTTTTCTTCAGTAGATCACTATAGCAAAATATAGAGACTTTTTTCCATTATGGTATATCCTAGGAGAGCATGGCCCACATAATGGTGAAAATATAAACATAGTAAAAACAAAGAAGCAATATACATAAAGATTTTTGAGAATAGTGTAATGATTCCCATAATACTTACCAGTTCTCATGCACTATGTTTTCTGTATATCTTTGTTTTAGAAATCACTCATGAGATGTATTTCTAACATGTATGATGATAATGATGATGATGATGATGATGATGATGATGATGATGATGATAAAGGACCTAAATCTGTGTATTATTTACTTCTTTTTCTCAATCTAATTCCCTGGACAGAATCCATGGCATTGATTGGGCCATGTTTTTTAGTGGAAGGAAGCACTGAAATTGAAGTTGTTCATTTGGGTATGGTTTCCTCCACTGTTTTCTGGCTGTGTAGGAACTCAGCTCACATTTAGACTCTTGATTAAAGTCTAACCTGCTGATCATCTTTTCTTGTATTTCTTACTATCCATAACTGGGCACTGTGGGATTACCACTGGCTGGAATTAAGATTTCAATTAGAGGGTGGAGAGTTTGCTTATGTTTGAGACTAAGTGCTATGCTCCAACCAAGTTGACTGGAAAGCTATTGGGAGTTATGAACACAAGCACAATTGACAATAAGGCAGCACCTCAATTCTCAACTTGGCATTATACCTTGAGTTTATAGCAACCTCTGCAGGGAGGAGAGATGGCTCAATCAAGGCAAATTCAGGCACTCTGCCAGGCATTACAGAGTCTGAGGCACTAAAGGTATTTACTAGCCAACTAGTCAATCTCCCACAGCAGCCCAGAAATAATGCAGGAACAAGGGCAGGTGCCAAAGTCTTCACAAAGTTTGAAGCAGACTTGTGTCCACTATTACTAGACTTAATTAGTACTGTTTTATTGACTATAGATATATGATTTATCAAGCCACTCACATAACATGAGATGACAAACAGATTTTTATGCATTTAAAAAATAATTTGGTTGCAACTAAACCTAAGAGAAAAACATTATAGATTCACATCCTTTAAAAAAAAAAAAAAAGGTTCAGGTATGGCTGGAAACAGATCATAAAAAATATCATTAGGGCTTGACTTTCTTTTTCTTCCTTGTATCTCAACCTCTTTTTCTCTCCAATTAATGGCAACAGTTCCTACCAGCAGTCTCAACCTTGGTTCTTACATGCTTAACAACCCCAGGAGAGAGGAATCATCTTCCCTAAACACTCTACCAAAAAGGTAAATCAGTTTGGGAAACATGAAAAATTAAGAGCTGTGGTCAAAAGAATAGGTTATTCTGAATGATTAGACCTGGATTATGTGCCCAACCTTATAACTAGAGGTAAAGTGGAATGAAAGGAGTTCTTACCTCCATCAGAAAGAAAACAAATGTGGTTTAAATTACACATGGGGAAAACAATGCTATTGCCTCCAAAAAAGGGAAAAGATGCTAGTTAGGCAACACAAAGATGTCTCCTACATAATAATACCAGGAATTATTTCTGGCATTTCTGACAACAGATTAATGAAAATGGCTAAGAGAAATCAATGGATCCGTTCTCTTACCTTGAATAAAGATGACCCCATCAATAATTATTTATTGGGCATCATAGTAAATATTAAGAGTATGGAATTTAGAGTCAGACACACCTGGATTTAAATCCTGATTCTGATATATCATGGCTATGTAACATTGATCAAGTTACTTAGCCTCTTTTATTTTCAGTTTTCTCATATATAAAATAAATCGAGAAATAACCTAACTATGGCACTGTTGCTTAAATGATATAGTTTATGTTTAAAAAAAACTCATAGTATGTCACTCATAGTATGTGCTCAATAAATATTAATCCTCTGGGAAGCTTGGGTGGCTCAGGGGTTTTAGTGCCACCTTCACCCGAGTGTGTGACCGTGGGGTCCCGGGATTGAGTCCCACGTTGGACTCCCTGCATGGAGCCTGTTTCTCCCTCTGCCTCTGTCTCTGCCTCTGTGTGTGTGTGTGAGTCTCTCATGAATAAATAAAATCTTTAAAAAAATATTAATCCTGTCTTGAACATAAATACCCTTCCTCCACCTTTATATACTTTATCTTGTGACAAGATGACACCTAATTATATCAGTCAAATAAGAAATAGCCTACTTTGAGAAACCTAGAATATCAAAAATAAACAATAAGGATATTTTATGGAAGTTCAACTAGAATCATTCGTCTTCCCTCATATCTATTCCTTTCTGTCAATTTATCAGTGAGATTAAAAAGCAATGGGTCATTATCCTCTACAATAAGAATTTCCCAAACAATAAAAAACAACAATAATTTTAATTTTTCTTCTGGTCCTCAAGTTTCCTTTTATATATCCTCTAATAATACACATTCCATCATCTTTTATCTTATCTGGATATATAAATAAGTTCTACTGAGAGACTGGGCCTCTCACCCTGTTACATCATTCCGTTATTTTACAGTGTAAACCACTCACTGTAATCCATCTCCCCAAGAAAAATATGAGAGTGCTATGCCCCACTCCCAAATTTACATCCATCCCCCCAAAATAATGAATACAAGAGCCTAAACATTTTGCTCATTTACCATCCTTGATTGCTAAATGGTCATTATAAAATCAACCCTAGGTTTTAGGTAGAGCATGTTGCCTACATAGTATTGGTTAATTAGCTCTATGTTTAATTAGCTCTACGTGTATATGACTTTTAAGAATAAGGAATCTTCCTTCATTACTTACTTCTGATGATCAATATCTAATTGGCTCCCATCAAATGTGATAGATGTCTTTTTGGAAAAATGTGTCCTTTTGGAGAAGATCTGATGCCAAACTAACCTAAGCATTAAGAGAAAGGGGCCAAAGAGTGAAAGCAATCATTTTCTAATGGGCCATGCTTGTCATGCAGACAGAACTGAACACCAGAAAAGGTAGAAAGAAAGGATGGTGTAAAGAATAGGATAGAAGAGAAAGAGAGTGAGAGAAAGAATACAAGGGAGTATGTAATGGGTCTCCCATAAATTATTCCATTTGGACTTCAATTACATTGACTGATATACATTTGCCACTGATAGGAAAATGAGACCTTGTTCCCTCCAGCCTTGTTTAGCCTCCAAATGGCAAAGTAAAACAATGTTATTCAGAAGGCATAAATCTAGCTGAGAGAGAGCCCCACTGACAGCTTCCATGCAGAGCTATTAAAAAAGGGAAACAGATTAACTTCTCAGCTCCATCATTTTAATGTCTGTGTTTCCTCTACCCCCTGTGATCCACACAGTCCCTAACCTTCACTGTGGTGATAGCAGTATACTGTCTATTCCCCTCATGAAGGGCATCAGTTGGACAACCATCCATACTATCCAATAATCATTCCCAACTTCATTTTCAAACTCATTTCAAAAACATGAAGATAGTTGAGTCTTAGTATACATTTGTGAGCAGAAATACCTATATTTTACAAATAAGGATATTTATTGAAACTTCAAAATACTCTAAATGACTACCCAGCTTGTAAGCGGTGAAATACAGATTTGAACTTGCACCTTGTCTTCTGTGTCCTCAGGCATGCACCTTCTTTCATATATATTCCCCCTTTTCCCCTGATTTACCTAGGAAACTCCTACTCATTCTTTGGGGCCCTGAGCAAATGTCACCTTCTCTGTGAAACTTTTCAACCAACCTAGACATTGCTACTATCTTTAGCAATTTGCATTTGGCTCAGTGGTATTTCTCACTCTGTATTATAATTGTTTATTATTAACCTCTAAATAAACTGAAATCACTTCAAGGATAAGTACAGTGATCTGTTATTTTATTTTCCCAGTGCCAGGCACACTGTATATGCTCAATTAATGTGTACTGAATAAATGAACTAATAAATAACCTTAAATTTCACATAATAGGGAACAACTTCAACAAAATGCTTCTTAAATAAACATAGAGAATGGAAGTAGCTATGGGATGGATGAAAATGAACCATTTTCTTGTGAAGGCACCATAATGATTGTAGTGGGCTAGTAGATGTAGGGGATTCAATCATTAAATTCATAATTCTCAGAGCCCAGATTTTCCTGAGTTAGGGTGATGGGTAGAGGAGACCCTTTGGTTTGCCAAAATGGTCTTTAGCAAAGGCATACATTTTATAAATGGTTCCCAAATTCTCCAATTGTCTCAGACCCTTTGCTATCATATGTTTTATTTGTAAGGTTTTTATATACTAGATTTTATTCTTTGTCTATGCTGATCTGTAGAAAACTTGCATGTAAATTATTGAACCACTGCCTGACATGCAGCAGTATCATATACCAGATCCTTTTTCTGTGTATGCTAAAGGAAAGCTAACTGACTTCTTGGAGAAGATAGATAGTCCCTGATTAAGGTTCTATTTCCCATGACCAGACAACTGATAGACAAAAAAACAGCCCAGAGAGAAGAATGTTCAATCAGACAACCCATCACAGACCTGTGTTATCTTCCACCACACCTCCAGAATGGACTGCTTTCTTTCCGGTGGTAAGCTTTAGAGTAGAAAAACTCAAGAATTACCACTACCTACCTCAGGATGTATCTACCTGTGAACCAATCAAAGCATGACTTCACCACTTTATAGCAGAAGAAGAGATAAAAGCATAAGTTCAGAAAGTCTGGCTTCTAGTTGAAGTTCTGCTCCTGGTAAAGCTTGTTCCCTTATACGTCAAGAACAAGTACCAAACAAGAGCCGTCATGCCTACCCCTAGTTACAGACTAAATCATACCTAGTATGTGCTAGACCTCTATGGGTATTGACAGTTCACAGAGACTCCCTCATTGGTTCTCAAGCCATCTTTGCTTTGGGGGCTTCACTTTTTTCTTTTTTCTTTTTTACTTCACACATGAAGCAAAAGTCAACTTAAGCACACTCCCTAATTCTGACTCCTATTTAGAACTCCAGACTGGTTACACTGCTACCCGGAAAAGAAGTCAAGTAACAAAAAGTGTCACTAAAAATGAAGAGGGAAGTTGTTTTAGGTAGGTGAAACTCCATGGAAGCTATGATTTCCTCAGAAACTCAATCTCTTTTCTGACCTTCATTTCGGGCATCACATTTGGGTACTTGGTGCTCTATATTACAGGAAATTTGGAATTGCCAAGAAGCCACTAAAAATAAGGTTCTATGTGTGTAAGTATAAGCCTTAATTCCCCAAATAGGCTGCAAAGTCCTCACAAGAAGATACCATGTTTTAGATCTTTTTTTCCAAACTCCATAGATCAATCTTCTCTGCAATCTGAGTTCTAATAACTTCATAAAAGCAGGTTACTCTATTTACAACTCCAGCTCAGATATTCATCAAAGACACACATATCATCCCAAAAGGTCCATTTGTCTAATTAGATAGTTGAAACACAATAGATTGGATCTCTGGTTTCTGCAGCAACAATACATGAGGAGTGACAACTTTACAGATTTGGGACAAGTTTCTGACACTTTAAACTGACAGTGAACATCTTGTGTTTCCCTCTGATGACTTAGGAAAAAAATATGAACCTGAATTTGCAGAGGTGAAAATTTGGTTTTTTGACAACTGGATAGCCCATCTAATCGTTCCAGGCACTTCTCTTTTTTTTTTATTGCTTGGTTTTCTGGAGTAATTGAATTGAAGGCCAAAACACCTTCTAGGGCTGTAAGCTTTGATAATGAATTACTAAATGGTGTTCACCTATCTCTAAAGAGAAAGAGCAGCCTGTCTGGCAGCTGACAGTCTGGTTTCTGAACTGGACTAATGCAATGAAGAGAATGAGGTGAACAAAATGTGAATTGGAGATAACATATGAGCTTTTTGATAATGAGCATGGGGAGTCTTTTTCTGTGACAAATATGATGACAGGGAAAACAAGTGTGCTTAAAAATATACCTCTGTACCTGTACTCTAACAACAGTGGGGGCAGTTCAGCAGATAGCACTTCTTACCAAATTTTAGTCACTCATACGTAGTAGGCAAAAGCAGAGTTAGGACAGAATCTATTAATGTGATGTCCTCATAAGAGCCTGGTCACTACCACTCATAACTCAGCATTACTTAAATCAATATTTTAAATAGCCTAAGACCCCTCTTCACTTTCTTTTCATGAAGCCATGGGCTGCACCCCCAATAAATGCACATTAATCTATATGTTTCTGCAATGTCTATTTTCATTCACCCCAAGAGAAAGAAATCCTAAAATACATTCAAATAAAACAAACCCGGACACGGTATGAAAACCTGGGAAGGTAAAATAGTTTCTCAATTGCTGCCTTAAGCATGTATACCACTGAGCCCAAGCCATAAGCTTCTCTGTACTCCATAGAATAATAATACTTTAAACAAAATTCAATGTCCTTATTTTTCAGACTGGAGAAAAGGAGGGCTAGATAATTCCAGTTGCCTGCATGCAACACAGTCTAGCATGCAGGGTATTCCTAATTCCCAGTTCATTATTATTATATACAATGTTAATGATCTTTTTTGTTGTTGTTGTTCTTTGCTAATCCTTCTCATGATTCACTGACTTACAGTTATTTCTTAAGATTCAACAACATTCTCTCCAATATTCTACTTTACCCACCCAGAGAACTCAACTGCTTATTTGGTTTTCAGTGTTGCTTTTCACACAAGTTCTACCCAAATCTTACACACTAGCTCACATATCAACTTCCCCTCCAGGGACACAGATCCAGACCTCTATACTATAATTATAGATGCTAACCTTGGAGCTTCTCATTGACACACAAGCAAAAAGTTGAAGTCCAACTAAATCTATCACTACTTATCAATGCCATCATTGTCTTTAAAAATAGATTTCCTGGGCTCAAAGACTGGCAATCTGACTTTTACATCTACTCCCAGATTAACAAACTAAGCCACAGGTGATTTAGAACTTTCTCAGAGATCACCCTGCCCAACATTTGTCGTATATATCCTTCATAACCCTGAAGTTGTGCCCAGCCACATTTCTTCTCCTCTGTTCCACAATATTAAAAGGAATAAAGTATATTAGAGAAAAACAAATGATTGGCACATAGAAGACACTGGATAAAAGTTACTTGACTATGAATATAGTCAAATTCTGATTCTCTTTGGATACATGAGCACTATAGCTTTGACTTCTTCACTTTTTAAAAAAAAATGAAATTTAGTGGACACACAATGTTAGTTTCAGGTGTACAACATAGTAATTCAATAACTCTATACATTATGCTATACTTACCACAAGTGTAACTACCATCTGTCACCATACAGTTCTATAATACCATTGACTATATTCCCTATGCTATACCTTTGACTTCTTCATATATTACGTTAGCTCCATATTGGCCTTCTCATTTTTATCTAGAACCTATTGGCTATCGGTGAACATGACATGGTTTTGTGATTGAGGCAATGTTAATTACAATGACAATGTTGATGATGCCAAGGAACACTGCAATGAGAGCTACTATATAATGGGCTCTTACTAAGTGCCAGGCATTGTGCCAAGCCTTTTACATGCATTCTTGCATTTTCTCATTAATTCTTACAGCCGCCAATGACTTAGATACTATTATTTCTATTTTATAAATAAAGAAACTGAGGGTTAAAGCGTTTAAAGAATTCATTCAGCTTGGGATCTGGAGCCCCAGTTCTTGATCATGCTGCCACACCTGAAGTTCTTATTTAGGATTTTAAAGAGATGAGGTCTCCATCTATATTGTGTATCTTTTCCTATTCTATTCCTTCTAATCATACACAATTACTTTCTTGTCCCCTCAAATTGTTTCTAAGCTCAAGAGCCTCCTCTTTTGAACACTGTCTTGTATGAATCTCATCCTTTTTCAACCATAATAGCAGCTTTCCACCCACCTCACACCCCATCTATCTGTACCTGAAGCCTCTATAGGATCTTCAACTCCTACTCTCCTATTAGTGAAACCCCTCACATTTTATACAGAAAATTGAAGGCAACATCTCTTTTTGGGTTTTCTTTTTATTTAAGGTTTTATTTACTTATTTATTTTAAAGAGGGAGAGAGTGTGAGGCAGGGACAGGCAGAAGGAGAGGGAGAGAATCTCAAGCAGACGCCACACTTGAGCGTGGAACCTGATGCAGGGCTTGATCTCACAGCCCTGAAACAAGACCCGAGCCAAAACCAAGAATCAGGCATTTAAGTGACTGAGCCATCCAGGGGCCCCATAACACCTAGTTTTTATAGAAAAAATTGTTGCATGTAAAACTTATGTTATAGGCTGTTATTGTTTAAACTGATTTTCACTTGGGTCCTCCTCAGGAAGGAGGGGTAATCTGGGTAAGTTTTTCCTTCTCAGGATCATCTGCCTTAGTTCCTACCTCTGAGAGTTGGCTCTCTGTGATCTTCAGAAAATAAATAAGCCAAACCTTAACTCTTTGACTTCTGCTATAGTTGGCACAAGCCATTTTAGCAAACTGGCAAAAGAAACTAACTAAAGAACCTGGAAACCTTACTCTTGTAACAGGCCACTCTGGATTGCATAGACCAGGTAAAGCACAATCAGCCCTCCAACCCCAGGACACTCCTGCAGGATTACACTCTTTCTTCGCATAACTCCTGCTCCATCCTGTCCTTCAGCATCTTCTGCCTTTTCAAAAATAAGTCCTTCTTCTTTTGGTTCTTCTCTCTGATGCAGTGCTTCTCAACATGGGCTACCCACTAGAATCACCTGAAGAGGCGTTAATATGTACTGTGGCCCAAACCTCACCTAACAGATTGATTCAATTGGTCAATAGTAGGGCTGGACCTGAGCATATTTTCCAAATAGACTACAGAGTAATCTGATCTCCCCTCCCATTTCCTTCATGCACCAATCTATGTGCTTTTTCTTGACCCTACCAAGTTCCTTCCCACCGTAGAACCTTTGCCTTAGCCATTCTCTCTGCCAAGAATACCCATTCTTTACAGGAATGGTTCCTGCTTCTCATTCAGATCTCAGCTTAAGCAGTATCATCTACTCTGAGTGGCCGTCTCTGGTGTCCCTCCCTAAAGTGGTGTTTAGTCTTTCCAGTCACTCTATATCACATTCCCTTGCTTTAAATTTCCATAGCACCGGGGCACCTGGGTAGTTTAGTTGGTTGAGCATCCAACTCTTGATTTTGCCTCAGGTCACGATCTTGGGGTCTTGAGGTGGAACCCTGCACTGAGCTCTGCACTCAGCAAAGAGTCTGCTTGAAACTCTCTCTCTCCTTCTCCCTCTGCCCCTTTTCCCCCCTACCTTGTGTTCTCTCAAAAATAAATAAATTAATCTTTAAAAATAAATAAATTTCCATAGCACTATGACTATCTGACATTACCGTATACATATATCTTCTTATTTTTCATTGTTTGTCTTCACACCTAGTATAAAATTAGCATGAAGGAAGAATCTTTCCTGTCCTGTTCATTGCTGAATACTTGGGGCCCAGAACAGTGCCTGGAAAAAGCAGGTACACAATAAATATCTGTTGGTAAAATGAAATAACTGTCCTGCAGAAACCATTCCAGGCAAGATTACCTCCAACTTCCTCTCAAAATTATTTCCAAGAGCAAAGGGTCTACATTCCTGCACTATCTTCTAAACCTGATTATTTCACCCCAAGCTCTGAGCTTTTATACCCATATTCTTTAGGGTATGCCCCTTTCACATCTATGTTATTCAACATAACCTAGCTCAAATATCATATTTTCCATGAAATTTTCTCTTATCCCCAAAGCCAAAATGACTTCTCCTTTCCATCTCTTGTAGTAAGACCAGTCTCTAGTGTCTAATAGCTCTTTTTCTTTAAGGCCACACTTGCAACAATCCGCTACTAACACTCATGCTTGCATAGCAAAATAAGCAAAAACAAAACAAAAGATAAAACTACTGGAATAATTGCTTCTTTTTCTAGCTGCCTTACACATTCAGAAGATAAGAAGGACTTGTACCTCCTCCATATCTGAGGCCATCCCATTCTAAGTCTCAGATCTTCTAGCTTCAAAATCACTGACAATTTCTGTATCTTAGTGTATAGAAAAGCCGAAGTTATCAGGCACCCAGAATTCAACCTTCCTCACTGAGGGCTGATAGAGTGCTGGGGTATAAGGAACCAGAGAGCCCATTCTAAATGCATGAACTTTTCTGAGGTGAGAAAAGGATAAAGAATTAGGAATAAGGATAAGGAAGTTTCTGTGAATAATAGAAATCTATGCCCCCTTTGAAGGAATGCACAAGATGGAAAGGATTCCTGAGATTCCTATGGAACCAACACTTCAGGCTGGAAAAGAGAAGAAAGTGTCTCTCCTGCCAAGTTTGTGACTGGTAGAGAAGGTCATTATGAGGAGCCTCTTTGCAACCAAGAAGACTATGAGTTTGATAGTGAAAGGCCAAACTGGAGAGTTGAATCATGTAGCAAATTAGAGAAACAACTACAAAGGGGCCTGTGGAAAGGATATAACCCTCCACTCCCATTTTCCTGATCTCATGAAAATCTCCTTCAAATTTTTGAAGAATGGTAGGAAATGTATTCCTCCAAACATAATGTGATTGAATTTCTCATGCACCCTTCCAATAGGCGCTCAGAGCCAAATTCAATATGATTTAGGGAAAATAAAATAACATGATATTTCTCTCACTTGAGTGTTATAGAGCAATATTCTCTACCCATACATTTATAGTACTGCCTACAAATACTGCCCATACTCTCAGGATCAGTCTGACAACCTTTTATGGTTGATTTGATGCTTAAATATTTTTTAATGTGGTAAAATATATAAAATATAAAGTATACCATTTTAAGTATACACTTCAGTGGCATTAGTATATTCACTCTTTTGTACAAGCTCAATCAGTTTGCTTAAAGAATTCACCATAGTAGCAAAGAAGAAAACATACAAGACCCTTTTGATACATTAAGGCAGCTGGTTAGAATAGGCCACATTTTAAATATTTTAGATAAAAAATGAAAATATATTTTGGCCTTTAGAAAGCTCAATAAGAGACTTAATATTACCTTAGTGTGCATGGTAGTATCAATAGCTCATATCTTTGATTCTCTTTCCTTATTGTCTAGCATACAAAACAGATATATGAAAGGGCAGCTATAAAACAGCCCTAAAATAGACAACCTGAAAACACTTCAGAACACTAGATGGGAAGAGTTTATAAAAATCCATCTGACCATGAAAACCAGAGATCAAGTATAATGCAAATATAAAGAAAGCCATTAACCTCTGCCTTCACCCCTGTTGGGCACTAGTGTGCTGTGATTACGCACCATAATGGCAGTGACTTTGAGTAAACCTTGGTGTGATTTGTCAGGCAATCTGAGGCCTAAAAGATTCATCACCAGATTCCAAATGGAGTCTGCCTTGTTAGAGAAGATCAGTAAATACTGGTATTAGTGTCAATCCACAAAATTTCTGTCGTAGTTACACCCTTCAAGTTTTTCTCTCCCAGAATTTCAAGCACAGAGAGTGTGTAGTTTCCTGAATGAGATCTATATTCATATTTACCCAGGCATTCACATTCATCTCTTCTTCCCTAATGAGGCAAGAAATCCAGGCAGACTCTGGATTTCAAGAGTTTTATTTCCATACCATTATCCTCATCAAAAAGCATTTATTAAACACCCAATTATAGATAATACTGTGAAAGCCTTCATCTCTGTATAAAAAGAACTATATAGACACAAGCCTAATCCTCTAAGAGTTCATAATCTATTCAAAAACAAATGACGGGCACAGATTACAGCCTTGACTCCTTGCTCTGGTTTTGTAACAACTCAGGGAGATTCAAGGTATCTCAAGAAGTATCACAAAATTCCCAATATAAAATGAATGACAATTTACTTTAATTTTAAAGATAATTGGCATATCAGTGGGTAGACTTTACCATCACTACCACCACACACATACCTCCAATTTGAGGCTAATAGCAACATTTTGGTTAAAATTCAGGAAGATTAGTGTCACACACAAAATATCTAGATAATGTGGAATCTAGAAAGTGTAGACTATACATATGGACTTCAAGGACATAGGGTGATTTTTAAAAATGAGCTAAACCTAAGCTTGACAACTCTAGAAAGATTAGTGAGCAATTACTAGCTTGTAGTTTGTTCTAATCAAAGAAGAGCTAGTCCAGCATCTGCTTCATATATCAATGAGTCTAACCATTAGAGAACAGTTGACATGGCCCTAGACCCCAAACAATGACCACTAATAATGATCTAATAATATTGAGAAGGACACTTCCTCCCAGAGGACAGGAGACATGGTATCATCAAATCAGTAGCTCTCCCCAGTCAAACGAACCCAAATTCACACATGCATCAGCCACTTGCAGGCTGTGTGAACTTGGCAAAACGATTTAATTTCTCTGTGCCTCCCTTCCATCTATAAGAGGGATATGATTTCTAAACACAGGATTATTTTGAGAACTTTATGAGGTAGTTTATAAAATGGCAAAAACACTGCAGACACTCAGTACATAGGGTTCTCTCGTTAGGGTGACATAAGTTCTCCCTCATGTAATAGTAAAACAGAGGTCACCAACTAGAAGTCTGTATGTTTTATTTAGTCAATAGAATGCTTCAAACGTTTAAATTAAATTAAAATTAAAATAATCAGAAAAACAAAAATATGGATTTTCAACTTTTCATTAAAAAATTGAAATTTCTGGTAAAACAATGGCCATTTCCTCTAGGCAATTCATTCACTAATCTTAAAAAGGCAATCTCTTTTACAAGAGGCATGTTCTCTTTAGGTCTTCACAGACCCCACCCAGCAGGCAGTCCTCTTTCTCTGCGTGTTCTAAGTTTCCATAGATGTTTGAGTTTCAAATCCTTGCTTTAATCACAGGGAGCTTGGGTCTTTCAAAAACTTTAAAAAGAAAAATCATTCTTTGGCCCAGATAAAAACAAGAAGCTGCTCATGCTATTTGTCTGGATTTGTAACTCCATGAAAAAAACAATGCAAGTCTTTTTCTCCTTTTCTCACTCTATTCCCTGCTCAACTGCATCTTAAGAAAATGTTTCTATGTGGGTTGACTTCACTCTGCATGCTTGATAGGGCCTAGGAGATCAATGCTTCATCATTCTCTCTGGATTAGCGTGTTTGATAATGACCCATTCTACCGGTCAGATAAAATGTGTCAGCACACGATCCTGTCCATAATAGAATATTCACAGGCTTGTTAAAGTTCCAACTGAGTTCTGTATAGTCTCAGGGCAAACAGAATAGAGTGTTGGCTCCTGTGTCCATATCCTAGGGAGTTATTGAGGGGTGGATATAAGTGCCAGGACCTGCTCTTGGGGCCTGAAAAAGAATAGACTAATATGAGTACATCAGGCTCACCTAAAAGTTCATCTTTATAAAATAGAGATAATAATACTAAATTTTAGGCTTATTATGAAGCATTATTTAGCATAGTGAATGTTAAACACATGCACATAGGCAGCATAAAGTATAGAATATGGCACAAAACGGGAGCTCAACAAATATCAGAACACTGGCCACCGTATCAGGGGACTCATAAAATTAAAGAAAGAATCATTGTGGTGTTTTGTCACCAAAAGAGTCCCTCATCAAAACCCTGAGAAAATGTTTCTCAATAAATGGTTTCAGGGCCACACTTATCAGAATTACCTGGAATGCTGGCTAAAAATACATTTTTCCTGAAGTCGCCTCCCCACACGTAGAAATACAAGCACAAGCTGATCTATTATTTCCTCACTAACCTCTCCTTTGAGGACACCATGCAATATAAGACTAAACAAAGAAAATCCTCTTCCTTTCTATGTCCCAACAAATGGTTTTGCCACAGAGCTTGAGACCTAGTCATTTTTTGGGACATTACTCCAGTGAATACATAGAAAAATACATACACTTCCGGTGTCAGTCAATAACCAGCAATTGGAAAACTTTAGCAGTCTGCATTTGTTCTCTCAAGTAATTATTTATTTAACTTGATGGTTGCTGACTTTGCTGAGCACCTTAGTACATAAACAGTGATGATCCACCTCCCACTATGACACCATATTCAATTAACCAGAATTCCCCAAAGTATGTCCCACAGAAATATAGCCTCAGGGGAACCAAAGTACACCAACAGATCAACTTAGCATAAGAAACTAAAAATCCTATCCCCTTCTTGGGGATTCATACATATTAGCATATAAAGGCAGTAAGAAGTCCCATACTAAAGAATTCCGTCAGGGCAGCCCCAGTGGCCCAGCGGTTTAGCACCACCTTCAGCCCAGGGTGTAATCCTGGAGACCTGGGATCCAGTCCCACAACAGGCTCCCTGCATGGAGCCTGCATCTCCCTCTGCCTGTGTCTCTGCCTCTCTCTCTCTGTGTCTATCATGAATAAATAAATAAAAATCTTTTTTAAAAATTAAAAAAAAAATAATTCTGTTAAAGAATTCAATAAATTCTAGGTTTTCCATACTCATGTAACCAGAGAACTCTGCTTTTGTGGCTTCTGAGTAACATTCTGCAAACTCATTTTGGGAAACCATCAGGATAACTGTTTAATTTGTCTTCCAAACCCATCACTTTAATAAAAGGGGGGAACATTATTCATTGGGACCCTGGACTAGCAGGTATAATCTGGGTCTATCCTAAATAAACCAAGACATTGGTGACTCTAACATATTGCTCCTCCTATTTGGTGTTACATAAACCCACCTTTGGGCTTCGGCCTATCCCAGGTCCTGGGACCAACCCTGTCTCTGGCCAGGAAAGATGAATAAAAGAAGTTCAAGACCCATGAGTCTTAATCCTGATCTTGTTCTGATTGTGGTCCTGACCTGACCAAGCCCTTGTACCTCAAATCTAATCATTCTTCCCTGCTCTACCCTGGCCCCAAGTTGTTGCTTCAGGCCTGCCCCACACTGGTTCTATCCAAAGACCAAATTCCTAGCCCATGTTCTAGATTCCTGCCAGATATCATGAAACCAATTATTTATTTTTCCTGGGGCCCCTGCCTACTGGCTGAAAGGATTTCCTGGCTGCTGGGATACTCTTCTGTTGTCTGCAGCTTTCTTGGCTTTTTCTTCCTGGCCTCCTTAATTTAGATCTGGCTTCATGTGCTATTCACAAACCCTACCATCCCGTTATCAACCTTGTTTTATTCTATCATTTATAAGAATGGATTTTTTAAAGTAATCTAAAGGTAAAAAACAATATTTTGCCTAAATGTATTATTTTAATATGCCAAGACCTGTGATTAAATAAACAGATTGCAAATATTGTCATTAAGCCAGGTAAGAGCTAACAAGTTATACAATAGACATTTACCCATCCTCATCTTTCTGTCAGTGACATTACATATAAAATAAAATGATACTGTTTCCTTCTCAAGTAACTACAATTTCTTTAGTACATCATTTATATTTAGATATTATTTGATGCAAAAAAAGAGCTTTCTAAAAAATGCATAGAATCTGTAAACTACCAAAATTCACATTGGACAGACATTGGACATGGCATTAGGCCATGGAAGATAGTTCTTGAGAACAGCCAACCACTACTGCTCCCTTCCTTAAACATCCTGTAGCCATTAACACTCTGCCTCTTCTCTGTTTGAGTAGTTCAAGATTTTCAATAGCATCTAAAAACAAATGGAAAGACAAGGGAGTTTAACCATTAGATACCATTTCTTGCAACTGCCCTAAGAAGCAAATGTCATATCAGGGTAGCTGAGGCACAATTGGGCCCAGTTAATTTTCAAAAAGAAAGTAAAAACTGGGACTCCTGGGTGGCTCAGTGGTTAAGCGCCTGTGTTCAGCTCAGGGCGTGATCCTGGAGTCCCAAGATTGATTCCCACATCAGGCTCCCTGTATGGAGTCTGCTTCTACCTCTGTCTATATCTCTGCCTCTCTCTGTGTCTCTCATGAATAAATAAAATATTTAAAGAAAAAGTAAAAGCTGACATTTTGATAGGCAAAAATGGGGGGGGGAGTGAAAATAACAAATTTAAATTCTTTAATCAAGCCCTATGCATTTTCCAGTTATTGCTATTCAAATACAGAAAAGAGTATTCATAGCTTCCTGGACTATGTCCAATACGCAGACCTAAAGCCTTCTTACCCAGCATTCTCAGCATATAGCCCCACATCTAGTAGCTTCCAAAAGGCTGATGGCTCTGTAGATGAGTAATAAAATTTGTTGACCAAAGTGAGGCAGATATGTTAAACACATAAACTACTATTTACCCTAAACATGCTTTCTTTCCTAGGCATAAAGTAGAATCAACATATATAATGAATGCATTACTAGACAGGTAGCAGGCAGGTGACAAGGCTCCTGAGTGAGTTTTTCAATGTGGCAGGTGTTTCTGTATTGGGAAAAGTTAATGGGAAACACTAGTCACATGATCTCCCATGAAGCTCTGACAGGGACTGGAAGAAGAAGGAAGCCATCTCTGGAAAAATGTCTTTGGGCCTTTGTGCATCTCCTTGGAGATCCAGTGTTCAGTCATGGCTTGGCAGGTATGACAAATCCTGGGAGGGGAGGCTATACAAAGGAACTCTAGGTCACATTTTTCTTAAATTGCATAAGGCCCTCTCATGCCCTTTCCAGATTTACTATTTCATAATTTTTTGTAAAAAGATAATATTCTTACTTGTATCATCTCACCCCCAACCCCATATCTATATGTCTGTCTCTCTGTGTTGGGATCACAGAAACTATGAAACAGATTAATAGCTATGAATGGATGGGAGGTAGCTCATGGGTAATTCATTATGTCTTACACTTCTTTGTACCAACTACCTTCTAAAATTAAAATATCACCATGCCATTGGTAGACAACTTCTAAAATGGCTCCCATAATCCTTGCCTCTTAGTATTCATGACCAAATGTAATCTCTACTTTTTTAGAACTAGTGAATTGCTTTTAATGAATAAAGTACAACAAAAGTCATGGGATGTGATTTTCAAATTTCAGTTACAAAAGACTGTGAAGATTTGGTCTCGTTCACACACTCTTGCTCTTCTCACTTGTTTTCTCAGATAAAGCAAACTGCCATGTCATGAGCTGCCCTATAGAGAGGTCCTTGTGATTAATCCTTGTGATTAATAATGAGGAAAAAACTCTGGTCAACAACCAGTGAGGAACTGAGGCCCTAAATCCAAGAACCTTCATGGAACTAAATCTTGCCAACAACTGCATGATTGAGCTTAGAAGAAGTTCTTTCCCTATTTGACTCTTAAGCTGACTACAGCCCCCATCCACACCTTGGTTATAGTCTTGCTAGAAACCCTGAGCCAGAGGATCCAGCTAAGGCATGCCTGTGTTCCTAACCCACAAAACTGTGGAATAATTAATGTGGTTTTCAACAGCTAAGTTTTAGAGTGATGTGGTGTTTGGTCATAGATAACAAATATATACTGCTTCTGCAGAAATGGTATGGAGTAAGTAAAAGAAAGGGAGAGAGAATATACTAAGAGTGGGGCAATAAAATGGGTTCAGTCATCTGCATTTGGTTGTATTCGCTAGCTTATAAGAAAAGGAAAAAATAGGACTAATGGTAGATGGAAGGCAGAATAAAGATTTGGAATATAATGTTTGAGCAAATAAGGCTTTGAAGGCTGGGAATATATCTTAAATATAACTGCATCATGCAGCACAATAGCTGGATCATATGAAATACTCAAAAATATTTGCTGAATAAATAAAATGAGTGAATGACTCCCTATTTCAGTCTAAATAGCTATGACTACACTCATGTGAATGTAAATCATCATAAGGGAGCCTTTCCTGGCACCTCTATCAACCTGCAATCATGTTCCTATATAGCTTCCTTCCCCCTTTGAATCTTAAGGGAAGGTAGAGAAAGCCTTTCCTATTCAGATAGTCCTAGTACCATCCTATACTTCTTTCTTGACTCACCCACTTGTGGGGCTGGAGTGGGAGGGGAGTTGGAGTTCTAAATATCCAGATTTACAAAACAAATAAATTAAGGGCTAACCATCCTCACATTATCACCTAGAAGGCAGCTTCTCTTTACAAAGTACTCCTTTAAATAGGAGCTCCCCTAGCACCTCCAATACTTGCTTCCAGATCATTAACCACTTAACACAAAAGCTGAGGAGGAAAAGAAACTTAAAACCATTCTCTTTGTGAGGAGCGACTGCCCTCTGACAATCAATCAAAGGGAAGACAAAGCATCCCTGAAATTGCAATGTTCATTAATAGAAAGATAGGTTTCTATTTACAAGGGGTGAGAATGAAGCAAAACTCAAAGTTTCTGAAAAACAAAGTTTCCAAAATTCTGCTGAAAAATTGAAGGGCAGCTCTACTTCTTAGACCTGCTCTGATAAACTAGATTCTGTGGACTAAGGGGAAAAAAATACAAAAAAACCCCACAAATGCTAAAGTTAAGCAAAATAAAGCATCTGAAAGACAACCAAGAGGTCAGGCATGCTATGTAGACAGCCTGAGATAGGTCCCAATGGTCCCCACCTCCTGGTGTTTAAACCATTGTATAATCTTCTGCTTTTGAACGTGGGTGGAACTGGTGATTTACTTCTAATAGAATATGGCAAGGTTGATGGGATGTCACTTCTGTAATTACATTACATAAGATCGTAACTTCCGTCTTCTTAACAATGTTTCTCTCTCTCTCCCGCTCTCTCTCCCACCCATCCTCCCTCCCTGGCTTTGAAGAAAGCAAGCTGCCATAGTGGAGAAGCCCACATGGCTAGGAACTGAAGATAGCTCCCAGCTAATAGCCAGCTAAGAACCAAGACCTTCAGTCCAACAACACTCCAGAAATAGAATTATACCAACAATCCTGTGAGCTGGGGAGTGGGTCCTTCTCCAGTTGAGCCTTCACCTGAGACCTCAGCTCTGGCTGAGACCTTAATTGTAACCTGTTAGAGACCGTAAGCCAAGGAGCCAGTCAAGCTATATCCAGATTCCGGACTCTCAGAAACTGAGATAATAATGTATGGTGTTTTAAGCTGGTAAGTTTGTGGTAATGTGTAAAACTGCAAAAGATAACTACTACAGTTATCTCCATTTAAACAGTTATAATCTCCATTTAAAACAAAGCTGTAAAGACTTATGAACAAGTATCTGTTCTGTGTTCTATCATAAAGAACAGGGGGAAGACAAGAGGGGGCCTAGTTTTTCAGTTGAATTGAGATTGTTCTTTGCACCAGAAGTGTGAGTATATTGTATTAGGTATGGGAAAAATGATAAGAAAGTCTCTGGGACTTTATGGATGGATTTTAGAGGCCCATATGAAAGAAAACTCACATTTGTTGAGCATTTGTCTGTGCTAGGCACTATGTGAGACAACTATCCACCTTCACAAATATTATGTAATTGAATCTTCATAATATCATTATTCTAAATAGTAACAGTAGTAGTAATAAAAGAAGACAAAGGGGGAGTAGGGAGAAGAGGAAGAGAAATAATAGGTAACGTTTATTGAATACTTATTATGAGCTTAGAACTTAAGTACCTTAAAAATATTATCTCATTTAATCCTCTTAACTATTTGAGAACATAGGTTATAATTATTATAACCCTTCATAGCAATAAAACTAAGACACAGAGAAGCTAATAACATTGCCAAGGTTACATGACCAATAAAAGATAGAGCCATGATTTGAATTCAGGCAGTCTGGCTCCAGAAAACCCCATATTTAATCTTCACATGCTTCCAAAATGCACTGAAGTTACCACTATGATTATCCTCTTAAATGTGACATTTTCCCAGAGGTTTTCTCATGCTTTTGCACTAAGATGGGTCACTAAAACTAAGCACGTAAGATGGGTAAATTTAAGTGTAAGCACCATCACTATAACTTGCAAAGCCAGAAATCCTATAAGCCAAACACTACCCTTACCCCAACCAGGTATGAGAAGGAATGACACAGAGATAATATCATGCATACCCTAAGTTAAAAAAAAAAAAATCAGCCTTGTTTTTTCAAGGTTAAACTCTTTCTGAAATATATACAGAGACATACACAGTTCCCCACTGGGATCCCACCTGCCTGGACAGTGTATCAGAACAGAGTCCCAGAAATGTCAGACAAGTCACTGACACAGACAGAAATCAAACCACAGAACAAAAGAGCCAGTCCCAGGAAGAAACTGTTTTAAATTTCCAGGCCTGCAGAAGCAGCTGGAGGACCATTTCCCTCTGCCTGCGCTCAATTGCTCCTGCTTTGCTCTCTGTCCCTGGCTGGCTGCCTCAGTGACACTCCCACCTGGCATTGGCCTTCTGCAGACACACTGAACACTCGTCAAGGGCAAGGACTTAGGTTTATTCCATGAAATGTATACTGGGTACTGTGCATGTGCCAAATAATGTGTTATGTGCTAGAGATGCATCTATAGCTCCCATTTCTCATGGAACTCCAGCTCTCTCCTTAACACTTAACATGTTGATAGATTGTCCTTGATAGATTGCTGGATGAACTGGGAAGGACTGAACTGATGGAAGAGGGAAAGGAGAGATGACCGAATGTAAACTCCAACCACTCAAACTATTCCTCCAGGACGAAGGGAAAGGGCCTTGGATCAATTCACTTTGTGATTTTCATAACAACTCTGTGATATATGTTTGATTATTGTTCTGATCCCACAGATGAGGAAACAGATAATATAATTTCAAATATATTTGAAATTATCAAAACAGATAATATAATATAATCAAATAATATAATTTCCAAGGTCCTATAGGACCTAAAGTAATGGTCAGGATTCAATTTCAGGCAGGTTAAGACTATAGTTCATGCATGTAATCACAAAATATATTGCCTCCCAGCATGGTGCCTGGCACAAAATAGTCATTCAATAAATAGAAATTAGACAGATGGATGGTCAAATGGATGGATGGATTGGCAGAGAGATGAATGGGCAGATGGATGAATGGATGAATGGACACCTAGATTAATGGATTTACTATGTGGATCTACAACAGGAAATAGGGTGGCAGATAAAATGTGGTGTCTATTTCCAGGTTAGTGAGAACAGCAAGTGATAGCTTCTCTCTTACAAATCAATACAATTCCTCTAACGCTAGGGCTTGTGGCTTCTTTCATTATGTAGGTGGTGGGTAGGTGCATTCTTTAAAAGGGTCATGGAAAGATGGCAAGGCAGATTTATAAGTTAAGGGATAATGAGGCCTCAGACAATGTGATTGCATAATTTTATAACCACTAATTATGTTTGTGGCTGTGTTGGCTGGAAATAATGACAAAGGTAATCAAACTCATGTTCAGGGGGGAAATGTATTACCTTTTCTGCTGTCCTTTTCCTGGGACACCATACATTCTTGCATTTTTCCATGAACTAGGCACATAAGGAACATCAGAGTGAACATTAGGTGCATCTAGATGTTATAGCACCTTATCAGGTATGAACAGCCACCCACTCAGTGCCATAGGTTTTTAGATCTGTTTTACAGCAAATAATGACACAATAGCACATGGAAAATTGGAGTCATAGGGCATCGAAACTGTTTCTGGTACATTAAGAACACAGGAGCCCAAGCAAGCATCTTAAAACCGGAGTCAACTCATGTTAGGCATCTGCTTAAGACTCTAATGGATCCCCATGTCAACTCTGAGTAAATGGTTAAGGTCCTTCAGTGGCCAAAAAGACTACCTGCTCTGGTTCTCAGTAGGTAACTCTTCTCCGTCTTCACTACTCTTCAGACATGCTGGCCTTACCTTCTCCAAATATCTATATGGCTAATTCCCTTGTCTTCAGATCAAATAAATGTGTCCTCCTCCTATCCAGTACTCCTATCCGTTTAACCTGATCTGCTTTGTCTTTTTCTTTAAAGACTTTATTTATTTATTAGAGACAGAGAGAGACAGAGAGAGGCAGAGACACAGGCAGAGGGAGAGGCAGAGGGAGAAGCAGGCTCCATGCAGGGAGCCCGACATGGGACTCGATGCCGGGTCTCTACGATCACGCCCTGGGCTGAAGGTGGCGCTAAATCGCTGAGCCACTGGCACTGCCCTGCTTTGTCTTTCTCTATAGGGATCATCATTCTATAACATATTATGAAAGTAAATTATTTGCAATGTTTATTTTTTTTATTGCCTTTCTCTCCCTCTACCAGAATGTAAGCTCTACAAAAGGACGGATAGTTTTTCTCTTTTTGTTCATTGATATATTTCAGACCCCTAAAACAATGTTTGGCACATGGCAGACAATAAATATTTGTTGGATAGGTATATGCATTTTATATTTTTGATGGTAGAGAAAAGAAAATAACCTACTTAACTTCTCTATTCTTAGAGGAATGGTCTTCCAAATTCCTAAGAACATATTTCATGGGACACCTAGGTGGCTCAGTGGTTGAGCATCTGCCTTTGGCTCAGAGCATGATCCTCAGGGCCCGGGATCAAGTCCTGCATTGGACTTCTTGCAGGGAGCCTAATTCACCCTATGCCTATGTCTCTGCCTCTTTCTCTCTGTGTCTCTCATGAATAAATAAAATTTTTTTTAAAAAAAGAACATATTTTATATGAAAACTCCAAAATACATGGGGAAAAAATCCCAAATTGAAACAAATATTTTAGAAATCTGTATTATATTTGTATTAATGAAACCTTGGGAAGTTTTGAAGCTTCAATTTTTTTCTCACTTTCTATCATCTGAGGAGGTAGGTTTCCCTTTGACTAATAATGTATAATGTTGAAGAGGCTATGATAGTTGATGTTTTTGCATTGTGTCCCAAAACATTAAAAAATAACAATAAAAATTAAATACCTAAGCAATACCTGGAGACTCAATCCAGGTCATTGGTGGAAATTACATCAGTTTTTCATCTTTCCATTTGCTTTAATGGGGGCTCAAGTCTTCACAACTCCTGTCATCAATGTGCTACTTTTGTTAACATGATGGTGGTATCACTAAATGAGAGTAAAACACAGAAGTGAGGAAAGTATTAGGATGCAGTGGAGAGTCTAATTACTTGTGATGGATGATTTATAATCATATAAATTTCTTTGGAAAAAGAGTCTGCCTGGGCTCATAGGATAGGCTAAAAGGGGCCAATAGCAATGATGCCAGTCAGGGATCTAGGCAACTCTCATCTTCAGTAGGGGTGATGGGTGAGTTGTAGGAACCTCAAAGCACTAGGTGCCTGCCTCTTCTTCTAGAAACCTCAAAACAGCAGATTTCTCAGGTGCCTGCCTCTTCTTCTAGAAACCTCAAAACAGCAGATTTCTCATCAAGGGCTTGTTTCTATTATGTAATATAAGAAATCAAGAGCCGTTTCAGTTATTCTTTGAGAAGACTCACCAGCGTCACTAAGGAAGCTCTAAAATTTATAGTTGTTGTCACAATATGGTGGAAGCACTGATTCTCACTCACTAAAATTATCCAAGATAATAGGTATAAAGCATGACACATAGTAGGTGTCCAACATTACTTCTCTTCTTCTTTTCCTGCTGACATACGCTGTAGAAACAACTCATTGTTCCTGTTGAGATCTCTATGTATTGCTTTGGAAAGCAAGAGATTATCTTTTATTTCAGCATTTAGTTCTTTTCCTCACAAGTAAAGATTAGCCACTGTTACATACTTCACTCTCTGGGATCTAATTGTTCCTTCTGGGTGTGCAGAGGTTGTCAGTTTTGCTCATTCTAGTGCAGTTGTAATGAAAATTGACAAGAGAAAGTACAGAGACATCTCAAATGTGTACCAACATGCAACTTTCATGGAATATGCACACACATACAATGTTAGACAAAACAAAGAAGAGGTGGCTGCAGGGGAAAAAGAATTTTTTTCAGGTTGCTCAGAATGGGTCCCCAAGCTTCTAAAAGAAGCCTGCTAAGCAAATTCATCCATATTCTATGGACCAATCCATCCTGCTTTTACTTCATAGCAACTTACTTGGAAGAGCTAGGCACCATACAAAGAGGCCAGTGTGATTAAGTGGAAGAACTGGTAAAATATACCTCATCTTCAGAAGCACCTCAGGCTATTAGGTAGCATTCTAGCTTCCAGCGTGTTATTTTATTAAAGGGCAAATGATGGGGACAACAGAGAACAAAAAGTCTATGTTAATTTTTAATAGTAATGCATTTGCTCTATTTGGGTGGTGATTTATTCATGCATTTCATAATAAATACATATGATAGCCTGGAGATATCTCTATCTGTATCCCAGGGTAGAAACCATATAATTTATTGGGTTGGCTCTAGACAGAGAAGAGACGTATATCTAAATGATCAAGGAGTTAGCCTATGGGCTGCAAATATTTTTTTGGTGGCTACAGTCACATAATCTGTTGCCTCATCCAACCGTTTCCTAAGATTACAGCTAAACAAATCCATCTCTGATTACCCAATTCTGATGACTCACAATTTTTTTTTTTTGCCTACTCCTGTATAATTAAGCTTGAAGAAGAGAAACGAAACAAAAAAGAAAATCTCTGGAAGTCTTCTTCCAAGTCAGTATGGTCTCATTGTCTTTATCCAAGAAGCCAAACAGGCTGGTATGGGTTTCTCTGTGACTACTAGGTGTTCTTCTGACCATGCTTCCAACTGAATTAAAGAGAATGACTGAAAACCACTGGGAAAACTACCTAGTGACCTAAGCATAGCAGAGTGTCTTTCACATCGCAATAACATAAAAATTGGTTTTAACCGCTGATATCAATGATATTTCAAAAAGTACAGCTTAATGGAAAGTATCTCTGCTATGGATGGGGAGAAGGTTTCCACATTTGTGCTAAATGACTCTGTAACTCTCCTGGCAGCAGTCTCTTCAAAATAGCCAGGACAGAGGAACACAAACACTGAGATCCATCTCTTAGGAGAACAAGCAAAAGAAAACAGTATTATCTTTCTACTTTCTCAGTAGGCATCTTACATATAGAAAATGACACGTCCACAAGCTGAAAAGTTATTTCAGCAGTTTTATTTCAATCCATGCTGACAGTATCTTTAAATTCTGGGATAACACATATGAATCTTAAATAGATTTTGTTTTCATATTAACCTGGCTTGATCCTGGTTTTTGGTTTTTGTTTTTGTTTATTTTATCACCAATTGGAATGTACTGGGATTTGGGGGTTTTGAGATATTTTTAAAGATCCATTGTACTACAACAATGAAAGTGATTTCACTTCTAAGTGTTAAATGTTTCCCCTCCCAAGATGTTATCCCCTACATAAGGCTGACTCCATTCATATCACCAAGAGGTAGAGCTACAGCTTTCCTCCAAAGAGAATAATCCAAAGATGAGATTCATTTGGAATTTCTCCTAATTACTAATCAGGTTTGTCAGAAGTTGGTCTGTAAAAGCTTGGAGCAGCTGGGAGGTGGGACTGGAACGTAAAATGCACAGCATCCCCCGAAGAACATTGGCAAATGTATAAAGGTCAGCCATTTGAAGCAGTTTCCCAGCACTTTCTAAATATCCTTTGGTTCTGAAGCATCATCTGAGAGGGTATTTCCCTCTAAACATTTTCTGGGCAGAATCAGAACTGGCCACAGATATATGTAAAAATAGAATCAGAGGGCTGAAATGTAATCATCAAGATGAGCAAGTCCATCCAGGTTTTTCAAACTAAGTTTTATACTTAGCAAAGTTATACCTACATGCAAACATATTTTTGGGTATATAACAAGATGACAGTCTACTTCACCATTATAAATGTTGGCACTTATTGCTATTGAGAGCTTGAATCCATGTCTAAATTGACAGACTGACATCCTACCAGAACTATCTTACCCACTGTCTACATTACTCGGTGACATTACCCATCCAGCTCCTATGAGCATTTATGTTTGGGAACCACTAGTGAGGGTGTGTATACTGGGGTTGGGGACAATGGGGAGAGGGTGGGAGGAATAGTGTATCTGTGTATAAAAGGCCATTAATATGTCATGTCATAGAATCCGGACTTGATTTTTAACAATATACTAACAAATAAACCCAAACACAATGTCTAGCACTTTTTATGTGCTTATCAAATGCTCAGAACTCAGAACTGCATTAAGTATCTTATATGCATAATCTTATTTAACTTTCACACACCCTTTAACACAGGGAGAGTTCTTCACTTTAGGGAATTACCATGTCTTTTATGAAATGACGTTAAATAGATGGTGGTTTTTAAGATTTACAACAAAATCTCAGAAGTCATAAATTGGTTCCCAATATCAAAAATCCAAAAATCTTGAGGTCACTGTATTAAGAGATTTTCCTACTGTACAGCACCTACCTATCTCATACTCTGCACCATGGATAAATGGAAGATGGAACGAATTTTTCTTTTCTTAAGCTTTTACTAGGTGATAGACCTATCATATATATAATGTGTATTATTTCATTTAATCCTAAATATTTAGTCCTAAATATTTAATATTTTCATTTAATCCTAAGAAAACTTTTCAAGGTTATTATTACTTATTCCCAATTCTGAATGATAAGGAAACAAACTTGGAGTGATAAGTAACTTACCTAGGGTGAACATGGCCCAAATAATAAGTGGCAGAGGCAAGATTTGAATCCAGCACCTGTGTGGTCCCAAACATCATGTCCTTTCTACAACACCCTACTAGTTCTAGTTCACTAGTTCACCCCACTATATGATTTGAGAGAGAAATTAGTAACTTTTTAAAAATTTTATTTATTTGAGAGAGAGAAAGCATGTGAGCATGAGTAGGGGGAGGGGCAGAGGAAAGAGAGCAAGGGAGAGAGAAGCAGACCCCCTACTGAACAGAGAGCCTGACATGGGGGCATGGGGCTCCATTTCAGGACCCTGGGGCCATGGCCTGACCCAAAGGCAGACACTTAACCAACTGAGCCACCCAGGTACCCCCGTAGTTATTTTTGTTATGCTAAGTGAAATAAGTTAGAGAGTGATAAATATCATGATCTCACTCATATGTGGAATTTAAGAAACAGAACAGATGAACGTAGGGGAAGGGAAGGAAAAATGAAATAAGATGAAATCAGGGAGAGAGACAAACCATAAGAGACTCTTAATTCTAGGAAACAAACTGAAGGTTGCTGGAGGGGGGATGGGGTAACTGGGTGATGGGTATTAAGGAGGGCATGTGATATAATGAGCACTGGGTGTGATATGCAACTGATGAATCACTAAAGTCTACCTCTGAAACTAATAATACATTATATGTTAATTAAATTTATTTTAAGTAAAAAATAACTTGAAAAGATAAAACGAGGAAAGAGAAACTTTATCAGACATATTCCCAACTGAAGATTCCATAGACTCTACTTAGTGATTCATGGACACTATCTATTGACAGAAGAAAGCAGTTTGAATAGCATACACCCATGTGATGTAGAGTTTATGTGTTTGGTATGAGGTAAGGAGTTGGGGCTCTCTGGATATATGAAACTGCATTCTTAGCACAGTTTCAATTCAGCCTTTGTTCTCAAAGACTTATAATATATACTAGATAGTGACAGTTTCATGTGTGTGTATGAATATATATATATATATATATATATATATATATATATTCACATATAGGTACTTGTTTGTGCCATAAGTTATATTAATTTGCTACCTTGACAATCACAGTATGCTGATTAGACTTTCCTATCTCTACAATGAATGTAAGAAGACATTCCAATCCAAGGAGCTTTTGTGAGGCTTGAATGTCTGCTAATCTTCTGTTTCTTCTGCCTCATTCCCTGCCTGTTTCATTCAGAGAGGACAACAAAGAACTTACCCCCTCAACTCCCTGTGGACATCATTGGCCTGTGACCTTGGCCACATGGTAGTGGCAGGAAGGACTTGACCAGAATCCCATCCATTTTCCCTCCCCCTTTGGGTGGTCAATGAGCTGGAAAATGAAGGACACAATGCAGGTTTACGAGACCATAATTAGGTCACAGCTGATCCCAATCCCCATCATCTGGCAGCTGGGGCCAGTGGACCAGCACATGCTATCCAACCATTTTCCAGGGGTGCCCAGCTTGAAAACATTCTTTCTTCTATACAGTAACCCCTCCGCAAAGCTCCTAGGAGAAAAGCAGCAGCCGCCCCAGGAGACCCAGCAATGCAACTTTTATCTGTATTGGTCAAAAAACTCTTGGAGGGCTTGGGAATAACATTTTAAGAGAAGGAGCACATGCAGAAGATAGCAAGGGAGTGTGAAGGAAGCCTGGCAAAGGGAGGATGCAGAAAGAGCAAAATAGCGGTCTTCCAGCACTGTGAGTGGGCTATGGACAGAAAAACATGGCTTAAAGAGTAAAAACTGCAGCCATGTGACCTGGGATAAGTCACCGAACTTCCCTGTGCCTCTGTTTTCTTCTATGTAAAATTGGAATACCAATACCTACCTTACAGGAGGAATGAATGAATGAATGAATGAATATATATATTCATATATATATATATGTATATATATATATGTATATATTTGTGTGTGTGTGTGTGTATTACCTAGAATGGGCTAGGTGCACAGTAAGCATTACCTGGGTGTTACTTTTCTATTATTATTATTATTATTATTATTATTATTATTATTTTAATTAGCCAAATTTGGGCTTGACACAGATTTTTTTTCTAAAGACTATAAATAAATGTAAAAAAATGACCTCCTTTAAAGACAGTGGTAAGCTGGTAAGCTCCCCATCACTGAAGATATTTAACAGCAGATGCTGAAGAAAAAAATCCCTCTGTGGTAGGACAACATTTACAAAGGAATAATAATATGTTTAATGGCACTTTAGTGCTTTCGGATATTCTTCCCACATGATTTGATTTTCAAAGCCAACCTGTGAAGTAAGTAGGCTAAGTAGTACACCCACTGCACAGAAGGTAAAGTGGAGGCTCAGGTAACCTGGATGTCTTTCTAAAGCCAAGCAGCCTTATTTGAAAGTTTAGAAATCCCCAGCAGCTCCAAACACAGAGCTCTTCTGTGGCATCTAACTGCTTCTCCCTCTACCTCACACCCCTGCCTCATCTCAGCCATGGCCTTGTTACCATGTAACCACGGTGGATTTATCCCTGGAGCCTCCCGCCTACACCTGAACCCTTCCCTCTCAGCCTAATCCTGACATCTGCTTGCTCCAGCCTTCAGAATCCCACTGCCTCACAAATCTCCTCACCTAATCCTGAATTTATCTGTCAACATAATCTGTTTACTGAGGGAAGGGAGGGAAATAATTTTTTTTTTTTCTGAGATGAAACCTCTGTTGCAGCGTAGCTTGAGGCTCATCTCTAAGGTTCAAGGAAGAGGCTCGGAAATCTTAAAACCAGAAGGGCGAAGGCCTTCAAGAAAGTGGTCATGCCCACAGAGAGCAATGCGAGAAAATATCCTCTGTCCATGTGCTCCTAGGTGTGCAGGACATACTTTTCCATTGTCCTCCCTAAATTGCACGTCCATGGGGCATGCTCACATTAACCAGTCTATCCCCATCTCAGAATTATGGGAAAGGTAAAGGCCAATACCAAGCACTTTGGCAAGGAAGACAGTACGTGGTTTAGTTTCAAGAATATCTCACAGGGGCACAGGGGAGATGGATGGCTTGGCCCATAAACCAGATTGCCTGAGAGAGCAAGTCAGTTATTTTCTCATTCACGGTTTCCAATGGCACCAACAAAGCTTGAGTCATCAGAGTCCCTAGAGAGAGATTTTCAGCCTGTGCACACATTTGTGCTCATTAATGTTGGATGGTCATTGGCTATCTACACCAAACCTCAACATCCAAATCCTCCCTCCCCAGGGCCACCCTTCATTTTCTTCTCCTGTGTGCATATATCTGATCTACTTGCTTTGCCCTCTTTGAGGGAGCTGGGTCTCCTAAAGAAGGAAATGCATAAATTCTCTTTTTCAACCCATCATGAATACAGGCTAGTTCTCCTTTCCTCTGTCTCTCCTTTGATAACTTTTTCTTTTTCCTTTCCCCCTGCCCTCTTCTCCCTAGCCCCCACTTCTTCTATCTTTTCTTTCTTCTCCTCTATTTCTCATCTTTCTTTCTTCTCTTATCTTCTCTTTTCCTCCCTCCCTTCCTTTAACTGACATGGCAGTTTCCCCTTCACTTTTGACTCTTTTCTGATCCTACCTCCCAACCTGCTTTCTCCCTCCATAGTTTGTCAGTAATGTTAATGTGCTGCCCTCTGCAATACCAGAATGAGATAAAAGTTTACAGAGCCTTGATTCCTTTTGCTCATCTTTTGATTGTCATTCTCTAAATTAATTTCTTGTGTCTAAGATGTTACAATTCTACCCAAATGCAATCTTCTGGAGTCTCTAGAATGCAGAGCAGAGTTTTAGACCATAAGATCAACTGTTCTTTTTTTTTTTTCTTTAAAGCTGTATCTCACTGTGTCACCTGTGAGTTGTGTGTCCTCTAAAGTCCATATGTGGTAGCTTTTCATCCCCAGTACCTCAGGGCCTTTAAAAGGTGATTAAGTTAAAATGAGGCCATTAGGGTAGGCTGTAATCCAACATGACTGTTGTTCTTACAGGAAGAAATTTGGATGCACAAAGAGAGAGCAGGGATGTGCACAGAGAAAGGGCCATGTGAGGACACTGTGAGAAGGAGGCTGAGGCCATCTGCAAACCAAGAACAAAGGCCTCAGAAGAAACCAAGCCTGCTGACATCTGATCTTGGACTTCTAGGTTCCAAAACTGTGAGAGTAAATGATTTGCTATTATTTAAGTGACCCAGTCTGTGATATTTGGTTATGGCAGCCCTAGCAAACTAATATACACTGTGAATAAATAGGGTGTATGTGAAGTAAATGCAGGTATTTTACCTGTATTCTCTTGCATTTTGGAATTTGGGCAAAAATTACCTTATGTCTATCTATCAAGTTGTTATTCTTCAAATTGAAGGATAAATCTTTAAGAAAAGAAGAAAGAAGACAAAAATCTACCAAGACAAGTAACTCCTGGACATCTTTCTTCCACTAGCATGGTCATGAGATAAAGATATAACTCCAAGGCACTCAGTGTTGTGAGTACCCGGAAGCCTATCCTGGGTTACCCAAGAGTTGGAATGACACAAGAATACTTGTATATCAAAGGAATTCATCAGAGGCAATTGACTCTGATTTAAATATACTTCAAAACTATCAACCAGAGAACCTGGGTAGCTCAGTGGTTAAGCTAATGTCTTTGAATCAGGTTGTGATCCCAGGGTCCTTGGATGGAGTCCCACATCAGGCTCCCCACAGGGAGCCTGCCTCTCTCTCTGTGTCTCTCATGAATAAGTAAATAAAATCTTAAAAAAAAAAAAACTACCAACAGATTCCTTCTGTTTTTTTTTAAATTTTTTATTTATTTATGATAGTCACACACAGAGAGAGAGAGAGGCAGAGACATAGGCAGAGGGAGAAGCAGGCTCCATGCACCGGGACCCTGACGTGGGATTCGATCCCAGGTCTCCAGGATCGCGCCCTGGGCCAAAGGCAGGCGCCAAACTGCTGCACCACCCAGGGATCCCCAGATTCCTCCTGTTTAAAAAAATTATGAGAACCCAAATAAGAGAAATTTTAAAATTCGAATGAGAGAAAAAAAATATGCATCATAAGTACAAAGCCAGGCAGTATCGGGTACATTGAGAAGGTCTGCCAACTTGGAAGTGGCTAGAAAAGTAAGATTATTAAAACTCAATCTGTAGAGACCTACAGACATCAGTTTGCTTTTAGGCACCAATAGAAATTAGCTAATACCCACCATTTGCTTTGACGTGGATGGAACTGGAGGGTTTTATGCTGAGTGAAATAAGTCAATTGGAGAAGGACAAACATTATATCCTCTCATTCATTTGGGGAATATAAAAAAAAAGAGTGAAAGGGAATAAAGAGGAAAGGAGGGAAAATGAGTGAAAATATCAGTGAGGGTGACAAAACATGAGAGACAACTAACTCTGGGAAACAAACAAGGGATAGTGGAAAAGGAGGTGAGTGGGAGGTTGGGGTGACTGGGTGATGGGCACTGAGGGGGGCACTTGGCAGGATGAGCACTGGGTGTTATACTATATGTTGGCAAATTGAACTCAAATTAAAAAAAGAAATCAAAAAAAATAAATTAGCTTATAGATTCTTGTGAGTACCAGACATATTGTAAATTCTTTTGGAAGCCCTTTCACTATATAGTCTTGAGGTTTGCATCAGAGGTCCTTCTATTAGTTGGTTAATAAAAAACAATCTGAATGGCCCATGAATGGCTCTTCTCTTGACTGTAACCAAAGCCCTACCACTTTTGTGGGTTTACTCGTGCCCAGATAAATCATTAATGCAGATGATTATAGGTCCGGACATAACCCTCTAATAGACAAGACCACAAAAGCTCATACACACAGATGTACATAGAGTTTATGTGGTGTAGCTAACTCCAACAAGCTAGGGAAGAAAAGAAAAAAAAAAACAGACATGGGGATGTCATTTGTGATTCTATTTTTTCTTTCTTTCCTTAAGCCTATTCTCTTACCAGATAAGCCCAGACTCTCAGCAATATCTCTTCCACCATGCCAGGAAGGCAGGGGAAGGCCATCACAAGGTTTACCAAATCTACATCACATAAATGTACTCTGTCTAGCTCTAGGAGAGCCACTGTCCCCAGGTAGAAGTACCTCTACATTTGTCCCCTATATCAATAGACCAAAGGGCTGAATGGAACAGAATGTACACCTGTTCATACTACAAGTTGGTCTCTTTTAAGAAGCAGCTCATGTATTTCAAGGGAATAAGAGGCAGCACATGTTGACACAATACCCATAAAAAGTATATTGAGCCATTCCAGGAATGTACAGCATTCACCATCTGCCTCCCAACTTGGACTTGAAGGAACAGGGACAAGGAAGGCACAGAGAGAACACCCACCCAGGCTTACATTCCAAAGGACTTTTCAACACTTTAATCTTTAAAATTAATTTCATTTTGGCAATGTTAAAACATTCAAAAAAGTAGTAAGACTTACCACAAGCCTATTATTGCCCAGCTTCGACAATTATCATCAACATGGTTTCATCTAACTGTTTTTGTTAAGAAAATACCAAATGTGATAAAATTCAGTTTTTTGGTATTACTTCCAAATGAGTCCGCATATAGAGCCACCACTAATGAGAACACAAAAAGATGTGAGATATCAACAAACAATTCTAACATGGAGTTCCATTCCTGGGCCACCTGCCTAGAGTATACTGTGAATTAATATAATCTCTAAATTCAGTGATTCATATTTTATGACCATACTGCATTTGGTTTTTGTGTTAACAGCAAATAATTTCTTCAATGTTAGCATTTAAAGGTTGTTGTAGCAATGTTTTTGTATCTCTTGATTTTACCAATGTGCCAGGAACTTTAAAGAAGAGAAGAGAAAGGAAAAAAGAAAAGAAACAAAATGAAAAAGTGATCAAAGGCTCTCTGAACCTCTGAAACTTCCTGTTCCCAAAGAAAAATCCAGTATGAATTAAATTCAGTGAAATGATACTGACAATAGCAACAACATGTCCTTGAGAAGAAAACTCTTTGAATATAGAATATACCTTATTCATCCATGTCTATTCCACAATGCCTTGTAAACAGGAAGTGCCTAGTCAATATATGTCTGTTGGAATTATCTAAAAGCATTTCAAAAAACATAAAGCTTGAGGTACATATGGAAAAGAAGAGAGGGGTGGAGATTAGTTATTGGCAGTCTAAAGGTAGCAACTTATTTTGAGAAACTAATCCCTTCCCTTTCCTCCAGTTAGCTTACTGCTTTCTTAAATCATTTTGTAGTTCCTCTAATCAGGGGACATATAACAATTGCTTTTTTTTTTTGGTGTGGTTTCATTAATATAATAAATAGATATTTTTTTCCATTTCATATTTTTAAAATTATATAGTCACCAGTTGTCTCTCCCAAAGGCAAGGCTCCCTTTGGGAACCTCAGGCTGTAATACTGTAGCCCTGAGACTTCACAGTGGAGAAAGGTTGGCCCAGAGTACAAAGAATGAGGTAAGGAAAGAGTTAATGCTTTTTAGGGGTGGCTGAGTCCATCCCAAAGCAGTGGCTGGTACAGTTCATTTTCTATACCATTCCATTTCTTCTGCACTAATTCACAGTCATTATCGTATCCAGACAAGCACCCCATGCTTCATTTACTGACATTAATTAATTCCAACCCCTTCCTTTTTATCTTATTTTAAAAGAGTAAGGGGGGAAATATCCCATTCTCCTAAGGAAAGAATACAGGGCTAATCATGATGGGCAGCTGGCTTTCTCCAGTGCAGATGAGAAAAGAGCAGCACACACCAGCTCATTGCAGAGCTCACTGGACCATAGCTGTGGCTATATCTTTCACCTCCTGTCACTACCCTCAACCTACACCCCCACTTCCAGCTTCTTCCCATCTTCAAACTCAATGTTCCGATACTCCCTCTTTACATGCACTGAATTACAAAGAGTGGTGATGGGAGAGAATGGCCAACATTGGACACATGTCCCTCATGAAAGGAAGACACCCAGTTATAACCAAGGAGCAAAACTCACATTTTGCAGCTCAGCCACTGAAACCCACAGCTTCACCACACAGATTAATGGCTCCAACTGGTAACATCGCTGAATGTCCTGACCACCAAACAGATGGGTAGGCCAAAGGGCTAAAGAGTGAGTTAAACTGAAACACATAACTGTTCCTTTTAGAAACACTATTCTGCGTTTGTGTGTGTTTCCCCTGTCATTTGCTCCATAACTGAATTACATAATTTTCCATCTGTATTATTTATTATTATCTATTATTAAACTCCATGGCACTGATGTATTATTCAGAAGCTGTATTAACACTCTGCATTCCTGGCATTCTACCTGTATTAATAATTCTGCCCAGTGAATCCAGATAGAAATGTATCTCCATGATGGGTTTTTTGGCGAGGAGGGAGGGAGGATTGTCAAAGAATATGCTTTGGTTCATGTAAAGAATGACTTGGCCTTTCCTCAAAAGGAGGCTTATACTGGAAAATCCACCTGGCGCAGGAAAATCTACATAATACAAATCATGAGCTAAAACTGTCACAATTTAGTTTATATCCTTGGCAAGCCATACTTCTCTGGACCTTGATTTCTGCATTTATAAAATGAAATTGTTGGGTAAGATGAACTCTAGGGTCCCTTTTTAAAGCTCTAGAGTTCTGCCTACCTAGAGTTTAGCCAGTAAGTTCTACATTTTCCTCGCTCACTTGGAATTTCTCAAGTGAACATGGAACATTCTGAGTTCTACTCTGCCTGAATTTTCTTACTTTCTCCATACCATTGGAAAGGGGCCATAACAAAACTTGGGTTGTCTCTCATCTGTATAGCATGGATCAGAATCTCCCTTTGTATGAATTAAACTTCTTGGTAAAAATTTTTTAAAAGATATGACCAAGAGCCATTGTCTTGGAAAATAGACAACACAGTTTATTTTTTTATTTTTAAAATATTTTATTTATTTATTTATTCATTCATGAGAGACAGAGACAGACAGACAGAGAGAGAGAGAGAGAGAGAGGCAGAGACACAGGCTGAGGGAGGAGCAGGCTCCATGCAGGGAGCCCGACATGGGACTCGATCTGGGGTCTCCAGGATCACACCCTGGACTGATGGCGGGGCCAAACCGCCGAGCCACCAGGGCTGCCCTAGACAACACAGTTTAAATAGCAAAGATTATTCTGAGTTGATTTGTTGGATCCTCTCTTGGATGTACCAACAACTTGAAGTTGGCCAAAAGCACTAGCTCATCCTTTCCATAGTTGCTAATGCTCCAAGATGACAGCAGTAAGAAAATCTCAGTTGTGACATGAAACCAACCATAAAAACATGAAATATAGAAGAACTTAAGAGAGCCACTAATTCATTCCCAACAAGTTAGGTATCAGGTAACTGTCAATGTAACTTTCCTCCTAAAGATCCAGGAGTTCTAGATACATGTGGTTCTTTTGCTTAATCCGAAGTCTGGATATGGTCATTTTTATGATTACTAGTTCACTGCCTTTTAGTGAGCTCACTTTTCCTAGGATCACTGGAAATAGCCCTTGACACAAGGATTGGGAAATAGAACTTAGCACATTAAGAACTTTAAAAAAAATAAACTTATGGGGAAAGGAGAACGTATCTAAGAGGCTGGGGGTGGTGGAAGGGAGATGGATATTAGGAAACATCAGAGAGGGATGAAGAATCAGAATGTTCTAAAATAAGGAGAGTACAGTAACACATAAAGTGGGATACATTATAGATTAGTAACCAATGCAAAGCATGAGAAATGATATTAAAAGGAGTGAAGAGGCAAAGCTGATGAATTATGAAAGCTGCCACTATAACACTTGTCTCTTGAAACAGTTAAGAAACTTCAAATCCTCTCAAGTTTATCCACATGAACAGATCCAAAGGTTGCTATGTTTGTAGTCTTATTATTTATTCTTTTTGTCAAAATAGAACAAATCTAACAAGGGGTACCTGGATGGTTCAGTGGTTGAACATTTGCCTTTGGCTCAGGGCATGATCCAGGGCCAGGGTCCTGGGATCAAGTCCTGCATCAGGCTCCCCACAGGGAGCCTGCTTTTCCCTCTGTCTATGTCTCTGCCTCTTTCTATGTGTCTCTCATGAATAAATAAATAAATAAGATCTTAAAAAAATAACAAGTCTAACAAGATGACCAATCAAATCAGTAAGGTCTAAAGTCCTTATTGAAGCATATGGGACACATACTAAAGAATATAACAGAATTTTGAATCAGTCCATCAGGCAATTCACTGATAGGTTTTTATGGAGGGTTAACAGTATGTCCAGCACAGCTCAGTACTGATGGCAATTCAAGGAGCTTGGAGAGAGGGGAAAGGTCTAGCCCCAGCTATTCCATTGTCTCCTTTTGTGAATTCAAACAAAACATACAATCTAGTTTGACAATATTTATTAAGCTTCTGTTATGAGATAGGCATAGCCCTGGGTATGCAGGAAAGCCAAGAACTAGCAAGACTAACTCTGCCTCAAACAGACATATCAAGGAAATAATAAGCAAGTATTTAAATAATACTTAAAGCATAGACAATAACTTTGAATGGCCTTGGTTTCCCAATCTATAAATTGGAAACAATACCAATTAAGAAGAGTATACTAGCTATTTGAACTTTGGAGTTTGGAACAAGATATAGCAGTCCAGTGATATAAATATATCCAAAGTTTTACATTTGTGGGAGATAGGGTGAGTTCTTTGGTCAAAACTCAACTCCTTTTATCAGGATTTTACAATACTTAGTTTCTCTGCTTCATAGGGCTTACCTTTGGCTGAATCCTTGATATAAGGAATCATTTTGTCATCTTATTTACATAGATAATATATCTTACTCAAGCTATTCAGGCTCTGAGGAAATAAAGAGTGGGGGAGATACCTTAAAAAGTTAAAGAGAAGCTCAAGAAACAAATATTTCCTCAAAGAATGCTAGAATATAAAATTAAGAGTCAGTTCAGAGGCAAGATAAGCAAAATATCAGAGGTCTCTGAAGGCCCTAGCAAGAAATCCCTTTTCTGTTGGTGACAGGAGTCTGAACTGAACATTCCTACATTTTTCTCTGTAGAAAAGTCTCCAATATTACTATGAAGACAGAACACCTTGAAGGCTACTTTTTCCGTGTGACTCTATTTTCTTGTACTCAAATTGTTCCTTTTCTAGTATTTTCCTAATTTCTTTATCTGCTGTAGAACCGATCACTCCAGCTCGTTTCTTATGACATCTCTTGGTGCTCTTTTTCCTTTGTTTGGGGTATGTGTGGGAGGGGTATGTGTGTGCACATGTGTGCACATGCTTTTTTTTTTTTTTTTTTTTTTTTTTTTTTTTTTTAACAAAATAGCTATCTTAGTCTTTGGGAATCTCTCTTCCTGCCCCTCAATAGGGACCTATGTATATCCTGTTTGTGTCCACCCTCTGCTTTTTGTCCTAGTTCAGATTTGGTGATTCCACTTCAGCAGGTGCTTCAAGAAGGAAAACAAAAAACATAAAGAGAGAACAGATTTAAGTTCTAAATCTCTTATTACAGGTTATGGGCAACCCAGGGTGAAAGAGGAAACATATAAAGAATACGTATCACTTCTCTTATCTGTGAAATTCAAAACACATTGCAGTTATCCATCTTGATAGTCAAAACCCTCAGATCTTAACCTAGGCTCTACCACTCTGGTGGGTTTCCATGACAACAGATGAACCAATCCCAAAACACCTTGCTGCCCCACCTCTATCATCAGTAAATCAATAAAAATTCCTCCTCTAGCAGGTCTTTTCTTCCTTCTGACTAGGAAATAATTCTTCAGTGAAAGGTAACATTTTGCAGGTAGTAGGTGAAGGAAGTCTGAAACATGAAAAAGAAATAATACTATCATATCCACTGTGATCTAAAATAGTTGAGAAGTATTTGATCAAAGTGGCAACCATATTATAAGTCAGTAAAGATTCATTTTGCACAGACTATCACTCACTAACAAAATGCTGATTATCGTATAATTTTTCTGTCAAGCCTGCCTCCTTCTTTCCTATGAACCCTGAGTTTTGGCAAAAGATCATTTTATTGGTTCTATTTATCCTATACTCATAAACCAAAATGTCATGGTAGACTTGTATAGGTTTTTCTTCCTCTGGCCTACTAACCACCTTCCACTATCACCCATCCCTGGGGAGAGAAACATAGATTGACAGAGTCTCCAGTGGCCTTCCCTTCTTTACCAATAAGAGGGGCAGAAAGAGAAGTCACAAAGGAAGACCAGCCTAGAGTGAAGATGGCAATGGACTGGTAGGGGGAGGGGTGGGCAAGAGAACAGCGAACAATAAGGATAAAGAGGAAGAAAACTACACTGGCCCAGACAGGGAGATAAGGAGGAAGAAAATCCAGCTGAACACAGACTTGACTGGGTCCTCATTTTAGCCATGTGTCTTATCCATTTCCTCTATAACCTTTTATTTTCAGGCTGTAGGTGTCCTTCTGTCTAAAATGAGTCTCCTCTATAAAAGTAGGAATAGTATAGGAACGAGATGAAAAAAAGCAAAGCTACATAATGTCTAAATGTCATAGAAAGAGACAGATGAGGGAATACTATTAACTAAAAAATACATCCTGAACATTAGCATTTTAGTTGACACTTATACATAGCTCTTAAGACACTGACTTGCATAAAGTGAACAAAAATTGTCACTATATAGCAAATTCTTTATCAGCAACTCAGGTCAATTATGAAAACAATTTTTTCCCTCATTCACTCTTTCTTTCTTCTTTTTTTTTTTTAAGATTGTATCCATTCATATGAGAGAGACAGACAGAGATAATGAGAGATAGAACAAGCAGGGAGGAGAGGGAAAAGCAGGCTCCCTGCTGAGCAGGAACACAATGGAAGGCTAGATCCCCGGACCCCAGGATCATGACCAGAACTGAAGGCAGATTATTAACTGACTGAGCCATCCAAGTGCCCCTACTAGTTCTTAAAATGAGTTTCCTAGACTCATTGTATCAGAATTACCTTATTTCATCAGAGATTCCTAGATGCCACCCAGGATTAAGACTTCTGAGCTATGACTTGGGAAAATTCAGTTCAGAGGATACTAGAATTATCCTCCAAAATTTGAAGGATGTTCCTCAAACCTTTACAGTATCTGTGATTGAATGCAATCACCTAACTATGTTGAATTTGCAAAGCATGCTTTTAAAAGTTACTTTTCAAAGTGAGACATCTGACATATAACTGGGATTGTTGTCACTCCCTGAGCAGGTGGGTCTGTTATTTTACTGTAAGCCTCCTAATAAAGCCTTTTCCCCCAAACTTATGATCCTCAGAGTACCTAATACAATCCAGTCTATACAGTTTCCATAAAATTAGTATAAAATAATTACAAAAAACCTCAGTCACACATTTAATTTATATAAAAATAATATCTGGAGCAAAATACAAAAGAAACAAAACTATTAAGTTGCACAGTAGTTCACAAGTGATAGAGTCCAAAATAAAACCCTGGAGATCTCACTTAAAACTGCAGATTCTTGGGCATTCTAATTCAGTGGGTCGGGGAGGTACTCAGAATATGCACGTTAGCATGCCCAAGGGCCGAAGTGTAGGAAATGCTTAGTACAACCTGGACCAGCTTAACTTCAATAGTTTAAATCAGTATTTCTGAAAGTATAGGGATCCCTGGGTGGCGCAGCGGTTTAGCGCCTGCCTTTGGCCCAGGGCACGATCCTGGAGACCTGGGATTGAATCCCACGTTGAGCTCCCGGTGCATGGAGCCTGCTTCTCCCTCTGCCTATGTCTCTGCCTCTCTCTCTCTCTCTCTCTGTGACTATCATAAAATGAAAATTTAAAAAAAAATGAAAGTATAGGCCCCAGATCAGCTATAATAGCATCACCTGAGGATATTTTAAAAATACAAATTCTTGGGTCCCATTGCAGATCTAATAAATCAGAAACTCTGGTGGTGGGATTCAGTAGTCTAGGTTTAACAAGCTGTCCAAGAACAATTCATTTACATTAGTAAGTTCACAACCTTAGAACGTCTTGGGGAGCTTTAGAAAATCTAGTACCCATACCACTTTTCAGACCCACTATATCTCTTAGGGTAGAGGGAGCAGATGAACATCAGTAATTTGATGTGATCTTAATGTGTAGCCATGGTTAAAAACCACTGACTTAGAAAAATACCATATTCTTCACTCATAATAACACATGAGGATAATCACACACATTAGAACACATTGCTGTGTCATCAAAAAAATAATTATGATTATCTTGGTTTTTGTACTCTGTTTTGTTCACATCAACCTGTGGATGTTAGTGATATGAAAACACATCTTTGCATAGAGCTTGAGAGAGGAGGGAAAAGAGAGATGCATCTAGTCTGTTGTTAGATCAAGTTACTTACCTGAAATGATTTGAAAGTGGAAAGGGCTGAGTTTCGAAAATGTTCTTTCAGCTATGAGCACCCTACCTCTAGATGAGAAACACACATAATGGAATAGAGAAAGCTACCCTAGGTCTTCTTTTTCCAATCTGCCATCAACCCCATGATTATTTCCTCCATCAACCTGGGTGAGTGGGCTGGGAGTCACTTACCCTTCCTTTAAATTGCCCCATTTGTGTCAAGGTTATTTTGTACAAAATGATAAGCATTACCCATTAATTCTTTTCTGTACCTCCTACATTTTTTCACAAGCCTAGGCTCTTAGAAAGACTTTCTCTTTCTTTCAATTCCTTTAAAAAGACCTTTAAAACATAGTTACCCTGTGGGTTTGACATGCTTTTCCATTCTCTAATCTCTGAGCCGACAGACAGCTAATTATTATAATAAAAATGAGATGAGTTATTATCATTACCCTAAAAAGAAAATGATGCTGAATCCTATATCTCCCTCCAGGTCCAGTTAAACACCTCCTCCTCCATGAAGCATTCCATGTCAGCCCCTCACAATATTAATAACATTCCTTTCTGCCGAGTCCTTGAATTATTAGTATCTCTGCAGTGCACTATCTAGTGTTTAAGTGTATACTGGCATGTACTGTTTCTAAGTTGTGTAATATAAAGCCATTTAGCCATTTATTTTCTTCCAACTCACTGGTAAACTTCCCAAGGGCAGACACCATACCTTTTTAATTCTGTTATATCCCTCACAACCATAGCACAATTCTTGGCAAAAAAAAAAAAAAAAAAAAAAAAGCACAGAACAGAAATTCAATAAATATTTGACTATCCTAACAGTTCTTTTATAGAACATCAAAAATATTAACTGTTATTCTAGCTTCTCAGATATATTCTCCAAATGAGAAAGCAAAACTAAGGTCAGCATCCTATCTCTAATTTCAATGAGTAAGTTGAGCTGAATTCTCACATATCAGATAGCATACTGACTCAGTTTTGTGTATGTGTGTGCATGCATGATCCATCTTTACATTAATGCTTTCTAACACAATGCTTTGGAACTTCTATGAAAATTAAATACATTTTAGTTTTTGTAACTCAATTGTTGCTTTTGTTAAATTGCCTTCTGGTTTCTGCTTTTGTCCTTTTTAATTATTATTAGAATTTAAGAACTATTTCTCAGATATATTTAAATATTTTTATCATAGAAACCATTACCGATCTTGAAATTCAATTTTAATAATTGAAAAGACATTTGTTCCTTATGAGTAGCATTTGCATTTTAAAGTTGGTCAAAGCTAAGGTAGTGTAGAATTTCAAAGCTTATTTGAATTGGTCATGAAACACATTAAATTTTCATTCTAAAAACAATACTGTATTTTGAGAAATCATGCTCCCTTCTTTGGAGAAGCATAAGGTTTAGTGATTCACAATATGAAAGCTACTAAGTGTGTTTTGGAGAACAAATCCACATCGTGCTCAAATATACAGTAAACTTACATTAAAGATTTTCACTGAATTCTTAGCATATAAAAATTTCTATGCAAACAAAATCTATCCCCTTGATCTTTACATATACTTCTGTAGCCAGTGTAAATAGAAAGGGGTTTTAGGGAAGTATGAAATGTAGAAGATGGGTGAGCAAACTCTCTTGTATGATTAACTGGGGAAAAGGGGACCCAATGGTATGGGGAGTGATTCTCTAGACAACACAGAAAAAGAAATAGAGAAAAGAAAAAAAAATGGCGAACCCGATAAAAGGAATTATTTCTCTCCCCAGAGATACAAAAGAGGATTTGGTTAATGCATGTACCCTAGATGGAGAGTAGACCAGGGTGTAAAAATCTACTCTTTGGACAAGGGTTCAGGAGATTGCAGCACCCAATGAAGAAACAATGAAGGGCTGGGAAAATATCCACAGGAAAAGTGCAACCCAAGATCTCAAATACCAGCCAAGAAAAGAAAAAGTATCATGGAAGATAAACAGATCTGCAGTCTAATATTAACCAAGAATTCCCAGTTACTACCTGGGTCAACACATTAATACCAGGCATATTGCTATACAGAATTTGTATTAATTATACTATTTAATAAAATTTTATTATAAAAATACTTGTCCTGCATTTTGGATTTTCTCAGGGGTGCTGTGGAAAAGTGAACTAATGCCAGAAAGAAATTTATATTATAAATTGATTGATTAAAAGTTATACCTGTCTCTGATGGAAGAAATAGACAATATTTAACTGGAAAGGAAAAGAGTTCTCTAGGAGTTATATTGGCTCTCAAAGTCATATCTATGAAAGCTTATTTTTCTTCTTAATTACTCTAACCAGGCTTCCAGGTTTATTTATTTATTTATTTATTTATTTATTTATTTTTTGCTTCCAGGTTTATAAAGCTACCCTGGCCTTACCTCTATTTCCAGATCTACAGAGCCCAGAGCCTTTGCCCTGGTGCCCTCCAGCATGAGATGCTTTCTGCATGGCTGGCTCCTCCTTGTTATTCATATTTCAATTTAAATATCACCTCCTTGGAGAGAAATTCCCTCAACTAAACTAAAGTAGCCTACCCACTCACTTTATCAGTTCTTCTTATCTTAATTCTCTGAGTATCACTATCTCACATGTTTCTTGTCTTCATAATCTTTTTCCTGCCCTAAAGAAAAAAAAAAAAAAAAGCATCATCAAATGGAGATTTGTCTTGTTCTACCACTGTATCTCTATTGCTCAATATTGTGTGTGGTGCACAGTAGGTACTCAATAAATATCAGCTGAATGGATTTGTTATAATTTCATAATCATTATAATGAATATTATATCATTATCACTATTATACCAAAGTAGTCTACTTTGGAATGAGATTTACTCTACCTTTAGTATCTATTCCTTTCCCTGCTTTATTTTTCCTTTTGGTACTAATCACTTTGTGTCACTGTATAATGTATTTATTTATTCATTATCTATCTCTTTTGTGAAAATGTAAGCTTCTTTGCCTATTTGGTTTAGTTTACCTTAATATCCCTCACACCTACAACAGGTCCTGGCACATGATAGCAGCTAGATAAATTATTATTGAATAGATCCAGTAGTCATATCATGCTTCTTCCCCTCTTTGTCTCCTCTAAGCAATGCGCAAGCAACTAGCTGCTTTGCTGTTTTCCATTGTCTTCTTCTTGACCATGTTGTTGGCTTGCTGTCTGCCATCCTGGCTGCCCAGATGGTCTTGGATTATTGAAGTGGAGGTATTCAATATGGCTGAAATGTTCTTTGTCTTTACTGTCCTTCATCAGCGGTAATTTGTAGGCTTTGTCTATGCTGTATTCAACTCTTCAACTCTTATTCTAACTTCACTTTCCAAAGTCAAAAACCTGAAGGTAGTCATTCATGCCACAACTGTCTCACTATCACTACCCACCTTGAAACATGTGAAAGAGAGAAGTAGGAAGTGAGAGGAGAGCCTGGCAAAACTCCAGAGACACTTGGCTTCAGGAGTCATAAAGCAGTCACCACAACATGTAACTCTGGGTGAGATGAATTAATTCCCAACTAGAATTCCAGGTCACCTAAATTGAACGTGTTCCCATTGCAAGCCTGCAGCAAGTGGGACACTCTGCTGGCCTCTCTAAGAGCTGCAAAATTAAATAGCATATAGACCCTACCACCAACAGCTTATCACCAAGGAGGGAAATGAACATCTACAAAAATAATGCTAATAAACACCGGTTCAGACCTCATTGTACTCCTCTGCATGACAACAGCTCACCCAGTGTCATCCATGTAAACTCTATAAAGCAGCCCCTTGTATGTCAGACACTCTATAGATTGAACTCTTGCTGCTGGGGATTAAATAGATATGAAGTAAATATTTTGCAGTTAGGTTATACCTAGTACAGTTATCTGAAAGTGTGGTTCTCAGACCACTTCTATCAATTATCTGGGGTATGCTATACCCACTGAATCAGAATCCCAGGGGTAGACCTGAAGATCTGCATTGTTAACACTCCCCAAGTGATTCTTCTGGGTACTAATATTTGAACACCTTTGGATTAAGATTTATGGAGGGTGTGATATTATTTCTCTACATGGTGAGGAAACCAGTATTCATATGCTGACATAGTAGTATAATGATGGCCTTTCCCAAACTATTGCTGTTGGTCACCAGTCCAATCCTCTGTCTCTCTAGCAGCCCTTATTATATGGTAGCTTTCTACTATTTTTGCCTCCTTTAACAATATGGCATGGGAACAACATTGGCAACTATCAATTCCAGCCCTTAGCAACCGGATGCCCAATTTTGAGCTGGTTTTCTAAGGTGAAGGAAAAGATCATGGATAGATATTAAGCTAACAGATATGACGGCCACTAATCATGATTCTCACTCAATATAACTTCAGGCTACCATTGTCTGATAAAGAAAGCCAGCAAGCACACTGGATCTGAAATATACTGGCTTAGAATCCCTTAGTGTAGAGACCTGGTATCTGTATGTTTAACAACACTGTGGTTGCTTCTTAGCAGTTAACACAACACTGGTCCACAGACCAACAATGCGGAGCAAGTGATCTAGTATAAGATCTGGGACAAATGTCCAGCTCCTAAAGATGAAAGCTTTCGCCATAGTCATGTATACTTCAATATAGGTTTAATTTGTTAACCATGAATATGAATAATAGCTGTTTATTCAATAACTATACAAATAATTAGAAAGTTAACTATATCATTCCCTGTCTCTTACTCTCTTCTTATTAGATGTGCAATGGTTAGTCCCTAAGCAGGTTTGTCAGAGAATATTCCAATGGTATACCACAGATGAACCCTTACTTAATATAACTTAATTTTAGCCTGCTTTGAAGCAGGTTCCCAGTGATGATTTTTGCTTCCGGGTATTCATGCCCTTGTGTGGTCCCCATCCACAATTAAGAGAACTGAACTATGCAGTCAATAGGGCATTGAGGAAACGACAGTGTGACACCCAAGGCTAGATAATAAAAGACACTCCTACATCTATCTTTGTTCTCTTGAACCACTTGCTATGGAGATGTAGCTGCCATGTCATTAGGACACCCAAGCAGCCCTCTGTAGAAGTCCACATAGTGAGTAACTGAGGCTTTCTGCCAAAAGCCAGAACCAACTTATAATCCATGTAAGTGAACAACCTTAGAAGGTGATCTTCCAGCTCCAATCAAGCTTTCAGACAATTATAGCCCTGGTGGATGTCATAACTGCCACCTTATGAAACTTGGAGCCAAAAACACCCAGCTAAGCCACTCCGGAATTCCTATCCACAGAAACTGTTGATAAATAATAAATGTTTATTATTGTCTAAAGCCACTATTTTCTGTGGTAGTTTGCTATGGAGCTAGTTTAGTTAGCTTGGGTTAACACCTAGTTTAACCCAAGATGGCATCAGAGCTCCAAACTCAGGTCTCTCTCTCTATGGCCATAACTGAGCATGCATCTCAGGCAAAATTACTTCATTCTTTCGCCCTTAATGTACTCTATTAAAAAGAAGTTTCACAATAGAGAGGTTTTTCTTTTAAGGAGCCTTAGTAACACCCTACTGTATCAAACAGGATTGGTTTTAAATGAACATCCTTGTACTTCTCTACCTGCCAGGGGAGTTGTGAGGCTTAATTAATTACAGATCTTTGGATGAAAGGAACCCTGAGCACTGAGAATTATCATCAAACAGGACTAGCAAAAATGGAAAAAAAAAAAAAAGACATTTTCTCTCTTTGCTTGCTAAATCCATTTCACCTAAGATTTAGCAAAGGCTGAGTCACCTATTGTTTAGAGAATATTCAATTTTTGCTGAGTGCAGAGTAGAAACAAGCCAGCACAGCAGTAGAACAGGAAGCCCCTGTCCTTCAGCTTAAAATAGTTTCCTTTCCCAAAATAACCCCCAACCCCTCTTTTAGGGGGGATAGCGTGGGCACTGGGATCACCTGAGCTCACAAGGAGGAACAGTGTGATCTAAGTCCCATCTACCAGAATTATCTCCATTTATAACCAAAGGCTTCCTAAATCATGAGCCTGACAACCCCAGAGACATTTATGCCTTCCCTGGGCAAACATTAAGTAGAAGAAATATACTTTGGGGGTTCTTTTTTAATGTTCTAATGATAATGCTCCTGCCAGAGGAAGCCCAGGTGGTCAGAACTGATTCTCTACCTAAAAGTGATATGGTGATTGGTAGAGGCCAGGTAGATAAGTTAAAAAAAAAAAAAAATCCCTCGGGCTTGAATTAAAGAATTCTTCCTCCACTCACTAAACCAATGACCTTGGCTGAGTAAGGGATTTAACTTCCCTGACCTTCCACTTCCCCACTGCAGAAAGATAGTAATATTGGTTAGGCTGTAGATCCCAAGCACTTCATGCCCTCCCTCTAGGTCCCACAGTCCTTCAAATCCCAAAGGCAGTGCCCAAAGAGGAGGAAAAACCAGTTCACTGGGTCTTAATGCTGAAGGTTTCCTACACTGAAGGGTCTTGTCCATCCTACCAGGCCTGAGGAAGTATGGTAAAGCATGGAACACTCTCGCTCTCCAAGGCTCTTTGGAACTTTCTCTTCTAATGTGTGTCTTTTCTGCAGTTATAAGATTCCAGCTTGGAATAGCCTGGGCCCTATCTCTTGTATCGATTCCCTTCTCCATGGGGTTCTCAGCAGGCATGCAGGGACTGAGTTTTCCCTTTCTCTAAGTAGTAAAATCAGAAGGGTAGGTCTGACTTTTCTTTCAGGCTATTCAGGTCTGCCAAGGTTCTCTGTGTGGTACAAAATCCTGTTCAGTGTCTGGGAGCCCTAAGCCCCACCTACCAATGGAATGGTTCCTTTGTTGTTTCACTTCCCCTGTGCATAGATTTATCTTAGTCCTTCATGAGCAGGGTGGCTGGTCCAGGAGTTATACATATATTCCTGGACCACTGCTATTAAAATCATGCCTGGATAGTATAATTATCTACAACACTTGACTGATGTAATGATCAAGAGAAATAATGAGGATGAACAGGTTCATAAACATTAAAGCAAGGTACTCAAATTAGTTATTAGTATGGTCCCAGAAGGATCAATACCAACTCTGACCTAAAGCAAAAAGACTTGCTCCATAAGAAAGAAAAATTGCATGGGGAAGGTGGGGGAGCAGAAGTAGGCTCTGAGCAGGACTTCCCTGCCTTCAGCCACACTTGTTTAAACCAAGAAAAGGTCTGCTGAGTTCAAGTAGAGACAGTGTCCCAGGACCTTAATTATCTTGTTGACTCCATTAGATCTCATTGTGCTAGCAGTCACTGCTACATGACACGGGGCTTCCTCAGATCCCAGAGCTATCCTGCATTTCTTGGTGTGTGTGTGTTAAACACGTGGAAGATGAGAGGAGGAGGCAAGAGAGTGAATAAATGGAAGAATGGAGATACTCTGGTAGCACCAACCAGTTTGTTCTGTTTATAATATGTAACAAGAGCTCTTTTCAGCAAGCTTGTTGGCCTTTATAATGTGGTCTTCAAGGACACCCATTCCACTCTGTCCTTTGCCCTGATGCCATAAATGTCCCCAAAGATCCAGACTATAACACATCACGAAAATATACTCACCCAGAGTGAAGGCTTCATAACAACAGAAGCAAGAGCAAGCCCAGGCAGCAATGACCTAGTCCTGATCAGGATGGACAGAATAATCCCTGCTCTGACTAACTCCTGAGTTCTGGTTCTAGTCTTATTCCTGAAATTTACGAGCTATCTGAACTTGGGCACATTGCTGGAAAGAGTCTCAGCTTTTCCATCTGTAAAAAGGGGGTGTTAACACCTGGTCTAGCCACACTAGGACAGTTGTGAGGATCACATGTGGAAGGATTTGATATCCTATAAAGTGCTTCAAAACATAAAACATAATACCTTACACTGCCACAGATGGCACACAGCCATTTTTACACGCGTGCCTGTCCTTCCTTTCCTCCCCACCTCCATTTCTCTCCTTCTCATCTGGCTCACCGTTTATCGCCTATACTTGCTGTTCCTCTTCTCTTCTTCCTTTTACCTCTCTTTATAATTTAGGGGTGCCAGTTGGATGCAACAAAATCCATGTGTGTTGACCAACCCCACTGAGAGTCAAGAACAAAGTAAAATGGTAATTCTTGATGCAAAACATTTTCAGAAACTCTTTAAGGAAGGGTCTATATCTTGATTATAAGTGAAGTTTATGGAGCAAACAAAAACAAACAAGCAAACTCTCCTCTGCATAAGCATAATATTGAGGTAATAAACTATGGTAATACCAACTGCATGCATAAGTATCACCCTAAAACATATGAAAAGTACAGATGCCTGAGCCCTATCCTCAGAGATCTGGTGGTGAGATGGGGAGAGAAGGTATTGAGGTACTCAGAAATGTGCCCTTTTCATAAGCCTTCCCCACCCCAAGGGGACTCAGATGACCATTTTGGGGAACCCTAAACCCAGGGACATTGTCAGTAGCATACCTAACAGGAGTCAACTTGTATTATGCAATTAAATATTTCCCCAAAATAGATGAGGCTTATGGAGGCCAAAAATAAACCAGAAGAAAGTCAGGGAGGCAGCCAAAAACCCAAATGATTAAAGCTCTGCCAAGAATGATTTATGAGCACGGGGTAAAAATCTTAATATTCTGCTGTTGACTCAGTGACTGACTATAGACAGATAATTGGTCTACAAATATTTATAAGACATTAACAACAAGAAGGTCCAGAAATTATCTAAGATGTGACAAGGTCAAAGCTCAGACTAACAGGATGAAATCAAGGAAGAGGTAGTTTTGGGTTTGCAATCAAGGAAACACTCATATACTGAGGTCTAAGACATTGTGAATTTACCTCCTCAAAAAAAAAAAAAAAAAAAAGATGGAAGTTGCATTGTCTGGATGCGAGAGAGAGAAAACTAGATTTGAATTGGAGGACAGATGAGTCAGATGACATCATGACATTTTATATTTCAGACCTTCACAGGGAGGTTTCCCAGCATCTGTCCTTGAAATAGAATTAACCCTGATATGCCCTTGTGCTTCAAGCACCAGGTGTTGATCCAGGTAGGGTCCTCAAAGTTTCTGGTTTCATCCTCCAACTGCTCCTGTCCCCATGCCCTGGCTGGCACCCAGCAATTTCATGCTAATTCTGAGCCCACCCAGAGCTTAACAAGACTCTGTCATACCAGCCCTTTGCTATGGCTTGCAACCTGAAAACATGGATTATTCACAGTGAAAATTAACTATTTAGGTCAGTGATTCTCAACTCTAGCTGCACATTAAATTTATCCAGAAAAAAAAATTTTATTTAAATACAGCTGCCTCGTCTCTATCCCAGACCAATTAAATAGACACTTTGGTAGAAAGACCCAGGCATCAGTATGCATTATAAGGTCTCCAGATGATTCCATGTATGGGCAGAAGAACACTGGTTTAGATAATGATTGCAACGTAGGCTGTACATTAGAATTTTCTGGGGGAGATTAAAAAACAATAAAACCAAGCCACATTTCTAGCAATTGGAACTTAATTGGTCTGGAATGATACTCAATTATCAATATCTTTTAAAAGCTGCTTAGGTTATTTTAATGTGTGACCAGGTAAAGGACTCTCCTAATGGGAACAGCTCCAATATGTCAAACTTATTACGTCCCTCCACCTTTGATCTCTCCCATATGATGCCCCTGCCCCCAGATTGAACCCTGCTTTTTTCTGCTGAATGCCTTACACCACAATTAGCAGCTTCCCCATCTTATCAGTCAGCCAGACTAGGGTTCCTTGGAGTCATCTTTGACTCTACTGTCTTCCTCATTCCCATACCAAAGTAATGGTGGAGGAGCTCACATAACTATTCCTTCCTGAGACAGTATCTCTCTCTCACTGAGAAGGTCAGGATAACTTCCTTATAGATCTCCACACCCCAACATCTTTGCTGCTGGGGTAGTTTGATTACAATAATAGCTCAAATTCTTCATATCTACCTGTAACCACAACATTTCAATTGTAAGTTGGCAGTTCTTCTCACCTATAAATAGGCTAGAGTGTCTATTTCCCCAACCTATGAATCTGGGCTGGCCTGTGACTTGCTTCAGTCAGTAGAAAGCAGTAGGAGCAAGGGGATGTCAGCTCCAAGCCTAGGCCTCAATAGGTCTTGCATGTGTCTACTCTTTTCCTTGCTTCTCTGTGATCACCATAAGAAATATATCCAGGTTACTCTAAAAACAAGCCTAGGCTAACCTAGAAGAGGATGAGAGACCATATGGAGCAAAGCCATATGCCATTTAAGAAGGTGACAAAGATGGAAGAGAGCCCAGCCAAGATCAGTGAAGCCAACTAGCTTACCTGCAGCTGACCATTAGCTTACCTGTAGCTGACCACATAAGCATGAGTGAGCCACTGTGTCCCCAGACCAGATCACCAGATCTGTCTTGCAAACTCAAGATTCATGAGTGCTAACAAATGGCTAATTTTAAACTACTGAGCTTTTAGTTGGTTTGTTACACAGCAATAGCCAACTGATTGATATGCTTGTCTGATAAAAATACTTAGCCATAATAAAACTACTATTAACAATAGTAAGACTTCTAGGAGATATATACATGTATATTTTTACAAAGAAGAGGTATAGAACTACAGGAGGAATGAGAACAATCTGTGTGTATGTGTTTGTGTGGTCTAAATTTTCACAATGATAATAATATTAAAAGATCATCCAGATGACCATTAATAATTAAAGTACTACTAAACAGTTTCAGTGCTCACACCTGCAGGAGGGACTATATCTGCATTTATGCCAGTTATAAGATATTAATAGTCATGGGCCAGTGAGGAAAGAACAGAGATGGGCCCAAAACACAGATGTGTTCATGCTAAGCAAAGACCAAATAACACCCCTGTGTACCATACAGTATTTCCTTGGAGTAGGAAAAAGGAGGGGGGGAATTAAGTGAATACACAGCACAGACAGTATGGGAAAGGCCAAATTTTAAAAGACCCAGGCTGTAGCAGACAGTACCATATTCACATCATTCATAAAGATTTATTTTCATATATATTACAAATTGGTCACATTAAACAAATACTGCTTAATTTGTAACATATAAGCTTATTTTGGTTGTATACTTGTAGCACAGCATGAAACTAACCCATAACAAATTTTATTTTTGTAAATATTCAAGTAGTATTATAAAAATAAGTTAACACAAATTGCACAAATTGAGGGATGGGATGCTATCAATATTTTTTAATCTTTAAAAAGCATCTATGTGTCTTACATGTTTGAAAAACTCGGTATCAGGGTGTTTAATCTTCATGCCCACTCTATAAAGCTGATCTCATTGCCCCAAGAAACAGGTGAGGAAATTGATGATAAGAAAGGTTGAATGACTTGCCCAAACACATGCCCTTAGGAACTGGCAAAGTTGGGATACTGCTTCCAGGTCTGTCTGGTTCCAAACACTGCATCTTCACTCATTTTGAACAAAACTTTTTTAGAGTTAATAACAAGGCATAGAAAACCTAATTATATTTATACCCTGATAATGGATAAGTATGGCAGATAGAATCCTGGAGAGCAATAATGAATGGAAAGCAGTATTTGGGGATGTCTCTCTAAATCCCTCATAGGAAGGAGTCAAAAGACACGGTCTCTTTTTCATAAAGCAAGAAAGTATACTAGAATTCTGTTGGTAGAACAGAATTATGAACAGAAATGTGTTAAACTTTTAGCAGCAGAGAAGAGAATAGGCCACAGGGGAGATAATTGTTCTTTTGTGTTGCTTCTGTAAACATTTGAATATTTTTACAATATATACAAATTGTTTTCATAAATTTTGCTTTTCTATTTTATTTTCACTTATATAATTTTAATTTTAAAAGTATTAAGGGTAAAAACATAATTAACCTTTTGCCTTTGAGAGAGATTAAGTAGACTGCATAGTTCAAGTCTTCAGAGAATCCCTTAAGTAGGTATGGTTAGATGCCCTCTGAATATTCTTCCCTACATGATTCTTAGATTTCAAGATACCCCTAATCTCCCCTTTTAGTCATCCCATTATCCTTGCCCACCCCCACTCCTCAGTTGTAAGTTGTGTATCCTCAAAATTTCTCCTTTAAAAAGATTGATAAATAAACACGTAGATAAATAAGCATCATAAAAAGAATGGTAAATAGGAATAATAACAGTCAATCCTCATAAAGAAAAGTTAAGGGATATTTTGCAAACAAGCAATACTGAACATCTCTGTGTTGCATAATGGTCTATACAAAATAATGTGTAAAAGCTGGCTGGAGGGGACTGCCTGGACATTTCTCTTAGTTTTAAGCAAAAATTTACTGAGCACTTGCTTCATCTAAAACAACATACTGAGGGGCGCCTGGGTGGCTCAGTGGGTTAAGTGTGGACTCTTGGTTTCAGCTCAAGTCCTGATCTCAGAGTTGTGAGATGGAGCTCTACACTGGGCTCCCTGCTCTCCAAAAAGTCTACTTGAGATTCTCTCTCTCTCCCCCTCCCCCTGCTCATGCACTTGCTTGCTCACACATGCTCTCTATCTCTAAAAGAAACAAATAAATCTTAAAAAATAAATAAATAAAATAATCCACTGAGTTTCCATAATGATTATCATGAAGGAAGAGAATTCTGTGACCCCTATGGGACCACAGCCCATATCCATGAGACAGAAATGAGATACCTTTCTTCTGTGATACACCTAATGTGTATCTGTGCCTTTAATATAATTTATACATAATAATACACTGAGTACCCACTATGTGTCCATGATCATGGAAGAAAGAAAATAAAGGAAAAAATTAATTTATTGAATACCTATCATAAGGCAGACATAAATGATAATAATCATACATGTATCTATATTCACTTGTGGTTGCTTAAAAAATTGCAGGACAGAAAATTCCAGCAGAAGCCCATAATTTTTCTATTTTTAGACCATCATTCATATAAGGAGGATGAGGCAGGAACACTTTTGCAAGATCTTATGAAAATGGTTTCTATGCCTAAGGCACCAGACCAACTCCTTGCTGTCACTGAGACTATCATTAGATTATTCTCAAATTATTATAACACTACATCCACAAACTTGTGTCAAGGATGTTAGAGGACCCTTGGGAAATGCCAGAAATGGTGTACATTGGGATAGGTTAAAAAAGTTGAGGGCTGTTTTTGTTGTTGTTGTTGTTATCATGCTCCAAACCAACTGGTGGGAAGTGGGAAGAGCAGGTAGAGAGGGTGAATAGTACAGAGCCAGATTAGGAATAGAGTTTGAGGGGCAAGTAGGTGTTGTTTGAAGGTGAAAGAAAAGTAAGACACATGGTTCCTAGTCATATAGGGCCCTGAGGACAAATGTACTCAAAGCCAAGGCGTTTTTTATCCTCTACCCCTTTTTTTTTTTTAAGATTTTATTTATTTATTCATGAGAGACACCGAGAGAGAGAGAGAGTGAGGGTGGGGGGCAGAGAGAGAAGCAGGCTCCATGCAGGGAGCCTGATGTGGGATTTGATCCCGGGACTCCAGGATCATGCCCTGGGCCAAAGGCAGGCACTAAACCGCTGAGCTACCCAGGGATCCCAAATCCTCTACCCTTTATTCAAAAGATGGCCTTGTCCCAAGAGGGGAACCGAAAGCCAGTCTCTAATTAATCTGAAACAAAAACAAAGGGCAGGAATGGTAGATAGATAGATCAATTGATTGAAAGATAAATAAATGATGGTATATGGCAACAGGCCCACAGTTTGGGGATCCACGTACCCAACTTTATTCCCCACTTTTTCTCCAAACAAACCCTCCAATCCAACCTAATAACTTTCACCCAACCCAGGCTCATTCCAGCCTCTTTCCAGTTCACTGCTGTATCTCCTAGAGCCTTAATCCATTCATTCTACTATTTGTGGAGTGAACTCATAAATGAATGACTATCACTAAGTTAAACACTTAAGGATTCAAATTCCTGCCAAATTCTGGATGGATACAGTTGGGACTCCCAGCGCCATTTAGGAAAGAAACAATGTAGTAACTTCAGATTATTACTCAGAAGAGAAGGTCAATGACAAATGACACATTCTGAGGCCATGAGGCCTTATCCAGGGGAAAGCATCTTGCTCTCTAACCTGTAGGAAAAGCTTGTAACAGCTGCCACCAGTTCTAATTCTTTTAAATGCCATTGTTCAACCAGTGTGTATTCACAGCAGTTTAAAATAAAGAACAGACATCCCTAAGATATATTTTAAATTACAAGTTCGTTGTTATTAGAAGAACTGCCAATGCTACAGGAGGAAAGCACTATACCAAAAAAGAATTATATTTAATTCTAGTCCTTTTATTTATCCATTTTGCCAAGATCACTTAATGTGTAACGATGAAGGTAAAATAAAAGAGAAAAACAACAATGCACAAATTCTCCTTTTATTTTTTAATAAGTAAATAAATTAAGATGTCTGATAATGGGAGCTGGAGAAAGACAGATGCTTTCATTAGCACATCCCGATGTGCAATCTGAGGCAGGGGAAGTCGAGAAGGTCTTTTTTCATTGCAGTTTCCGTCAATTTATAGTACAATTACCACTGTTGTCTCATATGTTGAACCTGAATGTTTTGAATTTTAAAAAGTGGACAAATCCCCCATCTGTTTTTCAGAGAAAATTCATAAACACAGGGTGATGTGGCACCTGGTGACAGCTACCCAAGGAGATCTGTCCTTTTGCCTGTCTGCATGCGCCTGGTCTCTGTAAGAGAAAGGAGGGGAGGTAGCTACTTTGGAGACTGACAGTATCACACCCATCCTGGAGGGTGTCCATGGATATTCAGGGTATCCAAAGGGACTTGCTGGAATTCCAGAAAGGCTTACCAGAGGACCAGGAAGCTGAGCCTCCTTCCTAGAAAGAGAAGGCAAATGACTGTATGCTGAGCACCATGCAATGGACCTTGTGCCTGGGGCTTTATCTCATTGATCTCTCATGCAAGCCTGTGGGGAAAGTATTACTCTCCTCATTTTATTAGAAGGAAATTTAAAGATCACACAACTGTTAAGTGCAAAGCTAAAGTTCAGAACCAGTTTTTTTCCAGCCCCAGAGCACCACCTGCTCAATGGAAGAAAAACTGATCTTAGATTGGGTCTGACTTCACACACATACATATTTTCTTTAGGAAGTGATCTGGAAATGCATACTTCAATTATTCTGATTTGCGAATTTTCTGAGTTGAAGAAAAAATTTTAGGATTTGGGTTAGCAGTTCTCACAGCTCACAATGATCTCTGACAGCTTGGGGAACAATTCAGAAGCCTTGGAAGCTACCCTCTCAGTTCAACAAATACCTTTTTCCCTCCTTAAATCAGGGCTCAGTTCTCTAATGGGTTGGATGGCTAGATACTGGAAATGGTCCCCCAGGGGAGAGGCAAAATGTCCCATTACTAGAATTACCTGAACACAAACTAGGTTAGAGTCTGAAGGAATACCCATGCAGAATGAGTTGCATATTGGCTATGGCAGCAGAATTATCCATCAGAGGCATCTTTGCAAGAATCTTTCTGCACTAAAAGAAGGGAATAAAGGAACATACAAGTGGCCACCAGAATACTCAGAGCAAAACGCCTATGTCTATTGCAGGCTTGATGTTCGCAACATGGCTCTGGAAAAAGGTCTTCCTCTTTCGATATAAGTTTTACATGATTGTGCTTCTAAAGAATTCTGTCATAATGATGTCCAGAACCTTTCCCCTGTGTGCCGAGCCTTGCAATGTTAATTACCAACGTATCTCACACAGCTACACACATGCAAGTGTACACACAAGATTCATGAGAGCTGTACCAGGAAAACTGCTGATCATCATTTGAACATCCTAAAACATGAGTATCAGATGCCTGATTTGAACCTTGTGATTAGAATTGACAATCTATGTGTTAGTTTGTGGACATTTAAAAATGTTTCTGTGAATATCCATCTCTCAGTTAAAGAGTGTTTAGACATGTGCCAACGGGCCTGATTTTAGAGATGCTTATATTCAGTTACAAATGAGATATAAATAAATATTTGTTGGAAGGGAGTTAGGAAAAAAAGGAGCAGGCAGGCTGGCTGGCTAGTTGATTGATAAACTTAAAATTATCTTCAGATGTCCACAGGAAGAAAAAGAAAAAAATTCCTAATATCACAAATCACCAGGCAACTTTCTCATATGTTAGCCACATACCAACTGATTAGGGACCCAAGAAGGGCAAAATCTCAGATCCAGTACATAGTCCTGTCATTACACTTGATTTGTGTTCATAGCCAGTCCTATTTTGATCTTTTCTGTGCCCCTTAGTTTCACCTGCTCCTGCCCAGGAAGTAGCTCCCCTCTACTATTCACAACCTCACTGCACCCTACATCCTCCATCACCCAACAATGTGAGGGGTGTGTGTCTTTTCACCATCTACCCCACTTTCTAGATGTTCCACACCACACCACAAATTATCAGGCTCTTACAGGAAGTAATCCTTCAGGGCTGGAAAGGAAAGTCGGAATCCTGTGGGATGACCCCATCAGAAACAGCTGAAGCCTTTCCATAGGCTGAGATGGGGAGCAGAATGAGAGAGTAACGACGTTTATGTGGTGAAAGAAAACTTTATATTCAACCAGCATCTTTCCTTTGAGCACTTCATACAGTGAACATGAACTCATTTGCTCTGCCAATATCCCCACGAGATAGATAGCCAAGCAGGCATTATCTTCTTCATTTTCAAGGAAGGATACCCCAGGCACAAAGAGGTTATGTAACTTGTCCAAGGTCACACAGCTAATAAGCATCCCCTATCTTTTGATGCCCTACTCGAAGTTCATACACCTTTCCCATTATTCTCTTGATTCTTTTCATTTCAGCAACAATAAGATGTAACCAGGTCTCTAGCAAAAACTCCAGCACATTAGCCACATGCCTCTGTATCTACACACTGGATAAATTGAGAAGTTGAAGCATATCTTTCCATAAGACATGAAAGGGGGGATTAACTGTGCTGGAAGTAGAGTCCAAATTGACGCAAAGGGAAAAGGGGTATCTCCCAAATGCCCAGGGTGCATCACTGCCCCAATTTCAGAGTTGGAAGAAGTCTCAGACTATATCTATACTGATATAGGATTTTCCCCTGCCCAGGACACATTCCCCTGTGCCATATTTCTTTGGGAGTCTTCTGTTTGGTCAGAAGGTTCCAATACAGAACTCTAGTGGAAGTTGGGGAATTCCTTCATAGCCAAATAGGAGAAGGAAGTGATACAATGGACCACTCTTCTCCTTATGATCCTTGTTTGAGAGGGAAGTATTAATAGCTAAAGTTCTTAATCTTTAATCAAGATTAAACTGTGAATGCCGTTTGGTAGGATTAGGACCTTACTTCATATGAAAATTTCAAACTACAAAATTGCCTCAAAAGACTCATTCTCCTTTTTACCCTCCCTGCCACTTAGAAAGAGATAAATACATACACAGATTCACAATAAGAGAAAAATGGGGCACAGGGACAAAATATGGAGAATATGATTTTACACAGCTACAGTAATTTAGGAAATAATCAACACAGTACAGACTGCCTACTTAGGGTTTTGTACCAGAAAAAAAAAGACACAATTGATTACTGGTGTCTGTCTTGGGCACAGATTTGGAGGGTGGGTACGCATGCCTCACCTTTTCATGCCTCTAATGTTGTCTAAGCCCCTCATTTTATACCTCAGGGTCTTTCTTAGAAGGCAATTCTCCATGAATATCTCACCTTTCTACATGAATTGGGCAACTAGCACTGGCAATCTTTTCAAGGGTGTTTGCATAGTAAAACATCCTTAAAACTTAAGATACTATCTCTCTCCTGGTCAGAAAGCAGATTTGTTTCCTGACCACAAAACAAAAAGAAATAGCATCTCCCTCCCCTGAGCCTTTCCAGGAGACTAAGTTCTCCCTCTCTCCAAGAAGACTGGCTTACATTCCAGAGTAGAGATAAGGTTCTTTGTCTCTCCAGAGGGGAGGGTAAGCAGGTTACCAGTAGCCCTAGATAAAACCAGAGATCCCGAACTTGGCTGGGGTGGGGTGCTCTCTTTGATACACTCCACTGCATGTGGCCCTCACACCACTCTGTGGGAACTGGGACTTAGAGAACAGACGTAAGAGCTCTGGCCATTGCTTTTGCCGTAAGTAACCAATGCTCTTTGTCTCTGACCCTGACCTTGTATCTTCTATCAATATATATACTGACAGTAGTGTGTGTATACATATATACGTGTGCATATATATACATGTATAAAATGCATGTGTGCATGCATGTGTAAATGTATATGTGCTATATACTAGTATATACATGCATATATTAATCACACATGTATATGTATATATAACGTGTATCTATACTATATCTGGGTACTGTGTACACATACATATATTGATCACATATGTATATGGTCACACACACACATATATATAAAAAAAGTAGTGGACTAATTTGCTAGCTTGCTACAGGCTACAGCCTCAGACTTTTCAGTTTTTGACCTTAATGATTTTGATCTTCAGTTCAATGTTCTTTCCATTCACTGCAATGTATTGCCAAACTCTATTTTTGATCCTCTTGTCAAAAGGACCCATGATCTCCTCTCCTATTCACAACCTCCTCACACCTCACAACCCCCATCACACGACAATGTGATGGGGTTGCATCTTCTCACCATGGGTCCCACACAGCCTCACAAACCCTCTACCAGGCACTCACAGAAGTAATTCTGTGGGGCTGGAGAGGAAAGTCAGGTCTGAAAACAGCAGAGGCCCTTCCCAGGGCTGAGATGGGGGCAGAAGGAAAGGGTGAGGACATTTTCTGTGGCAGAAAAAGGAAGAAGATGAATGAAAATGAAAGAGCTAGTAAAAGGGAAGAGAACGTCAGCCAGAGAAAGAATGAGACAGAAATGGGGCATGCACAGAGAAGGCAACATAAGGATAGGACAGCATCATAGAGAGAGAAAATTAGTAACGTCGATTCTAAAAACGTGAAGTCATAAATAGTGTAAAAAATCCCTCCCCAAATGCTTGAGTCATTATAGCAGAAAACTCTCTACACGCTCACATTTTCATTAACATCTGCATTTAACATAAAACCAAGGCCAGAAAGCCAAGCAAACTTATTCATAAGTCTTGCCTCATGCAGCTGCTCTGACATGCCTCAGGAAAGCACACCTGAGCAGGTTTCTGTGCCTTTCTTAAAAGGTTTATTTTCTCTCCCAATCTTAGAGAGGTGCTGTCACCAGGATCCTCTGATTTGAGGTCTCCTATGGTAAGGGGGAGAGGTTGTCACATGCAGAAAGACAACAGTGCTGTTTTGCCCCGCGATGTTTACAAAGGACAGCTTGTGCCAGACACATCCGCAGCGCTGCTGACAGGGCTCTGAGAAGAGGCAGGACAGACAGCAGAGGCTCCGCTGAATGCTGTGTGCATGTGAACGGTCAGCCAGACATTTGACGCCTATCAGGAAATTGTACTTGCAAATTCATTCAAATTGACTAAGCAAGGACCAAGCCTTTCCTAAACTAGAAACATAAGACCATAAGACAGTAGAGGAGTAACATTCAGTGAGCTGAAGCCTGGAAGCTGGAGGGAGCACGTGAAGAGTCAGAAAGGCCTCAAGAGCTGGTGCTGCTCCAGGAGTTGGGTTTTGCACAAAAGGAGGGAAAATAATCCCCCCTGGAAACAGGGGGTAACTGGCTGCAGAGCTCACAACACATCAATGAACTCCCCACAGCCTTCTCTGTAGAATGGGGACAGTGGTACTAATTGACTTCGTGGGGCTATTGCTTGGAAAAGAATAAAATGTTCTGAAGGTACTTGGTAAATATGAAGTGCTGTTCAAATGGCAATAATAACGTCAAATTTTATTTAACATCTTCATTAAGGACTCCGAGTGGAGCAGGCGGTCTGTTAATGAAATCTGCAGAGTACTAAACTGGCAACAGCTCTGCTTGGACAAGCAAACACCCAAGGGAGGCCATGCACAGTGAACCAATGTCCAGGATCACAGGTCAGGTCTCTTCCTCAGCTATCAATCCGGCTATCAATCCAGCTATCAATCCGGCCTTCTACGGGGGCACAGGTGGCTCAGGGAAATCACACTGAGCCTCCTCTTTGCCCCCAACCCCCATGGTTATCCAAGTAAAATCAGAGTACAGTGAACATCCAGAAGGATATGAAAGCTGTCCCAATGTCCACTCAAGATGTGCAAATGTGGAAGGAATGTAGGGAACTTCTCCCTCCTAAGACTTTGTGGAAGCAGGTCATAGTTAGGTAGTGTCATGCAGTTATATTACTTGGTGGTCTCCATTACTTGGTGATAACTCTTTCATAAGTTGAGCCAGCAGGCTTGGGTTCTAAAACATTGCATCCTCACTGGGTTTCCGTCTTCAATGAGAAAAAGTGTGAGATTCTAAGCCCACACCTGGACCTGTACAGAGCACCACAGCCAAGATATCAAAAATCAACCTTCAGAACCCATGGCTATGCGGTCAACGCAACCCAAATAAGCCTGTGGTGGAACCCCAACTCCTGATCATGGCTTATAGGTCATGACCTTGCTTAGCTTTCCAATCTCACCTCTCACCATACTCACAGGTGATGCTCTGGCCAAGCTGAGTCATATGCAGCTCCTTGACCGTATATACACACTTTTCCCTCAGCTGCAAGCATTCCTCTTTTCCTCCTTGTCTAACTAAACTGATGTATTTTTTGGGTCTCCACTTTCCCACAACTGCAGTGAGTATAAGTACATCTTCTATGTACCTTATACTTTCTCATCACAGATCTTAACTCAACAATTGCTTATTGATTGCCTTCTCTGAACCAGGCACTGTGGAGAAGATATGACATTAAACAAGACAGCCACAATTACAACTTCATAGGGGAGAGTGGTTCTGAGACTTGGTTATACATGAGAACCACTTGGGAAGCTTTTTAAAAATAAAATTTAATTAGTCTGGAATGGGACCCTTAAGAATGAGTATATTTTAAAACAAGTGGTTCTCAACAATGGCAGTGTTTGGAATTACTTAGGAAGATTTATAAAATACTGATGTCTTGGGATCCCTGGGTGGCGCAGCGGTTTAGCACCTGCCTTTGGCCCAGGGCGCGATCCTGGAGACCCGGGATCGAATCCTACGTCGGGCTCCTGGTGCATGGAGCCTGCTTCTCCCTCTGCCTGTGTCTCTGCCTCTCTCTCTCTCTCTGTGACTATCATAAATAAATAAAAAATAACAATAAAATAAAATAAAATACTGATGTCTTATGTTCCCACCCCAAGGCCAATACCTGGATCTAGGTATTTTCTTAAGTTCCCAAGAGATTCTAATGTATGGGCATGGTTGTGAGCCAATAGCCTAGAGGGAAGAAGAGACATTAAATACTCATCCTATTGATAAGATCAGCGTATCTATTTACCTACAACCCTGCTGGTCTATGAATTCCTCAAAAACATAGATCTTAAAAAAAAAAAAAAGAAAGAAAAAAAAAAACAAAGATCTTATCCAAGATATTGTTTCCAGGACCTGGCATTATACCAGCACATAGTAAGTAATCATTATTTCCTGAAAGAAGCAAGGACAAACTCTAACTATCTTGGTTTAGTCATGTACTAGTGAGCAAAGGCTGCTCTAGCAAACTATCACAAATGAGGTGGCTTAAACAATAGAAATTTATTGTCTCACAGTTCTGGAAGCTAGAAGTCTAAGATCAAAGTGTTGCCAGGGTTAGTTCATTCCTTCTGAAGGCTTTAAGGGAGAATGTATTATATGCCTCTCTCTTAATGTCTGGTGGTTTGCTGGTAATCAGCATCCCTTGGCTAGCAGATACATCACCCCCATCTCTGCTTTGAGCTTCACATGGCATTCTCCCTGTTGTGCATGTCCATCTCTGTATCCAAACATGCTTTTTTTTTATGAGAACACCACTCATACTGGATTAGGACCCACCCTAATGACCTCATCTTAACTCAATGATCTGAAAAGACCCTATTTCCGAAGAAGGTCACCTTCCCAGGGTTAACACTTCAATACCCTCTGGGAGGGTACCATCAACCTACAACATTATGCTGGAGGAAGGAAAGGAGGGAGGTCAAACTCTTAAATATGTTTGTTGAATGGGATGCTTCCTTATGCTGGATCATAACTCTCTGACTTGACTTTAACCAGAGCTTTTTCTAGCAGTGCTCTGCTAAGCAAAAAGGCACAAAGTAGGCTAGCCCTTGGCAAAATGATGAATTAGCAAAGATTATCCACCCCCTTTCCTCCCAAGGCACCTTACCTATATTCCAGTTCTGAACTGGCTTGAAGTATCCAGCTGTCTGCTGCATCCAAACAGAGAGGAATAGACTTCCATATATGTACTACATGATTTAGTGTAACATATTGCCCTCTCAAGGATACTGGAAATTTAATTGAATAATCACGGGCAAAAAGAAATAAAAATGATAGGGATGCCCCAAAGAATAAATTCCTAAGGGTAGAAATGTAGGCATTTTGTCAAGGGAGGTCCAGGGAAATGGGGGTAGGGCAGAAGAAGACTCCGTGGTAGAAACCTCCCCCATCTTACCCCCTTCTTCATCTGAGACCCATAGGGCCTTAGGGGACTTGGCCTGCTGAAGGTCTGTTATGGTCACTCCAGGAAAGAGAAAAACTCTTTAGAAAATACTTCTACTCCAAATTCTATCCTGACGCCACCAGTGGTTAGCTATTATATTCTGTGAGGGAGGTATTCATATTTTTTTCCAAATGGAAACTCAGACTCTATTGGCAACTAATATTCAACAAAGTAGGAAAGACTATCCGCTGGAAAAAGGACAGTCTCTTCAATAAATGGTGCTGGGAAAATTGGACAGCCACGTGCAGAGGAATGAAACTAGACCATTCTCTGACACCATACACAAAGATAAACTCAAAATGGATGAAAGATCTAAATGTGAGACAAGAATTCACCAAATTCCTAGAGGAGAACACAGGCAACACTCTTTTTGAACTTGGCCACAGCAGCTTCTTGCAAGATCCATCTATGAAGGCAAGGGAAACAAAAGCAAAAATGAACTATTGGGACTTCATCAAGATAAAAAGCTTCTGCACAGCAAAAGAATCAGTCAACAAAACTAAAAGACAACCTATGGAATGGGAGAAGATATTTGCAAATGACCTATCAGATACAGGGCTAGTATCCAAGATCTATAAAGAACTTATTAAACTCAACAGCAAAGAAACAAACAATCCAATCACGAAATGGGCAAAAGACATGAACAGAAATTTCACCAAAGAAGACATAGACATGGCCAACAAGCACATTAGAAAATGCTCCACATCACTTGCCATCGGGGAAATACAAATCAAAACCACAATGAGATATCACCTCACACCAGTGAGAATAGTGACAATTAACAAGACAGGAAACCACAAATGTTGGAGAGGATGTGGAGAGAGGGGAACCCTCTTGTACTGTTGGTGGGAATGTGAACTGGTGCAGCCACTCTGGAAAACTGTGTGGAGGTTCCTCAAAGAGTTAAAAATAGATCTTCCCTATGACCCAGCAATTGCTCTACTGGAGATTTACCCCAAAGATACAGATGCTGTGAAATGGCAGGACACCTACACCTCAATGTTTATAGCAGCAATGTCCAGAATAGCCAAACTGTGGAAGGAGCCTCGGTGTCCATCAAAAGATGAATGGATAAAGAAGATGTGGTCTATACATACAATGGAATATAACTCAGCCATCAGAAAGGACGAATATCCACCATTTGCTTCAACATGGATGGAACTGGAGGGTATTATGCTGAGTGAAGTAAGTCAATCGGAGAAGGACAAGCATTATATGGTCTCATTCATTTGGGGAATATAAAAAGTAGTGAAAGGGAATAAGGAGAAAGGAGAGAAAATGAGTGGGAAATATCAGTGAGGGAGACAGAACATGAGAGACTCCTAACTGTGGGAAACAAACAAGGGGTGGTGGAAACAGAGGTGGGTGGGGGGGATGGGGTCACTGGGTGACGGGCACTGAGGGGGGCACTTGATGGGATGAACACTAGGTGTTATGCTATATGTTGGCAAATCAAACTCCAATAAAAAAATATACCAAAAAAAAAGAACTAAAAAAATTTTTAAAAAGGAAATTTAAAAAAAAATGGAAACTCAGAGCTTGACCTATGCTCACCACACAAGTTGCCTCTTCTCTTTAGGGTTGCATCTAGGAGCAAAGCCTCTGTGGATCTGGTCTAGTGGAATCCTCTACTAGACATGGCCCTAGCTTGGGTATTTGGCTCCAAGGCCACTCATGAGAAAGTCCACTGACTGCTATTTAAGCTGCAGCCACCAAGCTGGGGTAGGTGTGCATATAAATTGACCCTGACTGGTAAGGATATATTTTTTCAACATGCTTTTGGGGACTAGGATTTAATTAAACAAGTTTTCAGCTCTTTAGCTGTTCTTACCAAGGTTTTCAGCCATTTGGAAACACTGTTATTTATGACTGACAGCTGTCATGGGAGATGATAATGTAGGGAATATAAAAGATTCTGCATATTTTCCTCATAGCAAGGAAAAAGTACCAAGCTGGGAGTCATAAGGCACAGATTCTTGACCTGGATCTGTCACCAGCTGAGTGCTATTGGGGAAATCACCTCCCTTCCTCTTGTCCTCAGTGTTCTCAGATGTTAAATGGGAATAATAGCTGAGCACTCTTCTAAACTCTATACATCTATTGAATTACTTAATGCTCCAAACAGCCCTATGAGATACTACTACAATATTTCTATTTTAAATATAAGAAGATTGAAGCACAGAGTATTAGTTTGCCTCAGTTCACACTGCTAGTGACTAGTGAGCTGAGATTTGAACCAGGTAATCTGGCTCTAGCTTCTTTTCCCTTAACCACTATGCATAATAATAATAGTAACCACATCACCAGAAATAGTAATGATTAAATGAGATAATGTACATAAAAACTTGGCAAAATATTTAATAAATTTTGGCAGTTTTTTATTATCACATGGAGTAGGATTTCAACCAACATAGGGTGGGAAGCTAGATGCCCTCGCTAGAATTGTCTGGAAGTCTTTTCCTGGGCAGCCTGGGTGGCTCAGCGGTTTAGCGCCACCTTCAGCCGGGGCATGATCCTGGAGACCCCAGATAGAGTCCCACGAGTCCCACATCGGGCTCCCTGCATGGAGCCTGCTTCTCCCTCTGCCTGTGTACACTCTACCTCTCTCTCTGTTTCTCATGAGTAAATAAATAAAATCTTTAAAAAAAAAAAAAGGAAGCCTTTTCCTAAGGATGCAGTCCATAGTTTGCTATATTCCACTGTTTTCCAGACTTGATGAAGATATGTGAAAAGGACAATACCACATGAGTTTAGAGAAAAGTGTCCAGTTGAGCTAATGCACATCGATCCTTGATGGCTGCAAGGTAAGGCTGGTCTTAAGAATAGCCGGAGTAAGTGGTCAGACTTTCTAATCTAAAGACAGATCCCTTCTCTAGAGGCTACCCTGCATAAAGCGCTACCATCTTGGTTTAAGGACTGCCCTCTCTTTGTCCAGGCAGGACACTTACAACACAAATGCCCACCAGGAGAAGATATGCATGAAGTCCCATCTGCCACATCGTAAGTTAGTTCATTTCAGTCTTTTTTTTTTTTTTTTTCAGAGGAGAATCATGTGTGTGAGCTATGGATAACTGTAGGGGAAGAGAGTATGGAAGGAAGGGGCAAAACATCCCAAACTTTGCCTGTTTTCACAACTTGGGCGTGCACCATCCTGGTTCCAAACACACTCATCTTGCTTCTCATCTAAGTATGTTGTGGAAGGCAACACAGGGCACAGGATGGAACTAAACTTACAGAACACGGTTCAAGCATCAGGCACAGTGCTTTGGGATTTCTCCAGTATTATTCTTTAATCCTCACAATATGGAAATGTGGTTACTCCTAACCCCACGCCCACTGACAGTTTGGTTTTGTTTTAACGGATGAAGAATGGCCAGGGATATAAGTAATTTTCTAAGGTCCCACAAACTGTAATCAGCGCATCTGGAACTAGAACTCAGATATGCCCAAATTCTCAAGCTTATTCTTTGTGCCACCCCACACTGTATGCACAAGTCACTCAAACTCACGTAGCCCTGGGACCCCTGGGTGGCAGGGTTGGAGGAGACATAACCAGTGAGAAGGCATACAAACCTATAAACTAGCCCATGGAAGAGCTGACCAATTCTTCAGATGCAGAGCTCCAGGGGTGGAAGAAGTGGCAGCAGGTGAGCAAAGGTCCTAAGACTTTGCACCCCTGTTCTCTCTCTCTCTCTCTCTCTCTCTCTCTCTCTCTCTCTCACACACACACACACACACACACACACACACACACTCCACATGAAGCACCATCATCTGAAACATGGACTGCGCTGCCAGCTAGGCCACTGTGTGGTTGAGAGAAAAGTTATTTACAGCAAGGTCTGGCCTCTCGCGCCACCGTGTAATTCCAGGCAATTGCACTTCCAAATAGATCTTTTTGGAGAAAATCAACAGTGGCTTTGCTTTCAATCTACTGGAAAATGAAGTCTTGTGAATGTGTTACATAAGTCCACAGCAGGCAGAGTGAAGAATGCAGGAGCCCTCAGTTCTGCCAAGACAAGGTGAGGCTCTGGTTGCCCCATGCCTCTAGAGGCCCCTTCCCACCTGCACAGTTACACCATTGTGGACTATGGCCTTGTGGAGTAGACCAGGGAGGAGGGGGGAGCAAGGTGTGAGCGAAGCCTGCCAAAACCTTCAGTAGGGTTTCTGGAGAAAAGTCGAGAGGTCCGAACCAGAGAGGCACAAAATTGCCCTTCTACGGAGAATCAGGGAATACTTCTTGCCTCACTTAACCACAGTCTAATGTAATGGAAAGCAGTAACAGCCACCACACACCACATACATCACACACAACCAGGCAAACACATGCAATACCTATGCCCAAATTCTTTCTTCTCTACTTGTTAATGTTTGCTTTCCATTACAAAAATAATAAAATCTTACTGAAGAGAATTTTGAAAATACAGAAACACAGAAAAATTAAAATAAATTGCTTGCAATCTCGTCATACACATTTTTAAATATTTTTATCATCAAACACATTTTTAACACATTGATGGATTTCCTTTCAGCCTTTGTTATCATCCATTTTCAGCTTAAAAAATATCTCTGATGCTCCTTCCAAAAGGCTTCAAGTATTCACCTCTGAGAACTTCTGTCAAGATGTTGATTGATGCATACCCAAGAGTTTTGGAAGGCTAGACAGTAAATTGATTGGTTGGATAAATAGCCAATGGTTCATTAGATTATGGAGAAGGACTCTTTAAGGGGATAAAAAGAGCACTAAACTGAGAGTCAGATATTTATTCCCATCCCATTTCTACCATTTTGTGTGTATGGTGGCAAGGGGAGCCATTTCTACCACTATCGACTGTAGAACCTTGGGTACATCATATATTCTTTAGGGGCCTTACTTGCCTCATCCACAATAAGAAACAGAGTTGTAGAATAAATTAGGTGTTTGATAAATAGATTCTTGCATTTCTTATATTTTCTGGGAAGATCACTTATCTTCCTGCATATAAGTCTTCTATTCTGTACAATGGGGATATCAACACCTATGCTCCACAATGACTCATAGCTATCGTGAGGGACAAATTAAATGGTGCGTGCAAAATGGTTTTGATAACTGTGTATAGTTATAAAAATGAAGGCTATCATTATGATTTTAAACATAGAGAAAAATACCTATGCCATATATCTTGTGAAAATACAAGGAGATAATAAATGCGATATTACTATCAAAGGAATAAAACACAGTATAGGCGTGTGATGAAGTGATCTGGAGAAGAAACAAAGAGAGAGGTGCTTTTCTATTCAGATAAGAAATCTGAAACAATTGGTATGGTGGGGGGTTCCCTGGGAGTGAGTAATGAAAGCAAACTATGAAAGCATCTTTCATATCTTTCAAAAGTATCTTTTCACCCCCTCTGTCTATAAAGGTACTCAGTGCTTACCCTCTAAGAATCTAGATGGAAAGGACACCTGGGTGGCTCAGCAGTTGAGCTTGAGCTTCTGCTTTTGGCTCAGGTCATGATCCCAGAGTTCCAGGATCCAGTTCCGCTTTGGGATCCCTGCAGGAAGCCTGCTTCTCCCTCTGCCTATGTCTCTGCCTCTTTGTGTCTCTCATGAATAAATAAATAAAATCTCTCTTAAAAAAAAAAGAATCTAGATGGAAGATTCAAATGTAGAGGGTGAGATCTGAGTTTGGTCCTGCACCTTAGCAAGAGTTGAGAGGGCCGAAGCACCTCTATCAGCAGAACCTTCCCAAAAGTGAAAGTTCAATGGGAAGTGCTCTCCAGCCCACAGACTTTTTATACAGTGAAGAAGCAGAATAAATGAGGAGAGGAGATAAGGAGGGGGCAGCACTGAGCCACATAAAATGCAGAGGAGACCTACTTACCCATCAGAAAAAACACATCAATTTGGGGGATCCCCTGAAACAAAGCTGTCAGACTGTGGAATTAGTGACAGTGCACCACCTTCTGGTGAGCCTAGATATTGTACAATTTCCTGTGCTTTGAATTCTTAACTCTTGTTCCTGTTTAGAACTCATAAGGTTATCTTTCCAAGTTAGCACGCTGGTTCCATAGCATCTCCCAGACCAAGAGTAGTCCAGAAAAAACTATTACAATGATGAAATGTGTCTTCAGCAGCTCCCACTTTCTTATTCAATTTGTTCTCTCCACCTTTGCCCTTCCACCCATTTGGCCACCTGAGCCCAATGCTCTTAATTCATATTTGTGTATTTATGACTTACTGAGTCACTTTCCCCAGTAATAGTTGTATTCTAAGGAAGATCAAAGCGAATGAGCATTGATAATATCCATCCTACATATTCATTCAAATGGGTATTGGGCATCCACTGTGTGCAAGCTATGATCCTATCTTCCAGGATCTCGTAACCTATTAAAGAAAGTAAAAATGTACCAAAATAAATGCACTTCCACAGTGCAAGGGGACAATCAGATGCACAGTAAAGACTAGATTCTGGAGAAATTCTGGAAATAAAAAATACCACTTATGATTGGGGTGGTCAGAAAAAGTGGTATTTGACCTAATATTTTAACATTTTCATAGGAGGAGGTGGAGGAGAAGAATATCTTGTGAAAGGAATAGAACACACAAAGCATAGACTAGGGAAAAGACAAGACCTGCTTGCTCATGGAATATTTCAACCAGAGCATGTCAGAGTATAATGACAACTAAAGTGTGATAATGTTATAAAGTCTCTTTTTAAAATTCTGTCCTCTCAATCATCTCATGAGGTAGGTATTATTACTATAAGCCTATTTTACAGTTGGAGAAACTGAGTCTAGAAAAGGTTTAATTACTTGCCTTACGAAGATTCTATAGCTGGAGAAAGAAGGACTTAGACCCAAGGATTCTATCTCCAAATTCCAGGCCATAGCAAATGTGATTAGCTCAGAAAGGGAGACGGCAACCATTCTGTGAAGGACAAGCTAAAATATCAGGTTAGTGGTGAGATTTCAGGCCCCGTGACAGGAGAGTGGAGCTCCCCTTCTGTGGAGGTGACCAGATGCGATCTTCTTTGTCTCCTCTCTTCCAGACAGGGGCTGACTACTTACTGGTCATTATCTTTCTTCTTTTTAGAGACACACCCTGAGCAATGTAACCACAGAGGAACTGGCACGCAACATAGGAAAGTTGGGGTTTTTTTTCTCCCCAGTGCATTTATCTGTTTGTTTGATTTCCTGCTAACCACATTATATGTTATTAGGCCTTAGGGTGCCTTGGTGAATTAAAACGATCCAGTCAAAATGTATGATTAAAAGACTGAGCAGCAATAATAACAGCATAATCATAGCATGCATTCATATCCCACTTTAGCATCTGTTATCTCATTTACTCACACGAAATCAGCAGCACACTGAAATAGGAACGACAGAATGTAGCAATCCAATTTTACCGATGGGAACACTGAAACAGAAAGGTTAGGTGGTTTGTCTGGGGCCACACAGTAAGTTATTGGAACTTACACCAGCTATCTTAACACCCAAGCCAGTCTCCTTTTCACAGTAGTCCAGTCTCTCAGCTCGGGCAGGCTGTGGAAATGAGAGGGACCATGCAGTACCATCTGCCTCCGCCTCCCAGGAGCTGGGAGTGAACCGTGGACACAGGCACCCGGGCCCAATGCCATTCTTTAATGGCATATGATGCTAGTTTTCAAAGTAAACCTCACAAACTGAATTCTGGAATGCTGAACCATGTCATGCACCATAAGAACACTGCATAGGTGCCAAGAAATGATGGCAAGAATAATCACTTAGAAACAAGTCAGAGGCTGGGACAGATATCTTCACCAGCCTGACCTCGGTTGAGTACCTTTAGGCAGAATAGCTACTCACTCTTAACCAGGTAAACCCTGGAATTAACAAATCATCGGTAATATTTATCCTAGTATCCAAATGCTGGACTGCCTCCAGTTAACTAAGTTTGTTTTCCCCTTTCACATCCCAGGATATTGTGGAAAAACTCCAAGCTATCAAATGTGAAAGTAACAACAACATCAAGTAACATCTACTAAGTTCTTCTTTGTGTCAGGTCCTAGCCTAGGCACCTAAATGCTATGCCATCATTGACCCTTCTAGTTGTAAGTGTGAAATATATCTAAGAAAGACCATGAGGAGAGTATTTGGGAAAATAGCAATACTATGTTTAAAATATATACTGAGTCTGGAGTTATCCAATCCTGCTTCACATCCCAGATCTGCCTCCCACTCTCTGAGTGATCATGGACACTGATTTAACTGCCCTGAACTTCAGTCCCTGCATATGTAAAATTGAAGGATCACACTTCATTCATAGGGTTGTTGAGAAGACTACAGATGATATACACAGGGTTAAGTATATTCTGGTCAATGGACAGTACTGTATAACCTTACTTCTCTTCATCTTGCATGTGTGTCTTTGCTCTCCTTTACCCAGGCTCCATCTCCAACTCAATGACTTGATATCAAGATAAAAACAAATTTTGGGAAGGACAGGGAGGAAGTTTAATGAAAATCATCTCACAAAATTTGAAAAGAACAGAACTTGCACTCAGTTAAAAAATGATAATGCCTCTTATGACAGTCCCAGAGGGTTCAGGAGGGGGAAGACAGTAGACATGATGGGTGTCTGATGGTTACTAGCAAAATCAGGTGTACATACAGTCAAGCTTTCTGTGCCTGCCCCCGGTCCAGCACAGGAGCAGGGTCTGTGACAAGGCTGTCAGCTCATGAACACCATTCCTGACCTCACCTCTCACTGACATCATTTGCCACCCAAGCAGGCAAGAGGCTCAAGATGAGCAGGCTTTCTGACCAGAACCACAGGCACAACTCCCAGTGATCACCTATGCCTATGAATATCAACTCACTTTCATCTACCTTTCCTAACATGAGCTTTAGAAATACTGTCCCTTTGAGAAAAGATCTTAAAAAAATTGATACATAAAGAATGTCTCTAGAGAAATGGGGATCTAAAAGAGCTTGGTTGATGCATTTTCATTCTTTCCACCACCCCTCACCAATCACCATGAGAAATAGTTGGTCTCTTCCATCAAGGAGCTCTCAGTCTTGAGGGACATGCTGCTCAATAACATCAGAGCCTGGTAATAAAGATGTGCCCAAGGCACTGTGTATGGAAAAGGGGAAAACCGAATGCCAACCACCCTGCTCACCCCCATCCAGAAATATTTCTTGGCCTGTTGCATATGTATAGATGGCTGCATCCAGCTGAAACTCTGCTTGTTCAGTCTGGTCAGGCTCTGACTCTCAGTTCCCTGGCCCTCTGGCTGTACCAAAATTCAGAAAGCAACATACATTTATAATCTGAAAGGAACCCTAGATATCATCTTGTCTGACCTTTTTCTTTCTCAAACGGAGTCCCAGAGAGCTAATGACTTCTCCTAGGTTGCAAAGATGGTGGATCAAGAAGTAGGACACAGGTCTCCCATCCACCACAGGAGACAGCATGTTATGTTACAAGTGTTGTCCTATCTCATATGTGGTTCTTCAGCCTCCGCAGGGAGTTTGCAATCGTCTCCTTTGTAAAGTCATTTCCCCACAAGTCCCTCCACCGCTCTGCAAAGCCTAACTAGATGACTAGAAGCATTAGTTAATTGGTTAACAAGACACAGCTCTAGAGTTTAATTCAAGGAGAAATGATATAATTAATTTATTCTATCTATACTCTAACTAGACTTACTGAAATAACAAGCTGTACTATATTAACTATCTTGGGTAGCCTTTCTGAAGCACTCCTCAAAATGATAATGGGCATCAGGTCTATAAACAATAGGACAGAGGGGAAACCTCTTGGGTCCAGCATTATATTACTGGTCAGGTTCTATGTAAACTCCTCCACCCCTTAGAGCTGAATCACTGGGAGGAAACCAGCTTTCTGGAACTGCATACTGTGTCCTTTGGCAGTTGGGGATGATAATGATACTCCTTTTGATCGATCCCTACACATGGGTTCTTCATGAGCTGTATTTTCCCAGGCCTCCCAAGGAAGCAGTGTGGTGGAGCCGAGCACTGGTTCAGGAGTCAGGCAGCCTGAACAGGAAGGAATGCAGTTCCTCTGCTATGCAACTTACAGCAAGTAGAATTCCCCAAGTCTGTACATCTTCTTCTGTAAAATGGGGATAATATTACTAATTTAATCAGGATACTGTAAGAATTAAGTAAAATATTTGAATAAAAGATCTGGCTTATATTAGGGGGCCCAATAAGTATTAGTTTACTGCCCGTTCCATTAAAGGGGGGGACATGAACAAATGAACATCCCTATTTCTATTTAATCCCTAAACCTGATTTGGCTGGAATCTGAATATTTCTTCTCTCCTTAAGTTCTTAGCTTCCCTTTTATAAAAAGGACATCTTCCTATTTTCCAGACAATAACGTAACAGAACTAGTCATGTTCCCTGACTAAACTATCATACTATCATGTAAAAGTATGATTTACAACAAAAGCATTTTAACCGTAGAATTAATCCCATGTAAAGAATATAACTTAAGAGAAAGATATGCAGGATAACGAAGTAACTACTTTGTATCGGAAAATTTAAGTACATTATTTCACATAACCTTATAACACACCTGGGAATAGGGTACCTATTGCTACCCTATTTTACAGATGTGGGTTGGCAAACTTAAGTAACTCAAACCAATGTAGAAATTCAGTAGTAGAGCTGAAATGTGAAACCATGTCTGTCAGACTCCAGAGTGTACTTTCCATTTATGCAGCATTCTAACTTTCCTTGGAGGAAGGTGCTCCCTTTAGCGAGCAGAACGAACCACTGAAACTCTTCAGGAGAAAATGCACAAACATAAGTCATGCTCAATATGCTGAATCTTCCTGGGCCCACTGGCTTAGTGATCTTCCTTTCTTTGGAATTTTAGATGATCAGGTGATGGATTTATGCCAGTGACCACCAGAGGGGGATAACAGCTGGCAGAGTGCACAGTGCATGTGCATGCATGTGTGTGCAAACATACACACACACACACACACACACACACACACATGGTTTCCCCAGTAGTCTACCCAAAACAATAACATCAGATTAACACTCACAGAGATCCCCTTCTAAAACAAAGACCCTTGAATAAAGAGGGCTTCCTTTTGCCCCTCCACGACTGCCAAAGTCAGCCAAGTCTGAGCACACTTTGGGAGAAAGAAGAAAAAGCAGGCATCCCTACCTCAGGCAAAGGATAGTCCCATCTCAGAAAGAATAAAAATAAATCTGATCCACTGAATCTTATACTCAAAGAACACGGAGTACACAGTTAAATGGACTTGGAATGAAAAACAAGGATTTTTGAAGTCTTGGTTCAACCACACCAGTTGTATGGTCGTGCCCAAGTCCCTTTATGCCTCAATCTTACCTTTCCTCACATGTAAGTAGGGATCCCAACACTCGCTTTGCAAGGTTATTGTAAAGACAGCATGAAATGAGGTGAGGCAAAGTGCTCTGTAAACTATAAAGGCTCTATAAATGCCAGTAGCTCTTATTGGTATGATAATCACGATTATTCACTTAGTAGTGATGCTCAAACAAGAGCAAGGCCTTATCCTGAACTACACAAGGTCTGATGCAGGAGGAACAGGCCTTGAAATGTATGGAAGGGAAGCAGAACGAACAAGGGAGGTAACAAGCAACAGTCTAGCAGGAAGGGTCCAGACTCTTCACACAATATATTTTTTTAGATTTCATTTAAATTCAATTAATTAATATATAGTGTATTATTAGTTTCAGAGGTAGAGTTCAGTGATTCATCAGTTGCATATCACACCCAGTGCTCATTACTTCACGTGCCCTCCTTAAAGCTCATCATCCAGTTACCCCATCCTCCCCTCCAGCAACCCTCGGTTTATTCCCTAGAGTTAAGAGTCTCTTACAGTTTGTCACCCTCTCTGATTCCGTCTTGTTTTATTTTTCCCTTCCTTCCCCTATGATTTTTTGTTTCGTTTCTTAAATTCCGCGTATGAGTGAGATCATATCATTGTCTTTCTCTGATTGGCTTATTTCACTTAGCATAATACCTTCTAATATTTCCTTCATAATATTTCCATCCACATAGTTGTAAATGGTAAGATTTCATTTTTTGATGGCTGAGTAATATTCCATTGTGTATTTATGCCACATCTTCTTTATCCATTCACCAGTCAATGGGCATCAATAGTTAGGCTATTGTGGACATTGCTGCTATAAACACTGGGGTGCAGGTACTCCTTTGGGTCACTGCATCTGTATCTTTAGGGTAAATACCTCATAGTGCAATTGCTAGGTCATAGGGTAGCTCTATTTTTAACTTTTTGAGGGACCCTCCACACTGTTTCCCCGAGGGGCTGCACCAGCTTGCTTTCCCACCAGCAACTGCACAATGTTTTTGTGTTCTTCCTGACTGTCTCCTCTCTGTCCTCTTTCAGAGGAGGCCCACCAGCCTATTATGAGTTTCGGAGAACTCTGTAACAAATTGCCACAAACCAAATGACTTGAAACACAGAAATTTGTTCCCTTACAATTCTAGAGGCCAGAAGTCTGACATCGAGGTGTTGCAGGAACCACTCTTTCTGAGCGTCTCGGGAAAAGATTTTTCCTTGTCTCTTCCAGCTCCTCGTGGCTGCCAGAATTTCTTGGATTCCTCAGTTTGTGACTATATCACTGCAATCTCTGCCCCTCTTCTTCACATAACCTCTTCTATCTGTCAAGTCTCCTGGGTGTCTCTTATAAGGACCCTTGTCAGTGGACATAATTCAGGATGACCTCTCCATCTCAAGATTACATCTGCAATTGCCATTTTCCCCAATAGGGTAACATCCATATATTCTGAAAATTAGGACATGTCCTGTCTTTCAGGGGATCACCATTTGACCCCCTTCTAAGCCAAAATGGAACAAAATAAAAAACACAAAACCGTATGGACCATGTGAGGCTGCACTGCGGGACAGGCAGTTGAGATGCTAGCCCTATCCCAAAGAAGGGAGAGGTGTGAGATCTGAGTAACCTGAAGCACAGAAAGCAAGTTAATTCTGTCTGGGGAGGACAATGGGTGGGCTTCCTAGAGGGGGTATTTGAACTGAGCTTTGAAGGATAGGTTTTGATGGAGAATAGTAAGAAAAGGGAAAAGATAGAAATTTGAGTGGAGGAAATGGCAAGACAAACATACAGAAGTTGAAAAGGGGTATCTGGGGAGTGGGGGAGGAAAAGAGAGAGGGGAAAGAATGAGATGAAGGGAGCTAAAGGTAGAAATGCCTCACACAGAGTCCCAAGTGAAGCAGAGAGAAAGCTAGAAAGCAGCTGTGGTTGATTCTACTCCACTGCCCTCACAGATTTGCTTCACTGTTTCCATCTGGGACCTGCAAAGGCTTGCTCCCTACTCCAGTGGTATAAAAGAATAGTTGTTCACCCTGTCCAGACTACTCCTAAAACAACACCCCTGCCCCTGACTGGGATGTTCTCAGTTCCACAGAAAGGCACAGCTTCAAGGATGGCACCTGGCTGACAAAGACCAACACACAGACCATCAATGATACAATGCCGCAGCAGAAAACACGGCAACCCCCGCCCGTCCCCATGCCTCAGGACTCAGACAGTTGGACCCAGTTAATTGAAATATAAGCTCCAGGCAATAGGACTTATCCAAACACCAAGAAAATAGCAGGAGGATGCTAACAGCATGCAAATAGAGGAGATGGAAGCCCTTTAAGACAATAATGCAGTTTGGGCAAGCCAGGTACAGACAGCACTCAACCCAGCACATACCCCCACCCCTACTCCTTCCTCACCTCCTTCTGGCTCTCTCCTCCCCCATCCCATGGCACCTGGACAGGTCTGATTTGCTCTAATAAAAGCAGCCTCAGCCCCAGGGAGCCTGCAGGAGGAACACAGCTGATTTCACCTCTTTAACCCTGGAACTAGGAAAACAGCCGAGCGCTGACTCTGGCCTTCCCTGGGGAGGATCCCAGAGCTTTATCTGGAGTTGCACGACCTCTAGGAACCTCTGCACAAGTGAGATAAACCCATGCCCAAGAGGAAACCTACTTATCTCCCAACAAAGCATCTTTGCAAATCACTTTTTTTTTTTTTTTTTTTTTTTGCTTCTCAGGGAAGGGAGTATTTTTAAAAATAATAGCCACAATAACAGTAATAATTATCATCATCAGCTGATGCCTGCATCCCGGTCAGTGCCTTGGGGAAGGCGGTATGGGGGCCTGCAGGGCAGGATTGTGCTGGGACTGTGTGTGACTCATGTGCCAGGGTGGACAGCTTCCCCGAGGGTCCTGAGCCCCATGTCTGGTTTGAGAGATACGGCAGCCACCTCTCTTCATACAGAATAAACAAATGATTAACTGTCTCATTAGCGACTGTGCGGGAAGACACACAACTCACGTCCCGGCGGGTGGTGCAGCCAAGAGATTTATATTATTTAACAATAAAAGCAAAACAAACATGGCCTTCCTCCGCTGCCTGCCTGCATGGGGCCCTTGTGCTAGAGCAGGGCAGTGGCACCTGGCTCGGACAAGGCTTCTAGCCAGAAGGAGGGAGCAGGTGCCGACATACCTTCCTGGCACTTCAGGGCTGGTGTTCGGATGGGAGTAGGGGTGGGGGTGTTGGAATGCAAGGAGGGAGAGAGGGAACAAGACTGCTCAGAAATGCAACACAATTTACTCAGGAACTATGTGTGGCCTGCCACTCTTTGGGAAAGAGAACAGACCTGAAAGTCAGGGGACTCCTATTCCAGCCATAGTTCCAACCCACCTAGATGTGTGAGGAGTTGGGGAAATTCCACCTTGGTTTTCACAACCTATAAAATGGGAGAAGGTTTTGTTTTGTTTTGTTTTTTTAAGTTCTATAAGAATGCAGATTGCCGTTATTGCTGCTTTTTTATCACACTGTAAAAAGCAGTTAAGAGAGTAGACACTGAACTCAGACTTCCTGGGGACAAATCCCAGCCCTACATCCTAGTTGAATGACGTGGGGCAATGAACATCTCTTTGTGGGCTGGCTGTGAAATGAGTATGCCGATTACATTTACCTCTTAGGATTAAAAAAGGTAATTCCTGAAGAGCATTAAATGCCTAGCATAGGGGAGGAGGCATTCAAAGTGTCAAAGATGTTACCACATTTATCCTTATTCTTCACCAATGCCCTCATTTTGAACAGACGCCCAGATTTACACTTCTCAGAATTCGTTATGAATTATTGCTCCTACCTCTAAGCTTTACTCTACTTTTCCCTCCTATCCCAAAGAAAGAAGTTATTTCCCATCTTTTTTTTTCCCCAAAAAATAGGATTCCCTCTTCCCTCCTCTGGGGTTTTGATCTGAAAATCACCTTCTGCTTTTGCTGTTTTCAGATCCTTCTATTCTATTGGCTCTGGATCCCCTGTTTCTACAAACATGTTGAAGCCTCACATCCTACTAACAACCCTGTATCAACCATGTCTGCCCCCAAGCCAGCATCCTTCCTCTTCCCTTCCCTTCCCCTCTGAAGAGTGTAATCTATATTTCTTGCCTCTACCTTGCAGCTTTTCATTTTCTCTCCTGGCTTCTACCCCCCACCACTCTACTGGTGGCAAAAGGCACAAAACAATCCATCTTGTCAAGTCTGTCTCAGGACCTCTCTTCCAGGTTTCGAGTTAAGTTATCCATGGCATGTGGCATTGCTGACAAACCTCTTGCTGAAGTCTTCCCTTCTCTTGGCCTCCTGGGTCCTGCTCTGCTCTTGTTCTCCTCCCTCTTTTCTGTCTACTTTCCCTCTGCCTCTTTCACTAGTTTCTCATCCTGGCCCATAAGTGTTGTCCACCAGGGGATGGGCCTTGGTAACATCTCTTCTGGCATATGCTGCATATACCAAGTGCTTGAGCACCCTGAGCAGGGTCACACCCCAAAGTGTGCTAAGGCAAAGGGCTTGCAGCTGACAGACTGTTTCCAAAGGCTGTGAGACTAGGCAAGTGTTCTTCAACTGACTAATCACCTAATATCTTATATCAGGCCACTTCATACATGTACAACAACTCCTCACCTGGTAGGTATTTGGTGAGGTGGTTGGTGAGCCTATGACCAGGTTTCTCTGGGACAGTCTTACCTACTTCATGGAGCAAGCAACATTTCTGGTGCTTATGGAACCCCAGAATTTATATCTGCTATATAGTTCCCTTTTGAACTCAAAAGCAAATGTTCAGCTGTTTCATGGACAATTCCACCTGGATGTCCTACAAAGTCCTCAAGTATATCTGAATCTTTCCCCCATAATACCTTGTCTATCTTGGTTACAACATCACTACTCACCCTGATACTATAAACAGAAAATTCAGGATTGTTTTCAACCCCCAATTAACTCTCTTGTTCCCTTATTTCTAGAGAACTACTGTGTCCTGTCAATTTTACCAACAAATATCCAGAGAATATTTCCCTCCCTTTCTCCCTGTCCACCTTGCCACTGTCCTAGCAGGTCCCATCAGCTCCTTGTCCCCCAGTTCTTTAATCAAGTCCACCTTCAACACTAGCCACCAGAGAGATCTTTCTAAAATGATCTATTTGTAGAATTCCTTCATTCTCCATATACTTCCTGTACCTTAAAACCTGTCCTCTCCTATTTTCTCTCCATCAGAACTTTTAGGTGGTGTTTCACTGGTTAATGTATACTTAGAAACCACCTGGGAAACTTGTTAAAATGCAGATTCCCAGGTCTTCATCATAAAAAAATCTAAGGCGAGAGCTCTCTGTGAGTCTAGGAGACTGAATCTTTAACAAGCACCCTGGAGGATTTTCATGCCAGTTCTACACAAATCAAGCTTTTAGAACCTCTGAAAGGAAGCCACAGTAGAGTTGTGAAGAACTTTGACATCAGGTCACCATTTGGCTGGATTCCAACTCCTCCACAGGGAGCTGTTCCTCAAAGTATGATGCTTTCTTTACTCTCCATGCCTTCATTTCTTCATCCAATGTATAAGGGTGATAACAACAATCCAACCCATATATTGAATACTTATCACATGTCAGGCACCACTTTAAGTGCATGGACCCTGGGAATCATCATAACATTTGAAGTAGATGCTATTACTTAACTGCACTTCCCAGATGAGGAAACTGAAGCACAGAGAGTAAGTTGCCTAAGGTCATAGGGCCAACAAGTGGCAGAGCTGAGTTTTGAATGCAGATCCATGCTCACAGCCATCACCCACAAATTTGTCGTGGAAATGACATGACATAACTTACAGGAGACACTTAGTATGTTGCCCTGAACATAGTAAGAGCTACATAAATGGCAGCCATTTTTCCTGAGGTTATTATTAGTACTAATACCATCATTACAGAATCAACATTATATTTTCCAGTTTGAAAGGCAGCAGAGTGTCATGGTTGAACAGACTCTAGCAAGCTGCTTTATCCAATATAATAGTCACTAGCCTCATGTGCCTATTTAAATTTAACAATTAAAATTAAGTAAAAAGTAAATTTCAGTTCCTCAGTCACACTAGCCACATTTTAAGTGCTCAAGGGCCACAGGTAGTTAGTAGCTACTATATTGGAAGTGCAAATTTAGAACACTGTCATTATAGAAAGTTCTATTGGACAACACTGCTCTAGAGGTAGACACTGCTGGAATAAAATCCTGACTCTGATAGTTGAGGGCTCTTTGTAATGATAATTTACCTCCCTGTGACTCAGTTTTCTCACCTGCAAAACTGGGATAAAAACAATACCACTTCATATGGCTGCTTTGAAGAACATATGAGTTAATATAATTAATGTACTGAGAATATAATATATACTCTGGTAAATAGTAGGTAATATATAAGTGCTTTTGTTTATTACTATGGAGATAGTGGTATCATTAGTAATATTATCATTTATACTTGAGCCACTTGGAACAACAAGCATTGACATTTAAATCTTTGTATCTTGCCTATACCCAAGATGTCCTTAACCCCCACCTTCTTACTTCCCATTCACCTCACAAACTCCTATACTTCCTCTGAAGCACACTGAACTAGTGATTTTTCTCTCCACACCTTTCTCCAAAGCTCTCTTACCCCTGGCACAATTCATTGCTTCTCAAGCCTCCAAATTCTGGTAGCCATGCCTGCTATTTCTGCCCTCCATACCCCTGAATTCAAATTGCTTTACATTCCCACTCCTGTTGTGCTCCTTTGAAATATCTTCTAAGATCCACAAATCTCATTAGCAATAAAAACGGACACCCATTTTGGAGGACAGGCCACTGTATGTCAGCAAATGAAGCCTTGCAAACACTTTCACGATAAAAAGTACCCAGAAAGAGAAGTAAATGAAATGTTTTGCCTTGGGTACCATGTTCATCACAAACCCCTGGGCACCAGCATGTATGACCTTTAGAAAAAAATCACACTGGCTGAAATGTCTCTGTATTGTTCTTTGCATGGCAATGAATTACTCTGGATGGAGATGAAAATTCCTCTTGAGTAATTTCTCAAATATCTGAGTTAGGAAGCCCAGGAGTTTGGGACAAGAAAGGGAATAAAAGGTGAACAGTATGGTTTTGTTTTCACAGATCATTTGCTGCTCTGAGTGTATCCTATAGAAATAGCAAACTTTTAAAAAAGAAGAAACTTGCCAAACTTTAGAAGAAAGAGGGTTTGATGTGAGTATAGTGTCTAAGCCAGAGTACTGTGGGAGCCAGATCATCACTACTTACCAGTTCTGTAACCTCAGCCATGGCCCTGAAGCCCTTCTATTTTCCCACATGTGAAATGGAGGCAGTACTCTACCTTGTAGAAGAGGGATGAGGATTAATGCATGAGCACACTTCTCACAAGGCACACAAACAGTAGACCCTGAATCAGTGGCGGCCACTATAGTTACTAAGTTCTACCAAACCCATCCTTCCAAGGAAATCACAAAAAATTTGTAATGAATCAGGCAAGTGGAGAACAAATAGAAATACATTCCTGTGATACTGAGACTGAGATTTACAGGACCACAAGTAAGCAAACATGAGTCTCCAAAGTAACTACAACCCAACCAGATTGTACACATATCTATTTGCAAAGGCCATTTAATGTGAGTCCTACAAAATCTCTACAGGTTAATAAGTCAAGTTACTATACAAGGGGGCATGTAGACAATCAGAAACAGCTGGAGGCTTTTAGCCACTGCAAATCTCTCTCTTTTGGTTATCTCCAGACAACAACCAAGCCTAAGTCTCCCATATTTGAGTAAAACTACTATTCTGTCCTATTTTCCTCTCTTCTCACCACCTGGCCTCCTCTTGGTCATAGCTGCTTGTTGAGTGCAGCAGTGTCTACCTTCTCTTCACTTCCTGTCACTCAATCATGGTCTATATTCCATGGAAGCTGCCCTCACCATGCCACCAGTGGCCTCCTTTCTATTTGTCCTGACCAGTGAGCAGCTGTCCTGGTCTGTGACAAAAGAAATCCTAGAAATGACCCTCACTCTTGTCTAATCCCCTCTCCTTCTAGTGTAGGCAGGGTTAGGATGAGACATCCCTGTCATTATTTTAATGGTGTTATGGGTCAAACTGTGTCTCATCAAAATTCACATTTTGAAGCCCAGTATCTCAGAATGTGACCTTATTTGGAAATAAGATTGTTGCAGGTATAATTAATCATGGTCATTAGGGTGGACCCAAATCTGGTATGACTGGTGGCCTTATAAAAAGGGGAAATTTGGACATGGAAACATCCAGAGGGAAAATGTCACATGAACATGAAGACAGGAATCTCTCCATAAGCCAAGGGGAGAGGCCTGAAACAGATCATCCCTCATAGTCTTCATAAGGCCCCAACTCTGCCAACACCTTGATTTCAGACTTCTAGCCTCCAGGCAATAAAATTTTGTTGTTTAAGCCACTCTGCTCATGGCACTTTGTTATGGCAGCCTTAGCAAACTAATACATATGGCAAAAGAGAGATTACCCATGTAGACCAATTTACTCATATGAGCTCTTCAAAGGCAGAGTTTTCTCCACTTAATAATAAATAGGAAATCAGAGAGTTGGAACATAGGTAGGATTTGATACTCCAATGCTAGCCTTGAAGATGGAGGAGGCCATAGGCCAAGGAATGCAGGCAGCCTTTAGTTGCTGAGAGTGGCTCTAGGCTGATTGCAAGTAAAGAAATGGGGACTCCAGCTATCCAACTGCAAGAAAGTAAATTTGGACAATAATGGACATGAGGTTAGAAGTAGGCTCTTCCTGGAATTTGCAGATAAGAGTCCAACTAGTCAGTGCTTTAATTTTAGCCTTGTGAGATCCTAAACAGAGGACCCATCTGAACCTGCCTGAACTTCTAATCTACATAACTGTAAGCTAGCAAATGCATATGGCTTGAAGCCACACTAAAATTGTAATAATTTGTTATAGCAGCAATAGAAGACTAATTCAGATAGGGGTTTTTTTGGTTTATTTATTTATTTTTTTTATGATAGTCACACAGAGAGAGAGAGAGAGGCAGAGACATACGCAGAGGGAGAAGCAGGCTCCAGGCACCGGGAGCCCGATGTGGGATTCGATCCCGGGTCTCCAGGATCGCGCCCTGGGCCAAAGGCAGGCGCCAAACCGGGGTGCCACCCAGGGATCCCTAGAAGACTAATTCAGACTCCACCCCTCAGATCTCTTGCCTGAGGGTTCTTCTTTCAGGAAAATGTGAATTCTGGGCTCTTACCATAGACTACAACAACTTTGACTAAGTCTTCTTTATGCCTTCCTGCCTCAATTTCCCCACTGGTCAGACAATTCTGGTTCCAACAATTACAGCACTACTAGCTGAAGTCAGAAAATAGCAAAGGACCTGGAAGTAGAAGGATTTTCACTGAACTTCTCTCTTTAACCTGAGGTACAAGAGCTTTTCCAGGCTGTTGAAGCTCCCTGGTTCCCTCTGATCGTTCCACCTGCTGGAAAGAACTATTTTCTTTTATATGCCCATGTTTACCATCTTCAGCTCCCCCTACAACTGAGTTTTTTTTTTTTCATGAGTCACAGGGTCAAGAGTGCTTGTTCTACTCAATGCTGAACAGCATGGTACCTCCCACAGGCAAATCTTGGCAGCCAACAATGGGACAACAAGTTGCAAAGTCACTTTAGAAAAATGGAAACAGGGCAGTCCTGGTGGCTCAGTGGCTTGGCCTCACCTTCAGCCGCAGGCATGGTCCTGGGGACCCAAATGGGTCCCGCATTGGGCTCCGTGCATGGAGCCTGCTTCTCCCTCTGCCTGTGTCTCTGCCTCTGTGTGTGTGTGTGTGTGTGTGTGTGTCTCCCATGACTAAATAAATTTTAAAAATCTAAAAAAAAGAAAGAAAAATGGAAACAGCACTGAAGGCACACATCAAGGAAAGAGGAGCTAAGACGCATCAAAAAAAGAAAACCCTGAGTGTTTGAAGATGGGTCTGGCAAACCCTACACACAGCAAGGAGCAGACCTGCAAATGAGCTGCAAGAATTCCCATCTGGAAATTTCACAGGGTGAGTCAACTTGACTGGTATTCTGAATATGCCAACCATAGGATGTAACTTCCAGGAGCAAACTCCTTTTCTTTCGTATTACTTTTTCTTCAAGTTCCAAATTCACCTCTTCTGCAGGTCTCATGAGTGCCTCTCACACAACACATCCAAAGTGAATGCATTATCTCTTCCTGCCCTATAATGGCGCCGCCACTCTCTCTGAACACTTACAGTAAAATCTTGTCTGTGGAAAAAGTATGGTTTTGGGTTCAAATCCTAGCTCCGCCCCTCACTCACTTACTGACTTCTAAATCTGAGTTTTTTCATCTGCAAAGTGAGCATAATAATATTTATCAGTAAGAAATATTGTGAAGAAACAATGTAAATCCAACTCTTAAGAGTCTATGACTTCTATGCTTAAAGTTTTTCAGATGGCTCTCCCCTCCCTACCATTTTAAAAACAGATTATACCCCATAAACATCCTCTCCCTCCACTTTGTCTTTCTTTGCTGATGTTTGCCCACATGATTACTTCTGTTTAAATCCCATCAATTTTCCAAAGTTCAGCTAAATTTTCACATTATCATTGGAACCTTCCCTTATCTCTCAAGTACAAGTAATCTCACTCATCTCTGAGGGAACATCACTTTGCTTATGATGGGTTTTGGAGGGTACTCATCCTCAATTTAAGCTTCTTGAGGTCAAGTGCTGAGTCCAATTCACCTTAATTTTCCCTTGTGCTAAATTCCCTAGACTTTAGGGAACATCACATTGTTTATGATGGAGTTTTGAGGGTACACATGCTCAAGTAAGCTTCTTGAGGTCAACTGCTGAGTCCAATTCACCTTAATTTTCCCTTGTGCCAAACTCCCTAGACTTAGGAGGAATCTATAAATGTCATTTGAATGATAACTACATGAACACAGAGTCCCCTATGAAATACAGAACTACTACCCAGGAGAAAACTGCATGCTTTCCTACTAGTCTGTTTCAGAGGCTTCCATGTTTTCTAAATACATTAAATCAAGACTTAAGATGATGGATTCCAGTCACCTATTTTAAAATAATAATTCATTTAGTATAAGTTCACTATAAATCTAAACACCTTTTAAAGAACAGAAAAGAATGGAGTCGAATACAATGGCAGGGGGATAAAGCAGATGCTAATAGCTTTAGACCTACAATTCCCACAACTCTCTTTGGTGAACACAAACTCTAAGTGCCCCGAGGGAAACAACAAAAACAATAAAATTGGGTCCCCAAAGTTGCAATCCATCTTTACAAAGTCAGTACCAAGTGAGCACAACCTTCAGCTGTCTGGTCAAGGTTGGTGGACTAGGATTTATTTCTTTATTGTTCCAAATGGGTTAGTAAAGAATTGTTTCTGCCTAGTGTACCTACCTCCCTGAACAAGAGGCTATCCAGTGCAGCCTTTAAGGTGATATGGCAGAAAAAATTGCACATGGACTGACCCAGAGTACCACTCACCATGAGGGTTCTAGATGGTTTTGCTATTCTTTGGCTATAAATTTGACAAAACAAATTGGGCAAAGGTAAGGTGTTCTGACAAGAGCACTGGATCAGGAGTCATGGGACATTGGGCTCTGGCTTTGCCCCTAGATATTTGATTTAAGAAGTCACTTAACTTCTTTCAGTCTCACTTTTTCTATCTGTAAAATGAGGGGTTTGGGTTAGACTGGTGGAACCACTTGGCAACGGTAATACTGGAGGCATACTTCCAAAAACACTAATATCAATGCCCAGGGCTCATCCCAAGAGATGGGTCAACTGGTACTCAGGTATCAGTTATTCTGAGGCTGAGAATCACTGGGATAGATATTCATCCCTTTCAGTTCTAAAACTCTGTGATTCTATAGGACTCTTTCTAAAAACCAGGAAGCTTCCTTTTTTATCATGTGAAATAAATCTAAGAGAAGAATCTGGCAGAAACCCCAGTGACTTGAGTATAAATATTGACAAGGTATTTTTCATCTCACATTGGTCTACAAACCTATATTCTTTGCAATAAGACAGCTCCAGAGCATTATCATCCCTGGTCATCCCAACATCACTCACACAGTATTAAAATCCAGATCAATCCAGGGTTTGATCCAGAGAATGGGGCAGGAGTCAGCACCAACAAACGGAAGTATCTCTGTGTCTGAGCAGTTTCTTGTGCCAAATGCAGGTACTAATCATCCTGGGTTACTATCTGAGTGACTATCTCTTTTCCAATTTCTTTTCTCTTTAAATTCCACATTCCAGAGATAAAGTTGAGTTTCTTTTCATTGAGTTCATCATCCTGATTAGCTGCTTTGGTGGCTAGTATAGGTTTTGTATCCCCAATACAAAGAAGAAAATTGAGACACTAACAGTACCTAGCAATATTTAAGAGTTTATTAGGGTAGAGTTGGGTTTGGCCTTGGGCTTGAAGTAAACATTGAAGATAAAGTTAGGGAAAAAATTGGTGAAGTGGTTAATGTTATGTGCCAACCTGCCTGGGTCATGTGGTATCCAGATATTTAGTCAAACGTCATTCTGGGTAATTCTGTGAGGGTGATTTTGGATAAGATTAACATTTAAATCAGTAGACTGATTAAAGCAAATTGTACTCTTTAATGTAGGTGAGCCTCATTCAATCAGTCGAAGGCCTGAACAGAACAAAAAACTGATTCTCCCCCCAATAAGAGAGAATTCTTCCTGTCTGATGGCCTTTGAACCAGGACATTGGCTTTTTTTCTTGTCTTTAGTCTCCAAATAAAATGTCAACTATTCCTGGCTATTGGACCTACCTATGGAGACTGAATGATACCATCAGCTCTCCTGGACCTCAGACCTTTGGACTTTGACTATGACCATATTGTCAGTTCTCTAGGTCTCCAGCTTGCTAATTCACCCTGCAGATTTGGGGACTTGCCAGCCTCCATGACATCATGAGCTAATTCCTTATAAGTGTCTTTCTCTATATAAGAGAAACATCAACAGAACATCCTATTTGTTCTGTTTCTTTGGAGAACCCTGACAAATGCAGTTAGGAAGACTGTAGCAGTTACAGTTTGGTATAGGTTTGGGGTTAGGGCTGGGTTAGAGCTGGGGTTGACTTTGGTCTAGATTATGGTTAGGATTGGTTGAGGGACGGTGAAAGTTGACAAAGGAACAAAATATCAAATATCTTTTCCTAATGTCATTATTGCTGGTATGACCTTGATAAAGAGAAGAGAAATTGATTATTCAGTGACTTCCAAGTCCAAAGTATTATTCTTGACCCTCTTATTTATATTACAATAATGTAAATAATTATTGTGAGACTCAATGATGTGTCACATGTGATATCAGGCATTTTGACTATTATCTCATTTAATCCTTTTAAAAACCCTCTCAAATAGGCATTACCCCCATGTTTTTAACATGACAGGAAACTATGAGCATACTGAGGTGAGGAAACTCATACATGGAGAATGTCATGTTTGAACTCAAGTCTTTCTGACTCCAAAGCCATTTTGGGCTGGGATGGTAAAGAATTGGTAACATCTTCCAAAGGATAAGAAAGCAGGAGGGACCAGCTCTTCCTCAGAGGAAGGTCAAGAAATGCCCCTGGCTAGTGGGTAGAGGTGGGAAGAGGAGACTGTATTGTCTTTCTTTCAGGGCAGCCAAGACACCTGTGTTCTCAGGCTGAGTCCTGATTTATGACTCCCTTCCCTGAGCAAGGCTGGAGGCACACTTTCCTTCCAGGGAAGAATCTGTACTCCTTCAGCCTAAGCAACATGCAGCCTCTGTCTATCTTCTGCTCTGTGACATCATCAATGAGTTATTTCCCTCCTTCAGAGCAGCCCCTTCTGGGACCTACCCAAAGATGCAATTTCTTTTCTATTTTTCTCCTCTTTCAGAAGCTTCCTTCCAGAGACACATAAATGCCAGATTCATTATATTGCTCTCAGGTAGAAGCCTGTGTTAAAGAGTCTTCAATCAATCGATCTCTTAAATAAAGCTGGCAAAATATTGCACTAACTCTGGGCTTTCTGTTTCCTAATGTAGTCAGAATGGCTGTTTCCCCTGGCCCCGCCTGCTTGGCCAATGAACCCAGCATCTCTCTTTTTTGCCCCCTACCTTCATGGTTTGGCTCATAATAAACAGCCTTATAATATAAGCCAGCCCTTTTATCAGCAGATTTTACTTTCACGTGGGAAAAGACAGGTTGCACAATTCCCGCTTCTCTGCTGGGGAAGTTGAGAAAAAGAAAAGTAAGATGACTTAAATCAGGTGAATCTAGAGAAAGTAACTTCAGCTCTGGTCCCTGGGCATTGCTTCTTCCACCCCTATAAAACCCCAAGAGGTGCTCCTACCTTGTCTTTGACCCTTGGTTCCTTCCTTTCCCCCTCAATCCTTCCCTTACTGGTGCTTTTAAAAACAGTTTTCCCCTTCCAGACTGACTCTCTTTCTGAAGTAATCAAGCAGTTCTGAGGTCCCACAAAATGCATGAGATGTACGGATTATGAAATTGTGGTTCAAATCCCAGCCCTAGCTGGTTGGGCAGGATTTTTAACCACTCCCCTCCGGCCCTCAGTTCCATGGGCCATAACCATGGGTAGCAGAGGCATGGCCTTCAGTGTGTAAGTCTCTACAATGAGCTTCCTATGCCTCTGGAAGAAGCCAAATGGACATGTCTGGAATAATAGCAGATCTGCAGTGTCTTTAGGGGAACAGTGCTTGGGACACCCTGTGAGGGACCCCACAGTCTTCCCCTATGTCCTCTCCAGCCCCTGTTCCAATGTCCTTTTCACTTCCTTCCAGCCCAGCCTTTGAAGAGACATTTAACTTGAGGAAAGTAAGTGTGCTATTTGTGAAATGAGATGAAGTAGATAGATGCTTGTGCTCCCCAGAATGGCCCCCTTGGCCCTCTGAGCTAGCAACCCCTGGCTCCCAATGACTGTACTTCCTGGAACAATACAGGAAGTACCACTTCTAGAGCTGCCAGGAATCAGGTGCCCAGGCCACTCACATGGTGTATATTTATAACTTCTTATGCCTTGACTACAGGCCAAATGTTACATTCACAGCTAATTTCCTATTAATTAGGTGCTGCAGTTCCTTGGCTAAATGAATAACGAGCCAGACAGGAGCCCTGAAGTTCAAAAATGCCACGGACTGTGGCACAAATAGAAGCTGGGTAGAAGAGGGGCAGGGAGCCAAGAGAGGAAAAGGGGAAGAAGAAGAAAATACGCTAGTCTGGGACAGCTTCTGTAATAATTAAATAATTACTTGTTGACTTTATAAGGCCTTTAGAGGACTACTTTGCTGAGCATGTTTCTAACACTTGCCTTTTGGGGTAAGAAGAGAGTTAAGGAGTGTCAAGGCTCTAGTGGAGGGGTAAAATGCTGCCTCAGCTAGTATTTCCCCAAGGGGGTCTCTGAACCTCTGCATCAGCATCACCTGGTCTACCTGAATCAACTACAGAGGAATTGGGGAAACTGCACTTTTTAACACCTCCCCCAAGGTCATCCCTATGGATACTAGAGTTTGGGAAACACTGTCCCAGGGTAACTGGGATTTCTGGGTCATACTGTAAGAGGCGAAAGGGCCTTGGCTAAAATTTATAAACATCTCTAAAGCTCTTAACTACTTACCAAGTACCTCCATGTACTCCTTTCCTTTCTTTCATCCTTACAACCCAGTCTGAGGTAGAGGCTACTGTTATCCTCTAGTGAAACAACTGAGACTTTCAAAAACTAAGTAGCTTGGCTAAGTCAAAGATGGAGGGAGTGGCAGAAGCAGCCTGGCTCATCGCAGGCACTTTGGGTACTGGATCTATTTGCTAAGGACCTCTTCTTCCAGCCTGACCAAATCATCATGTTCTGAGACTCCTGATAAACTTTTGAGCCTGCCATTCAGGCCAATCAGGAGATCCAGCTCTAGGAAACTGGACATGAAACAGTGAACAACCAAAGGACTGATTTGTACACGATAGGATTCCAGAGTATTAACACCATAGCTATGGCATTAGATCCCTTCTTTCCAAATCTAGACTCTATTCCATATTCTATTTTAGAAATTTTGAGCAAGGCAGTTTAATTTCTCTCTGCCTCAGTTTCCCCTTTGTATAATGAGGACAATAGTAGTGAGCCCCTTAATATATTGTTGGAAAGACTGGGATAACACACAGACTGCACCTCCCACAGATTCTAGGTTCATCTATTGAGTCAACCACAGTGATTCAAACCCCACCAACTCTAGATGTCTCATCCTACTCCCCCCCCCGCCAAAGATAATACCTGAATCATCAGCCCAAATACTTCACTTTTGCTTTACGGATGAATCAGATTATGAAGACCAATTCTTTGATAAATGCTCTACAGGACATTTCCTCTTGCACTATGAATGTCCTTCCATAAATAATTAAACTAACTTGGTTACTGAAAGAAGTGATCAAAACCCACAGTGGGAGGAAGACGGGAACATTGGTCCAACAGTCTGTCCAGGCACTTCCTGATTCCCTGGAGGGCCATAAGATTGAGAAGAGGAGTGCAGGGATGCCTGGGTGGCTCAGTGGTTGAGCGCCTGCCTTTGGCCCAGGGCATGGTCCTGGAATCCCGGGATCGAGTCCCACATTGGGCTCCCTGCCTGGAGCCTGCTTCTCTCTCTGCCTCTCTCTCGCTCTCTCTGTCTCACATGAATAAATAAAATCTTAAAAAAAAAAAGAAAGAAAAGAAAAGAGGAGTGCAGACCCCATTGCTCAAGAGCTTCCTCATCTAGAGATGTGGGTAAAGGGCAAGTGTCCAAGGGTAGGCATTGGATGCAAATTCAGAACTACTGAATGAAGACTTACTAGAAAGCATTTAGATAGACTTTCCTTGAGAGTGTCCCCTGCAGGACAGAGGCAATGGCAACATGGTAGCAAAACAACTAGACAGTAGCAAAACTGTGAGAGATAAATGTGGGAGAAGAAGAAAAATCCATCCCCAACAGTGTAGCACAGGATCTCTTTATCCAAAGAGTGGCCTTTAGTTTTATTTAAGAGTTCCCATGGGATGCACTTCTCTCTTGAACCTAAGCTATTAATCACTTTCTTGGAATTCACTTAGGATGCTCTGACTCCCTAGCCTGAAGTTTTTGCATATGCTTGTTCATGTACTCATGCCCCTAAGGGGAAAATATTTCATTAGGCAGAAAGCCTTTCTCTTACTGCTAGTATTCCTTTTCTCCAACAGTAATACCTGGCTAGTAATAATACCAGTAAAACCTGGCTAACAGGTCCTAATTGGACTGTCTAATGAATCGGGCATTAAAAGACATTTAAGAATAAATGCAAACTTATTACTGTCTAGCAAGAAAATGACTAGAGAGGAGCAGAAAGCAGGTAAGAGGTCTTGGCAAACCTATAAATGCTTGCACTAAGAGATAAGAATCAGCTGTAACTAGGCAGCTAGGCTTGCAAACAGTTTGTTAGATTTTAGTCCTAATTAACTTCCTCCCTTCCCCCAACTCCCCACTCCATTATGTGGGCAATTCTAGCCCAGAGGACCAGATTATTACAGATTATACAACGATGAGGCCATGTCATTCAGAAGACGACTCTGCTCAGATTTCCCAGTGTGTGGGGGGGACGGGGGGTGGGTGGAGGGAGTAAGGGGGATAGAGATGGTTATAAAGAACTATGTATGCTATGAACCTGAGCTGATTTGTTCCCCTGCCTTCCAAATGCAAACTTCTATCATAGATTCCAAGAGAAAGAAGATTAGGGCAGAGGCTGAAATTGAGCAGCAGCTTTGATGTCTGAATGTATCCATAGCCCACATATTTTTTCTTCTCACAGCCATGTCTTCCCTTCCCATCATTGGTTTCCAAACAAATGTGATTGAGGAAGAATTCTCCTTCTGCATTTTTAGAGAGGAACATCTCAGGGTAACTATTTTGTCACATTTCAAGAGGGAAAGGCTAATTAAGCTAGATCATCCCCCCAACAACGCCACCATCTCCACCTCTAAAAGGCAGAAACCTGCTAACCCAACACAATTCAGAGTCACTAACTCCACAATTATTCCCCTTAGGAACAGTTTACTTTTCTTTCTTTCTTTCTTTCTTTCTTTCTTTCTTTCTTTCTTTCTTTCTTTCTTTCTTTCTTTCTTTTCTTCTTTCTTTTCTTTTCTTTCTTTCTTTTTTTTAATTTCATATTTCCAAGCTCAAGTAGGCATCTTGTGATTTTTGTCTGTCTTTAAGATGATACCTTTGCAATAATTGTCAGAGGCATTTTCTTATCCACATCTTGCTTGGGGAAGAGTAACTCTGGGTTCAAGGTGTTAGGTCCCACAGGAAAAACGCTGGAGCTCAAATGCCACTGGCTTCTCATAGTGCTTTTCCAGTTACTGCAATCATCTAATAGTTTACCCGCCCCAGCTCCTCCCTTCAGCCCTCCCATCCTCCGACTTCTCTAAGTCTTAGTAACCTATTTCATGAACTGAAGAAAAGAGGCAAAGCTACTTCCCAAAAGTTGTAGCCTCTAGCACTGTGCTGGGCACATGGTCTGCACTGGATAAATAGGTGTTGATTGATTTCTTGATTGATTGCCTCACATTGGAATGCTAAGCATTAGCTCTCTGGTGTGTTGAATTATATACTAGTTCCCAGAAAAAAAAAAAAAAAAAAAAAAAAAAAAAAAAAAAAACAGTGACTCTGCTAAGAAGCTTTCTCTCAATTAACACTATTGTCCCTTTAATCCACCTCAAAATACTAGTTCTGTCTCCTGAACAAGCTGATTCAAAACCTTTGCATTGAAGAGTTTATTTATTCATTTATGTTAGGGAATGTCACTGAAAAGATGTGACTGCCAACTGACCTGTGAGGTAGACCCAGGCACTCAGGGTTCCTCAGCCAACTCCCCTGTCCTGGGAACATGGGTTCTGCTTGTCTTTCCCACTTTCAGAGGCTGCTCCAAGGACATGGCCTTGAGATAGTGATGTAATGTTTAGATCACCTGCATGGTATATGTGATTCAAACAGTTAAGACCTCTACATAAACTTTTAAGATGTTGCAGATGGGTGCAGGGAACCATTCAGCTTGCTGCCACCCAAGACAAGCCTCAAATGTAAATTCCCTTTGCTATTATTAAAACTGCCACCTACTAACCTGGTGTGGACTGCATCTTTCTCTAGTCTCTTCCTATTCTCTAAGTACAGGGCCAGTTTCAGTTTATACCTGGGAAGCTCCCCAGAGGGTTGCCAAACTAATAATTTAAAAAATATTCATGAGCAACTACTGTACACCAGAAATGAGGGGTAGTCAAATAAACACACATACACAATTCAGAAGAGGTACCACACATTCATCTAATAATCTCAAGAGTGGATATAAAATTGCAGGGGTGATAAGAGTTCTGAGGAGCTATAAGAACACTCAGAGGGGAACCTGGATGCTCAGTCCAGGATGGTTACCTCAGAAAACACCAGTTGAGCCATGCCCTGGAGGGTGAAAAAGAGGTAAAAACAAGGTGGAAAGGAGTAATGAGGGGCAGAGCAATGGTCTTGACTACAGACCTTTACTTTCAGGTGAGGCACTCCTCCCATCCTCCAATGACCCATGATACAGTAGTAATTCTCCAGCATTTCCTGAAGAAACTATCCAGAGGTGGGAGCACTGGGTCCCCATGCTGTGTTCTCCTTTTCATCTTCATCATCAGCCACACACAGAGTCTTTGCCACACACAGGAAAAGGGTGCTCCCCTTTGGCCTCTACTTTTCATCGCCAGAATCCACTTTTGAGAACTCATTTAGAAGATCCTGAGCCAAGACCTAGAGGTTCTGCCCACAGCAATGGACCAAAGTCTAGGTCACCACATAACGGGAGAGCTGACATCTTGGCTTGAGGCTTCTCAGCACTTAACCTATCGATACTGTCCTAGCCAGTCCAGGATGTTTCAATTACCATTTTTCAGATTTATGGGGAGCATCCCTTAAATTGAGGTGGACCCTATGTGTGAACTTGAAATTCATAGTTTTTAAGTGAGAATGTGCATTCTTAATCTAGTTCCTAGCTCTTCCTTTACCTACATATTATTTTTCCAGTCTCACCCTGAAGCTGCTCATGTGTTCCCAAGTGCAGCAAATGACAGCACCAGAAGGTGAACAGTATAAGTGTTTTACCTGGAGGTGGAAAAATGATCACATTTGTTTCTGGTGACCCAGATAAAGAAACAATGAAAAGATAGATAAAATTTATTGCATCCCTCCCAATAACAGCCTTTTAACTTTATTAATAATAGTATTTCAAAAGTCTGACACTCACATGTAAAGACATGAATCACTAGTTGCAAAGTGGTATAAACTTTGCTTTATTACCTTTCCTATATGAAGATTATGATAATTTTAATGTTTCAAAAAGATTTTGACTTCAAAAAATGTGCAGGTTTTATAATTTCAAAAAGTTTTAAAATATATTTGTCAACCGAGCTAATCTATAAAAATAAGTGTCCATATACTCATTGGCTTTCTCTCTCTGCTTAAACTTCTAGGTCAGCTGAGGGCAAATGGTACCATTTCACCTCTGTTTTTTTAGTTCCTTGCTCAAAAGCATCAGTTGAGTGCTCTGCACATAAAAGGTATCCCTCCTACCCCAAAAAACTGTGTTTTAGTAACATTGATAGTCAGAACTTTGACAGACACACACACACACACTCACACAGTCCTGACCACCAATGGTACTAAAAGCCTACAAAGAGTTGGTTTCCCTTGGTCATCAATATAAAGTCCCTAATGCAGGTCAGTGTCATAACACTGTGTTCTGGTTTCAAATACCCTGCATGAAACAGGTTCCCATTCATCCAATATCCAGCACCATCCCCCCTGATAAACTCTCTTAAGTGTTCTTGATCACTACTCCTATTTCAGGAGCCCACATTCCACCATACCCTTCATTGTCATATGGCCTCTATCTTCAAAGAAGATGAAAATTCTCTTTATGTCCTATCTTTAGGTAGGAGATGAGAGCTGGCTGCTAGGAAAGCTGGATTGATGGGGTAAAGAACACTTTCCAAGCAAAAGTAAAAAATGGGACTATCAGGGAATAGAGAACCTGAGAACAAATCCAGATTCCGTTGTGAATTAACTGTGTGACCTCAGACATTTTACTGAATTTCTTAGTTACTCTGTCTTTGAAATGAGGGTAATAATGAAAACCTTCCCCACAGGTTGTGCTGAAGAATAACTGAGGCTCTCCATGTAAAGGTCTTGGCAATGTGTTCAGCACAGAATTGCATCCAATAAACATTTGCTGCACTTGCTACTATTATTATTTGGAAAGTAATATAGCGCCAAGGTTAGGTCTATTGTGCTTTGTTAGACTGTCTGGGTTCAAATCCCAGCTCCTCCATTTATTAGCCACACAACCTTGGGCAAGTTTGTCTCTTTGCCTCATTTTAACATGAAAATGAAATTTATCTGCCTCATAAAGTTGTGAGTTGAAATCAAGTTGGCCAAGTATAAAGCTTGGCATGGTTCCAAGCATATAGAAAACTTTCTATATATAAAAATCATTATTATTAATAGTACTATTATCATTACTACCAGAATGACTCTCATAAGTCATTTTCATAATGACTTTCTTCTTTTTGAATACCCCCTGCCACCTTGTTCTACACTTGCCTTGTTTCCTTGTAAGGCACATGCTGACATCTGTCTCCTAGCCTACATGGAGTTTCTTGCCCAGTCTGCCTACAGATTGCAGTAAGAAAGGAGAGATCCACTTCCTGGACTCAGAGACCTTTTACTTCTCTCCAGCGAGCTTATGTACTTTGGCTAGAAATATAGGAATGTATTCTGCCTTCTCTTGCCACCTCCAGAACTTACTCTCAGATTCCTTATTTTTAAGGGCAGAATGGGGAACAGGGAACCAAATGCAAAAAGTTTAAGACCCTCAGTGAGATTTGGTATCCCCAATCCACCAACACAAATGAAATCATCTTTCAACCTTACTTCTAATGTAAGAAAGCCTCCAGAAATACAGCAAATCTCAAATTCATAGGTGTGAAGACTTGCTTGATTTCTCACTTAATGCTAAGTGTAAAAACACCTCCAAGCCATACTAGACTAATATATCTTTGTGTCCTTGCCTAGGCTTTTTTGTCCCAGAGCTATATAAATTTCACCTTTGCAGTTAATACTCACATGAATTCCAATCCAGATATGTAACATCAAAACAGGAAACTCCTTAGCTAAAGGGAAACCCAAATTCAGGGTGAAAATTCTGTCTCCACTGCTCATGTGTTTCTGTTACAACCTAAAGAGCTATTTTCACAAAACCATTAATTCCACAAACATTTATTGAGCATCTCCTCTGGGCTAATCAGTCATGTGCTGGTTGGTTGGGATACCAACATTATTAAAACAAGGTCCTGCCTTCAAGGAGCTCATACATAGTCTGTCTAGTGGTAGAGCTAGAGGCATAAATAAATAATGATAATGCAATGTGACAACTGAAACAATGGGAGGGGTAAGATGCCCAGGGCTTCGCGAGCACAGCCTGAGAGCATGTGTGAATGCGTACAGGAAGGGATATTTGTGGAGTTTCATGCACGACCGGGGGAATTAGTTAGGCAAAGGAGGTCTGTATTAGGCAGCTAGGAGAGCACATTCCAGGGAGAGAAAAGGACATGGACAATGTTGCAGAGAAGCAGAGCATGATATGCAGGCATAGAACAGAAAATTCAAGATGAGGAGCAGTACAAGATGAGGCTGGACAGGTGGGTGGGAGCCAGACCATGGCGAGCCTTGTAGGCTAAGCTAAGGAACACTGACAATGTCCCACCGGCAATGATAAGCTGTGACAGTTTCACGCAAGGGACTGGCATGGTGTGCCTTGCATCTCAGAAAGATTACAATGGGAGCTCCAGGGCAGGATGCTTTTGAAGTGTCCAGTGATAAGATCAGCTACAAGGCAGTACTGGAACCCAGTCTGATAATTTTAACCTGATTCCTGATCAATCCTTACTTTTCTGTCTAAACAGGTTCCTTGCCTTTAGTCATCAAAGCACTTAGCTTTCACCTATCATTCAGGTTCCCTATGCCTCTGGTCCTGACCATGGGCAAGCAAATCCAAGTGACAGCTCCTGTCTGGATCTATGTGCCTCCAAGTGAGTGTAATTCAACACTGGAGCCAAAGCCGATGACATGCATTAGTTATTACTGTAAGACGGCAATTTGGTGATAAAATACAATATTGTCACTTTCAATATGTACTAAAAGTGATTTACCAGAGCTCATGGGGAGCAACTTAGACGACTGTCTGATTACAATACACAGGATAAATCACCCTCATTTGAGGGTTAAATTATCCCATCTGACAACTCTAGATCAATTTGACAGTTAAAATCGGGGTCTCTACTTTCCCTCCCCAACTCATACAGATTTTTTTTCTGAAATCTGTGAACAATCAAAACAGTAGATAGACCCTCTCCTTTTTCTTCCATAGTAATTTCCCATCCTACACTCAGGGTCCAACTGAAGCTCCAGGTCCTCTGTGGAGTTTTCTCTAAAACCACTAACGTACTCTCCAAAGTATCAGTCTTCATGGTAAATATCTGTAGCCCTGGTGCAGCACTCTGTTGGGACAGTAAGGTCTAGAATCAATGCCCCATGAGAGACAGTCTTCAAATATGGCTGTTGTGATGGTAATTTTATGCGTCAACTTGACTGGGCTAAGGGACACCCAGAGAGCTGGTAAAACAGGATTTTGGAGCATGTCTATGAGACTATTTCTCAAAGAAATTAGCATCTGATTCAGTAGACTTACCAATGTGAGTGGGCCTGAATATAACAAGAGAGCCTGAATATAACAAAAGGCAGCAGGAGGATGAATTCACTCTCTCTGCTTGAGCTGAGACATCCATCTTCTCCTGCTTTAGTTCTAGGGCTTTCAGACTCAGATCAGGACTTACACCATCAGCCCCACCCCATCCCCAATTCTCAGGGCTTCAGATTCAGTCTGAATTACACCACCAGCTTTCCTGGTTCTCCAGCTTGCAGATGGCACATTGTGGGACTTCTTGGCTTTCATAACTGTGTGAACCAAGAAATATACTTTTATATATATCTGGATATATCCTATTGGTTTTGTTCCTCTGGAGAACACTGACTAATCCAGCTGCCAACAATTTCTCCCCTTCCAGTATACACATGCCATTCTGCACAATAAGACTTGGAGTGTGATTCCCTGCCCCTTAAATCTGGATTGGCCATGTGACTTGCTTAACCTATAGAAGTGACAGTGTGCTAGCTCTAGACCTAACCCTTAAATAGGCATGGATGCTTCCACTTGGGGCTCTTGGAATCCAGTTACCATATAGAAAGCTCAAGCTAGACTACTGAGTGACAAGAGGCATGTGAAAGAGGACCATAGCCTTCTTAGACATCCCTTATTGGAGTTCAGTTAAGCTTCCAGCTAAATATAACCACATGAGTGACCAGACTGACATTATAGGAAACATAACTGGGTGGCTCATCCTGTCAATCCATAGCCATGAGAAATAAAAAGTTATTGGCATTTTAAGCCACCAAATTTTGTAGTAGTTTATTATTAAACAACAGAGAATTGAAACTGCATTTTCTCCCCAACTATAAGGAAAGGTCCTCATGGATATATTATAATACCTGGTATAAACTGGGTATTTTTTATTTGATAGACATTTTATGTAATGATGTCATTTAATCTACATGAGAGTCATGCAAGCTAAGTATTATTATTCCCATTTGACAAATGGAAACTAAGGCTAAGAGAGGTTATATAACTTGCCCCAAGTCATAGAGCCAGTTATTCAAGTCTATCTCTTTCTAAGGCCTGTGTGTTTAACCACTCTTCCATATTGGATTTCATGGTTCAGAACCAAGTGGATAGACATTTTAAAATCACATGGTTATTAAGACAGTGTGGCAATAAGACGTCTCAGCTTTAGAATCAGATAGTATTGGAATCAAATCCCATCTCCAACATGTAAGCCTTGTCTTGCTTTCCTCCCACACTAAACATGGCAACATTTTGATGTTAATGAAAAAAGTTGGACTTCTCTATTATAAGGTATGATATTTCCTATTTTGGGGTGATGATATGGTTTTACATCATTTTCTCCTAATCTTTTATTCTTTGATGCTATGATTTGTTTTCTTTACTACTTTTGTGAAAACTGTTTTAACAGTGCATCCCTTGACAAATTGATAACCTTTGCTGTCATTTATTGTTCTAGATCATAAAATAGATCCTATGATTCCTACCTTGCAGGGTTATGAGAAGACTATAAATAAAGCCCCTGGCACATAACAGGCACTTAGTAAACTGTCCTGCTATTGGTGCTAGCATTAATATTATCAGGCTGAGCTGGTGAATCTGGAGCAGGTTGAAGCTACTTATTACATGAGGAAGGAAAACACCCAAGAATCCTCAAAACATTTTTGGCTGACACCATGCCCATTTAAAGAGGTAGAAAGTAAAAACTTTTCCAGATGACCAGACAAAATGTATTAGTTCCAGATCCAAAGTTTGGCACAGAGCTTATGCCCACCCTAGGTCCTCAGGTCATATACACACCACTTGGATATCAACAGAAAGTTTGTATTAAGGCCTCATCAAGGTCACATTCCACTACTGTGTTATAGACTCCACTGCCTCACCTTAACTTGACCCTATCATTTCCAGAAAAAGCACAAATCTGAAAAGGATGAACCACTGACCTCAAACACTGTAGTAAATGCTACTGATGCAACTCCCAGATTCCCTTATCTGGCAGGTGAATGTATTCCCCAACTGCTGCAGGTGTTGGTTGCTATTTGGCTCACACCTGCCTCCTTGTCTGGAAGACTGCCTTTAGCCAATGGGAACCACCTAACCTGGAGATGCCTGAGAGTTTAAATCTAAGGCTACTGACCAAATGATTCAGAAGAATAAAACTCAGTCTCCTTGCCTCAATTCAGGACAAACTGTGTGGTACAAATCATCTTCTATAGCTCCGCCATGGGATCAGGCTGAGGCTCTATCACATCTTTGCTTAACTTCTTCCCTGCCTTTCCTGCCTCCCTCACATCCTTACAGGTTTCTCCCAAGAGCACTCCCTCAATAAGTAACATACACAAGAGTCCCCATCTCAGGCTTTGCTTCTGGGAAGCCTAACTCAAGATAATCATTTTGATGCCTTCAAAGGTAGAAAAAAAAAATGTCCTTCATACTCTTAGCAGGTTTCTTGTCCCTATATCAAAGATGTTCATTTAAATAGTAAGTTAAAAGCCAAAAAGTGGTTAAAAGCAAAGCAAAGAAAATGAGAGACTTCCTATGACAACTTGAAATTTAGATAACCATGGCAGGCCACACGGCTGATTTCCCAACCTCACATCTACTCTAAGGAGTAACAGTCAACAAGGGAGATGATTTACAAATGAAACTACAGGAGATGCAGCTCAAGAATTAATATTGGATAATCATACTAGGAAACCACAGACTTGATTTACGGAGTCTGCAAAATAGTGATTATCTGGGTTTAAATCTTCGCTCTACCACTTACTAGCTGGGTGACCTTGGGCTAGTTACCTAAAATTTCTCACCTTCATTTCCCCTTTTAAATATGAAGATAATGATGATATGTCTTTCTAGAGTATGATTGTAGAGTGTGAACTAATATGTGCCCAGTATATAGCAAGTGCCCAATACTAGCTAGCTACTATCTCGAGCCAAACACTGTGTGTATCAGTCAGCATTGGCCAAGTTATACAACAGCAAAAATGCCCCCAAAATCTCAGTGCCTCAAAACACTGAAAGTCATTCTCTTCCTCATACCACATATCCATGATATGTTGACCAGGGGTAGGGAAGCCAGGCATACTGAATAGCCACATCCTGATGTGACTGTGACTGTGCCAAAAGTCACATATCAGCAAATGAATGCTCCAAACCAGAAGTTGTAGACCTCATTTTGGTCCCTGAGTCAATGGCTAGACTTAGTGACGTGGCCCCACACAACAATGAGGAATCCAGGAAGTGTCACTCTGCTATGACCCAAATGAGAAGAGAATTGGGTATCTGTGAGCAGCACTAATATCCTACCACACTGCACTCATCAATTGCACACATTTTCAATTTATTTATTTATTTTTAAAGATTTTATTTATTCATGAGAGACACAGCCTGATGCAGGACTCAATCCCAAAACTTCGAGGTAATGCCCTGAGGCAAAGGCGATGCTCAACCACTGAGCCACCCAGGTGCCCCATGCATTTTCCATTTAAAGCTCGCAACCGGGATCCCTGGGTGGCGCAGCGGTTTGGCGCCTGCCTTTGGCCCAGGGCGCGATCCTGGAGACCCGGGATCGAGTCCCACGTCGGGCTCCCGGTGCATGGAGCCTGCTTCTCCCTCTGCCTGTGTCTCTGCCTCTCTCTCTCTGTGACTATCATAAATAAATAAAAATTAAAAAAAAAAATAAAAAAAAAAAAGCTCACAACCATCTTAGGATGTAGGCACTAGAATTAGTCCTATTCTAAAATTAAGAAATTGAGGGATAGAGGGGTTAAGTAACTTAAGGCCACATCTCTGGCAATGATAAGGGTTACTTCCCGAATGGAAGTCAAATTGTAGGCATACAGAAACTCAGAGTTGGAAAAGGACACTTAAAGTCCACAAAATCTAACCTCTCATCCAATGTGGCAATCTCTTCTATAAGTAAACCACAGAAGCATAAAAGCAGGGTCATCCCTTAGAAAAAGCAACCTGACCACCACCCTGACCCTATGCTTGGACAGGGAAACCTTGGAAGCCACTGAGCTGGTGAACTTTGATTTTATATAAATATAAATAAATAAATAAATTATATATATATTTATTATTTATATATATAATATATAATATATAATATATATTATTTATTTATGATTTTATATAAATATAAATAAATAAATATATTTATTATTTATATATATTATTTATTTATTTATTTATTTATTTATTTATGCATGGCCAATACAGGGAGCTTCTCCAATCCAGATGAGGTGCTCTAGGCCTCTATGCTTCCAGGGACTGCCATGCATGGAAGTGACATTTTATTTTTTTAATTTATCATTTTTTCTTATTGAAGTATAGTTGACACACCATATTTCATTAGTTTCATGTGTATAATATAGTGATTTTATATATTATGCTTACCACAAGTGTAGCCACCATCTGGGAAATGATATTTATTTTTTAAAATATTTATTTATTTATTTGAGAGAGAGAGAGAGAAAGAGCATACGCAAGAGGAAAGGTAGAGAGGGGGGAGAAGCAGACTCCACACTGAGCACAGAGCCCCACTTGGGGTTTGATCCCGGGACCCTGGATCATGACCTGAGCGCAAGGTAGATGCTCCACTGACTAAGCCACCTAGGCACCCCAGAAATGACGTTTTAAAATTGCAAAATTCCACAGAGTGGGCACTAACAATGTATAGAATCATAAAAGGCCTAGGCTTTACAACATTTGTCTCAAATCCTTGCAGGAAAATATTTTCCCCATTTTGCTAATCAAGATCCTGAGGTAAGAGATTTAATTCACCTCTCAAGATGTTGTGACTAACTGGGGGCAGAGTTGAGATTCCAACCCAATTGGCTCTGATCCAGGGACTGTGCTGTATCAGAAGATGGGGGTCCACTTAACCAGAACACCTCCATTATTCTGTGATTTGGTGCAACTGCTCAGGAAAATACTGAATCCAAAATAAATGCATTAATGACAAGTTAATTTCAGCCACTCATTATCAACATGCTTAGTATCATAAAGTCACGAACAGAATTGAGAGAAAAACCTCCAAGTTGTTGAGTATTTAGACTAGAGCTCATAGGGAGAAAAAGGCTGAAACTGATATTGATCCAATTGTCTACCCTGGGCCAAGGATGGGTTTAAATCTTCGCTCTACCAGCTAAAACCAGCTAGTTTTTATATAAAACCATTTCATTTAATTTTCACAATTTCTTCATGAAATTGGTATTTCTCTTATCCTTATTTACTGATTAGGACATCTAGACTCAAAAGATTTAATTCTCCAAAGTCACACAGTTAAACAGTGTAAGCTTCCTCTACCAAGCTGTCTTTCCCTGGGCCAAAGGAAGAAATCACTGATAAGGAGTACCCATGGCAAGAGGCCCTGACTCCCTTTCCCATAGCTCCCATATATATCCCTCAAGACTGTGTCCAGCAGAGTTTTAATCATTTCAAAGTTAGATCTCTTTTTCATCATCCTTACAGAATGGCTGTATCTTTCATAGAATTCCACATCTTTCAGTTAAGAAGGTTTTTCTTCATCAGCTGAAGCCTCAAGACTTTTCTCTTGATTCGAATCCAATGTTCCAACTCAGCCCTCCTGACATCAGCTGCTCCCACCCACATATCTCCCCATATGCTGATACCCAACCAACACCATCTGTAGGACCAAAGATTTTCTGGGTCTCTCTGCTCTGAATAAGAACCCTGACTCAAGAGTGAAGGAACTACAGGGCCATTAAAAAAAGCTAATGTATGCTCTTTAGCCATTCCCTCTATTTTTCTTGCCCCTGAGCCACTTTGACACACTGCTGAGGACAAAGTATATGTACTGAGTGGTTAAAAGGAGATAAAGAAGGTGTGGGTCTGTGGATGCTACTGGCCCAGGAGAGAAAACACTGTCTGAAGGAACTATGCTATAAGTCATCACTTGAGAAGTTTCTAGTGAAGGATGTCATTGCCTTCTCTATGATAAACTGAATTTCCTGAAATTTCTGAACTCACTAGTTCCCTACTTTCATTCCATCCCCATGCCAATTAGTCTAAGTTAATAAGTATAACCTGGGCACAGTGATTGCTCCAGGAATAAGCAGGCAATTTAGTAGAGTCAATAAAAGAAAAGCCCAGAATTCTTTTCTGATTACTCAGGAAAGGAGCTCTTATATCACCCTCTCCACCACCCAGCTGAGAAAAAAGCCAGGCAGATTGAGGTTTGGAGCTGCTGCATTAATCCTGTGATCATGAGGTGAGAGAAGAACAGGACTAAGGCGAAAGATGAGAACATGAAGCCTGGAAACATCACATGAGATTCTGCATCAAGCTGTAATTCAATCCAGAACAACCCCTAGATTTTCTCCTTATGGACTCCACTAAAATTCTCTTTTGGCTTAAAGCAGTTTTGGTTTTGTTTCCAGTCGCATATAATCAAAACAGTCCTGAAAAGGTATAATAAGTAAAAAAATAGTCTCAGAGTACAATGTGTCCAGTGGAAATAGTAGATTGAAGTCTACCTTTCCAACAACCTCCCTCCATCTGTGTGCCATTTTATTGTCTTTTGGCCTCTTGACCAAAACTGGTTCTGGGAAAACCAAAAAGCCAGCCCAAATAATTTCAAATGTCTCTGCCTCCTCAGACTCTACCCTCCCCATCTCAGGTGTCAAATGTTTGAATGCTAAATTCATATCAAGATGTTAGGGATTTCTGTCCCTTCACAGGAATACCTAACTTTGATAAGAGAGAGAGGGTGAAATACAATTCAAAGGAAGCACAGAGGGCATTTAGGATGACGGTAAGTTACGACCAGTAAAGATGTTCAGGTGTGTGAACCTCCCTGACCACAGCTCTTTTCTCTCTGTTCTCATGTGTCTTGTATATATTAGCTCTGCCACTTTAGACTAGGTACTTAATAGCCATGTGTCCCAGTATCCTCACTGTAAAATAGGGAAAGGAGTGTCATAGAATTGTGATAATGCAATGACTTAGGCATGTAGAACACATAGAAAAGTGTCTGGCATAAAGTACTATGTATATCAGCTCCTATTCTCCTTATTCTTTGGATGGACATCACCATCCAGACTGTACAGTCCTGGGAAGTAGATGATCTGACTTCCTTTTCTTTGTATTTATAGCTACCAGCCCAGTGTCTGTCTCCAGAAGTATTTACTGAATGGCCCTTGGCAGGAGTGCTATAAAGAGATTCATGTATGTGTGTTTCATCCCAAAGTATTATGAATTGATCTCTAATAATGAAAGTTCAAGCCCTGAAGTAGGATTGCAGGAGAGATTCTCGGGCAAGTCATCCATCCTCACTTGGATAGTTTCTATTAATAATTGAGAAACAAACCAGTTGGGTGGTACAGCCATTTAGGATTAGCAGTCAGCCTGAGATGGAATCTCCAACCCACTTTATCAGAAACCCCCATCCTCAACCTGCCTTATGACTTTGGCTCAATGTGTTTCTTCATTCCTCCAGCATCCAGAGGGGAGACCCATCAGGAATTCTCTCCCCTTCCTGATTTGAGAACTGTCACACTCACAAGAATTTTCTGAGCAGATATTTGTCTTGTAGCATTTTAGAGTCAGCTCCTCCGAGAGACCTATAGGACAGGCTTATTCTTCAGTCCCTAGGCTGCCATCAAATCAGTAGAGAGCTGTGAGCTTTCAGCTAGGTGTTTCTGTCTTCAGGGGGAAAGAAGCTTGAGCATAGATACTTATAAAGGAAAATTTGTTGTAAGGTAAATGAGGGGAGGAAGGCATTTCAGATGCAGAGAGAGATTCACCACCACAGAAAGCATTTTCATGTTAAATCTCTCTTGCATGTGGATGCACTAGTCCCATGCAGTGTTAACAATTTCTTCTATTATTTTCTTGTCCTGACATATGCTTGGGAGATCAGAAGTGTAAACAGATAATTCAGCTGGGTAAGTAAATCACCTCTCTTCCCTGCCAAGCTGTTAAGCAGGCACTTCTAGCATTGCACAGGCTTAGATCAGGTTTCCCAGGGGCTGGCTAAATGAGGATGGTGAAATGAGATCTCAGAGGAGTAGGGAAGGGTATAGCATCTCCCCCCAGGATGTGGGAAGATTGGGATGGTCTTCACTGTGGAAACAAGCCCTTTGCCTGACATGTACTTCTTAAATATCTCCATAAAATGGAAATAGGTAAACTTAGAAACCTAGTAAGTTGGTGGCTAAAGGACCTAGGTTTTTCCCATTAATATTCCTAGAAATTCCTAGAAATATCAATCCATACCCATCTTACAAACAGGAGAGGTTTGGAAACTTAGGGCCTAAATAAATGTTTCACTAAATTTCATCTGCCTCATTATCTAATTCCTCATTTGTTCAACACCATTTATTGAGCATTTCTCTATGCCATGCACAGTGAAGCAGCAATTATTAGAGTCCAGGTGAGGAAACTGGAATACATGGCTGTTAAGTGCCTAAGGACAAGGGAGCATTGGAACACTGGAGATGACAGGATGGTATGAACTTAAGAGGAATTTAGATATAAAATCAATAGGACTTTGTTGACTGATGGTATGTGTAAAGGCAGCATAAAGAAGTTGAGCAGCAGAAATAAGAGTCAAAACCATGGAAGCTAGGATTATTCCCAAGTGTAACTGGGCATGGTATGGCATCACCCACAGAAGAACAGAGCATGGGTGAAGGAAAGTTCAAAGGATGATCATAGTATGGAGCTCAAAGAGTCAATGCTTAGGATTCCCAATGCCCTCTGAATCCTGGCTGTAATTCTATCAACCATCAAGTCACTTCTCCACCCTTTTGCACCTGCTAAATCCAATTTTACTCAAACACAGGCAGAATTGGCCTTCCAAAGCATAACCCTGGGTTTATCTGCTAAAATAATAAGGCATGAATGTAAAATAATTATCCATACACTCTGAGGGAAGGTCTCTCCTGTTTGCCCAGCCACAGTTGTGTCCAATGAGGGAAAGTGGCTCAGAGCTATGCAGAAGCCTGAAATCCTGCTTCAAGGAGGGGGAGGGTATAAAGAGCAATGGGCAGATCCTTACATTAAAGCTAACATGGCAGGAGACAAGAGTAGACAGAAAGATCCAGTCCTTGGTGGCATTATCTGATCTTCTCAATTACATGAGCCAATTAACCTTCTTTACTGTTTAAGCCAACGGTGCTTCTTTGTCATCTGCTCATCTCTCAATGCCCACCTTAATTTCTACTGCCCCATGAGTCTTCCTTAACCAAACTTCCCAGTTCTTAAGTATGTCTCACAGAAAAGTCTTTTCTGAACATGCTTTTCCTTATAATGCATAGGTCATTGGAATAAGCCCATACTTTGAAGTAAACAGAATTTCAATTATGATTTATCTACTTACTAGGTGTGCAAGCAAGATGCTTAAAATATGAGTCTCAGTTTCCTTATTTATGAAATGGGATAAAGCCCTTTTTCCTCCCAAGAAAAGTAAGTGAAATAATGGAACACCACCTCTATGTGGGTAGCAGAGTAGATTTCCAGGGGAAAACGACCCCTGTGGTTAACTGCCAAGTATGCTAAGAACTCTATATCCTACATATAGCAGACATTAAGTCAATATTTCCATGCAGCCTGAGTGAATAAATATGTCCCTCCCTCAGCTCCAGGTCAGAACCTGGGAATATTAGCTTAGCCAAGTCAACCCAGCATGTAAAGCATCTGTCCACAATCCTTTTGGCTCCCAGCCAGGCTCCCAGACCTGGCAGTTGCAGGAATTCATCAGCATACCCGGAATCCCCCTCCCTGTCTCCAGCACCCACTCCAGAGGCAATTCAAACTCTAGGCAGCCCATGCTTTATGTAAACTGCGGCCAGTGACAAACACACTGAGCCGAGGAGGAAGTGATCAGCAATAATAGAATATTTTAGTAGCCGAGAAAATAATAGAATATTTAATTAGGCAGGATGGGAAGGAAGACCATGCTCTTCCTGTTTCAGTTCAAATAGGGAGAAAAAAGTAAGCAAAGCATCCTGTGACTATAAAAGATCAGTCCAGCCTAAGGAATGAAGAAGGACCACCCGATTATCAGCTTTATCACCTTCTGAGGGGCAAAATGTTCAACCAGCCCTTCATGTTTAACTCAATCACTTGTGTTACTGTTACCTACCCTTTGCTAGTTTTTACCTCATGAGACTCTGAAAGAGCCGTGCCAGAGCATCTGTCTACTTTCCTCCTTGTTTGCAGTATCAGATATGAAGTTGGTAGAAGGCTAAAAAATGCTTAAATGAAAAAAATTATAGTTACTTTTGTATTTTAGTTATCTATAGGCCATATCATTGCAGAATACAGAAGATTGACCTTTGAATGAAGCCTACATTTTTATCTCTAATGATGCTAATTTGCATTGGGTCTGTATTATAGGCTGCCTGAAACTGTCTTGGAGCTAGGTGGTTAACAAATGAGAGAGAGAAAGAGAGAGAAAGAGAGAGAGAAATGGATGGATATATTGATAGGCAGGAAGGCTCTATATTTGTGTGTCCCTGTCCAATGATTCCATTTGAGGACATTCTACTGTCAACAAAACTCGTATGTTCATAATTTACCCACCAATCAGCTTTAGCCTCTCCTATTACTCCATCTTGTTATTCTATGAAGCCAGCATATCAATCTGAGATCACCTAAAAAATAAAAATTAGTACATGTTGGTACTAATATTCAATCAACATGCTTGTACTGAGTATCCATCTGATCCATGCACTGAAATGTAGAAGGCATAGTGCCTCATTCTCTCAAGCCCATCACTACCATCCTAATAATTATCTCCAAGGTTATGTTAGGATTTCTACCAAATTCCTGAGCAGTAGAACATTGACTTTCCCCATTGTAATTTCTTATTCCCTAATTCCTATCCCTTGCCTGGACATTCCCTCACCCACAAGAAAGCCAACTCAGGTGCCTCTGGAAATTGGGAGGTTGCAGACAACATCTGGTGCACCAGGGGAATGTGTTTGTCTCAACCCGGCTCAAAATAGTATCTGACAAGCCTGAATCACACAAGTTCTGAAAAACTCACAAGAAATAACCTAAGAAATCTATAGCTGCCTCCTCCAATTTCACTCCCTGTCTGGCTGCTTATTGACTTCTGCAGCCTGTATTGACAATGTGCAACCCTGCTTCTGTCTGCCTGCTCCCATGCAGTGGTAAGTAAAGCAGAAAAAAAAAAAAGAAAGAAAGAAAAGAAAAAGAAAAAAGAAAAGAAAAAAAGAGAGAAGATCACAGTTGTAACTCATGCCAAAGACCCTGTTCAGGAGCCAGGCACCAGCCTACAGGCAAAATTTCTAAGACAAATGAGAGATTTATTAGGGAGAAAATGCCTGAATCCCCTTCTCTTCCTTTTGTTCATCCCCCAAGGGCCACGTAGTTAATTTGGCTTCTTCAAACCTCTGCTCCACATTTAAGCTTCCAAATACCACTTCTGTACCAATAAAATATGTCCACTGTAAGGGAATGAGGTATAGCCCACCCCCACTACAGCTCACATACCTTTTTTTTTTTTTTTTTAAAGGTGACCTGAAAGACTTACCTGCCAAGCTCGAGTTAATTTCACTGCAGAAATGGAAATGCAGGGTGCTTGCCTCTGGGAAAGCACAACCACAGGGTGCAGAAACAGCGAAGAGAGGGACCACCACATTCCCTAAGCCCTCCAGTCCTGTGTTTCTCCCGGAGCAATTGATAATCTCACTAACACCTACAAGAGTGTGCAGGAAGCTGCCTTCCTAACACCGCCCTCGGTGTTCGTGATTTTGCAACTCTCTCACCCTTCAAATCTTAGTGCAGCACTGGCAATTAGAAACCTGCACACATCTGGGGCCCAGGATAGGGTGTTTTGTGCATACATTGGGAGCTTCAGCCAGCAAAGGGGACTCTCAGCAGCCTGATCCTGTCTCAGGGGATTTATTTGAATCTGCCAAACCTATCTCCTTGCTCAGTGTGAATCACTGACTCAGGAAGTCACATGGACCCAAGATTCCCAGAATACGAGCTCTGTTCTGGGAAATACCGGGGGTATCTATTCTCCTATTAGCCACAACCTTTAAATAACTACTTTGATCAGAATGCATGACTAGAGAGGACATTATGAAGCTAAGTTGCTACTGCAGTGAGCAGAAAAGAAGTTAGAGCAAAAGCCAGCGTAGCGTTCTTTCTACAGCAAACAGTTCCCTGGGGCCCTTTCCTCATATTGGCTGATTCACAGTTTCAAGACAGCGGCAAAAATTTGGAATACTCTGGGATAAATACAAGGGTCTTGAAAACCCCTTGTTCCAGACCGATGACATAGCTGTCCTAAATCCCTAACCTAATTCCAGGGTTAGCTGAGCCATCAAAGGATATTTTGGATTAAATCTCTCATCTCTTTGCTCCTACCTTAGATAAGAAGCAGAAATTATGGAGTAGGATGCTATATATGGATTTGCCATCTTGTGATGCTAACAAATACAGAGTCAGTTATCACCCAACCTGTCACAAGGAAAAAAGCATCATTTTTGTTACTTCTTATGAATAGTCTTAACAGTAATATTAATAATAGAAGCAGTTAGCTTTTATTATGTTTCAAATACCATTCACGTAACTTTTCATGCATTATCACATTCAATATCCCAAGAATTTTATGAGTTGTGTGTGACTGATATTCTCTGCATTTTAGAAATGAGGATACCTGGTATTGGAGATGCTAAGTAACCTTCCTGCCATCATATGATTCGGAGTGGCTACAGGATTGAAATCCAGACCCATCTAACTTCGGAACAAGTGACTTTAACTACTCTTCTACCACATTGAGTAGACACTCAGAGTGAATGCTAAATCATTTATATCTTTCATATTTGAAATCTGTGACCGTACAAGTATAACTCACCTTCAAGTTACTCTTCTGCTATATAAAAAGAGTTTGTTAAAAAATATCATATGCTCATGACCTCCCAAAGAACAACCGAGTTTCTTAAAAGAGGAAACTCCTTTTAAGCACTTTGCACAGCACCTACTTGCTTATAATTCATGTAAATATAAGCTTCCTAAGAATTGTTACATATTTAATAAAATAGACCCACAAATCCACTTAATAAATCATTGTTCTGATATTGAATGTTCTTTAATGTGATTTTTAAAAAAATTCTTAGTAATCACTTATTCTGACTTTTCACTAACTTAGACTTTTCTTGTTATCAAATAATAAAAGTATGCTGGTAGACTTTCCTCAAAGATGTTAGCTTATTAATACTCATAATATCCTAAGGGCACATAGAAAGTACCATTTCCCTCATCTTATCAATATTCAGAAGACCATGCATAGACTCTATGCAGTAGCACATGGTACACAATGTGTGATGTATAATAAACTACGTGGTTCGGAACAGTTCATCATCCATTCAGTGATTCATCACTTACTATGTTCAGTAAGATTGAAACACCATTTTAAAGAGTATAATAATTCACTCTTTAAAGTTGTGTGACTTTGGAATCTAGCAAAACTGGGATCAAATCCAGGTTCTGCAATTTACTAGTGTGTTTGATCCGTTCCAGGAATTAAAAATTACCAAAACCAGTTACTTATAAACTAATAACTATGTTCCTCTGTCAGGTATTGCCTTTTAGACTGTGCTGATTATTTCAGCAGATTATATCAAAGAGTGAAGCATAAGTTATAGATTTAACCATCATGTGGACCAGTTAGCTTCATACAAGTTAGAAAGTGGTTCATTGCCAGACACTGGCTATTTGTACAAGACATATAACATTTGTCTTTGATTAGAAAAATTTGAGGGAGGGTTCTGTGGGGAAGAATATCTCCACTTTGAAGACAGAGACCAACATTTTTATACTAAGTCCATAATTTAGGAAAACATGAGGTTTAGTTAAATAAGGCATCTGTACAGTCCAGGGGAAGAATAGATGAAGTGCCTTCATGACCCTTTATTAGTTCACTGGAATCCAGGCCCTTTGAGGATTCTTAGGTCCATGTATTTTTGTAGCACATTTCCAGTGTCTCAAATTCCCATGAAAAAAACCTAAATACTTGAGGGTAGGCAATATATCTATAAAAGATTCCCATAAAGCTCAAGAAGGGAAACTGCTGCCTGTTGGAAGAGTAGAGTGGGGAAAGGGATATTAAATCATAAAAATACAAGCAGTAGAAATACCATCAGATAAAGGATGACAACTTGAACTTTCATTAGAGGTTACTGAAATTTTCAAAGTTTATCTTTCTACCTTTTATCTATTGCATTAGGAATGGAATGGTTGCGGGGCGGGGGGGTGAGGGCGGATAACTACTACTTCCTGGCTCCAAAGTCAACTCATAATGGGAGACTGCTATATTTTTCCTATCTGAGAGACATTCTCTTAAAGGAAAAAAAAAAGTCTTTTTCTACCACGGCTTCATTATCCTCTTTCAATACTCCTAACAGAACAAGGTAAAATATTTTGCAGTTATTTCTCTGCAAATACTCAAAACTGAAAGACAAGGAAAATAATGGAACTCAGAATAGCCAATTATTTATTTTTTTCTTCCCCTTATACCTTAAAAGTAAATAACAATGAATACAGTATAGATTAAAGGTCCTAGAAAATTGCACTTAGTTTTAATAATTTTAGTTTCCCTTTTAAACTGTTAGCATCTTAAGAGAAGGGCCTCTATTCATCTTTGAATTTTTTCCCCAAAAACTTGTTCTACTGTTCCAAAAACAGGGCAATTCAATGGCTAGAGGTAGCACTGACACAAGCAATTAAGACCATGAGAGTGCTGTGGAGTTTCCAAGAATCTAGTCAGATTAGAGGATGTCTCTACAGGGATCCCTGGGTGGTGCAGCGGTTTGGCGCCTGCCTTTGGCCCAGGGCGCGATCCTGGAGACCCGGGATCGAATCCCACGTCGGGCTCCCGGTGCATGGAGCCTGCTTCTCCCTCTGCCTGTGTCTCTGCCTCTCTCTCTCTCTCTCTCTCTCATTCTCTCTGTGACTATCATAAATAAATAAGAATTAAAAAATAAAATCTTTTAAAAAAAAAGAGGATGTCTCTACAGTGATAGCAAATACAAATTATTGTCAAAAATAGCCAATGAATAGCTAGTTATTAAGGCCCAGCTAAGCATGGATTTACAGGGCAGCATCTAAAAGTTTGAGAGGACTGGTCAGAGCAGTTGAAGCCTGGTACTAAAATAAATGAAAACAGAAGAGTTAAGGCCATTAGAAATAGTAAGACAGAGAGATGGAAAATTCTTTTCCACTAAACCAGAAAACATTAGGGAGAGTCCAGTACCTTGGACAGCTCCCGAGAGCTGAGTCCTTAAGTCTGTCTATAATTAACCATCAAATGATCCATGAGTTATCATACATTTGTCAAGTGTTTTGGTATTTTCAAGACAAATGTACAGACTTCCATTTCAGGGAAGCAGGCATACACTTTCCTATTCCTTCTATTAAGTATGACTAAAACCCCTAGACATTAAATAGAAAATAAACATAAAAGGACTCCAACAAGTGGAAAGAAGGTAGACTGATTAGGGACCTTGGGACCTAGAGAACAACATAGTAGTAAATTCCCTGAGTTTTCTTTTTTATCTCAGACTACATGCTGGAGAAACTAGATATGGAAACACCATAGGGTGCAAATGAAAAAAAAAAAAAAAGAGTCATCAAAAGCCTGCTATCTCTAACCGAACAATCAGGGAAGGTCTAGGAAGGCAGAAAAATTTTACAAAGTAATCACTGTATCCCAGCCAAACACCACAAAAAAAGTATTATCCCACCCCTACCCAGCCCAGCAAAGATCAAGTGGGAAACCTAAACTTCCATCCTTGCCAGGCTGTAATGAGGCATCTTAACTTTCTCACCTGTGTGGTGTGTAGGCCAAGTGGCAGCAAGGACTTTCATCTCTGCCAAGTAATAACAACCCCCACCCCCTGCACTTGCAGGGTGTCAATTGAGAACACATGTGGAGCCTGGATTTTTTATTCCCATCTGGTAGTAACAAGGCACCACCTTCCACCCTCTCTGGGTTTGTATCAGAGGAGGCCTTTCATCACCCCCTAGAGGTAATGAAGAAACTCCTCCACTACCATCATGGTATTTGTGGAGTCCACTTGGGGAGCAGTAACAAGGCATGCCTACTACTCCCAGCCAGGGAGGTATCAGTGGAGGCCTAGTTAGGTCTCCAAACTCTGTAGAGGAATAACAAGCTCCGTCCTTAGGAATTAATGGCAAATAGGGAACATAAGATTTCTACAAGGACCAGGAAATAGGGGGATAGCTACCTCCCTTTCCCTGACAGTAATGTAAGCCAAAGCCAGGTAAAACAAAAAGTCTGAATAAGACCCAGAGTCTCACACTAATCAAAATGTTCAGATTTCAACTAAAGATCACAAGTCATAGCAAGAACCAAAATGATCTCAACCTGAATGAAAAGAGACATTCAATAGATGCCAACAGAAAGATGACAGAGATATTAGAATTCTGTGACAAAGATATTAAAATAGCCATCATTAAAGTGTTTTAATGAGCAATAATGAACATACTTGAAACAAATGAAACCACAGTCTCGGCAAAGAGATAAAAGTATCAGTAAATAGTATAAATAAGAACAAAATGAAAAAGAGAACAAAATGGATATTTTAGCTTTGAAAAACACAATAACCAAAATTTAAAACTCAATGGAATGGCACAATAGCAGAATGAAGGACACAGAGGGGGAAATTTGGTGAATTGGAAGATAGAACAGGAGAAATTATCTAATCTGAACAACAAAGAGAAAATATGTAGAAAAAATAAATAGAGCCATAAGTACCTGTGGACTATAACAAAAGATTTTATATTTATGCCATTGAAATCCCAGAAGGAGAGAAAAAAGGAGGTGTGGCTAAAAAAGTACTCAAAGAAATAATTGCTTAAAACTTCCCAAACTGGTAGAAGATATCAACGTACAGGCTCAAGAACATAACTGGTCTGAGAGTAGATTAAATCTTAAAAAAAAAAATCCATACCATGACATATACAATAGATTGTGTCCCCCCAAAATTCCTATGTTGAAGTCTCAATCCCCAATATATGACTGTATTTAGAGATAATGCTTTTAGGAGGTAACTAAGATTAAATTAGGTTATAATTCCATAGGATTAGTGGCCTTATAGGAAGAAGAAGAGGTCTCTCTCTATCTCTCTTTTCCATCTGAGCACACAGGAAGAAGGTGGCCATCTGGTAAGAGAGCTCTTACCAGAACCCAACCATCCTGACATCCTGATCTCAGATTTCCAGGCTCCAGAGCCACGAGAAACTTAGTTTCTGTTGCTTAAGCCACCCATTCTATGGTGTTTTGCTATGGCAGCCCAAGCTAAGACATCATAGCAAAATTCTAAAATTAAAGAGAGAAAAATAAATCTTGAAAACAGTTGAAGAAGAATGGCACCATACCAATACTAGAAAAATCACTTAAAAGACAGCGTATTTCTCATCAGAAACCACACAGACCAGCACCATCAATCAACCATATCTAATCGACATTTATAGAACACCCAATAACAACAGAATACACATTATTTTCAAGTATCCACTAATATATACCAAAATAGCCCACATTCTGGGCTATAAAGCAAACCTCAACAAAAAGTACTAAAATCATAGAGTACATTCATCAACCAAAATGGAATCTAACAGAAAAATAACGGAAAATCCTCCAAAGAATTGTAAACTAAACACGTCTAAATAATACATAAGTCGAAAAAGAATACCTTAAACTGAAGGAAAATAAAAATAGAACATATCAAAATTTTTGACAGAGCTAAAGCAGTGCCAAAAGGGAAATTTATAGCACTAACTGCTTATACAAAAAAAGAAAGAAAGAAAGAAAGAAAGAAAGAAAGAAAGAAAGAAAGAAAGAAAGAAAGAAAGTTCACATCTTAAGAACCTAAAAAAAAGGACAAAATAATTTCAAAGCAAGGAGGAGAAAGAAAGACAAGAGTAACAATTAATAAAAATTAAACAGAGGCAGCCTGGGTGGCTCAGTGGTTTTGCGCTGCCTTCAGCCCAGGGCGTGATCCTAGAGACCAGGGATAGAGTCCCACATCGAGCTCCCTGCATGGAGCCTGCTTCTCCCTCTGCCTGTGTCTCTGCCTCTCTCTCTCTCTCTGCGTGTCTCTCATGAATAAATAAATAAAGTATTTAAAGAAATTAAACAGAAAAACAATGTAGAAAATCAATGAAACAAAGAGATGTTTCCTAGAAAAGATCAATAAAATTAGAAAAAATCTCTTACCAAGACTGACAAAAAGAAAAAAAGAGAAGACATAAACTATCAATCAGGAATGAAACAAAATATCTCTACAGACCTTGTAGACATCAAACAATAAAGGAATATGGAAAACAATTCTACATACATAAATTTGGCAATCACAAATCACCCAGTATGAAGATAATTTGAATAGTCACTTAACTATTAAGGAAAATAAATTAATAATTAAAATACTTTCCAAAATGAAACCTCCAGCCTCAGATGGTTGCACTAGAGAATTCTATCAAAAATTTAAAGAATTAGCACTAATTTTATAGAATACCTTCCTGAAACAGAAGGAACACTGCAATTCATTTTATGAAGTTAACATTATTCTGATACCAAAATGAAATTAAGATAGTACAAAAAAAGGAATACAACAGATCAATAACCTTCATGAACACAGACACAAAAATCCTTAACAAAATATTAGCAAATGGAATTTAGCCATATATGCAAAGATCTATACACCATGACCAACTGGGATTTATTCCAAGGAGTCAAGATTAATTCAATATTCAAAAATGTATTAGTATAATCTACCAACACAGTTCCTAGACTAACAAAGAAAAAGCCACATAATCTTATCAATCAATGCAGAAAAAGTATTTGACAAAATTTAAAACTATTTCATGATTTTTAAAATAACTCTCAGAAAAATTAGAATAAAGAAAAACTTCCTTCTCTTGATAGAGAACATCTATAAAAACCCTATAGCTAATAATGGTAGATGACTGAATGCTTTCCCCTTAAGACCAAGAACAAGGCAAAGATGTTCTTATTTAACATGGTATTGAAAATTCTTGCCAAGTTAAAATAAGGTGAAGAAAATAAAAAGAAAATGAATACAGAATTGGAGGAAGAAATAAAACTATGCTAATTGCAGATGACATGATTCTCTATAGAAAATCCCAAGGAATACACACACACACACACACATATATCCCTGGAACTAATATGTGAGTTCACACAAGATAAATATACAAAAATCTATTGTATTTCTATATATTAACAATAAAGATGTGGACACCAAAATTAAAAAGACAATGTTATTATACAATGGGAAAAAGACATTCTTTTCAATAAATAGTACTGGGAAAACTGGACATCTACATGTAAAAGAATGAAACTGGACCACTCTCTAATTCTAAACCAAAAAAATAAACTCAAAGTTTATAAAAATCCTAGAAGAGAGCCCAGGCAGTAATTTTTCTGACATCGGCCATAGCAACATTTTTCTAGATATGTCTCCTCAGGCAAGGGAAACAAAAGCAAAAATAAACTATTGGGACTATATCAAAATAAAAGCTTGCACAGTGAAGGAAACCATCAACAAAACAAAGAGGCAATCTACCAAAGAGAAGAACATATTTGCAAATGTTATATCCAAAAAGGTAAAAAAAAAAAAAAAAAAAGGTATTAATATCCAAGACATCTAAAGAACTTATTCAACTCAACACCAAAACAACAAATAGTCTGATTGACAAATGGGCAGAGGACCGAAATAGACATTTTTTCAAAGAAAATATACAGATGGCCAATAGATATATGAAAAGTTGCTCAATATCATTCATCATCGGGGAAATACAAATTAAAACCACAATGAGATATTACCTTAGAGCAATAGAATGGGAAAAATCAAAATGACAAGAAATAGTAAGTGTTGGCAAGGATGTGGAGAAAAAAGAACCCTCCTGGGAAACGAACTAGGGGTGGTAGAAGGGGAGGAGGGCGGGGGGTGGGAGTGAATGGGTGATGGGCACTGGGGGTTATTCTGTATGTTAGTAAATTGAACACCAATAAAAACTAAATTAAAAAAAAAGAACCCTCATACACTGTTGGAGGAAATGTAAATCAGTATAGCCACTGTGGAAAACAGTATAGAGGTTCCTCAAAAAATTAAAAATAGAAATATCAAATGAACCAATAATTCCACTACTGGGTAGTTTACCCCAAGAAAATGAAAACATTAATTGAAAAAGATATTATACACTCCCGTTTATTGCAGCACTATTTATAATAACCAAGATATAGAAGCAACCTAAATGTCCATCAATAGACAATGGTTAAGGAAGATGCGGTGTGTGTGTGTGTGTGTGTGTGTGTGTGTGTGTGTGTATACAATGGAATATTATGTAGCCATTTAAAAAGGATGAGATCATGCCACTTGAGACAACATGAATGGACATACGGGGTATTATGCTAAGTGAAATAAGTCAGACTGAGAAAGACAAATGCCATATGATTCCACTCATAAATGGAACTTTTAAAAATCCCAAATGAATAAACAAACGAAAATCAGAATCAGACTTATAGATGCAGAGAACAAACTAATGGTTGCCAGAAGGGAGGGGGAGAAGGGGCTGGGCAAAATAGGTAAAGGGGAAAAAGAGAGATATAGGCTTCCAGTTATAGAATTGATAAGTCACATGAATAAAAGGCACTACATAAGAAATACAGTCAACAATACTGAAATAGTGATAAAATGGGATAGATGATAGCTATATTTGCAGTGAACATAGCATAATATATAAATTTGTCAAATTACTAAGTTGTACAACTGAAACTAATGTAACATTGTGTGTCAACTATACACAAATAAAAAAATACCATTTACAATTGCTCAAAAAAAATAAGTACTTACCTATGAATCTAATAGGACTTAAATACAAAAAACTATACAATATTAAAGAAAAAAATCAAAAAGTTCCTAGTAAGTAGACATATAATATTTGTAAATTGGAAAACCTGACATAGTAAAGATTTTAATTCTCTTCAATTGATATACGGATTTAATATGACTTCTGTCCAAATCCTAGCAAGATTTTTTTGTAGATATAACCAAGATTATTTTAAAGTTTATATGGAAATGAAAAGGAGCTAGAATAGCTAAAAGAATATTGAAAAAAAGTGAAGTGGGAGGAATTAATCTATCCAATTTCAAAACTTATATAGCTACTATAATCAAGTGTATGGTATTGGTGGAGGAATCGACATATAGACCAATGGAACAGAATAGAGAACCCATAAATAGACCTACACAAATATGTTCAACCAATTTTTTACCAAGATGCAAAAGCAATTCAAAGTAGGAAAAATAGTCTTTTCAACAAATGGAGCTAAAACAATTATACATCCATATGTTAAGGCAAAAACTGAACCTTGACTTAAGTCTCATACTCTATATAAAAATTATCTCAAAATGGATTATAGACTTAAAAGTATAATGTAAAAGTATAGCAATTTTTAGCAAAAAAAAAACGTAAGAGAAAAATCTTCAGAATATAGGGCTCTGCAAATAGTTTAGACTTAGACACCAAAGGCACAACTTGTAAAAGGAAAACTTGATAAATTGGTCTTCATCAAAATTATAAATTCTTGCTCTGTAAAAGACCACAGATAGAGGATGAAAAGACAAACTAGAGAGAGAGAAAATATTTGCAAACTATATATCTAACAAAGAACTAGTATCTAGAATATGTAAAGAAATCTCAAAACTCAATAGTAAAAGAAAATCCATTTGGAAAAACAGACTAAAGATCTGAAGAAATATTTCATCAAGGAGGATATACAAATAATTAAGCATTTGAAAAGATGTTCAACATCATTAGCGATTAGGGAAATGCAAATTAAAACAACAATGAGATATTACTACACATCTATCAGAATGGCTAAATTAAAAAATAGTGACAACATCATGCCAACAAAGATGTAAAGAAAATGGAGATGTAAAACCACTCAGCTTTGGAAAACACTTTGGCTCTTTCATAAAAACCTAAATATGTAACTACCTAGCAATTGTACTACTGAGTATTATTCCAGCAAAGTGAAAATGTGTATTCACATAAAAGTCTGTACTTTTTATAGCAGCTTTTGGAAATGATCCAGATATCCTTCAATAGGTAAATGGTTAAATAAACTGTGGTATATACTTTGCTGAGTGGATAAAGCTAATCCCAAAACTTGCATGATATATTTTCCCATTTAGCATTCTTGAAATGGCAATATTATACAAATAGAAAACAGATTAGTTCTGCATTAGAGATTAGTTGCCAGGGTTTAAGTGGGGGTTGAGTTGTGGGATTTTGACTATGTAAGGGTAACCTGAAGAATCCCTTTGGTGATGGAAATATTCTGTGACTTGACTACTATCAATGTCAACATCCTGGCTATAATATTGAAGAATAGTTTTGCAAGATGTTGCCATAGGGAGTAACTATGCAAAGGTAATCAGGATCTCTGTATTATTTCCTACAATTGCATGGAAATATACAATCATCTCAAAATAATACGTTTACTTTTTAAAAAGTGTGAGAAAAAGTTCACATTTATTCTCTGATTAATTTACTGGTTGGGTCTTTTTCCTGTCACTCTCTGGATGAAAAATAAGTCTTGTTCCTGTTTACAAGGCATAATCATTGAAGAATGGTCTTCTTTTTCCTAGTAGATTAGTAAAAATTTTAGAATTGAGAAGCAGAACTTCTCTCTTCTGATTCACTGCCATGCCTTTGATTCTTAAAAATAATACTAATTGAATCTCCCTTTTCCTCCCTCTACAATACTCTAGGAATTATAATTATTTTTTCAGTAAATAAAAGTGCTTTAATATTTAGCTTCACTCTTTCCAAATGTGAATCATCCCTCCCCTTCTTAGTTCAAACCTGGGTTATCATATTTAGCAAAATATTCTTTTATCCTAGGGGTGCCTGGGTGGTTCAGTTGGTTAAGTGACAGACTTCAGCTCAGGTCATGATCTCGGGGTCCTGAGATGAAGCCCCCACATTGGGGTCCCTGCTCAGCGGCATGTCTGCTTATCCCTCTGCCCCACCCCTGCTGTGCTCGCTCTCTCTCTCAAATAAGTAAATAAAACCTTTTTAAAAAACATTCTTTTATCCTCTGTGATGCACTTCTGGTCTGGAGGAGAGAGTACACAAAGTATGCCCAACAAACTCTCAAAGAGGTACTGGCATTAAACACTTATTAGATTTCTCTAGATTCAAGGTCTTGGGCAATTCACTAATGGAGATGACTGCTTTTTTCCAGATTTATCCTTGTTTGTAAAATAACAAGACTACAGGAGATAATAATAATAGACAATCCAAAATAATACAAGAGATGATGATGATGATGATGACAACAACAAATGATAACAACAACAAATAATAGAGAACATTTTCTGAGCACTTATGTGTGGAGCATCACGTTAAGTGATTTATATCATGTCACTTAATCTTCACCACATTTCAAAATGGTAGATGCTATTATCATCCTCATTTGACAGGCTCATTAAGGCATAGAGAGTTGAATTAACCTTCCCAAGGACATAACCAGGATGGATGGAATAGCATAGATTCACATCTAGACCCTCTGACCCTAAAGCCTACAGTCTTAGCTACAACTCTAGAGTTTAAGCTTCTTCCAAACTCTATAATTCCTTCTGTTAGAGATATCATGGGATGGAATTTCTACACTGGGTAGGAGGTTAGTCTCTACGAGCTCTTACCTACTCTTAGGGTTTCTGATCTCTGACAAAGTGTGCATGCATCACAATAATAGCCAATGGCAGAAGTAAGAGTACATGCATATCATTGAGTACAGATACTCAACCATGCCAAACCTCATAACTGTTATATACCCACAGTGGAGCCCTGGATACCTAAACCATGCCCAGTCTCTCCTACATATTTTGACATATTTGTTATCCAATGACTTTTTCTAAGACCAAATTTCTCTTGAAAGATTGTCATCAAACCACATTTCTTGTTATTGGGTCTTTGTAACACTCTTGTTCTTATTCCTGTTCTATTGGTCTCTCTTTTCCTCTTTGTTTACATTCACTCTTTTCTCTCTCTTTGCTTCCCTATCTACTCAATTTCTGCCTTTTGGTAATCCTTGCACAGAATAAAGAAAAGAAATTTATAATTATTATAATATATAATTTATAATTCTGATGAAGACCAATTTATCATTCCTCTTTAGGTTGGAGAAATCACACCCCATCTTTACATTCCAAGAAGATGAAAAATAATACTCAAAAAATTACTTTTAGTCTTGGTTCTTGTGCAAATATTTATTTTTGCATCAACATGAGCCAATATATTTTTTCTTTACATCACTCTGAGACATACCACCTTTAAAAAAAAATCCTTTTCTTTTTTACTTTCTTTCTTTTTTGTGTGTATGTGTGTGTATGTAGACATACGCATACTCAAATGTGCATGTGCACACAGAACTTTTTAGGTGCTTCTGTCAGCCTCTCGTGGAACTCTGACCAGTTACAACAATCTTTCATAGCATGCTGCTAAGTGCATAAAAGCCCATTCCAGACCACACAAAGAGAAGGCTGGCACTTCCCACTGAGATAAGCCAGAGTTTCAAAACTGTCATAAAAATAAACAACCAAACAGAGGCTTGTGTATTGTGTCCTGGTGGAGATATTGCTATTCAATTTTAAAAATACATAGAGAGCCCACTTTGGTACTCCTTAAGCACTCCATGAACAACACATGGCCCACACAGGTCACAGAGAAGGGTCATGCAGGATCATTTCATTACACTCATGCATCTGAAGAACTGTCCATCTAAGTGACTCTTGCTGCCTTTCATGAGCTCATATCTCTTGTTCCTCCCATCAAACACCTCCAACCCTCCCACCTTGGGCCCTCAGCTAATCCAGACATATAATCAACTTCTGCATGCCTGGGCAAATGGAGAGGGACAGTGATGAGCTCATTAGAGCAGGGGATTATCTAAAATACTTCACCAGCTATGAAATGATCTTTCAAGCAGTTGATCTACATGGCAGTGTTTGTTTTGTTAGATTAGCATTGGATATTGATACCCCCTAAAGAAGTGTCCTGGGTTGTAGAGAGAAGTCAGACTGGGAAGAAATGCTCTGTCGATATGGCATTACATATAACTAATGAGAAGACTAACTGCAGACAGCAGAAAGTCAGCTCTATCTTGATTTCACCTTACTAAAAAAGCAAAAGCAGAGCAAAAAGCAAAAGTCCTACTTGGAACCTGTGATATGTCCTAAGAAGTAGGGTCCTGTGACATAGTTTTCCTATCCACTCGAATTCATATCCCAAGATAGACCAGGAGCCAGAAAACTTTCTGTGAAGGGTCAGACAGTAAATATTTTAGGTGGCTTTGTGTTTCAAGCAATCTCTGTCACAATTATTGAACTCTGCCATTATAGGATGGGATACAATAGACAATATGTACACAAATTAGTGGGGCTGTGTTCAAGTAAAACTTCGACAAAAAACAGGTGGTGGGCTACTTTAGGATTAGTTTAAGAACCCTTGCTCTAGATGTTCATTGGCAAAGTCCCATGAGCCCTTACATTTTTTAAAGAGTATATATAAAAATAAATAATAAAGGAGTATTTGCTCTGCTGGGTATTAGTCTTTAGTCTGTACTATAAACAACTAAAACAGGATAAAACTGGCACAAGTATTGTTGAAAGATTAATTGAGCACAGTAGAAAGCCTCATATGTATAAGAACTTGAAAAAAATTGAAAAACAAAATAAATAATTCAGTTTAGTACTTTATGCCAAAAACAAATTTCAAAAGGTTAAAAAGAAAGTTAAGAAACAATAAGAAAATGCAAATAAATATTTACCTAGCCTTTGGGGAAAGTTTTCCTGAATACAGAAAAAGCAACTGGAGAAATTATAAAAGGAAAAAATATCAATAGTTTTTGCCACAGAGGGGATCCCTGGGTGGCTCAACGGTTTAGCGCCTGCCTTCAGCCCAAGGAGCGATCCTAGAGACCTGGGATCAAGTCCCGCGTCGGGCTTCCTGCATGGAGCCTGCTTCTCCCTCTGCCTGTGTCTCTGCCTCTCTCTCTCTCTGTGTCTCTCATGAATAAATAAATAAAGTATTAAAAAAAGTTTTTGCCACGGAAATATTTTTGCCCCTCAAAGAGCATCATAAAATTAAGAAGTAAAATTGAAAAAATATTTGCCTTACCAAGTGATAATAGTAATCAATAAAAAGTCCATCAAAATAATAAGGGAAAAACTTAAATCTTCAATATAAAAATAATAGGTCTGTGACACAAACATTTCAAGAACAGTAAAAGAATGAGAAAAAGTTCAAGTCACTAATAATAAAAATTATTATTAATCACAAACATTTCAAGAACAGTAAAAGAATGAGAAAAAGTTCAAGTCACTAATAATAAGAATACACTAATAATAAAAATTATTATTCTTATTATTAGGAAAATATACTCCTCAATACGATGAGGGTTTACTGAGGCAGGCATTGGCTCCCATCCTCTGCAGGTGAGTTAAGAGTGGAATTGACAATCTCTCTGGAAGGCAGTGTTTTGATATGTATTAAGAATTTAAACATTTTTGTACAATTCAACTGAAATAATCTCACTGCAAGGACTTATGCCAAAAAGGCCAAAGAGCTATGTGCCCAGATGCACATCATAGCATTATTTATATTTTTTAAAAAGTTGATTTCTATGAAATCATGACTAAATTTCTATGAAAAATGACTAAAGTATGGTGTATTAATGCTAAAGAATATTATTCAACCATTAAAATTATATTTTCTAAAAAATTTAATGACTGGGAAGAAAAACATTAAGTATATACAGAAAAAAAAGAGAAATATATACAGCAAATTACAGCTGTATATATAGGAGTTATTTCTGGGTTGAGGGGTTAGGGATCATTTTTACTTCTTTTATAATTCTCTATATTTTCTAAATGTTCTACACCAAAGCCAGCAATTCTATAAAGGATTAGACAGTAAATATTTTAGTTTGTGGGCCACAGGATCTCTATCATTATGACTCAACTCTGCCACTGTAAAGCAAAAGCAGCCAGGAACAAAAGCAGCAGAGTGGATCTTGTAAGTTCTTATCACAAGAAAAAAAAAATAGTGGTGCCTGGTTGGCTGAGTCAGTAGAGCATGTAACTCCTGATCCTGGAATCGTGAGCTGGATATTGAACTTACTTTGGAAAAAAAAAAAAAAAGGAAAAAGGAAAAGAAACAAATTGTGACTATGTACGGTGATGGAGATTAACTGGATTTATTGTGGTGATCATCTTGCAATATATACAAATACTGAATCATTACTTTGTGCATGAGGCTGATACAATGTAATGTCAATTATACTTCAATTTTAAAAAAAGCAGCTAAAAACAAGATGAAAACAAATAGGCATGGTTTGTGTTCAAAAAACTTTATTTATAGTAATAGGCAGAGGTCCAAATTTTACCTTTTACTACTCTTTTATCAGAACTCTCCCTCTTCTCTTGACCTCCAAACTTCAGGATCACTGGTACAAGATTGCTTACAAATTGGTTTCCAACTGTGACTAATGCAATGATTCACAACATTCCTCTGTTCTATTTTAATGTGGCTAGCATATACCAAATAAACCTAAGTATAGTGGAAAGAGCCCTACACTTGGGAATCAGAAACCCAAAGTATAAATCTTGGCTAACCACTACTGGCTAGGCGATTTTAGGCACACACTTAATTTTCTTCACCTGTAAAATAACAATTATTGGATTTGTCCCACCCAGTCAATTATTCAATGAGGTCATATGTGAGAGTATTTGGCCCTGGCTGACACTCATTGGAGATCATGGTATTTTCATTTGAAAGGCACTAGAATGAGCTTTATTTGGGGAGTCCATTATACTTTGATGAAGAGAGAGGCTGTTGCAGACATCAAGTGGAAAAGTCCTGGAAACCTTCTACTCTGCCCAAATTGTGTAACTATCAACTGTCCTCAGAATACAGCTTTGGCTATGAAATCCATATGTTGACTGCTTTTTACAGAACAGGACAAATAATTTTATCAGCAATAAAATACATAAGACTATATGATAGGTGTGCCTGGGTGGCTCAGTGCTTGAGCATCTGCCCTCAGCTGACTGTGATCCTGGGGTCCTAGGATCGAGTGTCACATCAGACTCCCCATGGGGAGCCTGCTTCTCCCTCTGCCTACATCCCTGCCTCTCTCTGTTTGTCTCTCATGAATAAATAAATAAAATCTTTTTTAAAAAATTAGACTATATGATAAACATTAACACCATAGGAAAGTAGGTGGCAGCTGACAGGCACTCTCCACATCACTATTTGAGAGCCCTTATTGTGTCAGAGATGTTTTGAGAGAAGGTAGAATGGGAGTGATGTGGATGAAAGATGCAAAAGACTAGTCTGTCAAAGAATTTCTCAGAAACATACTGTTTGTAACTGATCACCTTGATTCCCAGAAGAGAAGCCACTTCAGCCACATCTCAGCCAGGAGCCTCCATCCCTACAAGTGATTACACTGCACATGCAACCAAGGCTTTAGACTCAGGCAGTTAATTCCACAATACAGATACTCCAACAACCTTATGGTCAGTATTATCAAGACCCCTGTGGAATAGAGAAAAGATTCCGAGAGGCTAAGTCACTTAAGGTCATTTCAAAGTCATATGAGAACTTCTGGTTGAATGTTTTTCCTATTAGATAATCAAGATAATCGTCTGCCCCATAACCTCACTCCTAGCATAAGTTTAAAAGGAGTTCATGAAGCTAGCCAATGGAATTTTCCTTTAGTATTTAGAAAGGACTTAAAGAAGAAAATGCTGTTTTATTGACATTTATTATACCTAAAGCACTGAATTGGTACTGGGAACTGGGGGTGAACATAACAGAGAAACTAAAAAAAGACAGTGTAATCCAGTCATCATGTCTAAGGGGTATAGCAAAAGTAGTACTGTCCTTATTTTGTATTTTATTTTATTTATTTATTTATTTAAGTAGTCTTTAGAATCCAAAGTTCAGGATTCAAGTTCTGGTGCTTCCATTTACTAGCTTTCTGATGTTGGTCACTTATATATTCTAGCCTTTAGTGTGTTCATCCATAAAGTGAGGATAGCCATTTCTATCTTGCTGGTAAGTAAGAATCACAAAAGATAAGCACAAATGTGTTCTGTAAACAAATATAAGGCATTGTTATCCTAGGCAAAAACATGAGCTCTGACATTAAACTAAGGGCCATGGAAAACCATAACATGAGACTTCTAGTTCTCTGGGTGAACTAGAAGTTCTATATTTTCCCACCTTCCTATGTTTCCCTCCACCATAGTCATAAAGGAACGTTCATCACAGGGGCCATCCTGAAGCCAGCTACATGTGACTGCTTGGTGCTGGGTTTAAAGCTATGACCACTGAGACTATGAAACAACTTTGGAAAACAAACTTTAAAATTGATTTTTTCTTTGCCTTTATCTATCTCCTTTAAATTACAACAAAGAGAAGAAGAGGAAGAAAAAGACAATTTTAAGGCAAAACACTCAATTAACTTTGAAAATCAAACATAATAAACTGAATATAGATCTGTCTGACTACTGTAACCATTTCTGTCTGCCTCCATCTATCTATCCATCTATTATCCTCCATCTCCCTTAAGGAGACAGTCAGATACTGAAAGTGAGATTTTTTTCTTTTTATTTTGCTGGTGAAGTTAAACTTAATTACCCTAGAGTTCCTCATAGGGGAGAAAAAGGGATAAAATGCAGAGGAGTTTTCTTTAGTTGTTCTTCCCCTCCTTCATTTTCAAGGGAGCTAAAGGTAAAGATGTGCTTTAATAATAATTGCCACAGATCATCCTGGAGTATTAGCCTTGACCTTGGGATCTGATAGCATTTGTCAAGCACTCCTTATGGGTATAATTAAACCAAAACTATAGTAAATGAAAGGGACAAAGAATGTCTTACCTCCTAGGCCTTACAAGATAGTAGACCTAAGATATGGTACCAAGAAATAAGGAGATTAATTCTTAGATATCTGAAGTTTAACCTGTCACCAATCTACACATTTCCAACTGAACCAGTCATTAATATCCACAGGGTGAATCCCTTCCCATGTGGTTGACATGAAGAATGGCCACCAGTTGCCTCATACATAGAATATTTTCCAGTCATTGGTCTTAGGTTCCTGGAGGAATAAGACAGATTCATCATACAAAGGGGTAAGAGGGCCTCCTTTGTAAGTGCAGGAAATGTGGGTTCTTAAATTTATAACTGTGCTGGCTCATTGAGTTTAAAGTCAATAAAATGCTATTTTTTAGCAATATTAATTTCAATTTTTGTGCTGACTTAATAATCTTTTTAATTAACTTAATTAGTTTTGAATGAAATGTGTTCATTCTTAATAACTTTTTATAATTAGTAAAGTTATATACATGTGTGTTGCTCAAAGTTCAGAAAATAGGGAGAAGTAAAAAATACAGATCAAAATTGTCCCAAAGCATCCCCTATTAGCATTTTGCCTTCTTTCCTTTCCTTCTATTGTATTTTTTTCTATGTGTGGGTGAAACTATATGCTATATGTGTATGGTATGGTATACATACATACACATATATGGTATATATAAATTTTTTAGGAGAGAAGTCCTAGTTTGACTAGAACCAAATTTTTTTACAGTTCTTTAGCAGATTCCTCTGGTCAGTTTGCATATGAAACAACCATTAGCCAAAAGACTGACAAGTAAACAGAAAATATTGGGGCTTCTATAATGTTTTATTTTCCTGGTTTACATTTTTTGAAAATGATAGAAAATCAATTTTAATCAAATTGCCTAATTTGACAAATGCCAAACCAAGATAACCAAAGTTTTAACCTACCTCTCCAAGAGTTGGTACTGACAAATACATGTACAATTCTCAGCATCTTAAATCCTGGAACTATGGAATCACCAAACGTTATATTTGAAAGAGATTTGAGCAACTGCAGAATCCAGCAATTTTCAAACTGTGCTTCACGGAACTCTGGAGGATCCTTAGAGTAGACCAAGAGTTTTCAGGGCTTGGCAGTGTAAGAGGATGCAGGATGGGGAATGGGGGGGGGTTGAGCAAAGTTTTCTCCTTCCACTCTCACCTCCCGCAACCAGGCCAGGTCTACTTTTACATGCTGTACATCTTGGGTATCAAAATAAGATTTCATTGAATAAAACTGGTTAACTCTTTAAAAAAATAAAAGTTGAAAATTGCTGGTATGGTCCAGATCTTTCGTGTTACAGATGAATAAACTGAAAGTCATGGATATGAAATTGCTTCCAAAGTCATACAGCTAATTAATATCAGAGCATATGATATTTGTCATTTGGAAGATATAGCTCTGCAATACTACATATCTTCCTCATGTTGGAGGAAATCCTTATAATGTGTAGTATGCTATGAAAGCAGACCTGAGAATAATATCCCTTTTCCAATGCTCAAGCAGCCAAGGCATGGATGCATGACATAGACTCAACAAATTGGATGCTCTGCACCCAATTCTAAATCTAATTCTCAGATATATCCAGCATAGCAGAGGCCTGGTCAGATTGTTCCTGCTGTATAGTCCTCTAAAACCCCCTTGGCTCCTACCTGTTTGTTTTTTTTTTAAGATTTTATTTATTTATTAGAGACACAGAGAGTGAGAGAGAGGGGCATAGACACAGGCAGAGGGAGAAGCAGGTTCCATGCAGGGAGCCTGATGTGGGACTCGATCCCGGGTCTCCAGGACACGCCCTGGACTGAAGGCGACGCTAAACCGCTGAGCCAGTGGGGCTGCCCCTACATGTTTTTAATACCTGCTCCTCTAGGCACCCAGTGATCCAAGTGATTGTCCTCTTCCAATAAATAAATGTTTAGTTTGAGACAGCACTTCCTAATATATAGAATGTGTGCTAGAACACACATTACTGATCCTTACTGTTAATCTACTTCTCTTTCCTCTGTACCATAGTGCCTCTCTATTAAGTCATTGGTTTTTTGCTATGTAGATACCATGCAGAATAAAACATTACTCTAGGTTAAGAAAAATGTACCCCCACTAGGAAAGACTCCTTATCATGGGATTTTATAAGCTCAAGATACTAAAATCTTTTTAGCTGAGAAGTTAGTGAAAGATGAGAATTAATATTTGCTAAGTACCTACTATGTGCCAGGCATCATATTCTACCCTATCTGCCTCTAGCAGGTAGATATTATGGTCATTACTTTACTGATGAGGGAAATTAACCCTAAGAGTCACAAATTCATTAGTTGTAGAGTCAGGAATACAACTTAAGACTAAGACTACTGGCCTCAAAGTGAAGAGATTTAAATTTATATGTTTTACCAGACTTTACATTGTAGAATATTTGTCTCCTAAAACAGATTATTTCATCTACTATAGAGATCCTATGAAGAAATCCTAAAAGAGATCTTATCAAGAAATTCCAGGTTTTTCTAGATCAACTCATTCCAAACCACTTCTCTAATTTAGATTAGATACAAGATAGATAAATAGATATGATTAGATTTTAAAAATATGCCAACAACAGAGTGATTTATTCTCCAGGTATTTCTCTACATTGATTTTAAACCACATGGAGCTTTTTTAGGTACCATCATGCAGGAGGCTTACCACTGGGGCCATCTTTCCCCAACAGCTAACTCCACATCCCATTACTCATGTTCATTCTGTTTTCCATAAGTAAATAAGCATGGCTGGAGGAGATTGTGAACAAATCTTGGCAGAGCAACCTGATGAAGTAAAGACATGGTGCCAAAAGTGGCCTCCAGTCACTCACAGTTTGCTCCAAGCACAGATGTCTACTCTCAGATACCAGACACCTAAGGGCAGAGCCTGGCCTCCAATTCACATGTAGGAGGGTTATCCAGGGCAGAGTCTGGCACATGGCACCCTTTACTGGAAGGAATTTGATTAATCATTCTCATTACCTTTCAATTCCATGCACCTGAGCTCCTTCACCCTCTGCCCAGAACCAGCAGTCAGTGGCTTAAATGACACATGAACATCCAGATTGACCATATAAGCAGATAGAGATAGGGTCACCCACTCCCCTTCTGCAAAGTGCTCTTAGGTCAGAGAGATCATCCAGATCATGCAGCACTTCATCATATCTCTCTATCTAGTCTCAGGGCGCCAGGAGACAATGTCTCCATCTGTATCCTAAGCACTATTACCTTAGAATTCTAGGTATAAGTTGAAAATAAGGAGGGAGAATAGGGGCTTCCTCAGAAACAACTTTCTCATTACTAGGAAAAGGTAACTATGGCTACATCCCAATAGAAAAACAAATGAAAGGGTCTGCAAGGCAAGCAATATTCACTATTGTTAGTATATATACATTTGGTCATTTCTCTTTGACTCTCCTATTTACATACACATACTTCAGTCTCCTCCCAGGGTTAACTGTAACTACAAGATTTTCTAACATTGACTTGTAACCCTTAGAAAGCTGGATCTTAAAGCAATGGCTCAGCCTCATTGTAATATTATATTTAAACAATACATTAATTTTTGAAGTTCTTGAAAACAAGAAGGGCCACCCAAATACGTTGCAAAATGTATCATGAACAAAGCCCCTGTTTTTTACTTTCATGTATTTCCTGGTGGTTCTGGAGTATTTCCATCCACCAGTCCACAAATTTTTCTTTATCCCTCCCATTCATGCTCTCATTCAGTGAAATGTAAGTCCACATCCTTTGACCATTTTGCTAATAAGTTTGTTGGTTTTTCTGGATTTTTGCTGTTGAGTTTTGAGAGCTCTTTCTACTTTCATGGTTTTTTTACTATTGAGTTTTCAGTTTTCTAGATACTAATCTTTTGCCAGATGTGGTTTGAAAATATTTTTACCCACTCTATATCTTGTCTTTTCATCCTCTTAATAGCATTCTTCACAGAGCAAAAGTTTTTAATTTTTCTGAAGTTTGATTTATTAATTTTTTCTCTTAGGGATTGTGCTTTTGGTATCAAGTCTAAGAATGTTTTGTCTAGCACTTAGATCCCAAAGAAAATTTCCTACTTTTTTCTAAAAGTTTTATACTTTTACCTTTTACAAATATGCCTATGATCCATTTTAAGCTAATTTTTGTATAAGTTAAGAGACTGAAGTTTCATTTTTTTTCTCCCTATGGATATCAAATTGCTCCAGCACCATTTGTTGAAAAGACTACCTTTCCTCCATTAAATTGCCTGTGCACTTTTTAAAATAATCAGTTGAGCATATTAGTATGGCTCTGTTTCTGGGTTCTCTACTCTGTCCCATTGATCTGTCCTTCCACCAATACCACAGTCTTAATTATTCTATCTATATAGTAAGTCTTAAAATTGAGTAGGCTTATTCCTTCCATTTTGTTATTCTTTTTCAAAATCATCTTAGCCATTCTAATTGTTTCTATTTTCCATATAAGTTTTACAATAATTAATTTTGTTATGAAAAATCTTGCTGAGATTTTTTATAGAAATTGTATTAAACCTGCATATTAGTTTCTGTGCTGCTCTCATAAATTACCACAACATTGGTGGCACAAAATAACAGAAACTTGTGCTCTCACAATTCTGGAGATGAGAAGTCTGAAATCAAGGCATCAGCAGGGTTGTACTCCCTCTGGATGCTCTAGGGGAGAATATCTCCTTGACTCTTCCAGCTCTGGCACTAGTGGCATTCCGTGGATTTGGCGGCATCTCTCTCTGCTCCATCTTCATTGTCTTTCTTCCCTGTGTCTGTGTTCTCCTCTGTATCTTACAAGAATCTTGTCACTGGTGTTATACTCAACTTGATAACTCAGAATGATTTCCTCATATGAAGATCCTTAATTAATTCTTCAAAGACTCTTTTTCTCAAATAATATTCACAGGTTTCAGAGATTAAGATGTAGATATATCATTGGAAGGGCCACAATTCAACCCACTACAAACTGGATTTGGGAAGAGCTGACATCTTTACTATACTGAGTCTTCCAATCCATGACACATTATGGCTCTCCACTTATTTAGATCTTCTTTTATTTCTTTTATCAGCATTGTCTAGTTTTCAGCATACAAGTCATTCATATGCCCTTTTAGATTTATACCTAAGTATTTCATTTCTTGAGCAATTATAAATGGTATATTTTCAATTTCAATGTTCATGTGTTTATTGCTAATACATATAAATACAATTGATTTTTGCATGTTTATTGTTTCCTATGACACTGATGAACTTACTTATTAGTTCTAGAAGACGTGTAGATTTTTTGGTATCATTGTGGCCCTTCAAATAGGGAAAACTTTGTTTCTTCCTTTTCAATTTCTACGTCCTTTATTCCTTTTCTTGCCTTATTGCATTTGCTACAACTTCAGTGCTATGTTGAATAAGAGTAATGACAGCAGAAATCCTGGGCTTGTTCCTGATCCCAGGGGAAAGCATTTAGTCATTCATCATTAAGTATGTTAGCTTTAGGTGTTTGGTAGAAGCTCTTTACCAAGTTAAGGAAGTTCCCTTGTATTCATATTTTTCTGAGAGTTTTTATCATGAATAGGTGTTGAATTTTGTTAAATGCTCTCTGCATCAATTGATATGCTCATGTGATTTTTTTTCCTTCTTCAGCCTATTACTACAGATTACATCAAGTGAATTTCCAATATTGAACCAGTTTTGCATCTCTTGCACTCCATTTGTTTATGGTGTAAACTTCTTTTTATATATTGCTGAATGATACATGCTAAAATTTTATCAAAGATTTTTTTATTACATTCATAAAAGATAGTTTTCTGTAGTTCTGTAGTTTTCTCTTTTGTTGTATGCTATCTTTGGTTTTGGTATTGAGGTAATACTAACTTCATAAAGTAAATTGGGGAGTAATCTCTCCTTTTCTATTTTCTTAAAGATAGTGTATATGATTGCTGTTAATTCTTCTGTTTGGTAGAATACTCCAGTGCAACCATCTAAACCTGAAGATTTCTTTTGGGGGGATTTTTTAAATTATAGATTCAATTTTCTTAATAGTTTTATGACTATTCATATTATCAATTTAATATTGGCTGAGTTGCAGTAGACTGTGGTTTTTTTTTTTTTTAGACTGTGTTTTTTAAGGAATTAGTTTTCTCCTAAGTTGTCAAATTTATGTGTGTAGGCTTAATTTGTAGTATTCTTATTTGTTCTCTATAATACCTTTTGTTGTCTACTGTGTCCATAATCTTTTCTTTTTTTTTAAGATTTATTTATTTATTTATGATAGACATAGAGAGAGGGGGGCAGGAGGCAGAGACACAGGAGGAGGGAGAAGCAGGCTCCATGCCGGGAGCCCGATGTGGGACTCGATCCCGGGACTCCAGGATTGCGCCCTGGGCCAAAGGCAGGCGCTAAACCGCTGAGCCACCCAGGGAACCCCAGTCTTTCTATTTTATTTTTGATATTTTTAATTTGTGCCTTCCTTTTTTTTTAATCAGTCAAGTTGATAAAATAGAAGCTTGTCAATTTTGTTGATCTTCTCAAGGAACCATCTCCCCCTTCTTGCCCACTGATTCTCTAGATTATTTTTCGGTTTTCAACTTCATTGATTTTGCTCTTTATTCTTTCTTATTCTTGTTCTGGATTTAGTTTACTATTCATTCTATAGATTCTAGGTTATTATAGATTGTAATAGACTCAAGACTTTTCTTCCTTTCTAACATACGCATTTAGTTCTCAGCCTCTCCACATTGCTTTGGCTGTGCCCTATGAGTTTTTATATATTGTATTTTTATTTCCAGTTTAATGCACTGATTTCTTAAAACTTCCTCTTTGACTCATGGGCTATTTAGAAGTATATTGTTTAGTTTACAAGTTTTAGGAGAATTTCCTGTTACCTCCCTGTTATTGATTTCCAGTTTGACTCTATTTTGGTTTGTAAACACACTGTATGATTTTAATTATTTTTTTAAGATTTTTATTTATTCATTCATGAGAGACACAGGGAGAGGGAGAGAAGCAGAGACACAGGCAGAGGGAGAAGCAGGCTCCATGCAAGGAGTCCGATATGGGATTCGATCCTGGGACTCCAGGATCATGCCCTGGGCCGAAGGCAGGCACCAAACCACTGAGCCACTGAGGGATCCCTGATTTTAATTCTTTTAAATTTGTTGAGTTTTGTTTTCTGGTCCAGAATGTAATCTATCTTGGCATATGTTCTACGGATGATTGGGGGGGTGGTGAGAGAGAAATGATCTTTCTGCTGTTGTTGAATGGAATGTTCTATAAATGTCAAATTATATCCTATTGGTTGATGGTGTTGTTTAGTTTTACTATGTTATTATGAACTAGATTTTGTCCCCACACTTCTCCCATACCCACCCCCCACAAAAATCATATACTGAAGCCCTACCCCTAATATGATTAGATTTGGAAATAAGACCTTTAAAGAAATAATTAAGGTTAAATGAGATCATAAAGGTGGGCCCTAATCCAATAGAACTGGTGTCCTTATAATATGAAAGGACACCAGGAGTGTGTGTACCACAAAGGAAAGGCCACATGAGGATATGTAAGAAGGTAGCCAAAAAGAAAGGCCTTAGAAGAAATCAAACCTTGGGATCCCTGGGTGGTGCAGCGGTTTGGCACCTGCCTTTGGCCCAGGGTGTGATCCTGGAGACCCGGGATCAAATCCCACATCAGGCTCCCAGTGCATGGAGCCTGCTTCTCCCTCTGCCTATGCCTCTGCCTCTCTCTCTCTCTCTCTCTCTCTCTGTGTGTGTGTGTGACTATCATAAATAAATAAAAATTAAAAAAAAAAGAAGAAATCAAACCTGATGAGACCTTGATCTCGGACTTCCAGATTCCAGAACTGTGAGAAAATGAATTTCTGTTGTTTGAGTCTGTGGTACTGTTATGGCAGCCCTAGCAGACTAATACATATATCCTTACTGATTTCCTGTGTAGTTTTCTATCAGGTGTTGAGAGGAATCTGAAGTCTCCAATGATAACTGTGGATTTGTCTATTTCTCTTTTCCATTTTATCAGTATTTGCTTCACATATTTTTTAGCTTTATTGTTTGACATATATGCACATCTAGGATTGTTATGGCTTTTTGGTGTGTTGACTCTCTTATCATTGAATAATATCCCTCTTTATAGTAATAGTCTTTGCTCTGAAGTCCAGTTTATTGGATATTAAGACAGCTACTCTTAACTTCCTTTCAATTAATGTTGGCATGATATCTCTTTTCCCATCATTTAACTTTCATCCTATCTATACTATTATATTAGAAGTGAGTTGCTTATAGATAGTATATAGTCAGGCCATGTTTTTATCCTGCTAATTTCTGTCTTGTAATTGGCATACGTAGACCATTCACATTCATTTACATTTAATATAAATATTGATATGTTAAAACATTTTATTGTTATAAAATATTTTAGTGTTTATTCTGTTTTTCATTTATTTTCTTTTTCCTGACCTCCTTATGATTACTTGAGCTTTTTTTAGAATTATATTTTGATTTACCTATAGTGTGTTGGAGTATATATCTCCTTGTGTAGGTTTCTTAAGTGGTTGCTCTAGGCATTAAATTACATATACATCACTTATCACAATCTACTCGTGTAATTATTTTACAGGTTCAAGTGAAGTATAGAAACCTTACCTTCCTTTACCCTCCCAAGTTTATTATATGATTGCCTTAAATATTTCTGTACTATTTTGTTGGAACAGAGTAGTTATTTCTTATGAGTTTGTCTTGCTAGACTTCCCCTTCTTTATTTGGGGGCTAGACAGAGTAGGCTTTTCTTGGAGGATTTTTGTTTATGCCCATTGATGTTTCCAGCTTCTTAGATTCTTCAGCTTCAGCTCTGGAATATAGGATGCAAACGGAAAACCCAGGTAACTCACAATAGTATATTTCCTTGGGTCCCAAGGTCCTTAGCTGATATACCCTTTTTTTCCTTCCTCTTTCAGAGTCTTCTTATATTCTAAATATAATGTCCAGGATTCTTAGTTATACTTAATGGATAGATTGGGAGAAATATGTTTATCTTATTTTCCTGGAAGTAGAAATCCCTATAACAGTGTTTTTAAAATCGGAAAATCTCATATAAAAACAGATCTGTTACTGTTCTTGAAAAATTGGGACATATGGCAATACTGGGTATGCATTATGCATTCCAACAATATTCTTTAGCTAAATAGAAGCTGACCTGTTTATATGGAGTCTGTGACAACTGGAGCTGTGTTTTTTCATTGAGTTACACTCAACCCATGTCACTCATTTATGGTACTCTTAGCCTCTATAAGAATTTGAGTTTGGAACTTCCAGTGATGCCTCCCTAAGCATATCCATTTTCTTCCTGTTAATCTAACACTCCCTCTCCCTTTTCAGTCTTTCAATTTTGTATTACAAAACTCCTAAGAACCTACATAGCAGAGATGTTATTATCTTTAGGAGAATGTGTGTGTACACATGCACATATATGTGTATCACCGAGAAGGGGATAAGTTGAATAGGCAGAAAGGAGAATTTGCACCGAGATTGAACCATGGAGACTTCACTTTAAAGGATTTCTTGTTAGTAATGGGAAGGGGAAAAAGCTATCAACACTCATCCATTAGTAACTTCTGCAACATCATTCCTACCTCATGACTTTGTAACTGCTGTTTCCCCACCTGGAACATCCTCCCACCAGACTATTGCATTTACGTTGTATTAGCACTAAGATCTCAGGTTAAATGCCACTTACTCAGAGATAACTTTCTTGATGACCTTATCTATCTAAAATACTTACCTATCCAAAATAACCCTTCTTTATTGCCAATAATTTCTCCCCTTTACAGGATTTTTCTTTACAGCACTTAATAGTACCTGAAAACATATTATGTATATGTTTTGTTTACTTGTTTCTTGCCCATACCTTTGAGGATAGATACCTTTCTACCTTATTTACTATTGCATCCTTGGTTCCCAACACATAATAGTAGCTTAACAGACATGTAATGAATGGATGAATCATGTCCTGAAACATCTTAATAAGAACACTAACAAATTAGAAAGTGTTCAGAATAGGATGAAAAAACATTTATAACTATAAAAATGCTGAACAATGGAGGGATGTCAGATAGAAGATTTTTAAAGGTGAGATGATCACTCTCAACAGATATTTAAAGTTTTGTTTACTGGAAGAAGGAGTAGGTAAATATGTTCCATGTTGTTCCAAATGGTACCTCTGTAGTCAACGTACAAGAGACAGAATACCCCCCCATAAAGAAGAATTTTCTAATAACTAGAAATTCTTTAACAGTGAAATGTAGTGAGTTCCCACTCACTGAAGCTGGTTAAGCAGAACTAAATAACTATCTTAAGGGTCATTTGTGAATGGAATCTCAACTTTTTTTGGGACCTTTGGGTAATTTTCAAAGTCCCTTCCAACCCCACAATTGTAACATATTTTAAGAGAGACAGAACTGGGCTTTCATTTTTTACAATTCTAGGAGGTATCCCCGACAGTATCACTAAGGCAAGGGCTTAGTTTAAGAGAGTTAAATACAGGGAGTTTAAGAAACATGAATCAAAAGGTTTAAGTACCTGCTAGTATGAAATCTGAAATAATTGATTTTTACTTAAAAGTATGTTACAGGGGGATCCCTGAGTGTCTCAAGTGGTTAAGTGCCTGTCTTCGGCCCAGGGCGTGATTCTGGAGTCCCAGGATTGAGTCCCCCATCAGGCTCCCTGCATGGAGCCTGCTTCTCCCTCTGCCTGTGTCTCTGCCTCTCTCTCTCTCTCTCTGTCTCTCATAAATAAATAAAATCTTAGAAAAAAATAAAAATAAAAAGAGTATGTTACAATTGCAATTCAATGACAGTTAGATTTCCTTAGAAACCAGGATGGGAAATATTTTATAATTAATACAGATATTTTCCCAATATGGCTTTGAGTTATAAAAGCTATTTCCTCACAAATACTCTGACTTCAGTTAAGGCAACTACTAATTGATGGTAACTGCAATTATAGAACACTTCTCAAATACATATAACATCACACAGGTTGTGGCACAATTTTTATGGAAATTATGTTTTTTAGTCAAAGTGAATTTTTTGAAGCATTAAATATACTTATGAACATGACATAGTTAAAAGAGCAATATAGACAATATTTTTAAAAATATAAACTTCTAGGTATAATTTGATATATTCTCACTAACCTTTGCTTTTGACCATTGATTAGGGAAGCTTTCTTACTTTAAGTAATAAAGAACCATAAAACTTATACTAAAGATTTCTTTGGAGTCAAAGTCTCCTTAGGCATATAAACACATCTGGCTTAATGTACAGCACTTTAGAAGTTGCTTCTCTAACCTGAGATATAATCAAACATGCAAGATATCATTATCTAATATTTACAGAATTATTTTATAATTCTAATGCCCACCATAACAAAATATGAATCACTATGCAGAAAGCCTTAGAACCCACTAGGGATCTACTTTTTTATCACTCTATTTTTATGCTTACATGGGGTTCAAACTGTCCATCTTCCATTATTCAAACAAATCATAAAAGCTTAACAATTTATCTTCTTACACAAAATAAAAGCACACATTCAAAACCAAATTTTTTTAAAAAGAATATTGCAAATATTATTCCGGCAGCTCAAGTTAGATCCTTCAGGTCCAAGCTAAAATGCCTATAATACACAAGTCTTTTTCCTCCCAGAGAAATACTACAGAAAAAGTGGATGATGAGTTTCCTATCTTCCTTATCAAGTCCATTTCAATGGCTCTGCCAGGAATTCAGGAGGGCTCTATCTCTACAGATGGCACCAGCTATCTCTTTTGCCTTGCGTTTCCATCATACCACTGATTCCTCCTCCCATTCCCAGCCCTCATATCCAGCAGTCCCTCATTTGCTGTTGGATCACCACACTGAGAAAAGAATGGGTACTCTGATCTCTGTTCCTTCCAGGAGATACACAAAATACACATGCTGTCTTCATGAACAGCTTTAATTCACAGGCACCACAGAGAAGATAGACAAACACATGGCTTTGTCCCTGGTTTACAGATTTCTGATGAGTGTTTATATATTTAAAAAACAGCTGTTTTTGCATTAAGCTATCTCCACACAGGTGGAATATCTGTTCAGCAGCTGAAAACCAGGCTATTAAGGAGCAGCAAAAGACAGTTGCCATAGGCTGCTGCCATGGCGTATGTGCTTCCTCGGGGCACCTGCTTCACGGTGAGCTGTCTGACGTTGCTCCACTCAAAAGAGCACCTTTCCCACCTCAGTCCTCCTGCTCCCATCCAGCTGACAATCACTATCCCCTCTGACCTCAGAGGAACACATATCTCCACTGTGAAAGGCTCTCTTTTCCCTTGGACTTGACATCCCTGACCTCTAATGTTTAATATACTTGATATACTTTAAGTGCTAACATTCTGGGTTTAAACAGGACAAGGTTATTTAGGTCTTGAGACTGCATACCTGTTTAGATACTCCCTTTTCAGGATGCCCAGAGCCATAGTAATGCCATGAATATTTGATAGAGCGTTTGGTGTGTTAATCCAGAACTGATTCATTATTCTACCTAAGCTTCCTGCCCTAATCATTCCAACTAACCTCTCCTAATGTCTTCTGCATTATGATATACTGCCATTTATTTTTTATAGCATACATATTTTACCTAATTTTAGTCAAGAGGAAGAAGATACCTATTTATTAAAAAACACAACAGAAATAAATATTTGAACACCTACTATGTGTGAATAGCCATGTACAATGCTTTCATTATACCTTATCATATCCCTACCTATTAGATGATCTCAAAGAACTCTAATAACATGCACAGCATCAATACCCTGCAATTGATAAAACCAGAAATTGAATCCAGGATTATGTAACTCCATATAAAATATGCTTTCCTCTGTGCCATGCTCTCTCATATTGTTGTGCAATTTTGTAGAGTGTCATTATGTCACTGTGTGTATGTCACAGTATTAAGAGACAGACTCTGAACCCAGAATGCCTAGTCATCACTATTCATGACCAGTCACTCACTGTGTCCCCCATTCCTGTAAAATGGGGGATAATACTGGTGCCTATCTTCATTGGTTTCAGTGAGGATCAAATTTGTTAACATAATTACAGCTTAGAACAATATCCAATACATATTAATTATTATGTAAGTATAAGTCATTTTTTAAATCTGACTTCTCAGATGGAGTGTAACCTCTTTAAAAATCAAGGTAATCTACCTCTTGTATTCATGCTAGCATCAAAGTAGATACTCTGTGGTTTGCTGGGTTAATTATGTTATTGACTGATACCCTTTCCATTGTTTGTGACCCAATGTAGAAGGAACTTCAGCTATCAAGACCTTTACCTTCAGGCCTGTAAACATTGTTTCCAAGGTTTACAGTTCAGACCAACCTTAGACATCTATAGAGCATCAGACTAAATTTAGTGTGGCTATCGATGCTGTTCCAAGTATGACGATGGTATGAAATTGATACTTGTTCATTACTCATCTATTTGCTCATTTATTCATTTATAGACACTATTTTTATTAGTTGTTGAGATAGGCACTAGGGAAAACTCAAGAGTCTAGATGTGAGCAAAGATAAGTAAAGCAAATGATTACAGTATCATCCAGTATCCGCTATAACAAATGGAATAAAGGTTGTAAGAACTACTTAAGTATTTCAAGGGAAACCACCCCAAGGAGGTAACATTCGAGCGACATCTGGAAGAATGAGGCAGCAGCTACAAAATAGAAGGGTAAAGGAAGAGGGAATGTTATATGCAGTACACACAGAAAAGTGTAATAACAAAATCAGGGTGCAATCAGTAAGTTCTGTATGCCTGGAACATCAGCTACAACGGCTGGGTGTCAAGAGTTGAGATGGGAAAACAGTTTGGCATCCAGATCACTATGTTGGAATAATTGGAGCAAGGACAGATTGGAGACAAAGAAATAGGTCAGAAGACCAGGATAATGACATGATCTCAGCCTTGGCATCGTGAGTGAAGACGTCAGAATGGCTACAAAAGATCCTCAGAAAGTAAGATTGGCTGGACTGGTGACAAATGAGTAGTGAGAGGGGAAAAAAATAAATTATCACTCCAAATACACTAATTTGTTTTTTTTTTTGTAATATATTTAATATGAGTAGGCTCACAGGGTGAACTTTTCTTCTTAAACCAAGATAAAAAGTATATAGAACACCTCTCCAGTCAGTGCTTAAGATTTGCTAATTGGAATTACTGAGCCTCACCCTGTTAACAGTGTCTTTGGATTTGCTTACAAATCTTTCTTCTTTGAACTAGTCCCATAACATCATCAATTATACTTAACTAAACCCTATAGCAAAGTGAGGCAATCTTCTTTACCAGAAGCTCTACCAGCTTATAAACTGACTAGAATCGAAAAAGAAAAAAAAAAGAGTCTTTGTTTCTCAAACACACAGAGCTTTGTTTTAGACTCTAGGGCAAAACATTGCCAACAAATACCTATTAAAATGCAAATGCCCCACCTTGGGCTCTTAATATACTAATCTATTTAAAGTATCAGAAAAGCAGAAAGCAGGCTAGGAGGACATATTTTGAAGGAAAACACAGAATGGATTCACTGACATGGTTAGAAACCAAATCTACACAAAGCAGCAGATCCAAGAGAGGACAGGTAATGGAATAGGATGAGGGGAGCTAAAAGGATAGGAAAAGCAACTGGACACCAGGCACTGGGAAGAAGAGGCCACGTATGAAGAAGTCTAGTGTTGTCGACATTCTGAAGACTGCTTTCACACATATAAAAATAGCATTTTCTTCTGCATAAACCTTTAGTGACGAAGTACCATTGCATCTGGTTGTTCTCCCATTTGATAGCTGTGTGATGTTGGACACATGATTTAACCTCTCTAAGCCTCAGTTTTCTCATTTATTAAGTAGGGCTATAGAATGAACTTTATCAATTCCATTTCACAGGTGGATACATTTCAATGTACAGAAGATTAAGTGATTGACATAGGGGCCCCAGAACTTGCAAAACCAAAGCTGGATCCTGGATGCTCTGATTCTCAGTTCAGTGAATATTTCTGCTCATCTATGGTGCTGGTCCAACCTGGGAGACCAGGATGTGATCCCAGGTAAGGAATAATTTGTAGAACATGGACAGGCTGTGTTCACTCTGTAACCCTGCCCCAGTTTACAGCTCAACTAGGAGATCTAGTGGTCAGAATACAACCTCTCGTGACCACATTGTCTTTCTTCGAACTCTCTAAAACTTCAGAAATTTATTCTTAGGGGCTTAGGAACTCCTAACATTTCAATATTATCTAAATCCATAGCAGATAGCCACACCTATGGCATTTTTACATCTCTAATTTTTTATATCCCATTTTAGGAAGCATGTGAATAGCATAGAAACAATGTTCCACCAGGGCACTAGCGCTTAACTCCCTATACCTTTGGTCACAAATCAAGGCTTGGCTCACAGCTTCCCCATGCTCTACACCTTAGTAACTGGTGTTGTTTCCTACATTGTTTTATAAGTACTCTTGAGTTTCTCCCTGTGTAAAACGTGCTTCAGTTTGCATGTCCAATTATAAAGTCCTCCAGCCACCTTAAAGTGATAAAGGATAAGGAAGGCCAACCTAATTTAGTAAAAAGACTAAAGAATGGTATTTAAAATGGTATTTGTCTTACTTTCTTATAGCTAAAACTGCCAAAGCACTACCTGGCAAAATTTTTGGAGTACCAGCTTCAATGATTAGATAGGAGAGGCTTGTAATTCACATATCAATTGTTTGTAAGGAATAGGTACTTACAAGACCTTTTAAAGTCATTCCCCAGACTTCTGTTGAAAACCTACTTAGTGCTGGACTAAAGAAAATATTTGTCTTTAGTGTTGCAATAAGATCTTTCCCCCACAGCTTTGTTTACATTACCAATTTGCATTATCTATACCTTGGAAGAAAGCCTATGAGAGGCAAAAGTAAACTTTAACTCAGGGAAAATCCAAATGAAATCAGTACCAGATTCAGGAAAATGCCAAGATGTTCCAAATGCCCAATTGCCAGCTTATTCCTTTCTTATTCCAAAACAATAACAACAACAACAAAAATAAAAACAAACCCTTCCCAAGGCAGATTTTCTTTCAACTGAACCAAGTCCTCTATCCTTTGGTCTCTGTTTCTCTTAAGAGATAATGGCCATACATTTATGAAAGGACCTCATATACAGGGTCAACACAGAGTAGTTGAACCCAAATAAATGACTGATGACTTTGAATTGTAAGCATACAATCAATATTACTGGATGATGAGAAGAAGGTGACTATTTACTGGAGTAGCATAATTATGGAGCCTCTTCACTCCTCAATGAACAGAGAATGACTTATTTATTGACTGTTTTTTTTGAGCCCATAGTAGTTTTATTTAGCCCACAGTTTCTAGAAGCCACCCTGGGTCTTTGACTATCATAGACTAGGCAATAAGAAGCCAAGAAACCACCTCTGTCTTTTGAGATACACATATTTTTATAAGTACACCTGGTCCAGGGGTACCTGGATAGCATAGTTAAGTGCCCAACTCTTAGCTTCAACTCAGGTCGTGATCTCAGGGTCATGAGATTGAGCCCCGAGTTGGGGTCTGTGCTCAGCATGGAGTCTGCTTAGGATTCTCTTTCCCTCTCCCTCTTTCCCTCCTGTTTGTGCTCTCTCTCTCTCTCAAATAAGTAAATTAATCTTTAAAAAAAAAGGTACAAAAAAAAAGTAAGTACATCTGATCCCACTAACTACCCAGAAGTACAGAGCAGCAATATTAAAAAAAATATATATATATATGTATATATATATATATATACACACACACATTGGTTAGTATTCAGGAAACAGAAATTTCCAGCACATTTTAGATAAAGGAGCTGAAATTGCATAGTTGGAAAGCATCAGGAATGAGAATGAAACAGGGGCAAAGAGCCCATTGGGTTAGTTCAAGAGTTGTCCCTGCCCCTACAGAGAACTTCCTATCGAAGGATTGTAGAAAGATAGGAGACAACTTTGACTGCCAACTCTGAATAACTGGTGCCAAGCTGAGGACCTCTGTGTCTTCCTAAGCTTGAGTCCATGTAGAAAAAAGATAAGAGGGAAATATACCAACATGATTAAAGTGGTTGTGTCTAAACTACTTTAAGAGTATTGGTGATTACCATTTTCTTTATGCTTTCCCATAGTTTCAATATTTTCAACTATAGGTAGGCATCCATTTTAAATACATAATTTTTGTTAAATATGTATCTTTATTTTTAAAAATTAAGCACAACAATGACCTGATAGCCAGCTGAATGGCAAAAGGAGAAAAAGTTCTATAAGGCCTAACTTATCCTGGCAAATCATTAGCCAAGGTAACCTGCATATGCAACAGCTTCATCCTTCCTAATAATTGTTAGTATTTTCTTGGTGATAACATCATAGCTACCATTTATTGAGAGCTTACTCTGTGTTGGGTGCTACACTAAGAGTTTTAGGTTTATTCTCTTATTTATCAGAACATCTTTATATGCTGGGCACTGTCATTATCCCCATCTACATGGAAGAAATTGAGGCTTGAGAGGTTAGGCAGCTTGCTAAAGAACACCCGCTTGCTAAAATGGCAAGTGGGTGACTACTGAAACCAAGATGTGAAGCTAGATCTGAATGCATGGTCCTAAACCACTGGTGAAAATTAGAACTTGCTTAAACATCACCTTTTACCCTTTTCTCCACGCTGCATTGCTCCTACACTCATCTCGGCCTCTCTTGTTCAGCATACCCTCTCGAATGTAAGCTTTGTGGTTGAAGAGATTTTTATCTGTTTTGTCCACTGCTATGTCACCAGAGCCAAGAATAGTGCCTTCACATAACAGACACTCAAAAAACATTTGCTGGATTGAAAAATAAACTCTAACACATCAGATTCTAACCACAACATTATTTTTGCATCTGTCCAGTGTCTACAAGCCAAGTAGTTTCCACATTTTTCCAATCTTTTACTAAAATCAAGATTATCATAGTTCTACCGTTCTCCAAATAATTTTCCTCTACCTACTAACTCCTACCCAGACAACATTTCCTAGCTTCCCCTGTAGTTTTTGATGGCTTATGACTGAGGGCTAGCCAGTGAAATATGGGTAGAAGTGATGTGTCCACCTTTAAACCTGACCTATACAGCCTAATCTTCCATGCTCTCTTCTTTCATCTGCTGGATGCATGATTGAGGTAGTGGATGGAAGAAGCCAGCATCTCTGAGTGTCTACATATCCACTGTTCTTAACTGACCTACTCTGGGCCTAGGCATAAGCAGGAAATAAACCTTTATTTTATTAAGCCAATAAATCTAGGAGTCATTTATTATATCAGTAACTCTTCTCGAATATATAACCATTTTAGTCAAAGTTGTTTGAACATGTAAATATGATATATACATATAGTATAAAATTATCATATATACATATATATCATATACCATACAGATAGTACATTTAGATATAGATATATATCACATATCATACATATAGTATGCACGTACATATGTATTTATATATATAAACACAGGTTAATTATGTACAAGACCTACTGTAACATTATATAAATTATAAAACCTACATTAAAATATAAAACTGGAAAGAATGAGATACAGATGAAATTAAAATATTTTAAAATTTCTTGCTAATCAACATGATTCTTCTACTGTACTACTAGGCAACATTTCGAGGCACCTTGGGGCTTAGGGAAAGGCTTGTCATTAACAGTGTTGAAAACAAATCTATATTTCAAATAGTCTTGATGACGTTTTTGGTAGCTGATTTTATGTCACTCCTGATTGTACCTTTATTGTTTTTATATCATAACATGGCTGACAAAGAGCTCAAATTAGGAGCAGAGGTGACAGCTCCACCATTTTCTTGTTGCTTACTTGTGATATTGGTATTTTTTTCAATCTAAGCTCTCCTTAAAGGAGTTTGTGTAAACACTTGTCTAAGATTAGTTTCATAAAAACTAGGTCATGTAATCCATAAATCCACTTTACCAGGCACAACTACTATGTGATGTCCCAGTTTACCGAGGGCAAACAGATGAAAGAACCAATATCAAACTTTACTTTAAGATATGTGTACCAAAAACCTCCCTTTCCTTTAAGACATATAAATAAGAAATGTACATGTAGTCATCTGACATCAGATATTTGAAGACACTAGTATCAAGGCACATATTAAAAATATTTTAAACTTAAATTTTTCCTTTTTCATTATAAAATAAATTGAGGGACGCCGGGGTGGCTCAGCGATTGAGCCTCTGCATTAGGTTCAGGCCATGAGCCTGGGGACCCGGGATCCAGTCCTGCATCAGGTTCCTGCAGAGAGCCTGCTTCTCCTTCTGCCCAAGTCTTGGCTTCTCTCTCTCTCTCCATCTCTCATGAGTAAATAAAATCCTTTAAAAAAGTATAAAAAATAATAATAATAAAATAAAATAAATTGAAGTTTTAGAACTTATGAACCTGCAATGGGCACCCTCTATCTTCAAGGCCACTGTTTGGTCAGGTGTCTCAGACATCTAAATCCTAGTACTCCTGATTTCTGAAGTCCATGAACTTCCTTCAAGCTATGCATAGAGTAAGACAGCTGACATCACTCCACCTAATTTTCTCTGGCTGTAGCTTTCTACCTCACCCCAAAGCCAGAGTTTTTCCCTGTTAACATGGGGTAGAAGCCTTAGTGTCTGTTCCCGGTGGCACTGATAGATATTAGCCCAAGCTTTTTTTATTTGCTCTAAGTCAAATTATAGAACAAAATCCTATCTTATCCACTCAAGTAAATGCATATGGCCAAAAAGGTGACTGAGAGGCAGTGTGATTTGGTGACAAAACCCAGGAGCTATGAGTGATAAGATCCAGGTTCCATCTGACTTCTCTTCAAGAAGTCAACATGGCCCCTTGTATCTCAGCTTCCTCATCTATGGGACAGGAACAGTAATGCCTGCTCTACTGTCTGGAGGCCATGAAACAAGTTTAAAAAGAAAAAAGAACTATGAGAGAAGAGGCTTGGGTAGGTTTTATGAGGGCTCCAGATAGGCCTCAAATTGGCAAAAGATCAAGAAAAGAGGTTCCCAAAACAATAACCCTGTTATCTAATGTTTTCCAAGAAATTTTAAGTAACTTAAGACAATAGAGAACAAGAAAAACCCTGAAAAATTTTAGATTTTTATTCCTTTAATTAAGAGGCTTGAGAAGGTAGGCTCACAGTGGATAAATGGAAAAGGACCAAGGCTTCCTGGGCCCTCAAAGATAGACCATGTAGCAGACTCTCCATTCCGGCAGAGAGCACATAGCTGGGGGCTGAACAGTCAGGATCCAGGCAAAGCACTGTGATGAGCTTTGAAGTCAGGACTAATTTCAAGCTCAGGGTCTGACATTAACTGAATTTGGGTGATGCAACCAACCTAGATGTGCCTCAGTTTTATCAAGAAGTGACAATAATACCTACTTATATCATGCTTATGAAGATTTAATGAAACTGTAGCTATGCCTGATATACTCTAGGACTTGGCACATAATAGGTTCTCAATAAATAGTTACCTTCTTCACCATCATTATCATTCACTTGTCTTGCCCTTGCTTAGTCCATCTTTAAAAGGAAATAGATGAGGCATAGCTAACATTTGCCAAGTACTTAAAGAGTTAGGCTTGGCAAGCGCTTATCAACACCAGAGGTTAGAGAAGTACTTTGTGGTGGGTCATGCAGAGGGGATGCTCATGCCCTGCAAGACCTTGCCAAGAAGTCACAGGTGATAAGCAGTGAAAACAAAGCAACAAAACCTGGCCAGGTTGGAGAAGGGGTAGTGGGTAAGCAGCTGGCAGCCAGCAGCAGGAATGACTTACTGACTCAAGGACACTCTAAATGAAATGTTTTAAGAGCAAAGCAGAAGGAAGGCCTGGAAGATTTGACAAGGGGATCTTACTTCTTTACCAATAAAAAGGACCCACTTGATCCAAATCCATAGACCCAATCTAACTCTTCTCATATAATCGTTGCCTCAAGCTATGCCTAAGCAACCTGGCTCTCCATAGTTCACATTGCACTAAACTCTGTCCTCAGAGAAAAAACCAGAAGACCTCCCTCAACAGTGTCTTCCACTGCCACAATGAGCTGTATATCAAGTCTAAAGTCATATGTAGAGATCCCAAGGAGAATCACGAGCTCTGATCCACCTTATACCCACAAAACAAGGCCATAATTCTTACAGACACATTTAAATTTTTTTCATAAGAGGCAAGAGAGATAGAGTAAGTAGATGATTTGGTGCATCCCCCTCACCAGGACTAGACAACTCAAAATTCTCTTCTTCACAGAAGCTCTGCTTATGCATAATGATATGAAAAACATCCCCATTAAGAACAGGTTGTGTTTGAAGTGTTCTTATGCATGCCCTTTGAAAAAGACAGAGTAAATCCTTCTTGGTAAAAAGAGAAGCATTAATTATTTAATTAAACAAAGTAGTTATTGACTTTTTTTAAGCAATAGGCAAATTTTTCACAAAGAACAGAATTTTTATAATATGGGTATCTCTAATTCCTATTCCTGAAAATAAACTAGCTGAAAATTTAACCCCAGTGGAAGAAAAAAAAATGTGTTTTAAAGGAGAAACACATTCTGAAAGAATTAATGTGCAAGCAGAAACTAGAGTGTCTTCCTACAATTGCAACTTGGCCTTTGAAAAGTATCTTTATTTGATTGCTATTAAAATATAAATCCTAATAGCTTCACAAACAAGGGGATTCATTTCAGGAAGCGTAGGTAGAGCTGTACCAATTCCATAACGGATACTTGCAAAATACCTTTGTAGATAATAAAAACCATGCCACTTAATCAAGTATTGAAAAGGTTCAAATTAATCCTAACTTCACTACAGTTAATATAAATGCCCCGAGTCAATAAATCTTGATATTGATTAAACTACCCCTCCCCACTCCATTCAATTTTTAAGACCCACCAGTTCCCACAGGCAGAAGGGGCAGATGTGACAATAGCAATTTACAAAATCAATATAGCACAAGAGATCTAGAGAAATTAACTACAGCAGAGATGACCCATTAAATCATCCAGTCCATCTCCAGCTCCCTCTTGGCCCCTTGTAGGCTATTCTCTTCCAATATATTTAAGTCACTTTACCTAAGTAAGTTGTAGAGGTTAACAGATACAAGGGCTTATTCCTTTTCCCAAAGTCCCATCTCCTACCTCCCAATGCTGAGCCTCATGTCTCCCTCTACATCAATAATTCTCAACTCTAGTAGCATACCACGCTCACCCAGGAAGCTTTTGAAATATACCAGTGCCAGGCCTCACATCCAGGGATTTTTATTTAGTTGATCTGGGGTGAGACCTGGGCTCTATTGAGGTGGGGGTTTTCCTCCCTTTTAATACCCATGTGATTCTAATGTTCAGAAATTTTAAGGACCAGTTCTCTACAAGTTCAACAGTCTTATTCCTTGTTTTGCTTTTGAATGCTTTCTTGTTGGCCATATTAACATTAACTCAGTACTACTATACTAGGAGTAAGATTATAAATGACAATAAATCAGTGAGTCCCGGCTGGCTGAGAAGCACCAGCTGAGAACCCCTGCTGTGGGAAATCATTATCTCTGATCAGAGTATGACATATATCCCAGGTAGATTGGGGCACCTGAGAAGGAAAAAAAATGGCTAAGGATGATGTTTTAGGAGGAAATGGACCTTCCCAGCTATACCAGGAGCTGTTGTTAATCACATGGAGAGCTGCCAAAGACAGAAACCTATCAGATTTGGCATTCTTCTGTTGATCATTGTTTTTTAAGGTTTTATTTATTTGAGAGAGAGAGCTTGAGTGCTTGCTCACAAGCATGAGTAGGAGAGGGAGAGGGGCAGAGGGAGAAGCAGACTCCTCACTGAAGAGGGAGCCTGACATAGGGCTCAATCCCAGGACCCTGGGATCATGATCTGGGCCAAAGGTAGATGCTTGACCGACTGAGCCACATAGGCACCCCTCCTCTGTTGATCATTTTAACTTTAGCTTTAGGAGGAAATAAAATATAAATATAAGTACCAAAAAAGCAATCCAAAAGCTAACTTTTGTTGAATCCTTACCATAGGCAGGCATAGTTCTGAGTGCCTTACATGTATTATACCTAAGTCTGCAACCCTATGAAGTAGGTGCAATTACAATCCCATTGTAGAGATGAAGAAACTCAGGCACCCAAAGTTACACAGGTAGTAAGTAACAGAGTTGAAATTCCAGTTTAGGTGGGGGGACACCAGAACCAATGCTCTTAATTATCAATATCAACCATCTTACAGCACTAGACATAAAGCAAACACACCTAAAGTTAGACACTAAATGTGGTACATTAAGTCTCACGCGTGCTAAGATGCAATTTCTTCAATAAATGTCTATAAAGCAGTTGTTTTAAACATTAGCACACATAGTAATCACCAGAATAAATTTTTTAAACCACTGCTAAGGCCCTTTCTTTAGAGATTCTGATTCATTAGTCTGGATAGGGCCCAAGAACTTGCATTTTATTTTATAAAAACACCTTTTGACACCACAGAAATTCAGGAAGGGAACTCATAATAAGCATTTTTGGCAATTAGAAGGGAACTAGCAGCCCTGCAAAAAGGTCTTTTTGGGAAGCTGGAGCAGGAAAAGTTAAGCTATAAAGAATTAAGGACATGGGGCCTGTGAGGGGCAGCTCCTCTTCCACAAAGCATCTTGGTAGAAGGTAGTACTTTGAGGAAAGTTATTTTTAGGAGAGGGGAAGTGCCAGAAGAAAAGGAGAGATTAAAAATTTAAGAAAGACCAGTAGAAACTGATGATGGAACAAGGTTCTAGAGAAGGCAGGAGGGTGCATGGCAACTGCAGTGAGTCCACCTGCCAAAGCCTCCATCACAGGAGAGGTCTCCTAGAAAGATGGGTTCATGCCAGGCCTCTTGGCACTGTGTCTAGCAGGATAAGAGTGTACTTCCAAACCAATACTGGATTGCAAGGTTAATAACTATCTTAGGAACAGTTTTTCAAAGTCTCTTGAATGGAAAAAAAAGAACTATAAGGTACAACATTACCAAGGCATGTCCAAACTCTCATGGGTACTAGTGCTAGGCTTGATTGACACATTGCTCCTAGAGGACCATCAGCTGGCATATGTGGAATTCTCTTTTATATGAGGTTGCTACTCTAGTCTGGAAGCTCACAACCCTGACTGCAGAACTGGTTACGTAATTTATGGGACTAGGCACAAAATGAAAACGTGGAATCCCTTGTTCAAAAATTAAGAATTCCAAGATGGCAACAAGGGAGCTTTAAACCAAGTATGGGGCCCTTCTAAGCACTTTGACTGCACAGTTTGGCTACCCATGAAGCTGGCCCTGCCTGGCTACACATTAAAAATACCTAGGGAGCCTTTAAAAATTCCAATGCCCAGGTCACACCTGAGACCAATTAAAACCAGGCCCTCTGGAAGTGAGAACCACACATCAAAATTTTTCAAAGCTCCCCACTGACTCCAGTGTGCAGCCAAGGTTGAGAACCACTGCTTATTTGTCATAGAATCTAACTTAATACCAGCTTCAAAAATCATTTTAAGAAATTATACCTGAAAAAAATATATAATGGTCCCACAAGATAAACTGTAGCCCCATTTACACACTACTGAATCACATTCCTCCACCTACCCATTCTTCCTATCAACTGCCTCAAATTATTAGTATAAAAGAAAAGAATACAAATATCTCTTCCTATAATAAATACATGTATTGCCATATAAACCAAAAAAAAAAAAAAAGCAACTTGAGTAATGGAGACCATGCTGAATTCCTTTAAGGCCCCTGCCTGAATTTTCTTGGCTCTACCAGATGATTTCTTCCAGGGTTCTGGGCACTGGCCCAGAACTCATCCACCTTTCTGAATAATGCATGACACAAGGCTCTTCCAAGCAACACTGAGCTTTGGATGGAATGCTCAGTTAAGGCAGGAGAATCTGACCCTCACCAAATCCAAAGCTTGGGATTTATCCCAAGAGAGAGGATCAAATGAAGATGATCATCCAAGCAGCATAGCTGGGCAGCTCCCAGCCGGATGTGTAGCTACCCAAGAGTTTTTAGTTACAAACCCAGCCATCTAAGGAGAAGAGCTGCTGTAGTGAAGAGAGGAGAGAGGGGCTTCCCACAGGAATCTAAGACCCCAAATACATTAGGGAATCCATTTCACAGTGGTCTTTAAATAAGCCATACAGATTGAGGCAAAAGAGACCTCCAACGTGCCCCTCAGCATAACAGCAAGGACTGAGGTCTTTCGTTCTGATCCTACCAGCAACAGAATAGCAGGGGATGATCAGGAGGTAGAGTTCATGGGTTAGAATCCTTCCCCCACCAACTTAGTAGTTATGTGACCTCTCTGTGCCTCAGTTTCCTTGCCAGAAAAATGGAGCTAATAAAGTACTATCAAATTGCTATGAAAATTAAATCAGATAATCCATGTATGGTGTTTAGAAGAGTACTTAATGCATGATAAGTACTGGGGCACCTTGCTGGCTCGGTCAGTAGAGCATGCGACTCTTGATCTTAGGGTCATGAGTTCAAGGCCCACATTGGGTGCGGAGCCTACTAAAAACAAAAACAAAAAAAACAAAAAACAAAAAAACAAACCATGGTAAACAGTGAGTAAACATTAGCTTAGCTACCATCATCATTACTACCACCACTACAGCACTCCACATACACAACTCACTTCTCTTCTGCTCTGCCCAAAATGAAACCAAGGTTCAAAGAACTCAAGTGATTGGCTCCAGGTTCCATAAGCCAGTAAGAGGAGAGCCAAGACTAAAACTCATGTTTCCCATCTTATATTCTCAATTTCCTCATCTCACTTGAGAGCTGAGTAGGGACCCTCTCTGCAGCCCTTCCAGTGTGATATGCAGCACAATCACAACTTGCCATAAATGAGACAAAGATTAAAGGTGATGTAGGTACAGCTGGGACAACCCATCTGTCACATTATGAGCACTCAAACCATCAGCTATTGCTATTACTGCTATTGTTATCATACAATTGGTGCCAATTGTATCCTGTCATCCATCATACAATCACATGTAAATTGGCCATGTCCACCATATTGGAGAATTACTTGCAGAGCTAGCTATCTTAAGAAATCTAATGTCAAACCCTTTGGTAAAAACAGAATTCTTTCTGGTACCATAATTATACTATGGTCTGGTAACATAACATAATTAAAATCACCCCCTTAAATTGGTCTGTGCATATGTTGGGAGCCTCCTGTTATTGGTTATGGTTAAGATAATAGAAGACATATTTCCAAGCTATCATGAGCAAGGGACATGGCAAAGATGCAGTTTTAGAAAAGAAGTCCAACTTCAAAAACCTACAGTTCCACAGCCAGAGATTGGCCGATATATGGAAATGAAGCCTAATAAGAAAGGAAACCATGATCTCTGTGTCCTCTAAAGGCCCCATTCTTCAAGAGAACCTGTATACCACTATGCCAAGCCCAACTCAGCTTTTATTGTTGATATTCATATTGACAACAGTGCTAGGCCCTTGCTGAGGGCCCACAGGCAGCCATGTTGGGGTTGTATCCCTGCCAGTTAGTGGAAACTTCCTGACCAATCAGATGGCATTAAGTCACTGGATTTATTTTTCCACCCAAGTGAGTGTCTCTTCTAGAAAGAAACCTGCCCCATGGCACTAATTTCCCTCTTTTGCTGAGTGGTTTAGGAAAAAGAAAGAGAAAGAAAGAAAGAAAAGAAAGAAGAAAGAAAGAAAGAAAGAAAGAAAGAAAGAAAGAAAGAAAGAAAGAAAGAAAGAAAGAAAAGAAAAGAAAGAAAGAAATTTTAAAAACAACAATGAAGCCGTGACAATTAAACTGGCATATAATGAAAGCCACAAATACATAATTACCATGTCCCACTTGGTACAAAACACTCCAGAGCTGCCAAAAACTGCCCACTCTGATAGCAGTTGCCCTTATGCAAGCCCTGGGCTCTGCAGCTGCATCTCAATGAGCCTAAGTGGGCTGCCTGGAATGGTTTCCCTGGTAACGGGGTTCTGGCTGAGAGGGACATTGATTACCCCCGAGGAATGAGTTTCCACTTGGAGGGAGACTGGGTGAATGCAAAAGCAGAGAATTTGGAGGGTGAGCCAGGGTCCACAGGGGCAGAGGAGTCACTAAAGACCTGGGAGGGGTCCCAAGCTTTTCCCTTTCTGAGATGGAGAAAAGTAACGTGTAAATTTGGTGCCTTAAGGATTCAAAGAGAAGGGCTAGAGTTGAAATATCCCATCTAGTCCTGACTCATGTATGTTCCTTATCAGAAGAACTGGACTGGTTGTCAAGAGGCAGAATTCTAGTCCCACGTCTCTTGTTAATTCACTGGGTGACCCTGGATGAATCAGGTAAAATCAAGGAGTTAGAACTGAGAGATTTTTTTAAGGCTTAAAAGCTAAGACCCTCCAAGGAGAGGACCAACTCAAACCATGACAAAATGAGGGAGAATTTCTATGTTAACAACTGTCCTTCCCTTGGCATTCATATTTTTTATTTCTCCTCTCATGTCTCAAGTGTATTCTCTGGGACTCAGATTTTCTATCACCAGTTTCCAAGGTTGCCTTTAGGAGAAAGGTTACCACCAGATTTGGCCAATTTCCACCACAAATTTGAGTGTTACATGGGGGTGAAGGTGCTCCATTGTTGCCCAGTGCTGGGAGCAGCTGGAGGTGATAACACTGGCAGCCCCTTTCCTGCTATAATTGTGTAGTTCTCTGAATGGCTCACCCCTCCTCACTTATAATGCATTAATGATTGATGAATAATGAATTCATGGGATCTTAGAGAAGGAACAAGGAAAAACATTCCAGGCAGAGGGAACAGAATAGCCCCTGTGGCTGGGGAAGTAGGTTCATATGCGGCCTGAAAAATTGCCAGTGTGGTTAGGGACCTGAAAACAAGGGCAAGTATATTGAGAGATTGGGGGCAGGGGTGGTGGGGCGGGGGGTGGTAGGTAGTGAAGCAGGCAGGATCATGCAAGCCTTGTTAGTGGCCATGTTAGGGGTTTTATATATCCTGAGTTTTGGAAGCTATTAGCATGGGAGAAAGTGGAGGTAACATGATAGGATTTTATTTTGAAAACATTAACTTAGTTAAGGACAGGAGGAAACCAATTAGGAGGCTATTGTCATGATCCAGGGAAGGATGACACTGACTTGATGAAAAATTTTCCAAAGAAGAGAAGAGCTCCTCCATGAGCAGCCCCTCTTACTGTTTTCCCTGGTTCCAAGGAAAGTCTCCTGGTTTATCCACGTCGCCTTGTTCAGCATCATCCCCTAGGACTTGAGTGCTGACCATTAATGTCTCACCACAGACAACAGATTCCCTCTGTCCTCTTACATTGCACAGACATCTTACTCAATTAAAAGCCTGAAACTATCCAGAGATTTTTCTAGTCCTTGTTTCCTCAGAAAGCACATAAACCTTGTTAATGGGTGTTGCATTTTTATCTTGCAACAGCCACTTGCAGCAGAGAGGGAATGTTTAGTAAACACTCATCTTTTAGGTATAATGAGACCAACAACAAAGCAAAACCTCCTCCCCTCTTACTATTGATGCCAAAAAGGTAGTGTAAGCTGCACTAGCAACAGGAAAACCTGGTCCCAGAACCCTTCATATGTCCCAAAGTACCGTGACCACTGAGAAATACTTTCCTTAAAACTTGTCCCAGTAATCACTTGAGATTGTATTGGTCTGGACTGAGTTCTCAGTGTGTGGGAGGGGAGGGACAGAAAGACACACATACGACTTCTGTAGCTCTCAAAGATGGGTGATTTGGTGGCAGACTTGGACAAGGGATAGGAGAGTGGGGCAGCTGTCAAGGGCAAATGTCTATCCTGGGATTCAGATGGACAGAAGTGGTAAGGAAAATGTGGCAACCACACATGCTTTGATGTTTCTCCCATCAGGAGGCAGGGTGGAGCCGTATTCCCTACACTTGACTTTGGGTTCTGGTGGCTGCTTTGACCAATAGAACCCAATAGAGATGATGCTGTGCTAGTTTCTCTTCCAGACTCCGAAAGTGTGCAGGCGCTTTCCCATTTGAAGATATAGACCTAATTAAGTTGGATGATTATTCTTATTTCAAATGATGCTTCCCATTTCAGACAGATTTTCCTTATGGGTATAACTATTAGATGGCATCTGCTGGAATAAATCACATGAAGCCATAGTGTGAACAATTACTAACAAGTTATTATCAATTAAAAATCAAGTGAGATTACTTTTCAAATAAAAGTGCAGGTCAACAGGACTAAAAGGACTTCATTTTTTAAGGTCTGATTTACAAATGACCTTTTTAAAAAGTCTAACTACAGAGTGAAGTCTTACCTCCAATAAACAACTCCAATACTCAAAATGCCATATATATATATATATATATATATATATATATATATATATATATGAAACCAGAAATTCAAGATTGCTGCAGGTTTATTTTATCCCCTTCTGATTTTCAATCTGTACCCCTGGGACCCATTTCTGAGGATACAGAAATTGCCTATTTCCAGGTAAACATCTCTGGAAATGCAGTCTCTCCCTTAGTCCCGAGGCATAGACAGCTCCATGCTCTCAAGGCCACTAGGGGAAAGGACACACATAAGAGTTTGTAGAGTTTTTTCTTTTTTTTTCTCAAAATCTTCTTTTCTCCAGTCAAGAGGAGAAGCAGAGTGAAAAGCCAGAGTCTGGATTGGATTCCCCACCTTTCCCGAGCATTGTAACCTGGACTAGCTATTGAACCTTTCCCATCTCAGATTCCTCATCTCTCAATGAAAAAGAACATGATGGACAGGGCCATGTGGCAGGTCCCTCCAGTGCTAAGAATCTAGGATTTTACACTTTTGACAGAAGGTGGGGATCTGTCCTACCCAGTCATGACCCTGAGGAAGACTCAGAAACTCTCAGCCCAATCACATCCTCCTTCCAATGGCCCAAGCATTTGGCGGGTTTATTGAGAGGAGCAGAATGTGGGGAGAAAAAGGCAGTACTTCAATCAATCATACCAGCCTTCTTAGAGGAAGCCCTCTTAGTGGCTACTGCAGGAAATTTTGGTCAATGCTAACCAAGATGGTGTGTATAGTAACATAGAGGTTTGAGAAGGCCAAACTTTCTTCTTTCCCTAAGTTAGAGAAATATGATGCCCAACTTCTATAACTTCCCATGGCCTTCCTGATGACAGCAAGTTATCCAGGGACTGGTCCAGTCACCAGCTGTATGCCCTTTGCTTACATTTAGGTCTGAGGTGCCATGGAGACCTGTAATCTGTGAGACTTTTTCCAATTATTTCTTCACTTACTCCCTCGGCCAAATGCAAATCTCTCTTCTTTTATCTTGAGACCACTTCTGAGATGGTGGAAAGGCAAGGAATTTGCTTTCTGTAGTCTGATTTTCACACAAAGCCTATTGACAGTACAGATGGTAAAATGCCCCCAAGGACCCAGCAAAGAGACTAGGCTTCCCCAACAAGAGGTCATGATAATCTTAGGCTTCATTGGAACTCCCTAGAATCTCTGGAAGATAAGTGGTGGTACTGAATGGGGGCAGGGATGGTGGTGGAGGGGTTAAAGTGGCAGCTTTTTAAAGCAGTCTGGTGTTTGCTCATGGGTAAACACATAAACCAATGGGCAGAAAAGAAAGAGACAGATTTGTAAGGGATCTGGGTACATAATGAAGGAAACACCAAAAGTCTGTGGGATTATTCAATAAATGTTGTGGACTAATTAGCTTTTAAAGGCAAAAAGTCTCTATGTCTTGTACCACATGCAAAAATATATTCCTTTTTTTATGATTTTATCTTTAAGGAATGTCTGCACCCAACATGGGGCTGGAACTCAAAACCCTGAGATCAAGAGTTGCACAGTCTACTGACCAAACCAGCCAGCTGCCCCTAAAAACTATATTCCTGTTGCATTAGAGACTTAATGGTCAGAAGCAAAACTTTAAAGACCTTTAGAAGAAAATACAAGGTAATGCCAGAAGTTTTATGACTCTGAAATAGGATAATATTTTTTAGGCAAGACATAAAAAACATACAACCCATGGAGATCCAAATTAATCTGATAACATCAAGTTTTAAAAATCTCTTTTTGGCAAAAGATGCCACAAACAAAGTTTCAAAACGAGAAAGAAAACACAAGAAGATATTATTTATAAACATATATACATACACATATCTGTATACATATGTGTTTTATATTATATACACACATGTTCATGTATGTACGTATATGTATATACAGAGAAAGGACTGGCATCCAGAATATATAATGAACACTAACAAATCCATCAAGAAAATTGCAACACAGAGATGACGAAAGGGTGTGAACAAGTTAGCTTAGAGAAAAGAAAATCTTCAGGCCAGCACATGTATGAAAATGTTACTGAATATCTCTGAAAAGCAAAAAGATTCAAAGAAAAATCAGAGTAACAAGACTTTATAAGGCCCATAAGAACAAGTGTTGGAGAGGACATGAAGAAACAGAATGCCCACTATTGGTGGGGGGTTTATATTGGTACAATCACATCAGAGTGTCTCTGGCAATACGTGCTAAATTTGAAAATGTATATTCCTTAGGACCAGCCATTCCATTTCTAGTATACATCCTCAAATGACCCTCATACGTGTGCATGGGAGAAGTGCACAGAACGTTCACATTAGCTGAAATGTTTGCAAAAGCAAGTAACTGAACAATCTAAATGTTCACCAATATGCAAATGGTTAAATATAACAATATGAGAGAATACTATACAACAGACAAATATACGAGTTAAATGTATCAACACTAAGTAAAATGATTTGCAGAAAAGTACGGTAACCATTTCCATAAATACTACAGAATATTTTTGAATACTTAATATGAGACTACCGTAGAAAAGATGGGACTAGAAGGATATATTCCATATCTTTAACAATGGTTGCCTTTGGCAGTGAAGTAGCAGATGAAACTAGGAGAGAAACTTTAACCATAATTTAAACAATTTTTAGAATAAAAAATAGATTTGAAGCAAATAATGACAAAATATAAATATTTGTTCATGCTGAGTAATGGGCACACAGGTGTTTGTCACATTATCCTCCAGATTTTTCTGTTTTCATTTGTACACAAGGAAAGAAATGCAAACAAGGTTTTAGCATTAAACATAAATCCTTGTACCCTAAATATATCTACATTCTGCTCTCTCCACCTCCCTGCCTTAGCTCAGACTCTCATTTCTTCCCAAACACACCATTACTGATCTCCCTGCCATCAGTTTCTAGTGTATGGTGTTGTTAGCAGGATGATCTCCCTGAAATATAAATCATAAAAAAAAAAAAACTGTAAAACAAAATGCAAAGCTAAATTCTCTTAAAACAGATCTTTGCCTTCAAAATAAAGCTCTTGCATGGTAGACAAAGTTCTCCATAACCCAGCCTCCGCTTCCCTCTCTGGCTCCAAATGCCACAGTCCCTTGCCCCTCACAACATGTATACCCCATGGTCTGGCCACACTGCTGTCCCAGAGCCCCAATTTCTGGATGTCTCTGTAGGGCACTCTTCCCCTTTGACCTGTGCTTAATGATGGTTTGCCCTTCAACACGGGGCTTAGGCATCACTTCTTGCCTGGGTTTGGGACTCCTTCCCCAGCCTCCCAGAGAACGCTGTTCAAACCCCTTCTGCAGTTAGCACACCACACTCTAACCACCCTCTCCCCTGGGGGGACTGCAAGCTTCCAGTCTGCAGGAACCACATCTCATAAAGCTCTTTTCCTTATGCCATAATTAGTGCTCAGTAAATTTGGTCAGAAAAATAAATGAAAATATGCATATATATATGAAATGCCCATTTAGCACAAAGTGCTAAGAGTTGTTTTATTCATTCATTTGTTCATTGGACAATGACTAGGAATCACATGAAGAATACTAGCCCTCCTTTGTTGTGCATTTATAATGCACCTGCTAGGTCTTGAGGGGGAAAACAAAGTGAGGAAAGGATACAGGCCTTGTCTTCAAGGAGCTTCCAGTCCTGTTGGAGAGGTAATACTAAGAGAAGAAACAACCTGAAGCCTAAAATTAGATAGTGTGTAACTGAAGCCTCAAATGAGTAATGTCCAATTCCAGATTTCCCTTAAGGCGTTTAGATATACAGTTGCTTAAAAACGAACAGGAAGCAGAAATTGAAAAAGAAAAGAAATAGGGAATGAGAAAGAAGGGAAAGGCCGCTAAAGTCCTGATGCTCATTTCAAATTGTCCAGCTAGCTTACAGCTCTGATGGGAGCAGACGCTGAAGCTGGAGCCGGCCCAACTTAGGTTAGGGTCCCATGGATGCGTGCCTGTCAAAATGCCCCATATCCCCAGGATTAATAATGTAGGGAGAAAGTGGGCTGGCACTGGCTGGCAACTTGGCCAGACAGCCCCAGACCTTCCCCTGCACCAGGGCTCTGCTGTTCAAATCAATATTCGTTAGCAGGCAGAATGAGCTCGTTTCACGCATGTTCTAATTAGACAATGGAGATTATTACAAAACACCTGCAATGTTTGTAATCGTTTAAAATAATGAGAATCAATATTAGCTTCCAAAGGCACCATATGGCAAATGCTCATTCCAGGCATGTGGTCCCTGATAGGCTCTCAATGCTTCAAAACTGATCATTAACATTTTTTAATTTGCAAAAAGTTGCTCTCAGTTAATGAATTGGCTGCCTGTGTGCCCTATGCACAGTGACCGCCTCTAAGTGATCATTTAATTGTAACATGGCCTCAGCGCCCACTAGAGCCCGTAGGGTCTGCCACAAAGGATGTGCTCCAGAATCAAGAACATGCAAATATCCCACCACCAACCAGGCACTTCTCAGGTGTCTGATCTCCAAGCCCCTCGAGTGATGGTTCTCAAGTCACCCAGAGGGCTTGTGAAGCATAGAATGGTGGGTCCTACCTCAGAGTTTCTGGTTCAGCAGGTTAAGAGTAGGGGCCTGAGATTCTACACTTACAGCAAGTTCCCAGGTGCTGCAGATGCTGCTGGTCTGGGTCCCCCACTTTGAGAAGCACTGCCCTACAAGATGACACGCTCCTCCCTACTCCAGGCTACCACCTTCCCCATCAGCAAGAACTGCACACAGGAAGAGTGATGACTAAGGAAAGTAGTTTCTCCCATGTTCCATGAGCAAACTTCCAGGCCACACCTAGTGAAATGGGCAGCAGGCTACACAGAGCATGTGTTGAGCCAGACACGGTGCTAGACACGTCCACATCTTGATTCATCCTCATTGCAACCCCATGAAAGAGGTGCTCCCACATTTGACAAAAGAAGAAAATGAGGTACAGGCTCCAGGGTCAACCTGAGGATTCAGATTCAAACAAGGGTTCATGTCTTCAAAGCCTGTGCTTCATCCACAGCAGGGCACTGTCCAAATGACAGTGTGTGTGTGTCAACTCACGCCTCGTCCAGAACCTGTTCCTCCTCATTCCCTGGACTCTCCTGACCACTACATGATACAAGGTGGGGAGGTTCCTTTCACAAGCACAGAGATGAGGCGAACTTGCAAGTCCAGGCCAACATTCGCGCTTCTCCCTTGGAACCTGGTCACGAATCCTTCCTTTTCCATGAACTGGGCACAGAACCCTTCTGTTGCTTTGCTTCCACTAGCCCAGTGCTTCTCAACTTCTAATGTGCACAGAAATCACCTGGGGATCTTATTAAACTGCAATCTCCAAACACATAGGTCTAGGAACTGCCAAAAAGGACCCTTTCTAACCTGTTTCCCGGGGGTTGCTGCTGCTGAGTAGCTTTTATCCGTGTAAATGCAGAGGACCTGGTGTGGTGGAACACACAGGCTTTGGAGCCAAATGCACCTAGGCTCAAATCACTTCCAATGAGTTTTTCCTTATCTTTGAATCTCTTAGAATCTCAGTTTCCTGGTCTGTAAAATGGGGATAACACCTACCCCATAGAATTATAGGATAACATCCCAGCACCCTCTTGTACCTTCCACAAAAACCACCTTCCTTTGTTCTTTCAATGTTCATACCCAAGCATAAGCCAGGTAGGTCTGACATTTTTACCCATATTACTGGTGAAGAAATCACGGGCTTCTGATAGACTAAGTCCCAGACAGCCCATGGCATGTCTCAAATACAACTATGGATTCCTGGGCAGCCCCAGTGGCGCAGCGGTTTAGTGACGCCTGCAGCCCAGGGTGTGATCCTGGAGACCCTGGATCGAGTCCCACGTCAGGCTCTCTGTATGATGCCTGCTTCTCCCTCTGCCTGTGTCTCTGCCTCTCTCTCTCTCTGTCTCTATGAATAAATAAATAAAATCTTTAAAAACAACAACAACAACTATGGATTCCCAGTGGCAAGCTGAATGCTTTTTCCCCCACCCAGGGACTGAGGCCTCAGCTTCCAGTTGGATGGTGGAGAAAACACATGAACAGAGTCACCATATGATAGATTCAGTAGAGCTCTACAGGAATCCTTAAGAATTGGCGCATCCTCACCTTACCCTTTGTTGCCCGGAAACAGAACTATTGGAGGTAGGAGGAGCGGGGACAGATTTTAGTAGTTATACATGGTCTTATTTGTGTTTGGAACTCCTTTCTCATCCAGGGAATGTCTTGGTAAAACACTCCCCAGGATAACACACAGGACATTAGCCCCAGGCAGTGTGCCCGAAGAAATGTACGATATCAAAAGAAGGAAAACAGATAACTCTGAGAAATCACAGGTAGGATTTATAGCAAAGTTTGCTCACGGGCAGGTAAATTCACTAGGCTCCCTGAGCTCTTTCTTTTTCTTCTTCCTTTGATGTTTTAAAAAACATAAGACTCTTGTTTTAAATCGTCCCCATAAAACATCGCCTGCTACAGAAGCTGCAGCCAGGGATCCTCCCAGCATCGGCATTTGTCACCGAGCTCATAATTCACAGCAATTCATAAACTTTTTCAAAATGCTGTGAACGTAACTTCAGGGGGTTAATAAAACAGCTTTCTACTCCTCTACTTCTTTCCATTGATAACTTATTCAAATTGTAATTGCCTGTAATGTGCTCCCTCTATCACATTACTGCTCACGCCTCATGCACTCTCCCACCCCATCCATCACCCCCGACTGTCAGCCAAGCCCTCCTTCTGGCTTGCGCACAAAAATGTGACTGCTTTTCTTCTCACATCTAGTGGACAAGCCCTTGCCCACACACCACCCTTGCCCACTCCCTCCCACTGGCGTCCTAGATGGAGGATTCTGCTGTCCCCTGCCCACTCAGGGGCAGGCATTTTGTCTCAGGGCTTATCTGTGACCCAAACCACCTGCCTCATGGCATGCAGGTTTGCTGGGTTAGGTGGTTTGGGCAGTTATCTGAGCATGTCCAGACAGCACAGTAACAGTGAAGCTCTTCTGAGTGAGGTGGGATGTTGGATGGATCACAGATTTAAATGTCAGAAGACCTCATCTCATCCCAGCAGTGTTGTGAACTCTCTGTGTGAGTGTGGGTAAACCACTTAATCTCTCTCAGCCTGTTTCCTCACCTAGGAAAAATGGAGGCCATAATGCATGCCCTCCCTATGCCATAGGACTGATGCAGCTGTTTCAAGGAGTAAATGAGATTATTTCTGAGGCCAACTTTGACTCACCCAGAGCCCAATATTTTCCTTCAATTACTCCCCAATGAAGAGAGCAAGTTATCATGTGAGTTAAGATGGAACCAAGTAGAGAGGAAGGTCATCAAAGTGGGGCACATCTTCTAGGAACAGATAAAAATGATAACCAGAATTAGTCCAATTGTTTGGCATTGGGCAGATGGACATCTGATTCTGGTGACCCCAAGGTGGCAAAAGCAGAGATCAAGGCTGTAGCAGGGACCAGCCAGTGATGGGCACTGGGGCAGAAGCACATTAGATAACGTCCCTCTTCCCCACTGTCCTTGCCTCAGACCTCAGCGTGCATCAACAGTTTCAGAGCCTTGTTACTGAGCCAGCACCAATGACCTCCCCTCTCCTGAGCATCCAGGAAGCTCTTAAGTTCAGACTTGCGGAAGGATGCAGTCACAGCCCTTAGTGGCCTTTCCATACAAAAACACTCCCACCTTCTCAGAAGTTCCGGTGTGACACAATGCACCCTAGCCCCCGCGCAGTTACAGAATCAGCATGCCACTCTGGGCCTGTCCCTAGGGATCTATCTGATGGCACAGAAACAGCTTCTTTGCTCCCTGAGATTCCTTCGAGTTACAACCTCTCCCTTCCCCCAGTCTCGTTAAAATTCTCTGCAACAAGTGGCAGCAGGTTTGCCCAGCAGGCGCCGGAATGTAACTGAGAAGAGGGAAGGGAAATCTCAGAGATTGCCAAGAGACCTCCCAGGTCCCCCATCATCCTGTAATGGGTTCCTCTTTATAACACGTGGGGGAAACCAACTGGTTTCCTGCACCCACTGAGGCTGAGAAGTGGCAATAAAATGAAGGGGAGGAGCAGAGAAGAGAAGTCTCTAAATCCCACAGCTAAGTCTCTGGCCTTTTGCCTGAGCCTCTGGGAGGCCCCTAGTCCCTTAGGAAGAGGCAGGTGTAGGAAAATGCTCTTTTCTGCAGCTGTTGCCACTTACCACAAATCATTTATTTCATCTTCTTAGCAAGCGAAAAGTGTGTCCAATTCCACCGACTGCTTTCTTAAAATCTTAAGACTTAGCATTCTCTGGTAGGACTTCCTCCTGAACGAGATTGCCTTCCTTATGTGATTCACATTAGCAGGGAGTCTGTTATTAGCTTGATTTTTTATCTCTGACACTGTGAGAAATATTGCTGCCATAAACCCGGGTGCCCTTAGTAAAAGCTGAACTACTTGGCAAAAGCTAATAAAGTGAGGAACGATGAAAGCAATTGGCTATGAATACCTAAGCAGCAAACATGACAGCTGCCCCCCAGGCTGGGCCACAGGCATGCATAGGTGAACACAACCCTCCAGTGGCACCCTGCCTAGGTGCTGCCACAACTGCCTTTTGTCATGACTTACCTGAGCCATTCTCCCAACCCAATGCCCTATAGCCCAAGGGTCTCACTTGTTTATTCCTGAGAATTGGTGGATCCAGGCTTTCTAAACCATGCCAAAGTTAGTGCAGTGGCTGTCATGCTTCAGATGGCACAGAAAGCACCTGGGGAGCTTGCAAAAGATTCAGTTTCCCAGCCGTGAGCCCCTCCAGAGATTCTGAGAGACGGCTGGGGTGTGGAAAACTGCCTTCATCACAAGCATCCCCAGGAGGTCCAAGGGGACCAGACTTTGGTGAACGCTTATTAGCCGAGATGCAGTGGGCAGGATGACAAGCAGGGCCCTGATCCCTGCACCACCATTCAGTGATGAGTGGACTTCAGAACAAAGGAAAGCTGACTCAGCCCTCATTTCGGAAGATGTGGTTATCCAAGGGCCCCCAAAGACCTCAGATTAAAGCAGCTGCATCAGTGAGGCAGTTTCCATCATCTTAAAGGCCAGTGCCAGCCCAGCTTCTGGGCATTTACCTTGTGTGCAGAAGGAAGGGAGGATGCTTGCTTGGTTATATTAATGAGCATGTGTTGTCAGTCAGTGGATGAGCCCAAAGGAATTTTAATAAAGTCAGCATTTCTTCCTCTGGCTTGGGCTACCTATTTTAGGAATTTTGTCATGGGAGAGAATCCTATGTGGTAGCTGGAGGTAAATGCTGATTGTTACACTTGGCACTCTTTGCTTGAGGGACTCCAATATGCTCAGAGGTGGGAATGTTGGGTGTGGTTCCCAGGATAATCCTTACCCACCAGCTGCTTCTGGTTGTGAATAACAAAAAGCACAAAACCACAAGCTGGACAAGCACCAGACTACAAAGCATGTATTTTCTTCACCAAGTGATAAAGTGTTGAAAAGAGATACCAGTGGGATCCAGCATGATGGACAGCGAGCCTGCTTGGAGAAAAAAGATGGCATAATGCTATTATGATTCTTAGCCCTAGCTACATAATAGAATCATCTGAGGAATTAAAAAAATAATAGTAATCACCAACCCTAGAGACTCCCAACTCTGGGATCTGGGATGGAGCCAGGGCACAGGTATTTTTTTAGGGTTCTTCAGATGATTCTAACATACATCACTGCCTAATAGAAATTCCAGCAAGTTTAAAGCTGTGTGCTCAATCTTCACTGCAATTCAACCTCTTGGAGAGTTTTACAATATATATTTTTAAACTTTTTTTAAAGATTTTATTTATTTATTTGACAGAGGAAGAGCACAAGCAGGGGGAGTGGTAGCAGAGGGAGAAGGAGAAGCAGTCTCCCCATGGAGCAAGGAGCCTGATGCGAGGCTCAATCCCAGGACCCTGAGATCATGACCTGAGCAGTTGCTTTACTGACTGAGCCACCCAGGCGCCCCAAGTTTTACAGTATATTGATGCTGGGGTCTCATGCCCAGAGATTTGGAATAATTGCCCTAGGGACTTTTAAAATCTCCCTAGGTAATTGCAATGTACAGCCAAGGTGGAGAATGGCTGGATGGAAGACATTTCATGCTAACAGCTGCCTGTCTTTTGTTTCTAATTTTAACCAAGTGATCTAGTGGGAAGCACTAGATTTTGAATCAAGAGACTGATTTAAGCCTCAATTTTGTCACAAACTTGCTGTGACAATGGAAGCAAGTCATTAAAACTCTAGACCTCAGCTTCCTTCTGATCCTACCTCACAGAGTTGGTATAAGAATTAAATAAAATCATTTGAAAGTACTCTGAATAGAGTAACCTGCTATAAAAACATTGCTATACCCTTTCTTAGCCAAAAATCAGTTTCTACAGGGTTTACATCTCATCAGGAAGGGAGAACATGTGCTAAGAGGAAGGAGGCCCCATAGGCAGATGACAACAATGATGTTTTGATGTTTAAAAGGCATTTTTCTACCAACCCTTAATCTGACCTCACCCTAGATATGATTGTGAAATGATGATATCCCATAAGAGGAGAGGAAACAAAGCCTCAGGAAGTTCATAGTGTGGGGTTGATGAGTGCATCACCCAGACAGCAGGAGCAACATTCAATATGGTTCTGCTGATTTGAGACCCAAGTCCTTTTCATTGTTATCAGTGGTCTTCACACCTTACTGTGCAACACACCTTACTGTGTGTTGGCCCCACCCTGATTTTCTGATACAGTAGGTCTAGAGTAGAGTTCCAGGAATTTGCACTTCTAAGTTTCCAGGTGGTGCTGCTAGCCCAAGGACCACCCTTTGAGAATCAAGCTTCCTTTGGTGGTAGGGAATTGCCTTACAGAATGAGACCACTATGGCTGTGGCAAAAAAGTGGGAGAGAAGGAAATGGGGAAGAAAATGGACAATCTAAGTCTTAATAACTGCCTTTTAAAAATGCATATAAGGAAATAGGCTCAGTGAAGCAAACTATCCTAGCAAAGACACAAGTGTCCCACTATTACCAGGGAGGCACCAGGAGAGGGCTCCTAGAAGCTGAAGAAAATAGCAGAAAAGGCTTTGGTGCCATAAACTCATGAAAAATAAGGGTCTAGAGGGTCTGAATCTCAATACATTAGCCATGTGACTTTGGACAAGTCAATAAAATTCTCTAAATCACAATTATCTGTAAAATTGAGAAAATCATAGTACCTGGCTCACAGAGATAGCTGGGAGAGCATTTAGTAAGATAATGAATGTAAACACATAATTTATCTGACATATATGAAGCACCCAATAAATGTTAGCTGTCATTTATAATCATTATTATTACTATCACCACTCAAACCACTGTCACCATCAGCAAGTGCCAAGCGAGTACATAATTGTGCAGAGTGCCATGAAATGTGGCCCTAAGAAGCAATCCCCAACCTGTAGCAAAGTCAGGAGTCTATGTCTGTGTCACTTATAGCAGCACCTTCTATCTCAAGTTCAAGTAAAATAAAATGGATATTCCTTTGAGACTCTTCTAACTGCCTTTCAGCTCAGTGGAGATATGTTTATTGTCACCAAATCAGTATTGTGGGAATGGGTCATCTGAGAGCTCATTATCTCCCTTTTCTCTATCCTGGTTTGCCCAGAACTGCCCCAAAATGCCTACATTCCGTGAAATCTCTCTGACTCAGGCAAACAGGATAGTTGATGGAGCAGCCTCTCTTTCACACACCTGAGTACTCTACAGTAAGATGAATATTTAATGGTTGACATGGGCAAGCATACCTTAAAGGTGGAAAGCAACAGAAGGATCAGCTGTCCTGTCCTAGACCAAAATATAAATGAAATGTAGCCTCAACTTTCTCGTTCCAGGGTCCTCTTCCATTCCCCATCAAGAGGGATCCTAAATACCTTTATTCTGGGATGTAAATAAAGGCTGTTTATGAACATAAAAAGGATTTATGGTTTAGGGAATTTGCATTTCAATAGAAAACCAAATATTAGCTGAAGAGTTGAAGTAAGGGATCCCTGGGTGGCTCAGCAGTTTAGCGCCTGCCTTTGGCCCAGGGTGTGATCCTGGAGACCTGGGATTGAGACCCATGTCAGGCTCCCCGCATGGGGCCTGCTTCTCCCTCTGCCTGTGTCTCTGCCTGCAGCTCTCTCTCTCTCTCATTCTGTGTGTGTCTCTCATGAATAAAAACATTTTAAAAATCTTTTAAAAAAAGTTGAAGTATGAGCAAGGTAAGATTTGTACTTGAAGGTGAGGTATTTTGGACAATTCTGAACCCCTGAAATCACAGACTTCTACTACAAGGGATACAAGTGCCCCCTTCCTTGCACCAGGGATTCTCATTAGGGAAAGAAGCACATCAAAATCATCACGCCCAGGGGTCAGCAAGTTACAGCCTGTGGTAAGTCAAATCCTGTCCACCACTTATTTTTGTTAAAATTTTATTGGGATGTAGTAATGCCCCTTTGTTCACATTTTGTCTATGGTTACTTTCCTGATACAACATCATAGCTGAGTCATTGTAACAGAGACCCTATGGTCTGGAAAGCCAGAAATACTTTATCTCTGGCCCTTTGCAAACCAAACTCCTTCTATTCAAAGTGTGGTCCATGGACCAGCACATGCATCACCTAGGAGCTTGCTAAAAAGGCAGAATCTTGGATCCTACCCCCAAAACTTCGAAATCAGAATCTGCATTTTTAATAAATGTCCAAGTAATTTGTGTGCATATTAGAGTTTGGGAAGCAAACCTAAGGGGCTTTTTCAAAATATTTATGCCTTGGAGTACAGACTGAACAATTCACTACCTATCCTTGTCCCCATCAGAACATCTCCCTTGGAGAGTCACTATGACCACAGATAGAGTTGTGAGATAAGATATAAACTATTAAGTTAAATTTTAATCTCTAAAAAGCAGCAAATGCTTTTTTTTTATATAAAAAATAAGTATGATATAAGTATGTATCAAATATTCCTTGGGATATACTTGTAATTAAAAAAAAGACTTATCTGAAATTCAAATTTAAATTTAAAATACAGGACATTCTGTATTTTAATGTGCTAAATATTGAAACCCATAAATTCTGAGTTTGATGCTTTGCTAGACTAGTTCACAGGACTCAGAAACACACTCCACTTACAACTATTGGTTTATTATAAAGGCTACTACTCAGAAACAGTCAAATGAATGATATGCATAGGGCAAGATATGAGAGGTATACCACCCTCCCAGCAGCTCAATTTATTCACCAACCCAGGAGCTCTTGGAACCTGTCCTTTAGCGTTTTCATGGAGGTTCCATTACAAAGACATGATGGATTACATCACTGCCCATTGGTGACTAACTCATTTTCCAACCCTATTTCCCTTCCTGTGATCCAACCATCTAATCACTGGTTGGCTGACCCCTTGAAGCTATCTAGGGGCCCATCAAAAGTCATCTCATTATCATAAACTCAGGTACCTTGAAAGGGGCTTATTATCAGAACTTATTATGAAAGGGCCTTATTATGCCATTCGGGAAATTCCAAGGGTTTTAGAAGCTTTAGGTGCCAGAAATTAGAGATGAAGACCAAATATATTTCTTACTATGATCTCTTATATCACAATATCACACTTCCTATGGCAATTTTCCTGCAAATATGACTGCTAATAATTTGTCTCATCCCTAGGTGTACATGCTGTTTCTCCCATCAACAGATATAGTCTATTTCCCTCCTCCTGAATCTGGGCTCCTTGAGATTTGTTTTGACAGGTAGGAAGTAGCATAAGTGATGCTGTGCCAGTTACAGGCCTAGCCCTTAAGAAGCCTGACAATTTCCAATTTCATTCACTTGGAAGCCAGCACCATGCTACCAGGAAGCCCCAGGCTATCCTGTTGGATAGAGGGGCCACATGAAGTGGCCTGGAAGGAATGAGGCCACATGTCAGGGAATAGAAGCCCCAGATATGGGAGAGATACTTTCTTGATCTATCTCAACCTACGTGGCAGATGAAGGCAGCTATATAAATGACTCCAGCAATCAGTACTTGTAAAGCAATCTTTTTGTTACACAGCAATAAATAACAGATACACTTCAACTGTCCTGCATTAGGCACTTAACTTCACTCCCAAGAGTCCCTTCCTCTAAGGCTATATTGGGTAAAGGAAATAGCCATCCTCAAACCTAAAGACCTAAGAAACACTGAATAGGTCCTCTTGGGAAAGATGGCCTTTGTTTTTCTCCACTCACCATCCTAGAGGATGCGATTCTATCGTCTGCCAGTTGGTAGCTAGTTTTCACAGTTCCTCCTTGGACTTGCTGCTGCGAACCAAGCTTCTGATGAGCTTCTATTTCCAAGGCATGCTTCTCTCCCAGGAACCAGTGTAAGCCACTGGATGAGAACAGCATTTTTGTCTGTCATCGCTTCACCCTCTTTGCCTATCTGTGAATTCAAGCTGTTGGCAATATTCATCCTGCTGTCTCCTCAGTTACTGAAGATTAAGAGTTAAAAGGAGTCTTTAAGAATAGTTGAAGTTAGTTTTTATTAATAGTTAATAGTTAGTCTTTAAGTCATTAGCTCTCTTCTTATTTTCCTGTAGGGAAACTTCTCCATCCCTCTGCCCTCTATCTACTCTTCCCTTCTTCAGAAATTCCAGCAAACCTTCCCCCTCAACATCTTCATTAAGCAAGTCCCTGGCACTAATGTCTGGCACCAACATGACTATAGTAAGAAATTTTCTTTTCTTTTTTTTTTTTTTTTTGAAATTTACTTCTATGTGGAATCTCAGCATCCAGGGAACATCTTAAGGGCCTGCATGTGTGTAGGGGAGGGATCAGCTGTGTGTCCTTTCTGCCAGCAATTTATTTTTTTTAAGATTTTATTTATTTATTCATGAGAGACACAGAGACTGGCAGAGGGAGAAGCAGGCTCCATGCAGGGAGCTGGATGTGGGACTCAATCCCCGGTCTCCAGGATCATACCCTGGACTGAAGGCAATGCTAAACCACTAAGCCACTGGGGCTGCCCTCCACCAGCAATTTAAAAGAGAAAAATTCCTTCTTGACTCCAAAGCAACTGGCAGTCCCATTTGTCCACCCCACCCCAAAGGTATTGTTTTTTCTCCTCACATATGTGGCTGGAAGAATTCTATATCTAAAAAATAAAAGTAATCCAGGGTCTGCTGAAACCCTTTCAACTCAAATTCTCAGACACAGGCAATACAATACATACATCTCCTCTCCAGGGTCCTTAGTCCCTTGCTTTGTTACCACTGACTGGGTCTGCTGGTTACAGCACTGTGGAAGGGGGCAAAGACCAGGCTTTGGAATAGCATGGACCTAGATTTGTATCCCATCTGCTGACTAGCTTTAAGATTTGGGGCAAGATTTTGAATGTCTCTGAGCCTTGGTTCCTACATCTGATAGAAAAAAGACAACAATATCTGCTTCCCAGGTGACAATATTTTTTAGAAGGGAGAAGGGACAGCAGGAGACAGGAAGAGAACCGCAGGGCCCCATCTCATGACCCTGAGATCATGACCTGGGCTGAAATGAAGAGACTGAGCCACCCAGGTGCCCCCTCCATGTGATAATATATTTTAAAGACCAGGTAGAGTGGCTAGTATGTAGTAAAGATACAAAAATAGTACTTCTCACTATCCTTCAACTTCTACAACTGGGGTGTGAAAACTTAGAGGGGCCAAAGACCCTGGACAATTAGTCATTTTGCCCTGCCAGGTGCTCTTGTAGAATGGGAAAAGCAACTCATGGCCATTAATCTTGCCTTTTCTTTGAGAAGCAGTGTGTCCAACACACACACAAAAAGAATTTAGTCAGGAGCCCTAAGTCTGTCTCAGGCTAACCTCTTCCACTACCTTGCACACATCACTCAATCTCTCAAAAACAGAATTTCTTCATCTTCAAAATAAGGTAAATAAAACCACTATGAAGGCCCCTTCAAGTGTTCAATTGTGAAGTCCAAGATTTTAACTGGACACAGTACTTTCCTGGGCGTCGATTCTGCTCCAATTTCTTTGTAAATCGAATTCATCCCAAGTGGATTAGCCCTCACACTTCTTCTTAAGCTTATTATACCCATTTTTGGACTCTCAGCAAGTTCCATGCCACCCAGTACCTTGTAAGTCTGTCATTTCCACTCCTGGGCTGGACATCAGGTGGCCGGCCCTGTGTGTGTGACCCATTGGGAAGGAAGGTCCCTATGTTCCTTCCTGTAAGCAGAGGCCCTGGGGGCACCAGTCCCTCAGAGATTTTGAGGCGGCTCCATCAAATAGGAATGCCTCCAATGATGTTCTATAATTCTGCACTATTAGCTGCTAGTTGCTTATGGCTATAAGCACTTGAAATGTGACTAGTGGGACAGGAACTGAAATTTAAATTTTCTTTCATTTTAATTTGTTAAAATGTAAATAGCCACATGTGGCTAGTGGCCACTGCATTGGATGGTGCAGCTTTAAGGGGAATGTTACAGAGAAGTAGCTTAAAGGGCAGAGCTGGTGGGAGTCACAAATATGTCTACAGACGACATTTACTCTGCTGGGAATGATTTATTCTTTGGGGCCAGAAGGTCTGGCTCACTCTTAGCAATACAACACAATTGCCAAGGCGAGAACAGAAATATACAATATATACCCCTCGTCTCCATCCTCCTCCAGGTATTCACCCATCCATTCACTAGCTGACTGAGTACTCTGAAGTCACCAAGCTCCACAAAAACCTAAGCTGGCTCAGAAATGACCCTCAGGATCTCAGACTTTGACTATGAGCCCATCTTCCTACATACTTCATTGGCCCCAAACATTCCTTATTCATCTATTCAACTCTCAATGCTCTGAACAAAGAAAGTTAAAAAATAAAGACCCCAACCTTCTGGAAAAATAATATCAATACCACACACCATGACCTTTGCAGGGTTCCAGGAGTGTAGAATAAATTAGGATGCTTGAGAGAGAGAAATTTCAGTTAGATCTTAAGCCTTTAGAAAAATCTCCAGTGTTACTAAGACATAGGGTTGGACAGCCTTTGCATCCTCAGGGCAAGCCCTATGCACTGGCAAGAAGCCACCAGTCGATTAAAGACTGCTTGGCTCCCTCCCAATGATGGAGGCAGGAAGCTGTCCCCAAGCCCAGGTCAGCATTTATCATCCCCAGAGAAGCTTTGCCTTCCCTCTGCCCCCATTACCTTCTCTCTCTCATAACCCCTGCTGCCTCCTTCACTAATTATCATTGGTACTTACCACCCAACAAGATCCATAACTAGGATAAGTGATCAGTGGCTTTTTACCAGGACACCAGAATTTAGAAGGTGTGGAAATGGGCGGTATCTCTGAGGTGAAGGTCAAACACAGAGATCATGCACCTCCCTCTCTGTACAATCAGGAGACCCACCATCTCCATCTTTCATTTGGTTCTTTGCTCTCTGCTCCCCAGCATGGCCATTGCTATGAAGACATATTTGATACCTAGCCCCAGAAGTGAAAATTATAGCAAACTAAAACTTCACATCTCAAGATACCACTCAGGCAAACACCAAATGTACTTGAACAAAAATCAGGGCTTAGCCTACATTGCAGAAAATTCTTGGAAATTAGAAATTATACAACGTTAGAGTACGCCTGGGCTATAAACATATATATGAACCAAATACCACTAAAATGTGCCCATGGAAGATGGAGGCATGTAAGGTTAAATTACTTGCCTCACCGTAGCAGAAAGCTATTGCCCCAGTGTAATGCATTATATCCAACAGGATTCTGTCCCTCGGCCATCTCCCTAAAAAGTGCTTTCATAAGAGGGCAGATAAGAGGGAGCCTTGGGGTGATCATATACCAATATCTACTCTTCAAATGTGTTTTAATAGCCAAGAACTGAAAGGACACCCTGCCTGCTATACCACTAATCACTATGAGTAACTTCAGATAAGTCACTCAGCCTCTCTAGGGTCTTCCTTTCCTCCCCATCTATAAAATGTGGAGCGGAAGACCTCTGCAAGTGCTAGGCACACACTTGCTAACTTGAAGCCTAGAATTGTCTTAGAGCTTCAGAGACAGGACTCCTTCCGGGATCATGAATATAGACCCAGAAGCCTCTAAACTAGAATCTTCAGAAGAGCAAGGTCTTGGTTTTATTCACCCCTATTTACTCCATGTGCCTAGAACAGTGCCTGGAACACAACACATGGTCAGGAAACACTCAGCTAAATAAATGAATATATCGTAAGTCTCCTTTTATCCTCTAAAACACCAATTCAAACTCAGGCCTGGGAGAGAAGACACAACTTAAAGTCAACTAAGGATCAAGGACACATGAGAAAAAAGGCCCCTACTGGCAAAGGGATAATTAACTCATTAAAGATAATCAGACCTATTCAAAGAACCTAGTCCCAAGCTCACAACTCCACGCAAAAGCATGGTAATACTCTACAGTGTGACCTCTAGAACCAATCACATTTATTTATATAAAATAAATAAAAGCACCATATTAAATGTAGACACCTGGGCCTTCACACCAGACCATTAAATCACTCTCGGGAGAGGGGGCCCAGAAATCTGAATTTAATTTGCTTCCCCAGTGATTCTGAGGCACTTTGGATTTTGAAGACTATAGCTCCAAAGCACATTCTCCTGAGTCTACTTTGTGAAGTCCCTTTTTAAAATGGAAAGCTAGAATTCTTTTGTGAACCCAGGCAAAACCCTCAGAGTTGGGATTCTAGTTACCCTAGCAATGCTCTCTCTAGACTCACACTCTTGCCCATTAGCCTCACCTGATTGCCTGCTCCTTTCCCCAGCAGTTCCCAAATTTACATTTCATGGGGCTGGAGACAGGGCTTTCAGTGGAGAGAGACTTCAGTCTCTGAAATCATTTCTTTTTTTTTTTTTTAATTTATTTTTTATTGGTGTTCAATTTACTAACATACAGAATAACCCCCAGTGCCCGTCACCCATTCACTCCCACCCCCCGCCCTCCTCCCCTTCTACCACCCCTAGTTCATTTCCCAGAGTTAGCAGTCTTTACGTTCTGTCTCCCTTTCTGATATTTCCCACACATTTCTTCTCCCTTCCCTTATATTCCCTTTCACTATTATTTATATTCCCCAAATGAATGAGAACATAAAATGTTTGTCCTTCTCCAACTGAAATCATTTCTGTCATGATCCAGAGTCCTCGGTAGACCCCAAGAGCCTCATGAAACACTTCCCCTTTACACTTAGCAAACTCAAGGGGGGTGCAGAGGAAACTCAGCAGGCTGTGGCTACCTTCCTTTTGGCTACTGTAAACTGTTTAATGTTCTTGTTCTATTTTACTGATGAATTGAGGCTTCTGAACTAATGATATTAGTAATCAATCAATAAAGCAACTAAACATATACCAGGTACAAAGCACTAGAAAGTGAGAGTAGCTATAGGACAAGTTCTTACCCTCAAGGTCTCTACGATCTAGCCTGAGAAATAAGATATCAATATATGAATATATAACTAATGATAAAAAAAAGAGCTGACAAAATGCCTGAAGACTACAGACAAGGGATGGAACTTGAGGCTTTTCTATAAATGCCTAAAAGAGAGAAAAAGATTTTTTAAAATGCAACAGCCTTTTTCCCTCCCCAAGGAGCCACTGGCCACTACTCGGCATTGCCCAATTATTTTTATCACTTCAAGTGTAGACTTGAGATCAGACGAGTGTTTTCTGAACCTCAAAAGGAATTTGGAGAAAGTTGAGCTGTTTCAAATTAGGAATTCCATGGGGTGATGGTCTAGAAAACAGTTATCTCAAGGTGAAAGCATGGATGAACACCTCCCCTGTTTGAGGAAGGGCTACCTGGGGACTTGGGAGTGTCCTAAGAAGGCTCCCACCCTGTGCCCACTGTCCTCCTTTACTGTTCCTTCATGGGGAATGATTCTCTGGTTCAACCTCCCAGGGTTGCTCTGAGGATATAACATCAGTGAAAATTGCTTTGTCTGGTCCTGATAGGTGATTCAACAAGTGTTGGTGGAATCTGGATGTCCCCTTATAAAGGGATCTCTTCTACAACAGACACACTGGGTGATCATCTCACTCCAACAGGGTCAAAGAAACAGGACTCCCTAATTCTTATCTTTCCCCCTTAGAGACCTTGAATTAATAAACATTCTCTTTCTCCTTCATCCAGGTAGTGGTCTATAAACTTCTTTAATCTCCCACCTCATTCATTAGAAGTTTTCAAACAAACACTTTCAAATAAATGTCAACTTATATTATAAATTATTATAAATTATAACCACATAGTAAGCATATTACAACACACATGCAAAAAGAAAAACTTAAAGACAAAATCAAAGATAAATAGAGGTTCTAATATGTTTTTCCTAACATCCTCGGAGATCGTCTTGTATCCATCTTGGGGAGCAGACCTTCTCAAAAGACACCTGAATCCAATCAGATATAAACCTCAGAGATAAAGTAAAAGTCAGTTATGGCCACAGGTTACACCAAAATCTACTCCGGTAGACAGAGTTCTGTCAAAGGCAAGAAAATGTCACTAAAAAGAAGTAATTCTGGAAAGTGTCCTGGCTTTAATTGCCATTTGCATACTGATGATTCTCAAATTTATTTCTCAAGCCTAACCCTCTCCTCTAAACTTCAACCTCAAACCCAACCATCTCCTTGACATTTCCCCTTGGATGTCAAATTCAAATGTGGGCATCTCAGACTTAACATGACTCACAAGGAGGCTCCAGCTCTTTCTGCTCTAAGGTGCTCCCTCCTTTAATCTCCCCATTGTGGTCAAGGGCAACATCCCCCTTCCTGCTGCTCAGGACAAATGACTTAGAGTCATTGCTGATCCCTCATCCAAACAAATAGCAAACTCTATTGGCTTTCCCTTCCTAATAAACCCCAAATATGCCTACTCTCATTCTCCCCAGTGCTGCCACCCTGGCCCAAGCCACCCTCTCCTCTCACCTGGAAGTCTCCTAACAGGTCCCTTTATTTCCCTCCTAGCATAGGCAGTCTATTTTCTTCCATGAAGATATAAGTGAGATTATCTGCTCAAAACTTTCCACGGACTCTGCACTTCTCTCAGTAAAAAACTAAAGTCCTCACAATAGCTTATGAGGTATGGCCCCCCTCTACCTCTTGACCGATCTATTTCTCCTCCTCTTGTTTATTCTGTTTCGGGCATATGGGCCTCCTGGCTATTCTATGCCAGGAAGACTTTCACCTTTTCCAAATTATTCCTTCCACTGGACCACTCTCCACCCAATTCCTGATCTGGAGGTTCACCCCCGTGTATCATTCAAACATCACAATCTCACTGAGGTCTCTCTAACCACCTGATATAAAAATGTTCCATTCCGCACCCACACTTCCAATCCATCTTTCACTGATGCTCATGCCTCCCCCCACCCCTTAGAATGTAAGACCCACAATGAGCAGGAATGTTTTCATTGATCTTATTCTATGACATTTCCCTAATGCCTAGAATGGTGCCTGGAACATAGTAGGCACTCATTAATCTCTGCTGAATTTGGACTTAGAAGTCACACTGAAAATCTCTTAAGGTACTAACCTTATTCCTGCCCACCCCCCCGCAACCAAGCTCCCCAGCAATGCCTTCCCCCTACAGCTAGTTGGATGATCAGTCTCCCTCCAGGGCTATAGAACCTACCAGAGTCCAAGACCCTGCCAATATAATGCCTAACAATCCAAGGGAAAATAGTCCTGCCTTGGGTTTGGGTGCTTTCCAGCAAACAACTAGATTAGCACTTGCAAATTTATCCAGGGACCAAATCAAGAAGCACAATCTCTGAGAAAGGCCCAGCACAGTAAACTTACTAATGAAGTTGTACACAATCTCACTGGCACACAAGCCACTGGCATGGAAACTGTAAGTTATTCTTACTTCTGATTAAGGCAGCCCTGGGAGTCCTCCATTTTATAGCCAAGTTGGCTTTACAAGTAGGTAGACAAAGGCCACATTGAAGAAAAGGATAAAAATGTTCAGAAATTTATACCTTGTGATATCAGGATGGGACTGGCCCCAGACAAAACTGACTCCCAAAGCAGCAGGCTAGGAAACAGAAATTTCACCATTAGAGATTTATTCCTTTAAGTCACTTTAAGTTTGTAATCCTCCAAAATTGCCCCTAAATAGGTATTATGCTTGGGTTACATGATACTTTAAAGTCTTTGTTAGCCAGTTCCATGGAAAGGGTAGTAGAACACAGCTCTGGGGAAATGTGGCAAAGAACAGGGTCCTGAGGCAAAGAGGTAAAGTGATGAAGGAGAAGGAAGGGAATTGAAAGGAAATTAAGAAAAAAACATTTACTAAGGGCTACCTTGTGCCAAGTGTTCTGCTTTACATACACTAACTGCTTTACAAACACTAACTCATTTACTTCTACAACACTGTGGTGAGTTCCTCAGTCTCACCTCCTTTCTAGAAGAGGAAGCTGAGGCTCAGAGAGGTTGATGACTTACCTGGAGTAAGGATTCTGACTTCAGATGAGCTTAACTCCAAAGTTCATGGCCATTTCTCAACATCAAACTGCAGAGTTAACATTCAGCTGTTTTATGGTTTTCCTTTGATTCAGCCTGGCTGGCAATAATTAAGTGGCCCTTATTTTAAGGTAGCCTATAGTACCGCGATGGATGGGCAGTAAGGGTGAAATTCTGGAACTCAAGATAAAATTATTATTATGTGGAGTAATCAGGCACTCATGTTCAGATACATGATATAGTAAGAGCTTATCCTCAGCACACTCTCCAGTCTCCAGCTTGCCAATCATTATTCTTCAGGAGCTTCCACTCTGCAGCGATTTCCCAGGAAGCAAACAGCACTTCCTCCTCTGTCCACAAATCCTGGAACTCTACACCACTTGTTCTAGGAAGTAGCCTTTGAGCACAATTTTGTGGATTGCATTCAATTGTAATTGGTCTTTTCTAGGAATAAAGCTTCTTCAAAGGTGGTAAACACTCTGTCTTCTTGGAGCTAAGATTGGGGGTACCACATGTAGCCTGTTCTTTGTAATCCCACAATGCTTTGCATCTTGGGATAGTAGAACATTTTCAAACTTGTCTTTTTGTCTTGCCTATCTTTCTTCTATCCCATTATACATGTTTTAAATACTAGCAAGGTCAAACTTCCTTCCTTCCTTCCTTCCTTCCTTCCTTCCTTCCTTCCTTCCTTCCTTCCTTCCTTTTCTTTTTTCCTTCCTTCCTTCCTTCCTTCCTTCCTTCCTTCCTTCCTTCCTTCCTTCCTTCCTTCTTTTTGATAACAGTACTTTCAGGGTGGTACTCAGTAGCTGAATTCAGAAATAAGTAATGGCATGATGGGGGAATGAGTCCGGGAAGGAGGCTGATCATTGAGGGTGTTTAAATCACAATTCCAGCCAGCGTTTTCCAAACTTTAGTGAAGGTTTAAGATTTAATCATCCTCATTTCAAGTATACACTATCCATTCTCAAAGTCAACTTATACATTTTGGTGACCTTTCTCAAACTGGGCTTTATAAATCCTTTTGGTTATTCTTTGCTATTATAGGCTTGTGACAAGCCAAATACCCTGCATAAAATATAAGAGCCAGAGCCCTGACCTGTTAGAATTTGCATGCTCAAACACAAAAGCAAACAGATGCTGGCTCCAATGTTTAAAATATACGAGAACATAAAACTGAGGAACGTTAGGAAATATACCAATGTCTTTCATTTAATAAGGAGAAATGGGTATGTACTTAGGAAGAAAAAACTGCTAGTAAATGTATACATGTTATCATTCCACTTGCAAAGATATTAATTAGAATACTAACATCTATATTAAGTACATATTTAAAAATCTAATTGTGAAGATTTTAATAATTAGTTAATATAAAGACTTTAAGACTTAATTCTAGGTATTAGTCCATTAAAATGTAGCTGATTTTTGCTCCCTCCTGCAAAGTGCAACAGATGTGACAAATTCAAACAAAACACACGTATATCCTTACCTAATGATGGTTTTACTCATACAGAATGTCTTATTTAAAGCAGACAAATTATTCTATAGAAAATACAGAGACTTGAAAGTAAAAACCTGAGTTTTAGACCATCCCTGAGACTAATATACTATGAGTCTTTGAGGAACCTCCACACAGTTTTCCAGAGTGGCTGCACCAGTTCACATTCCCACACAATGGAATATTACTCAGCCATTAGAAACGACAAATACCCACCATTTGCTTCAACGTGGATGGAACTGGAGGGTATTATGCTGAGTGAAGTAAGTCAATCAGAGAAGGACAAACAGTGTATGTTCTCATTCATTTGGGGAATATAAATAATAGTGAAAGGGAATATAAGGGAAGGGAGAAGAAATGTGTGGGAAATATCAGAAAGGGAGACAGAACATAAAGACTCCTAACTCTGGGAAACGAACTAGGGGTGGTGGAAGGGGGGGAGGGCGGGGGGTGGGGGTGAGTGGGTGACGGGCACTGAGGGGGACACTTGATGGGATGAGCTCTGGGTGTTATTCTGTATGTTGGTAAATTGAACACCAATAAAAAATTAATTTATTAAAAAAAAATTAAAAAAATAAAGTCTAAGAAAAAAACTAATATAATATGATAGAGAAAATTTTATTCACCTAACATTGTCTGAGATATTGAAATTTGTTTTAGGAAATTTGTTGGAGTAGCCATTGAAAGCTGAGTGAGTTCATTCTATGTGAAACAAGAGGGAGAATTTTCTCAGTGTTTTGGGGAAGGAAGGATCAGAAAGAGAACAGAAAGGGGGATGAGGGTGGGAATCTTGAGTCTAATTCCCCTAAGGTGTGATACTAGGAATATCACATAGGAGTATCCCATAGCTGCATACATACTAAAAGTACAGAAACCAGTCTACTTTATAAAGAAATCAAATTCTACAATCATTCATCAATATGAGACTTTCCATTGCATATGGTGGACAGCACATCAAGTGTAGCCCAATGAGCATCAATTGACTCAATGCTCATAACAACAATAATAACCTACATGTGCATGTTCAGAGCAAGGCTGATGAAATCTTACTATCTGTTCTTTGTTGTGAGGTTTCTGCAAGTCCCAACAACCTTTGAATTCCAAAATATGAGAAAAATGAGCTCCCTATTTTCCTTTCCTCCATCTTGCCAACCAAGAGGCACTTAAAACAGAGTGGATAGAAAACACTCATAGAATTCTAGGTGCCTATCCCACCTTCCCTAAAGAACCTCAAGAATAGAAGTAGGTTGATCTTCTGTTTGGATATTCCTCATTCATTCCCACTGGCTCTCTCCCATCCCCCACCTCTTCTTTTTGGCCTAATGCACAAAACTGTCAGTAGGATAAGAGTCATTTGGCGGTGACTGCAAGAAACAACTGTGCATTTTATAACAGTCCATTAGTGCAAAGCTCTTAATGAAAATGAAAGCCGTTAATGAAGCCAAAAGGCAGTGGAAGCCTCCATTCTGGAGAGGGCAATTAAATAGGAGAGGGAGGGAGAAAAATAAATACAAATCCAAAACAAGGTACTCTGTGATCAAGCACTGCACATGATGTAATCATGACAAATCGGCCAATTTATTCCCTACTTTTTTAAAGAGACATATACAAACACTGAAAATTCATCATCCTGGCCCTCACCCCCTCTGCCATACTCCATGTTGCCAAATGATTCAACCTCAAAATTTTGGATCCATTGAAACTTTCAAAATATAAACAGCAAGTGGTTTTTTAACTCCAAGAAGAGCTCCCTGTAGAGTGCTATGATTTAGAACAAAGTGAGTCACAAAAGTGAACTTTGTAATTACACTATTATTTTTATAACTCATCTGAATCAGAAGCTCTCTTATTTTAACACGCTGTAGACAAAGACAAAGATTACAGGAGAATAGGTCCACACCAAACATACTATTTCTGAGTAGGATATTTCCTGTGAAAAGACAAGTTTATAGAAGCTGTTCTGAGATAAGCACAAAAAGATCTCTGGCTTTCAATGCTGTGACCAGGGCCATGTGGTGGGATCCTCTCCTCACCCCAAATGCCTGCTGCACTTCCTCTGTAGCCTACATTTACTGTTATAAGACAACACCTTGCCTCGTGGACATGTGAGCTCCTGAACTAGACATCATCCACATGTAGGTAAATAAGTATGCTGTCTCAAAGCCTTTCCACTTTGCCCACAGAGAATTACACCCTTCCTGCTGGTGGTATCTCCATTCCAGTGCATACTTCTAATTAAAGTTAGATTAGGTTAGATTAAAATTATATATGGATTAAAATTACATATCTGGGAAATTCTTGATATCAAGATCCATGTCTATATATCTGGTATTTAGGACACTGAAAGTTCAATCAATGCTTCAGAATTTATGCATCACCTCTATACTTAGCCCCTTAATGTGCCTGTGCTGAGCACAAATATTTGTAGAATGAATGACTAAACAAACGAATGATCCAATATAGCTGGGTAGTTGTCCCCACACTTGCATTAGCTTTATTTTATTTTATTTTATTTTTTTGCAATTCCCCAGAGCCAAGCTTGTTTAATGTTTTTATTTCTATTATGTGTAATAATTACGTCAATCAAATTCTATTGCATCAAATTGCTGAATATGATGCTGTGGTTAATGATGATTGATGCAACTAAAGCCTTCTACCCCAGGGAACATGAATCAAATCTCCGTCCTTATTAGTTCAAACCTCTGTCCTTATTAGTTACCATCTGAGCTCTTGGGTAACTGCTGGAAAAGCAAAGGGACCTCATCCCAAGAAAGCGTTTTAGCGAAAGAATCATTGTCTATTGAGTGAATAGTCAAGAAAAATCTCAAGAGGATTTTTTTCTAGATTTCTAAGGAGCCATCGCCCACCTATCCCATGTGGTGGCTTTGCAGTGTGTGGGCTTGACTAGGCTGAACTAGGTTTCCTAGAATTTCCTTTCTTGTATGTTTCCACTCAGAGAGGTCTTCAAGGAAGACTCTTGGGAGACATGCAGGGTGGAAGAAAAGCAGAAATTCTGTAGCCCATATACATGGTGCCGATCTGTTGATTCAATCACTGGTGTGAAGCAGTTTTGGACCTGCAACAGGCCAAATCCCTATAACAAATCTATATATTATATTATCTGCATCTCCTAGTTGTTCTGCTACTTTGGTTGAATTCTGACTGATACACCCTGCTCCATCTCTGGCACCATCATTGCCCTCCCCTCACTCATTTGGCTCCAACCTTATTGACATCCTTGATGTTCTTCAAGCACACCAACATATGCCCATTCTACAGATGAGATTTGGTAACTTGCCCAAGGCAACACAGCCAGTAAGTTAATCCATGTTCTTCATGACTACACATACTGCCCATCCCTTCTCCTAGAACAAACACGTAATAATCATCATCTTTTTGTGCCCCCCACACCTAGAACAGATCATGACATCGAGTAAGTAGATGCTAAATAAATATTTGCTAAATTAAATGTGTAGATGTGTAGCTTTAAAGCAGTTTTATCTCTATGCACATTCCCCTTTGGGTGCCTTGCTTCATCCCACTCTCTCCTGGGTGTCCTAGTTACCATCTCTTGCCCTGCCTGCACACACGTGCACCTGCCTGATGCATGGTCTTTTGTTCTTTTATTCCTTCTTATCAATTACTTCCTCTAGCTTGCCAATCATCTGGATGACGCCCTCACAGCACCCTTCAATCTGTCACCTTTCTGGTCCCTGAAGAATCCAAAAGTGAATATGTTATTCCAGCTAGAGTTCTGGAAAACAAGACCAACTCCTCTTTTCAGTTCACTCTTTCCACAGAGGAGGCTCACACCTATTGAGTTTGTGAAGTTGTACCTTTCTGAGACTTACTATTTTCCTCTCAGCATATATGTTAAGGTTGGAAGTAGCCAAGAAGAATCCTGAGTGAAAAAAAAAAGCATTGAGACAATGAAAAAAAAGCAAGTCAATGTAGGTATGAGGAATGGCCACAGAAACCCTTTGGTTTCTGAAATACTTTCCCTGAAAACACAGTTGTGATCAGCCTACTCTTGCTATGGACTGCATGTTTGTGACAATCCCAAAATTATTCATTAAAGCCTTAACCCCCAATGTGAGTGAATTTGAGGTGGGGCCTTTGAGAGATAATTAGATCATGAGAGTAGAACCCTCATGATGTTATTTGTGCCCCACTAAGAGACAAGAGATATTATCTCTCTCTCCACCATGTGAGTGCACAGCAAGAAGGTAGCCATGTACAAATAAGGAAACAAGTACTCACCAGGAAGTGAATTAAACTGCACCCTCATCTTAGACTTCTTAGCATCCAGAGTGTGAGAAATATATTTCTACTGTTTAAGCCATCTAGTCTATGGTATTTGATGACAGCAGCCCAAGCTGACCATGAAAAGGTTGATAGCTTCCTAAGGATTGTTCCCATGAGCTCAATAGAACTACTCAGTTCTTGCAGGTGTGTATTTGGACTCCCATGCAGCACTCCTACAGTCTCAGTGATCCCATAGGTGGGCTGACCAAACCAGGGTTTGTCCAGGACTAAGGGGAGTTCCTGGAATGCAGGCCTTTCAATGCTAGAAGTGTATGAGTTGGTCAACTCACCCATGGGTGGCCCCGCTGGTAGAGAATAGGTCTGTAGGATGCTATGTGCTAGTAGATATGCTCCAAAGCTGACAACTTGAGTAATACAAAGCCCAACTCACTTGGTATTTTTGTAGAGATTCATAAACTTTCTGAGCTAGAAAGACCTCAGGTTTAGCCTTAGATGTTTGTAGATGTGAAAACACAAACAAATAGGCTAAATGACTTCTTCAAAGTCACCTATAACAGAGCAGAGCTTGGGAAAGAATCTGGATTCCCTTGACCTGCTCTTTCACTCTTCCAGTAGTTTTCAGACTGTGTTCTCTGGATGTGTCTTCCCCTACCTTAACCAGAAAAGACATTATATATTTTAAGTTGATATATTCTACTACAAGTATAAACCATGCACACAGGGCAATAATGAAGCCACTGCTGCTGAAAATAATAAGTAATATTTATCAAACACTTACTGCATACCAGGCATAATGCCCACTCATTCCATTTATCTAGTCCTAATAAAACCCCTAAAGTAAGTACTGAAAGTCAGAGTAGTTCCACCCCTAAGACTATCACATTAAAGAAGAATCACATGGTCCAATCTGACAGGACCAAGGATGTAAAAATACCTACCATGGCTCAGGTGTCTTCCTGCTGCCCAGAACATACCTCCTGGCCATTCTTCTACATTCAGCTCAAATCATGCACAGTCCAGGACCTCTCTCTCTCTCTTACTGTTCTGATGTTACTAGACATATACACATTTTTAATGTCCGCAGATTGTTCTCAAGGAAATTCCATTTGTCCTTGCCTATACCCTCCCCCCATTGTTCCTGTCTGCATAGCCATGGCCTCCTGACCTTGACTGCCATCCTCTTCTTTATGTTTTCATCCACAAGCCATCACAGTGACACCTCCCAATTTAGCATCATGTATGAACGTCATTACCAGGAGCTTAGTCGTTCTTCCCAGATCATTAAGTGATGATGGCTAAATTGGGTCTTCTTACCTGACCCCTTAACACCCTGAGAGCTATGGTCATTTGTCATCACACCCTTCACCCTCAGATTGAGCCAGTTCTCAATCTGAATGGCATGGTTTCCATTCTGGTCAATTTGAATTAATTTCTCAGGCAAGATTTCAGGCCATTTCTCCTTCAAGTGATTTTACTAAAATCTAGATATATTACATCCACTGCATAGTTCTCACCTTTTAAAACTATGATTTGCTTTTTTATATTGATCAGAATGTCCTGACATTATTTGTTCTTTTATAAATGCCCTGTCTTTGTTTTTCTCTGTTTGACTGTAAATTTCCAACATTGCCTAATCTTTTAATTTGGATTTGTTATTTATACTTGGGAATAAAGGTGGATTTAAAGGCAATAGCTGCCCATTGACATGACTTCTTCCCTTGTGAAAACACAACTGTTCTTAGATTGCTGTATTTTTTTCTTACCTTCCCATTTTCTAACAGCTGTATTAACGGATTATGACTAGGATGTACCTCCATGTGAGCAGGTGCCTTAGCTGTCCTATCCCACCCCCTCACCTCCCATATCCCAGCACCCATTCCAATGCCTGGCATGTAGCAGGTGCTCGGTGAACATCTGAATGGACCAGATACACTTTGCCATGTACACAGTCCTTCCATATCCATTCTCTCATGATCCTCACACTCCATGTGGTAAGCAGGGTGGATATCATTATCCCCATGGCACAGATAAGAACACTGAGCTTCTGAGAGGTTGAAAGCAACAGAGTAGAGTAGTTAAGAGCTCAGGATTGGCAGAGAGGCCTGAGTTTCAATCCTAGCTCCTGTTTCTAATAGTTATCATGAGCCAGTTTGTTAACATCCCTGAACCTGTTTTCTTGTCTGCAATAGGAAAATAATAGAAGTACCTAGTTCATAGTGCTGCAAATGGAAGTAAGATCATGACAATAAAGTACTCAGTCTCTGGCACGTGATACACCAATGCTACATTTCCAGAAAACTATTCATAGTTGGTAAGTACAGAGCTGGGACCATAACCCAGGTCTACTGCTAGTTCCAAAGCCCAAATTGACACCCCACTAGCCCTCTATAGTAACCATGGTGATGGGGAACTTTTAGCATCCTAGCACCGGCCTCCCACTTGCAGCTGTCACAGGCAAGGCCAGGGCCCATGTACCTTTGCTGGGCCTGGAGAACACTGCCCTGACATAAGAACATTTGCACAGACACGGCACTACTGCAGGGCCTGCAAGGTCTGACCACAGGCTCCTTCCAGTCTGGCCTCTTCCCTCCTGCCACAATACACCTATCCACCAATCCCTCCCTGCCACAGTGTGGCTTTGGGAGGATTCCATGATGATGCCATTTATAGTAACAACACTCCTTTCCATTCAGAGTGTACTTTACAGTTTATAAATGGCTTTCATTTGATCTCCCAACAGACGAGGGTCAGGCAAGGCAGGGTCTTAACTCCCTCTCAACAGACAAGGCTCTGTGTATACTGTGACTTCCCCAAGCTTCACAGCTGGAAACACAGAAACCCGGCATCTCTCTGTCCACATCAGAGTTCTTTGATTTGGGATCTCTCTGGACTGCCTTCAATTCACCTTTTTTTTGTGCTGCTCTTTTCTTCTACCCTTGGTCTCAATTTCTGTAACCCCTATACCATCCTACTTCATCATCTACAAAAAACAATACTAGCTTGATTATGTCCAGAGGTTGGAGTTGGGAAGATACGTAAAATTTTAGAGTCACATTTAACTCCTCAAATGCTTTTCCTATGAGTCCCCCATCTCCTGGTTATATATTTATGTGTAGCACTTTAAGAAACTCTGCACAAAACTAGTTAATCAGATATAGGCTATCTACCATCCTCTAGTCATCGAGCATCTAGCTGTAGAGCATTATGGTGGTCACATCACAAGGAGTAGAAAAGGAGGTGCCTTGCCTCTAAGAACTTACAGACAGGTTGGGGAGACAGGAGGAAAGAGAAATAAACCATGAAAGGGGACAATGCAGGGTAAGTGGCCAGTGAGTGGTAGTAGAAAGCTCTACGACATTGTGAGATGAGATGGTCAGGCAAAGTAACCCAGAAGAAGTTAAACTTTTGAGCTTAAACTTTAACACATCTAGAAGCAGGGAGAAGGCAGCCAAGGTAAGGGGAACAGCATACGCAGAGCCCTGAGGACAAAACAGCCCCTGGGATATTGGAAGGTCATGACATAGCAGGGCCTGGTTCTGGCAAAGGGTTTCATTAAAGGGATGGATGCTGAGGTTAGACCAAACTGTGGCAGACTGAATACCAGGCTAAGGAGTTTGGACTTTATCCAGTAAGCGTATCCTGTAAGGGGGAGCATCAAGTGTTTTGTTGGGCGAGTGACATATGGGGCACAGAGTTTAGGGAAGATTTGTCCGTGTTCCCCCAAAAGATAGTATATCAAGGCAAGAAACATGACAGAGACAATCAGAGAACAAAAAGAAATTTAATAGGGCTACACAACAGAACGCAATACAGCTGTTGGAACACATGGGCTCCAGAGCACATTTCTACAGAGCAGACCGAGCAAGGGGGAGGACACAAGAGATGCGTGTTCAAACAGTGCTAGGATCTAGGAGAAATGATCACTCCTCTCCAGATAGCCAGGGAGTGCAACTGCTGCTCCACTTCCCTGCTTTTTCCTAACATCCTCTGCATTTGCAATTACATGTCTGACAGCTTTCTTCCCCAAAGGATTGTAAGCATTCTGAAGCAAGGATCAGGCCTATCTTACTCATGCTATACCCCAGCCCCTAAAAACCCTTAGAGGCTCAACAAAGTTTTCCAGTTTGCATGAAAGTGAGATTCAAGAGCCAATTAAAGGAATGGCAAAACTGCTCTAGAGATTAAGGTAGTATGGTAGAAAGCAATGTGAAGTGTGGAAGACACAGGAGTTTGATTTTAAATTCATTGAAAAAGGTTAACAGTCAAAAGTAAAAAGCATGTACCTGAAGTCCCCACCTGATGTGCCCTCAGAGCCCTCCCTCATCTGCTAAGGTTCCCTTGAGGTAGTTAACTCCTGGTTGTCCAGTAACACAATCTCCAAATCCCTGACACCCAGCACACAATGGATTCTCAACAAAAGGATTTAGAAGGGTGGACTGGTGTTGGTCTGAAGCCCATGTAAACCACGAAGGTACGATGCACTGTCAAATGCATCGCTCTGTCTATATTGGCTCAGGGACTTTGAAACTGCAAAACTATGGAGCAGAGAAGTATTACTGGCTCCTCCTCCCCACCCTCTACCATGGAAACAGAGATCCTACCTTGATGACTAAAGACAAAAATGTACAAAGCATCTAGACCTGCCATGCTTTGCTTTAGGCAAGTGTCTCAGAAAAGTTTTAGCAAAGAGAATAAGCTAAATCTAACAGAGAGCCTTGAGGGAAACTTAATAAAACTCATTGTGCTCACTAAAGAGCAGGGGACAGGAAGAGAAAGAGAGGAAAACAGAGTTTGCACCTCCAAATACTTATGAACCAGAAAGAAACAGAGACAGATAGGAAGGTGTGAAAAGGGGCATAATGGTCCTTTATGGAGAAGAGTTTGGCTCTGTCTTTAAGGGTGGTTGTAATCCCCTGAACTATTTGCCCCTTGCTCACCTCAGGAAAGTTTTTAAATGTCTTTATCACATTTGCTACCTTGGGGCAATGGAAAGAATGCAAATGGGGATATGATAGCACCCTGGACCTGAATCCCAACAAAGATAATTCAGAGATGAGCGGCCTTTGGTGAGATGATGAATCTCTTTAAAACCTCAACTTCCCCATCAGTGAAATGGAGACAATGGAGGCTCCCTCACTGGACTATTGTACAGATGGCAATGGCCAGTGCACATGCAGCTTGGGAAATCCACACCACCCCCCTGACACCCAGCAGACCAACGGTATGAGTCAGCTGGTGCCTGCTTTCCCCTCTCCCTTCAGACTCACTGGGAAATTATGGGATTAAAAGAAATCACAGACACAAGCATTTTTGGTTCCTCTGACCACATGCTAGGTAAATATTAAACATTCTTCTTATGAACAGTAAGGTAAAGGGTCTTATTTGGACTATTCTCAAGGCAAATTAGCTGAAGCTGAGGTGTCTGGCCAGGAGCAGATAAGGTCAGATCTCACACAGACGACCTCAAGCCAGCTCAGTAGCGCTTGTGTGGAGGAGATTAATGCCCACTCCATGCTTCTGGGACCCCAGTGATAGAATAAATAATTCATTTCCTTCCCTATTTCTCCTCCTGCTGCCTAAATTCAGATTTAAGTGAGTAAGATTTAAGTCACCTAAAGCAAGTTGCACAAATACTTCCATTTGTAACTATCATAACAACCAACAAACCCCAAACCCCACATACACACCCCACCCCAACCAAGTGGTGTGTACTCTCTCTGACTCTCCTGCAACTGGATTACTCCCCAGGGAAGCCCGAAGACCCACACTTTAACTCTTCTCAGAATGAGATCGAATAAGTAGCTCTGCTTACAGCTGTTTATACAGTATCCCTGAAGACACCAGACACTCACCAGTGAGAACCTGCATTTTAATGAGATGTTCCAGGTAAACACCTGAACCCGGGCACCTGCCAGCTGGAAATCGGAACCAAGCTTCATCTTAAATCCATTAGCCAACAGGCACAGGCAACCAATTGTGAAGTAAGAGCCACCTAATTCACTTTTGCTCCTCCAGCAGCCACCCCGAGCTTCTTTTATTCTCCCTCTAGTCCAAATAAAACAATGAAGTCAACCAGACAGTTAAATGTCCTGCTTCATTCTACCATCAGATTATATTTCCTAAGCATTTTCTCCTCTGTGCTGTTGTTTAGATCTGATTCCTGCTGGAGAAAATAGGGAGAATAAGATCCAGTAAGACTGAACAGAACACAGGAAGGGCCAGACAACCACTGCAGGTATAGAACAAACCTGACTGAGGTCACACCAAGAGGAAGCTAACATGCAGGGCTCAGCCCCGTGCTGGTGAGAGCATATGTCACACTGCTATGGGGCTCCCAGGCCTCCAGCAATCACTTGTGTGTAAGGGGAAACTCTTGGGAATTTGAACAAACGGGTGGGACTTGAGGCTGAGACTTCCCTGTTGATAACTACAGCCACCATAGAATTGGAGTTTGGGAGTTGGGTAGACTTCCCAGAAATGGATCCTAGAGGTAATTTGTTAGAGAAATAGTTTTTTTTAGGAACATGAGGTAGAGTCAGTGGAGATGGAAATGCAGGGCACTGCCACATTTCTCTCCTGGTGGGAATGATGAAAGGGTACCTGCGTACCTGTCACAGATGCATGATTGAAGGTTCCCCAGGCTCCCGGGAACTAAGCCAATGTCATCAAACCCCATATAGACACGGAGACAGAGGCGAAGATTATCACTCCACCTCTATCATCAAAGGAGGGTGAGAAGGCTTGAGCTTCAACAGGCACTTGTGTGGTCACCTGAAGATAACAAGTGATTCCTCAAAGTTTGAGTCTCAGCTCCCCCACCTACTTCCAAAGACAGGCTGCTCTCCTGTTTTGCATTCTGACTTTTAAAAGAACCAAATGGCCTCACTTGCAAGATCATTCAAGGTGACAGCCTTAAAGACTTCCTCCTTCATAGCATGGACCACAGCCCAGCAGCAGCATGGGCATCCCCTGGAAACCTGTTAGAAATGCAGTATCTCAGGCTCCACCCCAACCCTCTCTGATAAGAACCTGCATTTTAATAAGGTGTTCAAATGACGCATATGCACATTCATCTGTGAGAAGCACCAGCCTAAAAGCAGTTTCAGAAAGGTCAAATGCAGCTTGTTCCTAAAGGGTATCAGGGATTCATTAAAGAGCAGGCTCTGTCCTGGAGGGGCTTGGTCTGGAGGCAGCAACCACATCCTCCCAACCACTGCAGCTCAAGAGCCATTCTGTTCTTCCTGCCCCACTGGGTGCTCCTGCACCAAAGGCCCCTGTGACCAGGAAGTGTAGGGCCCGTGATGAGAGTGGTGGCTGGCTACAGGTCAAGGTGGAGCTAACATCAGCAGTGATACAGGGGAGGCACCGCCTCAAAAGCCCAGATGAAATGTGTGGCTGAGAATTAGGTCAGTGTGCCAAGGGGCAGCAGCTGATTAAGCAGCTGCTAAAAAGAAAGACTCTGAATGAGGCGAGGCGTTTGAGAAAGATATTTACCAAGAGCCACTCTGTTAAAAACACACTTGAGACAAGAGGGCTGCCTTACTCGGCTATCCATCAGTAGCAACCCATGTCAGCTGACCTAAGCAGAGGCCTGAGATCCAGGCAGGAGGAAAAGACTCCGTCAGAGCACTTTTCACCTAAAGCAAGTTGCACCAGGCATTCCCTCCACTCCCGTGGACATTATCCCTGCCTCCTTTTACATGGATGAAGAAAGATCTTAAGACACAGACTCTCTCATTACATGGATGCCAGGATTACAGCGACCTTTCCCTCCTGGCTCTGTACTTCCAAATAGAGCCTCTGTGGGTACACACTCTCCCCCATAGACACCCCCTCCTCATGCAATAGGAGCACTTGACAGCCAGACGGACAGCGTAAATGACACACACCCAGAGTTTCCCGATTTCTGCTTAAGGACTTAGCTGGGTTTGGCCTCAGATTTTTCAAAGTCTCCCATTTGAGTGCAGTTGGCTTCTGCTATACAATATCCATTCCTCTATTCCCCAAATTTGGGGTCAAATATCCAGCCTCCCCCTTGAATCTCATGTGCTGCAAGAAAAGCGAACTCTTTCCCTTAATTCTGGAATTTGAGCATATAAACCAGGCCTAAGACACCTAGGGAATCCAACCCTCTGACTATGTGATTGCGTCAGAGGTAAACATGTGACTTTAGCTGGTCCAATTAGTTGAAAGCCCCAGGATGTCGGCTGGACTCTTCTTCACTTACAGGAATCCAAAAGCAAATCACCCTGGAATGGCCATCAGCCATCATGGGATCACAAGGGAAGCATCCTGCCAAGAAGGAAGCCAACAGCAAAGCCAAAAACTGGGCGAAGTGAGACAGTAGGTCTTGGTCAAATCCTTTGAGTTACTAGACTTTTCAAGTACTGAGCCCATAAATCCCCTTTGTTGTTTAAGGCAGCTGAACTGAAAGTTGTTATTTGCAGCTGAAAGCATCCTAACTGACATACCAGGTAAATAAATCATTCCCTGCTGGGAAGAAAGATAATGTCTCACCAAAATTCCCTTGGCTTGGGCATATATTAGGCCCCCTCAGCTCTCTTCTTCCCCCAAAATAGATTGTAGGACCAAAAATAAATAAATAAATAAAATAAAAAATAACACAAATAAACCTCTCAGATGAAGAAGCTGGTGAAGCAAGTTGCAGAGGAATAGAACGTTGCTGTGTCCCCCCCGCCTCCCCCCCAATCCTTCTGCATCCCTGTCTCTCTAAAACAGTAACCTCAAACCAGCTGAGGTTTTTAATCGCCTTTCTTTCATTAAGAGTTTCTTCCTTCACTCCATCTAGGGATTTAAATATCAGAAGCAAAATGTCCACCCCTCCCCCAGTTCTGCAGACCTCCCCCAAGTCTCCACTCCCTCCTTTATATTTAAAGCTGGTGGAGGCAGCTTTTTTTCTAATCCCAGTGCAATGCTCTAGGCTCTTTCCTAATCCCTCCACCTGTGAGATAATTGCTGGCATTTAGGAGAAAACTCAATAGTAATCATAGACTTGCGCACAAAGACACAAAAAGAGGCAGATAAAACAGGAGAAAGAAAAGAGTCACAAGCCCAGAATTATCCACACTCTGACATCCATTCCAGAAGTACAATGTGGCCAAAGGGATAAAGGCACAGCTTTACAGGAAGGGGGTGCATTTCAAAATACCATGGTTTTAATAGTGTCTATACATACACTAGAGTAAGATAATACAAATGTAAGAACTAAAATGGTTTGCCGTCATTTAACTGGTTCACAAATCAGCCACAAATAATAAGCAAGCCTACCAAACAAGAAGTCTTTTTTTTTTTAAGATTTTATTTATTTATTCATGGGAGACACACAGAGAGAGAAAGAGAGGCAGAGACACAGGCAGAGGGAGAAGCAGGTTCCATGCAAGGAGCCTGATGTGGGACTCAATCCCGGGACCCCAGTATCAGGCCCAGGGCTGAAGGCGGCGCTAAACCGCTGTGCCACCTGGGCTGCCCAAGAAAAGTCTCTTAATCAAGGGTGTCCCTTTTTAAGTGACAAAGAGGGGAAAAAAGATGCTGAGATATTCTTGCCCAACAATCAGAATAAAGCAAAATGCTATTGAATCAGGCATTTAGCCACACTTCAACAATATAGCCTAAGATCCCAACTACACTTCTAGCTTTTGGTTATGGATGCAAGATTGAGATTAAATCCCTTAAAAATTATAATAAAAGTTCATGTATAACAAGTAGGTTTACAAGATAAGATCACTGTGAAATTTGTTTTAAACAATATACAACAAAATATATTTAACAGAGTGACACACTTCCTTTTTGGTTTGCTTTATTCCTTGGAGTTGGCTAGAGCACTGACTGCACGCCTCCAACTTGCCTTATCAGAAGAATAATTTAGACTTGCAGATTCTGTGGTTTTTAAGGCAGAAACCAAAAGTCTTTAGTTTCACAAGTTCCTGGGGTGATCCTTATGACTTGGAGAAACATCATGGTAACTCTGAAGAATTTTATTTAAAATGAAATACATGTACATATTATAGAAAAAGGAAGGGGTGGTGATCCCTGGTCTCCTAGGAACCATGGAGGCATTTTGTCCATTAGTTTGAAGGAAGGTAAGCTGCAGAAGTCTAACAGGCCTGACACAAGATGATGCAACAGCAGAACATAACATCCATTGGGGCAGAAACTGCTGCTGTATCCACAGAACCGTTTTCCCTGCCATCCTGGGCACACAGCTAGATTACCTTTCCCAACCTCCTTTGCAATTCGATGAGATCATAGGATTGGGTTCTGGCCAGTAGTAAGTGATACAGACTACGTCCAGGCTTGACCCTCAAAAAAAAAAGAAAAAATCCTTCAAGCTCCCTGTCCCTCTCTCCCCATCTGCCAGTTGAATGCAGTGAAGGACCAGAGACCCCTCCTCCACCATGCACCAATCTGCACCGTGAAGCGTGATATGAATAATAAACTTGTTAGCATTAACCTCCTGGGATCTGGGGACTGTTTGTCGCAGCAGTTAAGTCTACCCTCACACACACCACCGCTTCCCTATAACCTTGCCATTTTACCCTGTCCAGAGAGTAGGACTTCAGGATCAGGTAAACATATACTAGTGGGGCAACAAGCCACAAGTAGCTGCTACAGCAATGTCAGGATAATACCTCAACCTCACAGGAGTCTACTTGCCCCTAGAAAAGGGCTATCACATTTTAAGTATCATTTGGTATAAAGCCCAAGGCAAAAGAAAAAAAAATATGAATAGGTTTTGGAATTCATTGTAAAGGTGTTTTCCTCCTACCATATTGTGAATTGCTTAAGAACAAAGACCGATTTTTATTCATTTTGTGTGTCCCCTGTGCTCAGTGCTTCTTAAATTCAATTATACTTTGTTGTTACTGTCAAGAATGGAGGGAACATATTATTTATTAAAGCAAGAGCCAGACATTTTGTTATACACTTAACATGTGTTAGTTAGTTCACTTCTCAATTTACCACAAGATATTCTTAGTAATACATGTAGATAATATTACATATCTTACATTAACGTATCATTATCCCCATTTTATAGAAGGAAAAACTGAAGTTCAATAAAGTAAATTGAAGTGATGGTACAGTATGTAGAATCAGCTTTGGCTTGGGGTCAGAAAAAGCTAAGCGGATCTTGCTCCTGCTACTAGCTCTGTAACCAGTTTTGCAATCTTGGACTTCTGTTTTCTTATCTGCGAAAATGGAGATAATGCCATGCAATCATTCAGAGATTTCTTTAAAGCAACATGAGAAATAAAGTTTAAAAAAAAATTGCTTCACATGGAGGAGGAACTGGTAGAGAAACTTAAGGATCATTTCAGGCAATATAAACCATTTCCAAGAAGGAAGAAGCACTGGCTCTTACCTCTAAAACAAACTGCCAAGCAAGGGCCAACAGAAGAGCCAGTAAACGGAAATGCAACCGCTTACCTCTAGGGAGACCCATCCTGTCTCTGTCCACTAAATGGATGAAACAAAAAATGCATAAAAGGCTTCCAGCTACAGGGTTGGCCAGAAAGGGCATAAAGGATGTAAGAGAGAAAGTGAGGCTGTGAATCCTCAAATGTATTTTTTTCCCGTTATTTTTGGAGGAAAGCCGACAAAAACAGGAAGGAATCTGGAATGTTGACAAAAATCATTATTCCCCACAAATTACTTTAACCTTGCCTTGTCGGTGACCTTCACACTACTACTGGTTTAATGACATGTATTTCAACAGTAGCTGATTTCACTATTAAACAGAGATGCAGAGCACAAGATAATACAACTAAATCACTCTTGTAAATATTTAATATCATTGCCTTTTTTTCCTTTTAACAAATCACTATCAAAGCTGAGCACATAATAGAAAACACATTTATTTATTCTATCCTGGAAAAAAAAGCTTAGTGCTCATGCATTTTATCTATCTAGTTCTCCAAATGACTTTGACACTTGAGAGCCCTTGTGATCAAAACAGTCTGAAGGAAGGTGATTTGGCAAAAATTTAAAAACTGATTTCATGCGCTGATCAACATCCCCCAAAAGTGCCTCGTGGAAGGGCACTACACTTAATCTGTCAGATCCATGGCGAACTCTGAAGAAGAAAATTATTTTTGAAAGAAAACAAAGTGAGGGTTGCCTGGGTGGCTCAGTTGGTTAAGCATCTGATTCTTGGTTTCAGCTCAGGTCATGATCTCAGGGTCCTGGGTTGAGGCCTGTGTTGGGGACTCCGTGCTCAGCAGGAAGTCTGCTTCTCTCCCTCTGCCCCTCCCACAAGGCACATATGTGCACTCTCTCTCTCTCAGATAAAGAAATCTTTTTTAAAAATGAAGGAATGACATTGTCTTAAAGATAAATAGATTCCTTTTTTTTGATAAATAGATTCCTATTTGAGAAAAAATGAGTTTCCTTTTTAGTTAAAAAAATTATAAATAAAATTACTACACTATTCTTAAAGGAAGTGGAAAAATCATTAAGTAACAATTTGAAAAAAAGTCCCTAGTGAGTTTCCTTACAGGCATCTACTCTTATAAACTGGCAACATGGGACAGTAAAAAGGAAAAAAAAAAAAAATGGGTGTAAAAGCTTCCTAAAGTCATCTTGGTGTCACCATTAAGTCAAGACAAAGCAGTTGACAGGGCAAGTCCATAAGTGGTGCAAAGAATTCTAAAATCTTGAAAGTCAGAGCAATTTATTGACAGCGTCAAAGGCTGAGTTGCATTGGTTCTCGGGGCAGTCACATATTTAAGAGACATCCATGTTTAGAATGCTCGCACCCTGGTATTTCCAGGACCTTTCTGACACTGCATTATCAATCATGACCTCAGCAGCCTGTGGATGATCTATAACAAATATCATCATGCATTGATGGTGACGACAAGTTGGTTGCTTCTTAGAGACAACTTGGTGGGAGGGAGAAGAAAACACCAATGGGAGTTAGAAGGTCTGGGTCTACCGCCAACAAACATGACAAATTATCAGCGTGGCAACAAACAGGGCACTTCTGTCCTTGAAGCATATGTTTTGTCATCCACAAAATCATAGTGGGGTGAACTAAAGGAATTCTAAATTCCCTTTGAGCTCTGAAATGATATGCTCCTAAAATTTGGGGAAGCAGATCAGCATTTTTTATAAAGTAACTCTTAGTTAAATGTGTTTATTTCTTCATGGCTCATGTAGTTTCATCAAGTAACATAATGAAATCCCTTTGTTCTTTGTGCACACAAAAAGAGCAAACACCTGAAGAACACACTGGCTTTATCAGGATTACATTATTATTATTATTATTATTATTATTATTATTATTATTAGAGGCCCTCAAGGAAGAGGCCAACAGCTCCCTCTTGTAATGGCGGTGCCCAAAGACCTACTAAGAGTAAAACAGAATCACAAGAAGCTTGGGTCTGTCCATGTTACTGAACTCTGCTAAGAGTTATTAACTAGCTCAGTGATTTCTAGTGCTTACTCAACAAGTATTCACTGAGTTATTTCTATCATGAGGCAGGCACTGTTACAGGCACTAGATACACCACGGTGACCAACACACAACTGCCCCTAAGTTTGTGGAGTGTATGTTCTCATGAACCATGAATTCCTTCATGTTGCATAGTGCCATTTTAATTTGCACAGCACTTCGGTGGCATGATATCAATTATTACCCACCTACCAAGTAGGCATTGTACAAGCAAAGAAATGGAAGATCAAAAAGATTTGTTCAAAGTTCCCAGATCTATGGTGATATTGACAAGATATATTTATTATGACACTGATAACTCATGTTTGTTGCTAACATTTATGATAACTAATGTTTTTTTTTAAATGTCAGATCCAAGCTCTAACATAAGCCTTTTATATATAGTCTCTCAATGGTTCCCAGCCACACTGTGAAGAAGGTAGTATTATCATTCCCATTTTACTTATTAGGATAATAAGGCTTCACAAGGCTATATGCCTTGTAAATATCAAGGACTACCATCAGTTCTCTGATCTATCATGCTGTCTTCCCCAGTATCCCGAACTAGTCTTCTGACACGTATCTCAGTGCTCTTTTTATACCAAGTGCTGACCCTGCAATAGAATTATTCAAACTTGGGTATCTGGTGTTCCAGGCTCAACTGCCACAAGGATCAATCACTTTGGAATTGAGAATGTCACCCATCCCATAACAAGTTTGGCCAAGACATTTGTAAATGTTCATTATTGGTCACTTGGGGAAACAAAGCGGGGTACGGCTGGCTCAGCAAACTACATCTCCACAATCAGATTAATAGCCCCAGGCGAATGGCCTACAACAGATGAATCAATGGCAGCCACTTCATACTGAACAGACAGCACATAAATAGGACAAAGTCCGCCTTGCAGTGAGAGAGACCACAAAATCCTTAGTTGAGCCAATGATTTCTAAACACAGTACAAGTAATTCTTTCTGGGAAGAATGTCTTCCACCTACGAGTTTACTAGGAGAAAAAATAAAAAGGCATGGAAAGTCAGTCTCAGAGTGATAGAATGAATGGTCTTAGCAATAAAGTGGACAAATAAGCACAACGACTGTTAACAGTCTCCAAATTTCAAAGTAAATAAAACTTAAAGTTCCCAGTAATTTTCTCATCTTATGCTGAGATCAGCCCTTCCTGGAGTGAAGCAGGCCATTTATCAGGAGTGTTGTTTACACACAGTAGATGGAGATCCGTTTGAGTACTTAGGTAATACAAACTGGAAGCATTTTAACAAGACTAGTGTCTTTAAAACTGCAGTTGTTTTAACATCTGTGTTATGCATTTTACCAGGAAGCAGTAATTTCCCTATTGAAACTAATCCATCCAAAAAACTATTCCCAATCAAAACAGAAAATGTAGTTACAAAGATTCTTGAGTAAAGCCAATCCAAAAGCCTCTTTCAAATTCTAGAGACATTACAACTTATAATATTAGACTTGGAAAAGACTTGAAAATTATCCTGTCCAAAGTTTTTCAACTGAACACTAGTTTTAATTCTAGCTATCCTCATCTAAAATGTAAATTATAAAAAAAAAAAAAAAAAAGATTTCACATCAAATACATTTGGGTGACTTTGAAAACTACATTTTCTTTCTCAACAATGCATAACTTGTATTGTCATAACAAAGGCTCTGAGAAGTCCTACAGTCAAAAAATCTGTTTAATTTTGTCTTCAACCTATGTTTTGAGATTTTTCTCAGTGCTTTTTTCTTCTCGAAATATTATTAGCATTTCTCAAAATTCTTTTAGAAGTTGGCAATCTGGGTGAACACGCTGTATAATATCAGATTCTGAAAGATGACAAAACCTTCCCAAATTCACACACGCTTATATTTTTCCTTAGGTTTATTTTGAAACCAGGTGATGCACTAGTTTTAAAGAAATATACCACTTAAAACGTCCCCAGTTCCTCTAGACTTAACCAATAAGCAAATGTTTAGTGTTTGATTGACCTCCACAGTCCTCCCAACAACTGGATAACACACAAATCACTAGAGACATGATAGTACACTACAAAACTCACATCATGAAGATCAAGTTCAGAGATAGCACCAATCGTTGGAAAAGCTGTTTTTTTCCAATGCATATTTTAAACCATTAAGCAATTCTTTTTTTAAAAGAGTTTATTTATTTATTTGAGAGAGAGAGGGAACAAGTGGGAGGAGTGTCAGAGGGAGAGGAAGAAGCAGACTCCTCACCGAGCAGGGCTCCATCTCAAAACCCTGAGATCACAACCTGAGCTGACACCAAGAGTCGGACGCTTAACTGACTGGGCCACCCAGGCGTCCCACCATTTAGTAATTCTTAATAGTAACAAAGCACAACTGATCCTAATAACACACTAAATTCAGTTTAAATATTTCAAGAAAATGGGTTGACAGATTTTCCTACCTCTGTTTGTTGTTTAACACCCATGTTATTTTGTTTTGAGAGAATTAGAATACAAACATATCTCCACGTGATAGTATTTGAGGTTGGAGGTTTAGTTTCGGATAGTCTCAAGCCAGAGCGCTGATTGTCGTTTCAATAATGGATCCGCAGGCATTTGCAAGACACAGTCATTAGCTTATCTTTAAGTAAATATTTTGATTGTCAGACAGCTCGTTGCCAACAAGGTTCTTTTCCAAACACTCCTGATGCATCCAAGCCACTTGCACACTTATTTAATAATCTGCATCTGTGCTAAAATACGAACCCATCCTAAGAAAGTCGAAGCACAGAAAAAGCATGTTCCGGTGGCTCTTCATTTAAAAGGGCTCCGGAACATGTGGACCCCATTCTCTTTCATCACTGTGCTACATTACCATAAAGCTTAGGAAGCGAGCTATTACACACCATCATCCCTCCTAACCGCTATCACAGAAAATCACACACTCACAAAACAGCATTAATTGTCAGAATTAGCAACCATTTAAAAGGCAGCTGTTCTTTCACTCTTAAATAGGCTCCAAATTTCAGATCCTCTCCTTGTATGGGCGCCCTGATCTCTTGCTCTTACGCACACGCTCACAGACACAATGGATCCTTAGCCGAGCAAATTTTTTTTTTAATTTTCTATAGTCAAAGAATACAAGAAAATATTATTAAGCAACATTTTCCACCCCGATACTTGCCATCATTGTTACAATCAGCTGACAAGCTTTCAACCTGCAGGGAAGCACTTGTTACAGCTCCAGGTGAAAGGGCTCTGATTTTTGTGGCATTGGGAAAAAGAGCAATATCTCTTTAAGAGTCAACAGTAAATTAACTTGCCCAAAAGAGTGAAATAATTAGCAGTTAGCAGCTTATTAAAAGGATGGCAAAGGCCAAGCTGCCATCTGGGATCTCTAGTTTCTTGTGATTGTTATTATGTCAAGATGCGCAAGCTGCATTAGCTTTCATGTCACCGCGCCTGCCCTTACTTCACATGTAAATTTTAATGAAAGATGCAGCACTTTTAAAAATCAGACGTCCATCAAAAAGTGTTATTAGTCCGGCTTTTTACAAAGCATATGGTCTTTTCTACCTCTGCTGTTCTACTAGCCACTAATGCCTTTGGAAAAAAAAAAAAGAAAAGCCCAATGATATCAATTAGATGTTCTGTTGGTGCAGAAGGAAATCCGAGTGCCATCATAGAGCACAGCTACACCTCACCAGAGGGCAACATTTGTGACTCTGTTTACACACAGTAAAAAACCACAATGCCTCCCTTTCTCACAAGGTTAGCCATGCCTAATGAAAATGAAAGCACTCTGGAGCCTGCCTGCTGTTTACTACGTGGATATGCACAACTTTGGAGTGGAGAATCTATATACCAAAAATCAGTGACAGAAAGTAGCACGACAGAAACTTATGGGGGTGATGGGTACTATACCTCAATCCGGATGGTACTGACATGGGTGTATGTAAGTTAAATATTTAAGCTGTATACTTAAGAGTGTAGACCTTACACACTCTACACTATGTGTGCTCTCTCTTAATGAACGGGCAAATGAATAAATGAAAAATATCTGCTTGTTTATACTCAAAGAATACTTTCTTTTCTGTATCTGAAAATATAAAGGGTGGGTGATTTGAACTGAATTATTACCTGACAGTTTCCCTTTAAAATAAATTAATAAAATTAATTTTAAAACTCCAGATACATAATTAAGTTGAAAACTGAATTTATTTAAAACTTTTGGAGGAGAGGTAACTGTGACATCTGAAAGCTACTTTCAAACTGCTATGGACTGTCACCAGCGTGTCAGAGGCCGGGCCCGTATTTGCGTGGTCAGCCCTGTGTACTCAGCACCTGGCACCTGGCCCAGCACATCATTGGCTGTCTGTCAGTATTTGTTGAATGGTGAATAAACATCGCTTTTCTACTGTTAGAGCAGACAATATGCTAAATTCAGATGCACAGCCTCCCAGACTGTATTCTCTTCAGTACACTACAAATGGAACCTGTGAGAAAACATTCAACCGTTATACACCTATTACTATGTATTTGGAGAAATTGTACCTCTACCCAGATACACCACACTGCCTTGCACTCCTGAGAAATAGACCATGACTTATACAAGCCCAAGCACACAAGGCAATGCACTTGCTTGTTCTCTTATTAAATATTTTTTCATGATGCTACCCTTCTAAATTCTCTTTATAAGTGAAATGTGTCATAAGGATATTACAATTTAATTCAAAAGATCCTTTACCTATAGGTGCTATCAAAGTTTATATGTGTCCACCTAGAGAGCTACAGTTGAAAATTATACATCCTCTAAGATTAACCAACTTGGTTTGATAAAAATCTATGCAAGTAGAGGACTATTCATTTTCAAGGAGAAAGTGTTTTATGATATATAATACACATATAAAATCTATGCATAATTGATTAATCCAAATTGATAATTGAGAAGGAAATAAGCATGTTGCTTAGAAATCTGAGAAATATTTTCCTTTATGTCGTCAATTGGAATTTAATTGAAATATCTCATTGACCCATCATACAGTTTACTAATAAATCTATTCACATTAACATTTTTTAAAAACTCCAAAAAACAACTGTTCTAAAAAAAAGTCATCACTGTCCAATGAAAATTTCTAAATAAGGAAACTGAAAAAAAAAAAAAACTTCATATTTTTAAAGCACCACTTCAAAGACATCAATGTCAAAAACAGAGAGTTGCTAAAATCAGGCAATTTTACTTTTATGTTGAAAATAAATCTATTTTCCCCCACAGACTTTCAAAATGTTAGAAGGAAAAAAAAAAAAACATAGAAAACAGGCTTCTTTAAAAAAATAAAGTGATTTTATTCATTGTCAAGGGGACAAATCAGTGGTGGATGAGAAACAGATGAGGCAAGAGATGGAAATGTAGTATTGCCCCTATTTTATTATAATTAGATATTTATAGAGCACAGATGAGTTTATTTTCATAATTAGTAGCTGGCATTGCATTTACTAATTTGCATAAACAGTTGGCTATCAAAACAGTAACTACTTTGCAGGGTTCTCTGGTCCTAGCAGGACAAGAGAGGGCTCAACTCCTCAAATAAGCTTTCTTAATGTTATTACCAGCAAAATACAATCTACATGAAATCACGTTCAAGTTCATATAGCTTGATTATCTCTTTCCAGATTGGCCAATATTGATTAGTTCAGCACTGGCAGGCGAATGATCAAATCTACATGGGGAAAAATGTGTAAATAAATTGGAATAGGTCTCTAAATTCTGACAGATTAAAGTACCTTAGGGTCAACATTATCTAGTTCAGCAATAAAGGGTCCTGTGAAGCAAAAGGAAAAGAAATTAAATGCCTCCCAGCTGACCTTATTATTTAAAACTCATGCCAGTACTTGGCTAACATTACAGTCTGTTACCTCTCTTCCTGGTCAGTCTCAGCATTCACCATACCCTCCCCAAGAATGCCTACCCTATTTTACAAAACCAACTTCACCCAACACATGGATCGGGCTCCCTGGCAGTAGTGCCAAGGGTAGGAAAGATTCCCATGCCCGGACCTCTGCTACAGGCAAGGAGGAATTTAATCAACCATGCTGCCAATGACTACTTCCCACTATTAACATTCAGCAAGAAATCTTGGAGGAATATCTTACTCCTTCTTCCTCAAGCCAAAGGTCAAAAGTTTGTGGCCTACAGGCCAAATCATTTGGGGTGTGTATGTGTGTTCATATCTCCATACATAAAGCAAAAGTTGTGATGAGCTGACATTTTTATAAAATGCACTTCTAACTTTTCTTGAGGATCGGGTGACACTGGGCATGCATTTTTCAGGGTAGCAATCAGCTGCAGCAGAGTAGAGTTTGCTGCCCTTGACAGGAACCAGTTTGCATTGCTCCCCACCACTCTATTGTTGGTCTTACATCAGGATTTTTCTTACACGAGAGCTGCTCCTTGATGATACCTATCAGGCCCCTGTTGACATTTGAGTCTGCAACACCTACCCTAAGTTCAGTTTCAGGAAAAGTATTTGGTGACCTAACCCAGAATAGGCAATCCCTAAGTCAGTAAGAAAAGGAGGATAGAAGCTAAAACACAACACTTAAACAAAGTCTGTCAAAATCAGGTCAAAAAAGCTAACCAAGACAGGTTGCTGAGTACCTTCTCTGGTCAGTCACATCTAGGGAATTAAATTTGCTTTTGTCTCAGTTGCAGCCCAAAGGCACCCTGAATGTGCTGATTATGATTATAGCATATACATTATACGTATACATATACATATACACATATATCATGCTCAGTCTTGTAGATTTAACTTCATAATTCTTTCCATCATGGGTCTACTGCTTTGCTGGTCAGCTTTAAATAATGACAAGGTCTGAGGCTTTCTTTTCTTTGACAATCTCCTAAGAATAAATCCAGAGACCTTTCCTGCTTTTAGTCTAATGTAATTTGTGACCATTTCCTTCTGTTACTTGTACACAAAGGGCCAAGAGAAGGCCTGGGTGAGGAGAGAACTGGAACCAGAATATTTGGCTTCACCCTATCCCCCACTGGGACTTCTTTGCTCAGTTGGTTGGAGTAATGAAGCTAGTGATGAGGGGCACAGGTTGGTGTGCAACTCTGGACCAAATACTGAGCTAAGTACAGTGTAGGTGACAGAAATGGCCAAGACACAGCCTCTGTCCTTTAGGGAAAAGCTGCCTGAAACACATGAGTAAATCTGATTCAAGGCAGTTTGGCACAGGTACTCTGTAACAGAAGCACAAAGTCTGGCACACCTAGGAGGCTTGGCTTTAAAGGATAAGGGGAGGAAGGGTGTTCCAAGGACACTCAAGAAAGAGGACAGAGCTTGGGCCAAAGACCAAAGGCAGGAAACCATAATGTGAATTCAGGCAGAGTGAGTTGTTGACTTCAGGAGACAGGGGGCTGGAAGGGGTGATCATGTAGAGTGGAAAATATTGTAGAAAATAAAGCTGGGAAGGCACATTGATAATTATACAATGAGAATCCTTCAAAAGCTTTTGAACAGATGAGCTACATGATCCGATTTAATTTGAATTTTGCTTTATTTTCACTTTTAGGAAAATGACTGACAGAAAGATAAGAAGGATTAGAGATTTTGAGTCCCTTCCACATGCAACCTACAATGCTAGACACATCTGGACATTAACAAATGAATATGTTTGTCTTCCATATACTTGCCATCTTGTAGAGCAGAGTGGCCCAATTCCCAAATAACTCCAATATAAAATTTTAGAGAGATACATGAAGTGCAAGCTCATCTCTGAATGGAGCACTCAAAGATAGCATCAACTAGGAAATAAAATCTACGTGTGATTTCAGTGGGCAGAACAAAGGAGAGGGGGAGCAGTTACAGGGGAGAGAAACAGAATAAGTAAAGCTAGGAGACAAAGAAAGGTCCAGGAAGGTTATTCGGTATCCTAACTGGCAGCAATTTTGTATCTAAGATTAATAGGAGAGAAGGCTAAAGGAAAAGAAGCCCATATCAAGGAGGACTTGTTAAGTGAGATAACTAATCCTGCACTCCATTTGGTGGACAGCAGAGCTTAAGCAGTTCTCAGTTACTGGACAGACTGGAAGAGAATAGAGGTGGGAGGACTTAGGCTAGGGTAGTAATCTAATAAGGGTTAAGTGGGAACTGAACTAGGGTGTTAACAGTAGAAATGCAAGAGACATCCCAGAAGAGAATCTCAACAAGATCTCTCAACTGATCACCCAGGACAGGAGACAGAAAAGTTCAGGAAAGATAGAAAACTATTCCTGGTTTTCAAGTCTGGGCGATGAGGAGCATAGGGACACCATGAACAAAAACAGGAATGTCAAAAAAGGAAGCTGGATTGTGGCCAGCTGATATGAAGGTTGACTAGACATACTAAGGTCATAGTAGTGGAATATTTATATGGATATTTATATGCTACAGAGAATGCTAAGTGGAAGCCTGGAAGCTGAGATAGGTCAGTGCCAGGGAAATAGTTGGGAGGCACATACGTTTAAGGCATCCTTGGATCCAAGATGGAGTATGAGTAGAGGTTAGGGGTCAGATCCTGAGTTTCATTTCCACTTAATAGCCAACTGACTTAAGCAATTTAGCTCTCTGAGCCTTGCTCTACTTATGCATAAAGCAACAGTAACATCATCACGTACCTCATAAAACAAGCGTGAGCATTAAGTGCAATAAGGCATATAAAGCACATGGCACAACTGCTGGTATACAGGACATGCCCAGTGGTAGCAGCAGTAGCCAGAGAGAGAAAATAAGATACCATGTGCAAAAGCTAAAAAGATCTTGTAGGACGGTTTAGGGGATTAGGGAAAGAAAAAGAGAGATTTGAAGGGATGGGAAGGGAGGAAGACAAGAAGACTGATTCTCATGTATTCTCATAGAAGCCAGTGGGAGGAGGGGCAGAGGACACAATGCCACATGCTTCAGAAGGGCTGAGTCCTGGGGAAGGATTGGTGGCTTTGCTTCTGAGGACATCACTGGCAGCCTCTGGTTGAATAAAGTAGAGAAGTGGAAGGGGCATACATAAATGTATGCTTCCACTCATCCTTCCTCCTTCTCTTCTCCCTTTCTCACCTCCTTTCAAAAGGCTCTAAGCTTATAAGGGGGTAAGGGTTCCCCATGACAAATTTCTGAGAATGAGCCTGCCTGTGATTAGTGTAAAAAGAATAGTCAATCAGCCGACTCCAAAGTAGAAAGGACCAAACTACTTCCAAGGTAGCCATACATAATTTTAAAAATCTAGAAAAGCATAACACTCAAAAGAGAGATGGGCCTGTTCACAGACTAGAGTTGAATCAGCATGTTCAATAACCTGTCAGCCCCTGCCTTCTTCAACATTCTCATGCCAGAATTCATATTTCCTATTCCTGTTATTTGCCAGTCTTTGTAGTGAGCAGCAGCACACAGCTCCACAGAGATAGGGCTGGAGAGTTAGGAGGGAAGAGAGGAGAACCAGATGCAGATACATATTTATAATTTATCAATTAACCTCTCCCTTCACTGCTGCACAGCTAATCCAATTTGAGCTGGTGAGCCAGGTTCTTGGGTGCAGTTTTGACGGAAACGGAGGAGTGAGCTGTGCTCTCCCCAAAGGTGTGAAGCTGAAAGCCCCGTCAGAGCACTAGAGCAAGCCCACCCGCTCAGCACCTCTCCTTTTCCCTGCCTGCCTGGCAAAAGGTTGACTTCAGAAGTGAAAATCCAGTGTTACTTCTCTCCATGTTCTCCTTCCGATGTAATAATGCATTGTCATTCCCGTGTTCTTCGACAGCCCCAGTCCCACCCTTCTCAGCTCATCACCCCAAAACAGAACATTTCTACTCCCCAAAATGGAGGAAACCCAGAAGATAAAACAGCAATGCACAAATATTCCCCCCAAATTTCACATTAAAGTTCAAGCAATTCACCAATCCTCTCCCCTTTCTTATTATCCTTCCTTCACAGATGTTGCCCCCAATTCCAGTCGTCCTCAAATAATAGCAGCAACAGTACACCATGTCACATCTCCCCTGTTCCTTCAATACATTTACTGGGAGAGAATCTTAGACTATCCCATGTTTAAGTAAAATAGTTCTGCATAATTACTTTCAGAGTCCCCTATTCCTGCTAGAAATAGCGTGCCATAATGGGCGAGTCCCATCCTGGATTTAGAGGGAGGCAGGCCAACTCAGAATGATCCCCAACCACCGAACATGAAGTGCACTGAAGGGAAATGATACCATTGGCTTTTTATTTATTTATTTTTGTAGTTGTTGTTAAAAGCACTCAGTTATAATCTGGACTGTATTCATCAGAATCGACAATTCCCCTTGGACACATGAATATTTCAGAAGGCAGATTGATAGTTATAATGAGAAAAATAAAATCATCTCTACCTTTACTTCTACCTACAGAAATGAAGTAGAAGGTCCAATTAAGTAGAGGAAGCATGGTGTCCACCATGGAGGCGGTGAGAGAGAGAGAGAGAAAGAGAGAGAGCAGGGAGAGTAAAACATCAGCACACTGCGGACACACAAAGAAATGTAACATACATAACAAAAATCCACAACAGCAAAGGCAACAGCACTAAAGTATCTTGAGAAAGCAGCACTGAACAAATGCACAATGTGAAGCCTAAACAAGCCAAAACAGCTTCACCAGCTGCCTTCACCAGCTTCGTATTTAAGCTTTTCCCATTAGTTTCCACCCAGGCCCATCCTTAGAAACATGACAAAGTCTGCATGCAAAAGCACTGCACAGCCACATGTATGTGAAACTGCACACACTTAACCAGTGTAAAATTGGTTTGGGAAAGTCTCAAAGAAGCCAAGTTCCCTGGTATTTTCCCAATGTTAGCATGAGTCATTAGGACCAAGAGTGTCACATACATGTATAGGTGGTATACAAACAACACAGGTAAGTATTTCTGGACACATTTTCAAGGATCAAAAACCAATTCTGGAGATTCAGTGGGAACCAGACAGAAATCTTTCTTTCATGTTGAAGGAATAGGGGAAGGAAAGCATTATAGGTGGGAACCAGAGTTGGTGCTTTAGGCAATCATCACAGGGCAAGAACAGAGAAGGGAGAGGGAAGTGCAGGAAAACATGAGAGGAAGGGAATGCAGTCAAAGGACCTTCTTAAAAATAGATTAAACTGCAAGTTGAGACTTAAAAACTTAGAGGCACTGACCACCCAGAAGAATTCTGCAACCTTTTTTGAAAACCTCTCTAAAGGGGAATTCATGGTATTTGTAGCTGTCATTCCTTCATTGCTTAAAGACTCTGTTTCTAGAAAGTACTTGCTAACCCCCAAGCGTGTGTACCTGGGTGTGTGTGAATCCTCTACTCATCACTTCAATGCTGGGGGCCCAAAAGAAGCTGAAGAGGGGGTGGGAGAGAGGGGGAGGTATACAATACAGATTCTCCACTTGTTCTTCATACCAATATTGGGACTCAGCCCTCCAAAATACCTGAGTTGTACCTCTGAAGGATCTTAGATATCTAAATCAAGATTAAGGAATTCCCACCAGTGTATCCCATCTACCTAGTCTTTATCCTATCACAGCAGCCACATGATGCCCTCGTGCCCCCAAGCCACTGCAGAAGCTAGGAGGATCCCTAAAGAACAAAGGGGAGCACGAGGTGAAAAAGGAAAGAAGGGAGTCTGTCATCAGGACTCCAAGTATCTGCTTTTTCTGGTGGAAACTGGCTATCAGAGCCAGGCCACCAAATTCTAGCAATTCAGAGAGCCTGGGTCATCCTGCTTTCCTTTGTCAAAGATGTGCTTAACTTTCTCAAACTCCCAGACACCAGGCTGATGTCAAGAACATCCTCTAGTCATACTCACTTCATAGTTACCTGCTATTGGCAGATAACTTCCCTCACTTTCAGACAAGAATAACGAGGTTTCATCCCAGTCTCTTCCAGCTCTAACACTGGCAAACTCACCTGACCTCTTGCCTCCAGCTCTGTTCTTTGACTCTTACGCTATAGTAGACCATATCTTCGCTGAAAGTCAAGAGTTCACATTGTGGATCTTGGCTCAGGTCTGGAGGACGCAATTCAACTGGGAAGGTGTGCTTCCTCCTTATACTGTCTTATCAAGTCAGGATCCCCTCAACTGCCCACCTCCACAGCTCCCTGGACTTCATAAGCAAACTTTTCTCAGCCCTGGGTGGTTTCTTAATCTGAGCATACTCCCCTTTATGGCAACACCATCTGACAGGTCCAATGAAAAGGGAAAAGAGGGAAAAGGGAAGGGGAATGGCCCTTCAGGATTGTCCTACCCTCCTCAAAAGATCAAGAAAAGCCAGAAAACAGAGAAGGACCCCTCCTTGCCCTTTACTTTGGTCCTCCAAAAGAGGCACCAAAGTCCCTTGCATTTTTAGAAAAGAAACAGACAAGAGAAATTAAAGTACAGTCTTTGGGTGTCAGGGCAAGGCAGGTAGACCAATCTTGCAATCATCCCAAGGCTCAGAAGAAACACAATAGTAGCAATTGAACAGTGAAGGAAAAGACAATTTTAAGTAGGCTCAGTTCTCGAATCCTGATTTAGGCTGATGATGTGGAAAATTTTTATTTAGGAGAAAAAGGCTTCATTCACAGCCCACCCTGTGCTTAGCTGAGCTGAATTTCCTGCACAGCTCATTCCCTGCATATTTGAATATTTTAGGTTGCAGATGCTGAATTTACAGATCTTTATATGCAGTTTTCTTCAGGGTGTATAATGAGTTAGAATCCTGCCATGAAGACATTAGCATGTTCTTTCGGTGTTTTTTTTGCTTTTATATAAAACTGAAAACAGTTAAACCCCCAAGGGCTTCCTTTGACCATGTGTGGCTCAAAGTCATTACAATGGGCAGTGGGATGGAGGGGAAGACAAAAAGGAAACCTTTACTCAGAGTGAAATTCAGGGAGAAGTCCAGCTCCTCTCCCCTCAGCCACAGGGCCCCAGCATGGGGCCTGGGGAGGAGCAGGAGGAAGTTAACCGCTCTGTTGCTCTGAAATTAGCTTCATTCACCCCCATTATCGACGCCGTCATGCCTTGTTTCATGCTTCTCTCTTGGAGGCAGCCCGGCAGGGCCAGCGCCCTGAATGACAAATGGTGGTGCAGAATGGACAAGCCAAGGGGATGATGGGGACAGGAAACCAAGATGCATTGGTTAAGGTACCCCCCACCACAGGGTGGCCCCTGCTGCCAGCCTGGCCCACAGCAGGAGGGACAGGCAGCAAAATGGCCTGCCAGCAACAATGAGGCGCTGAGCGACCAGCCAGAGGCACAAAGGCAAGCGGTTCAGGCAGCTGCCGTGCCACAAGCACAAAGCACCTACCTTGTTCACTCATCATGAGGTGGGAGAGGCCTTGAGGAAGGAAAAGATGGGAAGCAGGGGGAAGAAGGGAAGGGTAAGAGAAAAAGAAAGAAGACAAAGTTAAAATTCCAACGCAATGCAATTGGCTTGTACTGATCAAGTGGAAGGAGGAGTGGCAGGGCATTCACACACACTCAGGAGCATGCACCCAGTGCTGAGAAGCCAGCCTCCTGCTGCCCGACAGCACCACGGCCCTCAGGTTTCAGGATGGCCTTTTGTTTGCTGAACTGCTCCAGGCCTCATCATGAGAGTCTTCCTCTTACCATACTGTTCTGTGTGATGCTTAGGATTTGAAACAAATCTATTAAAAATTAGGTCCCTTGGGAAGGAGACTCAAGAGGCCAGGCCTAGCACATTTCCTTCTTTTTTTAAATGGCTTTTTACAGTAATACATGGTCACTGTAGCAACTTTGGAAAATTCACAAAAGAAAAATCTGTGGTAATCTCACCATCCAGAGGTTACTGCCCAATTTTATTTTCTAGATACTGTATTCTTTTCTACAAAAATGGAATCATGCTGAACATACTAAATGAGTTCCTACTTGCAAGAGTTGCTCAGACAACCTGAAACTACTTCCCCTCTCACTTTGTCTTAGCCCAGTGACTACCACCCCTGCCCTCCACTATTTCCCCACCACTATCTTGTCTAAGAAGGTCTCTCGCCATGGATCAGGGACGTAGAGACGAGCACTGAATGGGTTAAAGGAGGTACACAAGGTCCCAGTGAACAAATAGCACAACCTCTGGCTAGGTGCTTAAGGAAGTCAAGCAAGGCAATTAGGAGCTCATTACTTCAAGGAAAACATAAGCTCCAATAAATCTATTAAAAGAAAAGATTTCCAACCAGTAACCAATGGTACCAGTTTGCTCTTCCTTTGCTTTTGTTATTACTGGAGATATTTGACAAACCCCAGGTCACCCCAGAGAACCTTTACCCAGAGTGAAATTTAGGGATATACAGGATTAATAAAGTAGAAAAGTCTCTGAAGTATAGAAATCCCCAAATGTTTTTCAAGATTACTAGAGATTTAGAAAAGTAATCAGAGGCAAAATATGGGTCAAGTAACTGACTTTTAAAAAGATCAGTGATATATTAAATACATAGATATATGTGCCATAAATGTCATGGAATCTAGTTTTTAAACAAATTTCATTAAACTATAATCACATTTTAAATGCACATTTCTGGCTTTCATTTCTCGAGGCCTAGCATTAATACTCACGGAGGAATGGAATCATGCCAGAGTAAGTCGTTCGCATGATTTGTTTCATTTAAAAAATAATTTTTGGTCTTTTTTTGTGAAGAGATAATAGGGAGACAGAACAAAGGGCTCTACCTTTGGCAAAGAGAAACCACGGTAGAAGTCACTATTCCTAAAATGCCTAATATTTCCGGACCAAGCCATAGCCTTCAGCATCCAGATCAAGAGCACTAAAAGGGAAAGTCTGGGGCAGGCAAGTGGGATACATGGAAAGGTAACTAATTCACAGGAGGATCATAAGAATTAAGAACTGAGAAGAAGATCCAAGGAGTTACCTAAAAGAAGGAGTTAAAATGAAAAGAAAATAATACTATTATATATTTGCAAGTTGCTAAGAAAGTACAGCTCAAATGTTCTCACCACAAGAAATAAATGGTGATTATATGATGGGATGGAGGTGGTAGCTAATGCTATGGTGGTAATCATTCTGTAGTGTTTAAATGTATGAAATCAACATCTTGTACACCTTAAACTTAACACAATGTTACACATCAATTCTACCTCAATACAGCTGGGGGGAATGTTTAAAATTTTTCTTTCAAATTTAAAAATGAAAGGACAAACATTTCACACTTACAATTAAAGATGTTTAACAGCTCAGAGAAGAAGCAGAAGAGAAATGGTAGGGCCTTTTCTTTTTTTGACTCAAATAGATATTTCAAAAAATGCACTGAATGAAGAGTAAACAGGACAATTGGTTTAAGGGGTATCCAAAGCCCTGAAGAAGATCTTACAGTTGGGCCCCATCTATGTGTTACGTGTGTTTCTTTAAAGTACTGTCTCCCAGTGTACTTCACTGACCACCTATATCAATCATCTGGGAATGCCTGTTAACAGTGAAGATCCTTGGCCCCAACCCAAGGAATCTAATAAATTAGAATCTTGGGGAGGAGTTTGGGGAAAGATTTGAATTTCAAACAAGCTCCCCAAGTGATTCCCATGCTCACTAGAATTTGAGTGGCATATAAATCAAATTTTGGTAAATTAAATTGTATGATAAATGCACTAAGAGGAATTGGATATTTAATGGAACCCTGCAGTGGATCCTTTTGTAGAAGAAAGAATCCTTTTAAAATGCAAATAACCCACCACCTGTGTTTTTTAAATTCAAATATGTACTTATCAGGCTTTATTAAGCTACATATGTAGTCGCAGTATTGCAACTCAAATAAAATGTTCATATTCTTCAACTTCCGAAAATCTTAAATAGAAATATTAGACCAAGAATGCAGATCCAGGATCCTGATGTTAAAACTGGTTTTGCAGGCAATGAATCAAAATGGACAAGAAACAGGATGGTAGAAGGGAGAAGCTGTAACCATAATTTGGTTTAAGTTTTGCTTTTGGAGAAGGAAATTTTATTCCACTTTTAAGAGCTTTTACATCAGTATCTTCTCTTATACAAATCTATCCTCAAAGCTTACAGAATTAAGAACTGGAACTCAACAATTTCAGAGTGTCCAGGGCTAATCTGAAATTGTTTCTGTCCCTTTCTATTCCCAGACACTTCTACCTGCTGTTAAAAATCTCAGGCCCTCCCCTCCAAACAAATGGAAGAACCAACAATCAACCAACCAAGTGATTCAAGTACCTGCTATATGCAAAGACTGGGTTAGGTAGTGGAGAGACAGACAAGTATGGTAGATGGTCATTAACCTCTAGGCATTTAGAGTGTAACTGGGAAGATGTTATGTGTTTATATATACACAAACATGCAGATGATATATATTATTGGTACCTGACAGTGAAGTATAGGGGTTAAGACCAAGGACTTCAGAGCCAGATTTGAATCTTAACCTTTCTTACTTTCTAGCTTGTGACCCTAATGAAGTTGCTAAACATTTCTGCACCTTAATTTCCCTATCTGCAAAATTTGAATAACAATAATGCCAAATTCATAGGTTGTTCTGCTGATTAAATAAGTGAATATATATAAAACTGGGCCTGCACATGGTAAAGACTTTATAAGGATTATTACTGTTATTTTTACTAATCTATAAAAACATACTGATGTGTGAGGCAACACCTAACACAATACTGACACACAGTTGGTGCTCAGTATGTGTTTGGTGATCGAATGTGGAATGTATGAATGGATCATTACTACATGTCAAATGATGAATTCAGACAATAAAGAACACAGGACTGTGAGGTGCGCCCTACATGTACAGAAAAGGTTTTTGGAGGAAAGTGAGATTTGAAATAAATCTTGGAAGATGATTTAGGATTGGAGAGATGGAGGACACTCCAGGTAACACCACCAACTCCCAGGATTACAGAGTGAATCCGTAAGGACTTTCCTACTCAACTTTTCAGAAGCACCTATGACACTGCCAAGCACATACTAGGCATGTAATACATGCTATTCAAAATAATAATGAACACATATAAACCGTTCATATAAGGAAGAAATGGAAGGTGATCTTAAGGATGAGAGTAGTAATCATTGTATTAAGGCCCTGAATTTCAAGGCTAAGGAAAATGGACTTGCTCTTACAGCTGGTGGGACACAGTGAGGGTTCATGGGCAGGGGAATGACCCAGGGAAAATGATGTTGAGGAAAATTGCTTTGGCAATGGTGCAGACAGGATAGATGAGAAGGAAAAGGGACAGAGGCAAAAAGATCAGTCACAGGCAGAGGGCCTAGATTAGAATTGTGGTGGTGGGGAGGAAAAGGAAAGAGAGGATCCAACAGGCTTTGGATGACCGATGAGATGCTTTAGGGGAGGAGTGGATAGGAGGCTGAGTAAACACTGTCAGAAAGGTGGGGTGGGAGACGAATGGGGGTTGAGAGTAATGATGAATTCTGTTTTAGGCATGATGAGTTGAGGAAACAAAAATCACTCAAGCAAAAATGTCTAAGATGCATTTTAAAATGTAAGACTAATGTCTGTGAGAACGTCAGGACAAATATCAGGATGTATTACCACCCCTTCATGGAAGAGAGGGTCTATGCCCAGGTAAGTCAATGAATCTTCCAAAAAAGGAGCTAGAGCACTGAGTCTTAACTGGAAGAGATGGGAGAGGTATTAAGGTATCTTGGAAGTTCTTCCCCGCCCCCCCGATCATATTCAACATTAAAATAACATTTTACATTCAAAAAAGAAAAAGGAACTATATGGCTTTCAAATATAGATACAGAAAATAATGCTTAAAAAATCTTAACTGAGAAGGATATAATTAGTAAGGGAAAAAAAGGAATCTATACTGCATGTGTGTTATCTGTGTGGTTGATGAGGAAGGGGGAAAAATGAAGATTGGCCTTCTCATCAACCTCAGAAACAGAGGGTCAGCCACAGCACCCCCAAGCTACACAGCCAGCCCTGGGACTAGCACCTGGCTGGATGTGGAGTTTGGCATTTATTCGGGGTATGATATTCAAGAGAAGACACAATCTGGAACAGGGGCTCATAGAAGCAAAAGGGACAACATTGTTCACAACAGTCTCACCATGGGCTCTGGATTTGAATAGATCCTCAACTAAGACTCAAAAGCCAGATCCATAAAAGTTCACCTAGTGGAGGGTAGGGAACAGGAGATGGGCTTGGATTAACCTTTGACAAACAGGATATTGAGAATTGCCAACACCAAATTCCTATGGAAGGAACTACAATGCCTTTGAAATATATATATATTCATAAAAAAGTTGAAAGCAACTGAAGTGTCTGCTAGCTGGATGTCACACCCTGACAGAGTACTATGCTGCCCTAGCTTGATCCAGGGACCATTCTGGACCCCAACATACATACATCTGATATGTATACCCTTCCCCTCACTCTTTCTAGTGCTATATTCTACCCTCCTTGTACCTATCTATCCTGTGCACAAGTTCTCAGAGTAGATACAAGAACAAGAAGAGGAAAAGATCACCAGTAGGTAAGACATACAAAACTGAAACTGCCTTAGAACAGACTGCAAATCATATGCAAATTATATGCAAAATATACGTATGGCCCTCTAAACTCTGCTACATCCTTTGGGAAAATCCCCATGGAGATAGTAGCTTTTGCAGTTTGGGAGAATGGAAATCGCTATGAAAGCAAAGTCATTTGTAAGCGGCTGTGGCCATCATGAAGCCTGTCATGAGAATGACTGATACAGAGTAAAGAACCATTTACTGAAACAGGCAAGAGGAAGATGCAGTGTTCAGGAACCAGGCCAGAAGTTGAAGGCCTTCATAATTTAAGCTAATACTGTCTCCCCCCTCAAACCTATAATATCCCACCTACCTCAGATGGTTTTCAATCCATCCTACCTCTCTTCATTTTGCCTGAGTAACTGGGAAAAGTATTTCAAGGGAAGAAGAAAGTTGTTCGTTGGGGTTAAAAAAAAAAAAAGATTCAGAAAAAAAAAAAAAGCAAGTTATCTCTGCCAAGACTTTTCTTTCATTCACTTTCAGGGTAACTTTTATCCCAGGATAAAATCCACATACATCATCTCTTTTTCCATACTGAAGAAGAGAAATTAAATGTCACTAATTGCTACAAGTGCCAAGTGCTAACGCTGAATTCTTATGAAGCTACAAGGACTTTTTAAAAGAGTAATTACATAAAATCAGAAGGTAACAGAAACATTCATCGATGTTTCTGGAGGAACTAAGGATATAGTGAAGGTGGTAAGGGGTGGGGCCGGATGAAGGGAAGCCACAAGTGACCATGACTCTAAGGTAACTGAGAATTTGGAAAAGAGAGAAGGAGAAAGAAGAAATACACATTACCATTTTAAGCATTAGAGGAAATTTGGTGAACTTGGAAAAAAGAATTGTGACAGCAGTTAATATTTGTTGACTGTTTACTGCAGACATTGTGTGGCTACGTGTCATCTCACTATGGGAAACGCATTGCTATGATTTTGATTTTACAGGTAAGGAAACCAAGGCTTAGAGCCAAAGTCACACTAATTAGTAAGGGGTGAAGTGAGGATTCTAAGCCAGCAGATGGACTCTCCAGGCTGTGACGGTAACCAAAACACAAGCTACCCTGCCTTGTTCAATTCTGGTGGAGAAAGGAGGAAATATGTTGAAGAGTATTCAGCAGCAGAAAATAGTGCCTGGATACTAATTCAACTTCATTTATGACTTTGGCCCAACAAGATATAAAGAGCACTGCAGGAAGCCCTTTTAAAAGGCTACCATCTCCCTTTCCCCAAGCCCCACACCGAGATTCTATTAAAACATGAAGCTTTTCCTTTCCAGGGCATTTCTTAGGGTTATTAAACCACCGCCCCTCATTAAAATGCAAATCTGAACATAAGACATGCTCCGGCTCCCCAGCCATGACACTGTCCTGCATGTGAGATCTTCAGAAAGCCAAACTAAATCTTCCTTCAAAGATAGGAGCAACACAGGGACTTGTGAATAAAGGAAGGATAGAGACATGAAGTCACAGGTTGAGGAAGTCTGCCACTGTGGGAAGGAGAAAGGACTTAGGAGACAGGGTAGGACAGGGGGGAGGAATATTTAAAGAGAAAAGGTGGATCTGAAAGAAGTCTCCACCTATTTTCATAACTGTGATGGAGACCAGTCCTTCCCTGGGCAATTCCCTGACCTTCATCGTGGACTCCAGTGTCCTTGTATCTATCAGGGGTTTGATAGTCACTTTCAACAGAGCCTAGGCCTAGTCAACATTTTGATCAGTGACCTGGCTAAAAGTACTTACTGGCATGTGTCTGGATATTCTGATGAACTAAAGCTGAAAAGAATAGCTAATTTGTTAGATATCAAAATCAAGGTCCAAAAGGTTCTGAACAGGCAAAGTGAGACTTAATCTTAACGGACAAATGTAAATTCTAACCCTTAAGCACAACCCCCCACTTTTCCCCAAAACCAAAAGATGACAGTAGTCCTACATCTTCTCATCACTGAATATACCAAACCTAGGGTTTTGGTTCAGAGAATGGTGCCATACGCTAGGAGGGACATTAATAAGGTAGAATGTGCCCCAAAGAGGAGAATCAGAGTGGTCAGGGGGTCCTAAAGCATGTCACATGTAGAATGGCTGCCAGAACTGCTATATATAGCCCAAACAGGAGAAAGCTAGAAAAGGACATGAGAACTCCCTTCAAGTATTTTTAAAGTTGAGCATGGAAGATAAGAGAGTAAGCACATTTGGCCAGATCAGAAGGTCAATTAATAGGGAAAGCCTCACTTGCCAGAAATGCCATAGAAGAGTCAGAGTGGGGTTTTTGGAGATAATTACCCAAAATCCATTCTAAAACAAAGGTACTTTATGAACTAAGGCCAAGGAACTATTGGGTTGAGTCATACAAAACTGATAATTGACTGCTTTTGACCTACAAAAATGACTATTTTAAATGGTTCAAACTAATACTCTGAGAGCACGACCCAGAATCAAGAAGGTAGAGACTAAACGAAGCTTCATTCAATCACCTAACAGCAGTCATGAGCTGACACATGGGACAATTACCTACTTACATATATGTTTTTGGCTTTTCTATGAGCCTTGAACAGTAATGGGGATGAACTGAATAGTTGGACTAATGACAAAGACAGCCTGTGGCTAATTCTCCAAGGCAGATCCCTACCAAGATCCCAGCTTCTGGGTTTGCCCTTTTATGGTGCCACCATGTGCCATTCTCACTGCTAAGCCCTTTGTAGGATATAACTGTACTAGCCCACTCACTGTTCGCCTCTAGATCAGCTTTGTTCTTACAGCCTGGTGGCTGGACTGAACAGAAAATATTTCTTCCAGTGTCACCCATGAATCACCAATAGCTTCTGTATGGTATAACCATGGGGTAGAGGAAAGAATGCAGCACCTTCCCAATCTATTCCACCTCTTCTGGGGGGAAGGTGGTTTGGAGTTTCCTCATGCATAAACATGATAGAAAGAAGAAAAATTGAGGTAGTCATGCTTATTACTCTAAGGGTTAAAGGATCAGTAACTGTGGCTTAGAAAAGACTCTTCCCAAAGGAGAAGTTCTTACACTCCAACTGTCATGAACTTTTCTAAAATTGTTCTTTATTCATAAATGACATGAAGCTGGAAAGGACAGCTGGTGTGCTAGATGAAAGAACCTTACCCTAAGAGATCATGGTGTGCTAGATTTTAAAAATCCAGGGCTGAATTGAACAAAATCAAAGAATGATCCCAACTAAGTCAAATAAGCATAGCACAGAAAAGGGAGAGAAATGGTTTAGCAGCAGTGTACACAAAAGAGTAAAGATTCTCAGTGACTAAGTTCAACTTAATGCTATAATTATTTAAAAAAAAAAACAAGCAAAGGTATTTGTGCCACCATTAATAGATGTAGAAAGTCTAGGAAAAGGGAGCAGCGGGATCCCTCTATAATGAAGTGGTTGGGACATGTCCAAAATACCATTTGTGGTGTGGGCATGTTTCTTTGGAAAGGATAAAAAAAAAGTCATTTTTCAGAAAACAATGACCTGGATGAAAGAATTTAAAACCCTTATATGAGAATGCCCAAGGAAACTGGAGATGGTTTAGCCTTTAGAAAAAGAAAGTCCTTAAAGACAAAGAGGTCCATCTTCAAACATTGGGAGTGTAATTAGATCTATTCTGTGCGTCTCCAAAGGCTGGAAGCAATACAGGTGGTAAAAGCTAGAGTGACTCAGAATAAGGAAGGCTTTGGAACACTCAGTGCTCTTAGAATGGGATGGAATAGTGAAAGGAGCAATGAGCTGCTCATCACCATAGGGGTCCAAGCCAAGTCTGAATGAACTCTTATAGAAGAGATTCAAAAATAAGGTGCACGGAGAGCCTCGACAACATTTTGGGTCCTTTCCATCCCTGAAGTGCTGTTTCTAACAACAAAGTTTTATGAGCACATACATTGTGGCAGGTAACGGGGACGCAGGCATGGGTAAATCTCTGCTCTCAAAAGGAGAAACCTCATGTCCTTCAAAAGCCCACAGTGGCCAGTGAAGGGGCTTGTGGGGGACAATACACTGCTGACTATAATGTATTATGATAATGGCTCTATAAATCCCATTACCTAAGGTGCCACTGGAGCTCAATGGGGGAATCATTCATTTCACTCTCTCTTCCACCTGCCCCCCCTCAACTTCCTGCCCTCCTTTAATGTTTATAAAGTAGAAAATAGTGATTAATAATGGAGCTTTAAGTCCCTTTACCTTCTAGATCACTTTCTTTAAAATAGTGGTTCTCTAACTTTGGTCATATCAGAATCACCTGGGGGAAATGTCTTACTTTAATGAGCCTGGATCTCCTTTATTAGTTCTCCAGGTAATTTTGATGCTTACTAAACTTTACAAACCACTGCTCTAAATCATCCAAAACCTGAATTCAAATCCCAACTCTACCTCTTTCTAGCCATGGGATTTTGAGCAAGTTAACTCTTCCATGCCTCCTTCCTGTAAAGTACCTTCTCAGGATTACTGTGACAATCACCTGCAACCATGTATGAACAGCACTTAGCACAATTCATCGAACACAGAAAGGGCTTGAAAATATGTAGTCATTATTATGTATTCAGAAGACTGGTATATCTGGGCTTTCTCTGTGCCCCACCTCTCATCTCTTGCCAATACCAGTTTTTATTCAGAAGACTGGTCATTATTCAGAGGACTGGTCATTATTCAGAAGACTGGTATATCTAGGCCTTCTTTCTACTCCACCTCCCATCTCTTGCCAATGCGTTTTCCAACAAATTGGCAGCAGTAGTAGACCACCTGCTCAGTGCAGCCTCAGAAGCTTCCCTCCAAGGTCATAGTCAACTAGGTTGCCCCACAGGGGACCCATTGTCCTCAACTCTCAGCTGTATTCCATCTCCCAACTCCTTCTGAGGCCTCACCCCACAAATTGATGAGTTTATTAAGTAAGAAAGGTCCTTACCACACCTTGCTAGGTAGATCTACAGACTGGGAGGGTCTCCAAGGCTGCCATAAACAAGCTGTGTGACTTAACTGAGTTACATGAAAGTTCTCTGTCCTCAGTTTCTCCACATGTACAAGGAGGGAATTGGTCTAGAAGAGTTTCTCTGTGAACTCACCAATGGCATTTTGAGGATACGAATCTTTGGGTGAGACTCTCCCACACATTACAATGCATTTAGCATGAATTGCTTCTTCTTAATGCCACCAATGCCAGTTTGTCACTGGAGCAATAAATACACACCACACATGTTTGGTGGGATCAGTGATGGGGACAGTACTATCCCATCAAAACTAGTTCTAATGATGTTTTCTAATTCTGACCTTGCCCTCCAGAACTGAGAAACAAACTGGGACCATAACCAGCACCCCAGTGGGTCTGCCTTGCCAGGATAGTAAAGGACATGATTTTAAAATCCTCTAAAAAAAAGGCATCAAGATCCCGTGGTCTACCTCCTTGAGTTAGCTATAGCTGGGGGCAGGCTGGGAAGCAGCTCCGTACTTACACTTATTCATCAAGAAGCGCTACAGCAGCCAAGGGGGTCTTCCCAGGCTCCAGTGGGCAACTGGCTAGAAGCTGATCATTGTTAGCCCAGCCAAGGGCCGCCTTCCAATCCAATTACACACAGCCATGGTGGATTACTTACTGCCTACATCCTCCACTGACCCAAGCCCAAGATGGGCACTGAATAAAATTCAATTACCTTCTATCTCAGGGTGAGCCCCTATACAAAAAGCAGACTTTCCTTCAGAGAAGTAATAAGAAAAACTAAGAGCTGAGTCCCAAGCATTATTTATTCATTGAGCCAGTTTTATTCTATTCCTATAATATATTGGCACCATTCTAGGCCCAGAGCACAGAAAGAGTGAACAAGAGTGTACTTTTGTGAAGTGACATTCTGATGGAACTCCCCATGAGTCATCTCCAGGGCCAGACATACCAGGGTTTGCATCCTGCTCTGCCACTTTTTACTGGGTGGAATTATGAGCTAACATCCTTGAGCCTCAATTTGTTCGTGGGTGAAATGGGTCTAATATCGTTATTAATATCTACCTTCTGATGATGTCAAAAGAATTAAATGATGCATGCAAAAACAGTACTTTAACACCTGGCTCAAAATACAAGTTCAAACAATGTCAGATGTTTTCCTTAATAAATAAGGGAGAAAAGCAAATGGGACTACTGCCCAAAAGAATAGCAAAGAAAAGACAAAATATGTTATGGTTACCACTGGAGATAGGAGCTGTAAGTCTTCGGTATAGGAGAAGGCATCTTCCTGATTGCTGTTCTCCGAGGTATCTCAGTCGGAGGCCTAATCATAGATCCCCAGAATGAAAGAAGTCTGAGAGGCCACCTAAGTCAATCCCTTCATATTAAAGAAAAGAAGCCTAAGGCTGTGAGAGGTTTCATGACTTACCCACGGCCACACAACCCCCAGAGAAAGTAGCAGAGCCAGAAGGAGGAAGAATGACAGAGGAGAAATCCCAGATATGTGTTTCAATCCTGGTACCTACCATACCTGCTTCTGACCCTGGCAAAAGGATATAACATCTTAGAACTGCAGGTTCTTCATCCACAATGGATGCCTGGGACCTCTGTAAATATGGGTCACCTTGCACCCCATACCCCTGGTGGGATTCCTTGGCCTTACTTCACAGCAGTATTGGCCAGGATCTGAGGGACCTCTTTACTGAAGGCATAATGATCAGGACAGATGGGAGAGAATGTGTGACAAGGGGAGCACAGCAGATGTCTTTTGAGGAGCTCTCCACCACAGTATTGGGAGCATGCCTCGGAAGTGTGGGAGACCAAGACAGGCAAAAGAATGTCTTGTTTTAAACTTCTCTGAGGCCACCTTCATATGTGAAGTGAAAATGCATGGAAAAGATCAAATGAGCTAACTTATAATACTAGCTAATTTATGCATGGCTTACTATATGCCAGGCACTGTTCTGAAGACTTCACTTAATCTTCACAAGAGCCCCGTGAGGTAGGTACTTACTGTCACCATTTTACAGATGAGGAAAGTAGGGCCACAAAGGCAAGGTAACTTAAACAGGTCATACTGTTCCTACTGGGAGAAAGCCAGGATGTCAACCCAGGCATCTGGGTTCTAAGTCTGTGCTCTAACCCAAGGGTGGCAAACTTCTCCTGTAAATGTCCATATGGTAAGTCTTCCCAGGCTTTGCACGCCGCACGGTCTCTGCTACAGCTACTCCACCTCACCTTCGCAAAGCAGGCAGAGACAGAGCAGAAACAAATAAGCATGCCTGTGTTCTGGTAAAACTTTATGAACACTGAAATTGAGATTTCATAAGATGTGTGCATCACAAATTATTCTTTTGACTGCTTTCAACTATTTATAATGTGAAAAGCTAACTGTAGCTGAAAGGCCGTATGAAGGCTGGCAGTGGGCTGGAGTTAGCCCTGAGCAGTAGTTAATGGAACCCTGTGCTGTCCTGAGCTGCCCTGCCTTACAGTATGTAAACTCTTAAATGGAAAGTGCTGGAACAGTGATGGTCACAAACTCACTGGTCAGAAAGTGTTCATTCCCTTTCCCTTCCCTCATCCCATTTCCCCTCCCAGCTCCTGTCAACCCAGAAAATGGACATGTTGTGCTGTGCCCAGCAGAAGAGACAAGGAATGGGGCATTCATGTGGTAGAATGCATCTTCCTCAGTAGACACGGCCCTGGTGGCCCCCAAGAGGAGGAGAAGCTAGACACTCTAGGTCAGTGTGTCTCAAGCGTTAATGTGTATACACCCGAACATCTTAGTAAAAAAGTAGATTTTGACTCAGCAGGTCTGGGGTGAGGCCTGAGATTCTGCTTTTCCAACAAGCTCCTGTGTGAGGCCAGTGTCACAGTTCTGGGGGCTCTCCTCCAAGGAGTAACTTCTAGGGCAAACCCTTTGTGTCCATCAAACAAGTCAGACACAATAGTGCTGTATCCCGACTTCGGGTTCAGAGCAGCATCCCTCAGACTGGACTCCCTGGAGACAGGGCAGGGCTCAGGATAAATAATCAGGTCCCCTCTTCAAGGACAGCCCTGAGATGACTCAAACTGAAGGAGAGGACACGGAGGGCAGAGATCAAGAGCGGGCTGAGGGAGGCTCCAGCAAAGGCCATCAGTTGCTTTGGGCAACAGCACGCTGAGGCCTCCTCTGGGCCTTGGCAGACAGCAGCCCCTCCTCCTGTGCCTGCCAAGGCTCTGATGGACCTAAGCAAGAGGCCTATTTCCTCATCGGGCCTCTGAATAACTAGGGCACTTCCACAAGGTCACAGTTATTCATTTAAATTCTAGCTCTAATCAGCAGGCAGAGCCTGAGAAATTATCCCTTCTGAAGAGAGAGACTGTCATTGGAGCACCATAAACAGCCCGTCATGGCTGGAGGGAGAAGCACTGGGGGGCGGGGGGTGGGAGAAGTGAGGGGTCTTACCCCCACAGGCCCCAGAACTGTTCTCTGCCTCCTAGATCCTTCCTCTACCCCACTCTCTTCAGCACCTCCAAAGGGCTTGTTCTTCCCTTGGCAGAGATTTCTGGCACACACAGAAACAGGGAGAGAGCTGAGGGCATGGCATGGTACAGAGGGGGCTGAGACTATCCACTCCTGGCCCCAGGCAGCACAGGGAGACCAATGACAAATCACAATGGGCCAGGGGCATGGGTTAAGTGCCTAATTGGGGTCTCCTCTGGGCCACAAATGGGTGACCTGACCTTGGAGATGCCCCATCCCCTCCCCGGGTCTCAGTTTCCTCCTCTGACAAGCAAAATAGTTGTAGTCTTTGGACAGGATACTCTTTGAGTTCCAATATGTCTCAGGACCCTACAGACTCACAATGCCCTGGTATTTGTTCCTATACTCTCTGCTCAATAAATATTTTTGTGGCCCTACCATGTGCTACGCACTGCCCAGAAAGAATACAGACACAGATCAGAAGCACCCCTGGCCCACAGTTCTGCCTTGGAAATGCCAGGGTTTCAAAGAAAAAAGAGCACAAGCATTGGAGGCAGACAGATGTGAGATCCTTGTCTTGTACTCGCATTTGGCGACTGTGGGCAGTTACTGACCCTCTCTGAGAATTTTCTCATCTGAGAGAGGATGGTAATACCTGCCTGGCAGGATCAACGTGAAGAGTTAAATCACAGCTGAGTGTCCCTCTCCTCCTTCTGGTCAGCACACCACAAATGCCTGATGCTACTTGATTATCCTAAAAACTGCCTCCTATAGACTAGGAGGAGAGGTTGTGGATCTTCCCACATGGAAGTCTGGTGAAGTATCACTGGCAGCTTTTCTCCTGGGTGTTTCTAGGACAGTCTCTCCGCACCCCCAACCCATCTCCTGGACCTTGTGGAAGGTGCTGCCTGCTGGGTCCCATCTCCAACTGCATCTTACAGCAGGTTACTTCTTACCAATATCCTCAGCATGTAAAAATAATCAATTGTCCGTCACCATCTTCCAGTGGCCGCTGGGTAAACAGTTACATTAGCTCATAAAATCCCCAATTTGTCTTCCTGTGGGGAAGGGGAAAAAAATCAGAGAACCACTAAAGGCTTCTTGTTTCAGAGCCACGATGCTGCTGGCTCCATGCTGCCTGGCCAGGGGCATAGAGAGGCGGGAGGCTGCCACTGAGCTCAGCCTGGGCCAGGCAGCTCAGGCTGCCTCCAGCTATGTCCTGGGCCACCAGTTAAGGTTCTAAACTAGTGATCTGCTTCAGGCTCAGAAACCACTAGAAAGCAATGGGTTGGGGTGGGGAGTTACAGGATTGGCAGTCAGCCCTCAACACCTCAAGGGCAGCACAAAGAGTGCAAGATTTGTAATCAGGCTGGAATTCCCTCTTGGACCAGCTACTCAATGTCTGAGTGACCTCAACACATCCTTTAACCTCCTGGCCTCAACTTCCTTAGCAGAAAAATGAGGCTCAGAGAACACACCTCAGAGGGTTAAGAGAATAAGATGACATAATGACTGTAAAACTGAAATGGGGCTGCATGGGGCTAGTTACAGTTGCCATTATGTAAGGGAAGGTCACCCACTGACCTCCACCCTCTAGAAAGACAGACAGGAACCTGTGTGTCTGTGGCATTTCACTCTGCCATACTGTCTCATCCAGGACCCATAGGCGCCTTTGTGAGAATTACAAAAAAGCGCCCCCAACCATCCCCCAAGTCAGAGGCAGCACCATGGGTGCAGGCTTGGCAAGAGGAATGCAGGCTGGATTTCAGCCCCCACTCATTCCCTCCGCCTGGAGCCCCTGTGCAGGGCACAACACACACAAGCCAATGTGGAGACCCCAAGTCACATCTCTGCCAGGAAGCAGGAGGAGGAGGTATTAAACTAAGTAGAACTTTTACAAACAAAACTTAATGTGTTAGGCTTACTACCTCACCACCTTAAAATGTTCCAGAAAGCATCATCTTAACAGAGAGGTCCTTTCCCGAGCATCTTCTAGAAATTAACAACTTCCTTTCTAACAGGTTCAATTTTCTCCCTAGTGCTCATCACCCACGCTCTCATATAATATATATAATATATATAATATATACATATATGTAATATGTGTAATATGTGTGTGAATATATATAGTTCTTCAGTTCATTGTCTTCCCTCAAGTAGAATAAAAGCTCTAAGAGTATAGGGATTGTCTTCTGTTTTGTCCACTGTTTTATCCCTAGTGCCTAGAACAGTGCTTAGTACATAGTAGGTTCTCAATAAATATTTGTTGAGTAAAATATTATTAAATAGAAAATTAATTTAATGCTATCTTCCTAGGAAATCCTATGTATCAGTTCAAACATCATTTATTTTCAAAGGAATGGTGTGCACAGAGGAAAACAAAGACAGGGAAACCCTGTGTTTTAGCTGGAGATTATTATTCTTACTCTTTTATGCTATGTAATATATCATATAGATTATAGTCAGAAACCCTTCTTAAGTCTGGTTGATTCTTTTAGATAGTCAAAAAAAAAAAGGATGAATTCATTTGGAAAGAGGAGTGCTAATAATGAAAACATCACATTATCTCTAAGCAAAAATAAACACTAGTCCCATTAGGAAATATTTAGAAGACCTCCAATTGATGAGAATTTTCAGTGATGGAATTTTTAGCATGTTCCAATGGAGTGTGGGTGGGCTTTGGAGACCCAGAGTCCCAAGTTCAAATCCCAGTGCTACCTCTGATGAGCCCTACACCCTTGGGCAAATGGCTTAACCTACCAGCCCTCAATTTCCATTATATTACAATGGATATAATAATGCCTACTCCTTGTATTGATATTATAAGAATTCAAGAACTAAACAAGAAAAAGTATGTGAAAATAGCTAAGAATGATGATATTCCCTTCTCTTTTGGTAGGGTTAATTACTCTTAACTCAAAATTCTATCCAGGTTAGAACAGTCTCCAAATCATTCTAAGTCACCTGACACTTCTTATCTATATATGATTGTATCCTCTCATATGAGCCTGTGTGTATGTGTGTATACATATGTGTGTGTGCACACATGGACACACATACGATGCTTACAATTAGAACTCTGGATGAGTATGTATTTTAACAAGAGAAATGCACAATTAGCATAAAATGGTTCTTCCATTTGTTCATTGACAAAAACCATTCTACTTCCTTTTTTCTTTTCTTTATTTCGTTGTTAATACAGTGAACATGTATTAGTTACATAACCATTTAAAAATTGCTAATTTCATTGTGGTGTGGGGAGAAAGCCATTTCTTAGAATAAAAAGAAAGAAGATTCCTTTCACCCACATATTTTCCATGCTAAGTATGTCATATCTTCAACTTTCAACCACATGAAGCTATAGAAGTAGATTTATGTATAAGGCAAAGAATAGTCTTAAATTGGAGAATTCATATCTTAAGAATATTTTTAAAAAATATTTTCCCCAAAATGCTCCTTTTCCACTTCTTTGATTCACCCGAAAATGTTAATCAGAAGGAAGTGATTTTATAACTATGGGAACCACATTCCTTTGGTTTTCAAATGGTTTGCAAAACCAATACAAACATATCAATTCAAGGCATTTCTTCTCAACCCAAATCAATGAAAATACAATGTACTTAGATCTCTGTTCTGTTTAGAGTCCCTAGAAAAAGGTCTCACTCAGAATCAAACCATGCACAATCGGACAGAGGGGAAATTCCACAGCAGCTGTGCAAACACAGGGACTTACCTGGACCTTGACTGACATCTGTGGCAGCATTTTCAAAGAGAGGGAAAGGCAGAGGAGAGAAAGGGGGAGAAAAAGGAAGAAGAGTGTTAGAAGCACACACAGTGCAACATGTCCTTGCATGACTATCATGTTCATGCAAGATCCCAAAGGTACTCAGCTTCTGAGCAGTTAGTTCTACCTTCACCCAAAAACCATCCATGCAAGCTGAGGGACCAAATTCCCTTTCCACTGTGCATGTAGCAAGAGAGGTGAGCTTCACATCTGTCCGGAAAGACATCATCCTGGAATCAGATAGGGCTCTGAAGCACGAAGCAGACTGGAATCCTGCAAGAATATTGGTTAAAATATTCTGGTTGATTTCTGCATAACACCACCCAAGCAAATCCTCCTCGCCTCCAGATACAGAACACTGGACATATCAAGCAAGTTTCCCCACAGGGAGAAAAAATAATAAACCACTCCCTTGAGGAACAAAGAAAAAGAGCCATGAGAATTAAGAGCAAGTTGCAGCATTAGTCACCATATAGGACTGAAGGACAGAAGATAACAAAACATTTATAATCCCCTCTCTCTCCAGTATTCCCAGTGACCATCCTTCATCACAGACAGCAGTGTGTATGCAGGAGATTGTGTGTGAGTAGATCATTTGCCATACAAATTGAAATTCTGCCTCCCCCTTTAATTTTTCTCCTGGCTTCTCACCCCATCATTAATGACAGCAATTGCCATTTGAAATCACTTTTGACAACTACAAATAAACATCCAGCCCTAGGAAGGTTGACATTTGAATTAAGCCAATGAACTTTCAAAAAATGAAGAACGGTTCACTCCCATCATCTTCCTGAACACAAACTCCTCCTCCTACCCTCAAATATAAGATAAAATCCTGCTGAGAAGCCAATCAAGAGCAAGCTAAACCTTTGTCAAAACCTCTAGACCCAAACCAAAAGGATATGCTTCAACTGAGGAGATGGAACAGGGGTTTCCTGCTTCAGGAAACCATTAGCCATTCCAGCAAACCTGGTGACTCACTTAGAATCACCAAGAATGGTAGCCCTGGGATACTCACAGACATCATCTCACCTAATTCATTTTTGGTTAAGATGGGGGATAAAAGAAGTTGAGAAACCTGCCCAAAGTCACACACTTAGTTCAGGTACAGAGACTAGATAAGACTATAGACCTCTTGAATCCCACTCAGTTCAACATTTATTCAAAGGAAACCCAGGTCCCTCAGAGGCGTATGGGACCTAAATTCAGTTTGCAGCCTAAAGTGGACACCCTGGAGCCATGGAGGAGGTCCTCCTAGCTACCCTATGAGTGAGCCATAGGTTTTATCTACTGTGCTTCTAAGTTGCTGCAATTAGATTTGCAAAGCTTCAGCAGCTCTAGAGGAACTAGAATTCTTGCCCCAGGACAAGCCAGGCACTGACCTAAGAGAGCTGTGGCCTCACATCCATACATCCAGGAGGGGCAAATCCATAGCAACAGCTAAGCATTTCTCCAGCCCACACCATGTATTCCCCAGAAGCTGTATCTGCCCAAAGCAACTTCAAGAGAGCTCTGAATCATTCCTCAGCCACACCCCCTTTCAGATTTTCTGGTGAGTTGTTAGATTCAGGGGTGGAGTGGCAGCAAGAAGAAAAGTGGCAAAATAGAAGAGGTGGGAAGGAAAAACATTCTGTATAAATAACTAAGCAGGGCAATTAACTGTGCCTGATGGATTGCCTAGAATAGTGGTCGTTAAAATACCCTTTCATTAAACTGGATATCAAACTATTTACATGCGGTGGAGTTCAACGGTGGAATTGTCAACACCGTTGTTCATGAAAACATGCTCTTTGGAGGCACAAACACCCAAAGGAGGCAGGATACCTTGGAATCCCAAAATTCTTTCAATACTAAGTTACCCATTTGAACATTGTGTTTAGAATATTAAACTCTGGGGATCCCTGGGTGGCGCAGCGGTTTAGCGCCTGCCTTTGGCCCAGGGCGCGATCCTGGAGACCAGGGATCGAATCCCACATCAGGCTACCGGTGCATGGAGCCTGCTTCTCCCTCTGCCTTTGTCTCTGGCGCTCTCTCTCTCTCTCTGTCTCTCAGTCTTTCATGAATAAATAAATAAATAAAAATCTTAAAAAAAAAAAAAAAAAAAAAAAAAAAAAGAATATTAAACTCTGGAGACAGATCTGTCTGTCAAATCTCTGCCTACTGAATGGCTGTGGGTCAATCACTAAACTTTTGAGTTGTTTTCCTCAGCTATATAATGGGGAAAAAATAGAACCTCCCTCATGGCAATGTTACAAGATTAAATACTTGTAAACCACTTAACTCCGTACAAGGCAAACACTGCATAAATGTTAGCTGTGCTGATTGTTACCATTTTGAATTACCACAGACAGAATTACCAAAAAACGTTGACCAGATGGCTCCCTGGAAACACCAAGAGCCCACAGGAATTAAGGGTGTGTGTGTGTGTGTGTGTGTGTGTGTGATTTCAGTTCAACTCTTCTACTTATGAATGAAGGTGTCTGTTCCAGCCCTCCCCTCCCTTGGGTCTTTTTCCTCCCCTCTCTTCCTCACTGGGATGTGGGGCAAGGAGGAGTTAAAAGATTGTAGGAGAACAGGAACAGGAGTCCAAAAAATTCCATTCCCTCCTGAAGTCTTAACTGCCCTCAGTTCTAGTCCTGAGCATAAAACATATAGCATCTCTTCTTGCCAAAGAGGGGCAACAAGAACACTAAGAAAAACCTTCTTCAGTGAGGGGTCAGGGTCCAGGCTCCATCTCTAGCTGTGTCACTGCGCTGAAGGCAGTTCTGCACATTGTGTCCAACTTGAGGAATAGAGACACATGGTGTCACCTGGCCCCCAGCCCAAGAAGCAGAGAGTAATCTGAATCTCCACATTCAATTCTGACCAACAGAATAAAATGGCAAAGGCTGCTGGGTGTAGGGGGGAATCAGAACTTCAACCATATTCATCTCTTATACTGTCTGCCCATCCTTTACCCCTTCTTTGTGTAACAAGTCCCAGATGTCTTCTGCAGAATCCATTCCCACCCTTAATCCATGTGGCTTGGTAAAGATGACCCCTACCCCCACCTTAGCTCCAAGTGTAGTCATGTGACTCAGGCCAGGTCATAGGAATTGGAAAGAGGGAGATCCACAGCTGGATTGCCAGGATTCAGGCTCTAGGTCTAGAGGCTATGTAGATGTTGGGTTAGTACCGGAAGTTTTCTGTGCTTCAGTTTTGTCATCTGTGAAATGGGCCTGATAGTAGTTCCTACCTCCTAGAGTGGTTGTGAAGAGCTTGGAATAGTAACTACATTTAGAAAGTCCTCAACATTAGCAAGTAATTTTGTCACCTTCATATGTGAGAAGACAAGGGTATTAAAAGTCTTTCCTGCGGTCACACAGCAAGGAAGGCTGACCTAGGATGCAGCTGTAGGTGTTTCTACTCCTTGCCTTGCTGCAGTCCCACTTCCAAAGTGACCATCCCCAGAGCTCTCTCTGTCTGTACTTACTATTGGTCTGCAGGCTTGAGTCTGTGTCTGGGGGAGCAGCACCGGGCCCCAGGACTATTCAGAGGAAAGATAAATATGTAAATGTGTATACATATATCAATTTTTTAATGGAAAAGAAGGGTGGCAAATTGCAGAAGAAAAGGCAGTTGATAACCAGGTAAGATTGATTCAGGAGAGGTGGCATCCTCACCTGTACCAGCACTTCCTCTGCTCCCCCCTACTGTTTTATTTTCTCACACTGCTGGGCCTGTAGTTTTCCAGAGCACCACTGCATTTAAATCTATATTCTATTTTCTCTCCTAGAAAATAGGTCAGACCCAAGACAGAGTTCACCAGGTGGGGTCCCAAAAGGTTTGGCTGGGCCTCGCCTCCAGGAGGCTGGCTGTGCAGCCTGCCCTACACTCCCCAGAGCTTCTCCAGGGGCGTGGGTATGTGTGCAAGTAGAAGTGGGGGGATCTCAGACTCCTCCCTTGTGAGATTATGTAGCCCAATGAAGGGGAAGGCAGGAAGGCTCCCTGGTTGAGCTGTTTTATAGACACAACAGCAGCATATGGAGGGGTCCCTCCTTTTTCCCCATGGTTAGAAGACCCAGATCTCTCCAAACTATAGGAAAAATATTTCCTTTTGAACTTTAAAATAAGTGTGCTGATCTTATGCATTCGTGGCTAAGGTTATTGTCGAATATGGAATAGGCATCTAAGGGGGACTGAGTGAAGGTAGGAATGCCCTAATTTACTTCTTCCCTGGTTGTGATGCTGAAGATAGTAGGTGATGGGTGACAGCAATGGTCAAATCCTTCCTTTCCTGAGATGCTGCCCCAATCCCTGCTTTGAGCGTGGCATTCCTAATAGAGATAGCCCCAGACTGGGCCAGAATTTGTTTTCATCAGAAATTTTTTTCCCCAAGAGCAGCATGAGTGCCAGAGTTAGGGGGACAGAAGAGGGAAGTACAAGGTCACGAGAGCCAGTCCTCAGTCCCCCCACCCCCTCACCCCATCACAATAGAAGTAATTAACACTACTTGATCAGGTCCTGCCTATAGTCTGGCATATGCTAGCCCCTGGACTGAATGGTCTTTGTCAGGCATATATTAGACAGTTCCCATTTTCTTTAGGTATCAGCTCAAATATTACTTCCTCAAAAAGATCTTCCTTAGGAACCCTTCTCTACCACTTACCCTTTGTTTCCTTCCTCATGGCACTAATCACTATTTGACATCATAGGATGGGTCTTTGCTTTTATTATTTATAACCCCCTTGAAATACAAACTTCATGACAGCAGTCTTGTCTGTTTCATTCACTGCTTATATCCCCAGTGTCTAAGCTGGGTCTGTTATACAGTAAGTACTCAGCAATATGTATTGAATGGTTAATAAATCATCTCGATTGATACTGGTATCTGCATTTACACACAAGAAAAGTGGGGCTCAAAGAAATTAAGGCAAATGCCTATAGACAGAGGATCAGAGCTGGCTTTGGAGGCTGAGTCTGTCTTAATCCTCTCCTAAATTAAAAACAACTGTTTTCTCTTGTGCTGCCCTCACAATCCAGCACAGTTGTCCCCATGTGGTAACAAAGACAAAACATGGCAGCACTAGAGAAAAGAGAGCAGCTGATTTCCTGGTAATTCTGGTAAAATTCCCTGGGAAGGCTCTCACTGGTTTAGCTCAAGCCATGTGTCTGTTCCTGAGCCAATTACTGTGTCCAGCATCACATGTCAAAGGGTAATTGAGGAATAAAATGGGGTCATGTCTATATATCCCTGATACAAAGCACTAACTCATAATAAAGTTCATGTTTATCAAATATTCTCTGGGGGCTGGGCACTGTGCTAGGTGCTTTATATACTTTATCTCATTTAATTCTCACCAAAACCCTACCAGGAAGGAATGTTATTCATCCTGTTATAGAGATAAGGAAACTAAGACCCAGAGAGGAGGCTCTATCTTATTAATATATCTCATACCCAGAGTAGCTTATCCAATAAGGGTAGAGCTATCTTTCTGAATAAAAGAGCAAACCAGGACAGGTACCATCTGACCCATCAAGGTACAAATGAGGGATAGGAATATAGGGCATCTCACAGAAATGACAAAAAGGCAAAGCCCAGGGCAGAGGGAAGGGGCCAAATGCAATATGATCATAGGCGTGGCCAACCGGAGTCCTTGTACTGGGCTCATTGCTGTAAAGGGGCATGCTCTGCTGCTTCTGCAGCTATATCCCACCCCAGGATCTAAGGAGTCCACAAGGCCAACTAGATGTTCCCACCAAGAAGCAGCAACACTGGACACTAACCTCTTTGTACAGTACAATCAGGTACTCAGAATCCCTTTCCCAAATTGCCCCAAATTCACTGGGGTACATTCTCCCAAAAGCTGACCAATCCACTGATGTATATATATATATTAGTGTCAAGAAATTACCAAGGGAAAGCAATATACAGGAGCTGTGGATTTCTACAAGCTGGGGTGTCTTCACAAATGTTCACAAGGATCTTCATGATACTAGAAGTAGAGAGAAGGGAGGCTGCCCATTGGGAGGCAGATGTTCATGTCTGTTCTTGCCCCAGGCCCATAAGCATCAGGTCAGGCCTTCAACTGAGGAGTCCCCCTGACTACAAAATTAGGAGAGGAAAAAAAAAAAGGCATGGACTGCATCTCTCCAGTGGCCTATCCTTTCTTGTCCCTGAGGAGAGTGAGCACAAAGTTCTTCCCTCTACTTCAGGAACAAATACAGAAATGATCTTGTTAGTTGAGCTAAAGCAAACTTCCAGCAGCGAAGCGGCTGGGTTTCCTGTGTTCTGGGGCGCTTTCCAGCTTTCAGTGTCTGAGCTCTTCAAACACAGGAAGAGATGTCTCTCCACAAAAGGCCAGGTGGTATTAGCTTCAGCCCCAACATAGAGCCATTTATCCGCCTTTGTAGAAGACTGAGCACTGCCCCCATGCACTCCCCCCCACCCAAGCCCTGGTGCTGTTTGCTTTTGTTCTTTGATGCTAATAACTCCAGCTTGCAAGATGGAGCAGAGAGGTAGCTGCTGTGTCAGGTGCTAGCCAGCCTGGACGGCAGAAGCAGGGAGAGGAGTGGGCTGCAAAGCAGGAAGGAACAAGGATGGCACACCCATGGACTGGGTTATTACTGTGCCCAAATACCTTAGGGCCTCTAATATACTTGTAGTGGCTCTGGCTTGAGAAGCCAGAGCTTAACTGACAGGGGAACAAGGAGTCTAGTTGTTACACATGCAATCAAAGAACAGTTCAGACAACAGGGTTTGGTTTGGTTTAATTAATGCTTTAGGGATTCTGAGCACAGACATGGGGGTAAGGCAATCTGGGGTTTGAATCCTGACTTTACCACTAGTTATTACAAATACTTTCATCTAATTGCTTAGCTTTACCTTCCACTTTGTCCACATGAAAATAATGGCAGTGGAGTCAGTTCTGCTAGAAGCATGTGTACATTCCTACAAGTCACTACGTGGTACAAAATCACACAGTAAAAACTACAAAGCTAATAGGGAAAATGAAGTTGGGGCATGACACCCCAAAAATCTCATCTGTGACCCATAACAGAAGATAGGAACCAGTTTTACATGTGATAAATGTTTAAAGGAATATATAAGCACTACAATCAGTAGAGCCCTTGAAAAATACTTGAAGTGTGCTTGTGGAAACAGGAAGCTTGTGAGTAGTTGCCAAGTAATGAGAGAAGGATGCTCTGATGTTGGACAGAGTTATAGCACCAGATGTGCATGGGTGTGGCTCACAGCACACACAACTGAAAAAAGCACGCAAGCTTTTGAGGTGTATGCATTTTGTTATTTTCACACAGCCTGTTTGAGCTGGCTACAGTTTCCTGCCTTTATTTCATGTTTCTTGTGGACAAAATCATACATAATCAAAGGCAAAATTATTATGCTCAAATCATCTCCTAATATATCAATCACATTGGAACAAATTTGCATTTTCAAAACAAGCTTTCTAACAGAACTGACTGTACCTAATTTATGTGACTGTTATGAGGGTCAAATGAGATGATCCAGATAAAGTGCTTAGCACAACACCAGGCACAGAGTAAATGTTCAATAAACACTGAAATTGTTACTATGAATGTCCCTGGGCTTGTTGATATACTTCTGGTAAACTGAAAGGGCCAAGTTGAACTTCTATCCAGCTGATTAAGCCTTGCAAACAAAAGGCATCTCTAGCTAAATAGGACTTCCCAGTATTTGGCCATGAGGTTGGCACCTGCAATAGGCTCCCACCCCAAAAGGCTTTAGAAAAGTCCTCATAGCAGGTGGGCAGAGCCAGGAGATAGAGCACAAAGGTCAACTTCCTAGGTCAAGAAAATGTATATCATCCTCCCCAGATGAGCATGACCTCAAGGAGAAGAGTACACACCTACATCCCAGAGAACAGCACAAAATCAGGAGACAAACTGACCTAAACGAGAGGATGTCTCTCATCTTGGTAGGTTAGAGAGGAGTGCATCACAGAAGGAAAAAGAAAAGAAATCAGTCAATCCTCATGGAAAAACGGCTGAGATACAGATATCTTCAATTTCCCTGTTTCCTGCAGATAGCACAGGGGTTAAGAGGCAGGATCTGTAGTCAAGAAAACTTGAGTAAAATTCCTGGCTCTTCTACACACTGTATATGAGCTCAGCCCTGCTAACTAACCTCTTTGAGTCTTAACTTCTCCATCTGTAAAATGGGGAAAGTCTACTTATCTTGTAGGACTGATGTAAAGGTTACAGGGAGCTAATTATGTAAAAGCACTAGGAGAGTGTCTGGCACAGAGGAAGTACTAATCAATATTAGCAAATCATCATTATTACTTGATGTGAGTGGTTTCCACATGACCAAGGATCTGCCCTCTTTCCAAGAATTCCTTGCTCTCTGGAAAGACTAACTCTCCTTGGGCTTGTGCCAATTGAAAGAATAATCTAGGAGAAGCAAGTGAGTCTTCTCAGCAGAGATGAGTTCTGCAAATTTTGTAATTCAGTACAAAGGCCGTTGGAAGAAGAGCCCCCCTACCACCAACTCCTTTCTAGAGGGGGCTGTTATGTGCGGGAAAGAGCCTTGCCTTTGGAATTGGAAGCCCCATTTTTTTTTTGTTTTCCAAAATATTTTGTTTGTGGTTATAACATATACATAACATAAAGTTTACCATCTTAACCATTTTTAAGTGTATAGCTCAGAGGCATAAAGTACATTCACATGGTTGTGCAGCCATCACCACCATTTGTCTCCGGGACTCCTTGCATCACACAAAACTAAAACTCTGTTTCCATTAAACAATAACTGCCCACACTTCCTCCCCCAGCCCCTGGCAACCACCTTTCTACTTTCTGTCTTTATGAATTGATGAGTCCAGGAACCTCATGTGAGTGGAATCATACAGTATTTGTCTCTTTGTGACTGGTCTCTTTCACTAGTATAATGTCCTCAACACTCACCCATGCAGTGTTTTCCCTTCCTTTGCAAGGCTGAATAATATTCCATTGTATGTGTATACCACATTTTGCTTAGAGAAGCCCAAGTTTTGAGCCCTGACTTTCTACCCTAGTACCAACTTGTGACCTTGGGCAACTCACAGCCCTCCCTGAACCTTTTTTCACTATCATAGCTAGTATCAGAAAGATTAAATAAGGTACCTACTCACAATGATATTATAAAAGAAACTTAAAAATATGACCCAGAAGACAAGTGCAGGGATCATTCACTGTCCATTACAATCTCTGCTGTTTAATGAAGTCCTCCTATACATCTGGCACCTATGGCAGCGTTGTATACATATGTGACTTCATTTAATCCTGATATAGATACTGTCATTATCCCCAATTAAACAAACAAGGAAACCAAGGCTCAGGGAATATGCCCAAGTTCACTTAACTCATACATAGTAGCCAAGATTTGAATTCAGATATCTCTGAATTCAATGTCTTTTTCTTTCCCATAGTACCATCTATCCATTCCCAATTGTTTCTTCCCTCACTGGTCAACTGCCCAAATCTAGATCCTGGAGGCATGGGGGCAAATTTCAAGAAACTGGTGTGGCCTTGCCAATTCCAGTGGCAAGAATTAATGGTCATTAGCTAAGGACACCATCAAAAACAAACAAACAAGCAAACAAACAAACAAAAAACCAAAGAGACAACTTATTGAACAGGAAAAGATATTTGCAAATGATGTATCCAAGAATGGGTTAATATAAAAAATATATAAAGAATTTATACAACTCAATACTAAAAAACAAATGATCCAATTAAAAAACAAGCAGAGGATCTGAACAGATGTTTTTCCAAAGAAGACATACAGATAAACGGCCAACTGACACATGAAAAGATGATCAGTATCACTAATCATCAGGGAAATCCAAATCAAAACCATAATGAAATATCACCCTATACCTGCCGGGATGGCTAGAATCAAAAGATAAGAAATAGCAAGTGTGGGCAGCCCAGATGGCTCAGTGGTTTAGTGCTGCCTTCGGTCCAGGGCGTGATCCTGGAGACTTGGGCATGATCCTGGAGACCCGGGATTGGGTCCCACAACTGGCTCTCTGCGTGGAGCCTGCTTCTCCCTCTGCCTGTGTCTCTGCCTGCCTCTCTCTCTCTCTCTCTCTCTCTCTATGTCTCTATGTCTCTATGAATAAATAAAGTCTTAAAAAAATAGCAAGTGTTGGCAAGGATGTGGAGAAAAAAAGAACCGTCGTGCACTGTTGGTGGGAATGCAAACTACTGTAGTCACTATGGAAAACAGTATGGAGGTACCTCAAAAAATTAAAAATAAGAATTACCACATGATTCAGTGATTCTACTACTGGGTATATACCCAAAGAAAATGAAAACACCAATTCAAAAAGATACGTGCACTCCTATGTTTACTGCAGCATTAGTTACAATAGCCAAAAGATAGAAGCAATCCCAAGTGTCCACTGATAGAGGAATAAGCAAGATGTGGCATATATACAGAATGGACTATTACTCATTGTAAAAAAGAATGAGATCTTACCATTTGTGATGACATAGATAGACCTAGAGTATAATGCTGAGTGAATAAGTAAGAGAAAGACAAATATCATATGATTTCACTCATTTGAGGAATTTAAAGAACAAAAGCAACCAAAGAGACAAAAAACAGACTTTTAAATACAGAGAACTGGTGGTTGCTGGAGTTATGGGATGGAGTGGATGGGATTAGAGTGAGATACATAAAGGGGATCATGAGTTATGGGATGGAGTGGTTGGGGTTAGAGTAAGATACATAAAGGGGATTATGAGTACACTTATCCTGATAAGCACTGAGAAATGTATAGAATTGTCAGTATATCATATACTTGAAACTAATATACCAGTGTATATTATATTTGAATAATAAAAAAGAATGGTCATTAAATACATTAGAGTATCCATGACATCAGGACCCATATTTCAGAGAAAGGATTATATGTTGAGGCAACATATCCAGAACAGAATTTCGCAAAGCTACAATATCCAGCAAAATGTGAACAGGAGTTCCTTGCCAACAACAACAAATTGTGGTCAAGTAATAAATTTAGAAACAAACGAATTAAACAAAAATAAACAAGTTTCTCTGGCAAGACTTCAGAAAACCTAACCTACACTAAGATACCCTGTGAAGTCCAAGAGAGGATATAGCATGCAATTTTACAAATGGTTTTGAACTCCAGACACTTCTCCCTCTGTAAAATACCTATAGTAACATCTCATGGAATACAGTTTGAAAAAAGGCTGGTTGTAAGATCTCAGAACAGCTGGGAAGGCTTTAATTTGCTATAAGCCTTTATCCTCACCCCTTTTGTTCCCATAGTGAACCTTGTGTCAGGTTCAATTTGAAATCACTAACATTTATTGACCACTTATACAGGCCAGACACCAATTTAGGCACTGGAGACTCAAAAAACTACCACCCTGGATACAGTTAATAGTAAATCTAATAAGCTAAGAGAGTAGATAACATGATAGGGTAGCCCTATATGGCCTACCATTACACTTAGTGCTAATACAGGATTTAGGGTTGACAGAGAATGCTTCAAAGTTTTTTTGCTGGAGAAACCTTGAAGTGGTCCCCAGAGCAACAATTAAGTGGAGAGAATCTTGTGAGAACATTTCATCATAACTGGACAGTGGTCATACTGACAAGGATGACGGTGGGGCTCCCTGGAAGGTGTGGCGGCATGTGAGCTTTGAGCTCAAATACCAACTTTGCTATTATATGACCTTGTATAAATTACTTAAACTTCATCTGTAAAATGGGGATTATTATATCAATTTTGTATTTATCAGGAGGATCAAAACAGGCAAATGCATCTAAAATGCCTAATGCTCAGCACACATTAGTTCCATTTATGTGTGTGTGTGTGTGACATTTATGGAGTAATATGTTTAAAAAGACTCTGAGGACACGTATGGGTTTGGAAAGAAAAGGGGGTCATGATTGATTAGGAGTGTCTGCCACAGGCTTCAAAAGGGGATCATATATTAGCTCCTTAGCTGGGGACTTTCAACTAAATGCTTTCCCAAGGATTCCTGCCCTGAGAAATGGAGTTACTAATGAATTGGGAACCTCAGAAGAAAGTAGTAGCCCTAAGGTTCACTATGAAGTCCCATCAACTCTTCCGCTTTCCCTTAAACAGTCTCCTGTCTTTCATTTTCAGAAAATTAGCAAGGTTGACTTCTTCCCTGGAAAAGCATGGTGTGTTGTGATGTGAAATTAGTACAGTATCTGCTCTGCACCTAAAAGAATCATTTTTGAGTCTGAGAACCATGCATATAGCCTACTAATTAGGACTAGTCCTATTCTGAAGGGTTCAACAAGATCCTATAGGCCCTGACAGAAGGAACTCAAAAGCCCAGGCAGGGGCTTCCACTGTCAGGAACCAGAGAGATGAAGCAAGCAGAGAGGGAGTTCATATTTTATATATCAGTAGGGAGTATTTTATATATCAGAAGGAATTTTGAATCTATATATCAGTAATATGCCTTTTGAGTTAAATTATTATTATTAATTACCATTTTTATCTTATAACTTCTGTGGTGCCACAGCTAAAAAGGTGGTAAGAACACTAAAAAGGGGCTGTTTATGTGATTGCTTCAGAGAAAACAGATTAGGAGAGACACAGAGAATTTCAGAAGTGAAAGAACTCTACAATGCCAAGCATATCCGTGTCTCTGTTTTACAGGTTCATTCTACTGACACGTATCCAAAGCACGTTCCCATATCTGAGGGACTCTGTTAGGCTCTGGGGGGATGGCAGATGAGCAAGATAGATGTGGGGCTTGCACTCTTGGAGCTTAAGGTCTAGCTGGGGAAATGGGCCACAAGTAACCGGATAATTAGTTTTTTCATTATAATTGTCATCAGTGGGATAAAGTGGTACAGGATCCTTTGAGGCTCAGGTGAGAGACAACGACCCGAGACCAGGTCATTGACACGTCCATCCAGCTGGACATGTTAACACTAAAACCAGAATTCAGGTCATCCACATTGCAGTTCACTGCTGTTCCCACTGCGCTGCCAGTGCCCTGATAGGAGGGCTAGGAAAAAAATCTAGCACTAAGAAGACAGTGGTGGCAACTGTGAGAGTAAAGCAAGTGCCATATCTCTGCAGCTTTCATAAAGGAACAAGAGTGGGCACCTGGGTGGCTCAGTTGGTTAAGCATCTGCCTTCAGCTCAGGTTATGATCCTGGGGTCCTGGGATGGAGCCTTGCATCTGGCTCCCTGCTCAGTGGGGAGTATGCTTCTCCCTCTCCCTGTGCTGCTCCCCCTGCTAGTGCTCTGTGTCCAATAAATAAATAAAAACTTTAAAAAAGGAACAAGAGCATGAACTTGGAGATTCCATGGTCTTCTCAGACACTCACTCATGCTTTGTTGTGATAGAAAATGGTTTCTGCTACCCTATGGTGGGGGCCTAAATGCTAGAGCCTTCAACTATCAGGGCAAGGAGGATGAGAGGAGAGCCTCCCCCAAAACCAATTAGAAGGGGCAGAGAATGGGGGGGTGTAGACCCACCACACAGGCTGAGCTCTAATCTATCTGCTGTACTTTGCTTGGGAATTAATCACACAAATCCCTAGATAAAGCTGAGGCCGTTATTAGACAACACTAATATCCCCCTTAGAGTAATCCAGACAAATACAGCGCGAGAAAAGGGAGTCCCAAGGGGCTGGAAAAAAGACTGCTTTCATGTTCACACGCATCTGCACAAGAACACATGCACGGGCACTGCCCCCCACTCCTCACCGCCAAGCCCAGATGTCTGCTTCCCAACAGCACTGCAGGTTTCTGCCCTCACTGCTTCAGGCAAGTGGGGTGAACTAAAAGATGGCAGAACGAGGTCTGGATTCCCTCCCCTCCCCAACTCTGCCACTGACCTAATTCTCCACAAGAGAGGATTTTTCCTTTTTGGTCCTGCTTGTTTGTAAATCATGCCACCCCAGTGCACACACAGCTTAAGGCGGACCTAGCTGGGAAGCAGGGAGAAGCCAAGAAGCTTCGAACTGTGGCCCCAGCTGCCATTTCTCAGAGAGGTGGGATGGTGGAAGTTCTGTGAGGCTCAGAAGAGAGCCTGAGAGGGTAGGAGGAGGAAAGTCACCATCAAGATTGTTCCACTCTTACATTCTGACTCTGCCCTTCACTGAACTAGTGGAGTTGTATATGCTAAAATAGCCCACAGTACTCTGCAATGAACTTGATATATGACCTTGGGCAGATTTCTTAATCCTGGATCACTGGACTCTTTAAGGGACACAGGATATGTGGACTCTGAATATTTGACCCCTCAGGTATGTTTTGGACCTGGGTTTTTTTTGTTTTTGTTTTTGTTTTTGTTTTTGTTTTTTTTAATCATTAGGAAAGAGGCTGGCTTAAGTTGTAGGAAGATGTGAGTATTCAAACTGCAAAAATTGACCTGGAAAAAAAATCAGACCTGTCAGGGAAAAAAATCAACACAAAATTGAACTGACAGCAGCTAAAAATGCACATGGTAAAATTTGTTATTGACTAAAAAAATTGAGGGAAGAATCAAACATTCTTGACAAAATTTAGACTGGCAAATTTGATGTGAGAAAATTAGATGTGGTAGAAATAATGACCACAAAAGAGCATTCACAATGGAAGAAGCTATATAAGCAAAATTTGATAGGCACACAAAAAAATAACTGATCGATGAATCAAATCTTCATTGTAGAAGACACATGGAGCAGAATTGATCTGGTTAAAATTAATTCAGTAAAATAAAAATGAATTGGAAAAATAAGAAATGGTTTAAGTATGCTGAACAAAAAAAAATGGATTGAGGGATCATATGAGCCCCACATCATCTGCCTCCAAAAAATACTCCTTTGATAAAAATGTTTCAGTGTTTGTATAATCCTGACTACACCAACATAGAGTTAAAATATCTCAAGGTCAAACTGTGCAAACAAAACACCTTGATAAATGCTTAAGAAAAATAAATTATATTATCTCAGAGGTCCTGTCCATTTGTAATTTTTTTTCTGATAAAAGATCAGAATAAAAAGTGAATAAAATTATGCAAATATTTTATTCATAGGAGGAAAGTAGCATTGGAACTACCTATGGCCTGCAATAATAATTGTCACACTAATAGATTTTACTTTCCTAGTATATATTCAAGCAATTTAGTGATTTTGAAAACTAACATAGGATAACCATATTTTTATTTTGCCCAGAAAAAGCAAAAACCCAGACTGATGCTTTGTATTACCACATTTTTTTCTTTCCTTTTTTTTTTTAAGATTTTATTTATTTATTTTGAGAGTGTGTGTGTGTGTGTGTGTGTGTGTGCAAGTGCAGGGAGAAGCAGAGGCGGGGGGGGGAGAGAATCTCAAGCAGACTCCACGCTGAGCATGAAGCCTGAAGCGAGACTCAATCCCATGATCCTGAGTTCATGATCTGAGCTGAAATCAAGAGTTGGAGGCTTAACCCGACTGAACCACCTAAGCACCCCTGTCTTACCACATTTTCTTAAAAAGGCATTTTAATATCAAAAATTAAAAGAGTATAACCTCAAAGTTAAAAAAAATGTAACTTTATAAGAAACTTCCTACATTATGTTTATTTCTCTTGTTGTCTTAAAGAATGATAAAACTTCATCCTATTCCCTTTGCATGTCTGTCACAGAGGATCCTTGGGGAAAGCCTCTGTGCTCCCATCTCCTTATCAGTAAAACTGGGACAAAAAAAAAAAAATGAAGCTACTCACACAGTGCCTGAAACATAGCAATTGTTCAATACATGTTAGCCTCAAACCCAGGAAGCATAGGGCACTTAGAATCAAGCGGATTTCCAGCCTCAGATTGTACCCCTACTCCTCCAAATTGAAAGTTGTTTATATGTTCTGGAATATAAATGTCCCTGGTAACAACTGAAGAGTGTGAATTGACCAGGGCAACCCCCTATTCCTTTTCATGTACTAAGAAAACACACATGGCAGGCAGGAGTGCCTGGGAGGGCAGACACAAGAAAGTCAACGCTTTGGGGGAAAAGCAGCTGTTTGGAAATGCTGTGGGTGGCCCTCATGCTGTGTGGCTATTTGGGGAACAAGTGGCTTTGGACTGGCAGCTAACGACACTCCCTGACTTTCTTGTCCTAACAGTCTTTCATCTTCACCTTCTCCACACAGAGCTTCCTTTAGACAGAGATCCTATCCCCAAATCCTTACCTATAGGGTTCTGAACTCTGGATGGAGGTGCCCATGTTTATGCCCATTAACCAGACACAATCAGTGTCTTCATCGCATCACACTGAAGGCTTCTCCCTTTCCCTATCTCCAACTTCTCTTTTCCTCCCTCCCTCCCTCCAACTGCATTATGCATCAACCATATTCCAAACAAATAAAAGACATATCCTGCCAGTGATATTAGACTAATCTCACTTGTCCTTAGGCCAAACAAGTGACAATGAAGAGATGCTGCCCACCTCCATTGCTTCTTCCTTGTTCCTTCTCACCTTTACAGTCACCTCCTCAGAGGGGCCTCCCTGTGCACCTTGTACTCATGAGATCTCCCCCTACCCTGATCTTGCCATCTGTAGCACTCATAGCCATTATAATTATGCATATATTGGATTAAGTTTTCCACAGCTATCTTCCTCTAACTAGCAAACTCCACCAAGACAGGCACCACAGCTAATTTGACCATACACTATGCTTGGCATCCCATGTTCTTTGGAATCAGCCAGTTCACTTGGGCCATCTATCCCTTCTCATCATGATGTAGAGGAATGGATGCCAGGCTAGGAGTTAGAATACATGGGCTCCAGTCCCAGGCCCCCAGCCACCTGAAGGCAGAGTGGCCTACTATAAGTATCTTGCACTTATAAAACTAGGGTGGATGCTACAGGAATCCAGGACAGGCTATTTTGTCTAGATGGAGTTGGTTGGGCATGGGGGTCCAGGAAGGCTTTCTAGAGGAGTTGAAATCTAACAGATATCAGAAATAAGTTGGGTAGATAGTTCCTCTAGTTGAGGCCTATAGGAGGTTGATGATTAGAGGTAAGGAACAGAATAGCAGGTCCTCTCACAGGGAGTGGGAGTCTGAGGAATGGGCTGAATTGGAGAAAATCAAGATCTGAGCCACGGTTTGTTGTCTGTTGTGTGTAACACTTTTACTTCCATAGGGCTCTTCTATTATTTTTCCTTGTTGTCATAATAACCATGACATTATTATTTTATTCTAAAAATTGTTGAGAGGCCCCACTTGAGAATGAGTAGAACAAACCGCTCCTCAGTTTTCCTCTTAGCTACGCATTGGCTTAAAAAAAAAAAATGAAACAGTGGTGTAGGAGAAGGGAAGAAGAATGGACGAAGAGACAAGCAGGTCCCTGGAGGCTAAATTAACTGCCTGTTCTGTTTCAGGAATTCGTGTAAGACAGCCATGGATTTGGAGCTGTGCAAACACCTTCCATGTAGCATTATGGCTGAGAGCATGGTGCCCTGGAGTTAAAGTTAAAGTGACTGCTTCCAGTGGAGAATGACTGGCAGTGTGACCTTGGGCAAATAAGTATATGTCTCTGGACCTCAGCATATCCTCTGTAAAACGGGAATACCACAGCATTTCCTCAGAGAACTGTCATGAATACTACATGAGTTCAGGTATGTAAGGTGCTTAGAACAGTGCCCGGTGCATAGATAGTTCTAACTAACTGGCTAGTAGTGACCGTCATGGAGCCTGATGTAGGGATCGATAGCCATAATAGTTCTTGTTGATTGAGCATCTTGTTATTTGACAATCTATCTGCTTCCTGCTTTACCTTCCTTATCTCATTTCACATCTGCAACCACCTTATAGGGTAATCATCCCCCCCCCTTTTGCACTCAGGCTCATTTCTTAGGCAGATAGGTGGCTTTCTCTCTTCAACACTGGTTCCTTCATCTACAGTCAAAAGCAAAAGAACCTCCCTCATAGGGGTAGTTGAGAGAATTAAAGGATGTTCCATTTGAAAGCACTTAACCCAATGCCTGACATGAAGATTAGTTCTTCATCGTCATCATCATCAAATTTAGTCAATCAAAACAAGCAAATGATAAATCATAAGATTTCCATGAAATTAAAATGGCATCATGGAGGTCATACTCGGTAGTGTGATAAGAGCTGAACACTAAGCTAAACTCAGCCCTGAGCCCACCAGCTCCCTTTGTGGTCTGCAACCAGCAGACTCAGGCTAGGAGGCCAGCCTCAGCACAGGGTCCAGAAGAAAAAGCCCGGGGCCTCCTGGGATTCCTTGGAGTATCTTAAGCACACTCATGAACTTCACTGCCTTTGTTCTGCCAGGCATGAAGAGAGACCCCTGAATGCATATAGCAACAGTTACACTATGCTTCCCCTTCCAAAACACCCATCACTTGATAATTGCTCAGCTAATTACCTGTCTCATTCACTGCCCTACCTTCGTGCTTCCCCTGCTACACAGTAGGTCCTCAGGAAGTATTCATTATTGTGGAAGGGTGTGGAAAGGAGTGCCTTTGGAATAAGATCATCAGTAAGAGATTTCATGTGAGCATGCATGCTCACGTAGGTTCCATTTCTTGGTTCCTATCACATGCCAGCTGGGCCCCTAACACCTCAATTTCTTCTGCTTAGAAAAATGTTCGAAGGCGTTCCCCCTCCTCCCTAGGCTCCCCATTCTGACTTACGCTGGATAAGCAACTTCAGATTGCTGAACAGCAACACACAACACAGCTGGGTGAAAATTCCTGTGTCCTGAAATTCCTGGAAAACTGTGATGCACAGCAAGCATTCGGAGAACGGACATAGCACCCACCCCCAGCCCTGGAGAGTCAGAGATAGGAGGAAGGCAGCAAGCAGGCAAGTAGAACTGAGCTTCAATTTCCTTAAGAAATGATTCTTCTTCTTTTCTAAACACCCCACCCTTGGCCGAGGTAGAGAAACCACAAATGAATTAAGTGCCATCATCTACCTCACTGGCTGCCAAGCCAGGGGCTTCTGAAGCCCCTGTTGTGAGGGATCTTGCTCTTTCAGTTTACAGGGACCATAGTGAGAGGATCCCTTCCCCAATCCCAGGAGAAGGTGTGCGGCTTTGAAACGAGTGCCAGTGCTGGTGTCTTCTAGAGTTTAATGTCCAACTCCAAAAAAAAAATGTAGACAAGGCATTTCATGTTTAACTCACATGATCTCAAGTGCAAAGCACAAATAAGAAAGCCAGCTGGCTGATCTTGGGCAAGTCACTTCTTTTTCTTTGGATTTGTTTCTTTCAGATCTTTGAGTCCTTGATTCCCATGGGATGCTAATGTTCTAGGAGCCAGAAACTCCATCATGAGCAGAACACCCAAAATCCTCAGTTTCATCATCTCTATATGAGACTTCACTTTCTGTTTGCAGAAATTTTCTCAAATGAACAGACCACACTAGACTGAAGGTAGAAGAAAGTCCAATGTAAGTAGCTTTTGAAACTAAACTATGCAATCTTTTGATGCTGTTCTATTGCATTCAAAGTGGTACCCCAACTTCAACCAGATCATTTATTGACCGTAATTTTAAGGTAGTTTCCTATATTCCTAGTTTCCTTCTACCTCTCTGATCATCTGTTTTCTCTTTTTTTAAAGATATTTATTTATTTATTTATTTATTTATTTATTTATTTATTTATTTATGAATGAGAGACACAGAGAGAGGCAGAGACATAGGCGGAGGGAGGAGAAGTAGGTTCCACGCAGGAGCCCGATGCGGAGATGCGGAACTCGATTCTGGAACTCCAGGATCACGTCCTGAGCCAAAGACAGACGCTCAAACACTGAGCCACCCAGGCATCCCTAATCATCTATTTTCATCAAGCTCATAGACATTTTTTTCTCTACTTTCTAAATGTTAAGGTTCTCAAAAATGCTACACCTTCTTCGGCTCTCAGTTATACTCTTTGCCTAGACAACCTCATCCATGACCAAGCTTTCTGTCATCCCCTACAACAATCCTATTGTCTATGCCAAACCCCATTCTCCCCCCAGCACTACCATTGCCTCCACATGTCTCTGCACATCTCCTTGCAAGTAGCTTACAGAGTCAAAACAGAAGGTGTGGTGTGGACAAACCAAAATTGATGATTACCCCTCTCTTGCCTTCACTCCAGATCTGTTCCTCCCTGACTTTCCTGGCCTAATTATACTTGCAACTAGAAGAGCAGGTCACTGAAGTTCCTCCTTCCTCTTCTCAAGAATAATTGATACTAATTAGTAATAATGGGTAATATTCACTGAACTCTTACTATGTGCCAAGCATTGTTCTAAGCATTCTATGTGTGTTATCTCATTTAAACCTTATAGCAATCCTAAATAGTGGGCACTATTATTACACCCATTTCATAGATGGTGAAATTAAAACACAGAGAAGTTGTCCTTTTTCCAAGTTTACAAAGCTAGTATGTAGCAGGGCCAGGCAGTCTGAGTCCAACACCATTCAAAGCCACTGTCTTGCAAATTATTAAATTCCTCTTCTTAGCATCTCTGCAGTTGATCCTTCTTCCATCACTACTCCTCCAGTACAGACTCTGTCAAAAAAAACCCCACACAACAGCCTCCACCTGGCCTCTCTGCTTTAAACCTTCCAATCACCAACCAATCCATTATGCAAACTGCCCTTAGAGCCATATTTCTAAAATTCAAATCTATTACTACTTAACTGAAATACTTCCAATAGCCCTCAACTTCAAGAAAAAATAATATCCCACATCCTCACAAAGCACTGAGACCCACTCTGCCTAACTCCTCTTACTATTTTCCCATTGGCCTCAATCCTTCAATCCAGCCACATTAACTACTGCAGACTACTGATTCACAAGGCTGCCCTGAAATGTCCTTTTTCCCCAGTCTACCAAATAAATCTCCTAAGTCCAATTGTGAAACGTCCTCCCACCCTCCAAGCAAGGTAGGACACTCCCTTTTGAGCTACTCTCCTACCATTCTACTTGGTACTTCAGCAACTCTAAGGTATGCTGTACTTGTTGGTTTGACAGGTTTCCCAACTAGACCACAAACTCCACATGGGCAGGGACCTCACCTACCCAGTATGTAACAGATACTCCCTCTGTGGATGTCAGAATATACTTATTGCAGTAAACAGATGATCTAATCCAAGAAATAGATGATGATTATACATCAAGAACTCCTTTGCAAACACTTGAAGATAATCTCAAAGAATTTGTTCTCTTCAATAATCCAAAATTGCCTCAGAAAATGCTGTGATTTTATAGTGAAAGGAGCTCTGAGATACTATTAGTAATTCCAAATAGTGAGGCCTCTGAAGGAGGGAGGTATGACCAGAGTATGTTCAAAATACATGGCCCTGGGATGCCTGGGTGGCTCATTGGTTGAGCATCTACCTTCAGCACAGGTTGTGATCCTGGAGTCCGGGTATCAAGTCCCACATCAGGCTTCCCTCAAGGAGCCTGCTTCTCCCTCTGCTTCTGCCTCTGCCTCTCTCTGTGTCTCTCACGAAAAAATAAATAAAATCTTAAAAAAAAAAAAAAAGGATACATGGCCCTTCAAACCTCCTGGCCAGGTCAACCAAGACCATTACACACAGAGAGAAGAGCCTGATACACATGCCACCAGCACTTGAAAGCTGCAAGCCCCCAGGGTGAGGAATTCTAACAAGAGGCCGAGAGTAACTATAATCAACTAAAGAGAGATCAACATAAACTTGAGTATTGATCAGTGGCCTCCAAATCTTTATGAACAAACTCCCTATTAGGAAAAATAATTTGAGACACCTGGGCGGCTCAGCGGTTGAGCACCTGCCTTCATTCAGCCCAGGGCGTGATCCTGGAGTCCCTGGATCGAGTCCCACATTGGGCTCCCTGCATGGAGCCTGCTTCTCCCTCTGTGTCTCTGCCTCTCTCTGTGTGTCTCTCGTGAATAAATAAAATCTTTTTTAAAAATAGAAAAAATAATTTTAGTATGTTCTTGCAAAAGATGTATTTTTTTTACAAATAATTTGCATATAAGTTAACTGTACATTTCATTACCTCTTTCCCATATCCCCAAAGAATGGTCTTGCATATGCCCCATTTTAAGGCCAGTGATCTTTAAGGCCAGAGAATAATCTTTCCATCCCCATCCCCTGAAGGGCAGAGGATAAACATGATCAAACATAAGGGTGGTCCTAAATGCTGAGACCCCCCAGAACCATGGCGTCCTTGGCTTGAAAGTGCATATGTACATGCCAGCACACACTGACAGGTATCACTCCAGCACCTGCTGCACCCCCTCCAGGGTTGGGGGAAGTATGGTCCAACAGCTCTAAGATATGGATTCTTTCTCTGTAGCTCTCATCTCTCAAACCGCCCACTATCTACCCCCTCCTCTTCATGGCAGCTCTTCTGATATCCGAGGACAATTATCCTGTCCCCAGTGGGCCTCATCTTCTCCAGGGAATCCACACGAGCTAATGGGGCCTCTCCGTCTCCAGTGACAATCACATGTCTGCTTTGAACAGCCACTGCACAAGTATTTACATGGTCCCAGCCTGGCTGCTTCCTGTAATTGTTACTGGAAACCATTGGTTTGTAAACAAACAAAAAAGTCTTTCCAATCTGTCTTCAACTAGATCAAACCAGGTGGAATGAGTATGTGCTTGACATAGATTCAATGAAAACTGCCCCACAGTAGACATGCCACTTTTTCCATTAAAAAAGAGGTGTTTCTGGGCAGCCCGGGTGGCTCTGCGGTTTAGCGCTGCCTTCAGCCCAGGGTGTGGCCCTGGAGACCGGGGATCGAGTCCCATGTCGGGCTCCCTGCATAGAGCCTGCTTCTCCCTTTGCCTGTGTCTCTGTCTCTCATGAGTAAATAAATAAAATCTTTGAAAAAAAAAAAAAGAGAGGTGTTTCTAGTAGTGGCCCATGCCACTGAGGTCCAAGTCATATCTGACACACTGGTTAAATTATTAAATAGGTATTACTAAACTCACATTCCTGGGAATCTGCATCCATCCATCATGTGTGTTCATGAGCACATGAACACGGATACATATGTATGTATACAAAACATGAAATCACATGCACACACACATTTATTATTGCAACATTTATTGAGCACCTGTTTGTCACATACCAGAGACCTGCAGTTTAGCATACAAGCTTGTATGTGCAGTAATTAACAAAGGGAAACAGAGCATTCTCTTAGTTTCATGTCTTGGAGTTCTCAAAGAAAGTACCTCCTTACACACACTCCTGCAACAAGAATCAGGAAACTCAGTTGAGTTATTGCAACTTGCATTAAGGATGTGAAAGCCAAAGGGAGCCAAAAGACACATTAAAACATAGCCACTGGTTATATATTCTACATGGAGGAAAAACAGCCCCAATCTGCATTAACACAAGGCTGAACACTCACATTAGGAGGAGCAAACAGCAAAGTTGAGCAAACTAAAACTCAACCATCTGCCCACATGGTAACTCTCAAATGACTATGTGAGATGGTCGTGCCCACTCCCCAGCACATGTGTGTGGTCCATGAAGCCTGGGTAGGCAATAAGACCATGGAGTAGAAGCCTGTGACTCTGGGTACATTTTAAGCTTAGATTCAAAATGATGTCTGTGGGCTTTGCCCTTAAAAGTAAACTATTTTAGGGATGTCTGGGTGGCTCAGCAGTTGAGCATCTACCCTTGGCTCAGGGCGTGATCCCAGGGTACTGAGATCGAGTCCTGCATCGGGCTCTCTGCGAGGAGCCTGCTTCTCCCTCTGCCTGTGTCTCTGCCTCTGTGTGTGTGTGTGTGTGTGTGTGTGTGTGTGTGTGTGTGTGTGTCTCATGAATAAATAAATAAAATCTTTTTAAAAAGTAAGCTATTTTAGGGGTGCCTAGGTGGCTCAGCGTGTTAAGTGTCCAACTCTTGATTTTGTCTCAGGTCATGATCTCAGGGTTATGTGATCAAGCCCCACATCAGGCTCATGCTGGGCATGGAGCCTACTTAGGATTCTCTCTCCCTCTACCCCTCCTGCTCTCTCAAAAAAAATTTTTTTTAAGTAAACTAAAATCACAAAATTATGACATGAGTTCTCCTTTCTTTGCTGCAGCGTCAGTAAAATGACTGTCAATGAGGAGGTGGCTGAGCGCCAAGACTAGCCTCATCCCCTTTAGGGTACAGGAGGGAATTTGTTTGGCAGGCTTCCAGTCTATGCCAATGTAGGAGCAACACCCTCTAGCCCTTCCTAATCCCTCTCCCTAGGAGACTTCTGCCCAACAGGGCCAAAAACATGGGATACCCAGGGCAACCTGGCAGAAGGACAGCATTTTGGGACAGGAGCATTTGCTTCCAAGGCCAGTTTCCAGGAGCAACTACTCAATCCTGCTTTATTGCATGAACTTATCTTTCTTAAAAATCATCCTGTTAGACTTTTTAACAAAACCTTATGTCTGTTGGAGTGTCTGACCCTGGATGCCAGTGTGGGCTTGTCAAGCTAGTCCAATCCAATTCCACTTTACACCACCCCATAGCATTCTAGACTTCCCATCTTATTGTTGAGCTATTAGAGATTCCCAGGGGGTCTGGGGGAGGGAATCCCTGGAAAATCAGAAATGCTGCAAAATCTAACTGGGTATGGAGGAAGATGGGGCACCTTAGGGGGATGAAATGAGGCACAGACAATAAAGCCAGAGATGGAACTAACCTTGAATCTTTCAGAGTGCAAGCCCCCTAGGAACAAAATGACTGAAGTATGAGTCACCTACTTACCTCAGAGTCTCTTCCCACATTAATCCCTCCTACATTGTTTAAGATTAATCACAAGCAGCTAATTCTAAATAACTCAGTGGTGTGCACACCACTAGTGCCATATTAAAGAATCCCTTATGAATTTTTCTTGACACAAGAGTTAATTCTTGCAAAGCCTCATCCAAATATTTTATGACCCATCTATCCCCTTACCCACATGGCCCATTGCTAAAGTCAGACTGCTTTAATTAGAATGGGGACCAGTGAGGAAGTGGCTGGAAGCAGACTACAGCCCCCTGTAGGACGAGCTAGTTCCTTGATCCTCAGCATTGATCAGAGATACATTAGGCTACCCTGAAAAGCACTGAGCCCCCGTCCATCACTGCAATTGACTAGGGTTATTTTAGAGAGGAGGAGGGGGATCCCTGGGTGGCGCAGCGGTTTGGCGCCTGCCTTTGGCCCAGGGCGCGATCCTGGAGACCCGGGATCGAATCCCACGTCAGGCTCCCGGTGCATGGAGCCTGCTTCTCCCTCTGCCTGTGTCTCTGCCTCTCTCTCTTTCTCTCTCTGTGACTATCATAAATAAATAAAAATTAAAAAAAAAAAAAGAGAGGAGGAGGAACGTCTTACACAGTGGGGAAGAGGATGAGAAATGGGTAGTTAGACCCAATGACCCTTAAAATCCCCTCCAAAGTTGTCATCCCATGATTCTTTACAATGTACCTTGGTTTCCAATGAATTACACAGGCAAAGCCATGACCAAAAGGCAATGTAAATGTCTTAGTGTCCTCCACATGGGTCAAGTGATGTGTGCCTCGTCCCTTACAGAATGTTCTTCCCCAGCACCAGAATCCCCCCAAATTTCAGTGTGTCTCCTTAAAGTGAGCAGAGGCTCACAGTACATCACCTCAACCTGAACCCTAGCCTTACCTTTCCTGACCTACATGCAGCAAGTATACTAGGTGATGATTATTCTTTTAGGAATCCCATGGGTGAGAGGCTTAACATCCTTTAAATCCACTCTTCCCATTCCATTAGCTGTCCAAGGCTAACCATACAAGAGACAGGAACCCTTCTGGAAAGGAAAGAAGCCCAAAGGACTGAGGAAGAAGGAAGAAACCACAAAAGCCTGGTGAGCTCCCAACTTTGCCACTCCTGTCTCCACTGTTTGGATGGCAGACACATGATTTCAACCTGGTTGGTCCCTCTTGCAAGAGGGGTATCGTTTTTATTTTATTTTTTTAAGATTTATTTATTTATTTATTTATTTATTTATTTATTTATTCATGAGAGACAGAGACACAGAGAGAGGCAGAGACACAGGCAGAGGGAGAAGCAGGCTCCATGCAGGGAGCCCGACGTGGGACCCGATCCCGGGTCTCCAGGATCAAGCCCTGGGCCAAAGGCAGTGCCAAACCACTGAGCCACCCAGGGATCCCCTCGTTTTTATTTTAAATTAAGCAACTTATGAACCAAGAAGTTTGACACTATCTCACTGCACTTTTTCTATTCTCCAGGGGCTACAGACAACACATTCCCAATATCTAGAGGAGAGGTTATGGAATTGCCTGGAACACACTGTCTGATAGAGCAAAGACACTAGCCCTAGTGTTGCTGACAACCACGAGATTACTAAGGCTTTTGTCTTTCAAGAACTTTGCACCTGTAAACAGAACCACCACAGGAGAACTAAATCAGCAGACAAGAGGCAAAAATGTCAGGAGAAGATCAGATGCATAGAGTCTCATAGAGAAGAAAAAGCTCCTCAGAGTTATATTAGGTACAAAGACACTTAAATAAGAGCCTCAGTAAAACCAAAAGGATCTTAAATGCATTTCATAGCCTACACCAGGAGTTTCACATTGTCTATAGTTCATGTCCCTGCCTTTCTTTCGTCTCTACCCTCTTTAGGCCCTTCCGTACCCTCACAGAGTATAGCATATTCCCCCCAAAAGAGCTGACACATTCACAGTTTCTAGGACCATGTGCAAAGTAAGTTTTATCATAGAGGAGAGCTCGGCCATTTGGCTGGATAACTGTGAGATCAATTTGTTTTTAAAAGCTTGCTAGTACTGGTTCCTGAGTTAAAAAAATTTTTTTTAATTGGGAAACACATTATTTAGGAACATTATAGACAGTGGTGGAGGTCTGAGAGCAGATATAAATGATGACACATTTAAAGGGGGCCCTGTATTGCTTTTAAATAGGTCACCCAAAGACATCAACTTCTGGAGAACAACAGCAGTAATGACAACCCACTGGCACTGTCAGTTCCCAAATAGATCACGGAGACAGGCCTGCAGAGCCATGCTTTGTCCCTCTCCTCTGTCAGCCACAGCCTGTCACCTATAACACAGCCCCCCAGTGAGTCACAGCAAACCAAATATCCCAACTTCAGCTGGGAAGAGCTCAGGAGGGGGATGGGGGCACCCCCTTTTTACACATCAGCATGTGCCTCTGCATCAACAGCAAACATTTCTAAATGTCCTCTCTCTACCCACTAGACACCCTAGATGCCTCCCCGGCCTTCCCAAATGATATTCCTAGACGCCCTTCATCCTCTACACTCCCTGTCCATGGTTCTTCTTGTCCTGCTGGTTATGAAACGAAGGAAAATGTGTCTGTGATGAAGGGTCATAGGTCACCAGGGACTCACATGTACAGCCAGAGCAACATTGCTGTCAGTGGGCAACAAGTCTTAATGGAGATGGATCCACAGCGATGGGGCTGGAAGCTCATAATACTGGAGATTCCTTAAGAAAAAAATCACAAATGCAAAAGTAGGTACGGCACCTTGGAAGGGACCACGTAAGTGAGGATATGTGAAAGGTCTTGTTTTGTGGTGAATCCGTCTCTGTAATAATCTCCCCTCCCCCACACACAAAGGGAAAGAGAAGAATAAACACAGAGAAAGAGAGTTTGGTTTTGTTATCTGTGAAGACACTCAGAAGGCAGCAGCAGAGCAAGAAGGAGTCAGACAGGGTAATCCAGGAACTCCACACCTTTTACCGCCAACCCTGGGTGGGGTGCTGGGCAATTCCTGGTAACTGGGAAACCAAAGGTAAGTCTGAAGAGGTCATGCTGTCCGGCGATGCTCCAGTGCGGTGTAGCTCCGTGCAGTGTGCTCCAAATGCCTCAAGACCCTTGGGTCCAATCCCGTCACTTCACTTCAAACCAGGGTCTTGAGGGTGAGAACTGACCACTCAGATACATTCATTTCATGCTCTCCCATTCTCTCATATTCTCTCTTTCTGTCTGTCTAGCAGGAGCAAGACTCCCGGGACTGGCCAAGCTGATAACCTCCTACACCGGGAGTTTGACATTTTGCTTATCACCAGCATCCAGGGAGGCAACACTCCATTTCACGATGGAGACACAGGCCATTTGTGTTAATGAAGGGAGCCTAGGAGCAGAAATAAAATGCCATGTTCAGGATCTGGGTTTTCAGGTCCTAGAGAAACCTGCCAAACAGCACCCAAGCTTGCCCTTATACAAGCTCACTGGCCCCTCACCTCGGGTGTGGGTCTCCTCATCTATTCAGTGGGATGGCAAAGCCTGCCCTACCTGCCTCATTGGATTGCTATGGGGGCCAGAACACCACAAGTTTGCAAAGAGCTCCAAATACAGTCCAAGAGGCACAACCATTATCAGTGACTCAATGCTCTTAGGCAGGGGCAAAATGGCAACAAAACTGGATTCCCCTCCTTTTATCTCTGCTATTTCTTAAATCAGGATGAAAGAAAATGGTGAAGATAGGGGTACTCACAGGAAAGCTTCAAACCTTCTGTGAAAACAAATTCACACACAGTTCATTCTCATAAGCACCAGATAAAGAGCCCAGAGTCAGGACTTGTTCTTTCCCAGAGTCTATGTAGATGACTCTATACACTTCATCTCATGTTGTGTTCTCAACAACTCCATGATGTAGGATTTCTTATCCCTGCTTTGCTGCAAGGCAGGATGGTATAGTGGTTACATGTGGGCTCTGAAGCCAGACTGCCTGGATACAAACCCCAGCTCTGCCTCTTATTAGCCATGTGACCTTGGATGAATTATTTAACTCTTGTCCCTCAGCTTCCTTGTCTACAAAATAAGAATAATAGTGTGTCGAGTGGCTAATTCCTACAAAGCAGTCAATTTAGTGCAGGTATGGAGCAAGTACTCCTTGAATGTCAGCTGATATTATTAATTATTATTATTATTGATGAGACTACTGAAGCTTCCAAAACCTTCTCCAAAGACACACAACTTGTCAATAGACAAGCCCAGATTGATGTCCAATCTTTTTCCCTTCAGAAGCCATGCACTTAACACCTATACTAAACCTTGTTCAAGTTCCAAATTTCTCTGCTCCTCATTTTCCTCATCTGTAAAACGAGGCTGGTGAATGATATCAACCACACAGGAGTGCCGTGAGGGTTAGATGAAACAATGAATATAAAGCACCTAGGTTGTCAGGAACATGGTGGCATTTAATAATAGCAATACTAACATCATTATTATTTTTATCCAAGGAAGGGTACCTGACCCTCACAGCTCTGCCCTAAAGCCTCTTACTCCATTTCCACCTCTGGGCCTTGTCACACTAGACACGCACTGCAGGGCAGTAAGGGAGGGCATGTTAGTCCTATCCTCCAAGCACAGCCCATACCCCATCACTTCTGTCCTGTGAAGGGGGCAGAGGACCCAGCTGATGGGCAGCTGCCTCAGGAACTAGAAAGCATCTTTCCAGGGCAGCCTGCAAAGGGAGATAGGGGCCATGAAGATAATTAGCCCCCAGTGCTGGGCCTGTGGTGTCTCATTACCAAATGCAAATGCAAGCTCACGTGCCACTTGAAGGCTCTTGGCAAAATGCCTATGTGACCCCAACCCTGCTGAATTTGGACGAAGCATTTACCCAGCGTCCATCCCCTTTGCAGCCTGCAGCTGGTGTGCGGACTGCAAAGGGAGAAAGAAGGCTGTTCTCACCCCACTGAAGGGGGAACAAGGAAAAAGGGTCTTATTTCTTTAAAGGAGGCAGAGATGCTACTGGGGAGGGGGGTATAAAAAAATTGCTCTTCCCTCTGCAGTTAAAAGAGGGATAATTGGTGCAAGTGGCGGGCGGCTGCTCTGTCATTTAGCATACAGCATACCCAGGAAATCTCACTTGGTAATCAGGAGAAGAGGAGGAAAAAGGAGCAATCAGACCCCTATTCAGGCTCCGTTTAGCGACAGCCCCTGCTGGCTGGCTGGGCTGGTCCCACCTAACGCCTGAATGCTGGGTGGGAATCAAGTCTCAGAAGCCGCAGTTCTCCTTTGTGCAATGTTGTAAGGACTTGCTTCTGTGCTACCGTCTCCACACCAGGGAGAAGGATTCTGCAAGGAGACAGTCTTGACTCTGATTACTCACTGCTTCCCCTGCAGCCCCCACTCCCATCCCCAGGCCACACAGGGTTGACACAGGTTAGAAGAACAAAGACGTGTTACAATTCAGGCAGGAAGTGCACAGAGGAGGAGGGGAGGGGGGTGTCTGTGTTTTTACACAAATGCCCAGAACAGAAGGATCAGCTGGGCCATGGTGAGTACCTTAACTACAGCATCCTTTGTCTTTGGCCCTTGGTAAATCCTCAGGGGCAAGTAGTCTCTTGGTATATACCATTCCATTCCAGTTCTGGCTTTGATAAATGGGGGAAGAGTCACAAAATTCTCAATAAAAAAGAAAAGTAATTGAAATTCACTTTCAGGAAGGCATACCAAGGCCACACAGTGGTGTTGAGTCATCAATCCAATCAACCTGGGTAGGGTGTCAGCTTCAGACAGCAGGAGGGATGGGAAGGGGAGGCCCTTGGATACCATTCGACAGTATACTTGTAACAAGGCTCTGGCCCCTACCACCAACGCAACGCCCACCACTATATCTCACTGTAGGATCGCAACACTGGAAAACTTGAGCTGAGACTCTAGACAGCAGCTTCTGGTCTGGGCATCTGCCCAAGGCAGCAGGAAGAGATAGCAGACAATGAACTTTGTTTTTTCCCGACTAAATAGGACCTCATGCCTCTTGACCACACAACTGGTATGTGACGTAGGTAGACCCATGTAATGAGACTTGGAAGGAGAAACCAACAGGTGATGCTTTCTCCATATCTTTCCCTGACTGACTCCATACTACATGAGCTCTTCAGTAAGACTGGTACTGAAATGCACACACCTCAGGAGAGAATCATTTCTTCATGACCATAAGATTGTTAAGAAATTCAATACATGCACATTCATAACTAAGAATGGTTTAAAAATAAACAATCAATTTTAAACATATTTCAAGGTAATAGTAAACTCTCAATGACCCATGAGGGGACAGGTCTCTTGGGGGAGCTCAGGAATCCCTCTTCATTGCCCAGTGAGCTTCCAGGCCACCCATAATGGGACAGACTGGGCTAGACCAAAACCAGTGAATATGCTGTGCCAGAGCTGGACTATAGTCCAAAACAGATATGCATAATTTTAAAGTCATTATGAACTACTTGGCACTTCTTCTGTCCTCCAAGACCCATACTAAGAGGGTAAGATTAAATTTCAACATGAACAAGTCTGAAGTTGAGAACCAAAGCATTTTATTTATAAACATAACACCTAGAAGTAAAATTCTGGGACTTCTTCTCCATCACATGCCAGAATGTTCCATGTGACCATTAATTAGGTTGGAAGCCTTGGAATGAAGTTTTCTCAAGTAGGCTGTGTGGAGTTCAGCCTGCAGCCAGAGTGAGTAACATTTCACCACATGAAAGAAGACACTGAGTCCACAACCTCTGACTTCTTGGCCCAACTTGCTCACACAGCTATCTCTGGTGTCTTCTGGGTCTTTCCTAGAGAAGATACCCAATGGGGATCAAAACAGCCCAAAGCACATAAAGGAGATGGGCCCATCTGTGCATTCTTCCCAGGGTGCAGCATGAAGACATTTTGTAGCCATCATGGCATGGAAAGCCAGACAGGCCAAGCAAACATCAATGCCGCTGGCATGCTAGAAGCTAATGGACCACAGAGAGTGCCTCCAACAGGCCCTGACCATATCCATCTGAAGCTGCAGGAGCCCTCCCAGCTCTTCCTGCTCTTGAACTGCTAAAGCATGAAGTACAAAACGGATCTTCCATACTGGATGCAAGCCCTCATACAATCAAATGTCAAGTCCTAACCTACAAACTGGGATAATCAGATGCCTAGCCCACAGCACTAACCGCTGGGAAGAAGTACCCTGGTTTCAGGTCTATGATATGTTCAATTTAAAGGGGGCAGGGAGGGGAATGGATGCCCCATACTACCCACTTCACCATGTCATCTTCAGGAAAATGGATAAGCATTTGTTTAGGCTATTTTTACTGTTTTGTGCAGATCTACTTGACACTTAGCAGCTACTGTAATTTTTTCCCCGTAATATTTTACAGATGAGTGTCCCTCCCCCAACCCCACACACCCTGCCTACTATCTAAGAGTTAACTATGTGTGGAGAGAACAGATCTTTTCTAAAAGCCTGTGGTGTGTTTTTTTGTGATTGATTAGACACAATGACAAGTACCAGGATCAACAGGCTCCAAGTTATCAACAGTCAGTTCTGATACCTCCCTCAACAACCACCCTGACCTCAAACTTTGCACTGCTCTGTTCCAAGCCAACCAAGTGTTACTGTTACTACAGAGTTCATTTACTCTATTTATGTATCAGGAGAATAAATGAGCTGTGCTGTGTGTTTCCCTTCTTCAGATAGAGGTATCAATCCACAGCAACTAGATGATCTGAACCCTGCAGAAAGAACTATTATTGAAATATCCATGTTGTATTTAGCTATTAAAAGATTGTCTACAATCTGCTCTAAAGAAATACCACTAGAGACCTGAAACACTACACACACACACACACACATACACACACACACCAAGAGAGAAAAGACAAATTGTACACATACACAGTATAGAGATTCTTCCTTCAGAAAAGTGCTGATCCAGACCTGCCCAGAGGAAATGAGTTCTTTTTAAACACAAAAAATGCAATCAGGGGTAATCAGCAAGTTAACAACACACTTGCAAACACCCTAGTCCGTAGAAAGGAAGAATGTCAGCTTTCAATGCAAGTTCTGAGAACAGAACAGATCCTTTGGACGAATGAGAAAACAAGTGATCATGTCAGCGTCTTCAGGCAGAACTTTCTCCAAAGCCAAGAAGCTTTGGAACAGCAGTCAGCTCCAGAAGGCACCTGCTTATAAGAAGTGCTTCAATAACCACATTCCCAAAGTGGCTTTGTGGGTTGGGGTTGCCTCGGCTCCTCTTCCCCATCCGCTTTTCCAATAGGTTCCATGGGGAAAAAAGAAGCCAAAAAAAGATGGCATGCATGTCTTGAATCTCCTTCTCCTGCAGCCCATCCACAGGAAGGAGATGTATTGCTCAGCGCAGCCCAGCCAAATTAAGTAGCAGCAGAGACTTGGGGAGGGCTCCTGCAGGAGCCCCCATACAACCTATAAAGGGGCCCCCAACAAGACCCCTCAAAGTATCCTCGTTTCCAGCATGTATCACCTGTGAAATAAACTGTTTTGATTTGTAAAAAATTTAATAGTAGTGACTAAAGTTCATATCAATTACAACCCATTTTAGGCTGGGTGGGCTGTTGTGGGACAATTTCAGGAACACCTGCATATACCATATTTAATTACAAACTGCAAGGCAGGGGCCTCACCAGAAGGAAGAAATCCTGGGAGTCAGTGCTGAGACACTCCTCTGATCCCACCTCCCTGACCTCCCTTGCCCTATTGGTTCTTAATCTCAGCTGCATAATAGAATCAACTGGGGGAGTTTAAAGATATACAGATGCTTGAATCCCGCTCCCCAGAAAATTCTGATTGAATTGGTCCATAGGGTGGCTCAAGAGTTTTTAAACTTCCCCAAGTGATCCTAATATGTGCAGCCATGGTTGAAAACTACTGTTCTGCCCTATACCATCGCATCACCTCCATGGAGAGAAAATGAGATGGCAACACATTTCCAGAAGAATCCAGAATTTGACTCAAAAAGAATAGGAGAAAATCAAATTTCTTTACCTCTTCCTCATCCTAACCTCCCAGCACACATATTCCTATGGTCAGTTCTCACATTCTTTGTCACTTCAACATTTCCTCCTGCTCAGAGCTAGGCCTTCAATGAGTCCTGGCGTCCAGGAATCGGGATTTTAAGTATTTGTCAAAGTGGGGTCTAGACCACTTCTCTCACATCAATCCCAGTTAGAATTTGGTGAATGAAATGAGGGCAGTCTAAGCCTTTGGGCATGAGTCCCCCCTTCACTCTCCCTAGGAAGTTACAGGTGAACTTGGGAGTCTCTCCAAGGCTATGCTGAGTATTGGCAGCTCCCTCAGGGGCTTAGCTAGACAAGAGTCTCATCAGTCTCTGTGCCTTCCTGCACCATTCTCAGTACATGGAGAGGTGAAAGGAGGACAGGAAAGAAGAACCTCATATGAAAAATCCTGCTGCTAGAATGAGGTGGTGAGTAGGCCCATCCCCAGATGCCTCATCCACCCTGAAGACACTTCCTCCAAAAACTGTGGGAGGAGGAGCAAATGGAAGGGCTGGGAAGACAGTGGGCCAAGCATGACCAACAATCCATCCACCCTCATTCTCCTTTGCATGGACATTCTTCATCCTGGGGGTTAAGATGGAAGTGATGGGGAGTTTCCTAACCATTCCAAGTGTCCAGCTCTCAAGGGATCAGGAGGTAACCAGCCATTTTGCCCATTTCTGTTGGATTTCTTGCTCTACACTGACCCTACTAAGCTGTGCTGCAGTGGAAGGGGCCAAGTTGGGGCACACATCCAGCAGTCCACTCCATCTAGCCCTTTGAGTACAGCCCAACATTTAAGTAAAGAGCCCATGACTGAGCAGCCAGGATCCTCTTCTTGCTGAGATGTAGAGGGTTTTCCATTGAAGGCAATCAAAGGATTTCTACCACCTCCTCAGGGAAAGGAACCCAATTATCTAATATGTAACTAAAGATGTCCTTCATCAATAGCATTGGTTTCTATCAAGGATCTTGGCCCTCACACAACCCAGTGGGTGGTCTCTAGTAAGAGAGGGCTAGGGAAGAAAGTCTTACCTTCTGAGCAGAGCTTGCCACCATAGCCAGTGGTAGAACAGTCACAGGTAGGGTGGCCATCCAGGAGAAAGCAGATCCCACCATTTTCACAGGGACGCTCGCCACAGGGTTCCTCGGCGTCCAACTGGACACCCTGGCTCCCCAGAAGCCGAGGCTCTGAGTTGCCATACTTGAGATCCAGGATTAATCCTCTGAAGCCCGGCATGGCCTGTACTCCATCAAGGGTCAGGGCAGAAGGTCGTATGTCCGAGGGGATTCCTCCAAGGAACAAGTCACTGACCACATCCATGTAGGGCCGCTGGGGCTGTAGCTCGGCCGCCTGGCCCTCGCCATCAAGCACCAGCACCGTGCGCAGGTGGTCGCGGCTCACCATGACAAAGTGCCAGCTGCTGTCATTCACCTGCTTGTTGGACAGCACAGAGGTCTCCGCACAGTCCATGCTGAAGCGGAGCTGCACGCGGCCATCCACCAGGGAAAGGCAGAGGAAGTCACAGACGCCACCATCATCCAGGTAAAGGAGCAGCCCCGTGGAGACGTTGGTCTTGAACTGGAAGCTCAGGTCGCTGCGCGTGCTGGCATCCCAGCGGAGGTAGCGGGCCCACTGGTTGGGGAGGCCCATGAGCTCGAGGCCCAGGCAGAGGCCCAGCAGCGACCCCAGCAGGACGCTCACCTTCAGGGTGAAGAAAACCGATTGCACGGGAAAGCTCATCGTGGCTGCCAGGTCTGAGCCCAGAGGAGCAGACTGGCAGGGAACGGCCCTCAGGGGACGATCCCCCTTGGCAGCGGAAGGGAGAGAAGAGGAGACAGGCCAGGGGACAGAGAGCACAAGAGACGAGATGAAGGAGGCACACACACAAATATCCAGAGGGTGAGGAAGAAGGAAAGTGAACAAGACGGCCCCAGACGGGCGCACAAGCAAGAAATTCAATAAAAAGGCAGAGGGAAAAGGCAGGGCAGCAGAAGGGGAGGGGGGGAGTCAGGTGGGAGAGTGGGGGACTAGTGTCAGGAGCAGTGTCTTTCTCCAAGAAAAGATCTCAGCTATCCATGTGGATCCGGAGGCCTTGATTCGAGGAGGAGGTGAAGGTACACGGCGGGTGGAAGCCTTCAGCAATGTGCTCCTCCCGGTGGACCCCCACACACCCCAGCCAAGGAGGCCGGGGAGAGGGCTGGGGTGGGGGTGCCGTGATGGAGGAGGCGTCAGCAGTGAGGTGAGGCAGGTGAAACGCAGAAACAGGCCAAAGACCAGCCCTGAGGTTTTACCGCCTAGCAGTGGGGGGCTGCAGGGAGCAGGGCAGCCCAAGGCTGAGTGCTCAGGCACAGCAGGGCCCAGGGCAGAGCCGAAGCAGCTTCAGGCTTCATGGTGCGGGCCAGAGGCAGATCTGCCCATAACCTGCCTCCCAGGACTCCAGAAAAGGACCTGCAGAGAGAAAGGGGGTAGGCAGAAAGAAGAGAAAGATTAGGGCAGGGGCATGAAAATATTGCACCTTATTTCACAAATATTGATAGATTGCTGACTACAAGCCAGGCTATTCGAATGATTCCCACAATGCCTAGTGCAGGAAGAGAGGGAGAAATAGGAGAGGGGGAAAAAGTTAAAAAGGAAAAAAATAAACAGGAGAGAGGGCTCAGGTTCTTCCAGAGCCGTGGCAGGACCCTGAGCTCAGTGCCTAATGACTAATGATGCACAAGGTTTTTCCATATGCAAAAATAGTATAAAACTCCCAAAGCCATATCAGCACATTTTTACAATATCATATCACAGGGTCACATAGCTAAAATTTATTTTTAAGTGCTAATATTTTATACACTCAAATGCACACACATAATTTTAACTATTTAATAAAAGGCATGAAATGACGCAGATTTCTTTTTAGATTTTTTTCTTTTTCAATTTGACAAACCAATGCCTGGGTGTAGGCAGCCTAAGACAGATTCCCACCTTTAAGTTTTTGAAAGAAATATTTATAAAAATCAGCAGAAATAAATTAGAAAGTGAGTAATGAAGAAAATAACTGATCTCTTAATACATGTTGGTGAAAAGTTCTCATAGGAAAAAAAATGTGTTTTGGGACTTAAAGAAAAGCTGTGCTTGAATCCTCGTTCTTTTATGTGGAACTTTGAGCCAATTTCTTAAGCTATTTGAACTTTTATTCCTTCCTTGATAAAGCAGAAGAAAATAGTTTCCTTTTAAGATTGGAGAGAGGATACAATGAAGTCATGTATGAAAAGACCCTAGCATGAGGCCACATACATAGTAGGGACCAATAAAGACTACATTCTTTACTTTCTTATTTCTAGATTGAAAGGGATGGGTAAAAGAGTCATTGATGTGTATCTGTATATGTGTGGATGTCTGTGGAGAAGGGATAGGATTATAAAACCATAAGTACTTTTTAAAACCATAAGTACTTTTTAAAAACTACAGAATGAACAAGAAATGAGCACAAACTAGAACATCTTACATATATTTTATACTGGTTGGAAATGCACCAACACCTAGTCGAGTGGGTCATCTAGATGTTGAAGGCAGACTCTGATCCACTGAGCCAAACGGAGACTTCTTGGTTCACGTAAGAGCAATGAGTATGATTTCTGAAAGCTGTGCAATTGCTGCTTATTAATTGACACATTTGATAATTCATCATAGTCTCTATTAGACCATTACTGACCACCATTTTTATGATGACTGCATTAGCTAAGCTAGTTATTACCCCAGCTTTGAAGAAGAAAATGTTCCTTAACCAGGAACAATCATCTATTCCCACTGAACACACAAACCAAATCAACAAGAGGTTGATTAAATCCAGTGCAAGAAAAGCCTTTATTCTATAAAAGGTTTTATCCAAGTAGTGTTTCCCAAGTGTGGCATGGGTACCTCCTGTAGCACAAAAGATGCTTAATTGGAACACAGACACAGCAGTGTGGAAGTGCCAAATCATATGGGCTTTGTCAGAACCAACTCTTAAAACTTCAGACATTTTTGAGCTGGTTAAGGTCACTTTGGTAGCATGAAGTCAACTATGCTAGGAGTATTTACACCATGGAAATAGTCAAATACCACAAATCTGAGTCTTTGAGAAAGTGAGATTTAAGGAAAGCCTTGAAAGAGAGTGAAGGAATTAGCCATGGGAAGAACGTTCCAGAAGTAACAGCACAAAGCTTTAAGAGTGGAGCAGGCTGGTATGTGTGGAGAACAGCAAGTAGGCTGGTGCTGTTAGAGTAAAGAGTGGAAGACATGAAGCCAGAGGTAGATTCTCAGGTCAGGACCCAGTCTCTGTGAATATGACCATTGTATGAGGTGAGGTATGCCAACCAAGGCAATAGGTAATATCCTAGGGAGAGAGGAAACCCTGGTCTGAAAAGAAGCCTCCTGGTTTCAACAACTGCCACATTGACATATATCCTTTAATCAAATGGTTGAAAAAGGCCACTTTCAGGGAATGTGCTCAAAGGACAGCTGCTCCTCTGTCCCCCCCCCCCCATCATAGGTTTGATTTAGATAAGTGGGAAGAGGCAAGAAAAGAGGGAACAAGGCAGGTGTGAGCAGAAGAAATAAGCCTCTTCTAGGGAGTACTCTAATTCTGGAGTTATTGATGAGCCAAGAATATAGAAACCACACACCCATAATGGAGTCCAGGATGGATAAGCTCCAGAGGCTTGGGACAACTTTCTCAGTAAAGGTACCCTGGCTGCTTCACCTCTTGGGGGAGCATCCCTCTCCACTCCCTGTCCTGCCAGTTTAGACCAAGGAGTCCATTGGCTGATAGGCAAAGCCTCAGATGGCCAAAGCCAGTGAGGCCTTCTGTGAGAAGAAAAGACACAGAGATGGAGGGCCCAATATTATGGATGAGTAGGGACATGAGAAACACTTGAAACATCAAGACTGGTCTATACTATTTATCAATTTACCTCTGAGCCTCTGAAAGTCACTTATTTGTCTGTATAAATTAAATGATTTGCTCAATTCAATCTGTTTATTGAGCTCTGATTCATTCCAGACACTGTTCTATCAAAGCAGAATAAGAAATCATTCCTATCCTCAAGGGCATCAAAAAGTAGTAGGGTCAAGTGTGCTTCAGAGACACAAAGCACAGTGACAAAGAGCCTAGACTCTAGAAGCTTGATAGGAAGCTCCCTATGGGCAGGGTCTGCTTCACCATGGTGCCTGCCACAGGGCCTTGGCAATGGAGTGGGAGCTCAGGAAACATATGTAGAGAATGGAAAGTGAAAACAGAAGCTGATAAACATCCATGTGGATCATCTGACTTCTGTTCAATGCAGTGGCCACAACACCACCCCACTTTATATGACAACAGCAATCCTGAGTCCCCATACTTCTCTGGATGCCAACCTCTGGATGATCCCAAAAGGCAAAGTAGCACATGTCTAGTGATCTGAAGAAATTCAGGAATTAAGAACTAAGAATCCCAGGAACACTCCCCTATAAGGAGGATCATGGGAACTTTTCTAGCCTGTTCTGGGGTAACGGCTCCACCCGGCCTGCTGAGTCTCTCACATCAGATTCACATTCCTTCCCTCCAGTACAGAGGTATGTCCAACACTCAGACACCAATGTCCTCCTGCCTGCATTGAGGGAGATTCAAAAAGGCTGGCTGTGGGACACCGGAGTGACTCAGCAATTGAGCAGCTATCTTGGGCTCAGGGCGTGATCCCAGAGTCCAGGGATTGAGACCCACATTGGGCTCCCTGCATGGAGCCTCCTTCTCTGCCTATGTCTCTGCTTGCCTCTCTCTCTCTCCCTCTCACTCTCTCTGTCTCTCATGAATAAATAAATAAAATCTTAAAAAAAAAAGAGGGGGGGGAATCCCTGGGTGGCGCAGCAGTTTAGCGCCTGCCTTTGGCCCAGGGCACGATCCTGGAGACCCGGGATCGAATCCCACGTCAGGCTCCCGGTGTATGGAGCCTGCTTCTCCCTCTGCCTATGTCTCTGCCTCTCTCTCTCTTTCTATCTCTGTGTGACTATCATAAATAAATTTTAAAAAATTAAAAAAAAAAAGGCTGGCTGAGGAAAACCAAGTTTTCTTTGCCACAGGTGCCAGGCAAAATCTGATTTCAGGACTGGTAATATCAGAATTGGGTTTATCTAGACTCGACACCCTATGTCCTGCCCTTCCATTGTGTTCTTTGATTGTGGACATTCTCATAGCCTCTGAGAAACTTCAAATATGGCCAAAAGCTAAAGATGACCTTACATTAAGTAGTACAGGTCTCAAGCCAACCGCCCTGATGTTTATTCTAGCCTTCTCTAGCCTTCTAGCAGAGCTACACAAGGCTCAAGACATGGGAAAATGGGAGCAGGGACCCCTCTCCATCCAGTCAGCCAGCTTCAACCATGTCTTGAGTCTTAGGATGGCCCTGGTAGCTATAGGTACAGGTGGTTTGCCCCAGGACCTGCACGGAGGGCCTGGGCTGGTGTAGAAGGGCAAATGCTCATCCGTTATGTGGGAATCTAGCAGGAAAGTGAGTGACATTATCTAATTGCCAGGTAGTTTATATAATTATCAAATGGCACACTTTTTACATGGGGTCAACATCTTTGCAAATGTCTCACAATCGGCTGCTTGGGAGGCAGGCTGGCCCCTCTCACAACTCTGACACGCCGGCTATTTGCCATTGGCCTCGCTTGGAAGAGCTGGCTGCCATTTTCTCTTCCCACTTGCTCTCTCCAGTTCCTCTATTCTCTTGAGACAGACCCAGGAGAAAGTGGGGCCTGTGTCTAGAACCAGGATGGGTGTGTGAAGACATGATGATGACTTTCCTCATGCCTAGCACTTGGTGGTATGCCACAGTCCCAGATTGGGCTTGGCATTTTTCCCTTGAGAATTCTCATCAGCTTCCTTCTTACTCCCTTCAGGAGAACCATAAAATCCATATAATGGCTTACTATTGGTTTTACTCACCTCCTCTCTTTACCACATCCCTCACTCCACTTTGAAACTAAAATACTTTTCACCATCAATCTCCATCCTGGTCTTTCAGGCAGAGTTTATGCCAATCCCAGATCCTGCAACCCAATTTAGCCAATTAGGACATTGCAATCTCCTGCCATAGTGATTAGTTTAGGGATCAGCCTGCCACCCAAACAGAGTGGAGACTTTTACTGGAATTGAGACTTGAGACTTTTACTGGAATTATTGAGAAAAAGGTCCTCTCTTCTCACCATGCTATCAAACTATTAGAAAGAAGCCCAGAGTTGGTGATAGAAACCAAGATGACCTTATCTAAAAATAAAGACAGCAAAGGAAAAAGCAGAGTCAAGAGAGGAAAAAGACAGATTTCTAGTGATGTTTTAGCACCTAGTTGCAGACAAGCCTAAAGCCCATGTCCAGTCGATCCTGGGATTTCCATTATATGAGCCACTTTTTTTTTCTTTAGCTAGTTTAAATTGGGTTACTGAACCTTCAAAAACACTGTCATTGACATATTGAGAGAAGCTTTCATTTCATATAAATGAAATGAAATATACCTGTCAGGACTCTCTGCAACCTGAGACACATATTGGATGTCTCATCCCAACCACCAATGCTCCACATTCCCATTTGTCCATGTCCTTGGGTGAAGGCATGCCCTAGGATAGGATATGGGCATGCCCTACTCCTAGGTGCTTTGAAGGGGGATACAGGCTTGCTCTTGTACAACAGCCTCAGAGATCCACTAAGTCAACTAAACTGTGCCCCTCCTGACACTACACAATTAGGGCAGCCTCACATGCTTAGGCCTCTCTACCTTAATGCAACAGTACATACTCAAATACTCTACAGCATGCCTGTAGAGGGAGGTGAAGGCATGAATTCTCTCCAAAGTATGAAAGCTGTTCAGGGTAACAATGTACAGCATAGGACTTGACATCAGGCAGAGCTGGACTTAAACCCAGACTCATTATTACAGCTACTTAGCTCAGGGCAACTTTCTGACCCTCTATTTATTCATCAAAAAAAAAGGAATGATAATATCTATCACATTGGGTAGTTTTGAATTATATTAAATTGTAAAAAATATAGAGGTACAACTACTTCTAGAAAATTGTGTGGTAGTAGCTACTAAAGCTGAATATTTCTACCCCTTGACCCCATGACTCCCTTCCTAGGTATACACCAACAAGAGGTGCTTACATATGTCCAACCAAAGATATGCAAGACAATGTTTATAACAATGCTATTCATAATAGCCAAAACATAGAAAATAACCAAATGTCCATCTGCACTAGAATGGATAAATCAACTGCAGTCTATTCATACAAAATGGTGAAGTGCCAAGAGAATGACTCGTCTTCATCTCCAGATAGCAATATGGCTGAATCTCACAGAAGAGCACATATTGAATGTGTTCCATTTATATAAGGTACAAAAAGAGGTAAAATTACTCTCTACTGTTAAGTACCAGAACAGTGGTCACCCTTGGGCCAGTTGCTGACTAAAAGAAGGCAAAGGGGTAAAGGAGTTCCATTTCTGGATCTGGGTGATGTTACATATTGGTCTCAGTTTGTGAAAATGCAGAGGTTGAGCGAGATGTATCTACTTTTCTGTACATATGTTATTCTTAAAGTCAAAGACAATCCCTTTTCTGGAAAATGTAAGCAAACATCCACCAGGTCTTCCAAAGGGAACTTACTGTCCTTCTGTCCTCCCAGTCCATACTGTACCTCAGCTCTCTCTTTCACAATTTATTCATACCCAAGAATACCACCCCTCCTTCTATTTTCTCTTCTTCCCCTGAAATCTACTGAACTGAGTTGAGTCTTAAAGGTACCATGGCCACCAATCTTACCCTACCCTCCGTTTGCTGGCCCTACCCCTCCTCAAAAGGGAAGGGATATAAGGAAGGCCTCCAAAGACCTCAACTCCAGTCTATCAAATGGGCATATAGAGAAGTGTGTTTGAAGCTATTGCTGAAAAAAGAACAGCGATGGGGAGAGAATTATTTTAAAGCCTTAAACTATAATACCTTTTTTTAAAACTCAATTTTCCATAAAAACTAAGAAGTAGTCATGTCAGGCTAACCTAAATTCCTTTTCTGTCAAAAATACTAATCTATTATAGTAGAGACACACAGGAGTTATAATACACATGGACTTCAGCCAATCTTTTTGAAAAGTTTCTCACATGAAGAATATAAGGAGGACAGAACCAACAAGATAAGTCACTGACTATACAACAGCATTCAAACAGGGTGAGCAGCTTCTAGTGTGAGGTCAAGCCTTGCCCCATTCCTCATATTCATTAAGAGCTTGGGTGGAACTGGTCATGTTTGTAGGTGACTTGACACTGATAGTCAGTGAGCATTCCAGATGATGCTGAGGGGTCTCAAGAGATCATGTGGGCTTAACAGCTTGTAAGATCATCATGTAGGCTTAAAGAGTTTATAGGACGAACTTTGATGGAGATAAATGAAGAGCTATACAGCTTGATCCTCCAAAATAAACCATCCATAAGCATGGAAGGTACACTTTGTAACAGTATAATAAACTAGAACTGAAGAATCAAATAGACAAGATGAGGCAAGAAAGAATGCATGTGTTCTATGATTGCCAGATAATAAATGAAATTTTAGATTACATTAATTAAAAAATAACTTACAGGAAAAGGGAGCTGATCATTTGTGTCAATTCAATCATTAGATTTTTGTTCTGAGTCCCACTCTTTGAGAGAGGTTTAGGTAAGCTAATAGGTAGTAAATTGAAAGGAAATCTTCTTATTAACTTTTTTTAGCCATACAGCACCCACGGTATAGTGAGAGATTTAAAAAAAGAATCTCAAACTCTGAAAGGCACTTATATGCTAGTAGAAAGGAAAGACATGAGCCTAAATAATATAAGAAGGTAGATCAAAGCTGAGGGGTAGGGGATCCCTGGGTGGCTCAGAGGTTAAGCATCTGCCTTCAGCCCAGGGTGTGATCCTTGGAGTCCCAGGATCGAGTCCCGCATCAGGCTCCCTGCATGGAGCCTGCCTGTGTCTCTGTCTCTCATGAATAAATAAATAAAATCTTTAAAAAAAAAAAAAAAAGCTGAGGGGCAGACTCTATTGAGTGTGGGCTCAAAATGGCCATGGTCCATCTCTAGGGTCCAAATAAATACTGGTGGTAGGGTAAATGCCCCTTTCACAGAAGTAAAAGCATGGGCTCTAGAGCCAGACTTCCTATGCTCAAATCCTAGATTCACTATTTGCTGCCTGTGTGACCCTGAGCAAATCACTTGCACTCTGAGTGCCTCAGTTGCTTCATCTATAAAATGTTGATGATGATAAATTAATAAATGAGTTGCCATAGTAAGGTACCTACTACAAGGTAAAGCCCTTAGAACAGTGCTCAACATGGATAAGTACCAAGTAAATGTTAGCCACCACCACTGCTGTTGCTGTGGTCCTTGATGTTCATACTTTATCCCAGCAGCATGGCTGATGGTGGTACCTCTCACCTGGTCTGCTCAGAGAGAGTAAGCTAGGTAGATGGACACCTTTTAAAATTCATCTTAACGACAGAGACAATGTTAAGACCCATATCTGACTCTCCCTAAATGAGAAACCTTTGGAGGTAGCAGGGTGTTCGGGCTTTCGGAGGCAATTCAGCTGTAGCATGAGCAGTACTTGCAGGGGTCTGAAACATTCTAACATTCGAAGAGAGATCCCACAGGTTCTCTATGGCCTCAAAGATAAGATTTTGCCTAGTGAATAAAGTTAGGAAGGGTATGTGAATCTTTATCTTACACACAGACCACCTCAAGATGAAGTGGGTTTCCCTGTCGCTAGAGATATTCCAGAAGAGGCAGGTCTTTGGAGTTGTGTGTCCAGTACTAAATAAGTCTGTGCCTTATTTAATGCAATAAAGTCCAGCAGAACAGGAAGAAACTGGCCTGGTAAAATCAGTGAAGACTTCTCAGAGAAGGGGAACTTACATGGAAACTTGAAGCGTAAGTAGAGCATAGGCAACTGGGAAGGAGAAGTCTGGTGCAGGGGAAAGACTACTGGATTGAGGGGGTCAGAACCAGACTCTGTCTTTCCACTATTGGCCAAATGACCTCATGGAAAACTATTACCTATCCGATTTTTAGTTCTTCTCTTGCAAATTAAAGAAAACAATGAATACACCTCCCAGGATGTTGTGAACATCGGAGGAAGTAAAGGATTCTCTAAGGTTCATATCAAAAACAAATCATGGCTTTAGTCTCTCCCCTGTCTACCACCACTACTCCATTCCCAAGGGAGCCCTGAATTGTCTCATGGGCAAAACAGAACAAATTCTTGCTCACAGACCACAGGACTCAGCCTTGTAAGGTGCCAACAGCTTCTGCAGCATCCCAGGTGCAGTCAGGAACCCAAGAAACTATTATCATTCGCAATTCAGACTTCTCCCTTATCCTATCCTGTCCCAGCCCGCAGGCCTCTCCAGCCCAGCATTCTAAGCCATGGGTTGGGAAGCCATCTGGCTGTGGGGAGAGTTAATAATTTATAATGGAGATAATCACCCTTCAAGATCCTTACCTCTTGGGACCATTAAAAAGGATTCAATTGAGAATCAGTGAGTTCTTTACATGAGGGGACAGGGAGGAGGGAGGGGAGGGTTGGAGGTGGGGAGGAATGAAGGAGGAGAAAGGGAGGGGGAAAATCAACTAGATGTTTAGTTGATCTGTCCCCCTAAAGGAGGTAGGGGAAGAGGGAAATTATTTAGTCCAAGACAATCTTATCCCGCTTTCGCAGCACCAGCCCAGCAAGGGTGCAATTTACAGGTCTTTTCTCCTAGCCAACTCTCTCTATACAAAGGGGAAAAATCAAACACATGCAAGAGATGGGGAGAGAGATGCAGAAAAGAGAAAATAAGCCTGCCCAGCAATCATGTCTGGAGCTGCTGGGATGGCTCTCTCTGTTCTCTTTCCAGGGCACAGTACAGCCCCCACTGTGCTAATTAGTCCCATTACTTGACAAATTCTCCATTAACAAAGCGAGTAGTGCCAGAGCTGGCAGGGGGATGTGCAGAGGCTCCGGACAGACTAAAGCTGTTCAGACCCAGACCAGACAGCCCCCAGCTTCACCACCGGGCAAGTGTGGGGCACAGTCCCATCTGTAGGGTACACCTCAGAGGTGTGAGGTACAGTGCATGCTTCTTCCAGTGTAGTGTAATGGTTGAGAGTGGGAAATGTGAGTGCAGGGAGCAGGGACAGGGACATACCCAGGAATGCCATCTCTAGTAAGGGTTACAATGTGGGTGAGGGCCAAGCCTGGGAGTCTGCGGCAAGCTAAGGGCAGCCTCTGAGAAGAGGGCCAGAGCTGATTGGTATGTCAGGACCAAGGCCAATGGCCATTTGGTCCTCTCATGATTTTGGAAAGCCACTGGAATGACTATTCCATAGTTGTGGCAGCACATGCATTTTATACCACCAGTACTCATATCACACTTACATTGTGCAAGGCATACTCCAAGTATGTTACACTTAAAATCATTTAATTACTACAGAAACTTAAGAAGTGCACCTATTATCATCCCTGTTCTAGAGATGAGTAAACTAAGATCCCCAACAGATTAAATCATGTTTCCAAAGTTGTGCAGTTCATAAGGGGCAGAACTAGGTCTGCTAACAAGTCCATGCCACAGCCCCACGTAATCTACCATAACCCCTTCTCCACCCTCAGGTTCCCCAGCTGGCTCCCTGGCTCCTTGTCAAAACTCCAGACTTGGTCCAGTGACCCAAGGCCTCATAGGGGAGAGCTTTGGCTACACCGATCCATTCAACCCAACCAGTGTTTGTCTCTCTCCCAGACCCTATAACAGCCTCCTACACAGTGTCCCTGCCTTGTCCTTGTCTCTTACAAGATATCTTCTGCATGGCAGTCAGAGTGGCCTTTTAAAATAGAAGTCATCATTCCCTCATTCAAAACTCTCCAATGATTTCTCTACATACTCAGTGTGAAATCCAAAGTCCTTCCAGTCAACATAGTCAATGATATCGTAATAGTGTTGTATGGTGACAGTTAGTAACTACACTTGTGGTGATCAGGGCATAATGTTTAAACTTGTCTAATCACCATGTTGTACACCTGAAATGTGTACAACATTTGTAACATAATGTAGCATTGTGTGTCAACTACACTCAAATAAAAAAAAATAAAAAAAGATAAGTCCACCCTGTCTTCCATAAGACCCTGCATGGTCTGACCACTATCATCTCTCCAAGCTCACCAGCTACTTCTCACCGGGGCCGAGACATGCCGCCCTGTTGGTGTTTCCAGAAATCAGAAAGTACAATCCAACCTCAGAACCCTTGCTTTTGCTGTTCCCACTGCCCAGAATGCCTTTCCCCAAACCCTCTCATGTTGCATTCCTTCTCCCCACAGCCCTCCACTTCGGTGCCTCCCCCTCCAGAACTCTGAGGGGGAAATAATAAAAAATAATAATAATAAAATAACTTTGGGGTACCAGTCAGTACTCTCCAGTCTTTTCACCTACCATACTTAGTGGGAGAAATGTCCTTCCACATCTTCTCATCCTATCTGACAATAGGATATGCAGGTACTTCCACCAAACAACCAGACCTCAGCTCCTACTTTTACTCAAGGAGTCACCATCTGAGAAAGAGAGGTGGCCAGAGGACAGGGATCTAAACCCTGTTGGTGGCCAGGCAGTATACAATGACTCAATGAGCCCACCTGTTGCAACACCCCCTAATTCTCACTGACCACTACCCCCACTTCTAGAGGGTATAAATTGTTTCAACCCTCATACTCTGTTCTGCAGAAAGGCATAAGCCCATGAGGCAGAAAGAGAAGGAAGGCTTGGGGCAGCAGCAGAAGACATAGCACAGGGGTAATCTTGGGACTCTCCCCAATCGGGGCAAGTATTAGCGGCTCGTGAGCTGTGAAGGTGGATATGGTACCTGACACAGAGTAAGCCCTGTATGAATGTTTTTTGACTGGAGTAAGGTGAAGAGGCAGATAGAAGTTAGAGGAGAATTCAAGAGAGAGACTTCTGGGTCACACAATTGGTAGACTGGCTCTAGAACTTTACCGTGACAGTGTAAAAGGTAAAACTACCCGCCCCACCACACCTCTACCCAGAGATAAAGAATATCATTATGTCACACTGATTAGCACTAAGTCACTGTTTCTGGGGATCTTGTATTTTTTTTATTTATTTTTACATGCATTTAAAAAATTTTTCATAATTTTTAAATTTTAAATTCCATTATAGTTAACATACAGTGTTATATTAGTTTCAGGTGTATGATATAGCGATTCAACACTTCCATACATCACCCAGTGCTCATCATAACAAGTGCACTCCTTAATCCCATCACCTATTTCACCTAACCCCCTACTGCCCCCACCTATGGTAGCCATCAATTTGTTCTCTATACTCAAAAGTCTGTTTCTTGCTTTGTCTCTCCTTTTTTTCCCCCTTCACTCATTTTTTGTTGTTGTTTCTTAAATTCCACATATGAGTGAAATCACATGGTATTTGTCTTTCTCTGACTGACTTATTTCGCTTAGCATAATACTCTAACTCCATCCGTGTTGTTGTAAATGGCAAGATTTCATTCCTTCTTATGGATGAATAATATTCCATTGTGAATATACACCTCATCTTCTTTATCAATTCATCTATCAGTGAATACTTGTGCTGCTTTCATAATTTGGCTATTGTAACTAATGCTGCTATAAACATAGGGGTGCATATATCCCTTTGAATTAGTGTTTTTGTATTTGCAGCAGCACATCAGTCTCATAATCTGGGCATCTTTCAGATAAGGAAGGTAAATATATGAATCCTTCCTTCACATGTCCATAGTACACTAAACAATCACAGAATCTATTGAGCCAGATGGAACCTCAGATCTTTCTCAACCAAACAGCCTAGGCATGTACTACCACTCACCCATCAATACAATGGGCACATGAAATGAAACTTTTGGGCTCATCTTGCAGTAATTAAACACATGTGGATGGTACACAATGGACCCACCGATGCCAGACGCTGCCCTCTAATAGTGAGTTCTTATAGAATGACAGATTTCTCCATCTAGGGTTGCTAATCCAGAATTTTCAATCATTCAAATGCAGTTCCATTATCCTCAAAAGGTTGAAAGTTCAAATCACATTTTTCTCTACGAAGTTCTAGATTTTACTTAACAGTAAAAAGTATTTTAAAGTTTTTAAAATTTAAAAAAAATCAACAATTCCACCATCATGGCTTCAACTTCAGGGCTCTGTGAATAATTCTGGAATGTTTATGTTCTTTTGTATATGATACATTATTATATAATCAGGACTAATACAACCTGTAATTTTGCATTAATTTTCCCACTTTACTTATTAGTATCTATTTATATCTTAGCTTTTAAAACTGTGCTATGCTTGAAAGGTAACAAAACAGCATCTCTTTTTAAAAATACCCTATAGGGATCCCTGGGTGGCTCAGTGGTTTAGCACCTGTCTTTGGCCCAGGGCATAATCTTGGAGTCCTGGGATCAAGTCCCATATCAGGCTCCCTGCATGGAGCCTGCTTATCCCTCTGCCTGTGTGTCTGCCTCTGTGTGTGTGTGTGTGTGTGTGTGTGTCGTGAATAAATAAATAAAATCTTTAAAAAATAAAATAATACAATAATAAAATAAAAATACCCTATAACTCCATCTCTATGCTAAGCCAGGTTGGGCTTTTGTTACTCCAAACCAGAGAAGTCTTTTTATTTGTTCCAAAAGGTGAGTGGCCTAAGGTAGCCAGAGGATGCTAAGGGTCACAATATGTATTATAGTCAATACAATTCATACTCATTCATTCATTTATTCACTCAACAAGCCTCCAATAAATACCTGTTACTCATGAACCAACCTGTTGGCTGGGCCTTGAAGCCCCGGAGATCCCAGCCAAAGCTTAGGGAGTAAGGGGAAACATATATATAAACAACAATCATAAGAAGAGGTGATGAGTACTTTAATAAAGATATGTACAAGCATTATATGAGCACAAGAGATGAGCCAGTGACTGGCCAAGAGATAAAAGAAGGCTTCAAAGACTGAGGGGTTTTGTTAGACCAAGTCACAGGGTAGGTATATGTCAGAGGGAAGGCATGAACAATGGAAGAGAAATGTAAAAGATCAAGGAGTATATAGGAAGCAATAAGAAGTCCTATCTGGCTGGAATGTAGGGTGGATGGGAGGGAAGAGTGAAGGAAAACATTAAGCTAAAAAGTCATGTTGGGGACAGAGTTGCAAAGGTCCTAGGTACCAAGCTAAGGAGGTCTTGGGGAGCCATTGTGTTTTACGTAGTAGGGGAACTGGTTTTGAAACAGAGAGGCCAATCAGCAGATCATTGCTGTTATCCAGAGGAGATAGGAGAAGGGCCTGAACTCAATCCCTATACCATGTCTTAACCCTACATGACCATTCCCATATACCCAAACAGCCACACTGATCCTATACCTAAGACCACATCCAACCAAGTAGATAATCCAAAAAAGGAGAAAGAAGGTAATAACCCTTCTTCTAGATTCAGTGACTTATCCTGGAACTGACTGATTTGTGAATTCTCTATTCTCTCCTATATTGACATGCCCAGACCTCTTAGCTTCTGGCCACATCCTTACACAGCCCAATCTCTTTGTCTCTAAGCCTCCAGAGAGAAAGTCATCTTGGATGCCTCAAATCCTCCCTGGGGTGCAGGGTGCTTAGCTGCTCTGGGGAGAATGGACCAAAAGAGAAGCTTAGTAAATATAAACCAATCATGAAACCTAACATCTACTTCCAACAACCTCAGGACAAAGAATGAACAGATGTCTGAATACTCTGAGTGCTCTAAAAAGCACTTCCTGAACATGGAGGGGGGATAAAGTCTTGTGCAAGTATGCTCATGAAGTTGGGATAAGAATTACCTTCAGAAGAAATTCTACAAGGATTAGCCCACCAGCACTAGCCTAAACCCACATTTCCTAAATATGCTCCTCAGAAAACCAGTCCCATAAGATGCTCTAAAAACAAAAACAAAATGAAAGGAAAGAAAAAGTCCTCATGGTAAATATGTTTCAGAAGCATTGCTATTTATACAACATTTGTCAATAGCAGAATTCGTATGTGGAAGCCTAATCCCCATTGTGATGATATTAAGACATGGGGCCTTTGGGAGGTCAATAGAACATGAAGGTGAAGCCCTTGTGAAGAGGAATAGGGCCCTTATAAGGGGAGACATCAAAGATCTTGCTTCCTCCTCTCTCTGCTCTTCACCGTGTTTGGATACAAGAGACAGTCATCAACAAAATAGGAAGTGGGTCCTCACCAGAAACCAGATCTGCCAGCACCCTGATCTTAGACTTTCCGGCCTATAGAACTGTGAAAAATAAGTGTTTGCTGTTTAAGGCACCTACTCTCTGATATATTTGTTATGGAAGCCCAAGCTGACTAGGCATCAAACAGCTTTCCCATTTTAGAGATTCGCAATGAACAACAGAATACTGAGGTTCCAAAAAGCCTTGTAGAAACCCGAATGAATCTGGTCAAACCTCCTCCTTTTGCAGGTGAGGCAAACTGAGTCTTGAGCCATTTCCATATAGCTCTGCATTGTTAGCTACAATTCCCTAGGCTGCAAGCAAAGGCAAGTGACCATCTGGCAAGAACTATGTCTTAATCTCTGTGAATACCCAGAGCCTGGCCACCTGCTTGATAGTCAAGAGATCCCTGAATTGTTGTGGACTATGTGACCAAAAGCAAGTTTGGAATTCTTTTAAATGGAGACAGATACACAAGCTCTTAAGTTTATCACTCATCCATTCATCCAAATAAAAATATTTATTGTGCACCTATTACATCCTGTACACGCTGTCAGGAATGGAGATAGAACTAAGAATAAAACAGGCTCAGCCTTTACCTTCAGAGAGCTTACAGCCTAGTAGGGGAGAGAAGTTCAAGAGCACTCAAAATTATTAACAGGCTCTGCAGAGAAAGAAAGTATAGGTTTGAGGTGCTCCACCCCCATCCATCTTTCTCCTAGAGTCTCTCTTTCCAAGGATGGATGTTATTTCTATTACTGGATCTCCATTAAAATAGTTTCCTTCCCACACCCACCCTCTTGCTTCCTTATTTGTAGTACAAAAAAAAAAAAAGTTCCCAACACCCTGTCAGAGTAAAAGCAATTGTGAAATCCCAAGTATAGTATGGAGCTGTGACCGCCTCTCCCTAGAAACATCTCCTCCCCGGGAAGCATCTGCCCTCCTCAGTTAGTCAGAAAGATCCAGCACGCAGAGTCCCATTCAAGGCAATGTGGGGGCTGGTCTTTACAACACCTTCCCAAAATAATAAGTCTCCTGGAGAGTTTACCTTGGGTCAGCCCAAGCACTTCTAGCAGCTGTATGTGTGTGTGTGTGTGTGTGTGTGTGTGTGTCGGTGTGTGCATGCATCTGTCTCAGTGTCTGTGTGTCTGTGTTCTGCCACTTTTCTTTCTAAGTCTAGGACTGCTCAGGCAAGTGCTCTCTGACTCCAGGTAGCCAGCTGCCTCCCATTGCCTCTATGGAACCCTTCCCTCTGTGGTCTCTGGAATTCCTGCTGTTCACATTTTACTCCTCACAATACAAAACCTGTATCTTCTTAATAAAATAATTTCTTTGCCAAACATTCTCAGTTGGGGCCACTTGTATTTCAGGATGGGAGCAAAGCAGACAGGATCTTTTCCTCCTACTTTTGCCTTTCAAGGGTCCTATGGCATCTGCAACCCATCCTCTCTGCATACTCACAGCGTTTATCAACCACTTGTGGTCAATCAGGTTATTGTGTGAAAAGACTTACTCATCACCCGGATGATCTCCATAGGTGGACTGTACTTACCCACCCCTTGACTTTGGCCAATGAAATCTAGTAGGCATGACAAGATGAAAGGTTTGAAAAGTACCTTTGTACCTCTGCTATCATGATAAAGACAGCCTGGGCTAGTCTGCCAGTCCCAAGAGGTGAATGACCAGTGCCATTCCAGCCAGTTACCCCAATCATGACCAACCTAGATTCGCCAATTCCATCCAACCTGCAGACTCAAGACCAATGAATTACCCAGATGAGTCTGGCCTAAATCAACCATCTCCCAGTATAAAAACTGAATCCATGCTTACTATTACATGTCACCAAGAATTTTTGTGGTTATTTGTTATGTAGTAATAACTGACCAATATATCACCCCAAGATTACTGTCACATTCACTGACAGTATGTTTAACTCCTAGCTAACAGTCCCCTTCTGCACCTTGATTCCAACCATTATGTACAATGTCCACATGTACAGTGCTCTAGTTTCACAGCCCCAAAGTTTATTCTGCTTTAGTAACCTTCCCATCATCCTCACTCCCTTTATACCACCTGAACTTTGGCCTCACTCAGAACTGCTTCTCCACCAAGTACTTAACTCAGAAAAACCTTATTTCTATTTTTTTATCTCTTCCTAGTTATCTTTTATTTTATTTAAATTCAATTTCCCAACATGTAGTATAACACCCAGGGCTCATCTCATTGTGTACCCTCCTTAATGCCCGTCAACCAGTTACCCCATCCCCCCACCTACCTCCCCTTCTACAACCCTTTGTTTCCCAGAGTTAGGAGTCTCTCATGGTTTGTCCTCCTCTCTAATTTTTCCCCAGTTTCCCCTCCTTCTCTTATGGTCCCCTTCACTATTTCTTATATTCCACGTATGAGTGAAACCATATAATTATCTTTCTCTGACTGACTTATTTCACTCAGCATAATACCTTCCAGTTCCAGCCACATCAATGTTAATGGTAGGTATTCATCCTTTTTGATGGTTGAGTAATATTCCGTGTGTGTGTGTGTGTGTGTGTGTGTGTGTGTCTCACGTCTTTATCTGTTCATCTGTTGAAGGACATCATGGATCCTTTCACAGTTTGACTATTGTGGACATTGTTGTTATGAACATTGGTGGACAGGTATCCTATCATTTCACTACATCTGTATCTGTATCTTTGGGGTAAGCACCCAATAGTGCAATTGCTGTGTCACAGGGTAGCTCTTTTTTTTTTTTAACTTTTTGAGGAACCTCCACACTATTTTCCAGCGATGCTGCACCAGCTTGCATTCCCACCAATAGTGCAAGAGAGCAGCCCTTTCTCCACATCCTTGCCAACATTTGTTGTTCCCTGTCTTATTCATTTTAGCCATTCCCATCAGTGTAAACCTAATTATCTTCCTTAACCTTATAAATCCACGGCACTTCCAACTCTTCACTCTCTATATATATCACCTCTTCCTCATCTCCTTAACTCCTAACCTAAACAGAGCTTCATGGCCAACCACTTCCTCATGCCATGGACTTCCAATACCCCCACCCTGACAGTCCTCCACCATAGAGGAAGACATTTAAGCACCCACTCCCTTGCCCCTGAGTAACTGATAAGTACAAGAAATCAACAGCCCAACATGCCAGTGAGTGCAACCATAATTCTGTCCCTCTCAATCTAAGTGGCTCAATAACTCTTAAACTTTTTCTCAATCTGTTCTCTTCTTCAGTTCTTCCAAATCCTATCCCCCTTCTTCACTCAGCAGATACTACAGGGGCTTCCATCTTACTGGAGAAAATGAGGCTTATGGATGTACAGTCCTGCATGTCTCTCCCCTTCAGCTCCTCACTTTTCTCCCAACTTCTTTCCCCACTCTTCCCTTCTCAATGAAAAATGGTCTCTTCCAGACTGACTCCCCCATTCTTTATCTCCAAGCTCTCATCTCCCAGAACCTTATTCTATCACTACCTTCCCTGAACTTTCCTCCATACCCCCACCACTCACCCCTTTACCGCCCAAACTGCTGTGCAGCCACAGGCTTGGAACATTAAAATGAAACAAAAGCTTCCTTCTTCCTTCACCTCTGGGATATTCTGTAATTTTTTTCTCCATCAAGGCATATAACCCCCACTTCTCCCTATCTTCATCTTCTGTATACTGGCTTCTGTCCCCAACATATCCTCAACTCACAGAGTTTTTCCCAAGGTTACCAGTGGCTTTGGAAATACCCAAACCAGAGCCTCTTCTCAGGCCCCACCCTCCAAGATATGTCTGGTGCTTTTGGCCCTGTTGACTCCTTTGGTGAATCTCCTGTCTCCTTGAAAATCATTTTGCCCATGAAAGTAACTTTTAGTTGCCCTCTCCTCACCCATCCTTTGGATGTCAGTATCCCCTAGAGCCTTGTCCCTAAATCCCTTCACCACCTACCCTCTCCCAGTCCTTAATGTCCTCTAGGCAACTCAGACATACCTTGGCCAAAATCTATTTATTATTTTCCTCATCTATACCCTCCCTTAACCATTTCTTCTAATTCATTATCTTCCCTAATATCATCATCCATTCAGTAGGCCTAACTAGCAACCTGCACATGATCCATTATCCTCACTTCTCTCTCACTACCGCACTTCTAATCAATCTTCATGTGTCCCAATGTCATCTCAACATCCCCTATTTCCTTCTCTCTCTCCTCTTTCCACATCCTTCTCGCCTCCTTCCTTTCCCACCCCACTCACTGAGTTCAGGCACGTCTCTTTCATTTGGATTATTTCAAATGATCTTTGTACTTGCAACTTCTTCCTACTTCCAACCCTCCTTATACACTGCTTCCAAGACAGAATTAACTTTCTAAAATTCACATTTAAACATATCACTTGCATGCTTCTAAAGAAATTCCAAAGGCTTCCTTGTTGGTTGCCAATAGGAAAGAGTCCAATCTCCTTAGATTCAGACTCCAGGATCAACTAACATTTTTGAAAGCTTACTGGATACTAAGCACTGTTTCATTTTATTCCTGCAGAAATCCAGTGTTGCATTATTACCTGTACTTTAGGGATGGATTAATTGAGACTTCAAGGCTAAGTAACTTGTCTAAGGTCACATAGCTAGGAAGAAACAGAGATCAAACCCAAGTCTTCCCACTTGGATTGGGGTGCCTCCGTTGTGTCCTGTAGTCGTTAGCCTTTGAGATTAATAATTTGGAGTTTGGCTACATGATGTTCTATGTTTATCTGATGAAGTGTCTCAAAAGTGGCCTTTTTCTGTATTTGTCACCTTATTCAATTTCTGCTAGAAACCAGGATCTGAGTGGACTTCACTTTAATGCTGGGTTTGCTGGTCCTACCAACTTTAAATTATTGTAGACCTAAAAATCCTCAGGCAGAACACCAAAACATTCTTAGCATCAGATATCACACAAAATTTCCAGTGATCCCACCTCTCTCCGGAAATAGTCACCTTTTCAACCTCCTTTACCCCCAGGAAGGTCTTAATTCTCCCACGAACTACTAGAAACGTTGTCCCCAGCAGACTTTCTTTTGCGAGCCACTGTGAAACTCACCAGGTCTGTTCAGCTAAAGTTCAAGGGGCTCTTATGGCTTTACCACCTCTAGTCAGGGTTGTGGGAGGTGATGGAACAAGGTTGGAAAGGGAAGTGATGGCACTACTTTTGTGAGCTTTGCCAAGTTGAGGCCTCAGTTTGCTCATCTGGGAAACAGGAACAAAAACCACCACCAGGCACAAGGACATCTAGAGGGCAAAATGAGCTTCTGTGTGTGAAAAACACTTACAAATGCAAATTATTACTAGCCCCAAGCAGGATGTTCACACCCAGATGAAAGAAAAGACAATTAGCCCCAGAAAAGACAATTAATGTGACACTTTTAGGGGGGAAAAAATCTGTCTTTGAATATAATTACTTTTATACTTGCTTGGGAAATCTCTATCCAGTCTCAAGAGGGTTAAAAATGAGGAAGGGAGACACATTCATGCTGAAAATGGTAGCAAAAATAAAACCAATTAAATTTTTTACATCATGCTCTCTAAAAATTTTTAATCAAACTTGCTCCTCTTTTTTCTCTTTCATTGTTCATCTTGGCAGAAAATTCTCCACATTAGCCTTTTACATGAACAGTTATCAGTAATCATGCTGAGCTTTTATTATCTCGAGTAGCTATTGACAAAAGAACCAGTTTCTTGGAAGGATGTTCTTGAGGAGAAGGAAGTAGTGAACAGAGAAGAAGGGCCCAAAGTCCAGAACACAGAAGGAGATGGGAGGCCCTGAGAGCTCTGACCTAGGTACTCAAGCCTTAGAGTAGCAGCAGGAGCAGTAAACAGGCATGGACAGCAGGTAAGAGTGTGTGGAAAGGGCATGTCAACCCTGTAACCTCGAGGCATTTTAGGCTATGTTCCTGATGTGCCCTGGTAGAAATCACTTCAAATGCTTCCTTGTCTCTTTCCCCAGTCCTAGCAGGGCCACAGTTGGGTATTTCTTCTCTTTGTAAAGATCTCCCAAGAGCTATTTCCATACACACTGCTGCCTTCTCCTTCTTCATCATTTAACTACCCTCAGTGCCTGAAAGTTCTTTCTGGGACCTGAAGAATCTCTCAAGCTAAAGGCCAGTCGTCCCTTGCTCTGCACTTGGGATTCTGTCCTATGATAACCTTCCCATTCATGAAGGTTTACAGGGCTTCCTACGGAAAGGAGCTTTTAGATATCAGTTACTCCTGTCCTTCCTTTCACTGATGAAGGGACACAGGCCCAGGGAGGCTAAGTGATGCCCCAACCATCTGTCACATTTCCTCTTTTCTTTATAGAGCTGATGCCTCAAAAATTTAACTTTTTCAGTTCCCTGAAAGAAATACATAAAAAATATCCTATCCATAGGAGAAGAGGGGGCTGGAATGGAACACAATTAGCAGCAGGGCCTGATGCCATACTCAGCACCCCCTGTCACCAGTGGCTTTGGGCTTCTTTTACTAAACAGTAATGACATATGATATAGGAACAATATTTGTAAAACACTTAAGAGTTTATTAAAAGCACTCTTTCACATATTATCTCATTTAATCTTCAAAGTTTCCATTTAAAATACACCATATTGTCTGCACTTTACAGATGAGGAAATAGCCACACAGGATAATGATATATGTACTAAGATCAACAGTGAGAATAAGGTCCATCCAGAAGCTAGGCACCTATCACTAAGTCACACGCTATGTGACTGCACACAGCCTCCCTCGGCAATGACAGCACTGGACTCAGAGTTGAAACACTAGGTATGAGTCCAGCTCTGGCACACACTAGCTGTGTGAATACAGGAAAATCATCCTGCCTTTCCAGGATCAGTCTGTTCTAACATGAGACAAGGAGGTTGGGCAAACAAGGACCTCAAAAGTCACTCCCATCTCTGGAGAGCACGTCTCATCCTGCCTTATATTTTGTTTCTATGCATATCTTATTTTTATTTATCAAATATCCAAATATTCTTATCACCTCATCTTCCATAGATTATTTACTAAAACAAAATATCTGATTGAGCATGTCCAGCATACCAGGCATGATGCTATAAAGAATAGCAAAGGTAGATGTGGTCTTGCCTTTGTGGAGCTTCTAATCTAGTGGGAAAGCCAGGGATCGAATAAACAATCAGCCACAAAAGATGTACAACTGTGCCTATGATAAATGCTACCAAGGGAAAGAACCTGGTACTATGAGAGATGCTATGTGGGCACTTTGGTCCTCCCTGAAGAAGGATCGCTTGGCTGATGTAGGAAGAAGACAGGAGAGGGAGTAAAGAGCATCCCAGACAGAGGAAACCTCATAGAAAAAGACTCTGTGATGGAAATAAGCAAGGTAAGGACAAGGAATTGAACAATCAGTGGAGCTGGAACAGGGACAGGGAGGAGGATGTGGTATGCAATAAAGATAGAAGAGTAGGCAGGACCCCTGGACCAGGTGAAGAAGGATAAAAGCTGTGGTCTTTATCCTAAAAGCAGTTCAAAACTATTGGAAGGGGGTTGCCTACATGACTTAGTAGTTGAGCATCTATCTGCCTTTGGCTCAGGACAGGATTCCAGGGTCCTGGGATCGAGTCCCTCACTGTGCTCCTGTCAAGGAGTCTGCTTCTCCCTCTACCTATGTCTTTGCCTCTCTTTCAGTGCCTCTTATGAATAAATAAATAAAATCTTAAAAAAAAAACTATTAGAAGGATTTAGGAAGCTAGGGGCAAGAGGATGACCAGCCACATCAGGGTAACTTCAGTAAGTTGGGAAGAAAGATCTTCATCATTGGCCTGCCCTCATATGACATGCTCAAACAAGCTGAGTGGAATCCTACCACTTGAACACTGAGCTCCTGGGAAATAAGCAGGCAATAGTTCACAATGGCTGTCCCCTTGGTCTGGAAAAAGATGCCTGACTCTCTCTCACACACATACACCTTCTTGTTTCAGAAAGTGCCTCATTGGTATTCTGGCCTGACCCTCCCCTAAAGGAGCATCAGGGAGGTATGCCACTCAGATCTCCTTCAAGAGGACTTGCTACTGGGAACAGAGCAGATAGACAGCTCCAGTTACCACTCCTTTGGATCTATCACTGCATTTCTGCTGAGGCCATACTCCCCACACTCCCCAGGACTGCTCCTTGCTGATGACCAAGGATGTAGGAGCATGGTGAAGTCCATTCCTCTACAATGGAGGATTCCTTTAACAAGCAACTTTTGTTTGGGGGACTTCCCATCAGGATGGCTGAGACTTTCAGAGCTGTGTTGCAGTGAGCTTCTTCATCTCCAGTCCTTCCTGCCTCACTTCCTGCACAGATATTAGATTTGCATCAAGGTCTGAATGCTCTCCATTACTAATTTTGCTCCCTCCCCCGTTATCCTTCATGAGAATTTCTCCCAATAAAATTCCTGCATATCTAATCCTTTCTTGACATCTGCCTTTTGGAACTCCCAAATTAACTACCCACCATGCTTACCCTGCTTCTGTTCTCTTCCTCCCAACTCAGATTAGTTCTCCTAAGAAGACTGAGAAGATCCCTAATACCTTGGTCTTACTTTCACATGGACTCTCTGGGACTCGGGTAGCACCCTTTGTCATTTCTTATAGCACCTTGCCCAGTATCTATGCTTCCAGCCATCCTAAAATGTCAAGAACCATTTGTTTCCAGGGGATGCAATAGATGAATTTTGCCAAAGCCATGGTTCCTCAAAGTCAGCCAAACTAAGGGGTTCCTTAGAGCAGAGTTTTTTAAACCATACCTATGAAACCCAGACAGATGCTCTATGTGGATAAAAAAAGGGGAGGCAGGTCCTCAGAGCTTCTAGCTGCACTATAACTAGAACTGCTCCACTTTTATCTTTTTTGTTTTGTTTAGTTCTGCTGCTAAAAGTAAAAATATATGTAATTTAAAAACCACTACCAGGGACAGTCTCTTTCTGGTAATGGCAGGTTATTACCATTGAAAGCAACAAAAAATCTGGGTAAAATATGCAGTGAGTCTTTTTTAAATCATCAAAATGCTGATCAGATAGTAAGGAAATACTAGTTCAACTGAAAGGATCAGGAACCTAGAGAAATACGGACATCACTTTTGCCCTAAAGGCATTTTCTGAATCTGGCAAATCTGAACTTAGTTTTGACAGTCTGCCAGAGTTAAGAGATAGAAATCAATGCACAGAAACTGCATAAGATGGGGAGACCAAAAGAAGTGCCCCAACTTTCACAATGAGCTGGGATTCTCAGGGTTAGAAAGAACCAGAAATTGACTCATCCTAAAGGGGACCTGTAGAGTGTGTTTTCACTGCCTATGTTGTTGAGAGAACGTCAAGCTTTTAATGGTTAGGGGAGGGGTCCCCTAGATTTTCAGTGCCTTTGAATAAGTGCCAAGAAAAAAATAAAATTTCTCTCTGTAGGAAGGTATCTTCATCATCTCAGCCCTTAATTTATACTTACAAATAATTTTCATGTATAATGACCAACATACAATCAAAGATAACCAGGCAGACTAGAAAAGCACAGGTGAGAACCTGTGGAACTAATACATATGAGTGAGCTTCTCTTTCCTTCAGTTCTGACTGAGACCCTTTTGTGATTAGAAGTATCTCCCCCTGGTCCCAGTAACTTAGTTCTGCTAGGACCACCATCCTGGAATCTGACCAGCCTTATCTGTGATCTCCCTCCTAACAAAGTGGGAGTCTCTATTCTCTAACCAAGAAGGTCAGCTCTGACACACCCTAAAGGACACCTACAGAATCTGAGTATATGACTCCAAGGTCAGCCATGTGCTTTTACCATATGGAGAAAGACCCACAGGTGCACCCCTGTGGGCAGGTGGAACCATTTATACCATCAAGACAACAGTGCTTCCCCTTTAGGCCACGACCACCACATTACAGCTCTGCTTTTCCACTTTCTTCCTCCTCCTCAATAGTTCTGACCCCGCCTGCCCTCCCTCTTGATCAAGACTGCTCTCCTAATTAAAATAAACAAATGTCAGGAAGCAATTACTGCAGAGAGGGAGGCAGATGGTAGAATAGTGGCACTCCGGTATTACATTAAGCAGTAACTTGCTATCTCTTCAAAGTTTCTGCACTTTAATTAAGCATCGTTATAGACAGGTTCAATGAGCTTTGGAGTGGGGTTTATCAAATTAGCTTCTCGCAGGGCTGATACCGTGTGATTGTAAGAGGTGTTCCTGATGCAAAGCTTAGCTGCCTGAGAGGGCCCAGGAGGGGAGCAAAGGGCAAGAAGGCCCAACTCTGCAGGCCAGAAGATGGGCCAAAACTCCACCCACAAGGGGCAGGGATAGTGAAATCCATAGAGATAGCCTAAATCACAACATTGTGGTAGGGAAGCCAAACATGCCCCAAGCGAACCACCAGCTTTCTCCTCGTGAATGTGCCACACACAGGATTCTGGCCCAAAGCAGACAGCCCAGAATGTGGGAGGTAGTAGAACACAGAGGTTAAATCAGACAGACTTGGGTTCCAGTTCTTCCAAATAACACTAGGCAAATCACTTTCAGTGCCTCAAGGTTTTTTCCTTCATTTGCAAAGTGGAAGCAAACATAGCTAACAACTGTTAAATACTCACTGTGTGCCAGGCACTACTCAAAGCCCTCTATGTGTTTGCTTTGCCTCATTTACTCCTGCTCCCAAAAATCCTATGAGATAGGTAAGATTATTACCCCATTTAACAGATGAAAGTCCTGAGGCACAGGGAAGATAAACTTGCCTAAAGCCACGCAGCTGGCAGATGGAAGAGCCAGATTTCCAACCAGGCAGCCTAGATCCAGAGTTCATATTCACTTGTAGTCACAAAAACCACGAAGCAAAATAAGAAACCCTTTTCAACATAAGAAAATTAAACATGCTACTGCCACATGCAACATGAATAAATCTTAAAAACATTACGTTGAGCAAAATAAAACATGAATCTGAGTCCAATTTTATGAAATTCTAGAAAAAACAAAGCCAATAAATAATGACAAAAACAACATGGGCGGTTGCCTGTGGCCATAGGTGTGGATTTGGGACAGGGATTTACTGCAAAGAGGTATAGGAAAACTTTCTGGGATGACAGGAATGTTCTAGATCTTGATTGTGGTGTCCGGTTACAGGTATTTTATCTGCCAACACTCCTTAAACTGTATTTTTAAAATAGATGCCATTTATTGTATGCAACTTATACCTCTAACAAAAAAATTTTAAATCTATGTATTGAATGACTGAATACAAAAATACAAATGGCAGTCATCCTTGTTTGGTGGGATTCATTCATTCAACAAATATTTATTAGGCACTTATTATGTGTCAGGAATGTTCCAGGTCCTGGTAACATATCAGTGTAAACAGATTAAGGAACTTGCCTTTGTGGGTTGTAAATTCTATTGGGGAGAGATAGATAATAACCAAATACATAACTATAACAAATAGTATACTCAATAGTGGTAAGTGCTCTGGAAGAAAAAAGGCAAGGAAGGAGGAATTGGAACTGGAAGGAGAACTGGAAAAAAGGGTTGCAATTTAGCACAAGGGGCTCAGAGAAGGCACCCTTCTCAGCAAGCATGTGAGTAGAGATAGGAAAGAGGGTAAGGCAATCATGCCCACCATGATAGCAGGCCTGTCCAGCCTCTGTATTTTCCCTCATAATCCCCTATCCTAAAGGTGCCTCCCAAGTACATAGGCATCCTGGTTGCCACCTCATTTACCTCAATCTTCCCAGACTCTCCCTGCCTCTTCCTCCTACAGCTGGCACTGTCCTGCCTACCAAGGTCCCCAGCCCTCTTCTCCCTCCCTCTCCTCATGCCCCCTCTACACATATATATACACCTTCCAAACAAGCCGTCACACTTTGCTTCACACCACCTGCTCAGTTTAGAATATCTTTCCATCTCCCAACTGCAAACTTACCTCCTTCAGACGGATTCTATCAAGAAAACAAAACCAACATCCTAGAGGTAAGATTTGGGAGGCCTGTGTAACCAAGACACCAACTTAACACCAAGTGAGATGGCCAGTGTCCAGGTCCAGGGCTTCAGGTGACCATCAATATTAGTGATCATCTACTAGGGGAGATATTAGAATTATAAACTTAAGTATACAGAGCCCCAACTTTCATGGAGACACATATGTAAACTATAAATAGTATGTGATGCTTGTATTAATGGAAATATATCATTAGCAATAGAGTAATTACTACTGAGGATTAATATATTAAGTACTTATTGTTAATGTATTAACTTAAGTACTCGCTACTGAGATTACTCACCCTTGGTATGCATAGTGCCATATAATCCTCACAATAACCCTAATGAGGTAGGTAACCTATTCCCATTTTATAGATGAGGGTCAGAGAAGTTAAATAGCATGTCCAACATCAGATAGCTTGTAAGTGATTGAATCAGAATTGGAATTATTAATTATGTCTATCCCACCTCGGAGCCTTCAGACTAACCACTCTGATAAAATATGCCCAGGAATGAAAGTAGCTCACAGGAAGAAGTGTTATCTCTGTCTAGTGTTATGGGGACAGCTTCAGATAGGAGGCATTTAAATTCTTCAGATTCTGAAAGATTAATAATTTATCTGAAGGTTCATAAGGAGGAGGAGAGAGTGAAAGGAAAAGAACAGAATCCAAGGATAAAAGGAAACACAAGGAAAACCACAATGGCATGAAAGATGACAAACTGTTTGGTATTGCTGGAGGTACAGTGCAAAGGACAGGAAGATTGAGAATTTGAGCTTGCAGAGGTCAACAGGGGCCCAGTTTTGAAAGACCTCTATGTCAAGCTAAGGACTTATGTATTTATTTTATTTAACAAATAATTTTATGCAGTATTTTTTAAAGATTTATTTATTTATTTGTGATAGACAGAGAGAGAGAGAGAGAGAGAGAGGCGCAGAAACACAGGAGGAGGGAGAAGCAGGCTCCATGCTGGGAGCCCGACATGGGACTTGATCCCAGGACTCCAGGATCGCGCCCTGGGCCAAAGGCAGGCACCAAACTGCTGAGCCACCCAGGGATCCCCTATGCAGTATTTTCTATGTGCTAAGCAGTGTCTTAAGCGTTTCACAAATATTACCTCATTTAATGCTTATAACAACCCTATGAAGTATTATTATTATCTCCCATTTATAGGTAAGGAAATTGAGGAATGGAAAGATTGTATACTTTGCCCAAGATAACTGATAAATGGATTTCAAACTCAGGCAATCCAACTCAAGCCCAGGCTCTTAGCCACTACTTATGGCAGAAGAAATACGAAGAAATTTTACATGTAAGGGAGTATTTTACATGAAGAATAGTGTGATTAGGTTTGTTTCCTTAAGATCTCTCCCACAGTACATGGGAATGGAAGAGACAATAGAGGAAGAAAAGAATTGATGGTAGGAAGACCACCCCAGAAAGTGTCAGAATGTTGTAGTTGAAAGCTAATGAGGGCTCATTGGCAAGAAAAACACAGAAGAGCAAATAGAGACCACAGCTATTTAAAAGGTAGAACCAAATGGGTGTGATGACTCATGTGGTGGGAAGAGAGGGATATTGAAGCTGGCTCCCAGCTTTCCAGCTCAGATTCTTAAGTAGACAGGGATGCTGCCCACTCAGATGTGTAGGAAAAGATGAAAAGCAGAGTCGTGTAGAGTTTGATTCTCAACTTGCTATTGATTCTCAACTGCAAGAACCAGTAGGCAGTTGCATATGTAGGTCTGAAGCCAACACTGCTGGTTTTATAGCTATCGATTTTTATGTGTCTGTGGGAGGAGAGGACCAGGATATGGATGATCTAAGGTGTCTGAGGGAGTTCAAGCCTAAACGTACCAACTGTGGAGTCATCCACCCTTGAATAGCAATGAAAACCATAGGGGTATATAAGATCACACAGAAAGAGGGGGTAGAGTACAAGGGAGGGAGAGGGGAAAGTAGCAGGTCTCTAAAGAATTCAGACATTTAAGGTCACATAGAAGAAATGAATAAAAAAGAAGGGGTGGGTCTCTATACCCTTTAAAAAACAAGCACCCTTGTAGATCTATGGCTGCATAAGATTTTCTAAAATTCCAATATGGTGAAATGGGAAAAGAATCCAGAAGACCAACTCATTACATGACCTTGCACAAGTGGTTTTATATCCCACTGAGCCACAATTTGGATGTATCAATCTTCAATTTTCTTATCAGTTATGAATATGTGAAACAGGTCAATAACAGGAGATAAGGTGACCTCCAAATAAGGTCTATTTAACCAACCTTGGAACATTCGGGGAGGTAACTGCATGGAAGGAGCGTGGGCCAACCAACTAAAGAGCCCATCATCAGGGAATGGAAGCAATCCCATCTCCGCTGTCCACCCACTGTTGTGCTTGTCTCTTAGACAATCTGGGCCTTTGAGCTTCTCTACTTATAGAAAGAATCATTCTTCACAGAAGACAATATTGAGTTCCATAACCACCCTGGTCATTCTTCCTAGGCATACTAAAGAAGAGGAATGATGGTGTTTTTAGATGTGAGTGATCCAGCCGGAGAGAGTGAAAACCACCTGAATGGTTACATTCTAAGAACATACAAACACCATTTCATAGGATACTAAGTCTGAACGCTGCGCATTAAGAGGAACTACCCTCTCCCACTTGGATTGAGGATTGAGGATTGGTGAAAAGGAGTCATGAAAGTGCTTTGAAAGAAAAGTCTCACTGTATGTAGAGAAACTCCTCCATGGTATAAGACAAAAATGATTCGCTTTTGGGTAGTTTGCAAAATATAAAGAAAGAGTGTTTCCACTCCTGTGTCCTATGGATACTTCAAATACAACATGTCCCAAGTTGGACCCATCAGCATCCTACCAGGCCCAAAACCTGCTATATGGCCTAGTTTCTCAGTCTCAACAAATGGCACCCCAACCTCCCAGTTACTCAGTATGAACTCTTCCTGCCAACTGCCCACCCCTCTCTATCCTCACTACCCCTGTAGCAGATTAACTCCACCAATATCTCTTACTGAATTACTGAAATAGACTCTAACTGGTCTCTCTGCAGCTAGCCTTGGTTCCCTCTACCCCACTCTCCATGCTGGAACCAAAGTGGTCTTTGAAGCAGGTGACACAATTCTTTCCTTAAAGCTCTTTAATGACTCCCTGTTGTTCTCAACATGAAGTCCAGCCTTTGACCTGGCAGATAAGGCCCTTCATTATTTGCCTCCTACCTGATCAGTTTCATCCTGTGCTTCACCTGCCTGTCTACCAGCAATTGGTGTCTCTAATGCACTGTGCTGTCCCTCCACCTCTGCACAGGCTATTTTCTCTACCTGGAATACTCTCCTTTACCCTCTTGACCTTCCCAAGTCATAGTCATTTTTTTGAGTCTTTCACCTCACATTTTCCAGGAAGATTCCATGGTTCACTCCAAGCTAATCTGGATACCCTTCCTCTGGAGCTCATAGCACTCTATGCTTTACTAGGTTGGATTTAAACCTTGCAAAATCTATTTGCAATTGATTATAAGCTCAAGGATTTTATGTTTTACCATGATATTTCTAACACCTAGCAGAACACATGATAAGCATAATAAAAACTTAACAAATAGGAATGATGAATGCATTATATGCCCAGGAGTTAGACATAGAAACATAGAGCTCTAGAAGCACAGATTTGGAATTGCCTTGGTAGTCACCTGGAACAACCTCCCACCCAGTATAGAACACTCTGACAAACCTCTGGAAGCTCTGCCGGAGCCCTAATCCACTGACCACTGTTGGGTGGCTCTGGCTTATAGAAAGGTCTTCCTTACACTAAGCTGAGATGGGTCTCCCTTTCAGCAGCCACAGCTCTGTTCTCAGGAGTCACACAGAACAAGTTTATTATTTGATCCTTGTGATAGCCCCTTATGTATTTGAAAGCAGCTGCCCTACCCTGCTCGTTCCCTCAATTACCTTCTCTTCTAGTATATACTGCACCTGTTTTAAGAGCTCCTCCCTGGACAGGAATTCCAGGCCTCTCCTACCATAATTACTGCCTCCTCTGCACATATGCTTAGACTAAAGAGTGATGCCCAAAGTGAACTCAGTATCTTCATCCTCAGAGCACTGATATCCAAAGGCAAACAGGGCAACACAGCATGGAGCTGTAAGTCATAAAGGTAAATGAAATTTCCAGTTCTCAGAGTTTTCATTCACCTAGGATGAAACACATAACAGGAGAAAAATCCATGTCATCGAGTACCTACAACTCTGAAAATAAGGGCATCTCCACATGAAAACTTGAGTCTGGGGAAAATAAATCCATTCAGCTGTTGATTCATCTCTCTACCAGCTGTCCTAGTTCACCTTCCTTTATCACAAAGTTTAATATTTCCTTTTCCTCTGAATATCATTTAATAACTATCATATTTGAAAAAATACCAACACTGACCTCTTCCCTCCAATTCTACTACCCAGAATTGAATGACCTTCTTTCATCCAAACACTAACCAAGCAATTTCAAGGACTTCCAAACCATCCGAGTATGCTCTGAGTCATCTCAGCCAGTCAGACATACCCAACACATGATATATTACACCATTCCAGTGGGACACTGTGATGGGGCGGGGGGGGGGGCGGGAGACACTGGCTTGGACAAGTAACTAAATCCCTCTAGACCTCCATTTCCTCATCAGTAAGTAAGGGGACTGTCATAGGATTCTGTTCCCAGCATACGGGGATATTTGTCATTATCAGAAATACATAAGTAAAACCAAATCAATCCCACCAGATGACATTTAGATAAACATCCTTTGTCTTTCTCTTTCAGTTTCCAAAAACAACTCCAATGGACCTGAGATCCACTGGTGTCATGGTTGGCATGTCCTACATATTCTGTTGTCCAGGGCAGTGAGTACCATAAGTACGTTCCTTCCCTCACCATCTTGTGATCCCCCCAAGTCAACACAAAGGGCAGAAAAGCAGATAGAAGCTATTCCTGATCTCCTTGTTTTGACTCTATTCTCATTAAAGCCCCTGCTATAAAATGGTCCAGCAAACTTCCAAAGAGCTCCACTAACCTCAAAGAATGTAAAGACTCAATAACCTACAAAGTCCTTGAGAGAATCTAAGTGATCCAAAATCCAATTACTCAGAGCTCTTTATTTCCATGTATAATATTTTAGAGTTCACTTGCTAACATCTGCTTTGTGTATGATTACAATACTAATACATGTACTTGTTAAAAATTTTTGAAAACACAAGGGAAAGAATATAATTATACCATTCAGAAATGATTAACATTAACCTTTATAGCCTTTTTTCTATGCACATATTATTTAATTGAGATCATTATGTACATATTATTTTATAGCTTGATTTTTCCCTATGCCATTAAATTATTTTAATGATTGCATAGTATTCCATTATTACCATTAATTTAGCTGATTTCTCATTGTAAGCATTTAGGATATTTCAACCTTTTTGCTCTTATAAATAAAACTGTGACAATATCCTGTAAAAGATATTTAAATATATCTCATTTGTTGGGGTAGAGATCTAGTGTTTTTGCATTGCCTTGACACAGGAAAAATCAAAAGAGGCCAATAGAGAAAAACAAACTGAGATAGTTGACATCTTGTGTTTTTTTTTTTTTTTTTTTCCTTAAGAGTCCCTACAAACCCATCCACACATTCTCACACTCTGTCTTAGCACTGGTTAAGTCTGAAACAATGAATACTATTTTTTGGTCCTATCAAATAGGAAAAGATTAGTAAAAATATGAGGGTATTAGGAAACGTTTATTCTCATACATTACAGGTAGAATGGTAATAGAGTCTAAACTTTAGAGGGAAAAACAGTAATACTTCTAATTATAGAAAATGGAAGTTTGAAATATCTAATAATAAGATATAAAATAAATGTTACATCTATAGAATGGGATATTGTAAACCCTTACAACCTTTTAAATAAAAGATTAAAATAAGGGGTTCCTGGCTGGCTTAGCTGGTAAAACATGCGACTCTTGATTTTGGGATTTAAATTCAAGCCCTATGTTGGGTGTAGACTACACAAAAATCTAAAGAAAAAAAAGAATATTTATTGATATAGTAATATACTCCTAACATTAAAAGAGTATGTATAGTCTGTTCCATTTCTGTAAAAATAAAAAATAAGTGCACATCTCATCTGCACATCTGGGAAAATCTATACCAAAGTGTTAATAATAATGATGGTCCATTGTAGAAAAATAGTGATTTTCTCTTTGACCTCTGTGCTTTTCTAAGTTTTTTAAGTCTTCACTATTGTGTATTGTTAACATAAAATACTATGTGTTAATAGTGGCAATAAAAAATGTATCCAGTTACTGAAGGAAGTAAAATAAAATTAACTTGGATTTCCAAAGCCTGAGGTGGTCAGTCCAACTCATGTGTCTCCTTCTCCAAGCTCTCTGCCTTTGGCCATTCCCCAAAGAGAATTAACAAAAACAAGTAGAAAGTGAGCCTGTAACATTTCCCACCCAGTTTTGAAAATGAGCCAAGTCACTGAGAAAGACTGGGATCAAAGAAGCACATCAGACTTGAGAGCTGGAGCCAAGCACCAGGCTACCAGTCACTGATGTTTAACCCCAAAACAGAAACACAGGCAAAACACTTTATCCAGATCCAAAATGCCAACCATGAGGAATTAATACTTCCCCAGGCCCCAGGAAGAGGGGAGACTGACGCAGAAAGGAGGTGCCTCCCTCCGCACACCTAACACCTCCTACCTTCCCAGTAATTCACAACCCCAGGCTCCCAGGGACTGCTCCACCCAGGGAAAGCCATTCTGGAGAGTCCACTCTCTGGACACAATATGAAAGCAAACACCTCACATGTAAAGAGAAAGACACAGGGGCCTCAGGTATGAACCTTGGTATGCCCCTGTCTTCTTCATAAATGTCTTCAAAGAAGCCCCCAACCCAGCCTGGGAGGCAGAGTGGGAGGACATGGTCCTGATCACAGCTGTGTACTAGATGTCTCCACTTGTTGAGCACATTCAAGTGTTTAGATATCTATGCATCTCCATGACCTTACCTGGAACGCAGAGAATAGTAATCCTATCTGTCTCATTTGATTATTGGGCTGATTCAACATGGAGAATCTCACCCCATGCCTGGCACATGGTACTTAAAATTGGTTCCATTTCCCTCTCTTGCCTTTGTTCCTGGAAAAGGCCAGGGACTCTTAGGTGACAGGAACATGTCTCCACCCCAGCAACCAAGTCTTCCCTCTCTTGGTGTTAGTAGGGGCTGGACATCATATAAGGAATCTGTTTAGCCCACTTGACCAACATATATAGAACAAGAAGGTCAGTCACTGATATTTGTTTTCCCATCTAACAGATTTTTCCCATTTCACAGATTTTTCAGATTTTTTTGTTTTCTCATCTAACAGATTTTTCACTCTTAATAGAGGTAAGAGTTGAGAGGGACTTTAAGGTTACCTATTTGAACCTCCTCTCCACTGCCCTCATCCCTCTACCTTACAGCCCTGAGAGGTGGCCTTCTAATGAAGCACTCCAGCAGCATGTTCTGGTTACAATAACCAATGCACTTGACACCCCCAGAAATGGAGACAATCCTGCTGCAATGTGTTTAACTGACAGGGAATCCACTAAATCCTTTTACAGAGGCTGATTCAGATTTCCTTCATTGCACATATTTTTATTTTAAAAATTCTGTCAAACCCTGTCCAGCTATAGACAAGAACAGGCTTTCCCTTCATTTTGAGGCAGGGAAATGGAGTCAAGGCACTCAACTTTTTGTTTCTCCTCCTATTTCCCCCAGGACAGAACTCTGCTCTCCAATCCTGGAAGAGGCTCACCAAGGGTAGCATCTCACCTCCTGAGTTAACAGTGGACAAGGAAATCCAGGAAGAATTAAACAGGACAGGTGGGAGTGCACTATGAGAGTTTCTCCTAGCCCTCTGCTTCCATTCAGAGCTGCCTCTGAAACAGCCACCCATTGTTTCCCCCAGCCGAAGTCCCAGCCTGTAATAATAGGCTTTGGTCTCTGTAACCCACTTCTGCCCTGGTGACCTTGCTCAGAGAGAGGTGTGAGTGGGGCATGTTCAATCTTGCTTTCTACTTGTGGCCCCCGAGCTCACACTTCAGAAGCCTCTCCCTTGGAAGAGCAGCAGGTTGGAGTGTCTGACAATGTCACAGCCACTCTGGCTCTGCCCTCTACTCCATCTCTCTCACCAGCCCATGAGCTCCCTTCCCAAGGGAGTGCTATTTCTCCTTTCTCCTCCATCTTCTGCCTCCAGCCTGAGAATTGTCAGCAGCCCCTTCATGTAGCAAACATACAAGTTGGTTTGCCGTAAAAGGTCAATTGCAGCAGATTTGTACGTGTTTTCTCCCTCTGATGCCAAAGTCCCGTGGAAGCAAAGGGAGTACAAGCAGTCCTCAGTGCAGGCTCCCCCTGCTCCCACTCCCAGCTTCTCACTCCACCACCCCCATGCCTGAACAGTGTCTTCAGCCAAGGAAGGACAGAACACTCACAGGCTGGATGCTTCTCCATCGTCCCTCCTGCCACGGCTCCAAAGCTCAGCACACACATCCACTCAGCACACCCAGTGGAAGCCATCAGATCTGTGAGCCCCAGAGGAGCAGCCGGATGGAGACCTGGGGCTAGGGGAGTCACCCTCTGTGTAGGCTGACCTCTGTGCTCAAAGGCTTGGCAGTGTGGGACAAAGGCAGGCAGCCGATTTGGCTACATTCTCAGGAAGTCATTTCTATTAATGAGGCACCTGTCCTAAACTGCAGCTCTCAAATCAGGGTCCAGGGCCCTCAGTGCCCTAGGAGATTCTTCCAGATGGTCAGCAGGCTGTCGCTTCCAATATTAATGCTTATTATATGACAGCATCAACACTTCTGTCTCCAGCATGATGTAACCATGGCCTCTCCTTGGCATATCTCTGAGAATTGTGGGGTGTCACCATAAATAGGGGACTCAAAGAGCTCCAAATCTACACCATGTCTCAGATGAAAAACCTAGGCCAGGAGCCAGGAAAAGGGATGCCACCATTGATGAGACTAGTACATGGTAGGACCAGAATTCCCACACAGGTTCTCATTCAACTACACCATACCATTTCAAGGGAACATCAGCCAAAACCATTAGCAAACCACTGATATCTTCCCAATCAAGTCAGGGAAGGTTTCTTGTGTGGATGGAGTAGCTAGACCATGGGACACTTGGCCTGAATCTCTGGAGAACCACTGTTGTTAACTGGATGAAATCAAGGAAAATTAAGTATATTTTTCATTACATAATTGGATGCCAGCAAGTGCAAGGTTCTCTTTTCCCTCCCTGAGAGCTGTAGGCTCTGTCCTACCACATTGCCACTTACCCTAGTTTACTCTATAGCTGTGGTTCTCAACGATTAGCATGCATTGGAATCACCTAGAAGGCATTTTAAAATGAAGCCTCACTGGGCCCCATCCCCAGAGTTTCAGATTCAGGAAGTCTGAGGTGAGACCCAAAAAATGTGCATTTCACATAAATTCCCCAATGACTACTTTGAGAACCATGCCTTTGAGCTTCACCAAGACTGACACTTCCATTTCCCCAAGTCCCTTTCCATCCCCCAAGCTGCATATCCACAACCGACACACCCTTGTTCATTCTCCTCCCACAGGTGCAACCTTATCTGATGGTTCTGCCCAATTAAGGCAACTCACTCACACTACATCATAATCCATTGCCCCATTAACAGATGGCTGAAGATTCAGGCTGGCCCCCTTACCCACATTGCCTGCTATTGTGCTATACCAAGTTTCCCCAATCCAGACAGAGCAGATGAACCAGAGAGGAGTTCCGAACCACCATCCTGACAGAAAACCATTCATGAAATGCTTCCTATTACACCAGCCTTGTCAGAAATTGTTGACCCCAGGAGCTATCACAATCCAGAAGGGAGACTCCCAAGGCAGCATACACCCTTGGCCTCCTCCATCTATCCCCAATCTGCAGGGTTTTGCTTCATTTCCAGAAGCAGCTGGCACTCTCCTGCTGCAGGTACAAAAGTCGATGACATCCATTCCAGGGGGACAGCCACTCCTACATAATGTATTGAGTCCCTCCCTGGCTCTAAGCAGATTGGGTTGCCTCCAGCTCAGAAAGGGCAAGGCAGCTGCTCACATCAACAGGTGTCTTCCAGCGGGAGTAGCCTCCAGGGCTCCGCAAGCCTCCTGGGACACCTGTTCATTTGCTGGGACGTGGCCAAAGCAAGAAAACAGGACCCCATGGAGTTTCCAGGTCCATATTAACCAATAAAGTACCAGAGTGCACTTGAGAAAACAGCTGTGTGGTCAGAGAGACCAAGACCCATGGCCCACCCACCTCAGAATATTTGTGCAGTCTTGGGAAAGTTGGTGATATTTTCTACACTCCAGTTTCCTCAACTATAATGTGAGGAAATAAAGATACCTGCCTTAAAGCTCTGTTCACAGGAATTTTTTAAAAATGCCTTTGAAATGCTTAGCAGAGTACTTGGCAAAATAAATGTTAGCCACTCCTACTATCCTTACAATCCAGGAAAATGAGAAGGCCCTACAGCGGGCTCAAATTGCTACGCTTCAAAGGCCTCAGGGAAAGGGGCCTCAGATTCAACAAAGGACCCTGCACACAAACTGGCTGGATACCTGTGAGCATCCCCAACCCTGCCCTGCCGTGCTCCTCATCCAACCTCCAGTAGCTCCAGCCTAGATCTTCCCCTGGCCTCTGGTTGCTGCTCTTGCTCCTCACACGAGGCCTGTCTTGCTGTTTCCTGCATAGTTCATCTTGGCTCTCATCAACGTCCATTTTAAGCCACAGCACAGGCTCTGACAAGATGCTTCTGCTGACCTCGACACTTCTTCCATTTCTGGCATCACCAGAACTCTCCTTGGAGCCAGGAGCCCCACTTGCAGCCAATGATCAGCCAGAGGTTTTTCACTCTATTGCCATAGAATAGAGACATCCCTGTCACATGGCTCTGACAGGAACCTGCCAGCTGGACACCAAGTGAAGGAATCTTCCCGAAACTTTCCCCAAACTGTAGGAAATGAGTTGAAATTGATGTCTGACTCTAGGCTACCTGAAATGAAACATAGCTTTAAAACCTATTCCCAGCCCTTCCATTTGAGAAAATTCTCTTCTGCTGCCCCCACCTGAGTGCTGGACAACTCAGAGAGAGGACTTGGGCTGTTTAATAAACTTCTGATTTGCAAGACACAGAGGCCCTCCATGGTTTGGTTAAGGGCTTGCTGGGAGGATATGAGGGGCAGGACAGGCAGGACTACAAACCCATCAGCAAAGGAAGTAGCTACACCTTTTCTCTTTTCCTTCCCTTCATGGCATCATTACTTTGCTTTCTGTGTCGTGTTCCATTCTCCCATCTCTGCTGATCACCATCTCCTACCCTCAAGGCTAAATCATGGTTTTTGAGCTCAGGAACTGCCACCACCAGCTCGCCCAATTCCAAACCCCTAAGATAGTAGAACCATCAGCCCAACTCATCTTTTTTATTCTCTAGATTGTAGACCAGGACATGGCTGGTCAGTCATGGGTCCTGACCACTGGCATAATAAGCCATGGCTACGGGATGGGGGTGGGTGGGGTCACAAGATACAAAGCAGGGGTATCTTTAGGAGAGGTGATGGGATGGGCAGCTTCTCTTAGAAGAGGATATGGCTAAACAGTGGGGAACAAAAGAAGAAAACCACACTCATGTGCCAGGCAGAAGCCAGCCTAGCAGAGCACCTCCCTATCCAGAGCTATGCCAAGACCTTAGATTGGGACCAGAAAACTGTTGCCAAAGGACAAGTATGAAGAGTAGAGACTGGTCCTAGGGCTTTCCCTAGGACCAAAGTAGCATAGGTCCATCTGAGTCATATTCATCATCAACTGAAAATACTTTCAAATGTCCCTTGCTCTGGGTTGGAGGAGCTATATAAGGACTCAAGCTTTCTTCATATATATATAAGCAGCAATCAATATTCTGGACATTAGGAAGGTATCGGACAAGATCAACACATCTCCCACAGACTGGAGGTATTTAGAAGCCATCTTTTGTCTTCCCTGATCTAGCCAGGAGAGAAGGGGGGATTAAAAAGAAAATGACCCCCAATAGTGTTTCTGAGGGATAATGCTTGGTCATAGACACCCCAAGAAGGGGCGTGTCAGGGCCAACACAGCTCCTTTCACCAAGAGGGTCTTTCTTGCCAGTAAATATCCAACCAGGAAGTAAATAAGGGAACCCAACCCTCTCTTGCCAGCCTGTCCAGCAAGTCTTAGATAATTTGGAAAGGGTCAGTAGTCCCAGCAGTGCCATGAAAAGCAGATTGAAAGGCTCAGCATGTGGTAGGTAGCCTAGGGTGTTCTTGAGGTTGAGTTAAATATCCAAGCACCTCTCCAGCTTCTGGACATGATGGTTTGGGGCAGTCAGAGGAACTGTGGCTCACCTGCAAATTCCTGCCACAGAGCCTCAGAGGTAGGTGGAAGCCAGAAGAAGTGAGCAAGAGGGGGAAGGGGAGAATAAATGCCCAGCATGCAGTTGAACACTATGAATGCAGAAGGTCTTCTCCAGCACCCCAGCTAAAAGCAGTGGCAGCCTCCTATATTGATTATGCATGCATGCCACTGAGCGAACAGGCCAGCTGGGCAGAGCCAAGGCCCACTGGATAATTTATATGCTTAAGTTGGCACTCTCAGACCCATAGGCAGAGTTCAGAGGAAAGAGCTGAAGAACAGATATTCAAGACATAAGTAAACCACCACCTTGCAGCTTCCGGTGGGTAGGCAGAAAGGTCTCCTAAGTAGATCATGCAGAGTGGTGCCAAAATGTGTGTGTGCGTGACACACTGCTCCCACTGCACATGACACATCCTCCAGCCCTGAATCCCAGCTACTCCTTCCCTTGGCAGATTCTGTCAAGACCAGGAGAGTGTCACTACCTGGAGAAAGCCTGCTCTACACTCCCAAGTTGAGCTAAGTGACCTCCTTAGTGTTCCTCTGATGACCTAAGGCTGCCTCCACTGAAGCCTCCCAACCCATCCATCAGTTCAAAGCATTTCTGCCATAAGGAAGCCTTCTCCAACATGCTCAATCAACAAAGAGGAGCCTCCTGTTACTTTTGGACAGCTTCCTACACCTCTCCTTCATATCTCCTTTCTTCAGATTTCTCAGTACTTCCATGCTCGCTTTCCTTCTCCCACCCCCCTCAAACGTAAGCTTCATTCAAGAAGGGACTTCACTGGCCCTCTTCACCACTGCACCCCCTACCCCTACTATAGTACCTGGCCTGCATAGAAACACAATGGATAATAACTTAATAAGGAAGTCCTTCTACAACACATTATGGTCATATTTATTGCTCTTTCTTCCCAACTAGACTGTGAGCTCCTTTAGGGCAAGACTGGGTCTTTTCTCCCCAGCAAAACAGGAAAGGGGTGGGGTCAAGCATTTCTGGCACCTTTGAGTGATTAGTTCCCATTACCAAATGGCTCTCTTCATTTTGTTCTTTCATGGTGCTTAGCAAAATTCCTAACCCCTAACAGGAGTTCAGTGTCTATTTCAGATGATTCGCCTTTTAAGGAGCCCATACCTAAGACTGGTAATGCGAACTCTGTGTCAACCAGTGGCAATCAGCCCCTCATGGCCATCTGACACTGATAAAAGTAGGATTTAGAGGAGGATCCCACCAGGAAGTGGGAGGCCCAAGTGTGGGTCCCCACCCTATACTTCCTGTCTTGGTGACATACAGAAGGCACCAAACTTTCTAGTGTGTTGTTTCATCTCTTAAGATGGAGACATTGCCACTGGCCCACAGGCCCACAGGCATCGACTCTACCGCCCCATGTTGTGGTGACAAAATACAGCAGTCAGTCCTTTGGCCCCAGGTTTGAATCCTACCTCCAATTTTTCACTGTGTGACCCTGTATGAGATACAGGACTGACCTGAGTCTCAGTTGCCCCATCTGTCAAACAGGACTAACAGTAGTTTACAAGGACAGAATGAGCTGATGCATGAAAAGGACTTCTCACAAATAAGCACAGTAGCAGTTTATTGATGGCAGCAGGTTATAGCGGAAAGATCTTGGATTTGGACTGAGAAGATCTACTCCAGCAAGCTAGGTGATAATGGACAAGTCAGAATCTGAGGTTCAGTTTCCTCATCTGGAAATAGAGGTAATAAAACCATCTCTCTTCATTCCGGCCCAGTTCATTCCCATCCAGGATGCCTGCACTTGCTCTTTACTGCAGGCCATCACCTCCCCAGCTCTGTCATGGTTCTGTCATCACTCAGGTATTAAGTCAGATGTTGTTTCCCCAGATGGTTTTCCCTCCACTTCTCTGAAGTCAGTCACCTACTCTTTGCTTTATTTTATTTCCTACCTGGAAGTCACTTCTGTCAAAAATTGTCTAATTTTTATGTTTATTGTCTACTACACTTCTCACTAAACTCTCAGCTCTATGAGAGCAGAAACCTGGTCTGCCCTGGACTCCAATGTACCACCAGAGGTTAGTATGCTACCCTGCACATACTAGCTGCTCAACAAACACCAAATAAATGAATGAACACCCTCTACAATCACTGTGAAGAAAAAAATGAATAATGCAATGAAAATGCCTAGCACAGGGATGCCTGGGTAGCTCAGCAGTTGAGCATCTGCCTTTGGCTCAAGGCATGATCCTAGAGACCTGGGATCAAGTCCCACATCAGGGTCTCTGCATGGAGCCTGTTTCTCCCCCTGTGTCTCTGCCTCTCTCTCTCTCTGTCTTATGAGACAGACACTCTCTCTGGGTGTCTCTCATGAATAAATAAATAAAATCTTTAAAAAAAAGAAAAAGAAAATGGCTAGCAGTCTTGTTTCACAGTAGTCTCTTTGTGTTGATTCTCCTTGCTTTCCCTAAGTACTACAGTCCTTAAATATTATCTCAGCTTGAGATTTAAAATTTACTTAAATTGAGCTAAGGTTACCAGACAGGGGAAAAGGGGGGGGGGGACAGTCATAATTAACCTCCCTATGCAGATCTCCACCAAGAGCTTCTTAACACCTCTGTAATGTGGTCTGAGCAACCAAGCCTCCCAGGATCCCCTGAGTGCTCCAGAAGACAGGTCATCAATTGAGCCACTTCTGCATCTGCACACATTGCAGATCAGACACAAAGACAAATGACACTCAAACACTCAAATCAGTGCCAAGGGGTGAGCGCCAGCCAGTGCATACATTGAGATTGGGCCCCCGAAAAGACTCAAAACTCAGATGCAGGCCCAGTCAGGCACTGACCAGGATGGGGACTGAGATATCCACCTCAGGATACTGGATCACTCTACCCTCTCTATGACTGTTGTCCCCTATACTTGGTCATCCATCTCTAGAGTTCCTCTGCTCACTCTGGCACATATCACACTATCCTCTTTTTAACCCATCCACCTTGGGTGGCTCTCCTACTCTGCCAGAAGTTCCAGGTCAACATGGTAGATGAGTCTATCCTCCCTTCCACAGCACTGATCTCACCTAGTCCACACATTCTAAGCCACTGAGTCACAGTGGCCTTAGAGTTCAGAGAAATAGCACAACAGAGGTCAAGAACCTCACCCAGGTGGCTGTCAAGGTTCTATCTCCCCAGTGGGCTCTTGTCCAATGGGTTGAGTCTAAATTCTAGACAACAGTCAGAACTCACTGCCCTGATATGAACCTCCATTTTAAACATCAAAGAAAAGCTCTGAAGTTGTCTACACTCAAACACCACACTTCCTATCAAAATGCCAAAATAAGGCCACAATGAGATTATTATGACTATTATTATGAGATTATTATGATTATTATTATTATTATTTAACCATTGCCTCAGCCATTGCATCCAGAAAACTCTTACCATGTGGAGGGAATAGACTGATGTGGATCTCACATCATGCTCCTGCCCTAAACCCAGCAGGCATCATCTCCACTGGACAAGAGCATGCATAGTGCTCTTGTCCCTGAGGGCCAAAGTCCAGAGGCAGAGGGGGAGAATTAGCACAACAGCCAGATGCAGAAAATTGGCACTATGATACCAATTCTAGCAAAATAGATTGGGCGAGGCAGGAAAAGACATAAAGAAGGTGGCCCTCAAGCAATGACAGAACAGAAGCTCCAGTGCCTGGGGACAGGATTTTCCAAGGAAGGCAGACAGACCTGCCTTCTAACCTGTCTTCTATCCAGTTCAGCTATAATCTTGACCCTTGCCATCCCACTTTCTCTTGATACCCAAGCTTCTTACTGAGAGAGCCAGTTTTGCTTACAGGACAAGGGCTTTACCCTCCACTCCATCAGACTCCTACCTTTCCTAAATAGCACTGCCTTGACTCTCTGGCATCTCCTTCTCTGGTGCTTTTCCAGCCTCCTCTCCCAAATTTTATAGTTACTTAAGATATACTACTTCCCCATGTCCAGCCATATGAACCTGTTTTGTGAATTTATGTAATCCTTAACCTCTTTGAGCCTCAGTTTATGTACCTCTAGAATAGGGGGTGAGGATTAAATTAGACAAGCTCCAAAGTTTCATTTTAACACTAATATTTCATAATTCCATCATTGTTTAAAAGAAGTTTATCAGCTAGAGTCATCTGTGACAATGTTATCTACTTTATCAGAACTGGACCTGGACTGGTCTTCCTGGGTGCCAAGCTGAACAGGCTTTCTGAAGTTTCTCTTAGCTTGGTAAAAATGTTCTGTAAGTCAATTTCTCCTCCCCATATTTTTATTCCATATAGAGGTAGGGGATCAGGAAGGTAGGAGGCACTGGGCAGATGGAGAAGAAATCGGGAAATACTAGTAAGTAGCACTTTCTTGTAAGGAAGAAGAAAAAAAGCACATGATCAGACTCACTGGCTGACACCTCTCAGGGCTCACTGGCTGGCCCTCGTACCCCTCCCTTTTTTGAAATATATGAAATCTGCCCCAGCTATCTGGAACCATGCCACCCTCCCTGGGAGAGAAGTTCTTATGCCAAGCTTCTGATGGCTACTCACATCAACACCTGGGAGTTGTTCTTCACACTGACCTCTCCCTTATCCCCATATCCAATTCATCATCAACTCCAGTCAAGGGGACCACCAGAATATGCCTCAACTCTGCCAGCTGTCACCACACAGCTGCCCCTACTCCATCTCTGGCACCTCATAGTGTCTGGACTCAGCAGGTGTTCAATAAAGATTTGTTCAATGAATGGAATCCAAAAGGACTTCTCTCTCCCTGAGAAACAAAACTAAGAGATAAGCTATTTTTGCAGGGCAATGGTGAGTTCAATACTCCCACCCTGCTAAAGCACAAATAAGCACCCCACCTGAAACCCCATACCACCATATGAGTTCAGAATCCTTCTTGTCCTCCTTCCCACTCAGGTCTCAAGAATCAGGAGTGACAATGAAACCACAGGCATCACCTCACTCTGTGGATAAGACATTAAGTAAGATATCACTTTAACATCTGAGCAACATTAATTCCCAGGAGCCGTCTTCTACCCTCAGACAGGATAGCAATATCCAAACAACACATACCCTGCACTCCCACATATGCACACCCATACATACCCCTTGCTTAGGCCGCAGAAGGGAGCAGGACTAGAACTCAGACCATTCTGCTGGTGGCCACATGGGATCACCTCCATAAGAACATAGGAATATAAGTCTGCTCCTCAGTCCACTGGCCCAGCTGGCATGATTTTCATGAATGCAAAAGACAACCCTCTCTCTCATCCTACTCCCCAGTTCTTGTCACTAGTCAGATACTCAGAGTTTGCCCACAGCTCAAAGAGGAGAAGGAATGGTTTAATACTCTTGCTCATCCCCAATTTCTGAAACTCCACATCCATCTGCAGGGAGTCACTTATCACAAAAGTCTGAAATTGGAGAGTGATGTGAGTAGGTGGCTGTCTGGTTTCCCAACCTTGCCTATCTCCAGATTTTCCTCATTATTTCACACTGGTGGCATCACTTCCAAACTTCCAACAGCATCACATCTCTCTGGACATGTCTGTAAGTCAACCTCCCAGCCAAAGACAGAACTAGGCTCTCACAGCCCATCTGGCCATGTAGTAGACCAACTCTAGGGCCTGGGGAGTCCCCATAAGGGGTCCTCCCATGGAAAGCCCCAGCCTCTCCCTTGGCTTCACTGAATATACTTCCACATTGGTCTACCTACTCCTCCAGTCTAACTGCTCTGAAACTATGTCTCATGGTAGCTATGAACATAGCCTCTGAAGTCAGGCATCATGGATTCAAATCATACAGCACTCCCAAGAGGGGACACCTGGGGAAGTCATTTGACCTCTCTACCCTCTGTGCTCTTTAAAATGCAACTCACAATGCCTACCACACAAGATTGCCATGAGAATTAAATGTATTAACTATTGTATGTTAAACTACAGGCACCGGATAAGTGATCTTTCCACTGTTATCAGCTCCCAGCCTCCCAACCCAGCCCCACATACTACACTGGCTACGGATATGCTTGCACTGAAACTACAGTTTCCATGGCCTTCAAAAATGTTCTATCCAAGTAGAAGCTTTGAAAAATAAGCAAAACAAAGGGAACATGAATTTCCCTTGTACGTTTCTTGGTACAAGGTGGTGGAAGGCGGACGGAGGTGTCTCCATCTTCCCTGTATGTGCCCCTTATCTGTTAGAAATAAACCAACTTGTTAATATAAGAAAAAGAATCACTGATGGAGGCCAAATTTCTTCCAATTCTTAGTCGCACCTTTTCTATGGCTGTCACCACCATTTTGTCACCAGTTCCCTTAATCATACTCTTCATTTGTAGCATGCCCCTCCCAATTCATCCCTGTCCTCAAGAAAGAAAATCTGTGACTTAAGGGAATGCCTGAGGGATGGGTATCACGATACTAACAGTAATTCCTTCAGGGAGGTAGGACTATAGGTGCTTTCCATGATCTTCTTTATGCATCTCTTATTTTACTGAATTTTGGGTTTCTCTTTTTTTTTTCTTTTTGTCCCCATGTACATGGCACATCATTCATCCATTCTATTCCTTTTTTAAAATGAGAAAAAATGTAAATCCCTTTCAAAACGTCCCAGGCCTTGTCTCTAGAAGGTGGTTCATAAAGGAGAATGAAGCAGGATGATACATCCTCATTCCATCCTCAAGGACTAGGCAAGAAGCTTGAATTTTGGAAGCAGGGACAGGGACATTCATTCATCCAGCAGGCGTTCACTGAGTGTTCACCCCATGTGAGGCATCACGTGTGAACAAAACAAAGTCCCATTTAGACCTCGGGGTGATGAGGTCCTATTCAGACAAACAGATAATCTGCAAAATGAATGTATATGTAATATGTCAGACAGTGTAAGGGGCTATGAAAATTAAGTAAGGGGATTGAGGGCTGAGAAGGGATGTGCTATTCTGGAAGGGTAGTTGGGAGGGCTTGCCCAAAGAGGGTCATTTGTGCAGAGACCTGCACAAATGGAATGGAAACGGCCAAGGAAGCAGCCAGGACAAAGGCATGGATGTTGGACTGGGTTTAGCAAGTTCAATAGGCAGTATGAGCAAGGAGAATGAAAGGAGAAAAGGTTGGACAGGTGCTGGGGCCAGATCTGGTGTGGCTTTGCAGTCATATTTAGGACTATTCACTACGGCACACTGTGACTGGCATGGGAAACCAATGAAGAGTTTTGAGCGGAGTAACATAATTTGACTTTCATTTTAAAGGATCATTCCCAACTGCTGTGTGGAGAAAAAAAAAAACTGCAAGGAGTCAAGAGTGGAAGCAGGAGTGCAATAAGGAAGACACTGTAATAATCCAGGAAAGAGGTAGTGGCAGCAGTTTAGACTTTACATAGATAAGAAATATGGTCCTATTCTGGGTCCATTTTTAAGGAAGACCTACAGGCTTTACCGATAGCTTGAACTTGGGACATGAGAGCAAGAGTCAACAACAATCCTAAGTGTGTTAGGTGTGAGCACCTAGGAGATGGTGTTGCTTACTTCTAAAATGGGAAAACTTACCAGGGTTGGAGAAACAATTAAAGGATGTTAAAACACAGAAAGTTTGAGTTGAATTAATACTTGACAGCAGGTAGAGATGATGGCCAAGCAAGTGGATATTCAAATTTGAGTTGAAGGGAGAGGTCCAGGCCAGACCTATAATTCCTAGAGCACTCAACTAGGTACTGTACCTATAATTCCTCATTTAATATTCCAAACACATCTTTGGGGTATGACTTTATTCCTTTTGTAAAGGGCAAATCTGAGACTCTGAGAGGGGGAGTCACTTGCCCAAAGCTTATACACACAGAACAGATTCACCTGCATTCACACCTGGGTCAGTCTGATGCCAGAGTCCAGGACTCAGATTGTAAGAAATCCAGATTATAACAGGAGGCCAATTCAATAAACATGGCAACCTGTATCTGTCCCATTCAGGAAGCTGAGCCCCACCTCCTTACAAGATCTGTGATTGTTCTCATTGCCCAAGCGTCCATGGTATCCAGGACCCAGTGTGATGTCTAGCTCTTATGCATGGGTTTCTGCCTTTGCCTCTTGATTTGCTCCCAAGTCTCCAAGGAACCTGAAATCAGGCTCTAAACACCAGCCCAGCACTATAGCCTTACTGACCCGTCAGTTCTTGCCAGACCTCTCCCTGGGCAGGCACTGCAGCTGTCTGCTTCACATCTGGGAGGTAACCATGAGCTTGGAAATCTCATAACTTTAACTGCAGGTTCCCTCTGGGGGAACCTGATCAAATCATTTGACTGCGGAAGCCTCAGTTTCCTCAACTACCAGAAGGTGGGAGTTAGATAAGTTATGAGTTAAGAGTCTGTGAAATATGCAGAAAGGCAAGTTTTTCTAACACCGATTTCCTGCAGTAGAAAAGCCTTGGATCCAGCAGTCCCTTTTTGAATCTTGTTCTGATACTTACTGTCTTGCAGAGCCATCAGCAATTTTGTCCCTCTAATCTGTCCCTCCAATACAAGGGTGACAATATTAACCTTCCAGGGGTGTGGGCAGGACAGTCACATGGCTCATGGGTATTACCAATGTGTTCATTTACAAAAGTCCCAAGAACACACAGTGAGCTCAAGGTCCCTACTCCACTTAGGGACTCCCCTTCCTCCACATAAAGGACTCTGTCATGTTCCACTAAGTCATCTGATGATTTCTCTCACCTCAGGCTTTGACCTACCCCATCCCCAAAACCCTGAGATCCTAACAGCTCACCTTTACACTTAGCCCTGATCTCATTTCTTCAATTCTTGGTCCTAAGAAAATCCAGGTCAAGGTATTAGGAGGGAGAAAAACGAAAAGAAAGTCTCCTTGCCCGTTCCATTTGTCACCTGATGCAGAAATTGCTATTAGAACACTCCAACTAACACAAAATAAAAATTACCACCATCACTACTATCATGGCTATGGCTGTTGGAAGCCAGGCAGAACCAAAGTGGTATAGAATGGAGAGAAGAGTGACATCAGACCACTTGGGTTCTAACCCTTGATACCAACTGCAAGATGACCTTGGACAAGTCACTTGATTCTGAGCTATCCCCCAACAACAAAGATTATGTCATTACCTCTGATTTACAGATAAGGACACTTGAGCTCAGCTTTACCACTTGACTAGTAAATAAGCAACAGGGAGTTACCCAAAATCTGCATGTGTGATCCCAAAACTCATGCTTTTCCTACCACATCTTGATAACCAGAGCACTGCAGGCCTTTAAGTCAGAAACTACTGGATTTACATCTCACTTACTTTCTGAGAGGCTTTGGGAAAATTACTTAACCTCTCTGAGCTTTTATTTTTCTGATCTATAAAGTGAAGATACTGCTACCTGCCTCATGGGCCATATCGTGAGGATCTAGATAGCACGGGAAAAGCTCAGGCACAGTGCGTGCATGAAGCAGCCCCTCAATGACTTAGAGGTCCATTCTCACTGTTACCTCAGGAGTCCTGCAGAACAAAAAACATTCACACGACCCAGAGAGTCATCAGTTCCTCCATAGCTGTCCTCTGAAATTTAAAAGCCAAGTGTCCAGTGCCACATGGCTATGAACACCAGCTAAATTCAAATATGGTTCTTTTTGCCCAAGTCTATAGCTCACCCAAAAGTCAGCTCAGAGCAGTAGGACAATCTGAAACTTGAAATCACCATGTCCCAGGCCCCTCTATCCACACCTTACCACCCTCGTTCAATGTCCAGCTACCCCAAACAGATTCACACACAGGAGTAAAAATCACCAAGACAGAAGAGGCCCCTTTTTGCCAGCTCAGGGTGGGATCCTCTAGTAAAATTTCTGCCTTCATTTCAGGAAACAAAAACAAAAAGCGTCCTATTGACTTTGAGGCATAAAGCAAATTAATTCTCCAAACACAGTCCGGAGCATAGAACGGCCCAGTGAGGGCCAGCTAAATATGACCAGAAACCAGCAAAGCAATTCTGAAGTTATCATATCCTTGAGGAAATAGTGATGTTGCCAAGGCACCTATCAATCAAAGCTGATTCTGGAGGAGCTGTGCATGTACACACTGCAAAAGGAATAAAAAACTCAAATACCTAAAGCATGAACTCGGGTTTCTGTACCTCAGGCTTTGCCTCGGAAACCATAAGACCCTTCAGAAGTATTTTGCAAGAAGCACCAATCCTCAGGCTTCCCTAAAAGACTCTTAGCCTCTTTTCTCTGAAGAATGACAAAAACCACAGGAAAACAATGTTGAAAGATGAAGACTGGCTTAGCCCTTGTAGTTACCCCTTACTCCCTTTCCTCCTCCCTGCCTGTGTGCCAAGATGAGTCACAAGCACCCACATGGACCATATTCTGGACTGAGCTCAATGATCCAGCTTGGTGGCTTCTGCTGAGAGAGTAGAGCCATGTCAGGCAGGCAGTGTCTTCTGAATTAAATTTGTAGAAGCCCACACCACACCAGCTTGGTCTGTGAGTAGTGTTGGCCTTCCAGAGGGCATTCTTCTCTCACTCCCCACCTCCTAAGCTTTCATAGAACCGCAAATGGGCATATGAGAGATGATAGCACGGGGTACACTGTGGACAGGGAATGGGGTAAGAGATCAGTAATGGATCAACAAATCAGACTCGTACTGCAAACTGCCTCTATACACAGTATTCAAACTCAGGCAGGGTCACTGGAATCCCTCCATCCAGCCCACATGGGCTCCCTCTATAGCAGTCCTATCAAATCCACCCACAACTATTCTCATGCAACTCTCCTTAGCTCAGTTCCCCAAGGTCCAGCCTCAGCTCTGTCATCAATCACCTGTGTGTCTTGGGCAAGTCACTTACCTGCTCTTGGCCCCCATCTCTACATTGAAGAAGCTAGTCGTGTACCGTTTCCACCCACTCTGTAGGCTGCTAGGGTTCTTCTTAGGAGAATGGAACCTCTCCTTTCCAAACCCACCACTGGGAGAAATTCCAGACTCTAACACTAAATAAGGACTAGGGTTTTTCCCACCCTTCAAACTTTCTTCTGTCCTTTCCTTATCTCCTGAGTAATGGGACACATTTTCTCCCAAGGGGTCTAATATGGTGCCTGCCTTAGGTGCCAAGAAGAGAGAGGCTCAACAATTCTTCCTTAAGACATAAGATCTAAGATGCCAAAATTTGCCAACTGCCTCATTACACCCAAAATCTAAATCTGGAAGCTCAAAGGCATGAGAGGCTGCTGTGAAAAGTGCTCATGCTACATCTTTAAGTGAAAAATCAAGCTAGTATGAGAGCTTCCAAAATGTGATTGCTGGTGCCTGGCACAGAGTGGGTGCTCAATTAGTGCTTGTTAAATGAGCGAATGAATTTCTTCAAAAACAAAATAGCACACCCTGGATTGTAGATGCTTAGAAATTAAGCTGGAAAGACAGATATCAAAAATTTTCCCACTAGTTAATTTTGTAGGGGTGACTTACAGGTGATTTTTTATTTTTGTTTTTGGTATTTTCTAAATGTTCTATAACAAACATATGTTATTCTGTAATAAGAAAATAATTAAGTCACTTTTATAAGAAGTTGACTGTAAAAAAAAAAAATAACCACACATATATGAAAAAAGAAAGTGCGACTGTCATCCAAACTCCACAACCCACACACTGGCCAACCTCCTTACCTCCCACACATCCCGCCCCTTCTCAGAGAAAGCTTCCCTGCTTTCTCTTTTCTGTCTTGATTCCAGGAATCTGGGGAGTGGCCTTCAAGTGTTAGCCTCATCAGAGTTAGAGCCCAGTACTGAGGCAGCCCCCACCACTCTAAGACCTGGAGAAAAGCAGACGAGAAGCTAGACTGCCCACTTCTGATGTCCCCCTTGCCAGAACCACCTTGTCAACCCTGGAAGAGGCACAGAGCAGGGTGCAAAATGGCCTCCATCTCATGGGGTGCTCATCTACATGCACAGCTTTTTTTTTAAGATATTTTTTTAATTTTTATTTATTTATGATAGTCACAGAGAGAGAGAGAGAGAGAGGCAGAGAGAGAAGCAGGCTCCATGCACCGGGAGCCCGACGTGGGATTCGATCCCGGGTCTCCAGGATAGCGCCCTGGGGCAAAGGCAGGCGCCAAACCGCTGCACCACCCAGGGATCCCTACATGCACAGCTTTACTCACCTGTAGGTCAGGTCAGAAAGGAGGTCAAAGAAATGAACTCCCATGTCCTGGTAAACTTTTCAGGAATTTAATATTTTACCAGCGCCTTATGAACACATCTCCTTTCTCTGTGCACATCTTCCGGCCTCTCCCTCCTGACGCCAGACCAAGTCCATGACCTGAGTCCCTATACCTCTTCCTACCTCCACTCATATCTTCTCAGGGTGGCCAGAGGACCCCACAACTTAAGGGCGGAGGAGATAGCAGGTGAGCACAGGGAAGGAGACAGCAATTGTTTAGGGAGGCACCAGGAGGAGGTGGGAGGGAATATCAGGTGACCAGCATCTCACTAATTAGTAACAGGTGGGGCTGGAAGGTGGGGAGACAGGGTCAGAGGGTAAATGTTCCCTATGGACTTATGGGCCAACAGACCTAGAAGGCTGGCCTGGTGGCTCTTGCCAAAGGGAAGAAAAGCAGAGACTACTCATGAGACAGAGGGGCAACTATGCCCCCAGAGATATCCTGTGCTCACCCTTCCCCCGGGTTTTCCCTGACCCAGAATAAACAGGCCTGTGGACCCTGGTGGAATCATCTCTATCACCCACTCAATCAACATTTCCTCTATGCCCTCATTCTACATTAGGGCTCCATAATTCTCAGAGCCCTCCTGTATGTTTCCTTCAGAGCATTCATCATAATTAATAATTATATATTTCTTGGTGGTGTTTGATACTTACCTCTCCACCCAAGTGTAAGCTCCATCAGGGAACAACCAAGTAATCTCTCTTGACTGTGGCTGTATTCCCAGCACCTGGTACAGTGCCTGGATACAGTAGGTGTTTAATAAATATCTCTTGGATGAATAAATGCATGAATAGATGAACAGAATATTAGCGCTGGCATAGATGATCACCAAGGTCCCTTCCAGCTCTGAGAGTCTCTGACTATTCTCTATTTTTTGACAGCTTTGGAAGAAAAGTTTAAAATGAGCCCCAGAGAAGCTGTTTCACTGATCCCTGGGGAAGGCTCAGGATGGTTGCTGCTGACAGACTTCCAAACACTCAAGTTGTGCAGAGATTTACTCTGATTTTTTTAAACCTGAGAAGGGAGCCTGCCGAATTTCCAGGTTGGGATCATCCTCTCCTCCCTCAGGGCTCCTGCACACAGGGCACTAAACACAGCTCTGCATAGGCCTTCCCATGTCAGTAGTGGACACCTGGTCCTAGGCAAAAAAGGCCAAATCTCACAGAGCAATAGGTAACCACAGCAGACCCTGTCCTTACCTTTTTGCCCTCCAAATAAAGAGGGTCTCACAAAGTTCTGGAATGGAATAAAAGGAGTTCTGAGGCTGGCCCTGTATGTCACAACTTCACCCGGCCACAGAAAGTACTTGCTTTCAATGTAGATTCCTGGGCCCCACCCCAGACCTAACTCAGATGTGCAGTGGGCCTGAGAATACGCATTTTGTAAGAGCTCCCAAGACATTTTGATGCATACCAAAGTCTGAAAGATGCTACTCTAAAGAGAAGCAAACTGATCACAATAAGCACTGCCCCCACTGGGTCCTGGGTAGGTACAACCAATTACTTTCTCAATTGCAACATAACTCTGGAAACAGATGCTGGCCTAGCCTGCCAACACCTGCTTTGCAGCAGAGACATTCTGAACCACTGTTTTGCAAGCCTGATGGAATCACCCAGGCATCTTTAAAATATACTGATGCCAGGGTCTTACCCCTAAATATTCTAATTTAATCCATATGAGGTGCAACATAGGTTTGGGATTTAATATTGTGAATCCAATATGCAGCAAAGTTTGAGAACTGCTGCTCTAACTTAACCCCCCACCTCCCAGCTCACCACAATGCAGGCTTCAAGCACCACAAACACCCCAGACCAGCCTCCACCCAACCAGACACTCGGCCTAAGCTGCTACAGCCAAGAAAGGAAGGGACAGTGGGGGTCACCTGGCAAGACCTCGGATATTTCTGAGGCACATGGTCTGGTCAGAGCATCCATCCTAAAAGCCCCATGTGTTTACCTCCTAGAACTTATAGGTGATTTGCTGAGTGTATCAGTATATACAAGACAATGGAGCACAACTATAAAGGTTCCCAGAGTCTTCTTTACTAAAGTAACTTCAACTTTTATCTCAGCACCATTCACCAACTCTGCAACCTCAGGCAAGTTCATCTCTCCAAGCCCCACTTTCCCTGTCTGTAAAATGGGAATAATATTCCCTGACACTTGGTCACTGTAGCCTCACAACCTATGGGCAAGGCACTTAATGTGGCTGCAGGCACATAGTTAGTTCAATACGTCTGAATCAACGATAAGGTATCAAAGGGTCCTGCTTGTTGCCTATCAGATGCTTCACTATTTTTTTTTTTTTTTTTTTTTTTACTTTACAGGAGCTTGGACCCTTGGCAGCTGTTCTGCCAACCTCAGGTACTTCCTACTCCTCCAGGGCCCCCTTCCTTGCCGTACTTTGCCAGTTCTTTGCTCTTGAATTCGCCATTTAACTTGTCTGAGACTCAGTTTCCAAAGTGGTGGTATAAAAGCACTAACCCCACATTTATCAAAAGAATGCTAACATGAGGCTGGGCACAAGGGAGTTCAACAAAGCAGAGAGGCCGGTGAAGATGGGGAATAGTCATTTCTCTTCCTTGAATTGAGGTTCAGCAAAGAGCACTCTCCATCTGCTCTGGCAGCCAGTGGGTAGAAAAGATGCCTCCTGAAGGCTCATGGGGAGATGGCAATTCCAAATCTGGAACCAGAACAAGAGGCAGCCCCAGCTCCCCTCTACCCCCACCCCCTGGGGCAATGCTGCAAGAATGCTGACTCCAGCTTGGGGCCCCTCTTACCAGCTCCCCATCCTCCTCACTCCATTTAGCTCTAGCAATCCAATTCCCTTTCCTCCATCCGGAAATCGATGTTTAATTAACACATTATTGGAAAAATAAACACAGTCTTCAATGGGACTGCAATGAAGCTAATGCAGCTCAGCTTGGGGGCTTCAGACCATCCCCTCAGTCAGAAAAATGCTCTTCTCTTCCCTCCCACTCAACCAAGAAAAAGCTCTTCCTTTGGCTGTGGAGTCCTCCAGTCTAGGGAATCCATACTCTTCCCTCTGTGTATTTCCCTCCCTGGATCTAGGCGTAAACCCACCCATCCCTTCTTACCCTTAACCTGATGACATTGATGCAGGAGGGAAAGGTAGGATTTGGTGTCAGTACACATATCACTATTCCATGTGGGAAAGATGTCCCCAGCCTCCACCTAAGAAGCTGTGGATGAGCCCATCTCCCCGCCTGCTCTCCAGACCAGAACCACACTCATCTAGCTTAGGGGTCAGCAGCTATCTTGCCCTGGCTGACTAAGATGATGAGCCCCAGATGCTCCAACCAGCCCTCAGCCTCAAGAGCTGATTTGAAGACCTCCCCTCCTCTAGTCCCCATTTTAGATCTTCTATAACTCCTGCCCCCTCTCCTCCAGTACAAGTTCTCAGAAACAGCATGAATCCTAGAGTCAGATGCAAGGTCTGTTACTTCTTCACTGTCTGATCTTAGACAAGCTATTTAACCCCATTTCCTTGTCAGGCAAATGAGAACACTACCTGTCTAAAGGAAATACCAAGCAGACACCATGCTTTGTGAATAGCAGGTGCTAGAGGACAGTCCATTCACCAGATTCTCCCACTGAGGTCCAGGCCCTACTGCAGGAGCCATGAGAGTGCAGGCTCATCAAGGATCAGGGCCACAGAATAAAGCAGAGGTAAACACATTGCAAGTTCTCTGCCTTCTGCCAACCCACCACCATCCCAAACAACCTAAACTCTTTTTTCTGACAAGATGCTTGAAGCAAGGAAGAAGGTAACAGACACCACGAGGAACAGAGTTTCCAAGTGCCATCATAAAGACAACCAGCAGTGCCATTGCATGGCCAGCAGTGTCCCTGCCCTAACCCTAAAGTGCCTCTGACTGGCAGCAACATCTTCAGCATGTCCCAGAGTTGAGTCAGAATGCCTGGCAAGTGGGTCAGCTCTCAGAATCAGGTTCCCAGACTTTGGGATCTGGAGTACAGGCCCACAGAGGGGGTATGACACAGGATTTAAGAACCAGAGGCTTCAGAGCCAGGCTCACTGAGTTTAAATCATGACCTCGCCATTCCTACCTGCATGACCTTAGACATATTACTTAACCTTTTTAGGCCTTGGGCGGGAGGTTGTAATACAGAAATGACAATAGCACCTATCTCATAGGGTTGTGGGAAGACTAAGGGAGATAATGCATGTCAGGGGCTTAGCATAATATCTGGTACACAGTAAGACTCAAATGTTGGCTAGTAGTAGTGTTGCAAGACTAATAAGGTTAGTAGTAGTGGTGATGTTGATCGTAAAACTAGTCAAAAGATTCAGGTCTTCAACCTTTAAAAATGGGGACAGTGGAAGTATCTCTAGCAAAAGGCTCTACTTTCAGTCACCTTCCTCCTAAAACTGGATTTCCCCCGCTGCATTCCCCTTTCCTCTTTCTACCCATTAACAGAAAGTGGGTGGCGCCATCTCAAAGAAAGATGATTATATATTTTATCATCCAAACCAGGACACTTTTGAAAGTTAATAATTACACTAGGACAAAGGCCTAGATGGGAACTGTCTCTGCAAACCAGGGCATTTGGTCACCCCATCTCAAGGTCACACAGAAACAGCTTCATGCCCTGTCTCAAGGTCCAGGCACAGGGTAAGTCTTCCCTGGTTCTCAGAATCCACTGCACTCTGGCCTCCGTTATCCCACTGCCCTCACCCCAACAACACACACACATACACACATATACACACACACCTGGCTAGGATGTCTAACCCCTCTCTAATTCAAGGTTAAGGCCAACCCTAGGGGTGGAGCAGCAGAACTTGACAGGGGCCCTTCACCCACATTTCATGACATCATGCTCCCTAGCCAGCCTCTGGACACAGAAATGAAACACATTGAGGCTAATATCTGAGCCCATGCCTCCTTTTCTTGAGAAACCAGGGCCAAGCCAGTCTAGGAGAAACACACAAGTTTCGTAGGTTGTCAGGATCCAGAGACCAGCTGCTTGGAATTCTGAATGGAGCCGCTACTACATCCTGAGAGCAACCTTAAGGGGCATGGGATTGAAAACCTGGAGCATGCCACTGTGGTCTCTTCCTCCAGCACATTCAGAGGATAACTTTGACCAGCGCTCAAGGACTCCAGTGACCTGGTAGTGTAGGCCACCAGTCGTCCTCCAGTCTCCCTCTACTCTGCAAGAGTCAAGTCAGCCCTCTTTAAAGGCACAGCTCCCCCCAACCCCCTCACCAAGACCTGCCCCTCTGATAGAGGAAGGAGAAGAACTAAGAGGGCCCCTCAGGTAGCCAGTAGCACGATACCCTTTGAAAAAGTATGTATGATGGTGTGGAAGGAGCACTATCTGGGCACCAAGAAACCTGGATTCCAGCTTTGTCTCTGGATCAGATTTGGCATATGAATTTGGAAAAGCCACTTAATCTCTCTACACCTCAGTTTTCTCATCTGTATTTGAGGGCACTGAAAGAGATGATGGCTCATCTCCCATTTACCTCTAACAGGTAACACATAAGGGTCATGAACTTGGACTCTGGAATAAGACAGACCTAAGTTCAAACTTTGATCTGCCAGTTTACTAGTTTACTTTGTGTAAGTCTAAGCCTCAATCTCCTCTGTTTCAAGGCAAATAATAAGAATATACTGCATCCTGCTGTTTGGAGAATTAAATGAGATAATGAATGTTTACCAAAAAAAACAAAAAAAAAGACGCCAAAAAAATACAAACCAAAAAAAATCTTGGTGCAGAACTTGGTATATATATTAAGATCCTCAAAAATGGCAGCTATACCACCATTTTGATGATGATGACTATGATGACTAATATTACAGGGATCATGAAGGAGGAAGAGTCCCTCTGAGTCAGGCATGGAGACCTTTCTCAATCAGAAAGTTTCACATTTTCCAATCCCTCCAGCAGATCTGGGACTTGCATGGAGGGATAAGACAGCCAGAGGCAAAGTTCAACTTTCCCAGAAGAAAGATCCAAGGTGCTAGAGAAGAAAAGAGAACGCCAATACCAAACCCATAAGATTCTTTCCTCCAATCGACAAATATTTGTTGAGTACCTACTATGCAGCTGGAAGTGTCCTAGGCACCAAGAAGAAGGCAATGAACAAAAACAAAGTCCCCGAGCACCCGGAGTTTGCATTCTAGAGGAGACAAGATCACCTTAACACTTCAATATATAATACAGTATTAGGTAGCGATTAGCTGATTAGAATTAAAGGCAAGCTAATGGGCTGGAAAGTGGCCAGTGGTGGGGTCAAAGGGCTATTTCAGAAAGCTGGTCAAGATAGTCCTCTCTGAGTAGGTATCATTTGCACAGGGACCTGGAGAAAGAGGCTGGGAGCTGGTCCCATGCAGAGCCCCCACTGGAGCCCAGTACTGCCACCTGTGACTGGCCCAGCCACAGGGCCTCACTTAGTCAACTGCAGAGCAGCCAGGGCTGGACCTCAAGGGTCAGAACTGTGGCTCAGCCATTTCTGCCTGCAGGTGTGTGCTTGGGGGAGACCAGGCCTGACCATCACAGGCAGACTAACTAACCTACCAGGCAGGTGCATTTCTAGGAGGCAAGCTTTGGAAGGGACACTTGTACTTTTACACGTCTCCCATCCACACATAAGGGTCATGTAAGGAGAAGGGAGTGGGGATCCCAAGAATACTCCCTTCTCAGTGTTTGGCACAAAAATTTGCCCCTGAGGCATCCTGCTCCCTATTTCTCCCCTTTCTCTAGCAATGACGTAACCCTTTCTCCCTAACTCCTCAAGGTCAGCCCCGGGAAGGGGGAGGGACATCAGAAACGGAGGACAATCAGCATTTTGCTCTGGGGATTTTTTTTTTCTTTCAGGCAAAATGTTTGCCAGTTTCATTTATAATTACATAAAGAGGGACACACCTTTAGCCAAAGGAGACGGAAAATGGCGTCTGGTAGTTAGGGCAGCCCAGCCTGGAGCCCGGGAGCCCTGGGGCCGGCTGCTTTCCCAGGGCCATCTCGGATCCTGGGGGCTGTGGCCTCCACCAGGGCCCAGCTGCCCAAGGCGGGCAGGCGCCGGGAGGACGGCTCCGGAGGTGGCAGGGAAACCCTCAATTTCGCCCACCTCTCCCCCTTCAGTCTGTACCGCCCACCAGTCAGCCACCAGCACCCCCGCCCACAGGCTAGCTTGGGGACACGGGGACCTCGCGCCAGCTTTCCCTGGAGACCCGAGCAGTTTCTCCCCCCCACCACCACCCTCTTCTCAGCTACCCTGAACACTCCACACCCCTGCTTTTTTGCCCTCCCATCCCCAAGGGAAGTCAGCTCCCCCTCCCTGGCACCCCCGCACCTCTCCAGAGCCCCGCGCACGGCCACAGCCAACAATCACACTCCGGCGACACAGACAGACAGGCAGCCTCCTGCGTGACCCGCACACATGGTGTTGACGCTCCCATGTGGTCCAACAGGAGGCATACCGGGGCTTGGCAAAACACAAACACCCCGCCAGCCCCCTCCCAAAAGGCAACACAAAGGCCACCAAGAATTTCAAGACCAGACACCATCGGACATCAGAGCGAGAGCTGGGTAGGACAAAGACATCATTCCGTCCTCGCAAGGAACGACGACAACTCTGGGACATTCTGCAGTGCCCTCTGGCTTGACACAGCCCACTGAGCAGAGCTGTGTGTGTTGGCGTGAGAGAGCATACGTATGGGTGGGTGTGGGGGTGCTGTCTGTCTCTACCGTCCAGGCAGCAAATCTCCCCAGAGGTAACCCAGTCCAGACTCTGCTTTCCCCATAACCTTCCTCCAACGTGCCGCAAACATATTACACGGATGGTTAAATTGGATCATTATCACTGGATGCTTATTTGGCAAAAAAAAAAAAAAAAAAAGGGAAAGAAATCATTAATGTCATCTACCCCCACTCCAATCCCTTCTCAAGAAGTCCCCTCCCCCAAAGACTCTCCAACATGCTAATCCCATGAACTGCGACACACCACAGCTTTCGGGAAAGAATAATGGCGAGGAGAAAGAAGAGAGCGGTGTGGGGAGAAGACGTGGATAGCGTTACTGCATTGCCCGTATGAAGATGGGTGGAAAGGAGCCATGGTGGAGGTAGGGGCGGGGAGAGCGACAGAGGGGAATGAAACCAAACGAAATCAAGTCCTTGGTCGCCTGTGTCCGTCTGAGTGTGTGTGTGTGCAAGAGCGTGTGCAAGTGCGTGTGTAGATGTGCCGACTTAGCCCTCCTATCAGAAGGCTGCATCCGTGTGGCATGTAGGAAAGGCCATCGCACCACTGTTGTGTTGCAAAAAAAAAAAAAAAAAAGGAAAGGAAAGGAAAGAAAAAAGAGCCGCAGAGCCATCAGAATCTGAATTTTCTCATGGAGATGGAAAGGGCTAGAGGAAAGGGGGGAGGGGGGCATATGGGGTAGGGGAGAGCCATGCATGGCAATAGAAGGCAAGAGCATGGCCGAATTGGGGGAGGATAAAGGGGGGAATTGGTGGTGGGGTGGAAAACACTGCACGAGCACTTGAGACACGAACGCACACAATACCCAAACGCCAAGCCCACTGCTCCACTGTTCATCTAAGACTGACAACCTGTCCCCCATCTCCCGCTGCCTCTCTGTGCCCCCAAAGCTGGTGCGGGTGGATTTCTCTATCTCAGTTTTGCAGCAGTGGGCTAATTACAACCAAGCCCCCTTACCAAATTAACCCCTCCCCTCCCTCTCTTTTTCTCTCTAAAAGGCCAATTGAAGAATAATGTGTTTTTAGAGATAATGGATTTTTTTTTCCCAAGGAGCGAGAGAAAGGGGGATGCAAGACAGAAATTCTGCAAACCGGTGACTTCCGACCTCACCTCCGTCTCCCCTCATATCCCCATTCGCTGTAGCATCTCATCTACCATTTCCCAACCGTCCCCTTGTCCCCCACCACCCAAAAGAAAAGACCTTCCTACCATGCACATCGACAAATACACCAATCGCCACCCAATCTCAGTAGCCGATCTCAAAACCCCAAGCATCAATCCACCTCAATACATTCTTTCCCTTATATAAGCAGCAAATCATCAACATATTCAGTAGAAACGCAGCATTAAAAAGAAATTAACCAAAACGGAGGCCAGACCCCCGTACAACCCCCAATAATTAATAACAGGGAGCTACCAGAGAAGCAAAGAGGTAGTTGTCTCTAAAAAATCTAGAATCCCTTTGATTTCTGGCCCCTTCATCTTAAGAAGCAATTTTTTAAAAATCATTATTTCACTAGAAAGGGCCGGAAAGCTCCAGAAAAGGGTATTCGCACAGTCCGGTTGTTTAAAAAGAAAAAAATTAACCCAGCCCTGTTGCTCACTTTAATAGCGAACTTCCAGCGTCCAGCCTTTTCCCCCTCTTCCAGAAGGAAGACTGGCTCTCAGGATGAACCCCAGGCTGCAGAAAATGGGCCAAGAGCCCTTGCTCTCCACTCCCCAACAAAAAAAAAAAAATCAAACAATAGAAATATCTCTGCACAACCAGCACCCGTCTGAAATATCGTTTGCCCCAATATCACATAGGCAGATTAAGCTAGATGATTAAAAAAAAAAAATTCCAGCCTTGCTATGTCTCTCTCCCCTCCATCCCTCCGCCACGTACCCAGTAGCCCTTAGGTAAACTTGCCCATCATAACCAGCGGGACCATTTTAACTCGAAAGGCGATGCAGAAGCCCTTGAACGATGAAGGAGGCTCTACCCCAGAACAGCAAAGTCATAAAGGGCTAGTTCTTCGGGTTCGCCAGACCTAACCTCCAGGTGCCCCCAGATAGACTATCCCGGGCACAGAGTCACCCAGTGCGCTGGGAGTTCAAATTTCCATTGGAACCTTCATCACAAAGGCAAACGGTCATCTGACCCCTGAAACTACACTGTCCTCCAGGTGTGACAAGAAGTGCCCCTCTTGCTCCCAGAGCCATCCACAGGACCCCGGGCAGAGAAAGAATTAAGAATATTGAGGTGGATTGGTCTGGTAAAAGGAAACTATCTCCCCAAGCGGGAATGACCGGAGGAAGCGGGGAGAGGACAGCTCCTGCTCTCCCACTTCTCCTAGGTGGTCTGTGTCTTGCTCCATCCTAGCCTAGCTCTCAATGATCTCTGACCTTTGCATTTAAAAAAAAATTTTTTTAAATAATGATCAGGGGAAAAGAATCCTACCTTAACTAAACCCAGTAAGAGTTAGCAAAAATATAATTTTCTCACTGCATGATGGTATTTCTACATCCAAATCAAAAGAGAAGGCATTTAATGGAGGGTGGAAGAAATTTATTTTTTTAACAAGTAATCACAGGATAAGTCACCTGCAAAGCAGCCGAGCCCATAGGTTGGTATTACATCACTGGCCTAGGAAGGGATGGGGGGTGAGGGGAGGACAGATTATTTTTCCCTTGTCATCAGGATGATGTTTCTAAAGCAGTTAAGTTTCATGGTTAAAAAAGAGAGAGGGAAAGAGCCAAAACTCTGGGTACAACACAATGCCTTGAAAAAAAAAATACATCGAATCAGCCTTTAAGGTCACTGAGAGCTTGCAAAACCCACAGTGCTTACACAGAGTGGAAGTTTTCAGGCAAGCCTGCTACTAAATCATTAATATAAACAAATGGAAGGCAGAAGAAGAAGATTTCCTTGTAACAGATCCAAACAGGAGCGCACACGCGCGCGCAGACACACACACATACACACACTCTCCCTTTTCACCTTCTGATTATGCCCACCTTCACAAGATAACAGGAGTCCAACCTGAATCTTCAGACTCAAGAAACATCTCCTCACACCCTTTCTAAAAAAAAAAAAAAAAAAAAAAAAATCTTACACACACACACACACACACACATAACACACATACACACACACCCCTTAATTCCTCAACAGCTAGGGAAATCCCGTCTCAATTCAATTTTGTCTTATGATCCTCAGAGTGCCCCTTCTCTTTCGCTTTTGAGCCAGCCTTCTCCCAAGAAAAAAATAATAATAATTAGAGGGAAAGTAGCTACAAAATGCCAAAAAAACTACCTGCCCAAAATGAAGTGTTGGGGATACATCATTTCAGACTAACAATCTAAGCAAATAGGAGAAAGACTCCAAAAAATTTAAAAATCTAAAACATTCTCTGACTTTTTCCAACATCTGGAGCAAAAGGACTCAACTTCCAGGAGAAACTGAAAGAGGAGAAAGCCAGTTGAAAAGCCATTCCCATGGTCAGCCGAGGCTCTCGGATCCAGCATCCAAAAAAAAAAAAAAATCTAGGTTGGTCGCTCCCAACTGAAAACTTCTACCCTCTCAGGAGCAACCTCTTCCCAGAACGAACAAGAACCTTGAGTTGTTTCAAAACCCTGCCTGCCTTCCTTTTCCCCCCAAACCTTACCTTTCCAGTTGAACAGAAGATTTGGGATCTGTTTGTTTGTTTGATGTTTAGTCAACTGACTTTGCTGGGTATGTTTCCTCTTTGGGAAGGTTCAAATTCCAGAATCTTTCTGTCTCCTTTTTCTTTTCTCTCTCTCTCTGGGAGGGAGTGGCGGGGAAGAAGGGAGGGGGGTGTCAGAGGTGTGAAAAGCAGGTCCGCGGTGGCTTGAGATGCTGGCGGCTGCCAGAGAGGGGAGGACACGCTCGCCTCTCCCTCTCGGGGAGTTGCATGCAAGAGGAGATGTGTAGGGCTGAGCTCGGAGCCTGAGACTGCCGGGGAGCCCAGGAATTTCACGCACTCCAGAGCCGGCCCCTCCCTCTCTCACACAGACCCCGGCATTTAAAGAGACAGCCAGGCTGCCTGGCTTAGGGCTTCACCTCCTCTCTGGCTGTTTTGCAAACAGCTGAGAAGATATCATCAGGGAGAGGCACTGTGCAGCCCCCCTGTGACAAAGAGGCAGTGTCAGGAGCTCAGTCCTCCCCCCACCCCAGCCCGAGGAAGGTTCTTTGCCAGAACCGGAGCAGGCGTTAAAAATAAAGACAAAATCCTCATTTACAGCTTCAGTAGACTAAGCCACTTCCCCACTGCTGAAGGTACATGTGTCTTATTGCAGAGACAGGGAATGGAGAGGAGCCTCACCTAGAAGCATGCCTCAATTTCCCCAAGTAGGCACTCCTTGCGAAATCAGGGCAATCCTTGAGCATCTGGTGGAGGCTAGGGCTGTAACTAGGACACAAAGTGGTTCCTTCAACAAGCACTTTGAATGCCTGCTTAGGATGAGGCACAGTGCATAGGACGACTGGGGACATAGAAATGAAAGTGACAAATTGGGCTTCCCATCCAAGGGCGGATGGAGGCACAGCCAACTCTATCCACAGGGGCTTCAAGTTAAGAAAGACAGACGCAGGGGTCTAGTGCTGTGGTGGGTCAGGGGGATGGCTCCCTTCTGTGGCTCGCACCCTGAGCTCAAGGCCTAGGTATTTCCACTGCACCCCCAAACCCTTTGAAATTCGTTGCCAGTTTTGCGGAACTAGTCTATGTCTGTGGAAACATTTCCGCATTCGAGCCTAAACAAGAGATGACAGTCGGTGGCACCAAACACAAGGTTTTGTTCAGCATCAGGCCCTGATGCCTCACCAGGGAAAACAGCCCCACCCCTCTGTCTTCTCGAACTTCCCCTTTCTAATGGCACATCCTTCACCTGGCCAGGGCCAACAGCGGGAATAGCCACTAACAACTGTTGAGCACCTACCACATGCAATCACATCGGTCAGCTCGTCCAGTCCATTGACACTGGTGCTATTTGACAGTTGTCCATCTTACAGTTGAGGAAGTCAAAGCTTTAGGGAGGCTCTCCAAGGTCACACAGCCAGAAATAACCAGAATGAATTTGAACTTGGGTCTGACTCCAGAGCCTGCCTACTCAGCCACGCTGCTATATTGCCTCCCTTCTATGGAGGCCAGTTCTTAAATTTCTGCTCTTTACAGGACATTCTTTCAGCCATCCTAGCATTTACCCAACCCAGCAAACTTTGTTAGCACGTGTACCAGACATTGTGCTAACCGGAAACGAAATGAGGAAGATAAGTTCTCTGCCCCCAAGGAGTCCACTCTGCATTGGCGGAAGACAAACGTGTTTCTATAAAGCAAGGGAAAAACGACAGTCATGGAAACAATGTAAAGGAAGCTGTATGGGATTGTCAAGAACCAAGTGATAAATTCAAGTTTGGTGGGCTAAAGTGGCATTTTTGGGCTAGGCTTGGATGGTCACATGTAATACCAGCATTCCTAGTTGATTTTTCAGTCTGTTTTGCCTTTTAGATCATAGTCTTTTTTTGTTTTTTTTATGTTTCTTTGGGTCCCCAATCTTCAATACCACTATGGTATTTGGCACCTAACAGGAATACAAACAAATATGCCTTAATGGATCAATTTCATGCATGACACATCACCTTCTGCCAATTTATGTGAGACCTGAACTGCCCTAGCCAGCTGATCTATATCTTCCTTACCTGGCCTTTCTTGAAGCCCATGTACCTTATTTGTTCTTGGAACGCAGAAGGGAAATTCAAAGAACCTAGTGCATGAGTTTGGGCAAGTTGTCTGGAGCTCCAGAGAGAAGAACCATATAAAGAAACGATCATGATCCAGCAGGATCTTGGGAACAATGGTACACTCACTTTTGGGAGCAACAGGAAGAGACTTAAGGGACTCCACGGGGACCTGAGAGCATAAGCCCAAAGGGAAAGCCTGAGGACTCACTGTCCTGAGATGTCAGCTCCCATCAGACTCCTTCCACAAACACCAACCTTAGAAGGACATCCTCTAGAGAAGTCCACTGTTCATCTACAGTAACCTTGAGGCTAGGACATGTACCTGGATTCCAATCCCATCTTAGCCACCTATGTTCCCTGAGACTTGAATGGTTTTCTTTGCCCTTTCCATGTCTTAGCATCTTCACCTACAAAATGGAGAGAACACCTGTACTTCATAGAATTGCTGTGAGAACTAGTGATAAAATAATACAGAGAACACCTGCCCCACAGAAGGGCTAAACAAGTATCTGCTACTTTGACCCAAAGGTCTGCCTTTGCCCCTGCATGGGATTATTAACTTTGGACTGCCCCCTATAGTTAGCATTCTCTTATTTCATCATTTCACTTTTAATATTTTAACTTACTGAGGATCACTACAGTTACTCTCATTTACTTGTTTTTAGCCCTTTGCTTTCTAACCTTGCGTACTTTGAATATATTTGTTATTATCATTTCATCCCATTTAGTAGTTTCTTGGGCTTAAGTGTTATTTACCTTTCAATTACTCTGGTGTGTTCTTTTAGCCTGCCTTTTATCATGAAATCTCTAGGGTCATTTTGTTCTTTCCTCCATAGCATTTTAGCTAACTACACTCTGCTCATTCTCAGTGATCCAGCATTCCCCCCGGTTAGCTCCAGATTTACAAGGACGGATATGTTCAAAGAGCAGAGAAAGACAGCATCAAAGACAACATGCTAGACACGTAATACAACCATAAGCATAAAACAATATCAGGTGTTCGCCTAAATGAAGGTGCCATGTCAGCAATGGTACTGATTATTTTTAAAAGGACTCAGTAGGGGCAACTGAAGCCCTCAGAGATTCTGGTCTTTCACTGCTCACAGTTCTGACAGTCATAAGGCCACAATCAGAGGCCATTAGGTTAGAAGGTTCCCTTGCGGAAAGGAAGCCTATATCCCTTTCCCTCGGCTGTGTGGCTGCTGCCTTTACTTAGTTCAGAGGGAGAACAAAATGGGACAGGGACGGTTTCAGCTTTTCTCAAATGTGCCAGACTGGCATTTTCAGGATGGAGTGAAGAACAATTTCATTGCCAATCAAAAGAACAAGTTGTCCATGGCATCCTGGAAAAAAATCAGGTTAATGTAATGACAGTGACAGTAATAAACACCACCACCACCACCACAGGTCACCCTGCTGGCCCTCTACTTGGTAGCATCATGGTTAAGATCCCAAGGCTCTGCTAAGAGGACATTTGAATTCAAATCCCAGCTCTGCCATTTGCTGGCTATGAGACCTTGGCCAAGTTACTAACATTTCAAGCCTCAGTTTTCTCATCTGTAAAATGGGAACAATACCATTCTCAACCATTTCCTGTGGTGATTATATCAAAAGCCCATTTATAATAGCAAATGGCACATGGAAAGTCCACCACAAAGAGTATCAGTTATCATTCTCAGAATGAGATTTTAAATATTTAACATCTGAGATAGTACAGGCAGCAGCATCCAATCAGCCTGAAAGCTGGCCATAAGCAACTGATTTGACTCTATCAGGGCATACCAACAACTATCAGTTCTGATCAATAGTATTACTACTACCTGCCGGTACCACTTGGCATGTGCTAATGTGTTATCTCATTTAATTTTCACACAGTAAGTCAGCTTTATGTTATTTATTGAAATATATGCAATTGCATATGGGTGGGGGGAGAGCAGAGGGAGAAAGAATCCTAAGCAGACTCTACATTCAGCATGGAGCCCAACATGGGGCTCGATCTCACAACCCTGAAATGATGACCTGAGCTGAAATCAAGAGTCAGATGCTTAATGGATTGAGCCACCCAGGCACCCCTATGCAACAGCATATTTATTTGCACGTGTGTGTGTGTCTTACTCATATGGGTAAGACTGTACCCATAAAATCAGGGTTACAGATAAATATACTTAACATATACATTCCTGTTGCCCTAATGATTCTTGTATATGAATTTCAAGGATTTGCTTTGGCTGGGAGTTTTAAAACTTCATTATATAGCTTCCTTTTTTTACTTATTCTTTCAATAATCTTTGGAATATAATGATAATGGTCAATGGCCTCAATTTCTTCATCCATTAAATGGTTCCTTTCTGTCCTGAGTTCCTACTGCACTACCCCAACCATCCTGGAAATATCAAAGGTTTCTCCAGCCAAGACTAAATCATTAAAAACTGGATGCTAAACACTTCTGCCAATCCCTGGGCCAGCACTTTAGTCAAGATAAGTTCTTGGGTCCTCACATGCCTTGCTCCTGAGCAGATTTCAGATTCACGTTTAAATGTTATTGGCTCAAAGCAGTCTGCCCAACACCCTCTGCAAGTATCCCTTGTGTTCTTTCTTCTCCCTACCTCCCCCCAACACCCAAAAGCTGTGCTGCACTGCTGGCCTTCTGGAATTTATTTGACTTTCTGTCACCTACGTGATGATGTTTCTAGTGTTCTTAATAAGTGACTGCTTATTAATTAGTATTATTAGACATGCACCATGCAGTGCAGACAGTACCACAGAGGGGCCTGGCATCTTCAAGAAGAGGATTTGTACAGAAAGATTTGTCCCTGCAGCCCAGTTAGAGGACACAGGGCTGGCAGTGAGTCCTGGGGAGCCAACAGCAGAACTTCCCAAATTCTGAAAGCTGTACACCTAATCAGGCCACTTGTGTTCTGGCATAGGATGGAAGAAGAGCAAGTGAATGTGAGATTTGCAGGCAGGTGATGGCATAAGCCCAAAGGGGAGCCTGAGGAGGTTAGGGCCCATGAAGCAGTTCTAACTCCAGGCATCCCTTCCACTAGGGTATCAGCCACCCCCAAGAGGCTGAAGGAAAGGCCAGCTCCTGGGAAGGCCAAAGGTCTCCAACTTTCAGATTCAATAGGGAGATCTGTACCCTTATTTTTCTCTCCTGCTTATTCTATGGAAATAAAATATTCTCTGGGGCTTGCAGCCAGTAGAAGCCTCTCAGCCATCTCCATGAATTCAGGTAGGCTTTTGCCAGCTGAAAAGAACCAGCCCTCAGGATAGGACTCCTGACTCCAGCCTCAGGGAGACCCAGGCTAGGGTGTGGAATGGCATCCCCGTGGCTATATCTTTCTCCCTAAGCACCCAGGCACAGGCAACTCAGCTAGACTGATGATGACAGAGTATCTCACCAAAAGCTGTAGAAGAAAAAGACGGAGAATGAAATTATTTCCTCCCACTCTGATCATTTTCAGAGCAATTCTAGAATTTCCTGCTTGAGGATCAAATTTTAACATGGTCCAGGTATATTTGGAGTGTTTAATAGGTTTGAATGTTTAAGTGACAGGGAGTTACCTATTAATACGTGATGATTGCTTTCAAAAAAGAATCACCCTTTTCTCCATTTATGATGGAAGTTCTTGTCTGTTTTATACCTCATTCCTCCCACCAGAGAAGTAAGAGCAGACAGGGTTGGCACAGTCACTTTTAGTTTGAGCACTGATTGGACAGGACTTTCACCTCAGGAAGCAGCAGCATAATGTGGTGGCAAAGGGCATGAACCCCGGCTTCAGGCTGCACAGGCTGGCAATCCAGCTCTACCCCATACAAGCCTTGGGACCTTGGGCAAGTTGCTTGACCATTACTGTATCTCTTTCTCCTTCCATACAAGGGAGATCATGATAGGACCTATCTACCCCATAGGGTTGTTATAAAGATCAAATGAGGTAATATTTTTAAAGTACTCCAACAGTGGCTGTCACAGTATAAAAGCTATTTAAGTGTTTGTTAAATAAAAAAATAAAACTTCCCATCAGCACTACTCCCAGGAGATCCTTAATAATAATAATAGCAGTGGTAATGTGCTGGTTCTAGAATATCTCAGGATCATGCGCAGGAAAGATGTCAACTCTGCTATCATTCCTGGCAACCTTGCTTGTGGAGGTACAACGGGGCCCAGATCCCAGTGCTTCCCCACTGCCCCATTGACCCTCTCTCTCCCTCTACTGGACAGGCCTCATACCATCCCTACCCCCTTACGCTGTAAAGCCAGCTCAGCTGCAGTTGCAGGCAGGAAAGGCAGCATCAGCAGCGATGATTTTGTGGAGTCCAAAGCACGCCTCATCTCCATCCCCATCCCCAGCAACCATTCTCTCTGACCCACGCACTAGGACTATTTTTAAATGATATACTTTTGCCTGGTTGTTGGGGTGGGGGAGAGGAGAGAAGAAAGAAACACCCTCCCCAGGATTCAAGCTGAAGATGGAATGATTGCCAAATGCTAACAGCTTTTCGAACAGGACGCAGTTAAAAATATGTCTGAAATGGTTTTAACTCAAACTCAAAAAATAGCTTAACTGACTGGAGAGCCATAGGCAGTGGGGGTGGGGAAGCAGAAGAGGAAGAGGGATTCCCTTGGGAGGGGCCATAGCAAACCTCATCACAGGGACACAGGAGAGATGCCTGATTTATTTTCCCTCATGAATAATACCTTTTGAAAACACAGACCAGATCTCCAGGGAAAGTAGTGACACCACAAAGCTTATTGCTGCTTTTACACAGAGAGATGCTCCTGATAAAGGCCCCACAGTGAGGCTTTCTGGATCCTCACTACTCTAAGTGTGGCCACCACAGCACCAGCATTACCTCTGAGCAGTTTGCAATGCAGATTTTTGGCCTCTCTCTCTATCCCCAGTAGACCTGCTGAATCAGAAGCTACACCTTAACACGATGCCCAGATGATTCAAAATCTAAATTTTGTAAGTACTATTCTAGACTCTTTCATGACACTTCAACCCTAAAAGGATTGGATGCAACATATTTCTCCCCATTTGACATATGAGGAAACAGACACGAGGAGGGACTCATCTAAGTTTACCAGCCGAATCAGATCTAACAGTACCATCCAGAGTCTCATGCCCACCCCCCTAAGGCTTTAAACCTCAAATTAGGTTTCATCATCAAACCTAGTTAAGGACTACAGAGAACTTATGATACCTTCTTTCTAGGAGCAAAGGACTTGGAACATAAAACAATCACTTAAAGCAATGTTTCTCCAAATATGCTCAATTGGTCACTATTCCTACCAAATATTCTGTGAAAAAGAGTTCTATTGTTAAACATATTTAGAAAATTCATAATCCACATTAATATATTTAAGTCTCTGAGAAGTCCTATAGAAAACAAACTTGCTTAGCATTTTTTAATCTGGTGTTTTCCAAAGTTATTTTAGCACAAAACCCTTTGGGCCCCACAGAAGACCTAGTAACATGAAAAAGATCATGTTCTGAGAAATACATGTTGGGATTCACCACCAATTACCACTTAATAACATGCTCAACCAGTCTGCAGGAAAGGTCAAAAATGTCATTATTCAATCTGTGATTGATTACTTCCTGCAACAGGGAGGTCACTACCTTACAGAGCAGCCCAACTCATCATTGGATGACTCCATTATTCAGAAACATATTACACTAAGGCAAAATCCTCCTTCCTGCAACATCTTAAGCTACAATTGCTTAAACTCTATTTTCACCACTAGTGTGCACAGGGAATTAATCACTGTTTCTCACAGTTGTCCTTCACACACAGCTCTAGTAATAGTAGACTAATAAGTGTACTCTGTCCTTTACAGTCCAGACCTTCAAATATTCCCCAGAATCATGGAATTTCAGAGCTTAACAGCATTTTAAGTATCACTTAACCCAATCCTTTTATTTTACAGATGAGCAAACCATGTCTCAGACCAAATTATTTGCCCAAGGTCAAGCAGGCAGTAGAAATTTAACTTGATATTTTTGAGTTGATTATAGCAGGGTTCTCATGTTCTTTCCTTGGTAGGAGAGCTTTCTTTCCTCACCAGGATTTCCTAGATGCTTGAAGTTCACGTCTAACATCCAAGGCCCAACATGAAGAACCTCACAGTCTCCAACATCCTTCTTCCTGGTCCCCCTGTCAGATGCTACATTGGGGGCCAGATGAGTCACAGAGCTTACCCAGCGTGGGGAATTGTGTTCCAGTCTCTCCCCCATCCTGGAGTGGCCGAGCTGAGACTGTTCTTCACCCCACGCTGCCTCCTCACCACCACTGCCATCTGCACCCTCCTTCTCAAGGATCACCATCTGCTTTCCTGATACCACTCAGCCGCCCCCAGCACTTTGCTCAGTTTCCTAACCCACTGCTTGAGCCACTCTCCCTGTAACTTGTGATTTCCCTTTCCATGGTCCATCCACTCCATCTTCCCCTCCCCAGCTCACAATATCAAGAGTTTTCATGTTTGTAATCTCCTGCTTTCTTGCTTACTCCCATGCCAAGCCCCTGCTAACCTAGAAATTCCACTGGAGCCCACTGCTGGGGCTAAGACTTTGCTGTTTACTATGCATGTCTGCTGAATAAACAAATGAGGCTCATTCTTTCTGTCCCTTCTCTATCCCAGGCTGGCCTCTCATTTCCTGAAAGATTACTTAAGCCCACTTGCTCCTCTTCCTACAAGTATACTCCCTTCCTACAAAGCAAACAAGGGCTGGATACACAGTAGTTGTTAGATAAATGCAGAGTGATAGTACTAGATCACAACAAAATATTCCTAAAGATGACTGTTGCTCCTTCTTTCACTAGAAAGTTCTGTGCTATAGGAGGGCAGTGATCACATTCATATAATCATACTTAACACTTGAAAGGTCTTAATAAATATGTGATAAATGACTAAAAGAAAGTTTGGACACTTAGGCAGCCCACACTGATTTCCACTTGTCTGTCATCTATCCTGTGCCAGAATTTCATATAATTATTTCACTTAATACTTGAAAGAATTTTGTAAGGTCAGGAAAGGAAGTTCAGGGAAAGAATTCAGATCTAGGGCTTTCTGGTTTCCACGCCTGTGCACATCCATTTTCCTCTCTGTACCCTCAAAAGTATCCATCAACAGAGTCTAACCCCAGGTCCTGCATCCTCTAATTTCTTTCAATAGAGATTAGTTTCAGTTCTTTACTTCCCTCCTGTCCTTTCTAATCAGTGGTTATCCTCTCTGACACGCCCCCCCCTCATGTTCTACATCTCCAGCCCCTTGAGAAGCCCTTCCCATTCTTTACTCCCCATTGGATGTATGCAAAGGCAGACAAGAGCAAATAGAAGTTTTGCACGAAAGGCTCTTCTGGAAGTAAATCAGAATCATCTGTGAGGGTAACTGTGAGAAACAGATTTCAGTAATTAATGCCCTATGCACACTGGTGGTGAAAATAGACTTTAGGCAATTGTTGACTAAGAAAATCGCAAAATATGAAAATCTGGCATGTAACTACGGGGACCAGGAAATCAACCTCTTCCCCCACCAAATGCTCTAATGCATCTGCTTCCAAACTCCAAATTAACTGGTTCAAGTCTTCTCTCCACAGCCTCTGGTAAATGAATAAGTGTGTACTATCAATGCCAAAATCTGGAAAGAAAATTATCTCAAAGTTTAGAAAATCAACTAATCATGTCTAAACCACCTTTGAAGAACTCAAACATTCTAAGAGCTTCACATTCTTGGTTTTTAAATGTTAACTGTCTTAATTTGCCCTTCCATGCCCCATCACCTTTTCTCCAATTTATCTTCTAATTTATGTAACAAGTGTGTATCACATTAAAAACTGATGATCCCACCCCTTTTCTGTGTTGCTGATCAGACTCTGAGGACCACATTCTGAGGATAGGCAAGATCTCTACAGTAGGCATCTGGGGGAAAGAAACAACCCAAGATGCCTCTTTTACTTCAAGGAAAAGAGATGACAAACTCATGAGTCACTCACTCTCCTAAACCATACCTCACTCTCCTAACCTCCCATCTTCCTTTTTGTCAATCTTCAATGTGAGCAAACATGCAGAACAACTCTGGTGAAAGGGTGAGATATACTAGTCTCACAAATACAGCTACCAAGACACCTGTTTACTCTGGTTCCCAAGAACCGGTTGCCCTTGCTGATTGGAAGTGGTCCCCCTTCCAGCTCTTTTTATAAGGTATATGCTGACTTCTCCATTTCATACTTGCTCTTACAAATCTCTCTGGATTCAGAGGACTTTATTAGGTCTCTTCCTCTTTCTCTGGATTTTCCTACAAAAGTCTACCAAACTATTCTTGGGCATGGATTCATTACTGATCATATCACATTCCAAGTAGAGGGAATGCAGCATAAACAAGACAAACAAATCTTCTGTTCTCACATACCTTTTATATTAAGAGGAATGATGAATAGAAAACCATAGAACACATAAATAAGGAGATATTTTCAAAATAGTGATGCATACAATGAACAAAACAAAGCCATAGGATGTGATAAAAAGTGGTTAGAGGAGGAAGTGCCATTTTAGACTGGATAGGCAGGGAATGTTTCTCTGAATTTAGACTGATAAGGAGCCCATCACGAATGAATTTTTTATAGGATAGGACAAATGTTACTTGGTAAAATTTCAGCTAAAAGATAAATAAAATTTCAGAAATGCCATTAAGGTGTGTCGTTCTTAGAAGTCAATCCATAAAATGATGAGGGAGGCATTTGTTATATGTATGAAGGACATGAGAAGAGAAGAGAATCAAGCCATCAAAATACTTCACTTTACCTCAAGGAACATGTAACCACTTCCCAGGAAGTTGTAATCTTCATCTTTTTATAGGATAGTGATTAAAAGAATTGACTCTGGCAGCAGACTACCTGGCATCAAATCACAGCTCTACTATTTACTAGCTGCATAACCTTTTGTGAGTTGTATGAGGCAACCTTTTTGTGCCTCGTTTTTCTGACCTGTAAAATAACTATAATACTACCTACCTCAAAAGCTTGTCATGAGAATTAAACAATTTAATATATGTAAATTGATCATAGCAAATCACAAAATATAATATGTGCTGTATAAGTATTCCCATCATATTGTCAAGTGCATACCTTTATGAACACACACACACACACACACACACACACATATCAGCATTAGGCATTCTCCCAGCCCACTCCTCAGGACAAACAGTGTAGAGACCCTTATGCAAATTGAGGCATCTAAATCCCAGCAGGCAGCAGATTCAACCCTAAGCTTGAAGAGACTTTTTTTAAAGTCAGGGATGGAGACTCAGTCCATGTAAAAATATAGACTTCTGCTTCCTTTAGAACCCTCTCAAGCCACATAATGTTCCTCTACTGTAACACTTACATTCAGCTTATAGAAGTCACAAAAGATACCCCAACATTCTCAGGACTTTTTCCAAATCTCTTGACTACAACCACTACCTGAAGTTCTGAGTTGTTATACACCAGATATTTAGTATTTGTCAAGGCAAAAAAGCAGCTTTCCTGAAGTCACAGTTTATCTGACTCCTGTGTGTGCTGTAAGTACACCCAAGATTCAGCACTTACCACACTGCCTAGCATATTAAAGGTGCTCAACAAATGTTTGTAGAATATATGAATTACAGCTCTTTTATTATGCTTGTATTTCAGGTGGACAACAATACACTCCTTGTAATTAGCATAAGCTTATATTTTCCCCTCTCACCACCAGGTAGGAAACGAAACAAATTAAGCATTTTATAAAACAATCAGTTGGCATCAAAGAATAGAAGCAAATGTGAAAGCAGTCATTATCTTTTAGGGTGGAGGGGACAGCCATCCAGCAAGCCCTCAACAGCTTGCTACTCTGGTTTCATCTCAACCCTCCTATGGGGCAATGATGATCTTTAGAGCTGTTTGCAGACAATTTCCACTCAAATTCCCTATAGAAGTATATTGCTTCCAGCACCACAGAGAGCTCCCAACAACAGCCGTCTTCTAGGAGCGCTCGGCTTTCTCAGCACCACGGAGAGCTCCCTCGCGGCGTAGCAGGTGCGCAGGACCTTTCATGATCTGTGAAAAGTCCACTAGGAATTGCGGACCAATGATCCCCAGTGAAACCACCTCCACTGCAGTTCAAATATCAGAACAAGGCAAAAGGTGATCCTGGTAAAAAGCTCCCCAGAGTCCAAGGAATATCCAAAGAATCTGCTATCCTGTAGTAGGGACAGAGAGTAGGTCTGAAGCCAGCTGACTGATTGCAGCTACTTCTGTGCCAGATCGGCATTTTTATTTCCTTTTCTTTCCCCCCCTAAAAGTTAAATACCCAAGGTGAATTCAAAAACCGCAGTCCAAACTGTGATCAGATCAACGTGGCTGCACCAGACAAAACTGATCTTATCTGAATGGTGACTTTATCCACTTTGGAGAGCAGAACTCATTACAATAATAAGGAGCGACAGAAATGGGAGGAAGAGCAATCACAGCAGAGCCAGGAAAGAATTCACTTTACTATCATTTTGGAGGATTAATTCTAAGCTTCCCTCCTATAAATGTCATTTTTCACTTCAGCAGGAGGTCCGGGGTCTGAAATTATTCTAGCCGACTTGCAGAACGCATCACTTTGCACCTGATTTGCAATCCATTTCTGCTTCTTCCTACCAAGCTCAATGATATTTGTTTAATGGTCACCTGGCCCTCTGCATGCTCCACTGTGCTGGTGCAGAAAGGTGTACACACACTGGAGGTCAGGGAGTAGGATATATGTGTTCGAAGGTCTGAGCATATGTAGGTGAGGAAAATAATGTGTGAGCTTACAAGCACAAAAGAAGTGTCCACACTCACAAACAGGGTTGTATGGTTGCAAGGGGAAGTGAAGAGGGAAGAAAAAATGTGTTGAAGCAGCTGTGTGTGTTTTGAAATGTATTATTTCTAGATCTGGTCCCCTTTCTAGGTCCCTCATCTACTAGCCAATTTAAATGGGACGATTATATAATTACCTGGATCCTCCTCATTGGAGATACTAAGTGTTTTCAGCCTCATCTCAGCAGCCCCCTAAATGCCAGCCACACTGGATTAATTGCCTTTCCTCAGACTTGCTACACACTTTTTTACACCTCTAAGCTTTTACTCATGCTGTTCCCTTATCCCAAAATTCCCTCCTGACTCTTTCTTCCTCTCCATCTCCCCACCCAATTAAAATTGTATTCACGCTTTAAGGCTTAGGCTAAAGGCCAGCTCCTCCATGACACTGTCCCTAAATATCCTCCATAGTAATTCACTTCTCTTTGTTCCACAACAGGCTATTTTTAATTCACATGAGTTACTTGTTTGCATGTTTCTCTCTCCCTCTAGATTATAAACTCCTTGAAAGTAACAGTCTTTTTAATCTTTGTATTCTTAGCAACACACTGCATCATTCCTTAGTCATCATAGATACATTTTAAAATACATTATTGAGTAAATGAATAAAATTTAATAATACAAAGCACAAAGCCAGAATATTTTCTTCTATTACATTTTGCCTAAAATCTTGTGCTATCAATAACTTGGAAATGGCCAAGTCGTTCCAGGTGCTGATTTTCTTCCACCAGTTTAACAACTGGGAGGGAAAAAGTCATCTCTGGAGTCCCTGGCTAGGGCTAGATCCACCATCCCCAGAAATAAATAGAACAGAGCCTTTGACTTAAGATCAGAGCACATCTCACTGACTCTTATGTGTGCCACTAGTGACATTTCTTCAACTGGTGGTCGGATTCTAGACACTACCTATGGCCTCACGGTGCTTAAAATTCCCATTATCTGAACTTGACTTATAGCCTTTCGAGATTTATGGTATCTCTGATTCCTAGCTTTCCCTCCAAAACTCATGTTCTTGCCTAACAGCTCTTTACTATCTCACTGAACATCAGATTCTGCATCTTTCAAAGCACTTTTTGTACCTGGTACCAATGCAGCATCCCAGAATATGAGTGTGGATGAGAACATGACCAGACCCTACAGCATGTGTGTATAAAGTCATTTGCACTCAGTATCACCCTATGTTCCATTATACAAATATCAGTGCACATTTCCATTAGGAACAAAGCACTCTTCACAGGAACAATGATAAACTCAATGCCAGAAAAATGCCTCCATTGTCTTCTTCATAACTTTTCCATCTAAGAGCAATTGTCAGTCCCCAGTAACATCTATATCCTCAACATCCACCACTCTTAGGAAAAGAGAGTGAAGGCTGCTGAATCTCAGTTGGAGCCTGCCTCTTCACCTAACATTCCCTTGAAAAGACTGGGGCTAGGATCGATTCTCCAGTTTCCCAGCTGTCCCATTCCATGCATCTTCCATAACTGGCTTCTTTGTATCCCACCCCACTTCTTGCTCAGTTCCTTTCAAGAAATCTGAACCTTCATGGATGGGTTATGACATTCCCAGCTTGCACGGCCCACTAGAGTCTGTGTCCTTTGATTTTCATGTATTTGCTTCCTGAGTCTTGAGCTGTAAGTGGCCTTTTCTTCTGAGATAGTCCAAGAATTTTACTTTTCCTGCCACCCACATTCCCTGATAAGAAGAGGGGTAATGCAGGACACTTAAGAAGAAAGAGATGAGAAAAGCAGCACCATGCTGTAGTGGAGGTGACAGTCTCACATCTGAATGATCACTGAGTTTCATCATAATCACTTTGAGAACCTGGTGGCTAACTTTCACTGCTCTGGAATCACTTCTCATTTTTTGGCTATTTCTTTTTTTTTAAGATTGATTGATTGATTGATTGATTGATTGATTTATGATAGACATAGAGAGTGAGAGAGAGGCAGAGACACAGGAGGAGGGAGAAGCAGGCTCCATGCCGGGAGCCCAACGCGGGACTGATCCCGGGACTCCAGGACCGCGCCCTGGGCCAAAGGCAGGCACTAAACCACTGAGCCACCCAGGGATCCCCGATTTTTTGGCTATTTCTTCCAGAATCAAAGGAGTTAGAGAAAAAGCCAACATGTAAAAGAAGCAGCATTATATTGAATTTGAACTTATTTCTATCTCTTCAAGCTCTGGGACTTACAGATCCTGAACCTGTTTCCCCATCTGTAAAATGGAGATCATACTTAACCCAGGACTACAATGACTAAATCAAATGGCCTAAGTGATAGTGCCTAGGACAATGCCAGGCACATAAAAAAACCAGTTTGTTCCTATGCCCTGTGGGGCAAGCCTCTAGGACTTCCATGGTTAGTGTGGACTTGTGGCAGGTGGGGGCAGCAGAGGGCCACTGGGGCAGAGAAAAAGAAGAGTAGAAAGCCCTGAATCCTTGGTTTCAGGACAAAGGTTCCAAGAGTAAGCATCTCCAGGCAGGCCATGTTCTCCAAAAGGAAATACAGAAGTTGGAGCAAGCAGGCACACAGAGGTAAGTGGGTTGTGAGAGTCATGAGGTCAAGATGTCAGGAATTCATGAGAGAACTGGCACCGCAGAGCCAGCCATGCCAGCTGGGGAGCCTGGGGGTGCCACATAGAGAGGCCCACAACCAGCCATTACAGAGACTTCTTCCTTCAGTGGCTTTAAGCCACTACACCGTGAGAAAGAAGTTTTCCTCAGCCTCAACACAGGCAGCCCACATCAGCAAAACTATTTTGTTGGGCAAAGGATTTTTGTTTGTTTGTTTGTTTGTTTAATATATAACTCACATCCTTAGCCCAAGTAAAAGATTTAAGAGTTTCTCCTAGCCAGATAATGCCCCCGCCTTGAGGCACTTACTAAAAAGTCCATCCTTGCAGCTTCCATGTCTCATTCTCCAGCTACAAAAATAACTCTCAAATGGGCTGCCTAAGGGCCTCGGGGTAGGTGTCAAACACCTCGGAAATCACGGAGGCACCTGAATCTGAGTTTTGTCATATGTACAAAGAGGGGACTGTATTGGGCCTTTGATTATTTTGAAAACTGCCAAGGGTCAAAAGCTGGAAGCCTCAGCTTTCCTTCATTCTCCTTATGCTAAGTGGCAGCTCCACAATGAGTGACCTTTTTTAGTGATGATGTTACTTTACTGCTGGGGACCCCAAGTGGGGTATCAGAGTAGTTCAACTGTCCCTAACAATGGCTCCTGGGGCTTGGCAGCATTCAGACCTTGAAGATGTGTATACCACACGTGGGTCTTGCCCCCCTAAGGCCACTCCTGGCTGCATATTAGAATCACTTGGGAAGATTTTAGGCCTCCATCACCAGGAAATTTTATTTTATTAGTCTGGATTAGGGTGAATAAAAATAATAATTAAAATACATACTTACTAGTAAGGAAAGAGCGCAATCAGACAGATGCTGGCAGTACACCCTCTCTGTATCTATACCATGAGTATCAGCCTCAGCCATGGGGCCTAGTCATCAGTGTGTTTTAAAAAACAGCCCCCATGATTCTAATGTACAGCCAGAATAGAGAACCATTGAGGCTAAGGTTAATTCTGCCTCTAGTAAATGTCCAGTAACTGAAGACCCTTCTGTGAATGACAGCAACTCATGAATGAACAGACCTAAGGCATTCTCTGCTCTTAGAAAGCAAGATGAGGTTGTGATCACATGGTTTTGAGGGCAGGACAATGTCACCTTCCCGTTCTCACAGTGCCTGGCACATAGTAGAGCATCAACAACATCTGATGCATGAATGAAGATCACTAGCCCTTCATGGGCTTCTGTCAGGATGCAAAATGGCATTCATAACTCCATGAAGAACGGATATAAACAGTGTGCACATGCTTCTAACCCATTTATAAAGCTGGCTTTATTTTTATTGAATGAAGTGAAGTGGGTTTTGTTCATTTTCCACATCTAGTATTTTCAGGGCAATCACTAAGTAGTTTGGGAGAAAGTGGGGATTTCTCATCTTTGTGTAACTACTCCACCCAGATTCCTCTCCTGGATCCAGGAAAGCATTCTTTGTGGGTGAATTTCTAGCAGCACCAGCCAAAATCTATGGTCTTGTCTCCAGAAATTCTGGTGGACGATTCAGCTCTTTCTCAGTCCCCTGATATGTTCCTGGGCTTGCTGTCCCAGCCTGAACCATGTTGGCACCTTGTCCTCACTTCTCTTGCCACACTCCCTGAGCCCCCTGCAGCACTGACCCACTTCTGCTGTCTGCACCATGGTGTAGGTCTCTGGCTGAATTAGGGAAAAAAAGAAAAAAAAATACAGCTATTTGGAATCTTAATGAGACCAAGCTCATTTCATTATGTTGTCATTTCATATTTCACCGCCTTGACAGGGAAGGCACAGGAGACCCCAGAGGGCCTTTTTGCTTTGCACACAGGGTGGAGAGGCAGGAGGGAGGAGGGAAGTGGCTAACAGGAGACATGCCCTCTCCGTCAGCCTCCCTGCTCACACTAAAACCAAAGTAGAAGAGGACAAGTCCTTTCCTTTGAGATCAACCATGACAGTCAGATTCAGGAGGCTGATGAAGGGCCTTTCTCCAAGTTAAAGACAGGCTCAGATCAAAACAGGACAGGAAGGGAGGATCCCCCTTCCCCTAGTGCCAAGCTCTCACGTGTTCTCAAATACAAACAGAGCTGGCCTCGGGGCATTGTAGAAATTGCTATTATAAATTCAGATGGTACACCAGGGGGTGCCTCATTTTCTATTATTGTGGTTGGTCTCGTGAGCCACTCCAGCAATAGGATCTCAAAAGTGCAAGTGCTACCCCCAGGGGCACCGTTGGAAACACATTATTTTAAAGCACCGCAATAAAGCATGAACTCAAACAACTTCATTGAAATAAAGACTAATATGGAACATGTGTTTTTCAGCCTCCTCCCACCCACACCCCCCACAACCCATACCTTTTTCCCCCACAGAAATACCTAGTAGTTTACTGCCCTGCCTACAGTTCAGTGTTTGATAAGGTAGGTATAGCACATGAACTCAGGTGACTCTCAGGAGAAGAGAACATAGAAAGGCCAGGCAGTGTTAGATATAATTTGAAGAAGCAGAGAGGCCACTTCCTTGAGATTCCGTACCTGTTAGCAGTGATAGGAGGCCTGGAAAGGAATCCAGGTTCAGCCACTAACTAGAGGAATCAACCTGAGCACATCATTTAACCTCTCAGAATCTCAATTATGTTTTTTATAAAAGAAAGCTAAATGTACTTTCTATTATTCCTGCTTCCCAGGGTTACAGTGGGGATGGAACCAGGTAAGGTAGATTGAATGAAACATCATGAAAACTAAAACTTCCCATCCCAACCTAAGGTACATCTGCCCTTCTGCAGGGTGTGGTCCAGTGGAAAGGGCCTCAGGTTTCTCTCTCTGGCCACTGAGCCATAGGAAAGCAAGTGAGGCCCACCCCAACCAAGGCAACCACTTCGTCTCAGCTCAGCAGAGCTGGGACCTTGTGGAAAAAAAGGAGGGGCCAATACTATGCAGGGCAGCCAGGGCTTAGAGAGGACCTTACCAACTAGGACACTCTAGGCTTTTTCTATATAAGCCCAGGAGATGGAGGCATTACAAAAGTGGACCAGTGAAAAAGAAAACCATTGACTTTCTACCGACAAGGGTTTCGAAGAAGAGATATGTTCCAAGAAGAGAGAAATAAGTAATGAAAACAATCTTGCTGAAATTCATAAACTTCCCCTCCATCAGAGAGCACTGAGCTCTTATAGTCTCTCATCTCCATGGAGGGTGAGGGTAAGAGACCATCGTCCCTCTGTAAACAGATGGGGCACAGAAAGTTTATTCAAGTCAGGAGGTAAAACAATGGCTAGAATTCACAGATCCTGACCTCAGAGCCTGAAACCAGGGAAGGGCTGAAATCCAGACAGATTGGGCCAACTTAAGATAAAATAAGCAGATTATAGGCTGTAGCATGGCTTCCACAGTAGATTCAGTAGGTATCTGTGACTGATTAGAGCAAGCCAGTGCTTCCAGGTTTCGGCAGCAGATCTGGTGATGTGAGGAACCAGTGGTTCCATCTGAGGTACAGATGAGACTGCAGGTATCCAGAGAAAGAATAAGGGTCAGGGAGCATCAAGAAGTTTTGGGGACAAAGCTCAAAGGGGACAAAGGAACCACTAATAAAAAGCCTGTTCTGGGGGATCCCTGGGTAGCTCAGTGGTTTCGCGCCTGCCTTTGGCCCAGGGTGCGATCCTGGGATCGAGTCCCACGTCGGGCTCCGGCATGGAGCCTGCTTCTCCCTCTGCCTGTGTCTCTGCCTCTGTGTGTGTGTGTGTGTGTGTGTGTGTGTGTGTGTGTGTGTGTCTATCATAAATAAATAAAAGTAAATCTTAAAAAAAAAAAAGTCTGTTCTGTGAGATGCTGAATTCCCCATCATGGCAGTGTTCAAGCAGCATCTGAGTAAAGATTTCTACATCAAGGGAGTAAATATTCCATATGAAAACTTAAGATCCCATGATTTCATTGGCTTTCTCCTCCTTCTACCCAAACTACCTTCACACATACACTATTAACTCCAACTAACCATGTCACCAAGTTAGTAAGAGAAACTGGTTGGGTAACAAAGGCAAAGTATACAAGTCCACTAAAATGTAAGGTCATGTTCTCTCAAAAAAAAGCTCTGTAATCTGCCATGGTTCAAAAGGAGAAGTGAAGACTGTTTTGTTTCTCTCAGTTATAACCAGCGGAGTGTTACTGCAGTGTTCTTATGCCCTCACACGGGAACAAGATATACTCCCAGGTCAGCATCTCAAACAGAGAATGAATACTGGTCAGTTCAAGCTCACATGGTAATTCTACCCCCCTTTGCTAATAACTGGTTTTTAAAAGGGCATTGATGCCATTCTGACCAATGAGACCTGATTGGAAAGTCTTGGCTTCTGTGAAATTTTTCTCTCTCCAGAATAAGCAGGGGGCTGTTTGCCTGTGACATCATCTTGAGACCGTAAGGGCGACTTAACCTAACAGGATCAGCCAAGACACAAAGGATGGCAGAATGGAAAGAGAGAAAGAATTTGGAGACACATTTGAGCCACAGAATTAACTAACCCTGGAACACCTGAATTCCTTGTTCTTGGAAATCACATATTTTCCTTATTATTAAAATCACTTTTGAGTCTTCCATTACTTGCAATTATAAAAGCATTCCAATTGATAGACACACCATATTGCTTTCACCTCTAGGGCCTTCACATATGCTTTCTTCCTGCCATCTGGGCCCTTTTTCTTCTCTAGCCTTCCTCCACCTGGAACCTTACTCATCATTCAAGTTTTACATAGGTATCACTTGCTCTAGGAAGCCATCCCTGACCCTCACCCATCATCAGCTCCCCCTGCATTCTAAACTTCCCTCCTCACAGCACTTACCTTGCTGTTCCGCCCTGTCATTCACCAGGTTGTAAGTTCAACGAAAATCAAGACAGTGGACATATCTATTTACTGCTCTATCTCAAGTCTAACACCTAATAGGCACTCAAACTTGTTATTCATTCCACAGATAACAGGAATAGTTAACACTTATTAAGCACTTTACATGAACCAAGTTCTATTCTAAGCACTTTAACACTCACATGAACAAATGAAGTGAATGAAGCTCATCATTCTTCAAGTGAGAAAGCAATCACAGGTTCAATCATTTACCCAGGGTCACATCGCTGGAGACTGGCTAACCCAGGATGTTAGCCTAGGTGGTCTCTCTCCTCTACACAATACAAAATCATTGCTGGGCACCTACTATATGTAAAGCATGGTTCTAGATGCTAGAGATATAATAAGACAAAGTTCTTGCCTTTGCAGAGCTTATGTTTTAATGGGAAGAAACAAATAATAAGTAACAAATACATAAATGTATTAGTTGAATGAATGAGAGGAGACATATATGATGTAAAGCAAAGCAATGTGAAATACACACTGGTGTTGAAATCCCAATACCTAGTTTTAAACCCACCTCCTCATTTATCAATGGCATAGCCTTGTCACTTACTAACTCCCTCTGAACCTCAATTCCATTGTCATGCAAAAATGGATTAATGTGGGAATAAAATGTGAATGTAAAATGGCCTTTCACCCTATCTGCCATATAACAGGAGTTTAATAACTGTTAGTCAAATCTAGATTCCCATGAGATATGGATCCTATGAAACCAAAGGAGTCCTAGAACTGAAGAACTGGTTAAAAGAGCATCAAAAATCTGATAAATTACCCTTTCCTAAATTAGCTATCTTCTGGGCCTAGAAGGATTCCAGAGCCAAGTCAGGTCCTGACACCCATTTTCTCTAAGTTATCATCTGCATCTTCTAGAGACAAAATAGGGATTAGCAAGGTTGGGGACCAAGATATTAATTTCTGGTACTATTTCACCAGTCAGAATTTTTGAGAAGCTGCCAATGTGTTTGCATAATAAAGCCTTATCTGGCCTGCTAAGGTCTCGATAATTATCCAGGAGACCAGGAGGAGACCATCATCAGTAGAACAGACCGTGGTACTGGATGGTGACAGAAAAATGAACTCCAAGGTCCTAATTATTGATGGATTCTGTTTTTTTTATAATTGCATTGAATTAATTAATGCATATTAATTAATACATTAGAAACCATTCATTATTTCAGAATGGATAAATGGTAATATACTTAACTAGTACTATCTTGAAAGCTAATTGCCCTCAGCCTATCTTTCTGACTGCTCCAAGGCAAGAAAAAGCAAACATTACATAAAGTAGGGGAGAACTAACCCCAGCAAACATCCATGAAGTAAGAAGCAGCCTTAATTATCAGACTAACAGGGCAGCCCCAGTGGCTCAGCAGTTTAGCGCCGCCGTCAGCCCTGGGTGGGATCCTGGAGACTTGGGATTGAGTCCCACATCAGGCTCCCTGCATGAAGCCTGCTTCTCCCTCTGCCTGTCTCTCTCTCTCTCTCTCATTATATATATATATATATATATATATATATATATATATATATATATATCATAAATAAATAAAAATCTTTAAAAAAATTATCAGACTAACATCCTGGCTAGGATAAGAGAGATTCAGGATCCTGCAAAAGTTGGCTTTTAAACAAGTGATGTTGCTATCTGACCACCACGTCACTTAAAATACAGAAGCTCCAAGATTATGGGAGAAAATCCTCTGCTTGGTTTTGTAGCAAGTGCCACATGTTCCCTAAGTATAGAACCAGAAGTTTTATAACTAAAAGAGCATGCTCTCCTTCAAATTACTCACCTTTGAAATCCATACACTTAAGCCAATGATTTGCCATGGCTTAAAACATTCATGGAACTCTGCTTTTGGATATAACATTAAGTCAGATTGATCCTTCCAAGAAAACCAAATTTATTACTCTATAGTCACATGGGTTGTTTTGGTTTTCCCAAAATATATTAGCCAGTTTAATAATGGAGATGCCAAGGCTTGGCTCTAAATGACTTCTGGCTGTTTCCAAAAATAAAAATCTATCCTCTTCGAGAAAAATATTTGGACCATGGAAGATATTCAAAGCAATGTGCAGTAACATATTTTTAAGCAGCCTAAATGACAGTGTAAAGATTACTGCATCAGTTCAGTGAATAAACATGCATATGTCGCTGCGTATGTTTACATCCATGTTTGCAGATGCATAAAAAATTACCAGAAAAATACACATTAGTTTTGGCAAGGGTCTTCTCTGGATGCTAAGATTATGGATAATTTATTTTTATGTGTTTTATGTGTTGTACTTTCCAAACTTGCTGCAGCAAACCTATATAACTTTTTCATTCAGGGGGAAAAAAAAGCACAATAAATATTTTATATTTTTAATGTGCCATAGACCCTAAAGGCAACTTCAAATCAGAAGCTACAACAATGCTTGGCTCAGGAAAGCATCAATGGATTAAATGCACTGCCTTCCATGCTACAACTTTTGAAGGGCACAACCCTCATTTAGATGTACAACTTCTATTATGTTTGTTTTTCCAAAAAAATATCACTCTCCATTAACTTGGGGCCACACTGTATAATGTCATTCCATCTGTGCCAGTGGCAACTAAGCATTGTAATGAAGACCTTCCAGTACGTGCAGTCACTAACCCCCATGGACAGAGCCCAAGACAGGCCTGCATTGTGCCAAACGCCATTTTGCTACATAGGGTCATGGTCCAGAGCAAGGCCCCAGTGAATTTCCTTTGAAAACTCCCGCACCAACTCAAGAAACCTTTCTAAAGGAGAAGAAAAGGCATGACCCCATCTGAAATGTAATTTTTTATGTTCTCTATCACAAGATATCCAAGAATATTGGCAAGAAGCAACAATAGCAGTGGCTGTAATGGCAGGGTAATTCCAGGTGTTTCAGGTACTGTAAGCAAATAGGAACTTCTGCCCCCTTTTCAGAGACCAATTGGCCCCAGGCCCAAATTGCTTTATGATGTCATAGTTGATACTTAATAGTAAATGGAATGACAGAAGAGGTGTAGCGAGGTGGGGCTTGATTTCACCACACCGGCAAGAAATTGCTAAGGTTCCGTAATAAAGAAAACACACCACTTAGACTCCTGGGATGAATTCTTCAAATTTCCAGCAAATCACTTTTTCTTACATGAAACAAATTGTCATTCTCTTGATGCCTCACATTTGCCCATTTCATGACATCATCTCCTCTCTTCTTCCTGATGGTATTTTGTCTTCGTTCTTGGAGAGGAATCACCAAGAATACTCAACAACATCAACAACATTGTGCATACTGCTGAAAAAAAAAATAAAAAGGAATAGAGGAAAGAAAAGGATCATGAGTCGCTGAATGACCCACATGCTTTCAGCAAAGTGAAACTTTAAGATGCCTTTCTCGTGTCTGATATGGCTAACAGCAGCTCAGACTGGCTGCCACATGTCTGAGTTAGGTAGGCCTATATGAGGCAGAACAAGAATGATTGCCATATCTGTTGACTTCATTATTTTTCATCTTTAAAATTTTAACAAAAGCCTGAGATTGCACAGAAAAATAGATGGGCAGGGAGAATTGGTCAGGAAGAAGGGATAGAAGAACCACTAGCCTCACTGTCTCTCTTACACTTTAGATGATAAAGTAAGCCCCAAATGGTGCTGTGCAGTTTTGCTGAATATAAGCTGCACCATAACCTTTAAAAAAGAGGAGACACAGGGACACCTGGGTGGCTCAGCGGTTGAGCGTCTGCCTTTGGTTCAGGGCGTGATCCCGGGATCCTGGGATCACGTCCCACATCAGGCTCCTCATGAGAAGTCTGCTTCTCTCTCTGCCTATGTCTCCACCTCTCTGTCTCTCTTTTCTCAAGAATAAATAAATAAAATCTTTTTAAAAAAGAGAGAGAGGAGAGAAGACACAAATACTGAGTGTGGAAATTCTCCTATAGAATATGCCCCTCCCCCCATGTAACTAACTCTTGGTAATAAAGAGGAAGGTACATGAGATCTCCCACTCTAGGCTGAGTGTCAGAGAATAATCTAGGAGTGCTCCTTTCCTAGCTGGCCAAGATATCATGATACTTCAATGGAGCCTTGAAACCACTAAATGTCTTCCATAGTGATAAAAGCCTATGAAACTGTGAAACATCTTTAAACTGCTCTGTACCTCTCAAAAACAGACTCCTGAAAGGTAAAACTGTGCATCTGTAATGATGTAAGAGAGAAATACTTTCCTTGCCAAAAAGCTAATCAGTCAATCAACACCTAACCTTTTAGAAAGAATTCATCCACACTTCAGTGGGCTCCCTGTCTATCTAAAAAGAAGGAAAGCTTCATGGGATATGCCTGGCAATAGTTCAGCAGATGGTAGAACTTTAAATATGGAAAACAATCAACTAACCAACCATTTTTTTAGCATGTGTGCTTTCAAGTCACAGGACTGGACTCTTGGAGGAGATCAAGTATAAAAGAGCTTTGATAATTTCTGATCATCACTGAGGAGATCACTTGTTAAAAATAGAGTATTTCAAAAAATGTTAAACTATTAAAACATATACAAAGTGAAGTAAAACAATTCATAACCATCACTTTCACTAAATTAGTTCAACCCTTGATGAAGTCCCAATAGTTCATTTTTGCTTTTGTTTCTTTTGCCTTTGTGGATGTATCTTGCAAGAAGTTACTATGGCCGAGTTCAAAAAGGGTGTTGCCTGTGTTCTTCTCTAGGATTTTGATGGAATCTTGTCTCACATTTAGATCTTTCATCCATTTTGAGTTTATCTTTGTGTATGGTGAAAGAGAGTGGTCTAGTTTCATTCTTCTGCATGTGGATGTCCAATTTTCCCAGCACCATCTATAAAGAACTTATCAAACTCAACACCAAAGAAACAAACAATCCAATCATGAAATGGGCAAAAGACATGAACAGAAATCTCACAGAGGAAGACATAGACATGGCCAACATGCACATGAGAAAATGCTCTGCATCACTTGCCATCAGGGAAATACAAATCAAAACCACAATGAGATACCACCTCACACCAGTGAGAATGGGGAAAATTAACAAGGCAGGAAACAACAAATGTTGGAGAGGATGCGGAGAAAAGGGAACCCTCATACACTGTTGGTGGGAATGTGAACTGGTGCAGCCACTCTGGAAAACTGTGTGGAGGTTCCTCAAACAGTTAAAAATAGACCTGCCCTACGACCCAGCAATTGCACTGTTGGGGATTTACCCCAAAGATACAAATGCAATGAAACGCCGGGACACCTGCACCCCGATGTTTATAGCAGCAATGGCCACGATAGCCAAACTGTGGAAGGAGCCTCGGTGTCCAACGAAAGATGAATGGATAAAGAAGATGTGGTTTATGTATACAATGGAATATTACTCAGCTATTAGAAATGACAAATACCCACCATTTGCTTCAACGTGGATGGAACTGGAGGGTATCATGCTGAGTGAAGTAAGCCAGTCGGAGAAGGACAAACATTATATGTTCTCATTCTTTTGGGGAATATAAATAATAGTGAAAGGGAATATAAGGGAAGGGAGAAGAAATGTGTGGGAAATATCAGAAAGGGAGACAGAACGTAAAGACTGCTAACTCTGGGAAACGAACTAGGGGTGGTGGAAGGGGAGGAGGGCGGGGGGTGGGAGTGAATGGGTGACGGGCACTGGGGGTTATTCTGTATGTTAGTAAATTGAACACCAATAAAAAATAAATTAAAAATAAATAAATAAATAAATAAATAAATAAATAAATAAATAAATAAATTAGTTCAACCCTTCCTCTATAGCTATGAAGTTTGTGTTAATCATCCTGTATTATAATTAGGTAATATAAAACAACAATATAAGTGTCTTTACACAGCATCTGAATATTAACAAATGTATATGTGATGGGTCTGATTTCACAAAGGAAGGAAAACGTGAGACTAAAGCTTTATGAATGTAAAGTATTTGAATAAAAGAAGAGAGAAATAAGGACATTTAAGGTAGAAAGAGTGGTATGAACCTAGGCATGGCTGCATAATGCATGCCAGGAATCAATGACTGAGAGTACCTTGACCCTGGCCGTAATGCAAGGTTTATGGCCATTTAAGTCCCATACAATGACCCAGAATAAATGCCTATCCAGTATGGTCAGGAGAAGGGCCCTAGGTAGGAGTTCCTTGGCAAAACAATTCTCTAATCTTATCTAGGAATATGACAAGCAGCCCATAACAGCATAGAAAATTTATTAAAAAGAGAGGGGAGTCCATTCAAGCTGCTATAATAGACTACCATAGCCTAGATGGCTTACGTGATATTATTTATTTCTTATATTTATTTTTCAAAGGTTTACTTCTTAGTTCTGGAGACTAGAAAATCCAAGATCAAGGTTCCAGCAGATCTGGTGTCTGATGAGGCCCTACTTGCTGATTTTACATAGTTATCTTTTCTTTGTATTTAATATAATATAAATTACGTGGCCTAAAGAGATGGAAAGACAGAGACAGCTCTCCTCTCTTTTTTGTAAGGGTCCTACTTCCATTCATGTGGGCTCTACCCTTATGAACTAATCACTTCCCAAAGGTTCTACATCCAAATATTATCACACTGAGAGTTAGGATTTCAACATATGAATTTGGATGGGGAGGACACACAATCAGCCTGAGGTAAGTAGATATCAAAAGAGGTTGCACTGATATTTGGAGCAAGACTTCTAGGTGTCAGGGTCCTGCGTCATCTCTACACATCCAGCATCATTGGCTAGCCTAATCACTCTTAACTATCCCTTTCTCATTCCACCTGCTGAAGAAAAGAAAAAGAAAGAAAATTCTAAAGTTATATGGATATTGCATGGTTTAATTATCATTTAGACAATCCTCCAAAAATCTCTCATGAAAAACACCACTAAGGGTGCCTGGCGGGCCAGTCAGTTAAGCATTTGACTCTTGGTGTCATCTCAGGTCATGGTTTCAGGATCCGGAGATCAAGCCCCATGTCAGGCTCCACACTCAGTGCAAAGTCTGCTTGTCCCTATCTTTCTGTTCCTCCCCACACTTCCCCTCCCCTCCCTCTCTCTCTCTCTCTCTCTCTTTCTCTCACTTTCTCTCAGAATAAAATCTTTTTTTAAAAAAGAAAACACTACTATAGTGTAAAATGCTGTCATTACCAAAATCTAGAATATTCTTGGGTTCCTATGGTAAAGAATTTATAGCCTCTTCTGACTCTTTTCAAACAGGTGGGTAGACCCAGTTGTCAAGCAAAGAAAAAAATGGCTTAAAATAAATTGTAATATTTTACTGTAATATATCAGTCACTGAATTCAAGCTTTTTCTAAACTGCATTAAATACAACGTGAGACAGTGTCCCCGTCTGACGCCAAATTCTAAGCCAGTTGCTTCAGAGCTATGTGTTGTTCCCTTCTCCATGGTCCGACCTAATGTCCAGGCATTTATAAGTGTTCTTTCTGTAACCAAACAGCACTTATTCTGTATTATATGCTGTTTGGGCAGCCTGAAAATACCTCAGCAGCATGGATTTTTTGGCTTTTCCCTGGAGAAGTTAAGCCTTAAGCAAGTGTCTTATCCAGATGCATCATTCCCCTCTAGATTGGGTTTTATCACCAGCTCAGTCACCCTCTTAACTCACTTCTGAGAAATGAAGATTGGGGGCCAAAAGGTATGATTGAGTTGCATCCTCTCAGGCTCCTGCACAAGCACACTTTATTCTGCGGTCACATTTTCTAAGTGGTTGAACAAGTAGATGTTCCAAACTGAGTGATCCCATCATGGAAACTTCACAGGAATAAAATGAACATCATGGCTCCTTATGTGGGACAATATTCCAAAGTTCAAACTATTATTCCATCTGCAAGACTTGATAGAACTTGTCAGTACCATCTGAGTGTCTGTGAATAGTCTTAAAAGAATGGCAGCAGTATGACTAATGTCCTCTGTTTATGATCCTGTCAACTACAATATAACCTTCTTCCCTCCAGGAGAGATACTATTCCACTACAGGTAATATATACCATGTAATTCCAAGTAACTCAATTGCCCAGCCTCCTCCCCTTCAGAGATCATTACAAGACACCTCAAAGCAAAGTGGATCCCACCATCTTCTGAACCAAAGGACCACTAGGTTGCTTTTACATCACCTAAATGAGAGTCCTCATATTTTGGAAAGTTTGAGATTTACAGAAAGCAACATTTTCTACAAATGAAGATCCTCTCCCTAAGAAAATGAGTTCTAGTGACCTATTTCAGTGGGGGGAAAGGTGAGGATTAAATGCTTAATATTTATTGAGCACCTGCAGTGATCTATGTCCTGCTCAGAACATAGCAGAGGAAGCATAACTTCTTTTTCAATCAGGTTAATGAGGAATTGATTTTTGAAGCTTTTTAAAAACACAAAGTACGATAGCAATGTTAAACACCAATAATATTGGGAGTGGTGCTCACCTAGCTAACTGCCTGATATGTAAGGGAAAATGTGGGCAATCAATAGCAGATCTTTAACTCTTTCTCAGGGTGGTCCTAGAATGCATTCACCTTCAGCAGCAACTACGAAAATGCAGCCTCTCCGCTCTAAACTGTTCTGGGAATCAGAAGGGAAGTCAACTTCTCCTGATAAGTAAATGAGTGCCATTTGTGGTCAGAAGATGGGTCACAAACAAAATCTAGAAGGGAGACATAGGCCAGGAACAAGCAAAAGGCTATTACAGCCTTTTGCAAAATGTATGTCATGGTTTCTCAAGACAACTGAGCCACCTGGTGTTAGAAAGTTAACAGCTAAATCTCCTTTCTTGCTGCCTTCCTTGGAGGGCATATAAAGCTTTTCCCAAATGGTCTTAGACAGTGTTAGCCAATGTCATCTACAGAGAAGGTAGACTCAGCATAAAGCTTCTTGACTGTGAACATTCCCAACACTGATCTGGGAACACTCAGAAACATATCCTGCATTGGTCAGATTTGAATTATGCAGATAAATTTAAACCAGTTGAAGTCTGGTGAAATATCCACACTGGGAACAGAAAGAAAAATAATGGTAGCTTCTATTTATTGAGTATTTAGCATGTGCCAGGCCCTGTGTCCAAAAGATATTTTCATCTCATTTAATCCTCACATCAACCCCATGGACTAGGTATTATGATCACCATTATAATAGAGAGATGAGAAACCAAAGGTCAGGGAGGAGTTATCCAGCTGGTACATGGTAGCACTGGAATTCTATTCCAGAGTGTCAGATTGTAGGTCCTGTCCCCTTAATCACCCTACTACCTGCCTTTTAACAATTATAGCTAACATCTACCTTGCTCCATGCCATCCTAAACAATGAACAGATTATGTAGTCAACTCATAACACAGATAGTTAAGGTGAGTAATTTAGCAATTCTTTAATCTGCTGAGGATTGACCTCATATACTATGCCAAGATGTATCCTAAGTGGGAAGGAAACAAAGGTCACTGCCCTCAAGAAGGTTTTCAATCTTCCAGGTGACCTAGAAGCAAATCCTGAGATGGCATCAGGATGGGTTTCCCTACTGGGATAGCAATTCAGTCAGAACACATGGAAATATATAAATAAAGAGGTATGTCTGCACTTATTAAAAAGTCTGAATTATAAAACATTTTTTAAGAAATTCAATCTTTTCTATTAGAAAAAATATATAAGTAGACCTAAGGTAACAACATACTGCAAAGCAAAAATCCTGAATAGCTAAGAAAAATTCATTTATCATTCCTTTCACTTTTCACAAATTAGAAGTGCTTCTACAATGTCTGTAAATAGTTTATTCTCTTAAGAAGATGAAAGAGTCCCTCTGAAATCCAACTTCTGACTTATGACAAATTCCAAATTAATGGTCCCAGTAGGATTCATATTAATGAACATATATTTTTCTCCTATTGACTTTTTAAAAACAGCTCTTTCCCAAAGAATGCAAATGGTTTTAGTCCATCATCTAATTTACTTTTATATAATAAAGTAGGATAAACTGTGATCCACAGATGAAGTTACATCTCCCAAGTCACACATGGAAATGGAAATAGAATCCAGACCCTGCTCTGCCAAAACTTCTGGTCCAACCCATGTTTGCATTTCACGTTCCTCCCACCCACTGTGGTGAATCATGCCTCCCCCTCATTCTTCATGAGTGAAGTCTAGAACTCCTTAGGCTAACTGTTCATGTCTTTGTGTACAAATTAATGGTTAATGTTATTAACAATTGTATTTTAGTGATGATGTCACATTTTACGATAATAGAAGTTAAAGGAAGAACTCTAGTATCCAGCAAGAAAGGAAGAAAACAAGGAATGAAAGGAAGATTTGTTTATTCCTCTGTTTTTAAGTTTAGAAGAAACAAAGAAGTAGACCATGACATGTGCCAGAACTGTTAGTTATTCCTCTATTCTATTCTCTGCTGTCTCCTCACCACAAAATCCCAATTTTGTTCAAGGCTACAGTACATTCATTCAGCTAAAAACATTAACCTTCCCAGACTTCTTCAAAAACAGTAGTCATATGACCCAGTTCTGGCCAACAAAACATAAGCAGAAGTCCATGGGAGATTTCTGAGAAAAGTTTCTATTTTCCTGACACTTTCTCTTTCCTCCTCCCACCTCTTTCTGCCAAGGGTATGAGCAACCATCTCGCAATCATCGTGAGGATGAAAGTCACATGCTATGAATGACAAAACAAGGGAACAGAAGAAGCCACGTGCTCAGTGACATCCATGAGTATCTTCACTAATTGCGAACACCCTTCCACCCCTGCCACCTGTGGGCTTCTCTGGTGTGAGAAATTTCTTATTTAATCCACTATAATCAGGATTTCTATTATCCTCCACCAAAGAGACTCCTTTAAAGATTCTGTGTGTTTGGGAGGCATCCTACAAAAAGATAACCAAGACTTAAGGTACACAATTGAATGGGTCTATAGAGGTCATCTAATGAAATATCTTTAATCAAATGAGGAAACCAAAGAGCAAATTAGAGAAGATGTGTTCAGGTTGCAGAGCTAGTATTTCAGTCCCCTCTGCTTAAAGTTGCCTCTATGATTCCATGTTGCCTGCCCTCAAGAATTAAGCACTGGAACGAACTAGAAAGAGAAATATTTCTTAGCCAGATAACAGTAACACTGCAAGAGAATAAGCAGCTGGACTCAGTATCTGGACAGAGATGTACTCCAAAACTGTATTAAAGTAGTCTTTGTAAAAGGAACAAGTACAAGAAGGAAGAGGAGAAGGGGAAGAGGGAAGAAGGCATAGGAGAAGTGGAAGGGGAGGAGAATGAAAAGGAAGAGAAGGAAAGGAAGGAGAAGAGAAAAAAGAACAAAAGAAAAGCTCATGGACCTCTATAACCAGAAGTTGGAAACTATTAAATTTTTTTTTTAGCAATCTCCCCAGAGTAAGTTGGAAATAGAAACGTTGGTTTTATTCTTCTCTAAAAGAAAGTGGAAAATTGCTCTTTTCTTACTTGAGAAAAAATATTCAGAAGACAGTTCATTGTCTATGCAGTCTACACAGTCTTTGTACAGAGCCTTCTCTATCTCTAGAGGTTTAGAGCAGGGACTCTGGAGCCAGACTGCCTGGGTTCAAATCCCAGCTCCACCATTTACCAGCAGCATGGCCTTAGATAAGTGATATAACCTCCCTAGATTTGTTTCCACCTGCAAAATGAACTACTTACTAGTAAGGTTGTTGTGGACATTAATTGAGCTAATAATATGTAAAGTCCTTAGAAGTATGTGTGTGCACATACACATACATACATCTACACACCCGCATGCACACGTAAGTTATCATTACTGTGATAGCTATGGTCACATGAATTAGAAGATGAAGGCATTCAAAGAAAGGAAACCCAAGTTCCCAGGGATTTTTTTTTAGAAAACTGAGAAGAAAAGCACCCATATAAGTGACTTCCTAATTTGAAGGACCCAACCAAATATTTGTTGAACAAATGAATGAATGAACGAATGTCATCAGCCTAAGGCAGCTGCAAGCATTTTTGATGCCTAATGGGCCTGGGGTCACAAAGAATCTTATAAATCTCAGGAAGGATATCTAAGGGAAATGCAGAAAATACAAACTTTAGTCAAATGTGGAAATATGGCTAGGATTAGTTAAGCCATAAATTATAATTAATAAACTGCAAGGAAATATACAATTATACTGCCAGTGTGTATGTCTGCTAGAAAAATAGGGTGTTTAACTTCATCAGTTTTAACAATAAAATTATATTTTTTTTCTTTTAAAAGATAGAATGGCTACAAATCTGAAATGGAAGCCTTAGCAACCCCAGTTAAATGCCAGGGCATATGCAGCCCTGGGGCTCAGAACATAGTCCTGGCATCTACTGCCACTTGGTGGACACTCCCCACCAGCTCTATGTTCACAAAGACAATAGCAGCAGTAGACTAAGAACCAGAACCCCAAGCTCTGAGTACTGAGGTGTGATGTTGGGCAGGTCACATAACCTGTTTGGGCCTGTTTTCTAAGAAGAAAAATCAGAGTCTTAGATTAGGTCACTACCAAAGTTCTTTGGTAAGTCCAGTCATTCTAAGAAATCTCCTACAGGAATACAATCAAAGGCTAAAGGATATAAATGGTGATAAATGCCACCAATACCAGGCCAAGAAAGATCAATAAGAATTCTTTCAAGGTTTGACAAACTTGGACTGTTTTACTTACTTTCAATATACCTATCCCTACTCACCTGTACAGTTTCCACAGTGATTATCACATTACTGTTGTAGAAGGAATATCTTTTGCACTTCAAATACTTAAGTTATTGCAACAACCGGGTATGGGTCAGATAGCACAACATCTCTGAGGCTATACTTCCAAGAAGGAAAAATAGGGGTGGAGGGGGGTTATTAGAAGAACTTACAAGATGGAAACTAAAGCATTATATAAAACTTCTATCAGAAAAAAATCATATTGAATGCCATATCAATTCTGAAGGCAAGAGCAGAATTTTGAGGCAAAGGTTGAGTTGCAGTAGGGGACATCTGTTGTCCCAGGGTCTGTTCCCACTTTACCTTTCCTAACATCATCCTAAATTTTCCAAGCAAGCAGTTAATTTTTTTTAAGATTGTATTTATTTGAGAGACAGCAAGCAAGAAAGTAAGCACAAGCAAAGGGAAGGGGCAGAGGGGGAAATAGATTGCCTCACTGATGTTGGGCTCAATCCTAGGACCCTGGGATCATGACCCAAGCCAAAGGCAGACACTTAACTTATGAAGCCATGCAGGTGCCCCTCCAGGCAAGCCATTTAGCTGAGACTGACTCTATCCCCAGAAAGAGGAACTGAGTCCTGACTGGCCTAAACCATCCTATGTATCTCCTCTGTCCTGGTCATAGCATTGAAGCAAGACACATTTATTGACTGAATGTCTGTATCCCTCCAAAATTCACATGTTGAAATCTAATCCCCATATGATGGTATTAGGAAGTGAGCCCTTTGGTAATTACTTCATGAAGGTAGAACCCTCATGAATGGGATTGATGCCTCATAACTTACTCTCTTTCCACCATTTGAGGATACTACCTGGAAGAAGACCATAACCTTCACCAAAACCCAACAAAGCTGGCACGCTGATATCACATACCCAGGCTCCAGAATTGTGAGAGATTTCTGTTGCTTATAAGTCACTTAGTCTACAGTACTTTGTTATAACAGCCTCAACTGACCAAGACAGCACATGATCAAAATCAGGCCAATCAGCACTAGTAAGATTCAATTTTTGGTTGAGCCCTCAGGGAAAAGCTTCTTTTTCTCATGGATTTGAATAAGGAAACTGCCATGGTAGATGTTCATAATCATCTTTAGACATATGAGGAGAGCCTGCTTGACAACAGAGCCAATGTCAAGGAATGGGGAGAGAAGCCAGGTTCTGGTTACTTCATCTGAATTCTAATTCAAACTTTGCCCAAACCATTTAGTTATAAAGCAATAGATTCCCCCCTTTCAGCTTTAGCCAATTTGAGTTGAATTTTCCATCATTTGCAAGAAAACACTTCTTAACTGAAACATTTTACTGACTATTTAGATGGGGGTATTAAGAGCCAAATGAGGGTGCATGCTAGAACCAGGCATGATATAAGAGAAAATAATTACCAAACTTAAATAAGTTAGCAGAAAAGAACTAGCATAGCAGGTTGGTAGGGAAAGGTTGGAGAGAATTCCATTGGTTCATGTCTACATTTAAAAGATAAGGTACACACCTTCCTACTGGTGTCATAGGATGGGAGAAGTTAAGGCAAGAGGCTTCTAGGACTCTATCTGTCAAAACATGGAGGAACTCCACTAATTCACAGTTGAGACCATTCTGCTAAAAGAGAATAAAAAGGCAGGCAGGGTTTGGGAAGTGAAAATCATAAAACATTGTCCAAAAGGCTTGGAAAAACCTAATAGGACTTAAAGCAGCATCAGTAACTACAGTGTCCAGCAAGATGGAGTTAGTGTCTCTAGGCAGCAGCAAAGCATGCAGTCAGACAGATGGTTTGGTATGATCCCAAAGGAAATAATCCATCTGGGGGCAAAACCCAGGCACGGTGACAAGCACAAAGAAAAACGTCCCACCTCTTGGGGCAGAAGTTGAGATGAGCAAGAACTTAGCAGAAGAACCCTCTCTTTTCATCTCAAGTATCATTTCTTCTTCGGTACTCCCATCCCCAGTACTTCAATAACTTTGTGATTCAATATTGTAGTTTATAAAGAACTAGGCAGAAACACTGGAATACTCATGAATACAAGTTCCATCAGGGAGATGACTCACATCTGTTTGTTCACTGTTCTATCCTCAGTATCCAAAACAGTGCCTGACACATAAAAGGTGTTCAATAAATACTTGTTGAAGGAATAAGTGTACTTGGTAGGCTATTCATTTGCAAGGTACTAAAAGAGGCTTCTGCTGCAATGGGGCAAGTAAAGCATTCCACAGGAAAATACTGGGTTACTACATGTGAGGAGGGAAGGCTGATGGGCATATAGGTATAGCCACTTCACTGTTGACATTAGGGAAAGCACTATACCTCATTTTCTGGAGAGGGGATTGATAGAAAAGTCAGAGCTGACATTTGGCAAATACACATCAGTTCAGCTGTAATGGTTGTTTACAACTAAGTGGTCAGTGACATTGCAATACTGGTTTGAAATATTTAGAATTATCACCCTAGGGAGAGCACGTAAGGTACTTTGGAAAGTACTCTGTAGTCTGGACAGTGTGGTCCCTGGGCCTAGGTAGGACTAAACATGCAGGTGAAATCCATAAAGGCCAAGAGATGAATTAAAATGGCCAAAGCTGAGATGCCTGGCTGGCTCAGTTAAGCATCTGCCTTCAGCTCGGGTCATGATCCAAGGGTCCTGGATTAGGCCCTGCATCACATGGGGTTCCCTGCTCAGTGGGGAGTCTGCTTCTCCCTCTGCCCCTGTCCTGAGTGCAAGTGCATGTGCAAGCTCACTTGTGCACTTGCTCTCTCACTCGCTCTCTCTCTCTCTCCCCACCTCTGTCTCAGAAAAAGATGACCAAAGCATGGGGTGCCTGGGGGCTCAGCTGGTTGAGCATCCAACTTTTGGTTTTGGCTCAGGTTGTGATCTCATGGATCGTGGGATCAAGCCCGGTGTCAGGCTCCCCAATCAGTAAGGAGTCTACTTGAAGATTCTCTCCCTCTACCCCTCCCCCCACTCACGCTCATGTGCTCTTTCTAAAATAAATAAATCTTGGGCAGCCCCAGTGGCGCAGCGGTTTATCGCCGCCTGCAACCCAGGACGTGATCCTGGAGACCCTGGATCGAGTCCCACATCAGGCTCCCTGCATGGAGCCTGCTTCTCCCTCTGCCTGTGTCTCTGCCTCTCTCTCTCAATCTCTCTGTGTCTCTATGAATAAATAAATTTTAAAAAATAAAATAAATAAATCTTTAAAAAATAAAGATGGCCATAGCAAAGGCTGATAAAGAAAGATCTTAGGTTCTATGGCTGATGTCTATCCTGGACAGTACCCTTCCACCCAAATCTCCAAATTTAAGGTCTTTCATTTATTCATTTACTCATTCATTCATTCAAATAATATGTTTTGAGTTTATACTGTGTGCCAGTATGGAGTTACAATGGTGAACCAAAGATAAAAGTTCCCTTCATCCATTTAGTGTATAGTCTAGTGAGAAAGCTATAAAGTAAATAAACATGATGAGGTCATTTAGAAAGTGAAAAGTGCTATAAGGAAAAGAAAATAGGGCACTAGGGTAGATAGTAACCACAGGAACAGGAGATGCTTTAGGTAAACTGGCACGGGTGTGCCTTTTGAGCTTCAACCTGGACAAGAAAAGGTACCAAGTTCAGTAGATATTTGGGTTGGTTTGGGAATTAAGGACAAGCAAGTACAAGGACCTTAGGGAATTTTCCCAATGTTTTCAAGATACTGAAAGGAAGCCAGTGTGGATGTGGTTTAGCAAGCAAGGGGGACTGACAGGAGATGAGGTAGGAAAGAACAGAGGCTAGATCTGTAGGGACTAGAATTAGGACATTAATGAAGTTTAATGGAGAGCCAGAAGATTTTAAGTAAATGAGTGGCATTATCTAAGCTTGAAAAGATCATGCCTGTGTGGCTTAATGGACTAGGAGACGAGTATGGAACCTGAGAGAACCCATCAGGAGGAGGGTGTGTGGACTCTGGGCAAGAGACACTGGTGGTTTAGCTGGTGAAGATGGTAGCAGTGGACATGGAGAGAAGAGGAAAGTTCTTCTTGGGAGCTCTTAACATCTTGTAACATTTTTAGTCCCTTTCTTACAGCCACATCAAAACATAACAATAGCAGCTATGGGGATCCCTGGGTGGCGCAGCGGTTTGGCGCCTGCCTTTGGCCCAGGGCGCGATCCTGGAGACCCTGGATCGAATCCCACGTCAGGCTCCCGGTGCATGGAGCCTGCTTCTCCCTCTGCCTGTGTCTCTGCCTCTCTCTCTCTCTGTGACTATCATAAATAAATAAAAATTAAAAAATAAGATCTTTAAAAAAAAAATAGCAGCTATGAGCAGTAACTGTATGCCAAGTACTATTGTCCTAAGGATGTACCTATCACTGAAATCTCCTTTCATCTTCTTAACAAATCCACGAGGAAGTTTATTATGAGCTAAATTGTATTCTTCCAAAAATCCACATGCTGAAGCCCTAACCCCCGATGCCACTCTATTTGGAGACAGGCCTTTAAGGAGATAAATAAGGTTAAATGAGGTCATAAAGGTAGGACCCTGATCCCATAGGACTAGGGTACTTATAAGAAGAGAGAGAGAGACACCAGGGATGATCACACACAAAGGAAAGACCATGTGAAGACAGGGAGAAGGTGGCTATGTACAAGCCAAGGAAAGAGGCCTCAGGAGAAACCAAACCTACACATACTTCAATCTTGGACTTCCAGCCACCAGAACTGTGAGAGAGAAATTTCCATTTTTACAGGCACTTGAGTAGCTCAGTCAGTGAAGCATCTGACTCTTGATTTCAGCTCAAATCATGATCTCAGAGTTGTGAGACTGAGCTCCACACTCAATGTGAATGCTGCTTGGGATTCTCTCTCTCCCTCTCCCCCTGCTCATGCACATTCTCTCATAAATAAATAAACAAACAAACAAACTTTTTAAAGCTACCCCATCTGTGGTATTAAGTTACGGTAGCTGGAGCTGACTAATACAAAGACACTGGCATTGAGTAGTGTGTAGATCTGAGCCTCAGAGCTAGATGTCTCCACTTGGAATCCTGACTTAATACTGTTAATTCACTTGCTTCCTAGTCTCCTTCACCATGATACTTTGCTGCCCACCAGAGAAGTAGCAGTGACTCTAATGAATATAAATTTACATTAAAATTATATTTACCCTACATATCATCCAGTGGGAAATGAAGGCAAAATATCCTCTGCCTAAAAAGGAGGCAATCTGTCAGTAAGTAGCTCTATTTGATAGTAATTGGGGGAGAAGGAAACGTGGTTTAGCGCTAGGGTTCAATGGGAAAACAGATGTACCCCTAAAGCTTTGACTTTGAACACTCGGCACCTAACTAAAATATGTTAGAGCCTCTCCTACTGATTGAAGCCATCCTCAATGGGTTCCACTGGGCTATAGAATCACAGAAACAATGGGGTTTCTATCTCATCCAAATCCTCAGGTTCAGAAGTGAGGAGACAGAGGCCCAAAACGGCCAAGCGACTTGTAGAAGTTCACACAGTTGGCTGGTACCCTGCTGTGGAATTGGCCAACTATAGCTTTAATGGATCAATTTTTTTTTAATCTCCCAGAAAGTCTATATATTTTAGCAGGACAGCATCAGAAAACTCTTCAGCCTCAGACAAGGCTGGAGTTCAGGCTGATCTAATGACCAAAAAAGCTCAAAGGAAATCTCCTGGGGCTGCTTCTTGCCATTATTTTAATCCTTTTTTCAAGGACACACAGCCCACAAAACAGTCAGGCAGGTGGGAGCAAATTCCTCCAGAGTAATTCAGCCACTGGTAGCGATGGGGCACCGCGTTCCCCAGTAGATTTTTTTTTTAAGAATCGTTCATCTCCTTCCATATTTTGCAATAAGACCACTTTGTGACACACATTTTTTTCCCATTCACATTCAGCTTCCTATACTTCATTACTTTCTACAGATGCTTCCAGACTTCAGATCATGCCAGCTCTTTGTCACTGATAGGCTCCCGCCATTGAGCTGAAGTTTGCAGGAGGAGGGAGGTGGCACTTTTCCCTTGAATGGCTGAGAAACTCCCTCGCCCCCACATCCAATCAGCCACCAAAGTCTGTCATTTATTCCTTCCCAATGTCTCTCGCATCTGTTCCTCCCTCACCACTCCCACTGTGGAGAGTCCTGGTTCAGGACTCGATTGCCTCCTACCTGGGCTGCTGGTATAAAAGCCTCCTGCTTTTCCTATCTCTGGCTTCTCCCCCTCTACCAACTGAGGATACCAACATTCAAGCAGACTTCCTGCTACTTTATTCACTCCCCTGCACAAAAATCTCTCAGGGCTCCCTATTGCCCATGGAATGCAATCCAGCTGAAGCTAAGTATTTAAACCCTGTGTGCTGGTCCAGTCTACCCTCCTAACTAGATCTGTCATTCCAGCCCTGTGCTCTAACCAACAAATTTACCCAAGGCATCACAAAGATGTTATGCGTCATTTCCTTTCCATTATTTTTCTGGTCTTTTAGAACTTCCTGACTGTCTTCCACCAAAGCTCTATTGATTCCCTGAGATTCAGCTCTTCATTTGTTCAACCTTCCGTTATTCAACAAGGCATTACTGAGCAGCACAGTGGCTCTCCCAAGGCATTGGGAAGGCAATGGGTGAACAAGGCAGATGTGATAATCCCTTAAGGAATTCACAGGCTAGTGGGAGAGATAAAGAACTAAGTAATATTCACAAATGTGATAAGGGCTAAGGGAGTTCTTCAAGAATTAGGGGAGAATTATTAGGGTACCTCTTTTAAACTTGGAGATCGGGGAAGCAATCTTTGAAGCAGTGAAATCTGAGCTGAGAGCTAAAGAATGAATTAGCCTGTACCAGTTAAGATGGGGTGGCAGGAAGATTCCAGATAAGTAAGAATGGTATCAAGGAAAACAAAAGTAGGTCTTTTCTCCTAAGAAATTAGAGTACAGAAGCCACCCCCCAAATGAAAGTGACGCACACTCAAAGTACTCATTTACCTGTCCCTCCTGCAAGGATAAGAAAACTTGTAATATGAAAATGGGCTGCCTGCCCATCACAGATCTGGCTAAGCCAATGGATGGTGTAGTCATTGGATAAATATCTAGAGCCAACCAGTTAGTAGTGACCATAAGGACACACCCACTTGGCAGCCCCACCTGCTGATTCTCCCAGACCAGCTGGGAATCCTGAGAGATTCCCAAAGCTCCTGAACATGTTTCCTAGGCTGTCCCAGACCTTTGCATGCCTCTGTATGTTACAAATGCACTCTCACTAATTCTCTTGCTGTGCTTTTTCCCTCTCTCTCTCTCTCTCTCTCTCTCTCTCTCTCTCTCACACACACACACACACACACACACACACACACACACCAAGAGACATCTGTATGAGTGTAGATGTAAGGGGCTAAGGGTATGTATGCTAGTGGGTACTAGAGGATACAAATATGCTTAAGTTAGCCTCTGTTAACCTCCAACCCCTCCCTCATTTCCTGGCCCTATCTCCTAACCACAGACCTTTCTAGACTTACAGCTATCATGCAAGTAAAGCCAAATGTCACCTGAATTTGAGCAATTATTGAAACATCCGATTCTTTAGGGAGAACCCAGTTAGCCTCTGTTTCCCCACCCTTCCCAAGACTGGGCCAGTTTTAACTGGACTCCAAATCCTCTTCTCCACTGCCACACCAAATTGTATGCCTAGAAACAGAAGTGAAAGCCACAGGAGTTCCCTGGGACAAGTCTTGGCAAGGGCCAGAAGGCCCAGGTCACTGTGCTTTTGAAAGGGTTGGCAATGAGAAAGCACAGAGGGCACACAGGGTCATCAGCCCTTTCTTAAAACATATATGATGAGGAGTAGGAAGAGATCTCCAGGCAAAGGAGACTTTAGGGAGGCCCTTAGGGAAATACCTTAGCATCTTTAAAGAACCATGTTCTTCAAAGTTTGGCTGGAACTTAACTACTGAGGGGGACAGAGAATTAAGGGGAATAGGGAAGTCTGTCAGGGGCCAAGTAACCAAGGCCAACATGCCAAGTGTGAAGGAAAGCCACAAAATGTGATGGGTTTTAAGTCCAACATAGTACCCTCTTCCAATTGGGATCTTCCATGCCACTTATCCCAAACCCTATTCATTTGGCCTCTTGCCATGAGCAGCATGATGATGGCTTCTCTATTGATGTTTACTGATTCCACACTCCATGTTCTAGATACCAGAGTTTTACTTTGCCACCTGCGGGCCCCTATGTGCTGTAGGCAGAAACCACCTAATCTAACACCATCATGTGACCAGTCATCTTACCTGGCCTTCTGCTCTGGCTCTTCCTTTCCACTCTAGTTCACCCACTGGGACTGAAGCCCAATCCTAAAGTCCAGCAATACCTGATCACCCTGTTGCCCTATGACTATTAGTACTAGCTGTTCTCAACACTAAGAACTATCCCTGCCAAGATATCCCTACCCTACCTCAGTTCAGCCTCCTATATTCTGACATTGGCCATGACCAGACCTTGAACCACATGTTCTTAAACTCGTTCATGAACCATCCATAACAGAATCACCAGAGATGCTTGTTATATGCAGACTCCCAAGCTGGTCCTACCCTAGACCCTCTCAAGATAGAATCTAGTCATCTGTGTGTGTGCTTTTTAACAAATTTCCCAGATAATGTTTTTGTACATCATAGTTTGAGAGAGAAATGTCTAAACCCCGGAAGTTTCACAGTTTAAGTAATGGTTGCACCTCTCCTCCCAAGCCAACCTTGGATTCCTTTCTTCTCTCTGCCAAAAACTCCCAGGATACTAAAGAATCCAGACCATGGAACCCACAACAGTCCCAAACACTATAGCTTGAACACAGTTGACACTTCACAAATATGTTCAAAATCATTGTAACTGGCCTTAATCTAGGCTGTTGGGGGACACTCTAAGCATGCTTGCTTCTGTGTGCCATTCTATGTGAGTGAGGGCCAACATTTCAGCAGAAGTAGTACATAAAATCAGGTGGCAACCTGGAAAAGCCACACATCTTTTCCACCAGTGCAAGCAGCACCCTGAAACTCAATTGATCAGTTGGTCATTGGTTCCTACTAACCACCTCTGGTATGACCAGCCATGGAATACCTGTACATCCAATGGAGAGTGGGACAATGATATCCTCTTCATATAAATCACGGTATATTTTAGAGTTGTTATTATTACTTTTCTTGGGATAAAATTAGCTTGATTTTGTCCAAATATGTTTGTATCCAGGCTAGTAAGAACAACAAAATTGGCTGCTTAATTGAGTACTCTGATTAACACTGTTACCTGTAACAACTCTCATTACTGCCTACAGCACAGGGGTACTGAAGAGCATCTCAGTACAGGCATACTTTATTTGATTGCACTTTGCAGACAGAGCAGGCTTTGTTTTGTTACAAATTGAAGGTTTGTGGCAACCCTGCATCAAACATGTCTATTAGTGCCATTTTTCCAATAGCACTGGCTCACTTTGTGTCTCCAGGTTACAATTTGGTAATTCTCATATTTCAAAATTTTTCATTATTATTATATTTTATAGTGATCTTTTTCTTAAATATTTATTTATTTTAGAGAGAGACTGTGTGTGAAGGAGGAGAGGAGCAAGAGAGGGAGAGAAAGAGAATCCTCAAGCAGACTCTCCTGCTGGGTGCAGAGTCCAATGTGGGGCACAATCCCACGACCCTAAGATCATGATGTGAGCTGAAACCAAGAGTTGGCCAGCTAACTGACTAAGCCACCCAGGCACCCCTGTGATCATTGATCTTTGATGTGACTATTGGAATTGTTTTGAAGGGTCATGAACCATGCCCATATAAGGTGGCCAACCAAATGTTTTTTGTCTCCTGACTGCTGTGCCAACCAGTCATTCTCCTGTCTTTCTCTCTCCCTCTCCTTGGGCTTCCCTGTTCCCTGAGACAAAACAATATTGAAGTTAGGCCAATTAGTAGCCCTACACTGGCCTCTAAGTGTTCAAAGGAAAGGAAGAGTCACGTGTCTTCCACTAAATCAAAAGTTAGAAGTGATTAAGCTTAGTGAGGAAGGCATGTTGAAAGACAACATGGGCCAAAAGGTAGACCTCTTGCTCCCAACAATGAAACAAGCTGTGAATGCAAGGAAAAGTTCCTGAAGGAAATGAAAAGTGCTACTCCAGTGAATGATAAGAAAGCAAACATCCTTACTGCTTATGGAGAAACTTCTAGTGGTCTGGATAGAAGATCACCCTAGCCACAACATTTCCTTAAGCCAAAGCCTCGTCCAGAGCAAGGCCCTAATTATCCTAGATTTTGTGAAGGCTAAGAGGTGAGGAACATGCAGAAGAAAAGTCTGAAGCTAACAGGAGTTGGTTCCTATGGTTTGAGGAAAGAAGCTGTCTCTGTAACATAGAAGTACAAGGTGAAGCAGCAAGTTATCCAGAAGATCCAGCTACGATAATTCATGAGGGCGGCTACACTTAACAACAGATTTTCAAATGTAGATGACACGGCCTTCTATTGGGAAAAGATACCATCTGGGACTTTCATAGCTAGAGAGAAGTCAATGCCTGGCTTCAAAGCTTCAAAGGACAGCTGACCCTCATGTTAAGGGCTAATGTGGCCAGTGAGCATAAGCGGAAGCCAGTGCTCGTTTACTATTCCAAACATCCTAGGACCCTTATGAATGATGCTTAATCTATTCTACCTGTACTCTGTAAATGGAACAACAAAGCCTGGATGATAGTACATCTGTTTACAACATGATTTACTGAATATTTTAAGCCCACTGTTGAGAGCTAAAAAGATTCAAAATATTATTGCTCATCGACAATACGCCCAGTCACCCAAGACTCTGATGGAGATGTACAATGAGATTAATGCTGTTTTCATGCCTGCCAACACAGCATTCATTGTGAAGCCCATAGATCAAGGAGTAATTTCAACTTTCAAGTCTTATTATTGAAGAAATACATTTTGTAAGGCTATAGGTGCCACGGATAGTGATTCTTCTGATGGATCTGGGCAAAGTAAATTGAAAACCTTCTGGAAAGAATTCCTCATTCTATAGGATATTAAAAACATTTGTGATTCATTGGAAAAGACCAAAATATCAGCATTAACAGGAGTTTGGAAGAAGTTGATTCCAGCCCTCATGGACGACTTTGAGGGGTTGAAGACTTCAGTGGAGGAAGTAACTGCAGATGTGGTGGAAACAGCAAAAGAGCTAGAATTAGAAGTCAAGCCTGGGAATAGGACTGAATTGCTACAATCTCATGATAAAACTTTAATGGATGGAGTTGCTTCTTATGTGCAAGTAAAGAAAGTGGTTTCTTGAGATGGCATCTACTCCTGGTGAAGATGTAGTAACAACAAAGCATTTAGAATATTACATAAACTTAGTTGATAAGGCAGCATCAGGGTGTGACAGGATTGACTCCCATGTTGAAAGAAGTTCTGTGGGTAAAAGGATATCAAACAGCATCACATACTACAGAGAAATGGTCCGTGAAAGAAGAGTCTGTTGATGATGTGACAAATTTCATTGTTGCCTTAAGAAACTACCACAGGCACCCAACCAAGCAGCCACCACTCTGATCAGTCAGCAGCCATCATCATCAAGGCAAGACCCTCCATCTCTACAACTCACTGAGAACTCTGGTGATGGTTAACATTTTAGCAAAGTATAAATAGAGGTATATGTGCGTTGTTTTCTTAGACATAATGCTATTTAACCCTTAGCAGACCACAATACAGTGTCAACATAACTATTATATGCACTGGGCAATCAAAAAGTTCATTTGAGTTGCTTTATTGCAGTGGTCTGGAGCCAAACCCACAATACTTCCAAGGTATGCCTGAATGGAAGAGCTGAAGGGGACACAGTAGAGGCATGTTTTTAGAGAAGCACATTGAGATATATGTTAAGCCACATTCTCATACTCAGCCATGACCTCTTGGAAGGGAGGTAATGAATCTCAACAGCTCCCCAAAGCCAGGAGAGACAAAAGGCTTCAGGTAAAATAGCACTTAAGTGTGCACCCAAAGCCACCTGGGAGATCCACCTGGGAGAAGAGCCCAGGTACCTGCCAGACACACTCAACCATCAGCCTAATTCATTCATTCCAAACCAGAGGCAGCATCCTATGGAAAAAATAGCAGCTGTGAAAAACACATGTGTATGACTTGGGAAGAAAGAAAAATTATCATAGTAATAGCAAACATTTACATATTACCAGAAACTGTTCTACAGTCTTTATTCATATTAACTCACTTACTCCATACCACAGTCCTATGGGGAAATACTACTGCTATTCAAGTTTATAAGAAACTTAGAGAAGCTAAGCAACATGTCCAAAGTCATGCAGAGATTTGAAGCCCAGCAGTATGGCTCCAGAGTCCAAGTGACAGAGCTGGGATTCAAACCCAGGCAGTCTGGTTCCCATGTCCTTTCTTGGGACCTCTATGATCTGCCTCTTGTTAGACTGCAAAGGGTGAGGTGTCCGTTGGAGGGTAACTCCAAAGTTAGTTAGACCTCATCCCTGTCCTCAAGGATCTCCCTACCTTGCAGAGGGACACTGGGTGGAGACATGAAAACAAAATTATAACATAAGGTGAGACCTTAGGGAGAGAGGTGTGAGCCTAGGGCTATGGAGGACAGAAGAGAAAGTGATTTCTTCTGCCTGAGAGGGTCACCCATTGGACCTTGATCTTGCTAGTTAAATGTAAGTTTGCCTGGTGAGACAAAGGAGTGAATATTTGCCATCTAACTTAAAAAACAGTTTACTGCCACCACAGTCAAGGTCGGCCCCAGAATTTAGATTCTGTGTTCTCTTCCTGTGACATTATGCAGAGATTAAGAATATCTGTTTCACTAACTTCTTTGAAGGACATCACAGGCCACAAGCAAGAGAGCTGACCCCATCCAGAGGACTGTCTGTGGGTTGCATTTTAAACTGCTATTGTTTTTCTCATAACACAACAAGGAACCCATGGGGCTGTTTTATATTCCAAATACCTAAAGATTACAATCCATTATAGGGCTGTATTTGTTCTTGGAATTGAGATAATACTGGGCAAAGCTGCAAAATTAATTGCCCTGAAGGTATAAATCTCCTATTTATTTCTTGATGAGTTTACAATAATGACTTGTAAATTCCTTCGCACCTATCACCTATCTACCTACACATACACATACACACACAGACACTTGGGGGATGCTTAGTTGGAAAGGTAAGCCAGGGAGTTGATTGTATCAGTGACAAGAACATAATAATGGCAATTACAGAAGTTACAATTCAGTGAGTGCTTTCTGCATGCCAGGCTCTATATTAAGTGCTAAACCTACATGATCTCCTCCAGTCCTCCTAGTAACCCCATGAGGTAGGTTATATTGCCCTCATTTTAGATAAGGTGACAGACTAAGGCTCAGAACAGCTCAAAGAGAAAAGGTAACTTGCTCAAAACACAGAGCTAGTAAGCAAAGTCAGGACTCAAACCCAAAGCCACGGATGGCAGGTCCACATCTGTAACTACAAGCCATGTAAGAGAGCCCAGGGACAAGAGACGAGGTTCCTGCTGAGTGATGACACCAGCTAGAGTGCTTCTTTGCTTAGAATGCAAGGACTAAAGCATTCTCAAGCAAAGACTTCTGGGAAATCCATACGTGGATCCCCAGAGCTGTGGGTGGAGCTCAGTGCCTCTGGGGCTGGGAAGATCAGAAACCAGGAGCCTGCAGTGTCAGTGCTTTGAAAACCAAAGAAGTAGGCACCTGTTTCAGTTCCCAGTCCAAGAGGCTGGGTATTGAGTGAGAGGACCAGCATAGAGAGTGCTTAGTAAATGAGGAACAAAGAGGTACAGGATGGAAGGTATAGAGAGGAGACTGTCATAATGGAGAGTAAGAGGAAAATAAGGCAAATTAACAAATTTTCAGAAAATAGAAACTCAGGAAGCAGTTGTTAGGGCATTGTAATAAACTCCACCCAATGGTATATTCCTCATCCCAGGAGCCCTTGAGACAAACACAAACCAATACCTTCTTTATAACATCTTAAAGGAGCTGCCTGATTCAGGATAAGATCTGCAATGTCCCGCAAATAAGCCTGAGCCCTTTGTGCTCCATACTGCTGACCCCAGCCTCATAACAAGATTATACAAGGGCAAAGCCTGAAGAATTCATTCATCCAACAAATATTTATACTGTAGTGCAGGCAGTACACTGGGAGCTGCCGATATAGTGATGAATAAAACACTCATAGGGCTTAATCCCCTAGTGGAGAAGACAAATAGGTAAAATACAAAATATACTATATGGCCATAAGTGGAGAGAAATAAAGTATGAAAGGGTGCCAGGGAGTGCAAGGTAGGAGATGGGAACAGTGTTTGACTTTCATTAGGAAATAAGAGAAGGCCTCACTTGACGATGAGCAAAGACAAGGAGAATGTTGAGGAACAATGGCAGAAGTGGTGGTGGCTGGGGGCGGGGGGCGGTGGGAAGTGCAGGATTCAAGCAGATAAACTAGCAAGTGCAAAGGCCCTGAGATACAAAGATTCCTGGAACCATTGAAAACCATCAAGGCTGGGGTTGGGGATCCCTGGGTGGCGCAGCGGTTTAGCGCCTGCCTTTGGCCCAGGGCGCGATCCTGGAGACCTGGAGACCCAGGATCGAATCCCACGTCGGGCTCCCGGTGCATGGAGCCTGCTTCTCCCTCTGCCTATGTCTCTGCGCCTCTCTCTCTCTCTCTCTCTCTCTCTCTCTCTCTCCCTCTGTGACTATCATAAAAAAAAAAAAGGCTGGGGCTGAGTGAGCAGAGAGAAGTAGATTAGGCCAGAGAGATCAAGGGTTGGGGAGACTTGAGGCCACTGTTGGAACTTTGGCTTTTTTTTTTTAATTTATTTTTTATTGGTGTTCAATTGGAACTTTGGCTTTTATTTCAAATGAGAAGGGGAGTCACTGAAGGTTTCTGAGCAGAGGAATGACATAAAGAGATTTATATTTGACCAGCATCATTCTGGCTAAGTTGAGAACAGATTTGATGGTCTAAGGGATGGTCTAAGGGAGGCCACTCAGGAGGTTCTTGCAGAAACCCAGGTGAAACAACAAGGGCTGGGATCAGGGTGATGGCAGCAGAGGTGAAGAGGTAGCTGGATCAGGATTGGCCAGAGGACTGGACGTGGGTGTGAGGAGAAGAGTGGTCAAAGTTAACTGCAAGGTCACTCACACCCAACTCTTAGCTCTCAGCTCAGTTCCCACAGAGCACGCAAGTCTAAGCCCCCTTGAATAAAATGTGAAGGCACTCATTCTTCACTTTTGTTTGATTTACTTACACTATGCCTGAAACGGAGGAGCTTACAACATATAGGGGATGAGGAACCACCTTCACATTTAAATACTTCACATTATGCACTATTCCCATGGGATCTTGTATAATCCTCCCCACACCTCAAGGAGGTAAACACCACAATTACCACTTCATAAACTAAGATTCATAGAAATGAAAGAAGAGCTTGTGCAAGGCCACACAGCTAGAATGAGGTGACCTTTAGTCCTAGAGCTCAGACCTCCTAAATGCGGATCTCGTGAGCTTTCTGTTACCTCAATGGTTTCGATTTTGTCAGTTCATTCAACAAATATTTATTGAACATCTCTAGGGTAAATACCAGGCAGTGTGCTTATATCTGGAGCATAGCAGAAGTCCTGATCCTGGCACTGAAAAGAACTCTTAGTCCTGGTTTTAAAGGGAGACAGACCCAGCACCCCTCCACTGTCCACAATGGGAGGTACACTCTCCTGTGGAGGGGGGACGGGGTGGGGAGGGTGGGGAGAGGACCATTTGTCCTATGTTCTCCCTTCTCCCTTTCCCCTCCTCTCATTCACAGGCAGGCATGACCCTTTCCCTGAAAAACTGCTAGAATTCAGCTCTAGGACCACTGGCTTGGAACTGGCATGCTGACCCAGTGCAGATGAAGTCACTGTAACCCAGGCCCCCAGCTGGGTGTGGTAAAATTGGCCGCAAGCAAAGAAATGATAAAGAAGTCTCTAACATGTGCCAAGGGAGGGATTATCATATGGGCTCTTGCTTTTTATGAAATAGGAAAAGTGGATTTTTCTAGTTGACTGCATTTGATCGTTTTTCCTCCATTTGTTTTAAAGTTGAACATCTGATCTGGCAGGGACTCCTCATATTCAGCTGAAAAAAAGAGATCTTTGAGCTCCTCTCTCAGACTCCCATCATAGGGGATGGGGGTGGCAGGGCTTGGAGCATCATTCCACCGCCACCCCCTAACACAGCACAGCCCTCGGCATAAATTTGCCTAAAATTCCTTCTAATTTTGTTCATGCTTCCCCCCCAGGGACCTTTTCCTTCTGGGTTTATCAAAATCTCTTTATGCTTTCTCCATGGTCTATTTTTTCTGTTACCTCTGAAAGATCTTATACAGCTGGCCCCTGTCCCTGCTATAAGCCACTTGGAGGCCAAGAGGAAGACATCCCAATAGGACAAGGAGGCCCAGAAATCTTACCTATTCAAATCCTACTAAGACAATTCTTGTCACTGACCTGAGGCTCTCACATCTGAGTCAGGGTCATGGAACACTTTGAAGCAGAGATGCAGCAGCACGGAGCAGGGCAGGGCATCTCACTCTTTAATATGCACACCAATCACCTGGGATCTTGTTAACATGCAAATTCTGATTTGGTAGGTCTAGAGATTCTATATCTCTAACAAGCTCCCAAGTGGTGCCCATGTTGCTGGTCCACAGACCAGCACACTTTGACACAGACCTTGCTACACTTTGAGTAGCAAGGATGAAGTAGAAAGCCCACGGGTTAGGAAACTGTGACTCTACCATTAATTCGTAAATATTGCAAGTGGGCAAGATTAATGTTTCCAGAATGTGGCTTGCAGAATACAAACCCCTTGTGATAATCCTTTTTTAAAAAATGATTTTATGGTCAAGGTCACATAAGTTTGAGAAATACTGCATGGTTTACATGAACACCACATTTGCTAGCAAAGGCTCTGTAAAACTCTGTTTCAATATTGTTCAATATTGCTTAACTCTGCTTATCCCAGCGGGATATACTTGCAAGGTCCCATTCCCAGCATGATTTGTAAGTTTTCAGCCACAGAAACGACAGCCATATGCTATTCTTGTGGCAATAATTCTGTTTTTGTCCAGAAAGGGACCTATTTTTGGGGACCTATTATCACTTAAGCATATGTCTGCCTTTTTAAGTTCTTCTCCTCCTGTCTCCTTTCGAAGTCAGAAAGAGAGGGGCCACCAGGATGTTCTCCCCTCAGATCCAAGATCTGGACACAGATCTAAGAGCAGAGTCTCAGTCATAGGGCTTAGGGTCTCAGACAAGGGGCCAGGGTGGGAGGTGGGTGGATATTCCAGGAAAAGAACCCTGGTACCACAGAAACTTGAAGAGGGTCCCACAGGACCAAATCCCACCTTTGTACATATGATAAGTTCAACAAATGCTGGCTGTAAGTCCATGGATTCCAACAGCAAAACTAGGAATTATGACTGGCCCAGTGAAATTGGGAAACTAACTCCTTTCTCTTTCAGAATCTCTTGCTAATCCTAACTTTGCAAGCTTTCCACACAAACAAGGCTAGAGAGAGCAAGCAAAACCCAATTTCAGTTCCCCACTTCTACACAAGTCATTTTGTCAAAGTTCTTACAGCCAGTGCTGAGAGGTGGTCCTCATAGTCACAGAGAACCACAGAAACTCTTTGTCCTTTTGCATTCTCAGGAACTCAAGGGCAAACATACCAATAAAATAGATGTATAATATGCTTTATTTATATAGCCCACCATTCTGAAAAACACCTTGTAGCTTCAAGCTATAGCATCAGCAGTACTTAATCTCTGGGGCACAACATGAGGATACAGAAAGGACAGAGACCAGTAGCCAACACCCAACAAAATCATTTTGCTTGGTTCTTTAAATGAAAATTTTTTAATGTTCAAGTACAAAATACACTAATGGAATTGATTGTCCCTTAAACTTTCAGTCACCACTTGTAGCCGAGTGAAATTACAAATTAATAAATGCAATGAACTGCATAAACTATTCATTTAGTAAGTGACTGTCTGGCTCCACTGGGGCTGAGCAGAGCTGGGGCAGCAGAGGGGACAGGGAGTGAGGGAAGATGCAGAGACTGATCAAGCTCTCTGCAAGTCACTGGTCATTGAGATGAAGGTTTGAGGACAAAAGCATCAAGCATCTGAGAGGGGTTCCAACTTCCTTCCTACCCACCCTCAACCAAGAAATCCCAACTGCCTAAATCACCTGATTTGCAAACTTAAAACTTACAGGGCCTTTAACAATAAGTTCCCTCTTGTTCAATAACTGACAAAACTGAGGGCAGGGAGATTAAGGAACTTATATACAATTATACAGCCAATTAGTGATAGACTTTGAGCCCAGAAGAATATAGAACTCCCTTCTTGAGTAGAATTCTACAAAACTCTCTTACTGTCCATCCCTCTCTTATGCAGTAACTTTCCTTGGTCTAGGGAACAGGATTGGGGGCAGGGGAAGCCAAGCAAGTAGCAGTAGATACAAAAGGTAAATTCAGTTTAATCAACATTTGTCCAATGCTGCTCAGTCCTTCTGACTTCCAACCAGATACCAGCCCACATAAATATCACAGTGACCATTGATAGAAATGGAGATCAAGATGGAAGAGTCATTTCCCCTTCAAAGTTAGTCTTTCTTGGGATTATAGACGGGTAGAATGAGAGAATAGAAGCCTGAACTACAGAACAGCCATCATTCCAACTCACTACAGCATCCTTGACCATTTTCCCATGTTTCCCAACTCTATAACAATTTAATTGTCACTACGGATGACTCAGCTCCTTATTTAAACAGAATGAACTTCAGGGAAAGTTAAGTCTACCAGTTAGTATGAATTACTGTTACTCACCTGATCAAACTGGCTAAATTAGGGGGATGGGGGTTTGGGCAGAGACTTTAGAAAAAAGGCACTTGCAGAAGGGCCTTGGTGACCTATTAATTATAACATTCTCTAGATAGCTAAACTGCTCCTAGCATTAAGCTAAGGATACCAAGTAGAGTAGAAGATTGCTTTTCTAACTATGCTTGAAAATCCACAAGTCATGTTTTAAGTTGATAGATATGATTACATTAAAATTTTTTTTTTTTTTATTTTTTTTTTTTTTTATTGGTGTTCAATTTACTAACATACAGAATAACACCCAGTGCCCGTCACCCATTCACTCCCACCCCCCGCCCTCCTCCCCTTCTACCACCCCTAGTTCGTTTCCCAGAGTTAGCAGTCTTTACGTTCTGTCTCCCTTTCTGATATTTATCATGGCAAAAAAACAAACCACTATAAAGTGAGTCAAAGACAATAAACAGCAAAAACATAATAACATTTTCCACTCATGTCACTGATAAAGAGCTTATCTTTCTAATATATAAGGAACTATCAGAATCTGTAGGAAAAAGAACTACCAGAATGGATAACAATAAAGTGCACTGAAAAATGGAAAAATATTAGAGAGTTCACAGAAAATACAATGACTCCTGAAACATATAAAGAAATGTTCAATCTCCATTATAATAAAAGAAATACAAATTAAAACACGCGACAATGCCATTCTTCACCCATCAGATTGGCAAAACTCCCAACAGTTTGATTACATACTTTGTTGATGAAGCCATAGAGAAACTCTCTTACTTTCTGGTGGTAATATAAACTCCTACCACCCCAGTGGAGGACAAGTGAATAAACTCGATCAAAATTACAAATGAATGAAGCCTATGGTTCTGCAATTCCATTTCTGGGAATTCATTCTATAAATATGCTTACATATGTGCAAAATTACATATGCACAAGGTTATTCACTGAGACAATATTGAAGCAATAGCAAAGATCAGAAGCAACCCAAATCACCACTGATAAGGACTGGTTAAATAAATTATGGTACACCCAAACCATGGACTTCTATGAAGCTATTAAAGAATGATGATGCAGATCTATTCACAGATATCAGAGTATCTCTAAGCTATATCACAAGAAGAGATAAGCATAAAACTAGATGCTATATAATAAACTTGATTATGAAGCAGGGCATAAGAATCTTTATTCACATTTGTTTGCATAAGCATAAAGAAACTCCGGAGGCTTCTCTAGGAAACTAATGACAGTATTGCCTGCAGTGGGGCTGGAGTTGAAACTCCAGTGGATACCCAGGATGAAGGCAGGAGCTCAAACATTTTGAATCACATGAGTCTATTCCCTATTAAAGAAATTAACTTTCAAAAGGTAGTAAGAAAATAAGACACAGATCCTACCATAAAGAGCTCATGAAGTACTATCGATATTTATATAGATGCACACACAAAAGGACCTACTATAGGTCTACTTAATGAAGCCCCAGAAATAAGAACTTGTTTTAGGCAGGAAATGAAATCATCAGACCCCATGGCAATACTGGGGCTTACCTACATCTTTCCTTGTCTGCAGCCTCCTGTGTCAGCACCTATGTATCTGAACATAGAAAAGCTTCCTCCCAGCTGCGCCTCCTACAAGCTACCCATCTTTAGAAACACAGAAAGAATGTCAACATGGCCACCATTGATATGGGCCCACTGGCACTCAAGACTTCCTGCCAGGCAAGCACCTTCTCCTGCCACCTCCCCTGTCATACATGAGCATTTATATTGGGGGCAGGGGTAGGGACAGAGGATGCACTGAGTTCCAGGACAGCTCCTTACTAAAACTACCTGCCTTAGTTTAGATTCCCTACCAAAGTAGACCTGGAGACAGGAATTTAGATACAGGTAATTTTGGAGACAATCCCAGGAAACACGGCAAAGGCATGAAGAAGTAAAACAGGAAAGGGAGGAATCAATTAAAGTTGTGTCAATAAACAGATCACCACTGTGGAAAAAACTGGAGTTCAAATCCCACCTGGGTACCCACTGAGAGACTGTATAGAACATGCAACAGGAACTGATCTCCCAATGGGGAAGGAAGCTGGGATATTGATCCACCAAATGCCATCCCTCATTGGTTAAAGGGCACTCTAGTGTGTTATTTTGCTGGCATTTCCATCTTATACAAGTGGGCAGTGTGCTTCTGAGGCCTGAGAATGTCTGCAGATAGAGGCATAGTAAGGCACCATGTCCAAGAACTACATTAAACTGAACTCAGGTGGGCCTCAGGGATTTGGCAGTAAGTTTACCTTTAGCATCTGTGACACTATCCTGTGCAGAGCTCAAAAGGTTGAATTTGAAGTAAAATAGTCAGGAAGACACCCAACAATATGTTCAAATGTGTGATGGTCTCATACAGAGTGGATAGAAGTATAAATTACTATAAATATTTTGGAGGACATTTAGAAATATCTACTTAAAAAGTCCATAAATCACCCAGCCAGGCAATAATTCAGTCTTTCCTGATGTTTCCTTTCTTCCTTCAATAAAAATGTTTGTGTATCAGACACTAGGAATACAAAGATTAAAATGTCATGTTGCTATTCCCACTCAAGGAACCTACTGGCCACCTCCTACCACATCCACCATCACCAAAGTCATATATTCCATGTCCCGTATCTTTCAGGTGCTGCAATTTAAAACAGCTAAGAAACCAGCAAGTAACACAGATGAAAGAAGTGAGTCAAAGTAATGAAATAGGAAATGGTAGGGACCATGGCAAATTGAGAACACAAGTCCTCTCCAAAGATCTTCAAATGTAGCTTAAAAACAGAAGGAGAAAGGAGGGAGGGAAGGAAGGAACTGAGGGAGGGAGGGAGGGAGGGAGGGAGGAAGGAAAGAACGAACGAACCACTATTCAATACTTCTATTCCAAAATGGAATAACAAGGAGATTTACCCTCCTGCCTGAACAACCAAGAAATTATAATGTGTATATTTTTAAAATGGTTTTCAAGACCCTAGACATGTTGCTGGACCATGAAAGCCAGCAACATCTCAAAGCCAGGAAACAAATGAGGTGAGCCCTAAGACTAACTCAGATTCCTACCTTGAAAGAGTTTACAGGCCATGATGGAAACCAATAGACTCCCTGAGCTGAGGAGACAGCTACCACTTGAAAGTCAGATTACCATGAAGGAGAAAGCCTCAGAGAGAGAACTCCAAAGATCTGAAAAGCATCCTCCTCAAGTTTTCATGCAAGCCAGGAAAATAACAGAGGCTAGGGAAAGAAATACCCAAAACAATTAGAGGAAGCACACCCAACACCCACTTGGGGCTGGGAATCGTGACTGTTCCCACCAGCCAGACTGGAAAAGAACAAAATTCATTAGGCACTGAACAGAATACTCAGAAGAGTCTTGCCTCAGCAGTGGAAAATAATTTGCCCTAGATTAATCACTTCTCAGGTCCTGTGTAATAAATCTTAAAATCAAGACTTGAAAGGATGACACTATTTTCAAAAAACCTAGACACATCCCAGAACAATGATCACATTAAATATAATTGGTCTAAACACCACTTATAAAAAATTCAGAGATCGTCAGATTGGATAAAAAAAAATCAAGAACCAATACACTATCCATAAGAAATTCACTTTAAATATAAAGACAGGTTAAATATAAAAGGATGGTAAAATGGTATACCATGTTAACACAAAGAAAATAATAGTATGAATGGTTATATCAATATGAGATAAGGTAGATTTCCAAGTAAACAATATTACTAGGAATAAAAAAGATCAGGAATCAATTTGTCAAGAAGATCTAATCCTAAACACTTATACACCTAATTACAGAGCTTCAAAATACACTAAGAACTTATAGAACTGCAAAGATAATAGACAAAGATGATGCATTTATGGTCAGATTTCAATACCTCCCTCTCTCAATAATTGACAAATAGAAAAATCAGTAAAAATACAAAATATTTGAACATTATCAACCAACTTGACCTGACATTTAAAGAAAACTCTACTCAACAGATTATACATTCTTTTCAAGAATACACAGAACATTTACCAAAATAAACTATATCCTATGTTATAAAAGAAGTCCCTCAAGGGCAGCCCGGGTGGCTCAGCAATTTAGTGCCACCTTCAGCCCAGGGCGTGATCCTGGAGACCCGGGATTGAGTCCCATGTCAGGCTCCCTGCATGGAGCCTGCTTCTCCCTCTATGTCTCTCTCTCTTTCTCTGTGTGTGTGTGTGTGTGTGTGTGTGTATGTGTGTGTGTGTGTGTCTCATGAATAAATAAATAAAATCTTAAAAATCTTAAAAAAAAAAAAAGAAGTCCCTCGATAACTGAAAGGATTCAAGCATACAAAGCATGTTCGGGGTCCATATGGAATTAAGTTAGAAATCAGTAAAGATCTTTATATAATATAAAATACTCATATTTTCCAAAGATCAGGTCCAAATACTCATATTTTCCAAATATTTAGAAACTAAATAACACACTTATAGGTAATATACTTGTCAACAAAAAAAAATCAAAAGGAAAATTAGTATTTGGAACTGAATTAAAATGAGAACACAACGTATCAAAATTTGTGGGATGGCACTAAGGCAATACTCAGAGGAAAATGTATAGCACTAACTGCCTATACTAGAAAAGGAAAAAAAGATTCTAGAAAATGATCTCAGCCTAAGAAACTAGAAAAACTAGAGCAAATTAAACCTAAAGTATGTATAGAAAATAAGTAATAAAGATTAGAAAGATTAAATATTAGACTAGATTAAAGATTAGACTAGAAATCAATGATGTAGAAAAAAGGGGATAAGTATAGCTGGTTCTTATAAAGATTTACAAAATTTATAAACCTCTAGGTAGAGTACTCAGAAAAAAAGAGAGAAGTTACAAATTACCAATATCAGGGATGAGAGATACAGATGATATCACTACAGATTCTATATATATTAAATATAAAGATATATTAAAATAATAAGGGGATTTTATGAACAACTTTATGCTAGTAAATTCAACAACTTAGAACGGACTTTTTCTAATACACAAATGGCTAAACCTTGCTCAAGAAGAAATAGCTAATGAATAGCCCTATATATACTTAAGAAATTGAATTTGTAGTTTAAAATCTTCCCAGAAAGAGAAATTTGGGTCCAGATGGCTTCAATGGTGAACTGTACCAAATATTTAAGAAGAAATACTCTTCATTATATATAAACTCTTCCAGAGGAGGGAAAATTTCCCATCTCATTCTAATAGGCCAACATTATCCAGACACCAAACCAGACAAATACATTATTTTAAAACTACAAATACTCCCCCATGAATGTAAGTGGAAAAATACTAAACAGTATTTTAGTAAATTGAATCCAACAATATGGTAAAAGATAATACATCCTAACCAAGTGGGATTTACCTTAGGAATGCAGGGCTGCTTTAATATTTTTTTAAATAATCAAGAAAATTCATTATGTTTAACAAACTAAAGAGAAAACTACATGATTTCAATACACACAGAAGCACATGTTAATATCCAAAACCTATTCTGATTTTTTAAAAAACACGAAATTCTCAGCAAATTAGGAATAAAGGGGAATCTCTTCAATCTGACAAAGGATATCTATAAAATAGCCACATGCTAACATCATACTTAGTGGTAAAAGACAGAAAGCTTTCCTACAAAGCTCAAGAATAAGATGTCCACTCTCAGCACTGTTTTCAACATTTTACTAGAGGTCCTAGCCAGTTCAATCAGAAAAGAAAAAGAAACAACAGGCCTCTCTAAATTAAAAAGGAAGAAGTAAAACTGTCTTTATGCAACATAGTTGTTAGTGCAAAAAAATTCAATGAAATCTGCAAGAATAACCAAGGTTGCATAATATAAAAAGAATACATGATAAATATACAAAACTCAATTGTATTTCTATATTCCAGTGATGAACAATCAGATATTGACTTTTTTTTTTTAAAGAAAACTATTGAGGAAAAGGAAAAAAAACAACACTTTGTGGCCCTCCCAGATAGTTTCACAAGGCTCTCAAGAGCCCTTAACCAGAAGAACTAAATAAACATGGAATTTCAGACAGGATTCACAAAGGAAATGCAGCTGCACAGTGACTGCAATGCAAATTCTGATCTCAAAGTAATCTTCAAAGGTCACCAGGCTGAGCTAAGCTTCACTTCGAGTCTCAGTGAAGTCTCCAGCTCACTAACAAGGGAGATTCCTCTATGATTCTAGTTTATCTACAAAAATGATGTGACGTCGCCCATTCCTCTTGCAGTTGCCCTGAAATGGTCATTCAGTATGAAAGTATGGTAGGAATGCAGGGAGGGGGGAAAATGATGAGTACCGTGGTCAGGCCCAAGGTTAGTGCCATGCAGTCTCTCAGCTGCAGAATTGTCAACTAAGAACATTCCTTAAGCCGTGGAAAAAGGAACGCATGGATAAAAGCAGAATTGGTCCCCAGAAATTCTGGGCCAATAAGTTTTAAGAGCAGAGCCAATCACCCAAAAACTTAGAGAATCCAAAAAGCCAAGTCTGTCTGTGGGAGAGGAAGCAGAGTAATATAACCTATCACCTCACAAAAGACCCTTGTATTAGTCTGCTAGTGGGTGCCTTAACAAAGTACCACAGAATCTTCCAACAATTCTGGAGGTTAGAAATCCAAGACTTTCAAGGTGTCAACAGGTTTGACACCTGCCTTAGCTTGTAGATGGCCATCTTCGCCTTGTGTCTTCATATGGTCTTCCCTCAGCATATGTTTGTATCCTATCTCCTCTTATAAGGACACCAGTCATACTGGATTTGGGCTCACCCTAATGACCTCATTTTGATCAAATTATCTTGTAAAGATTCTGTCTCCAAATACACCCATATTCTGAGGTATTGAGGGTTAGGACTTCAACATATAAATTTAGTCCATAGCAACTCCCCCTGCTTCTACCCTCTCATATATTTTCCAGCTTCCGAAAGATCCAAATCCTTGCCAGTTCTTATCAGCCTCACAGATCAGGTCAGAGGGAAGCAGAGCTGCTCTCACACGTGACATCTTCCACTATCCAAAGCCCATAGCCATTTCTCCCTCAATTCAATTAGGGATTCCTAACCACCAAAACACCAGTAGAACCTTGAACGCCAAGCTCACCCTCCTTCTCCCTTTGGATATCAGTTAAGCACTTCTCCTTCTCCTGCCCTGTTCATTTCAGGATTACATTTAGAGAGCCAACATGACCTATTTAGGCTCTGACCCACTTACAACAGAAATACCAATCACAAACACTGTTTGGGGAGGGGGAGGATGACCACAAATTTAACTGATTGTAAATAAAAAGAATGATGGAAAAGTCTTCACTAGTGTACCTACTGCTGATGCTACTGCAAAATGCCCTGAGGGGAGCAGTTATGGAAATGTGCAATACCCAAGTAGCCCCTTTTGGCATCAAGGCACTGTATAGGGTTTCCAGCCTTGCAAGTGACCTAGAAATCAATGAAGTAGATCCGTTTATCTTGTTTTGCTCAAAGATGAGCTAAGCATTTCCAAATGTCTGAAGGAAGTTATTTCCTGCCTAAGAGTTGGGACAACTCATTACACGAGTGTGAAAATTAAGGAATCAAGGAGGATACCGGATTAGCCTTCCTCATCCATTCTAGACCAAGAATAAGTGGAATGAGTCTAGAGGCCTCTTGGACAGAGGCTTTTGCTGTAAATACGTTTGAGTAGCTGCCTGACTCAAACAGCAGTTTATTTTCTTTTCTCTGGGAATGCTCTATTTCCCAAGGATAGCTGTGTCTTTGCTATGTGACAAATCATCTTAATCTCCTGTCACAGTTTATCAGTCCCAGGAAAGAGACTTGGTTCAAGCCCAAGCCAATCAGATTCCCTCAGAAGCCTGCAACTTAAGGAGACAGGAGGCTGGGGATCTTTGGGATCCCTCCAAGACTCCTGATAAGAGGGCAACTGGGGACCCTAGACAGGCCTGCTTTTTGCTCTTCCAGAGGCTTGGCTAGTCTCTTCTGCAGATTTTGGCAACCATCCCAATATCCTTCCTATTAATTGCTCATTTGGCTTACATTTGGTCTTCTGTTATAATTAAAAGAATCACAATAATAACAATAAAATAATTTGGTTTTATTTTATTTTTGGTCTCAGTACCTACCACAAGATTTAACTAATGTGGCAATACCTTCACTCTAAATTTATGAAAGACCAATTTATCCCTGCCAATCTACATGAGATAAGATCAAGAACAATAACAGAGTATCCTGTGGTAGAAAGGAAAAGATTCTTTGATGCCAATCTTTCCTGACAGAACAAATTATATAAAGATTCTTTCTTTGGTCTTCCTTGAAAGGGGAAAAGGTGCTAAGATTTTCTAGCAAAAAGAATGACCTGGTGCCAGATACCCAGCAAGTCAGAAGGGGGGAATATTGGGTCCTAATCTCTGTTGATGTGTGAGCAGCATCCTCAAGTCTGCCAAGAGGTGGCTGGAGGCAATAGGCACTTGTTTTGTTGGGATCTGCTTATCCCAAATGTAATTTCACACATTTATATCCTCGCTGTGGTTCTTCACATTTACACATCCTCTCTATGCAACCTCCATCCATTTGCATGGCCTGGTCTAAGACTTGGGATCTCTACCCAGCCATCCTTCCACCATGTCCCATCATCCACCCACCCACCCACTCACTCAAGCATGGGAATTTACTGAGCCCCTGGTTGTGCCTCTAGACTGTACATCTAGGTGACTGTGCCAGTCCCAATAGCACACGGGGTAGGACAAACCTCGAAGGTTACTCCAGAGCCCCCACTCACCCTTAGACATCTACAGAACTCTTCTAAATGATTACTCAGTCCCCAGCCTCTTGCTTCCTCATCCAAACTTCACTACACCATTCCTAGCTTCCCAAGATGCCAATTTAACGAGGGTACATTCCTATTCCTACACCAAACCCTGGGCTTGGCATTCAAGAGTAACTACAACCTGAACTAAATCTTTTTTTTTTTAACTTCTATTTATTTTTCCAAATTTACCTCCTGCATGAAACCTCTACCCTCACAGAAGCAGCCTGTTCACCTGCCTCACTGCTGAGCAGATGGGCGCAAGCCTGGAGTTTCCAGAAGCCATGCTGCCAACATGTGAGGAAAAAGAAGCCAACACAGAGAAAGCAAAACTGAGTGGTGGAGAAAAAGAGGTTCCTGATGACATCACTTGGGGACCAAGATAGGGCCTCAAGTTAAATCTAAATCTGGACCTTTTGGCTATATGATTATTTTTCTTTGCTTAATCCTTTTTTTTCACTCCTGTAGAACTGCAAAATTACTAATACATCCTCCTATATTTCATGTCCCATTTTTAGGCCCTAACTCCTTCTCAAGGCCCTCCAGGGCATGGTGGACAGCTCTCATCTCTAATTTCTTATAATATTGTGGGCTCTTTCGCTCATGGGAGCCTTTCCATACACAGTCTACTGACGAGTATTTCTTAACCCCTCTATATAGATGAGAAGCTCCCAATCCCTTCCCACCCATCCCTTCCATCCCAATTTGCTAAAACCAACACCTGGTTCAAAGGTCAGAGGTCTAGGCTAAGGCAGCCACAAGAACCCAGGAGGAGCAGAGCCTGTGTGGTCATCCTTAGCTAATGATCTAGACTCCTCATTTCAGAACCCACTCCAGCTTGAGCCTTCGACAGCTTCCAGCAGTCAGTATGGTCAAGCTATCTGCCTACAGGGACCAACTGGGGGTAGGAGGCAAAAATACAAGGTTTCAGAGTAGGTGGAAGAAGAAAGAAAGGAAAGGCAGAAGCCGGGGGAAGAGAAAGCACCAGTGTCACACATGCTGAGACTATCTGTCATGGGCAGAGCCCAGGGGATGAGACCAAGCCATAGACCAGCAGCATGAACAGCAAGCCACCTGGGAGCCAGGTCACCAGAGCACACCCTGGGTCTCCTGCTGTGCCCCTCCCTCCACTTAACCCTGAGATGCTTCTCAGACAAACCTACAAAGGAGCTCTCAGCACACCTTGTGGGGCAGAAGGGGACAGGCCCAACTGAGGAAGCCAATAGCCCTGAAGTCTACTCCACATGCCATTAGCAGGGCTCCTCAGGCAAAGGCCCAGTCTTACTACCACTAGAGTCTAAGGTGATGTGATACAACCACCACAGGTACTTTAGGAGCCCAGAGATAAACTCCTAGGAGGCACAGCATTGCCCCAGTTTTCTCCCTAGCCAGTGTTTCTCTACCACCATTAACCATCCAAGGACAGAAATTATGTCCTACAGTACCAGAGAATTTGTAGTGTAAATAAGGTGCCATGGATGGGAACTATAGGATCCTAGGCTCCATGACTCAATTAGCATGGCAAGGATTTCAATGCTATTTCCTGGCAACTCAAAGGGCTCCAGGGTTGCGGGAAATTATCTCTGGGCTTTCCTTCTACAAAGGAGATAGCAAATCTCCTTTGTAGGTACCTCATCCTACTTCAACCTAGGCACCTCCCTGCTGTCTATCTTTGTCTCTAGTTTTTTGGTTTGTATTCCACAGTATGTTTTATTTATACCATTTAAACCATTTTTAAGTACATAGTTCTGTAGCTTTAAGAACATAGTTCAGTGGCATGAAATATATTGACATTGTTATGCAGCCATTACTATCATCTATATCCAGAACTTTTCCATCTTACCAAACTAAAGCTCTGCCCCATTAAACAGTAACTCTCCACTCCAAACTCCCCCAGACCCTGGCACTCACCATTCTGTCTCTATAAATTTGACCACTCTAGGTATCTCATGAAATTGGAATAATCCTGTATTTGTCATTTTGTGATTAGATCATTTCACTTAGCAATAATGTCCTCAAGGTTCATCTGTGCTGTAGCATATATCAGAATTTCCTTCCTTTTTAAGGCTGAAAAATATTCCATTATATGTATATATCACATTTGGTTTATCCAATCACCCATCAATGAGTTGCTTATACCCTTTTAGCCATTGTGGAAAATGCTACTATGAACATGAGTATACAAATATCTGCTTGTGTCCTTGCTTTCAACACTTTTAGGCATACACCCAGAAGTAGAATTGTTGGATCATATTGTAATTCTATTTTTAATATTTTGAGAAATTTCCTTACTGTTTTCCACAGTGTCTGTACCATTTTATTTTTCCACCAACAATGTGCAAGGCTCCAATTTTCTCCACAGCCTCAGCAATACTTGATATTTCTTTTTGTCTTAGATAATAGCCATCTTAATGAGTATATTTTTTAAAACAGTTGCAACTGGCAAAATTTGGAAACCACTGCTCTAAAGCACTCAGAGATCTCTGTTACCTTGTCAAGCCTCCTTGTCATCCTGTTCACCTGCATCCACTCTGTGATCCAGCATATTCAATCTGAATACGCTCTTTTTTCCCATTCCCCATCCACCAACCTCCACCCTCCACCCCCTGGGTATATCCCCGCAAGGCCACAGATCCACACCAGCCAACCTTTGGATCCAGCCTGCCTACCCCATACCCTGACTCCAGGCTGCTAGGCTGCTTATGGAACATGCCCTCAGGAAGCTCCAGATGGCTTCAGACATTCAAGGACATGTCCTCTCTCTGGCCGTGTACCTTCAGGCCAGTCACCTTGTCATCCCAAGAGCAAAGGCAGCCAAAAGCATGTTTGTTAGGACATGAAAAGAACATGAGTCCAGAAATCTCTTATTCAGAATCACTCCATGCAACTAACCAGTTATGTGACCCCAAGACTTATGGAAGTCTAACTATTGTCCCCTGCAAAGAAGTCTACACTCTAATCCCTGGGGCCTGCAAATGTGTTACCTTCCATGGAAGAAAGGACTCTGTAGATAAGTTAAAGATCCTGATGGGAGATTTTCCTGGTGGGTCTGATATCACCACAAGGAAGAGTGCTTTCAAGAGGGAGGCAAGAACCCAGAGAGAGAAGGCAGCAATGTGACCAGGGGAGCAGAGCCTGCAGTGGTGCAAGGCTCCCCCAAGGAATGTGGACAGCCTCTAGAAGCTGCAGGAGGCAAGAAACACATTCTCCCCTGGAGCCCCAAGAAGCAGTCAGCCCTGCAGACAATTTGACTTTAACTCTGTAAGATTCACTGGACTTCTGACATGCAGACCTGCAAGAGGATACACTTGATCTTAGCCAAAAGGCCGAGAAGGGATACCTGCAAGAGGATAAATGTGTGTGGTATTAAGTCATATGGGTTGTCGGTTGTTACAGCAGCACTATGAAACTAATACAGCACCTCTCTAGGGCTGTTTCCTCATCTACAAAATGAAAGACTCTAAACTAAATACTCTGTAACTTCCCTAACAGTCTTGATAAAAGAACTAATCGGGTGTTTGTTGTGTGCCAGACTCCATTCTAAGTCCTTTATGTGCATATTACTTTTTAAACCTCAAAACATAGGGTGCGCCTGGGTGGCTCAGTTGGTTAAGTATTGCCTTCAGCTCAGGTCATGATCCCAGGGTCCTGGGATAGAGCCCTATATTGGGCTCCTTGCTCAGCAGGAAGCCTGCTTCTTCCTTTCTCTCTACCTGTCTTTCCCCCTGCTTGTGCTCTGTCAAATAAATAAAATCTAAATAAACAAACTGCAAAACAAGGGTGTAAGGCATGTAGCATTATCATCCCCTCACGGTTTAAAGGAGAAGTCAGAGCCCAGGGAAATAAAATAACTTGCCCTAGGTCACACAGTCATAAAGGACAAAGCCAGGATTTGAATCCCAACAGTCTGGCCCTACGGAATCTGTGCCCTTTACCACCAAGTAAAGCCAATACTGATGTCCTGCTTATAGATGAGGAAGCCCAAGATGGTTGTCAAAATGACATAACTAGATAACAGCAAATCTAGACCTTCTGAAGCCAGGGCTAGTCTCACCATTCCATCTGATTCCCAGATTCTCAAGGCATATTTGGACAAAACAGGACATTGAGGTTCTAACTTATTCCTAGAATCCAATTCTCACGCAGATACCCGACCTCTGCCCTCCACTCTCATCTTAAATCCTCTGCTCTTTAAATGGAGAAAAATAAATTAACTACATCGATGGGTTTTCTCTCGCTCCTTCTTCCAACCTCACCAACTCCGTCTTCAGTCTGCCACCATAAATCACTGGCAATTCAAAAAATGGTTTCTGAGAAAATGGGCTTTCCTGGCTTGATGGATGTATAAATTTCCATCTCCTCCATACATGTCTTACTTTTCAGAGGAGAAAAAAATCTTTATTGGCGTTAGCACATTTATGAGTTTAAATAAAAACAAATACATCTCTATTGACTGTAGTTATTATGCTCAGTTTCATGCAACGTAAGTGCTTCAAATAAAAATAGATTGGTTGAAGTGAGCGTGTATCAGTCCCAATAATGATGCAGCCGGGTTCCGTAGCGTATGTGCTTCCGTTAATGTCCCTCAGGCTTGCAGGGGGAAGCATATTGCTGCATGAAGCTTTTAGGGTCTATTTTCTAAGTGTCTAAATGCTCTGGGTAGGTGTGAAGGTTTATTAGCGTCATGAAATGCATCCAGCAGGCCAAGTCTGGCCTTTGCAGAAGAGCATACAATGGCTGAGAATGGGCCTGACGGAGTGAAAAATGTAAATCCTGTGCCCTGTAAGTCCAGCACCAACTGGTCAAATGCGCACGTGGCACCTACTGCACACCTGCCACCTGAGCGAGGGTCAATCTAGGACAAAAAACTTAGAATTACTTACTTAGACCTGTCTCTGAATGGGGTTGTAGCTCATGAAAGGGGTGCTCTGCTTATCACAGATTCTTTGTTATATTAAACACATGGACCTGGGCATCAGACTACCAGATTCAAACCCAAACTCTATCATTTTGACAGTAAGTAAACATTTATGGAACACAACTGTATACCAGAACCCGTGCTAGGTACTGAGACTAAAAAACTGAGCAAAGTCTCTGCTCCTATGAAGCTTACATCTATAGCAGGTGAGTAAGCCATGCCTCTGGAACCTTAAATTCTTCATCAATAAGCTGAAGATAATAGCACCTGTTGTGTGGGAATGTTGTGAAACTTAAATAAAATACCTCTAATGTATTTAGCACAGGGTCTGGCACATGAGTGCTGAAAATCCATTACCAGCATTACCTTTGAGGTCCAGACTTCCTCACATGCACCACTTTATATGCTTCTGGCCTCATCTTTTATGCCAGCCCCTGCTGCAGCCACAGCTCACTGTGGCTGCTAACAGGTTCACACAGGCGCAGCCTGATAATCTAGTCACCTTAGGCCAGTGTCTAGAACTCCTCACCTCCCACCCTAAGGCTCCTCTGTTCATGCCAAGTAAGTAGCCTTGGCACCCATGTATGTGCAACCTGGAATATAGTAGAGTTAGCATCATGGGGAGAACCTTTAACCACAATGTTCTGGATTGAGATGCATCCCTCAAAAAAATAGTTGAAGTCCTAAATCTCCTGTGACAGAAGAAATACATATGTTCCCTCCAGGGCCACAGCTCCTAAAATTGCTGGAATCTCCAGAAGTCATAGATGTCCTTTGCATGCTAATGAGATGACTGGTGGCTGGATGCTCCTGGATAGCCTGGGGATGGAGCTTGTTGTCAGGGGAACCCAATGTGATTACAGGGTTGGAAATTTCAGCCCCACCCATTGCCCTACCCCCAGACCTCCAGAAAGGGGAGAGTGGTTGGAGGTTGAGTTAATCACTAATGGACAATGATTTAATCAATGGCGCCTACATGATGAAGCCTTTATAAAAATCTCTAAAGCATTTGGCTCCTGAGTTGATGAATACGTTGAAGTGCTGGGAGGGTGGCACACCTGGAAAGAACTTGGAAGCTTGACACTCCCCCCCACACCTTGCCCTCTGCATCTCTTCCATCTGGCTGTTCCTAAGTTGTGTTCTCTTATTATGAACCAGTAATCCAGTAAGTAAATAGTGCTTCTGAGTTCTGTGAGCCACTCTAACAAATGGTCAAACCCAGGGAGGTGGTCACGGAACCTCCCAGTTATAGCTAGTACATATAGCTAGTACATGATCTCAGAGTCCTGGGATCCTGTCTGCAATGGGCTCCTCGCTCAGTGGGGAGTCTGCTACTAGAGATTGTCTCTCTCCCTCTGCCTCTTCCCACCCATGCACTCTTGCTCTAAAATAAATAAGTAAATCTTTAAAAAAATAAAAAATAAAAAATTTTTAATGAAATAAATAGTGCATCCTTCTTTGGGCTCCCCCTCTGTCTCTGCTTTGTTCTTCTTGTCCCTAACTACTGCCCCTCCCACCAATCATCCCCAGATAAAGGACACCCACATAAGCCATCTGTCTCAGGTTCTGCTTTCTGGAAAACCCAGGTTAAGGCGGCTGGTACCTGGCACATAAATGACATTCCACAAATACTGAGTGGCTGACTGAATCAATGAAAATGTGAAGGAAGACCCAGTCCTACTCTTCAAACAAATTATCAAGAGAAAAACACATACAGTATAAGAAAATAAGTTATAGGGGAATTTGGAGGACAAAGAACTTGAAACTACCAGCTGCCTGACCCAACACAGATGGTTAGATAAAGCAGCCACTTCTAACATTTTTTTTAAGATTTTATTTATTTATTCATGAGAGACACAGAGAGAGAGAGAGAGGCAGAGACACAGGCAGAGGGAGAAGCAGGCTCCATGCAGGAGCCTGACGTGGGACCTGATCCCGGGTCTCCAGGATCACACCCTGGGCTGAAGGCAGCGCTAAACTGCTGAGCCAACAGGCATGCCCACTTCTAACATTTTCTATGGCTTTCATCTCTGGACCCTCCATGCAATTATCAATCAGGGTTCTTAGAATGCACTCTACTTTAAGAAAAGGAATGTATTAAAGGACACTAGGTAGTTCACAGAATTTCCAAGCAGGCCTATCTCTGAAGATAGGGTACTACAAAGCCAGGAGAAGCAGGGCTTGGCAAACTGGTGCCTGCTGTAACCTGAGCAATCCACAGAGTGACCCTGACCCTGGGGAGATCACTCTAATCCACAGGTGAGCCAAGAAGAGGGAACCGAACCAATCAAACCTCACCCACCCATGGACCCTATACTAAAACTCCAGGCCCAAGGAAAGCTGAACATAATCTCTTTTCTAGGGCTTTCTGAAATTACTAAAAGGTACCATGCTTTCTATCTGGTCAGTAGATAAACCAAGATTCTAGCCCAGGGTCCAGGCCCTTGATGTTCAAAGTATGGTTTGTGGACAAGCAAGGGAAGCATAGCCAGAGCTGGCTAGAAACCCAGAATCGGGGCTCCAACCAAGAGTGGCAGAAACAAAACCCAAGGTTTACCAGCAGCCCCAAGGATCACTGTGCACATCAAAGTTTGAGAAGCCCTGGTCTGCTATCTTTCTCAATTCCATGGTTCCCAGATCCAGCTGATAATTAGAATCCCCTAAATAAATAAAAAATCTTTTTAAAAAAAAGTTATTTGAGGATATGAAAGAGAGAGCACAGGAGGGGAAGGGGTGGGGAAGGGGGAGTGGAGGAGGTTACTGAGCCGGGAGCCTGATGCAGGACTTAATTCTAGGACCCTGGGATCATGACCTGAGCCAAAGGCAGATACTTAACCAACTGAGCCACCCAGACACCCCCTAGATAACTTTTTTAAAATGAAGATTCCTGGCCCCACTCCAGGTGAACTTATTGAAAAGGCCTGGGATGGGACCCAGGTGGCTGTGTTTTTAAGTTCCTTGGTGGTTCTTGTGATCAGTGGATTTGGGAACTGCCACCCTACAACATACAGCCTTTGTTCCTCAATAACCTTCCCATCAGTCAGCACTACGACAATTTCAGAAAGGCCATAAGGCTAGCATTGCTGGGAATCATCTGGCAAACCAAATAGGCAGATTTCTGATCCCACCCCCAGAAGACTCAGATTTCATCAGGTCTGGACAGAGCCCTCTGAAGACTGCAGGAGGCCCCTGTACTCCTACTTTGGGGGCATCACCCCACTTCATAATGAACAGATTAAAAGCCATTAAATATTTATTAATTTTGATTTTATAATTTTCTTCTTATATATTGTGGCCAATGTTTTTCTTCCTCAGGGCTCAAATATTTCTGCAGACCCCTGAATTGCTTATAAGGTTTTCCAGACTGAAGCACTGAATGGATACAATGGCAGTGAGTCCAGGAAAAGCTCAGGACTCTGCATTTCTCTAAGACCTGAGGGTAACCCTGATGGGGTGGTCCACAGACTAGACCTTGACCACAGTCAGATCACTAGCCTTCAGAGAAGTGAGGGTAGGTCTCAGAGCAAGACTACATTAGGACTGGCTGGCTGGAAGAGAGAAGGCAAGAGTTCTGCTGACCACCTGGAACTCCCCATGGTTCCAGAGAAACCCCCAACCATGGCACATCCCCAATGAGGATCATCTAATACAAAGAACATGGCATGCAGGAAACGCTGCAACTGCTCATCCTATTCAGCACTGCTCAGACCATCCCTAGGACCACAGCTGCTGGCCTTATACCAAGGAAAATCAGCTGAACTAGAAAGGATCAGAAGAGTATAACACAGTGCATGTGCAGGTTAGGAAGTGGATGGTTATAAGAAACATGATTTATTAGTTTGAAGAAAAGAAGGCTAGATAACCCCTGGCAGCTTGCAAGCAAATGATGAACAATTATGTGGGTAGGGGGCCTGAGCCTGGGCATCTGGCTTGGTGGGGAATCCAATGGAGCAGGCCAGCCAGTGCTTCTTTGTGTGGGGTGGGTCTCAGGATCTTTCTGGAGGAACTCACAATCGATGGAAGCCCAGGGTTGGGAAGGAAAGATGAATCTAGGTGGGCTTTCAGATCTATTCCCTACCAGTCTTCATGGGAACCAAATCTAAAATCTGGAGGGCTAGGGGGATGCTGGAAATATACCTGAAGAGGGACATCTCAAGAGAAAATCTATGAGATCAAGACAGATGCAGAAGTGCTTTAGGATGCTATGTCCAGTAAGAGCATGACTCCAAAAGTACACTCAAAGGAATTCTCAGTCTTCACCCTACTCTCACCAATCCATGCTTCATATAGATGCAGGGACAGCTTCAGTGGCTCACTGGCTTCAAAGCATGGAGAGACACCATGGGAAGGGTGAGAGCATTCACTGGCAAATAGTGGGGGAGACTGGCAAGGGGAAGAGCCCAGTAGGCTCAGGCAAACCCTGGGGCTACAAATCATTTCTGATGCCATCACTCAAGATCCCTGCTCCTGAAAACTCTCAGATGTATCAGGGATAGAGGGCTGAGGTCCCAGGTAACGAGGTAAAGTGAGGAGCCAGGGAACCAGTCACACCATCTATACAACCCACTAGTACTCTCATATTAGGCCTGGGAAATAGGTTGGTGGGGTGAACAGTGAGTTGTAGTGACAAGATGGCCATCACAGGATCAAACAGGGAGCTTAAAGGCACTGACCTTGATCCTTCCCTGAAAGGCAGATGCCCTGGGTCTATCAAAGAGAACAGTTAGAGTCTACGGATGTGAATCAAACTGAGAGAGAGAAAGCAATCAACATTTACCCCACTGGCAGCTACAGATCAGCTGGGTGATTAATGTACATTAACAAAATTAATCCTTCTCCCCACAAATGCAACACCTCCAAAGATAGACATGGTTATCCTCATTTCCAGGGCAGGAAACAGGCACAGAGAGGTCTCATCTCTTGCTCAAGGTCACCCAGCCAATACACAAAGGAGTCTGTATTCACTCTAACTCCAAAGCACAGATCCTCAACCCCTGTACTGTCTGTAAGGTTCTGGTGACAGAATAAAAAAATGGAAGCAGGTCCTGCTGGGAACACCTGGGCTCTGAAGTATAAGGATCAGTGTCCATGAAGCCTTCTTAATATGGTAGCAGGTAACACTCATCCTCTATAACACTGCTGATGCTGAGTGGCAGGGGGATCAGGAGACAAGCACATTCTATGCTTCACTCTCTACCCACAGCCTGCTGAGTTCCCAAAGAGTCACTGCCTATCTCCCCATGTCAGACCTGCTCCCAGGGATCCAGAGTCCGTGTCCAATGGGTTGACTGTGTCAGCTTCCCAAAGAATAACAGGCAGGCCCCCAGTGACACCAGACCCCTGCCTCTGCACCATTCTCCTCTCCTTTCCTGTCCCCCCAACACACACACACTACTAGTGACCCCAAGTTTGGCTTCTGTAGTCACTCTGGACCCAGGACTGCAAGGCCCTGAAGCTGTAGGAACAGATGTTCCCCCGCACATAGCTGGACTTGGATCTCAGCAGTGATGGATAAGCATCATTGACCAGGGTGGATGGGCAGCTGTAGATAATAAGGAGAAGGCACCAGCTCCCACCCCTCTCCCATTTCATTTGCTGAACAGTTGCCACTCTCTTCCAAGGCAAGGGAGGGCAAGGACAACTCAGACAGCTGTGCACACTCACCCCACACCCTCCACAACACTGCTTCCAAGCTGAGCACCCCTGGCCAGGACACCCAGAAAGCAACAGTCACACCACCCACCCAGTACTATGCAGGCCTCTGTAGTCTTTCTCCTCTCCCCGCCCCCTCATCAAACGTCACTCAGTGCTTATTCTGCTGTGATGGAATGACCCTTCTGTTAGGGCACCGTCATTACTGTTGCATGGGTGTGTAATTATGGACCAAGACAGACCTCAAGCATGTTACAGAAAAGGAGAACATGCAGCGGTCATCCCTGGCTGGAAGGACTACACCTGATTTTTATTTTCTTTCCTTCTAAATGTACCTTAATTGATTTAAAACTAATTGGCATGCCATGGGCCCTCTTTGCTGAGAATGAGGTCCTCCTTGTAGGTCATTCATAATGACAAACCCCATGTGGCACATATTACCTAGGGACAGGAGTTATCCAGGGCCTGAAGCAATTAGAAAGTACCAAGAGAGTATATAGAACAAGAGAATCTCTGAGACCCACAGAGACAAGCTGGCTGGGGCCGGGTCAGAATTCTGTATGTAAACTGGATGTGTCTGTGTATCTTATATTGCTATGTTTTTGTCCCTTTTGTTTCCTCTGAATCTCTAATCCTTTTTGGCTGTGCTAAAAAGGATTAAGAAAGGGGCACCTGAGTGGCTCAGTTGGGTAAGCATCTGCCTTCAGCTCAGGTCATGACCCCCAAGATCCTGGGATCGAGCCCCACATCTGGCTCCCTGCTCAGCCAGGAGCCTGCTTCTCCCTCTTCCTCTGCCCTCTCCTCTGTTTGTGTTCTTGCTCACTTGCTCTCTCTCAAATAAATCTTTAAAAAAAAAAAAAAAGGACTAAGAAAAAAGTTGTGACTGAAGTGGGCCCCAACCTTTAAAGGGAGGAGGAGCATATCCCTGGAATGACTGTTTCAGTGATCAAGGGAAACCTCTCCCCACAAATGCAACAGAAACTCAGGGAGCCCTTGAATTATAGGATCCTTCCCTTACCTGTAAGGCTTTCCTGACAATGCTGAAATTTTTATTTTTGTAATAAGGATCATTAAACTGGGATGGTTTTAATAAAGAACAGGATTCATTTGTGTATACCCATACAGCCCTCCAACACACGCACACACATACATGCACAAGCTCTGTCCAACTCAGCTGACCATTCTTGCTCTCAGAAATACTCCTTAGTCACCAAAAAGCAGGGCTCCCTCCAGGAAGTACTCCCCCACATAGTTATCTCAGTGAAGGTCATGCCTTTGCCACAGACCTGAAAGGTCAGTAGTCTATATTGCCTGCTACCAGGCTTTGTAAATACAGCGTTACTAGAACACAGCCACATCCATGCACTTATGAACTCTCCATGCTGCTCTAGTGCTCCAACAGCAGAGTTGAGTACTTGCAATAGAGACTGTATGGCCCACAAAGCCAAAACTCTCGCCTGGCCCATTGTAAGTTTGCTGACCTCTGCAGTAGACCAAGACATGAATGAAGCTTCCTGGTGTTGTGCTATGAGCAGTCCAAAGACAGATCACAGGGGCCACCCAGGACAGAAGGAGGGCTCAGATGGGGGACACACTGCTCAGGACCCCAAATACCCCTCCCAGCATGCTTACTCTCATGCACAGCACACATCTCCAGGGCTGCTAAAAAAAAACAGTCATTGTGGCAGAGAACTCAGGACTCAGTGGTGTGGAGTCAGGCTGACTTGGGAATCACAAAGCAAATCTTCTGGGATTGTATTTTCTCATTTGCAAAATGGTATTGATAATAGAATCTCTCTAATAGGAATGTTGTAGGAATCAAAGTAGGTATTCCGAGTCACATGGTTAGCATAGTTCCTGCCAGATAGTAGGCATTTAACAAGCGTCAGCTCCCAGCAAGTGGCGGTGCTGGAATCAGTAACAGTACTGCCATTAACCCACACTGGGAAAGCAGCCATCCCTTTTCCCCAACAGGAACATCGCGATGAAAGACAAGACCAAAGAAGGACTCTGTTCACAGCCCAGCACCTGGAAACCAAGGTGGGCATAAAAGCTTCTTTTTGTTGCTGGGTGCCTACAACAAGGTGTTAATTCTCTGGAATTATTTCAGTAAGAAATATTCTCAGGGATATCAGGTCCCCTAATTGCACAGCATAATGCATGCACACACACACATTGAAACTAGAGAGATTGAGGACATCTTCAAATTCCTTACGCGGTAGTTATGAATGGAGGGGCCAGAATGATACTACACTTTGCTATTTCCTCATGTTTCAGGAATTAGTTTTCTAAATTGTTTTGTTTTTGTTGAGTGCATTTTGTAGACTGATCTGTGGGCAGGGCACACAGACATCCTGTCACAAATGGACAAACACCCTCAACCATACAGAATCTACTAGGGCCCCTAAGGCAGACAACCCCATAGGAGGAGATGGACTATTCATAAACAGAGGTGGGCACACAAGCAGAATGGGACAAGGGACCTGAGTTCTAGAGATTCCCAGATCAGAGACATTCCTAGATATTTTTCCCATCCATGTGAAGCCTTACACAGCTACCTACTTTTCTGCAAACCTCCCCCTTTCTTCAATGCTGTCTTAATTTTCTCAATTAGCCACTAATACACTTTTAACACTTGGCTAATCTCCCTTTTTAAAAAGAGGTTATTGGCCAAACAAATCTGTGAACCACTGCAGTCCCAGCTGAGGGAAAGGAAGCAGAACTCTTCCACATTTTCTCAGGTCTAAGAAACTCTAGTTATAAAGTCATCCTTATTTTAGTAACAGTTCTTAGAGGAGAACAAAACACTATACCTAAAATATACACATTGACTGTAAGACAGGATAGGACTACAGATACATTAAAATGGGGGAATGGTCTTAGGCTAGAGGAGAAAATAAGAAAAATTATAACAGCAACAACAGCTACCATGTTCCAAGGACAGTGCTAGATGCCTTTCCTGGCTTTTCTCACTGAATCCCTTCCCCCTTGTAAAGTAGGTATTGTTAACCCATTTTACAGATAAAGTAACTGAGACTCTGGGAGTCTTCATTCCTAGAGCAGTTGCGCCCAAAGTAGCCAAATCCAGAGCAGCAAAGATCTACACTTTTTTCCATCTCATACTCTAAGAACTGACCCCAGGGATCCACCAGAGACTTCATCCAGAAGTCAAGACCCTGGTGAGACAATCCCAATTCCTTCTTCTGAAAGAGGCCACAGAGCAAAGATGCTTGCAGAGGCCTGAGCCCTCCCTCCACCTGAGCACTCCAGTCTCCCAGTTCAATAAAATATTTAAGAAGATGCACTCACATAATTATTAAAACTAGGATGGAAAAGGATTGGAAGGAGCAGGTGTCAGCAAGACACAGTGAGACTGTGGGGAAGATGGTGAAATCTCCCTCCCCTGGACAGGAAGCCAGCAGGCCAGGTTCCTCCACAATCCTACTCCCAGGGCTGCCATCCCAAGCCCAGGCCCTCTGCCTTCCCTGCAATCTCTCTACTGCCACCTCCCCACCATGCTCAGGAGCTGGGGCAGGTCGAGTTGAAAATTACCTTTAGTTGGTCTCTTAATTGCAGATATCAAGCAAGAATCCAATCAATCCAGCCACAGGCAAGCAGAGAAGGATCGATTCCAGCACTGCCAATGTCTCCGACTTTTCATGTTCACGGCCCAAAGGCATTGTCGTAAGACCTGTGGCAGGCAGGGTAAGGCTAGTGCTTGAGGGCACTTACAGTCGCCCCCAGCATAATTGATAGAGAACCCCCTGGAACTTATCTAGCCTTTCCAATTGACTACCTCCATTCCCCTGACAGTCCCAGGAAGGGGAGGCCTGGCATGGGATGGGATGACCCCACGGGCCCTGAACCCTATAATTGTGCACATTACCTTCCCAAAGTAGTCACCTGCCCAAGGCATACAGGAAGTAACAGAGCTAGACTCAAATCCAGGTCTCCCTAACTCCTAGCCTCTTTCAGTTTAAATATTACTTATTAAGTACCTACTGTGTGCCTGCTATGCACCAAGCCTGGGAAAGGAGCTGGGAATACAGAAATGAATCAAATATGGTACCTGTCACTGAGAAACAGTGCACCAATCCAATAGTCCCACACCTGTCTGCTCATTTACAATCATCAGGAGAAGATATTTTTTAATAAGGATTCCTGACCTCCATTCCAGAAAATTCTACTTCTGAACATTTAGGGAAGGACCTAAGAAGGCTATATTTTGTAAAGACTTCCCAGGATGGATAAGTTGAAGGGAATTTTTTTTGTTTCTTATTAATATATATAAACATATATTTAAATAATGGGATTATATAAATGACATTTACTTTAAATGAGGGAAGGGTCAGTAGTTATCAAATTAAATTTTTTCTTATTAAGTGAAAGCCTCCCCTGGTGATTCTGAAAGTGCAGCAAGGTTTGGGAACTCAACACACAGTGCTGCCTCCAGTATTTCTTGAAAATTAATGCCCATTTTGATAAGAACAGTGGAACAAGGAGCAATGTATAGTTGATGTACAAGTTCATTCACACTAAGATTTTAGAGGTTTAGTAATATGGCACTCTCCCAAGGTACCACCATTTTAAAAGAGAGCTTAATGGAGAAAGCACTGTTTATCCCGAAAGAATAAATCCCTTATGGTAAAATATAGGCACCAGTAGAGCTATTTGGAGGCAGAAGAGTCTCCTGGCTTCTTCAAATAGCACAGCAGCTGTCCACAAGAAAGAATCAGGGCCTAAGGAAGTTCCAAGAGGCCTTGTCTGGAGCTGGGGGAGGAGCCAGATGCTTCATCACTGAAGCAAGATGCTGTTTCTGCTTCAGCCTGTAGGCCAACCACCTGGTGGCAGCTGGGCCAGTCTGTAATGGCTAGCCAGCTCAGAGCTGCCTCCTCAACCAAAATCCTTTCTCATCCTCAAATCAACCAGCCAAGCCCTGGAGCCTTCCACTGGGAGGACACTACACTGGGAACAAAGGTCCCTGGGGAATTCTGAGGGTTTTCACTGGTCAATGAGACTAAGCGTCCATCCTAGAGATCCCAAAGAAAAAGCCAACCACTCCCAATCAGGGACCATATGATCTAGCTAGGAAAAGGTGACAAATCCATGTTAAATATGAAGGCAAGATAAAGGAGAATGACCAATCTGAGTGACTCCTGGAAACCATTATCCACCAGAGAGGATGGAATAACCTAGCAACAGTAAGCCTAGATGACAGCTAACACCTACAAAGGTGTCATGTACCAGGTACTGTTCTAACACTTCACGTGCATTAACTCATTTAATACTCAAAGCAACCTTCTGTGTGCGTTGTACAAATAAACTGAGGCACAGATGTTAAATAATTTGCCTGTCACATACAGGTAGCAAGTGCAGGAGCTAAGATTAAACCCAAGTAGTAAGACCTCAGTGCAATGGTGTGCAGGTACATTCTTAACAACTGGCTTTCCAGGAATGGGGAAATCTGATTTCCATTATGTACATAGATAGCTCTTCCATGGCCAAGATCAAGCCATCCATGTGGCATGACTGAACTCAGAGCTGAAGAGATGGGCAACAGCACACCTTCATATAATATCTCCACCATACAGATATAATAGATATAACTACAAGAGCATAGGTAATAGTCAAAGTGGTAAAACAAGAAGTGATGAGTTCTGAGTACTTATTACCTTTGTTTTTAATATATTTGTAAATCACAGAATTTAATTTTTAATAGTGACTTTAATAATCAGCTCCCAAAATTCCCAAAAATTTGGAAATTGGTTCTTAAAAGCTGGTGTACATCAGCGCAAGCACACTACTGATCCAGAGCTACTAAATATTTGTTCACTCAACAGATAGGCGAGCTTATGAAAATGGGATCTATTACAGCAAAGAGCCCTGCCTATCCAGACCCAACCTGCCTCCCTTTTTGAAAATCACTAACAGGTTATAGCCCCCAATAATGCTGGTGCCAGGGCAAGGACTAGAATCCATCCATTTAAGTTTCAACAAAACACTTGAGACTCACCTATGTCTCAGTTGCTTTTCCAGGTGGCCAATAATATTAGCCAAGTCAAAGTCTTGGTGGGATGGCCATGGGCTTCTAGATTCACAAACCTGAATCTATCAGGCCAGTCTGCCTAAATACAAAGAATACTTTAAGAACTTGTTATAGAATGCAGAGGCAAGTGGGAGGGTGTATTTCACATTTCCTATCTCCAGCTTTCCCACCTGTACTGAGGAAAGTGCTGAATAAAGCAGAAAACTCTGGCTATTAGAACTAAAGTTTGAGTTCAGGACACTTTGCAAAATGGTGACACAGCAGACCTGGGAGTGCACATGCATGTACATGCACACGTACCCTGCCCTAAGAGAGAAGTTTCAGGGGAGGCATGTGAGGCACCTCTTGCAGGAAAAAGAGCTGAACAGGCCCAGCAGAACTTGCCTCTCCAAACCACGGCTCAGGAAGCCATGCAGCACAGCAGGAAGAAGGCAGACTTGGAAATCAAATAAGCCAACTCTCAGCTTTTGACTTGGTCCTTCACTAACAGAAAATTCCTGAACTTGTAAAGTTCCCTTGCCTGTAAAGGAGGTACCATGATCTATGTTGCAGTCTTTCTTAAGGAGTCATGAAATGTGCCAGACACATAGCAGACATGCAATAGTCTTTGACATAGATATTGAGAACTGGGTGGCAATCATTCTTCGCTCCCAGCCACATCACCACCAGAGTCCTTCCTGGACAGTTGTTGACACCCTCTACCCGGAGCAGGCAAGCAAGCTCAGTGACAGAGAGACTTATGAGCCTTTTTCTAAACCCAACCCTCACTTCACCACCTCTCACTCTTCTTTAACCAACTTGGGCTTTGGTTGCTTCCCTATGCTCCCTCAGGGAACTTGCTTCATAGTGCTGGGTAATTCTGCTTTCTCACTCCTTCTCCTCTACTCCTTTTTCTGCTCAAATCTTTTCTAATTCCCTCAGTAAATGGATCTCCTTTTCCTTCTTCCCCAGACACCTAAAATGATTCCCCATCTCACTCTAGGTGTCAGGCTGAAAGCAAAAGTGAAACCAACAAGAATGGAGGAATGTCTACTTTCATCATGTTCATTTGCTTTTTAAATGCTTTACTTACTATATCAAAAACTGACAGGGAACCCTGGGTGGCTCATTGGTTGGTGCCTGCCTTCAGCCCAGGGCGTAATCCTGGAGTCCTGGGATCCAGTTCCGCGTCGGGCTCCCTGCGTGGAGCCTGCTTCTCCCTCTGCCTGTGTCTCTGCCTCTCTCTCTGTCTCTCATGAATAAATAAATAAAATCTTTTTTTAAAAATGGACAGAAAACAATCCCACTTATGGAGCCAAAGTTGGCCCAGAAGGCTTGGAATCCAGAAACAAGTAGAATTAAGGAGAAAAATACTTATCCCATTAAGAATTACTCAGAAGAAATGAGTTCAGCAAGATTGCAGGATACACAATCAACACACAAAAATCAATTGTATTTCAATACACTTGCAATGAATGTACAATATAAAGATGAAATTAAGAAAGCAATTCCATTACAATAGCATCAAAATGAATAAAATATTTAGGAATAAGTGTAACAAAAGAAATATAAAATTTATACTCTGAAAACTACAAAACATTGTTGCTATTAATGAAGACCAAAAAGAAAAAAGAAAAGAAAGAAAGAAAGCCATCCCATGGCCATGGATCATTAGACTTAATATTGTTAAGATGGCAATATATGCCAAATGGATCCACAGAATCAATGTAGTTCCTATCAAAATCCCAGTAACCTTTTTTAGCAGATATTGACAGGCTGATCCTAAAGTTTCTATGGAAATTCCAAAGAACCAGAATAGCCAAAATAATTTTGAAAAAAAAGTTGCAGGACTTATATTTCCCCACTTCGAAGCTACAGTAATCCAGACAGTATGGCACTGGCAAAAGGACTAAATACATAGATTGGTGGAATAAAATTGAGAATCCAGAAAAACTTGTTTATGCCTGGCATATATAGGTTCATAATTAATGTTAGCTATTTAGAGGTCCTCTTCCCCTTTCCCTTGCCATCATAGACTATGGGGATTCAGCTCCATAACTGTGGCTCTTCCAATGCACTTGGCCAGGGTATTTCTTGATTGAATTAACACAGGGAGTTTCATTTTCAAGGCAATTTTTTGTCTTATATAAAGGGAAAAGTATCAAGAAAATCAAATAAAGCAATACAAACCAAGGAATAGACATCCAGAGCCAAGACTATGAGGCCTCCACACTAGCTCCCCTCACACAAAACTAGTAAGATACAAGTCAAGCCATGGATCTGAATCACCCAACACTGGTTCTGGGAGTTAGTTCAAGGAGCCTGGACCTCCTAAAACCCAGGCATATAGCCTCCAGGTTTATGCTTCTCAATTAGAGCTACTTTTGCTGCAAAGAGTAGAAATATGACAAACAGGGGCTTAAACTACAGAGACAATTATTACTTACTGGACAAGAAGTAGAAATAGATAATAGATAGTCCCAAAATAAGTACCCCAACTCAGCCATGTCTTTGGGACCTAGTTCCATAAATTCTCTGCCATCCTCACATTATACTACATTTCACTCATAGTCATAACATGGCTTTGATGTGGGGCCCTCACCACACCCAGCAGCAGCTCTGGCTCCCAGGCCTGGTGGGATCATGGAGGCTATGGCTACTACCACCATTTTGTATTTGTATACTGGAAGATGATGCCAAAGGTTTTTACTATGGAAATGGGAGAAAGAAATAAAAGAAAAAAAAAAGATTAAAAGTGTGTGATCTTCCTCACCCTCTTTACTTAAAACTATGAGCTGTGGACACATTTACTGAAATTTTCCAGACCACCCAAGGGTAATAAGTGGTAAGAGAGAGAAACAGGTACAGGTTTCTCCCCACATAAGTTCATATAATTACACATTTCCTTCACAGAGTATTAAGTTCACTGAGAAAAATTGATCCATTCTCTTGTTTCTTGCCTGTTTTTAAACCCTTTTGACCTGTCTCAGCAAGGGGCCCTGGTCCTGCCAGCCTCCACGGAGAAGCGCGGAGGGTACAGGGCCTGGCTGGCAGCCGAGGTCAAGCCCTGCTTACAAATCATGCTCTGGCCATGCTTCAGGCAAATTTCCACCTGGTACTCAGAGAGCTGCAACCTTTAGATTAATCCTGAATCTGTCAGCTTCCATCATGTTCATTCACATGGGAAACATGGGGACTGGGGGTGGGGGGCAGCTCCATGTGTGCTCCAACTCCTCACTCACACTGCCCTTTGCTGCCTGAGGCCCCCATTTGCTGCCCTTTCTCAGCCTGGTTCCCACATGAACACTTCCTTTCCTGACTCTTGGATGTTCTTCCTCACTTCTATTGTCTCTCTAGCAATCTCCCTCCTCTGCTGTTCTCTAGCAGGTCAGACCACCAGCCCAGTCAGAATTAAAGTGCATTACAAAGCTGTATCATTACAGCAGGACAGTATTTGGATAACTGCATTTCTCAACAAGAGCCAGCTGAGGTCACTCTATAGGGAGCTGGTAATTAATCCTTTGAGGGGGCCCCCAAACCTCTGGGTGGCCCAGCACCGGTTGTCTACATCCCCATCCACCCCATAGCCTTTCTTCTCTCCTCTACTGAGATGGAGAAATAAAACCCACGGACAGAGGTGGCCCCAGGCAGGGCAGACAACACTGAGCTAGAAGGCAAAGAGCCCAGAGTGAGAGCTCACTGCCACTGCTCTGTGGCTGCACAGAAATCCCTCCACGTTTGTTTGCTAATCTGTAAAATGGGTGCAGCAGTCTCCCCTACCCCCCTGCTGGAACATCAGGACTACTAAGAGAAGTACTAGGTAAGGAAGGGCTTTAATGTGCCCTGAGTGCGGTGTCCTTGATATCAATGTTGCTTCTCAACACAGGGCAGGTGATGGCGGGCAGAGGTTGCAGACTGCAGGCCCCTTCCAGCCCACAGCTGTGTTGTGCTTGGCCCATGCTGTGTGGTGTGTTTTTAACGTAGATTTGTTGTCAGCGTTTAAAAACCAGGAAATTTCACATAAAAACCCAGATTTCTGGCTTGTCCTGAAAAAAATCCAAAGACCCAGTAACAATTAGCCACAGCTGAACAGCACTTGCCCCTTCAGCCAGGACATTGAGGGAGTTGTGTACACACGTACACACACACACACCACTCCCCACCCTCTCCTGGCAGCCTGGCCCCTCCGTGTTGCAACTGCTGGTCCCTCTGGTAAGGCATTAAACTCTGAAGACCATCAGACCCGCCATTCATTTCAGCCCTGCCATTTGCTCACACTGTGACCCCAAGAATTTCTCCATGGCTCTGAGCCTCAGTTTCCTCTTCTGTTAAATAAGCAGTCATTTATTTAACAAATAGTTACTGAAGGCCTATTCTGGGCCAGGCACTTAGCAAACAGGGTAGACAAAGAAGACAGTAAACGAGTAAAAAATAAACAACATAATCTTCGTGCTATGAAAAAAGTAAAATACGGGGAGGTTCTAGAGAGTTCCTTTGTAGGGCTCCCCTTAGCTGAGGTGGTCAGGAAAGGCCTGACCCAAGAGCAGGGACAAGTGAATGCCCCACTGCCTGGGGCTGTTTGGGGGAACTACAAGTGAGGCCCTTCCTACCTGGTGAGAGCACTGCTAGTCGGGCCCCATCCCCAGCGGAGTCTGGTTAGGAGCCTAAGGAGGAGGTGGGGGGAGTGGGGGAGGGGCAGCTCCCTGGAGCAGGTGGACCCAGGCCTCCCCACCCCCACGCACCAGCGCCTTGCTTCCAGCACGCTGTTTTCAAAGCCTCGGCAATTATCCCATCTATAAATACAGGCTGCAGCCGAGAGGGGCAGAGACACAGGCAAGAGGAATTAACCCTTGAGTGGGCCTCCCCCAACTCTGCTCCCCACCGATGGTTCCCCCCTCTCCCTTCCTGCCACCCGCCCCAGCCTCTCCGCCCTGAACCCCTTCCCACCAGCAGCTGAATCAATGTTTGACTTGCACAAACAGCTGCCCCACTGCAAGCTGGAAGGGATTCAGAGGAGGCAGTCTATATTTCGGTGGTATTTATTCTAGAAGCGGGGAGCAGCTCGGTGTCAGCTCTGCACCAACCCTTAGCTCCTGGCGGACACCCAGCAGGACCAGGCTGCAGGTCGCCCTCAAAGGGCAGTTCTGTCTCCAGTCTCACTCACTCTGGGATGGGGAACCATTTGCTGCCAGCCTAGGATTGAGTTATGCTGGAAAAAAAGTCTTTGTTCTGTTTGACCGGTGTTAAACCAGCCTGTGCTAATGTCCCCTCTCCTGAGCTCCTGGGTTCTCAGAGCCAGGCTTCCTCCCACCTCAGGGCACTTCTGTTCCCACTGTTGGGAGAAGCAGTCCCCGGGTATTCATTGAACACCTCCTCATCTTTCCCCAGTCTATAACCCCTTCCTACAGCTTCATAGGATTTATGATTTCTGATCACCTCTCCCCTCCCCCCATACACTGTCCTGTGAGTTATGTGCCTATTGATACTCACTGTTGTATCCATACACCAAGCACCAGTTAATTGGTACTCACATATTGGTGAATGAGTGAACAGGTAAATGAATGTCCAGTCACGTGTTAACACCATAAATGTGCAGAGGACTGTAAAACTCCTCAACAAGGCAAGCACAGGGCATCCAGAGGGGTGCCTGTCTTGTTCAACACTGTTCCCAGGCCTTTGACCAGGCTTGCCACATGCTTCATACTCTGTGAACGTCTGGTGATGCAGTTGAGTGAAAGCTCCTGCCACCAAAAAGCTCACATTTAGATATTACCAATCCGGTGAGAGGCTTTCCAGCAACACTGCAGCACAGTTCAGAAAGGGTTTTTTTTCCCCTCAGCAAAGCTACCAAATAAATATTACAAACCAAGCTGTAAAATTGGTATCAAAAAATCAACCATTAGTAAGAAGGAAATCAATGAGTTATGATCTGTACATGCATGGGGAATCCTAAGCAATAAGTGGTGTCATGGACAGGGACAAAGGGCTAGTGCTGGCCAGAAGACTTTCCTAGTCAAGGTAGGACTAGATATAGGTTAGATTTGTAAGGGCAGGGGAAGGGAGAACTCATTAATTGACTCAACAAATCTTGAAAACAAGGTAACACAGGGAAAGCTCCAAGAGCAGTGCCTGTCCCACAGGAACACTCAATCAGACTTGATGGCTATTAACTGTTATTATGTATGAAGCACCCAATGCAGGTCTAGACTGTGGGCATGCCATGGTAGAGAAGATAGATCCCAACTCTGATGGAAATTTCTTTCTCTCAAAGGACAAGGAAATAAATTGAGATAATTTTAGAAGAGAAGCACTACAAAGGAAATAAACTCACTGGCAGAGGCCAACTTTAGCCTGGGTGGTCAGGGGAGCCTCTGTGAGCAGGTGAGGTGACAGTAGAGTCAAGAATGAGCCAGTCACTGAAGAGGAAGCGGGGGAAGGGGAGATTGGACGGAGTGTTCTAGCACAAAGGACAAGCTAAGCTACTCCTGCAAAGAAACTATCTAGCTAGAACAGCTGGACGGAGTCCAGAAACACAAGAATCAGCATTGCTGGACTTGTAGTGAGTATGACAGAAAGACTGATCCACATTCTCTTACAATTCTTGTTATGGACTGTTTGTACCCTCCCACCCGCAAGCCTGTTACCAAAGAGGGGCTTCCTGTTGCCCATGGCAGGGCAAAGGGAGAAACAGCTAGGTAAAATTAAATAGCTTTCTTCCTTGCAGGATATATATATTTTTTTAATTTATTTATTTATCTATTCAGGAGAGACACAGAGACACAGGGAGAGGGAGGAGAAGCAGGCTCCATGCAAGGAGCCCCATGTGGGACTCAATCCCAGAACTCCAGGATCACACCCTGAACTGAAGGCAGAGGTTCAACCACTGAGGTGTCCCCAACCCTTGCAGGGTTTCTGAGAACATTTAACTTGCTAGTGACTCTTCAAGATGAGGATGTAGAATGCATTGTTTGCCAAGCCTCTGTGACAAGGGAGGTAAAGTGCCCCCACAGGACTGTGCTCTAAGGAAGTCACTTATGGGAAAGTAGCACCAGACACTAAAATTACACCTGTATCAGCCCTCCTGGGAAAGGCTAGCCTGCTTCATAGGTTTCTAAACCAGAATCTGATGCTCTCTGGGACAGGTCAGACCTGGAACGCAATGAAGAAAGTCCTCAAAGTAGAAGAATCAGACCCAGCCCCGCAGGCTGTCCTTCCAGCGTCCCCCTGACTCTGCATCTTTAACTGTACCCATCTTTAACTCTCCCATAAAGAAAATGCCTCTGGTGCTTCAGATCTGGAAAAGGCAACAGCCACAGGGCCTGGGTTCCTGCTTCCCACCTCTGCTCTGGCTTTCTCCTTCCTTCTTGTGTCTACCTGCCTCCTGGCTGGCCATTGAATTTTGTTTTCTTTCATACACTCCACACTCACCTCTGTGGCTTTTCTAGTCTTACGTGCTTTCTTGCTCCTGTGCCACTGAACATCCTTGGTAGCCACTACCCAGACCAAACAGCCCTGATCCTTGAAACAAAATTCTGATGTCAGCCCATATAGCTGCCCCCTGTTGGAGGTGGGTGGAGAGTACTCACACCTACCAATGGGACACTCACATCAATTACTGGGACATCAACTAGTCTCCATCAAGTTTCATTATGGAAAGAGACCTACTTCCACAGGGCAGAAAAATCATCAGTTTTGGCTGAAAAATCCTAGCAAGCCTTGGTCAAGTTAATGGCTAAGTTGTAGAACTCTGACCACCGAGCACGCTACTTTTTTCACTTACAATCCTTTGTGTTGATAAAATGGTAAGTTAAAAAAATAAAAATAAAGGACTTGCACTCTTGGACAAAACAGAATAACAGGACCCAGATTTACCCTCCTATCTTAAACTTGGAAAATCAGACAAAACATAGGAACACAAGTTTTCAGAGATTAGGTAACAGCCAGCACAGGGCTATGGTGACCAAGGAAAGAGCCAGATGAGCCCTTCTAGGGACCAGCTTACTACATAGAGGCAATTTCTGACCACAACAAAAGGAGAGGGTGCCTAGTAGTCTTTCTGGGTGGAGGGGTCACAAATCAACCCTTAGCAACAGCTACCCAATGCCACTGCCTTTGTGGCTACTGTTTACCCCATATTTCTCCAATGTTGATACACTGCACCAACTAATCCATCCTTGTCCACTGGTGTATATCCCAAGACCCCACAGATTAAAAGTGGCACCATTCCACTTACCTTCATTAACATAGTCTTCACTGATCTCCAAGCAATAGAGATCCAGCTCCCAAACGCTATCCTACCATCTGCTCTCCCAGACTCAAAGGTTAGATTTGTTAGTGGGCTCTAGGAATCAACAACACCCATGGAGAGGGAGGGAGGGAGGACAGAAGCAGCAGGTGAGCTTCCACTGACCCTTGGAAGAGCGTTGAAGCTGAGATGACACTTGTCGGTTATTCTGTGTTGGGATGAAGGGGCTAGAGTATTGTATCCTGGCTCCCATCAATTATTGGATGTAATCCACTCCAGAAGTGGCTGTGGCCTTGAACTGGTGCCTCTTTGCAACGGAGGCCATCCCGAAAGGGCTGACAGCTGAGGGCTCTCAGACATGACACTCCCAGCAGATAGGGAATCAGCCCTGCATTTCTGAAGGAAGTTCCAACTGGCACACCCAGCATCCACTATTCCCTCCCAAATAAGCTATGGGCACGTAAGCCCTTGCTTCAAACTTTATTCTCAGGGAAAACTAAAAACAACTGGGACCAATTGAGATACTTAGTTCACTCAAAAGGCAGGAGAGATCCATATAGCCCACTAAATTGTTACTTAGGAAAAGAAGAAAAGGAGAGCTTCTCTAGGAGAAATGGGAGTCTTTGTAATCTCTGGAAATATCTGACTGAAGCCTTAGGAATTTTCTGCCCCATCTCTTTTCCAGAACGTCCTTTATTTCACCCAGCTTGAACCTACTATTGAAGGAGAACTTTCTGGACCTCCAAACACTGAACATCATTAGTCTCTGTGAACGAAGCTCTGGGCGTTCAGCAGCTGAATTGCAAAGTTTTCGTGGGAAGCTTTGTACTAGGTATGAGAACACAGCAAGGCTGGGCTGGGTGCTCAAGCCTAGTCAAGGTCTAGGTTTGAAGCAGAGCCACATCTAGGAGAGCAAGTTCAACCTGGCTGGGCCTAGTATTGGCCTCCTTCCTCTTCTTCCCTAAATACATCTTTCCAGGGCTCTACATCTCAAGACAGCACAAGAGCAGAGGGAGAAATCCCATAGCTTTTAAGCAGCTTAAAAACTGGGAGAGGATTGGCTACACCGAAAGTGCGAGGTATGCCCAGGCAGAAATCAGGCTGATGTGCTGTGATAAATGATCCAGGGGGTAGGAGGAGGCATATTCTCAGGGCTGGCCTAATTTATAGCATTGTTCTAGCCAGAGCCCTGTGCCATTGGGCTAACTGGCAGCATCAGCCCCACACAGCAGCCTCAGCCAGAGCTTCCAGCAGCACCTAAATGCATCCAGCCTTTACTTTCTCTCTTGCATGAATTTTAATCCCTCCTTCCTCACTGAAGACAACCTCTTTTTTTTTCTTTTTTTAATTTATTTTTTATTGGTGTTCAATTTATTAACATACAGAATAACCCCCAGTGCCCGTCACCCATTCACTCCCACCCCCCGCCCTCCTCCCCTTCTACCACCCCTAGTTCGTTTCCCAGAGTTAGCAGTCTTTACGTTCTGTCTCCCTTTCTGATATTTCCCACACATTTCTTCTCCCTTCCCTTATATTCCCTTTCACTATTATTTATATTCCCCAAATGAATGAGAACATATAATGTTCGTCCTTCTCCGACTGACTTACTTCACTCAGCATAATACCCTCCAGTTCCATCCATGTTGAAGCAAATGGTGGGTATTTGTCATTTCTAATAGCTGAGTAATATTCCATTGTATACATAAACCACATCTTCTTTATCCATTCATCTTTCGTTGGACACCGAGGCTCCTTCCACAGTTTGGCTATCGTGGCCATTGCTGCTATAAACATCGGGGTGCAGGTGTGAAGACAACCTCTTAATTGAAGAACAGAAAGGTAAAGTACCGTGAGTAAGGCACGGTATAAAAACCATTGCCATTGGCATCACACTGACCAAAGATCCAATCTCTGCTTTACTACTTACTGCTTTAGGCCCTTGGGCAACTTCTACTACCTGACTTAAAGGATGGCCATGAGGATTAAGTGAGAAAATCTATTTAAAACCTGCCCAAAGTGCTTAATAAAATTTATTTCCTACCCCTCCCACCGTCAGATTATTTTGACCTCCCTAAACTGTGCAAAGAGCTACAGGGATACAACATGTGACTTTTATCAACGGACTTACCATTTATAAACTCCACAAAGACAGGGAGCACATCTCTTTTATCCACCATGTATAGTCTAGCACAGTGCCTGGCATGCACACATACGCAGAAATATTTGTTGATTGAATAATGGATGGATTGTGCAAATCCAAATCTTAAAATCTTCAGGACCCAAAAGAGCATCTACTCCAGGGATAGCAAATCACTGACTTGCATCCCCACCCCAACTGATTTATAGTTAATACATAGAACACTGTGTTGAGAAGGATTCTGAGGCCACACTTCTCCTCAGCAGGAAAGAGTGGTGAGATCGATTAGCAAATCTCTGCCAAAAGTATGAAGAGGAATAAAGCATCACGGGTGCCTATACTTACACTTTTTGATTCAAACTAACATATCACTTTACCGATGAGGAAGTGGGGGATCCAAGATCACGCAGCCAGTTAATGGCAGTTTTGAGCACAATCTTCAATGCTGGATATGAGCAGAAGAGAAAACAAGGCTGGCAAAAGCCTGATCTGGAGGATAATGGTAGGCAGTTGAGAACAGAGGCTGAGAGACCTCATCCAAGTGGCCTTTCCTCCCAGCCACTGCCCCAAGATAAACGGTTCTCTTCAATCCCCATTAGCAGAGGTACAAGCAGTAATCCAGAAGAAATGCTGATGGATCGCACAGACTGAGCAATTTCAATTAGGCCCAGAGACCAAATTCCCCATTAATTCCCTCTTCACCACATCGTTTCCCTCAGGCCACTTCAGTTCTGCGGGTGCCCCACCCTCCTTCATTTTTGGTAAATGGCTGCCCTCCCTCTTCCTCAGCCTCCCAGATTCCTCAGTTGCAGCCCTCACTGAAGATAGATTTGTCTCATCTCTCAAGATCACTGCTTGGGAAAAGCGGAGAGAAGAGTAATTAGCAAATTCAGCATTCTGGTAACCCTTCTACAGGGAAAGATAATCATTTGTTAGCTTAAGTAAATCCCCGCACCTTGATTAGCTGTCTCACTTTGACAAAGAAATGAGAACAGGCTCACTCATTGCTCCTGGGGCTCTGCATGAAACCTGGGAGGTGAGCAAAAGTCAAAATAATTTTTATTTTTTCATTGAAAACTGAGGACTCTCCTGAAGGAGGTGGAGCATAACTTCTCATTCCATCAATGTGGGCTGTACCTAATGACTTCCCTCCAAAGAGTATAGTATAAAAGGATCAAAAATAATAACTTTAGTTTGGAGAAACCTGACAAACACTCTCATGGGGGGGAGGGAGTGGGGATGCGGGGTGGGGTGTCAAGGTCAGTATCGTTAGTGATAAGTCATGTTGTTAGTGATAAGTCATCTTGTTAGGATGTGACGAGGAGGAGGGCCCTTCACCTCTCTGGTCTTACTCCCAAAACCCGCAACCCCAACTGAGAGACAGTCCACAAAATGCCTGACCAGTACTCCTCAAAACTGTTTAAGTCATCAAAAACAAGCAAGAAGTCTGAGAAATTGTCACAACCAAGAGGAGCATAAATGTCATGGGATAACCTAGATGGGATCCTGGAACAGAAAAAGATATCAGGTAAAAAAATATGGAAATCAGAATAAAGTGTGGACTCTATTAGTTCATAATAGAGGATCCTTGTCAGTTCATTGATTACAATAAATGAACCATACTAATGTAAAAGGTTAATATTAGGGGAAACTGGATATAAGGTATATGGGAAGTCTCTGTATTATCTTCACAAATTTTCTCTAAATCTAAAACTATTCTAAAATAAAATGTTTATTTAAAACAATTGAAGGCTAAAGGTCTTAAAGATCATCCCTAGAACAACTGAGGCAAGTAGCTCTAGAGGCACTTCTGGTGACAAGATTTGTCCACATTCTCCCTACCTCTGAAGTGACTCTTTTTTAAAAAAGATTTTATTTATTCATGAGAGACAGGCAGAGACATAGGCAGAGGGAGAAGCAGGCTCCCCACAGGGAACCTGATGCTGGACTCAATCCCAGGACCCCGGAATCACGACCTGAGCCAAAGGCAGACGCTCAACCACTGAGCCACCCAGGTGACCCCTGAAATGACTATCATTGTGCAGGAAAATGGCCTTTTCTCTTCACACCTAGTGTCAACTGGTCTCAGTTCTACCCACGGAAAAAATATGGAGCCTAGACTCTCTTTTCTAACACACCTTCAACTGTTTCAGAGTCGTGCTTTATCAAATCCAAAGAGACCTACAAACATCTTCTGGTCCCAAACCTTCATTTGAGAGACAAGAAAACTCAGACCCAGAAGTCAGGAAACTCACAGACACTGACACCCAGGTTTGGTCACACTAGTCCAAAGTATTTTTCTTTATGACACACACTGCTCTTCAGAAGAAGGTTAAAATGTGTTTTCTGTACACAACAGTATTTCCTTCAACTGTTATCATAATTTGGAACATCTGAGTACTTCAGTACCCTTCCAAGAAGACCCTCATCAGCTGTGAATGTCTCTTTTATCCTCCCCCATAGTCTTTTCAAGAAGCAGTCAGGATTAGGGGTATTAAAAAAAAAACCAATATCCCCTCCTTCCTAACAGTTGATGTCCCAAATTGAATAGAATGCTCCAGATCATATAACTCTGTGGTATAAAGTTACAAATAAATAAGCATCCCTTCCTTAAGCAAGCTTCAGATGCACATTAGCTAACTGTCATATGCATGAAGCATGGATCCTCATGCAGCCTTTATAATAAATCCAAATGTCAAGGTCAAAGGCACCATCATTTCACAGCCCCATTCCACCTCCTTCCTATCTCTTCCAAAAAGTTTTTATCCACTGAGAAAGAATAAAGGAAGGATCTAGGCAAGAACTAACATTCATTGAGACTACACGAGGTATATTATATATGTATTACCCATTGATTCATTCAATTAGCATTTCTTGAGCACCATGACGTGCCAGGAATTGGGGGGAGAACTGAGAATACAAACATCACAAAACACTATCCAGGGCTTCAATTATTTTAGTCCAGTAGGAAAGACATTCATATCTACAACAAATTGCAGAACCATGTGATAAATAATGGAAGCATGAGATTGAGAGGTAACACCCAATACTTTGTGAGGGGAGTATTATTTGCCTGTGACTGTTTTCCAGATGAGGAAGCTGAGGCTTCAAACAGTTAAGTACCTTATCCAAAGAAATGAGTTTCTCAGTGATTGGGGCAGAGATTTGAATTCAGGAGCTGTACCTCTGAAGTCCATACTTTTCCATTATAATAATGCTTCCCAAACTAAATTGTTGATTTGTAGTATACAAAATGTGTCCCAGGGTCAGTTACATCTGAGAATATAAAATACTATATCTTCCTCTTAGAAATTCAAAATGTCCATATGCATAACAAAGGCTCAAAGAAATCTTACAATAAAATTTCTGTTTAACCTAGCAGCGTCCTGGACATAAGTGGCACTGAAATATTTTTTTCTGAACTTTATATTTAGTATATATATATATATATATAATTGACATATAACATTATATTAGTTTCAGGTGTACAACACAATCATTTGATATTTGTATATATTGTGAAATGATCACCACAATAAGTCTAGTTGCCATCTATCCCATCCATAATTACAATTTTTTTCTTGTGATGAAAAATTTTAAGATCTACTCTTGTAGCAGCTTTCAAATATACAATATTGTTAACTATAGTCCCCATGCTATATATTACATTCCCTTGACTTATTTTAGAGCTGAGAGTTTGTATTTTTTAAACCCCTTCCCCCATCTCACCCACTCCCATCCCCTCCCTACCCCACCTCTGGCAACCACGTATCTTTCTCTGTATCCATGTGCTTGGTTTTTGTTTGTTTAGGTTGATTTTGGGTTTTTGTTTATCGATTCCACGGGGAGTTTTTTTTTTTCAAAGAGTACTTACTAACATATAGAGAATTAACACTACAGGAATACATACCTCTCTATTCCCTGCTGTTATCCCTAAGGTAAACAAATGTCACTATGGCACCTCTGGGAGAAAAAGAAAGCCTAACTTGGACTCAGCAGGTTAGAAATGTGAGAAAGCCAAAATGTTTTCTGAACAAATACATAACCATGGAGGCTTAACAGAAGGTTTTGCCTAGATGACATGCGGGTAAAGACATATCTTGGGTCAAGACCATTTGGGTTCAGCTCCAAACTCTATTCTTGAGCTAACAACCTTCCAGAGTTTCCTGGAGTTCGCTCTGAGGTCTTGACTTGCAGGAGGCCAATAGAAGTTCTGGAGGCATTAAGCCAAAGAGGGGGAGGGCACAATAAGAGAGAAGAAAGACATCTGGCAACACAAGTCAGGAAGAGGAATATGATAGGAAATGGCCAGGAAAGGGAAGTTCCTTGGAGACACAAGAGGTAAGTGTTACCCTGTTGTAGAAGCATGGCTTCCAATCACTGCTTGTGATCACAAATACCTACTGACAGCACCATATTTATTTCCTTTTCCTTATCAATCCCCCTACATTGGGGTTTCTGAACTATAGAACTTTTGACATTTTGGGCCAGCCAATTGTTTGGTGTGGGAAGAGGACTGCCTTGTACATTGTAAGGTGTTGAACAACATCCCTAGCCTCTACCAAAGGCCAGAAATACATCCCAGTGGCACCAAAAATGTCTCCAAATATTGCCAAACATCCCATGGGGTGGAGGTTGTGGGATGGGGAGCATCCAGTTTTCAATCAATGGCCTCAATGGCTCTTTGGCGTCTATCACCACCCAAATAAACTGCTACCAAATAAACTCCAAATAAGCAATTAGCCTGCAAAACAAAGATAGAAGCTCTCCTGAGTATTATCACCTGGGCCTCAAGCTGCTTTCCAACAGCTTTCTGCTTTCCCACTGCTTACTGCCAGGTCATATGGCTTCTGCTCATTCCTGAAGGCCCATTTCAAATATCACTATCTCCTTCTGTAAAGTGTTCCTATCAGCTTGCGTCACCTGTGAACCTTTGCCTTCCTGCCTTATCCTCCAATTCATGGAACAGCACTATTCGTAGTGGCACATGACTGACTACCATTGAACATGTATGTATGTTTGATCCTGCACATGCTGTAATTCATTTTGAGTGAGTGAACATTGATAGAGCATGTATGATGTGTCAGACACCGTGCTGGTGCCATGGGACACAGAGAGACAGGATACGATCTTTATCTTTAAGAAGTTCACAGTCTCATGGGGAAGATGGGCCCAAAAGCTGCAGTCCTCCACAGCTGCTTTTCTTGTCTCCTCTGGGGGAATCCCTAAGGATAAAGGCAAAAATCTAATCTTTCTTTTGTGTCCACCACAGTGCTAAGCACACAGTAGGTGCCCAAAATATTGCAGTGAACTAGAATCAGTGAGGAAATAGAGCTTCTATGAAACCATATCTCCATAAAGGCAATTGATATCTACTGCATTTCCACTGGGCAACTTCTTTTATAAAGTGATGGTAAACAATGACTGTCTTTATTTGGAAAAATAAAAAGATAGCAACCCTATGTAAGTTACCCTTTCTTTTTTTTTTTTTTTTTTTTCCCACTTCTACTCCATGAAATCCAAAAATCTAAGACCTACTGCTTAAATAGAGAAAGTACATAAAGGGAAGGGAGAAGGGGCAAGAAACACATTTAAACAATTTGGAAGTAATGAAGACTTTGCAAAAATAACTATCAACAACAAATAGGCTAGGGAATATGTGGGAAATGTGAACATATACAAAATCAGCAAATTGAAAGAGCCTACATTACCAAGTCTTCGGGGGGAACAGACTAACACTAACATTTTTGAAGTGTTGGAGAACAGAAGGACAAAAAGAATGTGAGAAGACAGATGGAGGTGTTTACCTTCTAAAGCCAGAAATAATAGGAGCCCTAAATGGCCATGGTTTAGGAAGGCTAGCTGTAGCATTTCCAAGAAACAATGGAAAAGAGCTTAAAATGCTTGAACAACAAAGATGAATAGTGGACACAAGCTATAGAGCAGAGACACAGTTTCCAGTTTGAGTCAGGAGACAGAATTCACAAATGTCAAAGCTCAGAGACCCTCAATAAATAGTAGTAGGAGTTATTAGTATTATCATTGACATGTTAAGTTTCCCTGGCCCTGTAACCCTGTCCCTTCTTCTCCTTGGATTTGAACTAGTATCACATGAGGCATTTATACACAGCCTTGAAAAGAACCAAGATGATGACTACAAAAGTTTCCCAAGGACTCTGTCCTTATCATTCACTTGACAAAACTAAGAGTGACCCCAGAAAGAGAAGCACAATCCAAAGCAGCAAATGGAGATCAGGCCAGTCTGTTTCAAAGAGCACCTCTGTCTAGAGTCTCTACAGTTCTAAACCCACTTCAGGACATGCTCCACCTACACTCTCCTTCAACCACACCACAGCCTGGCCCACCCCATGACAGTTCTCCAACAGCAAAATGCATTTTCCTGCTCACCCCGTGCAGCCACCAAAAACTTACAATATGGCGTAAAAGCCAACAAAAGAGCTTCTCCAATGTAGAATTGGTGCCAAAGAGCCAATAGCGCATGTCAGGAAGAGGAGTGGTGACGACTTACATCTGATGGGCTAAGGAGCAGGGTAAGATCATGACCCTCCCCACAGTAGGCACTGGTCAATCTTAGGTGAAAGGGTTCAAAACAAGACCAAGAGACCTTAAGGAAAGACAGCATTTCCTTAGCCAAGTCCAAACTTTGCCCAAATGGTACAAGGCCTTTGACACAGTTACTTCTGGGCCATGGCTTCAGCCTATCCAGCCCTGAGAAAGTTGGAGCATCATGGAAGAGCTACATCCACTGGCCTGAAAAGAAACACAAATCTCAAGGCCAGCCCCAACCAAGAGATGAGAGATGTATCCAGCCACAAGAGAAACTGTCTCTATTGACCAAAATATAGCCAGCCACCAAACAACTTGAAAATGAGAAAATAAGTCGGTCTTTTATAGTCAGGGCAAAGATATGCAAAACCTGCCTAGGGATATTAACATATCTATAGATGGAATATGTCCATTAAAGAAGGAAATCTGGTAAGGCAGTTGTTTTATCAAATTAACAGAGCTTTTTCCTTAGTAGGTGGTAAAATGTACCAGGGGACACTAGTATTTTTTTAAGTGAAATAGAATAGAAAATATAAGAATGCATGACATGTAATAATAATGATAAGCATTATTTCCAAGTGTGTGTGTATGCGTATATACATATGTAGTAGTTTCAGTTTACAATGTATATCTTTACTGTAGGTCACTATCAAATTTTTTTGAAAGTCACTGCTCTCAAGCAAACATCAGTAGAGTCTAGCAAAGTTCTACTCAAATGAATCATTCATATAATTATTATTAATTCAAAATATGCATTGAGCACCTACTATAAGCCAGGTTTACACTGGGCACTGAGACTAAAATGCTAATGGCTACAATTCCACAGTTCTTGCTATATACTTGGCACACTTCTAAGTTCCTTATATCTCCTAATGCATTCATCTCTGTTGCTGCAATGGATTATCTCTACCCAAGGTCACTATAGATTGGGCCCACGTTACTAACTCTCCTGGTCTGAGCTTGTGCTGGCTAGTCCAGTGCAGGCTTATATATCTTGGCTCCTTGAGAAACCTGCCATAAGAGAAAGAATGCACTGCATGGAGTATCCATTCCACTTGGCGTTTGTCACCACACAAATTGAAGGCCTGGCATTCTTTAGATGTCAGTGAGCTCACGGGCTGATAGATCAATATTTGGGGCTGCAAGCCTACAAGTCAGTCCTGGACAGCAGGGACTTCCACAAGGAAATGCCCTGAATAGCTATGTATTCCTGGCTAAGTAACCTTTCTGTGCCTCACTGTCCTCAGTGGTAAAATAGGGACGATGACAATATCTACCTCATAAGGTTGCTGCAAGGATTTAATGAAATAGTATATGTAAAGTGTTTAGCAAATGCCTACCATATGGCAAATGTTAGCTAGTTATTATTTATTGAGCACTTAGTATGAAATTTACCATTCAGAGGAAGAAATATCACATAGACAAGATCAGGACTCTATAATGCTGTGTGGGGCTAGAGGAAGTCAGGGAAAGGGTACTTAGTCAGAAAGGTTTGGAGAGAAGACAGTATCTGGAGATGAGTCTGAAAGATTGAACCAGTGGGTGAAAAACGGGGGAAGGACATTCTATCCAGACAGAGAGAACAACTTGGCAAAGACCCAGAGGATCTTTTGTATCTCCTTCTGCAACACACCTATGGATAATATCATTCAAAGAATCTCCAGCAAAAATTTCTGCAGCACAAGTTTTTCCAAAGCCTTTTCTAGTGTTGGGATATACATGTAATGTGCACAGCTATACGTACTTCTAGGCAGGTAAAAACCTCAGCCCCAAAGAAATTTAAAGGATAAAACATCAGTTCCCAGAAGCATTAAAAATGGAAATTCTCCCATAAGGATGGACATGCGTTAGAAATGTGGTTCTTAAAGTGTTCTTCCCAGACCTGGGACCCTATTAGGAATACATATACTCAGCCTTCCCCAAACCTACCAAATCAGAAATTCAGGAGGTGTGGCCCTACCATGTGTGTTTAAGGACCACTGCTTTGGAGAAACTTGCCAAGGAGGAGACAAAATTAAAAGCAACAGCAGTCCAGGCAGCAGTTCACGTGAAGAACTACGCTCACAATGCCCACTGTCCTACCCCATTTAACACAGCAGCTAAAGAGCTCAGATTCTGTAAACCTATAGCCTGGGGTTTGACCCTCAGCTTTGGTACTTGATGGCTACTACCTCCTTCAACCCCTGCATTCTCATCTACAGGTTCATCTCAGGACTTAGTGACATGTTCCCTGTAAAGCACTTAGCACAGAGCAGTCCTTTGAGAGCCAATACCCTGGAAGAAACTCCAGCAAATCTAATACCTCAAAAGTGTCAGCATCGCTATGGATCTAGTAGCCTTTGGAACAGTGATCTTCAAATTGGGGTACACATACTCTTGGAGATACAAACATATTTGGTTTGGGAGCATGAATTTATGAGGATCAATTCCAAACCCTCAGTTTTCTGGCAGACTCTCCTAAAATTGACCTGCCTGTGTTGGGCGAATCAAGAAGAGTTTTCATTCCCTACCTTCTCTTTCAGGGAAGCCTTCCTCCCTACTACTAAAAGAAAGGCATAGTTCTCACTCATCCCAAACCTTAATATGTTGCATCCTGGAGTATAAACTTCCAGGGCTCCAAACAGAAGGCATAAATAGACATACTGATGTGAATGTCTGTAATGAGCAGGTAACAAATTCATCCGCAAGTGAGCAACTCAAATGATTGGTTACATGTTCTTTCCCCAGTAAAGTGTTTTCCACATAATTCAAGGAGGATCTAACTGAGCTGTCAGCTGACAGATCATCAAAAATAATTTTTGATGATATATCACTATGTGATTTTAATATGTGAGTTGGAAGTCCTCAAATAATTCAAATGCAACAGTATTCCTTATATTTACGTCTACTTATGTGAACATTTTCCATATACTTATGTGAATACTTTCAGCATTTATGTCTTAATAAACAAAAAATAGGATTGTATTTCTAATTGTCTCATTCTACCAATAAGTAATATTTATCTACAGGTTGATGAAATAATTTGTAAAATCCCATCCATTTCATACAGATGCATTTCTAATGTATTTCACTTTTTGGTTTAATAACTATATATAAAAATGCATATTTGTGTTGTTTCTCAACTGTATAGTAATAATAATTATAATGATAATTCATTCCGGAAGAAATGCCTCAATACTGAAAGCCTTTTAGTCACATGAAATGTTTTAAAATGCTATTTCAATTCATATGTATGTTTTTGTTGCAGAGAAGTATGATACTAAAATCAATGAAAAAACTTTCAAGCATAAAAAATATATTACATTAGGATAAAATTCTGTGGGGAAAGTGGAATGAAAATATAAGTCAAGGAGAAAAGAAATGATGTAAAAATATCTGACTACTGAAGAAAAGCTTGTTTGGGTATTTGTAAATGAAACGGAATAGTATCAAATCTCTATGATGTTTAGGCTTTGTTGGAAAATTGAAAAAGAGCAAAGAAATATTTATTTTTAAATGTCAGTATTTACAAAATGCCCCAAATCACAATCTTTGCAACTATATGAAGTTATAATGGGAAACGGTAGATATCAAAACTCACCATCTAGTTGAACCAATTTGGATATTCTAGTTACTTTTTCTATGTAACAAGCTAATCCAAAACTTGGTGACAGGAAGACATCATTGAATTAAGGTTCCCACATAATCCAAGGAGGACCTAAGTGAACTGTCAGCTGGTAGATTAAAATCATTTTTAATTTTTAATGCTCAATTCTAGAGAATGACAGATGATTACCGGAGGGGAGATGGGTGGGCAGATGGGTGAAATAGATGAAGGACATTAAGAGTACACTTATCACTGTACACACTGAGTAAATGTATAGAATTGTTGAATCACTATATTAAAAACCTAAAACTAATATAACACTGTATGTTAACTGCACTGGAATTAAAATTAAAATAAATGAATAAATTACAAGTTTAAAAATAATAATTGTGAATGATGGACCACTATATGATTTTAACATACGATTTAAGAATAGCTCGGATAATTAAAATGTAACAATATTCCTTATAGTCCTCAGATTCCATGGGTCAGGGTTTCAGACAGGCTCCTGCTGGAATGGTTTGTCTCTACTCCACAATGTCTGGGGCCTCTGCTGAGGAAACAAACACCTAAATGACTCAAACACCTAGGAACCAGAAGAGCTAGACCTGGAAAATCCATTTCTAAGTGGCTTCTTCACCTTGTGTCTGGTATCTGGGCTGGGCTGACCAGAGATTGGACTCAGATAGGACTGATGACGACAGTACCTACATATGTGTCCTCTCTGTATGGCTTTGGCTTTTCACAGCATTGAGAGCAAGCATTCCAAAAGAACTAAGTGGAAGTTGCATGGCTTTTTATGACCTAGCCTCTTGTAGGAGTCATGCAATGTCACTTCTGCAGGGCTCAGTTGGTCAAAAACAGTTACCAGATTCAAAGAGAGGAGACACAGATCCCATATCTCAATGGGAGGAGTATCAAAGAACTTGCAGTCATTTTTTAAAACCACCATATTGGTTGAGGAGGGGTTTTTATTTTTATTTTTTGCAACTTACATTCCTAGATAGATGATAAAAGATAACATAAACTCAATTTGAAGTTGAATAGTACAAGTAGGCTGTTGAACTCAAGGTTGGAAGAGATAAAAGAGAGATGTAGCCAAGAAAGCCTTCATCACAAACACCAGCTGAGGGCCTGTAAGCGTACAGCTCAGAAAAAAATGCTAAGAGGACTGCACAAATATTGCAAGACTCAGTATCTATCTCCAATGCTAGTAATGAGTTCAAATCCCAACCTTCTATCCACATACAACATGGCTTTGGGAAATCCTACCTAAGCCTCACTTTGTGTATCAGCAAAATGGAGAGCAAATGCTAGGGTTGTGGTGAGACCTAAACAAAATAGGATGAGAAGGAGGTATCATGGTGCATGGCACTCAGTAAGTGCTTAGTAAATGCTGTGCATTTGTTTATTCATTCAAAGAACCTACACATGTGGGAAAATTGAACGGGCATCAACCATAAAATTGACAGAGAATTAGTATTCCCCAAACATAAGTCAGAGCTCCAAACCTCCCTTACGGGTTCAGTAAGCTTGACTGAAATTTATGGAGTGCAAAGCTTAGAGGGTTTAGACCAATTTTCCTGGAGGAAAATTAGGACAGATTTTTGAAGATCTTCTGATGTCCAGGCTAACTGTCAAGTCTTTTGCCTGTGAAGCTCATCCGGATCATTGTTGCCAACTTGGAAAGATCTATACCATTTCTCATGAGAAGCCAACTATCCCAATCTGGGCTACTTTTTCTAAACATTAGATCTGAATTGATTTATTTTATCCCTAAATGCATTGGGCCACAGTCTTCCTGAATGGATTAAGTCAGACCTTCTACTTTTAGCAGTTGGCTCATTCAGTCCATTTCCCTACTATAAATACCTACCTGCACTTGTTTTACAGTAGAACTCTTTTGTCATCTGATTGTCCCAGTCTAGATTAGAGAGGAGAGGTAAGAGAGAATGCAAAATGGGATAGAGGACAGAGAAAGAGGGACTGCATTGCTCTAGGCTGCTCACTGGCTATTTTCACAGACCCCAAGGTCCATAGGTGACCGAATGTGGGAGAAAGCTAAGAGCTTCTAGCCCTTTTCTACATATTTCCTTGAGAAGTTGGCAGCTGTTGGCAACTTGGTCGAGTCACTCAGTCTCTGTCATATTATCTACTGGAAGTTTCCTTTTCCCAGTTTCATATCTCAGTCCCCCTGTTCAGAGCATATGGATACTGACCCCAGCTTCCAGGGCAGATCAAGAGAAGTTTTTTTTAATGCATGGTCTTAAGGCCCTCAAGTGAAAATAAATTTTCATAGAATCTCATACCCATCTCCTTGGAGTCCCAAAGAAGGAGTCACTGAGTTTCCACCAAATACTGATCTAACCCCTAATGAAGTCAAAGCATTTAAAGGAAATAGTTCAGGCCAGAGTCAGATGAAGGAGAGGGTCCACTGGGAAGCTACCTGGTGTGCCAATACATAAGGAAAGGTATGCTCATCTATCACCAAGGTGCTAGTACACCACTGGAAATTTAAGGCAATGGAAGAAAAAACATAATATCAAAACTTCTTAGAAAAAGTAGAAGGAATACCATAAAACAATCCTGGAGATGTGACTAAAACCTAGGAGCCATACTTTGGGTTGTAAATATTTGTCATTTTAGGGCAGCCAGGATCTAAATGTTCTCCCTATGTTGAGGTCTCGACCAGTGTCCTCCCTCTCCATTCCTCCCCTTACTATCCCAGTTTTCAGCTGTTCCTCCAAATTAAAGTTAAACAAATATTTGATTTGAACAAAAAAATTGATTGAAGGGGGCAGGAAATTATCACAGCCCACCAAGATTCCCATGTGTCTCCATCTGGATACTTCCCCCAAGGATCTAAGAGGGTTATAAAACACACTTGTCCACCTGCATTCAGGCACCAAAGGACCACTGTAATTCAATAGCAGCCAATGGGAAGTAGAGTCCCCTGGCCTCTTCAAGATGCATGAAATGCAGATGTGTCTCAAATAATAAAAAAGTGAAAAGTATTCATTAAAGATTTTCAAAAACAATTCATGCATGATGACCAAGTGGGGTTTATCTCAGGAACACAAGGTTGAAATTATAACCAATGGGATCGCCTGGGTAGCTCAGTCAATTGAGCATCCAACTCTTAATTTTGGCTCAGGTCATGATCTCAAGTTCATGGGATTGGGTCCTGCATCAGGCTCCACACTCAGTGTGGAGTCTGTTTGTTCCTCTCCCTCTACCCCTCCCCTGGCTCTCTCTCTCTCTCAAATAAATAAATAAATTTTTAAAATATTGTTAAAAAATCAATCAATATATGTAATTCATCATATTAACAAAATGAAAAATAAAAATTGACCATCTCAATAGACTCAGAAAGATTAATAGAAAATGATTCATAATAAAAATTCTCAGGGCTCTCAGAAGTTTAAGAAAGAATGACATAAGCAAGGTAGCTGCCATGCCTGCCTCCACTACAACTCTGACCTCCCTAACCCTACCACCACAGAATAATAAGCCAGGATTCACCACATCTATTGGGTAACTATGGAATATTATACCAAAATATAGAAAATTGGGGAAAATACCTATGGAGTTATATGTAAGGGTAGACATAAAACTATAGGTCAAGTGGTAGCCATGAAGAAAATGAGACTAGAAAATAAAGAGGAAGAAGTTCTTAGTACCACAATTCAGGAAATTTCTCTATTAAAGGAACTTTGTCATTCAAATATAGTCAGTCTTCAAGGTGTGCTTATACAGGATTCAAGGTTATATCGCATCTTTGAATTCCTTAGATTTTAGGAGATAACTTGGATTCTATCCCTCCTGGTCAGTTCGTGGATTCTTCAGTAAACACTTATTCATGCCAAATCAGACAAGGGATGTTGTTTTGTCACTCTGGAAGAGCTCTTCACAGAGACTTAAGATCTCAATATCTATTAACAACAAAGGAACAACTAAATTGGCTGCTTTGGACCTTGCCAAAGATTTTGGAATATCTAATAGAGTATATATCATAAGTAATAACACTCCGTCATGGATCTGCAGAAGTATTGCTGGGGTCAGCTCATAAGTCCTGTTGACATTTGGAGTACAGATGCTATATTTGCATAATTATCAACTAATAAGCCACTTATCTGTGGAGATTTAGAAATTGATCAGTTCTTCAGGATTCTCGGAGCTTTGGACACCCCCAATAATGAGTGTGGCTAGAAGTAGAATCTTTATAAGACTTGTAAGAGTACCTTTCCCAAGTGGAAGCCAGGAAGCCTCACATCCCATGTCAAAAACTTTGTTGACAATGGCTTGGATTTGCTTTCAAAAATGTCAGCACATTGGCAGGTTAATCCCACCAAACAAGTTTCTGGCAAAATTACACTGAATCATCCATATTTTAGTGATTTGGACAATCAGATTGAGAAGATGTAGCTTTCTGACAAAAAGTCCCCACATGCTGTCTCGAGAACAGATAGTTATATTTGTTCTGCTACCTCTATTTTTGTCTTGTGTGCTCTCTTCTCTGTTGTAAAACTTGAGCTGCACTTCATCATCTAATTTCAAAAGTGTAACTTAAAAATGTAAATATTGTTCTATATCAATTTAAATATAGTAATTCTTTGTATGAGTGTAGATCTCACTGTAACAAGTATTTGTTACTATAATAAAACTGTAAATCTAGTATTAATGACAGGAATTGGGAGGGGCTGTTTTTAAACCTCTCAGTAAATTAAGAGCAGAAGACAACTTCCTCAACCTGATAAAGAGCATCTCTGGAAAACCCACAGCTAGCATCATACTCATAGTGAATGACTGAATGGCTTTCCCCTTAAGATAAAAAATAAGGCAAGAATATCTGCTCTCACCATTTTATTCAACATTATACTAAAAAACCTAGCCAGTTTAATAAGGCAGCCGAATAAATAAAAGGCATGCAGATTTGAAAAGAAGTAAAACTGTCTTTGTCACAGATGACATGATTGCCTATGCGGAAAATCCTAAAATACCTGCAAAAGAGCTGATTTTAGCAAGGACACAGGATACAAGGCCTATATTAGAAAAAAAAGAATTTTTATATTCTAGAAACAAAGAATTAGAAATTGAAATAAAACAGATACCATTCATTTAAAAGAAACAATACTGTATTAGTTCTCAATTGGTACATAACAAATTACCAAATTAGCAGCTTGAAACAACAAACATTTATTATCTCACATAGTTTCTGAGTGTCGGGAATCTAGGAGCAGTTTTAGGGGGGTAGCATGGCTCAGCGTCTCTCAAGAGGTTGCCATCAAGATGACAACTAAGACTGCACTCATTGAAGCTTTGACTGGGGCTGGGGGATCTACTTCCAAGATCACTCATTCACATCTTGCTGGTAGAGGCCTCAATTTCTCCTTTATGAAGGTCTTATTTCTTCGCCACATGGAACCTTCCTGTAGAGTTGCTCCCATGTCTTCCAGGGTAAGCAATACAAGAGAGAGCAAAGAGGGAGCTGTAATGCCTTTTATTACTTAGTCTCAGAGGTGGTAATCCATCACTTCTGCCATAGAAACATTGGTCATGTAGATCAACCCTGGTACAAAGCGTGTGTGTGTAAGGGGGTACTATACAAGGGCACAAATACCAGGAGGGAAGGAGTATTTCAGGCCAATCTGGAGGCTGGCTACCACAAATACCACTTACAATAGCATCAAAAGACATAAAACACTTGTGGATAAATTTAACAAAATATGTGCTAAACCCTGTTACACTGAAATGACAAAATAATTACTGAAAAATCTAAAGAAGACATAAATAAGTAAAGATGTATACAATGTTTATGGATTCAAAGACTCAATATTACTAAGATGTCAATACTGCCCAAGGTATTGAGACTCAATATAATCTCACAATGCCACCGGGCTTTTTTCTTAATAGAAATTGACAAACTGATAGTGAAATTTGTATATAAATGTTAAGGACTTAAAATAGCCAAAACAACTTTGAAAAGAAGAACAAAGTTGGAGGAGTTAGACTACCTCCTACACTACATCCGAAAATAGTGTAAGAACTACACTATTTTAAGATTTACCATAAAGCTACAATAATAAAGACAGTGTGCTATTAACATAGGATAGACATATAGATCAATAGAACAGAACAAAGAGCCCAGAAATAAGCCCACTCATATATGGTCAATTAATTTTTGACAAAAATGCCAAAGAAATCCAATGGGAAAAAATTTTCAACAAATGTTGCTAGGACGATTGACTATCCCAGGAAGAAAATAACCTTGAACATTTGCCTTATACTATAAACAGGAATTACCTTAATATTGATCACTGGCCTAAATATAAATGCTTAACTATAAACTTCTAGAAGAAAACAGAGGAGGAAAATGTTAAAACCTTAGTGTAGGCAAATAATTCTTAGACAATAACAAAAAGCACCTATTCCAGAAGGGGAAAATTGATAAATTGGACTATATCAAAATTAAAGCGTTCTATTCTTTGAAATACAGTATTAAAAGCAAATAAACAAGCAAAAAAAGAAAATACAAGCCATAAACAGAAAAAAAATATATGTATAATACATATATCTGTTAAAAGGCTTGTATTTAGAGTATATTTAAAAACTCTTTTTAAAAAGCTTCTATAGGGATCCCTGGGTGGCGCAGCGGTTTGGCGCCTGCCCTTGGCCCAGGGCGCGATCCTGGAGACCCGGGATCGAATCCCACATCGGGCTCCCGGTGCATGGAGCCTGCTTCTCCCTCTTCCTGTGTCTCTGCCTCTCTCTCTCTCTGTATGACTATCATAAATAAAATAAAAAAATATAAAAAAAAGAGTTTAAAAAGCTTCTATAGCTCAAGAGTAAAATATTAACTCAAAAATAGGCCAAAGAGGGGGGCACCTGGGTGCCTCAGTTAGTTAAGTGTCCACCTCTTAGTTTCATCTCAGTTCTTAATCTCAGGATCATGAGCTGAGGCCCCACAATGAACTCTACGCTGGGCATGGAGGCTACTTTAAAAAAAAAAAAAAAAAAAGCAAACATTTGAACAGACACTTCACAAAAGAAAAACTATAAATGGCATATATACAAATGAAAAGTATGCTCAACATCATTGTCATCAGGAAAATGCAAATTTAAACCTCCAGATACTCCTACTACCCACTAGAATAGCTAAAATTAAAAAGAGAAACCATATCAAGTGTTGGCAAGGATGTAAAACAACTGGAAACCTCATATTGTGTTGGTAGAAATAAAAAAGAATACAGCACTTTGGAAAAATTCAGCGATTTCTTATACAGTTAAATATTCACATACTATATGACCCAGAAATCCCCTAGGTATTTACACAAGAAGAATTAGAACCTAGGTCTATACAAAGACTTCCTGCAAGTGTTCATAACTTGCTCATGATAACTTTTATTCATAATAACTCAAAACTGACACAATCTGTAAGTCCATCAAAAAAGTGGTAAATTGTGCTACATCCCTACAACAGAAAATGCTGTTTTAGAAAAGAACAAAATATTGACATAAAAAAGATCAAGAGGAGAGGACTGACTACAAAAGGCTGGTGGGGAGTTCAATGGACATGTTCCATGTCTTGACTGTAGGGCAATTGTGTGGGTGCATATATTCAATAAATAAAATTTATTAAACTGTACACTTAAAATAAGTGCATTTTATTAATATCTAAGTTATAACTTAATAAAAGTAATTAAAACATTCTAAATGAAATATATTCATATAGTTAAGAAACTTCAACTAGACATCGAAAAACTCAGTCATCTTTCATCAAATGTCTAGACTTCCAGATACCCTCTCTCCCTACTCAAAGGTAACACTATTCCCAGTGATTTTATGCATTATTCAAAAATTGTCTATGCGCATAATCCTCTACACTGGTATTTGTATATGGATATTTATATAGGTATGTCACACAAATGTGCACATATACTTTGTTTACATACAAGTAGACATCTTTTCTATTATAGCATGTTTTTTGGTGCCTGCAGTTCCCATGGATGGTCTCTTCCTTGCACATTGACAGAGTTCCATCTTGAACCTAACTAACACTTCCTCCAAAGTCATAGGAGCCTGCTCAGTTTACAGGGAGATGCAGCCAGAAGCAGGATTTAAGGCCCTGGAACAACTCCAACCAATACAGGATGGGTTTGGTCAATAAATGTCCCAAACTTCCCTCTTGCCAAAAGACAGACAATTCTGGGAGAAATTCTGGGAGGCAGGCATTCCATGCATTTTTCAAAGGTCTGGATTTAGGCTTCCCTTACCTATAGCAGCAACTTAATAATACACCTTTTTTTTTTTTTTAATTTTCTATGTCACTGTCTTCACATTGTCATTCATTTTTTTTGTGGGTTTACTTCCCAAATAAACTACCTGCACCCAAGTCTTTGTCTGAGGCTTTCAAGAGACCCAAAACCAAGACATGCACACACCTTATTTTTTCACACAATGTATCTTATAGGATGTACAATGTCAGCCTATATGATCTGTCCTATTACATCTCCTGGCTCCATAGTACTCCACTTCATGGTATGCCATGGTTTTTATAACTGTATCCCTCATCAGTGGATGTTTTAGTTGTTTATATTCTTTTGCTATTGTATACAATATATGTTTTTTTAAAAGATCCCTATGCACACATCTTTACAAGATAAATTTCTAGAAATAGAATGGATAAGGCAAAGGGTAGTCATGGTAGTCTTTAAATAAGAAGCATCCCTGATATGACTGAACTATAAAATCTTACCTGTACACACAGTTTTTTAGTCATAAATCCAATGTGTGATGATGTGCAGTTGTCCCTATCAGAGCTGGTGCTAGGCTACATCCCTATACCCTATGGCTCCTTCTACTCAATTCTCTAGTCCTCTTTTCTATGGGACCCACTGCCATCTTGCTGTGACCTCAAACAAATCAGGAAGAGGCCCTGAGTTAGAGAGAACACAAGCTAAAATAGAAAGAAATGGCAACAGAGAGTGAACAAATTGATTACCAGAACACTAATTGATTACCAGAAACCAAGGGGTTGGATAAGGTAGTTCTCTTATCAGTTTGCTCAGTTGTAAAATGAAGGGGTAGACCTAAATTATTCTCTCTAAATCTCTTCTGTTTAATATTCCAAATTTCTGTCACCCAAGCAGTTTGTAGAAAGGGCCACCTTATACTCATATCAGGTATTGAATCAGCCCCAATGGAATAATTCCACGGTGTCAGTCCAGCCACAATTAAAAAAAAAAAAAAAAAAAAACTCTTGGAACCACTGGCAGATGCTAGAAAGTACTGTGTAAGCTAAGGATCACCTTAGATCACAACAGAGACTCAAATACCTCAAGAACAAATGCAAACAGGGAAGTCTTTTTTCTCGGTTGGGAGTAGAGATCTACAGATCATATTTTGGGAATAATGTTTTAACCCCATGAACAGCTGGAGCACATGCTTTAGAGTCAGAAGGACCTGAGCTTAAATCTGAGTTCTAGGATGCCTGAGTGGCTCAGTCAGTAAAGTGGCCCACTCTTGATTTTGGCTCAGTTCATGATCTCAAGGTTGTGAGATAGAGCCCCTTGTCAGACTTTGTGCTGGGCATGGAACCTGCTTGAGATTCTCTCTCTCCCTCTCAAAAAAATATTAATAATAATAATAATTTTTTTAACTCAAGTTCCTCTGTACATACATATGGCCTGGAACTAGTAATTCTGTAGAAATAAGATAAATAAGCCATTTAGTGAGACTGCAGTAAGAACTAGAAGAGGAGATAGTGAATTTATGTCTTATGCTGAGTGGTAGCTTCCAAAGACAGTGGTAATGGAGTCAGTTAAAGCTTCCAAAGACAGTGGTAATGGAGTCAGTTGAAGTGGTTGACTTTAATTTGGGAGCCAGGTTAACCTATATCACACACACAAACACACATTTTTAAGAGACAAATACTTGCAATGGATTGAGTGTTTGTCCCCCTTATTCATATGTTAAATTCTACCTCCAATGTGATAGTATCAAGAGGTGGGGCATTTGGAAAGGTCATAAGGAGGGGAATCCTAATGTATGGGATTAGTACCCTTATAAAAAAGACCCCAGAGAGCTCCCTCACCCTGCTACCACGTAAGGATGTGTCAAGCAGACAGCCATCTATGAGCCAAGAAATGAATCTCACCAGACACAGAAACTGCCAGCACCTTTATCTTGGACTTCCAGGTACCTTGATCTTGGACTTCCCAGCCTCTAGAACTGTGCAAAATAAGTTTTTGTTTATAAGCTGCTGAGTCTATGATACTTTTGTTATAGCAGCCCACACAGACTAAGACAATACAAATGCTATACACTAATCTTTCACCACTTAACTATTCTGTTGCTATGAACATTTAATCATTTCCAAACTTTTATAAATGAGTCAATGAATATCTCTATATACTCATCTTTGACATCATTACTTAATAAGTCCTAAATAGATGTTAGGCAACCAGGACTTTTAGGTGGGGTGGTGCGGGCAGCTAGATTTTCATTGCATGAGACACAAGTCAACCTCACATTCATCCAAAAACATTTACTGAGTTTCTAGATGCCACACATTACCCAAGCACACTTCATATCATCTTACAGTGCTTCCCAGAATGGGTACAGGCATACCTCCGTCTATAGAATGAATGTGGTTTTCTGGTGTAAATTGAATTCTTATGAAATGGGAGAGAAGAGACAAGAGCTGAGGTTTAAATATGACTATGTCTCAGCCCACCATAGACCAGGAGGTGAAAGGAAACTCTTCAGAGAAGTGAGAGAAGAGAATAGAAGAGTCTAGAATACAAAGGACCCCAAACCGAATGTGGAGCATCCTGTTTCCTCCCATCATCAGAACATGAGTCCAGCCACCTGGGTGCAGTTTCACCATAATTTATTCAACACATCAACTATTTACCGAGCATCAATTACAGCCACTAATAACTCAGCTGTCATTCACTGAGGCAGAATAATGTAGAGGTTAGAAATGCAGACTCTACCTTTAAAAGAATGAAGTTAGTCTATATAAAATGACCCATAGGGATAATAAGTAACAAAATTAGGGTAAACAACAGTGTGTAGCAAAGGTGCAAAAGGTATGTATAAAGAAGAGGGGATATAAATGCTTGTTTATGCATAGCCTATCACAAAAAAACTGGTGAAAATAGCACTACTTCTGGCCATGGTAGAGTACTAGGGACTCTATCCAACCAGGTTTACCTTACTTCCTTAAATAGCTCTAAAGAAAACAGAATTAAACAATGGCTTTAAAACACTGAGCGGCAGACAGCATGTGAATAGTCACCAATGGCTGGGAGCAGGGAGAGGGAGGAGGCAAGTCCTACACTGTCCTGGCTTACTGCTAGCAGGTCATTTCTGGCCACTGATCAGGGAGGAAGACCCAAGGCAAAGCCTGATGGTCTCCCTGAGTTCAGGAAACCAAGATGGCTTTCAGGGTGGCAAAGCAGACTGGTGGGGAAGAGTATCAGAGAAAAGAGAGCTCCAGCAATCGCAGAGAGGTCCCTTCTAGTTGTGGCCTGAGTACTTACCAGCAATCATGTGTGAAGCCACCAGAAGCTGGGAAGACCCACCACAAAGCAGTAAGCCCAACAATGTCCATACTTCACATGGGGCTGGAGATGGTTTATGCTCCACCAGCTAGAATGGAAAGACCTCATAGTCCACGGGGCATAAGGTAAAAGCCTCAGAAGTGGGGACACATTGGCCCTAGACTGAAAACTACCATGACCAGCATAGTGAAACATAAAAGTAGGGCTTCTGGGTGGATGATTGGGAGCAGAAAGGGGGAGATTGGGGCTCAGAGTCAAGGCTTGAAGTATACTACTTATTCACTGTACATCTTTTTGCACTATTTCAATTTTTTACTGTAAGTATTCCCTTTTTAAAAACTTTTTAAAAGAGGAAGTCTCTGGAGTCAGCCTGTCAGGGTGAGGATCTGACTCCACCTCTTATGAGCTGTATAAAACCCAGCAAGTTGCTCAACCACTCCAAACTTTCATGTTCTCATCGGTGGGATAGATTTCTTTGGGTCATTATGAACATAAATTGAAATGTTTATATAGAAACTAGCAGCACCTCGCACTTCTGTGTAAATATTGGTTTTACCTCCCTGTGATCCACGCCTGCCTCACTCACTCATGTGACCCTGATGCCATTCCCCAGCCCTGAGAAGGGACAGTTTACTATGGCATTAGGTGGTGAGTCCCTTGGGAGGTGATTAGGTCACCAGGAGGAGCCCTCATGAATAGAAGCAATGACCTTATAAAAGGGACCCCAGAGAACTCTCTCACCCAGTCAGTCATGTGTGGTAACAGTGGGAAGGTGCCATCTATGAACCCAGAAGCAGGTCCCACCAAACACTGAATCTGTTGGTACCTTGATCTTCGGCTTCTCAGCCTCCAGAACTAGGACTGTAAGAAATACAATCCAGTTATTTCAGTGACCTATCATCACATTTCAAGTCCCTAAAACAGCAAGCAATTGCTCTAATGAGAGTGGTATGGAGACTTTTGCTGAAAATCCTGGGAAGAGATGCTAGTTTTTCAATGGGTTGCTCAGTGAATAGACTGAAGCTGCCAGTGGTCATTTTTAATGACCCTTTAATGCCACCCTTTAATGGTGGCACCCTAAGACCCAGATTGGGAGTGGAACCCAGGCAAGGGGTAGCAGAGCCTAGAGATGGAGACAGATGTGGTCCTAATGATGTCATTTGAGTACTGGGATCCAGCCATGCCTAAAGCCAGTTTCTGTTACTAAAACTAGAAGAGGCCTGACAAATTCAGGAGGGACTATCATTATTCAATTCATTCAACAAGCACTGAGCCCACATGAAGTGCCAGAAACTTTGCCTGGAGCTAGGCATTCCAACATGAGGCCCAATCCCAGGAAGTTTATAGTCTAATGGAGGAGACCCTTATGCAAAGCAACAACTGCTGGGCTAGAGATATTCCCAGGATGCTCTACGTGAGGCACATCTAGAGCATTCTGGGCGGGGGGGGGGGGGGGGGGGGGGGAGCAGGCTAGATATCCAGAAAGCCTCATATGATGCCCAAACTGAGGCTCAGTGAATGCTGAAGAAGTGGCCAGGAAAAAAATAGATAAGAGCATTCTAGACAGACATGAGCAAAAGCAGATATGCTTACGGGAGAAAGACAGACAGGAGGAGCAGGGGAGAGAGGTGTGGCTAAAGAAGTAAGCAAGGAAAAACATCACAAAACACTTTTTATGTCATGCCCTAGCACAAGGCCTTTGTATCCTAACCATTACAGCGTACCATTCAAAGACTTATGTCAAGGGAGAAATATAATCAGATTTTTTTGTGGGGATAGATAAAAAAGCATGACAGGGTAGGGGAGACCAATCAGGAGGATGTGGGAGAAATCCATGCTTGGAATTATGAGGGACTGGATGAAGAAATTATTAGTGAAAGAATGAATTTGAGGAGAAAAAACTGACTGGACCTAATGCTGATCATGTATTTCAGTTTCGAACATTAAAATAGGAATAATAGTTAACATTTTAGAGTCCTTCCTTCCCACCGAGTCCTGTTCTGAATGTTTTACACAAATTTACCCATCTAATCCCACCACATGAGGTAGATATCATTAGGATTTCTCATTTCATTGATGGATTGAGCCACCGCAAGGTGAAGTAACTTGCCTGAGGTCACACTCTAGCAGGTGGTGTAACTACAACCTTAATGGTGGCACCCTAAGACCCAAGCCTGTGCTGCTGACCACTACAATCTGCCACCTTGCACACGCACACTGTTTAAAGGGTAGATGAGCAAGAAGAAGAGCTGGCCATGGAAAACAAAAATGACTAAGGAGGCAGAGGCCAGCATCACAGAAATAAGGAAGGTTGATGCTTCTTTCTTATTTCAATAGTAATTAAATACTCAGTTATGTAATTGGAGGAAGTTTAGCTGGGACAAAAAAAAAAAAAAGGAAGTACCTCTGCACATAGTACCTCCTTTATTTTTCATGGTCTTGTAAAATGGGTGTGCTCATGGCTCCAGCCTTTAGATGCAAACATTGAGAGAGATCAGGGGACTCCCCAATGTCACACACTGGTAAGTGACCCAGACAGTTCTCAGTCCTGGAGATGACCTCCGTTCTATGCTCGGCTCCCTGGAGTGCCATCTGGGTACCTGGGGCTGTAGCAGATTGGGAAGGGCACACAAGGATGGTCACAACCCTGCTCCCAGTAGGTCTGTAATCTTGTTACTCCAATGAGGCTATAATAAGTAAAGACAAATAAGGCAACATGAAGGTGTACTAGGGAAGTCGTACAGACTCTGGGCACCTAGAGCAGGTGAGGAGGCATCATGAAGCTGGTGGACAGCTGGTTGGATTTTTGAAGGATGGGTTGAGTATAAAAATAAGGGGATATGGGGCATTTCCAGGGGCAGAGCCCTCACCTGGGTTCTCTGTCAGTGGCAGACACCTGCTGTTTCCACCTGTGCAGCATCTCTGTTTTTGTCCTTCTATTTTCCCTTGAGGAACAAAGTAGTTTGGAGGGCTGGCCTCGCTTCTGCCTCAGATCCCATCAGGGATAACTGGAGACCAGCCTGGCCAATCCCTGGGTTTCATTTCCCTCAACCCAGCGATTGGCTCTGGACCCAATCCAACCCAATGAGACTCAATCTCAGGTGTGTGCTGGAATATTAGAAAGGAAAAACTCCCTGGGATGGCTGGCTCTAGGAATGTTTTTAGCCTGGAGAAGCTGGGGGCCATGCCATAGAGGGGCCTGTCTGGGAGTGAAACCCACACTGAAAAAAAAGGGACAGGAGAAGGAGAGACATCTGATGTTTGAGTTCCTGGATCTAGCCATGCCTGCAAACATCCCCAGAATTTCCAGTAACTTCATCTATTAAGTTTCCTTTATTTATGCCCATTTGAGTTGGAGTTTCTGTCACCAGCAAGGGAAAGGGGTTTGACAGAACCTCAGAGATGGCTGTTAAGCTCCAGGGAATCCTAAGCCAGTGTCCCTGCCTTCCTCAAAGGAAAGGAGTTCAGGAGGGAGTATGGCAAGGTAAGGTCCATAAGAGAAGGGCTCTGGGCTTCTGTGAAGGTTGAGATAAGCACAGACCTTGGAGAAGTGGCTCTAGTTTCAATCATATCTCAAAAGGTGGATAACTTTTTACCAACTAGCATCTGAGAAAGCACAGCACAGCAGGAAAAGGACTGCCTCACACATGAAGGCACAGACATAGAAGAATCCAGGGTGTGTTCAGAGCACAGCATAAGGTCAAACCTGGCTGGAGGAGATGATGAGGGGCATTTGTGAAAGGGGAGGTAGCAAAGGTGCCCTGGAAGGCCTCAAGAGCCAAGAGGTGTATATTGTATATTTGGGGATGATTGGAGACAGAGAAATGACAGTTTCTTGGGATCAGAGACATGTTCCCCTCCAAGGCATCTAGAAATGTTTGGATCCCAGGGACACTAGAGCAGACTCTCCGGATATCATAAAGCAGGGAAAGAGCTAAGTGTCCGGGTAAGAGATGAAAGAGGGGACTTTGCCCCACTCTGCTGGGCAAGAGACCATCTCCTGTCCTTTGATCTTGGATCCCTTCCTCCCTGCTCCAGCGGATGAGATGGCTCCTGGCCCAGGCCCCTGCTCCGAGAGGAGCTTCCAACCCCGGGGCCCCCTTGAGGACGCCTCAGCCCTAGGGAGGGGGGGAACCGGCTGAGTTTCCTGGCGGCCCCCGGTTCCCCTCAGCGGTTCCCCTCAGCCTCCCCTGCAGTGCCTCACAGCAACCACCGACTAGGGGATGTGTCCCTGCTGCTTGAGTTAATTACAGTAATTATACCTGCTCCCTCTTCGGCTCTGCTTCCCTTTGTTCCCGGTTTCCTGCCCGCTCATTTGCAAATCTAATCGCTCTGTGGATTGATTTTTTTTTTTCTTTAAAGAGAGAACGGGATGGAGAGACAAAGATAGGGAGCAGAGAATGTGGGAGAGAAAAAGTGGGGGTGGGAGTGGGCTGGGGAGGGGGTTGGGGGACAGATGGAGGGACAGTGGTGGAAAAGCAGATAGGACTGGCAGAGAAAGGACTGGGACAGCCAACCCAGGGCACCTCTGTTCTGTAGGGTCACCTGAGTCACCTGCCGAGGCCTCCAAAGGCAGCATAGTCCTCAGGCCTTTCCACAAGCTCCTCAATTTCTCCCCAGACCAGGGTGGTCTGACACAAATTACAGGAAGCTATGAGGGCCCCAAGTTCAAACAATACCAATAGGTATCTCTGCTCTTTAAGTATTGCTTTCCCCAAGGATTTGTGGGACCTTGACTCATCCGGGACACCTGTCCGACACTTACTTTAGTGTCAGGCAGCTGAGAGGAACCAGTGTGGACTCAAGTAGGGAGCAGGAAGAAAACAGAAACTACTCTGAGGGAAATCTGAGAAATGGGTGGTTGATCTTTCCCCTCTCATCCAAACCCATCCTAGGGACCCTCAGGAAACATCCTAGCCCAAGGATTTTTTTAAACATACTCTGGGTTTCCATGGGGAATCCTCAGGAAGTGAGAATGAACAAGTGGGCATATGTATCCCCCAAACCCCTTTCTGTGGCCTTTATCCAGTTCATATATTGGGCTCCACCTAAACTTTTATTTGGAAATAATACAAATTCATTTTTTTCCTCTCTCTTTTAAATAGGCTCCATGCCCAACATGGAGCTCTATCTCATGACCCAGAAATCAAGTTGCATGCTCTACCAACTGAGCCAGCCAGGCACCCTGGAAACATTACAAATTTAAGAGGAGAAAAATCCTCCCTCTTCTAAGGGATTAGAAAACAACTGACCTGATCCAAACTTCTCATCTGTCAGATAGGGGAAACTGAGGCTCAAATGGATTAAGTGGCCTATCCTATATCACACAACAGTTAGATCACAGGTCTCTTGACTCCCGGTTGAAAGAGATTTCCACAACCCCGTGCTTCTGGTCAGGGTGCCAGGGGGATGCTGAGATTTTGCCAAAGCTCCTGGGTCTTCTTGGGCCCATTTGGAATGAGGTTGATGGCATCATTCTGCCAGAAGTCCTTGGTGAATCTGAGAATCCGCACTCCTCAGTCCTCTCCATGAGCCCTATAGATGGAGTGTTTTCAAAAAAACAGCTGCAAGTATATTTACAATCCCATGTGCCCTTCCCAGAACCTTGCCACCACTACCACCCCACCAAGAGATAGAAGCTATTTCTTCTCCTCTTGATCTTGGAAGGGCCTTTCTGATTGGCACAAAGAACCAAATATGGCAGAAATGATGCTGCATAACTTCCCAAGTTAAGTTAGAATTAAGGCAATAATGCTTCTACCTGGCTCTATCTTTTGGGAAGGTCACCATTGAAGCCTGCTCACCATGCAGTGAGAAAGCCCAAGCTACAAGGAGAGACCACATGTATATGTTCCCACAATATCCACTGTCAGACATGAGAGCAAGCAAACCTTCTAGCCCCCAGGCATTTAGTCACCGTTAGCCTCTGAGTCTCCCAGCTAAGGCCGCAACATTGTGGAACAGAAACAAATCATCCCCCACTGTGCCTTGTCCAAAGTCCTGACCAGCAGTATCTGTGAATCTGTGAGCATAACAGTTATTTCATGTCACTAAGCTCTGGGGTATTTTGAGACGTGGTAATGGATAGCTAGAATGAGTGGTATCCAGAAGCTCAAGCAAATATTCCCCATGTGAAGTTAGATTCAGTGAGCAAGTGGTCAATAGCCAGGGCTCCCAAGAATAGACTTGATGCATTTCCCCTAGCATTTCTAATTAATTCACAAGAGAAGTTCAGAGTTCAGGTCATTTTAGAGACAGAAGTGGGAATGAGAGTGGGTGTTAACTCCCCACACTAGATACAGCCAATGTTTACTAAGTACCTTCCATGAGTCAGACACAGAACAGAGTCCCCGCCCTCAAGGAGCACAGTATAATTGGGGAGGCAGACAATCCACACTCAAAAGTAATTATAATGCAATAAGTTAAGTTGCTATTTAAAATAAAAGTACTTTGGTAGTACTTTGGAAACAGTCAAGAATATCGGCCTCTAATGTTTCCTATCCTGGGATGGTTCATGGTCCACTCAGAGGTATAAAAGTTACTTACCTCATGGTTCTCAGCTCTTGGAACTGAAATCCCTTAATCTAGTCTTTGGTATGAAAGGCCTGTGGTGCACCCTTCCTTAAGTAGAGTCAAGGGTTTAATAAATGTTTTTTCACATTTTATATAACACTGTAGAAGAATGTTAGTTGTCCCCCAATACTCATTCTCCCATTCTCCAGAATAACAGGACTCTTGACTTTTTGCTGGGTTTCCTGAATACCTTGAATAAGGATTGTCTCTCAGCCACCCCCGCACCATAGCCTGTACGTGGCTATGTGACTGATGAGATGTAGAGTAGGTGATTTATGAAACTCCCTGCATCTCTAAGAGAGGGAATGTGCCTACTTGACACCATTTCTACCTCTTTCCTAGCTGTAATGAGGACATAGTATTAAACCATTTTGTATGATACAATGAGAGAAATACCTTAGACAAACTAAAACTTGGATCCTTTTCACCTTGTAACCCCAATCTAGCTGTCACAGACAGTGTCACATAGGCAAAAAAAAAAAAAAAAAAAAAAACGTCTTAAGACACTATTATTTAAGGGGTCCTTATTACTAAATCAAAAGTCCACTAACTCAAACTATTAGCTCTCTATTTATTCCCATGTACTTACACACACATACTTGCACTATGAGTGAGCCTTCAGCAGACACTCAAGAACTAGTTGAGGAATTTGTTATTGGCAGAGATCAATAGCACACTGCTGGCATCCAGTGCTCCCAGATGTTTGAAGTACCAGCTCACAAGTGTGCAAGATCAAACCTTCCCATGAGAGTTCTGAAGCCCCTGAGGATACCTAGTGGTATGTTGAGTGATGATATGCAAAGCAGTATTTTCCTAGAGACCATTTTGCTGAAAGAGTTGGTGAAATTATTTTGAATTGTTTATCTCTTAAAATGCTTTGTCATATACACAAGACAGAAGCAGCAAAATTCCACTTTCCCGTGTCAGCCAATCTTGCACTTTTCATGAATACCAGGAAAGCAAGAAATGTTTATGTGCAGTAAGTGATTGAAAAGTTGTTCTTTTTGTATTATCAGGGAAACCTCAGTGGTACCCAAGCAAACTGGGCTATTACTTTAGGGTGCAGAAATTAAGCCAGACTTTCCCTAAGCATGCTCTGTTGATAGATGTCACATGAGGAAAAGAATGGAAAGGTTTCATGGTCAAATGAATTTGGGAAAAGCTGGATTAAATTTAAAAAGATAAATAAGTTACTTTGCTGTGAGATTTCTCATGGTTTTCAATATGGTGATGTGTATTATGAGTCTCCAACAGGGAGATATAGTATGCAGAGTTGCCCACAGTACACCTTCGCATGGACGGTTTTATGGTGAGTGTTTCCAAGGAACTCACTTGGTGAGTTATGTAAATATGAGTGTTCTCCTTGTTGGTCGTGTCTGCCAGAGTGGAGGAGTAGGAACATGTTTTTAACCTATTAAATTCTTCAGGGAGTAAAATGCCAAACCAACTCTTTTGATATCTTGCCCTTCCACTTTCCCACTGCCCTCTCCATCTGTGGACACACTCATTTGCTATGTCAACATGGCTAGGCTATGATACCCAGTTATCCAAACAAACATTTATCTAGATGTTGTGTTGAAAGTGTTGTGTAGATGTGATTAATATCTACAATCAGAATCTGCAGGTAAAGATTATCCTCAGTAATGTGGGTGAGCCTCATCTAATCAGTTGAAAGGCTTTGAGAGCAAAACTGAAGTTTCCCAGAAGACAAGGAAAATCCCCAAAGTTTCTGTACCAAAGAAGAAATGCTGGCTAAGATGGATATAATGAAATGCAAACTCAAATAAGCAAATCTAAATATTGCTTGAAGCCTTTTATGAGGTCAGTTTCAGACCTATCTGGGAAGGTAAAGCTCATGTAATAAGAGAAAATGTGGTACAACTTCACTTTATATAGATTTGTCCCAGTCTGTTTTCAAATAAGCAGCCAAGCTAAAAATGGTGATTTTATTAAACTTATTCTTGCAGGCAGATATTAATGTACTCAAAAGCATACTTGAACAGTTATCTCTAGTCAGGAAACTAGAGATAACTAAGGTATCTTTGTCTTATTTTAATAGTCTTATAGCATTTTTTCTAATTATAAAAATAAATCAGATTTCTGGGAAGAATCACCTAGGTAGAGCAAGTACAAAGATTCTCTCCAAATATTTAGTGAAATAAAGCAAAAAAAAAAAAAAAAAAAAAGTAAAACAAACCAACAGTAAGTCACAAGCAGCAACCAAAGAAGGAATGGGGTAGAGCTTCATAACATAGAATCCTGAAATGGTAGCCACAAAAAGAAACAGAATATTCTGGTATTATCAGAATGGCTCTTTTTATCATTCTGAAGAAGGGAAGAATATAGGAAAATAATTGGGTCCAAAAAATAATAATAATTGGGTCCAAAGATTCCCGAGAATTCTCACAAATACCCTGCAACTTGGGGAAGCTTGTCCTGAGAGAGTAAGTAGGCAGATCTAGCTACTGAAAAAAACCCCAGTGAGTAGAAGCCCCCTCATCACAGCAGGGGCGTCAGCAGAGGTGGGAAGGGCCACCAGGCTTACCACCTTTCCAGAGAGATAGACAACAGGAAAAAGAAAGATTATAAACCCAATGTAATCTAAGTCAGGGGTGTGATCCAAGGAACAAAACTAGGTTCCCATGGGAGTTTTAGTCTACAGAACTTAAAAATATAAAATCAGTAAACAGAACATGATAGGACAATGAAATGAAACTACAAGAAACGTCACAAAACTAAAAAAACAAATTGCAAACTAAAATAAACTTATTACAAATTGAATAAATTAGAACCAGCTGAATGAAATGGCATTGACCCAGATGAAAAATGGAATTGATAGGATTGGGGGAAAGCCTGATGTAATCACAACAAATAAGGAGAAAATAAAACAGATTAAAGCAACTAGATAGAGCATGACAGGTGTAGAGGACAAAGATTGTCAAACATAAGGATAATTGGTGCCACTGAGGTTTTTAAAAAAAATGGAATCAAGAAATTTTTTGAAATAAAATACAGGAAAGTTTCACGGAAATGAAGCAAGAATCAGCAAATCAAAATGGTACATCATATAAACCAAGAACAATTATTCCAGAGTAATAGGCATCACAATAGTGATTGAACAAAAAAAGAAATAAATCAAAATAAACAAGTTATGAAGGATAGCAAGAAAATACATCCTAGTTAGAGCATTAGACTTCAGAGAAAAAGAAAGAATAAACAGAATAAGCAAAAGGGAAAACATCAGACTGGCTCCAGACTTCCTACAGCAACGTTCAATGACTAAAGACAGGAAGAGGTCTACTATGAAGGTCTAAGGCAGAGCAAGTCTGACATAATTGCAAATGACAGCAAGTTGTTGCTCACAGGAGGGCATAGTCAGATGTTCTCAAAGATGGAAGAGCACAGGAACTAGAGCACCCCAGCACCTTCTTTTAAAAACTACTAATGAAACAAGAAGACCAGAGCAGGGAGTGTGTTAGAAGTCCTCAGGAAGACCCCCTAAGTGGGGCCTTAGATCTCCCAGGAGCCCGTGTGGAGATTTCCCCTTCTCTGGGGAAAAAAAATGAGAGCAATTAACTGTGAGCCTTGTTTTCAGGCTATGAGTGTCAAATACACCTGCATGGAAGCAAAATGAGGATACCTATAAAATTCTTCCTTGATGCCTCTTTGGAATCTTGTTCACCCAGTCACTTACATAACACTTTCTAAGGAAAACAAGGCAAAATGCGGTTGTCATTGGATTTGACTCACAATTTCTGCACCAAAGAAAGTAATTAAAATCATTGAGTACCCTTCATTTTGTGGAAAAGGAAAACTACACTGAAAGGAAACCCTGCTGTCTTCCCCTGGCCATTGCCTAAACAAGCCCAGCTCTGGAGTCCAGGACCTTTCAGACGATGGGTGTTCTCACCTCCAGAAACAAGCCTGGAAGCAGGGAGGCTGGTGGTGTCTAGACACTGTCTGGATGCTGCCTTTGATCAGGAACAAAGGGCATATGAAGTCCTTTTCCCCTGGCTGTCTCTTGAAGTGCTGAAATTGCCACCTTGTTTCAAGGTAAAGGAATTACAGCACCTCTGGCCCGATAGGGAGGCATCACAAGTTGGGACACCCCCCAACATCCTGACTGCAGCAACAGCCCCCCAGAATGAGATGCACATGCCAAGTGCCTCCACTGAGGGAACCTCCTGCCTCCTAACAGAGGAGAAAGTAAGGAACGGGAACCCATCTGGAGAGGCAGGATGGCACAAAGATTAGATGTCCTAGGTTTTAATCTCCTCTTCCTTTTTAGCCACTTCCCTTTTTTAAGATTTTATTTATTTATTTGACAAAGAAAGAGAACACAAACAGGGGGAGCAGCAGACAGAGGGAGAGGGAGAAGCAGGTTCCCTGCTGAGCAAGGAGCCCAATGAGGAGCTCCATCCCCAGATCATGACCTGAGCCAAAGGCAGATGCCTAACAGAGTCACCCAGGTGCCCCTGCTCTGCCACTTCCTGTGTGACTTTAGGCAATTTCCTTTTATCTGTTTGTTGCTTCAGTTTCAACATCTGTAAAAATGAGACTAGTAGTAGTCCCTACTTTATAAGGCAGCTATAAAGATTAGATGTTGATCCATGTAGCGCACTTAGAAAAGCACCTGGCACATAGTAAACACAATAAGATGTTAGCTAGGAGTGTTAAGTGTGGAAAACACTAACCTAGATGTGCCTATACCACACACATACACACACACACACACACACACACACACACACTCAATGACACCCTGGGCAAGGAGGCTTCTCTGCCCAGGAAGCCTGCAAACTTCCCCTGTTATAAAATCCTCTGCAAAAATAGGATTAGGGTACAGGAGACTAGGGTTTTCTCCCAGAGTTCCCAATAGCATTTGCACCCCACCCTTAGGATTCAACATATCCTCTCTCTCAAGGTCTGTTTGACATCAGGTAATATCCACCCTAACTAGAAATTCCATGCATTCTATTTGGTCCTCATCACAGTGGCATAGATAAAGCATAATTATTCCCATTTTCAGACAGGAAGACTGAGGTTTAGAGCAGCCGGGTGATTTTTCCCAACTTCACAGAGCTTGGAGTAGAAGAGCTAGATTGCACATCTATCCTTCTGCCTCTAAACCAGTGCCCCTAACCTTGTATATGTGCCACGTGGTCTCTTGTATCTCTGCCTTTCTCTGCGTATCTCTCTCTTTTTGTTTTTCTCTCTGGTGTCCATCTGGCTCTCTTTACTCATGTTTTTCTCTGATTTTCATTCCTCCTATTCCTTTCTTCTTTCTTCACAGTTTAGACTTTAGATTCCCCACAACCTATCTAAAACAAAAGAGGCTTAGGGCAAATAGCAGCTTCAGTCACAAGCCTGCCTTGGATGGAGTTGTATGTGTGGAAATACAGGACAACTTTGTTACTCCAAAACAAGAAGAGAAGGCAGGCTCCTAACAGGGAGCGAGAGAAGCAAGCACTGTAAGCAGCAGCCCCTCCGCCATCCTGTCTTCTTTCCCCCATATCCTGGCACCCTCATAACAATCCTCCATTCTGATCATTCTCCCAGACCCCACTGCTCATTCTAAGAGGAGAGAATATCTAAAAGGAAGGGACAGAGAAGTGGCACTGGCAGCTGAAGAAGTGAAGCTCCCATGCAGTTTCCTTCATCAAGTGAACTATGCAGCTGTTTAGAAGAGGCAAACCTGGGCCCTGTGGCTCAGAGCCTCTGAAATGGCAGTCCAAGCTACAGGAGCTCATCTTTTTCCCTCCCCACAGTATGGACCAGCCACTACCAACTGGGCAGAGAAAGGGCGCCATCTCCTGGCTAGACACGAGTTTAAGACCAATCCAGGCAGTTCCCAACTCATCCCACCTTGGAAAGAGCAATCAACATCATCTTCGGTGCCTTACACACCAGTCACCCTTTTAGGGTTTGGAAATTAGTAGACTCCATTGAGCCATGGCCAAATGACCCTGCCTCCACTCAACAATTCGAGTCAGCAAGATCACTAACCTTGTCAGTACAGCCGTGTTCAGTGGGGCAATGGTCTAAGTATTATGTTGAATTTGCCTTTTTTTTTTTTAATAGCCAGGAAAGGGAAAGGGATAGTGTTGATACTAGTAAGAAGGTGAAAAGTCTCATAAACTTAGGACACTGGAGGCAAAGGTGAACTATTAGCTTTGACTGGCCACCCAGCGCTCTCCAGTCAGCCAAGTCTGCATTCAACCGTGAAGGAAAAGTGAAATTAAAGACAACTGAGGTGCTAGAAATAGAGCAATAAAGGTTATGTCTAAAAGGCAAGATGTAATTACAGATTATATAATTTGATCAGAATACTGTTGATAACATGTAAGTCCATTGTTCAGCTTTCAGGCAATTTGCTTCTATATGTTTTCAAAAGTCTATTACAACAAAAGTAAAGGTGGCAGCATCCTCCTGGCCTATGGTACAGACCACATGGCAACTCCATTTCCACCATGGGACACCCTCAGTATAGCAAGATCAGAGAGGAGCTAGAGGCAGCGGGATGGGTAGAGACAATCTGGGGACAGAAAGCCTGAATTCAAATCCTGCCTTTCCTATTTGAAAGTTCTATGGCTTTAGGAAAGTCAGAATAAATCTCTCTGGTCTTGGTTTTTCATCTGTTAAGTAGGTTGATGACGGTACCTGACAAACTTAACTCCCAGAGCTGGTATAAGGATCCAGCAAAGGAAAAAAAAGGCTCCAGTAAAGGAAATGGGAAGGAAACTAATGTTTACTGAATGTGCATGTACTGGCAGTGGGCTAAGCTCTTTCCATAACTTGTCTCATGTAATACCATGAGGAATATATTATGATCTGTGGTCTACAAATGAGGATGTTTGTAGAGATGACATAAATTTTCCAAAAGTTCTACAGGTGGAATTCAACTTTAGGGGCACCTGACTTTTCAAGGCAATATTTTATAAACTATGACAAATGTAAGGGCAGTTTTTATCTAGGAAATTTGTAGTCAATGACTTGTAAGAAGACATTAGTGTTCTTCAGTATGTGAAATTTCTGGACCCATCTTAATATTTCCCTTGCTCTTTGCCCCAGACTTCAGATTCTCTCTCCATCCAACCCCCCAAAACCTAGCTTCTGGAAAATTCCAGTAAAAGTCATCTATGTGTCTCTGTAGTGAGATAGAGTGGCCCTTTCATAGGAATGATTGCCTTTCTAGCTTCTTTATAGTGGCCAAGTGAGTAGCTCTCCTGTCTGAGGGAATGTCCAACATCAAAGAGCTGGTGGGAAAGCCTATGGTTCTGAGGGCAGACTTGTACTTGTGGTTCCTGTAGCCACAACACTGGAGGCTCTATTTAGGATGAGACTTACTATTGATATTAAGGGCCACCATGACCACTCTTCCCTCAGCACCCCCTCTCTCCCTATCAAACATAGAATCCCAGATTGGTCATACTGGTAGTCAGTCACGGTGTAGAGTTCCAAAAATTCTATCACATTCCTGCCAATCTCTCAGAGGCCCTGAATTCCATACCAGAGCTACATCTGCCTTTCTCCAGCTCTACCTGCTAGTCTAAGGTATCTCAGACCAAACCCATTTAAATAACCTAACTGTCCCCAGTCCTCCCTATCTCAACATCTTGTGTCAGTAAATAATATAACCTTTTACACAGATGCCAAAACTTAGCCCATAGTGTCTGGCACATAATAGGAACTCAGTAAACATTTGTAGAGTTCATGTATTGAAAAAAACATTGATTAAATGTCATCAGTATGTCGGGTACTCTTCTTGGAGCTGGGGATATTGCAGTCAACAAGATAGATGAAAGACAGAGATAGACAAGAGATGAGTATGCGATGTAACCTTATGTCATAATGACTACCAGCAGGAAATCTAATCAGAACAGTGAGGTAACAAGTCATGAGTGGTGAAACAGAAAGAGGGGTCTGTTTTAAATAGAATGGCCAGAACAGGCCTCTGAGAATTGACATTTGAACCCAGATCAGATTGAAGCAAGAGCATGAGAAAGGCAGATATCTGGATGGAAAGTATTCCAGGCAGAGAGTATAGCAAATACACAGGCCCTGAGGCAGTACCAAACTTGGGAATTTGAGTCCAATCAAGAAGGCCAAAATCACCAGAGCAAAATGAGCTAGGAGAAAGGTAGTAAAAGATGGGTTGGAAAAACCAAAATCGGGTCCTGTGAAGATCAAATCGGGTCCTGTGAAGCCTGAAGGCCATGGAAATGGCCAAGATGGGATGTCTTTGAAGCATTTCTGATCAGGGAGTGAGAGAACTGACATTTATATTTTAAAATACAATGTATATTCTTGTAAAACATATACCTTACATATATATTCATGTTATAGATATCCATACATGAATAATACATATATTCAATTGTATATCTCAAATATCAAATAATTCTTCAAAATTTTATTCTAAGTTTGATTATGTCCAAAATATAGAAAATAGGATAACTAATTAGCCATGAAACACATTCTGTTGTCAGTCTTCATATGACAGGGAAAATAATTCACATGTAAGGTGGAAGCTAAAGAGCTGTGGTGTAAGATGAATGTAGAATAGAATCTGGATATGGAATAATAGTCTAAAAACAGGTATACTACTTTACAGTAAGCCAAAAAAAGGCCAAACATTTATTTCATTATCCTTGAGTTTCTTTTTTTTTTTTTTTTTTGCTATATTCTTGATTTGATCAAAAGAAGATACTAAAATGTATTTTAAATGCCTAAGGAAATTTTTTAAATTGCGGTGAGGGGGTGCCTGGGTGACTTAGTCGGTTAAGCATCCAACTCTTGTGTCCAGCTCAGGTCATGATCACACAGTCCTGGGATCCAGCCCCACATCAGGCTCCCTGATTTTCCCTCTCCCCTCCTTGTGCTCTCTTTTTCTCTCTCTCTCTCTCTCTCTCTCAAATAAGTAAGATCTTTTAAAAATTAAAAAAATTTAAATAAAATGGATTGAATAAACATAAATGATATCATTTAGCCATTTTTCTGTGTGCAATTTAGTGGCCTTAAATATACTTATATTGTGCAACCATCGATACCATCAAGGGGTGCTTGGTGGCTCAGTTGGTTAAGCATCTGCCTTCAGCTCAGGTCATGGTCCCAGAGTCCCAGGATTGAGCCCTACCATGGGTTCCCTGCTAAGCGGAGAGCCTGCTTCTCCCTCTCCCTCTGCTGCTCTCCCCTCTCATTCTCTCTCTCTCTCTCTCTCAAATAAATAAATAAATAAATAAATAAATAAATAAATAAATAAAATCTTTAACCAAAAAAAATACCATCCATATCCAGAATTTTGTTCATCCTCTAAAACCAAAACTGTGTACCCATTAAAGAGCAACTCCCCATCTTCCCCTCCCCTACACCCTGGCAACCACCATTCTACTTTCTATATCTATGAATTTAACTACTTTTAGTACTTCACATAAGTAGGATCATATGGTACTCAACCTTTTGTGACCTTTCATTTAGCATAGTATCTTCAAGGTTCCTCCATGTTGTAGCATGTGTCAGAATTTTCTTCCTTTTTAGGGATGAATACTACTACCTACGTGATATACTACATGATAATTCTATTTTCAATTTTTCAAGAAACCACCACACTCTTTTCCATAGCAGCATCACCATTTTACATTCCCACCAACAATGCACAAGAGTTCTAATTTCTCTATACCCTTGCCAACACTTGTTATTTTCTGGTTTTTCAGTAGGAGCCATCCTAATGAGTGTGAGATGATACTGATCTGCATTGTGATTTTGAGTTGCATTTCCCTAGTCATTAGTGATGGTGAGCATCTTTTCACATGCTCATTGGCTATTTGTACATCTTCTTTGGATAAATGTTTATGAAATTCTTTGCCCATTTTTAAATTAGACTGCTTGATTTTTTTATTGCTGAGTTTTAGGAGTTCTTTATATATTCTAGATATTAACCCTGTATCAGATACATGATTTGTTAATATTTTCTCCTATCCTATAGGTTGCCTTTTCATTCTGGTAATAGTACCCTTTGAAGCACAGAAGTTTTAAATTTCAGTGTCATTCAGTTTATCCATTTGTTCTTTTATTTTCTGTGCTTTTGTTTTCACATCTGAAGTGTTTTTGTTTTTCAAATTATTCTGACTGGCATTTTGAGACTTGACTATAAATCAAGAATAGAAACAGAGACTAGGTAGGAGGTGACTATGATGCAGAAGGAAGTATATGGGGGCATGAACTAAGGCGTGATAGTAGAGCAGAGAAGAATGGATGGGTTTAAATATACTTCAAAGGTAAGATAGAAACAACCTGATAATTTGGATGAAAGAGACGAAGAAAATTAGGGAATAAAAAAATGATTAAAAAAACTATTCATACTTTCTGACTTGAGATACTAGGTGAATGATGGGTGCCATCATGGGATGAGAACAATTAGGGGAAGAACTTCTTGTCAAAGGTTTTGGTCATGTGCTGTTGGAACTGTCTATTGTATATCCAATAGAAGTATCATATACTAATCTGAAGTTAAGAGAAAAGATCTTTGTGGTAGATATAAATTTGGAATCCCCTAGTTATCCATTGCCACAGTGTTACATAACACAAAGTAACAACCATGAAACCTTAATTGTTCATGCATCTGGGGTGACTGGTTAGGTGGCTCTTCTGATCCTGGCTCAACTCAGTCATATATTGGGGGGTCAGCTGGCTATTGGTTCATCCAGGCCAGCTTTAGCTCTCTGCTTTGTATATCTCCCATCCTCTAACATCCTTGTCCGAGGATATTCTCATAGTAATGGTAGAGGTGCAAGAGAAGAAGACCAAGCCCAATAGTCCAAGCATTTTTCAAGTCTTTGCTTGCATCATACTTTAACATTCCATTGGTCAAAGTGAGTCACAAGGCCAAGACCAGGGTCAGTGGGAGAACATTGCCAAGTTACCTAGCAAAAGTCATAGATCCAGGTAGAGATGAAGAATTGGGGCCATTGTATGATTTACCACTTCATCATTGTGGAGCAATGCCTTGGGACTAGACAGAAAGTAAAGATTAGTAAAGAAGAATGAGCACTGTTTGTCTTTGCCAAGAAATAAAGTAAAAGGCACTATCTTCAAGCCTTACATCTCTAAGGCTCCGTCTCCTACCTGGGCTCCTATAAGAATGTAAACAATGAGATCTGAGGATGAGCTTAAAAGGTGACTAATTTTGGCCCAGGCCAATGTTGCTGAGAACAGTTCAAATTCATATGTTTTGAAGATGGAACTGACAAAATATGATGGGAGTATGAGGGACATGTAAGGAACAATGGGACTCTTAGGATTTTTGTCTGAACAACTAGAAGTGCTATTACTAGGATGGAGAAGCCTAGGGGAGAAGCCAGTTGGTGGGGACAAGACAAGAGTACAGGTTGGAACATGGAAAGATAAGATCCCAGTGGAGATATTCTGCAGGCAATTGAATATAAGTGTGTGAAGTTCAGGATGAAAGTTTAAGGCCAGAGATACAACTTTTGGAATTATCAGCATGTAAGGGGATTCAAAACCATGGGAATGAATGAAATCACCTAGAGTATGATGTATCTAGAGTAAAAAAGAAAAGAGGCTAACTGATTAACTACATTCTCCTCCTTACCCCTGCCTCCAGTAGACATGCTCTTCCTACTTAATATCTCCCAAATGTGGACCCTCCTGCCCACTTCCATAGCCCTTATCTTAGTAAGAAATCTTCATTTTTCAGCTAAACAACTGCAATTACTTTCAACTGGTCTTACTGCCTCCAGAATCACTTCATTAGCTGGTTCTTCATATAGTCAGCAGGTGCATCTTTGTAAAGCAAACCTGTTTTTGCTCCTGCTCAAAACCCAAATACAAACTCTATAATGAATGAATTAGTCTGACATCACCTACATCCAGTAACTAAAGTTAACCTCACCAACCACAAATCAACTACTAATTCAATAGGAAGCACATACCACCACTTACGAAGTCTTCCTGCCAAAAAAGGAGCCTGAATCTGAACAGCCGCTAGCTCTATCAGCTCCTAGGAAATGTGGGGTTAGAAAGGCTTGTTCAAGAGCACCACAAGGGAACACTCAGCCAAATCCAAACTCTGGGAGTTCTGCAGGAAAAGCAACCCAGGTTTCTAAAAAAGAATATTTATTGAAATTTTTAAAAATTTTAAATTTGTTGTAAGTCAAAGGGGGTACATAGAGAATATAGATTGAGAGACAAGAGGCAAATCATCCATACACTGTATGTGGACTATGTTTGGATTGTGATTTAAACAAACTACTATAAAAAATATTTTTCAGACAATCAGGGAAAATTGAGCATGGACTGGATTTTACATGATATTAAGGAATTTCTGTTTATTTTGTTTGGTGTGAAAATGATATAGTAATTGCATTTCTTAAAAGAAATAATTTGGTACATATTTGTGGCTATCTTTTTAAAAAGAAATTATACTGAAGCATCTATGGGTACTGGATTTGCTTCAAGATACCCCAACAATTAAAAAAGGAAATTGAAAGGGGGTGCGTGAGTGGCTCAGTCAGCTGAGCATCTGACTTTTTTAAATTAATTAATTTATTTAGAGAGAGATAGCACGAGCGGCAGGGGCAGAGAGAGAAAGAAAGAGTCTCAAGCAGACTCCATGCTGAGCATGGGGCTCAGCAAGGGGCCTGATCTTGTGATCCTAAGATCACAAACTGAGCCAAAACCAAGAGTCAGATGCTTAACCAACTGCACCACCCAGGCACCCAAGTATCTGACTCTTGATCTTAGCTGGGTCTTGATTTCAGGGTCATGGGTTCGGACCCACACTGGGCTTCATGCTAGGCATGGAGCATATTTAAAAAGAATTGAAGGAATCAAAGAAACAATCAGGGAAGTGATTGGAAGTTAGTTGTTGGTCACTAAAGCTGAGCTACAGGTATGTAAAACTTTATCATACTAGTCTCTCTACTTTTATGTGTGTTTGAGATTTTCTCATCGTAAAAAGGGGGGAAGAAGAAAAAAGAAAAAAACTTCACACAGTAGCAAGTTAATATTAAGTTGGTCCCATGTATCTTCATTTAATTCTTCATCTCTCACCCTCACAACATGTTACGTTCCAGATACAACAAAACCATTGGTTATCTAATAAAATATAATCACAATGGATTAACATGTATTTTATCTATACGTTAAATAATATTGATTTTGGTTTCCATAAAGTCACAAATAGTCAAAATGTCTAAGAACAACACCAGTGCATTTTGACAATGGTCTACAACAGAGCAGCCTTTAAGCTGCTAACACATACATTTTATTGGAACACTACATACCCCTTTCCTGGACACCTATCCAATTCTCCTTCATACCCCCAAACCCTTTCCTCTATCATTTCCTCTTTCTGCATGCCCTTATCCACTTCACCACCTGGCAAATTCCTCCAATGTTCATGACAAATTCCAGTTCCATTATGAACCTTGTCCTTCCTTGACCCCTACCTACCATGCTAAGCAGTCGCTCCCTGCTCTGCTCACCTGACTCCTTGCATAGACATCATCATTCTACATGGTCATTGTCACCTCCTCTGCTAAATGAGAACTTTTTGGTGTGTTTTCTCTACAGGTATATCACCCCACTCCAGCACATGACAAGTGCTTAATAAATTATTGAAGAAAAAATGGGAAAGGGAGAGAGAGAGAGAGAGAAGAAAGAAGGTAAAAGAAGAGCTTCCCTTCCTTCCTTCTCATTTCAGAGATTCCCAAGATAATATCTGTGTCCTCAGAGGACCCAGAAGAATTTTATCCCTCACTGCTCATATCAAGCATCTTCAAGAACCTACTGCCCATCCAGCTTACACCCCACCAGGGTGAACAGTCTCTATCTAAGCAGATGCAAATTTTCATCATGGAGGTACCAGTTCTCTGCTTCCTCCAATCCCCAACTTAACAGTAACAACATATACAGAATTCAACCTCCAAGTTTCCAAAGAGCTTTGCCTTCTTATCCCATACCCTGAAGACCACAAAACAGGGTGGACAAAGACCCCATGGTTGTGTTTCTGGGTCTTTCCTGAGGACTCCCACTTGGGAAGGGCTCCAGAAGGATGCTATGTCTTGCAGTATCCAAGGCCCTGATAGAAGCAGGAAATGTGATTGTGGCCACTCTATCCAGCTGATTACTGTCTTGGGCACTCTAACAGCTCTGAGCAAAAATTCGATCTCCACCATGATAAACATGGAACAGCAACCACACGCGCGTGCACACACACACACACACACACACACACGACTAGGGACAGAAAATGTCCAGGAAGAAAACCAAGAGATCAGAATTATTTTAACATATGGCCAATTAATATATGAGATCATGATAGAATTCAACTCAGCAAATGCACATCAAACTGTTCAGGGCTCTTCCAATGCTACAAAAACAAGGAAGATGAGTTCCCTATACCCAAAGGTGCTCACAGTTTGGGAAAGGAAAGGGGAGAGTGATATAATGTATAAAATGCTACATCTGGCCTGTGAGCAGAGTACTATATGTTGAATAGAAAAGGGAGCAATTGTGTCTGGAAAGACAGAGAAGCTTCTCAGAGGGACACAAGTGTGTGCACTGATCACACCTCTGGAAAAATGCATTTCTGTACAGTGACAAGGACATAAAGGAAATTTAGAATAATAAAGTGAATACAATTCTATATTCCTTATATTCTTCCTTGTATTGAGGTTATTTTTTTTTTAACTTTTATTTATTTATGATAGTCACACAGAGAGAGAGAGAGAGGCAGAGTCACAGGCAGAGGGAGAAGCAGGCTCCATGCACCGGGAGCCCGACATGGGATTCAATCCCGGGTCTCCAGGATTGTGCCCTGGGCCAAAGGCAGGCGCTAAACCGCTGCGCCACCCAGGGATCCCTGTATTGAGGTTATAATTCAACGGGTCTTTCTTTAATTTAGGGGAACATAAAGGACTTAGATCAAGGAGTGAAGGGAAGCTATGTGAGGTAGTTTGCAGGATTCTGTGTAGCCTCTGCCCACTTTGGAAAAATAGATCAATAGATCATGGCATGAGCTTTTATGAGAAAACAGCCTTGACTAAGTCACAATTATGAGTGAAGGCTCTGGACAAGGACAGGCTTGGTGCTCTCCACGTACATTGACCGTGCTATTTATCAGCTATGAGACATTGGCCAAGATATTTAACTGCTGTAAACCCCAGTTTCCTCCTTGTAAAGTAGAGATAATGATTTTGTTGAAAGGATTAAATTGAATAATACTGTGATGTTTCTTAAAATGGGGATCCACAAACATTTTTCTGAGTCTTAATAATTTTCTTAAACTACCTTTTTAACATAAGAGTTTTCAATTGGCTAAGAATGAAGTCCTGCTGAAAGATTTCAGTATCAGAGTTTTCGATGGCATTCATACAAGTGTTAAGCAGCAATGCCTATTATTTTAATGATGTTAGGCTTGTAAGGAAAGAGAGACAGAAAGAGAAAGACTAACTTATATGTAAATGCTGCTTTGGGTTAAAGATAGGCCAAATGATGTCATATCACACTATACAGATGGAAGCTTTAGGGTGGCACAGTGGTTCAATAGAGAAATTTGTGGGAGAACTGAGTCATCACTCAGCACAAGGGAGCAGTGATGTGACAAAAGAACCTGCACCCCAGTCATGCACTATAATTCACAGTATGAACAGCTACTCAGTTTCAACAAACATCATCATCTGTCACATTAAATAAATGATGTTGATTTGAATTGTTTTTTGTTGTACTTTTGTTTGCACTTAATTTATAAATTTCATTCTGTTTTGTAGTTGATTAAACACTGTAAGCATAAGACGCTGAGACCTAGTTGTATGTCAATATATATTTAAGAAACAAAATGGCTTAAAAAAAATCATCCCAAAGAGTTCATGAAAGAAAACTTTTCCTCTAAAAGTAGGCCATCTAGTAGTCAGCTTGTTAAAGCACCAGAGAAGTTGTGCACAGTGTTTAGCATAGTGTGTAGAAATGGTCATTATTATTAAAACTAAAAGAGAAAACTAGGATTCCAGTTCCAGTAAGATGGAATAAGCACACTTTATCCTGCTTCTCCCAATGAATGTAGGTATGAAGCTTGGACAAAATACATGGAGCAGTTATTTGAATACTCTCAAAAGTAACTAGTGAATTTACCATTTTTTCCAACTAATATCCCCAAGCCTGAACTCCATGAAGCCCTAAAACCAGAAAGAACACTGGGGCACAGAGATGGAGTTCTCGGACAAGCCTCTACCTCTGGCTTAGAGATCAAGAAATAAACCTCTAAGTCACCTGGGTGACTTAGTCCATAAAAAAAAAAAAAAAAAAGAATCTGCCTTTGGATTGGTTATGATCTCTGGGTCCTAGGATCCAGCCTCAGGTTGGATTCCCTGCTCAGCAGGGAGTCTGCTTCTTCCTCTCCCTCCCCCTGCTTGTGTATGCTTGCCCTCTCTCTCTCCCTCTCTTTCGCTCACTTTCTCTCAATAAATAATAAAATCTTCTAAAAAGAAGATAATACACAGAAAGAGTATTGAAATTTTCCAGATTTTCTCTTCTTTCTCCTCCATTTTCTCTTATTCCAGTCCCTATACAATTCTGTGGCAGCAACAGAACCCCACAGGGTTCTGTGGGAGAAGGAAACCTCCCTCTATGATTGGTAGAGCCATGATTCCAAGAGACTAGTGTGAACATCCATTGTTTTCTTTCCTCTATTTTTCTACTGCTTGGCCTCAGACATGAGCACACTTGTGAAAATGAATGGCAAAAAAGGGTAAATAAAGCCCCTGATTTCTGACTGAAGGACAGAAAAAGGAGCTTCAGTACCCAGAAAGTATTAGGGAGGTTAGAGAGAGGGAAGAGCTTAGGAAAGTGACCCTATGCAATTGACAATGAACTCCTGGGCTTGCATGCATGTAACTGATCCTAATCTGCACACCAAAGACTTTGAGCACTGAACTAACAGACCACCACTCAGGTCCCATACTAGCCCCTAGGTGGCACACACATGGGAGAGATTCAAGTAACACAAAAGATTTAAAAAGCAAACCATGATGGGAACAAAAGCCACAGAAAGGGAGTTGGAATTTGCAGCCTGAACCTGACCAGATAGACAAATTGCCTACGAAAAAACAAAACAAAACAAAACAACATTCTCTATAAGACTTAAAAAAGACCCAAAGACTCAATGAAATATTCAAAACATTCAGGATATAATCCAAAATTACTTGACACATGAAAAACCAGAAAAATTTCGGGTGACTTGGGAAAAGACAATCAATAGATATCAACACCTAGATGACACAAAAGTTGAACTTATCTGATAGACTTTAAAGCAGCTATTATAAAAATGCTTCAACACATAATTACTAACACCCCGAAATTAATATAAAAATAGAAAATTTGAACAAAGAAATGGAAGATGTTAAGAAGAACCAAATGCAAAGTTTATAACAGAAAAATACAGTGCAGGCTCAATAGCAGAATAGACATGACAGAGGAAAAGAGTCAACCAACCAAAGGAAGACAGATGAATACAGTTATCTAAGATAAACAACAGAGATAAATAGAATGGAAAAAAATTAATAGAGCCTTAAAAGCCTATGGGACACTAACTGAAGTTCTAATATCTGTGTGATTAGAATCCCAGAGAGGAGAAATAATATGCTGTTAAACATTTTTTAAAGAAATAATGGCTGAAAACTTCTAAAACCTGGAAAAAGAAATAAACCCACAAATTCAAGAATATCAGCAAATCCCAAACACAATAAACCCAAAGAAACTCATACCCAAACACATCATAGTCAATTTGTTGAAAACTAAATACAAAATAAAACTGTTGAAAGCAATCAGAGAAAAACAACACATTATCTATAGGAGAACAAGAATTCAAATGGCTGTGGATTTATCATAAGAAACCATGGAGACCAGGAGGAGTGTCACACCCTTCTGAAAGTGTTGAACCAGGATTCTATACTCATTAAAAATATTCTCCAGAAATTAAGAAGAAGTGATGACTTTCTCAGATGAAGGAAAACTAAGAGGTTTGCCAGCCAACCTGCTCTAGTAGAATTGCTAAAGGAAGCTCTTCAGACAGAAGGGAAATAATACCAACAGAAAGGGAAAATATCTAGTTAAGCATGAAAAGCTATTCTTCATCTCTTAAATTCTTTAAAATATGTTGGAGAATCAAAAGTAGAATTATAACATCATCTGGTGAATTTTTCAATGTACCTAGATTTACTATGTAAGACAACCGTTAACATAAAATAGGGAAAATGGAGAGGTTGATCATTCTAAATTTTCTACATTCCACTTAAAATGGTAAAGTATTGCCTCTAAGTAGTTTGTGAAAAGTTAAGATGTAAATTGTAATCCCTAGAGTCATCACTAAAAAAATGTATAAATAGATATATACTCAAAAAGTAATTAAAATGAAATACTAAAAACTGTATAAATAGTCTAAATAAAGGCAAGAAAGGGGGAATTAGAGGGAAAGAAAAGAGGGTACAAATAGAAAAAAAAATAGTTGACCTAAGTCAAAACTTATCAATAGCCACATTAAATGAAAGCGGTCTAAACACATCAACTAAAAGACAAATGCTGTCAGAATAAATTTTTTAAAACTCATGACCCAACTATATGCTGTCTACAAGAAACTCACTTCAAATATAATGATAGGGGTAAGTTAAAAAATAAAAAACTAAGGGGAAAGGTATATTGTACAAACACTAAACAAAAGAAATTCAGAGTAGCAATATTAATATCAGACAAAAAACCATAAATGAGAAAATTAACTGGGGTCAATTCACCAAGAAGAAATAGTAACCCTAAATTTGTACCTAACAACAGAGCTTCCAAACACATGAAGCAAAAATTGAAAAGAACTGAAAGGAGAAGTAGACAAATCTATAATTATAGCTAGAGACCTGAATACTCCTACTGATAAATAGGACTAATAAATAGAAAAACACCAAGAATATAAATGAAGAATGCAATACCATCAAAAACTGGATCTAATCGACATTTATAGAACCCTCCATCCAGCCACAGAAAAATACACATCCTTCTCAATAGAACAGTTCATGCAAGAATAGCAAAACATGCATTCTTGGAACATTCACAAAGATAGACCGTGTTGAGGATCATAAACTTTATCAAGTTTAAAAGAATTGAAACCATACAAATAATGTCGTCTGACCATGCTGGAATTAAACTAGATCAGTAATAGAAAGATAACAGCAGGGGGGAGGAGCAAGATGGCGGAAGAGCAGGGTCCCCAAATCACCTGTCTCCACCAAACTACCTAGAAAACCTTCAAATTATCCTGAAAATCTATGAATTCGGCCTGAGATTTAAAGAGAGACCAGCTGGAATGCAACAGTGAGAAGACTTCGCGCTTCTATCAAGGTAGGAAGACGGGGAAAAAGAAGTAAAGAAACAAAGGCCTCCAAGGGGGAGGGGCCCCGCGAGGAGCCGGGCTGAGGCCGGGGCGAGTGTCCCCAGGACAGGAGAGCCCCGTCCCGGAGACGCAGGAGCTGCACCGACCTTCCCGGGCGGAAAGGGGCTCGCGGGGAGGTGGAGCAGGACCCAGGAGGGCGGGGATGCCCTCGGGCTCCAGGGGACAGTAACAGCAACTGCGCGCCCAGGAGAGTGCGCCGAGCTCCCTAAGGGCTGCAGCGCGCACGGCGGGACCCGGCGGGACCCGGAGCAGCTCGGAGGGGCTCGGGCGGCGGCTCCGCGGAGGGGGCTGCGCGGCCCGGGAGCGCGAATCCACCAGCGCAGGCTCCGGAGCACAGGGCGCCGGGACACAGCCCAGGATCCGGCCTCCCCCGGGACAGGCAGAGGCCGGGAGGGCCCAGGACAGCGAGGACGCTCCTGCCCCAGCTGAGCAGATCAGCGGCCCCGCCCCGGAGCCTCCAGGCCCTGCAGACGGAGTTCCTGCCGGAGCTGAATCCAGGTTTCCAGAGCTGCCCCGCCACTGGGGCTGTTCCTCCTGCGGCCTCACGGGGTAAACAACCCCCACCGAGCCCTGCACCAGGCAGGGGCACAGCAGCTCCCCCAACTGCTAACACCTGAAAATCAGCACAACAGGCCCCTCCCCCAGAACACCAGCTAGACGGACAACTTCCAGGAGAAGCCAAGGGACTTAAAGTACACAGAATCAGAAGATACTCCCCGGTGGTTCTTTTTTTGTTTGTTTGTTTTTGTTTTTGTTTTTGTTTTGTTTCCTTCCCCCACCCCCTTTTTTTCTCCTTTCTTTTTCTTTCTCTTTTTCTTCTTTTTTTTTTTTCGTTTTTTTTTTTTCTTTTTCTTCCCTTTTTTTTTCTCTTTCTCTCTTCTTTCCTTCTTTCTCTCCTCTCTTTTTCTCTTTTTCCCAATACAACTTGCTTTTGGCCACTCTGCACTGAGCAAAATGACTAGAAGGAAAACCTCACCTCAAAAGAAAGAATCAGAAACAGTCCTCTCTCCCACAGAGTTACAAAATCTGGATTACAATTCAATGTCAGAAAGCCAATTCAGAAGCACTATTATACAGCTACTGGTGGCTCTAGAAAAAAGTATAAAGGACTCAAGAGACTTCATGACTGCAGAATTTAGAGCTAATCAGGCAGAAATTAAAAATCAATTGAATGAGATGCAATCCAAACTAGAAGTCCTAACGACGAGGGTTAACGAGGTGGAAGAACGAGTGAGTGACCTAGAAGACAAGTTGATAGCAAAGAGGGAAACTGAGGAAAAAAGAGACAAACAATTAAAAGACCATGAAGATAGATTAAGGGAAATAAACGACAGCCTGAGGAAGAAAAACCTACGTTTAATTGGGGTTCCCGAGGGCGCCGAAAGGGACAGAGGGCCAGAATATGTATTTGAACAAATTCTAGCTGAAAACTTTCCTAATCTGGGAAGGGAAACAGGCATTCAGATCCAGGAAATAGAGAGATCCCCCCCTAAAATCAATAAAAACCGTTCAACACCTCGACATTTAATTGTGAAGCTTGCAAATTCCAAAGATAAAGAGAAGATCCTTAAAGCAGCAAGAGACAAGAAATCCCTGACTTTTATGGGGAGGAGTATTAGGGTAACAGCAGACCTCTCCACAGAGACCTGGCAGGCCAGAAAGGGCTGGCAGGATATATTCAGGGTCCTAAATGAGAAGAACATGCAACCAAGAATACTTTATCCAGCAAGGCTCTCATTCAAAATGGAAGGAGAGATAAAGAGCTTCCAAGACAGGCAGCAACTAAAAGAATATGTGACCTCCAAACCAGCTCTGCAAGAAATTTTAAGGGGGCCTCTTAAAATTCCCCTTTAAGAAGAAGTTCAGTGGAACAGTCCACAAAAACAAAGACTGAATAGATATCATGATGACACTAAACTCATATCTCTCAATAGTAACTCTGAATGTGAACGGGCTTAATGACCCCATCAAAAGGCGCAGGGTTTCAGACTGGATAAAAAAGCAGGACCCATCTATTTGCTGTCTACAAGAGACTCATTTTAGACAGAAGGACACCTACAGCCTGAAAATAAAAGGTTGGAGAACCATTTACCATTCGAATGGTCCTCAAAAGAAAGCAGGGGTAGCCATCCTTATATCAGATAAACTAAAATTTACCCCAAAGACTGTAGTGAGAGATGAAGAGGGACACTATATCATACTTAAAGGATCTATTCAACAAGAGGACTTAACAATCCTCAATATATATGCTCCGAATGTGGGAGCTGCCAAATATATAAATCAATTATTAACCAAAGTGAAGAAATACTTAGATAATAATACACTTATACTTGGTGACTTCAATCTAGCTCTTTCTATACTCGATAGGTCTTCTAAGCAAAACATCTCCAAAGAAACGAGAGCTTTAAATGATACACTGGACCAGATGGATTTCACAGATATCTACAGAACTTTACATCCAAACTCAACTGAATACACATTCTTCTCAAGCGCACATGGAACTTTCTCCAGAATAGACCACATATTGGGTCACAAATCGGGTCTGAACCGATACCAAAAGATTGGGATTGTCCCCTGCATATTCTCGGACCATAATGCCTTGAAATTAGAACTAAATCACAACAAGAAGTTTGGAAGGACCTCAAACACATGGAGGTTAAGGACCATCCTGCTAAAAGATAAAAGGGTCAACCAGGAAATTAAGGAAGAATTAAAAAGATTCATGGAAACTAATGAGAATGAAGATACAACCGTTCAAAATCTTTGGGATGCAGCAAAAGCAGTCCTAAGGGGGAAATACATCGCAATACAAGCATCCATTCAAAAACTGGAAAGAACTCAAATACAAAAGCTAACCTTACACATAAAGGAGCTAGAGAAAAAACAGCAAATAGATCCTACACCCAAGAGAAGAAGGGAGTTAATAAAGATTCGAGCAGAACTCAACGAAATCGAGACCAGAAGAACTGTGGAACAGATCAACAGAACCAGGAGTTGGTTCTTTGAAAGAATTAATAAGATAGATAAACCATTAGCCAGCCTTATTAAAAAGAAGAGAGAGAAGACTCAAATTAATAAAATCATGAATGAGAAAGGAGAGATCACTACCAACACCAAGGAAATACAAACGATTTTAAAAACATATTATGAACAGCTATACGCCAATAAATTAGGCAATCTAGAAGAAATGGACGCATTCCTGGAAAGCTACAAACTACCAAAACTGGAACAGGAAGAAATAGAAAACCTGAACAGGCCAATAACCAGGGAGGAAATTGAAGCAGTCATCAAAAACCTCCCAAGACACAAGAGTCCAGGGCCAGATGGCTTCCCAGGAGAATTTTATCAAACGTTTAAAGAAGAAATCATACCTATTCTCCTAAAGCTGTTTGGAAAGATAGAAAGAGATGGAGTACTTCCAAATTCGTTCTATGAAGCTAGCATCACCTTAATTCCAAAGCCAGACAAAGACCCCGCCAAAAAGGAGAATTACAGACCAATATCCCTGATGAACATGGATGCAAAAATTCTCAACAAGATACTGGCCAATAGGATCCAACAGTACATTAAGAAAATTATTCACCATGACCAAGTAGGATTTATCCCTGGGACACAAGGCTGGTTCAACACCCGTAAAACAATCAATGTGATTCATCATATCAGCAAGAGAAAAACCAAGAACCATATGATCCTCTCATTGGATGCAGAGAAAGCATTTGACAAAATACAGCATCCATTCCTGATCAAAACTCTTCAGAGTGTAGGGATAGAGGGAACATTCCTCGACATCTTAAAAGCCATCTATGAAAAGCCCACAGCAAATATCATTCTGAATGGGGAAGCACTGGGAGCCTTTCCCCTAAGATCAGGAACAAGACAGGGATGTCCACTCTCACCACTGCTATTCAACATAGTACTGGAAGTCCTAGCCTCAGCAATCAGACAACAAAAAGACATTAAAGGCATTCAAATTGGCAAAGAAGAAGTCAAACTCTCCCTCTTCACCGATGACATGATACTCTACCTAGAAAACCCAAAAGTCTCCACCCCAAGATTGCTAGAACTCATACAGCATTTCGGTAGCGTGGCAGGATACAAAATCAATGCCCAGAAGTCAGTGGCATTTCTATACACTAACAATGAGACTGAAGAAAGAGAAATTAAGGAGTCAATCCCATTTACAATTGCACCCAAAAGCATAAGATACCTAGGAATAAACCTCACCAAAGATGTAAAGGATCTATACCCTCAAAACTATAGAACACTTCTGAAAGAAATTGAGGAAGACACAAAGAGATGGAAAAATATTCCATGCTCATGGATTGGCAGAATTAATATTGTGAAAATGTCAATGTTACCCAGGGCAATATACACGTTTAATGCAATCCCTATCAAAATACCATGGACTTTCTTCAGAGAGTTAGAACAAATTATTTTAAGATTTGTGTGGAATCAGAAAAGACCCCGAATAGCCAGGGGAATTTTAAAAAGAAAACCATATCTGGGGGCATCACAATGCCAGATTTCAGGTTGTACTACAAAGCTGTGGTCATCAAGACAGTGTGGTACTGGCACAAAAACAGACACATAGATCAGTGGAACAGAATAGAGAATCCAGAATTGGACCCTGAACTTTATGGGCAACTAATATTCGATAAAGGAGGAAAGACTATCCATTGAAAGAAAGACAGTCTCTTCAATAAATGGTGCTGGGAAAATTGGACATCCACATGCAGAAGAATGAAACTAGACCACTCTCTTTCACCATACACAAAGATAAACTCAAAATGGATGAAAGATCTAAATGTGAGACAAGATTCCATCAAAATCCTAGAGAAGAACACAGGCAACACCCTTTTTGAACTCGGCCATAGTAACTTCTTGCAAGATACATCCACGAAGGCAAAAGAAACAAAAGCAAAAATGAACTATTGGGACTTCATCAAGATAAGAAGCTTTTGCACAGCAAAGGATACAGTCAACAAAACTCAAAGACAACCTACAGAATGGGAGAAGATATTTGCAAATGACATATCAGATAAAGGGCTAGTTTCCAAGATCTATAAAGAACTTATTAAACTCAACACCAAAGAAACAAACAATCCAATCATGAAATGGGCAAAAGACATGAACAGAAATCTCACAGAGGAAGACATAGACATGGCCAACATGCATATGAGAAAATGCTCTGCATCACTTGCCATCAGGGAAATACAAATGAAAACTACAATGAGATACCACCTCACACCAGTGAGAATGGGGAAAATTAACAAGGCAGGAAACAACAAATGTTGGAGAGGATGCGGAGAAAAGGGAACCCTCTTACACTGTTGGTGGGAATGTGAACTGGTGCAGCCACTCTGGAAAACTGTGTGGAGGTTCCTCAAACAGTTAAAAATATACCTGCCCTACGACCCAGCAATTGCACTGTTGGGGATTTACCCCAAAGATACAAATGCAATGAAACGCCGGGACACCTGCACCCCGATGTTTCTAGCAGCAATGGCCACTATAGCCAAACTGTGGAAGGAGACTCGGTGTCCAACGAAAGATGAATGGATAAAGAAGATGTGGTTTATGTATACAATGGAATATTACTCAGCTATTAGAAATGACAAATACCCACCATTTGCATCAACGTGGATGGAACTGGAGGGTATTATGCTGAGTGAAGTAAGTCAGTCGGAGAAGGACAAACATTATATGTTCTCATTCATTTGGGGAATATAAATAATAGTGAAAGGGAAAATAAGGGAAGGGAGAAGAAATGTGTGGGAAATATCAGAAAGGGAGACAGAACGTAAAGACTGCTAACTCTGGGAAACGAACTAGGGGTGGTAGAAGGGGAGGAGGGCGGGGGGTGGGAGTGAATGGGTGACGGGCACTGGGTGTTATTCTGTATGTTAGTAAATTGAACACCAATAAAAATAAATAAATAAAAAATAAAAAATAAAAAAAATAAAAAAATAAAAAAAATAAAAAAATAAAAAAAAAAGAAAGATAACAGCAAAATCTCCAAACACTTAGAAATTAAACAACACAAGAACACACTTCCAAATAACCCAGGGGTCAAAGATGAGTCTCAAGGGAAATATTTTTAATTAAATAAAAGTGAAAATACAACATACCAAAAGTGTGAGATACAACTAAGGCAGTACTTCTAGAGAAACTTATAGCATTAAGTGATTATATTGGGATATAATCAAGGTCTCAAGTTAATAATGTAGGTTTTCATAGTAAGAAACTAGGAAAAGAGCAAAATAAACAGAACAAGTAGAAGGAAGGAAAGAATAAAGATAGCTGAAATCAATGAAATTGAAAACAAAAAGAAATCAATAAAAATCAAAAGCTGGTCATATGAGAAAATTTGAAAAAATTAAAAACCAAAAATTAAAAAACTGATTTAAAAAAAAGAGAGAGAGAGAGAAACAAGAGACACAGATTGGCAATATCAGGATTGAAAGAAGTGCTATTACTGCAAACCCCACAGACATTAAAAGAATAGTAAGGAAATAGTATGAACAATTCTACATATATAACTCAACAACTTAGATGAAATGGATCAAGTCTTCAAAAATCACAAACTACTCAAACTCACCTGAAATGCAATATAGATAACCCAAAATAATACTACCACTATTAAAGAAACTGAATTCATAGTTTAAAGCCTTCCCAAAAAGCTTAATCCACAGGACTAGATGATTTCACTGACCAATTCTACCAAACATTTAAGAATAAATAATACCAAGTCTAGAAATCTCTTCCAGAAAATAGAAGAAAGAGCATTTTGTCTCAATTTATGAAGTTACCATTACCCTGACACCAAAAACCAAAGCCTGTGTCCCCCCCAAAAAGAGAAAAAGAAAGAAAACTAGAGACCAATATCCCTCATAAAATAGATGAAAAATCTTCACACAAAAATATTAGCATATTAAATCCAGTAAAATATAAATAGACAAGTAGAGTTTATTCTGGAAATGCAAGGATGATTCAATATTGGAAAATCAATCCAGGCAATACACCATATCAATAGCCCAAAAAAGAAAAACCTTATGATTATATCAATTGATGCAGAAAAGCATTTATCAAAATTCACCATCTAATCACTTGTTTTAAAATCCCAGCAAACTAGGAATGCAAGGGAACTTTCTCAACTTGATAAAGGGCATCTAAAGAAACCCTGCAGCGAACATCATATTAATGGTGAGAAATCAAATTCTTTTCCCCTAAGACTGGGAAGAAAACATACTCTCATCAGCCTTATTCAACTGGAAACCTTAACAGATTGAAAAGGAAAAAATAAAACTAACTTTATTCACAAACAAAAATTTTCTAGATAGAAAATCCTAAGGAATCAACAACAACAACAAAAATTCCTGGAAACAGTAGTGAGTTTAGCAAGGTCACAGGCTACCAGATCAACACAGAAAAATCAATCATATTTTCCAATACAAGCAAAAATGCATGCCATTTGTAATTTTTTAATTAAATACTTAAATAGGGATCCCTGGGTGGCGCAGCAGTTTGGCGCCTGCCTTTGGCCCAGGGCGCGATCCTGGAGACCCGGGATCGAATCCCACATCAGGCTCCCGGTGCATGGAGCCTGCTTCTCCCTCGGCCTATGTCTCTGCCTCTCTCTCTCTCTCTCTCTGTGACTATCATAAATAAATAAAAATTGAAAAAAAATATTAAAAAAAAATTAAATACTTAAATAAAAATCTAACAAAATATCCATAGGATCTATATGTTGAAAACTACAAAATGCTGATGATATCATTCAAATCTGGCCTAAATAAATGATGAGACATACCATGCTCATGAACTAGAAAAGTCAATGTAATAAACATGTCTGTTTTCCCAGGTTGATCAATAGATCCAATATAATTTCAATCAAACTCCCTTCAGGATTTTTGTATAGATTGGGACAAGCAAATTCTAAAATTTATATGGAAAAGCAAAGGAATGAAAATGGTACCATGGACTGAATGTATATATCCCTTCCAAAATGTATATGTTGAGGGACACCTGGGTGGCTCAGTGGTTGAGTGTCTGCCTTTGGCTCAGGGTGGGATCCCAGAGTCCTGGGATCAAGTCCCACATAGGGCTCCCTGCACGGAGCCTGCTTCTCCCTCTGCCTATGTCTCTGCCTCTCTCCCTCTCTGTGTCTCTCATGAATAAATAAATAAAATCTTTTTAAAAATGTTTATGGTGAAACCTTAATTCTCAATGTGGTAGAATTTAGATATGGGGACTTTGGGAGATCATTAGAATATGAGGGTGGGGTCCTCATGATGGAATTAGTGCCCTGATAAGAAGAGACGGGGGAGAGCTTGTTTCATCTCTCTCTCTCTCTCCACCATGTGAGGATCAGCAAGAAGGCAACCATCTAGAAACCAAGAGGAGTGTCTTTGCTAGAACCCAACCATGTCAACACCCTATTCTTGGACTTCTAGCTTCCAGAGCTAAGAAACAAATGTTTGTTGCCTAAGTCACCCATCTACAGTACTCTGTTGCAACAGCCAAAACTGATGAAGACAAATAGCTGAAATAGTTTTGGAAAATAAAGAATAAGATTGGAGTAATCACACTACCTGATTTTCATACTCTCTACAAAGCTGCAGAAATAAAGACATGGTATAAGCAAAGACGCACACATGCATATCAATGAAATAGAATACAGTCCAGAAATAGAGCTACACAAATAAGGCCTACTGGTTTTTGACAAAGGGGCAAAAGCTATTCAATGAAGAAAGGGCAGTTTTTTCAGGAAATGGTGTTGGAACAACTGGACATCCATATGCTAAAATAAAAATAGAGCTTCAAATTAAATTTCACACCATATACAAAAGTTCACTCAAGTAAATCATAGATCCAAATATAAAATATAAAACTTGTAGTAGAAAAATTAAGTGAAAATCTTTGAGATCTGAAATTAGGAAAAAGATTCTTAAATTTAACACCAAAAATATAATCCATAAAAGAAAAAAATTGAGGGATTTAGGTGGCTCAGTCAGTTAAGCATCGGACTCTTGATTTTGGCTCAGGTCATGATATCAGGGTTGTAAGATTGAGCCCTACAGTGGGCTCCACATTGGATGTGGAGTCTGCTTAAAATTATCTCACTCCCTCTCCCTCTGCACCCAAATACCCTACTCCCCACCACATGCACACCAAAGCTCTCTCTCTAAAAAAAGGAAGAAGAAAAAGAAAAAGAAGAAGAAGAAGAAGAAGAAGAAGAAGAAGAAGAAGAAAGAAAGAAAGAAAGAAAGAAAGAAAGAAAGAAAGAAAGAAAAGAAAAAAAGAAAAAGAAAGAAAAGAGAAAGAAAGAAAGAAAGAAAGAAAGAAAGAAAGAAGAAAGAAAGAAAGAAAGAAAGAAAGAAAGAAAGAAAGAAAGAAAGAAAGAGAAAGAAAGAAAGAAAGAAAGAAAGAAAGAAAGAAAGAAAGAAAGAAAGAAATGAAACATGAAAATCAGACTTCTTCAAAATGGAAGACTTTTGGTCTGCAAAATAAACTGGTAAGAGAATGAAAAGTCGAACTATAGTTTGGGGGAAAATAGTTTCAAATTACATGTACAACAAAGGACTTGTATCCAGAATACATAAAGAATTCTCAAAACTTAACAATACAAAACCAAATAACACAATTTTTAAATGGACAAAGAACTAAAATAAACACTTCACCAAAGAGGATGCATGGGTGTTTATTAACTAATAGGACAATGCAAATTAAAATCACAGTGACTTGTCTACCACACACCTATTAAATGGCAAAAAATAAGTTTTAAAGTACCCAAAATACCAAGCGCCGATGAAAATGTGAGGTAACTAGAACTCTCTGATCTTGCTGGTAGGAATGTAAAAGTTGTATGGCCACTCCAGAAAATAGTCCAGCAATTTCTTTTTTTTTTAATTAATTAACGTATTTATTTATTCATGAGAGACACAGAGAGAGAGGCAGAGACATTGGCAGTGGGAAAAGCAGGCCCCCTGCAGGAAGCCTGCTGTAGGACTCGATCTCAGGACCCCAGGATCTCGACTTGATCCAAAAGCAGATGCTCAACTACTAAGCCACCCAGGTGCCCCAGTCCAGCAATTTCTTATGAGGTGAAACATACACTTACTAGCAACCCCACTTCTAGTTATTTATCCTAAAGAAATGAGAACTTATGTTGACACAAAAACCTAAACACAAATGTTTACAGTAGCTTTGTTGCCCAAAACTGGAAACAACCTAAATGTCCATCAGGTGAATGTTGAAACAAACTGTGGTGTAGCTGTGTATATACCACTACATACCACTCAACAGTAAAAATTAACAGATTATATACACGACAACCTGAATGAATCTCAATGGTATCACACTCAGTTAAAAAAAAAAAAAGCCATCTCTAAAGGTTACATACTCAGGGTTCTGAGTGGCTCAGTCAGCTAAGGGTCTGCCTTTGGCTCAGGTCATGATCTCAGGGTCTTGGGATGGAGTCCCACATCAGGCTCCCTGCTCAGCAAGGAGTCCGCTTCTCCCTCTTTCTCTGCCTCTCTCCTTGCTCATGCTCTTTCTCGTGCTCTCAAATAAATAAAATATTTTTAGAAAAAGGTTACATACTCTATTTTTCCATTTATATGGCACTTAAAAACACAAAACCATAGTGATGAAAAACAGACAGCTGAGGGGAACAATGTGATAGAAGGTATAAACATGGAGGGGCACTGGTCTGACCAGTGGGGTGGTTACAATAAATCTACATATGGACTAAAATTAATAGAACTATACATACACACACAAAACATAAATTTTATTATATGATAATTTTTAAAATAAAAAAATTGTAAAGGAATATTAGCCTCTAAGATAGACACACTATGTCAACTCAAAGTCAAGAATATGTTGCCTCCCAGTCCCTGCCCTTCTTCTTGCAAATCACCTGCAAGGTTTTCTTGGGCTATGGGCTGCCACAACAGACTGAGCTTCAGGTTTCAGAAGCCATTTGGGGACAGATATCCGCCCTATTGGAGAACTCATCTGTTAGGTTATCAAGAATTTTAGCAAATACATTAGTTGGAAGATGATTCCTAGCGTTAGAAAGTGATACTTCACTTACCATCCTGTCTCTTTGCAAAGGGAATTATCTAGTCCCCTTGAGTTTATATACAGATTGCACATTAAATGGCAAAGAGATTAAAAACTAAAACAATGAGGCCACTGCTAACTGACCCTAAACCACAATGATGCCCTACACAGCTCTGAAAGTAGTAAGTAAAGCAGTGAGAAAATTGGATGAAATTTACCAATATTTGAGACACACACAAATTTGAAAATCCATTGCCTACAAGATGTATTCAGTAGGTGCTTGACCCAGCAGAAAATACATGCCCGGTGGGTGGAGAACCACCCCCACTAACACCTAAATTGCTTTCTTCTCAAAACAGAAAGAGGAAAGTGGAGAGACCTAGCCCCCATCCTCCTTTCCTCTCCCAGCCTCTTGCTCTCATCACTCCTCCTGGGCAGCAAATCTCACAAACCTACAGCCAAAACTTTGCACAGACACTGGAGAAACTTTTAGGTCTCTGTCCAGAAGATCCTCTGATTACCTTGTTTCATTTTCTCATCAAACCACAAAATAGGTCCTTGTATCATTTAGGAATGATTTTAGCTCCAAGGAACCAAAGAATAACAGCATTAACAAACAAGGTTCATTTTTCTCACATAAAACATGGACAGTTGATGGCTTTGTTTTAGCTGCCCCATGATGGCAGGACCCTGGTTACATGTATCCACATCCTCATGGTCTCTTAGTAATAAAAGAGCTGCCAAAGCCATAGCAGTAATCAACAAATTTCCACCACAGGATGTAGAGGGAACTCACTTACTTGACATCAGGAAGGAAGCAGGTTTCAGAGCAAAGTGATGCTCCTTGCCAGCTTCTCTTATCAGGGAAAGGATGTCTTCCCAGAATCACCCCAGAAATACTCCCTTTCATCTCACTGACCAGAGCCTATCACATGTTCATTCTTGGATCAGGGACTGGGCCCACTTCCCCAGAGATCATAGGAAGTAATTCCTGAGTAAAATTGATATTCTGTTGGCAGAGGGAAAAGGGAGGCAATATATAGTATCTGCCATTGCACTGTTACTATTCCTTCCTTTTTACAGATGGACAACTGTGGCTTAGAAAGGATATGGGTAAGGAAGATGTGGTTTATGTATACAATGGAATATTACTCAGCTATTAGAAATGACAAATACCCACCATTTGCTTCAACGTGGATGGAACTGGAGGGTATTATGCTGAGTGAAGTAAGTCAGTCGGAGAAGGACAAACATTATATGTTCTCATTCATTTGGGGAATATAAATAATAGTGAAAGGGAAAATAAGGGAAGGGAGAAGAAATGTGTGGGAAATATCAGAAAGGGAGACAGAACGTAAAGACTGCTAACTCTGGGAAACGAACTAGGGGTGGTGGAGGGGGAGGGGGGCGGGGGGTGGGAGTGAATGGGTGACGGGCACTGGGTGTTATTCTGTATGTTGGTAAATTGAACACCAATAAAAAAAAATAAAATAAAAAAATAGAAAGGATATGGGACTTGCCCAAGGTCACCCAACTGGTAAATGCTGAAGCCAGGTTTCAAACCCATTACTGTCTGACTGCCACGGCTGTGCTCTGGATATCTGTGTCACTGCCTCTTTGGGTTGCATTTGATGCAGTGACCAATTTCTTCCCTCCCTGGAGCAGCAAGCTAGAGGTCTAGTCATGATTGCCCTGCTAATGACAGCCCAGGTCTTGGGTGGAGGACGGAGCAAGGGACCTACTGTGGATCAACATCAGAACCATCCTGCATGTGCCTCCCTGACTGTAAGAGGGCATGTCTGTGAAAGCTCTATCTTCCTGTGGTTCTGCCTTCCATGACCTCTTCCTACTGATCTCTGTTTTCCTCCTTGAAAAGGCCTTTAGAGACTATCAAGCAGAACACAGCTGAGTAAGGAAGCTAGGCTGGAATGCTGCCCCTCTGGCTCACTCTTTCACCTGCCTTTCTGGGCTGCTTCCTTGGCCTGTTCCCTCCACTCATCTTTTCTTTGTTGGTTTTCCCAGGGGCCCTGACACCTAAAATAACTCAAAAGTCACCATATATAATTCTATTGCAAACATATCCTCCCCTAAAGTGAGGGCTGCAGATTGTATTTCAATGAGAAAATAAATGAGCAGGTAATAAATTTTCCCTTCTTTCTCTGTGTTCCTAGTGGGCCTTGAAATTAGCAAGAACCAAATGTCACATTAATTTCACTGTCAGGGGCCAGCGCTAAGGGTGACATCATAGCAGCCCTTAGGATTGGGATCCATTAGCCTGAGGATCACTGGAGAAAGGGAAGCTGACAGGGTTCATGAGCAGGTCTCATGTGAAGTCCTACTGAGTCTTTTTTTTTTTCTGGACAGTTTCCCAGGAGGATAGAGCCAGGTCTCTAAAAAGTTAGAGATATTATGGTTTGGAGTGTGAGCATGAATAGATTTTCCAACACTTTGGTCATGTCATCAACACACTGCTTGTATGTCCATCCCTCTTTCAGGAGGGCTTGCGGGGAAAGAGCATCTTATTGTGTCTAAGTGATGGTTTCTCTGTTCCAAAAGAATTTCTGCAACATTATTGAGTGGGACAAGGACGGATTAACAAGTCCTCGGATTACTTGAGCGATAAAGATATACTGCCATGGGCCTTTTCATTTGGAACTCAGTCTTGGTCAATATCAACATCTTACGGCAAGTCGATAAATCCCAGTATCAACCGCAGTGGAAGAAGTGTCAATGCCCGCTGCCGGCAACTTGGTTTATGGTGAATCAAGCCCTCGAACGAGGCTTTAAATTTGCTGATGCTTTTTTCTGTGGGGTTTGTCGTGGCTCACCCAGCCAGATCGATTCGATGTGTCGTGCTAGGGAAGAGGAAAAGGTTTGTGGCTCTCAGAGTATTAGCAAGTTCATTTCACGCTGATGTTGCGACAGAGGCCAGGGGAAGGTTTACAGAAGCGGCATTCATCAAGCCAGCTGGTTGCCCACGACAGCCCTCAGGCTTGGAGCAGAGAGACACAGGGAGGGGAGGGGCTGGCGGCTGGCAATTCACAGGGAGAATTATGGCTTCTCTGGCAGAGACCAGGTAGCGAAGAGGGGAGAGGGTCTGGAGGCTCTGGTGGCTCACAGCCTACAGAGAGGAGCTAGAAGTGGGCAGCAGCCTAGTTCACTTTAGCCATCAGGAGCTATTTGGAACAAGGGCATCCTTTCCCCTCCCCAGAGTTTGTAGCAGATTAAATGCAAAAATGGCCCTAATTCTCCATCCTTCCCACACCACTTGCAATGTGACTCGGTAGTTCTTCCATCAAGGGGTTGAGTCTATTTCCCTGTTCTTTGAATCTAGGTTGCCTTATAGCTTACTTGGACCAACACACTGCAGCAGATCGAGTGGGCAGCAATGTCTCGGCTCCAAGCCTAGGCCTCAAGAGACCTCGCCCACTCCCCACACCCCCTCCCTGTCTCCATCATGAGAACAAGAGCAGCGGGCCTTCTGGAGGATGAGAGAGCATGTGGAGTCTCCCTGGCTGAGGTCATCCTAGACCATCAGCCTCCAGCCAACCTGCCAACAGACCACAGATGTGTAAGCAAGCCCAGCTGAGCCCAGCCCAGATCAGCAGAGTGGGCCAACCAACCCATAAACCTGTGCGAGCAATGATAAACAGTTACTGTTTTAAGTCAGTGAGGTTGGGGGGTGGTTTTCTTATATAGTATTATTATGTCAATGGAGAACCAATACAAGGTTTATCCGATTATTTTAGCAACCACAGCAATGCCCAGGCCCTGAACATTAGGGTTCCTGATTCTCTAAGGACCAAAGTTCTACCAGCTGGTGCTAAAAATCTGAAGTTTATGTACACATGCAACAACAACAACAACAAAAACCCTCAAAGGTCAGCCTATCCCTTCCCCAATAGACTGCCAGCAAAAGGTCATTCACGTTTGCCCAAATTAACTTATTCTTAGGGGCAAAGATCAGAACTTCCTAAACTACCAGTCCAGCTTTAGCTCCAAGACAACACAGTTCTATTTTCTGTGATAGATGGGCAAATGCCCATCTAGACTCCACCTACCCAATCTGCCTGAGTCACTGAACCATTTGGTGCAAGGGGCAGGGTCAGCCATTCCAGGCTCAAGAGAAAAGGGGAGTGAGGGATATTTATACTACTCATCTGCTTCTGTAACAAATGACCACAAACTTAGTCTTAAAGCCAATTTATTAGCTGACTGTTCTAGAGGTCAGAAGCCTGATGTAGGCCTCACAGAGCTAAAACAAAGATGTTACCAGGGCCACTTACCTTTCTGGAAGCTTTAGGGGAGAATCTGTTCCTTAGCTTTCCAGCTTCTAGAGGCTTCCTTCACTGTGTGTCTCATGACCCCCTGGCTCCATTTTCAAAGCCAACAACAGTGGATCAAATTCTTCTCACGTGGCAACTCTCTGACCTCTCCTGCCTCCTTATTCTACTTTTAAGGACTCAAGTGATTAAACTGAACCCAATCAGACAATCCAAGGTCATCTCCCCATCTTAAAGTCCTTAACCTTAATCATAGCTTCAAACTCATGTTGGCATTTTACAATAACATCATCACAGGTTCTGGGGATTAGAACATGAACATCTTGGGGGTAAACTGTTCTACCTACTACTATTACACGATTATTTTGTATAACAAGGATTAAGAGACAGGAAGCTTTTCTTTTTCTTGGCTACCTCTGTGGAATTGGTGGGCCAACACCTGGAATTCCATGAAATGGGCTCATGTTAAAGGATGGAGGGATGGAAATGGCCCAGGATTAATAGCATCCCATAACTCATCCACAGATTTGCAGAACATTCCTTCCTCCCTGAAATGCTGGTCTCAGTATTAAGGAAGTAGTGTCTGGTTACCAGTTCAAGGGCAGGACTAGATAGATGGCCTTAGCCCAGCAGGAGCACAGCTCACCATGCTGCCATGATCTGCACAGAACTTCCAGAACCTGGTGATGCCCTTGTAGCAATTCATGGAGACCACATAGAAGCCATTGCAGACTGCAACCAACAAGGTCCTTCCCCACTTACCGACCCTTCGTGCTGAGAGCTGAAGGCCTTCCAAGATGGATCTGAAGAAATGCTGCCCTCAAAGCTCTTACAGACTAGAAAATTACACAAACCATGCATTTCAATAAGTGACTATTCAAAATTTTAGAGAAAAGCACTACAAGCAACGAACAGATAAAATGTGATGGAAGTTCAAAGCAGGAAAAGATGGGAAGCACGCACAGCGGATAGAGCGAGGAAGCATAAGGAAGAACCTGGTGAGGCTTTTTGGAAGACATTAAGGAAGCATGTTCTACATTTTACAGTTTAAGCTGGGGTGGCCAAACTTCTGCAAAGGGGAAGATAGTAAATATTTCAGGTTTTGCAGGTCATATGGTCTCTACTACTCAATTCTGCTGTTGTAGTGCAAACACAACCACAGACAAGTAACTATAGTGCATGGTTGTGTTCCAATAAAACTTTATTTATAAAAATAGGCAATGGCCCAGATTTGGCCCACAAACTGTAGTTGGCTAACCCCTGTTTTAAGCCATGCTGTAGGCATCCAGTGAATGTTTGCATAACCATGAAAAGATTTATAGAAGATATAATGCTTTTGGTTAAGCTTTGATGAATGGAAATAACTTGAACATGAAGAAAATTGGGAATAAGATAAAATTAACAATTTTTATGAGATATTGAAGAGACTGGGCCCTCGAGAGTTTCAAATACAGGATTGGGATAGGGGAAAAACTTGAAATACAGCTTGTTTGAGTAGGACTGTTTCATGAAGAGCTTTGATAGACAAGTCGTTTAGACAGACAATACGAAGTAGGGAACACTTGATAGTTTTTGAGCTGGAAATTTACGGCATGCAAATATTTTTCAAATCACTAAGTTCAAGGATTGGCCTCTGTGGCTATGCAAGCATGCAAAGCAGATGTCCTGAGCACTTGCCCACACAGGATAAAAAACTTGCCCTTGTCTCTAACCAGCAAGTGGTCATGATGCCACCTGCTCCCACATACAGTTGGAACCTCACACATAACTGGGCCCAGATTTGCAGAAAATTCTAGTTGCCCATAGATTTCAGTGCTTCCCCCAAAGCACTGGACAGTTTTGCCTTCCTGTCCTCTGTGAGGGGGCCCCTGTCTCCATGTCTTCCCCTGGTCTCTCCTCCACCTCCTCCCCTCCCTCCTGCTGCTGTGAATCACATGTTATAACAAATGAGTTACCAAAGGCTCCAACAAGCTGCTCATCATTGTCCCCAGCAGGAGAAAAGCAGCCACGACCTGAAGCTGGGACCTTGTTAAGAGTTTGTAATGAGCTGACGGGGAAGCTATTTCTGCCTGATTAGAATCCTAATGCGCTGCTGACTAGGTGAGCAGGGGAAGGGCTCCCAGCTCTCTCCCCAGCACGCCCACCCCTCTCCCTGCTCCCAGCAGAGCTCCAGGCAGGAAACAGCTCTCTGCCAGCAGTTAAGACCATAAAGAACAAACACGAAGCAGCCCCAGAAACTCCCTGCCCATCCTTCTTCTCCCTCTTCTAAAGAGGATACCTTCATCATACTCATTTTTCCAAGCACACAGACCACTGCCACCTGCTAACATCCTAATGATGACACCTGGACCATAATTGGTCACAGGTGCCCCATGGGTCCTAGTCAGGTCCTCACTCAGAGCGAGATGGAAAGCCAGGAGAACACAGCATCCAACTAGTCACTGGAAAGATGAGGCCACAGGCCAAATTCCCATAGCGACTGGTCAGAGCAGTCTCCAACGCAAAGAATTTCCCTCGGGTTCAATTCAGAGAATATTTTGATATCCCCATTTTCTTCCAGTTGACTGGCTTGAGAAAGATCCGGATTAGTTCCAGTGTGAACCAATTCACCACAACAATGATTGTTAGAAGGAAAATGAAAACTTAAAACATATTGTGGGGGTAGTTCATGTTTGAATAAGATATAATATTTGGGTTCAGTTTGGGATTCAGGTTGTACTTATGGTGAAGTGCCCATATCAGAGGAACCTGAATTTTTGAAAGCTTAACAGATTTTCACATAGTCCTAGGTTATAAATTCGGGGAAAAGGACAATTTGGGGTAACAGTTAAAGTATTTCCAGATTTGGTAAAACCCCTGGAGGTGCCTGGGTTTAGTCCAGTCTGGCCCCTCTGCTTAACAAGGGCAGCTCCTATATCATTCCAAAATGACCACCACTACCAAGGAGACTCTTTGCTGTGTCCTCCACAAAAGCAAGGTTCTGTTCCAGGCTAAATCACAAAGGATGAGACCTTTTATGCTCCCACCAAGTAAATCACATCAGAGCCAGGTTTTCTCAACCTTGGTTGTGTGTACAGTGTTATCACCTGGGGAGCTTCCAAAAATGCCAATGCCAAGGTCTGCCCCCAAGAGATTCTGATTTAATTAGTCTAGGGTATGTCTTGGGTATTGAGACTTTCTAGTGTGTAGCTAGAGCAGAGAACCACTGTTCTAGAGTAATGTTTCTCAAACATCCATGTGTACATGAATATCCTGGGATCTTGAAAAAAATCAGATTATTATTCACTAGATCTGCGATGGGCCTGAGACTCTGCATTTCTACTAACAGGCTCCTAGGAGATGTTCATGCTGCTAGTCCTTGGACCATTTTGAGTAGACAGGATCTAACATATCATCCTGAAGTGCTACTACATTTATTGGACACTATATTTTCCAGGACTCTGTCAATGATCATTGTTAGAAATCCAACTCAAATTAGAATAATAAAAAGGAGTAATTTATTAGTAAGAATAAATAGGAAATCCAAGAGTAGGACTGGCTTTAGGCATGGCTGCATCCAGGAGCTCAAATTTTGTCAGTAGGATCTTCTGTTTCTGTTTTACTTTCCCCTGAGTTTGTTCCATTTTCAGGCAGGCTCTCTCCACGTAGCAACAAAGATGGCCCAAGCAGTTCCAGGTTTACCTCACTCACACAGCCAGTGTCTCCACAGAAAGGAGCCTCCCCCCCTCTCCCTCAACATCCATAGTGGTCCTTGAAAATGATTCGTTTTCCCCAGCCTGGGTCATATCCCCACTGCAGGACAGGGACTGGCAAAGCTCCATGGTTAACAGCCTCATCTAAACACAGGTATTGGGGGTGATAGTTTCCCAAAGGAAAGGATGCAAAGCAAACCACAAAGGAGCTGATGTCCTGCGTGAGCACCACAGTGAGGTGCCAAAAGCTCCTAGACTTCCACTACCATCTCCCCTTCTCTTGCCACAAGCTCTCACCCACCGTGACTCTTCTCTGCTCCTCACCAATGGGCTAAGGCCTTCCCTATTACTCAGCAGGTTTGCTCCAGTCACATGCCAGCATCCCGGGTGAGCAGAAGCCAAAAAAGGAATCCTTATAACTCAGGACACCTTCAGTTTCCTCTATCCCTTCTGACCTCCACAACCAGGAGAGGAAGCAGACCAAGGAACAGACAGTGTTCTAAAGATGGAAAGAATGTTCAGAGATCAAGTTGAATCCTTCCATTTCACAGATGAGAACACCAAAGCTCAGCGTGGTTGAGTAACTTATCCAAGAGCACTCAGGCAGGGCCAGACCCTAAATTCAGGTTTTGACTCCAGTCCAGACTTTGTGATATTTATATTGTCTCCTCTGAGATCAGCACCAGTCCAATCCAGGCCTTGGGCCTCCTTTGGGTTTTAAAAGCTACTTTTGCCTAAAATGGAGAAGTGGGATGGAGATCACAGTGACAGACAGGGTTCCAGCCCACTGCTATGTCTCTAAGTTCTCAGGAGTCAGGGTGTGTGAGGTGTGCATGCCCACAGGGTTCTGCATGGGCTGGGGTGTGGGCAGAGATAAATTCAGGCTCCCAGTGACTTTGGGTTCTGAGCGTCCAGCAAGGAGGAAACGCCAGCAGAATATCCTCAAAAGAACCCCTCCGACTCCTGAAAGGACAAAATGACAGTTTATCGCCCCTCAATATTATTTATAGTATTATTTATTTTTATTTATAAGAATAGCTAAGATATGTAATGTTTAATATATGGCAAGCTCGACCTAATTCAATTTACATTAGCTAACGCATTTAATCCTCACAAAGACCTTATGAGATCGAAACAGTTATTATTATTCCCATTCTACAGATGACAAAACTAAAAGCACAGAAAGGCTGGAGGAGTTGGTAACAAAAATTATGAAGCATTAACTTTGAATGCGTTTTCCTTTCAGTGGGCACGTATCGGCCCCTCAGCCACCTGGGACACAAGATAAGGGTTACCACAGTAATCCCAGAGACAGAGAAATTTAGGGCCAGGAAAGGTGCAAGATTTTGTGTCTTAGCGTCTGCAACCCGGCCAGCCGACTGCCCCCTAGACGTTGCTGCCGCTCCTTGCCACAAGGGGGCGCGCAACTCCTGGGCTGGGGACCTCCCCACCTTAACTGGAGGAATTTAAAGCAGGGGAGGAGCCACCGGGGTAAGAGCAATCAAGAGGGCTTCATGAAAGAGGCAGATTTAGGCTTGAGCAAGAAAGAGGATTTTAGCAAGTGAAGAGCACAAGGAAAATGATTCATTCAACATTTGCTAAGCACCTACTGTATACCTGAGCACGCGGCCAAAACCTGGTGACAAATGAGAGGGCTCACACTGGGGAGTAAGCCCTATAACAACAGCTAGGTTTACTGCAAGCACATCACTCCCATAATTTCTTCACGTCTTCACTTCTCACGCAGAGAGGTAGGCAATCCGATTGCAATGTCACAGGCAAGGAGCCTGCAAATATGGACTGGCTTGTCTAAGGTCACATAGCAGCAGCAGTGCAACAGAGCCGATTGCGGGCCTCTCTCCCTAACAGAACATCCGTGACAGCACCCTGGTAGCTACAGATCGGCAAGGGTGGGAGTGTCTACGCCCATGGAAGTGTGCAAACACCTAGGAGAGCCCACTGTTATAGACACATCCCAGCACACCATAGCACTGCTGGTAAGAGACTGAAGAAGGGGGCCTTAAACCTAAAGCCTCTCTCGCTTGCTCCTGGGCCTGTGCTTTTAGCCACTGTGCTGCCCTCAGAGTAGCTCGGTATAACTAGTGCTAGCACGCTCAGAAAGGAGCGCTCTTCAAAGATAACAAACTGACTACCTTCAGACCAAATATGGCCTCAGGGCTTGGCCTCTCTGTGACCCTATTTTTTCATGTGTAAGATGAGGATCATTGTAATACCTGCCTCATAGGGTGGTTGGATGAATTAATACACAAGCTCTTAGAATAATATCTGGCGCATGGAAAGTACTATGTAACCAACGGGCTTCATTTGTTAGGGCTACTCAGTGTTTCAAATGTTTAAAGAACCAGGGCAACTGGGTGGTTTAGTCCACTAAACATTGACTCTTGATTTCAACTCAGGTCATGATCTAAGGGTCAGCCTTGTTTGTCAGGCTCCTAGCTCAGTGGGGAGTCTGAGAGTCTCTCTCTCTCTCTCTCTCTCTCTCTCTCTCTCTCTGTCTCTCCCCACTGCTCAAGTGCATGTGTGCTCTTTCTCTCTCTCAAAAAATAAATTCTATTTTTAAAAAATTGTTTAATGAACAATATTAATTAGTTGCCAATATTTTTCAATCGTATTTCTGTGTAAAACTCCAGATACCTAGATTGTTTTTGAAAAATTGGAAGATCTGACCTCACTTTACCACGTGACAATAACAAGCTGGAGCCAGATCACAGCCGCCCCTCCCACCACCCTCCTTGGATGATGCCCTTTGGAGCTTTTATTTCACTTACCTCCCTCACCCACCCAGACAGCACCCATAGGCATCTGAGTTTGAGACTCCTGCTCTCTGCTCCTTAAAATGCACAGAATGATTGTGCTAGGATGAATGATCCGCTAGCCACATGTTCATCTGGCAGGCTTTACACCTGCTATTATCCCCACTTAGAGCTAAGGAAGTTGGTCTCAGGCTAACTGTGCCTAACTCAGTGTTGGAAGGGCAGGGATTCAGAGCTCAGGGTTTCTGGTTCCTCATTCAACACCCACAACCCATTTTTGAGCCAGAGCCTGAACTCAGAAGCAGCTTAGGGAGCTCTCACAATGTTGGGAGTAGGGTGGGGTAGGGTGCAAAAGCTCTGAGGGCCCTGCCCATCCTTCCTGGTTTCCTGGGCCTAATGGGACGACGGAGATGTGGCTCTCAAGAAGAGCTGCCAGAAGAAATCCAGGATGCCCATTAAATTTGAATTTCCAGTAACTTTCAGATAAATGACCATTTTTTTTTTTACTATAAGTTTGTCCCATGTGTTATTTGGGACATACTTACACTTTATAAATTTGTCAAATTTCAGATAATGAATTATTTTAGTATATACATGTTTCAAATGATGCATGAGACATACACTAAAATTTTAAAAAATATTCCTTTACATGAAATTCAAATTTAACTGGTACTTTTATCTGGTACATGCCACAACCCTAAAAAGTGCCAGAGGCCTCTGCCAGCCCAGCCGCAAGGACGTCAGAGAATGGGCAAGAGGAGGAGGAAGCCCTCAACCCAGGGCTGTTTAGGAGGCTTGGGACAGCAGCAAAACAGCCCACCACTCCCATGATCACCCACACCAAATGTTTAAAAACCTTGTCTTCCCTACATTTATTTTACTAGTCAGTACTGTTTCCATTTCCTAATGTGGGAAAAATTAGAGAGGGAGACAAACCATGAGAGACTCCTAACTCTGGGAAACAAAGGGTTGCAGAAGGGGAGGTGGAGGGTGGAGGGTGGAAGGTGACCGGCACTGAGGAGGGCACTTGATGGGATGAGCACTGGGTGTTACACTATATGTTGGCAAATTGAATTTAAATTTTAAAAAATCTTTTAAAATCTTTAAAAAACTAAAATATTGGGCAGCCCGGTGGCTCAGTGGTTTAGCGCTGCCTTCCACCCAGGGTGTGATCCTGGAGACCTGGAATCGAGTCCCACATCGGGCTCCCTGCATGGAGCCTGCTTCTCCCTCTGCCTGTGTCTCTGCCTCTCTCTCTCTCCCATTCTCTCTCTCTTTCTCTCTCTCTCTCTCTCTGTCTCTCTCTCATAAATAAATAAAATCTTAAAAAAATAAAATAAAATATTTCCTAATATGGGGGCAAGTGCTGGGTCTTCCAAAGGCCTTCACCCAGCCATGCCATTGCTTCATTTCTGGAGTCACCAGGAAGCCAACCCGATGTGTTAGAAACAGAGGGGCTGGTCTCCCGCTGAGGGCATGGGGCACCGGCAGTGGCGGTGGCTCCGGATGGGAAACCGGCTGCAGGTGGGAGCCCCCCCAGGTCCCCACTCTCCTGTCCTTGGAGCGCTGGGCCCTGGCCGCAGCCCCCCACCCCCGCACCGAGGCCTGGAGCCTCCATCCCCATCCCCACTGGGCCCGAGGCGGCCAGGCTGCCCGTCCGCACCCTTGCCCAGGCCCACGCGCGACCCTAATGATCCGTGACGGCGCGGACACCCGCGGCCGACTGCCCTGCGGCTGGCTGCACCGCTCGACCTTCCTCCACTAACCCAAGGGCCGGGGTGCGGGGAGGGCAGCAGGTGGAGCCCAGCTGGCTGCAGGTGCCTCCCCATCCCGGCCCCCAGCGTGGGCAGGCGATCTGCACCCTGCAAGCACCTGCCCAGGTGAGGTGAACCAAGGACACGCGTGAGGACAGCCGCGCGCTCACGGGCACACACACACACACACACACAATGTCGGCCCTGGCTGGGGCCCAGGCATGCTTTCTGCCAATCCACCCTCCTCCCTGGGTTAATAATGATCAGGCCCGAGGCTGTGCCAGCTGTTCCGGTGGAAGACAACAGCACCAGCGAGAAGACTGCCAAGCCCATCCCCCAACTCCTAAAACCCCACGCTGCCCACCGACAAGAAAGCAGAGGGTCCCCGGGCAAATTTCCCACGGGAGGGGGCAGTGCCCCTACCTCACGCAGAGGCAGGAACTGTGGCAGAGAGATGGGCCCCTGGCAGCTCCAGGGAGAGCCCGCCCTGCCCCTGAACTGGCCGGGTCAGGTAGCTCTGGGCTCCCAAGTGGGCCTCCCCTCCACCCCGACCTTCATCCTCCTGGCCCAGCCATCTCTCAGCTAACCCTGTTTGTTTTCTGCTTTGCACTTCGGATCGCTTGATGTTATATAGATTTGCTCATTACTGCCTCTCCCTTCCCTGGCTCTGGCCTTCCTCGTTCATTGCCGCACGCGCAGCCCCTACAGCACACCTGACATGCGAGACTCTTTTTTTTTTTTTTTTAAGACTTTTATTTATTTATTCATGAGAGACACAGCAAGAGAGAGGCAGAGACATAGGCTGAGGGAGAAGCAAGTTCCATGCAGGGAGCCTGATATGGGACTCGATCCCGGATCCCAGGATCATACCCTGGGCCAAAGGCAGATGCTCAACCACTGAGCCACCCAGGCCTCCCAGACATGCGAGGCTCCTAACTGCGCTGGACACTATGATAGCAATGGCCTCAGCTGAAGAGGGCTGCCTGGCCAGTCACACAGGCCCTTCCCTGGTGGGCCCACATCCCAGCACTGACGGAGGTGCAGCTCTGGGCGGCACCCAGGACAGCGGCAGGGGGCAGGTGTAGCTCAGAGAGCCAGTGGGGTTGGCCGAGGAGGCCACGGACGGTCCCCTTATTGCCCCATTCCCACATCTCTTCCCCACTTTCCACCCGTGTTGGCCCAAGGACACTCCTTAAACAGCCCGCTCCGCGAACTTAGCCTTTGAGTCGCTTGCCAGAAAGCCAGACTTCAACAACCTGCATTTGTGGAGTGATGGGGGAGAAAGAGGGGAAGAAACAAGTAGATTTGACTTTCCACGTCCGAAGATCCTGCCCGAGGGCTTCCGTCCACAGCACAGTAGCTTGCTCAGCCCTTGAGCAGGGCAGCAGCAGTGCTAGGGTTTTAACGCTCAGGGGACACTCCTCAACCAGTGAGAGCAACACTCATCGATAAATAACCACCCCCACACCCTGGGAGGACAGTACCAAGGCAGGGTCTGCAAGACTCCTCAGAGGTCCCCAGGAAATTCAGCCCTTGCTCCCAGACCCACAGTGGTGATTGATTAATTGTTCATCAATCCCCCCTTTACTTATTGGCTTTTCTTTCTTCTCAGGTCTCCATTCCCTCACTCATACAACCACATCCCTGTCTCAGCACTGCTTCCAGGGGAATCCAAACTAGGTGAGCCTCCTACTGGGCCCCACAACATCTACTCTTATTTCTTTGCATTTCTGAGAGGCAGCATTGCAGGGACATTCGCCTCCTTTCAGCTTCTTTCATGACACAAAGACATTACTTGTGGGGCTCAATTTATTCTTTCATTTAACAACTATTCATTGAGTGCCTACCACCTTGAGATACAGCTGTGAACAAGAGTCAGGAATCCTTGCCCTCACGGAGCCCACATCCCTCCTACTGTGCCCCCTTTTCCTCTTTCCCCAACACATATGCCTGCTTCTTTCTCTTCTCTCACTCCTACTTACCATTCATGTCTCAGCTCAAATGTTCCATCCTCAAAGAGATCTTACTGCTCCCCTTCCCCATCAAATCCCCCCACCCCACCCTGCAGAGCCTGTCCTTTCTCATTACACCTGTCACCAGACTTGTCTCTCCCAATATCACGTCCACCCCACAAGCACAAGACAAAGCTCACTACTCTCTCGGTGTATCCTCTGCCCTTAGCCCTGTGCCTGGTACCTAGTGAATGAACCAGTATATGAAGAGTGAGTGAGTGAATGAATGACCTAATAGCAGCATTGTCATGAATGAAAGGTAAGGAGAAATGAGAAACTCATCTTTGTAGATGGACAGGGAGAGACAGATGAAGAGAAAATTTTCACAGTACCAGTACGGGTGACTGAGATGACCACAAATTTTGGAGGTCTAGACCATTGGGTAGCAGCCAGAATGTCCATGGGGGCCCAGAGAGAGCAGCAAGGGGGATGCACAGTGAGATGCAGAAAAGGCAGTCAGCCAAACCAAACCATTTAATCCTCCTTCACCATCTCCCAGCCACGGAAGGCAGCAATGGAAGGCATCTCAGGGAACATCTCTCCTCTCGTTTCACAGGTGCGAAAACCAAGACCCAGAGAGGCACCTTGACCTAGTGAAGGTCCTATGATTAGTGACAGGCTTCCATATGCTGAACTCACTGCCCATTGCTTGTTAAAACCTGAGCCTCAGGCTGGCCCATTCCAGGCTGTAGGTACAGCTTCCCACAGCACTGCCCTCAACCATGAGCAGCTTATTTTCCAGGAGAGATGGCTTCCAAGCTATACCTGAGTAATCAGTGACGTGTGGGATGGTCATACTCCTCTTGTAGCCCAGCACTCCCATATTGTCTTTCTCCCACCAAAGGATTGCTCTGAGGAGATCACCCAGACCTCACCTTTCTAGAACCTGTGCTTTGCATTCCAACAACCTTACCCAGGATTGAACCCTTGCTTAACACCTACACGTTCAGGCCTCTTCAGAGAAGCTCAGTGCCCCCAGGTGCTCTGTGCAACCCGATGTGACTCAGACAATAAAGGCAAGCCTCCCCTGATGGACATTTACTGGGCTCTGCCCACCCACTTCGGTTTTTGTCCTAGCAATAAACCTCATCCCAAGCTGACTAGTAGATTGTCAGTGACAACTAGGTAACGTCCAGACTAAAATCTTTTCAAAATCTTGGTCTTCAACATATCAGAAGAATAAGCAAACATACAGAAAAAATAATAGTTCACATTTATTAAAGGCTTTTTATGTGCCAAGGCCTATGCTAAGCATTATATTGGTTTTAATTTAACAATTGTATGAGGTAGAAAGCTTTATCATCAAACCCATTTACTTATAAAGAAACTGAGGCTCAGTGAAGTCAAGTGACTTGCCCAAGATCACACCACTAGTAAGTGATAGAACTGGAACCCAAGCCCAGATCCATCCAACCTCAAGCACTCAGCTGCCTCCCACCACCAAGCCACTGACCCTTTCCCAGAGACCAACCAGGGCTCAGACATGAAAAGGAGCCCAAGTGTGTGCCAGGCACCAACATCTCTACAGATGATGGCATCCCAGAACCAACTGATTATGAAAGCATAAAAAGGCCTGCTGATACCCAGTAAGGGGAAGCAGTGACTACTATCACATATGACACAGAATCACTGTGACCCTATGCCTGCCTCTGAGCTTTGTTCTGGGGCCCAAAGCAAAATGTGAGGCTTGGGAGTGCCCAGTTCCCCTCTCTGCCCCATGCATTTCCTTTCCAGCAGCTCTACCCCACATCCCCTCACCTTCCCCAGCCACACACCACTGACACCACTTCATTGTTATAGACAGAAGTGGCTAGGGAATTAGAGATGTGTCATCCTTCAAGAGCATGCACAGTTTTAAAGTGGATGCAGAAGGAGGCAATACTAAAACAAAGGAATAGTTCCTTCCCCACATTAGAATGTCTCAGTCAGCTGTAAGGTAATCTGTTACTACTAGCAGTGAAAACATTAAAATTTGTGGATTAAATGTTTTGGAAAACTGAAGTAAATTCAGGATCTTCCCTAAAACCATATCATAGTCACTTGAATTTAATATGTATTCTTGAGTAAAGAGAGAGAGGATGGCATGACAATCAGTTCGCTGGTACCTGCATAACTCACAACCCATTCTGAATATGGCACAACCCAAGTGAATAATTAGGACTGTTATATTATTAGTAATGTGGCATTTAGGAATTCTTATAGCACTTTACTTTCTCCCAGGTTTTTTTTAGACTATATCAAAACCTGAGTATCCCCAGGGGAGTACACTCCTTGACACGGGAGTATCATCCATCATGAACACACAGCTAGGAAAAGAGGCTCTAAAGAAATTGCAGGCTCAGAAGGGCACTTTGTAGAGACAATAGGAAGCTGTTACAGCTTGTAAGGTGCTCCCTGTCTTCATTCGAGAAGGTCTCTAAACCCTGCCTCCTCCATGAACTCTTCCTCCACCAGTGTGAGAGACCTGTCTGGTCCAGGGCCAGAACTCTCCTAGGGCCAGGGGGTCCACCTGCTTCAGTCTGCTCAGCTGCCATACAAAATGCCACAGACAGAGTGGCTTAAACAACAGACTTTTGTTTCTCAGAGTTCTCAAGGCTTGGGAAGTTCAGGTCAAGGTTCCACTGGATTGGGCTGACTTGCAGATGACACCTTCTTGCCATGTCCTCACATGGCCCTTCCTTGGTGCGTGCAAGCAGAGAAAGAGAGAGACGTCTCTCTGTTTCTTCTCTTATCAGGCCACCAATCCCATCATGAGGGCCTTACCCTCATGACCTCACCAACTCACCTACCTCCCAAAGATGCCAGCTCCAAATACCACCACGTTGGGGGTTAGGGCTTCAACATATGAATTTGGGAGGGTCACATTCATTCATTCCATAGCATCAGTGATGGGAATGATCAGTATAAAGATTGGTCCTCAGGTGACTGGTGCAAAAACTGAATCATTCATTCATCAAGCTGATACTTATTAGTATTTATTATATACTGTGCATATACTGATATTAATTAGCACTTATCATATATCAGTGCTCTGGTGATTCAAGCAAATCTAGTTATCTAGTTCCTGCTTTCATACAGATAATAGTCTTCAAGATATGACAACCAGAATCTGTGGAGAAGAGAGCACCAGATGTCAGTGTGGGTCTCTACAGAGTTCATTCATTCATTCAACATTCGGCAAGCATGATTGTGTGCTAGACACAGAGAGAAATCAGGCAGACACGGTCTCTGCCCTCAGAGAGCTCACAGTCTAAGACATGGAGGCAGGTTGCAAACACAGTGTGATTAAGTTCTGCAGAGCTGAGTCACAACATGTACATGTAATACTTGTGCATGCAATTATACAGCAAAAAAAGAGAGAGAGAAATCAGATAAATAATAGTGGTTCATCCATTATTCCTCCCAATGAGCAATACTCCAGCATTGGCATGAGCCGGGACGTGAAACTAGTGTGCCTTCCCTTGTATTCCACTTCCCATTATCTCTCTTGGTGTGATCATTGCTTGTTTGACTGATATTAATTCATTATTAAAAAGTCACATTTTTTTTCTTCACTCAAGGGCCCTAAATTCAAGCCAACCACTTCATCTGGTCATCAGCCAAAGAAGCAGGATTCAGTTTCATCATAGCCCGGGCTAGACTTCTTTTTTCTTTGTTTAATATATTTATTGTTGTAGTACAGTTGACATACAATGTTTATATTAGTTTCAGGTGTACAACATAGTGATTTGACAATTCTGCACATGACTCAGTTCTCACCACAATCAGTGAAGTAGGCTGGACTTTGTAGGCTGTGATATACTTTGTAAGTGGCCCGGAGAGTTTATCATTCAAGCCAGGATGCCCCTGAGAGTGAAGTCAAGCGATGTTGATCATTATATTAGAACAAGAAGCATAAACTGAAACTGTCCTGAGCAATTCCAGAATGTAACATGTCTATTTATGGGTGACTTAAGGGATTTCTATTTATTTATTTTTTAATCGTGAAAAGAGTTTTTTTAAACAAACAATATGTTTTGTTATGCAGGTATTAAATATAAGAATGTTTTCTAGTTTTAATTTTATTTCCTTAAAAATAGATTAAAGTTCACAATGAATATTCAAAAAGAAGACAGTAAAAAGTCTCCCTCCAACTCCTGTCCTCAGCCACTTAGTTGCCTGTACAGGAACCAATGGCCTGTATATATACACACACACACACACACACACACACACACCTATATTTTACACAAATAACAGCACAGTATTCACACTGTTCTCTGCTTAGTTTTTCTGTTAACAAAACAGCTTAGAGATAATTTCATACCAATATGACAAGCTTCCTCCTAATATATGATGCTTACTATTTCACTATATGGATGCACATAATTTAACAGTCTCCACTGATGGACATATAGATTGTTTCCCATCTTCTGCTGCAATGAATGACCTTGGCCATACATCATTTTGTATACGCGCCAGTATATCTGTAGGGTAAATTCCTGGAAGTGGAACTGCTGAGTCAAAGGGCGTATCAGTTCAGATTCTGTTTGGTTGCTCATAACAGAAAAGCCAAAATAGTGATCACTTAAACAAGATAAAGATTTATTTCTCCCTCAAATAAAAGGAGTCTGGCGGTGGGCCATCCAGAGCCACCATGGGCTTCCAAGTGTTGAGGGAGACCAGGATTCTATCCTTCTGCTCTGCCATCCACTGTTGACTGTGGAGGCCTTCTTTAAGTAAAAGAACACAAAATTACAAATACCTATTTAGAGTGAGAAAAAAAATCACAATACATATAAGCTCTTAAAAGCTGGAATAACACAAACATCACAACAGATGGGAAAAGTAATATTAGAACTACTCAACTGTCCACCATATCTTTATAATAGGTTTTTTCCCTACTTTTTCTGGCTACATGATCTTTGATCACTTTATCACAGAACAATATTTTGTAATATCTTCTGGAAAATAAATAAAAAGATAATTGAATTTTTCCTTCAGCATGGCTCATTAAAATTTATTATTACTGTAGATAGTTAAAATGCATAAAACATGCAAGACATACTATTTGTAGTACTACTACAGAATTTGCCCTACGAATATAGGAATTCTGATAAAGTCTATGGTTTACAATGCCCATCAAAAAAATATCTGATGTGTCTATAAATATATAAGCTAAGTTACTGAGCATGTTCCCAATAGGAAAACACTTTGACCTAGCATCTGTGAATACCAAATTCTCCACCTATAAGCTTATACATCTTATAAGTGGGAAAATATTACACAAACTATCTTCTGGCTTCATGCATTTTAACCTCTTTTTCTCTTCTGCCACCAAATACTTCTGATGCTGGGCATAGGACACGTTCACATTGTGGTATGACTCCTGGCTCTGCACCTTCGTGTCATAAAGTCAAGGGGAGCTGGCACAGTGAGCAGTAGGGGTATTCATGGAAGCCATTCCCACAGCAGGATGACTAGCAAATGATAGCAAACCACAGAAGCATATCCACTTAAACACCAACTAAATGCATCCCCAGTTCAACTTCCTCCTAGCTGGATCCCCCAAATTCCCGAGGCCATTCCAATACCAGCCAAGCCAAGGGAAAATGTGACACAAGGAAAAATCAGACTAGAAACAGACAGCAGTCTCAACCATGTGCAGTTGAAATATCTCACTCCTGCAAAGATGGTTACAAGAGCACCTGACCACGTGAACACGCTAGGGCTCTCTCTAAAGGGCTCCGAAGGTTCAGCTCCCTTACCTGCATGGTAAAATGTCCCAAACCAGCAAGGTTCTAGAGTCAGACTTGTCAATCGAACACCCATGATTTGGAAGGTGGAAGGGGGAGGCAGAAGCCCTTCTTCCTTTGCCAGTGGCAGTTGCTGAGATGTGGTGTCAGCAGATATGAGTTTTTGCACTGGCTATTAGGCTCCATATTCTGCAGTCCATCCATCACCCACTTTGGGTGTATGGGCTGTAGAGGGCAGCTGTGTGGGTCCAACAGCACCTTTCATCTGCTGTTTGTTTGTTTCAATGTCATTTCAATTCTAATTTCACACATGCAGGAAAGAAAAGGACACAATGAACACCTATGTACTATCGGCCCAGTTGCAGCTATCATTAGTACTTTGCCCTTTCTTTTTTTTTTTTTTTGGTTCATAATTGAATCATGCCATGGTAAATTAAAAAGATCATTAACAATTCACCTCAAAACACATATCCCCTGACAGTAGAGATACTTTTTCAGTTAACAACAAGACTGATAATATCCCTAACAAAAGTAGCAAATAATTCCCTAATATTACCTAAAAGTCACTAACATTCAAATTTCTACAATTGTCCTAAAGATATCTTTTGTAGCCGTTTCTTTGAAACCAGGGCCCAATAGGTTTCATGCAATGTATTCCTTCATTCTGCCTCTTAAGTCTTTTCTTATTTAGGACAACCCCCCTCATGACATTGACTCTGAAGAGATCAGGCCAGCTGTCATGTTGAGTGTCCCACATTCTAAATACGTCTGTTTCCTTATGCTGTCATTTCGTTATCCCTAGTATTTCCTGCAAAATGAGGTAGATCTAAAGGCTTGGGGGTTTTTCAGGGCAGATTTACTGAGGTATAATTTATATATAGTAAACATCATCCCTTTTACTTTACTGTTCTATGCGTTTTGACAGATACAAGCAGTCATATAATCTAAGAGCTTGGTTTGATTCAGATTTAACACCACTGGTCAAAATACTTTAAAGTGATGCTGTGAACTTCCTATTGAACTTCTTATCACATCCTCAGGTAATGTCTAGTTGTTCCACTATTAATGATACTAATTTTGAACACCGGGTTCCTGTAGCTTTCTGATCTCTGAATGCGTATTAGTTTTCTATTGCTGTGCAACAAATTACTACAAACTTGGAAGCTTAAAGAAACACCTACTTATTAGCTCACAGTTCTGTAGGTGGGAAGTCAGGTGTGGTGTCGCCAGTTTCTCTGCTCGGGGGTATTACAAGGCTCAAATCAAGGTGTCAGCAGGCTACATTCTGATCTGGAGCCTGGGCTCCTCTTCTAACCTCATTAAAGTTGTTGGTGAGATTCAGTTCTGACTGACCTTGGCTATCAGGGGAAAATAAGACTAGCATTACTCAGTGGAGACCTGAGAGGCATATGTCTGGGACCACAGGATTCTTTGGAGTGCCTACTTGTACCTCTATGTCCATTAGGAAACATTAATGGACAACTACAGTAACCAAATATGAGCAGAACTACCAAGAGAGTACATCCTTCAGGAAGGAACACCAGATAAAGTACCCCAAACAGCTGAATGCTGGTTGAGGGCAAAAGGAACAAGGGATAGATGGCAGAGGAAGGAAGTCATAATAACCAAAATATAGTAAATATGCAAATACGTATATTCTCCCTTGCTTTGTTAGGTATTTTCTTTCTCTTTCTTCTTTCTATTATTTTATGTTAGTGGCAGCTGATCTTATACTTTAGTCTTTAGAATATCAAATAGATTGTGACTGAACAAGAAGGGAAAAGCATGTCAGCCAGAGATGGGCACCATGACTAATGAGTCTTTGGGTCTTTCTTCTCTGGGGAGAGAATGGCTACCTTGCGGGCAGTATTATTTTTTTTAACTATGCTTTCTTTTAGATAGAAGTATGTTGTGGTTGTGTTGTCGCTGTTGGAAATTTAACTATGGACAAATGCTGGGAAACCAAAGGGCTGGATCATATGAGATGCCATCTCCTGTCACTTGGCACCCCCTTTCAATTCCCTCCTATACTTTCCCATAGGGAGATAGGATATAGATCACAGGGGATAGAAACTCAGAAACTACACTGCCCAGACAGCCTTCCCAACTTGGATACAAATCAGCTTTTGCCTATGAGATGTGCTCAGAGTGAGACATAAAAGTCTGAAGGGGGTTGAAGCCATTCTTAATCTGGTGCTAATGGCAGCTGACACACACAGGCTTTGGCCACAGTAAGTTTTGCAGTAGCCAGCCTATCACTGGAGTGATAGGGTTACAAGGCAGCTGTGACTTCCTAGTCTTTGGGTGGCAGCGATGGCTCTCCAGACCTCTTGATCACAGCCTGGGGCACTATAACCTATAATCCTAACTTTTGCTCTTTCAGTCCATCCAGTGGGTTTTTCCTATCATCTGAGTGCCTATATTATAACACTTTCTGCTTGAAATACCTAAGAGGGTTCTGATTCCCTGAACTGAATGCTGATAGACTCTTCCATGGAGTTTGTACCAGTCTGCATTTCCATCCGCAAAGTCGGAGAGTGTCTCTTTCCCTTGCAGCCTATGCAACACAGTGTATTACTAAACTTTTTGTCTTCAAATAATCTCTTAGGTGTTTAGAAGCCATGAGGATTGTTTTTCTTGCATTGTGCCACCAGCTCCCTGTCACGTGGCTGTCACGTGGCTGTCACGTGTAACCACAATGCCTGGACCTCAGGCCCCTAATCATACCAGGTCACCAAAGACCTCCATATCACCAAATCCAATTATCAACCTTTGATTCTTTTATTTATACTACCAGCAACATTTAATAAAAATGGTCATGCCTCTTCTTTGAGACTCTTGCTGCCCTTGACTTCTAGAGCTCATACTGTGCTCATTTTCCTCCTAATTCTTGGTTCCTTTTGTATGTTCCATCTCATATCCCCAACTCTGTAGCATCCCCAACTCTGTTGCCTTGGGCCTCAGGCCTTGGGCTTTCTCTATTGATACCCATTCACCTGTGATCTTGTTCAGGCTCATGGCTCTCAACCATTTCTCCACAAATGGTCCCAAATTTATATCTGTAGCTCCAATCTCTCCCCTACTTGAAATTCCCACTTGGATGTTTAAAAGTCATCTCAAACTAACCATGTCCTAATAAAACTAAACTCCTCCCTTCCAAAAAATAGAACCTTCTCCTCCCATTATTCCCTGTCTCAATTAATAACATAGTACCATCTCACCAGTCACCCAGGCCACAAACCAGGCAGTCCTCCCTGATTGCTCCCTCCCAGAGCCCCTCATCCAATCCTCAGAAGCCTATCAGATCTACTTTATTTTTAAAAACTATTTTATTTATTTGAGAGACAGAGAGAGCATGGGGGGAGGTAGAGGGCAAGAGAGAGAGAGACAAACAGACTCCCCACTGAGCAGGGAGCCCAATGTGGAGCTTGATTGATACCAGGACCCTGAAATTATGACCTCAGCTGAAGTCAGATGCTTAAAAGAATGAGCCACCCACTTGCCCTCAGATCTACTTTAAAGGTCTATCCAGAATATGATGCTCACAGGCCCATAATGGGTCCTGGCTTAGTGTAGTGGCCTCCAGATGATCTTCCTGCTTTCACTCTGGTTCCCTACCAGCCATTCACAGCATACCTGCCAAAATGATTCCATTAAAACATAAGTCACATCAAGTCTCTCCAATCAAAACACCCCACTGGATTCCTATATTACTCTATGTAACTGTCACCTCTTACAATAGCCTCCCAAGCCCTTCTTCATCTGGCCTCCTGGCCAACACATCTCCAATCTTATCTCTACTGCTTTCCCTTTCATATCCTCTATTCTAGCTACACAAGCCTCCTTGTACCACACCAAGCACATGCCAGCCTCAGGGCTTCTGCACTTGCCTTTGCCCAGAATGATCCAGATAGCCAAGCTGCTGGCTCCCTCATCTCCTCAGTGGTCAAATGCTATCTCATGTTTATTTAATAGTCATTTCTGCCCTCCCTCTAGAGAGTCCTATCCCCTCTTCCTGGTTTCTCATCATAGCACTTATGATGATTTGAGCTTCCATCTGCCACCATCACAAAACCCCCTCCTCCCAGCTAGGAATGTAAACTCCATAAGAATGAGGACTTCAGGCTATCTATTCATTGCTAAATCCCTAGCACCTAGAACAGTGTTTGGCACATAAATATATAAATACCTATATGAATAACTCACTGAACAAAACTAATATATAGCCTGTCGGACATTCATGTCACTAGGACCAGGAGATGTAGATGTAGATGTAGGCTCCCAGGGAAGCCATAGGAGTGAGTGAAATTACTTTGGAGGGAGGAGGTAAAACTGTAGATGGGAAATACTAATTCACAAGCCATGGTAGGTGTCAAAACTAGAAATGAGGAGTTTAGTGAGAACAGGACAAAATTGCTGTAGGACATATAAGGGTTAAGAGTAATAGCTAGAGTGTAGGGGTGCCTGGGTGGCAAGTTGGTTAAGCATCCAACTCTGGGTTTCAGATCAGATCCTGGTCTCAGGGTCATGAGATCAAGCCCCACCATGAGCTGTGCTCAGTGAGTAGTCTGCTTGAATTTCTCTGCCCTCTCCCTATGTCTCTCCCTCCTGCTCACTCTCTCTCTCTAAAATAAATAAATAAATCTAAAAAAAAGGGTAATAGCCAAAGTATAAAATATGCCAGGTACCTTATATGTATTACAAGAACTATACATTCAAAACCGTTAGTATTCATAATTTGACAACTAAGTGAGTACAAAAGGTTTAAGAACTTGCCTGGGGGCATTAAGCAAAACTAGGGTCAGAAGTTGGACTTTAGTCTTTGTGTTTTTACTATAACTGCTTTAATGCGAGCTGATCAGGACCATATCAAGGTTGTGGAGGATGCTATCTCCAATCACCATCTCCGTGCTCACCAAGAAATACAGGAGGGCATCCTTAGAGTGAGACATGGTGGCCTTTTAAGGGGGCTAAGACGTGTTACCAGAATGAGCTCTGGGCAGAGGACCAGCATGGGCTCTTGTCCTGGCTTTGCCACCAACTCTCAGGAACTTTGGCCTCCTTACTGCATATTCTGACTGTCCCCCACCTCATTGTGCAAAGAGGGAGCCAGCCACATAATCTGGCAAGTTCCTTCTGGCTTAGAAATCCCACAGTCTACAATCAAGGCACCAACTCCATTTACAAGTCAGATAAGCACATCCTACAGATGCACCTTTCCCGTAACACCAGCTACAAGGCCGTAGGGAAAAATCAACAAATAATTAGGGCCTGCTAGACAGACATTTCTGATGGAATCAGAAGCTCTAAGAACTAGGACTTGGGAAAGGGGGGCTATGGAGAAGACTGGCACCTTTCAGGGTGGCACTGCACATTTTGGATACATGTTCATTATCAGGGTTCCTCTTCTTTTTGGTATTATAATTATTAAACTAGTGAGCAAAACCAGAGATTCCACATGTCAGAGGAGAGGCCAAGAATAAAATTTACTTTCTGAAAACCTAGATTGTAGAAGACATAATGCTAAAAAGGAGGAATTTTTAGACATACACATTCATCTATAAATACATCGAAGCTTGTGTTGACTTTCCACACACACCTGTCCATTAACCGTGCTTATGTGCACATGCCTGTACACATGTTCACACGGGCACATCTCAAAGTACGTGTGTATCTATATATACCCACAGGAGTGGCCAGATATATATTTATATATTGGAGCCTGGCTCTTTAAAATGGGGGATAATGACACTGAAAATTATTCTAAGCTTTTCAAAGACATAAATGACCAAACTGCCTCCTGACTCCTGAATTACATTACCCAGAAAGAACTTAATAACATGTTATTATCGTTTCTCCTCACTGACAGGATTTCGGGGCTGAAAAGACAAACAAGAAGTACGTTCGTAATCACCAGCACAGTCACCTCTGCCGAGCTGCGACCGCCGCTAATTCCAGGTAAGTGCTGTAGGATGGAAGAAAGCCTGCGGCTGGTAATGTGACTTGGTGCTTGGTAATTGTCAGCAGTTCAGTTGGGTTGTCACCCAGGGAGGGGGCTACAGGAGGCTCTTGGAGCCAACAGAAAATCCCATGGGGTGAAAGGGACCAGAGGAGAGAGACTGCATTATGGGAACCAAGATATAATTTCTCAGCTCAAAGACGTGATATACATAAAATTCCTTGTAAACTGTACAGCGCTCTGCCAATGCAACTGTGAATAGGAAGGGGTATCATTAAGGGGCCTCATTTGAGTTAGGGCTGCCGCGTATAGCCATAGAGACCGTGCACTGTTCAATTTCTGAGAGTGTTATTAGTCTATATGAATGGTGCCCCCTGGAGTTGTGCATTGTGGCAGCCCTGTTGGCTAAAGGGCTAAGTTTGATAATGAAGACCAGTATGGGGGCTGCTGATCCCCTCCTGGATAATGCTTGAGCCCCAGTGATGAACCATCCAGAGGGGTGATCAGCAATTCCAACAACTTGTCAATATTTTGGGAAATTTGCTACAGGGTAATTAAGTTGCAATTACAATTAAGATCCTTGAGGGCAGGGGCCATGTCTTATTCACCCAGTATCCTGAGTCTTATAATATGATTGGTATATGATAAATGTTCAGAAAAACATTTTTTTAAATAAGAATGGATGGATATTAAATGAATGGATGAATGAATGAATAAGACTCACAGGAGTCAACTCCTGGGGAGAACTCATTATAGTGATTGCCAAGAGCCTGTTTAGCTCAGAAGGTGTAACTGCACACTTCATGTCTCCTCTTCCATGACTTGGATTATGACAAGTCTTTGGTGAAAGGGCATGGACATGTCACGAGTTCAGTAAGAGTTTGTTTAGGATTTATGCTGTGCCCCGCCAAATGGTAGGTGCTATGGGCCTGTGTGGTGGAAAGAGCACTGTGGTCAGCAAATAGAGCGTAGGTCACAATCCCTGCCACCAAGGATCTTTTAGATGGTTTAGTCAGCTGTAAGTTCACAGGGAAGTGAAATAATGCTATCAGATGGTATGACCCCAAATACTAATGAATAACAAAGATGGTAAGTATCACAGGAATTTGGGGCAGGAAGCACAGGATTTCTTCTCTACTATCTACTCTATGGTCATGACAAAGTTACTCGCCTGTTCTGAGCCTCTCTTTCCCAGTTCGTAAGACTGAAGTAACTATGCCTACCATGCAGGGTCCTTAAAAGATTAAAATAGAGAAGTATTTAAAGCACAATGCCTGGCATATGGTAGAACTTTCCAGAATGTTGGTTCCTGTATAAGAACTTTTCGGTCACAAGTAACAGAATTCCACCCGATTCTAACTTAAGCCAAAGAGGGTGAGGAGATTTTTATATATAACCACAAAGTGAAGCAGTAAAGGCTTCAGGCATAGTGGTATCCAGGAGCTCACTATCACTAGGGCTCTGCCTACATTTCCATTTCTCATACAAGCTTTCTCTAGGGATAAGAATAGCTGTCAGCAGCCAGAGTACAGCTTAGCCTCAGAAGGTAGAGCTCCTCTTCCCAGAAATTGGAAAGAGGAAAGTCTCAGGGAGCACTCTGATTGGCCTGGCACAGCTCAGGAAACCGTGCCTTACCCAATGGCTGTGGTCAGAAGAATGAGATGACCAGACTGGGGAGACCTGAGCTGTGTTCCCACTCCTGTGTATATGGGGGTGGGGAAGGGTTAGCTCTATCCAAACCACATTGAACCAGCTTCTGAGTGGAAAAGGCTGCCTGTTTCTTATGCATACTCAGAAAAAAATAAAGACATAGTTGTATGTTTCTACAAAAAAAAAAAAAAAATAGAGGGATCCCTGGGTGGCTCAGCAGTTTAGCACCTGCCTTTGGCCCAGGGTGTGATCCTGGAGTCCCAGGATCAAGTCCCACATTGGGCTCCCTGCATGGAGCCTGCTTCTCCCTCTGCCTGTGTCTCTGCTTTTCTCTCTCTATCTCTCACGAATAAATAAAATCTTTAAAAAAAAAAAAAAAAAAAAAGCTTGCAGTTCTTTAAGGAAGCAAAAAATATATTTCTATAGGCTTAATATGCAAACACTGTGTGTATATATACGAATCCCCCACTCCCACCCCACCCCCACCAGCAGCTGGACCCAGAGACGGTTCTCACCTGATCCTGGGAGCCAGGGCTTTGCAACACCTGGTGAGTGGGCACAGCACTGCAGACACTCTCCACAAGGGAGGAAGCGGGAAAGCCCACCCAGTGGGGACCCCAGGCGAGGCAGGGGGAGGGGGTCAGAAGCCAAGTTCTGGTTTGGGAGATGATGGCTTGGGAAGGGGAGGAAGGCAGTGTGGAACCCCGGCTGGCTGACCTCCCGCCCTCTATGTCCCAGAGCCCATTTCTGCAGGGGCCACAGAGGGCCCCACTGCCTATTCCAGACACCACCAGAGCAGGGACATCCTGGTGCCCAGGAACGGGACTGGGCGACATGCAGTCGCTGGCAGTTGGAGCAGCATGGAGCATCCCCTCGGTGGTGGCAGAAGCAGCCCCAGTGGCAGTGACTGCAACCACTGACTGGGCCAGCCACCCGCAGGGCCCCCTCTGAAACACCACAACATCCTCCTTCCCTGATGCTCTGTTCCATTTACTCTGTCTTGAAAAGAAGGGAGGAGGGGGACTGTTTACTTAGCATCCTGTTACTGTGGCCTTGAGTAACCAAGCATTTAATGTCAGAGTGCTGGAGGGAAGGAAGGGGGGCAGAGAGCCAGAGAGAGAGAGAGAAACCAAGCACGGCATGAAATTTGCCATCACGATCATCATTTCAAATCATTTATCATGCATTCATTTGTCAGCGCATATTTTTCTAAACTCTATTTAGGACATAGAAGTTAAGAGAGCAGGCCCCAGGGTGGCCGTGCACAGGCTCACACCCCAGCTCTCCTCTGCAGAGCACACGGCTGTGGAAGGACTCAAGAGCACCTGGCATACACAAACTATTAAGGCCTTCGACTTCATGGCATTGTGGTCAGGGCTTGCCCCCACACCTCCCCTGAGGGTATCTCAAGTCTGACATAGAAACTTATTTTGGAGTTTCTAGTTGTCAAAATATTTACTGAGCTGCCATAGGCAAGGGGAATATGCGTACTGTGATAGGCTGATTCTAAGATGTACCCCAAGATTCACACACCCCCAACACAACCCTACACATCTTGTATAGTCCCATCCCTTGAGACATGGGCCAGACTGTGAATATGATGACATGTCACTTGTAATCCGCTTATGTTACTAGACAAAAGTAGAAGAATTTTATAGCAGCGTTGATTTAGACCCAAGTGAAACAGACAAGATCTTCGGTGGGCCTGGCTTAACCAGGTGAGCCCTTAAGAGTGACTGAGTCCCTCCTGAGGTCCTGCTGGCCTTGAAGAAGCAAACAGCCATGTTATGATCTGCCCACAGAAAGGAGCAGCCTTGGAGCTGAGGGCCTCAATCCTACCAACACAAGGAACTGAATTCTTCCAACAACCTGAATGAACTTGGAAGACAATCCCAAGCCTCAAAGAACATAGCCAGGCTGACACTGCCCAGCCTCGAATGCGGTCTTATGAGACAAGGAATAGAGCACCCAGCTAAGCCGTGGGACTCCTGACCCACAGAAAGTGTGAGAAAATGTTGCCACTTTAAATTACTATGTTTGTGGTAATTAGTTACTCAGCAATAGAAAATTAATATAAATTCTGTATCTGCTTAAAGCCTTTGTTGAATTCCGTTCAAAAGTGGGGTGTGCCTGAGTGTGTATGCTAGAATGAGAGAGAATTTAAGATCTAAAGACTGGCCCTGTTATTTTTGGGTCATAATCGAAAAAACGAACTATCATTCATTCAACAAGTATTGACTGAGCACCTACTTACTATATGCAAAGCAGTAGACTAGGAATTTAATCAGGATTAGAAACCAAAACTGGAAATTTGTTACTGCTACTACCTAACAGAATGAAAGGGAACATGTTTAATGTTGAAATATAAGGCCGCCTTCAAACCAAGAAACAGACTCTTAACTACAGAGAATGGATGGTTACCAGGTGGGGGGAGGGGATGGGTGAAACAGGTGACGGGGATTAAGGGGTGCACTTGTTATGATGAGCACCAGGTGATTACAGAAGTGTTGAATCACTATAGTGTCCACCTGAAGCTAATATTACACTGTATGTTGTCTGTTACCTGGAATTTAAATTAAAACTAAAAAAAAAAGAAAAGAAAAGAAATACCAGGCCTCCTTAAGCCATCCTTATCAGAGTGAATGCTTGTCAAGGATGAGTTTGAGATAGTGAATGAATAATAGCAATGATAATAATAATAATAATAGAAGGCAGGCCCAGAATTTTAACCCAGCTCTGGCAAATTCCCTGCAAACAAACTCTGTTGAACATCTTGCAGGACATTAAATGGTCCTTTTGCCTCTTATCCTCTTTACCCCCTACCTGCCAGAGTATGTCTGCCCCATGTCTGTGTGCCCCCCAGGTTTCCTCCAGAAATAATAAAGAACAAGAAATTAAAGCTATATAAAAACAGACGCCTGGCATAATTGGAAGACAGAGCATACTTAAACCTCAACGCCACAGTAAATAAAGGAAGCAAACAAAGCCTCTCTCCCGGGGAGAGATCTTGCACATCCTTGCCCACCACCTTCCACCTACAAGGCTCTGCTGTGAGCTAGGGCCAGCCTGCAGGCATACCTTTTGGGGGAGAAGAAGGGGCAAAGGGAGATGTATCCTTTGTAAGTTGGATGGTCCAGCAAGCCAAAAGAGAACTTAAAAAAAATCAGAAGTATCTCATTATAGATTCTTTAGCAAATGGAAAACACGGCATATTCGTGGCAGATTAAGATTCTTGCACTCTTCAGGGAGATCCTCCTGGTCCTCATTTCCTGTCCACCTCCCTTCTCCTCTCTGCAGCCACCATCAAGCAGCAACAGGCTGCTTTGCTCATTGCCTGGGAAAAAAGAAGAGACTTCCAGAAGGGGAGGTTGGGGTGGGGGAGTGAGTCCCTTACTGGCATTTGATTTCAAAAAGCTAGCTTTTTGGATTTTTCCCTCAGGGAGTGCAACAGACTCGAAACTTAAGCCAAGGATCTGAGAGAAAATATTAGGAGTAAGAGCAAGACTCCACCCTCCCTCTGTGCTCTCTGCCACTTCCCCTGACCTAACCCCAACTAAATAGAGAAAATTTTCCAGACTGTTAGGAGGGACGATAGCCAGGAGATTTGTATCAAAGCTGAGACGTTGCTGGGTCCCAGAAGGGAGCCATGTACCCTCTTCCTTGTTCCTATTTTACTTCTCAGGAGTCCAGACGGTGTGGGGTCCCAGGATACCTGTGACTATTTCCTAGGCAGAGCTGCCTCTGGACTGGACACAAGGCCCCAAAAAAGAAAAGATCTCTGAGCTTTCCCGTGCCCCAGCGTGGTTCAAGAACAGCATTCCTGGGATCGCTGAGCACAGAAGTCCTGATATAGCTGCCCTCCCTGATGGGGTGAAGCAGCTAGAACAAGGGCCATTGCCCAGGCAAACACAGGAATTAGGGGCTCATAAGGTAAATATTTCCAGGAAAGGTGAGGAGTGGTGCAGGTTGCTGGAGGACTGGTCCAACCCTGAAGATGCTGCTGGCGTGGCCTGATGGCACCAAAAGCAAGATGGCCCCTCTGGAGGTCCTAGCCCCAAGGAAATCCTGGGTACTCAGGAGGGGAAGGGGAATTACTAAGATGAATTCTCTCTCTCCTAGGAGAATGCACTTGAACCTGAAATGGGGAGGTCCAGCGCCTTTCCTGAAGACATACCAAAACCTCCTTGGGGGGGGGGGGGGGGGGGGGGCCTGTTAGCATAGGGTTCTGAAGCACAGGTGAGGGATCCCAGGCACAAAGGGGCAGGTGGACACTGAGCTGCACTTGCCAGAAAGTATGTGCCTGCTGCAGGTATGAGCAGGAAGGGAGAGGTCTGTAGGAGGAGTCCCACAGCTCCAGGATCCTCAGCCTGGTGAGTGCCCAACAGACCTGTGGAGATGACTATGTACATGATTACAGCTCTTCCTCCTTCCTCTTTGAGAAATAGCCAGCTTGCCAGCACCCCTTTCCTGCAGCTAGACTCCATGTTTTAATTGGAAGATGAGGAGGGACAGGGGACAAAGAGAAAAGCAGAAGCTCGTTCCCAGAGGGCCCCCCTATTCAGGCTCCCAAGTTGACAGGGCTGCCCACAACCTCTCTAAAGCAGATACACAGTCACCTGGATGCAGGGGTGCTGCTGGTCCTTAGCATCCCCAGCAGTGGAGTGATGGGACAGGTTGCTCTACACATGTTGCTGATCACATTCCATGTCTGCCTTTCTGATCCCAGGGATATATATATATATATTTATTGTTTTGTTTTTAACCTTTGTCTCTCCTTTTTTTGTAGGACTGAGCTCCTCCTAAGTGGATAGGAAGGATTGCGTGAATAAATCATTTAACAAATGCCTAACCAAACTCAAGGACATAGCACTTTCCTTATCACATCTGAACTCACTTGGTGAGCTACTTGGTACAACTACTACCAAGAGAAGAAAATATGCCCTGCCCCATAAAAAGAATACAGAAAGACAGGGAGGAAGTAGCAATCTGACAATTAATTGTTCCACTCTAGGAGAACCACACTGTACAATCTCCTGAAGCCAAGTGTTCAGTGACTTTGCTTTGGCAATGGCACCTGAAGAAGGGTGATCTAGTGCCCTAGATCTTTGCTACTCCAAGTGTGGTCTGCAGCCCAACAGCATCACCCAGCAGCCTGTTGGAAATGCAGCATCTCAGACCCCACCCAGATCTCCTGAATCAGACTCCGTATTTTTTTTTAAGATTCATTTTATTTGTTTGAGAGAGACAGAATGCACACAGGACAGAGGGGGTGGGGGGTACAGAGTGAGAGGGAGAGAACCTCAAGCAAACTCCCTCCCAAGCATGGATCCTGAAGTGGGACTCCATCTCACGACACTGAGATCCTGACCTGAGCCGAAACCAAACGTCAGATGCTGAACCAACTGAGGCACCCAGGCACCCCCAGACTCTGCATTTAACAAGAATGCACACTGAGGTTTTAGTAGCAAGGCCTTCTATTACAGACAGAAAGGAGAAGAGCCCGCTAGGAATGGAAAAACCAGTGAGATGATTAAGAGTACCTTAGGTGGCAGGTGTTCATAGTGTCTATTAATTTCTTAACTAATTATTATTCGACAGCCAAAGAAAAAACCCAGAGAGACCTAGAGTACAACATATGTCATCTAATGCCAAGCCAGCCCATCTGATCCCAGAGCATGGCTCACGTGAGATTCTTCACATATAAACATTCATAAGTGAACTACCAGGCCAGTGAGACTTACCCACCTACCACTTTCCCCAACCCCAAGTCCCTAGGAGGCCTATCATGACAACCCTAACCTCACCCCCACCCTCCCACCTTAGGAGAAATTGACCATTTCCTACTTTATTCCCAGTGCAAAGTAGGCACTCAATAATTGTGTGCCAAATAATGAAAGTGTTGTGCTAGCAGGCTTTGATCAATTAGTGATTGTAATTGAAGCTGAATGTAATTAATTATATAATTTTGGGCTGTTCAGGTTTAATTCTACTAAAATTACATCATGAAAACAAGGCTGGAAAAATAATTTCAGATGGAAAGGAGCTGTGAGTGAAGCTTCTATGTACAGTAGGTGCACAGAGTTGGCTCCCTTATCAACAATAAAGGATTTATGCAGCTGTGTAACTAAAGGGTTCTGATCCTGAATCCCATTTGGACACAGAGTCCAAATTCAAGGACTTCACTATAATACCAGTCTTATGGAGACCTAGGCACTCTCTACCGTGGAATGTGCTTAATTTGGGGACATTAATTTGCCTTGATCTATTTCTACTCCTGCATGGTTTCCATTTTTTTGTGCCACGTGAATCTCTTTTTGACTCTCACAGACCCAGAGGGTGTTAAAGCTAAAGAAGGATTTTTGGGGAATCTTTAGAGCAATGGTTTTTAGCCCAATACAAATATTTTGTATTGCCCCTTGCCATCTAAACTAAAATCCATAGAAACTACACTCTTGCACTGTTGGTGGGAATGTGAACTGGTGCAGCCACTCTGGAAAATTGTGTGGAGGTTCCTCAAAGAGTTAAAAATAGATCTTCCCTATGACCCAGCAATTGCACTGCTGGGGATTTACCCCAAAGATACAGATGCAGTGAAAAGCCAAGACACCTGCACCCCAATGTTTATAGCAGCAATGTCCACAATAGCCAAACTGTGGAAGGAGCCTCCGTGTCCATCAAAAGATGAATGGATAAAGAAGATGTGGTCTATGTATACAATGGAATATTACTCAGCCATTAGAAATGACAAATACCCCCCATTTTCTTCAATGTGGATGGAACTAGAGGGTATTATGCTGAGTGAAGTAAGTCAATCGGAAAAGGACAAACATTATATGGTCTCATTCATTTGGGGAATATAAAAAATAGTGAAAGGGAATAAAGGGAAAAGGAGAGAAAATTACTGGGAAATATCAGAGAGGGAGACAGAACATGAGAGACTCCTAACTCTGGGAAACGAACAAGGGGTGGTGGAAAGGGAGGTGGGCAGAGGGTGGGGGTGACTGGGTGACGGGCATTGAGGGGGGCACTTGATGGGATGAGCACTGGGTGTTATGCTATATGTTGGCAAATTGAACTCCAATAAAAAATAAAATAAAATAAATTTTTAAAAAACAAACTACAATCTACCTATATAATTTTTCAAGGTCAGGTAGCCATTCAAATGCAGGTTCTGCATTGCCATTGGTTATGTGCTTTTCTAAAATGGTGAATAACAGCTAAAGAAACAAAACCATCTCTCAATTCTCATGGCAATTACATCTCTGGAAATTTAATGGGTACTAAAACCAAGCAAATCATACCTCACTCTCGGTACCAAACAAAACAAAACAAAAACAAGCAAAAAATGCTAGGCCTTTACATGTGAAAGTTAGGTTGTAGACTCAATTCATTATAAATAGGATTTTCACCACACAAATATCCTGCAGGACATCTGGAAATCACACAGGTCAAAGGAAAATTCTTTGTTGAGTAAAGCTGCGCTCCCTACAGGAAGATATCTAGCAGCCTGGACCCCACCCACTCAACGTTAGTAGCAATCCCCCAGTCATTGTGATAACCAAAACTGTTCCTAAGAACTTCCACAAACTACTTGAGGGTAGTAGTATCCTCACTGAGAACCACAGATTTAACTCAATCTCCTTGCAAGTGAGAAATCAGAGACAGGGGAGGAAGAGATTTGCCTTAAGTGGCCAGCTGGCCATCAGCACCTCAACACCTCAGGACTCCCATTTCAGGATCCCTCCTAGCTCTGGGCTGCAGCTCCTCAAGCTGAACATGGTCAGAGAAGATCAGCTCTTGCTCAGAAATCCTTTGGGTTCCAATGCAGGAACTCAGACGGCTCCCCCAAAACCCAGAAGGTAAAACTCCCTGCAAAAGAAAAGAAAACATGGCCATACAGTGTTGATAAAGTCCTCTAAGCTAGGAAATGACATCACAATGCCTTTAAATCAATCTGTCCAATAAGCCCAAGATGTCTCTTCCCCATCAACAGTAAGCTAGGAATAGGAATGTTCTGTCAGTATGGAGAAGTTAACTTGTCCCCCTGTGTTCATCGATGAGAGCCCTGAAACTATCCCAGGTAAAGAAAGGATCTGACTTTGAGAGCAAAACAAAACAAAACAAAACAAAACAAAATGAAAAACAAAACCACTGGGCATCTGTCAACATTGCTCCATCAGTAGCAGTTAACTGGTATTCTGTGTTAAGAAGAATTCTAGAGTCACATCCCAGTACAAACCAAAAGGATCTGTGATCAATCTGTAGAGTTTGCATTGGCCCTGGTAGGCGCTGGCAGCACCACACCATGGATTTGCTCCATCTGTTTTAGAACTGCAGACAAAATCCAGTTTATTTTTCTAGGTCAGAAGCTCATTCATTTTATCAATGACAGTCATTCCACCAATTCTTTGTTCAAAATTTCAGGCAAACATCTTCTTCCTGAGAGTTGACACAGTTCACTCATGAGATAAATAGCATAAGTGGTCATGCTAGGAGTCTTGCTCCCTCACACAATACACATGAGTATATGTTACATAGCAGTCATCGGCAAATCTGTTGTATTGCACATAAGAATCGGCCTTTCTCAAGGTCCCTAATTCATAAAGTAAGATGCATTACACAAAACTCAGCATGAATGCCACCATTTTCCATCTGAAATTGATATACCCTTAGTTAAGGGATCAAGATGACACAGTGCATAATAACTGATTGTAATTAGTGCCTTGAATATTTCTTGGTAAGATGCCTATATTTTAAGTACAAGTGTCTTTAGACAAAATGGCTAAATATTGGTTATGTTTAGTAAAGTAGAGAACATAAAAAAAAGACATCTAGAAGAAAACAAAATAATCATTCAAAAAGGCTGCCTGTAAAACACTTATTAGAAATACAAAATTGAGTCAAACGCTTTTGAATGAACTGGTTTTAAAAATCTTAAAAATGAAAAAAAAAAGCGGCAAGAAATAATAGGAAGTTCAAATGGATCTGAAAACACTCAATACTTAATTCAAGAGAAACTTGTCTCTGGGAGAACTGATCCTTAGGCAAACGAATTTTTGGCAATGTGACCATAGACAAATTGGCCTTAGGTGAATTGAACAAGAGCCAGTTTGGTGGGACAAGATGGGAGACAAAGAGGACAGGGAGGGGACCAGATCTAGACCAGGATGGTGGTGGAAGATAGGTAGAGGAGATTTGGTGATACAAGACATATGAGGAGGTGGAGTCTATGGGAGGCTGCTATGAAGTTCAAGAAGGTATATATGCTAACTCGTGGCTCTCAGACCTTGGTGACTACAGTTGGCACCATCCACTGAGATAGTAAATGTGGGCCTTTTGGTCAAAGTGAAATCCAGAGAGATAACGGTGCCCCAAAGAGAAACAGTCTCATTAAATCTTGCTTCCAGGTGGAGATGCTGACCGCCATCATCGTCCCCATGAGTCATTTAAATCCCTTGCTGGCCTCCCAGGCCACAGATTCCCATTCATCACTGCCTCCAACAGCAAGAGCCTCCCTCCTTACCCAACACCAGAAAGACCACAGGCAGGCAACATGTCTGATTCATTTTGTCTCTCTCCTCCCCTCCCCCATAAATAGGTGTTGAAGGAATATGGGCTGCACACATGAATTGAGGCACGTGTAAGTAGCCCCATAATGACCAGTGAGGGGCCTACTATGGCCTCCACTGTCTTGCAAGAGACAAAGAAGTACTCCTTGCCCTCCAAGACCTGTAGAGGGCACGTAGACAAATGCGTACAGACAGTGGGCGTGGAGAGAAGGGTCAGGAGAACTGAGTTATTAGTTCTCAGGAGGCCGCAAAGGCACAGTGGTCTCGGGAGGCTTCCCTTGCAAAGCAGAGCTTGAGTGCCATCAGGAGCAGAAAGCAGGGAGTGTGCACTTAAGGCAGAGTGGACAACAAGAGCCAGGCTATGGCTAGGAAGCCCACTGTCCAGACGGAGAGACAGGTGACAAGCCACCCGTGAGCCCTTATCTCACTCAGCCAGACACGTGACACGAGGGGAGACAGAAACTTCCACCTACACAGTCCAGCTCCTAAAGTCACCCCAGGTTTAACTCATGTTCTGGAACTGGCTAGGCCAGCTCTTAGGCCTATGGGGAACACATGTCTCTATCTTAAATGTGCCCAGGGACATCTCTATCAAACTAACACTGTGATTAAAGAAAGAGCTCCTGCCAGCTCTCTGGGGGTGACCTGTGGCCAGCTACTCACAGAATCAATAAGAGAAATTAAGCCTATTTCAGCCAAAGAGCCAGCTTCTAAGAACCCCATGGGTCATTAGTAAACAGGCATGACTATTCTAAAAAGCACATCCATACACATGGCAACCAGCCAGAATGGCATGGCTCTCTGTGGTGATTTGACCAGAAATGGCATTTAAAGGAACCTTTTAGTAGCCCTCACTCTCATTGTCTCAACAACAGCAATAAAAATTTACTACAACTTAGTCCTGTTTGTTCTTGTTCAGTGGTGTGAAAAGTGTCCAGTCTATAATCGTTTCCTTATTTTCTATCTGTGTGAATGTGTCTATTACTCCCCTCTAGACTTCCTCTAGGCTCTCCATAACCCAAACATGAGCCCAGGGCCCTTAAAGATAATCGCTGCAATGGGTATGGACCCTTTGGTTAAGCATAAAATATTCAATGTGAAGTAACTTATACCAAAAAAAAGGCAAGGCAGATTTGTTGCCTCAAGAAATTGAAAAATCAAGGATGGATCTAGCCAACAGGAATAGCTTGATCTAGGGGTTCAAAGAATGAGGCAGACAAGATAGCCACTGGGGGCTAATAATAAAAATTATTCAAAAAATAATAATAGGTGAGACTGACTTGCCCTCTCCCTGCCAACGCCCCACTGGTGACTCCTGAAAATAGAAGTGCAATATATCTGAAAAACAAAATACCTAGCACCAGGCCTATCTTTTGCGAGATGGGGCTCAATATTCATGCTTCCGATATTACATCCATTTGTCATTCCATTTGTGTGTATGCTTAAAGAATTAGTTTGTGCTAAATATAAACGTTAAAACTAGACTACACTGCCGTTGTTATGACCTTGTATTGGTATATCTGCATTTTCTCTAGTTGCTTGGGAGCCTTCTAATTTGGAAATAGCTAGGTCTCTCTTAATTTCAAAGAGACTGTGCCTAATGCCCACCTGTGGAGGAGTTTATAGGCTGCATCTCTTCCCTCTCTAGAAGACACGTGGAAGGTGTAGGTGAGCCTAAAGCAGGGTCTCAACCCTGGATGGGAGCTTTAACAACAAAGGCACTTAAGTCATGTCATATCATTTCCCCCTGGACACAATATCATGAGAAGGACACTTCACCTCTGCGGTATTCTTCCCTAAACCCATAACCCCGGTCTAATCACATGAAAACCTCAAACAAGCCAAGATCAAGAGATATTCTACAAAATACCCAACCAATACTCTTCCAAAGCATCAAAGTCGTCAAAAAGCAGGGATGTCTGAGGAATTGTCACAGAGGACACTAAAGAAGCGTAACAACTGAAAGCTACATGCCATCCTAGACTGGATCCTGGAGCACTAAGAGGATATCAGTAGGGAAATGGGTGAAATATGAGTAGTTTAGTTAATAGTCCTGTACTAATGTTATTTCCTTAGTATTAATAAAGGTACCATGGTTATGTAAGATGTCAACATTAGGGAAAGGGAGATGAAGGGTATGTGGGGACCCCCCATGTACTATCTTTGCAACTCTCCTGTAAATCTGAAGTTATTTGAAAATAGCAAGTTAAAAACAATACCAAAAAAAAAAAAAAACCCATTAAAAATGTCTGGCCCTCATTCAAAGCACTTCAATCAGAATCTTGGGTTTTCAAAGCTCTCCTGGTGATTCCAATGTGCAGGGAGGGTTGTGAACGGAGATTCAACTGTATATGCAGCAAAATTCCTGGCAGCGCTTATTAAAACAGATTGCAGGGCCCCACCCCGGAGTTTCTGATTCAGCAGATCTGGAGTGGGGTCTGAGAACTTGTATTTCTAACAAGCTCCTGGGTTATGCTGCTGGTGGTGGTGGTCCTGAACCTACCTTCAGAGCCACCTATCTAGGTCCTTGCAACTCAAAGTGTGGACCATGGACCATGGACCCAGCAACAGATCCCCTGGGAGCTCAACTGAAAAGCTGAATCTCAGGCCCCACCCAGACTCAATCAGAATCTTGTATTCTAACAAGACCCCAGGTTATTCATTGTTACATAAAATTTTGATACACACTGTTCTAGAACAAAAGTGCAGGGAGTGGGGATGAGGACATGGGACCTGAAAAGGCAGAGGTCAAGGGCTTACTATCCATCACTTTACCAGTCTTAAGAGCCTGGCCCTCCTTCTCAAAAATGGGAAAAAGAAAACTAGGAAGAAATATCAGGGGAATTATGCAACTATTAAGCCAAAAGCAGAACTGAGCAGAGTGTCTTCTGCCCCCAGCAGTGCCAGCCAGGGGCACGGTGACCTGGCTCGGAGGTGAGCTGGCTGATGTCAGAGGCTGAGGCAGCCTCCAGAGAAAGCAGGCCAGGAGGTACTCGCCACAGGGAAATGGACATCACAGCTAACCCAAGGTTTAATATCTACTCTGCTGAGGGCTGACCTCACCTTTCCTTTAGAAAAGAGAGTGCGCCAAGCTAGTCTGTGCAACTTCGTAATGGGCTTTACAGGAAGGAAGGAGGGAGGGAAGAGAGGAGGTGAGAGCAGCTTTTTTAAACAAATGGGCTTTCACTAAAATGTTTGCAGATTTAAGGCTTTGCAGTCTGGGCCTCCTGCAGTTTTCCTCTGGCCAGTTACCTGCAAGCAGTGGCATTGGGGTGCCTGGCATCCAAAGACTTTTGGTCAAATACAAGTCCTTCCTGAGTCAGCCCGACAAACACCACCACTCCAAAAGGTCAGGCTGCAAAGAACAGCCACTCTCTGTGGCTTTGCTCGTCCTGCCCATTAAGATCTTGCCCCATCACCAGTTCCCAACTTTTAAACCCTAATCCCTCATGGCTATACCTGGAAACCACGTAAGCCCCAAGTGTCACTTGCAGGGCTCCACTGAACTCTTCTCACAGCTGCTCACACAGAGGGTAATTCTCAATCTCCCAATGAGTCCTGCCCCTAAAGGGATTTGCTTAGGGGCCTCTGGGAGCCACTTTGGTTTTCTGAGACATCATTCGTTGGCTGCTTACATTCTTGGGGGCCTGGGAGTGGGCTCAGAGCCCTGCTGAAATTAACCTGGCAATCAGACAAGGCAATGTTCCTAACAGAGGATGAGTGGTACATGTAGTTTATTTTTAATATACAGATTTCAACAGCCCTGAAGAAAAGTATTCTGAGATTCTAAATCCCTGCATATTTATTTAGCACTTACTACAAGCCAGGATTCTCAACCACCTATGAACTAAGCATGTACCTAATAGGTTCTAGACCACATGGCCATAGAGTTGGAATTTCTACTCTACCTGAAAAAAGGGGAAAATATCCATGTTGCCTAAATCAAAGAAGCCAACGTCTCAACTGAGTATTTAAGTGTTAAAAGGTAAAACACTCTTCAAAGTAAGCTGCTGGGGACTTTCTGACATGACCCATTGTCACTGCTGGGAGAAAAAAAGTCACAGGATTTTATTGGGAAGCATCAAACTCAAATCAACTAATGGCAAGTTCCACAGGCCAGAGAAGGAATCAGAGCAAGGCCACGCATAGAAGCTCAGCCACGCTATCGCTAAGCCATTGGAGAGAGACAGGGAAAGAATTGCCTCCTATGGCTCTAAGCTCCAGATATGGCTCCACCCAAGCCAACCATAAGCCACAGGCCAGTGGTCAGTCAGTAAAGACATACCTCGGGCCAAGGGCATAGGATAAGAACACATCAGAGTGGTTATTATATAATAAAAGCCTGTCTGATCTTTGTCTCAAGCCCCTGGGAGGTAACTTAAATACCTGGAATTTCTCAGCAATAGGAATATCCTTGTTTTTCAGGGTGTGCTCCTTGGATCACACTTGAGTTTTTACTAGAGGACCTGGGATGGGGGTGATATTAGCCCACTTTCTCCAAGAAGAGGAGAGAAAGGTGGGCCGGAGACTGAGTTCAATCATGTTATCAATGATTCAATCGATTGTGTCTATGTAAGGAAATACCGATAAAAACCCTGAACACTGAAGCTTAGTGAACACACTGATATGCCACGAGGGTGATGTGTCCTGATCCCACAGGAGAGGAGGTGGAAACTTTGCATTCAGGATCCTCCTAGACCTTGCCTTCCGTGTCTCTTCATTTGACTGGTCCTGATCTGTATCCCTTAAAATAAAATTATAATCACAAGTATATCACTTTCCTGAGTTCTGAGTCATTCTAGTCAATTATTGAATCTGGGGGGAGGGGAACACCCAAATTTGAAGCCAGTTGGGCTGGTGAACCTCCAAACCCGCAGCTTTGTGACTGAAGTGTGGCCAGTCACACTTCTGGAACTAAGCCCTGAAGCCTGTGAACTCTGCACTAACTCCAGATGGTCAGTCTCAGAACTGCATGCAGGCCACAGTGGTCCAGCTCCCACCCTGCCCTAGGCCCCAGAGAATATGCTGGACTCCCCCACCTCCACTGAAAACCCAATTCCTTCTCAAAGCAGGGTTTTTGAGACTCAATTCAGGCACATATGACAGGCCACAGAGCGAGTATGATCTAGATCTCCAGCACTGGGGAATAAAAATCAAAGTGTGGAATCCCACTTAGCACCTGTGTGACTTCAGGGAAATCACTAACCCTCTCTGAGCTTTGATTTCCATCTCTATGAGACTCATGACCCTTCCCTCTCACAGAGCTGATGGGACAAATCAGATTTAAGTTATTTGCAAAGAACCTAGCCCGGTCTCTCTCCGAGGAAGGCACCCAAAACCAACTAGCTTCCCTCCTCCTTTCAAATTTTCCTATACCCTAAACTCTCCCAGATTCTCTCCTCTCCCTGGTTAACTATTCTGGGTGCTGTGCTCACTGGCAACGTGCTGATGTTTTAGATTCCAGGGTAGCAGGAAGCCAACCATTAAACTAAAAGTGAAAAGCAAGTAACCATTACCTTGAACAAAAAGGACATTTATATTTACTTCAGTGGCTATAAAAGACACCATAAAATATAATATGCAGCATGCATCCTCATGATTAATAACAGATCTTGCAAATTATTCTCTCAGGTCCCTGGGTGCATCCAACTGGTCACTAAGAACAATTAATTCTTTCAGGAAATAAAGGGATTGCAAATCATCTCTGGTCAGTGGAAAATCCGCTCGTTGAATTATGAATAAAGAGAAGAGGAGACTCATATTTAGCAGTTTCCTGCCCCTGTGAATGGAGTGAAGTAAGAGATCACAGAGACTCAAATACAACGACTGTCTGTGAGCATGGGTACTCAGTAATAGTAGGACCTGCCAAATGGGAGGGGTCTCTTGGGGACCTGGAGTTACAGTAGGAGTTTGGGGAGGTCCCAGAAACAGGAGCAGATGACTGAGTGGGGGCGTGGCAGCTCTGGCCACCTGTGGGCAACAGGTGGAAGCATGGAGTCCAGACAGGCGCCAGTGAGGTTTCAGAGTGAAACCAATCCACAGTGGCCGAGGCTTACACTATGGACTCTGGGACTGGTGACATGAAATGACAAGCCAAAGGGCTAAGTCAGGAGGCAATTAGCGGAACAAAGCATGTGCCAGCTCACAGGGAAGGTGATGAGAACCCAGGGAAACCAAAGTCAGGGGTTTCTGCTGAGCTTCCGAGTTCCTGGCCTTGGGCTTCTCAACTTCTCCAACCAGTCTGAGAGTCTTGGAAGGTAAGAAAGAAGGACCTACAAAGGACAGAAAGTGGTCACACGGGGAAAGGCTGAAAGGGTGACAGGGGCATGATGCCAACTAGAACACAGTGGCACATGGCATCCAGGTCTATTCTTACCTAATGGCCAACGTGGATTCACTCCCAACCTAGAATAAAAATCCTGCCAACAAAGCCCTTCCCTGCAACCTTGAAGGGGTTTTTATTGACTCACAGTATGTAAAACACCAAAGGGGTCACCATGACAGCAGTGAACTCATGCCTCGGAGGCCAAGCCATCTTGCTCAGGTGCAACACCGTCTGGGGAGTGACAGGGCAAGGAGAGGGAGTCTGTTCCTAGCACTCTCAGAAACTATGCTCTCTTTCCACAAAATCAAACTTCCCACAAGCTAAGTGTAGGAATTCCTGTAGGAAGTCAGTGGGATTCATAGTCCACCCCAATGACAGGAATGGTTACCGGAAGTAGGGGGACATCCAGCCCAATGGTGCCTGCCAGAAGCAGGAAAGAGACTTGTGTCATCTTCCTGGATAAGGAGAGAAACCTCTTGTATGGTACAGCTTGTGGGCCCAAAGACAAGGGCTGCAGTGTAGGACTGGGATTCCAGAGGTGGAGTATAATGGTGCCATGGACAATGACTGTGGGGCTCCAGGTCAACATGTGACAGCAACAGGGCACCTGGGTGGAGACATGACAAAAGCACAAGGAGTGAAAAGTCCACTTGCCCACCACAGCATCACATTGGAAAGGGAAAGGGGACAGCAGGTCCACTCAGCATGGAGTGGGCAACAGCCAGCAAAGCAGGGCCAAGACCCAGCTGGCCAACCTCAATCCCTTCACACGCAGAATGAGTTCGTGAAGGTTGATCTGCCATAAATTGAAGGCCTCTCTGAAAGAGATCTGGGTCCTTCTGAAGAACGAGCTGGCATTCTTCTTCTTGTGCCTGCAGAAGGGACAAGAAGGAAGGAGAAAACAGGAGATAAGCAAGCAAGAAGCACTTGATAACAAGTGATAACTTAGAACAAAGGAAGATCATGGCTTAGCCTACTCCCAGACCCCCGCCCTGGTGGGTGACTTCTAGTTATGTGATCATAGCACTGCCCATCCAAGGACCAGAGGAACTCAATTACTCCACTGGAGCTTTCCAGATAAGTGGGGTAAACAAAAGCAGCTGTTTCATAGAGCATCAAAGGCCTAGTGGACCCTAGTAGAACATTCCAATGTTTCCCTTTTTCCGTAAGTTGAGTAAATATATGCCAATCCTGAATCTCCCAAAGTCAAATATAAAAGCTTTCCCAAACTTTCTGAGGCTAAATCACCTGGAAACTAGGTCAGGTGGTCCCGAGAGGCCGAGCCCAGCATGGATGCAACCTAGTTCAGTCCCTTCACACTAACAAAAGGACAGGATGAAAATTGGTGTTTATGATAATGACCCATTCAAGGCTTCATTACCAGAACCCTCAAAGGAAGAATAAATCATGTTCAGCCCTTTCTGTGTGCAGTCTATTTTGTTATAATCTAATTCAATATTTGAACATGGGTGCATGATATATGTGGCCAATGCTCCCCTGACCAGACAGTTTGCCAGAATGACCCATTCTCTGCAAAGGACGGATGGGAGTTGACATTAGTCTAGGGCTCCTCTCTCAGAGGGGAAAATTCAGCTAGAGCAAGGCCTTTCCCATGTATCTGTATACTCAAATAGAAGGATCTAGAACTCTCACTTCTCTAGCAATATCTCCCTGAGGAAGCTCTCCCTCCCTCACCAACACTCCAAGGGACTCCAAGGGACTCCAAGGGTACTGAGGCATCTAAAAGATCTGAGATCCCAAGTAAACCTGCTGGCAACACTTTCTAGAGTCACAGCCACACCTGCAGGGAAAGGAACACTGGCCTTGCTGTGTAGCCAATGCTGGGAAGACAGGTTCTGGGACCAGTTAGAGACGGGACAGGCATCAGGGTGTCCTGATTCCAAGCCCAGGGGACACGTGGATGGAACTGAGACACTCAGGAAACATTTCAAACTTAATGACAGTAAGAATCACCTGGAAATCTTAACTCAGAGGGTGAGGTCCTAGAATCCACCAATTTTACAAAGCACAGGTGGCTCTCTGGACCATGTAAACACATCACCTGGAATCAGGGAATTCACTGGAGCTGTTTCCTGCCCCTAACTCTTCCTCCAGGGAGAGTTGGAGACTAAGGAGTTCAAGCAGGGCCCTGGGGACCCATGGGAGAAAGTGGAGGCGAAGAGCATCCTTGGGGTAGGCCAGAGAGCTGGGAGGGGAGGAGAGGCTACAGCCCGCACTCACATGGCCAGCGCTCTGACGCAACATCGTGACATGTTGAGGAAGGAGCTGGCACTGGCACGAGTGCCCAAAGCAGCCTCAATGCCACGGAGCAGGTCGTTGGTCTTGAAGATGAGCAGCATCTGGCGAGGCACATGGTTGAGGAGCTGGCTGATCTCGGGGAGGTAATTGGCTGCGTTGTTACGGATCTCTGCGTCCTGAAGCAGCAACAGGGAGACAGACATGGAGAGTTGGTGGAGGAAGTGGGGCCCAGAGTGGTGGGTGTCACGGCAGCCTGTGGCTGAGGGAGCTTCTAGTATGGCTGCCTCAGCGCCATGAGGAACCTCCCCTCACAGGGAAACTCCTGCCTCTCATCTCCCAGTAGGACTGTGACCCTGGGTAAGTCCTTTCATCTCTTCTAACCCAGTGTCCTCATCTAAAAACTAGAAATGCTCGTGCCCTCCATGCCCACCTCCCAGCAGGACCACAAGGGTCAGCAGAGATAAGGAATGGGGAGATAAGGAATGCTAATTGAAGTCACAACAAGGGGCCCAGCAGTGCTACCAAAGCCTTCCCCATGTGGCCACCTTCTGCAGCACAAGCAGGATGCTCAGCCCTTTCTGGAACACATGTGTGCTGCTGATAACTGAGTTGCTGTGAAACTTGAAATGTCCCTTAGGCAGGAGCTATCAGACGGGACCATCTCAACATGAAGTCAGACACTGAGGCTGGCTGTCCCCCCACTGCCTCCCACCACAGCTGTGGGTCACCCTGCCTGAGGGTGAAGGCCAGATCAAGGCCTCCCTCACCGCAGGGACCCCCTAGGTAAAGTTGGGACTGGCCTGGAGACAGTCCCTCTCAGCCCCTCCCAGAGCAAAAGAAAGTATCTGCACCCACCCAGACTCCTTCTAGGGTGTCTCTTTAAGCTTGGGCTATCCTCATAGTGGCTGTCTCCAGCAGACGCTGTTGGGTGCCTACCCTACAGCAATTACCCCTTCTCCTTTGTCAAAAGAAGCCCATTTTTGTTCACTTGACCCCTGGGGGCTGTGCTCTTCAGGCAGGTAGAGCCCCTCCCTAGCCCTGGGGGGTGCAGGGATCTTGATTGATGTCCGCTATTGTTGGCTCTGAGCACAAGGCCTCTGCCCAGCCATTGGCTTAGGCATGGATGAGACACAATTCTGGCCAATGAGACCAAGGGGGAGTCTGTCAAGGGACTTCTGGGAAAAGTTTTCTTGATCTTAAACAACATATGAGAAGAAATGGCCCCTAATTCCCACTTCTGGACATCAGGTAATAAAATTGTAAAGCTTGGAACGGCCACAGTCATCTTAGAACTTGAAAGTCAGCCCAGAGCCCTGCGTTGCTGATCTGCTCAATTAACAACCTGGACCCACTCACCTCCAGGCTTCTTGTTATGGAGAGAACACACGCTGAATTGTTTAAGCCGCTTATAGCTGGGAAAACAACTTCCCTGATACAATGTGGGAGGCTCCCCTCATTCTCAATAAGACTAAGACTCAGGAAAACTGAGCCCCTACATCTCAGAGACTGGGCTGGGGCTGGAGTGGCTTAGTTTATTCTTTCACCGAGTTTTTGTCCAAAGTGATCAAATAGAGTCCATGCCTCCAGAACCTACATGAACACCTCTCTATTAGATGTGGTCCAGGACCGCTGGGACCTTATAAAAAAGATGTACAAGACGGGATCCTTGCCTTCCAGGTACTCACCAACTAGTTGGAGAATTCATACAAGTATACAAACAGCTACACTTCAAGAGTGCATGCAGATGAGTGATACAAGTATTAGGGGCCACCTCTGGCAAAGGGGATGAGGAGAGGCTTCCTGGCTGGAGCTATGGACTGAATTGTGCCTCTCAAATCGCTATGCTGAAGTTCTAACCTCAATACGATTGCATGTGAAGGCGAGGCCTTTAAAGAGGCAAAGTTAAATGACTTCAAAAGGGTGGGGCCCTAACCCTGCAGGACTGATGTCCTTAGGAGGAGAAGACGACACCGGGAGTGTGTCCACATAGAAGAAAGGCCACGTGAGGACACAGCAAGAAGGCAACTGTCTGCAAGTCAGGAAGAGAGGCTGCACCAAAAATCAACCTGCACTTCCAGCCTCCAAAACAGTGAGAAAACAGACTTGTGTTGTACAAGCTACCTAGTCGGTGGTATTCCATGACGGCAACCCAGGCCGACCAATATGGTAGCATTAATGCTGGGCCTTTATAAGTGAGTAATAATGCAAAATAAAGTTCTAACTTAGCTAATAAAAACACAGATCATATACTAAGTACCTACTGTGTGCCCTGCAACCTTGTCCATCGCTGAATCTTTAAATACCATATACACACTGAGAACTCTCAAATTTATATCTTTGAGCTCCAAGCTGGACTGCCACCCATGATGCTCCTATGTGAATGCTCGAACTACTGTCTCCAGCCCAACTATGTCCTTCCCAAAGTCTTCCCTATGTCAGGAAGTAGCTCCACCCTCTACCCTATAACTCACACCTAAAAGCTGTGATTCAAACTTTGACTCCTCCCTCTGCCTCCTCTCCACACCCAAGTCGACAAAAAAGGCCTCTCAGTCTTATATCCAAATACACCTTGGCTCCATCTGCTTCCCTCCACCTCCACTGCCTTTGGCATGGTCTGCACCCCCATCACCTCTCAGCCTCCTGACCGACTGCCCCACTGCTCAGCTTGCTCCCTCCAGAGAAATACTTAAAATAACAACTCTGTTCTTCCCCTGCTTGAAATATGTCAAAGGCTCTGCTTTGTACTGAGAACTAATCCAAACTTTTTCCCATGGTTTATGAGGCCCCGTGTGAAGCTCCATCCGCCAAGCACCCCAAATCCTTCTCATTCCTGCATCCACCTCATCACACTCCAGACCATGCCAACACTTTCTCTCCCTGCCCTGGTGCACCGTGTGCCCCCTTGCCTAGAACACTTTCTCCAAGCTCTGCCTGTGGCTGTCCTCCAGAACTCAGCTTAGATGGCAGCTCCTCTGCACGATATCTGAGCACCCAATCTACACACCCCCATCACCCACCCTGCCTGTTGCCTCCAGTATCTGCAACCTGCAGTTATTCCATCTACCTGTTTGTTCACTTGTTTACTGCCTGTCTCTCTCAACCACAGTGCAGATCACATAGAAGGCCTGTCTGTCTGCTCATCATTGGAACCTCAACACCTAGTCTAGGTTCGAGGAAGAAAATAATGTTTGTTCGGTGAACAGACTTTAGGAGCCATGGGGAGGCACTTTACATGCATTATCAATAAAGCAGAAATTATCAACCCTATTTGACAAAGCAAGGAGATTGTCTCTCTCCTGAGATAGCAAGCTTTAAAGCCATATAAGCCTGGGGCTGCTGGTGGTCATCACCGCCACAAAGCTTGCTGGGGAATGATGTCAATTTGCAGAAAAGTAGAGCCAAGGGATGGCAAGAGGTGGTCTCTTTGGTGACATCACTTAAGACTCCATCTAGCCATTTCTAAAGGCCCTCATCACAAGGTAGCTTATGGGGTGGAGCACGAGGCTCCAAGAGGTGATGAGAACCATCCAAGGACATTCCACTAGGAAAAAGCAGGAGCTAGAATTAGAATCCAGGTCTGTCTGAATGCACAAGCAGGACTTGTTCCTTGTGGTGAGCAGGGGCCTTGGCTGAGTCCAGACCTGTCCCCACATGGCTATGGGTCAGTCTACATGGGTCTGGCAAACTGACAGACCAGGAAGACAGAGACCAATTCCCTGAGGAATGAGAGGCCTGGGAGAGAGGTCGCTACAAGTACAGGGGAGAAGGAAGGGTACCTAGAACCAGTCTCAGCTGACTCCATGGGTTTCTTGTCCAGATCAATAGAGAAATGAGCTACAAAGATAGACCCAAAAGTCTGTTTACACACTCAAGAAGGAAAATGGCACAAGTGGCCCTGCCTGAGTGCCACACTAGGAACTGACGTGCTCTCTCCAGTAGGGAGGTATACAGGAACCTTGCGATGGGAGACAGTGCCCAGCAGGAGACAGAGCAAGTGGAGCCAGACTTAATGATGAGACAGTCTGTGGGAATTCCCAAAAGTCTTGGAGGAGAACTTGGAAGCCTGAAATCCCATGTGAGTGGGTTGTAGCAAAAGCCACAGCAGTCTGGATAATATGGTTAACATGACCAGGTTGACAAGGCCAGGAGGGATACAGTGACACATCATTCATTCTCCCTCCTTGCATTCAGGGACACTGTCTTCTAGTATATCTCCAAAGCTGCCCACTGTTCTATTATCACATCCCACCAGCCCAGAACCCCAGACCCAGGGTTGGAAGGGGTCCAAAGGCTATCCCTGGCCCCACCCCTTACATTCAGAAGAAGGCAAGGCCAAGAGGGGATCACCTACCTCAGTGGCAGTGACTGGAGCTTGGCCAATGCCCCTGTTGACAGAGTCCCAAGACCGGGCCGTCAGCATGCAGGCAAACAAGGGGTAAAGATCCCCAGCTCCCAGGCGCTGGCTGTACTTCTTCACCCTCTTCATGTCAGTCCAGATCAGTGACTGCCAGAGATGGCAGTAATCCAGGCGGAACTCATCTGTGAGCACCTACAGTGAGGGACAGTGTGAAAGGACCTGGGCCTCCTTTCCTCACAGAAGGCCTAGACCCTGGCTGGTATGAACACTGCAAAGGGGGACAGATGAAGACCAGAGCTCCTGTGCATCATTTGCTTCTCCCCCAAAGTTAAGCCATGCCTGAAGGTCCAACTTGAAAGCTACTACTTGCCAAGCATTGGTCTTGAGTGGCGGAGGTCCCCAATGCCCACCAAAATCACACTCCTCACCTGCCTACCAGTTAGATGCAGCCCTCTGCCTGAGCTCTGACCATTGAAACGTGCCAGAAGCAACATGTTCAGCTCCTGAAACCTTTTCCATGCATGCCCCTCCAAGCCCTTACCCTTGCTGCTGGAGGATGATCACACACACACACACACACACCCCAAGGGAACCCTAGGGGGCAGAGCCTCAGTCAACCCCTGCCTTTAGACTCCTCCACCTACCGGGGACAGGTATGTGAAAAGCAATTAAACACCTGTTGTGTCTGGGCCATCATGTGCTTAGGGTTTGTGTATGACAGCAGCAGGCCTACCTTTTACACTAATATACCTAGTGTCATGAGTCTTTCAAAGAAAGCCAAGATTTTGGGAGGTAAGATCAGGGCTCTGAGGGGAGGAATAGGAGATCATTAAGGAAACCTCTCCAGGACCATGTGCCTCGGACTCAAGATAGGCTCTGGGTCCTGGCATTGGCAGTGAACTTCCCAATTTCCAGACAGGAGCTCATGGCTCATCTGAAGCATTTGAGTCCCAAGTTCCAGAGGACAGAGCTGGGCCCATCCAGTCCCTGTCAGCTCCAGGCCTCCTTTCCACTGCACATTACCTCCTACCTGGGGCTGAGTTACCCACCTTCCCTAAAGTCCCAGCTCATCAAAGGGTAGCTTACTTCCCAGTGGGTACAGTTTTTACAGCTGATAAAGCACCTGCCATACCCAGGCACATCTCCGTCTATTCCTCACCTACTTACCAACCTCATTTGGCTAAAGAGAGCTCGTATGATGTGACCTGCACATAATGACAACTCTAGGAGGAGGGCAGGGCCTCTCTACCCACCCTGGCTATCTGCCTCCTGTGTCTGTGGCAATTCGGGAACTGAGCGAGCTCTGATCCCAGGTAGGCCCAGACCCTGGGCTGGCTGGGTAGGAAAGGCCTCTCCCACCTGGTAGAGGCCGTGGTCCAGCAGGACAATCTCCACCTTCCCTGTGCCTGGGCACTTCCGCACCAGCACATTGCCAGGGTGGGGGTCACAGTGCACGAAGCCATTGACAAAGATCATCTCACTGTACATCTTGCCCAGGTGGCGTGAGATCTGAAAGAGAAGGGAGATGGGTGGGAGTTATGCTGCATTACCATCTGTTTCAGAGATCTCGACTCTGACCCCTGAATGTGATCCCTTTGAAGAGGAAGGCCAGAGGCATCAGGTGGACCTGAGCGGTCGTGGTGGGAGTGATGGCTTATGATTGTATAGTTCTTGAGTTTAAGACAGAAGCTCAGTTCTAACCCAGTTCTTCTCAACTTCAGCTGCACATAGAATCACCTAGAACTCAGAAGTGTTAGATGTGGGCCCGACGTATTAGCATCAGTTGTCAAGTTCCCAAGGTGACTGCAATACACAGCAAGGTAGAACTATTGCTTCTAGCATTTGCAGGGGCTGTAACTGCCACCCCAACCCCCCCCCCCACCTTCTTCTTCCCTGTTCTCTTCTCAATCTCTTCATTTTCTCCCCAGAACTGAAGATGGGTGGGAAAGCTGGGGGTGGGAGTGGGGTCATCTCAACCTCCCCTTCTCCAAACAGCAAGGCTAGGGGTGCATGAGTGAGGAATAGGTGCCCCCTGCACCCCCTCGGGCTGTCCCATCAGCTCCAAGGCAGTCCCCAGGAGGACCTAGAGTCACAAGCCCTGCTCCCCTCTCCTCAGGCCCCTTTCCCTTTGCACCTCCCCACCAGAGCCCAATGTTAATCTGATTTATGAAGTCTGCACAGAAGAAATGACACTGGAGAGGCCATTTAAATCATCCTGTCACTGCTGCCCTCCCTGCCGAGGCGGTCTTCTTATCTCTACTCCCTTTTTATTAAAGCTAAAAGCCTCTTCCCAGCTAGGGAACAGCTGCTGAATAGCGCCAGACTTGGGCCCACAGATGGTCTGCCAATGGGTTTCCAGAGGACAAAGAGATGCTCAACTCACAAAGCTGATGCCCCAGGACACACACTGCCCTTGACACTCCTCTCAGTCATGCTGGACCCCATGGTCACGCATAAATATATCCCAGCCAGAGGAGAGGAGCTGGGGCCCATGAGTGGGGGGAAACATAGGAGCAGAGTCTTAAAATGAAGCCTTAATTCCTTTGCTTGACCTACAAAGCCCTGAACACCAGACCCAGCCTCCCTCCCTGGTCTCCAATCATGCCACAATGACACTACAGCCACATCCACTCTCTCTCTCTCTCCTCCAATGGCTCTGTGCTTTCCTACCTCAGGACCTTTGCACACGATTGTCCCTCTGCCAAGAGCCTTCCTCCCATCTCTCTTTCCCGTCCCAGCTCAGTATCAGCTCTCTGGAAAAGCCTTCCTTGACCTCCCAACCTAGATGAGGTTCTCCTACCACAAACTCTCACAGAACTCTACTTTTCTTTCATGGTACTAGCACATTATTTGTGTCATTATTGATTAGTGACCATGTAGCCCACTCTTATAAGCTCCTAAGATGGCAGAGGCTGGCTCTATTTTGATAATTGGCTTTACTGAAGTCTAGTTTACATACCATCAACTGGCTCTACTATGTATCCACTTACCTATAACAGGCCATACATGTGAATATAGGACTCTACCTTCAACATGAATGAAATCCTTGCCTGTGGTTGTTTTTTTGTTTTTGTTTTTGTTTTTTGAGATGCTGTGGTTCCTGTCTTAATGCTTATCCTAACCTCATTAATCTCTTCTGAATCCCAGTTACAAGTGGCCCCAAAACAAATCTTCAAGGATAACCCTACTATAGCAATAGATGGCATCCTTATATTGGCTTCAAAAGTAGGTACAATATGATCCCCATTTTACAGATAAGGAGCTGAGATTCATCAAGGTTCAACTTACATAGAATCACAGGGCTACAAACAGGTACAGCCAGGATTCCAGCCAGGTGTGACCCCACCGCCTCCTTGTAACCACTCTACATACAGGCTCACGGCAACCTCTACACTTCTCACGTGAACTTTGTGAGCTTAAAGGAGTTACCTCTCCCAGCTTTAGTAAAGAGGTTGTCTGAAGTCCTGACACCTACCCGGTGTCACGCTGAGTGAAATGAACGTCCAGTACTCTGCTGGCATTTGGAGGACTTTGCCCAATGTCTAGTTCTCAGCCTTGGGCTGAGATGTCAGATGTCCCAGGGCCACCATTATCCATCTCCTTGGAGGGGGGCCCAACTAGAGTTGGTCCAGGCTGAGCCAGCAAGTCTCCTTTCGAGAAGCCCTTTGGTTAGGCTCCTTGGAGCTCCAGAGAGCCATGCTCTAAAAGGCAGCATTTGCCAAACCAATTGCATTTATTAAGCAATAATTCATTTTTATTTGTCAAGGAGGCATATAAGGTCCAATCAGGGCTCCTGATCAGCCCAAGATAAGCAGTACAGCCAGACTATGCTGACAGAATTCCAGCCAAAAGCAGAGAAATGACATTTCATTTAGTCTGGGCAGATCTGTCATGAGGAGATGTATGATCTCCCCTGAGCTTTCTGAAATACTGCTAATCGCTCTGGGCCCCCTATTACTACATTGAAAGATGGCCCCTAGGGGTCTGGGAACTCAGGATGGAGGAAGCCCTTGCCCACGAGGAGTGAGCTGCTGCCAGAGGAGGAAGAGGTGCTGCCAACTGTAGCTCATATATACACAAGCAAAACCATCAAGTGGCCTTCCCCAATTTGACACCCCATCCAGCTGCTCCTATTTGGGTGTCTTTCCATTTGGGAGCTGTTCCTGATGTTCACTTTAACCAGATTTCGCCAACATAGATAGATATGGAAGGCACAAGCAAGAAGGAAAACCAGCGTAGGCCATCAGCTTCACTCTGGAGCCATCTTTGTACTACCTAGGGCTAGTGCATGACCTGGTAGTCTTCTCCCTTCCCAGTTTGGGTCCAAGTTCCCTTAGTTGTTAAGTGGGATTGATTCCATCTGCTCTACATCCTCACAGGGTAACCCTGACATTCAAGGTCAAAATGTGAGTAGACCTGGGAAAGTGCTTTATATGCTACATACTATATATCTACTATAAAATGCGTATATTACTATATAAGACATACAAATGTGTTAGCTTACTATTTAAAACGTGGGGAGAAATGTCCCCATTATCACTTTCATCAAAGTGTAATTTTCAAAAAGTTAAAAAGCACAACTCATAAAAATATAGAATGAATACATGTCAAAGATTGTTTAGTTCACCAATAAAGGAGCAAATAAGAAGGGAGAGCTGGTTCAGAGAATTTTGAGGGGCTGAGTATTTTATGGGAATTTAAACAGGAATAAGAGACTAAGATTCCTGGATTAGATATAAGACTGGTTATTGTCCTACAGAGCAATAAGGAAATCATAACCTTTGAGGTTATCATTCCTCTTGGGCAGAAATTATTTGCATGTCTAGCAGATAAGATCTACAGGTTGACATATGGCTTCAGTCTGAGCCCTTAATTAATTGTCAATAGCAGCGTCAGACAAAAGTACATTCCCCTAGATATTAAAAAGCCCTTGGTGGGCTGCTTGAACAATGTCTAAGAATGACTTTGAAAGGATACACTGCACACTCTTGGCCTTAATTTCTAAATTTTGGGTAATTTTTCCTCACATCTGTGAGAGTTAAATAGTTTCTTGGAACCACTTTGCCCAGAGAAGGCAAACAGCCCCCTTCTACTCGCAGAGACACGGAGGATCCCAGAAGAAATCTAAGGCCATCACTGGGCACCCTCTCTTCATAATAATTTCGCTCTGTCTCATGATTAAGAGCAAACAACTATGAACACTAATGAACATGAGGATGCAGATAACTCTTCCAGATACTGATTTCATCTTCTTCAGATCTATACCCAGAAGTGAACTGCTGAATCATATGGTTAGTGTTCTTAATTTTTGGAGGAACCTTCACACTATTTTCCACAGTAGCTGCACCAGGCTGCATTTCCACCAGGTGTGCATGAAGGCTCTTTTCCCCCCTCCTCACCAACACTCTTCTCTCTTAGCTTCTCTTTTCTCTCTCTCTCTCAGCTTCTTGATGACCATTCTAACAGGTGTGAGGTGGTATGTCCTCAGGGTTTTGATTTGCATTTCCCTGATGATGAGTGATGCTGAGCACCTTTTCATGTACCTGTTGGCTACCTGTATGTCTTCTTTAGAAAAAAAAAAATGTGTGTTCAGTTTCTCAAAAGCTGCCCCTTGCCCTGTGACAGTGGCATCTGCATAAGGACAGGGGAATGCCACCTTCTTAGAATAGTAATAGCTAACACTCTGTGCCAGGCACCATTCTGGGCACCTTTCATGGACTCAGAGCCATCCTCTGTAGTAGACAGCTGAAAGAAGGAATACAAAAAGGAAAGGAGACTTGGTCACCCAGCCAGCAGTTAGTGAGACCGGGCTCCAAACCCAAGTGGCCCTGGTCCAAGAAACAAGCTGTCAATCACCCATTCTTGGCCTTTCCACTTAGAGGGAAGCTCCTGCCTGTAGGCAGGGCTGACGCAAAACCTTCTGAAGGTCCACACAGCAACCAAGGAGGCATTCCATCTGGAAGAAAGAGTCTCAGTGGGAAATCCAGGACTGCTTCTCTAACCAGAAAACTCATTGTTAACTAAAGCCATAGTATACCTCTTTTTAGAGAAAAAAAAAAGTCATTGACAAGTCTTTTATTGTTCTGTGTAAAAAGAATGTGCCATTCATGTGAGTGACTTCAGTAATTATGTAATGCCTTTATTTCCTGACAGTGGGGATGTTAAAAAAAAAAAAAAAAAAAAGGACTCTATAAAAAGTCTGAGTAAAGAATTAATTTAGTAAATAATATTTAAATCAAAGAGTTATTTTTGGATTTTTCTCAAAACTTGAATTGGCTGAAAGTGCTTTAATTATTCTATAATTGCATAGATTAATTCATTCCCACCCCCAAGGGAAAGTCTATTTATGTTCCTGGGGGTGTCGTGCAAGCAAGGCCAAGATCTCTCCAAGAAACAGGAGGTTGCTGTTGCAGGATATTAATAATCACGTAAGTAGCCTGATGTAAAGTATAAAGAGGTTAATTATTCAAATTCTCCTCACTCTTCCATTAGTTTATGGCCAGGCTTCTTGAGGCACAAGAGCCTGAAAGATCAGGATTTTATTCTTCATCCTCAGGAACTTCCCTGGGAATACATAAACCTCAGATTACTTGCTGCTGCCCGGCGAGGCCAAATGCATTCATGGAGAGGGTCCACCTTGGACTAGCTAACACAGAGATAAAATTCCTGAATGCAAAGGCATGGGGAACCTCTTCAACCACACAGGGTGCTAGGAGAGGTGGTGAGTGGGTTAATTATAAGAAGCCAGGAGAGCTACTCTAATTTTGGAGCTCAGTGAAAATTTCTCTGGGTTAGGCTTACAGTGGGACATCACCTGAGAGCCAGGACATCAGATATCCCCAAGGCCAAGAAGGGCTTCTCAGGTCTCCTGGCCAGACAGACTCAAGGATCACAGTGACCAGAGGAATTGGGTTCTGGGGTCACGGCTATTGAAGACACAGTGAAGTAAGAGCTATCAACATTTTACATCCCCTGCCTCGGGCAACAATGCACTCCACGAAATACTTCCACATCCTTCCACCTTACCTGGGTCAGTATAAAAAATGGGGAAAGGGTTTCTTTCCTACACATTTCCTCTTTCTGGCAACTCTTCTCGCCAGTGCCACAGAGCAGGCTGAGTATCATCACAACTAGTGTGGAGCATGTACCGTGGGCATTGCACCAAAAACTTCATGTTTTAATCATCAAACTACCCTCTGGGCTACCCTTCTGCACCCTCACTTTATAGCAGGCAGCTGGGGCTTCCAAAGAGTGACTGCCTTCACCAAGGCGGCATGGTTCATAAGTAGCATAGCCAGTACCAAGGTCTGGGAAGGCCGACCCCACTCCTAACATCCCTGCTGTCAGGGAAAGAAATCTCCAGAAACCCATCTCATGCACCTAGATCTCTCTAACATCCCCACGCTTCTCAAGATTTGGTCCGACAAGTTAATGGAGTTCTCTATGCAGACAAAAGGAGATGTTTTCTCTCTAGTGATTTCAGTAAGCAGGATCCTTCATGTCTCTTCAGCTTCAACCCCCCACCCCCACCCTTGGTCTGCTGAGCACTTTCTACCACTAAGCCAGAGGCCCAGGAAGCAGAAGATGATGCTGAGGAAAAGTCAGTGTGGTACTCAACACGGGGAGACCAGGCACTACCTGCATTTATAGATAGGAGTTGGGGTGGGGTCACTGTTTGCTCAAGCGATAACCACTGCTCATTTTCCAAGTCTGTACCCAGGACCAACAGAAGTAGGTGGAAAGGAGGGGGGCAAAGAAAAGCCTTAGGGAGACATGCTTCTGTGAAAAACATCATGAATTATAAATGATCTCCTACAGGGGCTCCTGGGTGCCTCAGTCAGTTGAGCATCTGCCTCCAGCTCAGGTCATGATCTCGGGGTCCTGGGACGCATCAGGCTCTCTGCTTAGGGGGAAGCCTGCTTCTTCCTCTACCTTTGCCCCCCACCCCCACTCCACTTGGGCTCACTTTTTCTCTCTCTCAAATAATCTAAAAAAAAAATTTTTTTAATTAACGATTTTACACAACTCCACAGCTTATGGTCTATGCTGTGACCATGACCAATGACCCTGTAAAGTAAGTATTGTTAGGACTCCAACTGCCCAGATGTGGACAATCACTCAGAGTTTAAGTTACTTACCCCAGGGTGCCTGACCAACAAATGGCAGAGCCAAGCATAACCCCAGGGTGCCCCAATTTTGAAACCCTCTGTCCCTTCCACTAGGGCACCCAGCCTCACCTTCTCCCACACTCTGTGCATACCTCTGGTATAGCACTTACATGCAGTACCTGTACACAGGAGGTACACAATAAGCATCTGCTGAAAGATGCATTTGAGAACCTTCCATGGCTCCCAGAATGACCTGGAATGGATTTTAAAACTACTGGAAGGAAGAAGCATGGCAAGGGTTTCTGGCTAAATGCAGCAGACTGAACCCACGCACTGACTCCACTCTCTCCCTGACCCCACTAAGATAACCAAAAAGAAACAAAGAGCCCCTGACAACAGAGAGCAAAGAGACTAGCAAGCCTGCATCTGCCAGGGGGAAGCAGACAGCTATTGAGAACTGGCTTAGCCAGCTAGACAAGAGACCCTAAGCTGGTGAAAGGGGAGCCTGGTGTTTGCCCCAAGCCCAGAGGCTCAGCAACTGAAGGCCCCTGACACCTTTGAAAACAGGAGTTGGAGGTCTTGAAAAAGGAGGATTTGTGGTCAGTCTTGCAAAATATGAGCTGAACCCCAAATCCCACCCCACCACCACCCCAACTCTGACTCAAGGCAAGATTTACTTTCTGGAGAGGCAAAAAGATAAACTCTGGAGGCCACACCATATACATCCCAAGGACAGGCCATCCCAAGGACAAAGGACTGAATCAAAGTCCACGTAATAACCACTGGGAGCCTCCTGCCCTCTTTCCCTAGCTGGCTCCCAGGCATCTCTTGCAAGCTCCCCATCTCTCCCACCCCTCTCTTGCAAGCACCCACCCCCACTCTCCACAGATTGCTTACCAGGCCCCACAAGTCCTCATCCCCACCTCCCCCAAATTCCCAACTTTGTCACCTTTCTCTCTAGCTAATTTCACACAAATTCAATTGGGCCTCAGCCCAGGCAGGGTCTTAAACATGCACTCACTGAAATCCAATTAACCTTCGATAAAAGGTCTGCAATCAATAGTCATCCTATGGCTGGAGGAGGCTCCATCCAGCCTAGGAAAGCGTGCTCCTACTCGACCTTTACTTTTAATAAAATCAATGACAGTCACTGTCACCGGCTCTTAATGTGACTGGCAAATATGATCACCAGGGCAAGCCCTCGGTAATATGCTGCTTCTGGGTGCAGAAACTCAAACAAAAGAGGGCCCCTCCAGGCTGCTGGGCGCCCTCAGGCCTCAAACTTCCTGGATGAGTGAACACACCTGGGCAGGGTTGCCCTGTGCCTGGAGGCTGGCCTTGTAGCAGGTGGTTCCTGGACTCCAGTCGGTGTCTGAACCACCTGAAGAGTTTGTTAAAATGCAGATTCTTGCAACTGTTTCCACTGCAGATTCTGATGAGTAAGTCTGGGGTGCAGCAAGGATCTGCATTATTAAATGATCTCCCTCGGGTGATTCTGAAATAGACTGAATAGGCTGAAGTCTTAGCTCCCAGCAATCACTGTGGTACAAGATATCTAAGCAGCATGTATCCTTAAAGTCCAACTAGCTAATCCAATGCCTTCAATAAGAAAATTGAGGCTCAGAGAGGAGGAGTGATTTGTCCAAGAGCATACAGCAAGCCACAGGCAGAACGGGCGCTGGAACTCAGGTCTCTTGCCTCCTAACCTGACATTTCTGAGTCTTTGGGTGCTGGCTATGTAGACTGGTCTTCAGGTCCTCACATGCTAGGCCCAGCTGGGCTGGGATGCTGCAAGGCCAGAAGGCCTCTTCAAAGTGGAGTGGGGCTGACTCTAACATGTGGTTGGAAGGGTCTGGAGCCATCCTCACCCACTTGGAAAGCAATTCCTTCCACAACCACTTCCTGCGCCCCAACTTCAAGTTGAGTCACCTGCTTGTGGCAGCCAAGATCCCACTAAACATGGCCGCCCAGCATAGGGGGTGAGATACCTGCCCCTTGCCACTTCTGTCTATCCTTTGCACTTCCCTCCCCAGGGAGCACTCACAGACAGACCATTCTAAGGAGAGCTTTGCTCCAGGGATAGGCTCGCTGAGTCCCACAGTCCTCAGGAGACTTTAGAACCTCAGAAGGCTGTTAGAAACTTTCAGTAACGTGGAGTATCCTATACCCCTGCCCTCCCCGCCTCCACCCAAAACACACACACACATGCTCATGCCCCACTGGTCTTCCATGAGGCCTCTGACTCTGCTGCTGCTTGGTAAGAGACATAATAGGTTAGTTTCTGTAAAGCAAAGCCTGTCCCCGGTCTTCTCCCAAACGATGGTCAGCGATGGCACAGTAGAGCACATGGACCACCACCGCCCACTGCCAAGCCTGAGGTTTCTGGGACAGTATTTAATGATAGCATCTCAGAATACCAAAGAGCCTCCCAGGTCATGTAAACCCCAGAAGCCAGGGCCAGGGGACTCAGGAATTAAGTAATCAAGACAGTGTGGTACTATTACAAGGATGGACCAATGGACCAATGGAAGAGAACAGAGCTTCCAGAAAAGACCCACAGGTGCCTGGTGACAAAGATGCCAGATATCTTTGCTTCTTTATCCAGCTGGAGATTACATAGTAGATCCGTATGAAAGTGGATGGAAACGTACCATCAAGATCTGGGAGCTCCCCTCTCTAGGTCTCTGATTCCTTGCTTGCAAATGGAGGCACCAAGCCATCCCTCCCAAGTTTACAGTGTAGAAAGGGCCTGGCACATGGCTAGGCAGTTAGTTAACACTAGTGGTATCAGGAAGAGAGGAAAGGACAGGATCCAACGATGGTAATAATCATGAAAACAACAACAATCTACTAGCTACCAATCTGGAGCACCAACCATACTCCAGGTGCTGTGCCTGGCACAGCTCATGCACTGCTCCTCTACTCCTCACTTCTTTAGAAGGAGAACAACATTTGCATGAAATGCAAAAAGCCATGCCTGACATGAGTCAGAGAGAGAAGGGTTGCATTCAGTTAGTGCCTGGGTGGTGGGCAGAGCTTCTCAGTAAGTACCGCACCTCCTTCAAGGAGTTACTGATGTGGCTGTCGCCCAGGTGGCCCTGGTTGTACTGCAGCCAGAGTCCGATCCCCAGGAGGGGCATGGAGAAGACAGAGGAGCAAGGGCTTTGACATCTGGCAGACCTGGGTGCAAATCCTTGGCTCTCCCCCCGCCAGCTGTGTGAGGTTGGGCAAGTCGTTTAACCTCTCTGAGCTTTAGCTTTCTCATCCATAAAGGGGGTTAAGATCTCTCATCTCACCCTTGGGAGAACAGCTATAAAGAGTAGTGATTACACGTGTCAGGTGCCTGGTACATATTAGCTGCTTATAATTATTATTATTACTGTTATTGCTTTCCCCAAATCACTCTGATATTAGTCTGCCCCACTCTGCATGTCCACAGGAAACAATAAACCAACACTCTACCCCAGCCCTGCCTCACAGAGGCTAACCCAGGGCACGAGGCTGGCTTATTTATTCTCCACGAATTCACAGGATGTCCAGCAAGGGTCTGCTTTGCATGGAACGCTGCCCTTATCTTCCAGGGCTGGAGGCAGGAGCAGACAAAGCAGGGCTCTCCGAGGGCACCACCCTGGCCAGCTCCCACAAGCCCCCTCCAGCCCAGCTGCCCCTCCTCCCAGGCACCTCACTCAGTGGTGAGAGCAAGCAACTACAGCAGAGCACATCTTTGTTTGCACTTGTCTTTGAAAAATCAAAGCTGCCTCTGATAAAACACCACTGCAGCTCTGGACTCAATGTATCCAAAGAGATTAATGGATTTGGGGGCCCTGCTGAAATGAAAATCCCACCGCAGCTGACAGTAAGTAAATGCCGGTAACCTGGCAGAGGAGGGGAAGGTATGAGGTCTCTGGCGTCTTTCCTGAAGTGCAGGCAGAGAGACCCTGCTCCCCATTAAGGCTGTTCAGGAAAAGCTGGAGGTGATCTCTCCTTCCTTCCCTCACCCTCTCCACTGGAGCCAAAGACTTTGTACCCAAGGGTCACGGTCGGTAGGGGATCCCTGGCTAGACTCAGGGATACACCAATGGAGGAGATGGGCAAGGAGGTCTCTCCCTCCCTCCTGTGCAGGAGCTCCATCCAAACACCCTCTGCAGGCCCACCCTAGAAGGCAACAGTAGCAAGAGCAGGGTCAGAAGCCCCAAGTTGTGCTACTGGCCGAGTGACCTCGGGAAAGACATCTGCTCTCCCTCTGAGTGCTCTGTCATCTGGAAAGTGGAGGGCTGAATTAAAATAATCCTTTTCTTATCCTTTCCCAACCCAAAAGGGAGACCTCTTCTAGAAAAGCCCAACAGGCAACTCCAGTGATGGCAGAGCTGCCCTGGGTGAAGTGGGGGCGGGGGGTCCTAGGGCCAATCCTGCCTCCCCACCCTACACACACATACCCTGAAGCCCCCAAAGAGTTCTGGGAGCATCGTTCCCTGAGTTCCCAGGAGGCCAAGGCCAGCTGTGGCTGAGCCCTTCCCAGCCATGTTCCCAGCGACTCAACCCCTCCTTTTACAAACAAGAAACCGTGGAGTCAAAGGGACTTGGTTTTCAATCCCAGCTCTACTAGCTCTGTGATCTTGGACAAGTCACCTTCCCTCTCTGCATCTCTGATTCCTCATCTGAAGAATGAAGACATTGAGACCTGCCTCCCAGGTTTATTTTGGAAAAAAGCACCTGGTGTGGCAAGTTAGGGATTCAATAAACATTTGCGTAAAAGGAAATAAAGGAGGAAAGGACGGAGCCCAAAGAGAAGAATGAAAACCACCACCATCTTGCCACCATACTGGAGGATGAAGTACATGCCAGGCACTGCTCAGCACTTGTGTCATCCTCACAACCTTCTCAGAAGGAAGTCATTGTCCTCCTGACGGAGGCCACACAGGCACTTGAATGGAGGTCTGAGCTCCCAACCTGCACCCCCTCCTACCATTCCTACCATTGGCTCGTCTGCTGAGCCAAGGTGTAGCTTCCTCTTCTGGGCCACCCACCACTGGGACCACAGGCTCATCTTCATATGCTGCCTGGGGTGGGAGGAAGGGAAGAGCATTCACCTCTCTCCATTTCTTCCTCTCACCAACCCAGAGTGGTGGATCACATCAGTGTACTCCTCAATGCCCTTCATGACTCCCCGGTACCTTTGGGGTCCTGCCCAATGTCTTTACTACCCGCCCCTACCTATTTTTCCACACCCCCCTGGAAACCCTGCCAAACTTCACCATTCCCTTCCCTGCACTGCCATCACTGCCCTCAACCCTCTACCCTGACACACACGCACCCAGCAAATTCCTACTCATCCTGCTGGGGAAGCCAACCTGCACAGACACAAGCTCCCTGGGGTCTCACTCATGCCCCTCCTGCTGCTGAGAGGTGGTCATAAGGAATTAGTTGTGTACCTAACAGCAACCCTAGGTGGTGAATTCCTTAAAGAAGGCAATGAGGTCTGGCCCCCTCTAAACCCCCATAACCAGTTCATAGGAGGGACTATAAACATGATAGCTGTTGTTGGGAAAGTACCACTCCATCCCTGTCTGTGGGACCCTATGGCAATCAAGCAGCAGAAGACGGTGTACAGGCCCACCCACTGGCCAATTTCTTTCTCTGGGACCAGTGGGGTGGGAGGTGGGAGACCAAAGGCTCTCTCTTCTTGTAGTTCTGTGAAGTAGAAATAGCTGGCACCTGCTGTCCCCTGCTGGCCTGAACCCTCGAGGCCTGAGGAGTGGCAGGGAGAGGGGAGGGCAGGAAGAGGGAGGGTCTAGGCGCCCCCAGGGGCAGAAGTAGTAAGGCCCACGGGTTTCACACCACTGTTCTCTGGAGCTGCTCAGCATTGTGGGACTCCAATGGTACAAGAAGACAGGTGGTGGTCACTTGTCAGGGCAGGAGCTGCAAGAAGGGGCTCAGCACATGCCTGCACCCCACCGTGTGCTGCCAGCCCCAGCTTTAGGAGACAGGGTGGAGGACAGTACTAGATGCCCTGGGAGGATGCTTTGTGCTCAGAGATACTATAATTCTTCAAATAACAGGCTCTCTTTCAAGACTGTGAGACCTCACAGGGACACACCTGCCCTCGGTGGGCAGCCCTGACCAAGCCTGCATCCCTCACACAGCAGCCATGAGTGCTCAGCCTCACCTCGTTGACATCGATCTTGTTCTTCTCCATGTAGTCTCTGTCGTTGACCTGGCCGCCGTCCACAAACTCCATCAGAAGCACTCGCTTGGTGGACAGATCCCAGTAGATGCGGGGGACCTGGAATAGGCAAGGGCAGGTCAGAAGGGCTAGCGGGCCTGCAGCTGGAGGCCAGGATCACAGAGAAGCACAGTGAGCAAGGCAAGGGCACATGCTCCTCCCAGGAACAGGAGACAAAGCCTGAGAGGGTCCAGAGCGGTGACAGACAGGGCAGTGCGGGTCAGCCCAAGAGAGCCAGGCAGCCTCCTCCATCAACGAGGCCCCTGGCCCCTCCTTTAGAGACCCCTTCGTGCTTAGGGGACCACAGAACGGCTTCCCCACCCTCCTCAATGCCTCCAGACACAAGAGCCAAACTAAAATTGGGATTTAGGGGGAAAGGTGTGGAACTCCTTATACCTGAGCCAGAGTTGGCACTGAAATCTATTTCCTCTCTCACTAGGCCTGCTGCAGGCTCCTCACATGAATCTCAACCCTCTGCCTCAATTTCTACACCTGTGCAATGGATCTATTAGATGTATATGTCTACAAATGAACAAATTTTTACTAGGTCATAAACTTTTCAGTCTGGAAGTCCTGAGTCTTCTCACACTCATTTCCTACAAGTCTTCTGTGGTAGATAATGCTGGATCCTAACCCAGCACCTACTCCCAATCTTCCTCTTCCCCAAGGACATACTTTCCCTGCTTGCCTTGCAATAAGTATGGCCAAGTGACATAGTTTTGGCTTATGAGACATATGTGGAGGCCTGCTAGGGGCTCTGGGAAGGTTTTCCTTTTCTTCATAAAAAAGGGATTTTGTAATGGTGCAACTCTTCTTACCTCTCTTTCCTACTTTGGAAGTGAATGTGATACCTGGAGCTGCAGCAGCTATCTTGTAACCATGAGGAAAAGTCCAAGAAAATCAGAGATGTTGGCCCTGTCACTGTCAAACCACTAACACAATATCAGCAGGCAACTGTTGTAAGGCTTCTTGCCATGTAAGGAAAATAAATATTTTTTTTTGTTTACAACACTCTAAATTGTGCTTCTGGTCACCTGCAGACAAGTGCATTCCTAATCCAAATGCTCTCCAACTGCCTCTGACTTTGAGAACACCCAATGGCCAAATAAGAGACCTGATTTCCCCAGGAATAGGCAAGAGATCAGACTGCACAAGGGCTGCTGGGCTGCCATGTGAGTGAGTGACAACCACTGCCTGGAGGGAGGAATTACTGGGATATCGGCGTGCCATGTTTCCCCAACACCTTGTGACGACCTTGTTTCCACTCACAAATAAATTAACAAGGGCAGCTAATTCAAGGGTTTTGGGGAATAGGACTTCCCTCAACTCAACCCCCAAAACTCATCTAGCAAGAAGACCGCAGCCCTCAAGTCAAGAAACCAGCTTCCTTTCCTCATTCTGCTAATACTCCCATGTCTTCATCCACCCACTTAACGTCCAATGCCTCAGTTTTCTCATCACAAAAGACTACTCCTGCCCCACCTCTAGAAGGAGCTCTGAGGAGGACTGGGGAGGCACACACGAGCGAAACACCCTGGGCTCCCTGAAACAGAGGTTCCAACTGAAGTCAAGGTGGCATTTTGGTTTTGCTACTTTCCTGTAGTTCTTGCCGTTCAGGAATCTGGGCCAGTAGAGAAATCTGTGACTCTCTCTGACTGTGAACTTAAAATTCAGTCTCGCTTGGCACTTTTCAAAAGCTATCTTTAAAAATACGAGTGCGAGTTTGCTGTTGTGGCTTCCAAATGGAGAGGACATATTTTGGGGGAAGTTAAGTTCTTTCTCTTGGTTTGTTTGGAAACCTAAGCTTGGTAGTGGGTGCCTGAGGGCTCTGGGGACTTGAGGTCAGACCTCCACCCCACCCCCCCAATCTGGGCCTGCCTGAGTCAACTTGGAAAACAGCTTGAAAGAGCCACAGATGGAAAGAGAAAACCCAAAGTCTGGAGACTCTCTGGGCTTGTTAATCAGGGCAGTGGGAGCACCACATTCCCCCTCCTTCAGCCTTCTTCCCAGCCTCCCTGCGAATGCAACCATCCTATATGACAACACAGTGGCCCCCACCTCAGCTGCTTAGATTGGAAAAAACAGAATACCAAACCTGGGAAGTTGAGAGGTTTGTCACGAGAGCTCAGAGAGGACAGCAATTGCCCCTGGACAACTATATCATGGAAATGACAACGAAATGCAAATCTGCTCCCTGCTCAGTTAGGAGAAATCTGGCTTGACTGTGGGACATTAATTTGATGACCTGACCCCAAATCATCCTATGGGCAGGAGGTAAAATTCACCCCAACACCAGTGTTTCATCCCCATGCCTTCCTTCTTCTGCTCCTTCCATCAAAGTAGAAGAAGATGAAAGAGAATCATTTTAAAGAGGTGATGAGAAGAACCAACCCCCACCCCACATACCCCCCAAACAAAACTGGACCTAGGGAGGCCCAGGGCCAAGGGGGGGTTGGGGACCCCACAGGAAGGGTCACACCCTGGCCATGAGTACTCTGAGTCTCAAGTCTATCTCTTTGTACAGATCAGAGGCCCACTCCTGTGGGCAGTACCTGCCCCCAAGCCACGCTGCAGCCAATCCTGATCCCAAGCAGGAAGACACAAATTATGGAAAATTGCAGCCCAAGACCCCAGGCTTCAGCCTCCTAGTCTGGCCCTGACCCCACAGTTCCCTTCTGTTCCTGTGCTTTGGTCAATGCACATGCAAAATAGGCTCTGGTTTGCCTGGGCCAGGGCTCATCACCCGGGGAGCCCAGGGAAACAGCACAGACCTCGAGTCAGACTCTCAGGATGGCACCCTGGCTTTGCTATCTCCAAGCTGAGTGACTGGGTAAGTTTTATGACCTCTCTGAGTGCCAGCTTCCCACCCGTAAAGTGGTGATGCCCTTCAGAGCAAAGCAACACTCCCAACTTCCTACTAGCATGTGTGGAATCCTGGTACTCGACACAACAGCACACACTTAGCACCTGCTGGACAAATGGCAGCTGCCATATGACAGCCGTGTAGCATTTCACATGTGGTTCCGGCACACAAGCAGAGCTAACGCTGTACACACTTCGGCACAAGTCAGATCTGTCCCATAAATTATGACAAAGGCAGAACAGCACAGTGGTTTAACAGGCAGGCTCTGGAGCCAGGCCGCCTCCCTTCAGAACCTGCCTCTTGCCCCTTAACACAAGCTGTGTAAACTTGAGCAAATGGTTTCATCTCTCTGGGCCTCAATTTCCCTACTGCAGACAAAGGGCTAATCATGGCATTTCCCTTGTGGGACTGTATAAGGATAAAGGAGTAAAAACATGTAAAGCACTTTTAAAAGCACTTTAAAAAGCACAGGCACATAGGGACGCCTGGGTGGCTCAGTGGTTGAGCGTCTGCTTTCAGCTCAGGGTGTGATCCTGGGGTCCTGGGATCGAGTCCCACATTGGGCTCCCTGCAGGGAGCCTGCTTCTCCCTCTACCTGTGTCTCTGCCTCTCTCTCTGTGTCTCTCATGAATGAATAAATAAAATCTTTTTTTAAAAAAAGCACAGGCACGTAAAAAAATACTAATTCATACTAATTATTATACATCAGTGGTTCGTAATCTTTGAGATTCATAGGAAGCTATGGTGCTTCTCTGACTGCATGCACATTCCTCAAGGCCTGCCCACAATTTCTGGAGAGTCCCAGATCCTCACCTTGCACTAAGAAGTGGCCACCCTGATGCGGCCCCGCTCAGGAGATGACTACTTAACCTCTCCCTGAAGTCTTCGCACATCCAAGCACACTCTCAGATCTTCTAGTCTCAAACCCTGTTTTCCCACCTGTCCCCCAGCTTAGTCACAAACCTCATGGCCTGCCCTATCCCCTCCCCACAGTACACGACAAATCTACAAATGCCCTGGTTTTGACCTTTGGGCCTGGCTGCCCTCTCACCCTCTCCTGGTCTCCCTGATACCACATTTCCATTCAGTGCTTGTCTGAGGTGCAGAGATTTATAGCACAGGGCTGAGGTTATTAAACCCCACTGGAAGATGCCTCACACACTGAGAGGTAAACTCTTCGCTGAGGCTTAATTACGCACAGATGTTGTGATGGGGTGCCAGTGTGCAAAAGCAATCTATCTCCAGTTTTAAGAGCTGAACTGGGTTCACAGTGCAAAATTTGCTTCCCACTTGTTATGTGTTTAGGCAAAATTAATTACTCAGGAGCCTCAGTTGCACCATTGTCTTAGGAACAGTGTGTGGGTTTTAGAAGCGGCAGGTCAAATCATTACATTAATTATTTACCCATTTGGCATCCTCATTTCAAAAATTTGTGTTATTATTATTATTACATGTCTTGGTCTGGCAGATGCTAGTTGGCCCCAGCCAGTGGATGATTTGCTGTTTCCATGGGAACGGTGAAGGAGATGGTTCTGTTTGTCTGGTTCATAGTTCTGGTGCTGAAGAGCACCCCTGCCGGCTTAGAGGCAACAGAATGCCCTTAGGCGAGCACCAGAGATGAAATCAGAAAATCTGAGTTGCAGCCCTAGCTCCTCTACTCTAAGACTGTCACCTGTAAAATGGGGTGATGGCTGTTGAAAGGATTCAATGTCATGGTACCTGCATGGTGTCCAGGGCAGAAGAAACATTTAATAAATACTGCCTACCCCTTTGTACACTCAACACTTCTTGGAAGCCCCCTCTGAGCTCCTTATCCTGGGCAGAATGAAATACGTGCTTGTGGGAATCCACAGAAACGTAGCAAAGTCTCTGTCATAATCTGGACATATATGCATGTCATAGGCCCAGATTGTAACAACATAGAATGTTTGTCCCCAGCTAGACGGGACGTTTTTCTCAGATAGGAGCCAACCATCTCTTATTCATCTAGGTCTCTCTAGCTCCTAGCACAACACTAACTTCAGGAAATGCTCAGGGAATGTGGGATAAAGGAATGGAAGAAATGGGATATGCAAGCAGAAGCAACCATAATTAGATTCTACAGCATCAACCAAATGAGTTAGTATCACTCCTTGTCTGAGAGAGCCGTGTTTTTCTTGAATTGGTGGCTTGAACTTCAAGGCTAGGGCAGAGTTACCAGATCTAGTTTGCACAACTGAATTTACAGGCACACCCAGATCTATGATGGCCAGCTGAGGAAGCATTAGTCATACATTGTACTGGGGGCAGACAGTCCAGATAGACCTGACTCTCAACTCACGCAGAGTCAAACTTTGTCAATGGCTACATCTTTCGCCAACATCAGTGTCAAGACACTACACAGATCCACAGTTGTGGCTTCTCCTCCCATGAGCTGAGCTTTAGGATTCACAGGAGGCTAGTGTGGGCACACCCTCAACCTCCCCATCCCTGTTAATCAATCCGGATAGCAGAAGTATCAACACTACCTCCATTTCTTAGGATGTCTTCAGAAGCCACACAAACATGCTAGTCAAGAGCAAGAGACCTTCCCACACAATGTACCGAGACACCTCCCCCTCTAGAAGAGGACTGCTTGACAGTTGGCTCCGGCACTACCATCTAGAGCTCCTAGAAGATGACTTCCTTTCCTACACAAGCTCCAGGCTGCCTGAGTGAAGAGAGAACAACTGATCTCTTCAAAAAGTTGAAAGCCAAGCTCTCTATGCAGGGTACCAGAGGGGCCCAACCCTTGCACCAGGAAGAGGAAGCCCCAGAGAAATGGGTCCAAGCCCCACCAAGGACGAGATATGTTGGAAGAACAGTGGTGTTGGTGTGCATCTATCAATGGAGAAGCCTATGGAGCCCATGGGGCACATCAGACCAATCCTCAAAGACCCATTCCAGTGCCAACTCCTCAGAAGAGCCTTCCCTGCCCTGATTGCCCATGGAAGTCCCTTTTCCTGAAACTCCAGAGCACTTACTAGCAGGACCTCTCATAAAGCTGCTACTTTATATCATTTAATATAGTTTCCCACAGTAAGTGTCTTCTATCATCATATAGGCAGTTCTTCTATAATACTTGAAAACACAAATTTTTTCTAACATGATTGATGTATTGGGGGGCAGTTTGATCCAAATGCAAATTTTGCATTTGCTTATGTTAACTATCCTCTCCCAGGAAGCACCATGTGAATGCAGGAAACTGCCTCCAGCTGAACTGCACGACACAGACATATACAAACACACACACCCCAACATCACCATGTGTGTCATGAGTCCTGCCCACGCACATCTGGCAACACAACTTTCCGCCCAATTCCAGATGACCGTCCTTCCACCACCTCACAATATTCACAAGCAGCAACTCTTCTGATGCCCACTTTCACAAGCAGATGTCAAGACAGAGTGCCATGTGTTCTGCGGTTGTACATGTTTCTTAGCCATCTAACATGTAAAACTACACTCCTGTTTTTAGCAGGTTTTCATCTTTTATTTTCTGTGTCACTGGTGACATTTTTTAAAATTTGCATTTTCTCTTTTGTGAATTGTCTCCTTTTGTTATTTTACTTTTTACTGAAGTATAATTAACATACAGTGTTCTATTAGTTACAGGTGGATGATTCAACAATTCTATACATTACTCAGTGTTCATCACAGTAAGTGTACCCGTAATCCCATTTATCTTTTTCGCTCATCCCTCCTTCCATCTCCCTTTTGGCAACCACCAGTTTTTTCTTTGTATTTAACTTCATATTTTTGCTTGTCTTTTTTGTTTGTTCATCTGTTTTGTTTCTTAAATTCCTCATATGAGTGAAACCACGTGGAATTTGCCTTCCCCTCTTATTTCACTTAGCACTACATGCTCTAGTTCATCCATGCGGTTGCAAATGGCAACATCTCATTCTTTTTCATGGCTCAGTAATTTTCCATTGTGTATATATCACATCTTCTTTGTCCATTCATCTGTGGATGGACACTCGGGTTGCCTCCACATCTTGGCTGTTGTAAATAATGCTGCAATAAGCACAGGGCTTCCTCTATCTTTTCAAATTAGTGAGGTTTTTCTTTGGGTAAATAAATACCTAGCAGTGCAATTACTGAATCATATGGTAGTTCTGTCTTTAATTTTCTGAGGCACTTCCATGCTGTTTCCCATAGTGGCTGCACCAATTTACATTCCCGCCAAATGTGCATAAGGGTTCCTTTTTCTCCACATCCTCGCCAACACTTGTTACTTCTTGCCTTTTTTATTCTGGCCATTCAGACAGGTGTGAGGTGATATCTCATTGTAGTTTTGGTTTGCATAATGGTTGCACAATGATTAGTGATGATGAGCATCTTGCCATGTGTCTCTTGGAACTGTTGTTAGCCTAGCCCTATTTTCCCCATTAAGCCCTGAGGTTTCTGTTGTGTGGATCTGCATACTATGGAGTTCGTACTCCATGGAACTCACATGTTGCATTTTAACAGAACTGACTGCATATTAAGTGAGGTAATATACAGTGTTAGGAACAGTGCCAGAGCACAGTAGCATTAGCTACCATCATCATCAATGTCCTCATCTCGTGCTTCACAGCAGCAGAGATCAGAGCTTACAGGCCCTTAGGGTAGGACTTGGTGTCTTAGAATTACAGATCATTCAATAAACATCTGTTTGGCTGGCAGGTCAACAACCACATTTGGTATTTCTCTGTAGCATTCCCTTTAAGAGCTTTAATGTGCAACACTAGGGACAAATCATTCAGGCTCAGCAAGAAGACTCAGGAAGGAGGTGTGCCAACTTATGTCCCACAAGGGCAGGATGTTTGGGGGGGGGGGATCAGTCTTCCCTTGCACTCTCAACATACTACCATGCCCCCATTGCCCTGCCCCTCCTACCTTTAAGAAGTCAAAGTGCTTGAGCATCTGGGCCACTTTCTCAGAATTCCTCCCTTCATTGAGGAAATCCAGCTCCAAAGGCAGGTTCTTCTTGGCTTCATCCACCAGCCACATAAACTCAAACTCTGGAAACAGCTGCTTCACAGCCAGGACAAGCACCTGAAATCCACCAAGCACCCCATCAGTCAGTCCATGACACCCACCATGGGAGCTCGGTTCTCTGCCCTCCTGCCCGGGTCTGCACACTGATAACTCCCCAGGCCTCCCCTGAAATAAGGCCTCCTTGCTCCCCTGGGGCCTGTCCCTGTAATTCAAAGCCAAGATGATCAAAGCCCAACGGGTGCCGGCAGTAACAGCCCTCATCTGCCGAGCACTCCCAGCAAACCCAGCGCTCGGCTAGGCACTTACATTTTCACTCCACTCAATCTTCACAACTCCAGCAGGTCCATGGTATACACTTATCCCCATTTTACAGATGAGGAAGTTGAGGCTCTGAGAGATTATAGGACTGTCCCAAATTTGCCCAGCAAGAAGCACAGAGCCAGAATTCCACTTGAGCTCACCCAGGCCCCAAACCCTTGCTCTCGTTCACTTGCTGAACTGCTTGCTGTCTCTGCTTCTGCTGCTCCTGGACTTGGCCCCCATGGTCCTGTTTACAAAGGTCAGGAAGGGTGCTGCAACCATACAGCATTTTGTTATTTCCTAGACAGAGTGGTGGGTACTTGAGCATTTATAATGTTATTTTCTAACTTTTTGCATGTCTAAAATATTTCTTGATAAAGAGTACATTGGAATAAGATAACAAGGTTGGATGACACAAGAGGAGTAAGAGATAAGGGATGTGACCCCTGGGATAAAAAGCTCAGTGTTTTGGCAATTTGGCCACATTGTGGATTCCTGAGTGAGGAAATGATGGAAAGCAGGATTTCAGTGGACTTACAAGGCATTTATCAGCTTAATGATGTGAAGTTAAACATCCTCAGCAGAGAATAGGAGCCCAGTGACATCTGCAGAGTGTGCCATGATCCCTACCATGGGCTGGGACTCAGTTCTGAGGCTGCCCTGCACTGGGGCTCTGGATTTGAGAGTATCTAGGAAGTTTGTAGATGATGACTCTGCAGTAGGTAACAAGGGTGAGGCCAGGAACATGGAGATGCATTTCCTGAGAGAAACACAGAAAGGGAGTCTCCCTTTCTGTGTTGTTCCCTGTTCTACTATGAGCCCTCCTCTTAATGTTCAAAGTGGATCAAACTTCCCAGAAATTCTTGATATGGATTATAGTCCCAGTTCTCCGAGAATGCCCATCTCCATCCCCTGGTTATGACAGATAGCAATGAGCAAGAATTTAAAAACCATGGGCCTACTGGTACCAAAAGCCCTACCCTTTCTGTTGTGGACTGTTTGTATCCCCCCTAAATTCAACGTTAAGCCCTGGGGTGATGCTGTTTGGAGACAGGGGCCTTAGGGTAGTAATTAGGTTTCAATGAGGCCATGAAGGTGGGGCCCCTATCATGGGATTAGTGTCCTGGTAAGAAGAGGAAGAGACAGAGTTCTCTCTTCCATGTAGGGCACAGAAAGAAGGTGGCTTTCTTCAAGCCAGAAAGAAAGTCCTCACTGGGAGCTGAATTGGCCAGCCACCAGAACTACAGAAAATAAACATCTGGGGTGTTTTGGTGTTGTGTGTGTGTGTGTGTGTGTGTGTGTGTGTGTGTGTGTGTGTTTTAAGAGAGAGAAAGAGTGTGAGAGTACATGTGAGTAGAGGGAGAGGGGCAGAGGAAGAGAGAGAATCTTTTCTTTTTTAAGATTTTATTTATTTATTCATGAGAGATACAGAGAGAGGCAGAGACACAGGCAGAGGGAGAAGCTGGTTCCCTGTGGGGAGCTCAATGTTGGACTCGACCCCAGAACTCCGGGATCATGCCCTGAGCTGAAGGCAGACGCCCAACCACTGAGCCACCCAGGCATCTCAAGAGAATCTTAAGCACGTTCCACACCCAACTCAGGGATTGATCCCAGAACCCTGAGATCATGACCTGAGCCAGAATCAAGAGTCAGATGCTTAACCAAATGAGCCACCTAGGTGCCCCTAAATGTCTGTGATTTCAGCCACCCAGTCTATGGCATTTTGTTATAGCAGCCTGAACAGATGAAGATGCCATCCCGTCTGCCCAGAAAGACCCACTGAGCCACAGCTATGAACTTCATCCTGTGCTTCCTTTTGCACTTCCTGTATTATGCCCAGCACTGTGATAGGCACGTGCAATATAAAAGAAAGAGACCTAAAGCAGACCATTAACTACAAGGCACTTTTGGCTTTGTTTTTAAACCCCTCTTAGACGAGGTACCAGATGCCGTTCTAAAGGAATCATCACACATGGTTATTATACTCAATTCCTATCAAAACCCTTTTTAATTACATTTGGCTGCAGTCTAATTTCTTTTAAGTCTTGTCTAGTCCTTCATGGGCTAGACCTGTGACCTTATGATAATTGATTTAGTTTATGTTTTGTTTCTGTTTGAGTCACACAAAGCTAGGTGGGAGGAGTGGTGACAGCAAGGCCTGTACAGCATGTGTCAGGCCCAGGCACTGGGGACCAGCAGCCCCCTAGGCATCATGTCTCATCACGGTGACCTCAGATGGCCCTCAGCTGCCACCAAAGGGGAGGCAGAGCTGCTGCACAGGAAACAGAAGCACTTGCCTGGGCTAGGGCCAAGGCCGACCTCTGAAGCACCTGAATTCTACTCCCTGGGTTCTGAGTTCAGGAAGAAACCTCTTGGATGTTTTATTCCAGCCTCAATTCCAGAGGTTCTCACCCAGGAAGGACAAGGGAAGGAACCACAGTGAGGCTCAGTCATTTGTTCAATCAATAATTACTGATTACCTCCTAGGTAACTACCCAAGGGCCAGGCGTGGGCATACACAGGGAGCCACATGTACCCTAGTGGGTCTCTACCTGGGGATGAAGCTTCTAGCCAAATGATAATTCCTCATCATTTAATGTATGGTCACCATTATTTGTGAAATTTTAAACTATCATTGATACCAAACAGCACTGAAAGATACTTTACAGATTTATCTGTTACTAATCAATTAAATAATCAGTCATTACTAGTACCATTGGTTATTATTAATACCTAACGTCATTAATCATAAAAGCAAAGATTTGATTAATATTAATTGCTAATAACTAATTAGTAAACTATAAACTAATTCATACCCAAAAAAACTTCACAGTACTCACAGAGCTGATTTATAAAGCACTGTGTGGGTAATGGCTGAGCCTCTCCCTTGGCTAATATAAAATGAGAGGTTCTGTTGGAATGGGTGTCAGTGGTTCACCACCTTATAAAAGAATACCACCCTTTCCTTTATAGGAAGTCTACCAATCTGAAAGTTTAATGCCAGCTATGAACCCAGAAAACGTACCTCACATAATTTTGTATGTAATTCAGAGGAGTTACCAACCCCTTGAACTTCTAGGCAAGTGGGGAGATGGGTCAGGTTAGGAGTCATCTGGTCCAAATCTAAAACCATTTGGGCTGCTACCATTTGAGACTTTTCCTGGCTGAGGAGAATAAAACAAAACCGTTTCACCTTCTGTTTTCATCCAATTCCCTTTCTGAGAGCCTTCCCTAAGTAGATTCATTTAAGTTTTTCCTTTTTGACAACAGCTGCAGTCAACTAAAATAAAACAGGTGTTGTTATCAATTTGGCTTTTTGATTTTTCTCCCAAAATGTAACTTCTCCATAAAATTCTTCTAACAGCCAATGTTTCTACCAGTTCCTAGCATGCACTCCACACTCAGCAGATGTTTATTGAATATTCACATGAATAAATGAGTGAATAAATGGATGAATAAATGAAAATTTCAAAGGGTTGGTCCTCTCCTCCGGAGATGATTATACGTTCACATGTGTGTTACTCAAATAAATTAGGTTTTTCTGTTTCTGAGGTTTCAGTGGGAAAGGGAATTACCTCTGAATTTTCAGTGACCACAGTTTTGGAATGCCTGAGAATTTTCTATGTGATTTTCAAATGAATCAATCAAGGTATGTTCAACAATTAGCATTTCCTTCGAGGTAGATAATGAAATTATTTTCCTATAGGGCCATTGGCTCACAGGAGGAAAAATCGTGAGCCACACAGAAATATATTGAAAAAAATTGAAAGTCACATAAAAGTTTGGAAACTAGTGATTGCTATTTATAATAACAACCAAAAAAAGGAAATGATCATTATTTACTACCTACCCCATACCAGGTACTGTGCTATGAGGCACTTTACAGACATGCTCTCATTTAATTCTCTTCTTGCCCATTTTACAGAGAAAGAAACTGGCTCCAGGAGGTTAAAGCATTTCTCAAGGTCACAGAGCTTGTCATTTCAAATGCAGGACTCGGACACAGGGTTTTCTCGCTCCTTTCTTTGCGCAGCCCTGACTCATGCAATGCAATACAGGATAATACAATAGGAAGCGTGAGATAAGGTGCAAAAAGAGCTGTTATGGACTGTTAAAACTGCAACTGAAAGAAGGCTGCCTGTTATTAAGTTATTATATCTTATAAAAGAAATAACGCTCTATGGGAAAAGAGCACGCTAAATAGAACGCCTGCACGGATCCGAACTGGTAAAAATGGATGTTCGACAAGGATCGAAAATCAATTCAGAGTGATGTAAATAGCTTGCCATTCATGGGGTTTATCTTTGTTCCGATAAGTTATTAAAGTGCACACTTTTTACAAAACAGAATTATAGGGTGAAGAGAAGTTTCCACAGGATAGTCTACATCTCTGGGGTTTTTTAATGTCTTTTAGAAAATAAAATCAGCTGTTGGAGTCAGTGCCAACACAAACAGTACCTAGCCACCCACTGTTCAATCAACACGTTCAGAAAAGAAACAAGATGACAGGCAGCATGCACTGAAAATGCTGTTCAAAAAAAAAGTCAAAGACCTGACCGTCACAGGTCTTTATTTTTAGAGACCCTTGGCATGGGCCAGATGATATCAAAATGTGGATCAGATTCTGGTGCTCAGACCAGAGTCCCTCCCCTGTGTGGGAGAGCACCTTGGGGACAGGTAGCACACAAAGAGCAGGAGTTAGGTTCTTCAGGGAGTCACAGAGCAAGGGGGTATTCATCATCAATTCCGGAAGCTCAAGAGATAACAGGGAGTGATTTGGGGTGATACTATTGGGACCTGGGGATTATGGTTTCACCACCAGCTTATGGGTCCTCTGAGTCCTACCGTGCTCTCTAACAGAACGGCAGTGAGATCCAGCCCGCTGAACGCCCTGCTATTGTAGGCAAGAACTGCTGCAAAGCCAGCCCGCCAGCAGACGAACAGACTGCCTTGTCAGTTCACCCCTTCCTGCTGAATCATTGTTCCAATCTCTGGGCCCAATTAGTCTGGCTCTGGACAGCCACTCAAATCAATAAGAGTCACTGGCCGTGCATCTAGAAGTAGAGTTGCCCCAACTATTAAAGGGACAATATCAGGTGATAATGACAAAGCTGAAAAACACCCTTGCCTGTGCCTTTCTCTTTTGTGCAAAGTCACCAACACCATCAGGTTCATCAAACACCATTTACTGAGAGTCGGCTTCCACCATCCTGCCACCATTGCACAGTCTATCCAAGAGACTGCCCCCTTCCCCAAGAAGAGTGCCAGGTTCGCAGGAAACACAAAACCCTATGGTGGCATGTGCTATTAGGTGCCAACCCAAAAGCCATTTTCCTCACCATCCTGGCTAACAGAACCCCAGTTTTGTGCATCTTTCATGTCCTTCAAGGAAGGCGGGCCTTAGCCTGAGAAGGTGAATCACAATCGGTCTCATATCTCTTGCCAAGACTAATTTAGACTCAGGCATGTGGCCTACTTGTGGCCCATGAGAAATGAAGGAAATTCTATTGAGGGGCTCCTTTTTGCTAAGGAATATGAGGGAAGAAACAGGTCCTCTTTGGCACTGGATATCATCTACTTGTAATAGCTGGAATTGCTGCAGCTGTTTGGGGACCATGAGGAGCATTACCCTAAGACAAGCCAGAGTAGAAGACAAAAGGAACCTGGTCCTTAAAAACCATAAAACTTAAAAGTGAAGTGCTGGATCAGTCAACTTTGGAACAGTCAACACTACTGCTAGGTGTCTTGAAATGTGACATAATACAGTTACTATTATTTACACCACATTCAGTTGGATTTTTCCGGTACCTGCTGCCTAAAGCATCTTCACTACTATAAATAGTATCAGTCCCCAACCTCCTCACTCTCAAAAGCCTCACTTCCAGACCTTCCTTTATAGCAGATATGTATTTGGATTTAGCAGCTCACCTCTCTAACTGCAAATATTCAAAGGTTATGTCTATTAGTCACTCTCTCTTTAGTATGAATTACCCTAGTAGGGTTCTCTTCCTCAAAGACTGTGCTGGGAGTCACAGAGTTGGAGAAGAGAGAGGGACAGCAGTGGGCAGTGGGAGGGAGGCACAAGGACACAAAGTACCTGGAGTGATCATAAAAGGAACTTCCAGAAAGCCACGCTTTTCCTCACCATGTCTCCAAGTTTCTGGTGGCAAATATGGCCCTCTCGCCCCCTAGAAGTCACTCTTCTCCTGCTAACAGAACCTCTCTGGGGTTTTCATTCCTAAACCCAAGATACTATTCCAAGTCAGGACTCAGGAACAAAATTGTAAGACTCCTTTCAAATATAAAAATGAAATGAGATTTCCAGTCAGGTTCTTAATTTACACAGAAGGGTGAGCTGGGCAGGATGTTTTCCACTGGAGACCAAGCCTGGTGAGAAGGCAGCACCATCATCGGTCCTGCTGTTCATGCTGATGGAGCACAGAGGTGGGGACCTCGGGCCTTGTGTCCCACTTCTCTTCTGAAGGCTGTGAGTCCGGGTCTCCAATTGGCCTTGGGCACCCAGCCTCGGCTACTGTGCATGGGCCACTCTGTACTCCGCACACAGCTGCCGGGCCATACTTCCCAAGGAGACCATCTGATGTTTATCTCCAGGAGGGACATGCCAAACCTTTATTAGCACTATTATTGCTATTGACCTCATGGCCACCATTACTTAGGGAATGAGGCTCTGAGCAGAGAAACAGTGTCACAGCTGTCCTCCCAGCCCAAGTGGGTCTCGATGGCACCTCTGGGCAGAGGCAGGTTCCTGCCTGACACAGGAGTGGCTGCTGGGTCTCGGGACACCCAGGCATGCTCTGAGACTCCTAGTTCACTCCCAGCTATGGCTGTTGTGTAGCCACTGGCAGGTGCTCCAGAAAACTCTGGTTTCCAGAGAGGCCCGGTGTCACTCAGGAACCCTGCTTCCAAGCCCTGGTCAGCTCCCTTTTCCATCACACATTCTAAACCTTCACCCCCACCCCAGGCCTCCAATGCCACCTCCTACCCCCTCATTCTTAGCAGATGGTCTTACCTCCTACTGCAGTGAAAAAAATAGGGCTATCAGGCTGGTACGACTCAGCTGCCCACCTTCCTTCCACCATCCCCGCCCTGCCCCACACACTCGTCTGTGTGCAGCTTCACCACCTTCCTCCAGGCTCCGAACACAGGCTGACCGAGGCTACTGCTTCCACCTGTGTCCTTCAAGCCCAATCCCTGGAGTCTCCCCTAGGACCACATCTGTCAGTTACTTCTTTCTACTGGATCTCCAGCCGCACCCCTCCCCCGTTTAATGGCCACCCTCCCCATCAGCGACAGCCTGCTCCAGTCCCCACCTCTAATCTTGTGCACTTTGGTCTAAGCACTATATGACCTTCCCCACTGTCACGGCCACACCTGAGAAAAGTAATCTATGTCAACCATCTCCACCCCCTGTAGCTTCAATTTTCTCCCACCCCCTCACTCCATTCTGCTTGCTCACCCCAAGGACTCTCAATCACCAAATCCAAGAGGTTCCAGAGCTTTACTAATTTTATCTTTCATTTGACAACACTGAGTAATTCCGGCTCTGTATTTTCCAAAATGGGTGCAACAGTATCTCCCATTCTGATGCTCTTCTAGAACCTGGTCACGCCCCCATCAAGAAGTAGAGTATCCACCCATCCTTTAAACTAAGGGAGCCTTTGTGACTCTTGTTCTTACTAACAGAGTAAAGAAGAAGTAGTGCTCTATGCCTGGCAAGGCTAGGTCATAAAATGCTCATGTGCTCTAAGCCTTATTCTCATGGGACACTCACTCTTTGGACCCAGCCACCATGCTGTGAGGAAGCCCAAGCAGCTGTGGAGAGGCCTACCTGGAAGGACCCACGGCCCTGTCCACAGCCCCAGCGGAGCCACCAGCCATGTGAGTGAGCCACCTAGAGAGAGATCCTCCAGTTCAGGCAGACCAGCCAGCTGGCACCACATGAAATAGGTGAGTCTCTCTACCAAGCCCTGCCAGGACTGCAGATTCATGAGCAAAACACACAACTGTTATTTTATGCTGCTACATTTTCTATTTCTCTTCTTGAAATTGTTTCCCCGGGATGTAGCAGCACTGCCCAGTCCTGGTTCTCCTCCAATCTCTCCGGCTGTGCCTTCTCCATTCCTCTGAGAGGTTAACTTCCTGGGCATACTCCCCTGATGACAGTAGTCCTCACAGCTCTCCCCTTGTCTTCTTTTCTCTTTGCTCCACCCTCCTAAGTGACCTCAATTACTCTGCCAGATTCACCTACCTGCTGTGAATCTCCTTGCTGGTAAATCCTGTATCTGTATTTCCGGGCTAAATGCAGACCAGCAGAGCAATCCCAATCCAGAACTCCTGACTGCAGTATCTTCATTCTCGTGGTAGCTCCACCACCCATTCCGCCCAGCTCTGAGATCATCCTAACCCCACTGCTTTCATGAGAAACTGCATTTCCCATCTAGGGTTGGCCAACAGGCAATACTAGTGGAATTCTGGGGACAGAAGGAGGTAGAATTCTGCTGCTTCAAACAGCATCTAGGGCTCCACCTCCCAGGTGATGGCTATGATCCACCTCCCAAAGGACCAGCCCACCATGGGCCAGCTCTGGAGGGTGACCTCAGCTCCCAGGCCCTTTTCCTGAGAACCAGCTCTTTTCCTTGTCCCTCCACCTTGAAAGTGGCAACAGCTTCCTACAGTTGGTAACTGCCTCACCATCCCCTGTGGTTTCTCTGCTATTCCATCCCCCTGGAAGCCTCATTTTCTGTTTTAAGTTCCCTCTGCTGGAAATATCTACAGCATTTTTTTTTTCTTCCCAACTGGACCCTGACTGATACACTGGTTAATGGCACCCAATCTTAATCATTTAAGTGAGAAACACACAATTTGTTTTATTCCCCTCCCATTCACTCATACCGTTATTTGCCCCCACCCCCATGTAAAGCTGGTCACAAAGTCCTATGACCCTGTCCCTCGAGCCCACCCCTCCCCTTCACTCCCACTACACTGCCTTCGTAGCACATCATTATTTTTGGCTCAGACCAGTGTGGCAGCCCCTCCATTAGGCTCCCTGGCTACAGTCTTTCTGTCTTCCAGTTCAACCTCTAGACTGCCAACAGACTTTTGTTTCTAATGTACATCTGATCATGACATTCTCGGATTTAAAATTCTTAAATGGTTCCCCACTGACTACAGGAAAGAATCAGATCCCCTCAGTTCCACAGTAGATCCATATTTGCTGTGTATACCTTTCTATGCCCTAGCCTGCAAGATCAGGCCCTCCACGATATCCTGTCTATCTTCCCAGCCCCATCTCCAACCGTTCCCAGCCATACCACCTGAACCAGCTCGTTTTTCTCCAAGCCCACTCTTCCTCTAAGCCTCGGGCATTTGCACAGGCTGGGCTATTCCTCCCCAGCCCGGCTGTCTTACCAGCTCCTCAGTGAAGCCCCGTCCCCAGCCCTGGCCACCTCCAACATACTAAGCACAGTGCTGAGGGCACCATACCCAAAACAGCACTTTGGGCAGAACTCACAGCCCCACACTGTGGATGTTTGTGTCCAGACCTGCCCCTCCACTAAACAGGGAACTCCCCCAGTGATGAAGATGGAGTTTTCTCACTCCTGCGTTCCTGGGACCCACCTAGCACCTAGTGCAAAAGATACCTTCCATGTGTATGCAAAGCTTAGTCAGGGTGAGCTGAGGAAACAAACTATCAGTCCAGAATAAGGAAAGAGAACAGGGGAAGGGAGCCTGCAGAGAAGGGGAGAGACACACTGGCAGGTGAAATGCCTGACCTCCTGGGCCAGGTGATGGGTACTACCCAGCCAGGGCCCAGCTCACCCTCCCTTGCTCTGAGGACAGAGCTAGAAAAGTCCATAGACACAGTCTCCACCAGGTCTTTTCCCAGGAACATTTTAGGTAGACAAGCTTGTTCACTCAAAACAGGAGATAAGCAAACATGCAATCTGTGTAAATATTTCTATGTGAGCTTCCTGTCATTTTTACATCCCTTGGTTGACCACATGGCTGCCTTTTGTTATAATTTAACAAATTAAGATGTAATTTTTCTACCCTCTTTGGTTCATCTCATTTCTTCAACATCCACCTGAGGTCTCCTTGGCCCAGCAGCTGTCCATCATGTTCTGAGACCATCCCCAGACAGTTCCTAGGAACACATCGAGAACAACTGACCAACCCAGCTATAGGTCCCCTGGTCACAGCACTGTCCTGACGCTTCCTCTGTCATGGTCTCAAGCTTTCCCCTCCCATCCTGCTGCTCAAAGGGTCACATTCCACTCAGCTGCCTTGAACCAGTGTCACTGGAGCCACCTAGTTTCCAGAGAAATATAGAATGAAGACGAAAGAGGAAGTCCCTCACCTCCATCAGGAGAATGTCCTTCGAGCTCTGAGCCTGCACCTTTGGGTGCTGGACCTTCACGGCCACTGTCCGCCCATCATGTAGCACCGCCTTGTGAACCTGGGCCAGGGAGGCGGCCCCCAGAGGGGTGTCATCAAAGCTCACGAACAAATCATGAATCTGTCAAGAGTGGAGAAAAGATGAAGCAATTAAGATGACTCAGTTCGGTGAGAGGGGATATGGGGCCAGTACCGCCTGATGTCTCCCGATAGATTTTCTGCTCTACCAGTTGTATGCCAACCCAGTGCCTTGCCTGGGCTCTTTGCTGCCATGGAGATCCACAGCAGCATACAGAGGGAGTGAGAGAGAAAACACACATGGAGGGTACGCCTTCATACACATGCATGGGCACCCTGAGCACCTCCATTCAAGGCCAAAGAAGTGCTGTCTAGAGTGTTCAGAACTGAATACCATCTGCTCGTTTAATTATGTACCATTGCACCCCTGAGGCTGTTACAAATATACATAAAATCAAGAGTTAACAGAACCTGAGCCCCAGGCAGCCCAATACAGAGATCAGATACTCAAATCCACCAACACAGGAGAGCTCAAGGGACCCTAGGCTGGTGGCTCCAAACCCAACAGCCACCTCTTGTTCCTGCCTGAGCAGCAGGCTCAACATGGGTCCCCAAGCCCACCCTCGGCCTGGCCACTTGGGCTGCATGCCCCTGCCTCACTTTTAATCCCCACCTGCAATGTCACCCAAAGGGAGTCTAGGGCAGATCCCTTGCCCTTTCTCTACGAAATGGAATATGTGCTCCTTACTCTCTGTCTTCTCTTCCCTTCTTCCTTCCTTCCCTCTTAGAAATGCCACACCAAATCTTCCTGAAGGAAGAAAAGTCTTTCTGACTTGAGTGTCCACACCCACATGGTCCAGATATGAATATTCTACAGATGGGAAGGAGACCCCCAAAAGCCTTTTTACAAAAATATCCAAGGCTAAAATTCTCACCCCCTCCATTTCTTGAAGTCCCCATATAGCCTCCCAATCCTAGAAGGTCCATTCACACACACACACACACACACACACACACACAAATATGTACATGCATGATTAGTCCCATGGCCGCCCTCCTCATGTCCCCCTCATGCTGAGGCCTTCAGTCCTCGCCCCTGCCTCCCCCGGCACCCTCTTCTGCAGCAGGCATTCTGTCCTGCCTCTTGGCCCCCTCCTCTCCTTGAACGTCAGCAGTCAGATGACCTTCGGCCACCAGCCCACCCCTCTGCTTGCTAGGCAGCACCAGCACCTTGCTAATCTCCCTCATAAATCACTCCCTCCAGCCCTGTCATCATTTTTGTAGCTTTCACTAAACTCCATCCCATTTATCAACATCCTTCAGAGGCCAAAGGTCCAGGCAACATGGGAGGGGCCCACTTCTCTGTCATGAAAGATGGGTACAGATTGGCTTCCTTGTCCCCCTTCTTCTTCACTGGGTTTTTATTTCTGCCCTCCCAGTGCTTACTTCCCCACCTCCTTCCCCAACCACATACTTGTGGATTCCCCTCCCTCCTGACTTCGAGGTCCCCTGAGGGCCAGATTCTCCACATGTCAATCACCTGGGTCTCTCCATATAAAAACCCCTTATTCTGGACTTGGGCTTGGCTTGGGAGAATGAAAGAACCACCAACCCTGTAGACCCCATTAGAACATCAGCTTCAAGTGGGCAGGGATTTTTGTTTGTCTTGTTAGCTGCTGAATTCCCTGTGCTTAGAACAGCATGTGAAATAGCTAGTGGCAAACACGTATTTGTTGAAAGGCTGAATCCTTTCACTTGGAGAGGCACTAAATCAACTTTCTTCCTTTTCAAAAGGCTGGACCTTCCTGCTCCCACACTCCTACTAGTCCAAAGGCCTCAAATGTAAAAGCACATGTGCTGTGGGGGATTTACCTACATGCACTCCACCTGCTACCCCACGTAGGTGTGAGACCCCAGCGTGGCCAATCGGAATCCTGAATACCCTGGGTCACGCTGACTGCTTCAGAGATGGACATGTGACCCAACTGATCCAGTCAGACTCAACTGTTTTACTTTTGTTTGAACTGTAGGAGAAGAGATTCTTTCTCTTTGCTGAACCTGAAAGTGAAAGTTGAACTTGAAGCCGGGGGCTACCAGGAGTCACACAGTGGCAAAAAAGAGGAAAGCAGAGTCAAGAGATAGAGAGAATGAATCCTGGTCACCATGATTGGGCTCTTTGATCTAACCATGCCTGAATACCCACCCTATAATTTCTTGTTTTTGCTTAAGTCAGTTTGAGTTGTTTTGTCACACAGGGCTAAAGGGGCTCTGACTGATAGTGCTCGGACCCATCTGGGTTAGACAAAAGAAACATGGGCAGGGTACCCAACATCCCCAAGAGGCTTAGTAAGTGTGAGTTCCTTTCCCTCCCCTCCCCCTCCCCCCAGTGCCCTCTTGCTGGGACAGGGATCCAGGAATAGAAGGGAGGTAGAACTTCAGCAACATTCTCAGCCATTACATAATGAAATCAACAACAACTGCCTTTAGAAACCCTCTGGTTGTTCCTGAAGGAGCACCAAGGAGAATGTTTTCTGGAGCAGATCTGTGAACTCAGACCCTCATGTCCCAGGCAGCTGGAATGGCCCCATGTCCCCACTGCAAAAGGACTTGGGGGTCATCTGACCCCACTCCCCACCCCAAGCCTCCACCTGGCTCCCTGGGAACACTGGCTTATTCTCAAAGGACACCCAGGCTTCAAACCAGTGTCATTGCAGGGACGTTGCAGAGTCATTGCAACTGAAGAGTGACATGGCATCACTAGGACTGTGTGGCAAGAATAGCTGCCAGGAGCACTCCAGGGAGAGGTGAAGGAAGGAAAGGGCTGAGGCAAGCATCTCCCAATCTCCCGGGTAAGAGGAAGCCTGGTCTACCATATCCCCGGGGAATGGGAAGGAGGCCTCCCACAATTCCCTGCCTCTACCAGGGGAGGCAGGGAGTCTGGAGCTTAAGATACCACTCAAGCCCAGGTACCAACTGGGCACCTTGAATGCGGCCCAGCTCTGAGGACCTGCCCTCACCAACACCCCCAGTTTGACCAGTGGAAGCAAAGACAGACATGAGAAATGCACCACTCACTCCATACAAGGAACCTGTTGGGCAGATGCCACTCCACCCCTGCCTACCTACTACCTCCCAGGGCCCCTGCTGCCATCCTTTCCTTTCTATCAGGAAGCAAGGCACACACCCACACCCTCCTGTGCTTGCTTACACACACACACACACACACACACACACACACAATAATTGATTGCTAGTGAATGTTCCTAGCTGGCTTATAAAAAAAGGTAATTAAAGATTGGTGCTACAGCCTGTAATTAAATATGAATAAAGTATCTCTAAATGGAACCTTGATTCAAAGTGCTCAGTAGAAGTACTTTATGCTGATAGATAGTAAGGAAAAATAGACTCTGTCCCGAAAGCAGAATTATACCCCCCGTGCAGCTGACACCAACGCCACCCCTCCCGTCAGGCCCCGGCCCCCAGCCCTGTGAGCAGAAAACCATTAACAGAAACCAACTGCAACATGGCCAGCAATTAGACTCAAGCAGGGCCCTTAGCTGCCTCCAGTCACTCGCAGAAACCTGTCTCCCTTTCTAAGCGTGTCTTTCCCCTGTTCCTCTTTTTTTCCTCCGGGTCTGGTGGCAAAATCAATTAAGTAAAACAACTGCATTTTAAAATGACTAGTTATGTGCTTTTTAATTACTGTCGGCCCATGATTCAAATATATCAATATCCCTGTCTAGAAAAGGAAAAATAATCAGCAAAAAAAGTTTCTCTAGCTTTATATGATCTGTTTTTTTTTTTAACGTGTATGTGTGTGAGAGAGCAAGAGAAAGCAGGAGGCGGTGTTTGTTTTTTTATGAGCAGAAAACATGAGAGGAGCAAGAAGAAATGTGTCACCCCCCATCGGCTCAGGTTAAGACTTCAGCAGACTGGCATCAGCTGGGGTCCAGGAAACCAAGGCCATGTGACTTTAGACCCAGGTACAGGGCAGAGAGCGAGACTCTCCAGAAAGTTAGATCTATGAAGCCAGTTTCCTGGGCAATGTTTCCAAAATGCCACACCACTGAGCAGCCAAGCACTGGCCAGGGTCCTCATTTTACCCAAATAAGGTAACAGGAAGTCAGGATCGTCTATAAAAGCCATAATAGGACTCCTGTCGGGAGCATTGCTTATGTCTCTCTGCCAGCCAGCTTCAGGCCCCTCACCAGCCTCAGGAAGGGCAATGTCCTGGATTTTCCAAGATGGCCCAGTTTCAAATATTCCATCCTGTTGTCCCCATAGTCATGCACATCAGACCTCTTCTGGATTTATGACATCAAACTACACTGATGTAAGATAATGCCTAACAAATCTAACAAACCCAGAACTGGCTGGGTCCAGATGAAGACAGAAGCTTGTCTCAAAGCAGGCAAGTCCAGGCCTAGCTGCCAAGGCCAGGCAGTTCCCACTTAGGAGATGGGAAGACAGCCCAGGGCACCTGGAGCAGGTTACCATGGCACCAGCAGCAAACAACATCTGGCTCTCGAGATTGAGAAATGCCCCTTCTGCCCATGCCTGGCTGGGTGTCAGCAGCCATCCACTATAGTCTGATGAGGAGAGGGACAAGTCCCTGTGCTAATGGAGTAGCTGGAATGAACCTACCCCACCCCAGCCTGAAGCTGACGAGACAGCTCCAGCTACCTAGGACTCTACAAAGCACAGACTGCTTGCCTTGAGCAGAAAACCCACCATCACTTCCTATATGCTTCTGCGTGAAACCTGCCCCTTCCTCTTGGCACCGTTTCCTAGGGACCTGCCCCAGGCACCCCTCCATCTCAGCATCACTCTGCCAGCTGACATCCCACTTTGCTGCAATGCCTACTCCTCCTTCTGGTTACAAAACATGCCCAGTTTGCATCCCACCAGTTCAGGGTCACTCTTGCATCTTCTAAGTAACACCTGACACTGACAGCAAATAGGTGGCATGTGCCTTCTCATTCCCCTTGTGGTGGCTTTAAAATATGTCCACAGGTACTTAAATACTCTTCCCTTTGAGAGGTGCAGTCTACTGCCCACCTCTGAGCATGAGCTAGATTAATGACCCACAGCACATGGAGGAAGTTAGCACATGCCCTCTGAGACGTCGCTATAACACCTTCCTGTCCTCTCCCAGATGGTGTCCTCCCGGGGCAGCAAGCTGCCCTGTCAGGAGGACACTCAAGCAGCCCATGGAGAGAAGTCCAAGGAACTAAGGCCATGGAACTAAGCCCATGGAGAGAAGTCCAAGGAACTAAGGCCTCCTGCCCACAGTGAACCATCTTGGAAGCAAATTCTCCTTCTCCTTCCCCAATCAGGCCTTCGGATGACTGCAGCCTCCAGGCAACACCTCACACAGACTGAGCCAGAACCACCCAGTAAGGCACTCCCAAATTCTTGGCCGACAGAAACTGTAGCATATCAAATGTTTGTTGTTTGGGGGCCATTTGCTGGGCAGCAATAGCTAACTAGTACACCGTAAGCATACCTACACCAGACACCACTAATCAACCACAGCATTCATTTCTGCTGGGCACAGATGGTGCCTCAGAATCTCTCCACACGGTGCTCTGGGCCACCACTACTAACTGGCCAGAGTTAATACAGGAAACAAAACCAAGCTGCCACTCCTCAGCTCAAGTCAGTCAATCAGCAAATACTGACCTGCAGGCCTGCCACATGACAGAAACCATGCTAGGTATGTGGGGCAACAAAACAGACACTATCTCTGGCCATGAGGAGACCCCAGTCTGCAAAATAAGGCAACAGCCTCTGGAAAACATGCATTTTAGCAGGGCCTGCTGGACACAGTGCCCTCCACCCAGTGACAATTCACCCACACCCAACAGGACTTTCTGGCAAGCTAAGAGGGGACCTCTGAAATCACTATCTAGTCCCTGTGCACTGGGAGTGAGGACAAGGCATCCAAGTGTCTCCTCATCCCCACTCAAAAGCTGCCCTGCCTCCAGGTGTGAATACCCCCACCCTCAGCTTCCCACACAGAGCAATTTATTATAATATGAATAATAATGACAAAAATAGCTCGAGGACACACAGTCCCTGTCTTCCATGTAGTCTGCGTTCTTTCTGGGGTTCTGGAAGATCAAACCGTCAGTTCTGCAGAGCCATTAGCTATTGCTACTGCCCAGCTGGGAAGAATGAACGAAGGGCTGGCGGCAGAACCCGAAGCCTCTCCTGACAAGGGTCAACCCCAGAAATTACAAGACAGTGTTGCTGTCTAAGCCTGCACAAGGAGGCTGGCACAGGTTCAACTCTCACCAATTTGCTAAGAGCCTCCAGGTATAAGATAATCGTCCACCTGGCTTTGCCAACGGCATCACAGTTCAGAGCAAGCTTCCTTCCTCCCACAGGATGTGACAAGCAGCTGACCAAAAGGCAAGAAGCAAGGAGCAGTCACACCCAAGGCCGTGGGTGTGTTCCATGAGAATGCCCACCAGCTAGCCAGGACGGTGGGATCTGAGAGGCAACAGAACAAAGTAATTCCAATGCAAGGTTTGGGTCAAATCGCCCAGGCTCAAACTCTGGCTCCATGGTACACTGGCTTGGGCGCCTGTCTGTACCTCAGTTTCCTCATCTGTAAAATGGGATTTAATACCTACCTTGTAGAGTCTTCGTGTGAATCGACACTCATTAAGGATCTAGATTATAACCTATAGAGGAGCCCCAATAATTACAGCAGGAGTAACAGGTGCCCTATCTTTTTTTTTAATATTTTATTTATTCATGAAAGACACAGAGACATAGGCAGACAGAGAAGCAGGCTCCCTGTGGGGAGCCCAATTCAGGGCTCGATCCCAAGACCCCAGGATCACAACCTGAGCCAAAGGCATCTAGATGCTCAATCACTGAGCCACCCAGGCACCTCCGGGTGCCCCATTTAACACCCCTGTGAAGAGGACAGAGTGGTGTCACAAAGAGAGCAATGAACAAAGAGCCAGCAATTCTAGGCTGTCAGTTCTGTTCAGTCAGTGAGTAAAGCCACCACATTCCTTTCTCCTCCAATCTATCCTCCACATGTGGCTAAAGTGAGTTTTCTAAACATAGGCTGCTCATATCACTTCTCTCTGTTTAAACCCCTTCACCAGCTTCTCAGAGCCAAAATCCTTAAAACAACCCAGAGTCTGATCCTGCCCCATCTCCTCCTTCAAATCACAGCTCAACTATCACCTCCTCAGGGAAGCCTCCCTGTGTATGTCCTCAGAATTCAGGGTGCCCTTCTGGGGAGCAATTAACACAGTTGCACTCTGCCTTGATTTATATTTGCTGAAACTCTGTCTTGCCTTCTAAATGATAGACTTCTTCCATTTTTGCTCAACATTGTATCCAAGGCACCTGATATAATTGGTATTCAATAAGTATTTCTTAATAAATGAATGAGGTTCAATTTTCCCTATCCTCTTCGTCATAAGGGGATGTTGGGCCTTCCAGATGATCTAGGGTAGCTAAGGCATCAGAGGTGGCTACTGTTCCTTCAAGGTAGCTGAGAGAGCCTCGCTGGTGCTGGGCACTTCGAGAGCTGCGGGTGGAGGGACCTATGGAAATGTTGTGATAATAATGATTAATAAAAAGCAGATAAACACCCAGTGTGGTTGGCCAGCCTGGGAAGCCATCCATTAGATCTGTCATTCATTAGAGGTGGGGGTGGGGGCAGTCCAATCAGATCTCCTCAGCTTAAGCAAACCTTCTGTAAATTGTAGGCTGCAGGCACTGACATTTGATAAATTATTCTTCATAATCCACCGTTGGCTGTCATAAATCTAATCTTTCAACGTTCCCCATCTTAATAACTTGTACAGCCTCACAGGGTGACATGTCTATGTCTCTGCCTGCAACAGAGATCTCTGGGATAGAAGAAATTGTGCAGAATGAGATGCAGTATGAAACGAGGACCCCTACAATCCAGGGCCCAGACCAGGTAGGTATCCACAAGGTGATCACAGTATAGAAACAACGAGCCATTCTTGGAGCCATGGGTATCTGGGAGCCTAGTGCTTACACCCCATCACAAGAGTGAGAGACAGGTGGGGGCAGGAGCTCAGTCCCAAGAATCAGACAGACAGCTCTATCCCCTCTACTGAAACCTACCCATGTGAGGACTTAGTACTTCTTGCTTGAACTTGAGCTTGGTTTGGTATAAGGGATGTCAGGATATCTTTGCTCGACAAGGACTAAATGCTCAACCAAGGGTACTTTCCTATGGCTGCATAATGTTTGTTGCCCTCAAAGTGCTCTTATGTGCTCTCAACCTTCTCTTGAGGTTAGACAGAGGAGACAGAATTGCCCCCACTTTATAGAGAGGAACATACTCGCTAAAGGTTATTTATTTATTCATCCATCAAATGCTTACGTGACCAATATAAGCAGGGCACTGTGCTAGTCACCAGGGACTCGACAGTCCTGTGCAAATCAGGAACAGCTACCACCCTCTGAAGTCACTACTGGAACTTAAAGTCCAGTTGTAAGACAGGAATTAATCAAGTACTCAGAGGGAAATGGCCAACTCTGGTAAGTGCTAGGAAGGGAGAGGTAGCTGATACCATAGAGCCCGTGTTCAGAGGATTTAACATGGTTAGGGAGTGCTTCTCAGAGGAGGTAACAAAGAACTGAGATCTGAAGAATGAGTTGCTAGTTAACTAGATGAAGGAAGGAATCTAGGCAGAGGGAAGGGCTTGTGTGAACCATACATAAGAGGAGAAAGACCCAGCAACATGAGGGCCAGAAAGAAGACGGCCAACAACTCCCAACCTGGAATCCAGGCTGACTTGGGCCCCCCGAGGTCGACCCCCGGGGTGGGGGAGGAGTCCTCATCCACAGCTCACAGGGGTGGGTGGTGGGGAGTGGGGAGCCTGGCCACAGCGGCACACACTCATTTCTGGCAAGGCCCAGGACTTTTAAAACCTAATGGGCTCACCCTCATAAAACTACAAAACTCCAAAGGCCTCTTTCCAACAACCTTCAGATGTTCCTACACCCAAAAATAAAGAAGAAAGGAAATAAGGCATAGGCATCCTTGCTTATGGTGGCAACATTTGCTGTCAGGACAGACTTCCCTCGCATTTGGAAGGTGGCAAAATGCCATATGGCAAATAAGCCTAAGCTACGTTCCCATGCCTCAGAGCCCCAAATAAGAGAGCTCAGGTACCAAAGCCCTTACGACCTTTCTAGAACACCTGAGTCTGTTCTACCCAGTAAGAAGTTTTCCAGATTCGCTTTGCATGTGAGAGCAGCAGTACCCTGGGATTTTTAAGGGGGCAAACCCAGACCTTCAAGATCTACTGGGAAGAGAAAGTCCACATCTGGGGACATTACATGCATGCCTGGCTGACTCCAGCAAAACGAAGGGAGGGTAAAAAACATCAGCTCTGGTGTCAGCATCCCTACCTGCCAACATCTAGCCGTGTGGCCTTGGGCAAAGTGCTTAGGTCCATTACCATTCTGCAGAATGGGAGTGATAATAACAACACTCATTTTGCAAGGGGTTCTAAGTATTAAAGGATATTACATGTCTAGAGTAGGGGGCAGCAAGCCAATCCAGGCCGATGCCTGTTTTTGTACAGCCCATCAGCTAAGAATGCTTTTCCACATTTTTTAAATGTCTGGGAAAAGAAAAAGAATAGTATTTTCTGATATATGAAAACTATATGAAATTAGATTTCAGTGTCTCTGAATGAACTTTTATTGGGACACAGCATGCCCATTCATTACACGTTGTCTGTGGCTGCTCCCACACTGCCACAGCAGAGGCAGAGACTGAATGGCCTGCGAAACCTAAAATATTTACTAGCTGGCCTGATGGTGAGCAGAGAAAGGGCCCCCCAAAGATGTCCATGTCCCAATCCCCAAAGGTGTGATTAAGTGAAAGCTCCTCAGATGGGGAGAGCATCCTGGATACTATGTGGGCCCAAGATAATCCCAGGGTCCTTATAAAAGGGAGGCAGGAGGGTCAGAGTTGGAGAGGGAGATATGACAAAGGGAGAAGAGGTGAAAGAATGAGAGAGAGAGGTTGAAAGATGCCACATGGCTGGCTGTGACGATGGAGGAAGGGGCCACCAGCCGAGGAATGCAGACAGCCTCTAGAAGGTAGACAAGGCAAGAGGTTCTCCCCAAGAATCTCTGGAAGGAACACAGCCCAGCCAACCCTTGAATTTTACATTTTATGACCCACAGAATGGGAAGATAATAATTGTGTCTTGTTTTAAGCCACTAAATTTGCATTCATTTGTCACAGCACTGCTGGGACCCTAACCCAGGCCTCTACCAAGAAGTTTGCTGACCTCTGATGCAAAGCATTAGTGTCCCAGTCGCTGTATAGTCATTTTTATTCTTTTGCTGCATTTCCCAGGGCAATGTTGAGGCTAGAGGGTTGGAAAGGAGCTGCACTGGCAGTGTGGGAACATGGGTCGTGGTGCCAGGAGGGCACATCACAGCTCTGCTTCTGTGACAGGTGATGACACCTATAACCAGTCCTTCTTCCTCCTTCCAGGGCAAGGGGTCCTCTGCTCTCCTGGCTGCCTTGTACATGGTATTCCTTCCCAGGCCCCAGGTGAAACCCTTAAACCAGTCTCTTCACAAAAAGCTCTGTTTCCTTTTCTACCTCACATAAAACCACCAGTTATCAGCTCATACACCAAAGATGGAAGAGTGGCAGGGGCCTAGGGGAAACTTCCTCCTGTGATGGTGTTTTGCAGGAGCTGCTCCAGCTGTGCAAGTAACAGCCTCTCCTATGGACCCAGCTTCTCTCTCTCCTCTCCTCTCTCTCTCTCTCTCTCTCTCTCTCTCTCTCTCTCTCTCTCTGAGCTCTCATTAGGTCAGGGTGCTGATGACTTTTTTAATGTCTGGAAACCAGGAACCCAATGCTGGACCCAGCCTCTCAGTGCTAAACCCCAAATTGCTCAGTCCCACGTGGACTCTCCACCAACTCTCTGACCACCAACCCTAAGGAGGAAGGGAGCCACTGTGCAAAGCCCAGCCCCACAGAAAAGTCATTCCCCAAACTGCCAGCAAGGTGACCCGCTAACATTGCCCCAGCAGTACCCACCCCTAGCACCATGTCTGTTCTCAGGTGGCCCCCACTGTTCATGTCCCAGCCCTGGGAGCCCAGTGTGCCCTTCCCTCCCTCTCAACCCCCATTTAATTCTTCCTTGAGTTCTGTTGATTTTGTCTCCAAAATATGTCCACCCACCCCTCTTCCAAGCCACCATCACTCTTGTCCAGATTACCACAAGTGCCTTGTAACCGTCCTCACTTCCACCCCTGGTCCCCCCTGCAGGTCACTGAGGACTGTGTCACTCTCTATAGAGTCTGTCACTGGCTCTGGGCTCCCTGGGGTCAGTGACCCCAGGGCTCCCAAACATGCCTGATACATGTCTCGACCTGTGTCTTCCAGCATCTCTCTGCCCCATCACCACCATCCCTTTTCTGTCCCCAGATGGATCCATGCTCCTTTTCATCCCAAGGCCTCTGCATTCTCTGTTCTCTCTGTCCTGCGCTCCTTCCCCGAACCATCCCCTTAATCACCATTCAGTCCTTGGAAAGACCCCCCATCCTTGGCCTCCCAAACTTAGAGTACCCTATACTTTTCCCTTGTGGCATTTATCATGAATGTCATTAAATTTTTATTTTTCTGGTCATTTAACATGTCATTCCCCTACAACTAGATCATAAGCACCATGGAGGCAGCCTGTTCAGCTACATAATCCCTGACACCCACACAACAGAAGTCCCACAAACATCAGCTGAGCCAATAAATAAACAAGTGATTCATGGCATCCAACAAGGAGAAAGGCCGTGGAGGGCCCAAACACACACCTGTGGGACAACCAAGTGGTCTGAGCTGAGCACCTGCCCCCACCCGGCCCAAGGCCCCATGTCTCCAGCCCCAGGCCCTGGCCACACGGGCCCCTCCAGTCTCTCTCCAGGTTCAGGCACCCCACCCTCGCCCAAGGTGACACCCACTAGAGACGACATCCTCAGCTCAGGCTTCTCCACCCACTCAAGATGCTTTCTCCAGACCTTTGTGCTTGGCTTCCTTTGACAGCACTCAAGTCCTGCTCAGGTTCTGCATTCTCCAGAATTCACTGCCTTCCCCAATTCACCCCTCTCTGTGACCCTATCGATGGATTCCAAGAACACCTGAAAGCTGCAGCTCAAATCTCAGCTGACTCAACTCATCTTGACCTCTCACTGAGCTGTCTCTAGCTCATCCTGTACCTAAAATGTAAGCTCCTCAGATGTCAGAGTTGTGGGAGAGTCAGTAACTCAGCTAGCGCAGTTACACATTGCCTTCCTCTGACTCTCCGGCCCCATTTGTACTTCTAGGCAAAGAGTTCTGCCCTCTGAGTGACGGAACTAGAGTTCCCATCCCACTGCCTCCACTAACCAGCCCTGTGACCTTAGGGACGTTGCTTCATTTTCTCTGGGTCTAAACTCCTCACTTGGCAAAGGAGGGTGTTGGAGTACTTAGTCCTGGATGGCCTTCCTAATTCTGTGATCCTGGAACTCCTACTCTCCATCCTGCACTCTCATGCCGGTGTCCTCGCCCATACCAGCCTCCCCCTACACACACACACACACACACACACACGCACACACACACACACACACACACACTCAAATCTGGTTCTCCACCTGTAGTCACTTACCCTTCCTGGTGACATACACAGGCACACACACACACATAAGGAGTCACCTCCAAAGTGGCACACCGGCAAGGCCACTGAGCAGGGCCCCCCACAGCAGAAACCACCAAGGAAGCCCGGCTAGGGACATGGGCTTGCTCTTCAAGCCTCATGAATAAAGAAGCAGGCACAGCTGGCCTATTCATAATCAGCATAAAAAATTGATTAGCCCTTTCCAGATTAAACATTATTGTTTCAACAATGAACATAAATCAGCCAGACGTGGAGGGTTTGCTTCTCTCTGCTGCCAAGGAGCTACAGCAGGTAGACTATGTGTGGGGACCTGGGCATGGTGGAAAGAGAGGAGGGCTCCTCTCCTTCCCTCTCCTCCCCTAGAAGGACCGGCTTTCAGAAGGTACACAGGAGGGCAGACCTCTCCTCACTTCCAACACCGGCCCCTGCCTGCGAGCACAGAGGGGCAGCACCTTTTTTTCCCAGAGGTAAGAAGGAGGAGAAGAGCCAAATAGCCTCACCACATGCTTCATAGAGCACCTCCTCCACCATGTGATTGGCTCTTGAGACAACAGAGGCCCAGGGCCAGCCTGGGAATGAAGGCAAGATGGTGGGCTGGTGTGCTGCTAGGGGAGCAGCGTGGCCCTCAGCAGCAGACTGGGTCTCACAGGCCCTTGGGGTGAGCCTTGAACCCGGCCCCACACCTCTCGCAGCAGCCTGTGTAACTGAAGGGCATAGGCCTCTACGGTCAGATAGCCCTCAGGTTCAGCCTCCAGCTGAGCTGCTGTCCTGCTATGTGGCCCTGAGTACCTAGTATGTCTGAATCTTATTTTCTACACCTAGGAAAAATGGGAAAAGGGGCACCTAACTTACCTAGTTTTTGTGAGGACTGAAAGGAGACTGTGTTTGGAAACATCTAACACATGCTAGGGATGGAGACACAATAAATCTGCAGTTCCTTGACCTGCTAGGGTTCCCCACCTCCCACTTGGGAATGCTAGGAGAAGCCATAAACTGCTAGGACACAAAACCTGGGGAAAGGCCCAGGGCTCCTTACACAGGGCAATAGAACACAAGGGTTAGGATCTTGGCATCTGCCGTCAATCCTGGTTTTGCTCCCAACTCAACCTCATGTCTCTGTGCAAGCTCAAACACATGACACAACCTCTCTGGCCTTGGCTTGGATAACAGTACTTCACCCAAAGGGCAGCTGTGGGGATTACAGGAGAGCACACCGGCACATGCACACCTGCAGTGCCCACCCAATCCTTCAGATCTTTCCCCTGCTCCCTCCTGCAACTTCAGTATTTGCATATGAGCTGGAGGGCTCTTTCTCCAAGGCTGCAGGAATTCACAGCCCTCAGAGGCAACCATCACTGTGAAGTTAGGAAGCTGGTGTATAAACACCCAACCTTCTCTCTTGGCCCTTGGGCTGGTTGATTTTAAGGCAAGTGTTTGGCACCACTTCCCAGGTTCCCATGGTGGCAGCTGGTTTAAGGGCACACGGTCACTGGTCGCCTTCTCTTCCCTGAACCATGTTTCCACTTCCTTACTGCACCTGACCTTCCCACAAAACCACTCTCACCAGATTCCTCTTCTTGGAGTCGTCTTCTGGGAGTTCCCAACCAGGATTAGCACCTCTCATGTGGTAAGCATCCAGCTGAGGTGGGCGATTATGTTCCCTCTAAGACAGTGTGGGACCTGGGACTTCAAATCATTGCTTCTGCCCCAGCCATCACCAGTAAAGACAATCATCTGGCTCACTTGGACTCCAGGAGAAGGTATCAGAGCCACAGCAATCATATCCACCCTGCCCATGCTGCCAACCCCCAGCCTTGAGCAACCTGCAAGAAGACACCTACCCCTTCTCCCTGGGGAGGGGAAAGAAGGCCATGAGCTCCATTCAAGGAGAAGATGACACCCCTGCAGTTCGCCTGGCAGTCCCAGAGGGCATGGGGTCAGCTGTCAGGGCAGCTCCTTCCAGAGCAGTGGTTACGGCACTCATTTTCTGGCTTGTGGCCTCCTGACCCACTGCTCAACCTGGGACACTCACTCTGAGCTCCTGAGAGATGACAGGGAATCGGGGGGGGGGGGGGGCATTGGGGGGGAGAGAACAACTGGGCATGCCCAAGCTCCAGGATACAGCTAAAATAGGCTCAAAGGGAGAGCTCACTTCTACCAGATGTGGAGGAAGGAAAGAGCCTCCTTGCGTGGCTCCTGCCTTGCACCTCTCCAGCCATCCTTCACTGTGGGCCGACTCTGCCCATAATCAGCCGTGGAGGCCTGCACACGCACGCATGCACGCACGCACACAGACACTATTAGCTACTATGACCAAACACGGGTTCTAAGACCAGGACCCTCAAGTCTGCACACCAAGGTCCAATACCTACACCCCTACACCCACTATATTGCCCTCCAGAAACCAGGCCTTCCTCACAGGTAGCAGCTGCACAGCATCGGAGGGGCATGTTTCGGGGCAGGGTGGGGGGATGCCTAGGCAACAGAGTTCAAAGCCTGCCTCTGCCTCTTTTAGCTAGGAGACAGTGGCTGTTACTTCACCTTCCTGCTTCCTCATTTGGAAAACTGGAATGGTAAAATCGACCAACCTTGCAGAATTATTGTAACGGTTAGAAACAATATCTGTAAACCATTCAGCCAAGGTGTATGTACTACCCAGCAAGTACCAAACAAACACAAACTCTCCCATTATCATCCACTGACATGAACATCTTTTATACCACGTTCTGCTTTGCTGCATCCCACCCCACCTCACCTGTCACCTTGGGGTTTAAATGGAGAGGGATGACATCTCCTGATGGACCCCACCTCCTGCGACTGCTGTGATTGGTCAGGGACTGGTCATCTGTATTTGTTTCCCAGGGTGACCATAACAAATCACTAATGGGTGCTTAAAATAACAGAAATGTATTGCCTCCCCATTCTGGGGATGGGAAGTCTGAAATCACGGTGTTGGCAGGCCTGCATGCCCTCTGAGGGCCCCCAGGGAGAAGCTTTCCTTGCTCTTCCTCATTTCCAGTGGCCGCCAGCAGTCTTGGCAGTTCCTTGGTTTGCAGCTGCATCACTCAAGTCTCCACGGCAGCCACCACATGGCCTCCTTGCAGGCTACCAGTCACTGGAGGTAGGGCCCATCCCAATCTACTATAAACTCCTCAAGTTACCAAATTACAGCTGCAAACACCTCATTGCACATGCTCAGGTTCTAGGTAGATAGGAACAGGGTGGAGGGGCGTGGGGGACACTATTAATCTGACTTGGGCTTAGTTGGGCAGAGTCCTGATCCAGAATTTCATAAAAGGAAAGTGGAGTCTGGGGGGAGGGTCTGTTGGGGGTAAACCTGGGAAGAGGGAAGAGTGAGAGATGCCAAAGGCAGTAGGTCACAGAGGAAACCAGCTGTGGATGAAGCTATAGGAAGAACATGAGACACGAGAGTCCTGGAAGAGCACCCCAAAAGCCCCATTCAACCCTGTCCCTTCCCAAAGCATAGTGACAGGACACAATAAGTCTGCCCTCTTGCCTAGGCTCATTCAGGCTAGGGTTCCAACCCTCACGACTATAAAGGTGCTAATGCCCTCACCTGTTCCAGCCTAAATTATGGCCCGGGAATATTCATATATTGGAGTCCTAACCTCCAGTACCCAACCTTCAGAATGTGACCTTACTTGGAAATAGTGTCACTGCAGAGGCAATAAGTTAAGATGAGGCCACACTGGCAGGGTGCTAGTCTACTATGACTGCATCCTTACAACAGGGGGCAATTTGGACAGAGAAAGACAGGCACATAGGAAGGACGCCAGGTGAGTGCGAAGGTAGAGACCAGGGGTCACTTCTACAAGCCAGCACACCACCAGAAGCTGGAGGAGAGGCTTGGAGGAATCTCACAGCCTCCGAGGAACCGAGCCAGCCAACACCTGGGTCTCAAACTCCTGCCCCCCTGAATGGAGACAACAGATTTCTGGTGTTTAAGCCGCCAGTCTGCAATGCTTTGTGACAGCAGCCCTGTGATCTGATATAGCACACCCCGGGGGCTCGGCTGCCCCAGCCCTGCTGCTCTGCTCCCGGGCACCGTGGAGCTGTGTGCCACCCTTGCTACCAGACCACCAGCCTCGAACGGCCTACTTTCACTCCTTCAATCTTACTCAACCTCCGAGGGTCCCCTCCTCCCAACTTTCCCCAGAACTCCTCCTGCATCAGCCCCACAGCAGAGCTTAATTGTTCTCTAATTACTTCCTCTGTGAATTGTTCTGTCTGCCCAGCTTCAGGAGGGAGGAATGGGGCTTTGACAGATTCTAGATCCCCCACAGCGTCCATACAGAGGTGAGTACCTATCAGCTGCTCAAGGAGTCTGTATTTTGTGATGGAATGAAGCAGTCAGTGGTGGGCCCCTACCTTCCAGAGTCTGTGAATGGGGGCCACCATAAGCTGAGGAACTTTCTCCAGCAAGCAGGACCAACGCATTTGCTAAGTAGAGGGTATGGGCTTGGGTACCACTTTTGAACTAGACCCCAAAGAGGGGGGATATACCACAAGCCTGGTCTACAGGTTGAAGGTGAAGGGTGAACACATGGGTATAATCATCCCAAACCACTGGCTAGTGGGAGGGCTGACCAGAGGATAGAAAGAACACCCAGAATCTTCTCACCATGAGGCATGAATCTCTGAAAACAGGGCTTCCTCAAAGTCCCCAGGAGACCACCAAGTTCCAAGGAGAGCGAAAGCCAGTGGAGCACCTCTGGGTTTGACAGCAAGACCAGGAGTGTCTCCAAGTGCTGGCCTTCTCACTCCAGCAAGCTCCCAGCCCTCAACTGGGAAGATGAGCACTGGATTGGGAGTTGGGAGAACTGGGTTCAGGTCCTGCTTACACCACCACCCAGCTGTGCCACTCTGGACCAGTGACTTCCCACTCTGAGCTTCAGTCTCCTCACCTGTGAAACACAGGGCTTGGACCAGGTGATTTCTAAACCATCACAACCCAGGAGTTAGTGATTCTCTTGGGTAACTTTTGTCTAAGGCACTTGCCACTGAATGACAAAGGCCAAATAAGAAAAGCCAGTGTTTGTCGACCTCCAGAAAGGTCCAGGCACAGGTGGGGAGCTGGATAGAATCAAGGATCCCAGTGTCTCTGCTTCATTTTGTCCTCACAAGAGCTCTGCACATGATGACCAGAGCCAACTGCTGCCAGGATTCACTGTGTGCCAGGCCCTGCACCCCAGGCGGGCTATAGCTTTCGATCCTCATCACGGCTCTATTAGGGCAAAGTTTCTGTTGTCATCCCTACTTATGGAAAAGGGGACTAAGGCTCAGAAAGAATGAATGATACAGCTAAAATCTGGCAGCATTTGGGATTCTTGCAAGGTTCTCTGATGCCAAAGCCTATTTTGTTAACCACTAAGCCATTCTGCCTCAGAAATGACCCTTCTGGGGACGACTGGGTGGCTCAGCGGTTGAGCATCTCCCTTTGGCTCAAGTCATGATCCTAGGATCCTGGGATTGAGTCTCACATCCGGCTCCCGACAGCGAGCCTGCTTCTCCCTCTGCCTATGTCTCTGCCTCTCTGTATCTCATGAATAAATAATAAAATATTAAAAAAAAAAAAGAACTGACCTTCTGTTCCTTCCGGAAGACAGACCCTGAACTTAGCCTGTAGTTTAGAAAGCCCCAGACACCCCCTCACAGAGCCCTCCACATGGCCCCAGGGGACCATGGAAGTGAGACAGAGGCAGGAGCAGAGCTGGCCACCCTGAGGACTCCAGGACCCATAATGCCATGTCATGACATCCTGTATCAGACAGAGTGTCTCAATGCAGGTAACAACCCATGAGTGAGCAACTTTGGTGTGCCAGGCACTGAGCAGTGATCTAAGAGAACCCCAAGAAGAGTGGGAGAAGACCGCCCACCCCAAGAACATAAACCTGGCATGGAAATGACCAGATGTAAGAGGTCAACCAACTGATCCGGATTCACAGTCCAATGTGGCTGAGGAGGTCAGTGAAGGCTTCAAGGGGACAGGGGTACTCAAAGTAGTTCTGCAATTCAACTCAGCCACACTTACCAACACCTCCTATGTGCAGAGCCCACAGTAGGCCCCATGGGAGATTCAAGATGGTTCTTTAATGCAACAAAGAACTGCATAAGATCTGTGACAGGGGCAGAAAGCATCCAGGGGAAACACAAAGGAGCCACCAATCCCAACTGGGGGTGTGTGAGGAAGCCCAGGGTATGACTTCATGGGAAACTGTACCTCAGTTTCCCATCTGTAAAATAAATAATAGTAGGACCCATCTCAGAGGATCTTAGCAAGAAGCTGAATTGTGTGGAACTTCTGAGACAGTGCCTGACACTGAGCAAACAGAACGTGTGTGTGCATGTGGTGGTGGTGTCAGCCCGGAGCTCACAGGAGGAGAGGGGCCTGCTGAGTGAAGATGGGAAAGTGAGAGGACAGGCCTGGGGTGCATGGAGTGAACCTCCCATGTGGTCAGGGTGTAGTTCCATGAAGACTGGAACAGCGGATGAGGCTGGAAAGAAAAGTGGGAAGCAATTCCTGCCCTGGTCTCTGGGGGGCTCTATTCCACAGGCGTGAGAGGGACGTGACCCAGGCTACATAAGGGCCATGCAGAAGCTGCAGAGCAATGGACTAAAGGTGCCCTGGAGATGAAGCAGACCCCGCAAGGAGGAGGCCTCTCGGGACTGAAGCAGGGCAGTGGCTCAGGGTGAAGGCAGGAGCCCGGGGGCCTGGGGAAGAAGACTCTCTCCCCTAGTGACTAATGGCCCACCATTCGTCCTGGCTGACGTTAATGCATCCCGCCATCCATCTCCTACTTGTTAAATTACCATTTTATGGCCAAAATCTTTCTCCCATAATTGATAAAAATCTCCTTTTGATGTTCAGTATTATTGGGGAGAAAATGTTTTTTTATTCTTCATTATGTTTTTAATATAAATGTATTTTTTATTGAGAGCTGCTGGGAAGCCTGGAGGAGGTGAATCTCTCTCCCTTGCCCCCCAGTCCCCCCCCACCCACATCTTTGTGGCCACCAGCTCCTTCTGTTCCACTCCCAGAATGCTCACATGGCAGCCGTCTTGGGGACAGTCTGGGGAGACAAAGAAACCAGACGCCAGAACAAAGGTTGTGCTCAGGACAAAAGAAGCCAATCTAAAGATAGCTGGTGGTCCTCAGCTGCAGGCAGCGGAGCAGCCAGGGATGGTAAGGCTGAGTGGGCCTCCGCCACGCCCCTGCCAGTGTGCAAGAACACAGGCAAGAACTCCAGGAGGCGGGGATGCCCAGGGGCTGGCACAGCATCTGGCACACAGGTATGCTCAATAAATATTTGTGAGTAAATAAGAGAAGGGCAGGGAGAAACTGGATCAGCCCTGGAAAGAAGGCAGCAAGGAATATGAGATGGAGGCCTGTGTCACCAGGGAGGGGAAGTCTGCCAGTCATGGGTCCCCCAGGTTAGAATCGGCTCCTCCAGCCCCTCTCCCTAACCATGTCCCTCGCTCCAGTCCAATCCAGGGTATGTTCGTCCCCACATACGCCCACAGGACAAGGGAGGCAGAGTCCAGCTGCCATCCTGCACAGTAGAAGGCTGGGTCTGGAACATAGCACAACCACCAACTTCTGGACCCATGCTCAAGAAGCCCAGGGGATGGACTGCCAAGGCAGTGAAGGGAAGGGGCTGACCAACAGATGGAACCCTAGGTAATCATCTAGAAAGAGAAAGGAGAATTTTTTCTGTTTCTTGCTAGCAAAACAGTATCCGGGACAGAGAACCATACCAGCTATCAGAAAGCCTGGTGTAAAGTCCCATGTCTGCCATTTATAAGTCTCTCAGAATCTCGGTTCCTCACGCTTACAAAGCATCCAGCATAACACGGAAATGAGCTACCATTTGCTGGTCACTTGTTCTCTACTATATGCTCCAAGTCCATTAATTCATTTAATCCCCACAGTAACCCTATGTGGCGCATACTGTTATTATCCCCATTTTACAGACGAGGAAAATGAGACTCAGAGGAGATAAGTCACATGCCCAAGATCACACAGCCAATAAATCAGCAAGCATGGGATCCCTGGGTGGCGCAGCGGTTTGGCGCCTGCCTTTGGCCCAGGGCGCGATCCTGGAGACCCGGGATCGAATCCCACGTCAGGCTCCCGGTGCATGGAGCCTGCTTCTCCCTCTGCCTGTGTCTCTGCCTCTCTCTCTCTCTCTCTCTCTCTGTGACTATCCTAAATAAATAAATAAAATATTTAAAAAATATTTTAAAAATAAAAAATAAAAAATAAATCAGCAAGCAGTTTAGCTCCTGCCCACCTCCAAGTCTCAATAGAAAGCCTGACGATCAGGACCAAAGGTACAAATGTGTAGTCCTGACGAGGGCCATGTGGGAACCATGATGGATGATCTAATGTGTCAACTTGGCTGAGCCATGGTGCCCAGACATTTGGTCAAACTTTATTCTATTATCTCTGTGAGGATGTTTTTGAATGAGATTTACATTTAAATCAGTAGACTTTTGGGGCGTGTGGGCGGCTCAGTCAGTAAAGCATCTGACTCTTGGTTTTGGCTCAGATCATGATCTCATGGGCCATAATCTCATGAGTCTTGAGATCAAGCCCCATGTCAGGCTCTGCACTCAGTGGGGAGTCTGCTCTAAGATTCTCTCCCTCTGCCCTTCCCCCCACTCACGTGCATGCACACACTCTCTCTGAAATAAGTCTTTTTTAAAAAGAGTCAGAAATTAATACTGCAGTTTAAAAAAAAACAAAAACAAAAAAAACCCACCAACCTGTTTCAGAGTACAGCAGCCAAACACCAATTCTCCAACACCAGTACAAGCGGTGCCCCTAACAAAGGTATTTCTGTGCATCACTCTGGCAGCTGATCTCATTTCCTTCAGTTTTTCATAGAATTTTACGGTTAGAAAGAACTTAATCTGACACAAGTATATCCCAAAACAACAAACAAAACTGGATCATTTATTGAAATATACTGTACTGAGATCAGGTGTGTGTGTGTGTGTGTGTGTGTGTGTGTGTGTTAGGGAGGGGGTGAGAGGAGGGATGTATGTCTATGACCACAGGTAACTGTACCAGTACAGCTGACAGTTCCATCATCTCTTCCTAAGTCCCACCATAACTCCTCTCCTCAACTTCTCCACCCACCTCAAACCTCCCACCCCTTCCCTTTCCCCCACCTGGAAAAAATGACCTCATCCCCCACTTTGCTAAGAAAATCTGGCTCCACTCCATCCTCCTTTGCTTGGGTCCCTCTCCAAGTTCTCCTCTCCCTCAGGCTCACATTATAAAAAGAACATTCGAGGCCCTTCAAAATATGATGTTAGCACCAACTTTGCAACCTCAACTCCACTATTTACCAACCTGAACCCCATATTCAACAAGACTATTCACCATGCAACCTCTGTACTTCACACTTCCCAGTGCCTGTACCTGTGCTTAGCCCACCTCATCACTCAGATGTCCCCCCCTCCAACTTCCACTTTTCCAATCCCACCCCCCCTTGAGAGCCTGGGTCAGATGCCACCTGCTTCAGAAAGCCTCCATCCACCCAATGTAATTGAACGCTCTCTCTCTCTTCCTATAAACCCTGTGGGCTCTTACATGGCCAGCTACAACAGTGACGTGTACCTCCCAATGACCCCAGACTACAAGGGCTGGAATGAGATCTTACCCATCCTTGGCTGCACCCAAAGCTTCCAGTACTGTCCCCTCCTCACTAAATACCAGCTGCTTGGACACAAAGAGAGAGATAAAGAATGGAAAATGAAGGAAATGGTATCAAAACACAGAACTACGGGCTGCTTGTGCCTCTGAGGATTCCTCCAGAAGAGGAATGTGTAAGGGCGGCTTGGTGGTCAGAACCCTCCAGCAGATCCTCCAGCAGGAGGCCAAGAACCCTGGGAACCAAGGTGGTCAAGAGCCTCATGGCTTAGGCCCGTGTCTGCCCCATTCAGGGTGCAAAGGTGTCAGCCTGGGCTCCTTCCACAGCATGGGCCATGCCCAGGAGAAGAAAGAACTCGAGTCTCAGCCACCTGTCAGGGCTCCCCTATGTTGGAAAGGGCCAAGGCTTCAGCGTCCTTCCCTGACGCTCAAGCTCCGGCGCCATCTGCTGGCTAAGGCCGGCACTGCACCTAGACCTCCAGTCCCAAGGGCAGTTAAGCGACCAGGTGGAGACAATTCCCAACCCACTCCAGACCCAGGTCATTTTGGAGTCACCAGAAATGACCCCACCTTTCTAGAGTTCGGGCTTCTAACTGCTTCCCAGAACCTGTCCTTCTAACTTATAAAATTAAAGGGAAAAGGGCAAGTTTCTTTCTGGTAACACTAGCTGAGAAACTTCCAAGACACACATACAGACACAGAAAGCAGATTTCCAAAAGATTTCTGCCAAACAGAAGCTCTGCTGCATGGGAAACAAAGCACTGGCCTGATAATCAGAATATCTGAGGCCTCGTGCTGTGGCTCACACCCCTGTCTTAGCTTTGTGGCCCCTCCCCAACCCCTAGCCACACACATCCCTGTGTCAGGACAGTGCCCCTTTACTCACTCTCCCCTCCACACTGATGGCACAGGCTGCTGTGCAGGGATTCACACTGATTCAGAACCACATGTAAATCATAGGGTTTACAAGAGATGCAAGCTCACTCTCATCTCCCCATCCTGCTGGGGACATCCCTCAGGGCCAGCCCCTTCTGCCTGGGGCAGGGACTGGTGTGAGGACACCAGTGACCCCTGTCAGGCTTCTGCTGATGGGAAGGATCTGCAAGAGGCACAGATGCAATCAACGAGGGCAGCCAGAACACACCAGCCTCAAGCTCTCTCTGGCCTTCCTCTCTGCTCTTCAGTCTGAGATTTAGGGGCAGCAATGAGGTCTTTGAGCTCCAAGTGTCTTCAGAGCCCATCCAAGAACTTGAACCTAGACAGCAGACGGTGACACATGACAGTGTAGGAAAACCAGGGATGGAAACCTGAAACCAGGGACAAAACAGAGCTTTCCACTGAGTGTCCCAGGGCAGGCACAGAGCCCACAGTCAGTGGGATCCACTCAAACATCTCCCTGGCAGGGAGAGCTGCTCCCCACGAAGTGTCACACACAGGAGAGGCGGGAGGAGGAGGGAAGTGCAAAGTGAGTGACTTTCCCCGCCCTCACACCCCCACATCCACCTACCCTGCTTCCCACACAGCCCCTCGCCCCTCCCTCCACCCACAGACTGAGAAAGTGTGTCACCAGGGAACAAATGCCATCTCCCAGGAGGAAGGAGGAGGAAGGGGGAGAAGAGAGACTTCAGTTGTGTGCCTGCGGGGGCCGGGGTAAGGAAGCAGAGGTTGCTGAGCTTCCCAGCTGTGAAGGACGCCCCCTCAGAACAGTGACCTTGACATCAGCCTCCCTCTCTCAGAGGGCTCGAGACCTGTGGGGCAGGAGCCACAGCCCCCACACTCAGGATCACATGGCCAGGGGGACCTAAGAAGAGGCCCTGAAGATGCAGATGAAATCTATTAACCCCAAAGAGCCTTTGCCAGCTGAGTGGGCCCACCATGAAGCTGATATCCCAAACTTTTCATCTCACTGCACCCTGGCTTAGAGGGGGCCACTGACCTGCCCTTGCCACCCCCTCCAGCCCTCCACAGACAAGTCGGCCTCCAAGGGTTAATCTGCTGCCTTCCTTTCCTTTTATCCGCCCCCACTGAGCTGCCACATGCCAGCAATGATGCACTTCACACTGTTATTACCGTGATTTATTTAGTTTTAATTTGGGGGTGAATCTCGTGCTATAGGAAGCAGGAGGCCAACAGTTTGGCAAGAAGCAAAGCCACGCAGGGGCCTGTGCCATGCCAATCCTGTCCCCTCTGCCTGGGGTCCCTCTGTCCTCAGCCTGCTCCTCCTGGCCTGTGGCCTTGCTCCTGACTCGAACCCTAAATTGGGTTTGCCCTTCATTTAATCTCCTCCACATAGCTTTTATTCCCTCATCTGCAAAATGTGATAAATAACAGTACCTACCTCCTATTTTTGCAGAGAGGATGAGGTGAGATAATGCACGGAACACAGTACAGCTGTTCTCACACAGTAGACTCTCAATAATTAACAGATATTATTAGGTTGATCCCTATGAATCACATTACATTGCAGAACCCAAACAACCACATATCAACAACTTCATATGGTTCAATCTTTTTTTCTTTTTTTTTTTTTTTTTTTTTTTATTCATGATAGACACAGAGAGAGAGAGGCAGAGACACAGGCAGAGGGAGAAGCAGGCTCCATGCCGGGAGCCAGACACGGGACTCAATCCCGGGTCTCCAGGATCACACCTTGGGCCAAAGGCAGGCACTAAACCGCTGAGCCACCCAGGGATCCCCCTCAACTAATCTTTTGTACTCAGGGCCACAGAGGTTCCTTCTAACCCCTACGATTTCCCTACTGAAAGTTGCCATGAAGTCCCCTTTCCGCTCCAGTGCCAGAGCCCCAGCCAGAGCTCTGCTGGTGCCTTTGAGAAGCACAGCATCCCAGGACCCAGCCCAGCCCGGCCCAGCCCCGACGGCTACCTCTTTGCCCAGGTCCTCACGGATGACCTGGCGGACCTCTTGAATGCTGCTCTGCGGGGCCTGGCTGTGCAGCACCTTCAGCGTGCTGGTGTACTCCTCGGGCAGCAGGTAGTCCAGAGCCCCCAGGTGCTGGCCCACCTTGATGAAAGTGCCCCGGTTGGCACAGCAGAGCTCACAAAGACGCCTGGCAGAACGGAGGTGCACCTGCAGGGAGACAGGCCAGGGCCAGAGAGGGATGAGTGCCCACTGCCCACTGCCCACTGGAAATCACCCCCTTTGCTTGCCCCCTCTGCCTGAAAACCCTGATTCGCTCCTCAGAGTACACACACACACACACACACACACACACACACACACACAGCTTCATTCACCGACTGCCTTCATGCTCTCCTTCGGTCTTGGTACCTAGAGCAGTCAATTCCAGCCTCATCCTGAGGCCAGCCCCCTCATATGGCTGATGCTCCGATGCTTCTGATCCTCTTTCCATCGAGATTCATCTGGCCCAGGAACCAGAGCCTTCATTCAAGGCTTTTAACAATTCTAATCTACTAATGATTCATTTGAGGGCACACTGAGTTAATGTATGTGTCACCCAAGCCTCAGACATATTAATAACACTATCTGCTTAGAGATCTACGGTTTCTAAAACATGCTCATATGCATTATTTCTTTTAATCCTTATAGCAGTTCAGGGAGTCAGGTACTGGTGTCTTTAAAAATAAGAAACTCAGATGTGGCGCTTATGAATAAATAGCTAATAAAGGTCAAAGGAAGGTCTAGAAAATGCTCCAAACCTAGAGCGCTTTTAACTCAGCAAACTTTAGAGCAGGAGACTCCTCTTAACTGGAAGAAAAGTTTTACTGGGAAACATCAGGTGCATAGAGTAGGCAGCTGGGCAGGTTACCTACGACAGGGCAGCCTTAACTTGCAGCCTGATGCCCACTGTCCTTCCAGAGCTGGGAGGTAATACCCCCTGCCCCCCAGGCTGTGTATCCCCCAGTTATCACTCCAGCTCAGCTGAGGACCCTTGGACCTGCAAGGGTCCTGCCTTCCTGAAGCTACAGCTTCTAAGGCAGGATAGAGCCATGTGCACACACAGAAGGTAAGGGAGCCCAGTGCCCTGTGGGAACCTCTTGTACCCATGAAATCAACCAACAGGGATAAACATCCATGATAGATTTACACTCTCTTGGGTGTTATGGAAGATGCCAACATAATTAACCACATACTGGAGGCAATGAACCACCTGAGGAGTTTAATAACTTTTGGCAACAAGGATGGAAGAAACAGTCAAAGATCCTATACAATTAGTTGCCAAGTGGACCATACAGAAAACTGCTACTTTTAAAAAAAAAATGTATTTATTTTATTTATTCATGAGAGACACAGAAAGAGAGAGAGAGGCAGAGACACAGGCAGAGGGAGAAGCAGGCTCCATGCAGGGAGCCCAATGTGGGACTTGATCCCCGGTCTCCAGGATCAGGCCCTGGGCTGAAGGCGGCACTAAACTGCTGACCACCCAGGCTGCCCAGAAAACTGCTACTTTAGAAATTAAGAAGATAACACTACAGCCCTCAACACCCTTGTCCCAGCAGCCAGGATCCCATCTGCCCTGTCCCACCACAGCAGAGTAGATGCCCCAGACTCCAGAGGCAGGACACTGGGAGTTGTCCTGAAGTCCTTTTGGGCATCCACTACTGGCTCTGCTGGACACCTCACTGCCCCCACCCCAGTGCCCTCATGGGAAGCCCTAAATACACATGACTCCATCCCGCTGGGCAGAGTCCTCCAGCCTTGATGTGGATATCTGGTCCCAGCTGGGCCACAGAGAGTCTTTTTTCCCTGATGGAAGGGTGTAGGGAGAAGGAAATTAATCCTAAGAATGAAGAGAGAAAGATGCTCTTAGATGGGATGAAAGATTGTGGGAAAAGGTGGTGAATTCACTTTAAGAATTTGGAACTGGGGACTCAGCTGACCAGTGGCAGGTGTCAGAAAATCAGTGCCATGGCCGGCTAAGGCTATGCCCAAGCCCTGGTTCTGAGGAAGTGTGAAAGAAGGCAAACATGGTCAAACATGGAACCAGGCATTTTCTCACAGAGCAAAGGTCCAGGCTGGTGTGAACAAATGACTTTTTGTAGCTCAAATAATCATTCTCCAAATTCCAGCCCAGAAGAGGAGAGATCATAGTCATTGGCAGAATAAGACGGAGTGGACAGGCATCTACAACCCACTATTCCCTAAGGTACAGTATGACTGGAGCCCACATCCAGCTGGACACTCACAGCTGGCTGCCCTGCCACTCAGCTGCCCTTTCCCCCAAGGAGACACACTCAACCCCCCACATCAAAGCTTCTCTGGAGTCAAAGCCACATGGAATCAGAGGGCTGGGAGGTGAGATGAGGACACACCCCACTTTCCTCACCCTGCCCAGTAAAGACCTGAGCCACTGTGTATTCACTGGGCCCTGCAGCAGGCCGGCTGCATGCCCTCCACCACACAGGAAGACGCAACTGAGCCGCTTGCACACACCGAGGGACTTGCAACAACAGGATCACACTGAGAACCACAGGAGCTCAGCTGCAAGACCCAAGAGAGCTGGAATTAGAGGAAAGACTCACTCACAGGATGCAAATGGGTGTATGCTGCTCAGAACTATGGCCTCCAGGCTCCAAATCCGCCCTTCTCCGCCCCACACTGTGATCCTAGGGCTGCACCCTGTCGTTTCTCCATTGTCAGGTGGCTTCTTATTAAGCTTTGTCTACAGGTGTCTCTGGAGGGACACTGAGGCTACCGGAGGGAAAGGAGGCTCCCTTCGAGGTGTCAGTGTGGCATTTATCTCAGCAGCCAGAAGGCCAGTGGTTTAGGGGTGGCCCCCCAGAACAGCCCATCCCCAGTAAATTTCCCCATTACTCGGCAGGCCCCTGTGATGGACTCACTGAGGCCCACACCCTCCAGCAAGTGTGCTGACCAGGCAGCAGGCTGCTCCTATAGGTTAGCTCCAGTCCACACCCTCCTACAAATTTTACTGCCACCCAGTCCACTCTCCCCTCGACCGTGCCTTCCATTGGGTCTCCTCAGCACTGGGCAGACCTCCACCTCATCCTTGCAGGTGGGAGGCCCTCAGCTGAGTTCTGTCCTTGTTCACGACCCCTCAGCCCGAGAGAGAGCAGCTGCTTTGTGTGCTTACTACTTTTTACCAGTTAATAATCTTTTCTGTTAAGTCTTCCCCACTTGAACCCTCTTGCACTGTTGGTGGGAATGCAAACCAGTGCAGCCACTCTGGAAAACAGCATGGAGGTTCCTCAAAAAGTTAAAAATAGAACTACTCTCTGATCCAGCAATGGCAATAGTAGGTATTCACCCAAAGAATACAAAAATACCAATTCAAAAGGATATCAGAAAGGGAGACAGAACATAAAGACTCCTAACTTTGGGAAACGAACTAGGGGTGGTGGAAGGGGAGGAGGGCGGGGGGGTGGGGGTGAATGGGTGACGGGCACTGGGGGCTATTCTGTATGTTGGTAAATTGAACACCAATAAGAAATAAATTTAAAAAAAAAAAGGATACATGCACCCCGATGGTTATAGCAGCAGTATCTACACTAGCCACTAGCCAAATTATGGAAACAGCCCAAGTGTCCACTAACTGATGAATTAATAAAGAAAATGTGAGATATATATGTGTGTGTGTGTATACATATGTATGTGTGAATATTACTCAGCCATAAAAGAGAATGAAATCTTGCCATATGCAACAATACCAATGGAGCTAGAGAGTATTACGCTAAGTAAAATAAGCCAGTCAGAGAAAGACAAATATCATATAATCTCACTCATATGTGGAATTTAAGAAACAAAAGAAATGAGCAAAGGGAAAAAGAGAGACAGAGAGAGAGAGAGGCAAACCAAGAAACAGACCCATACCTATAGGGCACTGATGGTCACCAGAGGGGAGGAGGGTGGAGGGATGGGGGAAACAGGTGATGGGGCTTAAGGAAGGCACCTGCTGTGATGAACACCGGGTATTGTACGGAAGTACTGAATCACTGCATTGTACACCTAACTCTACTATTATGCTGTATGTTAACTAACTGGAATTTAAATAAATAGAAAATAAATAAAAGGATGGATTCCATTCTAAACTTATTTTTTTAAAGGATTTTATTTATTTATTCATGAGAGACACACACACACAGAGAGAGAGAGAGAGAGAGAGGCAGGCAGAGACACAGAGGAAGAAGCAGGCTCCATGCAGGGAGCCTGACGTGGCACTCGATCCCAGGTCTCCAGGATCATGCCCTGGGCTGAAGGCAGCATTAAACCACTGAGCCACCCGGGCTGCCCTAAACTTTTTAATACAGTGTATGCTCTGCAGTTTACTTACATAGTAATCAATGTGAAATAAAGATCTCAGAAATTTAATAAAAAAAAAAGTTTTCCCCAGTCAGATACTGGTATGATTGGTCCCTTATGGATACATAGGATTGGTCCCTGAAATCAAATCTGAATAAATTAGGGTAAAAAGAAGGGCATTTCAGGGATGTCAAGTTCAGTGGTTGAGCATCTGCCTTTGACTCAGGGTGTGATCCCAGAGTTCTGGGATCGAGTCCCACATTAGGCTCCCCACAGGGAGCCTGCTTCTCCCTCTGCCTGTGTCTCTACCTCTCAATGTGTCTTAAAAAAAAATAAAATAAAAATAAAAATTAAAAAAACAAACAAAAAACCATTTCAGATCAAGAGGACAATACAGCAATATGTATCTGCGTGCTGAAGACCTATTCCACTGTTTTCTTTAGACTGGATTCACACCTTCATTTGTCTCTGCCACTGGCAGCCCTCAGAAAGCACCAGCCTCGATGATGTCAGTTGAAAGATTAAAAAAAAAAAAAAAGGAAAGCACCAGCCTACTGCCCATCACCTGCAGCTGGAGCCTTGGTAGGGTATCTCTTGGCACAAAGTGATGGTCACCTTCAAGACACTGTGTGGACAATACAGGGAGCCCTTTCTGGTCACACAAGCCCAGGAAAGCTGGTTGACTTCCAACTTACCAATCATTTGGCACATCAGCCATAGGGGCAGAGACCATGTGTGTCCCCTGTACGCTCTGTGTACCTCAGGGAAAGCTGTGCAGGAGCCATAAATGTAGATTGATGACAACTATGAGTTATACACTCACAAAACCGTCACCCATGAAGCTGAGTCAGCATCTACTGCAAATGGCACCCACATTTCAACTAAAGAGGCCCCAAAGTCACCTTCAACTAGCTTCTAAATAAACACACACACATACACACAAGTGGTGAGGGATACTGTCATTCATCAAAACCTTTTAATGTTCTTTTAAGGCCAAAAAACACAAACGCAGAAGAACAGAGTAGGGTTTCTGATCTCCGCGGTCCCTTTTCAGCTCTAGCTTCTAGGGCTTCCCTGTCCTTTGGATTCAGAAGGCAGGTCCCATTCAAACTTTCAAGAAACTGCTGCTTAGTAACAACCCTCCTTTTAGCATTCACTTCCCTAATCTGATTCCTTAAGGGGCTGTGTCTGCTGACAGCAGGGACTATTCATGGGGAACCCACAGTTCTCTCCCACCCAGGAAACTTTCTAACCCCAACAAGGACTGTGCTTCAATGAAAAGGTAAAAGCTTCTAGAATCTCCAGATCGGCACTCTCCTGTATCTAGTCGTGCATATTATAATTCGTTGGGTGTGCACCTGCACAAGCCTAGAGACCCCAGGAAGGACATGCCAGTCAACAAAAACTAGTTGATTCTAGGTTTGTCCAAAAGAACCTGCTGCAGTGATGGAAATATTCTGCATCTGCAGTGTCCAATAACACAGCGCCCACCAGCTACCACTAGATACGGGGCACTTAAAATGGGGCTAGTGTGAAGGAAGAACTGAATTTTTCATTTTACTTAATTTTAAATAATTTAAATCATCACATGTAGCTAGTGGCTCCCATACTGGACAGCTCAGGCTTATCAATCAGTAACAACTATAATAAATAACCATTTCATTAGTGCCCTGTTCTAAGTACTACTCCTGGCCTACATTAAAAGCTGAAATAAAGGTGGTTATTACTGTTTTTAAATCTGCCCAATATCTCTGTAAAATGGATCTCAATATGTGTCTTTAAGGATGACAAAATAGGGATCCCTGGGTGGCTCAGCGGTTTAGCACCTGCCTTTGGCCCAGGGCTTAATCCTGGAGTCCTGGGATGCATTCCCACATCTGGCTCCCTGCATGGAGCCTGCTTCTCCCTCTGCCTGTGTCTCTGCCTCTCTCTCTCTCTCAGTGGATCTCATGAATAAATAAATAAAATCTTTAGGGAACCCTGGGTGGCGCAGCGGTTTAGCGCCTGCCTTTGGCCCAGGGCGCGATCCTGGAGACCCGGGATCAAATCCCACGTCGGGCTCCTGGTGCATGAAGCCTGCTTCTCCCTCTGCCTATGTCTCTGCCTCTCTCTCTCTCTCTCTCTGTGACTATCATAAGTAAATAAAAATTTAAAAAAAAGAATAAGGACCAGAAATGGTAAACCTTGTTTAAAAAAATAAAAATAAAAATAAATAAAAAATAAAATAAAATCTTTAAAAAAAAAGAAAAAAAGGATGACAAAATAATCTCAGAGAGGTTCAGTGACATTTCCAAGCTCCCAGAATTAGCAAAGGGTGAGATGCTGGTGTGTTCAACCATGTGCCAGAGGGCAGGCATGAACTGAATTTTTCCATGTATGAGCACCATGGGGATGCAAGCATTGTCAGGATGGTCTCCAAGGGCAAGGAGCTTACAAACCAGACCAAGGGGTGGACACATACCCATGACATTGGAATCACCAATGGCAGGCAATAGAGGTAGCTGCCCAGTAGCTCCAAAGTATGACATGTGCTGAAGAGAGGACCAGCCTGGCACGAGGGTGGCCATGGAAGCTGAATCAAGTGTATACAGTTTAAAAGGCCAACAAAAGCCATGCTCAATCTTGAATACAAGGAGTTGTAAAACATAAGGATTAACAGCACTGGCTTTGGAACCAAAAAGACTTGGGTTCAAATCCTACTTTGCTACTTACTTGTCATATAACCCTAACTCTGGGCCTCAGTTTCCTCATTAGTAAAAGGAGAACAATGGTAACTATCACTGGGATGGCCACATGAAGCAATGCATAAAAAAAAGAGTTCAGCACAGGGCTTAGCATACAGTCAGTGCTCAATATATGAATAAAAAAAGATGGCAGGGCCAGGGGGGAACCAATGTTCTTAGAAAAATAAAATTTAAAAAAAAAAAAAAAAAGAGAGAGAGAGAGAAAGAAACACTCCCAGACCCATCCACTCCCTATGCTTTCTTCAGACCAACAAGTCTGGACTGCAATCTAATAGAAACCATAGCTAATTTCATGCTCCGTCATCTAAATGGCATAGCAACCATGCATAAGAAATGCAAATAGTGATAGAGCATTATTCTACTAAATACACTGACTTTAGGTTCTCTGCCCCCAAAGGCCTGTATACTTCTTCTACTACCCTAATACCAACCACTCAGCTGCTCACTGACCCAAGTGTTGCCTTTACCAAGCACTAGGTTGTACTGGCTGAGTGGGTGTGTGGCTGCAGCATGTCCTCACTGCAGAGGCCTGACATCCCTCCTTCTGTCCCTGCCAAAATACAGTAGGAACAGCTGGCATGGCCTCCCTGCCCCTCCTCCAACTTCATTTCCACTCCCAGCTCAATAACTTGCCTTATGATTATCTCATTACCAATAACCTTGCTGTAATGAGTTTTAATCTGCCTCATATTAATTAAAAGCATTGTTATTAGCTAGCTTGGTTTGGGGTTTGAGAAGGGGGCAGTGAATAGCTAATAAGATCAACCCAGTGCTGATTAATAATTGATTGGGAGGGATGGAGCAAAGAAAGGCCCAGAGAGGGCAATTCCTAACTCATGTCTAAATACCCAGGAACATGGGCTTTGGTCTCCAAACTCAGCAGAAAGTTACCAAAGTCAGCCTGAATCAACAGGTTCCCCATCAGAACTGAGCAATAATCTCCAATGGAGTTTAGGGGTGTTTGTGACACACAGAGGAAAGCGACAGACACACATGCAGACCCCACATGATATGAGGGGGAAAAGAGAGAGACAACGAAAGAGGATGTAAGAGACAGACCCCAAAACAAGGGTTTTTGATTAATTCTAGTCAAAAAATAAAGACTCACAGGAAATGTAATGAAACCTAAACAGTGGTATCTCTAGACTGTGAGATCACAAAGGTATTTTTTTCTTCAAAGCTTTTTCTGTATTTTCCAAATTTCTTAATACTCATATGTATTATGTCAATAATGGGGAAGAAATTTTTTTAATCATCCCTCCTTCAACAATCTCTATAAACATAAAAGTCCAGCTGATTTTTTTTTTTCAGATTTATAAAACAATGATTGTTACAGAACTGGATACCAGGCAGTTAGGACAGTGATTCCTGAGCAATGGGAGGCAGACAAGGTGAACCCTATAACTGTCCCAGTTTACTGCATCAAGACTTTCCAGGCTCAGCATCAGGAAAGGGAAGCCAGGAAGTGCCCAGAGAACTCCCTGAGTTGGGGAGATGGAACTGGGAGTCCAGGAAGGCCAAGCAACAAGGCTTCTTCACAGGACAGAGTACTGGAGAGGAGAGAGCAATATAGAGGAGGAGCAGTGAAGATGTGTGGAGGGTCCACCTCACATATTCAGCACATGCACATGAGGAAACCACCTGAGTCCAGAAAAAGAACAATCAAAAAAGACTAGAGTTAACAGTACCCGGTGCTCACATAGAACCTACTTCCACCAGCCAGACTGGAAAATCTTGTAATTCTTGAGCCACTTGTTATAGCACTATCCCAGAACAAAGCTGAAGAGTACTTATAAGAATACAAAAATACCTAGAACCCAAAATGATGTTCAATGTCTGGCACCTAATAAGAAATTACCAGGTATGAAAAGAAGCAGAATAATATAACACAAAATGAGAGGAAAACTATCAATCAAAATAACTCAGAAACAATAATAATGATATATAATTTGTTTAAAAACCAGAACTGAAACTTACATTAGAATTAGTAGAGAGGAACATTAAAATCATTATTATAACTGCATTTCATATGTTTAAAATTTAAGCAGAAAAAAAAAAAAAAAAAAAAAAATTTAAGCAGAGACAAGAACAATATTTTTTTCAAAAAGAGAGTGAAATCCAAATGAAAATTCTAGAGATGAAACTGCAATGTGTGGTGTAAAAAATACACTGGATGGGAACAATGGCAGATTAGGCAATGTAGAAGAAATGATCAGTGAACTTGAAGACCTAGCAATAGAAACGATTCCAAATGAAACACACAAAGAAAAAAGAATTTTTTTAAAAAATGGAAAGAAATCAGTGATCTGTGGGACAAATTCAAGCAGCCTAGTAAACATTTAGCTGGAGTCACCAAAAGAGAGGAGATAGGAGAGGGTAAAGAAAAAATATGTAAAGAAATAATGATTGAAAAATTTTCCAATTTGATTTTCTAAAAAAAAAAAAAAGAAAGAAAGAAGGAAAGAAAGACCGACCTATAAACCAACAGATCCAAGAATATTCAAAAAGCCTCATGCATAAGAAACATGAAGGAAACTATTTAATGAAATTATTCAAAATTAGTGATAAAGAGAAAAATCTTTATAAAGTATCCAGAGAAAGGGATGTCTCAGTGGCTCAGCAGTTAAGCATCTGCCTTCAGCTCAGGGCATGATCCTGGAGTCCTGGGATCGAGTCCCACATCAGGCTCCTTGCATGGAGCCTGCTTCTCTCTCTGCCTATGTCTCTGCCTTTCTCTGTATATGTCTCTCATGAATAAATAAAATCTTTTAAAAATAAAGTATCCAGAGGAAAAAATTACATCATAGACAGAGGAACAAAGAAAAGAATGACAGCAGATTTCTCACTGGCAACAGTACAAGCAGAAGTGAGCAGAGCAACTCTCTGAAAGCACTGAAAGAAAACCCAGAATTCTATACCCAGAAAAAAACATCTTTCAAAAACAAAAAAGTAAAATGGAAGCTCTTTCAGGCATATAAAAGCTCACAGAATTCATCTCCCTCTACAACAACAAAAGAAAATGTTAAAGGATATCCTTCAAGTAATAGGAAAATGATATGGGAGAGAATTATGAATGTATGTGAGGGAAAAAAGACTAGAAATAGAAATTTCGTAGGTAAATACATAAGGATTTTTTTCTTATTTTCTGTATCTCTTTAAAAGATAAACTGCTTAAACAAAAATTATAAAGTAATGTAGAGTTTATAACATATGTAAAAGCAAAATGTATTAACATCAGTAGCACAAAGGCTGGGAAGAAAGAAATGAAAGTACACCATTATAAGATTCTTACACTCTGTGAAGTGGTATGTCACTTGAATGCAGAATATAAAAGTTAAAAATGTATGCTGTAAACTAACACAATCACTGAAATAACAAAAAAGCATCAAAGGAAATAGAATCATTAAAAATATCTAATCCGAAAGAAAGTATGAGAGGAAACAAGAAATATAGGGCGAATAGGACAAACAAAACAAATAACAAGATGAAAGACATAAATCTAACCATAACAATACTCTCTTTCTACTAATTTATTTTAATTTCCATTAAATATAAATGGTCTAACTACCCCAATTAAAAGCCAAAGATTGTCAATTTGGATAAAAAAGAAAGATTCCTGGGGTGCCTGAGTGGCTCTGCCAGTTAAGTATCCTACTCTGGATTTTGGCTCAGGTCATGATTTCAGAGTTGTGAGATCAAGCCCTGTAGTGGGCTCCACTCTAGATGTAGAGCCTGCTTAAGATTCTCTCTCCCTTCCTCTTCTGTCCCTCCCTGTTCCAATCCCTCTCTTACTCTCTTAAAAAAAAAAAAAAAAAAAATCCCAGGGCAGTCCTGGTGGCTCAGTGGTTTAGCGCCGCCTACAGCCCAGGGCCTGATCCTGGAGACCCAGGATCGAATCCCATGTCAGGCTCCCTGCATCGAGCCTGCTTTTCCCTCTGCCTGTGTCTCTGCCTCCCTCCTCTCTCTCCTATGTGTATTCTCATGAATAAATAAATTAAATCTTTAAAAAAAATCCCAGTAAATATTGCCTATAAGAAATGCTCTTTAAATATAAAAATATAAATAGGTTTAATGTATGTGGATGGGAAAAAGTACATCATGCCAACACTAATTAAAATAAAGCTGGAATGGCAATGTTTACGTCAGACAAGAAGATTTCTATCCAATTCTATCTAATTCAATTGTGTCACAGCTGAATTCTACCAAACATTTAGGCAGGAAATAATACCAATTCCACTCAAACTCTTCAGAAAACTGAAGACAGAATACTTCCCAACTGATTCTATGAGACCAACGTTACTCCAATATCAAAACCAGACATTAAATACAAGTGGGGGGGGGGGGGCGGTCACAGACCAGTATTCACTCTGACCATAGATATAAAAATTTCTTTTTTAATTTTAGCTAATCAAATCCAACAATTTAAGAAAAAGCTCTATTCTTATTACATCTTATCAGGTGGTGCATAATTTTGATTTGTCTCCCTCCAGGCAATGTGAATTTTGATCATTTCATTAAGATGTTATCCACCAGGCTTTCTTACTTAAAGTTACTTGTTTTCTTTTTATAATTAAGTATTGTGCAAGGAAGAACTCCCAAATTTTATAAATTAACCAGTTCCTTATCAAACTCTCGATTTATTCATCTGTTTATTTTTGTCCATTTGGACTCATGGATTTCTACTTTTTTCAACATATCACAATCTAATACTATCATTGTTTTAACAGCCTCATTGAGGTATTTTGACCCATGATAAATGATACAGGTACAACCTATACTTCTTGATGTATGCATGCATCCATGATACAAAGTTTAATTCTGCATATGAATATCTAATAATTCAGGCATTGTTTGTTGGACAGACCTTTCTACACAGAATTGCCTTTGACCCATCGTGAAAAATTAATTGTTCATATATGTGTGGGTCCATTTCTGGACTTTCTTACCTGTTCCATAGATTAGTCTGTTTTTACATCAATTCTACATTGTCTTGACTACTCTGAGTATATAATGTCTTGAAATCAAATAGTATTTGTCCTCTTTGTTCTTCTTTTTCAGTGTTACTTTCTAGCACTGACTCCAAAACCTTCCATAATCCCATGTGGACTTTAGAATCAGCTTGTCAATTTCTACAAAAGGCCTGCTGGGATTTTGGTAGGAATTGCCGTGAATCTATATATTCATTTGGAGAGAATGGACATCTTAGCATTATTGAGTCTTTCTACCCATGAATATAATACACCTTCTCCATTTATTAGTCCTTTTTAAAACTTTCAGCAATATTCTGATTCATATATATCATATATACAAATAAAAATAGGGGCACCTGGGTGGCTCAGTCGGTTAAGCATCTGCCTTCAGCTCAGGTCATGATCCCAGGCCCTGCATTGGGCTCCCTGCTCAGCAGGGAGCCTGCTTCACTCTCTCCTCCCTGTTCCTGCTCTCTCTTGGTATCTCAGTCACTATCTTGCTCTCTCTCTCAAATAAATAAATAAAATCTTTTTTTAAAAAAGAAAAAGAAATAGAATAGAAATTTCTCCTAAGAAAATAATCTAAGACATGGAAAATAGTCTATGCACAAAGGTGTTCAGCACAGTGTTAATTATAATAGAAAAACATATGCAGATGCATCCTAAAAGTGGGAAAAGGGGAACAGCTAAGTAAATCATGTAACAGGCACACAAAGAAAGTAGTAAGCTATTTTAAATGGACTATATGACAATATGGAAAATGCTAAGGATAACACATTAAGAGAAAAGAACAGTAAATTATATTCATAGAACACTATGGTTTTAACAAAACAGTGTTAAGGTATATCAAGGGTACACCTGGGTGGCTCAGTCAGTTGACTGACTCTTGGTTTTACCTCAGGTCATCTCCTGGGTTGTAGGATTGAGCCCTGAGGCAGGCTCTTCACTCAGCAGGGAGTCTGCTTGAAAGATTCTCTCCTAGGGCACCTGGGTGGCTCAGTGGTTGAGCGTCTGCCTTGGCTTTAGGTCGTGATCCCAGCATCCTGGGATCAAGTCCTACATCCAGCTTCCTGCATGGAGCCTGCTTCTCCCTCTGCCTATGTCTCTGCTTTTCTCTGTGTGTCTCTCATGAATAAATAAAATCTTAAAAAAAAAAAAAGAAGATTCTCTCCCTTCTTTGCCTCTCCCCTCACTTGCCCAAGATATCTCTTTCTTTCAAAATAAATAAATAAATCTTTTTTAAAAAAGAAAAGAAGGTATATCAAAGTCACAGTGAGTTTGATTTGGTGAAATTAGAGGTAATTTTTCCTCAAATCTCTAAATTTTTTAGTAACATAATTATTGCTCTATAAATGCTTTTCTATTTTTCAATTCAGAAATAATTCACACACCAAAGAATTCACCACTTTAAAATATACAATTCAGTGGTTTTTACTATATCTGCTAAACTGTACAACTATCACTACTACCTAGTTCCAGAACATTGTTTTATTTTTTTAAATCAATTATAATTTTTAGTCACACTTCATATATATACAAAGTCTTGAGTCTTTGAAATAAAAAAAAAACCTCATCTTCATTCAATTTATCAGTGCTCATTAATAGATGATAAATGTTGTGAACATCCAAGTATGTATAAGTTTCCTATCATCTTATGTTTTACTAACATCTAATAATTTCATATTAAAATGAGGATCAAACGTAAGTTGCCAAATGACCTGTCAGCATAAAACAAGCACAAATAGGTCCTTGATTTATAATTTTCACATCCTCTTCTCAATAATTACTGTTTGAGTTGTTGATTCACTGTACCAGCATAGAATAGGAGTTGCCAAGAAACAAAATCTTGTTCATCATACCCTCTGTACTAACGATCCTCAGTAGTCAATGCACAGTCCATGAAACTTCAACACACACTACCTCATCTGATCAAGGGTAAGAGTCCTTTGGGCAGTGGGGGGGGGGGGGGGCGCACTATCATTCTTCCCATTCCACAGATGTGGAAACTGAGGCTCAAAACTGTTAGGGGGCTTACCAGGGTTACTGAGCCAATACAAAGTAGGTAGATCCAGGGTTTGAGTCACCGTCTTGGATTCCAAAACCCATCTCTTTCTACTAAAGTCTGCAGCCCAGCACACACACTGTTAAACACTACCCATGGGTTGGAAAACAACCCAGGAAGCCAGTGCCTGCAATGAGCCCTGAGTGTTGCCCTCTCTGCATGCTCACAACCACCTCCCACTCGCTGAGCCTCAGCTATTTCCCCCAGCCAGGCCACACAGCCACCATGGTGCCTGGTCACATCTGGGCTCCCAGGAGCTGCTCCCATAAGCCAGCTAGGACACTGAGATTAGAAACCAATTCATGACCACCCGGGGCCTGAGAAGCACCAGTCATACAGAGGTCAGGGAGCCACTAGGAGAAGGAAGTGAGTGAGGCCCAGGAGGTATAAGATCTCAGTGCAGCAACTGGATAAGGCCACAAGTCTGTACAGCCCCAGGAGGCGGGTCCAGAAAGGGGCAGGACACTGGCCACAATGGGAAAGGAGGACAACCTGCAGTGATAACCATCCAAAAGCCACCAGAGCTTTCAGTATGAAATTCAAACTCCTACCTGGGCCTCAAAGACCCAGCATGAAGCAGCCCAGGCACCCGCTGACTTGATCTTTTGCCCTCCCCACATCAATAGCTATCCCCCAACCTAATGACTGGTAATGTCTATGCCATCCTCTGCCCCCCAGTCTTTGCAGCAGCCACTCCAATCTCACCACCCCTTGCTCCTTTCATCTGTCAAAATCCTCTTCAGCCTGGACCCAGGCCTCCTCCCCTCCCCTCCTTTCCCCTCCCCTCTTCTCTACTGAGTCCCAGTCTGGCCCGTTCTCTTCTCTTCCCCCTTCCCACCTTACAGAAGCAGCTGCCTCCCCCATCCCATACCTATCAGCAGAGCCTGGAGTTCCATCCCCAGTGGGGCTCTCAGCTCTTCTTTCATCTGTGCCTCCCTATGACAGAACTGGGCCCGGTGCAGCTCTGTGGCCCTGATTGCAGGCTCTGCTCTGGGCCCACATGACAAAAAGCAGGGAGATAATTGCACATAAGGCCAGGCTGCTACCAAATCAGGCTACAGCCCAAGGTGAGAGGCCCAGAGCAACAGAGCTTTCAAATGTGAGGGACAATGGTAGGACCGTCTTCCAAGGGGGATAGCCTCCATAGCCCTCAACCCTTCCTCAGCAGGGAGCAGACAAATAGACCCCAAGAAGGCTTCCTTGAGGATCTGAAGCAGAGGCTTTTCCCCTGCAGTCAGGACTGAACTCAGTGATGACTCACTCAACAGAAGCCACAGACCTATCACCACACCACACCCCAGAGAGCCCTCCCCACCCAGCCACTCCCATGCCCTACACTCTCTAAGGGGGCCAATAGACACTGTTTCCATCAGGAAATGTCACTCTACCAGGAGGTAAGGTCAAATAATACCGGGGCAGACGATTCGTCCTGCAGGAAGGAGTCACCTCTGGCCAGACTCCCAGGACCATCTGGGACTCTTCTAGCTCTCCAGGCTTCCCCATCAAGGCCACCCAAAGGGAACAACCACGGACGGACAGCCTGCATGGCTGGACTAGGGCATAGAAGTGACCACAGCACAGCTTTTGGGTCTGAACTCTGACTGGGCCCTGTTGTCTAAGCCCACAGGAGATGTGGGTGTGAGGGGACAGGGCTGGCACCAACTGTACACAGACACTCAGTCTGCAGACTAGGAACACACTAGCATGGGGAAGCAGAGACTGTCTGGAGGAAATGCTTTAACAATGTTCAGATCACGGGGATCCCTGGGTGGCGCAGTGGTTTGGCGCCTGCCTTTGGCCCAGGGCGCGATCCTGGAGACCCGGGATCGAATCCCACATCGGGCTCCCGGTGCATGGAGCCTGCTTCTCCCTCTGCCTGTGTCTCTGCCTCTCTCTCTCTCTGTGACTATCATGAATAAATAAATAAAAAATCTAAAAAAAAAAAAAAAAAAACCAATGTTCAGATCAGAGGAGCGACCAGGCAAAATGGTCACCAAGGCCCCACCTGGCAGCTCGCCCTTGGAGAACCACACCAGGCCTCCAGGGCTCTGTTACATGTCCAAAACCAAAACAAACTTCTGTGAAGTAGGACACCCAGAACCACAGGCATTTACAGACCCAACACCATCTCACACTTGATTATTAGTACTATGGGAGTTTCATCAGCAAATTATAAATTCCAGGAATACCCAGAAGACCCCAGAACATTCAACAGGGGAGGATGAGAAGTAGGTATCTGAGGGGTAATAACTCTGAGTGATTCTGCAGAGGGGGGTGACTTTGAGAAGGTTTTGTGTTCATATCCAGCAATAATCTAAAAGGACAATGAGGGACACCTGTGTGGCTCAGTTGGTTAAGCGTCTCTTAGTTCCAGCTCAAATCATGATCCTGGGGTTGTGAGATTGAGCCCCATATCAGGCTTCATGCTCAGAATGGAATCTGCTTGAGATTCTCTCTCTCCCTCTGCCCCTCCCACCACCGCCCCCCCCCCACCTCATACCTGTATTCTCCTTCTCTAAAATAAATGAAATCTTTAAAAAATAATAATAATAAAAGGACAATGAAACAAAATTTAACATTTAAATTAAATTACCAATGTTGATTAACTATTTACTATGTGTTAGGCTCTAATCTAAACACTTTATATATGTACTACCTTATTTCATTCCATAACTACCCTAAAACATAGGCACAATCATTATCACCTATTTTACAGATGATGGCAGTAGTTCAAAATGATGAAAACACCCAGCCAAGGTCACATAGCTAAGTAGCAGCAGAGCTGGGACTCAAACCCAGGCAGTGTGACTTCAAGACTACATGCTCTTTAACCACATGAATATCAATACTAAGAAGCCAGCTTTTTAGAATACCTGGCTCCTTCCAAAGAAAAAGTTCCAAACCAGAACTCAAGAAACCTGGATTCTTTTTTTTTTTTTTTTGAAGATTTTATTTATTTATTCACAAGAGACAGAGAGAGAGAGAGGCAGAGACACAGGCAGAGGGAGAAGCAGGCTCTGTGCAGGGAGCCCGACGTGGGACTCCATCCTGGGTCTCCAGGATCACACCCTGGGCTGAAGGTGGCGCTAAACCGCTGAGCCACCTGAGCTGCCCAGAAACCTGAATTCTGCACCAATTCTGCCCCTAACTTATTGGCCGTACAGTACAAGTCCTGAACAAATTCTTCTGGCTTTCCATTCCTCAGCTGGCTTATGTGGGAAATGAGAGATCAAGCAAGGTGGCACACATGTCTCCCCTCTATTACCACACCCAGGGCATACATTGGACAACACTGATCAGGGCAGCCCGGGGGGCTCAGCAGTTTAGTGCCACCTTCAGCCCAAGGCATGATCCTGGGGACCTGGGATCGAGTCCCACATCGAGCTCCCTGCATGGAGCCTGCTTCTCCTTCTGCCTGTGTCTCTGCCTCTCTCTCTCTCTCTCGTGAATAAAATCTTTAAAAATAAAAAAACACTGATCAACCACAACCCACTCGCTGAGCCCAGGTGAAGACACGGGTATGCTCTACCGTGTGTCAGACAACCACTACCTACCAAGTAGAGTCAGAGGATGGAACGCACCTGCTTTCCCAGAGCTAGGCTGTTTCTAAGGCATAGTCTGACTCATGAAATTTACAACCGTGTTAATGGGGTTCTAAAGTCAAAACTTTAACTCTAGCCCCACTGCAACTAGATCACTGTCCTTAAACCTCGATCTTCCTTCTGCAAAATGGACATGATGTTACACATGGCCAGTTCTACTTCTTTTTCCAGTCTCCAGGTGAATAATACTCCACGCCAATGTCTGATCTGTGTTACACAGATAACCAGATCTCAGTGTGTCCTGCCAGGCCCCTTTCCTCTGCTTTTCTAAGGGAGCCTGAAAAAGGGAAGATCCAAGGCCATGACAGGATGACATAATAGGATGAAGGGGTATAGGTTCCTTCACATTAGGAAACTATGTTTCTAGAAAGTTCCAGTTAAAGTGCAATCCCTAGAGGTGATAATACAGGAAATTATGTCATTGTCACTTTGGCAGGAATTTATTACCTGTTTTTCCAGACTCAGAAATGAAAAGTAGAATTCTATGGAATGGGATAGGTTCCAAACATGGGTTCTGTTTCAGAGAAGGCCATCCTAAAAAGAAATTTGTAGGAGGGGGCATTTGGGGAGGGCAGCTGGTAGGGGCTGAGAAGGCCTAATGAATAAAACATGCATCACAGCTGCCAAGGATACTTGCATTTTAATACGGAACAGTTTCAGGCCAAAGGAATTAATCTCTAATGGTGGAATTACAAGCATCAGCAATGATTTAGGGAGGTATTAAGCAAAGAAAGTTGTTCCAGCATCCCTGAAATCCCAACAAATGAGCTGATATGAGTGCACAAGCCTCAGAAAACAGGGAATACGCTGCAAATTTAAGGGATTAATAATATTATTACTGGCAACTTGTGAGTCTGCCTGCCAGTGAACAAGCCTGCCACCACACAGACAAATCCAGATGCCCACAGGAGCCCAGGACATGCACTCTTTCGTCTGGAAAGCATCCATTTGGGAACCTAGTTGCCAGAAAAACTGAAGAGAACCCTTCCCTCCATCTGCCCCTTAATCACACACACTGAGAAGATGCATAATTAATTTGTTCTCAACAGTTGCTCTGTGGCTAGAAGAGCGAGGGCATTTCTGGAATGGCAATTACAGACAAGAAAAACAAATGTTAGGCCACAAGCAGAATAACATATCCAGCCAGCCTGCTTCCCCTCCCTTCCCCGCCATCCCATGTTCAGGCCATTTCCTCACTGCCTGGAGATCTTGGGGGCCAGCAGAAAGGAAGAGAAAACAAAATCCTCAAAGATACAGGGAAGGAGGCCTCACTCTAACCTCAGAAAGAGGGACAGCCACAAAGTTCAGGTACAGCATGAAGGTTACTGGAAGGGACATTTGGGGTGGGGAGGACAGCATAACACATATAGGAATTAGTTGAAATTAAAGAATTCTTAGGAGCACCTGGCTGGCTCAATCAGTTAAATGTCCAACTCTTTGTTTCAGCTCAGGTTGTGATCTTGGGGTTGTGAGATCGAGCCCCGTGTCAGGCTCCACGCTGAGTATGGAGCCTGCTTAAGATTCTCTCTCCCTTGCCCTCTGCCCCTCCCTCACCCCTTCCTTTCTAAAAATAATAATAATAATAAATCAAAAAATAAAGAAACAATTCTTGCTAATTTCATCCACTGTGATAATAATGGGAATACTTAGAAAATGTCAGCTGTTAGAGACATGCATTGAAATTACAGGTGACATGGCATGATTTCTGCAATTTAAAACTCTGGCAGAAAAAAGAAATGAAAAAAATGATAGCAACATGTTTTTTTAAGATTTTTTTTTAAGTAGGCTCCACACCCAGAGTAGAGGCCCAGCATGGGCCCCAACTCAGGGCTTAAACTCACAACCCTAAGACTGAGACCTGAGCTGAGATCAAGAGTCAGACACTTAATGGACTGAGCCACTGACACCCCTATAGCAACATATTTTAGATCTAGGTGCCAGGGTTCATCATATTTTATCTCTACTCTTTAATTGCATTTGAATTTTCATATAGAGTTTTTTTTTTTTTAAGGCACACTGTGGCCTAGGAGCCCTGTATTCTCAGCCTAAGCCAGCCTCTCCTGCTGCATTTGGTACCACATATACTGTCATTCACTCTACTCTATCCCACTGCCCTCCTCTCAGGGTCTTTTTTTTTTTTTTTTTTAATTTTTATTTATTTATGATAGTCACACAGAGAGAGGGAGAGGCAGAGACACAGGCAGAGGGAGAAGCAGGCTCCATGCACTGGGAGCCCGACGTGGGATTCGATCCAGGGTCTCCCGGATCGCACCCTGAGCCAAAGGCAGGCGCCAAACTGCTGTGCCACCCAGGGATCCCTCCTCTCAGAGTCTTGAACAAGACAAACTCATTCCCATCTCAGGGCTCTTTAGGCTTGCAATTTCCTCTTCTCAGGGCACACGGGGCCTGCCTTGGTAGGGCCTCAAACTTGCCATCTAACGTGAAAGAATAATGCCTGCACCCCAACAAAGATGTCCACGACCTAATCCCTGAAACATGGGACTATGTTACCCTGCATGGCAAAGGAGAACTAAGGTTGCAGATGAAATTAAGGTTGCTGGGCAGCCCAGGTGGCTCAGCAGTTTAGCGCCACCTTCAGTCCAGGGCGTGATCCTGGAGACCCAGGATCAAGTCCCACATCAGGCTCCCTGCATGGAGCCTGCTTCTCCCTCTGCCTGTGTGTGTGTGTGTGTGTGTGTGTGTGTGTATAAATAAATAAAATCTTAAAAATAAAACAAGAAATTAAGGTTGCTGATCTTGAGATCTTGTGAAAGATGATCTCAAGTTATTAGGTGGGCCCTAATAACTTGTGATTACAAGTTATCACACTTGTGATTACAGTGTGATTACAATGGTTCTTTTCAGTGGAAGAAAAGAACCAGAGAGCTGGCAGCGTGAGAAGGACGTGGCCAGATGTTGCCAGCTCTGAAGATGGAGAATGGGTGCCTTGAGCCAAGGAATGCAGGTGGAAAAGACAAGGAACATCCCACTAGAGCCCCCAAAGGAAACACAGCCCTGCCGACACATTCATTGAGTCCAGTGAGAAGCATTTCAGACTTCTGACCTCCACAAATGTAAGAGAATAAATCTGCACCTTTTTCTTTTAGAGACTGTATTTATTTATTTATGACAGACAGAGAGAAAGAGAAGCAGAGACACAGGCAGAGAGAGAAGCAGGCTCCATGCAAGAAGCCCGATGCAGGACCCGACCCCGGGACTCCGGGATCATGCCCTGAACCGAAGGCAGATGCTCAACCACTGAGCCACCCAGGCGTCTCAAAACATTTGTATCTTAAACCACTGTTTGTGGTAGTTTGTTACAGCAGCAATAGGAAGCAGTAGCTACTGTCTTAAAATTAATTTTATCTTTGAATTTGTGTTTTGCAAATGAAGCTAAGTGGGGCAAAGGATCATGCACCAGGGTATTTAGCTCACGAACAGCCCCACCTCTCCAGGGACTTCTCAGCTGCCCACTCGCCACCCCCAGTGCCCTGGCTCCACCTAGTCTCCCCACCTGCACCCCACAGCCAGGCTGCTCTCCACCCAGGGTGGCAATCAGATCACATTGGTGGGAGAGATCTGCATTTTGCCACTGCCCTTCATCCCCACTGCAGGCCTGAGTGCAAGCCTAGGCAGGGTAGAGTCACACACGTCAGGCACTGGCTCTCCCCATTCTAAACTAGCATCATCTCAGCAAGTTCCACAGGAGACTCGGCAGGGACCCCTCCCCCACCCCCGGATCCAGACCCTGAGCACATCCCAGCAACGAGGCTGTAATCTCTTGGGAGCTGCCCATCCACTGTGGGTCAGGGCTATAGGGCCACAAGAAGGGGAGACTGACTTCCTCACACCACCCCCCCACCAGAACCCCCCAGTGAGCCCTGAAATTACATAGCCCTGCCTCTTCTGCTAACAGCATTTTCCCAGGTCTTCACCTGCTGTTCTGTCTCACTTCTCAGCTTCAGCTGGAAAAGCCCCCATCAGAAAGCCCTTCCCCAGCCCTGCTTCAGTAGCTTTTTATCCTATGACCATAGTTTCTCTTTCTTAGGGCACTCAGCAAGAGCTGACATTATCCTGTTTACCTACTTCACGGATTCACTAAAAAGAGCCCACTTTGTGCCAAACCCTGTGCTGTGCCAAACCTGTTCTAAGTGCTAAGGATGCAGCAAGCTGGACAGACACCTGCCTTCCTGGAAAGGATGTTCTCGTGAGTTCCACTGATAGGTAATTATCTCATCCCCTCAAGAATAGACTGCCGTGTACCTACCACCTGGCACAGTACTCAATTAGAATCTGCTACACAGGGGGATCCCTGGGTGGCTCAGCGATTTAGCACCTGCCTTCGGTCAAGGGCATGATCCTGGAGTCCCAGGATGGAGTCCCACTTCGGGATCCCTGCAGGGAGCCTGCTTCTCCCTTGCCTGTGTCTCTGTGCCTCTCTCTCTCTTTTTCTCTCTCTCATGAATAAATAAATAAATAAAATATTTTTTTTAAAAATCTACACAATTGGGGCACATGGGTGACTTAGTTGGTTGAGCATCCGATTCTTTTTTTTTTTTTTTTTTTTTTGAGAGAGAAAGGAAGAGAGAGTAGGAGGAAGGGCAGAGGGAGAAGAGGGAGAGAATCTCAAGCCCACTCTCCATTGACTGCAGAGCCCAACGCGGCTCCATCCTAAGATGCTGAGCTCATGACCTGAGCCAAAACCAAGAGTCAAAGGCTTAACCAGCTGAGCCACCCAGGCACACTGGAGTGTCCGACTCTTGATTCTGGCTCAGGTCATGATCTCAGGGGTCATGAGATCAAGCCCCAGGCAGGCTCCACACTGGGCATGAACCCTGTTTCAGATTCTCTATTTGCTCCTCCCCCACACACACGTGCATGCTCTGTCTAAAAAATATAAATAAAAACTTTGCTACACAATTGACTGTATGAATCGTGAGTGGCGTAGGTACTCTGCACTGTGACCAGGCAGTGCATGGAGACATCCTTCTTCATCCTATATACAGAGTGGGGGGAGGGGGAGGCATGAGGATCTGGGGGTAAGGGAGGGGGGCAGTGCTCCAGTTCCTGAACCACGCTGCCTTAAATTAGCCTCACATATGTCCCACCATTATCAGTCAACAGTTTATTTGTATATTTAAGTGAAGTTATTCTGCTAATTGGACATATGTCTCACGGTTCTACAAGGAAAAGTCTATTAAAAAGTCTTGCTGTAACAGGCAAGAGCTTTGAGGGTAGTTTTATTCAGGGACAGGAAAGGAGCTGAGTGGATTTTAATTTGGTAGAAAATAGCTGCTTGGGGCCAAGACGGTGAGAAGCGGGAAATCAAGAACAGGCTATTAGATTATTAGTGCAGTTAACAAGCATCTCCATCAACCTCATAGCTGCAGACTGCCTTTCACCAACTTTATTAGTTATATCATGGCCTTCCATCTACCCCTGCTATTCCAGCAAGTCCCATTTGAGAGACGCCAACACAGAGGCAGGAGAAGCCCATCCCATCCAAGCCAGTAGGAGTTGAGCCTCACCTCCTGAGCACATCAAGTGTGAGAATTTTGGAGTTGGGGAGGATAAATAGCTCAATGGGTTTCAGGAGACATGGTAGAGGGCTGAGGGCTGGGAGAGACGGTTGAGGAAAACTCTGGTTTATCAAGGCTTGACATATGGCTCAAACTCCCTTGTGCAGCTAGGAAATTCACACCTCGGCTGCTGGCCTAGAGGAACCCTAGAAGCTCATCTAGTCCAGATGAGAGAACCAGGATGCACATGGTTATAGGCACAGGCTCAGGGGCCACTTGATCTGCAATTAAATCAAAGACCCTGTAGTGGGCTGAATGGTGGTACCCAAAAAGATATGCCCTTATCCTAACTCCCTGGACTTGTGACTATGACCTTATTTGGAAAAAAAGGATCTCTGTAAATGTAACTGAGGTAAGGATCTTGAGATGAGATCACTCTGGGTTGCCCAGGTAGGCTCTAAACTCCCTGACAAGTGTCCTTATAAGCAAAAGAAAACAGAGGCAGAGACTGGAGCAACACAGCCACAAGGTATGTCTGAAGCTACCAGAAGGAGCATGGCCCCACTGGCACCTTGATTTTGGACTTCTGGCCTCCAGAACTGTGAGAGAATACATTTCTGTTGTCATGGGCCATCCAATATGTGGTGATGTGTTATAGGGATTAAGGAAACTAATATACCTACTTTTTAGCCATGGACCTTTGGACAAGTCACTTCATCTGTGCTTCCATTTCTTCATCTGTAAAATGGGGGTAGATACCTCAGATTGTTGGGAAGTTAAAGGAGATACCAGAGAGAGAACCCTTAGCACAGCGCCTATCCCATGATGCTCAACGTAAACACTTGTTCTTAACCTCAAAACCTCACCTGGGAAACCCATTAAAAATATGGTTTTCTAGGCCTCACTCCAGAACCACCAAAAACAAATCTTTATAGAGCCCGAGGATCTGCACTTTATAAGGCTCCTCAGGTATCTCTGATCATTTGATAGTGCATTGTCACATTCCCACCTCCATGGCACACAGCCAGAATCTGTTCCTAGAAAGCTGCCCTTCCAGATACAGAATTCCCTACCATCCTCAGTAACCCACTACAGTAGTGAATTACCCTAGCACTAAGGAAGTCCTAGTTTATGCCATCCCCCATCACATGGGTCATGGTGGAAGCACCCAATCCAGGGCAGGAAAGGAAACCATGAAGGGTTTTCAGGGGGAAAAGCAATAAAGCAATGAGAAGCCCAGTCATGGTTAGTCCAGGATGGAGTCTGAGATGGGGAAGGACAGTGTCTCCAGCTGGCTTCTCTCCAGCTCCTGCCCCATTAGGTGTAGGCTAACACTCAACATGGCATCATCTCTGGGGAGCAATGCACTCTGGCCTCCTCCACCCACCCCACAAGAACCAGGTAGCAGGAGCAGTTGGTGAGCAGCTCTGGGGCAGCAAGAAGCCAACCTTGTGTGTCCAAGCAGCCTGGGCAGGCAAGTAAGCTACAGATACATGCAAATTCAGGATTGGCTAATGGCATTAATTATACTGATCAGTATGGGGAGATGCCTCGCACATGGCAATAGCCTCCCATTGCCAAAACACAAGGCCTTTTTTTTTTTTTTTTTTTTTTTTTCATTTCAGCTGTGGCCTCTGGCAAGAGATCATTGCTTCTGAGCAGCGGCAAATACCATCCCATCAGGCAACTTCAAGTGTGAAGCAGCCCCAGGAGATACAGAGGGTGAGCTAAGAGGAGAGAAGAGCTGGAAAGAAAGTGGCCAACCCCAGCAGGGGAGAGATCACAGCAATGGTGGACACAAGCCAGAGTTTGGCCTCGCATTTGCTACAGATGGTACAGCCTTTTCTCCCAGGGTGACCCGGTACTAGTAATGGTATGTAAAAAGATGGCACACAGGCAATTTCTGGTGGTACCTAGGACACTTCTTATTTGCATATGCAGACCCCCCAAAAAGAGATCGCTAGTCTATTAAGCCTGCAATCTTGCTTAGAACAAAATCAAGTAAAGGGACAAGCCAATAGGATGAAAAATATCATACAAATACATGAATAGCTGGTTACAAAGAAATACATGGGAATAACAACCCATGAATTCAAGATAGCAGTTGCTTCTGGTTTTGTAGGAGAAAGCCTGGAATCAAGGAAGTACTAGGAGGCTACATTTGTATGGATATGGCATAATTTCTGAGATCATGCAGTGAGTAGAAGAGTGATCACCAAATTATTTTTTATACCTTGCCTTAGGTCTTAGATATTTCACAAGTTGTTTTTTTTTTTTATTTCACATATTTTTTTAAATACAAGGGGTATGTAGGTCCATAGGTCACTGATAAGTCTAGAACAATCAAGGTGACCACATGACGTTCGCATGGCCTCCCTGGGAACTACAGAGAAGTCACCCCACACTGAACACTGTCTCCGGGAGAAGCCCGAATGATGCCTTTTTCCTCCAGGGTCCCCACCGATGGAGGCAGACCTTCCCCAGTCTCTCCCCAGACCATGCCAAGGCCCCAGTTCCTAGTCCTCTGGAACTCTCCCCAAACCGAGGCCACGGCACAAAGTCCTGCGGGTTTGCAATGCAGTACTGGGAAGGTTTATGGACACAGAAAGCTACAAAGAGGCACTGGGTACCGTTGCAGACTCTGCCTCTCTGTTCCACAGGCCGGGTCCTTACATGACCCAAGCAGAGCAAATTAAATGCAGCTCATGCTCCTGCAAAAATTATCACAAACTCTGAGAAAGCCAGTCACCAAGACAGCAAGGATTCCATTTCTCTCCTCCTCCTCTGTGTAGAATACTCTGACACATGTTCCAGGATGAGAAAGGAAAGGAGCAAAAGGGGGCCTGAGGGACAGAGTACATGAAAATTCACCAAAACACTTCCACACCAGGTTGACAGATGGTGCGTGCATAAAGGAACAAGGGCACAGTTAGATATGACTACCAGAGGAGGCCTTCCCTGGTATGCACCCCACCCTCACTCGCCATGCTGGCTCAGGAGCCCCTAACATGCAAGGTTCCTGCCCCCACACCGGCCACCCCCCCACCACCACTTCTTGGCTGGGAGTTAGTTGCTGTCAGGACCCAGAGCTGGAATGAAGACAAATCGATCCTTCCGCAACTGGTGATTTTACGCCTGCTTCCCCTACTGGACTGTGAGCAGCTGGAGGGCAGAGGTCAAGTCTTATTTCCCTTCATACCCTCTGAGACTGAGCCATACGCAAGACCTGGTACAGAGCAGGCTCAGTAAACTTTATTAAAATAACAGATGGACAGATGTGGCCACGACAGTCCCCAGGTTTCAGAGAATATTCCTGAAGAGCCAGACACTGCTACAGTTCCTCTGGATGGGCAACAAGGTCTTTAAAGCACTTCTTGAATTATCATACCTTCACTAAGTTGATAGCACAGTTATTCTCAAAACTGGCAGTTGGTCAGTAGCTTAAGAGCTGAAACACTTTCCCAAAGCAAAGAGCTAGCATTCACTGGTTCCTTTGGAGGGTCTATACTTCCTCCACTGAGAAATGAGAATTCCAAATATTTGTTGGATTAACTCTTTGGTTGGTTGATTAAATACAGAAAGGGATTCCCAGGAGGAGATTCTGTAGAGATTCCCAGGGCTCATACCAGGATGGATGGACCCAGGGGAGAAGAACCCAGCAGCAGCAGCTAGTTGGCAAGAAGAGCTACACAGGAATCTTTGGTTACACTTTCTATCCAACTTGGTGCTTTCCCCCAGGTGGCAAGTGGATAAACAGAGACAATCAGGTATGAAGAGCAAAGAACATGAGATCAGGCAAGATCTGGATGACCCAGTCCAAGCCCAAGATCTGCCACAAAACTTCAGGGGGCTTGGGGCACCTGGTGGCTCAGTTAAGCATTTGATTCAATCTCAGCTCAGGTTTTGATCTCAGAGTTGTAAGTTCAAGTCCTGTGTTCCATGCTGGGCATGGAACCTACTTAAAAAAAAATCCCATCACTCCTCTGGATCTCCAGTCCCATCTGTACATTAGAGGCCTGAGGAGTTGGTGCCAGAGATGTCTTTCTCAAGGTCAATGGCATAACTATAAAAAGAGTCATCACTGTACCTAAGCCCCTTCTAACCAGTATCTTTTTTCCCCAAAAAACACTCTACCAGATACCATGGTTCTAAAGGTTGACAACAGATGACCCTTCTCTCTAAATGTGGCTTTCAGTAATGTTGCAACTGTTGTCCCATACTCAAACCTGAAGCAGCCCATGTCCCTAAACATGGTCAGGTGTAAACATTAGCAGAATTTAATGGATATGAAAGGTTTTTATAGCAAAATTATAGCTATTTGCTGTCTGCAGGTGAATAAGTACTATTGGTGAACCTCCTATCTCTGTTTAATGGGAGCCCCACTAGAAGTATAATACTCCTGGCCTCTCTCTTCCCTCTCACTTCCTGTGGGAGGAGGACTCACCAATTAGATTGGTGAGTTTGGGAAAAGAAACAATTCATGCTCAGCCCACCCCTTCCTCTTGCCTCCCTTTTTGGGATTTGCACACACCCACAGACACACTGGTGCTCCACTCCTCCCTGTCCTAAGAGGCAGGCCCCCCTCTTAGAGACTAGTACTGCCATATCTGTGCCTGTGGAGGTAAGTCTATCAAATTCAGGACTGAAGTACAAGTCAACTTGCTCACAGACCCAAAACATGCTCCAGCCCAGCATTTATCAGTAATAAAGCTGACATTCTCAGCTCTTTCTAGCAGAGACCTGCATCTCCTTTGTTCTGCTTCTCAGACAAGGAGGAAAAGATTATTAATCATTACCTCCTCAAGCCCCAACAGTAAATACTAGAGTAACTAATATGATGCATACACATACCAGTGACCTGAAGCATCTGACACCATAGGAGCCCAGTGACCTACTCAGAAACAAGAAATGGGATTCAATTCAAAAGCTTCCCAAAGCAGCAGTTGAGGCCCCCTCCTATATTAGGACTCTGATTAAGAAAGGAAAAGGCACCTGTGATCCCTCTCCCTCCCTCCCTCTCTCATGCTTCTACTCTATCAGATGATGAGTACGATATTATATCACATCGAAAAATATTCAGTGACTGATGACTTTAAGCATTCTCATTCACTGAAGGCTTAACAAAACTTTACCCAAGAACTTGCCATGGCTCCCTACTACCCCTGGTACACCCCTTCGCCTCTCATCCCTCTGTGACCTAGCTTTAATTCTCTTTGCCAGTATGCCTCTTTGCTTAGTATACCTTAGTCCCCAGTAACACTGAACTAATCTCTGTTTCTTATAGACAATCCCCAAAATTCTACCCATCAACCTCAAGCAAAATCACCTGTCCCCAGTGTTACATGTTTCAATCCTATCTACCTTTCCAGACCCAGCTCAAACATCCCATTAACTCATTCAGTCTCACCCAGATTGGGCCATTCTCTCTGCTCCTATATGCCCCAAGGGTTTTAACTATTTTAGGGTATACTAGTTGAACAAGTAAGTGAATATGTTGTAGATAATAACAGGCTGTCACTTTCAGAGAAATAAGTTACACATAAGGAATGGGAGAGAGCTAAAATAAACTCTGTGATGTTAGACTGGAATTGGAAATACCAGTATAAACTCACAGTTTTTTTAACAGATAGGTGTGTGTAAGCATGAATAAATATACATACATATATTTCCTAGCTCCATCTCCTGGAAGGGCCTAAAAACAATGGCACTCCAGGAGCAATATGCATATCTAGCACCAACATCTTGGTTTCTAAATACCATTCTCCAATAAAAGGAACCAGGACTCCTTGGAGAAGTGATTGATTCCAGGGCTGGAGTAAGGAAAATACAAGATGAGTCTGCAGATTAGAAAGGTAAGATAGTGGGGGCGCCAGGGTGGCTCAGTTAGTTGAGTGTCCGACTCTTGGTTTCAGCTCAGGGTGGTGAGATGGAGCCCCGTGGGGCTCTGTGCTCAGCAGAGGGTCTGCTTAGGATTCTCTCTCCCTCTCCTTCTGCCCCTCATCTAATGTACTTGCATTCTCTCTCTCTCTCTCTCTCTGTTTCTCCCTTCTCCCACTCTAAAATGAATAAATAAACCTTTAAAAAAAAAAGTTGATAGTGCTCAAAAATGAATGGAGACGTGCAAAAATGACACACACAAAAAAAAAATCAACCTGAAGGAGCTCCCAATGGCCAAAATTAGAAGAATTTGAACAATAAAAATAATGATGGTTTCAGGCTATAATCCATAGAATATTAAAAATATCCATGAGTTCATATGATAAAAATAATTAAATAAGTAACTAAAGGAGAAGGCATAGCTCTTCCTTAGAGAAGAATTCTAATTAACAGATGTAAAAATAAGAAAAATAGAAAAACATTAACTTGTTCATTAAAATGATAAGGAGCCACTGAGGCAAACTTTGTGCCTCTCAATCTCCCCTCTGGCCATATTCAAGAATCCACAATGTTTAATTTAATAAAGCTTCTCATCTCTGTTCCTCCAGATTCAGCTGGTGCAAAGGCCACTGCCACCACTTTACAGATAGGGCAATACAGGTGCGTGGTGGCCGACCAGGAGCCTGAAAGGCCAAAATGCCCACAATACTACCCAGCACCATGCAAACCCGTCCTCACCCTGTTTAGGCCTTGGAATTTCTGAATTTCATTCTTTCCTTGAATTACCAAACCTTCTAAGATCTATCAAAACCCTACATATGCTTCAAGATCAAGGATGCTTCTCCAGGAGTCCCCAGTGTATTAGGAATCATTTGATTGCATGTAACAGAAAACTGATCTCAAACCATCTGAAGCAAAAAGATAATCTCCTGGCACATCTAACTGGAAAATCCAGTGGTAATCTAGTTTCAGGCTCAGCAAGATCTAGGGACTCCAATGACACGTCTCTCTACAATACTGACTCCATTCACAGACAGGCTGTCGCCTCATGATGGCAAGATGGCTGCCAGCAGCTCTAAGTCAACATCCTATACTTGCAGCTAACACAGCAGAAAGGGCAGTGTTCTATGAGGGACACCCCCAAATGTCCTAGACCTGACACTCACTGACCAACACTGGCTCAGATGCCCATCTCTGAATCAATCTCTAGGGCCACAGGAATGGACTCTACAGATGGCCTAAGTCATGTGCCCACTCTTGGAGCTGAAGGTGGGGTGAGCCTCATTTAAACCTCATGGCAAATACATGAGATATGGGTGGCTCCCCAAAGGAAGTTTTAGATGGTACTCCTCAAAATATGAACTGTTCTTGAGCTGAAAAATGAACATACATCTAGTATACCACACCCCCTCGGTCAGAATCAACTCAGCCTTGCCTCCTCCAGCCCAGTCTGAACACTTGTATCAGCCATGAGTTCTTTCTGCCTTCTGGACAAGTTGGTTCACACCTGTTGCCTCTGGTTACAAGCATCCTGGACACTAGGAGTCTGGTTCTTCAAAGCACTGGGGTCTCCCCACACCCCCTCAGCTGCCCAGCAAAATGCCACTGCACCTCTAGAAAACTTTGATTCCCACCCCTTCCTGATGTGGAGCTGAGTCACTCAGACCAGCCAGCCGAGCACCAACCTTGAAAGTGCTTCCCTAAGTCACTGTCTCTTGGCTCTAGCATTCTCTGGGACCTGGAGATGCTGACTTGACAGGTGAGATAATTATGTTTTACCCTTCACTCATTCCGTTATCAGTCACGAAGACAAGAACAGATAAGTGTTCCAATGGAAGAACACACTCCTGCAGTATTTACTCCAGCCAGCTCCCCTTCCCAGGCACAACTCCCAGGGACCAGCCTACACTCTTGTTATCTGTGCCAGCTACCACGTGCTACCCTCCTGCCACATACCAGGCTGCACTTCCCTTCCTGCATCCCCTAAAGCTGTCAACTTTCCCAGGAACTGTGGCACCATTGCCTTTCAGATGACTTACACATGAGGGCCACTGTCTCCACATCACCCATCCCCCGTCTGCTCTGCAGAGAGCTTGCCCCTGAGCCCCGGCCTGGACCTCTGTGCAGAATGTCTCTCTGGTGGGCTCTGAGGCTCAGAACACTGGTTCAATGGAGAAAGAGGGATAGGGAAAAGCAGGGGATGGGCATGGGCATCAGTCTCAGAGCCTGGGGCTTTGAGATCTTCTGACACAAATTAACATTTCATCCATTCATTTGCTCAACAAAACCTTTATTCAAGACCTACTGTGTCCTGGGCACTGCTATAGGTGCTGCGAACATGAAGACCAAGTGTCTGTCCTCATGGAGCACACCTAGTAGACATCCGACTGATTTTTGATATCTGCTTCACATTTACACTTCACAACACACTGTCTCAGATATTATCTAAAGCCTCAATATGTGCTATAGCCAACTGTGGTCTACAGACAAGGAAAATGGTAGTTCCAAAGGCTAAATGACCACCTTAAAGACAGAGCACACATTCAGGTCTTCTGCATACAAACCATGCACCCTTTCTAGTTCTCTCCCAAGGAAGGAGCTAGTAGGGTGTAGCCTGTAATAACCATTAAGTCAACTTAGTCCTAGGTATCATCATCAGAGGTAGAAAATATAAAAAAGATGACCCAATCCCTGATCTAAAGGAATCTATAGTCTAAAATGAGAGGAAGGCATGTAACCAATTATCATTTGTGGTAGAAATAAAGAAGACAGAATGATTAAATTCAAATAGGAAGATATCTCTGGAAGGACCCATATGACATGATGATCACTTCCAGGCAGGAAAACTGAGGAAGGGAGAGAAGAATAATTTTGTATGTTCAAATGTTATATACTTTGAATTGCATGCTATGTGAATCTATTTCTCATTAAATGATGCTTTGAGGATGCAATCAGCCAAATCCTGAATACAGAAAATTCTATAGGGTAAATGATCTGCTTTTTTCAACAAGCAAATAGCTCAAAAAGAGGAGGGAAGGGAAATATTATAGATTTGAGAAGATTTTGGTTGATGTTTCCTAATGCAATATATGCACTTCATTTGGATCCAGATTGTAATGTACCAACTTTAAAAAGACATTTTTGGGATCCCTGGGTGGCGCAGCGGTTTAGCGCCTGCCTTTGGCCCAGGGCGTGATCCTGGAGACCCGGGATCGAATCCCACGTCGGGCTCCCGGTGCATGGAGCCTGCTTCTCCCTCTGCCTATGTCTCTGCCTCTCTCTCTCTGTGTGTGACTATCATAAATAAATAAATAAAAATTTAAAAAATAAAATAAAATAATAAAAAATAAATAAAAAGACACTTTTGGGAACAGGGATATTTGAGTATAAACTAGCTATTAGAAGTTATTAAGGAAATATTGTTATATTTGTTAGTTATGGGGCACCTGGTGGCTCAATGGCTGAGCGTCTGCCTTTGGCTCAGGTCGTGATCCCACCATCCTAGGATGGAGTTTTCCATCGGGTTCCCCACAGGGAGCCTGCTTCTCCCTCTGCCTATGTCTCTGCCTCTCTGTGTCTCTCTCATAAATAAATAAAATCTTTTTTTTTAATTTTCTTAATTATGATTATGGTACTTAAGCTTTTTTTAAGGTACTTATCTACTAGAGATACAGAGTTAAGTATTTACAAATTAAATAATACGATGCCTGAGATTTGCTTTTAAATATTTCAGCAAAAATAAATAAATGAATTAAAAATGAATGAATGAATGAATGAATGAAGGAGCAAGTAGATGATACAAGACTGACAAAATGTTAATAATGTCTGAAGCTGGATGACAATTGTATAAGTATTCATTATACTATTCTATTCTCATTAATGGTTGAAATTTCTATAATGAAAAGTTTAAATAAAAATTTTAAAGTTAATTACCCCATTCACCAAGAATGACTGAGAAGGAAAGTGTCACGGAGGAGAGGTATTTGAGCTGAGGCCAGAAGGATGACTAGAAATTTTCTAAGGGGCCAAGGGCATTCCAGGCTGAGCAAAGACATATAGATCTATCACAAACCTCTCTCTGGAGGAAACAAAAGTATCTACACTTGACCCCAAACTCAACTTACATCCAAAAAAAAAATGCCTTCTTGCTTGTTGCCTCACTCATCTAGTGATAGCATCAAAATCAATGGACCTATCCCAAGTGAGGAAAGAAGGTGTGGGGTCAACAGCTCCACTCAGCGGCTTAGCAAGAAGCCCCAGTGTAGTCTTGAGAGGACTGGAAAGCAATTAACCTTTTTCAGTCGGGTTTTACCTGACAAAGCACTTCGGAAGCCAACTGAGTTATCTCAGGAACAGGACTCCTCCCTCCTGAGTCATCCCAGATACCTTGTGCTCCCCAGAAACACGCACCAGCCTCCCTGACAGTGTCTTGTAGATTAATAACCTGAGTGCCATGGGACCCACCTTGATGGCAGCCTGGCAGCCTGGCCCATCAGCACAAAAACATCTCCAATGAGGAGCAAGTCCTCCCTTCCTGGCTCCCAAGCCCCCAGCCTCAATCTCCCACACTGCCCCCTTCCCACCTCCAGCTGCATGCAGGAATTTCTCAGGCTTTACAGCTACTTCAAGACTTACCCAGTCCTAGCCTGGCTCAGATGGGTCCCCTGGATTCCTTACCTTGGATCGAAGCTGCAAGTACTCCTCTGAGCCATAGGGGACACTCCTCAGGGAGGTGAGATAGTCATAACTGATGACAGCTGTCTGTGGACCAAGGAAAAGAAAGGCTTAGTGCCTGGACAGCAAAGACTGCTCCTTGGCACCCCTACAGCCACAGGCCCCCGACACAGGCAATATGTCTAGAGAAGTAGACAACCCCTCCCCTAAGATGCTCTGTCCCCAGATCTTAGCCTGGCTGGCTTCTTCCTGTCAACCAGCACTCTGCACGAATGCCACCTCTGCAGAGAGCCCTAACACACCAGGAACTCTCAATTATTTATCGTAACAAAATGATCATACCCTAAATTACCTTGTTCATTTGTTTCCTTATATGTGGACTATCTTCTCTTTGCTAGAATTTCAGCTCTATAAACACAGAGGCTTATCTCTCCCACTCATCACTGTACCCCCAGTACCTTTTTCCTATGCCAGGCACATAGGTAAATGCTCAGTAAGGACTAGTTGAATGCATGCTGTTGGATAAACTTATTATCACAAATAAACATTATTTTATATTTATGTTGCTCTGATAGCCTAAGTTTTGATTCTGGGTCCCTTGGCCAAAAGTCTAGGAGAAGTCCCCATATACTTGGTGAATCAGAAAATTTTAGGCTTCCAGATATCTCAGACATGGAGGAGACAGGCCAAACTCTTCCTTTTAGAACTGAGCAACTGAGGCCCCTCCAAGTTAAGGGGCTGACACAGCTGATACCAAAAGAAGTCTATTCCCTTGTCTACACCCCCAAAGCTTTATTCCATTTGACATAAGTGTGTTGAACACCAACCACAAGCAAGAGCTGGTCACTGAACAAGGCACAAGGCCAATCAAGACCAGAGCCCTGGTGACTGGTTTATAAAGAACTGGTAAATGCCCTCCTTCCTCATTTCCAGCTATAGTTGGCCCTTGAACAACATGGGTTTGAACTGTGCAGATCCACTTACACATGGGTTGTTTTTGTTGTTGTTGGTGGTGGTGGTGGTAGTAAATTACAGTATTCTACTATAAATGTATTTTCTCTTCCTTATGATTTTCTTAACATTTTCTTTTCTTTAGCTTACCTTACTATAAGAATACAGTATATGACACATATGATACACAAACAATGTGTTAATAAACTGTTCATGTTATCTGTAAGACTCCTGTCAACAGTAGGCTATTAGACATTAAGGTTTGGAGGAGTCAAAAGTTATACATGGATCTCTGACTGCATGGGTGTTGGCACCCTAACCCCCACATAGTTCAAAAGCCAACTGTATTCAAATCCCTAAGGTTCCATTGAAGCCTGCTTGCCCTAGGACACTCATCCTGACTCCCAGCCTACAGGTTTCAGTTCTGTGTCTGAGGTGCCATAAGTGGTCACCTGAGTCACACATCTTGACCCAATCCATGGCTTTTGATTGTTTTTTGACCCATTCATGTGAGCACTCCTCAATCATAAGCTCCTTTAAAGCCGGGTCTAGGTGGGACAGTTCATTTCTACTTCTCAAAGCATATAAGACAATGTTGGGCCCCAAAAAGGCACTCAGTAGGCTCTTAGGAATCATTTTATATCCCATGCCTATTTATTTGTCCATCTAGATTCTGTAACTCGCTCGGGAGAAGACTTCACAACACTGAGTATTAAGGAAACAATCAGACAACAACAACCCAAACAGACTGTGCATCAGAGTCTATCCACACCAAGGGGAAGAAAAGATGAGCTCATCCTGCAGCAGACAAAGGAGGAAAGAAAGCATTGAAGCATGTGGAAATCTACCCACTGATTGGGCAGTTATATACGCATGTCTGGGAGAGTTGCTCTCAGCAGCATTAAGAGGACACGATCACACAGGAAGGATGCTCCCGGGCCACTGAAGAACACCTCTAAAGGTGAAATTTACAACTCAGATTCTCTGTTAGTCTGGGATTACTAAGCCGCCCTCACACGTGCAAAATGAAGGGATCCTCAAAGTTCTCCAAAGCCAGGCTGCTCCGAGTATGAGCCCTGCCTCTGGAACCACACACACTAGCTCCCTGGAGAAAGCGTTTTCTGATAGAATTTCAACAAAGCTGCAAAGTCTTGCCATATGCATTTGCTGAGAAGTACCAGCCCAGGTCTGTCACTAAAGTAAGATACAGAGTCTAAAATGTAAAGGCTTCAACAAGAGACCCTGTGCAATTCCATTCTATTTGGGTTCAGGGTGACAGCAGTCAGGCATACAAGAACACAGATACATGGGGCACACAGCCATGCCTGTGCAGCTGAGCAGAGGGAGCCTTGCACATGTAAGGCTACATGGGTAACTCCACATCTGTTACAGGTACAAACACCTGCAGGAATACTGCAGTTCCCCTGCCACTCTGACAAGGAGCAAGACCTACCGTTGCCACTGCTCTGCCAACCCTGACAGCACCAAAGTCATTAGGATCCAAGTACTTGTTACTGTAGAGATAGAAGCCCGAGGCAGCAAGAGCCACGCCGGTCCACGAAGCAAGCTTCAGAGCCCTTCTGGCCATGTTCCCAGACCCTGTAGAAGGAAAGGAGAAAATGAGAAACAGTGGAGCACCACAGTTAAGTCCCACCAGGATTCAAATCCAGGCTCTGCCACTTCATAGATTATGTGACCTCGGGTCATTTTCTTAATCTTGTTGATCTGTCTCCTCACTCGTAAAACAGACAGATACCTACCTCAAGTTATTGGGATAAAAGGAGATTATGTATATAAAATGCTTAGCAGAGGACCTGGCACAAAGTCTCAAAGTCATTATTCCTTACAGGGCACCAGGTACCATTCTAGGCCCTGGGGGAGAGGGAACAAAACACAGTTCCTGCCCATGTGCTGCTTACACTCTAGGTGGGACGACAGGTCAGAAGCAAACAGACCTTTTAGAACACCAGGTGGTATCAATAACAGAAGAAAATCAAAGAGGGTCAGAGGAAGGAGGATGAATATGTGAGGAAGGTGCTATCTCAGATGGGGAAAGTGGAAAGCATGCCAGCCATCATCACTTATAACTTGCTTCACCACCATGCACACACAGGTCAGAAGTGCTCAGGCCACAGCTGAATGGCAGCTGGTCAGAAGCAGCCGGATAAGCTCTCCACGTCTGGCTGATTTCCAAAATATTGATTTCAGATAGAGTAAACTGCCACCCGTCTAAACCGTGAGCCCCCTGAAGGTAAACACCACGACTATAATTACAGTGTCCACTCACGGTCCTGCAGGGTACTTTGCAATTAGGGATTCAATGTCCACCTGCTGATTTGATCTGTTTAACCAGATGCACTCTCAGTCAGTGGGATTAAGTGGACAAGGCTCCCTGATACTCTTCCCCACCCTACCAGAACTAGCTCAGTCCACCAGGTGTATTGTTGAAGCATTTGGGGCCCACTGTACCCAGGAGGCTGTTTCCCCTTCAATTTCTAGGAACTCTGTATGAAACTAAAATCCTTGAACACAGTGGCAGGCAGCAGGAGAGAAGTCCACCCAGGAAAAGGGAATCACTAAGCCGCCCACATGTGCAAACGCTGTATAGATGCAGCAGGAAGATCCAGGTCATCACTGTTTGGTTCTGCTCTGGACTCAGTCTCTGACCATCCTCTCCCTGCTCTGTGCCTGTTTCCTCTTTGTAGGAAACTATTGCTGCACACAGCCTTGTCTGTGTTTTCTTTAAAATCTATTTGGACCCATGCCTCACAGTAGAACCACAGATTTTTTTTTTTAAGTATTCACAGATACATCTTTTTCCATTCTTCTACTTTCAACTTACATTTTATATCATCTCTCTAAACAACATATAGTTGGTCTTTTCTGTTGGCATTTAGTATAACTCATATATTTAGATTTAATTTTACAATCTTCTTCCATTTCAAAAATGCAGATTTCTTACACTACATTAACAAAATGAAGGATAAAAATCACATAATCATCTCAACAGATGCAGAAAAAGCATTGGACAAAATTCCACATCCACTTATGATTAAAAACTCTTAACAAAGTAGGTACAATAAAAAAATAATAAAAAAAAAACAAAGTAGGTACAGGGGAACATACCTCAACATAATAAAGACCATATATGACAAACTCAGAGCTAACATCATACTCACTAGTGAATGGTTGCAAGCTTTTCCTCTAACATCAGGAACAGGACAAGGAAGTTCACTCCCGCCTCTTTTATTCAACACAATACAGGATGTCCTAGCCAGAGCAATTAGGCAAGAAAAAGAAGTAAAAGCCATCCAAATTAGAAAGGAAGAAGTAAAACTATCACTATTTGCAAATGACATATTATATACAGAAAACCCTAAGCAATCCACCAAAAAACTGTCAGAATAAATAAATTAAGTAAAGGTACAGGATACAAAATCAGCATGCAAAAATCTGCTGTGTTTCTATACACTAATAATGAATAATCAGAAAGAGAAATTAAGAAAGCAATCCCATTTATAATTGCATCAAAAATAAAATACCTAGGAATAAATTTAACCAAAGAGGTGAAAGACTTGTTCACTGATAATTATGAAATATTAATGAAGAAATTAGGCAATAAATGGAAAGATATTTGGTGTTTATGGATTGGAAGAATATTGTTAAAATTTCCATATCACCCAAAGCAATCTACAGATTCAATACAATCCCTATCAAAATTCTAATGGTATTTTTCAGAGAAATAATAACAAACTATCCTAAAATTTGTATGGAACCACAAAAGAAGCAAAATAGCCAGAGCAATCTTGAGGAAGAAGAACAAAGCTGGAAGTATCATGGTCTCTGGTTATACTATATTACAAAACTGTAATCAAAACAGTATGGCATTGGCATAAAAATAGACACACATATGTCAATGAAACCCAACAGAGTCCAGAAATAAACCTATATACATATGGGCAATTAATTAACAAAGGAGCCCAGAATATACAATGAGGAAAGGACAGTCTTTAAAAAAAAAATGGTGAAGGGAAAACTCGATGACCATATGCAAGAGAATGAAACTGGAACCCTATTATATACCATACACAAAAGCTAACTCAAAATGGGTTAATGACTTGAACATAAGTTCTGAAAGCATAAAACTCGCAGAAGAAAACATAGGCAGTAAGCTCCTTGACATAAGTCTTGGCAATGACTTTTTGAATCTGACACCAACAGCAAAACAAACAAAAGTAAACAAATGGGACTACGTGAAACTAAAAAGTTTCCATACACCAAAGGAAACCATCAACAAAATGAAAAGGCAACCTACTGGATGGGAAAAAATATTTCTAAATCATATATCTGATAAGGGGTTAATATTCAAAATATATAAAGAATTCATACAACTCAATAGTTTTTAAAAATCTAATTAAAATACGGGCAGGAGATCTGAATCGACATTTTCCAGGGAAGACATATAAATTGCCAACAGGAATACCAAAAGAAAAAAAAAAAAAGAATACCAAAAGATGTGCAATAGCAGTAATCATCAGGGAAATTCAAATTTAAACTACAATGAGATATCACTTCACACCTGCTAGAATGGCTAGTATCAAAATGATGAGAAATAACAAGTGTTGGCAAGGATATAAAGAAAAAGGAAGACTTGAACACTGTTAACAGGAATGTAAATTGGTGTAGCCACTATGGAAAAGAGTATGGAGGGTCCTCAAAAACTTAAAAATAGAACTACCATATGATTTAGCAATTCCACTTCTGGGTATTTAAAAGAAAACAAAAACTTTAACTCAAAAAGACATATGCATTCATATGTTCACTGCAGCATTATTTACAATAGCCAAGAAATGGAAACAACCTAAATGTCCATCAATGGATGAATGCATAAAGAAAATGTGATTCATAGGTGAATACAATGGAATTCAGCCATAAAAAAGAATGAAATCTTGCCATTTGTAACACCATGGATGGACCTGAAGGGTAGTATGCTGAATGAAATAAGTCAGAGAGAAAAAGACAAATACCATATGATCTCACTTGTATGTGGAACCTAAAAAGAAAACAAAAACAAAAAATACTCACAAAGAACCAGTTGGTGGGAGTGGGCTAAATGGGTGAAGGGGATCAATAAATGCAAACTTCTAGTTATAAAATAAATCAGTCATAGAGAAGTAATGTATAGCATGGACAATAATTACTATTTTATTATATATTTGTAAGTTGCTAAGAGTAAATCCTAAAAGTTCTCATTACAAGAAAAAAATTGTAATTGTGTGGTGAGGGTGATTAACTAGACCTATTGCAGTCCTCATTTCCCAATGTATATAAATATTGAACCACTATGCCGTACACCTGAAACTGATGTTATGTCAATTATACCTCCATTTAACATTTTTTCTAAAAACACACAAAAATGTAAATTCTGAGGTCTACCCTCTGGCCCACTGAATCACCACCTCTGGGCGTGGGACTCAGGAACCTGCATTCTAATAACACAATGGGTGGTTTTTATGCAAGCTGAAGTCTGAGAGCCATTCTTCTAAATATTTTCTTTTTAATAGAGGCTGCATGTGTTCAAATCCATCAGTGAAACCATGCCCAAAAGCAAGCCTTCCAAGTTTATCATACCTACTCCCAACCCCAGGTATCTGTGATCACCCTACAAGAGTGACTACAAACAATTATTTTTAAAGAAATAATGTAAGAAACCCATGTGTTTCCCTAAACACAAATGCTCTGGCTCAGCTCCTGGGTTCAGTTCCTAACTGTGCCAAGAATGGAGTCTGTAAATAAAAATAAATTAAGGGATCCCTGGGTGGCACAGAGGTTTGGCGCCTGTCTTTGGCCCAGGGCGCGATCCTGGAGACCCGGGATCGAATCCCACGTCGGGCTCCCGGTGCATGGAGCCTGCTTCTCCCTCTGCCTATGTCTCTGCCTCTCTCTCTCTCTCTCTGTGACTATCATAAATAAATAAAAATTTTTAAAAAAAGATATTAAAAAAATAAATTAAAATCTTGCTCTGTAGAATGGGCTTTATTTACTTCATATTCTTTTTTCCCCATATTCTCTTTATTTATGAAAATCTCCCTACCTCCACATCATTCTGCCAGCTTTTTATTTATTTTTCTGCCAACATTTTAATAAGCCCAGGGCTCCTTCCAGAAAGAGACATGGTGGTTGGGAACATGCAGTGCAGCATGCCTGGGTTTGAGTCTCTGTACTTACTTAACAACTGGGTAAATTGGCAAATTGCTAACTCTCTCTGACTCTTATGACCTTGTCCATAAAATGGGGATGATGACAGCAGTGTCTACCAGATGGGATAGTAAGGGACAAGGGAATCATGCAAAACGTATTGCAAGGTGCCACCTACAGTAGCACACAGTAACAACCACTACTACCACCACCACTCATCTCTTATTATTATACTTATTATTATTCATTATTATTCATTATTCATTATTATTCATTATTTCCTCTCCCAATGCCATGCTTTGGTAAAGGACCTTACTTACTCCCCTGCCTGTCAGTCTCTGGAGACTTCTGCATGCCTCACTTCTAACATCGGGACAGGTACCCACCTAACTCTCCCCTTTCACCTTGCTATCTACACACGCTCAGCCTGTAGTGTCTTCTACCAAAAAGGGGAGGGTGCTCAGTTCACCTTCTACCTTGTCTCACTAAGACACGGGTTCCCAACTGGACCTGGAAGCAGGCCTTACATTAGGCTGTGTACCTCAGCTCCTTATACACCTTCCTTCTTTAAGATCATTGGTGCAAGAAGGTCCATGAGGGATGATCCAGAGACCATCACTGCGGGGCCTGCAGAGAAGCCCACATTAAAAAGGTCATATGGAGCCACTAGTGGCCAGGAAATCAGCCTCAGTCAGGAATTCAGGCTCTGGAGCCAGGAAGAATCCTGCTCCACTGCTCACCAGCTGTGTGACCTTGAGCAAGTCACAACCCCTTGGGGTCTCCCGTGTAATTACCGACAAAAGGGAGCTCTTGACAGTACCTCCCTCCTAGGGTCACTATGAGCATTAAATGAGATGCTGCTTTAATATAATGCCTAACATATTCAGCAAACAAGACTTCTTTTCCTTACTGCTATTTTAAACTTCATTTCTTCTTTCCAGAAATACTGATGAGCTTATGTAGAACTCCTAGCACCTGGGAGACCAGGATTTGGGACAACCTCATACAATTAACAAAGCAGGGGAGGAAGGCCATCCTATCTTATGTGAACTGCCCATTCCCCATTCCAAATGCATTTCCTCATATTCCATCTGACCTTTACTCTCCACCCAGGCCATCATCACCCTAACCTTCATGGGCACTCATATTATTCTATATCCTCTCCACTGACAAAAATGTCCAAATTCTCTAGTAAGGCATTCAAGGCCCATCCTATTCGTATCCCATCAGACTTTGCCAGCTTCATCTCCCAGATACCTCTCCACCCTCAAACCCCCTCCCTCATCCCTCTATGAAGCCTTTTGTGAGCCAACCAATTAGAATTAGTTGCTCCCTCGTTGTCCATCGAAAGATGAATGGATAAAGAAGATGTGGTCTATGTATACAATGGAATATTACTCAGCCATTAGAAACGACAAATACCCACCATTTGCTTCCACATGGATGGAACTGGAGGGTATTATGCTGAGTGAAATAAGTCAATCGGAGAAGGACAAACATTATATGGTCTCATTCATTTGGGGAATATAAATAATAGTGAAAGGGAATAAAGGGGAAAGGAGAAAAAAATAAGTGGGAAATAACAGAAAGGGAGACAGAACATGGAAGACTCCTAACTCTGGGAAACGAACTAGGGGTGGTGGAAGGGGAGGAGGGCGGGGGGTGGGGGTAACTGGGTGGCGGGCACTGAGGTGGGCACTTGACGGGATGAGCACTGGGTATTATTCTGTATGTTGGCAAATTGAACACCAATAAAAAATAAATTTATTATTAAAAAAAAGAATTAGTTGCTCCTTCCTATCTGGCCTTATTATGCACTGCTTTTTTCTCTAAGGATCTGGGTCTATTTCTGCCTCTTTCATTACATGCAAAGGGCAGAATTTGTTAACATATTACATAATTAATTAATAAGCCTGCTAACAAATACATGATTGAATAAGAGTGAATTTTTCCCCCATCTATTCTCAACATGGAAACCTCAGTCCAATTATGCATCCCTCTGCTCTTAACTCTCTCCCACTTCACTCAGAAAACCTAAGGCACTGGCCTACAAAGCCCTACCTGATCTGACCCCCCAGTTTCCTCCAACATCCCAGGCCTTTCCATTTTCCCCCTTATTCCACTTCAAAAGTGCTAATGTCCTTGCTATTCCTCAAACACAGCAGGCACATTCTGGCCTCGCTATTCTCCCCCACAACACAGAGGTCATAAGCTATTTCCATAAAGGGCCATATATTAAATATTTTCAACTTTGCAGACTACATTGCCACTGTCAGAACTACTCAACTCTGCATTGTACCACAAAGCCAATGGCAGCCACAGACAATATATAAAGTGATGGGTGTGGCCTGGCCCAGTGGCTACAGTTTACCAAACCTGCCTTAGCATAGAAGGTGCTCCAAAAGTATTTACTAAATGGATGAATCAAGGGGGAAACTATAGCCCATGAGGCTTACGATGAGCCAGTAACAAATCAGGTTCCCAGGTGAAAACCACCCCAGGGCTGTCAATTGGATCTCCATCCTCCCCCACCACCACTTCCCAGCTCTTGCTTCTTTTAAACCCTGTCTTCCTCATCTTCCTCGTGCACCCTCCTGCAGGCCTGTCCCTGTGGGCAATAAGGCCACCCCTAGCCATGAGACCACCCCACCTTGGGAGGAGAAGCCTCAGGGAAGCAGACACAATTCCCAAGACCTGGTTTTCATGCAAATGTCCTCAGTAATAAAAGAGGTGGAAATTGAAAAACATAAAATAGATGATATAGGAGCCAAAGTGCGTCTAAATAGATTGGAGCTGGAGTTTTCCATAAGGTGTCAGTGAGTCTTTAACATGCAAATGAGTCGCTTCCCTCAGGGTATTTTAAAAGACCCTGTCAGCCGTGAAATATGTCTGTCGATGAAAAACACCTTTCGTTATTAAACCCTTTGCTAATGAATTGCCTTGCCCAGTTCTGTTTACTCGTCTTTCTGACTTTCACCTGAGTTACCTCTCACATGAGCACACACTCTTTGGGAGGTGAAGGGAGCTTGAGGACACCGAGCCCCTAAAACCTAAACAGCAGGTAACAATATTAGCAACAACCAACCTTTAGAAAGCCCTTTGCACTCATTATCTCCTTAGATATTCCACACAACCCAGTAAGATGAGACAAATATTATTATCATCTACAGGCATAAGTAAGGGAAAGCCACAGGGAACACCCCAGCGGCTGATGAAACAAGGCCAAAGGCAAGTGTGGAAAGCTCTACAAATGGGAAGTTGATGGTCAAATGAAATGTCCACCCCCCTGGGCACAACTAAATGGGGAACCAAGCATTTACTGTTTGTGGTGGGCCAAGAAGTGGCTTGGCTTATCAGTTACCACCCATCTGCAACCCCCTCCCATGCCACATTTCAGGATAATAAGCATGGAAATCACCTTTCCCTGTTTGGTGCACAGGTGAGAATGGCCAGAGGAAAGGCACTTTGGGCTCCAATTCCATCAATCCTGTAAGTGACCACAGCCTCCTCCCATTTCCTAACGAGGCCATTAAAGAAATTCAGCATTATTTCTTCTGGTCTGCTCCCAAGACTGGAAAAGACCCAATAAGAGTGATCAGGTTTTCAGGGAAACCTGAAAATGTTTCATCATGTGGCTAAAAACCAAACAAGGTAGATGATGCTATCATGTCTCAAGTCTGGAAAGATGCAGAGTCAATGCCCAGGGACCATATAGTTGGCCTGATCAGGTTTCTAACCTGCTTTGCCACCAATGATGCAGGTCAAGTGTAATCATACTCCCTTTCCTGGAGTTTGACGCCCAGAAGGTGGCTGAATCAATATTGATTAAATAAAGGAATCCCTGGCTGATGCCAAGGTCCCAGAGCAGACAGAGAAAATAAATCTCACTCAGGCAAGGAATAGAAATTCTCCCTCAGTTCATCCTAGGAAAGTGGGACTCAAGGGCGAACAGTGGAAAATCAAACACAAAGAGCAAGTGGCAGGTAAGAGGTGGGTCACCGGAGTCCCTCCAACACAAAAATCTAAATCCAGGAGATTTAGTGAATGAGTTGGGGGTCAAGGGACTGAGCAGGGAGTGGGGAAATGGATGCCAGAACCAAGCACTATTCTTATCGTATAGGTCCCTTATCTGACAAGAAAACGTACATATCAAGAAGGAATAAAATGCAAGCTCTCCCAACAGAGGTCAAATCTTACATCTGTGAGGGCTGTTGAGAAATAGCCAAGCCAATAATGACATAATAGAAGATGATGTAATCCAGGAAAAATGACTCAAGTGTAGACTTTGTGAAAATCTGTATATAAAATGATGTAGCAGTAAATTAGTCTTGTACGCCGTAATAGGCACACATTTACCATAACTACAAAAAGTTAAACTGGCAAACAAGGACCCAAAGGCCCATAACCAGGTGTGAAGGGAAGAGTTGGTGTTTTAAGTTCACAGGACTCTTAAAAAAAAAAAAAAAAAAAAAAACACAGGACTCCTTTTCCTATAAAGCAGAAGAACTCAGGGATCCCTGGGTGGCGCAGCGGTTTGGCGCCTGCCTTTGGCCCAGGGCGCGATCCTGGAGACCCGGGATCGAATCCCACGTCAGGCTCCCGGTGCATGGAGCCTGCTTCTCCCTCTGCCTATGTCTCTGCCTCTCTCTCTCTCTCTCTCTCTCTCTCTCTCTCTCTCTCTGTGACTATCATAAATAAATAAAAATAAAAATAAAAAAGAACTCAAAAGTATGTCCCGGGCAGCATTTCTATCTCCTAGAAGTATGTTAGAAATGCAAAATCTTGCTCCCCACCCAAGACTTAGTGAATCAGAAACTTTAGGGATGGGGTCCAGCATTCCGCGTGGTAACAAGCCCTCCAGGTGACTCTGATGCAGTTTGAAAACCTGTGCAATACAAAAATGCTTAAAGAAAACACATGAAAAGGGACGGGGAAAGTCTAATTCACTTGCAACTCCGCGAAATACCTCCCCAAAAGCGCCCACCAAGCGCCAATCATCATGGACGTGAGCAGTACATGCTTACTGGGTCTGCGGGCTTCCTGCCTAGTAGAAAGTCAACGCCACTCAACCTGGGGAGAGAGCTGTGCTAGGTGTCTTCCGGAAGCTGCTCTCCGTACACAGGTGTCATCGGCACGTTTATGGTGAGAACTGCCAGCGCAGGGCCCGCGCGAGGTGGGGAGACCAGGGGCGCTCCGGGGCACTGGCTCTCCGCGGGGCCCCCTGCTCTGGTCCGCACCACGCTCAGCGCCCGCGCTCACCCCCCGACAGCCCAGAGAGAGGTCTCCCGGGTGCGCCACCTGATGCCCTCCCTCCCGCCCAGCCCAGCCCAGCCCAGCGCCCGGAGCAGCGGGTCCGCGCGTCCGCCCCCGGCCAGCCGGGCTGCAGTCACCGCAGCGGGGGCGGGGCCCCGCCGGTCACGTGGCCGCGCGCCGTCCCGGGTGACCCGGGCACAGGCCCAGGGTTCCTTCCCCACCGCCCGGGCGGAGGCAGGCGCCGGCGCGGCCACACCGCCTCCCCCGCGCTCCTCGCGCCCTGCGGCCCCGGCGCGCCTGCCCCACTCACCCCGAGGGACGCGAGGACGCGGCGCCAGGCTGCTCGCCGCAGCGGGCGGACGGGGTTCGCCGACCCTCGCTCTCCGCCACCCGCGGACTGCGCCCAGCGAAGCGGACCGCCGCGCGGCCTGCCGGGACTTGTAGTCCGTGGTTCCCGACGCTGCAGACCTGCGAGCCACGGAACCCGGGAGTCGGAGGGGTCAGGGCGCCTGACCTGTGTCTTTGCCCTACTGCGGACGTACAGCCTTCCTGAAAACTTGTTTCTGCAGGAGGCGCAGAGTCGTGTTCAGTGGAGAATCGGGTTGTGGGCTTGTGTATTTCGAATAAGGTTATTAGAACAAGTAGAACAAGTAGGAGAAGACGACATTGACAGTTGCCCAACGGTGAGAATGTGCTGCTGTTAACGTGTGGCCCCCATTCGTTCATTCGTTGACCTGTTTCGCGTGTTTATGAGATGTACTTTGGAGACCTTCATCAGACCTTCATTCATTCCACAAATACCTCTTGAGCCACTTGCTCGGGGAACAGAGATGGGGGTGCGGTGGGGTGGGGATGCATCTGTCAATTCAATATAATTGCGATCAAATTTCCAACAGAATCTTTTCTGGACTATCAAGCTTATCTAAAATTTATATGCAGGGTACCTGGGTGGCCCGGTGGGTTATAAGCCTCAGCCTTCGGCCCAGGTCATGATCCCAGAGTCCGGTCCCAGTGGAGACTTGAGCTCTGCTCCACGGGGAACCTGCTTCTAACCTCTCCCTCTGACTGCCCATCCCCCTGCTTGTGCGCGTGCTCTTTCTCCGTCAAAATCTAAAAATAAAATCTATATGCAAAACCAAAGGGTAAAACGTTGCCCAAACACTCCTCAAGGAGAGTAACGTGTTTCAAGGACTCGGCCTTTCATATATCTGTATTTATCTTTTAATGCTGTAAAAATTAAGGCCATTTGGTATTAGTATAGGGATGGTAGAAGTGGTGGTCAGAACTTAGCCTAGAGCACCCAGAAACAGATCCAGGCATATGTGGGATCTTGACTATATGAAGAGCTAGCTAGCATTATGGGTAGACACATTATCCAGATAAAGGTAAAGACACATTATCCAGTATATGAGCTCAAACAACTAGCTCTCTGTGGGACTTCACTCACCTCACATACAAAAACTAATTCCAGGTAGATTAAAGACTTTCAAGGGGGGAAAAAAATCAGAAAGGTTAAGAGAAAATAAAGGAAAACATCCTGTGATCTCAGGGTTGGGTTCATTATATGACACAAGCACAAAGTGTATACAAAACTTTGATAAATTTGGACTACATTAAATTCAATAACTTCTCAACAAAAGGCATAAAAAGACAAGCCATAGACTAAGACAATTGATACAGAGATAGCAGTAGTATAGAATTGCATAATACAGTCTCCCCTACCTCTGTCTGAAGTTTGCAGTGTATACATGCTAAGATAGGAACATGAATAATTTTCAAGCAGTGTGAGAAGTATGAGCTGGAGGTATGAACAAAGTGATCTAGGAACATATAGAATGGAACAATAATTTTGCCCAGAAGATTTTGAAATGCTCTGTAAACTAAGAACTGACTTGGAGGCTGGGAATTAAAGGTTGAAAGGGTTTCCCCTAGAGATGGTTGTTAACATCAAAAAAAAATTGTTTTTAAAAAAAAGCATAAAGTTGCAGTATAATACAGTACAAGACATAAGATATTTAAATAAAAATAGGAAGTTTAAAACCAGAGATAAGACATAATAAATATATTAAAAACTTAGTATGCACCTAATTGCACCCTAAGTTTAAATGTTACTATCAGGGTAGCAGTTATCCTGAGGAGTGGAAATGGGTGATGGGGGGTGGGGGCTAAAGAACTTTCAGTTTACACCATGTGCCCTTTTATAATATTTGAATTTTTTTTACAATGAATCTGTGTATAAATTTAATTATCTAAACATTTTTAATTTTTTAATTTTTAAGCCTTCAAGTTCAACATGGTATGTTGAATACACTCATTTAAATCCACTCCTTCCTGAAATCCCATGAAAATGACAGGAAAGGAATTAAAAAGGTATAAAACCCAAAGGGAACAAGAGAAGAGACAACAGCAAATAAGAAAAATCAAAAAGTAAATGGGGGAAGCTCCAACACAGGCAATTGAGGTGCTTATAAACAAACACCAGAAATTCTGATTTTATTTTTTTTTTTTATTTTTTTTTTTTTTCTGATTTTAGATTCTAGTCTGCAGTCTGGAACTCCATAATCCTTAGAAAGCTCCCTCAGTGGTTTTAATGGGCAGTTTAGTGGAAAAGCTCTGTCAAGGAAGCAGTTCATGTAGTGAAAAGCTGGTGGATTGAAAGCAGTGGTTCTCAGGCAGGTTAGAAACACCTAGAGAGCTTTAATAACCCTGGGGGGGGGGGGCGGTACTTGGGGGGCCCAGTCAGTTAAGTGTCTGCCTTTGGCTCAGGTGGTGATCTCAGGGTCCTGGGATGGGGTTCTGGGATGGAGCCCTGCATTGGGCTCCCTGCTGAGTAGGGAGTCTGCTTGTTTCTCTGCCCACCCCTCTTCATTAGTCCTCTCTCTTTCAAATAAATGAATAAAATCTTTAAAAAAAAAAAAAAACAGCAATAACAACAACAACAATCCTCCTGGGCCACACCTCGGCCCTCTTAAGTCATTTCTGGGGACAGGACCCGGGTGTAACTATTTTGTAGAGCTCCCCAGAGCATTTCAATGCCTATGGAAAGCTAGACACCACTGATTTAAAGAGTCTTGTTTCAACTGTGTGACTTAAAGCAACTTTTAGGCAACCAAAGAATCACTAAATTCTACCTCTGAAACTAATAATACGGTATATCAATAATAAATTTTTTTTTAAAAAAGCAAGTTTTGGGGCAGCCTGGGTGGCTCAGCGGTTTAGCGCCACCTTCAGCCCAGGGTGTGATCCAGGAGACCCAGGATCGAGTCCCACATCGGGCTCCCTGCGTGGAGCCTGCTTCTCCCTCTGCCTGTGTCTGCTTCTCTCTATCTCTCTCTGTGTCTCTCACGAATAAATAAAATCTTCAAATAAAAAAAAAAAAAGCAAGTTTTCTAATTTGGCAAAGCTTGAACTTCCTTTTTGATTTACCAAAGGTAAAATGATGAAATGGTAGCTTCCTTCATGATAAAAGGTATTATTATCTATCCACCTTCCTCAGAGGTTCTTGTGAGGTGTATGAGAGATGAGAGAGATGAGGTGTATGCTTTGGAAACTGAATATTGCTGTGAAGACATGTCACACTTAGAAGAAAATCCAAACTCTTTACCAACTCACCCAGTTCCCCTGGGCTTGTTCCTACCACCTCTGTCTCTAGCCTCATTTTCCATCCTTCTCTCCCTCACTTCATGCCACTCCAGCCTAACCAGCTTCCTGTCTGTTCCTCAACCTGCCATATTGACTGTTGCCAGGAGGCTCTTACACTTGCCATTCCCCCATAACTTCAAAGGTCTGCTCCATCCCCGCAATCTATTCTTTGTTCCAACAGCACCCCTCCAAAAATGCCATCCCTGACTACTCTTACCTAAACACCACCACTCCTCCACATTCCCTAAAACACACTATCCCCTTACATTGCTTTACTGTTATAGCATTTATCAATACTTGAAACTATATTATTCATTTGTTTAAATGGCTTTTATCTGTCTCCTTCACTAGGCCATAAGCTTCATGAGAACAAGGATTTTTTTTTAAGATTTTATTTATTTGTTTATTTATTTATTTATGAGAAACACAGGCAGAAGGAGAAGTAGGCTCCCCATGGGGAGCTGGATGTGGGACTCGATCCCGGGACCCCAGGATCATGACCCAAGCCAAAGGCAGACACTCAACCACTGAGCCACTCAGGTGTACCAAGAACAGGGATTTAGAGCCTCAGTGCCTAGAAAGGTGACAGACAACAGATAAACAAACAACAGGATAAATACATAATAGTATAAACCCTATGAAGGAAAGAAGAGGGGTGTGTCATAAAAGTAATAAACAGAGGCCAGAAATGGTGACTTTGGATAGAGAAGAAGTCAGGCAAGGCATCTTTGAGGAAGCTACAACGTGATGGATGGGCAAGTCAGCCACGGGGAAGAGGAGGAAGTATATTCCAAGCAGATGGAACAGCAAGTACAAAGGTCTAGGGGTAGGAAAGAGCCTCGCATGTTTGAAGAACAGAGAGGAGCCCAGTGTAACTTAAGCAGAAAGAATGGTGTAGGAGGAGGTAGGAGAGGCAGGTAGAGTCAGGTTACACAGGGTGTCGGAACGTTTACTGGTTTGAATTTTAGTCCAAGTGCACTAGGAAGCCAAAGGGTTTTGTTGAGATGGGATGTGACCAAAGAAGCTAAATAGAAAATGAACCAAGCAATCAAAGCCACAAAGGGAAGCAGCTAAATTATCTCAGAACCTGCCAAGGTCCCAGTTGAGTTTCTGAGGCAGCAGGGCCTGGAGTTGGTAAATTCAGTGTTCAGAATGCTATCCAAGAGAAGCATTCATGCAAGATGCTCTGTGTTGATGCAATGAAACGCCAGGACACCTGCACCCCGATGTTTTTAGCAGCAATGTCCACAATAGCCAAACTGGAAGGAGCCTTGGTGTCCATCGAAAGATGAATGGATAAAGAAGATGTGGTTTATGTATACAATGGAGTATTACTCAGCCATTAGAAATGACAAATTTGCTTCGATGTGGATGGAACTGGAGGGTATTATGCTGAGTGAAATAAGTCAATCGGAGAAGGACAAACATTATATGGTCTCATTCATTTGGGAAATATAAATAATAGTGAAAGGGAATAGAGGGGAAGGGAGAAGAAATGGGTAGGAAATAGAAAGGGAGACAGAACATGAGAGACTCCTAACTCTGGGAAACGAACTAGGGGTGGTGGAAGGGGAGGAGGGTGGGGGTTGGGGTGACTGGGTGGCGGGCACTGAGGTGGGCACTTGACAGGATGAGCACTGGGTGTTATTGTTGGCAAATTGAGCACCAATAAAAAATAAATTTATTATTAAAAAAAAAAGATGCTCTGTGTTGTGTCCCGGAAGTAAACCATCTAGGAGGAAGCAGCCAACCAGAGGAAAAGCAGGAGAAAAGATTACTGTAGAGGGAGTAATAAAGGAACTATTCTTTGCAGGAAGGGAAAGCCTTAAGGCTAGTAGTGAAGGAAACAGGAAAGCTGTATTTGGTTCCTGGCAGTATTCCAAAGGTGAGCAATGTCCTGCAGGGGTTACAGCCATAGAAGGAAGGGTGAGCTGCTGGAGGGCCAGACCTTGTGTTAGCACCTTCCCAGGACAGAGTGTTCAGCAAGAAAAGGCAGTCGATCCAGACCCAGGACTGGAAGGTCAGGGTCTAGCTATCCCCAGAGGGCAGTTGAGCATTTGCCAGAGGACCTGCAGACCAATCCATATACCATATGCATTTGTCTGCTGGGGTTGAAGAGCAGAGGCTAAGGTTGGAGAGAGAGCAAGGCCTGATGCCTCTGAATCCTTCTAGGACCAATGACTATGAGATGGAAACCTGCTCAGCCCTGCATCATGGGATGGTCAGACTGGCCTGGACTTGATGGAAGTCTAAAGAGATCTTTTTTTAACACCTGGGAGGAAGTAAATCAAGATGAGTAATCTGGAATTCATTTCCAACCCAGGGGCTGGAGTGACATGGAGAGCAGGGATTTCTTATCTGCTTCTGGTTTAGAGACCCCACAAAAAGCACATCACACAGGCCCTTCAGTTTTCTTTTTTTTTTTTCCAGCTTTATTGAGTTATAATTGTCATACCCTTCAGTTTTCTTATCTGTTATAAAGAAGAAGAAAAATTCCTTGCAAGCAACAGCTGATATATCTCAGGGTAAAAACCAAAAGAATTCTTAACTAGAATTCTAAATCAGTTTACTGGAGAGCTGTGTGTGTGTGTGTGTGTGTGTGTACACGAAGATCACATATATATTTATACATGCTAATAAATACTATATATGCATTTATATGCTATCATTTATCAAGCATTTGTTATTGCCAAATGCTAGTCTGTGCTTTAAGTATATTTTCTCATATAATTTTCATGATATATGAGATAGATCTTATTATCCCCATTTTTATAGCTGAGCAAACTAAGGCACAGAGGATCAAGCAGCTTGTCCAAGACCACTCCATAAGGACACAGCTGGGATTCTGTCCCCTGAGTGTGACTCTAGAGCAGACACTCTGGAATGAGCAGCTCACACTGATCATAGGTGTATTTAGAGGGAATCATTTGAGGCAAATGTCTGGAGCCGAAGAAGTTAACTCCGGCCCTGAGTTCTTTGAGCAGTTTTAACAGGAAATTGGCAAGCTGGCTCACCAGTAATCCTTTATTATCAGCCATTAATTGACCACACCCCTCAGTTAAGATGCAAGATGGACTGGGAGTTTGGTTAGCTGCTTCCAGTCCTGCCTAATGCTACTGGTTGTCTATTGACCTTGGACCTTGGACCTTGAACCTTGGACCAGTCATTTTTCCCCTGCTGGGACTTAGGATCCTCTTTTGTAAAGTAAAGGAATTTTATGGGTGGAAATCTAAGGCTCTTCTAGCATTCACATCCCACAATTCTGAGTCTGTAAGCAATGTCCAACCTGACATCGAGGGTGCAGTGGAGTAAGACCCTGCACCAAATATCCTCTGTAGCTTACCGCAAGTCCTCTCTCCACCCTTCTCTGTCCTTCCCTGTGCCCAGGAGACTGACTAGCACAGGCTGTGTCCCTGGGGCTCCACCGTCCTCTGTCTTACAGTTGGGTTTGGCCACTGGTCAACATGGGCGGAAGGCAGGGAGGCCCAAGGAGAGAGAGGCCTATAGATATCTATTCACATGTATGCACACACACACAGACACACACACATGCACATGCATGCATGCACATGCACACCTCCACCCCACTTCATGTGTGTGCTCTTGCCCTTCAGGTCCACGTTTAGGCAGAGGCTGAGATCCTCTCCTGCCACAGCTCCTGCCGAGGCCTTTTTGCCCAGCCCCAGCCCTCACTGAGCTGCAGGAACACCCACACTGTACCCCCTTAGACCTGGGAGCAGTGACAACTTCCTGCGATGCTAGTGCCCAGCTGCTTCCCTGCCACTGCCTGTACCTCCTCTAAGCATTTCATTCATTCAACACTGCATTTCAACCCTTGAACATGCCTCTACTTCCCATAGGACCCGGAGCACTGTAGCCCTCTTGGTGGAGAGGTGGCTTCCCTCCTTGTCATTACTGCCATGACATCAGAAATTTCTCCATGTCTCAGGAATCCCAGACCTCAACACAGGAGCCCCACAACACAGGAATCCCCCCTCCTATTGAAGTCCTGCAGGCTTCCCCCCTAGGCCCTACCACCAGCTGGGAACCTAGAGGTAGGCACTTTCAGGGTAAGGAAGCAGGATTCCCCAATTCTCCCACAGTGGTGGGAGCATCAACACCAATATTTAATTAGCCAGTCCATAAAAAATCCTCTTGGGCTCTGAAAGAGAGAGAACATGAAGTCTGACAGACGAGTTTGATTCCTGGCTCAGCTGCTTGCTGGCTGTGACCTTCCTGTGCCTTAGATTCCTCTTCTGTAAATTGAGGATAATAATATCTACTCTCAAACTAGCTGTAAGGATTGACTAAAACAGCCTATCCAAGGGCTTAGTACAATGCTTGACAAATACTGAGTAGATGCTCAATAAATGTTGATTCCCTTTCTCTATTAGGCAACTGGGAGGAGTAGGGAAGAAAGGAAAACCATTCAAGGAGGTAAAGTGGTTTCTCCAGAAATACTATACCACCTCCTTCAGTTATGTAGTGGAATAGCCAGGGACTGACTGTTATGGCAGTGGACCAAAGCAGAAAAAAAAAAAGAAAAAAAGAACAACTCATCAGAAAGCAGGCTTTTGTCAAAACAAAACAAAAAAAAAAAAAAAAGCAAAAAAAAAAAATGCTCAAACCCAACTGCAGCAAGCAATTACAGAACAATAGTTAAATACTTTCTATAATTAGAGAGAGAAACTATTACGGGTTATCAGAATGCCTTTGTCTGAGCTGACCCCCTACACCCAAAGATCTTGGCTCACGTGAGATAGAGGCTGGGGATCTTTGTGTCCTTTTTAGTTTTCTTGAGAAATTAAATCTCACACCACCCTTCTGTTGCCAAGAAAGGAGAGCAGAGACAGTGAGGACCCTCTTATCGGAAAAGAAAGACAATTGGAAATGTGACTCATGTCAAGAGCTAATCTGATCCTGAAAGAGGACAGGGTCTTACAGCTTCCCCCAAAAGCTGCTGACACCCTGGCCCTACCCTGCTGATGGGGCAGGTGGGTGGGTTGGCATTTCTGTGGGAAGAGGAGGCATGTGGGCTTTGGCATCCCCCAATCATGCCCCTTTTGCTGAAATCTGAGGACCAAATCCTATCTTTAACAATGGATATTCTGAACAAAAGCAAAGGAGAAGATAGTTCCATAAACATTCATGTTAGAGAATTTGTCTCTTGGTCTTGCCAGAAGGACCAAGCTCCAGCTTCCTCGCCCTGAATCTCTATGCTTGCCCAGACACTGCTTTCCTCCCAGGTCCCCAGGTCCCTCTCCCCTTCCTTCTCTCAGTCCTACCTGCTTTTGTGACACTTCCTTCACATACCCTTCCTTTTTTTCCCTTCCTCACCTTTTTTGTTGCCATAAGCATTGTCAAGTTCCCCATGGATCCCATATCTAGACTTTTCCAGACTTCCACCTGGCTCCCCTTCCTCCAGATTCCTCCCCCTCACAGATATTACACAAACCACCCCCTTTTATCCCATTTACTGCATTCAGTACACCATTCTCTACACTGGGACCTTCTCAACTATGGTACAGGTGCCACTGATGTATGCTAGGTAGTTTTAGGTGGCATAGGTGCTTAGTGCTCTTCCCAGGTCCCCTTTACCAAGCCAGTATCCCCATTACTCAGCTCCTGTGAGTGTTGGCTGCTGACAATTCACAGCTGCCCCAGCCTCCAGAAAATTAACAGGGCGGAAGGGAGATGCCCCACTAGGAAATATCTGGAAAATTACACCTTCACACATTCCCACATCACACTGTCAGGAAGGTATTCTGTTTTTTAAAAGCTGGGATGCTACAATTTGTTACTTTGGGAGAAAACCAGGTCAGTCTGGGAAAATCTAGGACACCTGAAGTTCAGTTCCACCAGAGGCCATAGAGACCTAATTGTCTTCCACTCATGCCTGGAAGAAACAGTTGTTGGGTGTCTACACTGTCCCAGGTACTGAGCCACTATTAAGCACCAGGCCTTGTTTGGGGGATACTGATATTAATAATGATTTTCCTGCCCTGCTGAGAAGCCTACAGTCTGATGGTAGACACAGACTATTGTTTTTTCATTTTAAAATCAATTTTTAAAATGCAATATAGGCATGTGTAAAGTAATGTTGGGGGTGATATGGAGGCAGGGGCAGGCAGGGAGCTCCTCTGTTTCTGTTAGACTGGAACATAATGAAATTCAGGATTCAGCAGCTGGGTTCCAGTGTGGACTCTCCCACTTACTAGCAGAGAGCCCCCAGGCAAGTCAGTAATGGTGTCTGCTAGCAAAAAAGAGCAATCAAAGTGCCCTTAAGAGGGCTAGAAGGCTATACATCAACCTAATGGACATGGTGTCTGGGGAATAGGATTGCAGGTGGTTATTTTCTTCTGTTTGCTTTTCCATTTTTCAAAATTTCACAGAGAATAAAATTCTTTTGAAATCAGAAAAAGAGAATCACTAAATTTTTTTAATGGGATTTAATTCCCATTGCTCTGAGGTGAACTCTTTAAAGGCATCTCTCCTCCTCCCCTTACTTTATTTATCTGTCTATCTAGCTATCTGGCAAAGCTCACCAAAGGGTAGTTTTTAGGACCACCTGCTTCAAGTCTTGGAAGTCTTATTAGTATACAAATTCCAAGCCCTATTCCCTGGATTCAGATGGTCTGGAGTAGGGCCCAGATATCTGTATTTTGACAAGATCCTTAAATGATTCTATTCTCAGCACAATCCTGAGAACCACTCACTGTTGAGGTAAATGAAACATTCTATTTACCTTAACTTTCCAGATAACTAGGGCTTATCCACGCATACAATTTTTTTTTAAGTTTTACACTCCTTTGTCAAATAAGTTTGGTGAACAAAGTTTAAGTTTTCTGGGTGACTAGGAATCAGGTCCATGATACACTGTGGAAATTTCTGTTGGATTGTGTGGTACCATATCTCCTTCTCTAAAGGAGTGTTGGGCTGTGACATTTTTATAATACTATTTATTTTGTACTGTTATTCATCATCCAGTGTCTGTTATTCCTTTTATTAAAAATCATTTGTTTACCACCTCCTAGTATACAGATTGTCCCACTAAAAGAAATCAAGGCTTCTTAGAGACTCATTCTGGACCTAGGGATGGAAATGGGTAAGATGATCCTGAAATATTTCGTCACACCAGAAAGCATGGAAGTTATCAAAGACAATGAGGGCTGGGCCAGCAGAACTCAGAAGTCAACATGAAGAGCCTCCCACTTGCAAAACTGATTATCAATGGATTGAAGCACATCAAGTATCTTTACCTCTGTGAGTACTTCAAAACAAACAAACAAATAATAAGTCATCTCTGAGAAGTGCTAGAAAACCACCTAATTATTTTAAAAATGAGTAATTAAAGAAAATCAGGTATTCATTCTCTTTATCCTTTGTGAAATTCTCTTTTACAGAAGTATACCAGCTAGTAAGTGAAAAAGGAATGCCAGAACCTCACCAATCTGCAACTCCTACTGATTTATGGGTGCTGCGATAGTAATGTCTGCTAACATCACAAGAAAGACTACCAGACTCTGGACTTTCCTGATAGCAGTAAACACCACCATCTGTGAGGTTGCTCTATACCTTCCCCAGCCCCACAACAAAAACAAAGCCAAACAAAACCTTACATCTGGGGATGCCTGTGTGGCTCAACGGCTGAGCCTCTCTCTGCCTTTGGCTTAGGGCGTGATCCCAGGGTCTGGGGATCAAGTCCCACATCAGGCTCTCTGCAAGGAGCCTGCTTCTTCCTCTGCCTATGTCTCTCTGCCTCTCTCACTATGCCTCTCATGAATAAACAAAACCTTATATCTGATCAAGCTTCTAGATCTAATGAAGAATTTACAGGAAACAGAGGAGGAAGACCATCACAAAGATGCAAAACTCTAGGAGGCAAATAATCTGATTTCTTCAACAAAATATTGCGTGAAAAAAATAAGAGATGGAAAAGGAACCTACAGGTAAAAGAGATATGAGACATATCAACCAATCACAACATATAAACTTTACTTGGACCTTGATTCAAATAAGCAAAATATATAGATATTTAAAAGGCAAAAACAAGAACACACAAGAAACATACAAAACAAAAATGTTTAAGACAGTGAGAGAAATGACAAAATTGACTAGATGGATATTTGATTATATTGAATAATTTGGTATTTTTTAAAATTAGGTGTGATAATGGTACTGTGGCTATGGTTTTTAAAAAGGACCATATCTGGGATCCCTGGGTGGCGCAGCGGTTTGGCGCCTGCCTTTGGCCCAGGGCGCGATCCTGGAGACCCGGGATCGAATCCCACGTCGGGCTCCCGGTGCATGGAGCCTGCTTCTCCCTCTGCCTGTGTCTCTGCCTCTCTCTCTCTCTCTCTCTCTCTCTGTTACTATCATAAGTAAATCAAAGTTAAAAAATAAAAATAAAAAAAAGGACCATATCTTTTAGAGAAGGGCACTGAAATTGTTTTCAAATAAAATATGATGTTTAAGATTTGCTTCAAAATAATCTGGGGGAGGGAGTGAGAAGCGGTGCCATGGGCAAGACTGGCCGTGTGTTGAAAAATGTTAAAGCTGGTGATGAATTTCATCAGGTTCATTTTTCTGTTCTACTTTTGAATATGTTTGAGATCTTTATAAATAAAATGTTCTGCATATTCGTAGTTGAAACTTGAAAATTTCAGAAAAGTAAAAGAAAATTTAAATTATCCATAATCCTGCAGAGATAATCACTACTATCAATTTATGGTCTACCCTTCTTGCCTTTTAAATAATACAATAGGAATCCTGCTGTGAATATGGTTTCATAATCTGCTTCTTTCACTTAAGATAGTGTATTTTTCCTTGTCATTAAAAATTCTAAAACATTAGTCTTAATGGTTGCAATAGTATTTCAGTTCCTAACATTTAGTCAAAAATAAATGTTGCTACTAAAAATTTTGCTGCTCTGAACATCCTCAAAAATCTTTATTTGGGGGTCCCACTCACTTTTTAAAAAGCAGAACTAGTAGTTAAGAGAATATATTTTTAGATATTTAATACACATTGCCAAACTGTTCTCTAGAAAGGTTATATCCATTTATGTTCCTCCCCAGAGTGAGATAGAATTCCCCTTTTCCTAAAACCTTGCTCTTCTGCTTGAATTTTCCCTATTTCAGGGCACCTGGGTAGCTCAGTAGTTGAGCGTCTGCCTTTGGCTCAGGTCGTGATACCGGGGTCCTGGGATTGAGTCCTACATCAGGCTTCCCTGCAGGGAGCCTGTTTCTCCCTCTGCCTATGTCCCTGCCTCTCTCTATGTGTCTCTTATGAATAAATAAAAAAATTTTGAAATAATAATAATTTTCCCTATTTCATGAGAATTCTAAGTCAAATGAGCAATTGATAAGTATGTTGGAACCAGACAGGCCTGTCTTTAAATTCTACTAGCTCTGTGACATTGTGATAGTTACTTAACATCTCTGGATCTGGGAAAAGAATAACATTGGGAGGTCATGGCTGTGGAGTAACATCATAAATGTAATGATATGTTACCTGTATATTTCTTAGCACAGTGCCTGGTTTGGTAAATGTTAGCTATAACTATCATTGTTATCATTATAATTATTACATATTACCTTCCTATAGAAAGAAGTTAATAGTTTTTGTGACAGCTGTTTTCCTTTTCATGAAAAGACTTTTTTACTTGCTTCTGCATTCAAGCTGTATTTAAGGTAAGTTGGGATGCTTTTGGCTGCATCCAAAAGGAAACTCAAGTCAAACAGAAAGCTGTGGAACCCAAAGTTAGGAAGGAGTTAGAAGATATGGTCTGACTGTCCTTAGTGACTCCCTTGGCTCTGCCCTTCCCTGTCGTTTTCAACTCCATACTAATGTCCCTAGGATAAGGCAGCTAGTGCATAGAAAGATGAAAAAAATCTGCATGTGTCTTCATTCACTTCCAAGTGGAAAAAGAAAGTTCCTGCCTACTACCCTCCAGTTAGATCTTGAGATGTACACTGACTGGGAACAGTTTTATTTACTTTTTAATTTTGGGGGGTGGAACTTGATAAGCTGATTCTAAAGCTAAAGAGCTATTGAAATCTGAGGCTATTGAATAAGCAGAAGGTGAGAGGACCAATTGTAACAGGAACAGAATAAAGAGCTCCCAAGAAGATCTACACATATGGACACTTGCTACATGACAGAGGTGACCTGCAGATCAGTGAGGAAAGAGCAGACTTTTTAATAAATGGTGCTGATAAAATTGAGCATCCACATATAAAAAAATTGAAATTATACTATTTTACCTCATGCACAGTAGTCAGTTCCATGTGGAACTGATCCAAGTGTAAAAGGAAAAACTAGAAAGCTTTTATAAAATAATACAGGAAAGTATATTCAAGAATTTCTTATACAACACACATAGAGCACTAACCAAAACAGTAAAGACTCATAAATTTGCTTAATAATCAAAATTTTCTCTTCATCAAATGATATCATGTTGGAGCAAAAAGAGAACTAGAAATGCATGCAATAGACCAAGGACTATTTTCCAACCAAAGGACTAGTTTCCAAACCACATGAAGAATTCCCACAAATGGATACGAAACAGACACATAACCTGGTGAGAAAGGGACAACAGACTTGCACAGAAACTTCATAAAAGAGGAACTCAAAAGCACGCCCCCTCATCACTAATCAGGGAAATGCAAATTAAAATCGATGCCAACATTACAAGCTGGATATAAAATTTTACAAGATGAGTGTGCCAAATTTTGGAAGTGAGAATATAAACTGAATCAACCACTTTGAACCTGCTTTGGCATTATCCAGAAACAGGAAGATCTGAATATCCCATGACTTAGCCACCCATTCCCAAGTGTATATACCCTAGAGAAACTAATGCACCAATATGCAAGGCCGCATGGTTCTTTACTAATTCCAACTGTAAGCAGCTCAAATGCTCATCAGTAGCAGAACAGATGAAGTCTCCAAGTTAGCCCTTACCCTCTTTACTAAAAATATTACAGTAATATTAATAGCTAATCCTTATAGGGCACTTAGTATATGCTAAATATGGATCTAGGGTTTTAATATAGAAATAATCATTACAAATACATATGGAGCTTAACTATGTGGCAGGTACTCTTCTAAAATAGGCTTCATGTATTTATCACATATTTCATACTTACCCTATAAGAAGGTACAATTAATATCTCCTTTGTCAAATGGGAAACTAAAGTCAAGAAGTTAACTAACGTGGGATGCCTGGGTGGCTCACCAATTGAGCATCTGCCTTCGTTCAGCTCAGGGCGTGATCCTGGGGTTCCAGGATCGAGTCCTACATTGGGCTCCCTGTGTGGAGCCTGCTTCTTCCTCTGCCTGTGTCTCTGCCTCTTTCTCTGTGTGTTAATAATTAATTATTAATTATTAATAAATAAATAAAATCTTAAAAAAAAAAGTTAACGTGTTCAATATCACACAACTAGGAAAAGCCAGGAATCTGCCTTCATGGAGCATACCCGTGAGAAATACCCATTTCTTATCGCAGAACCTTAAGAAAAATAAGCAGATGTGAAGTTAATAAATAAAGAGAGGCTCAAGAAGTTATTACAAAGAGAAAGAAAGAAAAAAGGAGCAAGGCCATTGTGGCATCCACTTGGAGGGGTATCTGGAAACTTGGAGCAGAGATCTCTTTTTTAATAACAGCTTTATTGAGATATAATTCACATGCTATAAAATTCACCCTTTCAAAGGGTACATTTCAGTGATTTTTATTATATTCACAGAGTTGTACAACCATCATTACTATCTAATTTTAGGACCTTTTCAACATTGTAAAAAGAAATCTATACCTATTAGCAGAAGGTTCCCCCCACACACACACCTGGCCCTAGCCTCAAGCAACCACCACTCCATGCTCTGTTATGGTCATGCCTGTTCTGAATATTTCATGTAAATGGAATCATGATGTCTGGTCTTTTGCGACTGACTTCTCTTACTTGGTATAATGTTTTCAGGGTTCATATATGTTGTATCTTGTATCATGTGTTGCTACTTCATTTCTTACTGCTGAATGGTATACTACTGCACGGAGATATGTTTTGTTTATCCATTCATCAGTAGATGGGCATTTGAGTTGTTTCCACATTTTGGCTATTATGAATAATGCTGCTATGAACACTGTGTATGAGTTTCTATGTGAACATGTTTTCATTTCTCTTGCGTATATACCTAAGAGTGGAGTTTCTGGGTTGTATGGTAACTCTATGTTTAACATTGCGAGGAAGTGCCAAACTGTTTTCCAAAGTAGCTGCACCCTTTATTCCCACCAGCAATGTATGACGGCTCCAATTTCTCATATCCTCATTAATATTTGTTATTGTCTGCCTGTTTTATTATACCCACCCTAGTGAGTATGGAGTGGTATTCTTACCATGGTTTGGAGCAGAGTTCTTGACTATATGTTGAACTTGACCTTGAACTCAGCAAGGGAAGTCTCTTCTATCCTCAAGCCTTCACCTAGCCTCTGCCAAGTCTCTTAGACCCCTGGTAGGAATGGATTCTTGCCAGGATAGACTCAGGCCCTTCACTATCAGTTAACCTTCCCACCACTCATGGCTAGACTTGCTAGTTCCCTTGCTGGATGGACACCCTCAAAAATAAAAAATCAGAGTCTACCCACTATGAACAAAAAGTGACTTGTCTTATGGGTGGAGCCTGGCCCTGCCCATTGAGACAGACTTCCATTCTCATGTTGTGAGTTGCTAGAGTCCTTTTCTCTCCACTTTTCTGGACTCCTCTCAGAGAAACACTCTCACCTCTAGAGGCTTCTCTTTATTGCCCTGGAAAAAATTTAATTTGCCTTTGTCAGAAACAGGTGTTTAGGGGTGGTTTATTTGTAGACGGGTGTAAATTCCACCAGCCACACAGACTCTGACTTCTATTATTTAAACGCTAAGATATTCTCAGCCCCTCATCTGAAGGAATAACTCTATATTATGTTTGATGTGTGACTGGGTGATGGGTGTGAAAACTCCTTCTGTTAAGAACTTGTGTTGATGGATTTTGAGGGGTGGTGTCTCAGGGTACATGTGTGTCTAGCGAGTTAGGGAGACCCAGGGATGTGAGTACAGCTGGTGTATGGAGCCAGGAGGGCTTGGCCATTGATTGGGTAGAGTCATCTTTTGTCTGTTAGTGATATGAGAGCTAGAGACACCACCCCCTCTGGGAAGAGGTCAAGGTAGAAGGTCCAAAGGCTGCTGCTACTATCTCTGAGCCCTTTCTCAAGCTCCTCCATCTGCTTAAACAGCTCCCCAATCCCACCCAACCGCCCACACCTCTGCCACTGTCCTTCTGAGCTTCACCCACTAATAGCACATAACCGTGGTCAGGTGACATTAAGGAAAGCATCCTCTGAACTCCCAGGCCTAGTTAAGTGCCTCTTCTTTGGACTTCCAAAGTATCTTGGGCTCACCTCCAGTATGGCACTGCTTCACATCGTGAGGTTACCTTTCCGCACCAGGGGCTGCCAATGTATATGCCTATAGAGGCCGAGAAGATAATCAAAAAGAGTGAAGCAGGTCAGATGTGAGAATAATCCTGGCTTTTAAGCAAAAAAATTATTCATTTTTCTTAAATCATGTAGTAGCTCCCTTGGTCTATCTTTTGATTTCTTTTGAGAGCATTCTAGGTACATGAAGTTTTACTTCTACCACAAGAACAGTGCAATTGCAGCAGCAAATGACCAGTGACTCCCCCAGCCTTGGAAGCAACAGGGGGTGATGGGGTCCGTGGTCCATATTCCCATGTGACAAACTGCCTTCTAGGTGACAGCTGCCATGGGAAAATAGAGGCCCAGTGTTGCCAGCTCTACTGGTTTTCAAAAGCAGTAGGAAGTCTAAATTTTTATTGAAATCTTCCCCAAATATAAAAATTAGTGAAAGGGAATAAAGGGAAAGGAGAGAAGATGAGTGAAAATATCAGTGAAGGTGACAAAACATGAGACACACCTAACTCTGGGAAATGAACAAGGGGTAGTGGAAGGGGAGGTGGACGGGGGGATGGGGTGACGGGTGACGAGCACTGAGGGGGGCGCTTAGCGGGATGAGCACTGGGTGTTATGCTATATGTTGGCAAATTGAACTCTGATTTTAAAATAATTTTTTTAAATCTTCCCCATTTTGAATTGTCTGTATCTAATTCAAAAATTTTAAAGTAATATGTGTGGGGGACAAACAGAATACTTCTGAAGGCCAGATTCGGTCCACAAGCCCCAGATGGACCAGCCTGCTGGTGGTTAGGACTTGGGCTATATAGCATTTCACTGAGTCCCCCAAATTAGCACAGGATCTGGTATAGAAAAAGAAAAAGAAATTTTCTAGTACAGAAAAAGCTAATTTTCTGATAAACGTGATATATTTTTGAAAATATAATATTTAGTACTTGTGGTGACTCAAGCACTTAAGCATTTTCCATTCATTATCTCACCTCATCTTCACTACCTTATCAGGTAGGTAGAGCGCTAAACGTTACACAGCTAGGAAGCAAAGAGAGCAATACTCAAACTCACATCTGACTCCAGATTTCTTAGAAAAGTAGAATTTGGGCAGCCCGTGGGGGGGTGGGGGGGGAGGCACTCAGTGTTTTAGCGCCACCTTCAGCCCAGGGCGTGATCCTGGAGACCCGGGATAGAGTCCCACGTCGGGCTCCCTGCATGGAGCCTGCTTCTCCCTCTGCCTGTGTCTCTGCCTCTCTCTCTCTCTCTCTCTGTCTCTCATGAATAAATAAAATCTTTAAAAAAAAAAGAAAAGTAAAGTAAAGTAAAGTAGAATCTTCCACTTGGGGGCCAGTATGGAATAGTGGTTAAGATCATATTCTTTGGGATGAAGGCCCAGATTGGTCACTTTCTATTTGTCATCTTAGGCAATTTACATAACATCTATGAGCCTCCATTTCTTGGTCTGTAAAATGGAAACAAGTGTTAACTACTCATAGAACTGGCGTAAGGGGGTAAATGAGATAAATGGGCCCAGAAGAGCTCATCAGCAAATAGTAACTATTCTTATTATGCCAGTATTTTTTCCCCTTATGGTTATTAAATCCATAGCTATGCACACACTGCAGCTTCTTAAACCACAAACAGACATATTCTGGTGGAATATCTTGTTACTAGAGAAAAGACAAGGCATAATGAAAGGAGTCACTTCAGATATCAGATGGCTGCCTTCTGAGCTGGCAGCACACTTGATAGGGAATGAAAGTGATCAAAACAAATGACAGTGCTCAGGGCAGGGGGCAAATTGTTCCCCTGCCAGGCTGTTCAACAGAAAAAGGAATAGTTATCTTGGGTCTAAAGCTTCATTCCCCACTGGAGCCTTACGTTTCAAATCCCCTTCAGGTTAGAGTCAACTTTCAAAAAGAATAATTAAATCCGAAAAGAAATGGGGTCAGCAGGTCTTGCAGTGCTTTTAAACAGGAAATCTCTTAGCTCAAGGAGGGAAGTAGCTGATAGCAAAGCTGCTTTCCTGTACATCAAACCAAAGAACTGCTCAATCCCAGGAAGGAGATGTAGGAACACATTTCACCATATACAAGTTAACCCTAACTTTAAGTAATCTACAGTTGAAAACATTGGTTCTATTCATAAATTGCTATGTTTCAGAACATTTTTGGTTTGCCTAATAAAAATTACTGTTGTATTTAGAAATAATATAAAAATAGAGATTGCACTTATGAAAACAAAGAAATGAAATACCTAGTAATCAATGTCTTGAGAGATAGGTAGTCTATATAAAGAAAACTTCAAAATGTCATTGAAAGATATGAAAGAAGATTTTTTTAAATTATTTATTTATGATAGAGAGAGAGAGAGAGAGAGAGGCAGAGACATAGGCAGAGGGAGAAGCAGGCTCCATGCACTGGGAGCCCAACGTGGGATTCGATCCCGGGTCTCCAGGATCGCACCCTGGGCCAAAGGCAGGCACCAAACCGCAGTGCCACCCAGGGATCCCTGAAAGAAGATTTTAATAAGTCAACACCTAAACAGTGATCCTGAGACATAAAACTGTAAAGATACCAGCTCTACGTAAATTCACAGTCAACTCAATAAAAACATTCCTACAAGCTTTTCAAAAAGTATTCAACAAGATAATTCTAAACCTAATTTGGAAAAAAATTAATGAAGGGATACTATAACATACTTTTTATTCACTTATTTATTCGTTTTATTAATTTTGCATTTTACTTGACTTCACTTTTACAGCTTTATTGAAATATATTTCACATTCCATAAAATTCACCTTTTAAAGTATACAGATCGGTGGTTTTTAGTATATTCACAGAATTGTGTCACCATCAGCACTACAGAATTTTTCAACACTCTGACAAGAAATCCTTTACCTATTAGCAGTCACTCACTTTTCCCACCGTCCATCCCCACACAAAACAGCCCCAGGTAACTTTTTTTTTTTTTCAGTGAGCTCTGCGCCCAATATGGGGCTTGAACGCACAATGCTGAGATCAACAAGAGTCCCATGCTTTACAGACTAAACCAGCCAGCACTAGCCCCCTCCTCTGCAGTAACTATTAATCTACTTTTTGTCTCTATGCATTTGTCTATTCTGGAAATTTTATATGAATGGATATATCTGACCTTTTGTGAGTGGCTTCTTTCACTTAACATGTTTTCAAGGTTTCTGTAGTTAAGAATTTCACCTTGGACAGAGATCTGGCCTTTGTCTTCAGCTTCTGGGAAGTAATCTCTAAACTTGTGAAATATCATGCTTAATCAGAGTATTTTTGTTTGCCTCAGAGTTTAGGCCACTGGATAGTCTAAAAATATGGTTTAGAGTGAGGCTGGCCACATCAAATAGTCTTAGGGTGGGGACTGAGATCAACCACAAAAGCAATCAGACATACCTACATGATGGAGGCCGAGTAAAAACTTTGGACATCAGGGCTCAGGTGAGCTTCCCTGGTTGGCAATACTCCCTGAATATTGTCTATACCAATGCCAGGAAAGCAATGCTGTCCTGGTTACGTAGGGAGAGGTCAACTGGATGCTTCATATTTGGAATCCTCCTGGACTCCGCCCTATGCACTTCTTTCCTTGGCTGATTTTAATCTAGAACCTTTTCCTGTAATAAATCATGAGGATAACACCTTTCAGTGAGTTCTGTCCCTCTAATGAATGATCAAATTTAAGAGGCTTTAGGAACTCCCAATTTGTGATTAGTGTTACAAGTGAAGGTAATCTCTTGTAGACTGCTCCCTCCAACTTTGCATGTGGGCTAATCTTGCTCAAGATTCATTCATGTTTTAGCATGTATCAATACTATAATTCTTTTTATTGCCAAATAATATTCCATTTGATGGATAGATCACATTTTGTTTATCTGTTCATCAGTTGATGAACACTTGGGTTGTTTCCCCTTTGGGGTTATTATGAATAAACATCTGTACTCTAGCTTATGCATGGATGTATATTTTCAAATTTCTGAACTATATACCTAGGAATTCTTGGGCCATAGATAACATAGATAACTCTATGTTTAACCTCTTTTTTTTTTAAGATTTATTTATTTATTTATTTATTTATGATAGACAGAGAGAGAGAGAGAGAGAGAGGCAGAGACACAGAAGGAAGGAGAAGCAGGCTCCATGCCAGGAGCCTGACGTGGGACTCAATCCCGGGACTCCAGGATCACGCCCTGGGCCAAAGGCAGGCACCAAACCGCTGAGCCACCCAGGGATCCCCTATGTTTAACTTCTTCAAGAACTGCCAAACTGTTTTTGAAAGTGGCTGCACCATTTTACATTACCATAAGCAGTGTATGAGGGTTCCAATTTCTCCACAGCCTTACTAATACTTGTTTTTGTCTGACGTTTTTATTTTAGTCACCCTAGTAAATATAGTTTTGATACGCATTTCTCTGATTGCTCATGATGTTGAGCAATTTTTTGTGTGATTATTGGCCATTCATGTGTCTTCTTTAAAGAAACATCTATTCAAATCCTTTGCTGTCTTCTAATTGGATTATTTGTCTTTTTGTGGTTGAATTGTGAGAGTTCTTCATACATTCTGGCTGTAAGTTCCTTAGCAGATATATGATTTGCAAATATTTTCTCCTATTCTATAGACTGTCTTTTCACTTTCTTGATGCTACCTTTGAAGCACAGAAGTTTTTTTTTTTTTTTTTTTTTTTGGAGGGGGAAGGGTATACTCTTTTTTTTAGTTTTTATTTAAATTTCAGTTAGTTAACAGTGTAATAATAGTTTTAGGTATGATATAGTGATTCAACACTTCGATACATCACCCAGTGCTCATCACAAGTACACTCCTTAATCCCCATCATCTATTTAACCCATTCCCTCCACCTACTTCCTTTCTGATAACCATAGGTTTTGTTCTTTATAGTTAAGAGTCTCTTTCTTGGTTTGCCTCTCTCTTTCTTTCCTTTGCTCATTTTGTTTCTTAAATTCCACATATGAGTGAAATCATATGGTATTTGTCTTTCTCTGACTTACTTTGCTTAGCATAATACTCTGTAGCTCCATCCATGTCATTGCAAATGGCAAGATTCTTTTTTATGGTTGAATAATATACCAATATATGTGTGTATAAATATATGTGTATATATATGTATATATATGTATATGTGTATATGTATATATACACATATATGTAGCAATACACACATACACACATCTTTTTTATCCATTTATCAATCAGTAGACATTTGGGCTGCTTCCATACTTTGGCTCATGTAGATAATGCTGCTATAAACATCAGGGTGCATATACCTCTTTGATTTAGGATCTTTGTATTCTTTGGGTAAATATCTAGTAATGCAACTGCTGGATCATAGGGTGGTTTTAACTTTTTGAAGAACCTCCATACTGTTTTCCAGTGTGGCTGCACCAGTTCGCATTCCCACCAACAGTGCAAGGGTATTCCCCTTTCTCCATATCCTTGCCAATACCTATTGTTTCTTGTGTTGTTGATTTCAGCCACTCTGACAGGTATGAGGTGATGATGTCTTACTGGAGTTTTGATTTGCATTTCATTTGATGAGTGGTGTTGAGTATCTTTTCCTGTGTCTGTTGGCCTCTTTGGAAAAATGCCTATTCATGTCTTCTGCCACTTTTAACTGGGTTATTACTGCTTAGGGTGCTGAGTTTGTTAAATTTCTAATAGATTTTGGATACTAACCTTTTATTGGGTATGTATTTGCAAATATCTTCTCCCATTCTGCAGGCTGACTTTTAGTTTTGTTCATGAGTTCTTTTGCTGTACAGAAGCTTTTTAGTTTAATGAAGTTGCAATAGTTTATTTTTGCTTTTGTTTCCCTTGCCTCCAAAGACATACCTAGAAAGAAGTTGCTATGGCCAGCGTCAAAGAGGTTATTGCCTCTTCTAGGATTTTGATGGTTTCCTGTCTTACATTTAGGTCTTTCATCCATTTTGAATTTATTTTTGTGTATGGTGTAAGAAAGTAGTCCAGTTGCATTTTCACATGTTGCTGTCCAGTTTTCCCAATACCATTTGTTGAAAAGACTGTCTTTTTCTCTTTGGATATTCTTTCCTGCTTTGTCAAAGATCAATTGACCATATAGTTGTGGATTCATTTCTAGGTTTTCTATTCTGTTCCATTGAGCTATTTTTCTGCCAGTACCATACTGTTTTGATTACCACAGCTTTGTAATATAACTTGAAGTTTGAAATTGTGATGTCTCCAGCTTTGCAAATTTCTTCTTCAAAGTTGCTTTGGCTATTTGAGGTCTTTGTGGTTCCATACAAGTTTTAGGAATGTTTGTTCTAGCTCTTTGAAAAATGCTGTTGGCAAGCCTAAAGCCAGCAGAAGGAAGGAAACAATAAAGATTAGAGCAGAAATAAATGATATAGAAACAAACAAAAAACAATTAGAACAGATAAATGAAACCAGGAGCCGGTTCTTTGAAAAATTAATAAAATTGATAAACCTCTAGACAGACTTATCAAAAAGAAAACATAAAGGACCCAAATAAATAAAATCACAAATGAAAGAGGAGGAATAACAACCAATACCACAGAAATACAATTATAAGAGAATATTATCAAAAACCATATGCCAACAAATTGGATAACCTAGAAGAAATGGATAAATTACTAGAAACATATAAACTACCAAAACTGAAGCAGGAAGAAATAGAGAACTTGAATGGACTGATAGCCAGCAAAGAAGTTGAATCAGTAACCAAAAAACTCCCAAAAAAGTTCAGAACCAGGGATCCCTGGGTGGCGTAGCGGTTTAGCGCCTGCCTTTGGCCCAGGGCGCGATCCTGGAGACCCAGGATCGAATCCCGCGTCGGGCTCCTGGTGCATGGAGCCTGCTTCTCCCTCTGCCTGTGTCTCTGCCTCTCTCTCTCTCTCACTGTGTGCCTATCATAAGTAAATAAAAATTTAAAAAAATATAAAATCTTAAAAAAAAAAAAAGTTCAGAACCAGATGGTTTCATGCATGAATTCTACCAAACACCACTTAAAAAAGAGTTAAGGGTGGGATCCCTGGGTGGCGCAGTGGTTTGGCGCCTGCCTTTGGCCCAGGGCGCGATCCTGGAGACTCGGGATCGAATCCCACATCGGGCTCCCGGTGCATGGAGCCTGCTTCTCCCTCTGCCTGTGTCTCTGCCTCTCTCTCTCTCTGTGACTATCATAAATAAAAATTAAAAAAAATAAAATAAAATAAAGAGTTAAGGGGATGCCTGGTGGCTCAGCAGCTGAGCGCCTGCCTTTGGCCCAGGGCGTGATCCTGGAGTACCAGGATGGAATCCCACATCAGGCTCCCTGCATGGAGCCTGCTTCTCTCTCTGCCTGTGTCTCTGCCTCTCTCTCTCTCTCTCTCTCTCTCACTCTCTCTCTCTCTCTCTCTGTGTGTCTCTCATGAATAAACAAAATCTTTAAAAATAATAATAATAAAATAAATAAAAAAGAGTTAATACCTATTCTTCTCAAACTATTCCAAAAAACAGAAAAGGAAGGAAAACCTCCAAATTTATTCTATGAGGCCAGCATTACCCTGGTACCAAAACCAAATAAAGACATCACCAAAAAAGAGAACTAGAGGCCAACATCCCTTATGGACATAGATGCAAAAATTCTCAGTAAAATACTAGCGAACCAAATCCAACAGTACATTAAAAAAAATCATTCACTATAATCACTATAATTCCTGGGCTGCAAGGATAGTTCAATATTTGCAAACCAATCAACATGGTATACCACATTAATAAAAGAAAGTATAAGAACCATATGATCATTTCAGCATATGCAGAAAAAGCATGTGACAAAGTACAACATCCATTCATGATTAAAACCCTCAACAAAGTAGGTTTAGAGAGAACATATCTCAACATAATATAGCCCATATATGAAAAACCCATTTCTAGTACTATGCCGAATAAAACTGGTGAGAGTGAACATCCTTGTCCTGTTCCTGACCATAGAAAAAAAGCTCTATGAGAATGTCCTTATTCCTAGAAGATGCATGCCAAAGCGTTTGGGGATGAAATGTATGCAACTTGCTTTCAAACAGTTCAACTTAACAACAATGACAAAGTGTGTGTGTGTGTGTGTGTGTGTGTGTGTGTGTGTATAGTAGAAGGACAGAGAGGGAGGGAGGGAGAAAGCAAATATAACAAAATATTAACAATTGTTGATATCTTTTAGCAAAAATTCCATAATGTAGTCTACTAACAGTCCATATTCAAATTTGTCTCATATGGCCCAAGAATATCTTTACAGTTTCCCCATCTGAACCAGAATCGAATCAACCTTTTATTTATTGCACTTAGTATGTCTTGTCCAGCTCTTTTCATCCATTCTATTACTTTTTTCTTTATAACTTTGACATTTTGAAGAGTCTAGGCCAGTCATCCTGTAGAATGGCTCACATTCTGGTTTTTCTGTTTCTTTGTGTTATTTATCTCTTCCCCTATCTTCCGAATTTCTTATGAACTGAAAGTTAGATCTGACTTGATAAGGTAATTGGGGAAGCAACTAATGTCAGACTATCCTTCTAAAAATAATACCAGTGATCATGGCATGATATCTCCATTATAAAGTTACACTTTTTCTCTTGCAGTTTCTAAGTAATCTGTAAGTCTGGCCCCTTTAACTATACTTTAATACAAACTAATACTTTGACTCTACAAAATATTTAAAAATTGGGAAAGCATATGAAAGTGAGGTGGGTTAATCAAGATAAAAAGCTTCTGCACAGCAAAATAAACAGTCAACAAAACTAAAAGACAACCTACAGAATGGGAAAAGATATTTGCAGATGACATATCAGATAAAGGGCTAGTATCCAAGATCTATAAAGAACTTCTTAAACTCAACAGCAAAGAAACAAACAATCCAATCATGAAATGGGCAAAAGACAAGACCAGACATTTCACCAAAGAAGACATACACATGGCCAAAAAGCACATGAGAAAATGCTCCGCATCACTGGCCATCAGGGAAATACAAATCAAAACCACAATGAGGTACCACCTCACACCAGTGAGAATGGGGAAAATTAACAAGACAGGAAACAAATGTTGAAGAGGATGTGGAGAAAGGGGAACCCTCTTGCACTGTTGGTGGGAATGTGAACTGGTACAGCCACTCTGGAAAACTCTGTAGAGGTTCCTCAAAGAGTTAAAAAATAGAGCTACCCTATGACCCAGCAATTGCACTACTAGGTATTTACCTCAAAGATACAGATGCAGTGAAAAACCGAGACACCTGCACCCCAATGTTTATAACAGTAATGTCGACAATAGCCAAACTATGGAAGAAGCCTGTGTCCATCAAAAGATGAATGGAGGGACAGCCCAGGTGGCTCAGCGGTTTAGTGCCGCCTTCAGCCCAGGGCCTGATCCTGGAGACTCGAGATCGAGTCCCATGTCAGGCTTCCTACATGGAGCCTGCTTCTCCCTCTGCCTGTATCTCTGCCTGCCCCCCTCTCTCTCTGCGTGTCTCATGAATAAATAAATAAAATCTTTTAAAAAAGATGAATGGATAAAGAAGCTGTGGTCTATGTATACAATGGAATATTACTCAGCCATTAGAAACGACAAATACCCACCATTTGCTTCCACGTGGATGGAACTGGAGGGTATTATGCTGAGTGAAGTAAGTCAATCGGAGAAGGACAAACATTATATGGTCTCATTCATTTGGGGAATATAAAAAAATAGTGAAAGGGAATAAAGGGGAAAGCAGAGAAAATGAGTGGGAAATATCAGAGAGGGAGACAGAACATGAGACTCCTAACTCTGGGAAAGGAACAAGGGGTAGTGGAAAGGGAGGTGGGCAGGGGGGTTGGGGTGACTGGGTGACGGGCACTGGGCGGGGGGGACTTGACGGGATGAACACTGGGTGTTATACTATATGTTGGCAAATCGAACTCCAATTAAAAAATATACCAAAAAAAAAAAAGAAAAGAAAGACTCTATAAATATATAAAAAAGAAAGAAAAGAAAGTGAGGTGGGGCAATACTACTTTTCACCAGAGAATGAATATAAGTAAAGCAGCAATAACTAAAGCATAACGGCATCAGAGCATAAAAATACTGGTATTGCAATAAATAAAACATCCATCATATAAAAGAATAGAATGTTAACTGGAAGGTAACTTAGAAATAAAATTAAGTTCAATTGCCTCACTGTACAAATGCAAATCTGAAGCTCAAAGAAGCTTAATGAATGTTAAGGCCAATAAAATTAAGGCCAGAAAACAGTGACTGTTTTTTTGAGCATTCGCCCTACCCTGGACATTGGTCTAAGCACTTTACATGGTTACCTCATTTAATTGTCCTGACAATTTTACAAGAATGGGTTATACTTACTTTCCCCATTTTTTTGGCCAGTAAGAAAACTGAGAGAGAAGTGGCATGCCCAGGATGTGCAGCTAGCAAATAAGGGAGCTGGGAGAGGACGCCAGGAAAGCTGACTTCAGAATCTGTGCTTAACCGCTCCACCCTACCACCTCTTGAGTTATGTCACTTGTGGCTATGGAGTCACAACTAGTTAGGAATCAAGTTAGGCCCTCACTTCTCTGGGAACGAAATCCCCCCTCTAAACGGCCAAGAGTGGAGTGAGCTGATGGGTCCCGGCAACCAGGGACTGCACAGGGCTCTCTATTTGAAGCAGGCAGCTGCTAATTACCTGTGATAATGAGGGATGAATGCTGCAAGGAAGATCCAGCACAGCAGAACACAAGCCCCCTCCCCCACAGAACTGAATAAAGTGCTTGGCCTTAGGGTATAATATCGTATTGCTTTTGCAGTAGATGTGCCTTCTTAATTATGTTTGTCAAGATTGCTATTAAAGTCTGTTGCTATTCTCTATACACCCCAAGGACAGTGAGGGACCACGACTGGTAGAAATGCTTCACATGAAAGTGCCTCTGTGAGAAATGAGAGCCTCGTAGAGGCACTTCTCCGCCCCTTCCTTTCAATCCTGCATCCCAGGTCTGAGTCTGTATCTTACCAACTTCCCATGTTAATTACTTTCACCTTGTCCTCGGTGGCCTCCTTTGTCTCTCATCACCATAGAAACCCACTCTGACTTAAGAACCGTCTTTCTTGCCAGTTTCTATGACCCAGCCCTCTATTTAAGTCCTCCTTCAGCTCCGAATCACCTGCTGAATTAAATCTAAGCTCCTTGATCTTGGCTTCCGGGACCTTCTCTAATTTGCTCCTTTTTTATTCTCTTTTTAGAGATAATACATTCCTGGAGCAGAGGTTAAAGCAGATCAATGTCAACCAAAATATTAACAGTAATAACTAATATATTTACATAGCGCTTTAGAGTTGAGTGAAATATATTCACCTACATTACCTCAATTAAGTCCCAAAATCACTCCATGATCCACGTACAGCAGGCAACATGGTCAGCATTTTAAGTTTGATAAAATTGGGGCCCAGAGAAGTTAAGTGTCTTGACTGATGATAACAAAAGCAAAAGAAATGTAGACAAAAATTAAATTTCTCTACAACTTGCAGCCCACTGATAAATTCTTGAGACAGAGTACGGCATTCCTCAAGGAACTCACAACTGCCTCACTGTTAATGCTTTGCTAAAGGCAAAAAGCAACTTTAGCTTGACAATAGCCAGACCTCCAGGATCCCATAAATCTTAACATATGAAAATCTCTTTAGAATTTTCCTTTACAATCAACCGCCTCCCCCATTTAAGAGTATATAATCAATCTCTCCTCACAATCACAACGCAGCTCATCCTGCCCACAGGTCCTGTTCTGCTTTGATAAAACCTTTTTTGCTCCCAAAACATCTCAAGAATTCTTTTTTGAGGGCAGCCCCGGTGGCGCAGCAGTTTAGTACTACCTGCAGCCCAGGGCGTGATCCTGGAGACCTTGGATCAAGTCCCACATCGGGCTCTCTGCATGGAGCCTGCTTCTACCTCTGCCTGTGTCTCTGCACCCCCCCCCCCGCCCCCCCCCTCTCTGAATAAATAAATAAATAATCTTTAAAAAAAAAAAAAAGAATTCTTTTTTGACCATTCACTCCTGACCCATATCACATCACTGACCATGATAACACAGTTTATTGGTGAAGTATAGCTTGAATCTGTATCTTCAAACTCCTAGATCATGCTTGCTACACTACATGATGTGATCAATAATCCTGCATTTAGCAAAATAGTTTTTTTTTTTTCCCCTTTTGGCTTATATCCTGTGGTAGACAGGATTCTCAGATCTATCCCAAGATCTCCTCTTGGCCCACCCCTCACATACATGCCCAGCATTAATCCCTGGGGCTGTTAATACAATGTCGTTATAGGACAAAATTGACTTTGAGACAAGGAGATTATCTGGATGGGCCTGACTTAATCAATGAGCCCTTTAGAAGCAGAGATTCTTCTCCAGCGGGTGGCAGAAGAGAAAGTCAGAGATGTGACGCAGCTGACCTGGAAGAAAGCAAATGTCCATAATAGGAAGGCCTTAGAGAGGCCAGCAAGAGGTGAGGGTGACCCCCACTGACAGCACACAACAAAACAGGGACCTGAATCCTACAACTGCAAGAAACCAAATTCTGCCAACAACAAGAATGCACTTGGCAATGGACTTTTCTGCAGAGCCTCAGCCTGATGAGATCCAATCTGGCCAACATTGTGATTTCCGCCTGTGCTACACTGGGTAGAGAAACCTGTCAAGCTGTGCCAGCCTCTGACCTACAGAAATGTGAGCTAATAAAACCACTAAGTTTGTGGTAATCTGTTACATGACAATAGAAAATGAATGCATTTTCCATTTCCTTTCTAACAATAGACAGAACTAGACCAGGCTTTTTTTTTTTTTTTTTTTTTTTAATTGTCAAACAGTAAAACTGACTTTTTTGGTATACAGTTTGATGAATTTTAACAGATATATAGATGCATGTAACCATCACATTCAGGATATAAAACAATTCCATCACCCAAAAAAACTTCCTTTGGAGGTCACATCTGCTCCCCACCTTTATTTTTTATTTTTTAAAAATATTGTATTTATTTAACAGAGAGAGAGAGAGTGAGAGAGACAGCACAAGTAGGCAGAGCAGCAGACAGAGAGAGATGGAGAAGCAGACTCTGCTGAGCAGGGAGCCGTATGAGGGGCTTGATCCCAGGGCCCTGGAATAATGACCTGAGCGCAGGCAGATGCTTAACTGACTGAGCCATCCAGGAACCCCTGCTCTCCACCTTTAATCCCTGGCAACCACTGATCTGTTCTCTATCACTAAAATTTTATCATTTCAAAAAAGTCATAAATGGAATCCAATCCTTGAATAACATGGGTTTGAAATATGAGGTCCACTTATATGTGGATTTTTTTCAATACAGTACAGTATTATAAATGTTTTTTCTCTTATAGTTTTCTTAATAACATTTTCTTTTCTCTAATTTACCGTATTATAAGTATTAAGTTACTTTATTTCATGTTAAGTTATAGTAGTTAGCTTTTAGTGGAGTCAGAATTATACAAGGATTTTTTTTTTAAGATTTTATTTATTATTCATGAGAGACACACAGAGAGAGAGAGAGAGAAAGGCAGAGACACAGCAGAGGGAGAAGCAGGCTCCATGCAGGGAGTCCAATGTGGGACTTGATCCCAGGACTCCAGGATCATGCCCTGGGTCGAAGGCAGGCGCTAAACTGCTGAGCCACCCAGGGATCCCCAGGATTTTTGACTATATAGAGAGTTGATGTCCCTAACGTCTGCGTCGCTTGAGGACTAATGTAATAATATAATCTTTTGAGAATAGCTTCTTTCATTCAGCTTGATGCCTCTTGGCTTCATCTAAGTTGCATGTATTAATAGTTTCCAGAATGGAAAATTTTTAAAACTCTTTATCTAGAAATTTAAAAACTAGATAAAAGTAGCATACCTGGCTGGCTCAGTCGGCAGAGCATGCAACTCATGATCTCAGGGTTGTGAGTTCAAGCCCCATATTGGCTATAGAGCTTACTTTAAAAACAAAAATAAAAACAACCCTAGAAAAAAGTATCAAGAATAAAAGGATATTGGCACTAGAAGAAATCTTTGATATTATCTGGTCCAACTCTATGCTTTTACAGATAAGGAGTCTATTTCCAGTGAGGGTTGAGGACTTGCCCAAGATTGTTCAGGCACAGGAGAGGAGAGAGATTCAACCCTCTTTGTAGCCAAGTAAACCACCAAAATCTACACAGTGGGGTGCCTGGGTGGCTCAGTCAGTAGAATGTCTGCCTTAGGCTCAGGCCAGGGTCCTGAGATTGAGCCCCACATCAGCCTCCCTACTCGGTGGAGAGTCTCTGCTACTCCCTCTCCCACACCCCCTGCCTGTGCTTTCTCTCTGTCTCTGTCAAATGAATGAATAAAATCTTTTTAAAAAATCTATAAAATGTGATTAATGTTAAGACTGGGGGAAGAACAAGTATTATTGGAGCACAGAAAATAAACATTGTATAAACTCTTTTCCATTGCTAATGATAGAGAATCAACTCAAACTAACTTGAGCCAACAAAATAATTCATTTGCTCACTACTTTAAAAATTCAAGATGATAAAAATAAATAAATAAAAATTAAATTTAAAAATTCAGGATAGTGTGGTCTTTAGGTACTGCTGAATCCAGGAATTCCCATGATGTTGTCCAGAGGTCTCAACATCTCTCAATCTCTTATTCTCCTCTTTACCCTTCTGGTTTCCTTCTTTCTGCATGGTGGCCTCATTTTTTCCTGTCACAGGCTCTCGCTATCTGCCAGGATAGATAAATACTGGTAACTCAAGCCTATAATCTTACAGCTTCTGATCCAAAAGAAAGATGGATGCTTTCTCTCCATTGATCAAATCTCTGGCCATTCCTTTCAGTGTCCTTCGCTAGTTTCTGAACTGCCAAACTGTCCAAACTGCCTCTGAACCATTTCTCCTCTGTGGCTATACTCACTCCCTAGGTGATCTCATCTAGTATCATCAATTTACATACCATCTACCCCAGAAAGTCTCCAGCCCAGACATTTCTCCCCACACTTTGAACTTGTATATAAAACTGCTTACATGACATCTTTAGTTGGCTGTCTTTGCCAAATAACCATTTCAAATGTAATATGTTCAAAACCAAACTCCTGATCTTTTTCCACAAAAATGACCCTCTTGCAATTTTCCCATCTTAGTAAGTGGCAACTCCATCCCTCTAATTTCTCAGACAAAAACCTTTGGAGCCATCCTTGATTATTCTCTTTCATACTTCACATCAATTCTATCATTAAAATTTGTTAATCTTACTTTCAAAATAGATCCAGATTCCAATCTCTTCTTACCATCTCTACTACTACCTCCCTCCCTAAACCACCAGCATCTTTCCCCTGAATTATCACAAAAGCCACCAAACTGGTCTCCCTCTTCCCTTCCTTGTTTCTTGGAATCCATTTTCAACACAGCAGTCATAACAATCTTCTTAAAACACAAATCAGGTCACGTGTTTTCTCTGCTCAAAATCTCCAATGTGATTTCTACATACTGCAAAAGAGTGATCTCCCGAGATATAATAATAAGTGAAAAAAAGGAAGGTGAAGAAAAGTGTGTGTGGTATCTACCATTTGTCTGAGTAAGAGAAGCATAGAAATATATATGTATCTGTGTATATTTTTAAGTGAAAGGATAAACCATAAAAATTTTTTTCTAAGGTTTGTCTATAGGGAGAGGAGAGGAAGACAACAGAAGTGTCAGGGAAAGAATCTAGACTTCTCTAAATGTACTACCTATTTGGTAAATTTTGGCTTTGAAGCCATGCAACTGTTCCACAAAGCATTTTTTTTTTAATTTTATTTATTTATTCATGAGAGACACACAGAGAGACGCACAGACACAGGCAGAGGGAGGAGCAGGCTCCATGCAGGGAGCTCGACATGGGACTCAATCCCCGGTCTCCAGGACCACACCCTGGGCTGAAGGTGGAGCTAAACTGCTGAGCCACCTGGGCTGCCCACATAAAACATTTTTTTAAGCAACGCCTAAGAATCCAAAGCAAAAAGAAATAAACCTGACTATCAAATTAGTGGATCCCACAGAGAGGAACTACTGCAAGTCACGGTTTATTTATTTATTTTTAAGAAATCTCTACACCCAACATGGGGCTCAGCCTTACAACCCTGAGATCAAGAGTTGCGCGCTATACCAACTGAGCCAATCAGGTGCACCCCTCCCTAAATAACATTAAAGCAATGCAATTTAACTATACACACCTAGAGAGATATACTCTAAGGGCAAAAAGAATTATTTAAAAAAAAGCAGAAACTATTATCATTAAGCATATGTTTAGTAATCATTTTAGTAATGTTATTCTGAAACTATTTTATATATACAGTAGGGTAAAACAATTATGTTAATTTTGTTAATAAATTGTTATTGCCATATGTAATTATGTTAATGCCATTAGGCACCAAGATTTTCAGAAGAGATATGCATATAAAAATCAAAGTTAAGTAAAATCTGTGTAATCCTAAATTTGAGTTGAAAAATATTAATGTAAATGCATGGTGCATTTTCTCAAAAAATATGTGTGTATATCCAAATTTTTTAGTTCTGTTGACTAAAGAGGCTTACAAACAATAATCAACCCAGTAACAATGAATATTTATTTGTAGCATCCAGATTGTTTTCTCTAAAATATCGCTTTCCCACTTAAAGGAGGGCTTCTTGGAGAAATGACTGATTCCAAGTCATTCCAAATGACTTGGAATCAGTATATCTAGAAAAGTACTAGATGAATCTACAACATCTTGTCACACCAGAAATTTGAGTCACCCTGGGTAGTGGATTCTGCTTCTGCTGCTCAAAGTAGGGTGTTTGGTTCAGGACAATTCAAAGAGCTGTACACTTACGGTGTATGCATCTTTCTCTATGTGTCCCATACTACAACTAAAAATTTGTTATCTACTTTTTGTCGTGGAAGATGTCAAACGTGTTAGTATAATAAACATCCAATTCCCCATTATCCAGCTTCAACAGTGATCAGAAATGGCTATTCCCATTTCATCTATACTCCACCCACTTCCCTCTCTCCAATATTTGTAAGCAAATTTCATTTATCCTATCAGTTTGTCAAAGATTATGGTTAGGGGCTCAGTCCGTCAAACCTCTGCCTTCACCGCAGGTCATGGTCCCAGGTTCCTGGGATCTAGCCCAAGATCCAGCCCAGTGTGGGGCTCCCTGCTCAGGGAGAAACCTGCTTTTCTCTCTCCCCCAGTACCCACCCCCTATCTTGCTAGTTCTCTCTCTCAAATAAATAAATAGAATCTTTAAAAAAAAAAATTATGTCTTGGGACGCCTAGGTGGTTCAGCGGGTTGAGCATCTGCCTTTGGCTCAGGGCGTGATCCTGGAGACCCGGGATCGAGTCCCAAGTCCGGCTCCCTGCGTGGAGCCTGCTTCTCCCTCTGCCTGTGTCTCTGCCTCTCACTCCATGTCTCTCATGAATAAATAAATAAAATCTTAAAAAAAGATTATGTCTAATCCATAATCTACGTTAAACACATAGTCTAAACACGCACATACATAAAAGCATACATAATACACCAAAGAAGTGCTGTAAAGGCAACTTACCGAGGATCACACCAGACCTCCCCAGGACAGTGTTTTGGGGGTGGGGTGTGGAGGTAGGGGGCAGAGTTCAAAGAAAAGTTTCGAGTGTGAGTATTTTTGGAGCGTTCCCAAACTCTCCCTTCGACAGTCTCCCGATTTCCCATTGTTTTAAAACCCTGTCACCCTTTTATTTAACGTTGCCATTCCCAGGATACTCTTCTTGTGTTGGGGATGACTACACGGGGAATGAGACTGAGTGGGGAATAAAATAAAGCGGTTTAAAAGGCACCTCACCTCCGTTATTTTGGAAGAATAGGGAACGCCCTATTCCGTCACAGGGTACCAGCGATGCATCTGCCTTAACTGAAGCCTTAGTCTCATGATAACCGCGCGGTCGGCTTAGGACAGAATCGCACTCTCTTGTCCAAAGAACTACGAATCCCAGAAGGCCGTTCGGCCGAGGCGCCTGCGCATCGCGTGCTCCTTCCTTTCCCCTCCTCGTCCAGGGGAAAGACCCGCCCCGCGGTGCTGTCGCTCGCGCTGGAAGAAGCGGAAGAAGATGGCGCTCACCAGGTGGGTTGTTGATGGGGGTCCTCGATACGGAAGGGTCTGGGAGTACCCACGTTTTTTATTTCTCTGCCCACTGTCTCCGGGCGGTGACCTGGCGCGGGGCACAGAGCGACATGGGCTGGGACCGCGGCTAGGCCCTCCTGCAGGCCTCCGGGGCGACTAGGCCTCACGGAAGCTGGGGTCTTTCCTCAGCGGTTTCCCGGGTCGAGTTCGTCCCCTCACGAGGGCCGAGAGCCTTGGCGCGACAAATAGTTCTCCGGCCTCGGAGGCCAAGGAGTCGCATCCCGGGGTTGTGGAGAGCGCTCCGAGCGTCCGGTCCGCGCCTCGGGCGGGCGCGGTGGGGGTGTGGAGGGCAGTGGCTTATTTGTCTGGACGAAGTGAAGCGGCGGGAGCCGACGAGCCGGCTTTACCGCCGTGTGTCTGCCGAAGTCTCGTCTGTGCCCCGAAACCAGGATTCCTGAAGAAAAAAAAAAAAAAAAAAAGATGTGAGGTGAGGGGCCCGGCACCGAACACAGATCTTTTTTTTTTTTTTTTAATTGGCCACTGTCTACTAGTAATGAGCCGCTGCTCCGCACTTTTAACTTTGGACCTTAGAATTTCTTACGTAGATAGAACCACTTCAGATTTTTGCTGTTCTCGGTTGCCTTGGTAACCGCGTGTAAAGTGGTCCCCGCCTTTGGGGGGGGGGGGAAGAGAGATTCCGAGGAGTTACATAACTCCTGCTAGTCCGCGACCTGCTGCCCCATCTGAGAAGAAAAACTTCCCGTATGCGGACGCAAGCAGGAAAAGTTGAGTTGTCAAAGATGCCTGTGAGGGAAATCGTTTTTGGGACATCGGCTTGAGCTCCCTAAACATGCTTGATTCTCCTCACGCTTCTTTTTCCTGGCTGATGGCAGTTATGGATCCCACAAAACGTTTTAATCAGAAAGTTTTGGGGGGGAATTAATTTTGGGTGCCTTGCTCTCTCTATATCCTAGGGCCTGTGTGTATACACACACACACACACACAAAGCCACCTAACAGTCTTTGCAGGGAAGGTAGGGTCCAAGGCATACAGATACGGAAGAAAGAACAGCACAGAATGCTCACTTGTGTGGTAGTAACCTTAAGTGCAAAAAGAATTAGACTGAATAAGTTGGATGAACTAAGGAGTTCAATTTAGTAAGCAGCAAACATTTGAGTGCGCCTCCAGGTGGGAGGCACTGTGGCAAAGATTCCCAGGGTTGTGAGGGAAGGTATTTGTGGAAAAGGACACAGGGAAAATAACAGATCTTGTGGGTTATTGTGGGCTTAAAATTGCAGCGGCAGAATGCAGTCCTTAAATGGCTAGTCTTGGAGGCTACATAGTTTTCTGATTTCAGTGAGCTCTGGTTGATTTGATTGCAGGTGAAGTGTTACCTTATCTCCAAGACCTACCAAGGATTACTTAACGGCAGGGACTTAACATATTGATGTGTTGCAGTATTGGTGTCACCAGTTATTGTGACTAACTAAAGATTTGAGGTCATACTGATTTAGTCCTCTAAATGCAACTGTATTTGGGGTTATGTATCTAATAATATTACTTGCATTTAATATGCTTTATTTGGTAAAGGGGAAAGGGTAGACCAAGGTGTCTCAACAGTGGGCAGTCCCCGTGGCTCAGCGGTTTAGCACCGCTCAGCCCAGGGCGTGATCCTGGAGACTTGGGATCAAGTCCCATGTCCCGCTCCCTGCATGGAGCCTGCTTCTCCCTCTGCCTGTCTCTCTCTCTCTCTCTCTCTCTCTCTCTGTCTGTCTTGAATAAATAAAATCTTTAAAAAAATAAAAATAAAAGATGTCTCAACAGTGGCACTGTTGAGGTTTTGGACTGGATGATTCATTCTGGTGTGGGGCTGTCCTGTGTATAGTAGTAGGAAGTTTAGCAGCATCTTTGGCCTCTATACATTAGATGCCAGAGGCACCTCCCTCCCCTTCACCCATTCCCTATCCCCTAAGTCTTGACAATCATGTCTCCAGACATTATCAAATACCTACATTGTAGTTATTTTGCCACCCAGTTGAGAACCACTGAGGTAGACTTTCTGCTTACATATACAGCCCACAGCCCACTATGTACCCCTTTCCCCTATCCTGCCACCACAGGAGTGTGCCTCTTGTGGGAATGTCATCTTTTACAAGGAAAAGCAAAATTAAGACCCTCTGGAAGGCTAGAGTATGTTCAGACCCTAATCCAGGCCAAGTTACTTGTTTACTGTATCGTCTGGACCCTTTGATTTGGCAGGCTGCCTGCCTTTGGATCATCTTAGTAATCAGTTCTTACAGCAGAAGGTAAAGAATAGAGAAAATAATAAGTATTTTGGCTTCTTTACACTATCTTTGTATCCTTCCTATGAATTGGGTATATGAGTTATACTGAATAGAATTATGGTAAAAGCCCAAAACTTTTGACTCCAGTCCTCCATCCATTCATTCATCATTCAACAAATACTTGTTGAAGATCTACCATGTGCCAGACACTGTGCTGGTTTTACAGTATTAAATCAGTGCTGGTTTTACAGTATTAAATCAGTCTGGCAAACTCCTTTATTTTCGAAGAGCTTACAGTCTAGGAAAGGCAAACTACTTATCTATCTGTATGTAAACAAATCAATAATGCAATATCAGGTAGTGATTAGGAATAAAATAAAGATAAAAGGACAGAGAATGACTCAAAATGTGGAGTGGGGTGGTGGTGTTTTGATTGAGATGGTCAGAAAACAGCTCTGGGGAGGTATAATTGAGCAGAGAAATCAATGCTAAGAAACAAGGACTAAAAGATCTAGGGTGGGGGCACCGGCTGTCTCAGTAGAGCATGAGACTTGATCTTGGGGTTGTAAATTCAAGCCCCATGTTGGATGTAGAAATTACTTAATAAATCTTTAAGAATGAATGAATGAGCGATGCCTGGGTGGCTCAGTGGTTGAGCATCTGCCTTTGGCTCACAGCATGATCCCAGTTGTGGGATCGAGTCCCACACCGGGCTCCCTGAGAGAAGCCTGCTTCTCCCTCTGCCTATGTCTCTGTGTCTCTCATGAATAAATAAATAAATAAAATATTTTTTTAAAAATTTTCTTAAGAGTTTACTGTAAAAGCACTGTAGGAAAGGATGTGCTGTGAGCTAGACAATGCCTAAAGAGTTAGGGATGAAAGAAGCTGAAAGCATGATTCCTGCAAGTTTCTGGTGAGAAAAAGAAAGGTAAATGAGTAGATAATTCTAAAACAGTAAGACAGATTATAATAGTGGTATATAGGGGGTCTTGTGGGAGCATGGTAGGTGCAACAAACCCAAATTGGGGGGAATTGTGGAACAGATCCAAATAATCAAGTATGTATTGAATAATATTTAGACACTGTGTGAAGGGGGTTCATCGATTTTCTCATTTAGTACTTAGAGCAACTCTGTGAGGTAGGTCATCTTTTGATCTGCCTCTACAGATGAGAAAACAGGTTCAGAGAGGTAGGTAACTTATCTGGGTTACTACCTTGCATAGGTAGGATTTGAACTCTGGGTTCTTATCCATCATAGTACCCAACTCTAGAATAGATCCCTCTTGTGTATAGCCCTCTGTATTTTTTCCTTCAGCTTTAATACAATTTGTGATTGTGGATTTGTATGAGTAATTGTCTCTCCTCTGCAAGACGTAACCGGTCTTTCTCAGTTTATAGTCTCATTGCCTACCTAGCACAGTACCTGCACCCAAGTGCTCAATAAATATTTTGAATAAATAAGTTCTGTTGCTTACTGAAATATGCTTACTAACCAAGAATTACAAAGAAACCTTAACTTTTCCATTAAATGTATTATTTATTACTGGAATCCTTTTGTGGTACTTTGGGATATCTCTGTAGTAACATTTATCACACTTCAAAGTTGCTAAGAATTGCTTGGTAGAAAGGCTGCTTTGATTAAAGAGTAACAAAGTACATATTTAGGATTTCTGCTTTGAATCTTTGACTTCCTAAGTTTTAAACTGCATTCTAAATTAGATACCTTTGGTAAAACACACTTAAATATGCAGTTTATATTTTCTTTCTTTTGTCCACCTCTTTGTTACATTCAGTGCTAATCCTTGTTTTTTTGTATTGATGCTAAAATAGTTAAAAGTAAGAAGCATAAGAGTAAAGCAGTTAAAAATAAGGAGTATGAAAGTAGGAAAGACACTAGTGCAACTGTATATTGGACAGTTGGCCACTGGTAACTGAGAATGTTTCCTTGTTATAAGAAAGGAAATGTAGAAGCATAAAAACTCAATAGTTTATTTATTATATGAAATACCTATTAATTTTTTATTTGGGCATCATTTGCCTGCATCCTAGTCAAACGTGTTTTACTGTATATCTCTGAGTACTTATTTCTTTCCAGACAAAATAAAATGACTGATATTTAATACTGCCATAAATCATTGACATGTTTGACCTGCTAAAGAGAAAAAAGTATTATGGTAAAATAGCCTCTGATGGCCAAATTGCAATGATCTAATGTGAGAATTTTTTACAATTCTGACTTTCATTATCTTTGCTTATAGCTTTTTACCTGCACCTACTCAGCTATCTCAGGACCAGCTTGAGGCTGAAGAAAAAGCAAGATCCCAGAGATCAAGACAGACCTCACTGGTCTCATCCCGAAGAGAACCTCCCCCATATGGGTACAGGAAAGGCTGGATACCTCGATTATTAGAGGTAAATAATTGTGCTAACACTTATTATAATACCCTTGTAAAATAAATTTAAACCATAGAACGTCTGCACATGAATGCCAATATGCTAGAAATCCTGGTGATGAGTTCCTAAGACATGTACTCCTCTTAGGGCATTGATCTTTTTCTTCTGGCTTAGTATCACTGCTTTGTGAACATGAGAGAATTATACCTGGTTGTGTCGCTTCTTAATGTCCAACTATTAAATGTACAAAAGAAACTAACATACCCTCTATAAATCTAGCAATTACCGCAGAGGGAAAATAATAGGAAAGTAAGAGGAGAAAATGAAAGAACAAGTTCATGTTCGGGTGCCTTTCCCTCCCTTCTCCCTATATGCACAATGCCACATAACCCTGCAGAGACAGCTTTCCTCCAGGGAAAACTCCAGCAGTGTTTCCTTTTCTGATTTCCTTCCTATTAAGTATAGTGGCAAGAGCACTGGCAAGGAGTTTAAAAGAATAAATAATAAGAAGTGTTTTTGCATCATACCTGTGCTGGTTACTGTTTAGTCAGCAGATCCTGACCTCTCTTCATCCGTTTTCTTGTTTTCAATTTGAGAATGTTTCTATATGTCTAATATACAGATTAATTTTTTAGAAGCTATAAGAGTTTTTTTTTAATATTTTATTTATTTATTCATGAGAGACACAGAGAGAGAGAGGCAGAGACACGAGCAGAGGGAGAAACAGGCTCCATGCAGGGAGCCCGATGTGGAACTCGATCCTGGGGTCCCAGGATCCCTGGGCTGAAGGCAGGCGCCAAACTGCTGAGCCACCCAGGCGTCCCAGTATAAGAGAATTTGATTGTTGGTTTGGAGGCAGTAAGGAGAAAGATGAATCTAGACTGATCTTTTTATATCTCTAGCTTGTTTCCAAAAAAGAAACTTATTTGACAGTACCTGTCCTCCTAGTTACTGTGTATCTTGTACTGCAGTTCAATACGTAATCCTTTCCCTAATTCCAGGGCAGATTTCTCATGCTTGACCACCTTTTTCATCTAGGGAGAAAAGCAAATATTTGAGACTTAACTATTTTGCCTCCCCAAGACCACTTCCTCTTTGATTGAGCCTTTTTCTTTTCCATCTCTTAATATTCATTCTGACTCCTGCAAATTTCCTTCCTCCACTTCCCAAGGAATGTACCTGCCCTATTAAAAATCTCTCTTCTTAAACCATTCATTTTTGTAGCCAAGTATCTTCATTTTATCACTTTCTTACATTCTTTCCTTTTACAGTTGTGATTTTTACCTTACAATGTGATTTTTACCTTACAATGTCCATGCCTTTACCTTTTTTCATATGCTTCCACGTGGTGTTCATAGTGAACTAAGCATTCATTGGACTGAAATCTGTTGCTTCACACCCTGCAAGATGCCATCTGCATTCTCAGCCTCTCCCATGTTTGGCATTCTCCCTGCCTACCAGAACACTCTGTAGAGCCTGGAAGACAAACTCCCAACTAGATCATGTCATAAAAAATTTCCTTTTTTTTTTTTTTTTCTCAGCCCTCTTCTAGACTTAATTAATATTCTAATATGCAAAGACCAGTCTTATTAATATTACTAAGGCATTGTTGTTGTTTCTTTTGTTTTCACTGATAGTATATTTGTAAGAAGCAGGACAAAATAAAAGATAATCAAGGAGGCTATAATGCCCACTTACCTGGGACAGAAAGGTAGTGATTGGCATTATCAAACCAAAGGATAGTGTGTCTCTTTTGAGGGATGATAGATATTCTTTGTTTGCCTCTCAACAGATTATAGGGCAGGGGTGGCAGGCATCATTTTACATACAACAGAAATCTCATCCTATTTCCATTTCAGCATTAGGACAGTCAGGGACTATTAACTTTTTAAAATCTTACTTGACGAATGGTTTCATATATCCTGGTGGAACAGAACAGTTTATTTGAAAATCAAACAAAAAAGGCCAGCTAATCTGGAAATACTGTGAATGCTTTTGTAGGGGAGTGAACGTTCTATGGAGAAAGCATTTTGTTCTAGTTTTCAAAGGAAAAGCTATGATTTTCTGGCAGGCTTAATGACCACATAATGCCACATCCACAGTTCTAAAGTGCTTATTCTAGTTCAAGAACCCTAGCAAATCTGAGCATGTGTCATATTGATGGCCTGGGTACAGGTAGCACCTTTCTTGGAAATGCTTTAACTATTTTCTGCCTAATTTGTAAGAAAATGTCTCCCTCGCCCTTACTTTTTGTTTTTTAAAATGTCAAAATTACTCATTCATTTGGGGAATATAAATAATAGTGAAAGGGAATAGAGGGGAAGGGAGAAGAAATGGGTAGGAAATATCAGAAAGGGAGACAGAAGATGGAAGACTTCTAACTCTGGGAAATGAACTAGGGGTGGTGGAAGGGGAGGAGAGCGGGGGGTGGGGGTAACTGGGTGGCGGGCACTGAGGGGGGCACTTGACGGGATGAGCACTGGGTGTTATTCTGTATGTTGGCAAATTGAACACCAATAAAAAATAAATTTATTATTTAAAAATAAAATGTCAGGGATCCCTGGGTGGCGCAGTGGTTTGGCGCCTGCCTTTGGCCCAGGGCGCGATCCTGGAGACCCGGGATCGAATCCCACATCAGGCTCCCAGTGCATGGAGCCTGCTTCTCCCTCTACCTATGTCTCTGCCTCTCTCTCTCTCTCACTGTGTGCTTATCATAAATAAAATAAAAAAAATTAAAAAAAAATTTAAAAATCAAATGTCAAAAGTTTTCTTTAGCAAGTCAGCATATCATACCTAGGAAATCATATATCCAGGATCCAATGGAATATTTCTTGAAGGAGGAGGTCTTTTAAAAGTCGTTATTTACATAAAGTTTCTTCATCAAATCACCTCTAAATGATTTTAATATCTTTTCCTATCTTGTTATATGGGATGAATCACTGAATTCTACTCCTGAAAATAATATTGCACTCTATGTTAATTAACTAGAATTTAAATTTAAAAAAATTTTTTAGATATTTTATTTATTTATTTGAGAGAGACACAGACACAGGCAGAGGGAGAAGCAGGCTCCATTCCATGCAGGGTACTGTGGGACTCGATCCCCGGTCTCCAGGACCACACCCTGGGCTGAAGGCGACAGTAAACTGCTGAGCCACCCAGGCTGCCCACACAAAGCATTTTTTTAAGCAACGCCTGAGAATCCAAAACAAAAAGAAATAAACCTATCAGATTAGTGGCATAATCCCAGAGAGGAACTACTCCAAGTCACTGTATGTATGTATGTATGTATTCATTTATTTATTTTTAAGAAATTTCTGGACCCAACATGGGGCTCAGCCTTACAACCCTGAGATCAAGAGTTGCATGCTATACCAATGGAGCCAATCAGGTGCACCCCTCCCCAGAGGGAGAGAAGCAAGCTCCATTCAGGGAGCCCGACGTGGGACTGAATCCCAGGACTCCATGATCATGCCCTGGGCCAAAGGGAGGCACTCAACCACTGAGCCATCCAGGCATCCCAGGAAAAAATATTTTTAGAAATATTGAGCATCTGCCTTCAGCTCAGGGCATGATCCTGGAGTCTTGGGATCGAGTCCCATGTTGGGCTCCCTGCATGGAGCCTGCTTCTCCCTCTGCCTATGTCTCTGCCTCTCTCTGTCTCTCATGAATAAATAAATAAAGTCTTTAAATATATATTTTTTCCTATCATTTTTTAGTAGTACTGATTTGCCCTTTTTTGAGCTAAAAGAGAATTTTAGGGGCACCTGGGTGGCTCAGTGGTTGAGCATCTGCCTTTGGCTCAGATCATGATCCTAGAGGCCTGGAATCAAGTCCCACATCAGGCTCCCTCTGCCTATATCTCTGCCCCTCTCTCTGTGTCTCTCATGAATAAATAAATAAAATCTTTTAGGGGGATAAAAAGGAATTTTAGTTCAGTAAAAAATACAAAATTTTTTGGAGTCAGAAGATCGAGTTCAATTCCTGCCTATGCTAGCCATGACATCTTAGGGAAATCACCTAACTTTTCTAAACTTGAATTTTTTCCATATGAAAATATGAGTTATTGGAGAAATAAAAGAATTAAATGAGTGTGGATTCTGTACATTATAAGAAGGTCCTAAATGAATACTACTAAATTTAACAAAAATATTTAAAAGTTATATTTGATAAATGTTTGATAAGCTACCTTTTTTTGTAATGTTAAACTTCATCAACTGACTTGACTTAGCTTGTTCTACTTTAGAAGTTTTAGTCCTCTCTTCTAAATAATTGTATATAGTCACCATTAAAAATGTGGTGAACTCATTTCTGAGGCCTTCCTATTCTATTATTTGCTTTTCATGGGACATGAATAAATGTTATTGAAGGGAAGCCCAGGTGGCTCAGCAGTTGGGGTGTGATCCTGGAGTCCCAGGATCAAATCCCACATTGGGCTGCCTGCATGGAACCTGCTTTTCCCTCTGCCTCTGTCTCTGCCTCTCTATCTCTGTCTCTCATAAATAAATAAATAAAATCTTTTTAAAAAATGTTATTAAAATCTGGTTCCAAGAAAAAATTCTTTACATTTCTGTGCTGTTGTATCTTGAACTGCACCTAAGTAAAAAAAAATCGTATATGCTAAAACTAAAAATCTTCTCATTGCCCTAAACATTCTGCTTAATTTCTTCCTGCCACATGGATAGAAATCCAAATTCCTTGCCATGGTCTAGAATCCCTTTCGTGATCAGGTGTCTGTCTGCCCATGCAAACTTACCACCTGTGTGTCTGCTCCTCTGTCCTCAGCAGGTTCCAGCCCCACTGGACGCTTGTTTCCTAGAACATTCCAAGTTCTTTTTTTTTTTTTTTTTTAATGATAGTCACACAGAGAGAGAGAGGCAGAGACACAGGCAGAGGCAGAAGCAGGCTCCATGCACCGGGAGCCTGATGTGGGACTCGATCCCAGGTCTCCAGGATTGCGCCCTGGGCCAAAGGCAGGCGCCAAACCACTGCGCCACCCAGGGATCCCTCCAAGTTCATTTTTGCAGCAAGGCCTTCACACTATTTGCTCTGCCTAGAAAATGCTTCCTTCAGATCTTCCCATGCCTGATTTCTCATTATTCGGGTTTTGGCTCACATCACAAAGGCTGTCCCAACCGCACTATCAGAAGTAGCCTCTCATTGCAATCCCATTATATTTTCAAGGCATTTACCACAAGCCAAAGATTAGGCTTTTTATATTTTTGCCCACTAGAATGTACACTGTTCAAGACCAGGGACCTCTGTTTTCTCTGTTGCTGTATCTCTAGCATCTAGCATAACAAGGGCTCGATAATTATTTGTTGAATGAAAGAATATATCTTGAATCTCAAGTTACTATTAAATATTATTCTTATTTCTTTTCTTTTTAATATATAGGATTTTGGAGATGGAGGTGCTTTTCCAGAGATCCATGTGGCCCAGTATCCACTGGATATGGGACGAAAGAAAAAAATGTCAAATGCACTGGCCATTCAGGTGGATGCTGAAGGAAAAATTAAATATGATGCAATTGCTCGGCAAGGACAGTCAAAAGACAAGGTAATCTTCTCAATGATTTTTCCCCCATTGGTAAAAATTTTTTGAAGAGGTTTGTTTGTTTTTTAATTTTATGGAAATGATACATATCTGGCCATTTAGTTTTGTTAAAGGTATCAATGAGGGGCACCAGGGTGGCTCAGTTAGTTAAGCCTCCAACTCTTTTTTTTTTTTTTTTTTAAGATTTTATTTATTTATTCATGAAAGACATACAGATAGAGAGAGAGGCAGAGACACAGGCAGAGGGAGAAGCAGGCTCCATGCAGGGAGCCTGACGTGGGACTCGATCCTGGGTCTCCAGGATCAGGCCCTGGGCTGAAGGCTGCGGTCCAGGATCAGGCCCTGGGCTGAAGGCGGCGCTAAACCGCTGAGCCACCCGGGCTGCCCAAGCCTCCAACTCTTAATTTCAGCTCAGAGTCCTGGGATCCAACCCTGTGTTGGGCCCCGTCCTGAGTGGGGAGTCTGCTTGAGGATTTTCTCTCCCTCTCCCTGTGCCCCTCCTCTTACTGGTGCGATCTCTCTCTCTTTCAAAATAATTTTTTAAAAAAAGGTAGCAATGAAATATACGTAGGATAACTGAAGATAGGGCTTTATAACAATACGAACAGTATATTATGACTTCATAATAGCAATGACTTTTTTCTTTGAAGTCTCCAAATTGGTGAAAACTTCTATATACTTAGAGTTTTCATCTATTTGTTTAATATTTAAAAAACAATTTGTAATTGTTTAACTTTAATTGTTTTAAGTTCTTTTATAGCACTAACATTTCTTAAGTGCTTGAAAATTGTTAAAAATCTACAATTCTGGCACCTGTCAATTTATATTCGTCTATAGTTTGCTAATTCTTCTCGTACTTAAAAAGTACTTGCATAGATATTTAATTATTTTAGCAATTCCTTTGAATTACACAGACTTTTTTACCCATTAAGCATAAAACTGGCACTTGCTATCCAGATTTATGATGGGCCTGCTTACAAAGTAATCCAAAGACCAAAAATAAAATTCACTTAAAATAATCTCATCACAGAGCAGCTACACTCAGAGCTAAGAAACTGTTTTTAAGAAGACCTAGTTTTGGGATCCCTGGGTGGCGCAGCGGTTTGGCGCCTGCCTTTGGCCCAGGGCGCGATCCTGGAGACCCGGGATCGAATCCCACATCAGGCTCCCGGTGCATGGAGCCTGCTTCTCCCTCTGCCTATGTCTCTGCCTCTCTCTCTCTCTCTCTCTGTGACTATCATAAATAAATTAAAAAAAAAAAAAAAAAAGAAGAAGACCTAGTTTTTTTCTCTTGTAAATAAGTGTTCCACATAAAGGTAAGATCTCTTTAAAATTGAAGATGTTGGGGAAAAAACTTGAGAAGTTTCAGTACCTGTCCTTTGTCTCTCTGTCCTGGAAACATTTTCATTTTACCCTCTAATAGCACTGATGACAATGCATACTCTGTTCCTGCATCAAGACTGCTGAGTTATTAGGGAAAACAGTTACACTGTCATGCAAATCTGTGTCTTAGGTTTCAGCTGGGCTCCCTTGGTGTTCCTCCAAGCTCTAATTCCTACTCCTCTCCATCCCCTCTCAGCTGAACAGGTGACTAGGTGACATCTGTTTGTATATAAAGACTAGTGGAAGAAAATTGTCTACTTTCTTTACCCTGCACTTGGCTTTCTGTCTTGACTTTTCCTTTTGTCTCTATAAGAAAGCTCTTCTGTAAACCTAACCTTGCCCTAGTGTATCCTGGATCTCATTCCTTTCCCTCTCCTTTACAGCCTCACTTTTTCTTCATTCTTCTTCTCAACTGTGACTTTTACCTCCACTCCTCTATTGGCTCCTTCCTATGAGCTTTTAAATAGGCTTGCTTTTCTCATCTTTTGTAAGAAAAGTTTTCTCCTGATTACCCTCAAGGCTCCCTCTAGCTACCACCACATTTCTACCTGATTTTCTTAACTTTCTTTCATTCTTCATTTCACTGTAATACAGCCTCCCCTCAGCCAGTCTGCTGAGAAAAACTCTGGCAAAGGTCTCTAAGACTCTGTTTCTCTCAACACCATCTCTGACTAATCTAATTTATTCCCTTAGCTAAAAATGCCACTCATTTTGGTAACTGTTGGATCTGTGTCTCCAGCCCCATTTTCTCTCCTGGGCTCTAGGTCCTTATATCTACTGTCTGCAAGGGCAGATCTATTAGATTTTCCCAAAGTGCTACTCATCAAATCCAAACCTAAATGCATAATTTTCTACTTAATATACTTTCTCTATTCTCTAACTCAGTGACTGGCAGTGATATCCTCCTGATTGACTATTCTAAAAGCCTGGGAGTTCTTTTTTTCCCATTATTTTATTGATTTTTTTTAAAATACACTAATAAATTCTTACTGTAGAAGATACCAACAGTACATAAGTATGTATATATAGTCCTGTCTACTTCTCCCACTTTATTTCCCAGAGGTAAATACTTCCCAGAGGTAAATATAAGAAGTATATACATATTTTACACATAAACATCTTTTTTATATGAATGAGATTTTAATATTCATAACTTTTATAGGCTTGCCTTTTTACTTAATATGTTTTAAAGATTTTTATTAGTACATATAGGTCTGCTTTATTTTTTTTTTAAGATTTATTTACTTATTTTAGGGAGATGGAGAGTGTGTGAGCACACCCATGTGGGAGAGGTGCAGAGGGAGAGAGAGAAACTCAAGCAGACTCCACGCTGAGTGCAGAGCCCAACGTGGGGCTCAATCTCACAACTCTGAGATCATGACCAAATCCGAAACCAAGAGTTAGAGGCTTAACTGAGCACCCAGACACCCTGGTCTGTTTTATTTTTTAAAAATGTGTGTAGAAGTCCATGGTGTGCATGGGCCTGAATTTTTATTTTTCAGCATTGGCGGTTTCTTTAAAAAAAAAAAAAAGAAGAAAGCATTGGTTATTTCTGATTTTTTAGTTTTCAGACAGTACTTTATTCAAGATCCATATGCAGATACTTTTTTTGCACCTGAATATTTGTGTAAATAAATTCTTAGTGGATTTATTGGGTCAAGGGATATTCAGATGTCAGATGTGACATATAAAGCTGGTATGTTCTCTAAAAAGCCTTTGTTGAGTACTCATTCCATTCTGCTTAGTCACCATGGTTTATCTTCTTCCTTAATACTTCTCAAGTATTTGCTCTTCTCTGCTACTTGATTCAGGCCCTTATCATTTCTTGCTTTATTTATCACAGCAGAATCTGAAGCCTCTGCTTGGCATTTGTCTTACCTGCCTAGAAAAACAAATTTATCCTTGTTTGTTTGTTTGTTTAACTTACTCTCTCTCTCCCATGTATACACACACAAGTGTACATGCTAAAAATCTTTCCATGGCCTTTAGGGTAAGAACCAGCCAACCTCCATATTATAATGACCACTTACCCCCTTTCTTACCTTTCTAGCCTAGCCTCAGCTCACATGACTAGAATACCAAATTCTAAAAATAAAAAGTCCAGTTTTAGCCATTCTATTTATTTTCAGTACAAAATAATCACTATTGTACATGGTTGTTAGAGTACCTGTCCTAGAGAAGAAAAACTTTCATGGCACCCAGCTGGCTCAGCCATGGAGCATGCAAATCTTGATCTCCAGGTTGTCAGTTTGAGCCCCCACATTGGGGTATAAAGATGACTTAAAATTTTTTTGTATATATAAAGATTTTACTTATTCATCCATGAGAGACACAGAGAAAGAGACAAGGGGGCAGAGACTCAGGCAGAGGGAGAAGCAGGCTCCACACAGGGAGCCCGATGTGGGACTTGATCCTGGGAGTCCAGGATCACGCCCCAGGCCAAAGGCAGGCACCAAACCGCTGAGCCACCCAGGAATCCCCTAAAATTTTTTTTTTTTAATGGACGCCTTGGTGGCTCCATGATTAAGTGTCTGCCTTTGGCTCAGGTCATGATCCTGGGGTCCTGGAATTGAGTTCTGCATCAGGCTCCCCACAAGGAACCTGCTTCTCCCTCTGTCTATATCTCTGCTGCTCTCTCTGTGTCTCTTATGAATAAATAAGTAAAATCTTTAAAAAATATAATTAAAAACATTTTTTAAATCTTAAAATAAAAAACTAAAAAAATAAATAAAAATTAAAAAAAAAAAAAACTTTCAGGCATTCTCTGTCAAGATCTGCTGTAAGGAACTATTGGCGACTCCCCTAATATGCCACCTTCTCTCTTACTATAGGAACTTCCCGTGGATGTCCTCCTGTGCATGGGAAAGCCCCCCCACCTTTGAATTCTATCGCTTTCAAATCACAGCTCGCTCTTCACTGTTTCAGGGTACTCTTCCTAATGTCCCTTGGCTAGACAGAGTTTCCTTCCTTCTTCCATGTTTATCATAGGAGTCATCACCTTTTGCTGTACCTACCCATTCATGACTATCTATGTCATTTGACTGTAAGCTCTATTATATCTTTAGGTTTCCTCTTTGGCACCTAATTTAGTCCCTGACAGCTTGGCCCACAGACATTCATCAGTGGTTATTGAAGAAGCAATAGCAGTTTTCATTGAATAACAGAAAACTACCTCTCCTGAGCCAGTAGGGAAGCATAGTCCATTCCTGCAAAAGGAAAAATAGATCCCTATACAGTAGGACATATATTGGAAATGTCCCCTGTACCGTGGAGGCCTTCACTAGGCTTGCTTTGTTTTGATACATCTCTCCTTCTTTGGAATAATCACTATTCTTTATTGGTATGTGCTACCTCTCCTGTCATTGCTTGGGGAAAGCAACACTTTAGGACAATAGTTTGGTGTTGGCAGGTTGACTAATTTTGAGTGACATACTGTTTTAGCCCATTTTGCATTAAATTTCAGATTTGGAAACCATGAATTTTCACTGACCCAGAGAATGAAAGTTTTCTTCTTTCTCTAACAACTGTGTATGTTGGTGATTATTTTGTTTTGAAAGTAAAGTAGAAATATTAGAACTGTTTGTTTTTAGATTTCAGTATTCTGGCCAAATAAGGTCTCTAAAGTAATAGTCCTTTGTACACTGAAAGCTTTATATGTTTGTCTATAATGCAGCCACTAGAGATGAATCCAAAATTTGTAGTTTATAGAAGTACCACTCAGAGGTTCATACTAACCCTAAGTCTTAGCCTCTTACCCTAACCTAATAGGGGAAACTATGCATGCATAGGATGTATATAGGAAAACTCTGTACCTTACTCTTAATTTTGTAAGTATCTTAATTTTTTAAAAAGTGGATGGGTTAACGCATGAAGTTTTTTAATGCATTTAATAATTCAACATTAACTGGTACATGTTGGCAAATGCATATGGAAAGAGGGGACACTTCTTGATCGTTTGGGACTGTCTTGAGCATTGTGTAATGTTTAACATAATTGCCACTACCTATTAAATTCCTGTAGTGCCTTGAAGGTAGCAGCAATGCCCAGTTTTAAAACCACCGACTTTCCTGTTTTGGAAGTAGAAATTGGCTACTAAATATGGCTTTAAAATGGGGCTTTAAAAATTCATTATCATTCAGGGGCTGATATTCACAGTCTTTGACATAAGAAGAAAATAGCTTATTGGGTTATTGAATTTGCATTATAGTGCAAAGATTTCTGATTTATTTCAGAGATCTGGTTTTTTTCAGAAACCAGAGTTCTCACTGAAATATTAATAGTGAAAGGTCAAGAATGGTAAATGCTATCCCTGGGTATAAGAGATTAAGAAAAAGGCAAGATTGCAAGGGATGATATTCTAGAGCAAGTCTAAGGCCATAGATCTCTACATGTAAAATAAATACTGTATACATAAGACTTATAGTAATACAAAATTGGTAGAGGAAAAAATTTCTTGAATTAAATTTTGATGGAACTAAATGCTTTTATTTTTCCCCAGTTGTGACTTGAGTGATAAATCTTGAAATAAAATCCTTGGTATTTACATTTTTCCTTCTGGAATAGTTATATGGGAAATATTGCATATGTGATAATTACCCAAAAGAATGCCTGTAACGCCTTCCTCCCCCCAAAGAAATAACTCCCAGCAACTTTAAACTGACCCCAAGATTGTATATTGCCTTGTTCCTATGATTTCACAAACTAGCTAAGCCTAAAGATAGTGTTTGAGCTCATTTGTGCTCCTCATACCTTCTAGGGTATATTGCATTTTTCAGATAACCCTCCCCAGCCCCCTTGCCTCCTGGGATATACTGAGTTTCTTCCGCACATTTGATTCTAAAGCAATAAAAATTGGGGGTTTTATAGTTAATTACCATGGAGGAATCTTGCTCTTCAGATGTCCTTCACTCAGCTTTGTGAGATGCTAGAATCTTATTGATGCTCATTTAAAGGATTATTAACTTTGGAATACCCAAATAAGAAGCAGCAAATGGCTCTTGTATGCTAAATTATGTTGAGCACATATGACTACCAGGGAGCCATTTACTTAGAATCCCTTCCTGTAATGATTGCTATGTAAAAGTAATTAACTCTTCCTAGTCTAGATATTATTTTCTAGAGTATTATTATATAATTGTAAACTCATGTGGTATCAATTTTTCCATCTTGAAAAGAAATATGACTTTTGAGGTCAGTTACTTACTAGCTGTGTGATCTTAATGTACTGAGCCTCACTCTTGTCCCCAGAGTGAGTTTTAGGTCCCTTCCAAATAAACACTGAGAGGTTGATGATACTAGCAGTTCACATATCAGTGGTCATGTTTTGTGGTAAACTATCTACATTTTCTTCCCTCATCCTTAGTCTCATTCCTGAGAAAAAACAAGCTAGGGATTTTAGTCTGTAGCCATGAGATACTTTTTTCTGAGAAATCCACAGATTATAGAGAACATTCTATAGGGCCTAAAATATAATCACCTTTAGCATAGAACTGAGCATCTCTAAAATTCATATATTCATTCATTTGTACAAAAAATACTGACTTGAGTGCCTCCTGTGGAGCAGGCATTGTTACAAACCCTGGAGATAACTAATGAATAAGAGATTCCTCATTAATAACAGGTATAATTATTGTACATACCTCAGAATTGATAACAGAAAAGTTCAATTAGTTAATATATATAAGGCAAAGAATAGTGCCACAAAATAAGTGCTTAATAAATTTTAGTTAATATTATTACTTTAATAGAGTATATAAATAAACAAGTAAAATGGAAAATAATTCCATACTATGAGCAATGCTTTGAAGACAGTAATCAGAGTGCTGTGACACTGAGTGATTGGGTTGGGAGGAGTTGCTGCTTTAGCAAGGGTAGTCAGGAGAGGCCTCATCAATGCATTCATGACCATTGAACTGATACTCAAAGGTTGAGAACTCACATGGAGAACTAGGAACAATACTTTTAAGGCCCAGAATTTGGGGAAAAAGCATGTTGTGTTCAAAAAACAGGAAGAGCTAATGTAATTGAAGCATAATGAATGAGGAAGTGAGAGGTACAGGGGGAGATTAAAGCCACTTTGGAAAGCCAGGTCAGGTTATATAGGCCATGAAGTGTTTTTTGCTCTGATGTTTGAAGTAAGAAATTAAGAATAGCCTGCATTTCCTTTAAGGTAGTTTTTGGCTATCTATTTATTTATTTATTTATTTATTTATTTATTTGAGAGAGGGATTGAGAGTAGAAGTGGAGGATGGGGAGGAAGAGGGACAAGCAAAGCAGACTTTATGCTGAGCACGGAGCCCCATGTGCAGTTGGATCACCACCACCACCCAGTGGCTTAATAACAACTGAGCCACCCTGGCACCCCTTCTTCAAGCTTTTTTTTTTTTTTTAGATTTTATTTATTTATTGAAAGAGGATAGGGGTTTAGGGGCAGAGGGATAGGGAGAAACAGGCTCCCCAATTGAGCGGGGAGCCTCACGAGCCATGATCCCAGCCTGGGGCCCTTTGAGCCAAAGGCAGACACCTGACTGAGCCACCCAAGCACTCCTCCTTTAAGCTGTTTTTGAGTAATGGCATGGTAGAATGTAGTTATTGTTATAAGACTTTGGCTTATAGTAGTGATTTCTGAAGGTCTCAAGTACCTGGGAATTTGGTTTTCTCTCATATTCATTAGTTGTTCTTTTTTTATATGTGTATCACAAATTCCTGACTCAAGCAGCAAAATCTAGAATGCCCTCCTTTTGCTAAATTTCCAGTACCTCTTTTTTTTCTCTAAAGTCTGCCATGTAAGTTTTTATGAAAGTATTCAAAAAGTATAGATGGACCCAAAAGTAAGTAATACTCTGTTTGGTAGGAGCCTACCATTAGCGTCAGCCTCATAGAAACATGGCAAACCCAGTAGAAATTATAGCCATCCTAAGTTTGGATAATGAGTATGAAATAAGTTGTGTATATAGAATATGTTTTGTTTTTTCTTTTTTTCCCACAGAAGAAAGTATTCTGGGTTTCTTAACCATGGCACATGTTTATTTTCTTAGTCTGTGAATATAGTTGATGCCAGAAAAGACAAACATAAGTAGGGTGAGGTCAATAAATTTTCCAGGCCCTGAATTTGGAAATTATTTGGTAACCTGACTTAAATCCTGATGAGCTTATAATCCAAGATAATGGTGCTATAGGCAATTTATATCATCATTAATTTCAAGTCTTAGCCTCAAAAATAGGGATCACTGATGCATAAGATTTTGTTGGCACAATTTATTTGGATACTGACTTGATTAGAAGATCTCAAATAATTTAAATGCATGAGGTCAAAGGAAAATTATTAACTTATATAGCCAGGGCAATAATTTGTGTATATATTTTAAGCTTCCTTGGTTTTAAAATCTAAAAGACAAAAATCTGTGTCCCAAATTTGTAAGTGTGCTGACTTCTGAAATGACTTAATGAGGTTGCTTCTTTTCATTTTCTGCTTTTCTTGAGCCTGCTTCTGTTTGAACATTTTAGGTCATTTATAGCAAGTATACTGACCTGGTTCCCAAGGAAGTCATGAATGCAGATGATCCAGATCTGCAAAGACCTGATGAAGAAGCCATTAAAGAGGTAACAAGGCATTGAAAGATATATAATTATTTTAGATGACTTTTTACATATGTATTAACTTGCAGACCACTCAATGTGGTATTTCTTATTTCAGATAACAGAAAAGACAAGAGTAGCCTTAGAAAAATCTGTATCACAGAAGGTTGCTGCAGCCATGCCAGTTCGAGCTGCTGATAAACTGGCTCCTGCTCAGTATATTCGGTATGATCTTGCCTGGAAGTCTGTTTCATGTAGGACTTGATTGGTGTTGAGAGTCTTGATATTCTTTCACTATCCTCTTAGTCACAATTGGAAATGCAATTTTTTGAATAATGAGGTGAAGCCTGTTGACTCTGTGCAGACTATTGAAAGCAGAAAAATCTTTATCACTTAGAAGATATTAGCTATTATGCTATTTTCAAAACATATTTTTTGTTTGTAGAAATTAACAATTACAGCATATGATCCAAACCACAAATACTACTTACAGTTTCCCATTTATAATAGGTTTTATTTTTTTGTTTTTTTATTTTTTTATTTTTATTTTTTTATAATAGGTTTTATATAATGTATATTTACATAATATTTACATAGTGGTATAAATGGTATATTGGTTATGTCATAATTTATTAAATAGTTATATGTAATAACAGTATAATAACAATATCAGTGTATTAATATCATTAATATAATAGCCATCTTTATAATCTAAATTTTGAGGTATTTCATTCAACTAAAATCTTGTATAAAGAGATGATTCACATGTAGGTATTACAGGAAAATTCAGAGTTTTAGGGCTGCTACTGTTATTTTTTTTCTGTTTTACAACCTATGATTAGTCAAGAACTACTAATTTCTAAGCTATGTGCTGAGAATATTCTGGGGCGTTTCTTCTGTAAATGCAAACTTACACAATAAGTACCATTTCTTAGACCTCTTATCTGTGGAATTGAACACCATGCCTTCCATGGTAGAAAACGAAGGGGGATGGATTATTTGCAAGCTAATATGACTCTAGTTCACATTTTGCTTATAACTCATAATTGCTGTTAGTTCTCTTATCTCCATTGCTACCTGCTCTGTCTAAATATTTTGTAAATTTTCTATTAATACTTTATGAAAAGAATTGACAGTATAGTCTAGCTTAGAATTATAACAGAAAAAAATACCTATTGAGTTTGAACTAGTCATACCTTTGGTTTCATTTGCATTCTTCAGATACACACCATCTCAGCAAGGAGTGGCTTTCAACTCTGGAGCTAAACAGAGAGTTATTCGGATGGTAGAAATGCAGAAAGATCCAATGGAGCCTCCAAGATTCAAGTAAGTAGATGGCTCCATGAGAATAAAGCACTATTCTTAAAAAAGATATTAGAGGAGAAAAATATCTCCAATGTCCATCAGTAAGTTAGTGGATAAGTAAATTGTGGGACATCTATACATGGAATAATATTGATATTAAAACAATTAAAACAATATTAATTGACAGTAACTTAATAAAAAATAAACTTTTAATACATGAAATAACATGGATAAATCTCAAAATTATTATGCTGAGTAAAAGAAACCAGACAAAAACAAGTACATTCTGTATGACTCCAATTATAAAAACTAGAAAATGCAAACTAATCTGTAGTGACAGGCCACAGAAAGCAGTGCTGAAAAGCATCCACAGTCACAAAAAAAAAGATCTGCATTTCAGCTGCATTCTGATGAGCCAAGACCCTACGTCTCTGAAGGCAGCCCAGTATTTTTGAAAGAGCACTCTAAGGAGAAACAAGCTTGATCCCTATGCCATCATCAGGTTCCCCAACTACCGAGTCAGCCATGAAGAAAATAGAAGACAACAACACACTTGTGTTCATCATAGATGTCAAGGCCAACAAGAACCAGATCAAACAGACTGTGAAGAAGCTCTACGACATTGATGTGGCCAGGATCAACACCTTGATCAGGCCTGATAGGGGAACAAAGCATATGTTTGACTGGCTCCTGACTATGATGCTTTGGATGTTGCCAGCAAAATTGGGATCATCTAAACTGAGTCCAGCTGGCTATAAATCTAAATTTTTTCACTATAACAAAAAAAAAAAAAAAAAAAAGCACATTACTCTATGAAATGATAATGATATTGTGGAGGTGAGGTGGGTAGTGATGGTGACAAGGTTGGCTGTGTTTTAACGGTTGTGGAAGCTGAGTGATGTGTGATAGATGAGCATTCATTATACACTCTGTTTTTGTATATGTTTGAAGCTTTACAAAAATGGGAAGAAGAGATTTGAGACAAATTAACCAAAATGGAAAAAAATGTATAACACTCTGGTTGTGCTTTGATTTATCCTTCAGGATTAATAAGAAAATTCCCCGAGGACCACCTTCTCCTCCTGCACCTGTCATGCATTCTCCTAGCCGAAAGGTAGTTTTTGCTGTAGTCTAGCTAATCTTTTTTTATCATAGTTACTAATTTTATTAAAAAAAAAACCTCACACAGAACAAAGCCTAGATGCATATACAGGTACATTTTACTACACTTAACTATTTTTTAATTTGTTTTTTAAGCTCAAATAGGGACCCACTCAGGACTATAATGTGTAGTTCCAGAGTGCTTATGAGAATGTATATAAAATGTTAGCTATTAGTTTTCTTGCTATTAGCCTGACCCCTGCTCTTAATGGAATGAACAGGGTCTGCTCTTTGACAAGCAAGATATTATCAATAGTTATAGGAATTGAATACCTAGGACTAATAGGCCCCTGATAATCTGAATGACATTTTTTAGGTATGATTTATTATCCAACTTAAAGAACAACTTTTCACTTCAAAGAAGTTTTATCACTTTGTTTTTTAATAGATCAATTCTTTATTTTTTTTAAAGATTTATCTATTTATTTTGGAGAGTAAATGGGGGGAGGGGCAGAGAGAGAGAGAATCCCAAGCAGACTCCCCGCTAGCACAGAGCCCAAATTGGGCTCTGTCCCATGACCCTGAGATTGTGACCTGAACCAAAACCAAGAATCAGACATTTAACTGACTGAGCCACCCTGGCTCCCCTCATGTCACTTTAAATACAGAAAAATACTAATTAGCATTTATAAGTATCAAAAATGACTTCTAGATTATTTTCCGTTTTTTAAATTAAATTTATAAAAACCATGGTATGGGAACATAGTATATAGAGCTACCAAACAAATGGAATTTTGGCCTTTGACTAAATCTATTCATATGTCAATGTCTGTTGAATTGTCTTTGAAGGGAAAGATTGCACATGGTTTTTAGATGGACTGCAAATCTAAAAGTGTCTCTTCTTCCATTCTTTTGTCTACTCAGATGACTGTGAAGGAGCAACAAGAATGGAAGATTCCTCCTTGTATTTCAAACTGGAAAAATGCAAAGGTAATTAAGTTGTCATAAAATCAGTCTCCTACTATTAGAACCTACTGGAAAACAGGAAAGAGCTTCAGCCTCAGAAACTTTCACTAATCCTGAGCATCTCACTTAACTGAATGTTTTTCAAAAAGGAACACCCAACTTACGTGACTTTCTTTTTTTCAATGTAATAGAAGCCTAGTATGCCAGTCACATGAATACTATAGAAAAGAAGCATATAGAAAAGGAATAGAATAGAGTAACAACATATCAATGAATGATAGTATTCTTTAGAAAATTTAGAAATTGATATCTAAAACTATTTCTGAAAGAAAACAGTATAAATGATAATATGACAAAACAGAGTAAATGTTTGGATATATTCAGTCTTTTAATTTTTAAACATTTTTTTCTGTTTATAACAATATGCGTGAACTATTTAAATCCTAGATAGATAGATAGATAGATAGATAGATCGATCGATCGATCTCTAAGCATCAATGCTTCCGGGTGTCATAAAGAATCTGCAAAACAATGTAAAATATATTTTCTTTTCCTTTTTTTTTAAGATTTTATTTATTTATTTACTTATTTATTTATTTATTTGAAATAACGCACGTGCATCCTCAAGGGAGAGGAGGAACAAAGGGAATGGGACAAGCAGACTGCACTGAGCATGGAGCCCACCTCAGGGCTCAATCCCAGGACCTTGGGATCGTGACCTGAGCCAAAACCAAAAGACACTTAACTGACTGAACCACCCAGGCACCCATGAAACATATATTTTCTAATCACTATTTCCTTTTTCCTCCAAATCATGTTTCGTAATTCTATTTTTTTTTTGGTGAAGAAGACTACTTTAATTTGTAGATTAAATATAAATTATTTCTTAAAGGAAGTTACGTACTCATACCAAAACAAAAAGATTATTGGATGATCCAGTTTGGGTTGATTAACCTATATATAATTATGTGATATCTTGAGCTGATTCTGTAACACTCCCATTTATTGGGAATAAAGACTATGGACAAGAGGTCAACATTTGGGAATGTAGTCAAAAATCTGGAAAAATAAAGCTAAGCCTGAAATGTCCTGGATGTTCAAGCATATTCCTTGAGTTATTGAAAATAGGATGCAAAATTTCAGTTGAAACAGTGCACATTAAACTACCTCTATGTACTCTTAGTGTCTTGTTTCACTTTTATATGACTGTTAAATTACTTGAAAAACAGCTATCTAGCTATTTGCTAGTGATTTCCTTTTATTATAACTCATTATTAACACGAAAATATTTTGCTCAGAGCTTGGGCTCTAACGTCACACTACCCAAGTTTAAATTTTAGCTCATCTGTTATTAACTGTGTGCCCTTGGGGACATTATCTAAGCTCCCTACCTCAGTAGCAGCATCTGTGAAACGGAAACACAGTGTTAATCAGCCTTCCAGAGTCACAATGAAGGTGAAATGGGACTACAGTGTGAAGTGCTTTTAAATTGGCCTCCATAGGAAGCCCTCCATGTTAGCTGCTGCTGCTGTTATATAACTGTGAAAAAAGATATAAGAAAAAAAACTTCAGTTCAGTGGTGGTCAAAATGGACATTTAAATCTGTTTTTAAAGAATATATTGCTGCTCTTTTATGACTGGTATTTTCTGCCTGCTGTCACACAGGGGTATACAATTCCATTAGACAAACGTCTGGCTGCTGATGGAAGAGGCCTGCAGACAGTTCACATCAATGAGAATTTTGCTAAGCTGGCCGAAGCCCTCTATATTGCTGATCGGAAGGTTGGTCTGTTACAATTAAATGGTTTAATGCTCTTGATAATTTGTAAATCCATTTTTGGTTACCTAAGATATTGTTTGTTCATTCCAGTTTAATTGACATATCACTGTAAATTTTAAGCCATATAGCATGATGGTTTGATTTACCTAAGATACTGCCATTTATGCTACAGTACTCAGTACCCAGAGAGGCTCTCACCTGCAGCATGTGTGCCAGAGGTGGCAGGTGCTATTTACAGTTCTATACCTGGTCTAGCCTTTGTAGACTTACACACATACCCTACCACTGGCAGTCCAGCTTCCACATTCTAGAACGATGGTTTGCTAGGCCGATCTCATTTTGAAGGAGATTGCCGACTGCTGTTTTTAGATTTCATGATTTATTTATTTTAAATATAGATGCCTCCCAAAAGGTTGGTAGCATAGAAGGGCAAATAAACATTTTGATATTTGAATGCTATAGAAAATGATAGTTATAATATTGGTTGTCTTTTAATATTATGGCATTAATACTATTAATGTCTGACTTAGAAGTTCACATACATTATGGCATGCATCTAAAGCATAGAGAAGTATATCTCCTGTATCATAGCAAGAACCCTTATAAAAATCATTTCTTGCTAAGGCTTTATCTTGAATAGACTTGCTTGATTTTGAACACATGCTATGTTACTGATATTGAAAATTTCTTTACTGGAATCTTTTTATATTTTGGGTTGTTTCTGAGAAAGCACTAGTGAAACAGTGATTTATAAGATTGATTGGGGTCCTATACTTTCAGCCACTAAAATATTTTCCAGAGTGAAAATCTAAGTTTGCATTGTATTCCAGGCAAGGTTTCTTTAGTGGACAAGAATCTTTGTTTTAATCAGCAATAACAAATCTAAATTCTTTATAACTTCTTTTTCAAGCCAGACTTTAGTTACAGTGTTGGATGATAGCTGTAACTTACCCCTAGTCGTGTCTTATTTAACATTCAATCTTACTAACAGGCTCGTGAAGCTGTAGAAATGCGTGCTCAAGTAGAGAGAAAGATGGCACAAAAAGAAAAGGAGAAACATGAAGAGAAACTTAGAGAAATGGCCCAGAAAGCTAGAGAGAGAAGAGCTGGGATTAAAACTCATGTGGAAAAAGGTATGACATTCTCTTTACTAAGTTGAATTTACATTGTAAACAATACATACCTCATTTTAGAGAATCGCTGTTGTTTTTACTGCACATAAAATTAATACACACCTATAAAGAAAACGTAGAGGTTTCTAAGATCCTGGAATCGAGTCCTGCATCAGGCTCCCTGCAGGGAGCCTGCTTCTCCCTCTACCTATATCTCTGCCTCTGTCTCTGTGTCTCTCATGAATAAATAAATAAAATATTTTTTTAAAAAGTCTTTGGGATGCCTGGTGGCTCAGCGGTTAGGTGTCTGCCTTCAGCTCAGGGCATGATCCTGGAGTCCCGGAATCAAGTCCCACATGGGGCTCCCTGCATGGAGTCTGCTTCCCCCTCTGTCTGGGCCTCTGCCTCTCTTGTGTCTCTCATGAATAAATAAATATAATCTTTTAAAAAGAAAAAGAAAATGCCAATGTTTTACAAATAACATAAAAATGAAAGAATAACTTCTATTAATGAGCTGTAGTAGTAGAAAATAAAGACTATATGTTTAAGGAAGTATGGGACTACACTAGACGTTTTTAAGGTTCAGAGTAATAATAGATTTAAAAATCACATTCAAATGATGGGCTTGATTTGTCTCTCATTTTAATTTTCTTAAAACTTAGAAAATTGAGGGGCAGCCCAGGTGGCTCAGTGGTTTAGCGCCACCTTCAGCCCAGAGCCTGGTCCTGGAGACCCTGGATTGAATCCCGCATTGGGCTCCCTCGGGCATGAAGCCTGCTTCTCCCTCTGCCTGTGTCTCTCTCTCTCTCTCTCTCTCTCTCTCTCTCTCTCTCTCTTTCTCTCTCTCTCTCTTTCTGTGTGTGTCTCTCTCATGAGTAAAATAAATAAAATCTTTTAAAAAAAATAGAAAATTGAGATCCCCAACTGAATAATTCAGCTCCCCCACATAGTAAAATAATCCAGTTTTTCTATTTTATAGGCTAATACACCTATAATCATTAAATCTGCTAGTATTTTTCCTCTGGCTTTATTTAGTGGTCTACACTACTTTAGTAATTCATTTAAAAGAGTAATTCTAATTCAAGAAAACTGTGAGGGTTGTTTTTTTTTTTTCATTAATAAATCCTAGACTAGTACAATTATTCATTCAACTCATATTGAGCACCTACTATATATAAGGTTCTCTTTTTTTTTTTTTTTAAGATTTTATTTATTTATTTATTTATTCATGAGAGACAGAGAGAGAGGCAGAGACACAGGCAGAGGAAGAAGTAGGCTCCATAGAGGGGGAGAGAGAGAGAGAGAGAGGGAGGGAGGGAGGGAGGGAGGCAGAGACACAGGCAGAAGGAGAAGCAGGCTCCATGCAGGGTGCCCGACATGGGACTCGATCCCAGGTCTCCAGGATCAGGCCCTGGGCCAAAGGTGGCGCTAAACCGCTGAGCCACCGGAACTGCCCAAGGTTCTCTTCTAGACATAAGGATTTCTGTTGTTGGAGGTATGGCAATAAACATTCTAGTGAGTGTAGAGAGACCAAAAAAGTTAATTATCATTACTAGATGATTAATAATAATAGTATAGTAATAATTGCTATGGAGACAAATAAAACAAGAAAAAGGGACAAAAGTGCCAGGAGAGGGTCAAGATGAACCTTACTTCTGAGATGGTAACATTAGCACAAAAATTGAAGTAAGGAATTGAGCCTTATAGATATCTAGGGTTTTGAAGAGCATCCCAGATAGAAGGAACAGCAAGTGCAAGGGCCCTGAGTTGGGAGTACTCTTGGTATGTTAAAGGAAAAGCAGGGAGGCCAGTACAGCCAGATTGGAGCAAGAAAGCTAAGTAGTAGGAGACAAGGTATCAAAATAGAGTAAATAGGAAAGGTAGTAGCCAGATCATGTGTGGTCTTTTAGCCATTTAAGGAGGTGGCTTTTATTTCAAATAACAAGGGAAGAAGTTGAAGAGTTAAGCAGAACAACATGATCTACCATACATGAGCAGGCTGTGAAGTGGGCATGTGGGGGAGTAGGGAAGTCATTTGGAGGGCTAGTGCAGTAATCCAGATGAGAGATGATAATAAGAGAGGCAGGGAAAACACTGCCAAATACAGATGTATTTTGCAGGGAGAGCTGACAAAATTTGCTTATGGATTAGGTAGAGGTATGAAAAAAAAGAGTCAAGGATGACTCCAGAACTTTCTTTTTTAACTCCAGGACTTTTGACATGAGCAATTAGGAGGCATTAAGTTGCTATTTACTAATAGTGGGAAGATTGCAGGGGAAGCAGTTTGGGAGGAAAAGATTAGGAGTTTAGTTAGGTTTAAGGTGGAGGTATCAAGTAGGCATTTGGTTAGAGGAGTCCAGAGTTCAGCTATAGGGAGGTAACCAGGATTAGAAGTAGTGATCCATATCCTTGAATCATACATAAATGACTTAATGAGGCAAGTTATAAAAACCTGCCTATTGTACATACACTTAGCCACTGATGGTAATTAGAAGTAAGATTTCCCTATATCTTAGTCTCTACACTGGTAAGAAAAAAAAAAAAACAAAAATACAGAATGGCTCTTGAGGAATTAGGTAAAATTCTGAAAAATGTGTTGCCAGATAGTAAAAAGAACTAATGTTTATTGAGTACTTATTATGAAAGACATCACTCTGAGCACTTTACATGTATTGCCTTATGTAATCCCTCTAGTAACCCCTCACAGTGGTTCTAGGATTGTCAGTTTTTCAGAGGAGACTAAGGCTCAGAGTGGTTGGGTAACCTGCACAAGGTCACATGGCTAATCTGTCATAGGAACAGGATTTGAATCCAGACAAGCTGGCTCCAAAGCTGTGTCCCTTCAGATTGGAGAGAGAAGAGAAAATGAAGATAGACATAAACACAATAGGTAGAGATCAAGATGTAACCAGTCCCTGTGTACCACCAGCAAAAGGTTCTTTATTCATTTGGTCTTTGAAAATATAAGGGTAAATTTACACACAATTTTTTCCTGAAATTTTAATATGACCATTACACACCAAAAAGTTGAAAAAATTATACAAGGAACACCTTTCTATCTCCACCACCACCCAGATTCTACTAGATTCCACCACCTAGATTAACTTTTCTTTTAACAATTGACATTGCTAGGGATGCCTGAGTAGCTCAGCAGTTGGGCATCTACCTTCAGCCCAGGGTGTGATCCTGGAGTCCCAGGATGAGTCCCACATCGGACTCCCTGCATGGAGCCTGTTTCTCCCTCTGCCTGTGCCTCTGCCTCTCTCTTTCTCTCTGTCATGAATAAATAAAATCTTAAAAAAACAAAAAAACAATTGACATTGTTAAATTTATTTTATCACCTATCTGCTAATCTCTCTATCCACCTTACAGTTTTGATGCATTGCAAAGTCAAAGTCATCAGTATACTTTACCTCTAAACATTTGAGCTGCATGCATGATTCTGGAATTCATATTCAAAAATTAAACCAATACTGTTGGATTTAAGTTAATTGCAAGTGAGTTAAAAGGGCTGAATGTGACTATAAAGAAATTTATGGAATTATCGGTCATGGTTAAAGAATATTTTCATTCTAAATATTAATGCGTAATATAGTGATGAGGAATTTTCAACTCTGTTTACACAGAGGATGGGGAGGCACGTGAGAGGGATGAAATCCGGCATGACAGGCGAAAAGAGAGACAACACGACCGGAATCTTTCCAGGGCAGCTCCTGATAAGCGGTAGGTGCTATTTGAGATAAATACAAATTGTGAGGAGTGGCTCTGTGAATCCTTTTGAGAAGAGGTTTAGTCCACTGGGACCAGTTTTGCTTCTCTCCCTTTCCTCTCTTAATTTGATAATCTACTAAATCAGCACTTACTTTCCTACACTAAACTACTTATTTTTTCTTAGCAGAAGAATTAACTCCCTGGAAGAAATCCTTTCTCATCACCTTGTAGAGTCAGCTAGATTGCGAATGATAGGAATATAGAAAAGGGAATTCAGATCTTGTTTATGAAAAGAAGGCAGTAGGTAGGCTTGTTCTGGTCTGTTCTTTCCTATTTCAAGTGGTAGGACAAACTGATTATGTGCGTATTCCTCTAGACAGGGAAGAAGCTTCTGTACCTGCATTGAGATCCTCTTATATGCAGAGGGCTGTCCCAAGTACAGTGGAGGAGGAGAGCAGGTTTTGTGAGAAGTGAGAATTGGCCTCTTCTCATAAGTAGTTCTCTTAAAATTCAGAAAGACAAAGCTTATAAAATTATTTGAGAATATTAACAAAGCACTGCTAATAAGTACAGGCCTGCTTGGAACAAACAAAATACATGTATGGGGACTCACACTAAAGTAGGGATTGGTAAAGTTTATGCTTCACCAAAGGCTGAGCGCTGAATTCTGAGTGAGTGTTAAATGCAAATATAAAACATTTTCTTTCTCATCACTTTGGTGGCTGATACAATCCATTTTTTCAAGTTATGTCTTAAACATTGAAAAAGAAGATTCCTGCCAGTATTGTTTTTTAATGGCATAACTCATCTCCCTGGATAAGTGAAACCATGGAGAAGCAGAAAATCTGAATTTAGAATTGTAGGTAAATGTGCAGTGTAGAAGAGAGAGGAATGAAATGTGAAAGTGCACAATTAAAGATACTAATGGTCTGAAATTCCTAAGCTGTAAAAGTCAAAATGGCTCTGTAGATAAATTGGGCCCTTAAAACTAGTAAAGTGGTTATGAGAATTGATAATGTAGAAAAGCTGTAAATTTGTGATTGGATGAAAATCTGGTCGTCTATAGAAAATATTTTAAGACCTGGGTTTCTGGTAAAATAAATGATGACAGTTACCATGGTTTCACTGCGATGTAGATTGCATACATACTGAAACAGCAGGGGAATTAAGATAATCTGAATATTGAAAATCATACTGAGTAATTCAGTCATTGACATGTTTTCCTCAAAATTCTAATAGGGTAAAATTACTAAATGTGGTTTAGGTAAAGAACAGAATTTGGCTTATTGAAAGTGATTCATATACGTCTAATTTGCATCCATTCCCTCCCCCCGCAACCATCATGTAATAGCAAATACAGACCGTAGCAATTTCATATCTCAGCATGCTCTTTCTGTAAGGTGATTGCTTATATTAAAAACTTCATGTCAAGAGTGAGTCTCTTGACAGTTCTTTTCAGCTAACAGGAAGGCCTGATTGTAAAACCCCACCTCTTCTAATAATTCTGTCTCTGAGATGCTGTAAGGACTACCAGCCTGATTATGCATTATCAAGGAATATATGTTCACAAGATATGAACAGGACATATTCATTAACTTTGCTTCTAAGATTGGTTGTATTTAAATTGAAATTCGGCTTGTCTGTGAAGAGTTTTCAGTTAGTGATATTGTATTTTGAAACAGGTCAAAACTACAGAGAAATGAAAATCGAGATATCAGTGAAGTCATTGCTCTTGGTGTGCCCAATCCGCGGACGTCCAATGAAGTTCAGTATGACCAAAGGCTCTTCAACCAGTCGAAGGTATAAGGAGTTTAGAAATAGCAGGTCTTAGTTAATGTGATTTAATCCTCAGGGAAAAGAAAATTCACATACCATAGATTTGGATCAGCCTAAAATATGCTGGCATGAGAGGGAAAAATTAGAAGTTGTGTGATGTAACTTACAGAACCATTTTATCTTATTTCGTCATATCTAAGGGTAAACAGTTCTGATTTTGACCTCTTACAGTTGGCTAAAATTTAAGACACTATTAGAAAATGAAAGAAATATGTGACAAAATTTGATTTGGGTATATAAGTCTTATTTATAAGGTAGAGCCAGTGTCCTACAGAAGTATCTCTTGGGTTTCTTGTTAATCTTTGAAAAAAAAATGTAATGCTAAAGAAACATAACTTGAGATCTTTAAAAGATGAAGCTGTAAAACTAAATTTAAGTGCTAGACTAGTTTGTCAGGAAATCTGATTTCAAGTACCTATTGTTATGAACTAGCTAGGACACATTAGGCCTGAAAAAGTGCTTTTATGTGTTAATCCACCCAACATTGATTGCATACTATGCATAAGACAGTGAGATCAAAGATAGATGTACTTTTGCTGTGAAGGAGCCTTCAAGTCTACTGGAAAAGACATGTGTATAAATAAGGACAAGGCAGACTGCAATAATGATAAAGTATAAAAAGTTCTACTGGGATACAGAGGGGAAATATTTATTATGACTTGAAGGCCTTAAGATTGGAAGGTAGAATGTACTTTTTTACATTCTTGGCAGGGTTCTAAAGTCTCTCACTTTCATTATCTCACTTAATCCTTATATAGACCTTATGAAGTCATACTATTTATTATCATCTCTATTTGTATATGAGAAAATTGAGATACATAGAGGTTTAGCTAGAAATTGGTAGAAGATTCAAACATTTGTTTTCAAAGGTTGTGTTCTTCAACGCTATATATACAGTGGTACGGTATATATATGCAATATTAGCAGCCTAAGGTTAGGCATGAAAATTCCACAAAAGTAAATATTTATGACAGTCACCTCTTACAAGCTTAAATTTTTTCAAAGCTATAATATAAATTTTTCCTAAAAAAGCACATCCCTTTATTAAGGAACCACCCAAATATATTAAACAAGTTTGTTGTTGACTTGGGATTTTCATTAAGAGCCTTATTGTCTCATGCTATAATAGTGATGTTTTCAGGGAGTTAAGATATATAACACTATTATTCTAAATGACATGAGATACTGTCAGTACAGTGTACACCTCTTGATCTTGGGGTTGTGGTTCAAGCTCCATGTTAGGCATAGAACTTACTATGTTATGAACTTAATAAATGACATCAGGTACATGCTTTACAGTTCTATCTTCTTGCCATTGTCCAACAGAAATTGCCAAGTACCTGCTTATACTGTCCTGCAATTTTAATAACTTCACTAAAATTGTCAAACTTGTTAATTACCCCTTTACTTAATCTAAGGACCAAAGGTGATAAGAATAAAAGTTTATGGACTTTGTGAGTTTTTATGAAGATCTTTTTAATTTGCAGTTCAGATTGCTGAAAATGTGAGCTATAAATGATTACATGAATGTAATCAGATCCAACTTTTAATAATACATTTTTATTTAATGTCCTTTTCCCACAGGGTATGGACAGTGGTTTTGCAGGTGGAGAAGATGAAATTTACAACGTTTATGATCAAGCCTGGAGAGGTGGTAAAGATATGGCCCAGAATATTTACAGGCCCAGTAAAAATCTGGACAAGGACATGTATGGTGATGACCTAGAAGCCAGAATAAAGACCAACAGGTACTAAAGCAGACAGCTCAGTTTCATTGTTTGCACTAGTGAAAACAAAGTAGTTCATAGTCCTTTCTCTTTTTCCTCTAGATTTGTTCCCGATAAGGAGTTTTCTGGTTCAGACCGTAGGCAAAGAGGCCGAGAAGGACCAGTTCAGTTTGAGGAAGATCCTTTTGGTTTGGACAAGTTTTTGGAAGAGGCCAAACAGCACGGTGGCTCTAAAAGACCCTCAGACAGCAGCCGCCCCAAGGAACATGAGCATGAAGGCAAGAAGAGGAGGAAGGAGTAGATGCACCTCTCTTCAAAATGAATGAACTTTTATCGATAACCCTAATGATGCAAGTCAGATGGGGAAATACTTTGTAAATGGCCAGGATAAAAACCAAATCTGGGTGTCAGAACCCAGCACTACTTTTTATTATGGGAATAAGGGGGGGATGGAAAATTCTTTGAACTATTTAGTTTTTTTTAAAGAGTGGGTTGTGTTTGTGCTTCTCCTACCTTTTGGCATTTATAGAACATACAGCCCCACACATGAAACTAAGACCACTTCCTTTTGTGTGACATTAGTACTTTGGGGTTAATATTTTGTGTAAGAATGACTGCTGATGAATAAAGTTGCCCCAGCCACAGTGAGTAGAAGGATGTTCATGTACTGGAACTATCCTGACATTTGCCCCTATTACACTCTGTTTTAATTTGGAGTGGGGAAGTAAGCTCTTGCTCGGTGCAACTATTTGTTTCAAATAAAAACATTTAGACAAAATTTTTAATTTTTTTACTTTATTTACTAGGTAGAAATAGTCTCAAATATCTTTCTCTTCATCAGATGTTTGACCCCCTTGCAAAACTTTTGGTCGCCGAGCTTGAATGTGGAGCTAAAAAAAAAAAAAGAAAAGAAAAATCAAGTAAGCATTGTAAGGAATGACAGTATCTACAAAAACATTACAACTGAAAACTGCCCCGTTTAGGCTGCCTTTTTAAAATATATATTTTTAAATTTTTATTTATTTATGATAGTCACAGAGAGAGAAGGAGAGGCAGAGACACAGGCAGAGGGAGAAGCAGGCTCCATGCACCGGGAGCCCGATGTGGGAATCGATCCTGGGTCTCCAGGATCGCGCCCTAGGCCAAAGACAGGCGCCAAACCGCTGCGCCACCCAGGGATCCCTAGGCTGCCTTTTTATAAGGGAGTCAACACCAATAGGTCAAAAGAATGTTATTTGTTCCCCGTTCTGAAGACTAAATCAAATGAGTTTAACCAAAGGTTGCACGGAAAGTGGAAAAGCCAGGTTTCGACCCCTCTCCCTACCTTGCAAGTAGACTGCTGTTGCCACTGTTGTGTTAGATTGCTAATCATTAAAGGGTCTTCCTAAACTACCCTCCCCAGACATTTTAGAACAGGCACTCTATCACCACCACCATTCTTTAACCAATATTAAGGGAACCTCAGTTACAAATTTCCCAAAGTCCTTGTCATTCGACACTTCTGACCTACTGATATACAGAAAGCCTGTGATAATATACAGAAAAATAATTACCTTTACACCATCAATAATATGCTTTTCTTGTTGTAGTGCATTCTGAAGATCTTCTTCTGAAGAAAAATGAACCCAACCCATACCTCTATGAAATCCTGTCTCTTTGTCCTAAAAATTCAAAATTTAGAAAAGATTAACATCAACATGGAAGTTTCCATGAGTTAGAAATCAAGCTACCAACTTTATCTGCCAAAATGGGATAACTGACATTTCAATAAACATCAAAAACTTTGCTTTAATACAGGCTTACCCTCCTAGTTACCAAAGGCTTAACTCCTTTGTTAATCTTAACATTCTGCTTTTCTGCTGCCATTGGAGGAAGTAAGATATGGTAGTAATGTTTCTGTCATGCAAGATACAAACTACACTAACAATGATAATCATGGGATATTTTGATCACATAAAGAAATACTCTGTTTCTAACTTCTTCACTTATAGGAACTAAAAACTTAAGCCTCAAAACCTAGTTCATTTCTGGTAATTTTGGAGACCAATTACTCATCACCACCACTACCATTATAATCACATACTCCTAATGAAAAATAGTAAAAAATATATATATAACCCTTACTTACCTAGCTCGACTTAATAGTAACACTACTTCCCTTTGCGTAAAAAGCAGAGTGCTTATCCTTCAACCTATACATTAGCACATGTGGAGATGATTCTAACCCACACCACCAGCCCTACTATTTAAACAGATACAAAGATGTCCATTCACTCAGTATACATGGTCAATCTTGTTACAAAGTTATGCTGTGCACCACCCCCCAAACCAAATTTTCAGAAATTGCCCTATTTTTTTTTTTAAGATTTTATTTATTTATTCATGAGATACACACACAGAGAGAGAGGCAGAGACACAGGCAGAGGGAGAAGCAGGCTCCATGCAGGGAACCCGACATGGGACTTGATCCTGGGTCTCCAGGATCATGCTCTGGGCTGAAGGCGGCGCTAAACCACTGAGCCACCCAGGCTGCCCGCCCTCCTATTTTAAAGGTGACTTTTTAATACTTAAAATTCTTTAGTATTAACCTAGACTGCAGGAAAAGTTTCTGGTAACATCCCAGTGATTCACTCTTTACCTCAGATAGCTACAATTTCTCCTCTACTTCCATATGGCCATTTCCATAAGTAAAACCCTTAAAAAATTTGTGTTTGTAAAAACTTAGGTACTATGTATCTAAGATAGGAACCTGGGGACGCCTGGGTGGCTCAGCAGTTGAACGGTTGAACGTCTGCCTTTGGCTCAGGTCCTGATCCAGAGGTCCTGGAATGATCGAGTCCCACATCAGGCTCCCAGCATGGAGCCTGCTTCTCTCTCTGCCTCTCACTTTCTGTCTCTCATGAATAAATAAAATCTTAAAAAAAAAAATAGGAACCTGGATTTCTAATATGAGTATATGAACTTGTTAATCAGAAACTAACTTTTCTCCTGTTATATTTAGTTTTACCAAGAGTCAAAGTTCTCTTTGAAGATCTGTTAACTCCAGGTCTTTTTTTTTTTTTTTTTTTAAATTCATGAGAGACCCAGAGAGAGGCAGAGACACAGACAGAGGGAGAAGCAGGCCCCACGCAGGGAGCCCGATGTGACACTCGATCCTGGGGCCCAGGTCATGCCTTGGGCCAAAGGTAGATGCTCAACCACTGAGCCACCCAGGCGTCCCAACTCCAGGTCTTGAATAATTTTGTTTATACTTTTAAGAAGCAAATGGCAATCAAGAAAAATGTGTTACTATTTTTGAAGAAATTTTTAAGTAGGTTCCATGTCTAGGGTGGAGCTAAATGCGTGGCTTGAACTCACCACCCTGAGATCAAGAATAGGACATTTAACGGACTGAGCCACTCAGGTGTTCCTGGAGAAATTTTTTTTAATGCTTTTCAAAAAAATAGAAATTTCAAAAAAAACAAAAAAATTTTATCCTCTTTACAAAATTAGTTTTTAAACTTATAGAAACATTTTTGGGTAATAGTTGTGCCTCATTCTTTTAATCTACTGTATAAAACTCCATTGTATCAATAAATTAATATCTATTTAATCCCATTAATGAACATTTAGGTTCTTTCCACTTATTAAATAAGGCTGCTTTGAACATTTTTTATCATACCATTTCTGGAGAATAAATTCCAAAAATGGAATTGCTAGATAAAGCAAATATAAATTCTTAATTTTACCAAATTACCCTTCAGAAATGAAGTACATTTCTGAACAATTTCAGTACCAGCTTCCCTACACTCTCACTAGCACTAGATAGGAGTAATCTATTAGATCCCTGGAAGGCAGCTAACATTAAACCAAGAGTTAACAATTTTAATTACTTTAGGTTATTATTTTGCCATAGCCTTTTCTGTGCCATGAGGAAAAAGGGGGCAGTTTTAATGAAGCATGTGTAAACTTCATGTGCACCCACATCCCACCCCCAAAAACCCAGTAATTCTAGAAAGCCTACAGAAAAATAAGCTCAAATAAAGTAGAACAATTTATAAACTGATTTTTATATCTTCCTTAGCAAAGAAAATATAACAAATGTAAAAACACTAAAAGAAAAAAAACACTCCACTTAAATAAGGATAAAAGTTAAAATAGATATTCTCTGCCAATTAGGTTTTTTTTTTTTTAATTTTTATTTATTTATGATAGTCACAGAGAGAGAGAGAGAGAGGCAGAGACATAGGCAGAGGGAGAAGCAGGCTCCATGCACCGGGAGCCCGATGTGGGATTCGATCCCGGGTCTCCAGGATCGTGCCCTGGGCCAAAGGCAGGCGCCAAACCGCTGCGCCACCCAGGGATCCCCCCTCTGCCAATTAGTTTTATTATAAAATCATTCTCCAGTATCAAGTCCTTATTATTATAATAGGTATAATTCTAAGATGGTCCCATAATTTCCACATGTCCCACCATGTTGTCCCACTATGTATAATCCCCTCTGTATGTGGAACCTGTGACATACTTCTGACCAATAGAAAATAGCAAAACTGATGGTATGTTGCTCCCCTGCCCAGGTTATATAGTGAAGGTGATGGGATATCATTCTTGTGACTTTGTTATAAGATAACAGACTAGAGAAACTCCTCTTACTCCTCTTTGAAGAAGTAAGCTGCCATGTTGGGAGACCTGCCAGGTAACACAGAACTACACATAGTCCCTACAAGCTGAAAGCCAGCAAAAAAGTAGATATCTCAGTCTGCCAGTTCAAAGATGACTTCTGCCAACAACCTGAGAGAGCCTGAAAATCAATCTTTCCCAGTTGAGCCTTTGAGCCTCTGATGAGACCAAAGCCCCAGCTGATACCAGACTGTAAGCTATGCGAGACCCTGAGCAAAGGATCCAGCAAGGCTATGCCGACTTCTCATCTGTAAAAACTGTGAGATAATATATGTGTGTTTATTTGAGTCATTACATTTGTGGTAATTTGTTACATAGGGTAAGGTTTTTTTACTTTTTAATCGATACCACCCTCAATTTTATCAATAAAGACTCTGAACAGCTTCACTCCAATAAAGTCATATAAGTTGGTATGCTTTAACAAAAGTCGAGAATTCGAGGATAAAATTAGAGGATCCAATAATTAAGGGATAACTTTTTTTTTTTTTTTAAAGATAATACTCACAAAAGGTACAGTGCACTTTCGTACATGGCCAAACTGTGCAAAGTGTTCTCTCAGCTCACCTGTTTAGGAGAAGAAAACATGTTAAAAGTAGTTAATATATTTTGGAGCACCTGGCTGGCTCAGCTGGTAGAGGATGTGACTCTTGATTTCAGAGTTCTGAGTTCAAGCCCCACATTGGGCATAGAGATTTTTTTTTTTTTTGAGATTACTTTAAAAAAAAAAGTAATTAATGTATTTTGTATCCTCCAACCTAGATTGTAGCCAGAAACCAAAAAGGGAACGTAGAGTCCTCAAATTTTGTGAATAGAACTACTTGGCATTTCCTTGAAGCCTTGAGATTTAGGAAGGAGCTATGGTATTGACTACAGATTTTCAAGTTATGATGGGGCTACATCTGATAAAGCTATTATAAGTTGAAAATACCCTAAGTCGAAAATGCATTTAATATACCTAACCCGCTGAACATCATAGCTTAGTCTAGCCTACCTTAAACATGCTCAGAACACTTACACTAGCCTACAGTTGGGCAAAACCATATAACACAAAGCCTGTTTCATAATAAAGTGTTGAATTTCTCAGGTAATTTATTGGCTACTAAAAATGAAAACCAGAATGGTTACATGGGCACAAAATGGCTGTAAGTCTATCAGTTGTTTACCCTTATGATCACATGGCTGAGTGGGAGCTGCATGCACATGGCTGATGCTGCTGCCTTGCATCACAAGAGACTATCATACTGCATAACACTATGCAGTATGGAAAAAAATCAAAATTAAAAATTTGAAGTATAGTTTCTTCGGAATACATATCACTTTTATACCACTGCAAAGTCAAAAAACTGTAAATCAAAACATTGTTGAGTCAGGAACCATCTGTATAAAACTGCAATGTACCAGAGATTTGGGGAGACGATAAGGTAGGGGCATACACAAATAAATTGCTGAGTTGACTATAGTAATCATTCCCACCGGATAATGAGCATCATCATCACAGTTACTGCACTAGGTGCACGGATAATAATCCCTGTGAGAAACTCATAGAAGACAGATAATTAAAATACAGTGTCTTGATAGCCATATTCTAGATTTTCAAGTAAAAGCTCAATTTACTTGCCTTTCATAAAATTTATACTAGGTTAAATAGTTAACACTCTAAAATTTGCTGAGATGACCCTACTTTCCTGCCTTATTACCCATCGGTGGCCCATAGTGACTCTCTAGTAAGCAAATTAAATTCTATGTATCTGTTCTGTGGGTTCCCATCTTTACCTGTTGTTCTTCCCCCTTGGTAGGTCAATAATCCTATCTCTTCCTGCCTAAATTATAACTCTCCTTCAGGACCCAGGCCAAATATATCCACTGAATGTTATTTTATTGGGCTTCTACTGCAATACAAGGCAATGTACTACTCCGTGAGATAATAGCAGGTAAGATGCATAGTAGATAATCTTAAAGTTCAAAAATTACATGATCTCTTCTGAACTACAGTGCTTGTACTTTCACTGGCTTATACTTCATATTACCAGGTTATTTCTCCCTGGTTCATCTAAATGTCACTGGCTCAACAACTGCCTGTATCTGCTGTAAGTCTCCTCACCTTCACCACTATATCATAAACTTCCTAAGTGATGAGTCCACTATGTCAAAAGCAATTGATACACAGAAGCGCAATACTTGCTGAATGAATAAATGCTTAGTAATTCTTCAACAACCCACAGGAACTAAATTTCTGAAGAGCTCCAACAGTTGGTCAAACCATTTGGCAATATTAGGACCTCATGGAACATGTTACTGGAGAATAAACAAAATAGTGTTAAATATGCATGTTTTAAACCATGTATTAAAAGTTCTAGAAAATATTCTCTTCCAAAACAAGCTCTGGAACGTAGCTCTCTTGCCAAATTACCTATAACTATTATGGGAAAACAGATGTAAGCACCAAAAACAATGCCCACCACACACAGATACTCCTTAAATATTTGCTGAATGAATGAATGAATGAATGAATGAATGAATGAATGAAGACCGTTTCAAAGCTTTATATTCATCTGCTTCAAATTAAGAAGATGGGACCCATATCAATCTATTATCCACTCTACTACTCACACCTGAACCACAAAAACAGGTAAGCAATCCGATTTCCATTTCTTTGTTTAAGGGAGATGACCTGACACATGAATACCTACAAAAGTGACCATAGATTTTTAATTTTTGGTAAGCAAGTGTAAAAACCCTTTCTCAAAATTGCAACTGACGAAAATCAAAGCTGGTGAGAGACTTCAATACTAGTTACTCCCAACCCTCTATCTCCAGCCTAGGCCTCTCCCACGAGTTTCAATTATAGCAATCATGAAAATGACAATCATTTATGGAGTACTCGTTCTGTGTCTAGCACAAGTCTGTGGTTTACATATAAACTCATTTAATCTTATCAAAAATCCTATCAAGAAGGTATTACTGACCTCGCTTCATAGATGAAACCGTGTGTGAGCCCTTTTCCCAAGTGCCTCCCCTGTAAGTCGGGTTACCTAACGACTGAAGGGCCGAGGTGGCGGCCTTCTAACCGAAGCCGTAGGGCTTCAAGGGGCACTTCTCAGTCAATGACACACATCTCCTCCGTCCAACTGCGTGATGGAGAACTCACAGGTTTTTCTCAAACTCAACACATTTAAATGTTACTCTTCATCGTCTTTAAACCCGCCTCCCCTATCTTCTAATCACCAACGCTAAAAACCAACGCTAAAAAAGTCGTTCTTCCCTTTCCCTCATTCCGCACTCTTTCCCCTATTCAAGCCATCGCGAAAAGCCGTGGATTTTAACATAAGTGGATATGACCCCCTTTCCACCACTATCCTACTTCAGGTCCTCGTCTTTGGACTAAATTACTGAAACTGCCTTTTAATGCGTCTCCTCGCCTTCGGTCTTGCCAGTTTGAATCCATCCTCCACACCGCAGTCAAAATAACCCCTTCTAAATCGTCCATCTTAAAGTTTGCAAGTAACGAACCGTTCCACCGAATCACTCTGAAAGGCAGGAGGCCGTGAATACGTGCCGCAAAAACTCAGTGGCATCCCTGAACGACTCATTGCAAATTATAATATTATATTATATATACTATATGATACATATTGATATATAGTTTGATATAAATATGATATATAGATATATAGAGATATATATTTTACATTGATATATTGATATATATAGATTGATAGATTATATAGATAGATATTGATATATTTTATTTATTTATCTATTTATCTATTATTTATTTATTTCTGCTCACTGGCTTGCTCAGGAGCCACAGCTCTTAATCCAGCCACCACGCCGATTTAAGTGTTCAGCCGAAAGCAGGGCTTTCGAAGACCGCTTGTACCTAAAACTTACGTCCCTAATACGTTTCCATCACTCACTCGAGGCCGCAGTCCAGGGAATTTTTCTGACAAAAGCCACCCGCCGGCCAATCCTGGTACGCAGCGCCACAGCGCCCCTCGCTGCTGAAGCCGCCATCTTTAGATTGAGGACCTCTGTGACCTGTGGTCGCCACCCCGGAAGAAACTGGCGGATCCGGGGCACGCAATCTGCTTCCGGGTCAGAAGAACCCGGACGACGACATGGGGAAGATGGCGGCGGCCGTGGGCTCTGTAGCGACGCTTGCGGCGGAGCCAGGGGAGGACGCTTTTCGGAAGCTTTTCCGCTTCTACCGGCAGAGCCGCCCGGGAACAGCAGACCTGGGAGCAGTCATTGACTTCTCGGCGGCCCACACAGCCCGGGGCACGGGGCCTGGTGCCCGCAAGGTACGGACAGAGGAGAGGACCGCGCCCCGGGTCAGCTGACCTCTCCCGGCTTCTTGGAGGACCTTTAGGGCCCTGCTCACCTCTTTTCTCTTCCAGACTGTTAGTAATTCCCGCTCTCCGTGGGCGCGGAGTTTAATTGTCCACGAAGTGTCTCACTTTGGCGTGAAGAGCTGCGTTGCCGGCATCTCCACTCGGCCATTCCTGGCTGCGGCCTCAAAGAATGCTTGGGAATTGGTGTTCGTGCCTAACATTAAGTGTGCATTTGCATCTCTACTTTGATGTGTGTGAAAATCCATAAACCGTATTCGTAGATGTTAGGATAGCACTCAGCAGCTTGGGGAAAAAAAAAAAAAAAAAAAACTACGCGAGTTATCCCAGAATTGAGAGGGATCAATGTTAATTAAACCGTTGTCCATAAAACTAGTTCCTGTCGTCTCCGGGCCTTTTAGAAAGAGGGCGTTGAAAGATTGAGTTAATCTGCACTTTTGAAAATAAAGGGCACACGAATCCAAGCGCTGCCCATTATTTCTACCTTTCCCCCATAGAAAGTAAGAAAAGAAACATAAAGGATGACAGAGGGCACAGGGGAAATTTCAACTGTACAATAATGCATAATTTCTTTACAACCGCTGTAACACTAGGAATCCCTGATCCCTTAATTTGCCCTTGATGTTGTCCACAGATGGCTGGTTGAAGGGTTCTTTCTAAGCTTAGTAACAGCTCGGAACAAAATTGGAGCTACAGCAATACCATGTTTGTCAAGAACTCCGCTTTCTAGGAGCTTCATTTGTTAGCAGAAATGGTCTTAGAGTTGTCAAAATCACTGACAGAAAGTTTGCACTCTAAGAATAATATACACGGACAGACCGTCAGACCCTCATTCAGTTCCTTTAGCCTATGTTTTGCTGCAGTGCTTAAATACTTACAGAATGAGGGTGCCTTGGTTAAGCATCTGCCTGGATTTCAGCTCAGATCATGATCTCAGTGTCACCAGGTCGATTCCCCTCCACACTCAGTGCAGAGCCTGCTTAAGATTCTCTCCTGCCCACCTTGCTGTGCTGACACTCACTCTCTCAAAAAAAAAAAAAAAAAAAAAACATACTTTTTAGAATGTAAGCAAGCCTCTGAGAAAAGGATATTGTGTCTAGCACAGTATCAAACAGCACTCAATAAATGTCCTATCCATTGAGTATATAAAACTTAGTGCTTCTCCCTCTGCCTATGTCTCTGCCTCTCTCTCCGTGTCTCTGATGATAAATAAAATCTTAAAAAAAAAAAAAAATGGGTAACTAGTTCCCCAGCTCAAAATGGATTGAAAGTAGCAAATTGGAGAAGTTGCTATGAGAGCAAGTGATGAGCAGGGAAGAAAATCATGGCTAACAGGCAAGGGAGGAAGGAGAACCTTTTTTGAAACACAGAGGTTTGTTTCAGCTTGGCATGGAGGTCTACAAACTTCAGATAGGAGGGTGTTGCTCAATTACAGTGGACTATTAAGTATAGTCTATTTAAGAAATCGTTACAAAATGTTTGAAATAAAAACATCTTCACCAGTACCTGGCTCAGAGTTCCAGATAACATTTTATTACAGAGACTGGTAATACACCAGCCACTACTTGGTATTTTTTTCTGTAAATCTCTACTCTTGGTGAAGTTAATAGGATAAGTGATCATGTCATTTTGGAAGAGAGCATTTGATGTATTCTAAGACAAGACAGACTCTTCAGAGTTTTTTTAAGATTTTATTGCTTCATTTGACAGAGCACAAGCAGAGGGAGCTGCAGGCAGAGTAAAAAAGAGAAGCAGACTGTCAAGCAAGTAGGGAGCCTGATATGGGGCCAATTATAGGACCCCAGGATCATGACCTGAGCTGAAGGCAGACACTCAACCGACTGAACCACCCAGGCTCCCCTCTAAGTTTATTATTAATGGAAGAATAAAGAATACTTGTTTTATGAATGTCCTCTGTCTTCAGTGACTAAATATTGGATCCCTTAACCAATTTAATGAGCCATCAGTAAGATGCTCTTATATGCAAAGAAAACTTGAGCTCCTGAAAAGCTTAATTTCTAAGTAACTAACAAAGGCAAAAGCTCTGAGTTTAAATTTGAAGTTTCATCTAATCTAAAAGAGAATAAATATTCTGCTTTTAGCAAACAAACTTTCTAGTGTTACTGAAACAGTTATTCTGTCTGGTTGGAGCACTCTCTTCCAGTCTCTTAACCTCCCCTGCCTGTTGTTCCTCATGAGTTTGTTTAAATAGCAACTGTGTACTAGTGCCTTGGAAGCATTATGTTGGGCCACATTGAGGTGAATAGAATTCTGACAGGACATTTCAGTACACTTTTCACAATTTAGAGTCTTTTTTTTTTTTTTTTTTTTTTTAAGATTTTATTCATGAGAGACACAGAGAGAGAGGCAGAGACACAGGCAAAGGGAGAAGCAGGCTCCATGCAGGGAGCCCGACATGGGACTCGATCCCGGTCTCCAGGATCACGCCCTGGGCTGAAGGCGATGCTAAACCGCTGAGCCACCCGGGCTGCCCACAATTTAATCTTACAAGAAATCCACAAAGCTGTGGTGTCATCCAAAAAGGTAATCTGGAAGGCCAAAATCATCCTGCTTCTCATTACTGCTTAATTTTAAATCACTTTCTAGTATTTGTTAGTACATAGATGAGAAAACTGAGGCTCTAAGAAGTGACTTCTGTAAGTCTTACATCAACCAAGTGGTAGAACTGAGTTTAGGAGCCCAGACTTAGGACTCCTAATTTTGCCTCATACCAGAAATATCTTCAGAAATTTGGAATTCTCAGAGCTGACCTGCAAAATAGCTTTAGCCCTCTGATTTCTCTTTCCTTCCTGTCAGGTGGTCAAATCTCAGCTGAGTGTGTCTTCTGTCAGTGACCAGGATGCACATAGAGCAGGACTTCAGCCAGTCAGCAAGTGGCAAGCCTATGGACTCCAAGGCTATCCTGGTGAGTGCAACTGACCTCAGAAAACAAAATCATTTAATCATTTGTCTAATTTTAGGGGAGGAGTTATAGTACATGAAAACTAAACACAAATATTTTACTCCCAAACTCCTTTTAAATTCTCCCTCATCAAAGATTTACATCTATTTAACACTCCCAAAAGTTAGGATAGGGGTCAGTAGTGCCTCCCTTACAGTACAGAAAGTGACACACCAGATACAAATAAAAAATTAGGACATTGATTCTGAGCTCCCTGCCACAACTCCAAACACCTACTCTGGCAGAAGAACTACATTGAATAATCGAATAATTCATAATAGTTGCTCTAGTCACAAAATATCTGTGTTCTCGTGTGGGGAAAAAACACACAACAACTTAAAAATTGTTGATATTAAGACTGAGCTTTTGAAAAGAACATTAGAGTTAATAGGATCATAAGTCCTAATAGGCTAAATAATCTAGCATTTTGAACTTCAGTAATATTGGGTAGCTCACTTTACAGATACAGAAATTAAGAACATAATGAAAAATGGATAATGTTTTTAATTTTTTTTTTTGAGTAACCTCTACTTACAACCCTAAGGTTGAGAGTCACATCATACTGACTAAGCCAGACAAGTGCCCTTATTATTATTTTTTTTTAATTGTGGGGCCATTGTAGATTAATTATTATGAGCTATTTAGAAAGTACAGAAATACCTTATTTGGCCATATAATCTTTCATCCTTTTTCTTGGAGAGAACATAAAGTTAACATTGTATTTGTGATTTCAAATATGGATTAAAAGCAAGAAGAATTCCTAAAAAGAAATAATTAATTTTCAGGGCACCTGGGTGGCTTAGTGGTTGAGCGTCCTGGGATCAAGTCCCACATCAGGCTCCCCACAAGGAGTCTGCTTCTCCCTCTGCCTCTCTGTCTCTCATGAGTAAATAAATAAAATCTTAAAAAAAAATACTAATTTTCATTATGCCACGGGCCAGGTCTGTGTCATACTCTTAGTACGTTAGGACTACTGATGTATTTGTTAATAATATAGGACAGCATAATGGCTTCAATACTTACCTAAAAGCTGTCATGCACTTTAGTTCTTCATGAAAGAAGAGTCACAGCATGGCTCCCTGTGAGTTTGGATGAATGAGTGTGCATCACCAGTAGTCTTTTATGTACTTTCTGTTCTTGAAGGCTGCCCTTGACCTTTCAGGCCTATCTTCTATTTTCAAGACTGTGTTTCTCTGTTCCTATGCCCTCTTCCCTTAACACGTTGTTCAGACTACAGAGTTTTCAACCCCACTTTGGTTTTCTATTGTCCAATATTAATTTTGAGGTTTTCTAGGATTTCACACAACTCACATTTTGTGAGTTCGTACCTCATTTTGTCCTTAGGGACTTCATTCTATCTTCCCTAACATTGTAAGCTGCATTTAATAAAAGTGCAATGTCCAGAACATGGAAAATGACAGTCTCCCCTTATTCAGACTTGATCCGAAGGATGGTGTTTCCTTCTGGATTCTGCTTATTGTGAAAGAACCTAAGTAACCACAACCTATCCTTATAAGAATGAGCAGGTCAGGGTCTGAAAGAAGAGTAAAACCTGAGAGGGAACCTGACAGCACTCAACATTTGAAAGGTTGTCATACACACAAAGGGATGGGAGCATTGCATACTAGTGGTTAAGGTTCTGACACCCAAGCTACCTGGGTTCAAGTCATCATTCTACCATCCACTGTGTGACCTTGGGCAAATTTCTTAATATCTCTTGGTCTCAGTTTCCTGATGCATAAAATGTGAAAAAGATGCTCACTTTGTAAGGTTTTTATGAAGATTAAATGTGAGTACATTAAAGTACTTGGGTCTGCCTAGCACACAGTAAATGATTGATAAATGTTAGCTGGAAAGCTAGAGGTATTTTTTAAAGACCAAGAAACTAATTTGGGGGTTGCTCTATGTGTCCCAATCTAATAAGATCAATGCATGAAAATTTAAAGGCAAATTTTAATTCAATAAAAAGAAGGCCAGCAGTTGTCTAGAGTAGATTGCTTTAAGAGGTATTCATTCATCTGTCTGTCACTGGGTCAGTGGTATCCAGTATTTGAGGGAATGTTATAATCTTTATTTTGTGAAATAATGCTGTTAGGTGGGTAAGTTGCTGGGGATTTTTTCATGTCTTTTTTTTCCCCTCTCAAAATATTGACAGTCTTGTCACACTCTTAAATTATTTGGAGAATTTTGCTAGTCATGAAATGCAAAAGTGGCAAAAACACTCAGAAACAAATGTTCTCATTCCTGTCCTCCGATTTTAGAGGAAGAGGAGCACCTTCTGTTCAAAGCCAGTCCCTTCACCTTGTTGATCCCACCTTCTTTAATCTCTTCCAGTTTTCAAGACCTTGCTCTGCTCCTTTCCCGTCTTTTTTTCCTCTCTGCTAGTTCTTTCCTTATAATCTGTAATCATGCTTAGACTTTTCCAAACCCCCCAAAAAACATGAATCTACTCTTAAATTCTTTATTCTTCCATGACTGCTCCTCAAACTCGATTCCTTTCATACCCAGTCTTCTGCAAGGTGTTATCTGCATAAATCACTGCCGTCCTGGACAGCCCAGGTGGCTCAGCAGTTTAGCGCCACCTTCAGTCCAGGGCATGATCCCGGAGACCCGGGATCGAGTCCCACCTCAGGCTCCCTGCATTGGGCCTGCTTCTCCCTCTGCCTATGTCTCTATCTGTGTCTCTATGAATAAATAAATAAAATCTTTAAAAAAAAAATCACTGCTGTCCTTTCTCCAAGGGGCTTCACTAGGGACAGTTTTTCATCTCTAATTCTTAAGAAAGTACATAGTGTGTGTTTGTTGAATGTTTGATGAATGGATCCTTACCACACAAAGGATTCTGGGTAAATATTGTTATTCCTTTTCTACACGGAAGAAAAATGGCGTTAGATTACGTACAAGATCACAAAAGACCTTTTCAGCACACATGCTGTAGGTATTTGCATCATGCCATACTGAGCAGATGTACTTCACACTATTTCTCTTCCCTGTTCTGTCATTCAGATTTCAACAGGAGGCAGAAGTCACACCAATTATTTTAACTGAGAGAATTTAATATAAGTATTGTTAGACAGATATTAGAAAACAAAAAAGGCCAAGGGGGAACACTAAGATATCACAAAGGTAGTAATAGCAGGAAGCAGCTACTATCTTTGTAAATGATAAATACCTAGTACAAATTTGAGGGTGACTTGGCATTATCAATTCTAAAGTTTGCTTTGGAGTAACAGTTAATAATTGTGGAGTATTTATTTTTCCTGAGAATTTGTTTTTCTCTCTCCTTCCTCTGAAATTGGAGAATAGAAGCATATGCTTGTAAATGTGGAAGCCATAAAGCATGAGCAAAAGGGGATGGGGAATAAGTAATAAAGTAGTAGGTATAAGGATGTCAACGAAAATAAATTATCTCAACTGACAGAGAATTTCCTTCTCTCCTTTTTTTCCCCATCTTTGGATAGGATTTATTTTCATCCCAAACCCCTTCCTCCCAGGTTACCAGTGGCACTGGGTGAAGCAGTGCCTTAAATTATATTCCCAGAAACCTAATGTATGTAATCTGGACAAGCACATGAGCCAAGAAGAGACCCAGGACTTGTGGGAACAGAGCAAAGAGCTCCTCAGGTAAGTGTTCATATTCAGCTTAGGTCACTGCACATCTTTAGAGGAACTACCCCAGAACAATGCAGTGAAATTAACTGACCTATTTTTCCTTGTTTCCATGCAAATACAGCACAATTATATTCTTTCCCCTGGGAACATTTGGACAAATGCTTGACAGTTACATTAAAATGAGATCCATTTTAAAGATTTCCTTATCATAGCTTGAATCTCAGATTCATCCTCATTAATCATCAGCTGGTCCATTTTCATTCAGCTTCAGCCCTTTTTCTAGTTAAAGTGAGTTCCAGCCAGGTAACCTGGCTGGCTCAGGTGGTAAAGCATGTAACTTGATGTTGGGGTTGAGAGTTCAAGCCCCACATTGTGTGTGGAGATTATTTAAACAGTAAAATCTGGGGCACCTTGGTGGCTCAGTCAGCTAGGCGCCTGCCTTTGGCTCAAACCATGATCTTGGGTCCTGTGATCTAGCCCCGTTTCAGGCTCTCTGCGCAGTGCAGGAGAGCCCCTCCACCTGGCTTGTGCTCTCACTCGCTCTCAAATAAAGAAATAAAATATTTTTTTAAAAAATAAAGTGAGTTTCTTTGAAGACTTAATATTCTAGAAAAAATTAACACTAAAAGCTCTTTATTTCTGCTTTCCTAGATGAAGTTAGGAATTAGTTAGTTAGTAGCAGTTAGTAGAAACTGCTACTAAGAATTTTATGGTAGGTCAGTTGTTCCTCATGAAAACTAATCTGTGCACCTTAATGTTGAATCAACCTTTATTCATTGACAAATACAAATATGTAAATAAATAAATATGTGTATGTGTGTGTATGGTGTTTTTTAAGTTTTTTAAGTCAGGTGCCCCATCATTCCACAAGTATTTATTGAAGGTTAGTTGTGTCCCAGGCATGATGCTATAAGCACTGGAAGTACAAAGATTCACAGGACACAGTCCTTGTATTCAGAAGTGCATAGTCTGTGGCAGGAATTCAATGTCAACAGGAATAATTATTATAATAGAGCTTAGAAAGTGTTAGGATAGGTGTTCAGAAAAATGCTCTGGAGGCCGGAGGGAGAAATAATTCCTCTAGGCAGAAAGAGATGTCAAAAGAAGAAAAAATTATTTTTTAATTGTATCTATTTCCTCTTTTTCCTCCTTCCATTTGAACTGGGTCTTCAGAAGCAATTAGGAGTTTTCCTGTCAAAAGCAAGAAAGCTGTTTGGGGTAGAGAAAGCAGACTGAGCAAAGAGGTAATATTCAAGGCAGAGTAAACTGGTCTGTGAAATAGCATAGGATATGGGAGTTCGTGTGTTTGTTCAACAAATACCTATTGAGTGTCCACTATGCATCAGATACTGTGCTTGAGTGTTAGAGATTCAAAGACAGATAAGACACAGGTCCTGCTTTCAAGGAATTTGTAAGTTAGTTGAGGGCAGAGACATAATTAAATAGTTTGGCAGGTACAGAGATAGAATTTATACGATATTATGGGAACAGTCATTCAGGTGGCTAGATTAGAGGTATTTTATAGAACATGTTTCCTGAAAGTGATGGATAGAATTGGTAAGAGATGAAGCAGAAAAGTTAGATTAAGGCCAGAGGATAAAGGGTTTAGTGACCTAAAGCACTAGGTCCAGAGTCCAATCGCCTGGGTTCACATCTCAGGTCTGCCAATTACTAGATGTATAAATTTTAGCAAGTTTCTTAACCTTTCTATGCCTCATAGTACTCCTTCCCTCGCTGAATAGTATGAGGATTAAACAAGGTAGTATGTGAGACATCTTTAGAACAGCCTATTAAAACCACTGTGCTGGCTTTGTGTATTTTATTTGAACTCAGGATCTCTAATAGTTCACTCTTCCTAAACTGTGTCTATACTAATTCCATAGGGGAAATAGAAGATTTCCTTTAGTTGAAACAGGCAAAGAAACCTAAAACTCATTGGTTTTCCTTTCAAGACTTCTTGGTCTGCAGGTTATGGGAAAGGCAAAGGAGCAGTGGGAAACACCCTCTGTAAGCTTTCAGTGACGTCTTCTTTAGAACTGAAAGTAAAGGAAGGTTATGGTTGATTGAAATTAGAAATATTAGAGTTTGCTGTTAAACCAGCCTGTATTTTCAAGTAATTGATTTTTTTCCTTCTGACAAATGACTGCATAAATCTGAATTGTCATTTTCTAAGATAGTTCAGATGAACCTCTTTAATAAATCATTCTCTAAACAGTGGTGAGGGGTTTTTGTTTTGTTTTGTTTTATCTAGCAAATCAGCAAAAATAAAAATACGGTGGTCTTCTGTTGTCAAGGATTGGAAGAAAGTGATAGGCTCAGACATTGCTGATGGCATCAAAAATCGATTAGGACTTTATTTTTCCTCTTTCATTATATGATATATATTTGGATTTCCTCATTTGGGAACAAAGGGATTGGACTTGATAAGCCATTTCAGGTGGTTGGATCATGGTCAGAATCAACCTGGACGATACATGCTAGCTCTCCCCACTTTCCCAGAGCAAGTCAGAAAGAAAGAGGGTCTATCACTGAAGAAGATTAGTTTCCCTAGAGATTCTTATTATTGACTGTAACATCTGTATTGAGAGCCGTTGAACCAGAAGACCTCTAAGGATCCTTTCCATTTTAACTTTCTATGGTCAGAGGAGAAACTTTTTTTTTCCCCCAGAGGAGAAACTTTTAAGTAGGAAATGAAGAAAGACTTGAACTTAGAGGAAAAAATAGATCTGTTGACAAAATTAGGGCTATTTCATTCAGAGTTTATTGTGAGTGATAGTGTAGCTAAAGATTCTTGCACAAGACTATAGTAGCTAGGTATATGCATCTTTATTGCGGCATTGTTCATAATGGAAAAAATGAGAAACAATTTAAGTGTCAGCAAGAGATCAGGTAAACCAAGTATAACATACCACAGCAGTAGAATATAGCCACTGTGCAGCCATTCAAAGATCTTAAATCCAACTCTTTAGCAAATATAGTAGGGCTACCGTCATAATAAGTAAAATCGATTTTCAGCATCTCTGTCACAGCCACCTTAGACTAAGCCACCACCATTTACTGCATAGCCTCCTAGCCTGTCTCCCTGTGTTTGTTCTAATGCCTCTTCAGTCTGTTTTCTTCTTTTTAAGATTTTACTTATTTATTTGAGGGAGAGAGAATGTGCATGCATATGCGCATGAGTGGGGGGAGGGGGTAAGGCAGAGAGAAAAGCAGACTCCCCACTGGATGGGTAGCCTGCTACAAGGCTTGATCCTAGGACTCCAAGATCATGACCTGAGCAAAAAGTCAAAGCCACCCAGGCGCCTCTCTTCAGTCTGTTTTCTAATTAAGTGTAGGAATCAAAGCACCTCTCTTACAGTTTCTCATCTGTAGTACTGCAGTTCAGTTCTGATGCAGTCATTCAAAGTCGATAATCACAAGTTGAGAGCATGCCCTCCAACCAAGTCACTGTCACTTTTGACACCAGCCACAAGTTTGGGAGATCCCTAGCTACCCACAGTTCTGACCAACTGACTACAAACTGACTACAAATTATGCGTTCCATAACCATGACCCTCTCAAGTTCACAACTCACAGAATTCAGGAAAGCATTTGTACTTATGATTACAGTTTTATTATAAAGGATACAGGGGGGCAGCCCCCGTGGCTCAGAGGTTTAGTGCCACCTTCAGCCAGGGGCGTGATCCTGGAGACCTGGGATTGAGTCCCACATCGGGCTCCCTGCCTGGAGCCTACTTCTCCCTCTGCCTGTGTCTCTGCCTCTTTCTCTCTCTCTGTGTCTCTCATCAATCAATAAATAAAATCTTAAAAATAAATAAATAAGGGATACAGGGATGCCTTGGTGGCTCAGTGGTTGAGCATCTGCCTACGTCTTCAGTTCAGGGCGTGATCCTCAAGTCCCAGGATCGAGTCCCACATCAGGCTTCCTGCATGGAACCCGCTTCTCCCTCTGCCTATTTCTCTGCCTCTCTCTTTCTGTGTCTCTCATGAATAAATAAAATATTTTTTTAAAAAAAGATACAAATCAGGACCATTCAACAAGGAAACATGTAGGACAATGTCTGGGAGGGTCCTGAATGCAGAATTTCCATGGAATCAGGATGTGTCATTTTCCCATGAATCTCTCCCAAACTTAGTATTTGGTTTTTTTGGAAGGTTTCACTATTTAGGCATGATTGAATTATTAGCTACATGATTTTACTCAATATCTAGCCCCCAAACCAGCCCCTGAGGTTCATCTAACATCACTTGACTGAAAGCCTCAATCCCTCTAATTAACATGGTTGGTCTTTCTAGCTTGACAAGCTCACATCCTGAATTATCTCCTTAACTGTGGTCCTAGGGCCCACTGTGAAACAAAGATACTCCAATTCCTCCTGGAAATTTTAGGATTTAAAAGCTTTCTCCCCCCTGGGTGTTCTACTATATGTTGGCAAATCAAATTCCAATAAAAAGATATACTAAATAAATAAAAGCTCTCTCCCAAGAACCAGGGACAAAGGCCAGTGAAAATTCATTAATGCAACTCCATCACCTTAGAATAAATCAAAAGTTTTTACCATAGCCTATAAGACCTTGGTGAACCAGCCCCCAGCCATCTCTCCAATCTTACCTACTGCCATTCCTTTTCATTTATTCTGCTCCAGCTTTTGTAGCCTCCAGCTGTTCCTTTAAACACATCAAACATGCTCACATTATTGTACAAACTGTTCCTTCTACTTGGAAAGCTCTTCGTTTAGATAACCAATGACTTAGACCACCTGGGTGGCTTGGTCAGTTGGCCGTATGCCTTTGGCCCAGGTCATGATCTCAGGGTCCTGGGATCAAGTCCCATGGTGGGTTCTTTGCTCAGCAGGGAGCCCGTTTCTCGCTCTCTCTGTGCCTGCTGTTCCTCCAGCTTATACTCTCTGTCAAATAAAATCTTAAAAAACAAACAAACAAAAAAAAAAACTAACCAATGATTTGCTTCCTTCAAGTCTTTTGGGTGTTGTCATCTTATAAGAGACGATTCCCTTATCATTAAATTAAAAATAGTCTGCCATTTTCATTTACTCTTTATCGCCTTGCCCTCTGTTTTTAGTCTTCAGTGCTTGGTAATTACCAAATAAATATTGTGGAATTAATTAGTGGGTTCTTTCTTATACCTTTTGAATTTTGTGAATATATTATCTATTCAAAAATAACTTTTTAAAGAATAAGACAAGGGGACATATTAATTCAAATAAAGCAACTTTGCTTTCTCTAACCCATGACTTAGCTTGTGAAATACTTTACATTCATTTTTGTATGTGTGAACGCTTTTCCCATTAATATCCTCAGTGTGGACACAGAATTAGTCCCTTCCCTTTTCCACTCCTTTAAGACTCTTTCTGATGCTGTTATAAGCACTTGTTATAGTGTATCCAGTCATGGTGCCCTTCTCCCTCCCATTGCCTGTCATGCCCCTCCTCTGCCTCAGACCTTGAAGTGTTTGTAACCTTGATGCCTACCACAGTTCTTTGTATATACTAGAAAGCGCTTTTTAAATATTATTTTAAATTAATAGCCCCTTGCTGAATTTGAGAAGGATCAATTAAAGACTATATAGTACCTTTCCATCTTATTTTCATTAATTGATTAAATAATATACTTTTGTATTTTAGGAAATATCTGATGGTAAGAGAGATAGGAAGATTAAAGTCCCTGCCTTTGAGGAAGGGACTGTTAAAGGAAGAATTTGGGTACTTACCTACGGAATTTAGAATTTACGCCGAAGCCTGTAGGCAAATAGAAGTTGCAAGGCGTACTATAGGGGCACAGTGGAGGGAGAGCCTGAAACTAGGAAAAAGATTTCCCTGAAGAAGTAAGGTTAAACTGTGTGTGAAAAAGCAAGTCGGAAAAATCTGCCGTACAGAGAGTAGAATAGGAGAGAAGAGGGCATTTTAGTAGAGAAAACTGTATGGCCAAAATTGAAAGATGGAGGGTAGGGCACCCTATGGGAAAAGATAGGAGGTGAGACTAGAAAGGTGAGAACCAGAAAATGTAAGGGGGGGTTGCATGCCTTACGGCAAGTATGGGCTTTATCCTATAAACAGTGGGAATTCATCAGATTAATAACAGATTTTTCACTTTAGAAAGGTAATTTTTCTGGCAGTGAGGAAAATGGACTGAAAATACAGTCATTGCAAAAACACAATAAAAAATTTAGCTTGGGGCACCAAGGTGGCTCAGTGGTTGAGCATCTGTCTTTGGCTCAGGTCGTGATCCTGGGATCTCTGTATCTCATGAATAAATTTAAATTTTTTTTAATTTAAAAAGAATTTAGCTTAAAAGCCATACAAAAAATGATAAAGGCCTGGAAAAGACATTGTCAGCAAGGCTTGGTGACCAAGAGATCATAAAAAAGAGACAAGTTAAGGATTATCCACAAATTTATTGCTAGCACTTCTAGGGTAAAAATGGGGTTTTATCCCAGTTTTATTGACGTAATTGACATAAAACATTATATTAGTTCGAAGTGTACAACAATTTGATATGTGTATATTGCAAAACAGTTATTGTGGTGAGTTAACAACAGTTACCTCACATAGTTAGAAATTTTTTTCTCATGATGAGAACTTTTAAAATCTACTCTCTTAGGAAATAACACAATACAGTATTGTTAACTGTAGTCACCATGCTGTACATTAAATCCTCAGAACTTACTTATAAGTAACTGGAAGTTTGTACATTTTGACCACATTGTCACCTCACCCATACCCACCCACGCTTACCTTTGGCAGCTTCCAGTCTTTTCTGTTTCTACAAGTTTAGATTTTTTAGATACCACATGTAAGTATGATCATATAGTATTTGTCTTTGCCTGTTTGACATTTCACTTAGCACAGTGCCCTCAAGGTTCATGTCACAAAGGTAGGATTTCCGTTTTTATGGCTAGATAATACTTGTATTATGTGTTGTGTATCACATTTTCTTTATCCCATTCATCTATCAATGGACACTCAGGTGTTTCTTTGTTTTGGCTGTTGTAAATAACACTGTAATTATTTATGTAAAACTGTGAAGGTTCCTCAAAAAAATGTTAAAAATAAATAAATAAATAAAATTTTTTCGAAGATTAAAAAAATTAGGGATCCCTGGGTGGTGCAGCGGTTTAGCGCCTGCCCTTTGGCCCAGGGCGCGATCCTGGAGACCCAGGATCAAATCCCACATCAGGCTCCCAGTGCATGGAGCCTGCTTCTCCCTCTGCCTGTGTCTCTGCCTCTGTGTGTGTGTGTGTGTGTGTGTGTGTGTGTGTGTGACTATCATAAATAAATAAAAATTTTTTAAAAAGATTATAAAATTTAAAAATAGGATTACCAGAAGATTAATAACTCCACTTCTGGGTATATATCCAAAAGAAACAAAATCACTGTCTCAAAAAGATATCTGCATCTCCATGTTCATTTTAACATTATATATATTAAGATTTTTAATGGAAATAGGATTAGAGGAGAAGGAGCAGAGATAATCCTTAGTGTAGTTTAAGGATTCAAGTTTTTGAAATACCTGTGGAGTATGCAGATGGAGATGTCCAGTATACCTTTGGAAATAGGGAACTGAGTTGGGAATGAAGTCAGAGGGAGATATGGGAGTTACACATAAAGACCATAGTAAAGTGGGGTGTGCAGCTGGCTCAGTCAGTAGAGCAACTCTTGATCTTGGGATTGTGAGTTCAATTCCCATATTGAGTGTAGAGATTACTTAAGTAAATAAAAATTGTTTTAAATGATTGAAAAAAATATTTGGGACACCTGGGTGGCTCAGCGGTTGAGCGTCTGCCTTTGGCTCAGGGGGTGATCCCAGGGTCCCACATTGGGCCTGCTTCTGCCTCTGCCTATGTCGCTGCCTCTCTATCTCTGTGTCTCTTATAAATAAATAATAAATTCTTTAAATAAAGAAGAAGAAAGGGGGATCCCTGGGTGGCTCAGCAGTTTAGCGCCTACCTTCAGCCCAGGGCATGATCCTGGAGACCCGGGATCAAGTCCCGCATCAGGCCCCCTGCATGGAGCCTGCTTCTCCCTCTGTCTGTGTCTCTGCCCCCGCCCCCCTCTGTGTGTGTCTCTCTCACGAATAAATAAAATATTTTTTTAAAAAATAAAAATATTTGTAATAGGATTTTTAAGGCTTTTTATCATAAACAACCTGAGATCTTTTCTGCCTGAGTACTTTTGCTTTCAGTAATTCACTACTGTTCCTTGAAACAAGGAAGGAAAGGAAATACCAGCGCTTAGTTATGAGACAGGAAAGGAAATACCAGCGCTTAGTTATGAGACAAACTACCCACTACACAAAGAGTGGACAAGCAGGACAGTTCATTTCCACCCAGCTAGGATGCAGGTGAAAGAAGCATTATGGGATGTGATTGTGGAGAGAAATACCAGCACTTAGAGAAAGCGCTTATCCATGACAGAAAGTGAGCAAACTGCTATCCAGGGGAGAAGGTGGCCAGCTTGCCCATCCGTCCTCCTGCTGGTGCCTAGAGCTACAACAAGGGCAGGGAGCTTAGTGTTTTTCTCTTTGTAGTAAGAACCAAGAATCAAGGTCATACTTGCTTGAAAACATTCTTTTGGATAATTGGATAAAGATTCAAAGTTAGATGCCAGCATATCCTGCGCATTCCTTAGACTGGATTTGGCAGTTCTGTTGGCACTGAGCCTTCTTGGCCACCTTTTGGACAGGTCAGGTTTAAAAAGAGAACAGCGTACTCTCTGTATTAATCCATCAGTATTTCCTGCTTGAAGGTCATCTGGGAGTGTGTTAAACTTGGTTTTGGCCTTAAACAATTCACAGTGTTCGAGAGTGAATTTTTTGGAGTCTTTGTTACCCAAAGGTCACAGGGACCAGAATGGTCTCCAAGTAGTGCTAAGACAGGAAATGGCTAGTGTTGGCCTGCCCTGCTCATATCTTGAAGGCAAGTTTTATAATGTTACTTTCCTACCAGAAATTCAATACAAAGACAAAAATTGAAATTGTGTTCTCAAATAGGAAGTGACAGGTGGAACCTTATATCTACATGGGTCTGACACATTACACAAAATGTGTATTTGTGTGTAGAATCATCCTCAAAATGGTGCACCCAGTGATCACAACTTTTCTTTTACTATACAATTTTTTTTAAGATTTTTATTTATTCATCAGAGACACAGAGAAAGAGGTAGAGACACAGGCAGAGGGAGAAGTAGGTTCCATGCAGGGAGCCCAATGCGGGACTCCATCCTGGATCCCGACCTGGGCTGAAGGCAGCGCTAAACCGCTGAGCCAGCCAGGCTGCCCTATTCAAGTCTTTTAAGCTTTTTTTTCCTTTTTGTTAGATGGCCTGGGCTTAATGTTTTTACACCCTTGCACCAGTCCCCCTCAGTAATACAAGGCAAAGCCCAGAGCCTTCCTTATAGTGATACAATTAAGGCAGAAAACAGATCTTTTTTTGGTTTCCTAAGAACAAAATTTTAAATATATGTTACAGGACGATTCTACTCATGCTTGGTGATTACTATGATTTTGACAATTTTCTTATAATTCCATAAACCTGTGTTAATTATAATAGTGTATGCCCTGTTCTTAAGGAATTTTAGACTGACTCTTGATGTAAAAGCAGTTTGGTGATGCCATATCGAATGTCTAAATACCATCACCTTCTGAATTATTTTTATTTTTTTAGAGGGGGAGTTGGGAGAAGGGGCAGAGGGAGAGAGAGAGAATCCCAAGCAGGCTCTCTGCTCAGCACAGAGCCCAATGCAGTGCTCGATCTTACAACCCTGAGATCATGACATGAACCAAAATCAAGAGTCAGATGCTTAGCCGACTGAGCCACCCAGGTGCCCCCTGAATTATTTTTAGAGCTGCATTGTTATATTTGTTTAGATCAATCTAGTTTTGATATAATAATTGTATGAGTTCTTCATCAAGAATAAAATGATATTTTTATCAATCTAGAAATATGGAAAGTATTTTTTTTTTATTTTAGCTAGAATAGTGTTTCTCAACTGTCCCTGGTTCAGCAGCATCCCCATCTCTTGAGAACTTACTAGAAATGCAGATTCTTAGGCTCCATCCTAGACCTGCTGAATCAGAATTTATAGGTCTGGGTCTAGCCCTGTTAGTTTTAACTAGGTGATTCTCCTGAACATTAATATTTGGAAACTAAGTTGGGTACATACTATTAGCCACAGTATTCACAGGAGTCTAGTAATGAGAGATCATCCTTATTTTTCCATCTCATAGCTACTAAAATAGATTATGTTCTCCAGAGGGGATCATCAGGGAACTCTTTTATTTGTATCTTTAGCCAAAGAAACATTGGTAGAAGTCAGGTTGTGTTAGTAACTATGCATTCCTTTTTTTCCCCCCATTTTTAGTTCCTACACATAGAAGATGTAAATAATGAATGATGGTTTTACATGGTAGCTGTTCACATCAGCTAGCTGTACTCACTGGCCACACATATATAGTTTCCCCTAAATTGCTAATCATGTCTTGTGCCAGGTGTCCCCCAAGACCACACCCAAGGTTGGTGATTGACCAGGAGGGTTCAGCACATAGTTGTCCTCGTAGATAAGATTTATTCCAGTTCAAAGAATCCAAAATTAGTGAAGGGAAAAGATGCATTGAGCAAAGTCCTGGAAAAACCGGGCTCAATCTTCCGGGGTTTTCTCCCCGTGAAGTCACACAAAGTATGCTTAATTCTACCAATAACAAGTTGTGACAACACGTGTGAAAGATTGTTTATGAAGCTCAGTGCCCAGTCACATAGTCTCTGTGTGACACATTCCAAATTCAGACTCTCAGAAGGAAAGCAGCTGTGTAACATAAACCATATTGTTTTGCACAGAAAGTTTAGGCACAGTGAGCAGCAGTTCTGGGAATGACATGAACCTCCCCAAATTCCAAGTTCCAGATGCCTGCCAACAACCAACCTTGTAAGCAAGCCTTTCAAAGGATAGCATTCAGATCTGCTCTGCCTCTTTTCAGCACTGCTCTCCTTAGTAAACCAGTGTTGATACCATTCCTTTTAGCAACTGGCCTTGATGTGTGTCTGTGTCATGATGTCCTAAGAATGTAAACTCTGTGAGGACAGATAGGATCTATTATGTAAACGCTGTCAAACATCAGGACGAGTGCCACTTACAGTATGAACCTCTAATTAAAGTCCTTTGCTTCTGCTCATGTGGTATGCTTGTATTGCCCACTGAGGCCTTAACTGATTAGACAGCTAACTTTGAGCTCTCCTTTTTCTTAATTCCAGTGGCCCTCAAAATCTCGTGCTATTCAGTTCAGTACAGATTTCATATTGCCTTGAACTTTCCCTTCATTTTTTCTTATACTTATCTGTCATCTCTTGTCAAAATATGAACTCCTAAAGCAGACTAATCTTTTCTTTTTTTAAACAGCAGTGGTCCTTGGACCAAAAAAAAATTTGATCGATTAATGATGCAAATTACATAGCATTAGACTTAGCATTCTTGTATTTTTAGATATTTAAAGGTAAATCAAAGAAGCTTCTTTCTCTTTAGAAAAAGAGTAGTTAATCCCATAGATTTGATCAGATAAGATGTAATTACAGAAAGGGCACCTCTCTGTTTTACAGAAACCTCCTGTATTTGAACAAGGAGATGTCAGAAACCAAATTAATTACAGAGGTCCTTAATTGTTAGCTAAGCCTCAGTTCTCTAAGCTATGTCATACAGGGTTGAAGAAGTCATGTTAAACCAGTTATTTTTGATTGTATACAATGTATATTTTGCCAAAATTTTTCCCCAACCTGTAATTCTGGGAAACCACCAGCATTATAAACATAGTGATTGCTATGATTAATCATACCCTACCTACTCCTAGCAAACCAAATGGAACATGTTCTATTAGCCAAATTTAAATTACCCATGGTGCCCTTGGTCCCATTTCCAATGGATAGGTAAAGATATTTCTGTTTTCCTTTTTTTATTATTGCCATGCTGGAGACTTGCCATTTAAAATTGATCCCATTCAGCAAAGGATTTAGAATCAAGGTCTAAAAATTAGAAATGCTAACATGGGAGGAGGTGCCTGGGTGGCTCAGTCAGTTGAGCATCTGACTCTTGATTTTGGCTTAGGTCATGATCTCAGGGTCCTGAGGTCAAGCCCTGCATCCACCTCCCTGTTCAGTAGAGTCTGCTTGGGTTCTTTCCCTTTGCACCCCCCCTGCCACCACACACATAAACGCACGTGCACCCATGCACATTCTCTCTCTCTCTTTCTCTCTCTAATGAATACATCTATATAAATCTTTCTTTTTTTAAAAGATTTTATTTATTTGACAGGGAGAGCACATAGGCAGGGAGAGCGGGAGAGGGAGAGGGAGAAGCAGGCCCTCTACCAAGCAGGGAGCCCAAAGCAGGGCTCGATTCCAGGACCCTGGGATCATGACCTGAGCTGAAGGCAGACGCTTAACTGACTGAGCCACCCAGGCACCCCAATCTATAAATCTTTTTTAAAAATGCAAACCTGTTTTTTAGTGTTTTTATATTTTGATCAGTTCCTTTGTTCTCACTTCCTCTGTCAAGATCTTGACTAATAATAACTTATACCAAAGAATACCAAATTCCATCATGCAAAGGGCAATTGCTGTCATTGAGGTGAATAAATCTTCTTTTGCCCCCAATCTTCACAGGTATAAAGAAGTGAATAAACGGAGACCCAGAAGTTTACTAGAGAAGTTGCGCTGGGTGACCCTAGGCTACCATTATAACTGGGATAGTAAGGTATGCAGATTTCCTTGTGAATTCCATTGTCTTTTGCTTTTACACTCCTTGGGCTCAGGAGATTGATGTCTTCCTGGCCAAGCTTTTAAAGTATCAGATTATCAATTTGTGAGAGGATCTTTCATTTATCTCTTAAAATCCTCTTGATAACAATGTCTCAAGAGGAATGAATAGTTTCTCTGAAGAGAAAATTTCTTCTCATATGCCCTTAGGTCATAATATTTCATCAGAAGTCATTGGTGCTTTCTCTAAATATGTTTCAGGGATAGATGTTTCTTTATTTTTTTTTTAAATATGTATATTTCTTTTCTTTTTTTATATATTTATGATAGGGACACAGTGAAAGAGAGAGAGGGGCACAGACACAGGCAGAGGGAGAAGCAGGCTCCATGCACCAGGAGCCCGACGTGGGATTCAATCCTGGATCTCCAGGATCGCGCCCTGGGCCAAAGGCAGGTGCTAAACCACTGCGCCACCCAGGGATCCCTAAATGTTTCCTTATTGCATTCAAGAGCAATTCTCGATTAAAACTTTTATTTCTGGGATCCCTGGGTGGCACAGCGGTTTGGCGCTTGCCTTTGGCCCGGGGCCTGATCCTGGAGACCCAGGATCGAGTCCCACATCAGGCTCCCTGCATGGAGCCTGCTTCTCCCTCTGCCTGTGTCTCTGCCTCTCTCTCTCTCTCTCTCTCTCTGTGACTATCATAAATAAATAAAAATTTAAAAATAAATTAATTAATTAATAAAAACTTTTATTTCTGTTATTGTTTAATGTTTGCTGAGCTTTTATTTTCTATGTAATATCTGTTTGGAGTAAAATAATGTCCATCAACTCATAAAAGATACCTTTGCCAACTATATAAGGTCTGAGCAAGACACAGATGGGAAAGAATGTCCTACAGTTAACAAAGTTCTGTTTTGTTTTTTTTTTGAGGTAGCTGCTGCTTTGCTGACCTCTGTGCTTCTGAAAGTGCCTCCTTTATCACAGGCAGCCTAGTGCCTCTTGTCTCCATGAGATGTTTGCCACCAAGGAAGGACTAATTCTGAAAATAAATTGAATAAACCAATTAGTAGAGATCATCTTCCTACTAACTCGTTACTTTCTAAAAGTTCCATAGTGGGGATCCCTGGGTGGCTCAGCGGTTTGGCGCCTGCCTTTGGCCTAGGGAGTGATCTTGGAGTCCCGGGATCGAGTCCCATATCGGGCTCCCTGCATGGAGCCTGCTTCTCCCTCTGCCTGTGTCTCTGCCTCTCTCTGTCTCTCATGAATAAATTTTTAAAATCTTTTTAAAAATATAAAATAAATGATTTAGAATATAATAGATTTAAAAAGTAAATGAATAAATAAAAATTCCATAGTTTCAGTCAACCCAGCTTATTAACAAATATATTAACTACTTAAAATAATGATGAATGTCGCACAAAAATGTTCATGGTATAATTCTCACTTTCAGTAATGCAGATTCAATGGAAGACTGGATACCTGTGTTTGGGGAAATAGCCAGGTGATTCTCTCTGGGTTAGCTGGCCCCAGTGTGAATCTGCCTTCCAGGGGATAGTGCATTCCTCATAAAGGAGGGTGCAAACGTCAGACACTTAATGTCCACATCGTGATTACAGCAGTGCCCGGTTGTTCTGAGCAGTTAAATGCATTAACACAATACATGTTAGTTTATTGTTTTTTGTTTTGTTTTGTTTTAGTTTATTGTTTTTTTAGAATGTTATATTTATTGTCAATACTGTTATTCCTCAACGACTTAAAGTTACTCTCATTTACTAAGAAAAATGTGGAGTGAAAAATTATCAGAAACCCTGAATGAGTAATCAGAGAAAAGGGGAAGAGAAGTAGGGAGATTCGTGCGTAGACTGTCTGGACAGGGTTGAAAACCCACAGAGGTAACCTAGTTCTGGAATAGCAGCTCTGAGTAGTTCATCTTTTGGAGGACTGCCTTGAAGTTCTCTAGCTGTATCCTTAGTGTTGGGAAATTAAATAGGAACTCTTCTTATGGGCAGTTCGGGAAAAGAAGGAAAAAATAAAACAAATTTCATCTGTGAGGAGGCTTGGCCATCCATCAGACTTTTCACAAAAGTCTTCCTTAACCTTAAGTGAAAGCTTGCTTCTGCCAAAGTGAAGACATGATCTCCAGGGCTATGGTTCTGGTGCTACAGTTGGAGTACCTCAGGGCACTAGTGGAGATGTGAGACAGGAGACAGGAGTGGGTTTGCTAATAGGTCTGAAGTTGTAGGGCTGAGGGAACCATGAGAGCAGTAGCAGGACAGAGGAGGGGCATCAGGCTGCCAGGCTAGGCTCACCCGAGCCAGAGCAGGCTGCACCCTCGTGTACATAGGAGACCGCCACCTTGTCCTTCTCCTTGGTTGCTGGATTTGGTAGAGAGAATGAGTGTTCTGCCCTTTGATTTGTTTTGTTTTACTTAAGAGAAAAAGGATATTTGTGATTTCTACATGTTAAAAATAGACATTTCCAGAAGGTAAATGCTGAAAATTACTTCCATTTTAACATCCTGCCTTGACTGTAGTCTAAGTTTCCATTTAGATGTTTTGAGCATGTCATCTCATCAGACTGACCAATAAAATGGGCAGCAAGCCATGTTATGGGCTGAGGGCCCAAAATCAAACTGGCTATCATATTTGAATTACTTTCTTTATTTTTCTTAAATAAGTTTTGTATTTTAGAATAGTTTTAGATTTGCAGAAAAGTTGAAAAGATAGTACAGAGTTCCCATAGACCCCACACCCAGTTCTCCCTCTTATTAACATTTTACATTCTTTTGGTTCCTTTGTCTCAATTAGTGAACCATGTTAATGCATTATTTCAATAGTAATAGTGAAGTCCATATTTCATTCATGGTTTCTTAGCTTTCCTTCAGTTTTCTTAGTTTTTAACTGATATCCTTTTTCTGTTCCAGGATACCACTTTACAGTTAGTCATCAAATACCTCTTGGCAGTGACAGTGTTGCGTTGCTTTTTTATCCTATGAGAATGATCCTATTTAGGATGAAAGTACACCAAAGAGAGACTTAGTAATTGCTTCATGACTCCAGGCAGAGAGAATTTGTCTGATTTATCACTGCATAGCATAGTGCCTATCATGTAATAGGTGCTCAGTATTTTGAACATCTCATTATTAGATTACTGGATGCCTCAAAAACAGATGGATAAATTATGTTATGTTATTGTCTTACATGTAAGTTAAATTTTAAAGATAGATAAAAAATATTAAAGTTAGATAATTTAATGCCACAGTTTCCTGTTTTCCTGAGATCATTGTTTATTTTTCTTATTTTCCCTACTTTTATCAAAGAAATACTCAGCCGATCATTATACACCTTTCCCTTCTGACCTGGCTTTCCTCTCAGAGCAAGTAGCTGCAGCCTGTGGATTTCAGGGTTTCCGAGCTGAAGCAGGTATCCTGAATTACTACCGATTGGACTCTACACTGGGAATCCACGTAGACAGATCTGAACTAGATCACTCCAAACCCCTGCTGTCTTTCAGGTAAGCTGGTTTGAGATTACTTTCTATTACTTCATACCTTTTTCTAAACCATTTCTAGCTAAGATAAATAAAAACAGAGACTTTAAGAAATGGTTGGACTCTATAGTCTTTACTTCTGGGTGTCTTAGCAATGATATCATAAGTAAAATTAGCCTTGTCCTGAAGAGTAGTAACCAAATTACAGTTAATATTTCTGTTTGGGCAGCCCGAGTGGCTCAGCGGTTTAGCACCGCCTTCGGCCCGGGGCGTGATCCTGTAGACCCGGGATCGAGTCCCACGTCGGGCTCCCTGCATGGAGCCTGCTTCTCCCTCTGCCTGTGTCTCTACCTCTCTCTCTCGCTGTGTGTCTCTAATAAATAAATAAAATCTTAAAAAAATAATAATAATACTTGTTTAAAATGCATGGAATCTGCCTTTTGTGTGTGTGTGTGTGTGTGTGTTTTTTTAAGATTTTTATTTATTTATTCACGAGAGACACAGAGAGAGAGGCAAAGACACAGGCAGAGGGAGAAGCAGGTTGCATGCAGGGAGCCTGACGCAGGACTCGATCCCGAATCTCTAGGATCATGCTCTGGGCCGAAGGCAGATGTGTAACCACTGAGCCACCCAGGTATCCGTGCCTTTTGTATTGAGAGGTATCGTCAGTGTCTGTGGAATAGGCAAGTGGAAGGCTGTAAGGTGAAGTGAAGCAACCTTTTTTGGAATAGGGAAGAGTAAAGCAGAGAAGCCTGAGTAATGTACTCTCCTTGTCTCCCTAAACATAAGTTTAAATTGGGCAAAGTGCTGTGCTTGTATCACACAAAGAAAGTGCCTGAACAGTCTTTTATTAATTGCCTTATCTTTAAAGTGAGCAGGCATGGTATAGGAAAGGACTCAAATAATTCATTGGAAGGCTTAAATCTTAAAGATTCATCTTACAAAACTTATATGGGTAATAGTAAAACTAAATTTTTAATCTGCTTATTTTACTGCTTCAGGGGGATCCCTGGGTGGCGCAGTGGTTTGGCGCCTGCCTTTGGCCCAGGACGCGATCCTGGAGACCCGGGATCGAATCCCACATCGGGCTCCCGGTGCATGGAGCCTGCTTCTCCCTCTGCCTATGTCTCTACCCCTCTCTCTCTCTCTCTCTCTCTCTCTCTGTGACTATCATAAATAAATAAAAATTTAAAAAAAATTTTTTTTAACTGCTTCAGATTTTATTTTGTAGCAGTCCTGTGGTCTTTGAGCAGTTTGAGCAGCAGATCATGGGTTGTTCACTTATAGACACGAGCCAGAAGAGAAGGGTCTGAGCACAGTTTTAAAAAGAGGATGCCTGGGTGGCTCAGTGGCTTGGCGCCTGCCTTTGGCCCAGGGCGCGATCCTGGAGTCCCAGGATCGAGTCCCACATCGGGCTCCCTGCATGGAGCCTGCTTCTCCCTCCTCTTGTGTCTCTGCCTCTCTCTTTCTCTCTCTATATCTATCATGAATAAATAAATAAGTAAATCTTTTAAAAAAAAAAAAAAGGATGTGAGAGCAGTAAGTGCCAAGCTGAAATGAGAAAAGAAGGCAGTTGGCAGTAACTTTCCAAGCCATGGTTAGTAAAGGAACTGACTCTTGTGTATTGTTGTACTTATTTTATTTTAGCTTTGGACAGTCTGCCATCTTCCTCCTGGGCGGCCTCAAAAGAGACGAAGCTCCCACAGCCATGTTTATGCACAGTGGTGACATCATGGTAATGTCAGGTTTCAGTCGCCTGTTGAACCATGCAGTCCCAAGAGTCCTTCCAAGTCCTCAGGGGGAAAGCCTGCCATGCTGCCTGGAGACGCCTCTGCCGGCCGTTCTCCCCAGAGACTCCGTGGTACAACCCTGCTCTGAGGAGGACTGGCAAGTGTGCACCCGCTACTTGAAAACTGCTCGTGTTAACATGACTGTCCGACAGGTACTGGCCGCAGACCAGGACTTCCCTTCAGAACCCGTGGAGGAGAATCAAAGAGACCTCACCCTGGAAGGATTCTGCCACCTGGACGATGACAGTAGCCAAGTAAAACAAATGAAGCTCGACCCTGACAGCTGAGACTTGGAGAGCTGGTTCCTTTACTCAGGCAGGTCTTACGGTGAACGACCACGCTTTCTTATATTGCCATAGACTTTAGCACCAAGACAAGCCAAAAACAGACAGGGAGCAACTCATCACTGATCACAGTGTTGCCTTGGAACGCATCCTGAAGAGTAAAGCAGTTGGCCACTTTGCTCAGAGACATGTTTGACATGGTCCAGTCCGGTTTGATGTTGCCACTAATGTATGGGATAAGTCCAAGGAGTTCTGACCTTCCAGAACAGTCTTCCCAACCTCTGCTCTTACCTGTGAGGGAAATAGAAGTGAGTTTCCATGTTATTGGAGCCTTAAATACCTCAGATTTTATAAGTGGGAAACTTGACACCCCTCCAACTACCCCATCTAGTGATTTGTGGTAAAATCGTGGTTCCAAGAACCAGCCATTAATCTCACCCTCATTCTTCCAGCCATCATCAAAGTCTGATCTTCTGTCTTCTCTGGCCTTCACAGAAGAATCCTATATATATTAAGACAACGGAACTAAAAACCTCATCTCCTAAGAAAGAAATTTATCACAGCTATCTCTCTTGCCTAAAAGATAAAATATATATAAGCCCAAGGAAAGAGGGGCAGTAGTTTCTTCAGATTTCTTTTAGGTCTAAACTCTTCCTGTTGGCTTTTTAATGCAATTTTAATTGTTGGATGAAAAAAGCCCCAAGGGTGTTCGGTAACTGTTTTCTCCATGAATAAACTTTCTCTATCTTAAATTAAAGATCTGTATCAATCTTTGAGGGTTAGCAAATCTGGGATTAGTTTTTACTTGCTGCGTTGTTGCTGCTGTTGAAGCCCTCCAGCTGCTTCTGCCCTGCATCATCCTGCTCTGCCCTAAGTATTCTCTGTGACTGTCTCACAGAAGAGAAAATTCTTTGATATTCCAGTCACTGCTGTCTTTTGTGATCGTGGACAGCTTGGAAACTGCATGAAGTACCAAGTTTTAATCTTCATACCCCTACCAGCTTAACTCACCATACCCCTAGCTGAGCTGCTTTACATTTCTCTGGGCCTCAGTTTCCTCATCCATGACATGAAGATAGTATTAACTACCATCTTCCTAGAAGGATATTAATATTTTAAATGTAATAGGAATTTAGAGCTCCTTTATAACAAAGTGTCAAGCTTTTATTACTACATAGGGCCTTTTGTTTGTGTGGACGACTGGCTGAAAGCCACTTGGATACCTGCTGCTTGAGACAAGACTTGCCAAATCTGCATTTCTCTGTCTTGCCTTTTTTCTTCTTAGGAATATTGCATATTGAGTTCATATTTTGATACTTTTTTTTTTTTTTGGTACTTTTTTTTTTTTTTAAGAAACGGAAATTAATAGATTCGTCCCTTACCTGTAAATAGCTAGGTTCAAAACTTAGTTCCGTGATGGGAAAATTTTATATAATTAAAATTACCATTGGAAAAAATCCCTTAAATTCTCCATAGTATATATTGTATGTGACCCATTGGAAACCCACATATTGTCACTTAGCAAATCCAGTAGGTCAACCTATCCTTCAGCATTAGAATAGTTTTCTCTTTAGTCAATTAGGTATCAGATAAAGGTGCTGACTTGTGTTTAGAAAACACTGTGGTACAAAAAGTACTTACTTAAACTGTAAACTAACACTTCATGAAGTGAGATATATGTGCTGTGAGAAGCATGTAGAGACAGGCCAGCCAAGAGAAGAGCAGATTCCGGTCTCCCAGCCCACACTCCCTCTAGGGATGTGCCGATTGAGTGGGATGGTGAGAAAAATTGTTTACATCATCAAATTCTCTGTCTCCCTCATTTTTATTTATGTTTATTTTTGGAACATGTAGTTGAAGATCTATAATGCAACTCTACTTTCACAGCAGAAGATTATGGAATTGTGGAGAAAGGAAAACCGGGGATTTTTTTTTCTACCTTTTACATGAGGATGGTCCCTCTAGGGTTTTAGTTGTCTACCAGACATTTTCTAACTCAAGAAGCAGCAAATGCTGACTGACCTCCTGTTTTTGTATTGCCCACAGACTAAGAATAATGTTAACGTTCCCAAGTGGCTGGGGAGAAGACATCAAAAGGAGAATGGTATTTTATGACACATGAAAATGAGAAGAAATCCAGATTTCTGTGTCTGTAGTAAATAAAGTCTTATCAGAACACAGTCACAGTCATTTAGAGATGCCCTGTGGTTGCTTCCTCATGCTAGCATGACCATTAAAGTGGATGCAGGGGAGACCATAGAGCCTAGGTGATCTGGCCCTGCACAGAAGGTGTTTATGGGATGCTCAGAAAGGAAACTAGACACCTAAGTAGGAACCTGAAACCAGAGGAAGGGGCCAAGGGGAAGATCTTTTTTTTCCTCCATTATTTTGTGCCAAAAATGCCCAAGTAGATATTCAGTACGATGTAGGATATATGCAGTATGAAGAGTAGAGTCACAGTGTTAGACATGGAGCAAACAATACTCAGATGACACCCTGCCAGGAGGAATGTAATTGCAGTCCTAAATTCTGTCCCCTTGTCCTCTCAGAAGTGATATGGTTTAATGATAAACTAGATGGTCATCTCCATTTTGTTTTAAAGTGTTTATCATCTGACCCAATGTCACTTAGAGGAGTTGAGTCTAAAGAAGTCATTAGAGCTGTCCATAAGATTTTTGTGTAAGAATGTAATAGTGAAAGTCCAAAATAAGCTCAATATCCAGCAACAGGGAATTGGTTGATTAAGTTCATGTATTTATTTATTCGAGAAGTGATTATTGAGCACTGTTCTTTATCAAGAGGCACTGTTCTCTCGCTCTCTTTTTTTTTTTTTTTTTTTATTAGAAACAGAGAGAGAGAGAGAGACAGGCAGAGGGAGAAGCAGGCTCCATGCAGGGAGCCCGACATGGAACTCTGTCCCGGGTCCCCAGGATCACGCCCTGGGCTGAAGGCAGCGATAAACCGCTAAGCCACCGGGGCTGCCCAAGAGGCACTGTTCTTTGACCACAAAGTACTTGCCTTTCTGGTTCTATCCTAGTGAGTGTGACATCACCATACAATGGAAATCTGTAGCCATTTAAAGTTCTGTTTTGGAAGAATAGAGATTTGAGAAAATACTCCTACTATATCTAATGAGAAAATTCTCTTACAAAACCATGTATAATTTTGTATGTGTTTTTTTAAAAACTAAAAGGATAGGCATATACCAAAATGTGAATGATGGTGCGATTGTAGTTGATGTTTATTTTGTTCTTTTTCTGTATTTCTGATCTTTTTTTTTTTTCCACATTGAAAATCTTTTGAAATCTCTCTTTTTTAAAGAGTAAATGTTTGTGGGATTTTTGGTTTTTTTGTTTTGTTTTGTTTTGTTTTGTTTTTCTTTAAGAAACACTATGACCTGGAACGTCTGGGTGGCTCAGCAGTTGAGCATCTGCCTCCTTCGGCTCAGGGCGTGATCCCAGGGTCTGGGGTCAAGCCCCGCATCAGTTTCTTGCCTGGAGCCTGCTTCTCCCTCTGCCTGTGTCTCTGCCTCTCTTTCTTGTTTCTCATGAATAAATAAATTTTTAAAAATAAAAATAATAAATTAAAAAACATTCTGACCTGGTAATTCTACCTCTACCTGAAATTTGTGAGTCTCCAAATCTAGAAACATCAACATAGTCTAACAAAAGAAGCTTGTTTGAGGGAAAGTTTTATGTAATAAAATATTTTGTGGCCACTATCAATCATGTAGAGACATATTAAGTACATGGAGAAAATGCTTAATATGTTAACTGAGAAAAACAGCTTAAAAATAGTAGGCTTAGCCTTTTGCCAGGGTTTTTTGTGTGCACAGAGTAGCAGCACAGAAAAGGCTAGAGGGTTCTGGTATTTTTGTATCTCCTAAGTGCTCTGTAGCTAGCATAACTGCTCTTTTGAAGAAGGTCTTTGTGATCCTCTTTGAAAGGGGGCAGCTCTGGTATGCACAGGGCTCATCAGCAGTAGCTTTGCCAAGGCTCCGTTCACCTCTGCAAGTATGTGCATCATCACTTCCAGTCCAGTCTGGGCTATTTCAGTCTTTCTGATCTTTAAAATATGGCTGGTCAGTCAGCAGAGCATGGGGCTCCAGATCCCAGGGTCATGAGGTCAAGCTGGGCATAGAACTTTAAAAAACAAATGTCTGGCTAAGGTGGAGCCTCTGGTGACTCTTTGCTTATTACATCAGTAGAGCCCCTTGCCTGTTTCCAGCACCCTCCATCAGGTTTTTCCTAGAAGGACCCCAAGCCTTCAGTGAGACAGCTTTGTTGCTGAACAAGACCAATTCAGCAAGAGTTGGCTTGCCAGGTTCTAATTTTCCCAATTCCTTTTCACTAAGATAAGCTAGTCTTATCCCTTTTCTCTTTTCCCTTAATCTAAAAGGTTGGTTTATTAGAGTAGGAAAAAAATTATACTCACACCTTCGGTGAATTCTACTAAGGCAAATTAGAACGGTAATGAGGCGGAAAGAAGCCGAATGATTATTGATCTCAGCATGGCTCAGGGGCCTGAGGGCTGGGCAGGAAAGACACCCCGCCCCTTCTCTCCTTTTTCAAAGGTTAGAGTGGGAAAAAAAGGCGATGCAAATCCAGTGGCTCAGCCTGGGGAGTACATTTTGATTAACATTCCTTTTGATCAACTGTCCTATCCAAATGTGAACCCTCATGGAGATGAGTTTATTGGCCTTCATTAGTTTTATTGGTAAAAAAAAGATTTCTTAATAAGATGGTATAGTAGATGGAAAGTGAAATAGAGGTGTGATCAGGAAAGCTAAATTTTAGTAATGGTTCCCACACTGAACTGTGTGACCTTGAATAAATTACCCAACTGAACCCCAGTTTTCTCCTCTATAAAGAGATTTGACCAAGTAATCCTGGGTTACCTGCCAGCTCAGCAATGCTGTAATTTTTTTTTTTTTTTAAGATTTTATTTATTTGAGAGAGAGACAGCATGAAAGGGAGGAGAGGGAGAAGCAGGCTCCCTGCTGAGGAGGGAGTCCAGTGCAGGGCTCCATCCCAGGACCTGGGATCATGACCTGAGCCGAAGGCAGAAGCTTAACAGACTGAACCACCCAGGCGCCCTACTGTATTTCTAAAATGAGAAATTAACCTCAGAGTTTGGATAAACAGCAAGCAAAACTGCCCCCAAGACAAGATTTTTGTTAAGGAAATTATGCATTAACCAGAGGAAAGGACAGGAAAACTGGAACTTCTCAAGGAGATAATTCAAGTAGCCAATAAACATGTGGAAAGAAGCTAACCTTGCTAAAAGATAGGGAAATGCAAATTAAAGCAGGAGATGTAACTGTCCACGTGGCAAAATCAAGATTATAATCTCCTGACTCCTCACTCACCAATTTCTATTCCCAAATAACTGTTGGCTCTACCTTCATAGTATCCTGAATCTAACCACTTTTCTTCACCTCACTGCTACTGCCCTGCCCAAGGCTCTCTCAACTCAAGTGGATTATTGTGGCAACCTCCCAACTGACTCCTATGCTCGCGCTCGCCCCTGACTCCATAGTTTACTCCTAACAGAGCAGCCAGGGTGAGGCCATTGCACCAAAGTAGATCATATCACTCTTGTGCTCAAAACTTTCTAATCTGGGGCGCCTGGGTGGCTCAGTGGTTGAGTGTATGCCTTTGGCTCAGGGTGTGATGCCGGGGTCCTGGGATCCAGTCCCACATTGGGCTCCCAATGTGGGAGGGACCCCACTTTTCCCTCTGCCTATGTCTCTGTGTCTCTCATGAATAAATAAAATCTTAAAAAAAAAAATTTCTAATCTCACTCCATTGCCTGCAAATCCCTACCCATCCTGGCCCCCATTTCCTCTTGATCTTCTCATCCACTCTCTTCAGGTCACACTGACCTCCTTTCTGCACCTTTAGACAGACCTAGACTTAGCACATCCTTGCTCTGAGCCTTGGTCATGGGCTTCTCCCTTTGCAGAAAATTCACTCTCCTTTCCTTCAAAGGCTCAGATATCACCCTGGGGATGCCTTCTCGGCTATTCAAAATCTCAACCCCAAAGGCATTCCTGATTTTCTTTACCGTACTGTTTTGTTCTAACATTTATGATATAACATTCTATATAATTTACTAAGAAAGGAAATCATACTTTTTAAGAAAATCTGACATGATAAAAAAATTACTTCCCTCCTTACTACTGTAAAGGCCACAAGGCAGAGATGTGCCCTAATTTTCTGGGACAGTGCCTGGCCCATAATAATTACTCATTATATATTTGTAGAATGGATGGATGGATGTGGTCAATGGTACATGTGAAATGGGCACTTTACACTATAGTGAGAATGTAAATTGATCAAGTCATTATCAGTGTTTAGCGAAACTTTTTTTTTTTTTTTTTTTTTTTTTATGATAGTCACACAAAGAGAGAGGGAGAGGCAGAGACACAGGCAGAGGGAGAAGCAGGCTCCATGCACCGGAAGCCCGACGTGGGATTCGATCCCGGGTCTCCAGGATCACGCCCTGGGCCAAAGGCAGGCGCTAAACCGCTGCGCCACCCAGGGATCCCTGTTTAGCGAAACTTTGACCTGGCAATTCTACTTCCAGGTATCTTCCCAATAGAAATGCCTATGCAGGGAGGTGCCTGGGTGGTGCTATCCGTTAAACATCTAACCTTTGGTTTTGGCTCAGGTCATGATCTCAGGGTCATGGGATCGAGCCCCAAGTTGGGCTCCCTGTTCAGCAAAGAGTCTGCCTGAGACTCTTTCTCTCTCTCCCTCTGCACCTCCCTGCCACACTTGTGATCGTTCACTCACTGTCTCTCTCTCAAATAAATTTTTAAAAAAGAAAAAAAGAAATGCCTATGCAGGGACACAATGGTATGTGTAAAAAGATGTTCATTACAGTGTTGTTCATCACAGAGGCAGGACAAGGTGTGTAGCCATAACAGACAACTGGAGATTAGGATAGACAAAACCATGACAGAGGCTGCTTCTCTAGCTGGCCCAAGGAGAACCCAACCCAGGAATCACAACTAAAGCCTTGGCGGGAGCAGCTAAAACTGGCTTCCTGCTTCATTGCTTGACGCAATACCAGATCTTATCTATAAAGTTATCTCCGGAGTCTGGGAAAAGACGAATTTCCTCTGGTTCTCATTACTGAACGATTCTTTCTAGGGTCTGCTATGGATAACTTTGAGTTGAGGGACCCAACTCAAATGTTAGTAGGAAAAGAGTTCACTGAGTAATGGCTCCTATATACTTTGGGATATTAAGACTACCCCCTTCACAAGAATGGGTGATAGAAAAGGACTCTAAGATACATGGTTATTTGAAAAATAAGAAATTGTGAAATTGTACATACAGTAAAAACCAAGGTATAAAGCTATTATGTATATGTAAATGTACATATAAAGAGTACTTTGTAAAAACTAAGACTATTATCTGCATATGCACTTACTGGTTGGTAGATACATAGCAGGAAAGATACATCCACATGTAATAGTGGGAAGGAGAGTGGAAAGCAGTAGGATTCTTTGTATGCTAAGAGCATATGTATGCATTACCTATATAAATCCTTTAAGTTATGCATAGCAGACCCTAGAAAGAATCGTTCAGTAATAAGAACCAGAGGAAATTCGTCTTTTCCCAGACTCCGGAGATAACTTTATAGATAAGATCTGGTATTGCGTCAAGCAATGAAGCAGGAAGCCAGTTTTAGCTGCTCCCACCAAGGCTTTAGTTGTGATTCCTGGGTTGGGTTCTCCTTGGGCCAGCTAGAGAAGCAGCCTCTGTCATGGTTTTGTCTATCCTAATCTCCAGTTGTCTGTTATGGCTACACACCTTGTCCTGCCTCTGTGATGAAAATACCAGCTGGCTTTGGTTAAGGCAATGAGCAGTCAACACAGTCAACACTGAGCTGCTTTGTGAGGGCCACAGCTCTCTCCCCTGGAGAGGATGACCATATTCTCGGACCACAGCTGGGCAGATAGTGTCAGTGGTGTATTATTTCTGTTAGCTCCATGATGAGAACAAGATAGAGGAGAGGTAAAATCTGCCAATTTGGACACGCTGGTGGGTGCATGTACTTGTACATTGCCTGGGTGCCTTGTGTGTTCCCTTTTGTTAACACGTCAATGGTCCTGTCCCCAAAGTGGGATTAGGCCTACCAGTGTCCCCCCACCAATGGCTGGCTACTTTCCTTGCTCCTGACACCTCCTGAGAGCCCCCAAATACAGGCCCTGTAGAGGCCTTTGCTTCTTCATCTTTAAGAGGTGCTCAGCCCAAAGGTTCCTATCTCAACAGCTGGAAAAGAGTGAACAAACCACCTCTCTTGGGTTTCTGGCTGTGGAATATTTTTCTCTTATTTCTGAAGAGAGTCATGCCATGTCTGTGTCATTAACCAACTACATCTGCTTTTGGAGGGGTCACACGGTGGGAGAATCACCTACAGAAGTAAAAGAAACATCAGCGTTGATGCTGGTGGCCAGGCACCAACCCTTTCGTTTATTCATCCAGCAACTATTTATTGAGCATCTGTGAAGCGTGAGTCACTGTGTGATGTGAATGTGACAGGCATCACATTTCTGCCCTCAGGTCCCACAGTGAGTGGCCAAAACACCCACATAAGCAGGCATCACCATAAAGTATGCCATGATGGGCTGAATAAGGTGCAGTGGGAGAGGCACTTAATGCAGAGGTGGTAGGGAAAGGCTCCCTGTAGGAAGTAACATAAAAGCCAACAAAGAATCAGCTAGAGTTAGCTTCACTACCCTCCTCTTTGGCTAAAGGCCATTTATTATCTCTTTGGTTTCATCTGGAAACTTTTGAGGATTTTTTCCAAACCCTGATAGTGGATCCTGTACAACTCACATTGAGAGATTTGTTTATTTTGTTCATAGCCTTTAGCAATGTCTGCTGTTACATATATATCCTTTGTTCACTCTATGATCTGTGTCCTCCAAAGAAAAGCTCCTTCAGGGCAGGCTTTTTTCCTGTCATATTCACTGACATTTCCCTGACACCTAGAATACTGCCTGGTAAATAGTAGCTGCTCAATAAAATATCATTGATGATTGAAGAAAATTTTCTTGGTCATATTTTTTTTCAAGATTTATTTATTTTAGAGAGAGAGAGAGCACAAGCAGGGAGAGGAGCAGAGGGAGAAAATCTTCAAGCAGACTCCCCGCAGAGCATGGAGCCCAACACAGCCCATGAGATCACAACCTGAGCCAAAACCAAGAGTTGGAGCCTCACCAACTGAGCCACCCAGGCTCCCCTTTGTCATACTCTTCATGTGACATTGTGTATCATGAAGGTTCTTTGCAAATAATTGGCTGCAGAAAGGTAGCAGCCACATTTTGCGTGTATATACATATATATATATACATATATATAAAACATACTCCTTTGCATATATATACATATAGGTGTGTGTATATATATTTGCAAAGGTATATATATATGCAAAAGAACCTTTTTAAAGAGAGTGGCTCCTTATCCTGAGTAGAAATGTGGCTAGAAAAGTGCTTCCAGAATCATCAGCCAAGCTCTACCCAAGTACTCCTGATGCCTTAATCAGGGATCAGTCCGCTCTAAGACACAAACCCATCAGATGACAAAAAGCAAGTAAAGGCAGGAAGTGCACCCCGCCTCCCTGAGAACTGGAATCAGGAAAGACATCAGGACCACAGCAACTGCCCTATTTCCCTCCTCCACCTCTCCCGCCCTCGGCCTCCCGGGATCTTGGCTGCCCTCTGCCTGTCTGCTTCTGTTTGCAGCCCCTCTGTGCTGACTTTACTAACACAGGGCTGCCCCCAAGTGGCACCTTCAGTCCCTGCCCCTCCAGGTTGGTTGCATATTAACCCAAATCCAAGGTGCTGGAAGAGAATCAGCTTGCTATTCTTTGGGTCGGTTGCCTACCCCAGTCCAGTCCGCTGTGGCCAAGGGAGGCACAGATACTTTCCCCTTCAAAGGGAAGACAATGGACGGAAGGCAAGGAAATGACTAGTAGAAGAAATGATTGGTATCTCTACTGACGTTCATTGTGCAATTTGCCTTCTAGAATGAAGTGCTGGAGAATGTTGAGCCCTGATCACTGGACCAGGAAATAATAGAAGTGGGGTGTGTCCATGGCTCCCCCCAACCTCCTTCACCAGAGGCTACTCCCAGGCCCTCCCCCAGACAAAATTCATTAGTGCCCCATCCACCTCTCCCCCTTCCCCTTATCACCTCTCGCGCTTTGGAGATGAGGGTGAGGCATCTGGCGCCCCCACAGTCCCATGGCTTTGGAGACCAGAGGCAATTGAGGTGCTTTCAGCCAGAAAAACATAATTTAAGGGCTTTGGCATCTGGCTGGGAGCAGAGAGCTGTGTTGCCATGGCAATGCCTCGCTTCATTTAACAGCAGCATATCCCCGAGTTTGGTCACATCCACACTCAGGCACATGGGGCGCCCCGTCACCAGCCCCCGCGACTTGCACACACATTCCTCTGGCAGCCCTCCCTCTCTGCAGGCCCCCTCCCGCTCTGGACACCCACACTCACCCTTCCTTTCCTGCAGCACCTGAGCCAATCACGCAGGTCCGAAAGCACCCCCGGACAGGAGAGAGGGAATGCGGGGCGCCAGAGCCTGCTGGGGTCCATATGCTCCCGACGTCCCAAGCACACAGCCCCATCTCCATGGCCTTTATAAATCTCCTTGGTGGGATCCCTGGGTGGCGCAGCGGTTTGGCACCTGCCTTTGGCCCAGGGCACGATCCTGGAGACCCGGGATCAAATCCCACGTTGGGCTCCCTGCATGGAGCCTGCTTCTCCCTCTGCCTGTCTCTGCCTCTCTCTCTCTCTCTCTCTCTCTCTCTCTCTCTGTGTGTGTGTGTGACTATCATAAATAAATTTTTAAAAAAATTTTTTTAAATAAATAAATCTCCTTGGTGTGTCATGTCCAACCCATTAATCAGGCAGGGGACAGGGACGGGGAGAGGGAGGGAGGTGGCCCTGGGGCAGACGTGCTTCTCTGTTTTCTTGAGAGGAGAGGGGTTAGGCCAAAACCTGGCAGGTACCTAAGCACCCCCTGACATCCTGTCTCTGCCCACCCTTGCCTCCAGGTGGGGCACAGGGTGAGTCAGAGCAGGGAGACAGGAGGGCCCCAGGACGTTCACCGGATGCTCTTGTAGCAGCAAAAAATCAGAAACAGCGTCACCGTCCATGAGCAAGGCCTAGGTACACGGACGGCAGTACCTCGCGCAACAACGCGCTCTGTCGAGGTCTAGGAGGCACCTAATCATCGGTCTCCCCGGGAGAATGTGTCGGTGTGTAAAGTGTCATCACACTCCTGTGTTTGGGGCCGTGTGGTTCTGGCACGGGGGCCCTTGTGGTGTGCCCCAACAGGGAAGGGGAAGCCCGGCAACCCCCGCCCAGAGCAGGAGATTCAAGACACCCAGAGCCCTACTCTCCTTCCTGACTCGGTGGGTGGGCTAGGTCGCTCCTGCGCTGGGCCCCCCTGAGCTCTGACCCGGCTGCAGTGATGGGTGACAGCCACCACCCGGCCTCCTCAGCCTCAGTGGCCTCTCGCTGCGGCGAGCCACACAGGGAGCAGCACGCTGGCCACCGCCACGCTCCGGCCATCCAAGCAGGTCCAAGGGCGGCCCAGTTCGAGGGCCGAGGAAAGCACCCACCTCCTGATGACGGGAATGACAGAGTGACAGTGCCAACGGGCAGCTGTAGTGGGATGGGAAGAACTTGTCAACAAACAGCCACGGGCACCTCTCACCTTTTACTCGAAGATTCCAGACTCCGTGTTCCTGTGTGACTCAGGTAAACTGAAACATGCAAGAGGGCGAATCTGAGAGACCTATCCAAGGGCAATGAGGACTTTGTTGACACATAATTCGGTTGGAAGTCAAAGATGACCTCAAGGTTAGTGGCAAAGTTGTTTTGTGTTTTTTTTTTTTAAGTAATCTCTATGCCCAGCATGGGGTTCAAACTCACGACCCCACAATCAAGAAGAGTCGCATACCCCACTGACGGAGCAGCCAAATGCCCCGCAAGTTTGTTTGTGTCTTGTTTTTTGTTGTTGTTTTTTAAACACAACTGTGAGAAAATGGAGCTTGGCATAGCCGAGCCCAGAGATGCGATGTGTTGACTAGTGAGAAGTGTGACCCTTGGGGCTCCTGGGTGGCTCAGCGGTTGAGCGTCTGCCTTTGGCCCGGGTCATGATCCTGAGGTCCTGGGATCGAGTCCCACATTGGGCTCCCTGCAGGGAGCCTGCTTCTCCCTCTGCCTGTGTCTCTGCCTCTCTCTCTCTCTCTGTGTGTCTCTCATGAATAAATAAATAAATAAAATCTTTAAAAAAAAGTGTGACCCTTAGAGAAAGAGCAAAGGAAGGAAGTAGCAATATTCTTAGATTCCCGACACTAAGAAATAAATGTGATCAGACCCTGAAGTAGCTGTGCCTATGAAACAGTACGTATTATTACTGAGCTATGCAAAAGGATGATGGGATTTTCCATTCTCTCCTGGCTCTCTGCCACTGCTTGCTGGTCATTAAATGCTTTCCCAGAACCACATTCCCACCCAGTGAAAAAAAAGTCATGATTCCACATGTATACAGTGTTCCTGCAGAGCTGGTTTGGTCCATCAACGATTTAACAGAACAGTACCACCAAAAGCTGGGGGAAAGAGGCCCGGATGACAAGAAAATCCTCCCTTTCAAAATGACAAGTTGGAAGCATCATGATTCCCTGTTATGTCCAGAGTGACAGACAAGCCCCCAAATTAACCAGGACATCCCAGGACATGATGGGGAGAGGCAGAAGAATGAAAGCAGTAGCCAGATTCCAAGGATGGCAGAGTCACCCCCCACCCCCCACCATGAGATGTTGACCCTGTGGGGAAGAAAGAGGTCACATGCATGGGAAAGGCCCAGAGACAGATGGAAGGGGAGGGTTTGGGGATCCCTGGGTGGCGCAGCGGTTTGGCGCCTGCCTTTGGCCCAGGGCGCGATCCTGGAGACCCGGGATCGAATCCCACATCGGGCTCCCGGTGCATGGAGCCTGCTTCTCCCTCTGCCTGTGTCTCTGCCTCTCTCTCTCTCTCTCTGTGTGACTATCATAAATAAATAAAAAATAAATAAAAAAAAAAAAAAAGGAAGGGGAGGGTTTGCCATGGGAGACTTCTTCCCCACTTTTGACAAGAAGGGAAGCATCTTTATCGAGACTTCTAGAACTCTCTTTGCCCCACTTCTCCTGCCCTGGTGGGGGACAGTATGAGCAGTGATTTACTGTCAATTTTTGCAAGAACATGTGGGCATCCTTGACTCAGACCCACACCTTGTCTCTCTCTTGGTCAAGTAGAAATTCTCCCCTTCATGCTTTTATTTCCCCTCTGGAACCTTCTGTGAAGGGAGGCTTGTCTCCACCAAGTGTTTCTTTGGACTGGGTGAGGAAGTCTGCCTAAATTCTCCATTCAGCATGAGCTGCCTCAGCTGGTCAAAGCCCGGCCTCTTGCCACTAATAAATAGGCGACACTTCACCTTTCACATTTGCTTTTGATTTATTTTTTGACATATAGGAAACCTAAGCAAGAAATAGGAGTGCTATTTTTTAGAGTCCTCTTGAAGCCTGTGGTGGTAACTTATTGCTTCATAACAAATCACCCTCAATGTAATGACAGAAAGTGATAAATATGTATTCTCTCACACTGTTGCTCAACTTAGCTAAGCAACTTGGCTACCCGAGTGTTCTCTTGACACAGCAGCTGTTTCTCCTGAGCGCAGGCTAAGTGATAAAGGGGAGAAAGTCACAGTGCCTTTAGGACTTAGTTCCCAAAGTAGCATGTCCACCCTCTCAAGTCACTGCTAGGCTGGCCCAGAGGGGGAATTAGGCCCCATTTCTTCTGGAGGGTGTCGGAGGACTTGTGGATCTTTCCAACCCCAGAACTCTCTACAAAGGAAAAGCAACCGGGCTCTCTCACATACGAAGCCAGTCAAGAGCCGGAGAAGGAGAAGTCATTCATTCAAACAGCTTTTATTGAAAACCCAGTAGCTGCTAGGCTCCTTGCCAAATGTTGTGTGTAAAGGCAGAAATAACACGAGATACTTTCACTCAAGATCTGGCTGAAAGAGGACACATCCTTGGGTTCCTCCTTTAACCACGTCCCTCCCCTAGAGGAGACTCATTCACTGGCCAAAAGAAAGTGCCTATACCTAGAGCCCTTCACCCCTTTCTAGACTGTGCCCTGATCACCCAAGACCCCAGAATTCTCTCCCCTAATGGCCCACGTCTCTCCCCGGGTCTACACAGGCCTCATCCTCAGGTGCACCCCGGGGCTAATGGTAGACTTATGGGCAAAGCTTGGTCATGTGGATGGGGTGTCCACATACTTGGGGTGGGCCAGAGCCAGGAATAGGAAAAGGGGGAGAATGAACTGGGAGGGAGATGAAAAGCCCAGTTAGTTGTTAGATGCATGGAAATCAAGATTCCCACGGCACATCCTGTCTTTTCTTCCAAACTTGCCAGTACCCTTGTCTGTGATATGGCAAGTCTACCTCAGCCCAGGTGAGGTGCTATTGTGAGTCGAGATCTGGCTGCCTCCGTGGCGCCCCTACTCTCCCACCAGGGACCTGCAAGCCCCTCAACAGCACTAGGTGTGACTAGGTGTGGTGCCACTACTGAGCCCAGGCCTCCCTCTAGTGACCAGTCTGGGGACAACAGCCAGAGGCTCCTGGCCTCTCTACAGAATGGACACTTCTTCCAGAACCTACTTTTCAGAACTTATATCAGTTTCTACTATTCTTTGCTTAATAAACCTCAAAAATACAACCAATGCTCTTCCGCCTCCTCACTCCACAGCCCCTGTGCCTTCAAAGGAAAGATAAAGCCCAAGGCCGTTAGCCTGGTTTACAAGGTCTTTCTCAAGTTTAGTCTCTCAAGAGCAGCCTCTCTCTCTGTCTCTGTCTCTCTGTCTCTGTCTCTCTCACACACACATAGACACACACACACAGCCACCATCTTCAACAACCCGCCATATATTTCCGTGTCTCATTTCTTTTGCTGGCAATAGATTGCCCACCTTTGTCCATCAAACACTTACTCCTTCATAAAGACCCCCTTTGTGCCTCTGTGGCTTCCTTGGCCCCCTGTGGGGGAATCCCTGGCCCTCACAGAGTTCCCCTGAGCATTTATGCACTGAACAATAGCTTACACTGAATATTTAATGCCAGGCCCTGTGCTAAGGGTTCCAGAGGCATTATCTCTCTAATCCTCACAATAACCCTAAAAACCAGGCACTATGACCATCCCTGTTTTACAGGTGAGGAAACTGAGAAGAGAGGGGTCAGGTCATGTGCCCCAGGTCATATAGACATAGACAGCAAGTGAAAGAGCCCTGTCATCACGAGTGCCCTCTCCACCTCCAAGCCACCTCCTCCACCGCAGCTCATAGATGGATGTCCTTGTTTCCTGCCTCTGAGCTCCTCTGAAGAGAGGCCTGTTCTCTTGTCTCTGCATCCCCAGCATGGACCCCAAAGACCTCAGTGCCTGGAAAGCATTCAAGTGATTACCTGAACCGAACTGCAGACAGGAAGGGTTGGCTTTGCCTGCTACACTTTTTCTCAGTAAATCTCCCACCTCAGGCTCAAAATCTTGTTCTGGACTCAGAGCCAGTCAGTCGAACATTCTAGACAAGTGAGGGCAGAAGCAGTGCACAGAGCTCGCAGCATAAAGATTCACTGAGGATAAGAAATAGTGCCTAACTTGGGGCTGGTTGCCAAAACACTGATCCTTAATCCCCCCATCTCTCAATTAATTCGCCCCAGACAGGCCAGCACCCTTAGGGTTTGCCAAGACACACCCAGCCACTCCCAGAGGACTGCCTGCCGTCCTCCTTCTCCGCTCCTCCCTCTGTCCTTCCTCTGGCCTTCCTGCCTGCCTTCTCTACTCTGTGGTCTCTAATCCAGCAAACAGCATTAAATAGACACTTTTTCATCCACCTGCAGTATTCTAGCTACTGGCATCTGTTTCTTCTCTTCTTCAAAATGGAAATACAGGACTTTTTTTCTTCCTGATTATGAAAGTAATAGTCCTGTTATATTAAAAAAAAAAAAGCACAAATATTTAAAGCAGAAAGTAAAAGTTGCCAGCCATCCCACTACAAGATAACCACTGTTTTCAATTTGGTTTATAGCATTCCACATTTGCGTGCGTGTGTGCGTGTGTTTTCATTTCACTTTAATCTGAATCATAAATGAAGAATTATCTCTCCTGGTAATTTTATTCCAGCAGTCCTAGGTTGAAATGATAATGCTGCTGTAAGGTCCTGGTCAAGAGCCCTCTAGATTCACTCTCAACAGAATTCTCTAACTTCCGCTGGAAAGGATTAAGAATAGGGGATACTGGAACCTTTCCTTTTTTTTTTTTTTTTGGAACCTTTCATTTTAGAAGATTCCTGGGATCCTTATACCTGGTCATAAAAGGTCAAGGTATACAGTGGCCTTTACTGGGGCACCTGGGTGACTCCAGTCAGTTGAGCAACTGATTCTTGATTTCAGCTCAGGTCATGATCTCAGGGTCCTGAGATTGAGCACTGGGTGGGGCTCCACGCTCAGTGGGGAGTCTTCTTGAGATTCTCTTTCTCTCCCTCTGCACCCACCCCTCCCCTTCTCTCTCTAAAATAAATACATTTTTAAAAATAAATAAATAAAGTGGCCTTTACCAAGCCAGGGGAAGCCTTCCTACACCACTTCCTCAGAGCAAGGCTCCTAACTTGCTCATATAACCAAAATGAAGGGAGGCCACTGGCATGATATTTCGCCTATAATAATGAAACACTGCTCTCAGGTAATTTGCTCTTCTCCCTGGGAGCCACGTGGAGGATGGCACAGTGCTGGAGGAGGGAGAGGGAAGGGGGTCACTTCAGCAGGCAGCAGGTTCACTCATTGCACAAGCATTGGCTGAGGAGCTAACACACAAGGTTCCCTCTCCATCCGTGGGAACCAGCCCTCTTCCCCTCAGAGAGGCGGAGACACCACCGAGAAAGCACACTGGCACTTTCTGGCAAAAGTAAGAAGCCAGACAGGGGTAAAGCAGAAATTATGCTCCACTGGACTGAATCACACGACCAAACTCACAGGAGATTGATGCATAAAGACCAGGAGAGCGGTTTAATTGTTTTCTAATGTGAAATAAAAGTTTTAAATGGATTGCTTGGCTTTTACAGGGCAATTACTTGTGTTTGATGATCAGCACCTTCTCTCCCTGTGGGCATGTGATCACATATGAAAGTAATCGGGATCCCTGGGTGGCGCAGTGGTTTGGCGCCTGCCTTTGGCCCAGGGCGCGATCCTGGAGACCCGGGATCGAATCCCACGTCGGGCTCCCGGTGCATGGAGCCTGCTTCTCCCTCTGCCTATGTCTCTGCCTCTCTCTCTCTCTCTCTGATGACTATCATAAATAAAATTTAAAAAAAAAATTAAAAAAAAAAAAGAAAGTAATCGCACACAAATAACACTAATGACAGGTACGGTTGCTCTTTGTCGCGTACTTGTACTATGAATACAGACAGTCCTGAGCGCGTTGTCTTCATCTTCTCATGTAAGTCTGTACGGCTATGCGGTGGACTACTTTATCCCCTCTTTGCCATAGGGTTCAGAGATTTAGGGTTTAGAGCAAATAAGTGGGGGACCCAGGATCCAAACCCCATTCTGCCTGCCTGCAGGACCCATGCTCTGAATTTGCCGCCTCTCTCCTGCTTCTCCAACCACCTGGGAAACCAGACTACAATCTGGACTCCAAGCAAGGGGCATTTGGTGGAGACTCAAACACAGGGCAGGTGTAACTGGGCCTCTTTGCAGCCAGTCGCAACGCAATGATGCACCACAAAGAAAACACACATCCGACTCCCAGAGCCACCAATGCTGAGAGCCTGTTTTCCTAAAAGTTTTATGAAAAGGAGAGCAATGAGGTTCCACATCACAAAACTTTCTGAATTCCCTGTCTCAACATCTGTCTTTTCCCCTAGGTCCCTGCCGTCCAGGGACAAACCACATGCTTGTCCTCCTGGCTCTCTGCTCCATCTCACATTTCCCCTTTGGGGGAATCTGCTCTCCAGATTTCTCCTTCCTGCAAGATCTATACCTCAGTCACCTGCCTCAGGGATAGCAGAGTTACAGCCCCCAAACATAGCCTGCGAAGACGCCTATTTGGCCTATGCTGTATTTTACAATTTTGAATGACTGCCAATATTTAAAACCAGCAGATTTCGCATAGAAATTTGATTTCCAACTTAAAGGAGGGGGAGAGTTTTCTCTATAGCAACAACTGGCTAGAGCTGAACAGTAGTTGTTTCTTTTAAAAGTACAGGCAGGGTCTCCACTTCATCGGTCTCCTCTCTTTCCACAGCCTGCTGACAATGTGTTGGAGTGTCAGTGCTCTTTCTTATCCTTTGGCCACCTAAGTTATCAGCCTGGCCCCTCCAGGTATTGGAATTTCCAAGACCTCTCTGTTTCTTTATTTGGATACCACAACATGATAACCACCGTACTTTGGAGTGCTCCTTAGGGTGAATTCTCCTGCCTATGTCTATGACTATATTTGAACGCCTTGTAAATGGCATACTGATTAGGAACACTGGTTCAGTAGTTCAGTACTGGTTCTTATTGAAAATTCCAGGCCTGGGCATGGCTGCTCAGGTGAAATTATCCAAGTGGATGCATCCCTAGAGCACATGCTCTCTGTACCCTACTGAATGCTGAGCAAAGGTCAGGTCAGGTGTATCTCCTAGAGACATACTTTTATCACAGGGCTAAGAATCAGTTGGGCAGTAAAAAGTGAATGCTTAACCCATCACATGGTGAGAGTGACAAAATGTAAATACTTTAATGCTTGGTTTCAGATGGATGCTTCTAGTCTCACTTTTATATTTCGGAGTAGTGATAAGCTCAGTGCTTAGTGAGTCTACTTTGAAACAAATTTTCTCATTTTTGTTTCTAGCTTGGAGTATCATGTAATTAGAGAGCTCAAGATTGCCAGGTGAGTTCTTATCAATTCTAAGGATTTTTCTGTTATTCCAGATTTCTGCAGTGTTTTGCTGTGATAGATGGTATTGTTGCTGACAAGTATTCACTGCTTCCCCCTTGGATGGGATTATATTTCCTTGCCTTGTTGATCTCAGGCTTCACTATGTGATTTCTTTGGGCCAATAAAATGTGAGTGGAAGTAATGCCACTTCAGAAACAGAGCTCTAAAAGCTAGCAGATATTCACCATGGTTCTTTCTTCTCTTGGCCACGATGAAGATGGGCATGCACTGGAGGGAAGGCAACACAGTGCAGAACCTGTGCTTGCTGGACACTGAGCCTGAGTGAGAAATAAACCTTTGTTATGTGCTACTGAAATGTTGGGGTCATCTGTTATGGCAGCATAACCTAACCTATCCTGGGGCACCTGGGTGGCTCAGTTGGTTAAGCATCTGCCTTCAGCTCAGGTGCTGATCTCAGGGTCCTGGGAATTAAGCCTCTGCTCAGTGGGCTTTAAGTGGAAATTAAGCCCCTGCTCTATCCCTCCCCACTGCTTGTGCTCTCTCTCTAATAAATAAATAAAATATTTAAAAAAAAAAAAAAACTAACAGGGGGATCCCTGGGTGGCTCAGCGGTTTAGCGCCAGCCTTTGGCCCAGGGCGTGATCCTGGGGTCCCGGGATCGAGTCCTACATCGGGCTCCCGGCATGGAGCCTGCTTCTCCCTCCTCCTGTGTCTCTGCCTCTCTCTCTCTATCATAAATAAATCTTTTAAAAAAATAAAAAAAAAACAAACTAACATATCCTGACCAAGACATGTGTAAACAAACCAAAAAACACTAACTCTGATGCTGAAGCTGATAGCACAATAGATGGCAATAATCTCCATTTTTCTATTTATCAAAAATATATATTTTTTTCTCACTGAGAAGTAAACGCCATAAATTTAAACTTACAAAATAATTGTATTCTGGGATCCCTGGGTGGCTCAGCGGTTTGGCCCAGGGCCTGATCCTGGAGTCCAGGGATCAAGTCCCACGTCTGGCTCCCTGCATGGAGCCTACTTCTCCCTCTGCCTGTGTCTCTGCCTCTCTGTGTGTGTGTCTCTCATGGATAAATAAATAAAATATTTTAAAATAATAATTATTATATTCTAATATAATTTTATATGTCACATAAAAAATATATATATAGTAACCCCTTTCTAACAGACATATTCTTTCTTAAGATATATCAATGGGTTATGGGTTTTTTTAAGCATTTTTTAAAGTTCACTTGTTTAAGTAATCTCTACATCCAGTAGGGCTCAAACTCAATGCCAAGATTAAAAGTCACATGCTCCTCCAACTGAGCCAGCCAGGTGCCCCATTAGATAAATGGTTTCGATCAGGCTACCATGTCAAGTTTTGCTAATCCTGAAGGCACTCTGTGTCCTTAAGGTAGTTGTGCATATCTTGGCTCAAATTCATTATGAGTGAAATAGTTTTAATTAATTGTAGTGACACGTATATTAAATACACACCAGCATATGATATAAGTAAATCCTTCCTTCTTTCCCCAACCCTCAGTACCACGTTACAGAAGTAATCATGTTAGGAGTTTCTTATCAGGGCTGACGTCATGGGTGAATGATCTCTGCAGTCACCCAGGCCCTCACGCTTAGAAGGACACTTACTCCTCTGCCATGGCCATCTTGACATTTTTCATAATTTTTTTAACAAGAGGCCTAACATTTCTATTTCTCCCTGGGCCTCCAAATTATGTCACTTGTCCTGCTTCCTACGTATCCTGCCAGAAACATTGTTAGGCATAAACAAGCATAGGTTTGCTCCTTTTTAAATACGGTGGCTCAAGGCTCCCCAACCAGGAGCAAGAGAATTTCTGTGAAGCTCTTTGGGCCAGTCCAAGCACCCAAATCTATCTTCCCTCTTCCCCTGCTCTGTGTCACAGTGGGACTGACTCCTACAGACTGCATTTCTCACATTTCCCAGGACTTTCTGAGTCAGCTGGCTTCCTGCTCAGTTTGACTAGAGACAGGAGACAAAAAGGCACAAGAGAGGGAAAAGCCAGGTATTTCCCCCTTCTCTGTCTGCCATGGGCAGCATCTTCAGCAGCTGCTGAACCTTTTCTGTGCCTCTGGCTCCTGCCAGTCAGGCCCACCACCGTTCTGTCTGAAACCAACTGAGCCCATCCCTGGGCTCTGTAACATCAACTCCATTCTTTACCTGTTATGGATGGAATGTTTGTGTCACCCCACCTCAAATTCTTATGTTAAAGCCCTAATCCTCAAGTGACTGTATTTACAGATAGGAGCCTTTAGGGAGGTAATTAAGGTTAGATGAGACCATCAGGATGATGGTCCAGATCTGATGGCATTAGTACCCTAATAAGAAGAGACACCAGATAGTTTGTTGTCCCTCTTTGCTCAAAAACAGAGAAGAGGTCATGGAAGCACAGGGTGAGGTGGCAACCCCCTACAAGCCAAGAGGAGAGGCCTCAGGATGAATTTTACCTTGCCGGCACCTTGATCTCAGACTTCCCAGGCCCCAGAACTCTAAGAAATAAATTCCTGTTGTTTAAGCCACCCAGTCTGTGGCGTTTCATTATGGCAACCTGAATAGCCTAAGACACCTTTTCAGCTTATGAGTGCTGGTAGCTTTCTGTTTTTGCTAATTCTGGGCTGTCTTATTGTCTCCCACAGGCTTCTCAGCTTTTCTCTCACCAGTTCTCTGCATCCCACTCCCCTCTATTTCAAGTGCTCATAGTGGTTCCCCTTCTCCCAATCAGACCCTGGATGATTCACTGGGTCTCAGGGGGCATTACATAGACTAGGATGTACCCAACTCCTGTCACTGGCCATACAGCATGCTACTTAAGTAATACACCATCGGGGTGCTGGGGTGGCTCAGTTGGCTGGGTGTCCCACTCTTGATTTCAGCTCAGGTCATTATCTTGGGGTCATAGGATCAAGCCCCGTGCTCAGTGGGGAGTCTGCTTCTTTTCCTCTTCCTCTGTCCATCCCTCTCCTTGCATACAGGCACTCTTTCTAAAATAAATAAATCTTTTAAAAAAGAAGAAGAAAAAATAAAAAATAAAAATAAAAAAGAAGAAATACACTATAAAATTAGGCTGATCTGTATTTGGATCCTGACCCCTTCCACTTCCTTGTTCAGTCTCCACAGTGGGATGTTAGTCTCACTAAGCCTTAGTTTCCTCATCTGCAAAATGGAGATAAAAAATATAAAGTCTTGGGCAGCTGGGTGGCTCAGTTGGTTAGATGCCTTCAGCTCAGGTCATGGTCCTGGGGTCCTGGGCTCCCTGCTTAGCAAAAAACCTGCTTCTCCCTCTCCCTCTGCCCCTGCCCCTGCTTCGACATCTGTGTTCTCTCTCTCTCATTCAAACAAATAAATAAAATCTTTAAAAAAATACTAGTGTACCCTATAGAATAAGTAATGTTTGAAAGGTACTTAGCATAGTGCCTGGCACAGAAAATGTTCAATAAGTACTAGCTAATATATAGGAGGAAGGATAGAGCCTGGTGAGAAGATGACATTGTACACCATCATTACTAGAGTGTCCTTCCAACTCATGATGTATAGACAGTCTTCAAACAGCACTGTAAGCCTCCTGTGTAGCATCCTAGGAACTGTTTATAAACCCTACAGTGCACAGAACAGAACACGGGAGAGTCACAGAAAGTCAGGTTGTCCCTGATATCATTATTACCTAGTTCAGGTTAGGCCTGCTCTCTTTCCTGTGCTGCCTATAGCTGGTTTTCTAGGCCTCTAATCAAAGGACCCCAATATCTGCAGTCCTCCCTCTCCTTACCACTCACTGTCACATATTCCACCCAGACCCCAGCATCTAAAGCTTTCTGAAGTAGTTGAAAACCTAAGGAACCACAGAATTCCATACCTGAAGTAAACAAACTTTCTTTGTAAAGGGCCAAATGGCAAATATTTCAGGCCACTTACAGTTTGTATACTAACTACTCAGTTCTGCCTTTGTAGTGCTGAAAGCAGCAGTAAGTGAATGGGCATGGCTGTGTGCCAATAAAACTTTATTTGTGGCCCCTGACAAGTGAGTTTCATATAATCACAAGTCACAAAATAATATTTTTGATTTTTTTATTCATATAAAACTGTAAAAAACATTCTTCAATCTCAAGATGTACAAAAACAGGCAATAAATAGATCTGGACTGCAGGCTATCATTTTCTCTTGGCTTCTATTCAAGTTCCTGTGGTTTTTTAGTTGTTGCCTTCTTTCTTTCCTTCCTTGCCATATGACACTGAGTAAGTCACTTAGCCTCTCTGGGCTTCAGTTCTCTTTTATTTTTAACTTTTTTTTTTTTTTTTTTTTTTGCTTTTTAAGATTTTATTTATTTATTCATGAGAGAGAGACACAGAGAGAGAGAGAGAGAGGCAGAGACAGAGGGAGAAGCAGGCTCCATGCACAAGCCGATGTGGGACTGGATCCCGGGTCTCCAGGATCAGGCCCTGGCTGAAGGCAGCGCTAAACTGCTGAGCCACCTGCGCTGCCCTAGTTCTCTCTCTTTTTTTTTTTTAGTTAAATTTTTTACTTGCTTTTTTCAGTTAATTTAAGATATAATTGACATACAACACTGTATACGTTTAAGATGTACAGCATAATGACTTGACACTCATATTTTTCTAAGATTGCATTTATTTATTTGAGAGGGTGTGCAGAGAGAGAGAGAGCACATGAGTGGAGGGGATGCAGAGTGTCAATACAGAGCAGAGCAGGCTTCCCCCCTGAGCAGGGAGCCAGCCAACTGTGGAGCTCCATCCCAGGACCCCAGGATCAGGACCTGAGCTAAGGCAGAGGTTCAACAGACTGAGCCACCCAGGCATGCCTTGACATATGTATATTATGAGTTCAAGAGTCCCATGCTGTATGGACCTAAACAGCCAGGCACCGGATGAATGTTTTTGAAAACCAGCTCTTCACTGAAGATGGGGGCAGGAGAGCAACTATTGGTTTTGTTATAGTTGTTAATCTCTGTTATTTGTTTAGGCTTCCAGGTGAAATTTCATGTAAACAGGGGGATGCCTGGGTGGCTCAGAGGTTCAGCGCCTGCCTTTGGCCCAGGGCGTGATCCTGGGGTCCGGGACATCGCGTTCCCTGCATGGGGCCTGCTTCTCCCTCTGCCTGTGTCTCTGCCTGTGTGTGTGTGTGTGTGTGTGTGTGTCTCCATGAATAAATAAATAAAATCTTTAAAAAAAAATCTTGTAAACAAAAATACGAATTAATTTGGGAAATCACTAATTGGTCCATTGGTTCCAAACCTTTTCTCCAGCCTCCTCCGTCTACCAGCACAAAAACAATCCATCAGTAACAAGTCAGAGGGTGTAGCCAAAAAATGGTGTAAAGGTTACCCTTCTCGGGGAGCGCCCCCTTACTAGACAACCAACACATCTGCTTATTGTCTTGAGTCCTTTCTCCAGGTGACAAAGTCCCACGCACTTACTCATGAAGGAAATATTTTGCCCAGCACCTCCTATGTGCAGAGCACGCACGGGATGACCTGTAGTGAACCCAGCAGGAGCGATCCCTCCCCGCGGCCAGGCGGAAAGTGCGTGCCGGGGGCCCGCGGCCGTGCACGATAAATTATGCAGGAATGCAGAGAAGGAGGGAGGGAGGGAGGAAGGGGGGTTGGGTGCAAGTCGACCCCAGCCTCTGTGTTCCCAGAATTGTCCAGGGTGACTCCACAGGCCTCGCTATCGGGCCGCCCTGCCTTCCTTCCTGCGCTTTCCGGGCGCACGTCCCCCCGCTTCCCTGGGGCCTTCCCTGGGGCCTTCCCTGGGCCGGGGCCGGGCCGGCAACTGCGCCTGCGCACACCGTCCTCCCGGCCCCTGCCCCGCGCCCAGCGCCCAGCGCCCAGGGGATGGGGCTCGGGGCCGCGCCCCTGTGACCCGGGCGCCCTGCACCCCCTCCCGCGGGCCCGGGGCTGTCGCCTCCACGTGGGGGGCCGGTGACCCCCGGGGCAGCGCTCCGGCCCCCACGCACACTGCTCATCTCTGGGTTGGGGGGGCTCGGAGGCTGCCCCCAGTCTGCTCCGGGGACCTCGTCTCCGCACCCCGCGGCGGCAGCGGGACTTCGGCCTGAAAGACACAGGCCCGGGCTTTCCCTCCTGGGGGGCGCGGGGGGGGGAGAGGCGCGTCCACTGACAACCTCGCCCTTCCCCAGGGCAACTCCTTCTCTTCCTTGTTTCTCTGCTCCCCCGCCCCTTTTCCTCCCTCATTCAAGGAAAGTCCCTCTTTTGGCTTCTAAGGAATTTCTTAGCCACCCCTGGAAACAGTGTATCCCTCCCCCAGTTTCCCTCTTGCTGCCAAAATCTTTCCATCTCTCTCTCTCTCTCTCTCTCTCTCTCTCTCTTTCTCTCTCTCTCTCTCTCTCCCTCCCTTCCCACCCACTGTCTCACATCCCTAACCTGGCGTTTATCTCCTTTCCTCTTTTGCTCGGCCCATTAGGTAGGTGGTTAGGGATATGTGGTTTGGTTTATTTGTTTTGTTTTGTTTTGTTTTGGTTTTAAGATTTTATTTATTTATTCATGAGAGACACAGAGAGAGAGGCAGAGACACAGGCAGAGGGAGAAGCAGGCTCCACGCCAGGAGCCAGGTGAGGTACTGGATCCCAGGACCCCGGGATCACACCCTGAGTAGAAGGCCGAGGCTCAACCACGGAGCCACCCAGGTGTCCCTAGTTAGGGGTGTCTTTTAGCCCATGCCTCCCCTTCTTTGAGAATCTCACACACACATGGGTGCGCCCTTGGCAGCTGTGTTCCAGCATGTGACTTTGCCCCTAGGGTGTCCGAGAAGTCCAGGACCCACAACCAGGTCAAGCCTCCTCTCTCTTCTAAAGGCTTTGGAATTGAGCTTGAGATGCTGTTGCAGCCTGAGCTGGTCTCTTAGATGCAGGCAACGCAGACAGGGATGGCACTGCCGTGTGAATGCCGAGCCAGTGAAAACCGGTCTGTAGACCAGAGTGGAGAAAGACAGGTTCTCAGGGAGAAGACGAGAGGAGGCTGGATGAGAGATAACTGCCCGGGAGTGTGACAACTTCCCAGTTCCTGCTTCCTGTTTGAGAGCAGCTGCCCTGGGCTTCCCTGATACTAATCACTACAAGTGTGGTGTAAGTGTGCAGGAGTTAGGATGTCTTTGACCACAAGAGGTAACCTGAGTGACTGTGGCTTGAACCATCAGGACACATTGCTTCCTTAAGAAGTCTGGGGGCAAAAAAAAAAAAAAAAAGAAGTCTGGGGGCAGACATAACCAGGGTGTGTTCAGTGCAGCTGTGTCATCAAGGACCCAGACTCTCCAGACAGAAAGAGGCTTAATTTTTCCTAATAATGAAAAAGCCCCTCTTTCTTAGAGTCTCCAGAGAAGTCTTCCTCTTACATCCTACTGGCTAGAGCTGTTTCATGTATTAACTCTACCTGCAAGACAGGCTGGAAAAGTGAGTGCCTGGCAAGGAAAAGGGAATTGGGTTTCCATGATTATGATGCATGGGGCTGGCAGGACATCTGCTTCTCTGAGATCAAGGGATTCCTCCCTGTACCTGAACAAAATTAGCAGGGGAAAAGTATTCAGTGCTTATTTTTATATTCTATTATTTTTAAAGCTTTTATTTATTTACTCATGAGAGACACAGAGAGAGGCAGAGACATAGGCAGAGGGAGAAGCAGGCTCCTCTCAGGGAGCCCGATGTGGGACTTGATCCTAGGGCTAGGATCACATCCTGAGCCGAAGGCAAAGGCTCAACTACTGAGCCACCCAGGCATCCCTATTTTTACTTTTAAAATTTATCTATTTATTTAGGTAACCTCTACACCCAGCATGGAGCTTGAACTCATGACCCCAAGATCAAGAGACACACTCTTCCAACTGAGCCAGCCCTGGGCACCCCTTGGTGTTGCTTTGAAACAAACACTATTGGCAGCGCCTTTTCAACACATCCTGTTCCATTTAAGCTAATTTGATTGTATCTGTCAGTTGTATCTGTTGTTACTTGACTGCTCCGGTTAAGGGAATGTTTCCCCATTTCTCTGATTTATCTAATCATTCTTGGCCTCCTGCCCCATCCTGTACCCCTCCCCAGGGAGGTGGAGTCAGCACCTGGTTGGCATGGGCTAGATTTCTCCACTGGATGGGAGGGATTTATCAATGGTCCTGGCTTGGAGGATCTGGTCTCTTTCTTTCACCTTTTCGCTTGAACCAGTGGGAATGAATACACATTGCAGACTCAAACTTTCCCTTAGGTGGGCTGCCCACAGCCTAGATTGGAGGTTAGAAGTTGGCTGTCATGGGGTCCCTGGGTGCTCAGTCAGTTAAGCATCCGCCTTGGCTCAAGTCATGATCTCAGGGTCCTGGGATCCAACTCCCTGCTCAGTGGGGAGTCTGCCTTCCTCTCTCCCTCTCCCCCTCCCCTGCTCTTAAGTGTGCACTCTCTAATAAATAAAATCTAAAAAAAAAAAAAAAAAAAAAAAGGTTGGTTATCACACTCAAGCCACATGCTCCCAGACCCCTTAAAACAGTAATAGGGATGCCTGGGTTGGTGGCTGCCTTTGGCTCAGGTCATGATCCCAGGATCCAGGATCCAGTCCCACATTAGGCTCCCTACATGGAGCCTGCTTCTCCCTCTGCCTGTGTCTCTGCCTCTCTCTCTCTCTGTGTCTCTCATGAATAAATAAATCTTTAAAAAAATAAAATAAAAAATAAAACAGTCATAAATGTGATATTTTGTCAGATGACATTTTTGTCTGTTACATAATTGTGAGACCTAGTATAAAATGGAAAGGACCAAAAACTCTAAGACAATGATGGCAGAGCATTAAACCAAGTGCGACTCACCAATCCAATCCTGCACTTTGTGCATCTCTCACCCTTTTGTCTTATTTATCAGTTTCAGGACTTGATGATATGAACAAGAGTATTATTCATTGGGCCCCTTCGAATCCCAACAACACCTAATATGAATTTTCAGAAGCTACCCCTTTCCTTCCCTTGTTCATCTGTCACTGCCCTCATGCACTTGCCTATACAGTTCTCCAGCTCATATCAACATAGCTTCCAATCACCCCTATAGTTTCAAACCTTCATCAAAATTACAGAAATGAATATACAGAATATTGGCTTTGGCGTATATAGACTTGGGTTCTGATTTTTCCCTCCACTGTTCACTAGCATAAGGATTTGAATCAGCTTCTGATCCTCCAAAGAGATCCAGTTCCCTGATTTGCAAGGTGGCCAATGACAATGTATTAGGTTCTTGGCACACTATAGAAAATGAATATTTTTTGAAGGAATTTCATAGTCATATCCATCCACCTCTTCCACCTTCCTTCCTTCCTTTTACTAAACTGTCATCAAGTCCTCCATGGGCTATGCACTGAGGTAAGTGTTGAAATTACACAATTTATAAAACACAATCCCTTCCCCATCAAGGGAGAGGACATTTTCCCTGTGAGAAGTTTTTATTTTATTTTATTTTTATTATTGTTAAATATTTTATTTATTTATTTGACAGAGAGAGAGAGAGAGAGAGAGAGCAAGCACAAGCAGAGGGAGTGGCCGAGGGAGAGGGAGAAGCACACTCCCTGCCGAACAGGGAGCCCTATGTAGGTCTCGATCCCAGGACCCTGAGCCAAAGGCAGACACCAACCAACTGAGTCATACAGGTGCCCCAAGAGGTTTTTGTTTTTTTTTTAAATAAAGTATCTTAGGTTTTGTTTTTTAAAGCTTTATTGAGATGTAGTTTATATGCCTTAAACTTCAACATCTATAATATACAATGTAGACGTTTTAGTACATGTACAGAGTTGCACAGCCATTACCATAATTTTAGAACACCTTCATGGTCCCAAACAGAAACCTCATATTCATTAATAGTTAGTCCCAATCCCAGCTTCCTCCCCTTACCTTCTCTACACATACGTCAGCCTGACAATTACTAATTTATTTTCTGTCTCTGATTTGCCTATTTGGGACCAACATACAGTATTTTTATCTCACTGAGCATCAAGTTTTCTCACTGAGCATCAAGTTTTCAAGCTTCATGTATGTTGCGGCACATGTATTTCATTCCTTTTTATCCCATTGTGTGGATAGATGGCACTTTGTTTATCCATTCATCAGGTGATGTACATATGAGTCATTTCTACATTTTAGATACTATGCATAATGCTGCTATGAAGATTTGTATACAAATTTTTATGTTGGGATATGTTTTCATCTCTCCTGGGTAGGTACCTAGAGGAGTACAGTTGTCATATGTCATATGTCATAGTCATATGCTGACTCTATATTTAACATTTTGAGAGCCTGCCAAATTACAAAGCTTTTTTACAAAGCTGCTGCACCATTTTACATTTCCACCAGCAGTGTATGAGGATTCCAATTCCTCCACATACTCACTGACATTTGTTGTGTGGCTTTTAATTTTAGCTATCCTAGTAGGTATGACCTGGTATCTCACTCTGGTTTTGATTTACATTTCCTAAACAACGAATGAAGTTGAGCATGTTTCCATTTGCTTATTAGACATTTGCTCTTCTTTTTTTCTTTTGATCCATTTATTTTCTTGGTTCTTGAATTTTTTAAAAAATATTTATTTATTTATTTTTAGAGTTAGAGAGAGAGCACAAGAGCATGGGCGGGGGGGGGGGGGTGGAGCAGAGGGAGAAAGAGTGAATTCTCAAGCAGACTCAGCGCTGAGCACGGAGCCCAACATGGGGCTCAATCCCAGGACCTTGGGATCATGACCTGAACTGAAGGCAGATGCTTAACTGACTGAGCCACCCAGGCTCTCACTTTTTTTTTTTTAAAGTATGCTCCACACCCAGCATGGAGCCGAACACAGGGCTTGAATTCACAGCTCTGAGATGAAGACCTGAGCTGAGATCAAGACTGGGGTGCTTAATCCACTGAGTCACCCAAGTACCCCATTTTGCACTTTCATAATGGTATCCTTTGAAGAATAAAAGTTCTTAAATTTGGGATCCCTGGGTGGCGCAGCGGTTTGGCGCCTGCCTCTGGCCCAGGGCGCGATCCTGGAGACCCGGGATCGAATCCCACGTCGGGCTCCCTGCATGGAGCCTGCTTCTCCCTCTGCCTGTGTCTCTGCCTCTCTGTCTCTCTCTGTGTGACTATCATGAATAAATAAATAAAATCTTTAAAAAAAAAAAAAGTTCTTAAATTTGATGAAATCCAATCTATCTATTTTGGTTGCTTATGTTTTTGGTGTCATATCTAAAACCATTGCCTAATCCGTGGTCATGAAAATTTATACCTATATTTTCTTCTAAGGATTTTATAGTTTTAGTGCTTACATTTAGATCCTTGATATATTTTGATTTATTTTTTGTACATGGTTAGGGGTCCAACTTCATTATTTTGCATGGGGATACTTAGGTATACCAGCACCATTTGTTGAAAAGATCATTCTTTCTGTCTTTGAGTTGTCTAGGCACTGTTGTTGAAAATCAATTGATCATCAATATTCAGGTTTATTTCTGGATTCTGAATTCTATTCCATTGTTTATGCCTATCCTTATGCTACACATTGTCTTGATTATTGCAGCTGTATAGTAAAGTTTTGAAATCAGGAAGTGAAAATCCTCTAATTTTTTTTTTTCAAGATTTCTTTTTTTTTAAATTTTTTTTTTAAATTTATTTATGATAGTCACAGAGAGAGAGGCGCAGAGACACAGGCAGAGGGAGAAGCAGGCTCCATGCACCGGGAGCCCGACGTGGGATTCGATCCCGGGTCTCCAGGATCGCGCCCTGGGCCAAAGGCAGGCGCCAAACCGCTGCGCCACCCAGGGATCCCCAATTTTTTTTTTTTTAATCAAGGTTATTTTGACTATTCTGGGTGCCTTGCAATTCCTTATGTGTTTTAAGATCAGCTTATAAATGTCTCCAAAAAACATAGCTGGGATTTGGGTAGAGATGGCATTGAAACAGTGGTGTCATCTTTAAGTCTTTCGATCCCTGAATATGGGCTAATTTTCTATTATTTAGATTATATTTTTTCAATAATATTTTGTAGTTTTCAATGTATAAATCTTGTAATTTTTTGCTATTTTTTCTCTGTATACTAGTCTTTTGCAGGCTATTGTTTAATGGAATTGTTTTCAGAATTTCATTTTCAGAATGTTTATTGCTAGAATATAGAAATACTGATGATCTTTGTTTATTATACCCGGCAACCTTTGCATTTAACTTGTCATTCGTTCTTTTTTTTTTTTAAGATTTTATTTATTTATTCATGAGAGACAGAGAGACAGAGACACAGGCAGAGGGAGAAGCAGGCTCCATGCAGGAAGCCCAATGAGGGACTTGATCCCCGGACTCTGGGATCATGTCCTGAGCCAAAGGCAGCCGCTCAGCTGTTGAGCCACCCAGGCGTCCCTAACTTGTCTATTAGTTCTGATCATTTATTAGCGTACTCCTTGGTATTTTCTATGTATAAGATTGTGTCAACTGCAAATAGAGATTATTTTACTTCTTCCTTTCTAATCTGGATGACTTTAATCTCACTTTCTTGCTTAATTGCTCTGGCTAATTAGAAATGACAAATACCCACCATTTGCTTCGATGTGAAGGGACCTGGAGGGTATTATGCTGAGTGAAGTAAATCAATCGGAGAAGGACAAACATTCTATGGTCTCATTCATTTGGGGAATATAAAAATTAGTGAAAGGGAATAAAGGGAAAGGAGAGAAAATGGGTGAAAATATCAATGAGGGTGACAAAACATGAGAGACACCTAACTCTGGGAAATGAACAAGGGGTAGTGGAAGGGGAGGTGGGCGGGGGGTTGGGGTGACTGGGTGATGGGCACTGAGGGGGGCACTTGGTGGGATGAGCACTGGGTGTTATGCTATATGTTGGCAAATTGAACTCCAATAAAAAAAATTAAAAAAATTTTTAATTGCTCTGGCTAAAAAAGCTCCAGTACATGTTAAATAGAAGTGATGAAAAGTGGACATTCTTTTCTTGTTCTTGGTCTTAGAAAGAAAGAAGTCTGTCTTTCATCATTTACAGAAATGTTAATGTTGTTAACTGTAGGGTTTTTGCAAATGCCGTTTATCAGGTTGAGGTAGTTCTGTTCTATTCCTAGTTTGTTTTTCCTATTTTATTCCTAGTGTTTTTATCATGAAAGTGTTAGATTTTTGTCAAAAATTTTTAGCATCTATTAAAATGACCATGTGGTTTTCATCTTTTATCCTATTAAAATAATGCATTATGTTAATTTTTTTTTAATTTTTATTTATTTATGATAGTCACAGAGAGAGAGAGAGAGAGAGAGAGAGAGGCAGAGACATAGGCAGAGGGAGAAGCAGGCTCCATGCACCGGGAGCCCATGTGGGATTCGATCCCGGGTCTCCAGGATCGCACCCTGGGCCAAAGGCAGGCGCCAAACCGCTGCGCCACCCAGGGATCCCCTATTTAATAATGCATTATGTTAATTTTTAAGAAGATTGAGAGAGAGCACATGCACACATGAGCATGAGCATGGGAGGGGCAAAGAGAGAGGGAGAAATAGATTTCCCATTGACCTCAGAGCCTGATGTGGGACTTGATCCCAGGACCCTGAGATCATGATCTGAGTTGAAGTCAGAGGCTTAACTGATTAAGCCATCCAGGTGCCCCTAGTATGTTAGTTAATTAATTAATTAGTTAATTTTTAAGATTTTTTAAAATTTATTTTAGGGGAAGAGAGAGTATGCACATGTGGAGGGAAGGACAGAAGGAGAGAATCTCAAACAGACTCCACATTGAGTGCAGAGCCCCACTTGGGACTCGATCTCACGACCCTGAGATCATGACCTTAGCTGAAATCAAGAGTCAGATGCTCACCCAACTGAACCACCCAGACACCCCTGTCCTTTATTCTATTTAAATAATGAATTATGTTAACTTTTTGAATGTTGAAGCAACTCTGGGGTCCCACTCTATCACTGTGATTTTAATTGTTGTAATTATAAATAGATTCATTTTTAAAAACTGAAAAGTAGAAAACAAAAAAAAAAGAAAGAAAGAAAGAAAGAAAGAAAGAAAAGAAAGAAAAGAAAAGAAAAGAAAAGAAAAGAAAAGAAAAGAAAAGAAACTGAAAAGTAGGAATACATTTATTCATCCACAGCCTGAACACAGAATTCTTGGGTCTGATTCTTTGGGCTACAAATGCATGCAAACAAAATATACATAAATAACCCCACAAACTAACTGAATATATTTCACTAGTTTCTCCAGTGGATGAGAAAACAAGCACAAGTGGGTACATAAATACTTTGAGTATAAAATGGCTCATGTTGAATGCTATATTTCATTATGGGACTGTAGCAAGGAAACTACTCCTCTAAGACTCTGCTCCAGAAATAACAAATGGCTGTGTTGTTTGCCCACATTCTGTGCTGTTTTGTATCTTGGTGGCTTTCCATGCTGCTCATTTTGCCCGAGATTTTCTTCCCATCTTTCTTTCATCATTTTTTTTCTTTTGCTCATTATTCTTGGAAGGTCATATATCAATATATATTATGAGTGGTTTTTAATTTCTTCCCCTTTTGCTTATATTATATTCTAATATTCTAACTTGCCTATGTTATATATATGTTGCTTTTGTAATAGAAACAAATATTACCTTAAAAAAAAAAAAAAAAAAAAAAGACTCCACCTAGAGGTCCATGAGAGCTGCACCTGGAGTACCCAGAGCTAGTTGCCAGAATGCAGGAAGCAGAACCTATGACTTGAGACAAAACAGTGCACTGGTGAATCATACACCCTGGTGGCTCCTCCTTTGTGCTCTTCCACTGTCTTTATTTTATTTTATTTTTTATTTTGTAAGATTTTATTTTTAAGTAATCCCTACACTCAATGTGGAACTTAAGTTCACAACCCCAAGATCAAGAGTTGCACGCCCTACTGACTGAGCCAGCCAGGTGCCCCTCTTTTATTGTCTTAAACAACAGCTCAGGGGTTCTGTAGAGATGGCTGGCTAATCTTACCAAATGGCTACTTGGCCACTATTGTGTTCTCTCCCAAGCATCTCTTCTCATTTTTTACAATAAAGGTAGGCTGAGAATTTGCAAAATCTTTAAGTTCTGCTTCCTTTTTGATTAACAATTTCATCTTAAAATCATTTCTTTTTTCATGCATTTTACCATAAACAGTCAAGAGGAAGCAGTCCACTTCTTCAAGACTTTGCTTAGATATTTTCTTAGCTAAATATCTAATATCATCACATACAAGTTATACCTTCCACGAAACACTAGGATATAAACACTATTCAGCCAAGTTCTTTGTCACTTTATAGCAAGGATGACCTTTCTTTTTCTTTCTTTTTTTTTTTTAGATTTTATTTATTTATTCATGAGAGACACACAGAGAGAGAGAGAGAGAGAGAGAGAGTCAGAGGCAGAGACACAGGCAGAGGGAGAAGCAGGCTCCATGCAAGGAGCCCGATGTGGGACTAGATCCCGGGACCCCAGGATCATGCCCTGGGCCAAAGGCAGGCGCTCAACCGCTGAGCCACTCAAGTGTCCCTGGGCCTCTCTTTATAAAGACACTAATCCCATTCATGAAATGTCTACCTGCATGACCCAATCACCTCCCAAAGACCCCACCTCCTAATCATCAGTTTAGGGATTTGGATTTTAACCTATGAATTTGGGGGTTGGAGGGACACAGATATTTAGTGTATGGCACCCTATTCTTCCATTTATATAAAATTTAGATAATCCAAACCAGTCTATTGATAGAAAGGGATGGAGAAAGGTAGTGAAAGAGGGAGGGATTCCAAAAGGTACTGGGAATCTTTTGAGGCTGATGAATCTTTTCTTTTCTTTAAGATTCTATTTATTTACTCATGAAAAACACAGAAAGAGGAAGAAACATAAGCAGAGGGAGAAGCAGGCTCCCTGCGAGGAGCCCATGTGGGACTCAATCCCAGCACCCTGGGATCATGCCCTGAGCCAAAGGCAGACGCTCAACCACTGAGCCACCCAGGTGCCCTAAGCTGATGAATAGTTTCATTATTTGGATTGTGGAGATGATTTCACAGGTGTGTACATATGTCAAAACTCATAATATCTTACACTTAAATATATATAGTTTACATGATGTCAATTATACATCAATAATCTTGTAAAAAATAAGATTTTCCTGAGGGACTGTGATAGTTAGGTTGCCTTAAGTTCTAATTTAAAAAGATTCCACTGGCATAAACAATTAAAGAAAATTTCTTGATTCAGTATAACTAAAATTTCTAGATGTAGGCTTCAGGTATGGTTTGATCAGAGCACCTCCTCCCCATATGTCTGTGAGCCATTCTGCTCACTTCCTAATGTTGGTTTCATCCTTACATGGGTTTTCTTTCTGGTAGCTAAATGGTTGCAGCCATTGCAAGCTTCACATTCATATAGCACACCTTCCAGGAGAATAGATAGGTTTCCTTCCCCCCAGTTGATTGAACGCAAATCTCCAGTCTTACCATGATTGAATTGACTAAGCTGTGTCTGTCCCTAAATCTATCATTGTGGCAAGGGTCTGGGCAGCAGTTAGCTCTACTCTAAGTATATGACTACTAACCAGTGGAGGAAGAGTAGAACAGATGATAGAGAAGCAACCCATTGAAAGGTGAGATATGGATTGGCAAATCAGTATGGAATGGTCAGCATGGGGAAAGTCAAGATTGGCTTGAAATGCAAGGCAACTTGAAAGCTATAATTTATGTTTTAAAAGGTGTTCTTGATAAAAACAAGATGTACTATACAATGTACAGAACAGTACAATACGATGTACTGTATTTTGTTTTTTTTTTTCTTTTTTTTTTTTTAATTTTTTTTAATTTATTTATGATAGTCACAGAGAGAGAGAGAGGCGCAGAGACACAGGCAGAGGGAGAAGCAGGCTCCATGCACCGGGAGCCCGATGTGGGACCCGATCCCGGGTCTCCAGGATCACGCCCTGGGCCAAAGGCAGGCGCCAAACCTCTGCGCCACCCAGGGATCCCCGATGTACTGTATTTTGAAATGTTAAAGTGTCAGGGTCTTAAAGTGGTTGAAAAAAAGCTCCTCTTCCCTTTCAACTGTTTAGACACCCTTGAAGCATCCTCCCTGCCTGTTTTAATTCCTGTGCTTTTCAGGACACCTAGTGAGAAAGCTTGTCACTTGACTTTGGCGATACCCTGGGAGCATACACAACAGAATAACACTCTTCTAAAAATGGCTCTCCCAGACATCAGACACCAGAAATTATTGGTTTGGGGATGGTACAAGATAGGAAAATATGTGAGAAAACATTAGGAAATATTGAGGATATGGGCAAGAGCCTCAGAAGGCCATTTTAAAGGAAATTATTTTGTCCAAGAATATGTAGCACTGCCAAGTAAATATAAAGAAAGTGATGAGGAAGACAACAAAATCTTTAAAGTATTCTATAATGAAGTGGAAGGGAAATGACACCCTTGCCTTAAACCTGCTTAAAATCACAGGGCTCCTGGCTGGCTCAGTCAATAGACTCTTGGTCTCAGGATGGCAAGTTCAAGCTCCATGTTGGGCATGGAGCCTACTTGAAAAAAATAAATAGATATGCGAATCTCTTCACTCCATAGAGTGCATATGGCACCCTGCCTAGGAAAGAATGAACCTTCAAATTTATGTCATTTTTCTTTTAACTTTTTTTTTTTTTTTTTTTTTTTACTGAGGTATCCTTTACATATACAATTCAATTTATGTCATTTAAACTGACAACACATAACATATTAGAGCTACTATGGTTGTCTATGAGTCCTGTGTCATCATTAATGCTCTCTGTGAAAGTAAACTCTGTTTATAGTGGTGATCCCTGGGTGGCTCAGTGGTTTAGTGCCTGCCTTTGGCCCAGGGCGTGATCCTGGGGTCCCGGGATTGAGTCCCACATCGGGTTCCCTGCATGGAGCTTGCTTCTCCCTCTGCCTGTGTCTCTGCCTCTCTCTCTCTCTCTGTGTCTCTCATGAATGAATAGGTCTTTAAAAAAAATAAATTCTGTTTGTAGAGATTTTTTTTTAGAGATGATATTTCTATTTTTTTGACCCAACTACATACACAGAGGTTGTTTACTAATTGCTTTGGGGTGATGATTTAATGAAGATGAAAATGATAAGATACCAATCACTTTAATCAGTTTAAATAAACATAAATTTGGGGTAAATTTAGGAGGTTGGATTTAGGGAGGGGGGAAAGTCTAAAACCAGTATTTCTTAATTATATCTTCTAAAAGTATTGAGAATCTCCTAGGCATTCCTACCTCCTGCTTTTTTGTTTTAAGATTTTATTTATTTATTCATGAGAGATATACAGAGAGAGGCAGAGACTCAGGCAGAGGGAGAAACAGGCTCCTCTCAGGGAGCCCGATGCGAGACTTGATCCCAGGACTGGGATCATGCCCTGAGCCAAAGGTAGACACTCAACCACTGAGCCACTCAGGTGTCCCCTTACCTCCTGCTTCTTGTTGTATCCAACAGGGGCAGTTTATCTGTTGCTTATACCTGCCCAGCACCCATTTTTCTAGAAACAGCACCTAGCCTTTCCATTTCAGAAATCATTGGTCTCCCCTTCTAAGAGCCCAGAATTGAGGCGGTGGGTGGCCACGAGACTCAGGCCACGAGACTCAGTCCTGGCCAATCAATTCAACATCCACCTGAGGCATGTGACCTGAGCTGGGCCATTGGGAATTTGGTAGGACTCTCACTGAGAGTCCAGAGAGGAAGCACTCTCTTTCAGCTGAGACTCTAAAGTTGGTCGAGTGCAAGCTTGCCAGCCATGAGCCATCTTTACCATGACATGGTGATCCCTTATGTATGAATGAAGTCAACTCAGAGGAATGCCAAGCCAAGGATGGAGATGGATTCCTGATGACATCGTTTGAGCACATGAATCCAATCAGATCTATCCCTACTCTTTTTGGTTATGTGAGCCAATAAATCTCCTTTATACTTAACCCAATTTGAATTCAGTTTCAAAACTTCCAACTTGCAAAGCTTTGACTAATAGCACCACTATTATCATAATGGTTATCTGCAGCACCACTCCTTCTTCCTGGAGCCAGAAGCAAAAGTCCACTTCCTGAAGCAGAACCTCAGATGATTGCAACAGTTAACTGAGTGAATATCCACAGGAAGTCCAGAGTGGCAGTGTGGGGTGTGGTGGTTGAGTAGGAGGCTCAGAGGTGCTTCTAGGGCAGAGGAAACACATGCACAGAGCTATAGGCTCTAGCTGCCTGTACCTGAAGCACTCATCTGCCTTATCTCTCAGCTGCAACTGCAAATATCGTATTAGGCACAGATTAAAATCACTCTACTGGGTACTTCACAAGCACCCTGAACCAATCAGGAACCACCATTCCTATTAAACCTTCATATTTGCATGCACTCATTCCTTTAAACAGCCCAGGCCTCAAACTAATAATGCATTTCTAAGCTCTTGTCCCAGGGCCTATTCAGTTTTTGTGGATGCGAATATTGCCACTGAATATGGTCCAAAAGTGTTATCCAAGATTTTCTGGCAAAAGGGAGGCCAGAAACTCAGGGAAACAATCAGACTCTTTCACTTACTGTATTAGGTTAGGAGTAGTAAAAAGGGAATTAGCAAACCTCTGAGCCACCCAGGCGTCCCTCTAAATAGTCTTTGACTCATTTCTGCACAAAGTATTTTTGAATTTATTGTCAGGAAGACACTTCAAGAATTTCTCTTTAGGGATCCCTGGGTGGTGCAGTGGTTTGGCGCCTGCCTTTGGCCCAGGGCGTGATCCTGGAGACCCGGGATTGAATCCCACATTGGGCTCCCGGTGCATGGAGCCTGCTTCTCCCTCTGCCTGTGTCTCTGCCTCTTTCTCTCTCTGTGTGACTATCATAAATAAATAAATTAAAAAAAAAAAAAAAAAAAGAATTTCTCTTTAAAGCTTTTATGTTCGCCAAAGTGATCCAGCGGGAAAGTGCCCTTTCCCAGGCTACAGCAGGAAGCTCTTGGGCCCAAAATTCATGGCTACTGACTTCATTGTATTATTATTATTATTATTATTATTATTATTTTATTTATTTATTTTTGAGTAAACTCTATCCCCAACATGGGGCTTGAACTCACAACCTAAGATCAAGAGTCACATGTTCTACCAACTGAGCCAGCCCTGTACCCCTATCATTGCACTTGTAGTACCTGACATAATAATATGATGTCCAGAAAAAAGTATTTGTCGAACAACTGGTCGAATACAAAAATGAATGAACATGAGAAGTTTGGGAAGACTAAGTGACGATCTCAGGGTCAGGATCAGTATAGCTCTGAGTTGTCCAGCCCCAGTTTTGTACTGAAGCAGAGTATCTCTCAAGGGCCCTTTCTCCCTTATGATTCTTCTGCAGTCTTAAGTGGTATTCATCATTTCTGCCTGCCTGGTGTACACTCCCTTTTTCTTTTCTTTTCTTTTTTTTAAATTTTTATTTATGATAGTCACACACACAGAGAGAGAGAGAGGCAGAGACACAGGCAGAGGGAAAAGCAGGCTCCATGCACCGGGAGCCCGACGTGGGATTCGATCCCTGGCCTCCAGGATCGCGCCCTGGGCCCAAGGCAGGCGCTAAACCGCTGTGCCACCCAGGGATCCCCACACTCCCTTTTTCTATGAGGTCCCCAATCTCCTTTTGGGAAATTACCTCTCTTCATTTTGCTTCCTTTTTTTTTTTTTTTTTAAGATTTTATTTACTTATTCATGAGAGACAGAGAGAGAGAGGCAGAGACACAGGCAAAGGGAGAAGCAGGCTCCATGCAGGGAGCCCAACATGGGACTCGATCTGGGGTCTCCAGGGCCACACCCTGGGCTGAGCCACCCGGGATGTGCCGTGTCCTTTTTTTGGGAGAGTGAATTTTGGTAAGCGACTCCCACCGTGAGTGGGAGGGACCACATCCTGTTTGCCCCCTTCAGCCCCTCCCTGTATGGACCCGTGTGTCCTAAACTCAGCCAGTCAGGTGCTCTCTCCAGGGACTTTGACTCTTGGGCAAGTGATCCAAGACAATAAAAGTGGCTGGAGGTTGTTTATTTTGGTGGTGGTACACTTACCAAACAGTTCCTGCCACAAGCCCTTCTGAGGGCCTCACTGCGCAGCCCTCCGAGATCCCCTTCCTCCTGACTTTTTCAAATCCTGGTCCTCCAGCCTTCTATGTCACTGAGCTGCTAATAACCTTCCAATGGATCCTGTCCTGTGTAAGTCAGCCAGTATTAACCCGCATGTGTGCATCCAAGACCTCTGACAGTGTAGGCTCCCTGCTCCCGCCACTAAATAGCCTGCCTTCTCTCACTTTGTTTCTCTTCCTAGGCAGCAGTCTTGCATGGCCCTTTAAAAACGCGATACTGGGGGTGCCTGCCCAGCTCAGATGGTTGAGTGTCTGCCTTCAGCTCAGGTGATAATCTCAGGGGTCCTGGGATGGAGCCCCACATGGGGCTCCCTGCTCATCAGGGAGTCTGCTGCTCCCTCTCCCTCTGCCCCTTCCCTCCCCTCCACCAGCTTATGCTCTCTCTCTTTTTCATAAATAAATAAATAAATAAATAAATAAATAAATAAATAAATAAATAAAATGTTTAAAAATGCTATACTGTGGGCACCTGTCTGGCTCAATCGGTAAAGCCGGTGACTCTTGATCTCAGGGTCGTGAGGTCAAGCCTCATGTTGGCATAGAGCTTACTTTTTAAAAAAATTAATAAAATGAAAATGCTCTACTAGAAGCCTCTTCCGGGACACCTGGGTGGCTCAGTGGTTGAGCATCTGCCTTTCACTCAGGGCATGATCCCGGAGTCCCAGGATCGAGTTCCACATCAGGCTTCCTGCACGAAGCCTGGTTCTCCCCCCTTTGCCTATGTCTCTGCCTCTTTCTCTGTGTCCCTGATGAATAAATAAATAAAATCTTAAAAAAAAAAATTGGAAGCCTCCTCCATCAACACTTTTTTCAAGTGATTGTTATTTGTTCCTTTCATTCCCAGGTTCTATCTCTCAGTACCAGACAATGATAGGGTTGTCCTCTCTTTTATGTAACTGATTTCTTAACTTCAGCAGCTTGACCTTGTGCTTTGGCCATCATGGATTGGTCGAGCATCAGACATCTCACCATAAGCTGGGCCAATCAGATCTCTCTTTCCTAGGGATTTATAAATTTGACCTAGGGAATGTGAAAGTGGTAGGTGGCTGAGAGCTAAGCCTCAACCCCCAAGTGGGTTCATGCTAGGATAAAGGCCTATAATTTTCTGTTGCTGAGGTTGGGATTTTGAGTCCCCATACTTCCTTATCTTGAGGATAGTTCCAATAATTCTACCTTTCTTGATGAGGTTTTCTGATATTGACCTACATTAGCTGCAATCACAAGACTCTCAACGCAGTTGCCATGATATAGGAGGCTCCTTGGAGGCAAGGCCAGCTTTTAATTCATTTGTCCATGTATTATTTATCAGACACTTATTGAGCATTTATTATGTGCCAGGCATTGTGCTAGGTGCTGGGAACCCAAAGGTGAATTATACAATGCCCTGACCTCAAGGAGCTTGCTTTCTGTTTAGTTGAGGGTATAAATGTATTCATTCATTCATTCATTCATTCATTTAACAAATAATTTATTTACTCAGCAGATGATTGCCAGCACTTACTGACTATTACGTGATGGGTCCTGGTACTAAATGCCTTCCCCCCCCCCCCTTTTTTTTTTAATTCACAACAACTCTATGAAGTGTGTTTCATTTTACAGATGAAGGAACTGAGTCACAGGGTAGTCAAGCAGCTTTGCCAAAGTCACAAGACTTTTCAGGGCTGGTGCTGGGTCTCCAGGTCTGTATGACCATGGAGCTCTTGCTTTGAACCACTGTATAATCTCCCTCTCAAAAAAAAAAAAGAATCCCAAAGTAATGTGACGCATGATTACTTACACAGGTGTGTATAAAGTTCACAGTGTAGAAAGAGACTAATTTTGTGAGGAGGTTGGAGTTCAAGAAAAGTTTGACAGTTGAAGTGGTTTGAGCAATCTTGAAGGAAGACTTGTAACCCCAGTGCCTAGCCCAAAACTTTGCATGTGAACTCTGTAAAATGGTGATGAGGTGGCTTGCACATCAGGAAGGAGTTGTTTTCCTGTTTGCATGGAGCCTGGGGTGTTACCTGCCGCCTTCCATGGCATCACTTTTTGATTTAGCAATGGTGTGCTAGGTTATCAGATCCTTTGTGTGTTATATCATTGACGCTCACAAAAGCCCTGCAAGGTCAGTAGTACAGGTATTAATTTTGTAAGATGGGTGAGGAAACCAAGGCTGATGTTTGCATGATTCATTCAAGACCACACATGGTGAGTAAGTGGCAGAACAAGACAAGGACCTGTGTTCTACCCTCTGGAGAGAGGGACTGGCTAACAGGATTCCTCTAATCTAGCCGCGGTCCTCACTCTTAGGCTCTAGTTTAAGGCCTTGCTCGTTCTAGACTCTGCACCTGAGCTTCTGAAGGTTCTGTCTTCTGGGAATACCCTCCCCTTACTTCTCATTCCCAGTTCTCCAAATACTACTCATCCTTCAATATTAAGCTCATCTTACATCTTCTTCCCAGGTCTTTTCCAAATTCATTTGACTTACTGTCTAACCTTCAATTAAATCCCTTAGCCCTGCTTCCAATCAGATTCCTGCCCTGAAGACTTTCTACATGGAAAGTCTAGATTTGTCACTGTGGTCCAGCCTTCCTCATCAGAACTTCAGCCTCCTGTAGGTCTTTTATTGCTGTTTGCATTATACATGTGCATCTTTTCTCTCACTAGAATATAAGCTCCATGAGATGTAAGCCACATGTTTTTCTTTTAGCCTCATACTTCTATCCAAACCATGTTCTGCTCTTTGGGAATCATAGTGTTTGTTGATTCAAAAAAGACATCTGCTCTGTCCACTTGCTGTTAAATTGTTTAGCTCCTAAGCCATGCAAAACTGATAGCTTGTCAATCTCTTTGCTAAAGATGGGGTAGGGGGAAGAATGCAGGGGCTCTCATAGGCCTATTCAGCAATTAAAAAATAACCAACACTTGAGGTGCCTGGGTGGCTCACTCTTAAGCATCTGACTTTTGATTTAGGCTCGGGTCATGATCTCAAGGGCCTGAGATTGAGCCCCACGTTGGGACTCAGCAGGGAGTCAGCTCGAGGATTCTCTCTACCCCTTCTCTGCTCCCCCTAAATAAATAAATTAATTAATTAAAAAATAACCAACACTTAATAATTTTTTTTACTAATGTCAAGGTCTTATACAAAACATACTACATGTATTAACTGAAATCCTCAGGACAACTATTATTACTTCCACTGGACAGATGAAAATACATAGCAGTCATGCAGCTAGTAAGTCACACAGTCAGGATTCAAACCCAGACCACTTCCAGAGTCAATATTCTTTACTATGACACCAAATTCTTTATGGGTAACCGAAAAGTCTCTTGTTATGATGTAGATCCACTTCCTTACTAACCCCTGTGGGAAGAGAGAACTCAAGGGGTGCAAAAATGATATTTATTATGCTCCTACAATGGCCCAGGCAGTATGACAGGTGCACAATGTTTTATTAACATATTTCTTGCAATGAGCCTGTGAAACAGGAAGTGTTAATTCTATTTTAAAGAATTTATGGGCACCTGGGTGGCTCAGTGGTTGAGCATCTATCTGCCTTTGGCTCAGGTCGTGACCCTGGGGTCCTGGGGTCGAGTCCTGCATCAGGCTCCCTGCATGGAGCCTGCTTCTCCCTCTGCCTATGTCCCTCCCTCTCTCTGTGTGTTTCTCATGAATAAATAAATAAAATCTTAAAGAAGAAAAAAAAAAAAAAGACTTTGGCTCCAAAAGCAGCTAAATATTCAGGTTTCCTGACTCTTACGGAAGTACTCTTTAAAGGAAGTCGTACAGAAAACCCCGATTAGGGGCAGATGTGAAGGGCAAAGAGACTTCCGACTTACTAAGAAATGTGTTGCTGTAAGGTGCTTGCTGAAGAACAGTGAGAGAATGCTAAAAATGCTATTCTACAGACACCCACAGAGGAATTAGCTAATTAAATAAAGGAGCTTTGTCTCCGCTGGGGATTCATACCCCAGAACTTCCCCGGGGGCAAGGGCAGAGAGGGCGCCACCTGTCCGGGAGAGCCCGGGAGAGCCCGGGACCCGCTCTGGACGCTCGGGCTCAGCCCCGTTCCTCTCCTCCAGTCTAATTGGCCCAGTGCTCCCTGGGCCCCGCCTCCTCTGCGTGGACCGAGAAGCCGCCAGCCCCGCCCCCTCCTCGACACCGGCGAGCCGCCTTGCCGCCGCCCGTGATTGGCCAGACAGCAGCACGGGACCGCCCCCTCCTCCCGCAGATTGGCCAGCAGTCCTGCCCGGCCCCGCCCCTCCGCGGGCCCGGCCCCGCCCCCCGTGACGGCCGGGCGGGTAATTGGCGGCGGCGTGCAGCCATTTCCGGTTTCGGGGAGGTGGGTGGGGTGCGGAGCGGGGCTGGGGCCGCCGCCGCCTGGGCCGCCGCCTACAGAGCCTGCCTCGCGCCTGGTGCTGCCGGGACGATGCGGCCGGGGCCCGGAGGCTGCTGCTGCCGTCGCCCGCTGCGGGCGAACGGCTGTGTGGCGAACGGGGAGGTGCGGAACGGGTATGTGAGGAGCAGCGCCGCCGCCGCCGCCGCCGCCGCCGCCGGCCAGGTATGGTGGGAGCGGGCGGCCGGGCTGAGCCGGAGGTGGGGGCCGGGGCCCCGCGAGCCGCGCCCGTGCGGAGCCGCGGGGGGCGGCCCGGCCGGGCGAGGTCGCGGGGGCGGGCTCAGGTGTGCGGGCGGCGGCGTCCTGGCGCGGACCGGGCCTGGCCCGAGCGAGGGCTCGAGGGCGGCGGAGGGGCTCCCGCGTGTCTCCGCGCCTGCGGTCTCCCCACTTTCCTCTGCTCCGAGCCCCAGTGCCTTGCTGCTCCTGCGCTGGCCAGAGGTACGGGCTGACCCCGCGGGCCCCGGGAGGGCCCCCTGGGGGGCTTGGTTCTTCGTCTCGAGGCTCCCTCCTCGCGTCCTCGAGGGGCTGGCTTCCTTGCAGAGCCCTGAGACTCTCCGCGGAAAACCAGGAGGCAGAGAAAGTTAGGAGGTGGTGCCAGGCTCCTTCTCCAGGATGCCCAGCCCTCCTGCAAGTGAGGCGTGGGACCACAGATCGGGCATGACCCCCCCCCGCCCCCGGCCGGTGCCTCTCGAGCCTTACGCGCTTCCTCGGCCCCGGGCTCTAGGTCGGGGTCGGTGGTCCCCGCGGTCCCCGCGGTCCCCGTGGGCAGGAGTGCCGTCACACCAGCGGCTTGCTGACCCCGGGTGGGGGCTTGTGATGAGTCTCCATTCCGGTGAACCAAGCCTGAATCAGCAGCCAAGTCCAGAGTTCGGGGGGGAAAGAAAAAAAAATTTTTTTTTGGGGGGGGGGAGTTTTGAATTGAAGACTGTAATCAGTAACAGCCTTCCAATTCTCTGGATTGACAGATTCTCCTGAAATGCGTCTTTTAAAAATGAGCCGCTTAAAAAAAAAAAACAATCAGTGTTGATGGAAGAGTGTTGTGAGATTTCAGTTGACTTTAATACTTATAAATCCCATTTAGATATATTTTTCAAAATTTTTTAATTTATCTATTCATGAGAGATAGAGAGATAGAGACACAGGCAGAGGGAGAAGCAGGCTCCATGCAGGGAGCCCGACGTGGGACTTGATCCCGGGTCTCTAGGATCATGCCCTGGGCTGAAGGCGGCATCTGGGCTGCCCCCATTTAGATATTAAGGCAAACATTTTCTTGCCCCAAAGTCCTCTTTTCCCAAGAGCAGTAGTGTGACTATTGTGATTTAAATTGGCTTTAATGTAAATATCTAGCAGCCTCCCCCCACCCCCCCCAGTCAAGTAGATGGGATAGATGGGCCTGTTACTGTTTGGTGTGGAACAGAAAATAAAGAACTCCTCCAGGTCATGTTGACATAGTAAGACTGTGAGAGTTGGAGGGAAAACACATAAAAGAGACTTGACCTCCCCCTGAAGTTGGAAGCACTGTAATGCACAGATTCCAAAGATTTATTTTCATTTTTTAAAAAAAGATTTTATTCATTTATTCATGAAAGACACAGAGAGAGAGGCGGAGACATAGGCAGAGGGAGAAGCAGGCTCCATGCATGAAGCCCGACGTGGGACTCAGTCCCAAGACCCTGGGATCACGCCCTGAGCCAAAGGCAGATGCTCAACCACTGAGCCACCCAGGCATCCCTATTTTCATTTTTAAAGGAATAATTGAGTGAGGGAGGAAGTGATAAGAACACCCTCATTATTGACCGTGTAAGGCTTTTTTTTTTTTTAGCAACAAAAATTGCTGTGGTAGAGAATGTAACAGGGAAACTTAGCAGGTGGGAGTCAGAAAATACGTTGCAGATGAATGAGTGGATTATGATTTTTAAGAGGGAAAAGGAAGTCAAGAGAAAGGTGCTCACACTTCAGAGGTGTTTTGTGTTTTGGTGTGCTTTTCACTTAACGTAGGAGTTATAGTCTGATTTAATAGTGAATTCCTCCCATAATCTCTAACAATCTAGCATTTGTAGACATGATATTTCTTCAGAGATTGCGGACTGTTAATAAGATGAAGACATATCAGGTTGCTAAAGTGAAATTTAAAATCTGTATGACTCTAACTTCTGGCTGACTTTTTCTAGTGTATTTTAGTGAAAAATTCCACTCAAGACACTATGGTGGCATCTGGAAGACTGGTTTAGTGGAAACACCTGAAAGAAAACTCTTTGTCACTAGTCTTTTTAAATCAAAGACTTTAGGGATATAGCTTTGTACATGAATATGAGGAATATTGTCTATTAGGGTTTTTTTTTTTTTTTCCTTAAGCAAAGGAGAGGTTTTTGGTAACTTCATGAGAACAAGAATATCTTTAAAATAATATAAGTTGTTTTTATTTTAATTAAAGTGGTATGTTAGTGCACCAACCCCCTATTTATTTTCCCCCACTTTCTGGGGGAAATGTTGCCAATTATGCCATAAAAATACATGTAAGATGTTAAGTGTGCAAGTGTGTGTCATCTTTTAATTATGAAAGTATAAATTCAGAGTTTTTAAACCCGAGATACACATTCATTTCCTTACGTATCCCAGCATTCTTGTCTTTGAATGAACAGGAGAGAAGTTAGAAATTTCTGGGATTCCTTTACACTCTCAAGAGTTTCTGTGTTTGAAGGAATGAATGTATATGCTTTCCCTTTGTTGGATTTTGGTCAGAGTTTGAGTACATAGATCCTGTAGTAGAAAGGGCATATAAAACAATTAAACGTTGCTGTTTGTTTTTATTTTCTCGTTTATCCTCTACTTTTTTCTTACTGTGATAAAATACATGTAATGTAAAATTTAGTATCTTAACCATTTGTAAGTGTGCAATTCAGTGACATTAAATACATTCATCGGGCAGCCCCCGTGGCTCAGCGGTTTAGCGCTGCCTGCAGCCCAGGGTGTGATCCTGGAGACCCGGGATCGAGTCCCACATCGGGCTCCCTGCATGGAGCCTGCTTCTCCCTCTGCCTGTGTCTCTGCTTCTCTCTCTCCTCTCTGTGTATTCTCATGAATAAATAAATAAAATCTTTAAAAAAAAAATAAATAAATACATTCATCATGTTGTGGAACCATCACCACCATCCACTGCCATAACTTTTTTCATCTTGTAAAACTAAAAAACTCTGTACCCATTAAACACTAACTCCCCATTCTCTCCTCCCAGTGCTTGGCAATCACCATTCTACTTTCTTTATGAATTTGACTGCTCTAAGTACCTCCTTTTTTTTTTTTTTTTTTTTTTTTATTTATTTATTTATGATAGTCACAGAGAGAGAGGGGGGGGGGGCAGAGACACAGGCAGAGGGAGAAGCAGGCTCCATGCACCGAGAGCCCGATGTGGGATTCGATCCCGGGTCTCCAGGATCGCGCCCTGGGCCAAAGGCAGGCGCTAACCCGCTGCGCCACCCAGGGATCCCTCTAAGTACCTCCTATAAATGGAATCATACAGTATTTTTCTTTTTGTGTCTGGCTTATTTCATGTAGCATAAATGTCCTCATGATTCATCCATGTATCAGTGTGTATCAGAATTTCCTTCCTTTTTAAGGCTGAATAATATTCCATTGTATGTACATACCACATTTTGCTTAGCTATTTGTCAGTGGACAGTTGGATTGCTTTCAGGGTTTAGGTAATGCTGCTGCGAGCATGGGTGTACAGATAATCTCCTCAAGACGTGTTTTCAGTTTTCTTGGATATATACCCAGAAGTGGAATTGCTGGATCATATGATAATTCTATTTTACATTTTTTGAGGAAATGCCATCTTGTTTTCCACAGCAGCTAAACCGTTTTACATTCCCATCAACAGTGCACAAGGCTTCCAGAGGCCCCACATCCCCACCAACACTTGTTATTTTCTATTTTGTTTTTTGCTTTTTTTTTTTTTTTTTTTTGCATAGTAGCTGTGAGATAATAGGGGGAAAAATGCATATATGTTTCTGCTTCCAGTTCCTGGCACAGAGCGCCTGAAATCTGTGTAATTTCCTAAGTGATAGGAATAGTAGGAGCATAATTTGTTCTAATATTTAGTCTTTGACCCTTATTCCTGACACCGGGTTCCTAAATCCCTTGGAATTTCCCCAGTGATAGCAGAGTTTTTTGTTCTAATGAGGTGACACTGGATGATCTGGAGGGGGGCTGCTCACCAGAAAGACCAAGCCATGATTAGAAGCTTGGAATTGTCAGCCCCACACCCATCATTCTCCAGAGAGGGGTGGAAATGAAGTTAATGATTGCTCATGCTGACTTGGTGAAGCCTCTGTAAAAATCCCTGAAGTACCAGGTTCAGAGAGCTTCTGGGTTGCTGAACATGTGGAGATGCTAGGAAAGTATCATGCCCCTTCCCACACAACTTGCCCCCTATGCATCTCTTCCATCTTTCATTTGTATCCTTTATCATATCTTTTTATAGTAAACTAGGTAACAGTAAATAAACAGTTGTCCTGAGTCCTGTGAGCCATTCCTGCAAATTATCAACCAGAGGAGGAAGTGGTGGGAATCTGATTTTTTTTTTTTTTTTTTTTGAACCTGATTTATAGCTTATGGGTTAGAAGCACGAGACAACCTGGACTTGGAACAGGCATCTGGGGTGGGGGGGTGGGGGAAGCGGGGAGCAGTCTTGAGGGACCAAGCGCGTCACCTCAGGGATCTGACACTATCTCCAGGTAGGGAGTGTCAGAACTGAGTTAAATTGACACCAGCTGGTGTCACAGAAGTGCTTGGTGGAGTGGAAACTGCCCTCCCCCCCCCCCCCCCCCAATCAGGTGTCAGAAGTGCTGAGTGTGGTAGCTCTGAGAGAGCATAGGAGAAACATCACAAGACTTGGGTTTTGTTCTTTATGGCAGCTATATGTAGACATTACTGGAGTTTTTTTTGTTGCTTTTGAGGTTTTTTGGTTGGTGTTTGAGGTTTGTTTTGTTACCTGAGCCCCCCAGGCGCCCCAGACATTACTGGTTTTTAATGATGACAGCAGATATAGAGTTTTCACAGGGAAGAGGAGCAATAAAACAGTACTTTTTCCTCTTCTTGTCATTCACAGGAGAGGAGGGTCAGCCTTTATTGGAAGTAAAGGGTGGCAGTTAGCACTAGGGAAACTTTGAAAGAGTTAGAATTGGAAACTTTGGCAGAATTAGAGCTGGAAGAAACCTTTAGAGGTTTATGTAATTCAGTCCCTTTATCTCTTTGTAGGACTTTATTAAAACTAATCTTGATAGATGATTCTATCCTATTTTTAAAGACCTAGAGGATTTGCAGGAAATTTTTTCAGCCTCATGTTGCAGCAGTCAATGATTTTAATTACAAGAGTTTTTTACTGTGGGTTTAACGTTTGATTAAATAAATGCCATATTTTGGTTGCACTAGAAATATAATACTGTTTGTTTTTACTTTTAGAGTAACTTGATCACAGCACTCTTTAAATCTTCCATTTATAGAACCTTTGAGATTTAGACATGCATTTTATCTTCATTAATTAGTTAACAAGTATTGAAGGAAAGAGATTGCCTTTGAGACCGTTTTGAGCTTCACTTTCCTCCCTTTAGAAGGAGTTTTAATGAGATATTAGGATGATGATAGCCTTTTAGCTGCCAGAATAAGAGTTTAAGGAAGACTTGGGGCACAAGTCCTGTTCTTTAAGGCGAAGTAGAAGGAACAAAGAGCTGGTCCTGCTACTTCTAAGAAGGCAAATGAGTAACTAATGAAGGGATCTACTAAATAGCTTTTGTTTCCACTTAAAGGAAACAGTAACTGAAAAGAAGTTAGTTATGAGACAAGACTGGGAGGAGTATCTAGAATGGCCTGGATTACCTGTTCAGGTTTTGCAGGCCTGATGAGACATCTGAAGATTTCAATGCTTTGCAAAAATAATGTTGTTACTACAGCTGTGGGACTAGATTTTTGTTTTGAATGCTTTTTGTTTCAAGAAAAACAGATCTTATTGGCTGGATCTGAAAGATTCCAGAGTCATTTGAGGTACTCAGGAATTCTTTTTAATAAAAATTTTTTGGGAAACAAGACCAATATTTAATATATAAACCTCTGTGTTCTTAAGATAGTATTTTAAAACTTGGATATTCAGGGAAAGCACACTTACCCACTTTTTAGGGTTGGCCTAGGTGCTCTAGAAACGTCGTAGTGCTCTGGGCAAGATAGTTAATTGGTTGAGATTCAATTAGATTCAATTTTTGAAAGAAAGAAGTAGTGTTTATTGGCAGAATAGGCAATTGAGAGGGATGGGTAGAGACTGTTTGCATTCTGAGTGGGTGTGCCTTACTTGATTAAATACATGGTTTGTGGTCTCAAAAGTCAGTTGCCTTCTGCATAGCTTCTAAGAAGGCTTCCATAATATAATTTGTAGTTTGTGACTGATTAAGCAAGTAAGTCCTTGCTCTTCACATATTTAGTCTCAGAATATCTATTTTAACTTTTATTGTCTTTAAGGCTACTTTCAAGACCCATTTTAAAGGTTAAGGTTGCTATTTTTCCATTTGTTTTAAAATTTTTTGCTTCTGATTATAGAAATAATACATGTGTACTACAGGACCCTAAAGGGTTGGGATAATCCCCGTTGTTGGAGGTTAAATTTTTTTTTTTTTGGAGGTTAATTTTTTAATGTGGTCTGTTTTACCAGTCTGCTGCTTTCTGATAATTTCTAAGAGTATGAAATATGCAGTTGTACTGAGACTTGGGTATGAGTCAGCCTTACTCCAAATAACAGATATTGAGGTTGGGGAGAATATTCAACAATTTTTGTTATCTGGAAACGTTTGGAAATTATTGTGTAGATAAAGTACTAACCTCAAATGTGATGGCTTTCCTGTACATATATACCCATGATAAAGGTTAATTTATAAACTAGGCACAGAAAGAGTAACAACAATAATTAATAATAAGATAGAAAATTATAATGAAAATCTTTTGAATGCAGTCTCTCAAAATACCTTATCGTACTGTACTTCGTGTGATAATGTGAGATGATAATGTGGCTACATGACGAGATGAAGTGAGGGAATATTGTAGGCATTTTGACATAGCATTAAGCCTACTTTTGAGCTTCTGATGATATGTCAGAAGGAGGATCATCTGCTTTCAGATTGTGGGTAACTGAAAATGTGGGTGGGGAGGCGGGGACTACTATATTTGCGTTACCTAGTATGTAACAGGAACTCCGGAAATCTTAGCTGAAGGAATGGATGGGTGATAGTTGGAGCCATGCAAGTTGGTGAAGTAGATAGAAAATGGCATTAAGGGAGAAGAGGCACGGAGGATGTAATATTAGGAAATCATAATGTTACTGGAAGACCTACACAATGCTGAGGAAGGTTGATTGTGACAGAATAGAAGTGTTAGGAAGTGGTATGAGAAAGCTCAAGAAAAGGAAGGGAGACTATTTCTGTTAGGAGGGGTAAGCAACATATTGGTGGTGGGAAACCAAATATGTAATTATAGTTGATACCCTTTACTGTGACCAGCACCTCACCCAGCTTCTTCACCTATTTGATCTTCACAAGGGCCTTGTGAGGCAAATATTATCGCCATGTTATAAATAAGACTGAATCCCAGACCATTTAAATAACCATCCCAGTTAGTTAGTTGGCAGAGCCTGGTTTATCTTACTCTATTAAGCCACTGGATTTGGCAGTTCAGAAATCACTGGTAACATTTGAGGAATTTAAATATGCCCAGGACTCCTGGGTGACTCAGTGGTTGAGCATCTGCCTTCAACCCAGGGCATGATCCCGGGGTCCTGGGATTGAGCAGTCCTTCAGGGAGCCTGCTTCTCCCTCTGCCTATGTCTCTGCCTCTCTCTCTGTCTCTCATGAATGAATACATAAATAAAAATCTTTAAAAAAAAATAATAAATATGCCACAAGTCATGCCACACTCTGAACATATTATTTCCAGAAGTGTCCTCTTTGTTCCCACAGGCAACTTTTGAAAAATAGGGAGTCTTCCCCCCTTTTTTTTTGCAATCAGGATAAATTCTCCAGTTTGGTCAATAAGCATCTCATATGGGATGGACTGAAAAGTGCTTCCAAAGCTAGTTGTAAAGCAAACATATTCCTAATTACTATTTTCCTAATTGAAAACTCAAAACTGGAGATGCCCAAGCATATATGCACTGGCACATTTTCAGTTCAGTGGCCTCCCGTGCACTCAGGCAGTAAGGTTCTGCCCCGGAGTTACCGTTCTCCCTTGCCACCCACATCTCCTCTGCAGCACTTCCCGATCTCCAGATAAGCATCATGGCATAACAGACAGATGTAATAGTCAGGAGATCTGAGTATGAGAGCAGCTCTGCCACACATGCTTCTCCTTTATCTGTGCTCTCTTCCACCTCTGACATGTTCTGGGCCTGCAACACCATGCCCTCCACACTGCTTCTTTCTGTAGTGGACACCAACTGAGAAGCAACCTGGTCTGCATCAATTTCCCTTCTCTGTGGATAATCTCTGATACATGGGGTGGGTAGGCTTCTGGTGTTACATCTGTGCAGTAGGACTCTATTCCTGGAACCTGGCTGACTGACACAGGTGTAGGCACCAATGCTATAGTGAACCCAGCAACCCTCTCATGGGGATTTAGAATTTCAGTGGAGAGAGTTTGTCCTTAAGGAGAATAGTATCTCTATTATACTCCACATTAGAGTTTACATATCTGGAAAGTTTTACATGTTTTCAGTTTTAACAAGTATTTCTTGAACATCTGCAGATTTTTCAATAAAATTTAAAAAGGACATAGTGTTTCTCCCTTTAAAAAAATATTTTATGTATTTGAGAGAGAGAGTACAAATTAGGGGAGAGGTAGAGGGAGAGAATCAAGCACATTACCCACCAAGTGGGGTGCCTGCCGGATTTGATCCCAGGACCCTGAGATCATGACCTGAGCTGAAGTCAGATGTTTAACTGATTGAACCACCCAGGCGCCCTTGTAGTGTTTCTCTTGTAAAGCCAACATACTTTACATGCAGTTTTATCTGAAAATACTGGAGATGTAAAAACACTATACATGCAAAATACTAAACCAATACATTAAAGTATAAAGAAAATATCTCCTGAAATTCCACAACCCAGAGATAACCACTGTAACATTTTGATGTATAGTCTACCAAATACACACACACACAAATATATATAAATATATGTGTATATATGTGTGTAATAGATGGGGATACAATTTTACATTAAAATATTGCAAAAAAATTGCTTGATATTGTCTGTTTTTTTGCTTAACATCATTAATATATTCCATCACCAGTCAGTAAGACAAATATCATTCTTTTAAGGGGTACATAAATTCCATAATGTGAATATATAGTATAATTTATTTAACCAATCCCTGTGCATAATGTGTAGACTTTCCCCACTATTTTCAATATATGAGTATACATCTCACACCTTTGATTTTTTTCATAAGGGTAAATTACTAGAAATGAGATTGTGACTCAAAAGATGTATGTGTGTGTATATATACAGGATTCTGATCAGAATATCATTTTAAAATGAATTTTTTTTTTAAAGATTTTATTTATTTATTCATCAGAGAGACGGAGACAGAGAGAGAGAGAGGCAGAGACACAGGCAGAGGGAGAAGCAGGCTCCATGCAGGGAGCCCGACGTGGGACTCGATCCCGGGTCTCCAGGATCACACCCCAGGCTGCAGGCGGCGCTAAACCGCTGCACCACCAGGGCTGCCCTTAAAATGAATTTAAAGGAAGTTTTAGAGATATTGTTTAAAGATTTCTGATTTCTAAAGTGCAATTGACCACAATTTAAGTGATCCAAACCTCATCTTTAAATGAATTAAACCACTATCCCAAAATATAATGTAACAGTCATCTCAGTTTCCCAAAATGCATTGGTAAGTGTGGCACAAGTCACTTTCCTCAAATTGATCTTTAAGTCAGAGCAGTTCCAGTGCACAATCCTACCTTCTAAATGTTTTTTCTTCTGTCTCTCTCTTTCTCATTCTTTTTTTGCCTGACAAATTGATTCTAAAATTCATGTGAAAAAGCAAAGGATCAGGAAGCGCCAAGGCAGTTTTGAGGGGAAATTAGGTAGAAGGAATCCTCTACCTAATTAATAATAGATACTAGATAATAAGACTTAGCATAACGCTATAGTAATATTGACAGTATGATTTCGATGGAGTAGAAAATCTAGAAAGAGCACACTAAGAATATGGAGTTTGATAGATAGTGGTGTTGGCATTTCGTATCAGTGGGGAATAGACTAGTGCTGAGACAGGTGGCTTTCTATGTGGAAAAAGAAGAAAAAGCAAAAAACCTTGGGGCACCTGGGTGGCTCAGTCTGTTAAGCGGCTGCCTTTGGCTTAGGTCATGATCCCAAGGTCCTGGGATCGAGCCCTGCATTGGGCTCCCTGGTCAGTGAGGAGTCTGCTTCTTCCTCTCCATCTGCTGCTCACCCTGCTTGTGCTCTCTCGCTGTCAAATAATAAAATCTTAAAAAGAAAAACCAAACACACCAATCTGCAAAAATCAATTCCAGGTTGTTAGATATTCAAATGTGAATTTTTTTTTAAAGACTTTATTTATTCATGGAGACAGAGAGAGAGAGAGAGGCAGAGACACAGGCGCAGAGAGAGAGGCAGAGACACAGGCGTAGAGAGAGAGGCAGAGACACAGAGAGAGAAGCAGGCACCATGCAGAGAGCCTGACATGGGACACACCCTGGGCTGCAGGCCGCGCTAAACCGCTGCGCCACCGGGGCTGCCCTCAAATGTGAAATTAAAAAGAAATACAAAACTCTAGCATAGAGGAAAAAATATTTATGACCTTAAAGTATAGAATGACAAATTATAAAGGTTGATAAATTTGATTGTTTAAAACTTTTGCACACTATAGCATCAAAAAGAATAAAATGTTTAGGAAAAAAATTAACAAATAGTACAAGTCTTGCATACTGGAACCTACAAAACATTTTGAAAGAAATTAAAGAGGATCTAAGTAAATGCAAAGACAGCCAACATTCAGGAATTGAAAGACTTAATATTCAGGTGCCTGGCTGGCCCAGTCGGTAGAGCATGGGACTCTTGATCTTGGGGTCATGAGTTCAAGCCCCATTTTGGACATAGAGCTTAATAATAAAAGAAAAAGACTTAATATTGTTAAAATAGAAATACTCTAAATTCAGTGCAACCCTTATCAAAATCCCAGGTGACTTTTTTGGAGACATTGACAAAGTGATCCTAAAATTTATATGGAAATGCAAGAGATCCTGAACAGACACAATCTTTAAAGAGAGGAAATAAGTTGGAGGACTCACCCTTCCTGATTTCAGAATTCACTATAAAACTGTGGTAATCAAGATAGTGTGGTACTGCCATAAAGATAAACATATAGGTCAATGGAATGTAATTGAGAGTCCAGAAATAAAACCTTACATTTATGGTTAGTTAATTTTTCTACAAGAGTGTGAGTGCCAAGACAATTTAAGGGGGTAAAGAATGACCTTTTCAACAAATAGTATGGGAATAACTGGATATCCACATGCAAAAGACCTGATTTGTATCTCTACCTCATATCATATACAAGGAATTAACTCAAAATGGACCAAAGACCTAAATGTAAGAGTTAACAACTGTCAGAGTTTTAGAAAAATATGTAAGTATAAATCTTTGAATTTTGATTGGATAGTGGCTTTTTAGATATGACTCTAAAACTATAAGCAACTAAAAACAATTGGAGTAGGTCACAATGAACTTTTGTAATTTTCTGTACTTTTGTATTTCAAGGATACCATCAAGAGAATGAAAAGATAATCTACAGTATGGGAGAAAATACTTGAAAATCATATAGGAGATAAGTGACTTGTTATCTAGAATACATAAAGCACTCTTACAACTCAACAAAAAGGACAATCCAATTTGCAAGCAAAGGATTTGAATAGACATTTCTCCAAAGAAGATACACAGATGGCTAATAAGCCCACGAAAAGATGCTCTGCGTCATTAGTCAATTAGGGAAATGCAAATCAAAACCCCAGTGAGTGAGATACCACATCATACCCACTGGGATAGTTAAGATAAAAAGTCATTAACAAGTGTTGGTGGGGATGTGGAGAAATTGGAACCCTTATACATTGCTAGTGGGATCATATAATGATATAGCACTTTGGAAAACAGTTTCTAAAATGCTAAACCTAAAGCTACCGTATGATTGAGTATTTCTACTCCCTGGAGAAATGAAACATACCTACACACAAAAACTTCTACATGAATGTTGATAGCATTATTCCTAATAGTCAAAAAGTGGAAACAATCCAAATGTCCATAAATTTTTTTTTTTTTTTTCAAATGTCCATAAATTGATGAACAGATAAAATACAGTATAAGCTTACCATGGAATATTATTTGGCAATAAAAAGGAATGAAGTACTGATACATGTTACAAGATGGATGAAAGAAACATTGCGTGTTGTGTAAAAAGCCAGATATAAAAGACTTCGTATTGTATGTTTCCACTAACATGAAATGTCCAGGATAGATAAATCTATAGAGACACAAAGTAGACTAGGAGTTTGCCAGGGCTAGGGTTGGAGTTTGTTTTTGGGGTGATGAAAGTGTTCTAAAGTTGTGGTGATTGTTGCACTATGTGAATACAATAAAAACCACTTAATTGTACGCTTGGAAAGGACAAATTTAATGATTTGTTAATTATATTTCAATAAAACTATTATTTAAAAAACAGAACCTTGTGCACCATATGATGTTATGAGCAAAATGATGCCAAAAGTGAAAAAACAAGCCACGGACTAGGAGGAGACACTTGGCTACATATCATTGACAAAGGATTAGTATAAATCAGTGAGATAAATTAGTGAGAAGAAAGTGTGCACTCCAGGAGAAAATGGGCCAAAGATAGGAACTGTCAATTCATAGGAAAAAATGAACTTGGTAGGAAAATAAATATATGAATATGTTCATCCTCACTAGTTTAAGTTACTATAAATTAAAAGCAGTGAAGGAGGGATGCCTGGGTGGCTGAGTGGTTTGGCACCTGTCTTTAGCCTGGTGCATGATCCTGGAGACCCGGCCTTGAGTCCCGCATGGGGCTCCCTGCATGGAGCCTGCTTTGTCCTCTGCCTCTGTCTCTGCCTCTCATGAATACATAAATAAAATCTTAAAAAAAAAAACAAAAAACCTTAGAAATATGACTATAAGAAATGGCAATAAATGGAAAATGTAAGGGCTTAGATTCTAATCCCAATTTTGAATTTAGTTTTCTTATGACAGGAAATTGCATAATCTCCTTTCTTTGGTGTTGTCATTTAGTCATGTGAAGAGGAAGAGTAAGAATCCCTTGTAAAAGAAATGCTTCTCACTTTGTATTTTTTATCCTGCATATTTAAATATAAAATCCCTTTGATAGTGTTATTTAAAATAGTTTCCTTATTCTCTTTTATCTAAAAAACTTGCTGATCTTTGCATCCTTTTTCACTAAAAAAACAAAAACAACAAAACAAAACAAAACCCTGAAGAATTCTTGAATACAAGGATTATCTTTTTTTTTTCTTAAAGATTTTATTTTTCAGTAATCTCTACACCCAACATGGGACTCAGACTCAACTCCAAGATCAAGAGTCATACACTCCACTGATTCAGCCAGCCAGGCCCCCCAGATTCTCTTATTTGTATTTTCTTTTTTAAGATTTTATTTATTAGAGAGAGAAAAGAGAGCATGAGTGGGGAGGAGAGGGAGAAGCAGGCTCTCCATGAGCAGGAAGCCTGACATGGGGCTCCATCCCAGGACCCTAGGATCATGACCTGAGCCAAAGGCAGATGCTTAACCAACTCAGATACCTAGGCACCTGTCCTATTTGTATTTTCAAATACAGAGTATAGCCCTTGACATATAGGGATGGAATATTTGTTGAAAAGAATGAGATGATTATGCTGATTTTGAGGTCCTTGGTAGAAAGGGGGCTCTGGGTTCCTAAGAGCAGCTTTTTTTTTTTTTTTTTTTTAAGAGTTTATATATTCATTCTTGAGAGACACAAAGAGAGAGAGGTAGAGACATAGGCAGAGGGAGAAGCAGGCTCCCTTTGGGGAGCCCGATGTGAGATTCGATCCCAGGACCCCAGGATCATGCCCTGAGCCAAAGGCAGATGCTCAACCACTGAGCCACCCAGGCATCCCCCTGGGGGCAGCTTTGATGTCTGAAAGTTATTTGTGCTGTTTTGGAATGTTAAAAAACTAAATAGGAAGAATGTCCATTTCTGGACATGTGAAATTAAATGGAGGGAGGGGTCAAGTTGTAAGCGATTTCCTAGGGCTTGCAGTACTGCTTAATGAGAGGGAAATGTGTAGACTGCTGTGTCCTTTGCCTTTTCTCGTTTTCAGTCATGCTCATGTTCCCAGGGGGCAGGGAGGGAATGTCCAGCAGACATTTTTGATTGATTACTAGACGCTATGTATAACAGATCTGCAGAGGCTCCAGTCCATGTTGTTTTCACCTTTTTTGTTCTTAGGTACTGTGTGGAGCTGAGCACCTGCCATCTAACTGGGAATGGAGCTGGGTGGGGACTGGGCTAAAGCTTTGAGTAGATTCAATCCACTCTGGGGAGGATTGTCTAATTTATGGGATCCAAGCATTTATTGCAGGCAGTTCCCTCTAGTATGACTTTATCTCCTAAGCATTGTAAGATTGTGGTTGATTTCAAGTCACCTTCTAGTCCAGCTCTGCAGCTACTCTAGCGTTTTGTAAGCGTCCTGTGCAGAAAGCTGGCCATGCACCTAGGCCTCTGCTAGAATTTAATCTATCACACCATCCTATAGAGCTATCATAAGTTCCACTGGTTTTTCTTTTTCTTGCAGAGTTCTTCTTCTTCTCCTTCTTCCTTCTTCCTTCTTCTTTCTTCTTCTTCCCCCTCCTCCTCCTCCTCCTCCTCCTCCTTCTTTCTTTTTTTTTTTTTTTTTAAGATTTTATTTATTTATCCTTGAGTGACACAGAGAGGCAGAGGGAGAAGCAGGCTCCGTGTAGGGGGCCCGATGTGGGACTCGATCCTGGAACTCCAGGGTCAGTCCCGGAGCCAAAGGCAGATGCTCGACCGCTGAGCCATCCAGGTGTCCCTTGGCAGAGTTCTCTTGCCTGTGGCAAGCCCAGTTATGATCATTCATGCTCACATTCTCCAAATATGACCAGGAGAGAAAATGACTAGTAATTTCAGCTCCCTAAGAAAAGTTTCTTCCCTCTCTGGGATTTTAGTATATCTTGCCCTCTTTGCTTTGCATGGAAGACAGTTCTTCAGTGTCTTTATTTTATTTTATTTTTAAAAATATTTTATTTATTTATTCATGAGAGACACAGAGAGAGAGAGAGGCAGAGACACAGGCAGAGGGAGAAGCAGGCCCCATGCAGGGAGCCCGATGTGGGACTTGATCCTGGGTCTCCAGGATCACGCCCTGGGCTGAAGGCAGCACCAAACCGCTGAGCCACCGGGGCTGCCCCTCTTCAGTGTCTTTAAAATTATTTCTTATTTTGAGTGCTCTATGTTTTATCTAGTTCTGTAAAATTGATGGCTTGCCTCTACCTATTAATTTTAACCTAAAAGTGTTTAATTTTTTTTGTTTTTATTGCTGTAATTGTGACATAAAAATAAAGTTGTTCAGATGGTATAGAAATTCTTTCTCTCCATGAAGTCTGAAGGTAGACTGGTTGCATTTGATAGGTTATGAGCTATCATCTTTGTTTTGTAATCTTTTAGGATGTTGTTTTTATTCACATTTCAGTCTTCAGCCACAGCTCCATTCCAAGCCACTGGCAGAAAGAGAAGCAGAAAGAGTGCAATTGCTGTTTTAAAGGATGTAATTCAGCCTCAGTACCTGTCCCTTCTGTTCACTTTCTATTGGCCAGAATTGCATCATGTAGCTGGCTACCTAGATGCTGGAGAGACTGGGAAATGTAGACTCTAGCATGGACCTAGCTAAAACTGAGGGATTCTGTTACTAAAGGGGTGATAGAATGTCCACAGAGAGCCAGTTAGCAGTCTCTGTCATAGTATGGTGTGAGGAAAAGCTCTAACCAGAGGTTTTTTTTTTTTTTTCTCAATAGTCCGTTTTTTAAAACTCTTGTATTAAATAATCTGTCACACCCCCTTGGTTTATGATTTTTCTACCATAGAAGAGTCTTGTTTAATGGTGAAGAGCATGTTCTCCACAGTTAGGCAAAGTTAGCAGACAAATATTGTCTGAATTTTGATCTGTGGTCTTCTCTTGCCCTTTTAAAAAATACTAGTTCTGATTTTTGTTTTCCTTTTTTGTTTTGTTTTTTTTTTTTAAAGATTTTATTTATTTATTCATGATAGTCACAGAGAGAGAGAGAGAGAGAGAGGCAGAGACACAGGCAGAGGGAGAAGCGGGCTCCATGCACCGGGAGCCCGACGTGGGATTCGATCCCGGGTCTCCAGGATCGCGCCCTGGGCCAAAGGCAGGCGCCAAACCGCTGCGCCACCCAGGGATCCCTGTTTTCCTTTTTTGGCCTATAATCATGTGTATTAATGAGAACCTGGAAGGAACTTAGTTATAGTAAGCAATGAGAATCTCATGTCCTTCAGTATAAGGAAGTACCACCTTATAATTTTGAACTAGGCAACCCTTATCCTAGAATAAAAGTGAAAAATATCCCAAATGCACTAACATGGCAGAGTTGGGAACCATATTTAAAAGTTTTGCTGAAGCTCTAAAAGTCTATAGGCCCTGTTAACATAAATACCCAGTTAGTAAGTGAACAAAAGAAGTTCTAAGAGATTTTAACATGGAATATGTATCTGTTAAATTTCTTTCATTTGAGGGGCTCCTAGGTGGCTCATCCATTTAAACATCTGACTTCAGCTTAGGTCATGATCCTTAGGGTCCTGGGATGGAGCCCCAAGACAGGGCTTTGTGCTCAGCAGGGAATCTGCTTGTCCGTTTGTACTTCCCCCAACTTGTGCTCTCTCTGTCTCTCAAATAAATACATAAGATCTTTAAAGAAAAAAGAAATACATTTCTTTCAGTTGATAGCAACAGAAACTGATTCTAACTTAACAAAAAGGTGAATTATTACAAGGATGATAGGCATGCAAAAAATAAAGGAGAGAGTGGGGTGGAAATGATGAACAATTTAGGAGTCAGACAGGAAATAGCACAGTACTTGGGACCTCAGCAGCAGGAGTTCACGGACCTTTTCTCTGGGATATTAGAGGTTGCATGTGCTTCAGACTCTTAACTTATTGAAATCATAAAGCCCCATGAGATAGGGTTGTTAGGTTCATTTTAACATAGGTGCTTATCCCTGTGTCAGTCAGCCAGGATCCAGGAATAGAGTCCTACTGCACATATGTGACCACCAGGGGCCTACCCACCCCATGTATCAGAGATTATCCACAGAGAAGGGAAATTGATGCAGACCAGGTTGCTTCTCAGTTGGTGTCCACTACAGAAAGAAGCAGTGTGGAGGGCATGGTGTTGCAGGCCCAGAACATGTCAGAGGTGGAAGAGAGCACAGATAAAGGAGAAGCATGTGTGGCAGAGCTGCTCTCATACTCAGATCTCCTGACTATTACATCTGTCTGTTATGCCATGATGCTTATCTGGAGATCGGGAAGTGCTGCAGAGGAGATGTGGGTGGCAAGGGAGAACGGTAACTCCGGGGCAGAACCTTACTGCCTGAGTGCACGGGAGGCCACTGAACTGAAAATGTGCCAGTGCATATATGCTTGGGCATCTCCAGTTTTGAGTTTTCAATTAGGAAAATAGTAATTAGGAATATATGTTTGCTTTACAGCTAGCTTTGGAAGCACTTTTCAGTCCATCCCATATGAGATGCTTTTTGACCAAACTGGAGAATTTATCCTGATTGCAAAATAAAAGGGGGGAGGACTCCCTGTTTTTCAAAAGTTGCCTGTGGGAACAAAGAGGACACTTCTGGAAATATACGTTCAGAGTGTGGCATAAGGTGTATCTAATTTAAACTCCTCAAATGTTACCAGTGATTTCTGAACTGCCAAATCCAGTGGCTTAACAGAGTAAGATAAACCATGCTCGGCCAACTATATGTTCAGGTGTGGAATAGCTTCTGTGACTGGGGCAAAGCTCCAAGCTATTTTCTTTAGTATGTGTGGTATGTAGTAGGGAGAGACTAGTACATTTCAGTAAAATTCCAAGAAAAAGCCATTTCAGCAGAACTAAGTTTAAGGAACAACAGAATATACCACTGGAAGTGAATGGGGTTCATTTAACAGAAATGGCGTGATGACAGTCCTTTGATTTGCCAAAGAATAATGGGTGGTCATACTGGACATTAACTTTTTTTAAATGTTCCAAAGTAACCACCAGATGGACAGGTTCTGTCACACTATGGTCACATTGAGTGGAAATGTCTATTTGCTTATAAAATCACGTTTATGTGATTTTTGTATTCCTATCAGAAGTGTGTGCTTTTGTTTTGCACTAATTACTTCCCCATTATTGCATCGTTACATAGATACTTATGTTCTTTCATGTCGGGATCATTCCATATATGTCAGTTTACAGTGTAATCAAAACTTACCCTTTTTTCTGTTCTGAAACTAGAAAGACAGTGCAACACATGATCTAGGACTTTTTTTTTTTTTTTTTGGCTATAAAGACATTATTAGGACAATTGGCAAATTGGTAAATATTAGTATCCTAAATATTAGTATTCTCTCAGTTTCCTGATTTTGATAATTGTTTCATAGTTAAGAGAAACATACTGAAGTATAAAGGTATATCATAACTGCCCCTGATTCAAATGGTTCATGAAGAAAATTCTCTATCATTGTTTCTACACACACACACACACACACACACACAATTACTTTTTCCTGAACCAATTGAGAATAGGTTGTATACATGATTTCCCTTTACCTTTTGTCTTAGTCAGTTTGGGCTGCTATAACAAAATAACCATAGATGAGGTGGCATAAACAACCAATATTTGTCACAGTTCGGGAAGTCCAAGATCACTTTGCTGGAAGATTGAGTTCTTGGTGAGGGCATTCTTCCTGGCTTGTAGATAGCCACTTTCTCATAGTGTGTTCACAGGGCCATTCTTCAGTGGAGATCTCTGCCTTCTCTTATGGGCACTAATCACTTTATGGGGCCCACCCTCATGACCTAATGTACATCTAATTACCTCCCAAAGGCCCTGCTTTGAAATACCATCACACTGGAAGTCTAGAGCTTCAATAAATGAATGATGTGGGGGTGGGGGGAGACAAACATTCAGCCTATAACATTCTGCCCATGATCCCCCTAAAATCATACTCTTCTTGGACACAAAATACATTCAGTCTACCTTAATGACTTCAAAAGTCTTAACTCATTCTGGCATCAGCTCTATAAAGTCTATATAGTCTGAAGTCTTATTTAAATATCATCTACATCTGATACGAGTGAAACTCAAGATACAATATAGCCTGAGACAGTTTCTCTCCAGCTGTGAGCTTGTGAAGCCATGTAAGTTATGTGCATCCAAAATATTATGGTGGGACAGGCAGAGGACAGACATTCCCATTCCAAAAGGGAGAAATCAGAAAGAAGAAAGGGGTGATGGGTCCCAACCAAGTCCAAAATTTAACACGGGAAATTCCATGAGCTCTTAAGGTTCAAGAATAATCCTTTTTGGTTTGATGCTATGCCGTCTGGATCCTTTGGGATGGGGATCGCTTTCCTCCACCCTCTATGCTTCAGGCTGCCTTTCCAAGGCACCTATCTATTGATTCTATCTGAAGTGATGGTCCTGCCACCTTTGAAAGTGAGAAGGGTATCCTGATGATCTCTAGATTGTCTTTGGAATTACTTTTTCTTATCTTGAAAATAACACACATTCACAGCCAAATAGCTCTGTGGTCTAGCTTTGTAGGATCTAAGAATTCCTAATAGCCTGTATGTAGCACACAGTTTCAAGCATCAGGTGGTTCTACAAGACTTGTTATGAAATCTATAGTAATCTCTTGCTCTCTTCTACTCTTTTTTCCATCTTCTTTTTGGTGTTTACCTCCACATTCTAAAGTGTTTATTTTTTCTTGACTTTTCACAGTGGACATTATTTATTATTGCCTTATTACTGTTAGAAGATTTGCGCTCCTTCTAGGAGAGGATTCTTGTTGGAAAGATTGTGGCAAGAAGTTTGATGTGACTAGAAATATAACTGGGGTGTGGGGAGTGTCTTGGTGGCAGGGAGACCAGGCAGGAAGAGGAGGGTATTGCAATGGTCCAATGAAGGAAGAGGCACTGAGAGGTTTTTTTTTAAAAATTGATGAATAACATATTCAGGTTAGTGCATAAAATATATCATGCTCCGTGACTTTTTACCTGTGTGTGTACTATGTCTCTAGTACCTGTCTCAAGATGTAGAACATTTCCAGCCTCCTTTAAATTCCTGGTGCCAAAAAATAAAAAATAAAATAAGAAATAAATTCCTGGTGCCCCAAAATGAGATCTTGAACTAAGGCACAGAAATTCATTACTGGTTCTAGAATGAAGTCCAAAAATGAGGTGGGGTTAAAGATGACTCCAAACTTGGGAGACTGGGTAGACTGGGTGATGATGTTGCCAACCAGGTGGGTAATACAGGAAGATAATCTGTTTTAATTGAGGGAGGAGTTAAGATGGTGAGAGAAGGTCAGCTTTAGACTTATTGATTTGGGATGTCCAAATGGAACTTATAGGTGGCAGGCAGAAACGTAAATTTGGAGTTCTGAGGAAAATTTGGAGTTGATGTGTAGATTTGTACACACTTACCAGCGTTTACAGTCTGTTTGAGAGCTAGCAAATAGATGAAAAAATTCTCTAGAGAGGCTGTAGAGACCTGAGGTTATGATTAGAGGCATATATTGCTTTTATTAACTGTGTTTTAGTCCAAATAGTGAATAAAATCAGTGAGAAAATTCAGTTTAAACATTTTTAAAACAAAATGATAAATGAAAATTCAGTAATGTGTGCTCTTTTAAAAATGAAAAATCAAATTGGTTCAGAGGGTTATAAGTAAGAAGTAGGCATTCTACCTCCATTCTGCTCCCCACTCCGATCTCTGTGTCTCCTTCCAGATGATTTTTAGTACATATGTGTTATGTTTATGGTTTTCTTGATTATACCTTTCCATTATTGCTTTAGTTAAGAGTCTTTTTTTCTGGCTGTTTCATGTATGGTGGACAGCCTACAGGCATGTGAACCGAATGGCTTATTAGTTTGATTACCCCCCCCCCCCTTCTTGTAATGTGTTTTATGCTGGTGTACTTTTTAATCTTGACCGCAAAAAAATTTCTTTAGCCTTTTTTTCTTTCGCATTTTCTTGAAAAAAAATTACTTTTCAAGCTAACATATCTTGGTCTTTGGAGTATTTAAATATTCCCTTGATTAATAATACTAGCACCATTACACTCTTGTTTGTTTAATGTGAGCAAACTGACAACTTTTTTTTAACCTGGAGAGAATGATAAGCTAATATTTTTCTTGATTGCCTAGTTGACACTAATTCTTGTTAGAATGAATGAAAGGCCTCTTAAGAGCCCTCTTGCTCGGTGAATCCGAGATATGAAATACACTGAAAGAGTTTGTAGCCTATGTTTTGTTTAGTGTTAATTAGGTCTCCAATGTAGTTGAGTCAAAGGTATTATTATTTTTTTGAGTCAAAGGTATTAGATGTGGGTTCTAGAAATGTCCTACTATTAATTGTGTAATTATTGTAACTTGTTTAAGCCCTCTGTTACAGGGTACTTATTGTTGAAAGAGCAAAAAGCATACTGTGTATTTTCATTCATTCAACAAATACTTATTGAGCTCCTATAAGGTACCGCTTTCTGTGATACTAATAGTATTAAAAGGAAATATTATGAGTATTTACTATCTGTTAGCACTTAATACTATCCTGAGTGCTAGGTGTAGGATAATGAGCAAAGTAAGCCTGGTGCTTTCCCTTATGGAACATTATACATGTATAAGATGGTGATACTATTATTTTTATTTGAATCATGTCAGAAATAAAATTTGGCATCAGTAGTTGAGTAACAAGTGATTTTCTTCTCTCTGAATTCTAAGACTTTGTCAGCTATCAGATTTGCATATCAGTTGGCCTATACATTCTCACCCTGAATGATCAGAGTGACCTGTGTTTTGACTGAGACTCTTTTCCAAAAGTTATTTCATAGTTGAATCTCAGTTCCTTAAAATGCAATTAATTTAAAGTGACACTGTGATAGAATCACAATATTTAAAAGCAAACTAATGATTTAACTTCCTCCTTCCTAGACAGTCCAGCCAACTATATGAAAATACTTGGTTGTGCTGGTTTGGGTGTGTCTCAGATCAAGGCGGATATCTTTTAAAGAGATCCACCCACAGCATTCCTGACATATAAATCTGTCACACGTTTGTTAGAAACTTAGAGCTCTGAAAATTGCCTTCCTTTTTATTAGTATGTTCTATTGAGAGAAAACAATTTCAGAGCTAAAGAGAGTTGGTTACTGGAATTAAATACAGCGTTCTTTTAGATAATAGTTTTTTAAAGAGATGATCAGAATATTATTTTTGTTGTGTTTTTAGCGTCTGATTTTGTTTTGTCCAGCTTAATAGCTTGTGTATATGCTGTATTGCTAATTTTTAAACAATCTCTCATCTTCAGTTATTGGCTCATTTCTAGCTATTCTGTTCTAAACACATTGCATGCACCTTGCTCCTGCATAGAAGTTTAAGTAGTAAACATTGATACCGACTTCTATTCCTTTGAGTAAGAAATTGTTGAAGACGTACATCAATTTTACAAATAGTTTTCAGGAGTTCTTTAGCTCATCAAATTGAAGCAGTGCCAACAGATTCCAAGTATCATGCCTATCTGAAAGCCTTTCCTTTGTCAAGAATAACTTTCTTTTCCAGCTGTTCTAACTTGCAGTATTCAGGTAGCTTTCCCAAAAGTAATATTATTGGGATATAATATTAAAAAATATATTTAACTTTTGGATCAAGTTGTCTGAGAGGCCAGGAAGGAATCTTATTCCTTTGGGGCTTTTCATAATGCTAGTGCAGTGCTCAAATTGAAAATGTATTCCAAAAAAAAAAAAGAAAAGAAAATGTATTCCTAGTAAATTGTGAATGAGCATCCTCACTGCAGTTGGCTGTTTCAAAGTTAAGATTAAAGTTATTACACAAACTTCTCTGATGAGATTTTTCTATAAAACAAGATTTCCATTAAGATTGGCCAAAACAGAGAGAGCTTTAAACTATGAGATCAAAAGTGCAGTATGGCTGTATATTAATTCAGGTATCCGAAGGATGAAACCAGGGATAATCTTAGAGTGGAAATGGATACTTAAGGCAAGATGAAGGGGGACAGAACGATTTCATGACAGTTACTGATCACTCTTAACTGTTTTTCTCCTTATGTTGCATTCCACTTTCTACTTCTGTAGAGTGCTGGACCACTCTTACGTAAGCATTTTACTTTTGCGCAGAATTTATTTGTGTTACCACAACAAAGGCTGTTAATAAACCACATATTTCCATGGGGCCTGGTGCTGGTTATTATTTGGCATACAAGGGCTGGTGGCTTTAAGACTATAGAGCAGGGAGGGATCCCTGGGTGGCGCAGCGGTTTGGCGCCTGCCTTTGGCCCAGGGCGCGATCCTGGAGACCCGGGATCGAATCCCACATCAGGCTCCCGGTGCATGGAGCCTGCTTCTCCCTCTGCCTATGTCTCTGCCTCTCTCTCTCTCTCTCTCTGTGACTATCATAAATAAATAAAAATTAAAAAAAAAAAAAAAAAGACTATAGAGCAGGGAAAAAAAAAACTGTATAGCAGGAAAACATAAATATTTTAGTTTATCCTAGGACTGATTCACTTTTGCTACTTCATTTGTAAGCTAATTTAATACTTCTCAAGATAGGCTTTTTTTTTTTTAATTCTTTTTTTTTTTTTTTAAGATTTTTAAAATTCATTCATGAGAGCCAGAGAGAGAGCGGCAGAGACACAGGCAGAGGGAGAAGCAGGCTCCACGCAGGGAGCCCGACGACGTGGGACTTGATCCTGGGACTCCAGGATCACGCCCTGGGCTGAAGGCTGCACTAAACCGCTGAGCTACCCAGGCTGCCCCCCCCTTTTTTTAATTCTTTTTTTTTTTTTGGCTTTTCTTCGTTGATTCATTTTTTTATTTGCTTTATTAGAACAAAGGAAATTATATATACTCCAACTATAGTGTTTCAGGATCTATTTCATAAAACCAAATAATGATAGAAATGAATGTTACGCATTGTTCTTAGGTATTTCCTTCTGTTTTTCTTTGCAGTTTATCTAAAGTATAGATACAACTTATATTTCTTTTTTCCTTTTTAAGATTATGTATTTATTTATTCATGAGAGACACAACCGCAGAGACAGAGGCAGAGGGAGAAGCGGGCTCCCCTCAGAGAGCCTGATGGGGGACTCCGGGATCACACCCTTAGCCTTCTTAGCCGAAGGCAGACACTCACCACTGAGCCCAGGCATCCCTAACTTAAAAGATTTCTGTGTTTTCGTTTTGTTTTATATAAGATTTCTGTTTTTCTTTTTTTTTAAATTATGCCTTGTTTAGATCTTAGTGGATTTTTTTGACTATTAGAGAATTCTGAAGTTATATACATCTGTTAGGAATTAGATTTTAAGTAGTAACCTTTTTCTTGGGATCGGAATAAATGTTTTTAACTTCCTTTTTAGATCCATCATGTTACACAAAATGGAGGACTTTACAAGAGACCATTTAATGAAGCTTTTGAAGAAACACCAATGCTGGTCGCTGTGCTTACTTATGTGGGATATGGTGTACTCACTCTCTTTGGATATCTTCGAGATTTCTTAAGGCATTGGAGAATTGAAAAGTGTCATCATGCAACAGAAAGAAAAGAACAACAGGTAATTGTTAAGAGTCTTTGATTCTGTAAACGGAAGCCTTTTATAGACATTCTGGTATTCTCTCTCTCTTTTTTTTTTTTTTTTTTTTTTTAGAAATTTGGATACATCTTAAAATAAAAATATTCCAGATGCAGTTAAATGAAAACGTTTCACAAAGAAAGTGGAAAACAAGATTAAGGCATGGAGAAATCAAAGCATTTAACATACTTCTTTATTTTTTTTATTTTTTAAAGATTTATTTATTTTAAAGATTTATATTGTGTGCTCATGCATGTGCGCTGAGGAGAGGAGGGGCAGAGGGAGAGGGAGAAAGAGAATCTCAAGCAGACTCCCTGCTGAGCACAGAGCCCTTTGTGGGGGTTATTGGACTCTGTCCCAGGACCTGGAGGTCCTAAGAGTTGGGCACTCAATCCACTCTGTCCCAGGACCTGGAGGTCCTAAGAGTTGGGCACTCAATCAACTGAGCCACCCCGATGCCCCCACATTGAACATATTTCTAATTTAATTGTCACAAGAGTCTATTCCTGTTTGATGAATGAGAAAGCAAAAATTCACAAGTTAAAATAACATTTCCTGAGTTGCTTAGTGTCAGAGCTGGGATACAGACATGGGTCTGTCAAATGCCAGAAGCCATGTTCTTTATGTTTGTGGTATAGTGCTATATCCTAAGTTGTGGCTCTGATCTTCTGAGAAGATAAAAAAAGTTCTGGAGAACTCATGATGTGTTTTATTATAGACACATGATATATAGATGTTTGGCTCACAGATCAGCTCCTTTCCCCAAACAAGCCTGAAAACAAAATATGGCTGAGCTCTCTGTTCCTGGAAAAAGAAAAAAAGGCAAAAATCAATCTTGTTTTAGTAATTATGAACAGAGATGGTAATAGTTGTCTTGGGGTGGGGGAGCGGAACCTCACTTCACTTTTTTCTGTATACTCCTTTGCACCTCTAGAGTCTGTACAGTATACATTCTATTCTCAAGAATAAATAAAATTAGAGTGAAATGCCTGGTTTTTCTAAAAACAAACTTGTTTGTTCTTGGCATGTGAAGTATGGAGAGGTTATCTTCTAGCCCAAGGAATACACTAAAGAAGGGCTTCAGAAGTTTTTTTGGTCCATAATACCTCTCATTTTTGTGGGGTGTTAGAGAGGCAGGCTTGGTGGCAGTAAGGTCACCAATGAGAGAGGAGCCATTAGATACTGGAATGGATGGTGGTCCTATGGGAGAGAAGGGAGCGTCTAGAAAACATGGGGAAAGAAAGGACCTTGTTCAAGGTCCTTTGCTAGAAAGCCAAAACCAGTCAGTGTGGGAATCAAAGATTCTGGTTCTTGGAGAACCTAGAATCCAGGCTCTCTTCTCTCTCATCTCAGCCATTCTGTACCCTTTCCAGCCCCAGCCCCAGCACCACAAGTTGGTCCTCTTTCTTATTGCCCTGAAATACCTACAAGCTGTCTCATCAAGAAGGTATTTCTTGAATACCAAACACAAGCAAAGCCCTGTATTCAGAACTTGGTCCAGTAGGCCAAACTAGTTTTCATCATTGAAATTTTTTGCTTCTCTTATTTTTCTACCCTTGTACATCCCAAATAGACTCTGTGGCTGGAGTGTATCAACAGTATGTTGATTTTGTCATCTCTCAGGTATGGCTTACTTATTATAAGTTATAGGTTACTGTATGCTTATGGGGTTGTATGGAATTACAGTTACTGGTTTACAGGCCAGTCTTCCTGTCAGACTGAGTTGATGGTGGTTGTGACTGATGGGAACTAAAATTTTATTCACATATTCAAATGAGAAAATCTTTATTTATAGGGACCTCTCCTAGTGTGAACACACTGTAGAGACCTAACATGGGAAGGTGGGAGCCAGGGGTGCTAATTGTGATGTGGAGAGCATTCCTGGCTGAGGGGATGGTGTAGGCAAAGGCATTAGGGATGTTTGGGAGAACCTGGAATGTAGGTGTATGAGAGATTGTGTTTTGAATGTCAGATAAGAAGTTTGGCAGGCAGTGAGGAGTCTGGGCAGTTTTTGAGCAGGGGTGTGACAGGAGAGTTTTCATAGCTGGTGTTCTGTCAAAGTGGGATGAAGAATGAATGAAACAATGGAGTTGCATCCAAATTACAAGAGTATGTTATATTGGAACTTGTTTTATGCTTCCAGAAGGTGAATTGATTCCTGAGTTATTGGGGCTGCCTGTGTTCTTGACTTTTGTGTTCAAGTATGGAACATAGGGATTTTATTCTTAAGTAGCTTCTAAAGTTGAGAAAACATAACTCTTCAAATCTAACAGGTCTTTGCAAAGCCCTTTACAGGTAAATAGTGTTTGAATTGTGGCAGATACAGAACTGAGTAGCATCGAGTTAATCAGGAAATAATTCTCGGAGGAAGTAATAGGAGGAAATATGTGGGATAGTGGGGGATATTTGCTTCTACAGTTTGTTTAGAAGACTACTATTTTTTTTTTTAATTTTTATTTATTTATGATAGTCACACAGAGAGAGAGAGAGGCAGAGACATAGGCAGAGGGCGAAGCAGGCTCCATGCACCGGGAGCCCGACGTGGGATTCGATCCCGGGTCTCCAGGATCGCGCCCTGGGCCAAAGGCAGGCGCGGAACCGCTGCGCCACCCAGGGATCCCTAGAAGACTACTATTTTATTCAAATTCATTTCAATAGGATTTTCACAGTAGATAACATTAACAGTTAAGCCAGCTGAATTCTACCATTTTCTTATAAAAATTCAGCTTTTAGAGGGAAGGAAGCTCACTCAGTCTTGTGATAGAGCATGTTTGTTTTCTGTTGCTGGATTAAATGTAGTGAGAGGAATATGCAAATTTTAAGGTGTTACACTGGGAGAGATGAGGGAAAGTGGTTGCTTAGGATCATAAAATGCAAATATAATGTTGCCACTTCCTCATTTCACTGAATGAATGGTGTTTATAACCACATCCTTACTTTCTTCCTCATTCCATTATAAAAGAGAGTCCATTTTAACTATTTATGCTGGTTCTTCATGTTGATTTGGGTAGAACTGAATCCCATGGTCCCACTATAAAGATAAGTTAGGAGTGCCTGGTGGCTCAGTTTAAGTGCCTACCTTTGGCTTTGTTCATGGTCCTGGGGTCCTGAACCCCCCCTCCCCCCCATCGCATTGGGTTCCCTGTTCTGCAGGGGGTCTGCTTCTCCCTCTCCCTCTGCCCCTCCCCCCAACTCCAGCACTTGCGCTCTCTCTCAAATAAAATCTTTTAAGAAAATAAAGCTAACAATAAGTTAGCAAAAAATTTAAAAACTTAAAAAATAAAGATGAATTAGCCTGAGTTCTATGTAAATTGCAAAAAATTCTTTGAATTCTTTACTACTTGATCCTCTGTTATTAATGTTGTTTTGGATGAGAATGTTGTTTTTTCCAGTCTGTGGTCTGTTTCTTTTTTATGTGAGGTGAAACTAGTACTCCAGAAACATGTATGTGATTAGATAAAGCAAAAGGTTGAATTTAAAATGTTCTAATCTAGATAGGAAATAACTAGAAGTCTAAGGAGTAAATTATGGTATGTAGTTAGCACGCACTTACTAAGCTTAAAGTTTTGCCTCTACAGGTTTGTTCATGGTCCCATATTCAAAAATGGGAGGGGTAGGTTATTGGAAAGGGACATTATTTTATCCATCTCCTGATATGTTTAATTTTCAAGATACAAAAGAAGGAAACTGATTGAAGTGTATTAATAGGAATTTCTGGAAGGATTTTATTCTTAATCTCCTTCAAAAAGTAGTCTGAGAATATTCTGATTAATTGTCATTTTAGCAATATCTTTGGAAACTATTAACGTAGTACAATTACTTGATACAGAAGCTGATGGATTATCAGTTGGTTTGTCTTTTTTAGTTCTGGGGATTTACAGAGAGCTCTATTTACCATTGTTTTGTGGTGTGTTTGGAGACCTGGACAGCAGACCTCTATTTTTTTAATAGCCTCATTGAGATATAATTTATATATCATAAAGGTCACCTGTTTAAAATGTATAATTCAGTTTTTAGTGTTACAGTTGGCCCTTGAAAAATGTGGAGGTTAGGGGTGTTGACCCCTTCCCCCATGCTGTTGAAAATTTGTATATAAGTTTTGACTCCCCTAAAACTTAACTACTAACATCCTGATTGACCTGAAGCCTTGCTGATAACATAAACAACACATATTTTTTAAGTTCTATATATTATATACTGTATTCTTACAATAAAGCAAGCTAGAGAAAAGAAAATGTTATTGAGAAAATTATAAGGAAAATACATGTATAATGTAACTGTAAATATTGGAAAAAAATCAATGTGTAGGTCGATCTGCACAGTTCAAACATATGTTCAGGGTCAACTGTATTTTCTTTTTTTGTTTTTGTTTTTTTGAAGATTTTATTTGAGAGAAAGTTTGAGAGACAGAGCAGGAGCAGGGTGAGGGACAGAAGCAGGTTCCCCACTGAGCAGGACACCACCTCCCACCCTCACCCCCACTCCACCCCACCCCATATGGGGCTGCATCCCAGGACCTCAGGATCATGACCTGAGTATAAGGCAGATGCTTAACCAACTGAGCCACCCAGGCACCCCGGGTCAACTATATTTTCACGAGTGTGTACAACCAGCACCATAATCTAATTTTATAACATTTATATCACCTGAAAAAGAAACCCCATACCCATTATCAGTCACTCATTACTCCCCCTCATCACCCTAGGCAACTACTACTCTACTCTCTGTCTCTAGATGTTTCATATAAATGGGATCATACAGTGTGTGATCTTTTGTGTCTGATACTTCTAATTTGGCATAATGTTTTGAGGTTTGTCCGTGTTATAGTAGATTTCAGTAATTCATTCCTTCTTAGTGCTGAATCATATTCCATTGCATAGAACAGTCATCTATTTTTATTTATTTTTTTTAAGATTTTATTTATGTATTCATGAGAGACACAGAGAGAGGCAGAGACACAGGCAGAGGGAGAAGCAGGCTCCTCACATGGAACCCAATGTGGGACTCGATCTCCGAACTGAGATCACACCCTGAGCCAAAGGCAGACGCTCAACTGCTGAGCCACCCAGGTGTCCCTATTTTTATTTACTCTAGTGATTTCTTACTGGTACAAACTTGTATCCCAAATAAACCTTTTTAAAGAGTTTTATAGTAGATAACAACTATATCCTTTTGCACTGGTGACATAAGTAGATCTGCAAAAGTTTCCCTGTCATCTATGGGGCTTTGGGGCTTTTTTGTTTGGAGCAACAGAGTAGCTTATTTTTAGCAAGGCTTTTTTTTTGGGTGGGGAGGGGCTTTTGAATCTTTAGGCTTTTATTATTTTTACTAGTGAGAATATGTAAGTTTAAAGATGTGGTGCCCTGTCTGATATCCTAAGTCATTCCAAGTTTAAATTGAGTACCATTAGAGTCCTAAACTGGTAAACTGATTTAAAATATTTATCAAGGGATGCCTGGGTGGCTCAGCGGTTGAGCCTTTGGCCCAGGGCATGATTCTAGGATCTGGGATCGAGTCCCACATCGGGGTCCTCGCAGAGAGCCTGCTTCTCCCTCTGCCAATGTCTCTGCCTGTGTGTGTGTGTGTGTGTGTGTGTGTGTGTCTCTCTCATGAGTAAATAAATAAAATCTTAAAAAAAAATAGAAATTTATTAAAAAAATAAAATGTTTATCAAAATGAAGAAATAAAGTTTAAAAAATAATAGAATTTATAGGTTCTTTTAAAAAAAAAGATTTATTTATTTATGATAGACATAGAGAGAGAGGCAGAGACACAGGAGGAGGGAGAAGTAGGCCCATGCTGGGAGCCTGACGTGGGACTCGATCCCGGGACTCCAGGATTGCGCCCTGGGCCAAAGGCAGACGCTAAACTGCTGAGCCATCCAGGGATTCCCGAATTTATAGATTCTTAAAGGCTACCCATAAACCCTCAACAGTTTTTAGACCCCGCCCCCCCAAAAAAAAAAACAGTTCTTAGACCCCAGTTTAAGAAATTTTATTGATGTTTCCTTACAAGCTATCTTTTGTTTTTATATATGTTTCTTATGAAAGCATTTTGAAAATACCATGACAACTTTGGTAGTAAATAACTGAAAATGTAAAAAAGAGCAGTTCGCTCTACTTAAATCTGGCCATCCTGTGGAGCTTGTTAGAGACAGCATGTGATGACTGGTCCCGTACTCTTGCTCTTACTTACTACACATTCAGTTTTGACCATTGGGAGTCTGGTAAATCAGTTTTGCATCCATTTGTCCTGTACCAGATCATTCCCAGTAACATAGACATGTTTTTTTTTTCCCCATCTTGAAAACGAGCTTTCTCTTGATCCTTTCTCCTCCATCTACTGCTCCGTTTTTTCTAACTTTTTTTTTTTTTTTTTTAAAGTAAGGTCTGTACCCACTGTGGGCTTGAACTCACAACCCCAAGATCAGAGGTCCCATGTTTTACTGACTGAACCAGCCAGGAACCCCTCTGTCTTCCTCCTAGAGTAAAATTCTCCGATAGAGCTGCTTCTGGTGTCTTGCACCCCATTCTTTGCTGAACTCACTCCAGTCAGGATTTTGCCCCTACCACTTCAACTAAAACAATTTTTCTCAGGATCACCCCTGACACCTGTGTTGCAAAATCTCATATTCCTTACTTGGTCTTTACTTTGTTTAGCCTGCCAGCAGCAATTGACACAATCGATCATTCTCCTTCTGGAAGCACTTTGCTTACTTAGTTTTCAGGCATTGTAATTGCCTGGTTTTTGTCCTGCCTCTGTTTTCTTTCATTCCCTCTTGCTAGATCCTTCTCATCAGCCCAACTTCTAAATGTTGATATGGATGTGACATTGGCTTCATCCTTAGTCCTCATTTTATGTGTACGCATTCCTTTGGGGATTTCATCCATTATCGTGGCTTTTGGTACCTCTGTATGCTGATAAGTTCCAAATTTATATCTTTAGCACTGACTTCCTCATTGAATTCTACATAACTGCCCATTTGACATCTCCACACAGGCATCTCAAACTTTACATGTCCAAAGCTAAGCTGACGTTCATTGCCTCCTGACCAGCTGGATAGCTTCCTGATCTCTATGGATGACAATTCTTTTCTGCCATTGCTTAGGCTGAAAACCATAGTGATATCCTTGACTCTTCTTTCTGTCACACACCATGTGTAACCCATCAGGAAATCAAGATTCAGCTACTTATCAACCTCCATTATCACCTAGACATCATCTCCTGCTTAGTGTCTTGCTCGTTTGCTCCTGTCACACTGGCCTTTTGCCGTTCCTTGAACACAAGTACACTCTTGCCCCATTGCTGTTGCACTGTTTACCTGTCAGATGGTCAAATGGATAGTTCTCTCCCTTCCTTTTCCTTTATTCTACTCTGGCCACCCTAGCTAAATTTTAGTTTGGCTCCGGCAGTTTATCTCCCCCTTCCTTATTTGATTTTTGTTTCCATTAGCATTTTTCACTGTTTAACATACCTTATATTTTATATATTTGTCTCATGTAATATCTGTCTCTTCCACCAAAATATAAATTCCACAAGGGCAGAGATTATTGTTATCTTTTTGTTTACTGTTATATGCCAAGTGCCTAGAACAGTGCTTTGCATTTATTAGACTTTCAGTAAATGTTTAAGTTAATAATATGAGGAGTGGTGGTAATAACAATGAGTGTTGAGTCTTTTGAATTTAAGTATTCATAGCATTGTGTATGTGTGTACACATATGCACATACACACAGATGACTCAGTTTAAGATCTAAGAAAACAGGGGATCCCTGGGTGGCTTGACGGTTTGGCGCTTGCCTTTGGCCCAGGGCGCGATCCTGAAGTCCCGGGATTGAATCCCACGTCGGGCTCCCGGCATGGAGCCTGCTTCTCCCCCTGCCTGTGTCTCTGCCTCTCTCTCTCTCTCTCTCTCTCTCTGTGTCTATCATGAATAAATAAATAAATCTTAAAAAAAATCTAAGAAAACAGCTGTCTTTAATTTTGAAATGTCATTACATGTCTTCAGTTTCAGTGATTGAGAGTTTTGAAGCATCCTGATCTTTGCCAGATACATAAGTACCTTAGCACCATCAGACAAAGTAGATTTTCTTGTTATCAGATCTTTACGCTAAGTAAATTGGGATCCATATTGTTGAGTCAGGCACTCAACAAGCTGTGGCACATAAACCTTTCAGAAGAAATTGTAAGTCATGGAAATGTATGGGCATAGACTTTGGAATGAAAAGGCCTCGATCAGTTCCTGGCTCTGCCCCTGGCTTGTTCCCTAACTGGGAAAGCCATTTTGCCTTTCTGGAGTGGGAATAGTATCTTCTGTTAAGAAGGTGCAGGGATATTTATGAGCAGATATATGTAATGCTGGACATAAGTATTATAAGTACTCAAATGGGAACTCTTGCTGCTGTTGTGATTATCATCATATTTACACATCTATGTTGGGCCAGAATTGCTCTTGACAACCATGGACAATTGTTATAATAAAGTCAACTTCTCAAAGTGGTAGCACTCAGCCTTTTCCACTGTGATCCTGAAGTCTAGATAGGCACTAGAATAGGTGGTACCTATTTATTTTAAATAGTATAGAATGTTTTTTAAAAGACTCAACCTCAACCAATAAAGGATATTTATTGGCTAATTATTAAGCTCCAGACTACTTTTGGTAAGGTCTTCAATGATCCTGAATTAACAAATCCATGAATTTGAATTTTTCTGTTTGAGGCCACTGGTAGAAGTCACTTACCCAGGGACTTCACACTCAGCAGTCCAGGGTATAGTTTCAACTAGTTATTATTTTCTATTTATCATATATATCTGCTAGTATATGGGGTTTGTGGACAAGGTCTTCAGGAAACATGTGCATGAGGAGTACATCAAGTTCAAACAGTGCATGAAAGTTATTTGTATTTGACTCTATCATTGCCACTCACCCACCAGTTAAGTATATTTTGCCTGGGCAAGTATCCCTGTAGAGTGCTTGTTACATTGTATTGTAACTTCATTTGTGTGCCACTCCACTCCACTAAGAGATCTTGGGAGTGTAGAGGTTGTGTCTTACTCATTTTTATCCCCAATGCCTAGATTAGTGCCTGGAAAGGACAGCTCAGTAAATGTTTGTTCAGTGACTGAGCAAACAAGTAGTAGGTCGGCCCTGACTGAAATCATTTTGCAGTGACTAAACTGTGGAGGAGGAAGAGGGGGGTGGGTATGTGGAGTGGGATGGGGGCCAGGGTGGGAAGGGGGAGGGTAGCAGTAGTGGGGGTGTCACAGTTTGCAGAGAGAACCCTCGTGTTCTTCATTATATCCCAGGTCTGGTAGAAGTATTTAGAAAAGAGTATTTGAATGAAATAAATGAAGAGACAAGTCCTCTAGTATAACCCTAAGTCCTTGAAAATTTAAACTGTATATTTTTGGAAAAAGACACTCACCCTTGTTGCATAGAACAGGAACCCTGAATAGTGATCCCTTTCCATCCCCATTCTTACTTCGTTGCTAATAAGCAGCAGGGAGTTTGGATAGCTGCCTTTCAGCTCTCTCCACCAAACCTTCTAACTGCAGTCATACTGGTACCCTGGCCATGAGTCCCTCTCTTCTGCCATTCCATCCCACCTGCTTTTTGATCTCTAACATTGCTCACTGTGGCAACTTCTCTATCACTCTGTGCAAGTCTGTTCCCATCTCAGGAACTTCCTTGTTCTCCCATTGTAACAATGAGCTGAGCTGATGAGTTGAGCTGCGAGCTCCCTGATGTTGGCAGTCTCTGTTGCAAAGACTGGAGCCCCTCTCTCCCTTCCCAGCCACACCACTAGGTCACTGGTTCCCCAGAACTCTACTTAACTTTAGCCTGCAGCCTTTTTTTTGATATTGGGGTTTGGTAAGACTTCTGGTAGGTGGGACCAGACTCGTAAGTGTTTTCTGATGTTTATATAATGTATACAAAAATAATACTCTTTGTTGCTACTAAAAATTTGTGATGGAGCCTTTCTCTTGGGGGTTTAAGTTAATACCTTTAATATTAATGTGCAGTGTTTAGAAAAGTTATAAAGAAATAAAATTTAGAAGAGTTAGTACTCTTTACCCTATTTGATATTAATAGAAAAGGATTGGCGACAACTGTTTTGGGTTTTTTTTTTGTTTTTGTTTGCTTTTTTTCCTTTAGGCAAAGAAATGCATAGTGAATAGTAGCTAAGGAAAAGTCCCAAATTAGAATTTAGATGTCTTTGTTCTAGTTTTCATTCATTTGATATTCTTGTTAGAAGTGGAGACTATCAAAAAGGACATATCAGTTAAGTAGTAAGTTTCCAGTTGATAGACACATTATTTATGGATATTTTCTCTTAAGGAAATGTCAATGTTAGAATCAGTTGTGAGATGAGGGTGTCAGGTGCTGCACATTCCTAAGAGTACTTTCTGACTTTGCTCAGCTTGATGTAAGATTTTATCTGCTGTGAGGCTTATTTAGTAGAGTCCAATGACATAGAAGGTTATTAATTATAAAATTATATGAAATCTTATTTAGCAATGAAAGTCTTTCAAAATAAGGCTTAAACTTGAATGTTTCTGATTAGCTTATTTAACGTAAGTCCAGATCTCAGGGCTAGAAGTTTAGCAGTTTGCTAACTATAGTAAAACTATAGTAGTTTTCTTTTTGTTTGGTTTACCCCTTATCTTCAGGAGTCGAGTTGTTCTAATGTGGTCTGATCGGGTTCTGAGCAGTGGTCATATTACATGGGACATGACATTATGCATTTATTTTGGCTCCACCCAGGCTTTTTTATAGACTTAAATTTAGTGTAACTTATTTCACAGAAGAAGAGAGGGCTTTAAGTCCCTAGTCATGAGAATTCATCATAAGAATTTTTTTTTTTTAACTCCCATCCAAGGAAAGAAACCTGAGATAGGTGTCTTTCTATATAAGCTGTCTTTTAGTATTTCTTGTTTATCATTTTTCTCTGGATGTTTTTCACTTTGATCTTTAAAAATATGCAGAGGATGGGGAATTTTAATTTCAGAATTATTTTTCTTATTTGAAACTGGAATTACAGTGTTTTTTAATGGCATTTCCCAATATATTACTTGGGAGGCAGAAGAGAAGTCCTTTTGAGGTTATTGGGAAGGAAAATCATTTAAATGACAGAATTGTACAACTAGGTTTTATTTTTATGGGGCCTACTTTTTAAGTTAAATTCTTTGGTTTTATATTCATGTAGTCAGATAGTTATTTACAACCATTTCATATAGGTTAACTGTCAGGGCCAAGTGATGTTTACCTGATTAAGAGTTCTTTTACCTTTTTTTTTTTTTTTTTTATGATTTCTGTGCTCAGTATGGGGCTTGAACTCACAACCCTGAGATCAAGAGTTGCATACTCTACTGATTGAACCAGCCATTGCCCCAAGTTGTTTTAACATAGAGAATTGATGCCTTTACAAATGTTTTCCTTATCAGTTAATTCAGTGTAATTGATCTCTTGTTCCCAAGCACTCTTGCAACATGGAAAGGGAAGTTGTAAAAATTTTCTAAAGTAATTCAGTTAAATTCATGGTATTTCACCATTTGTTGGCAGGACTTTGTGTCGTTATATCAGGATTTTGAAAACTTCTATACAAGGAACCTCTACATGAGGATCAGAGACAACTGGAATCGACCAATCTGCAGTGTGCCTGGAGCCAGGGTGGATATCATGGAGAGGCAATCTCATGATTACAACTGGTCGTTCAAGTGAGTCTCAGTTGGGAAATTATTTGACAGCAAGAGAAAAAGAATTTCTTCATTTCAGAATATATTCTATTGTAGACTGAGTAATCTATAAAAATAAGAATAGAAGCTGAGAGTACAGTACAACATAGTTACCTTGCAATATGCTTTGCATATTGTTCTTTGCTATCTAGATTTTTAAAATGCATTTTTCTATTACATTTGATACTGTGTTGGATTATAATTGAATACAAAATTCGACTTATTAGAAAAAACAAAAAAAAAAAGATAAACTGTCCTTTCTGTTATGCCACTTATCAGAATCAAGTGTCTGAATTTACTTCTGCATATTTTGATTTCTCAAATGATTTAAGGATATATAGAATGTTTTTACTTAAATAGATGGAATAGTTTTTTAAAAATCTTTTCATATTCATAAAATTTTATTGTTTAGATTGTACACATTGCATTATTATTAAGAAAAAAAGGCAAATAATACAGATAAATGAAATGTTCTCCCATGACAACTAGCCACTATCCCTTCTGCAAACCCACTTCTCCACAAATCTTCACTCCCTCGAAGTAACCATTGTAGTCTGTTGTGTATTATTCCTCCAGATGTTTTCTGTGGGGTATGCATGTAATCAATCTACTGGGGTTACATAGAGGTAGGTTTTGATTTATAAGAATAGGATCATACTATGGAAATCATTTTATATCTTGCTTTTTTTACTTGCTAACACATTGGTAATATCCTGCTTATCTATTTTCACAGCAAGATCATTATTAGTACTGGGTACTGAGTATCCTATAATATAGCCATAGATAGTGTCTAGCAGGTTGGACTGCATCATTCTTCGTTAAAAACCCCAAAATCTCAAAAAAAAAAAAATCTCAGAGTTCAAACAGCAACAGTTTATTTCTTGTCCACGCTTTGTGTCTGCCTTAGGTTAGTGGAGCCTCTGAACCATGTTCTTGCTTGTGGGCCCAGGCTGACTGAGCTCCCACCATGTAGAATGTCACTGGTCTGGGGAAGGGACTTAGTAGATAAATTGTGTAGTGACTCTCTTTTTTCTTTGCTTTTTAAAAAAGATTTTATTTTATTTTAGAGAGAGTGAGTGAGCAGGGGGAGGGGCATGGGGAGAAGGAGAGAATCTCAAGCAGATTTCTGTGCTGAACACAGAGCCCCACTTGGGGCTTAATCCCACAACCCTGAGATCATGACTTGATCTGAAACTAAGAGTTAGATGCTCAACTGACTGAGCCACCCAGGCACCCCATTGTCTAGTGACTCTTAAAGGATCTTTATGCATATATTTTTTCATATGTGTATGGCAATTGCTGAGTCAGAGTATGTTTATCTTTTAAATGGATAATTACTACCAAACTGCCCTCCAGAAAAAAAAGTACTAACTGATGTTCTTATGTGCAGTATGTGAGACTATCCTGGCAAACACTGCATATGATCAGTTTTTAAATTATTATCATTATTGATAAGTGAAAATTAGTATTTTGCCTTTCATTTTCTTAATTGGTAGTGAGTTTGAGCTGCTTTTCATCTAAGCCATATTCTTTCTATTTCCTGTATATTGTGCTTCCTTTTGTATTACTACTATCTTTATTATCACACGTAAGTATTTGATTTGCTCCTGAGTTTCATGCACTTTTATGCTTTTGAAATACAGGTACACAGGGAATGTAATTAAAGGTGTTATAAACATGGGTTCCTACAACTATCTTGGATTTGCACGGAATACAGGAGCATGTCAAGAAGCAGCTGCGAAAGTCTTAGAGGAGTATGGAGTTGGAGTGTGTAGCACTCGGCAGGAAATCGGTAAGCATAGGATCTGTTTGGCCAGCTGATATTCTTAACTGTGCTACTCAGGAGGGAATAATGCTGATACAGACCCAGAGTAGTAAGCATCCAAATACATACTTCGCCATATTGTTTCTGAAGTAATGGATGATGTCAATGCTTTCAACACATTTTGAGATGTATTTATCTTTTCCATTATATTACAAAATATATCTACAAGGGTTCCATAAATATTTGATTCATTTGTAACTTTAATGTTGACCTTGTTGGCATTTACAAATGATAGTGGTTAAGGGTGCCAACTTACTAGTACTGACCCCATGGGCATATGAGGGTTAATGTGTTTCCATACCAGTAATTGAGGGGTGATAATAATTCCTATCATACAGGGCTGTTTGAAGAATTAAATAAGCTAATTCATGTAAAGTGCTTGTGTCATGGTAAACACTCAGTAAATGTTAGCTATTTATTATTATTATTACAAGTCTATAGAATATAAAGGTGAACAGATTTATATAAAAAGAATTAAATTTTGTTCAAAGGAAAATTCCAAATTCTTCCATTTTGTTCCAGAGAACTGATAACTATAGATGTTATAAGGCAATGTCCTGGATATTTATTACTGTGAATAACCCCAGAATTTAGGAGATTAAAACAATAATTTCTCATTATTTCTTGTGAGTCTCAAGACTGGCAAATGGAGCGGGGTCATTTATACTCAAGATCCTTAATGATGTGGTTAAGGCAGCGGTGTGCAGTGACAACATCTAGTAATCAGACTTTACATCTTTATGGCACTTTATACTTTATAACTTTCTTGAACCTATTCGCTTTTTTGATCCTCACAACAATATGAGGTAGATAGAGCAAATGTTATTATTGGTATTCAACAGATAAGGAACTAAAGCCCCAAGAGGTTAAATGACTGTGTAAAGCTTTGAGGATAGGTAGCACCCAAGTTCAGCAGTCTTTTTTTCTGATCTTTTGCATTTAGTTAGTATCATTGATCAGTCTTGTTCAGTTTTTAAGGATTTGAGTATTGATAGAAGATCACAATACAAAGTGAGGGAGGATGCTTTTTAACTTGTCTTTTGCTACATAACAAATCATTCCAAAACTTAGTGACTTAAAACAGAAACATATATTTATTTGCTTGTGATTCTGCAGTTTGGGAAGTGCTTGACATTTATTTTAATTCCGTATACTATTGGGTGGGACATTATGGCTGACGAGAGAATGTCCAGGATGGCTTTACTTCTATGTTTGGCATGTCAGCTGGGTAGTGGGATCAGGTGAGGGCTACCTGAGCCCTGCATTCTCCTTCCATATAGTCTTTTATCCTCCAGAGCCTCTCCCTCTCTATGTAGCCTCTCTGTTCAACAACCTGTTAGACCGTTTTACATGGCAACTGACTTCAGAAGTATAAAAGCAGATCTTGCCAGGCCTCTTTAAGTCCTAGACTTGGAACTGGCATGTGTCAACAGGAATGGGAGAAATTGTTGGTAATCTTCTTTACAGGAATTCCATCACAGGTGCCAAATCAGAATGTATTCAACTACTGTGTCCTTTATCAGCCATTTCTCTTCATAATGCTCTTCCACGGAGCTTATTCTGAAAAGGTTGTCACATGTAGACTATGATTTCTTTTTAGGAAGTAATGAATAATTCTTAAATTTGGGATTTGGTGGTATTAATTTCATTAACTTCTCCACACAGGAAACCTGGATAAGCATGAAGAGCTAGAGAAGCTTGTTGCAAGTTTCTTGGGAGTAGAAGCTGCTATGGCATATGGCATGGGATTTGCAACAAATTCAATGAACATTCCTGCTCTTGTTGGCAAAGTAAGACTTAGTCTGTCATTTATGAAAACTCTGTTGTATGTATCTTTTGTTTGTAAAGCATTCAGAACAAGCCAAAGGCTATTGTAAACTTCGGGCTACACATGATCTACCCAAAGATATTTCTATCACAAATTTTTGGGTAAGTGTGTTCCATGGAGACTTATATCAGTTGAAGCTTTCTTGCTAGAACCCATGATTCTTTCTCTTCCATTAGATGATTCTTGCCTTTTTTATTTCATATAATTTTGAAAGGGATTCTAATTAAAGCCTCATAAAAGGTTAAAAATTTTGAAAGAAACAATGTTTAGTTTGGGAGGTTATTTAACAGGTGGTTTTTCCTGGTAGAAAAATAAGAAAATACATAGGTACCCTAATGCCTATTCTTATCATAATGTCTGTTGCTTAGAGATATATGGGCAAATGATATGTATATATGTAAAATACAGGTAATATAGGTTAAAAGTAATAATACAGATGAATAATAATGAAGGTTAAAAGTAGTAGTAATAACAACAACAATAATAAAAATGAATATGTGCAATTTTTATGCCCCTGTGGGTAGAGTTTGTATGGGGGCAGTTAAGGAGAGAAGAAATAAGAGACTTTGTAAATCAGATTCTAGCAGACTGGCACTCTCAGCTTGAAGGGGCCCTCAAGGTTTTTATTTCATTTTTTATTTTTAATTTTTTTAGAGAGTATGCACAACAGAGGGCTCGATCTCACAACCCTGAGATCATGACCTGAGCTGAAATAAGAAGTGGGACACTTAAGCAACTGAGCCACTCAAGTGTCCCTAAAGGACCCGTAGATTTTTTACTCTCATTTTAATATTGGTATCTAGGAATGACATACTGAAAAAAAAATCAGTGGATTAATGAGTCAGAAGACTTGGGTTTTTGTTTGGTTGGTTATATGTTTAAATTTATTTCTTTTTATATGTTCAAATTTAGCTGTCTGACTATGAGCATGTCACAGTCTTTCTTTTAAGATTTATTTAAGTGAGCTCTGTACCCAATGTGGGGCTCAGACTCATAACCCCAAAATCAAGAACTGCATGCTCTTCCAACTGAACCAGCCCGGCCAGCCTTTCTTTTTTTTTTTTTTTTTTATTATTTATGATAGTCACAGAGAGAGAGAGAGGCAGAGACATAGGCAGAGGGAGAAGCAGGCTCCATGCACTGGGAGCCCGATGTGGGACTCGATCCCGGGTCTCCAGGATCGCGCCCTGGGCCAAAGGCAGGCGCCAAACCGCTGCGCCACCCAGGGGTCCCGCAGCCAGCCTTTCTAAGCCTCAAATTTTCCTTTGTAAAATGAAGTATTTGGACGAGGCTAACCGTAAAGACCTTCTCAATTATATGAACACAGTTTCAAGGAACAGATGGGATAAATAGAAAACAACAAGAGAAGAGATTTAAGCCCAATTATATTGATACCATATTAAATGTAAATGGCTTATACATTCTAATTAGAAGACATGTTGTCAGATTCAATAAAAGTAAGCAGATTTCTGCGAGAAACCTACTTTAAAGACACAGGTAGGCTTGTCCGAAGGTAGTGAGTTATCTCAATTGATTGTTCACAGCTAGTTACAGATCGAACTCCTTGTTCTACTTTTCCCCCCCTTTTTTAGACTTGACTAGTCTAAAAAAAAGTCTAAAAAAAAAAGACACAGGTAAAAATAAAAGGACGGAAGAAACAGCATGCAAACAATAATCAAAAAGAAAGTTGAAGTGTATATTGACTATATCAATATGAACAAAGATTTCAGAGCAAGGAATATTTTTTTTTAATTTTTTAAAGATTTTATTTATTCATGAGAGACACAGAGAGAGGCAGAGACATAGGCAGAGGGAGAAGCAGGCTCCCTGTGCGGAGCCCATTGCAGGCCTTGATCCCAGGACCCTGGAATCATGCCCTGAGCCAAAGGCAGACGCTCAACCACTGAGCCACCCAGGCATCCCACAAGCAGTTATTTCTGTGGGTAAAGAGGAACATTGTGTAATGATAAAAGCAGTTAATTCATTAAAAAGACATAACAATTTTATCTTGTTCTATTTATTTATTCATTAGATCTATGTATTTGAGAAAGAGCATGAGTGAGCAGGGTGGGGGTTGGGTAGAGGCAGACAGAATCTTGAGCAGACTCTCCACTGAGTGGGGAGCCCAACGTGGGGCTTGATCTCACAACTCTGAGATCATGACCTGAGCTGAAATCAAGAGTCTAGTGCCTGACTGAGCCACCCAGGTTCCCCCCGCCTTTTTAAGATTTTATTTATGTATTTGAGAGAGAAAGAGCACATGTGATCAAGGAGAGAGAGAATCCCAAACAGACTCTGCACTGAGCCCAGAGCCCAGTGTGGGGCTCCATCCCACGACCCTGAGACCGGACCTAAGCTGAAATCAAGAGTTGGACACTTAACCAAATGAGCCACCCAGGGACCCCAAAAAGACATATAACAATTTAAATGTATAGGTACATTGATCTCTAGTATAGCTCTAGTAATAGAGCTTCAAAATACATGAAGGAAAAATTGATGAGATTGAAAGGAGAAATAGACAAATACATAATTGTTATTAGAGATCTCCATTCCCCTCTTTCAATAATTGATAGAAGAACTAGACAGAAAATCAGTAAGTTATAAAACATTTGAAAAACGTTATCAACAAACTGGACCTAATTGACATTTATGAAACACTTCACCCAACAACAGCAAAACATTTACCAAGATAAACCATTTTCTGGGCCATTAAATGAACCTTGACAAATTTTTAAAAATTTAAATGAATTCAAAGTATGTTCTCTGATAATAATGGAGTTAAATTATAAATCAGTAACACAAAGATGTCTGGCAAATCCTCAAATATTTGAAAATTAGCATACTTCCAAATAACCCATAAATAAAAAAGAAAGGAAAAATAGAAAATACTTTGAGCTAAATGGAAATGTAGTGTATTACAGTTTGTGAGATGAAGCTAGAGCAGTACTCAGATGGAATTTATAGCTTTAAGGCTTGTATTAAAAAAAGGAAAAGTTTTGAATCAGCCACCTAAACAAGAACTTCAAAAAGGAAGAGCAAATTAAACCCAAAAATTCCAAACAGAGGAAGGATAAGATAAAGATAAATTCAGAAATAACGAATCAGAAATGAGGAAAAATGAGTGAAACCAAAGGTGATTCTCTGAGGAAATGAATAAAATTGATAAATCTCTAGTCAGACTGGTGAGGATAAAAAGACACCAATAGCAGGAAAGAACAAGGGTACATCACTACACATCCTGCAGACATTAAAAGGATGTGTAGTGATCCTTAGATTAACTTAGATATCTAACAATGGGCAGATCCCTTGACACAGAAATGTGTGGTTCTTCGACCTCATATTGGTTATAATACATTCCTGTCCTACATTTTAGCAGTGTAAATATTGAGATTCTTATTTGGAATTTCTCTGAGTTTTTCACACTAGGGAATTAAATTATCTCATCCTGCTCTTCCCTGTATGTTCAGAAACTAATTATGTAGAATTAGAGATTTTATATACAGAGTTGGAAGATACTACCTTAAAGATTTATCTTTCAAATCAAACATTATAGTTGAATGTTATTAAGTATCATTTAATCCATTAAAGGCAGGAACTAATCCAGTTTTAATATTTCTTTGAATCTGATACTAAATTTTCTATGTGAGGTGGTTGATTATGCAGCTTGAAGGCGGGGGAGACAGTATATTACAGATTAAGAGCATGTGTTCTGGAAGCAGAACCTTCTTAATGAGTCACTCACTAAGTTTGTGACCTTGGGCAAGATTTGTAACTCCTGAAAGGGAGTTTCCTCATATGTAAAGTGGGGATAATAATAGTACCTGCCTCTTAGATTTTTTTTAATGGGGATTAGAAGTAATAATGTCTTTAAAACCCTTAACATAATGAATGCCCGGAACATATTAAGCACTTAGCTCTTAAATGCTAATATTTAAGTTTTATTTTATTTTTGAACTAAGGGTATGATAGAGCCTCATAGTAGATTGATACATAGAAATGGTGAATAAGGCTAGTAAATAGCAAGTTATGTTGCAGATTTTGTCAGGAAAACAAATTAACTAGAAAGAGAAGAAGATAAAATTGTATAGAGTGGAAAGGAGTGGGATCCTTTTAAGGTATAGCGGGATGCCAAGAATGGTAAGTAAAGGGTTTGAAGACTTGCAGAAGAGAAATTCGGTATCTCATCATTTTCTTCCCTAGTGTCTCTTATTTTTAAAAAAATTTTCACACTTTTTTTCAAAGATTAATTTAAAGCTACAGAAGAGTTGTAAAAGAATACAGGGTTCCTGTGTACCCTTCACTCAGCTTCCTTTTATATAAGTATCTTTTATACCAGTGAAATTTACCAAACCCAAGAGATTAACCTTGATACAATGCTAATTACTAAAGTACAGAACTCATTTCAACTTTACCAGATTTTCTGTAGAATATCTGCATGATATCTCCTTACTCTCCAGTGTGTGACAATTCCTGTCTTTCCTTGTCTTTCATTACCATGACTCTTCTGAAGAGTTATTGCTTCTCCCGTATTCATTTACAGTGGTCTAGATTTGTGAATATTTTATTATTTGAATCCAACATGATTGCTCAAAATATTATTTTTGTTCCAGTTTTGGCCGTTAGGAGATCTCTCAGGAGGGCTCCTGTGCCATTTGAATATGTGCTTGTGCTTTTTATTTCCCCCCTCTAAGGAGCACTTTTCTTACTTTGTAGCATAAGAGGCTCTGGGCTTTTTAAATTTTTAAGTTTCTTCCAAACCTATTTTAGCCTTGGGGTCCATGAATTCACCATTGAGCCCTGGTTCCTTTTACTGGAGGATGGTATTTAGAAATCAAGGTCTGTTGTGTTTATGGCTAGTTGGGTGTCACTACTTCTTGTCCCTCAGTGCAAAGAACTAGAAAAATAGATGCACGTGTATTGACTGATGCATACGCATGTCTGTGTGCATGTATACACATTACATATAAATTATCCCCCCCCAAAAAAAAACCCCATCAGCCCATATTGGTAAATCTGCAACTCTACTTTTCCTTTTTAAATGTATGTGTTTATAACTAGGTAGCTTTTTATCCTTATAATAACTTGCACACAGTAAAAATTGCAGACATCTGCTATACAAGTTTCTTAAGTATCCCTCTAAGAATATTCTGTTATAAATCGGTGTGTGTGTATATGTCTTCTCTCTTGTTCTCCTGGGAACATGCTGATACTTTCTGCACCTCACTCTTAAAGTCATAATTGGATATTTTGAGGCCACTGTTGACAGAAAAACCTGTTTCTGAGCTCAGATCTTACAGGTTGAAGAGTAAGAATGTGAGAAGGAATAAAGTCCCTAAGAACTTCAGCCTTTTCTTGTTGCCTTAGTAGAAACTCATGTTTACAAGTTAAAGTAGAGCTTATGGAGAGATTTTGAAGGCAAAACTGAGGCCTACACTTCAGTCAGTGAGGAAGACATTGGTAAGTGGAACCCTCATTGAACTCAGGCTATGATTAGGAGTGAGAGGAAGGATGCACTGTCTCCACAGGCTTTACTCCCTCAGCTCCCTTGTCCCCCACTTTTCCCCACAAATAATAAAGGACATCATACTAAAACTCATATGGCATGCCATCAGACCAGTGAAATTGAAACCCTATGAAGACTATCTCATATAGCAGATTTTTAGATGTAAATAAAAGCCTGTTGCTGTAGATCTGAATATTTAAGTCAGTCACAGAACTGAAGAAATTAAAAGGTGAGAGTTTTATATTGACTTCTAAGTTAATTTTGCAAAGCAAAAATGTGCATTCTTTTCTTCTTCTTGAAATTGATAATTTTGTTGTTGTGTAAGCTTTCCTTAATAAGATAGCATTATTTTAGCATTTTGTAATTTGTGTAACTAAACCTTTCCACCTAACTTCTTATTTTCCTATGCTTGTGATTTTGCAGGGTTGCCTGATTCTGAGTGATGAACTGAACCATGCATCGCTGGTTCTAGGAGCCAGACTCTCAGGAGCAACCATTCGAATCTTCAAACACAACAGTGAGTTTGATTTGGAATTCATTACAGCCTTAATGTTTAATATTTTTTGGATTAATGGCAGTAGTTAATTAGTTACATTAATAAAGCTATAAATAAAGCATGTACAACATTTAAAATGTCCTTCTGGTCCAATCTTTTAAAAATTATTCTCTCCTAAAAAAAAATTATTCTCTTCCTCATTAGAAATAGAGGCTGAAGGAAGCCTTTTGGCACAAAATACAACACTCTCCTTTTATTTAGCTTTCAACTTTTTCATCTTCCTTGTTTACAAGCTATTTATTCAATATGTATTTACTAGATGCCTGTGGTGTAATTTGCCATAACACCAGGGCTATTGGGATGAATAAAGCAGGGTCTCATCTTAAGGATCTCTGACTGGCTAATGAAAAGACTATAGACAAACCAGTACTGCAACACTACTGATACGGAACAGGTACTAGAATACACATATGAACAGATGCTGCAAAGGCACAGAGGAAGGTGGCACTGCCAGAACTTTCTTCCTAAGTAGAAGTATCTTGTGTATTATTAAAATATTTACAATAAAAAGAGTAACTTTTGTAGTTAAAATACTCACATATAGGGAGGAAAGACTACAAAACTGCACATCTAATGTCATTTTTTGCCACAATGTGTACATGTACAGACAAAAGTCTGGAAGAATAAACACCCAAATGTTAGATCTGTGCTCTGGATCGAAGTTTACGGATGATAATAACTCTCTTCCTTCTGTCTTTGTCTTGTCTAAAATGTTTTATAATGAGAATGATAGTATTTTGTTTTATAAAGTACATGGCATTATTAATCACAGTTGTGTAACCTATTTCCTTACAACGCATTGTGAACTTTGACAGTACATGTGACTCTCCTCCCCTAATGCCAGGGTGGCAGGCAGCATCTGCAGTTGCCCTTCCCAATCCATCCCTCAGTTTGGACAATAGGGTTGTTTCTAAATGTTTCTACTAGAAACAGTACTACCTACACTCACATTTTTGCTCAGTGGTCTGATTCATGCCTTAGGATAAATTCCTAGCAGGCTTAGGATGCCTGGTTAAAAGGTTATAAAAAGTGTTATACTTTTTCAAATTGCCTCCAAGTATGGTACAAATTTTTACTCAACAACATGATGGTGACCACTCACAGGCCAACATAGGGCATTAGGAATCATTTAAAATACTTTCTAATCTAATAAGTCAGTAACAGGTTAATTTCTGTTTCTTTGATTATTAGGTGTTAAGCAACTTCTTTTTTTTTTTTTTTTTTTTTAAGATTTTATTTATTTATTCATGAGAGACAATGAGAGAGAGGCAGAGACACAGGCAGAGGGAGAAGCAGGCTCCATGCAAGGAGCCCGATGTGGGACTCGATCCTGGATCCCGGGATCACACCCTGAGCCAAAGGCAGACACTCAACCGCTGAGCTACCCAGGTGTCCCAAGCAACTTCTTTATACAGTTAATCATATTTGTATTTCTTTTTTTTTTTTTTTTTCATGTTTGTATTTCTTTGTGAATTGGCCATTTTCAAATTGTTTGTTTTTCACTGAGTATAAGAGCCCTTTATATTATTCTTTCTTGTATGTTGCAATATTTTTTTTTTAATTTTTTTTTTTAAAGATTTATTTATTTATTCATTCAGAGAGAGAGGCAGAGACACAGGCAGAGGGAGAAGCAGGCCCCAGGCAGGAAGCCCGATGCGGGACTCGATCCCGGGTCTCCAGGATCACACCCCAGGCCGCAGGCAGCACCAAACCACTGCGCCACTGGGGCTGCCCTGTTGCAATATTTTATTTTATTTTATTTTATTTTATTTTTTTAAAGGTATTATTTATTTATTTATGATAGTCACAGAGAGAGAGAGAGGCAGAGACACAGGCAGAGGGAGAAGCAGGCTCCATGCACCAGGAGCCCGACGTGGGATTCGATCCCGGGTCTCCAGGATCACGCCCTGGGCCAAAGGCAGGCGCCAAACCGCTGCGCCACCCAGGGATCCCCTGTTGCAATATTTTAAATTTCATTTTTAACTTTTTTAGTGTCTTGCTTTAGGCTTATTAAAATGTTGAATTTGGCACATTTATTGTCTTATGAATTTTAGATTTGCATAATGCCTTTCCCCTTCTAAGATCATAAAGTTATTCTCTTGTATTTTCTTTTTATGATTTTGTGGTATATTTTTTATTTAAATCTTTAATTTCCTTGGGATGTAGGGAGCATAATATGAGAGAGATAATTGAATTTTTTTTTCTTAAGTATGTGATACGGTCAGGCATTCCACTATAGGTACTTCCTTTCATCTAAAATTTTTGAGTCAATATCTTTCTCTTCCTTTCTGTATGTAAACAGAGGAAACTAAAACAATGAGTGCATTTTTATTTGTCTCCTGGTGATCGCCACACATTGGTCTCTGCAGCAGAAGTAGCAGCTTCACAACAGACATACATACTTCTGTGTTGGCAGATTGGGTTAGGTAGCAGATTGTTTTGTTATGAATAACTGAAGATATAAACAGTGGGTTAAGTAGCAGATTGTTTTGTTATTGAATAACTGAAGATATAAACAGTCACAACCTTTGCCATCTTATTTGTGGTATGTGTTTTTATTACCTTACTTCTCTTTCCTAACCAAAATCCTTTCATGGAAAGAGCAAAATCGTGTATCTTTGTAACCCCCTCCTTCAGTCCTGAGCAATAAAGAATACAAAATCACATTTTATGATAGGATGCCTCCCACCCCTGTTAAATGTTCCCCAGACTTAATATTGCATAGATTCTGGGGGGAAGTTTCTTAAGGCTATTATTTCAGGGCAGGTATTTTAAGTATAAAGTCTGTTGTAGTGGTAACAGTGGTCTTCAAAGCATTTGTCTTTAACAGGCAAATTATGATCCTCATTAATGGTAGTACCAGCCAAGTTGCTTTTGGGCCTGTTAACCATCGTTAAGGACCAAAAGAGCCACGAGAGCTTGATTATGTACAGGCAGCTGATCAAGTCAAACATGGAACAGTTTGAACTGATTGCCAAGCTTTCTTATCACATAGTCTGATGTATGCCCAAACTGGTGTACCTTGAGCTACTAAGATAAAGCTATTTAACAGGTGTTTATTGAGTGTATCCTAGATGAAAGGGAACGATGCATGCACTTTAAATTTTCCCCCATATTTGCTTTTTAGGAGGTGTATATATTTGTTGTAGTTTATTTGTACTCTCTTTCTCAGCCTTCTTTATGCATGTATTTCTGAATGACTCACTAGGATTAAAGATACAGTTGATTCTATTTAAAAAAAAAAAAACAAAACGCTAACTGAAAGGCCATGGTATTTAACATGAAACATCAGTCATTTCACAAGGATGCTAATGAATGGAATCACCTGTGCCACAGTCATTTAGTGGAGTTTCTGTGGTTTTGAACATTCATTACATTTTAGAGGAGATTGTCATTCAATTCAAGTTAGCAGTAGCTCACCCATTTTGCCTTATCTTTTTCTGCTCAGTTCTGATTATGTTAATATCTTTTACTATCTGAGAGACACTCCCTGAATAAGAAATGTATATTTGCATTTCTGAAATAAAGGTCAGAAAGAGGAAGGTACTTTGTGCTGAAATTCTTTTTTGTGTGGTACAGATATGCAAAGCCTAGAGAAGCTGTTGAAAGATGCCATTGTTTATGGTCAGCCTCGGACACGAAGGCCCTGGAAGAAAATTCTAATCCTTGTGGAAGGAATCTATAGGTAATCCTGCTTTCTTATTCTTATCTTTCTGATGTGGCTTCGTGAAGTTTTAGAATTTTTAAGCAGAAGAGAACAGTAATCTGGACCCCTCTGGAAACTAAGGAGACAGTGTTTATGACTTGTTAAAATACCTAAAAGCAGAGTTAGCACTAGTTAGGATAGAAGTCTTTTTATCTGGCTTTTCTTTTTCTTTCCATTGTGCTAATGGTCTTCAAATACCCTTTGTTTTTGCATCCCCTATTTTTCTACTGTTTGTAGAGGGAATGTATATATAGGGGCAAAAAGAATATGTTTCCTAATGTGTCAAAACAAATTATACATAATTTCATTTAAAGAAAGATTTTATTCTGATTTATTTGGGTTCTTGCACTTACTCTCTTACCTCCTGTCTTTATTCTTTTATTTTATTCTGTTTTTTAAAGTATATATGCAGTGTAATGCAAAATCTAATGTAGCCTGTAACTGCAAGTGTTAGAAGAATCTGCTATGACCTTTATCCATCTGTGGTGAAGTAAGATTAAGTCTGTTCTGGTACTTATTTGAAAAGATCCCATTTCCTTTCCCCTAGACATCTATCTAGCCACAACATCATCTGACTTTGTCAGTTTAAAATCACAGGCAGAGTTGTCAAGCCATTTTTAAAAAGCAATAAACTGAAAAAAATTAATAGTAACAGTAAGGTGGCCAACTCCTAATTTTGAGAGTTGAAAAGTCTCAGTGTATTTGTTTTTTTCTGTTTTGCCAGCATGGAGGGATCTATTGTTCGCCTTCCTGAAGTGATTGCTCTTAAGAAGAAATACAAGGCATACTTGTATCTAGATGAAGCTCACAGCATTGGGGCTCTGGGCCCTTCAGGTCGAGGTGTGGTAGATTACTTTGGCCTAGATCCTGAGGATGTGGACGTTATGATGGGAACATTCACAAAGAGCTTTGGTGCTTCTGGAGGATACATTGGAGGCAAGAAGGTAAAGGGGCCATGCAAATTGAGCAGTTTAGGGTAGAGTTTCTGGCTACCCGATTTGGTAACTCACGTGTAGCAGATACGTGTCCTGAACTGGGATGTGGAGATCCTTAATTTGTTTGTGGCTTAGGCTCACAGCACCAGCAGGCTTCATACTTCAGCTGCTCAGTGAGTGACTGATGAACGAAAGGCTGGTTCTGTTCATTGTTTGTTGTTTTCTTATTTGAGCTTCGTTCTCAACTACATGCTGGTCTGAGATACAGAACACCCTCTTGTATGAAAGGATGCACAGTGGTGCTGCCTGTTTGCCACAGTCTTCTACTGGCTTTGAGTTGTGCCCACAATTTCAAAAGTAGTGAGTTTATAATGAGAGCCAGTGGGAATAGAGGACCAGTTTCCCTGCCCATGGCCTCAAATGCATCTTGGGTGAGCGTAAAGACAGGAAGAAAAATTACTTTGCCTGCTCTGGTTTATTATAAGGCATTGTATTTTTGAATTTAAAAATTATGTAATGAACTATAAGGCATTTGAGAATCAATGTGGTGGAAATGGTTGAACCATAAGAAGGAGACCTAGGTTTGAATATTTCCCTAACTTTGTAAGCCCTACAGCAAAGCATTTAACCTTCCCATTTCCTTATCAGTAAAACAGAGATAAATATGCCTGGCTTAAAAGATTGTAGTAAGGGTTGAAAAAATAGTGTATGTCTGTGCTACAGCCTGGATGAACTAGAAAGCATTATGTTAAAGAAGTCAGTCATAAAAGGTCACGTTGTATTATTTCTTTTGTGTTATATTCATAACAGACAAATCAGGATAAGGATGTAGGTTAGTGGTTGCCAAGGGCTTGAGGGCATGGGGGGAGTGGAAGGTGACTGCCAATAGATATGAGGTTCCTTTCTGAGATAATGAAATGTTCTAAAATTAGCCTGGGGCTCCTGGCTGGCTCAGTCGGTAGAGCATACGACTCTTGATCCTAGGGTCATGAGTTCAAGTACCATCTATAGACAAGAAAATTCAACAGGGTCTGGAGCCTACTTAAAAATAATTAATTAATTTTAAAAATGAGTGATGAAAATCACACAGCTCTCTGAATATACTAAAAGCCACTGAACTGTATGCTTTGGAAAAGTGAATTACATTTCAATAAAACTTATTGTAAAAAAAACCTCTCCATAATACTAAGAAAAGCACATTGTCAAGTATTTGTATGCAGCATGTATTAGGAGCTTATAAACATCTTTAATTCCTTTTTAAAACTTGACTTGTTTGAATGGAATCACTGAAGGCTTAAAGCCTGGACTTTCTCTTAATAATTGATTGCCTTTTAGAGAAAACTCATTAGTGGTTTTAGTCAAGTTTGATAGATTTTTACCTCAAATTTTTGTTAATGGGACCAGGCTCACTTTGGAGAGTTGATTGCTTTTTGGTAAGATTTATTACAAAACCAAAGGACTTAACAGAATACTCTGGGAAATTATTTAGGTATGGTATATCTTTGGCTTTATGGCCTTTGTACAGTTTTTAGTATTTTTGAAGTGATACACTGTTGTATAGTCATATTTTGTGTTTCCTTGTTGGGTCCTGGTACATAACCTACTTTGCACATTTTATTTGAAGATTTAGTGAAGTTAAAAGGAAAGAATAGGGATATACAATTGATTGTTTTGAACTCCTTGTAACTGACGGAGTTTTTTTATTCAGTGGATGACTTTCTTGTTCTCATGAAAGACCCAATGAATTTCTTCTATTTAATTTCTGCCATATTTATAACATTTTATGAATATCTGTGAATCTCTGTGTATCTGGAGGATATATTTTTTTAAAAAAAGGCAATCCAAACACTTTAATTCAGCATTGTAGATCTGTTTATTTTTTATTTTATTTTATTTTTTTATTCATGGAGACACACAGAGAGAGAGAGAGAGAGTCAGAGGCAGAGACACAGGCAGAGGGAGAAGCAGGCTCCATGCAGGGAGCCTGATGTGGGACTCGATCCTGGGTCTCCAGGATCACGCCCTGGGCTGCAGGTGGCGCTAAATCGCTGCACAACTAGGGCTGCCCTGTAGATCTGTTTATAACATTAAGTGATAGGCTCTCCAAATTTAGAGGTCTTCTTTTTTTTTTTCTTTTAAAGATTTTATTTATTCATGAGAGACACACAGAGAGAGGGGCAGAGACATAGGCAGAGGGAGAAGCAGGCTCCATGCGGGGAGCCCGATGTGTGGGACTCGATCCCGGGACTTCAGGACCATGCCCTGAGCTAAAGGCAGGCGCTAAATTGCTGAGCCACCCAGGCATCGCTAGAGGTCTTCTTTAAGACTAGTTTTTCTTTCTTTCATGTCATGGCATGTTTAATAACCAGATGAAGCTTGAGGATGTTGCCCTGTGTTGGACCTAGTTGTTGCTGATAGTATACTTTGAGCATGGTGACCTTGCATCTCAGATTAATGTCCCTGTTCCAATGCTGTTGAAGGGAGGAAGAGGCTGCTTTCATCTGGAAGGAAGGCAGTGAAACTGCAGAGAGTTCAAGTTTTACCTCTAATGACTTGCTTCTCTGAACTTCCCAGGAGCTGATAGACTATCTGCGAACACATTCTCATAGCGCAGTATATGCCACGTCACTGTCCGCACCTGTTGTGGAACAGATTGTCACCTCGATGAAGTGTATCATGGGGCAGGATGGCACCACCCTTGGTAAGTCTTTGTTTTCTTGGAAAATTTCCAATGCTTAGTAAATACTTAGCCAAATGAACTCTTTTTCTTGAACTAGTTTCCTAAAATGAGGAGCCTACTGCTGGGCAGGGCTGGCAGGTGGTGAGGCCTTGGTTGCTAAGGACAGCTTTTCAGTGTATTCGGTACACAAAAGCTGTGAGAACTAGCCTGGCTTGCTTCCTGTTGAATTTTCTTGTTTACAGATGGTGACGCTTTAATCTTATTATCCTACCTGTCTTCATAAGTCTTAGGTGATAAGCTAAGGGTCTTTCTTAAATTGCACAATTTTATATGAAGATGTAACTTACTGTGTGTTGAGATGTTTCATTCCCATTGTATTTAAAAGCCACTCTTTGCATATATTAGTGTCCTTGACTTAGTGCCTTTTAAAAGAGTTTCTAGTTTAACAATAGGTAATAAAAGTCATCCTGAATTTGTTTATTCTGTCTTTGGTGAAATAATTAGTGTAAACTTGACACACTGAAATGAACATATACTTGGTTTCTATTTTACTTTTCTTCTGCATCACTAGAGGGCAGTGTTGATTGCAGAAAAGTTAGAACAATTGGGAATTTTGTTTTTTCACTTCTAGAAATATTTCCATTGTGAATATGAGACATACATTAATTTTACTTGTTGCTTTTTAAGTGCTTCTAAAATGAATTTTATATTATCTGCCTTGAGCTCTCCACTCTTCATTTATATATTTTTGTGGTAAGATTGATTTGATTTGCATTGAAAAACAGGAAGGAAGTAGTATATTTGATTTTGATTGATGTAAGCCAGTTTTCTTAAATCAGAATTTTACCTTAATATTTTTTTTTTCTAATGTGCAGTATATTCATTATTATCTGTAGTGAGAGATTTTTGGATTTTCAAAGTGTTGATCATTTTCAGTTTCATGAATTGATTCCGTAGGGAAGAAAATATTTCATTCATGTTGTGAACACACAGCATGGAGCCTTGAGAGTAACCCCCTGTTTACAGTAACTACATTATCTTCTCTCTTTCCCTTATGGTGTTATTAGAAATAGTGTGTTTTGATTTGAGATATATATTTATATAGCTAGCAATTATCTAGTTATTTCATCGAGGTGCATCAACCCTATTGATTCAGCATACGTAGGTGACTAAAATGAATAGCTAACAGCTATCAGAGTTAGTTTTGGATGATTTCTTTGCCCTGTTGTAGAGCATGAATCTGTGTGATGTGTGACCTCTGCATAAATGACTTATCTGTACTAAGGAATGAAATCTAGGCTCTGCTGTGATGATAAAATGAAATGTGGTAATTAGTTACAGGCTCTAGGTTAGCACTCATTTTCCAGTTTATTTATTGCCTCTCTGACCACCCCCTAAGCTTAGTGATGTGAGACAACAGCCATCTTATTATGCTCACAGATTCTGTAGGTCAGGAATTCGGTCAGGGCACAGCAGGGATGGCTTGTCTTTGCTCTGTAGTATCCGGGGCTTGAGGTTGAAGACCCAAGCCGCTGGGGAAGACTCAGATGGCTGGGGGCTGGGATCATCTGGAGGCTTCTTCCATCCCAGGTCACTTGGGCCTAAGTGACTTGAACAGTGGGGCTCAGCTGAGGCTCTTGACCAGAGCACTTTCACATGTCCTCCCTGTGAGGAATGGGCTCCTCATAGAACAGCGACTGGTGATCCGGAGGGAATCCTTCAGAGCAAGTGTTCCCAAAAAACCTGCTGTAACCCCATGACCTTTTCCAATTTGTTGTTAACAAGCAGGGCGCTAAGGCCAGTCCAGATTGCAGGGCATGGGAAATCAGACTCCACTTCAAATGGGAATGGGTCCAAGAATTTGTGGCCATTTTTACAACTTGCTACTACCAGCTTTTATGTATTTTAAAAATTGCTCTCTGAAACTTTTAATTAGTATGGGCAAACTTCTTTTGGCTACACTGCTTCTATGCCAAAATAGAGGATAATAAAAGGTAACGATAAGTACCATCTTTCTTAAATCCGGCTACCTGATCTTAATTAAATTTGACCTGATTTCTTTCAGATTTGAGCGTGTAAGGTAATGCTTATTTTTATGGCGTAATTGAATGCATCTTTTTATTGCCTGTGTAGTAGAAAGAAAGTGTAAATTAAGCAGCAGCCCTTTGACTATGCCTTAAGGTGACCTTTACAAAGAGGTATCTGCAATTACTTGAGTGTGAGTTTATAGTAGAAGCAGCCTGCCCTCACTGAAACTTAATCTTTAACATTCAAGACATTAAATTTCATTCATTCCACAAATATCAAGTATCTCCCTCTATTAGACTCTGTGAATCTGAATCCACAGGAAATGGGTAGACAAGCAGATCATTTGAGAGGAGTATATATTTTGGGGAGTATTGGAGATGTAGAGGATAGTGGCTTGCTGTATTAATCCCAGAGAGTACTATAACATAGAAAAATCAAAATTAGTCATTTTACCAAATATTTGCCTGCTCTGTGCTAGGCACTTGTGATTCATCAAGAATGAAACACCCCAAAGTTTTTGCATAATGGGGTTTCTAGTGAAACAAGTTAATTAAACAGTGTGCTAGAAAATGAGAAGTACTTCAGGAAAAAGGGAAGTAGAGAAGGTGGGTGATCAGAGGTTCTGGGGACCCACTTTACAATTTTAAATAAGGCGGTCATTGAGAGGTAAGATTTTAGCAAGAATTTGAAGAAGGTGAAGATTTGGCCCTGAAAATCCAGGGTTTATAAAAGGCCTAGAGATGGAGGCCACTCTGTGTTCAGGAACAGCAAAACCACTGTGATCTGTGGGCTGCTTAATGTTAGGAGGCCTCTGGCATGAGTCAGACAGGTTAAAAATGTTATTGGTCCTTCAGATTTTATGAAAAAATACAGAAAAAATGTACCTGTGATCCCATATTTTAATATTAATATCTCACCCCATTTATCTCACTCTTTAAAAAGAAAAAGATAGCTAAAACTCGCTTTTGTTTCCCTTCTTGATTCTTTTTCTCTCACTCCTTCCCCAGAGATACCACTATTCTGAAATTGTCTTTCTGTACGTTAATGCTTTTACTATTTTTACCATGTCTATATATTATCAGTATGCCCCAGTGTTTGAAGGCTATTTGCTTATGATGACTTGCAGAAATGTTTATGAGATTTAACTGTCTGAATAAAAACCCACTATAGTAAATCGTCATGCACACACCACCCAAGATGTTTTCAGTTGTGCATGAATCTGGGGAAGAGGCTGTGGAGTGCACTTCAAGGGGTGCCTGGTGGCTCAGTTTAAGTGTCTGACTTTAGTGCAGGTTATAATCCTGGGGTCCTGGGATGGAGCCCCATGTTGGGCTCCCTGCTCATGTACTCATGCATGCTCTTTCTCAAATAAATAAAATCTTAAAAACAAACAAACAAAAAAACCCCCACACAAAACAACATAGACAGTCCTGAATATTGGGATCCAGTTTGTTCCTAAAAGTGTGTTACAGTGTGAACTTTCAGGTAGCAGAGTCTACATATTATTCAAAAACAGGAAAAATGACATGTTCCTAGCTCATCCAAAACTCCAAACATTTTTTTCCCAAGCCACGAAACACTCTTGAATATCTACATAATAACCTACCAAGAATTTCTATAAAATAGAAAACATCTAAAATAACAGTGACCTACTTGAACCCTAAGACAACTGAAGTACTCTTGTGTACATCGCTCAGTGATGCTGCGCAACACGGAGTCCATCATACTTTTAGGAGGTCGTCGTATATTCTGGATAATAACTCTTTATGACTGTTGTGTTTCAAACTGAGAAAAATGGCTTTTCTTTAAATATTGTTTATAATATTATGCTTTATAAACGTTCTCCTTTTTGATACGGTAGAATTTCTGAGTCTTTTCCCTTATGGACAATGTTTTTGTGCCTTAAATAATCTTTTCACTGTCAAATATGTCTTCTGTAAGTATTTATTGCTTTCTTCTCCTATTTTATATTACTTAATTGGTGGTATGGGTTTCTGTATAGTTATATGTGTGTGGGCATGATTTATTTTAGGGGTATTCTTCAGTTTCATCTTGGATTATCTAGGCTTTCTAAAACCATAAATTTTCATACTGCACTGTTTCTCAGTTTTTGTATTTTGAATAGATTTGCCTGGAAGATCAGGTTTATACCGAAGCTGCATCAGTATTTGTCTCTCGTTGGATCTCTGTAGTACTCTGACTTGGAAATGAGGGGAGCTGAAGGTAACCCATGTGTGAACAGAAGAGTCTGTTACATGAGAATAGAAATTACAAATTGTAGAGCCCTTTCCTTACTTTGTGGTGAATATCTCCTGGGCAATTTCTGTCTAGGAAAGAGAGAGAACATGTAAATGTTTGGTCTTGGCTTTGATATTAGTTTAAGGCAGTGTTAGACTAAGAAGCTGGCTTTCTTTTCATGCTCTTACAACTCTAACTTTCTGGTTGCTGTTACTGGACATACAGGTACCAAAGCATGGTTCTAGGTAAACTCATTTTTGGCATACTGTTTTGTCCTTTCTATAAGATGTAAGAGTTCTGTTTATTTGCATGTTTTCAGTCTCTCTGTTGTGTGTATTTCACTATAAACAGGCCTTCCTGTGGGGTCACTCCAAACAGGGTGCTAAACCAATGAAATTCTGTTGTAGGTTAAAGGTGGTCCAGAATCCCTGGGAACTTTGTTTTTTCTCATGTCAGTGTCTGATAATTCAAAGAACTATAGGACTAGATGCTTTTAAAAAGCTGCAGTTAGCATGGCATTATTTTTGTTTTTGTGTTTACACTTGACCACTTACACTCCATAGAATTGAATCCAGTCTTATTACCACACACTCTACCCCATTTGGTACTGATTCATTTTTCTGGACATGCTGTATTCAAAAGATGTGTTTTGGTTTTTGGTTTTTTTTTTTTTAATCATAAATTTACATTTCTCTAAACTAGTCTAATAGAGTTTTTAGCATTTTATATGCACTTGTAAGTTTGAGGTTTTTATTCAGAATGTCACTATTGAGACTGATTTAGGAAGTTAAGGAATTCATGTATTACTTGTGCTAAAGTAGTCTTTATTTTCTTATTTCCTGGCCCAGTATGGAGTCTTGTTGATTTGTGGTACAAATCTCTCATTGCCATGCAAAGATCATCATTCCCATATCTTTTATTTTTAAGCGTACATGTTGTTTCATTTTTTTTTTAACTTTGTGCAACTTATGTAAGAAAAATGAAAAATGTAGGGAGAGATTTGAGCACTCTTATATAGCTGGTGTTCTTGCTTTTCTTACTGGCTTTAAGGGACTGCAGGGAGAACTAAAAGTTACCAAAAAAAAAAAAAAATCACAGTAATTTGACATGTCTGTCCCTAAATTCCATGGCGTAGAGCTAGCTATAGTCATATGGTAGAGTTAACATTTCTGACTGATATTTGTAAACCCTTTTACAATAAAACTATAGAAACAAATTTACAGAAAAGCTGGAAGTACAGCACAAAGAACTTTTTTTCCTGAACCGTATGAAAGTAAGTTGTTGATGTGACGCTTCATCATCCCAAATATTATAGTGAGTACTTCCTACAAAGTCATTTTCCTTTATAACCACGGTACAACCATCCAAAGCAAGAAACTGACACTAATATATTATCAACTAGGCAATATAGCATGATATTATTTCTTTAACTAATACTGGTATGGTATTACTATATCTATTTCTCAGGTCCTTTTCAGGTTTTGCCAGTGTCCCAGTGATGTGGACACGGTTCAGGATCACATGTTGCATTTAGTGGTCCTATCTCTTTAGTCTTCTCTTGTCATAGTTCCTCAATCTTTCTTTGACTTTCATGACTTTGACACCATGAATGATTACAAGCCACTTATGCTTCAGAATATTCCTCAGTTTGGGTTCACTCCCTCTTTTCTTGTGATTAAGATTAAGATATCTTGAATAGGAAAGGCACAGAAGTTATGCTGCATTTTACTCCCTGAATCCTCTCTCTGTCTTCTCAACTAAATATGTAACTATCTTCAGGTTATTCAGGCCCTGGTCAACTTTCTCCATATCAAAGTCAGATTTTTTTGATTATGCCTCTCACTTCTTATTCCCATGGCCACATTTCTGTTTTAGGCCCTGATTACCTGTTGCTCAAACTATTGCCCCCACCTGTAACTGCCTTTTTTTGGCTCCAGTTTTCCTGTATATAACCATTCATTGCTCTTCCCAACATACAGCTCTGTTTGTGAGCGTCAGCTTAAAGATGCAGAAATAGAAAATAGCAGTCTTTGATACCTCCCAATTCGCAGAATGAAGTCCAACCTTTATGTGATGCTTAAGATCTTCCACAGTTTGTAGCTTACGTCATCTTTTTCTGCATCCTCTCACCTATCCTTATTTAAACCAATTTGATTCCTCTGACAGAATTCTTATCCTCCCGTCCCCCCAAATTCTGTTCATTCTTCAGGGCCAACTGAAAGATGGTGTCTTGGGCAGCCCAGGTGGCTCAGCAATTTTGCGCCGCCTTTAGTCCAGGGCGTTATCCTGCGGACCTGGGATCGAGTCCCACGTCAGGCTCCCTGTATGGAGCCTGCTTCTCCCTCTTCCTGTGTCTCTGCCTCTCTCTCTGTGTCTCATGAGTAAATAAAAATCAAGAAAGAAAAGAAAGAAAAGAAAAGAAAAGAAAAGAAAGGTTGTGTCTTTTACAGCACCTTTGTACTAATACCTTTTTTCTCTCAAAATCCGTATTTCACAACTTCATAATATCACAAATTTTTATAATTTTGTCTCAGAGTCAGTGTTTAATGTTTGAACACAATGTTTTCTTTAAAGTATATATGCAAGTCAATCAGTAAACTTAACAGCTAGATATTACAACTGGTGTCCAGTCCTAAAATACTGAACATATACAGAAATCTCTAAGCCTTACCTTTTTATTATAACTTTTACTGTCTCAAGTATTTTGTTATTTGATTTTAATTTTTTCTTCATAACTGTTTGGTAGCTACAGCACAATTCCAATGAGCATATAAAGTTTATTATTGCCACATTCAATACATCGAATAATTATTGGTTTTGTCTCAAATGAATTTTGAGTCCTGTGTGATCTTTTTAATATTTATTTACTCATTCATTCATTCATTCATTCATTCATGCATTGAAAGAGAAAGAGAGTACATGGTGGGAGTGGGAGTGTGGGGAGAGAGGGGTTGAGGGGAAGGAGAAAGAATCCAAGCAGATTCCATGCTGAGTACCAAGCCTAACTCAGGGTTCTATCTCAGGACCCTGAGAGCATGACCTGAACTGAAATCAAGAGTTAAAAATATAACCAACTGTACCACAGAGGTGCCCTTGGGTCCTGTACTATCTTATTAGTATTCATACTTTATTTTGTCCCTTTAGCAAACATGTTTGGTAATTCAAAGATGAAACATAATAAACTATTTGAATAATGCTGTTACAGAAAGAGGGAGACTTTCCCAAAAACGAACTTTCAGTTAATACACAGTATTATTGTGCAGTAACTTTGAAAGCTTGTTATACAGATCATCAACCAGTAGCTTAGGAATGTCACTGTATAATGTGTGAAAGCTCACTAACCCTTTATGTAGTTTTTCCATGTACATATCATTTCCCCATTAGGACCCTTGTCTTGTTCCTCCTTTCCATCTTAAATTTTAGGTGCCTGTATTAGGAATTTAGAGTCAGTAGTTGTTTGACTCGCTTACTCACAAAATTGTTAATTTATCTTCCTAAAGTAGAATATAAAGTCCACGAAAACATGGAGTCTTGACCATCTTGTTCATTTTATTCCTTCTGTTTAAAACCATGTTTGACACATGCAGTAAATGCTTGGTTGATGGTTAAATAAATAATAATTTGTTACCTTGAAAAGAGGCATTGTAAGAGTTAATGACCTATGATTTAGTCCTTTACTATATTCTTTGATTAAGAGAGGTGAGGGACATGGAAGTGTATCAGTTTCTATTACGTACTTGGTGGAAGGTTAATAGGTACTATCTTGTTTATAAATCAGCACATTTTGAAGTTAAGGCCAGTTGACTGGCCACTAGAATTAAAAACAGTAATATGACAAAACTTGGTGGTGATTAGTCGAGGAAACATGGAAAGTTGCAAGAGCACAGCTGTCCCACCACACCACCATGTAGGGGTGCAGGAACAAGAAGCAGAGGTGTAAGTGTATTTAGCACTGTGGGGCTAGCTTGTCAAGGCAAAAGGAGAACTTGGCACTGCTTCCTGGGATGAGAATGGAGGTGGGGAAGGGAGCGCTTCTGTACTTTGTATTTAATATTCTGTACTGCTAGAATTTTATTTTACCGTATAAATATGTTACTTCTCTGAGAGTAAAACTTTTGTTATTAGATTCCACACTACATGAATAACTTATATGGAAAAATCTTGCTTACAATACAGTTAAAAGTAAGACTTATTAAACATATACACAAATATTACAGGGCTGATTGATAAGAAACGTTCTCATCTCTCTCTCTCTTTTTTTTTTTCGTTCTCATCTCTTTTGAGGGAAGATGTGTTGCTTTGTGGTGACCAGGGTGTAGAGCCTTCAAAAAAGCTGCAGCACGTAAAGGAAGTAGAGATCCATTCCCTGCCCTACTTTGTAAGCCTTTTTCTTCCTCCTGACCTTTCCCACATTCTCCCTCCAGTTCCTATCCTTTTCCAGAAGAAAAGGACATGCCACTAGATTGATGAGTAGACATTGAAAGGCATCTGACCTCAGAACTGAAGTGAGTGATGGAATAGTGATGGCATTTGTGCTGCCAGGGTGATTGTACCGTAAGTGGGCATACTGAGTTAGAACAGGCTGGCGAATAGAAAAAAATAACATCAGGAAATTCTGACAAATTCCACTAGACATTTGAAATTCTAGCTTTCACTTCACACACACACACACACACACACACACACACACACACACGTACGTCCAAGCAGTTAACGGAAATTTAACTGTAAGATCTATTTATGAGTCAAGGCAAAATATGTCTGAGCAAAACCACTAAAATTATGTTTTTCCATTTTCCAGAGCTGTGCTTGACTGTATTTTATTTCTGGCCAAAGATGAAGTTAATAACATGCATAACACCCAGCTTAGTGTCTAATGCCCAGTAACCTTTGGATAAATTTGCCAGATGAATGAATGTACACATGAGCCATAACTATTAGAAAATGAGTGGGTTCTTAGGGCGCCTGGGTGGCTCAGTCAGTTAAGCATCTGCCTTTAGCTCAGGTCCTGATCCCAGGGTCCTGGAATGGAGCCTCACATTGGGCTCCCTGCTCAGTGGGGAGTCTGCTTCTCTCTCTCTCCTTACCCCTCTCCCTCCCCGTGCTTGTGCACTCACTCGCACACACTCTCTGTCTCTCAAAAATAAATAAATACGATCTTAAAAGAAAAGAAAGAAAATGAGTAGGTTCTTAAAGTATGTTGCTTGAATAGATGAATGTTAAACCAAATGGCCAAATGGTGGAACAATATAAATAGATAAGTGTTTTACTACAAAAATTTTCTTTATTCTAAAAAAATTTTATTAATTTTTAATTAATTAATTAATTAGAAAAAGAGAGAGAGCGCGCACACGTGCACACACAAGCCAGGGACAGGGAGGAAGAGGAAGAAGGGAGAAGCAGAATTCCCCTGCTGAGCAGGGCTCCTGTCTTGGGGCTCCATCCAAGGACCCTGGAATAATGACCTATAAGCCAAAGGTAAAGGCTTAAGTGACTGTGCTCTCTACTAGGTAAATTTAAAAATAATGACAAGTAGGGTGTGTGGGTGGCTTAGTAAGGCTTCCACTCATGTCATGATCTCCTGGGGTCCTAGGATGGAGGAGCCCTATGTCATCCTCAGGCTCCCTGCTCAGTGGGGAGTCTGCTTCTCCCTCTGCCCCTCCCTCCTGCTCATGCTATCTCTCACACAAGTGCACACTCTCTTTTGCTCATTAAATAAATAAATAAATAAATAAATAAATAAATAAATAAATAAATTTTTTAAAATGACAGGTAATTTTCCAGAAAACTATACTTTTTGTACTTTTTAATTTTGAAAGAAGTGGGCCTATTTAGGTGGCTGTTGGTGGAGGAGAAAAAAGGAATACCTTGGGCAGATTGAGGTTTAATTAAAATTAGTTTTAGCTCATTTGAATTAATTCCTATAATAGACTTGTTAATGAGGTGTTAAATGATCATCTTGAGAATCCCAGGAACTGTCAGAAATTAATTTAGGAGAACTGAGAAACTTAAAAAAGAAAGAAAAAACATTCCAGGAGTCCCATGTTGAAGCAGAACTGTAAAAGAAAACAGAGTCTTTTTGGGGAGGTGGGGTGGGCATGGGGAGAATCTCCTGCTTCTCTGCCGGAGGCTGACGGCTTTTACATTTGCTTATGTCTGGTGGGTGGGCTGAGCCTGGACACCCCTCTACACATCCTGTGCTTTCTGAGCTCGGGACTGTGAGGTATTACTATTTATCTAATTTGTTTATTTCACTCTTAGAAATGCATGTAAATAAAAATCAAGTTTTCTAATAAACAGTTTTCTTCTTAGAGTATAGCTTAGCAGTGTATCTGACACCAAAAGTCAGACTAGATTACCTCCTTTCTCATAACTCACTGCCTAGGATGCCGTTAAAAAAATATTGGATTCTACATTTATAAAACATTTATCAAGTATCTAGTCTGTATCCTGTGGTGGATTTGCAGTTGAGCAGTGCAAGGTTGAACAATACATAATCTCGGCCTTTGAAAAAACTTACAGTCTAGTGGTAAAGATAGGATTCCAGAGAAGGACTCGTTGTCAGATACATAGGTATATTCTTCCTTTGTTCAACTTCTCCTTTTCTTAGGTTCCTCCTTCTGTCTCCTCTCCAAAAAGCTCCTTCCTCACCACTTATCCGCCCCCCAATCTTTAACTTCCTTAAAGCCAGCTAATTACTTGAAGCAAATTCAGATTTTATTCATTTTACATTCCTTATCAGTCTCTCTAAGCAGATTTTTTTCTTTAGAGGCTTATCACTCTAAAAAGGAAAAAAAAAAAAAAGGAAGTGTATCACTTTAGTAAATTATGGCAATCAAAGAAAAAGACTTTCCTTTTGTCAATTAGCTTCGTCATTATCTAGCCCAAAGGGCTTTTTAACCAATGGCTTAAGCCTTCTAAAATCAGCAAGCACTATGACCACTTTATTTATTTTTTAAATTTTATTTATTTATTCATGAGAGACAGAGGCAGAGAGAGAGAAGCAGGCTCCATGCAAGGGAGCCTGATGTGAGACTCTATCCTGGGACTCCAGGATTGAGCTCTGGGACTGAAGGCAGGCGCTCAACTGCTGAGCTATCCAGGCGTCCCATGACCACTTCATAGTTGAGGAAGTTTGAGCCTGCAAATGGTACAAGTTTTCTCAGTATCTTGTCTCTGAATAGAAAGAACATGGCCTTCTTGAACTCCATCTCCTTCTGAAGTTGCATTAGTGATATTTAGCTTTTTATTAAAACATTTTATTATAACCTCTTCCTAATTTTCTGATTTCTGGTCTAATTTTCCAAAACACAGCTAAATTTAGTTGTAAGTAATCAGCCATACAAATAAATGAAAGCCCTTTGAGGGCATTTACCTGCCTTCCCTCTCTATGGATCAGTAACCCCTTTAGCCTCCCTCTCTGCTTCAGAAATCTGTTTAGAATACTCAGGAGCTTCTGTTGCGCAGGTCTGTTTCTTCACTCCCGGTCTCTTTCTTTCTTCCAGATCCAAATGCTAATAAAAGTTTCTCACCACAAGAGTGGTGTCTCTTTTTGTGTCTTGTGTCAGAGTTTGTTTAAAACCAGCTATTAAGATGTCCACAAGCAAGCAGGCCCGGCAGCTAACCTTTGAACAAATGTAGACTTGTTCATTTAGTAGAATATTGTTCTTATTACAAAACATAAATAAGGAGTTTGAGGTTGTTGCCCTAGGACAGAAAAGGAGACCTGTACTAGACGTCCCTGATTGTGAAGATTTAGTAAGATGTTATAAGGAAACTAATTCTTAATTAAAGTACTGTGATTCAGAGTTTGTTTTTTTAGGATTGAAGTGGATGAATTTTACCTTAGTTTTATTTCATAATCGAATTTACTTTGAAGATTTTTTTTCTCCCATAATTTGATTTATTCAGTTACTGTGTAGCTGAGACTTATAACCATTACTGCAATCTATTCTTCTTATGACTTGCAATTTGTGAACCTTATCACCCAGGTTCTGTTTTGTTTGAAGAAGAATAACTTTCTAAACTTTAACATGATTAGAATTGATTTCCCCCAGAATTATTTCGGAGGATCTTGTCTAGGAGACTTGAGCCTAATTTTTCATCAGTTTTGCTATTTATTGCTATATGAATACTTAATATGTGTAGACAAGTAAGATATATGGACTCTGTTCTTAATTACTAAAGACTTGCCAGATTTGAGAGCTTTCTGAAGAAGAATTGATTTGGAAGAAAAAAAAAAAAGGCACCTATGTTTTTTTAAATTGTCTAAATATTTTACTCTGCCTGCTATCTACTTTGGTGTGGAATGTGGAACAAGGTTCAGAAGGACCTCGTTCAGGTGTACTCTTGTAAGCCCCTGTTCTCAAACTTTGTCCATAGACCATGTTGTATCAGAGGTACTTTTAGTGTGGTGGTTCCTGACCTTGCTTCAAAATTAGTCAGAATGCTTATGTCAGGGCCCCTTGCACACCCTGTGACTATCTGGGAATGAGGCCCCTGCAGGGTGTTATTTAAAAGCATCCCAGATTTTAACATGTAGCCAGGGTTGAGCACCACTGTTATAGAGCTTTCTTGAAATGAGAATTCTAGTCCACTTTACCGGACCACACTGAGTCTTAGTGGACAAGGCCTAAAATGTGCATTTTAAAGAAAACTTAAACTAATTTTTAAAGGCTACCTTTTTGTTTATTTAAGTTTGTTTACACAGAAAATAACCAAGAACTACTCTACTGAGAGGTGGTAATTTGGGAAGGAAAGGAAATTGAAAGCCAGATATATGGTCTCTTTCTTTTGAAAGAAAAATAAGGGACATGTTGGCTTGTGAAACAGGAACTTTGTGGTAAAACTGTGTTGCCAGTTTTCATCATTTTTAGAAATCTGGATGCCTTGATGCTTTCTCCTAGAGAGCTGATGATCTTTGCTGAATGAATCAGTGGCATAGGTAGAGAAGGCAGAAATCAATTAGGAAGGGAGAAAGATAACTAAGAATTCAGAGACCCATGGTTGGCTCTTTAAGTCTGGTTGCATTTATTTTTGTTTCACTTTTTTTTAATGGCCTACTAATTCAGGATCAAAATTTTTAGTACATAACCTACAAATGGCCTTGCCCATTATAAGCTTTTAAAAGCTCAATACCAATTAGCTTGTGAAACTTATTATGGCCTTGTCTTCCACCTCTGCAACTGTTCAGTTTATTCAAAGCCTAAACTTTACCAGTGATTGTCTTATTTGCTGACCCTCCTCATCTGAAGATGGGTGCTTGAGCATAGTACACGGGTTTCCTCATCCCTGTAGTTTTTTGTTTTTTGTTTTTAAGATTTATTTATTTATTCAAGAGAGAGAGCACATGAGCAGGGGGAGGATCAGAGAGAGAAGCAGACTCCTCACTGAATAGGAAGCCTGATGCAGGGCTTGATCCCAGGACCCTAGGATCATGACCTGAGCAAAGGCAGGCACATAACTGACTGAGCCATCCAGGCGTCCTCTCATCCTCGTAGTTCTGCCTGAAAGTAGCTTGTTATGTGTTCCAGCCCCAGAGAACAGTAGGATAGGATAGTCTTTGGACAAATGAAGACTTTCTGTCCTGACAGTGAGCTGGCACCCTTTAAAACTCAATTCCTTAATTTTTCAAAGGCACTTGGCCTCCTTTTAGTTTCGAGCCCTCTGTTTCTGGCTGTGCATTAGCAACCATTCTTTTAAAGTCTTGATTTCATTGAATCAACAACTTTAAGCCTTGGCCGTTGCTGCTTGATACACATCCTGTGGCAGTGCTCAGGAAATCCTAGTTTTTGGCATTGAAACTAATTAAAGGATTAAGCTAAGACTAGTGAGAGGGTGATAAACGGTACTTGAGAGTCACTCACTGTGCAGTACTTGGTGTTCACAAAAACTGCTCTAGTTGTAGATGAGAGAAATAGCAGTGGTAATATAGGAGAGTAAAGTCACATACTTGGCCACATTCTTGTAGGGAGACAAAACAAAGTAGTCTTTGAAACAGTGTCCCTAGGAGAGGGAGAGGCAGGCTGTCTGCTTTGATGTTCATTAGCCTGACAATTGCCCAAGCTGAGCATTTTATCTGTTGCCAGGCTAGCAAAATTGGGGCTACTTTTACTTTATCTGTTGCCAGTCTAGCAAAATAGGGGCTGCTTTTAGGAGATGGTGAACCAAGCTCCGACTCATTTTGCTTCAGTGGTAAACAAAGTTACTGAGCTCCTGCTTTCTGGAAGTCCTTTATAAATCTCCCTTTTACAAGACTAAACTGGAGCATGAAAATAGCTTGTAAAGAATGAGTTGCAGGTAACATTTATTTTCCTATTCCTTGGGTCTCTTAAAGACCTTAAAAATGTTCTAGTGCAATTTAACTGGTACTTAAGGAAGACGTGTTACTCAAATCAGTCTGCTCTGCCTTTTAGCTAATATCATTTTATTTATTTTAGGTAACATTTCTAGATAAGATACTTTATCCTTCTTTCTCTGAAAGCATGTGAAAAACCTGAACTTAAATTCAAATTCCAACAGTGTGGTTTTAAAAATAGCATCACTGTTGGTTTTTTTCTTTACACATCCCATGCTCTCCTCTCTCTCTCACCCTTACCTCTTTTTCTAGTCTTATTGGGTACTTGAAGATACTTTTAGGCATAGTGATCTTAATTTTAGTCTACAAGTTGAAATTCTGCAGGTGCTCATGTAGAAGTTAAAGAACAAAGGAGGACCTTTAACGATGGTTGATTTGTGTGTTTAGGCATTCTTTTGTCCCTTTTTCTCCTTTCTAGTGAGCTATGAGAGCCTGCTTTTCCTGGTACATCCCACCTGGGTACTTGTGACAAATGTACAATTTATTGATCTAGAAAGTGCTGTGATGAGTGGAAAGTGTGGTCTGCTGCCTTCTCCACCCACTTTAGAACTGTCCATAGAAGGTAACCATTGATAATTAAGAAACATTAATGAAGGAGAGATTGCTGCTGCTTTAGGAAGGAAACTTGGATGACCTAAGAATTCATTCTTGTTTTGCCAGCCTCTGCACTTAAGGTATCATCTAAATGTGAAAAAATAAAAATATGAAGTGGAAACTCCTTCATGGTTTAACCTTGTTAACTATCAATATATTTCCGTTGGCATGGAAATCAACTTGGGAACCTACATACTCATAAGATTCATAAGATAAGCAAAAGTTATCAAAATTTTAACAAATACCAAGCATTTGCCTCTATTTATAGAAAGGTTTTCTTTTTTTCCATTAATGGATCTTTACCTTCACTAAACTTATCATTCAGTTTTTAATTCTTCAGCATACTCTGTTCTTGGAGGAATATACGGAAAGTATGGCCACAAGATTTTTTGTTCTAAGATACTTGCTGCTATGGGTGATTTGAGTAATACGTACTATTCAGTGTTTCGTAAACAACACCTTGTCAATAGCAGGGTGTCATCTTCCCTGGAGATCTAGAGTGCTATTTTTTTTTTTTTTTTTTTTTTTTTTTTGCCATTGATGAAGAGTAAAGGAGATACCTAGTCGTTTTTATATTTGGTAGGTGGGGAGGGTCTTATCTCTTGTTTATAACAAAACTATTTAAATGAAGTACAATAATTGTATGGATTAGTACTCTTTCCAATTCTGTGCTTTTTCTTTAATGTTAACAGTGGGGATGGTGGGCACCTGGGTTGCTCAGTGGTTGAGCGTCTGCTTTTGTCTCAGGTCATGGTCCCAGGGTCCTGGGATCAAGTCTCACATTAGGCTTCCTGGAAGGAGCCTGCCTCTCTTTCTGCCTCTATCTCTGTGTCTCATGAATGAAAAAATAAAAAACCAATGGGGATGGTGACCATATGGGGAAAGAAGTAGAAAAAAGATAGAAGATGACTGGCTTTAACAGCAGTTAGAGATTTTTTTTTTTTTTAAGATTTATTTATGTATTCATGAGAGACACAGAGAGAGAGATGCAGAGACATAGGCAGAGGGAGAAGCAGGCTCACCAGGCATCCCTAGAGATTATTTTAAACATCTAAGTAAAAGTGTGGCCATTATTTGAGAAAATGTTCTATTAAGTATCATCTGAGTTTCCTTGGGTTTGGGATAACTTGATCAGATAAATAGATGGCTATTTCTTGGACAGGATCCCAAGCTTCCTGAGGCATCAAAGTTGAAATCATCATCATAAAGCATTTGCTGGACTTTCTCTATTTGGTATTTTTATAGAGAGGAGGAAGGAGAATGGAAAAGAGAGATATTATAAGAAATTGGCTCACGTAGTTATAGAGGCTTACAAGTCTTAAGATCTGAATTTGGCAAGCTAGAGACCCAGAAGAGCTGATATAATTCTAGTCCAAATGCCATTAGTCTTGAGACCCAGGGAGAGCTGAATCTTATTAGTTCAAGTATGAAGGCAGAAAAAACCCTGATGTGCTAGCATGACTGGCAGGAAGAATTCCTTTTTTTTGGAAGCACCCATTTGTTCTTTTGAAGCCTTCAAATGATTAGATATGGTTGACCCACATTAGGGAGGACAATTCTTTTTTTTTTTTTTTAAGATTTATTTATTGGAGAGAGAGAGAACAAGCATGGAGGAAGAGGACAGAGGGGAAAAGGAGAAGAGGGTCTTAAGCAAAAACCATACTAAGCGTGGAGCCTGACGCAGGACTCAGTCTCACAACCCTGAGATCATGAACCCCAAGAGTCAGACGCTTAACCAACTGCACCATCCAGACACCCTGGGAGGACAGTCTACTCAGTTTTTCTCAGTCAACCAATTCAAATGTTAATCTCATCCCAAACATTCTCACAAAGAAGTACACTCAAATTTATGTCTGACCAAATATCTGGACACTGTGGTCCAGTCAAGTTGACACATAAAATTAGCTATCACAGCATCCTCAGTTGATTAGCCCACTTTTTTGAATACTAAAATTTGCTAGCCAAATTTTCAAGGCTCAGTGGAAGTAAATAAGTAAATAAACTCTCTTCTAGGCCTGACAGTGTTTTCCCCCTCCATTTTGTGCTCTGTAGTGAAGACTCAGTTTTCGGTTCTAAACTCTGGTTCTCTATAAATGTAAACAGTTTTTACAATATTAAGTTAGTTAACTTTATATTTTAGTTTCTGTTTCTCAGCTGATTTTTAGTTGGTCCCATTAATGGTATTTATACCCTGGGCAGTTTGCTAGAAAGTAGATCATCAATAACATGAATGAACATATGCAGCTCAGGGATCAGTCTTAAGGATCCAAAATACAAGGTTTTTAATACCAATTTAAATGTACTCATCTATTCATTCATTATTTTGCTTACAAGACTAATACATGCTTATTTTCAAAACCCAGGTAATTACATGTATGTCACAGAAAGTACAGTCCCTATGATTATATGTCCTTGGATAATCCATGTCAATTGTTTAGAATATAGTTTACAGATTTATTACTGTTACTCCTTTTTAGCAATAGCAGATAAATAACACCACTTGATTAGAAGAGTTTGGTAGTTATGGGAGGGAAGAAAATGAGAATAGTTAACTGCTTTTTTAGCAGTTACTGATGACAGTTTTGTTCTACGGTTGTTAGACTTTACTCCATAATTTTGGCAGAACAAAAAAAAACAGATGAATCCTGCTAGGATACCTCCCATACCCTATGTATTTACTAGTGCTTAAGAATAACAAAAGAGAAAGAAATCTCATTGTGAGGGCTGTCAGTTTGTGAATTCTCCGTAAATGGGGGCACTAAAAATGCCTAAACACGTGATCATATCTAAGTTGGCTTGAATATTAGAATCTTATCATTATGGTAAGTGAAGTGTTCCATTTGTTCCACCATTTCATGTGGGTCCCTTCATCTGACAGCACCTCATATAAGGCTATTGGATTACAATGTTAATTCTCTGAAGTATTTTAAAAATGAAACAAAATAAAATAAGCCATTCTTTTCTTTGTTAATTCCTCCCCATAGTTTAAGAATTGGTGAGAGTGGAGTCTAGCCAATTGCCTTCCTCAGCCTTAAACCAGCGAGAATTGCCCTGTGCCTTGGCAGAACACAGGTGACTCTGGGGCAAGAGGCTCTTTATCTGTCTTGACTTGAACATTGGTGGTGTCATCTTTTTCTGTTTTGTGTTCTGAAAAACAATTTTGACCTATATGTGATGGCCAACAAATGTGTACAAGTGATAGAGCTAACACACAAGTAAGCCACGGATTATGCCAGGTGTTCATATGTGCATTTCATGACTTCTGGAGGGTTTCCTCAAGGCATTGGTTGAGAACTCAGTAATGATCAGCAAGAAATAGGATTAATTAGTGAAGGCCTTTGTTTTTTGTTTTTTAATTTTTATTTATTTATGATAGTCAGAGAGAGAGAGAGGCAGAGACACAGGCAGAGGGAGAAGCAGGCTCCATGCTGGGAGCCTGACGTGGGATTCGATCCCGGGTCTCCAGGATCGCGCCCTGGTCCAAAGGCAGGCGCTAAACCGCTGCGCCACCCAGGGATCCCAAGTCTCTGTTCCTATCTGAAAGTACATCTCCATAGGATTATGCTGGAACGCATTTGCTTATAGGTCCCTCACTCCTCCTGAAAGGGGTTATTATGTCCAGATCATGTAATTTCTATACCTGGAATTTTTGCATTTCTAAGCGCAAAATACTTGAAATGAAAAATAGAAAAAAAAAGAAAAAGAAAAAGAAAAATAGGCCATGATAAGGCATTGCTTGGGAAAAGTTACCTTTGACAGATCAAAGTGCTGCTTTGGATTGAACTTGTTCGTTCTGTAAAGTGACTACAAACAGACCTTCTTAGTTAATTTTTGCTTATTCTTGGATTTTGCATGTCTTATATATTTTTGGTTTTACAAACAGATTATCTGTGGCACATTTGTCATCATAATCCACCTCCACAGCTAAATGTGTGTATCATTTCCCCTAAATTCGTGTTACTCATTTCCCCTCTTGGTGGAACTGCCATATGTGGACTTAAACCAAAATTAAATGTTAACAATAAGGTAAGTCTGCTTTTAAGATCATAAAATATATTTCAAATTCAAATGGAGACTTTCTTGGTTATCTGATACCATTGCTGCTGTACATGACTCTTCCCCCATCTGCACAGTTAATTGTTAATATGTTAAATTAATTTTATTAGCAGAGAAGAGCTGTGTCTGTTACATTTTTATCTTTTTTAGTCTTTAATGCATATTATTCCTCTAATTGATACCTGATCTTTAACACATCTAGAGGGAGCTTCTTACTACCTCCTCTATTTATTTGGTTTTGGCTTTTTTTCATTAGTTTAAGACACAAGGTTTCATTCACCCATCAGTCACTTTTTGACTACTTCCTGTGTGCCAGCCATGAAAAATGACATAGTAGCTTCAGAAACTTTTAAAGGCAAAGCATTCAGTTTGTTTTAATTCTCAAAATAAGCAACATTTTCTCAGTATTTCTACCTCCTAACCACTTCTATGTTTTGTTTTATTGATTTTTATTCTGTCCTTTTTGGTGTCTGATTACATTGTGTAGTTAAAAGAGTCAGTTGGCTTGCTTTTTCTCTTTTTACTCAAGATCTTTAGTATCTCCTTAGAGCACAAAGTATATATACTCATCTATTTCTAGCTTTTTTCTGATTTGAAGAAAGAAGAATAAAGCCTTAAAATATTGTTATAGGTTTTGGGGAATATATAAGTTTTAAGTGGTGCTTTTAAAAGAACCCTCAAAAATTAAAACTAACAGAATTACTTTAGTGCTATGTCTTATTTAGCTGCAGACCTATAATACCACTCTTAGTATAGTTGTTTCAGAAATCTTAATTTTAAATTAAAGTGTGTTTACAAGACCAAAAAAAATTGTTATAGGTAAAATAATAAAAATAAATTATTATACAATAAACATAAAATAATTAAAATAGTTTTTAAACACCATGTACAAGGCATTTTATTAAGCAGTTTACCTGTATTCATTTAATCCTTGAAACAACCTTACAAAAGTAGATGCAGTCATCATTGTCATCATCAATTCCATTTTGCAGATGAGGAAATTGGACTCAGAGAGGTTAGGTGACCTTACAGCTAGTGGATGGTGGAGCCAGAACACAAACCCAAATAGTCTGACTTCAGAAGTGTCCATGCCGCCAAAGAACCAAACTAAAGCTCAAGATTGAAATTTAGGAGACAGTAGAATTATTACTTCCTGTCTTTCTCAGACCTGCTTTTACTGCTTTGATGTCTTGCTTCAAAATGGCCACCTAATGGTTTCAGATTTTAAAATGTCAGCACAGTCAACTCTGTATGCCTGTTCCAAATTATGGGAGAAAATCTGGAACTAGAGACCTAGCTCCATCCCTGTTATGGTGAGGCGTGCTTTTTAGAAAATAAGGGCATCTGCTTGCCATCTTGAATTCTCCAATTGCACAGGTAATTTGCCTCATCAGGATGGTAATGGATGATGTGATAGCAGAGGTAGGGGAACACTGGCTAAAACTAGCTTTGGAAAGTCAATAGTATGGTCAATGATGTAACATATGAGGTATATTTATTAATTGTAAACCTTTGTGTGTTATGTGTTTATATATTGGTAATGTCATCTGTGTCCTGTGTTATGTGTTAAGAGCATGCTAAGGGATTAAAAAGTGAAGAACTAGAAACAGTGAGGGAAAGCAAGAGGATCCTTCATTTCATCTTTGAAAGCTAAGGCTAAGCTACAGGGTCAGATCGTGAAGTACTGTGGAAGATATAAATGGCATAATTTTAAGGGAAAAATACATGAGTAGAGGGAAGTAATAATAGTGAACATGTTATTTTGTTTACTGTGTACTGAGCACTGCTCTGAGTTTGTAAATAAATTCTCAGAACAAGTATTAGACACAGTTCTCCTTCTTTTATAAAATGAGGCAGCAGAGAAGTTAAGTTGCTTACCCGAGGTCAAAGAGTTACCAAATGGTAGAGACAGAATTTGAACCTGGACACCCAGGTTCAAATGTCAGAATGCTTTTTGTGTATGAAATACTTCAATATTTGTTTGCCTTAGTGTCATTGAATATAGGTAATTCTGCTGTGGAATCCAAATTAGTTTGAACACATAAAAGGGTTTCCATTTTCTCAGAATATTCCAACTCCAATGTTTGTATATTCTTGAGGGAGGTGCTGGTGGGAAAACTGTATTTGCCCTCAGAGTTTGCAGTTTGTTTTTAAGGGCAGGAGACCACACATGAAAGGTGTAAAAACAAACAGAAATATATAAAAAGAACAAATTAATGACGTACAAAGTAGAGGTATGTCTTCAGAGGTGCCAGGAATTTTTCCGTAACCTAATTTTTTTTTCCACTTCTGTCCTTCATCTTTCATAGTGCCCTCAATTTCTTTGGAGTTGTTCAAGCTCAGAAGTAGAAACATTGGTAGAAAATAACAAAAATAAATTGCTCGTATCTACTGATTTGTATGAATTTCATCTAAACTGCAAAAAAATTGTCCAGGAATTTCTGTTAGTAGAGCTGTGTATTTGAAAGACTTAGGGTTTTAAAAGGTGTGGACTTTTTTCAGAAGTTATCCCTTAAGTCTTGTTTACGTAGAAAAAAGTGACTTTGGGATAAATTATATTACATTCTTCAGAAACAAAAAAAAAGTATTGTTTACACCTGACATACAGGCTGGAAGATTGGGGTGAAAAGGGAATGATTGACTGCTAATATGTGCTGGTTTCTTTGGCAGGGGGGCAATAAAAATGTTCTAAAATTAATTATTATGGTGGTTGCATAATTCGATAAATATACTAAAAATATTGAATTACATGTTTTAAATGGGTGAACTGTATAGAACATGAATTATATCTCATGAAAAAAAATTTGTTCTTTAGTGAGTGAACATTGTGGTAAAATATACATAACATAAAAGTTAACATTTTAACTAATTTGGGGGTCTTTAATTCACTAGCATTAAGTACCTTTTACAGTTTTGTGCAGCCATTATCACTGTCCATTTCCAGAATCTTCTCATTATTTTCCAAATAGGAATTAACTTTTGATATTCCAGTCCAAGTTTGGAAGCAGTAGTCTTGACCTACTCAATTTTATTTAAAAAAAATTTTTTTAAATGTATATATAAAGTGTTTTGTTTTGTTTTAAAGATTTTATTTATTCATGACAGAGAGAGAGAGACAGGCAGAGGGAGAAGCAGGCTCCGTACAGGGAGCCTGATGTGGGACTCGATCCTGGGTCTCTAGGATCATACCCCAGGCTGAAGGTGGCGCTAAACCGCTGGGCCACCAGGGCTGCCTGACCTACTCAATTTTAAACCTTTAGACTTTAAAAATACTTGCTCCCCCCCAAATTGAGTTTTGTTTCTCTAAGATTTTTAGCCCTTTCCATTTGTTTCCCTTCACACATGCTTTTTCTGTTGTGTTCCCTCAGATAATAGTGTCACTATTTACGAAGTTGTCCAAACAAGAAATCACTGTTGTATTTTCTTTGCTTTTCCATTCCATATATTTAATCACCCAGAGCCTTTAGATTGTGTGTTCTGAATATCTTTGAACCTGTCCATTACTCTGGATCCCCACTAATGTTGACTTGACTTAGACTTCTGTCTACTTTCACATGGATTTAATGGTCATAGACGGATTGGTCAATCAAAAATGATTTGGAAGAATTAAGATAAATAAAGAATGCTGAAAAATCAGGAATAGGAAACTTCCATGCAGTAAGTTCCAGTGCAGTATGATGACTCTTAGATTCCTTCTCTGAGCATATTGGTTTCCTTCCTATCCAAGATTCATTCCTTCATTAAATATTTATTTGGTACCTTCTCTATGCTTTAAAGATTTGTAACACTTCTGTTTACTTCAAAATATATCCCCATCTACCTTTCATACCTATTGCTGTCACCCTAGTCTGAGCCACCATTTTCTCCCATGCCCTCTCTGTTTCTGTCCTCACCTCCATTTAAATGCAACACTCAGGGTGATATTGGTTTTTTTGGGGGGTGTTTTTTTTGTTTGTTTGTTTTCAGGGTGATATTGTTGAAACATAGGAGATCTTATCAATCTTCTGGTTAAGAACTCTCCTGGGGCCTTCTGCTTCTCAAAGTCAAAGTCAGAGTCAGAGCCTTTCTTAGGGTGAAGATGGCCTTGTGATCTGGCCCCCTCTGGACAATGTATATCCCAGACTCCCTTGACTGGCTAGGTTCCAACCATTCTGGTTCACTGTGCCCTAGGAAATGCCAGCTGTGCTTTTTGCTTCTGGGCCTTGACACTCTATGGAGATAGTACTTAGCTCATCCAGGTCATGGCTCAAATATCACTAGAGTGAGATATTTATCTTGTTTGTCCATCTCCCACATCAGAATGTATGCTCCACACAGGCAGGAGCCTGTCTCTTTTATTCCAGACAGTATATCCAGGGCCTAGATGGCTGGCACATACTGGGTAGATACTCAGGATCCATTTTTCTGTTTTCCTAGCATGAAATACATTCTTTCCTTTTTGTGTAGTCTTCCTGGTGAGATTTTTATCTTTGGTGTAAAGATTATGACGCTACTTTTGTATCTCCTGTATTTCTAAAAAAAAATATGTGCTAAAATAAATCTTTATTTTCATGTACTAGATTTTTTTTTAAGTTTTATATCTTAAAGTTAGAGAAGGCTTCAAAAATGTTAGTAGTCCTCAAATTCAACTTCTTTAGGTGTTTATTTAAGAAATCCTGATACAAAACCACAATGAGATACCACCTCACACCAGTGAGAATGGTGAAAATTAACAAGACAGGAATCCACAAATGTTGGAGAGGATGTAGAGAAAGGGGAACACTCTTGCACTGTTGGTGGGAATGTGAACGGTGCAGCCACTCTGGAAAACTGTGTGGAGGTTCCTCAGAGTTAAAAATAGAACTACCCTACGACCCAGCAATTGCACTGCTGGGAATTTACCCCAAAGACACAGATGCAGTGAAACGCCAGGACACTTGGACCCCAATGGTTATAGCAGCAATGTCCACAATAGCCAAACTGGAAGGAGCCTCGGTGTCCACCGAAAGATGAATGGATAAAGAAGATGTGGTCTGTGTATACAATGGAATATTACTCAGCCATTAGAAACGACAAATACCCACCATTTGCTTCGATGTGGAGGGACCTGGAGGGTATTATGCTGAATGAAGTAAATCAATCGGAGAAGGACAAACATTATATGGTCTCATTCATTTGGGGAATATAAAAATTAGTGAAAGGGAATAAAGGGAAAGGAGAGAAAATGAGTAAAAATATCAGTGAGGGTGACAAAACATGAGAGACACCTAACTCTGGGAAACGAACAAGGGGTAGTGGAAGGGGAGGTGGGCGGGGGGTTGGGGTGATTGGGTGATGGGCACTGAGGGGGGCACTTGGTGGGATGAGCACTGGGTGTTATGCTATATGTTGGCAAATTGAACTCCAATAAAAAATTTTTTTTTAAATGAGAATCCTAAAAAAAAGAGTAAAGAAAAGAAATCCTGAAGCGGGGTGACATGGGGCCGATGAGCTCAGCTACAGGTTTTCTGAGATCACTGAGATATAGGTGGCAGTTGGGGGAGTGAGAGGCAGAGCCTGAGGTAGCAGCCTAGTCCTTGTGTGGCCTGGGCCATCACAGGCAACTTGGGGAGTGGTGCTTCGTGAAAAGCAACCCAAGGGTCTTCACTGAACTCATTAAAGGATTTGGTTGCCAAGGAGCCCAAGTAGAAGAAATACGAAGTTTAGAACCCGAGAATTTTGAAGAGTTAAAACCGCTTGATGGGTTAGGTTTTCTTTTCAAGAGGCAGCAAGAAGAACCAGCAGGCTCTGTAGTTCAGGATCGCAGACTTGACACATATTTTTTTTTTTTTTTTTTTTTTTTTGTTAAGCAGGTAATTAATAATGTTTGTGCTACTCAGGCCATAGTAAGTGTGTTATTGAATTGTATCATCAAGATGTCCATTCAGGAGAGATGTTATCAAAGTTTAAAGAATTTTCACAAAGTTTTGATGCAGCAATAAAAGGCTTGGCACTCAGCAGTTCAGATGTGATTCAACAAGTGCACAACAGTTTTGTCAGACAGCAAGTGTTTGAAACATTCAAGACATCAGCAAAAGAAGATGCTTTTCACTTTGTCAGTTATGTTCCTGTAAATGGAAGATGCATCAATTAGATGGAATAAGAGAAGGCCGACTAGTTTCGGTGTCTGCCATCAAAATGGCATCAGTGAGACCAGTCATAGGAACAAAGGAAACAAAAGTACAGTGAAGGTGAAATTCGATTTAACTTAATGGCCGTTGTGTCTGATAGAAAAATGATATATGAAAAGAGGATAGCAGTTACAAAGACAAGGAGAGACAAGACAACTTATTTATTGAGGAACCCATGGATACAGATCAGGGTAATAGGTTAAATGCTATTCAGTCAGAGGTTACCCAAAAGTTAAATGCTTATTGAAGAAGTAGTACAGAAACTAAAGAGATTTGAAAATATCAGAAGGCAACATAATTATCTGCCTTTCATTATGGAATCATTAAACACTTTAGTAGAAGAATACCAGCAGTTAAACCACTAGTAGAAAAGGTGAAAGAAAAACAATGCAAAGAAAGCACAGGAAACCATTAAGTATAAAGAACTTTGAGCAACATCCCAACTGACTCTGCCTGTTTGGCAATAGTACCAATCTGTCTTGTCATTAATGCATGGATTCTTTCCCTACCTGTATTGTGTGCAGGTAGTGCATATTAAGTAAAAGTGATATTAAGAGTGCATGTCCAGGGTGCCTGGGTGGCTCAGTCAATTAAACATCTGCCTTCAGCTTAGGTTGTGATCCCAGGGTCCTGGGATGGAGCTGAATCAGGCCCACTGCCCAGCAAGGAGTCTACTTCTCTCTCTTCCTCTGCCCCTCCTCTTGATAGTGCTCCTCTCTCTCAAATAAATAAAATATTTTAAAAAAAGAATGCTTGTCCAATTCCATTACTTGACATTGGATCTGAGAACTTCTGATGGTTCTCTGGATATATACTATCATAATGAACCTAGAAATTGTACAAATGATATTCTCTACCTGTAATTGTTATGATTAATCTCTCAATCTTTTAGCTCAGTTGCATGCTTAAAATGTGAGATCTTGATTAAACTGGATCTCTTTCTCCTCATCAATGATGAAAAACAGTATTTGTCTTTGATATCTAAACATTTTGAGGATTTTGAAACTGAGTTTTATCTTGAGAAGATATGGTTTTAATGCTCACTTGAAAAAGAAGTATAGTTTCTAGTGATTTTCAACTGCTGCCAGTAGAGAATGTAATAAACGTAATTTTATTTTAGCAGACTTAAAAAAAAAACCTAAAGCATATTGACAGCTTATAGATATGCACAGTTACTTTTAACTGTTACTTGGTGAACTTAATATAAATTGGTCATTTTTCTCAAATCTGAGCTCTTTTATTTATTTATTTTTAAAGATTTTATTTATTTACTCATGAGAGACAGAGAGAGGCAAAGACGTAGGCAGAGGGAGAAGCAGGCTCTCCGCAGGAAGCCTGATTCTGGGTTTGATCCCAAGACCCCTGGATCACGACCTGAGCCAAAGGCAGACACTCAACGACTAAGCCACCCAGGTGCCCCTGAACTCATTTGTTTTAATTGATTTAATTATTTAACAGTATTGAATTTGAAATAGTTCATCATTTATGTGGTGTAAATAATATGGTGTGAAACAAACTTACATGTTCTATTGAGACTTTTGTGGGTGTATATATTAAAAATAAGTAGCAGTTTTAATGGGGATTCAAATTCATTTGTTTTCCTTTGGGCTCCCCAAAACACCAGAGACTTCAGAATATTTTTTGTTACTGTTGGTTATCAAATCTAAATGTTCACTTGCCAACCCACTTCCTCTTTCTTCGAAGAAGTAAAAGTTATTTTTAGAACCCTGATTTCCTGATTAGGTGGAGTCAGGAATCCCAGCAATTCTCTCTATTAAAGGATCTGCTTGTACATGTAAGGAATGTTCTATTTACCTAGGGTTTATTTAGTTCAGGAATATCTTAAGTCCTGGGACAAGTCCAGCCTTCCCTAAACTGTCTGCATCTACTCCCTCTGCTCAGCTTTACCCCTTTTAAAATAGAAGCCAAACCCTCTACTTTCCAAAAGAATCCATCCTTCTAATTTATCAAAAGCATTAGTTCTAAGAAATTAATATTTTGCCAACATTACCATATTTGATGGTCAGAATTTCAGATTTAAGTCTTTCTTAGAAACCACAGTCTGAAGAGAACCTGTTTTTTTTTTTAATGTTTATATTTCTTGTTTTTTAATTATTTATGATAGTCACAGAGAGAGAGAGGGGCAGAGACACAGGCAGAGGGAGAAGCAGGCTCCATGCACCGGGAGCCCGACGTGGGATTCGATCCCAGGTCTCCAGGATCACACCCTGGGCCAAAGGCAGGCACCAAACCGCTGCGCCACCCAGGGATCCCTGAAGAGAACCTGTTTTACATGCATTGATAATATTATGCTCACCCAGAAGCGTTTAAGCTTTTTTAATCCCAAATTGACCTCTCTGACAAACCCTTGTTCCTGCTGCAGCCCTACAGAACATCATTTTAACTTGTTCTCTGCTGAGTAGTTCTGTATCCCACATCGCACGCTGGTAATTCCAGTTGTAATGAATGCCCCATAGCCCTCTGAAAGGCAATCGTCCATTCTAGGCAGTGGGAACCAGACTTGTTGACATTACTTAGTGGCAGCCTTTCCTCAGCTGCTCCCTTTTGCAAAGTATGTAGAAGAAAAGCCTAATACTAAAATATCTAGGGAAAAATGTATGAGAATGAAAGCAGATGCACAGGTGGAAAAATAAATACTTTAATGGTTAGTATTGTCTGATTTGTGCTTTTATTCATATAGTCATTTAAAAAGAGAAAGGAGGAAAGAAAAGAAGGGCCAGGCCCTTTATGCTTTCATTTCGCACCTCAGGGCAAGGTTTAACTCTGTAAGTAAAACGTTAACTCCATAACTTAAGTAAAACCTTAACTCCATAACTCCATAAGTGTTTTCATAACACTTCCCTGCCTTAGAAGTTTGTAGAACACCCAGCATGGAAAATTTCAATATTTTTCCAGATTTGTTTTAAATAACAAAGGCTGGCAAGAGAATGCCTGAGACCACCTCATAATATCTAGATGGTTTTTTTGGTTTTGTTTTTTAAGTAAAAGAGTGGTTTTTTAAAAAAGGTGATTATTAAATAGTAGTTGGATATATTTAATAGTGTAAATTGAAGGATCAGAAATTTGATCACATTGCAGTTTTTTTTTACTTCATTTGATTTTCCAAGTATATAAATGTTTATTTTTTATTTATTTAAGTATTAAGATTCATACAATAAAGTGCATAAATCTTAGGGATACACTGAACACTAACAGTGAATATACACCTAGTTCAGCGAATACACACCCAGATCATGACCTAGAACATTTCCAGTATCCCAGAAGGCTGTCTTGTGCCTCTTTCCAGCCTGCATTCCTTGCTAAAGATAATTTTGACACTGTTTTGACTTCTATCACTATATATTAGTTTTGCCTTGAACTTTTGAATCTGGTGTATTTTATTCATCATTATGAATGAATGAATGAATTATGAATTATGTCTTTTGAGATTCATCTGCATATTTGGGTGGAACAGTATAGTTCATTTGCATTGCTGCCTAGTACCAAACCATACATATTGTTTGAATGTATTACCAGTTATCCATTCTACTGATGGACGTTTTGGTGGTTTCCAGATTTGGAATGTTACTAAAAGTAGCACTCTTGTACATGTTTTTTGGTATACAATTCTATTGGGTGTATATACCTAGGAATGAAATTGCCAGATCATAGAATAGGCCTATATTTAGGTTCAGCATATATTGCCATTTTTACAAAGTCCCAGTTCACAATCTCATTAGCAAAGCCTTGAGAGTTCCTTGTTCTTGTCAACACTTGGTATAGCCTTTCCAACACATTTTTGAAAGGATTTTATTCATTCATTTGAGAGAGAGAAAGAGCAAGAGCATGCACCAACAGGCAGGGAGGGGGAGAAGGAGACAGAGAAGCAGGCTCCCTGCTGAACAGGGAGCCCAACATGGTGCTCGATCCCAGGATCCTAAGATCATAACCTGGGCCAAAGGCAGATGCTTAATGGGCTGAGCCACCCAGGTACCCCAACCTGGGCAACACATTTTAATATATTTAAAAACATATTTGCATTAGGGGAAATTAGAGATGAAAATGGAGAAAAGAAGAAGAAACATTATTTATTCTTAATTAGGAACTGTATCATTTTAGAGCACCTGGGTGACTTAGTGGTTGAGCATCTGCCTTTGGCTCAGGTCATGGTCCTGGGGTCCTGGGATTGAGTCCCACATTAGGTTTCCTGTAAGGAGCCTGTTTCTCCCTGCCTCTCTCTCTCTCTATGTCTCTCATGAATAAATGAATAAAATCTAACTACAACAAAAAGGAACTACATAGTTTTTATTAAATATTTTTATTAATTCCTTTGCCTTGCTCTCAATATTTTGGCAATATTTAATGCATCCTACCCAAGGAAAAAAAATGTGCAAAAATAAGCAGGAAGAAGACCTAACATGATGGAAAGATATCCGTGCTTATTGGTTGGAGGACTATTATTGTTAAGATGACAGTACTTCCCAAGTTGATCTATGGAGTAAACAATATCCCTGTCAAAACCCCAGATGCCTTTTTTGTAGAAATTGGCAAGTGGATCCTAATATTTGTATAGAAATGCAAGGGGCCTAGAACAGTCAAACTTAAGGGAAAAAAAGTCACATGTCCCAAAGCTGTAGTATCAAGATAGTGTCATATTGGCATAAGTATAGTTACACAGACCATGAAATACAACTGAGAGCTCAGGAGCGCCTGGGTGGCTCAGTCAGTTGAGCGGCCAACTCTTGATTTTGGCTCAGGACATGATCTTGGGGTCCTGGGATTGAGCCCCACGTCAGCTTCTGCACCCACTGGGGAATTTGCTTCAGGATGCTCTCTGCCCTTCTCTCAAAAAAATATGTCTTAAAAAAACACAACTGAGAGTCCAGAAGTAAACTTTTTAATTTATGATTAGTTGGCATTCAACAAGACAATCACAGTCTCTTTTAACGAATGATTCTGAGACAACTGGATATCTACATGCAAAATAATGAAGTTGGGTCCCTACCTCCCACCATATAGAAAAATAACTCAAAATGGATCAAAGGCCTAAATGTAAGAGCTAAATTTACAAAACTCTAGAAGAAAATATAGATATAAATCTTTATGATTGTGGGACTCGGCAGTGATTTTCTTTTTCTTTCTGTCTTTTTTTTCTTTTTTAAGATTTTATTTGTGTGAGAGCAAGTGAGTGAGGGTGGGGAGGAACAGATGGGGGGGGGGGGGAGAGAGAGAGAGAGAGAGAGAGAGAGAGTCTGTCTTAAGCAGATGCCATGCTAACTAACTCAGGGCTCAATCTCATGACTCTAAGATCACAACCTGAGCCAAAACCAGGAGTTGGATGCTCAACCAACTGCACCACCCAGGCACCCAGGCAGTATCTTAGTTATGACACCCAAAAGAACAAGCAACCAAGAAAAATAAGTTTTACTTCATCAAAGTTTTTGTTCAAAAGTGAAAATACAGTCCTCAGAATAGGAAGAAATTTTGCAAATCATGTCTGATAAGACTCTATCAAGTATTCAGAATATAAAAAGAACTTTTACAACTCAACCCAAGTAAAATGGCCCAATTATAAAATGGGCAAAGGATTCAAATATTTCTCCAAAGAAGATACACAAATGGCCAATAAGCAGAAAAAGAAGCTATTCAAACCTGTTAGACATTAGGTATATGCAATGAAAACCACAGGAAATCACTTTACGTACACTAACGTTACTAAAAAAGACTGTAACATTGTTAGTGAGGATCCAAGAAATAGGAATGCTCCCGTATCACTGGTAGGAATGTAAAATTACCCAGCCACTTTGGAAACAGTTTCTAGTTCCTCAAAAAGCAGACACCATAGAGTTAGCATATTACCCAGAAATTCTCTTCCTGGGTATATTCCCAACCACATTGAAAACGTGTCCCCATAATTTGTACATGGATGTTTCTAGCAGCATTATTAGTGACAGCCAAAAAGTGAAAACAATCCAGTGTGCAGAAGCTGATGAGTGAATAACAAAATGTGGTGTATCCATGCAAAGACAATTAAAAAAGAGTCAAATACCGACACATGCTATAACATGACACATGCTACAACACTGATAAACCTTAAAAACACCATGTTAAGTGAAAGAAGGAAGACACAAAAGGCTACATATTATATGATTCCATTTATATGAAACATCCAGAATAGGCAAATTCATAGAGACAGGAAGTATCATAGAGACAGGAAGTAGATTAATGATTGCTCGGAGCAGTGGAGAGAGGAAATGAGGAGAGATTGCTAACAGGTATGGAATTTCTTTGGAGATGATAAAGGTGATGAATACTGGTGATGGTGCACAACTTTGTGACTATACTAAAAACCACTGACTTGTATATTTTAAAGGGGTGAATTTTACAGGATATGAATTATATCTTGATAGAAGAAGGGAAAAAACTGAAAAGAGTAGAGTAGTAGGGGGAATACAATTTGCTATATAAGCTGTAATAACTTGTAACAGTCAAGTTAATGGAACAGAAATAAAATTCCAGAATGGTAAGGAAAGGGCCTGCTGAAGAAAGGCCCTCCCTGATCATAAAGTATTGCCTTTTGATATACTTTTAATCAGTTTATATTTTATATAAACTAATTGGGTTTTCCCATGTGTGATTTTTTTTTTTTATACCGTAAGTATACCAGCTGCCCCACCTTTATATCTTCCTTTAGATAATTGGTAATTGAATTTAAGGGAGGTAAAAACATGCCCAAGTTCTATATAAAGCTAATGTGTCTCCAACTCAAGCTTAAGGGTAAAGAGAAAAGAAACCCACGGTCCCTGTGAAGAAATAACTTTAGGGCCAATAGTAGTTCTCAACTAACCAGGAACTGTGCTGCCTTCCTAAGACACATTGGGAAACATCTAGGGGCATATTTGGTTGTCCCAGACTGGGCTGTGGGGAAGTGGTATTGGCGTTTATCACCAAGGGGCCAGTGATTCCAAATGCTCTTCACGGCGCTGGACAGCTTTAACCCAAGTATTGTCTACAAATGCCAATAGCAGTCTTCCTAAGAAACACTGGCAATGGTTGACTGAAATTTTGCAGAATGTCCCCCTTTGGAAGATGGAGCAGTGATAGAAATCTTAGAATGGTAATTTAGAAGTACTACTGGACAAGAGAACCAGTTCCAAACTCAGATTTGGCTCCTTGCTGCACAAAAATCAATACTGGAGAGACCAGTGATACTGGGAAAGGAAAAATTGCTTTATTCAGGAAGCCGGCAGCCTGGGAAGATGGTGGACTAGTATGTCTCAAAGATCATCTTCCCTATTCAGGGGAAACTGGAGGGTTTTAAAAGGGAAGGCATAGGAATGGGGAGGGGGCTTGCATGCAGGAGGAGCCAGTGCCCAGCAGGTACTCCTGAGTCAACATGAGCTTGAACAAATGTGCTGGCATCAGGGCAGCTGTTTTTGAATGTAGTCAGGCCTTATCTTCTGAGAAAGTTGAGTCCTTCGTGCCTCAAGGCCAGTGGTCTGCAAATCTCAAAGTCAAGTCTGCTACAGATCAAGGGGCTTAGGTCAAGAAGCAAAGAGTACCTAAGCTTGAAGCAATTTAATCCTTAAAACCAACTGAGTGTTGTTATGAAGGAGGAGACAGGATGAAAGGAAGTCTCTGGGCCCCACACTTTCCCTAGGAGCAGATAGATCAGGGCCTAAGAATCAAAGAGCCGTGTGACCTCCTGGGCTGGGGTGGTGGAGGCAGGGTTAGTGAAAGATCCTAAGAGGCAAGCGAGTCTCCAGGGGATGCCCAAGCAGCACCATCAGTGACTTCAATGAGACAATTACTCAGTTTTCCTCTTACATTTCTGTTAGCTATATTCCCTTTAAGTCCTACTTAATATAGAAGCTAAAGTGAATCAGTGAGCAGTGGTTAAGGGCACAGCCTTAGAAACTAGAAGAACCAGTGGGGTGCCTCGATGGCTCTGTTGGTTAAACCTCCAAATCTTGGTTTGTGGTCAGGTCGTGAGCTCAGGGTCATGACATCGAGCTCCGTGTCTGGCTCTGTGCTCAGCACATAGTCTGCCTGAGTTTCTCTCTCCCTCTTCCTCTGCTCCTCCTTGCCCCTCTAAAATGAATAAATAAATCTTTAAAAAAGAAACTAGAAGAACCAGGGAGTTCAAGTCCTGGTTCCTCCATTGGAGTTACTTAGCCTTCCTGGGCACTGGTTTAGTTTCCTCAGCTGTGAAATAACTTTTAAATTTGCCTTCTTTGTCTCTTTTGAAAGTGTCATCATGATTTTGCATCTGAGATTTTTCTACCGTGCAAATAATTGACAGTTTTCAGAACTGCTGTGATAGGAATAGTTAAGGCAGACCTTGACTCTGTCTTCACCTCAGCCCCAAATACTTCCAGGTGAGCAAGAGATTGAGATATTGTCCTAACAGTGGTTCAGATATAGCACCACTAGCTTGAGAGAATGCCATGTTAATTTAGATAATATGAATCAACATAATCTTCCATTCAGTTACAGTAGATTATATATAGTAGTATCTTATCAGGAGATAAGGCTGGCTGGTAGTCGACTTGGTAATATTTAGAGATATAATAACTGAAATGAAAAGGAAAGGAAAGAAGCATTTACTGAACCTGGCACTGTGCTCACTGTACTACATACTTTCTGTGCCTTGAAGGAAATCAGTACTGAGAGCTTCTATAATTACTGTCAGGATAGTCTTTGAAAACATAGTTTGTATGTGATCTCATTTACCTGATACTATATAAACACTTGTTTAAGAGATCTTTAAGATAGAGACACCTGGGTGGCTCAGCCATTGATCACCTGCCTTCAGCTCAGGGCGTGATCCCAGGTCCTGGGATCAAGTCTCACATCGGACTCCTTGCGAGGAGCCTGCTTCTCCCTCTGTCTATGTCTTTGCCTCTCTCTCTGTGTCTCTCATGAATAAATAAATAAAATCTTTAAGATACAGTCTCATTGTAGATTTCAGTGGAGAGACATGCTTAACATAGGCAAAGCAAACACAGAATGTCTGAGTTTATTCCATTTTTTTGAAAAAGCTTTTGAAGAGAAAAACCACTAGCATGAAACATAGTTCCTTCCTATTCTGAAGTATAATCCACCAAAGTAAAATGTTAGAAAAATGAACTTTCCAATAGCAAAAATGTGACATTTAGACAGATGATTAAGCTAAAAGATTGTTAAGTTCAGTTCTTAGACATATAGAATTAAAGAGATATGTGAAATATCCGCAGTGTAATGTGTTTGAAAGTATAAATTAGAACAAGGTCATGGGTAGTATTTTTCCATATTTTATCCTGCCTTATGGCCCTTACTTCATGGTTAATGCTGAAAACTAATTGAAACCATTCTTACGGCTACCTGTTTTGTTTGGGGGACCCTCAGTAAAGAAGGCCCGTATCTGCTTTGAGATTATGACCTTTAACAAGAAGAGGGGGGAGAGAAGTTCTTGAATTTCAGATTCTTCCAGCTCATTATAATTAATTGGAAAGTATAAGTCTGAAGAGTAGCAGTAATTTTATTTTATTTTTCCCAGGAAAGCAGATTATATCAGCATATCCAGGAAATCTAAGAAGATTAGGAGCTGTATAATGGAGTATGATGTGAGTTAGGGGATCAACTCTGGCTGAACATCATTTATGTTTGTGTCCTTTCTTTTGAAAGATTTCATTTAACACTGGAAATGTTATTTTTGAAGTTGCAGATTCAAACACATTTTGTTGATTATGTTATAAATTATATAAAATCTCATCAGCTAAATTGACAATTATATTGCTATTTAAGTACGTGAGTACATGCTATATTTTTTGGAGCATAAGTTCTGAGTAGTTAGCACGAATGCCATTTAAGACAAAATATCTGCTGTCCTTTGCATCCCTTTAGTTGGTACATAGGTCTTATCCTGTTTTTTTTTTTTAACTAGTCCTAGGACCTTAGAAAATTTGTAGCTCATAGAACACTATCTGTTCTGATTGATAACCTGTCTGGGAGGGCTAATGAAATTTTGAGTAATTATCCAGTAGTTCCTTCATATGTTAAGCTTACATGGCTGAGAATCCTGAAGAATGTGGATTAAGACTTGATAAAAACGTACGTCTTGGAGAATATCTGAAATGCAATTGGTTCAGCTTCACATATTTGACATTGGTTAATGAATATAGCCCCCAAATCTAATCTATTTTGTAAAAGTGATTCAAAGTTATTAATAATAGGTTGTCAATAGGTAGATAATTATGATGCCCCTTGTTTTTAGGTTTTCTGTTTTCTTAAAAGTATTAGATCTAATGATGCCATCACAATCTATTGATCCTTCATTACTTCATAAGCATAAAATTTATTGCAAAGAAGTTGAGGACTAAAAATGACCTATTAAAGTTATCTTTTACATTTTCTGAGAAATAAATTATGTACTCCTGCTTCCTTTTCTTTCTTTTATGCCAAGCTGTAGATTTTTTTGAAGAGATTCTAAAAATGGTTTAATTCTAACCATATTGAAGAACTCCACAAACACACAGCCATAGAGTGAGGTTTAGTTGTAAGGGTCAAGAGAATCAGTATAGAGGTTTTCTCAAAATTGCTTTGATGCTTTTTATCATCCTTAAAAGTAGAGATTTATGTTGGGGATCCCCAGGTAGCTCAGCAGTTTGGCGCCTGCCTTTGGCCCAGGGCGCGATCCTGGAGATCCGGGATCGAGATCCGGGATAGAGTCCCGCGTAGGGCTCCTGGCATGGAGCCTGCTTCTCCCTCTGCCTGTGTCTCTGCCCCTCTCTCTCTCTCTCTCTCTCTATGTCTATCATAAATGAATAAATAAATAAATCTTAAAAAAAAAAAGATTTAGGGCAGCCCTAGTGGCTCAGTGGTTTAGTGCCGCCTTCATCCCAGGGCCTGATCCTGGAGACCCGGGATCAAGTCCCACATCAGGCTACCTGCGTGGAGCCTGCTTCTACGTCTGTCTATGTCTCTGCCTCTCTCTCTCTCTCTCTCTCTGTGTCTCTCATGAATAAATAAAATCTAATAAATAAATAATAAATAAATAAATAGATAGATAGATAGATAGATAGATTGATTTACGTTTAAGAAGTAGAGAAGGATCCTGACCTATTCTATTACCATCTGTGTTCGTAAAAGGATAAAGACATTTTAAGTTAGGGGGTATTTTTGTGAACAAGACTAAGCCTTCTTTTTACACTTTGCTTTTTTTTTTTTTAATTTTATTTATTTATTCATTAGAGACACGGAGAGAGGCATAGGCAGAGGGAGAAGCAGGCTCCATGCAGGGAGCCGGATGTAGGACTCGATCTCGGGACTCCAGGATCACGCCCTGGGCTGAAGGCAGCCACTTAACCACTAACCACTGAGCCACCCAGGTGTCCCTACACTTGTTTTAAATCCCTATTAGAGGGGTACCTGGCTGGCTCACTCGATGGAACATGTGACTCTTGATCTTGGAGTCCTCAGTTTGAGCCCAGTGTTGGTGTAAAGATTACTTTAAGAAAAGAAAAAGAGGGCAGCCTGGGTGGCTCAGCGGTTTAACTGAAAGGAAAACTGTTCAGCAAGAATGGGGATGTATAAGTTGGAGATTTTAAATGCCCGTTCCCACTGTCTTCAGGTTGTGCTACGCAAGAGTCATCTTAGATTATTTTCTTCCAGGACTCTTCTTGTCAAGGAGCAGGTGGTGATGAATAGGGAGACTGAGACTTTTCACTTCCTCTCATTAAAGAAAACTTGGTTAGAATGATATAGTAATTGGAAAAGTTAAGGTCTACCTCCTTAAGATTTCTTCTTTTCCGTGATTCCTCCTTAATTTTTCTTGATGTTCTTCAAATGAGAAAAAGAATTTTTTTTTAATTGGTTTGTGATGAGAAAAAGGTCACAAGTTGCAAAATAATAAAGTGGGTGCAGAAAAAAGTAAGATATACTAATATGCAGGTGTATCACTCAGTGTTCTAAAAATGATCTTTAAGGAGTTATCAATTGTATACAGTATAATTCACCAATTTTAAGTGTATAATTCCATGAGTTTGTTTTTTTATTATTTTTATTTGTTTTATTCATGAGAGACACAGAGAAAGAGAGAGGCAGAGACACAGGCAGAGGGAGAAGCAGGCTCCATGCAGGGAGCCTGAGGTGGGACTCGATCCCGGGTATCCAGGATCACACCCCAGGCGAAAGGTGGAGCTAAACTGCTGAGCCACTGGGGCTGCCCAATTCCATGAGTTTTGACAAATGTATGCAGTCTGGTAACGATACCACAATTGAAGGATAGAATGTTTTTGTCACCCCCCAAAAGTTCCCTTGTACCCCTTTGTTGTCAGTCCTCTCTCCACTCCCTGGCAATCACTCATCTGTTTTCTGTATCTATACCTATGTCTTTTTTTAGAATATCCTACAAACAAATGTGCGCAGTCTGTAGTCTTCTGTGGCTGGCTTATTTCATGTAACATAATGCTTTTTTTTTTTTTAACATAATGCTTTTGAGATTCATCAGCATTGTTGCATGTATCAATTGTTTGTTCCTCTTTATTTCCTTTCTCCCTTTATCATGTTTCCTCCACCTTTCTCAGTGTATGGAGGATAATTAGCATTTTGTGCCTCCTTGTCTGCCAATACTCTGTTATTTCTGGTCTGTTTCTGTAGATTGACTTATCTCCTGGTTGGTGGGTCGTATTTTCCTGTTTCTTTGAATGCTTAGAATTTTTTATTGTATGCCAGATGATGTAAATTTTACATTATCAGGGGCCTGCACTTTGTCGTATTCCTTTATTTAGGTAGTGTTGGACTTTGTTATTAGTATCAGTTGGATCAAAAAAAGAAAGAAAAAAAAAGAATCCGTTGGATCATGGGGCAGCCCTGGTGGCGCAGTGGTTTGGCACCGCCTGCAGCCCGGGGTGTGATCCTGGAGACCCGGGATCGAGTCCCACTTCAGGTTCCCTGCATGGAGCCTGCTTCTCCCTCTCCCTGTGTCTCTGCTTCTCTCTCTGTGTGTCTCAATAAATAAACTCTTTTAAAAAAATAAATAAGAATCAGTTGGATCCTTTCCAGACTTGCTTTTAAGGTTTGTTAGAGTGGATCCACAGCAACTTTTAGTCTAGGGCTAATTTCACTCCCCAGCTAAGTGTGATTCTGAGGTCTTTAATTTGGGGAGGTGAAAATATGGTCAGCTCCACATGAGCACCAGAAACTGTTCACTCCGCTGCTTTCTGGTGGCTCTTTCCCCAGGCCCTGGAGGTTTCTTCTCATGCAGGGCAGATGACACTTTACCAAAGGCTCAAGAGGACCCTTCCTCAGAGCCTCCCCCCCGCCCCACCTCTCCCTTTGCACCTCTCTCCTCTCCTCTTTGCTCCCAACAAATCCTAGCCACCTTAGCATCTTCAGCTCCCATCTCCGGTATCCTCACCTGACCAGGCTAGGTTCCTCTCCCTGGGCAGAAGCCTGGGACCTGCCTCTAGCCAGTCACGGAGCAATCCAGAGGCTCATGTCTGGTCTTCCTCGTCTCCAGCAGCACAGTTCTGTGCTGCCAATGACCTGGTGTTTGAAAACCATTTTATGTACATTTTCTTTTATGTGCTTTGTCTAGTTTTCTGTTGATTACAGCAGAAAGGTAAATCTGGTCCTGGGTAGTCTATCCTGGCCAGAAGTAGAAGTCTCACTTTCTAAATGTAGAATAAGCATGTACTGGTATTTGTGGAGAAAAACTTGGGCACAGGGGCTCATCAGTTCTCAGCGTACCTAAATGTAACATACTTTAATGTCTGCTTTGTTATTTTAAGACAAGTGTCATAACTGAAGTGGCATTCTTCAGCATTCACAGTAAGCCAGTCTAAACTTGAGTGTTATTCTCTGGTCCACTTGAAGTTATTTGCACAAAGTATTAACTTGGGGTTATTTGTAACAGACTTATCTAGGGTAACTTTTCATCAATGAATGGATGGGTTGGTATTCTTTTTTTTTTTTTTTTTTTTTTTGATGGGTTGGTATTCTAAGGACATTTGTTAACCACCTGTATTTCTGATCGACGGGATTAACTTATCTTTTGAATTGTATGATATATGTATTTTTTAAAATGTGAATTTCTTGACTCTCTAATGTATGTGAAAAAACAACTGCAACCTTTTCTTGTTTGTGAGTATTCGTGGCTGAAAAGACCCTGTAACAGTTGTTAGTCCTTTGCAAGCTGATGTTTTGAATTTAGGCTTATCTTTAGAACAGAACAATTGTTTGGACCTCTGTTCATAGACTGACCTACCATAATGTCAAAAACCAGTCCAAATATTTAGTCAGCAATTTCAGAAAATTTTGTTTAAGATCTTATTTATTTGAGACCCCATGAGAGAGAGCAAAGCAGGGGGAGGGGCAGAGCGAGAGGGAGAAGCAGACTCCTTTTTGAGCAGGGAGCTCGATTCCAGGACCCTGGGATCAGGACCTGAGCCAGAGGCAGATGCCAAACTGACTAAGCTACCCAGGCACCCTGAGAAATGTTTGTTTTAATCCATTTGTATTTTAGGGACGATGAACAAATTAGGATTAAAAATATGATTTTACATTATTATGGATACACTGTTGTCTGATAGAAGTTTCAGGGAAATGGTGACATAAAAATCAAACTCTGAAGAGGAGAATTTGAAGCTCTAAATGGCTCTAGATCTGATCTTATTTGTAAAATTATTTGCAGTGCAGTTCATTGGAATGAATATTGAAGTCCAGAAACCTAGGTTCTAGTCTCAGCTGTGCCTTATTACTTACCATGTGACGCTAAGCCAGTTACCACCTTTGTGAGAGTTGCCTGATCAAATAAAGAGAACAGTGAATATTCTACCTACTGTGAAGGAATGGTAGAATGTTAAATGAGGTGTATTGATGAGAATGTTTGAAGATGCTAATGTGTCACGAAAATACTAATAGTTAAACTTCACTTTGTACATTATTTCAAAATCTGCCAATAATACCTACTGTGACAGAATACAAAGCAAGATTTATTTTTATATTTCATACAGTTTGTTCTGTGAAAATATTTTATGTTAGAAATGCATAACCAGGGCAGCAGGGGTAGCTCAGCGGTTTAGCGCCGCCTTCAGCCCAGGGCCTGATCCTGGGGACCCGGGATCGAGTCCCATGTCGGGCTTCCTGCATAGAGCCTGCTTCTCCCTCTTTCTGTGTCTCTGCTTCTGTGTGTGTGTGTGTCTCTCTCATGAATAAATAAATAAAAGCTTAAAAAAAGACAAAAAAAAGACATGCAGAACCAAACATATCATGGCTGATAGAATGGAGATAGAGGAGATTGCTATCTTTTTTCCACTCCTTTTTTTTTTTTTATTAAGATTTTATTTATTTACTCAGAGAGAGGCAGAGACACAGGCAGAGGGAGAAGCAGGCTCCATGCAGGGAGCCCGACGCAGGACTCAATCCCAGGTCTCCAGGATCACACCCCGGGCTGCATGCGGCGCTAAACCGCTGTGCCACTGGGGCTGCCCCACTCCTTTTATCTTAATATTATTTTTATTTTCCTCCTCATGATTTTCCAGGCAAACAGTGTATACAGCAGTTAGCTGAAAACACCAGGTATTTCAGGAGACGTCTGAAAGAGATGGGCTTCATCATTTATGGAAATGAAGATTCTCCAGTGGTGCCATTGATGCTCTACATGCCAGCCAAAATTGGGTATGTTCTATTGCAGATTACAGACTGTCCTCTGATTAGTCTTAAGGTTCCTGTGATATTAGACTCAGGCTTATGTATTTTGTTAGGAAAAAGTGTCTTGGCCTCATTATGTTAACCTTCATTTGCTAGAAATTCCATAGATTAAATAGTGGATTCCAGTTTTTAAAATATGTTAGCTTGAAAAAAAAAAAAACAAAAAAAATCAAAATAAAATAAAATAAAATATGTTAGCTTGTTAGTCTTTCATTAAACAAACATTGAGTTTAATGCTCTCTTCTAGGAGATTGTGATAGATCAGTGGACAGAGCACAGTAAAAATACTGGTCCCTATGGAGCTTATGTTCTTTTTTTTTTTTTGGAGCTTATGTTCTAATGAGACAGGAGTCAGACAAACATAATAAATAAGTTATGTATTTGCTAGAAGACATTACATGTTATAGGGAGAAGTAGAGCAGGTTATGGGGGATTGAGAGGGCCCCATGGGCAGGCAGATGACAGTATTAAATGGGGTGGTGGGGGGTGAGCCTATGGAAAGGGAAGGTAACATCTGAGCTTGAAGGAGCAGAGTTAGCCATGTGGAGAAAGAAGTTCTGTGCAAAGGCCATAACACAGGAACATACTTAGCTGATTGAGGAATAGCAAGAAGGCGAGTGGAGCTGAAATGCAGTGCCCGAGGGAGAGTAGTGAGCTCTAAGGTTAGGGCATGTTATTGCATGGCTTCCCAAGGTGCAGATTACACCAGTTTCTTTGGTTTGTGCAACTAGTGTATAATGGAAAGCTTTGCCCTAGAATAGCTTCCAATGTATTTGAGAAGTCCAGATGTATAATGGAACCAGAAGACATTTGAAAAGTAATATGAAGTGAGCAAATACAGTTCTTTGCAAAATAATTGTATGAAAATTGCATCAGAAATGTCAAAGAGGGGCACCTGGATGGCTCAGTGGTTGAGTGTCTACCTTTGGTTCAGGGTGTGATCCTGGGTCCTGGGGCCAAGTCCTGTGTCAGGCTCACTGCAGAGAGCCTGCTTCTCCTTCTGCCTATGTCTCTGCCCCTCTCTCTGTGTCTCTCATGAATAAATAAACTAAATAAATCTTAAAAATAAATAAAAATTAAAAAAATTAAAAATGTAAAATAGGGGCGCCTGGGTGGCTCAATCAGTTAAGCATCTACCTTCAGCTCAGGTCTTGATCATGGGGTTGAGTCCCACTTCCAGCTCCCTGCTTGACAGGAAACATGCTTTTTCCCTCTCCCACTCGCCCTGCTTGTGTTCTCTATCAAATAAATAAAATCTTAAAAAAAAAAAAAAAAAAAAAAAAGGAGTTATCTGCTTAGTGTAGACTCAGTAAAACTAAAACAACAACAAAAACACATCTTTTCAGATTTGTGAATTTTGACTGGATCTTTTTTTTTTCTTTTTGACTGGATCTTAAATATAAAATTGGATAAGGATTGTTTCTCAGGTTTAATTGAACTCATTAAAGGAGCAAATATTTTTATTCATCTTTGAATTCCCAGTGCCCACCAGAGTCCCTGGCACTTAGAGGGTACTCAGTAATGTTTATTAAAATGGATATATAGGAGAGCATATTAAAGCAGGGAACCTAGAAGTAGTAAGAAGGCAGAAAATGGGGGGAAAGGTGGACACTGAGAGAAAAAGAGTTGAGTTTTCAATAGAAAGTCATATGAGTATTTGGCATCATAGCCTTCAGAGGGAGTGGAAAAAATGAACCAAAGCAGAGGTGTAGGATTTTCTCACTCTTCTTTAAATGTAATTATCATAAATAAACAAAGAGTTGTCTGGTCTGGAGGACTTAATCTAGAACTATTTCTTTGGAGGGGACTGTGTCTAACCAATTCTACACAGGTGAAACTAACTGTATACATTAAAATAAAGATTTAGAGAGATTAAGGTGAACAGGAATAAAGAACTAACTAGACCATTTGGGAGGGTGTCCTGAAGACACAGACCTTCCTCAGGGCCAGAGGAAGTACTAGAAAGAGTGGGGAAAGGCTGGCACTTACGTAATTAGTTACTGGGATAACCAAAACATGGGGTATTTCTTATTCTCAAACTAATGCTTTAAAATGCTAAAGGAAGGGGTGGGTACCTGGCTGGCTCAGTCAGAAGAGCATGCGACTCTTGATCTCATGGTTGAGTTCAAGCCCCGTGTTGAGTGTAGAGATTAAATAAACTAAAAGTTAAAATGCTAAGGGAATAGTCAAGAAAGGAATATGGTAGGTCCTAACATAATTAGCAAATGAAATTTACGTGAAAGTTAGAATTGTGTTATTTAGACAAGATACAGATGTGGAGTATAAGGTCATGTGCCACAGTTTGGCTTGGGGTGAAGAGTTAAACGAGCGAGATTTGTGTAGTCTGGGCCGTCAGCTGAAGCCTGGGAATGAGTTTGCTTCACAGACACTAAAGGAAACCCTAAATACCAAAGGCAGCTTAACACTCAAGTTGATCAAAGAAATAAATAGCCTTTGGGATACCTGGCTGGCTCAGAGGAGTGTGTGACTGTTGATCTCAGGATGGTGAGTTCAAGTCCCACATTGGGTACAGAGATCACCTAAATAAATACATAAACTTAGGAGAAAGAAAAGAAGTGCCTGGTCTGGAGGGCTAAAACTAGTTGGCCATTCTGCCAGTAGAAAGATATCCATGTTACAGCAGATCCTCTGCATTCTTCATCTTAAGAATTGTTTAAACTGCCAAACCTAATACTTTCAAAGACAGAGTTTTAAACTCAATTCATTTTGAAGCCTCTGAACCACTCTTATGTGTCAGGAAAACTTTAAGGCTATAACTGTAAATTAGTTTAGACAAGCTCTATTAAAAAGCAGTCTCTGACAACTATATTCTTTATCTTTGTGAAGGAAACCATTTGGGAGAAGATCACTTTAGGACTGAATTGAAGTTATTCATAACCTGGCAGTTATTTGGGTTTTTTTTTTTTTTTTTTTAAGATTGATTTATCCGTTTTAGAATGAATGAGAGCAAGTGGGCTGGGGGAAGGGGCAGGGGAGCAGAGAGAGAGGGAGATGAGCAGACTCCCCACTGAGCACAAAGCCCACTGCTATGCTGGGCTCATCCCAGGACCTTGAGATCATGACCTGAGCCCAAATCAAGAGTCAGTTGCCTAACCGACTGAGCCACTCTGGCAGTTTTAACTTGAAAAGAAGTTAGAGGAAATTCCTAATAGAACTCCCCAATGTCTTATCACCTAAGAGTTTAAATCATTCAGGACCACAAGACCTTCATGCTGTGGTTTATTACTCTTCCGGGTTTCTTTTTTTTCTTTTTCTTTTTTTTTTTTTTTAATTTATTTATGATAGTCACACACACACACACAGAGAGAGAGAGAGAGAGAGAGAGGCAGAGACATAGGCAGAGGGAGAAGCAGGCTCCATGCACCGGGAGCCCGACGTAGGATTCAATCCCGGGTCTCCAGGATCGCGCCCTGGGCCAAAGGCAGGCGCTAAACCGCTGCGCCACCCAGGGATCCCTCTTCCGGGTTTCTTTACCCTGTTTTCCCCTCACAGCGCTTTTGGACGGGAGATGCTGAAGCGGAATATCGGTGTAGTTGTGGTGGGATTTCCTGCTACTCCAATTATTGAGTCCAGAGCCAGGTTTTGCCTGTCAGCAGCTCATACCAAAGAAATCCTTGATACTGTAAGTAGATACTTTCACTTGATATAAATATACCTGTATAAATATACATTTATATAAATATCAAATGAAATTGATCATCTGTTGATCCTGAAGTTCTTTGAGCATCTAAGATATTAACTGGTTAAATAGAGAACAGAGTATACAATGCTGCTTAAATCATTGCTGTTTACAAAAAAATTGCAAAGCCATTAGCATTGCCCACTAGACCTTGTGTTATTAGGGTTCTGAGGAGTTTCTGGCTTTATCTTGTTCCACTCTCTCCCTTATTATGGCCTCTACAACTGTATAACTCTCCTTGTTCTCTAGCTGTTTCTACTGTAAGCCTTCTTGTATGTTGTCCTGTCTCTCTGTAGAATATTCTCTTTTGAACCCCCTCTCTCTTTTGCCTGCCTGACTCCTACTGATTTTTCACATCTCCATTCAAAGGAAACTTGCCCAAAGGAATTCCTCAATCCTCTTGCTTGGTATTTCCTTGGAATCTTAAGATTCCCCCTTAGTAAATCCTTCCTACCTGGAATTATTTAATGCTAGTCTTCTCCATTGTATAAAGCTTGAGAGCAGGGACTAAGTCTCTTTTGCTTTTCTATATCTCCAGAACCTACCTTGTAATAACGGCTCATAGTAATAATAAGGCACATGATAACAGCTCATAATTACAGAATTGAATTATGGTCTTAATTTATTCTTATCTTGTGATATTCTGTTAACATGCTATTATTTCATATCGAAGACTTCAGACATGAAATAAGTAATTCTTTCTGGGAGTTTATTGAACTCTAGAACATAATATTTACATAAAATTATGGTTGATCTTGAACAATACCCGGAATGGGGTGCAGGGTGGTTAGGGGCACTAACACACACCATCCCAGGGTCAAAAATCCACATGTAACTTTTGCCTCCCCCAAAACTTAAGTACTGCTGTCAACTGGAAGCCTCACTGATAACACAAACTGGCACTTAACATGTATTTTGTAAGTTATATGTATTATGTACTATATTCTTATAATAAAGCTAAAATAAAGAAAATATTATTAAGATCGTAGGGAAAAGACATTTATAGTACTGTATTTATTGGAAAAAAAATCACATATAAGTGGACCCACACACAGTTCAAACCCTCGTCGTTCACAGGTCAGCTGCAGTTGCTAAAAGTATTCCATTAATTCATTGGAAAGCTAATCTTGAATATTATGAGTACATGTTTTTAAGAGTTCTTTGTAGCAATTTATTTGAAATTTTTAAATTTCTGAGCAGCTGAAGACTAATTCTTCTTCCCTATTTCTATATAACAAAATTTCCACAAGTATATTTTTAATCAAATTCCAATACTGGGAAATTGGGTTCCGTTTATTATTGATACTGTGTCTTTTTTCTTTATTTTGATTGTTCTTTTCAGATTTTTTCAATAGATTTTCCCATTCCTCAGAAATCTTACTGCCGAATTTCTGCATTGATTCTTTTTTTAACCCTACTGATAACAGCTTTTCTTTCATTCTCTTCTATTTATATTTAAAGTTTGACTTGTCTTTGAAAAAACATCTGTGTCATTATAAGCAATGGCTATAGTGATACACTGTGTCTTCTGAAAACAGCTTTGACTCTGGAGGACTATACACATTCATGAAAGAATTTAACCAAGATATTGAAGTAGATTTCTGTTGCCAATAAATATATTTGCCAATTGAGAGTTCTCATCATTTTCGTAAGATCCACTTATGGAATTGTTTGCTTTTGCTTCCCATTTAGTTTTTCTTGAAGCATAAAGTACATTTTTTTTGAAAGCATAGATTTCTTGAAGTCATTTTGTCCTGCACTGTTTTTATGGAGGTAAACATGAGCATTATGAAGTACAAATGAATTTTTGTTTAGTAATGAACCATGTGACATGGTTACATAGAAATGAAAATTCACACACAGAAACCAAAACCAATCTGCTAGAGCTAATAAATAAACATAATTAGCAAAGTTTCAGGGTTAAAGATCAATACAAAAATTAGTATGTTTCTATATGCCAGCAGTGAAGAAACAAGAATTAAGAAAATTTAATTTGTGCTAGCATTCAAAAGAATAAAATACCCAGGAATAAATTTAACCAAGGAGATGAAAGACTTGTATACTGAAAACTATAAAACTATGTAGATCTAGTGCAATGCCTATCAAAATTCCAGTGGCCTTTTTAGCAGAAATGGAAAAGCTGATCCTTGAGTTTATATGGAACTGTAAGGGACCCCAAATAGCCAAAATAGTTCAGAGAGAGAAAGTCTAAGTTGGAGGAGTCAGACTCCCCAGGATTGAAAATTACAACAAAGCTACGGCAATTGGGATGCCTGGGTGGCTCAGCAGTTGAGCGTCTGCCTTCTGCTCAAGGCGTGATCCTGGGATCCGGGATCGAGTCCCACATCGTGCTTGTTGCAGGGAGTCTGCTTCTCCCTCTGCCTGTGTCTCTGCCTCTCTCCCTCTCTGTGTCTCTCCTGAATAAATAAATAAAATCTTAAACCCAAAGATACGGCAATTAAAGCAATGGTGGAAGAGGATTGAGAGTCCATAAATACACCCAAGCATCTATGGCTAATTGATTTTCTACAAGAGAGCCCAGACTGGTTAATGAGGAAAGAATAGTCTCTTCAACAAATGGTACCAGACAACTGGATCACCACAGGAAAAGGAATGAAGTTGGACCCCTACAACCCGGATGAACCTTGAGGACATTATGCTAAGTAAAAGAAGCCAGGCATGAAAAACCACATTATGAAATGTCCAGAATAGGCAAATCCATAGGGTCAGAAACTAGATTGATGGTTGTCAGGGCCTGGAGAAGGCAGGGATGAGGATGTGAACGTGGGGTTTCTTTTTTGAGGTGATAATACTTTAAGATTAGATAAGAAGCACTGAATTGTACACTTTAAAAAGGTGACTTTAAAAAAATAAAATAAAATATGGGACAGCCCCCGTGGCGCAGCGGTTTAGCGCTGCCTGCAGCCCAGGGCGTGATCCTGGAGACCCGGGATCAAGTCCCACATCGGGCTCCCTGCATGGTGCCTGCTTCTCCCTCTGCCTGTGTCTCTGCCTCTCTCTCTCTCTCTCTAGCTGTGTCTCTGTGAATAAATAAATTAAAAAATCTTTAAAAAAAATAAAATAAAAAGGTGACTTTAATGGCATATGAATTGTATCAAATAAAACTTATTTTTTAAAATGAGAAAGGCAGGGTTACCGATCAGCTCCAGGGACAGCTGTTCTAGAATATTCTTTTATTCAAGGACCAAACTCAACTCTATGATTTATATGTTTTTCCCTAAGAACCCATCTCACCCTATGATCCAGCAGTTGAGTATAGATGATTTGCTAATGGATGGTGATACTTGTAACTGTCCCTTATTCCTCCCCTAACCAGGTGACCTACGTAACGGCAAACTAGCAGTTTCTAGTTATGGTTTTATGTAAATAAAACCTATTTATCTGAAATGTTTGGTGTAGGATCAGAGGAAATCATGGAATTTAGATCCCTTTGGGCTACTGGGAGTTTTTTTTCTGTCTATTCCTTTTCTTTTTTACATTGATGAAAAAAATATTCTGAAGTCAGAATTCATAAATGTCTTTTACTTGGTGATCTTAGTAAGTCATGTTGTTTTAAATTAACAAATCCTATATCAGAGGTCAGGGGGATAAATGACTAATGGGTTCTCCTAGCTGAAATTCAATCTTAAATTGTTTCAGTTTTTCTCAAGGTACCACTGTTCTGAAAGCTGAGGACTGAGGTCCAGCTCTTAATTTGCTTTCTCTATTTTCCACATTTCGAATGAAGACTTTTTTTCTTCTGCTAGAATAAATAAGGGATACTATTTATTCATGGGATTTTTCTCTCTACAAACACTGATTTTTTAAGTTAAATTTAGGGGCTCTTGGTGGCTCAGTCAGTTAAGCATCCAACTCTTGATTTTGGCTCAGGTCTTGATCTCAGGATTGTGAGATTGAGCCCCACATCTGGCTCCACATTCAGTGGGGAGTCTGCTTGGGATTCTCTCTCTCCCTGCCCCTCTTCCTGCTCATACTCTCTCTTTCTCTCTGAAATAAATAAAAATATAATCTTTTTAAAAATATAAATTTAAGAACAAGTAAATATACCTTTTACTAATATTTAGCTGACTCCCTTTTATGACGTAGAAGGTATATATTTTCATATGAAATTTTAACTGTAATAGTGGACAGAAGATGTGTGCGGCATGATGGGAATTTGGAGAGTCACACTTTGGCAGCTACTGCCCACCTTACCATTTCCTGGTCTAATGAGACGTCCTGTCTGCAAAGCTAAGGCCCTTCACCCCAAGTTTGTTACTGGATCCACTGGGTACCTACCATTCACAGGCACTTGGGGAGAGAATACGAGGGCTAGAGAGCATTCTGTGACATGCCTGAGGTGGTTTTAGTGAAAAGCCCAGAGCCTAGTATTACAGAATTTTTGTAGTCTTCTTTGGATTTCTCTGAGAAGTATCTGGGGCCTCAAGCTTCCATATCCTTCTGTTAGAGTGTTCCTAAGAAATCACAAACACATATCCACTTCCCATATTAGGGTCCTCTGTTCTGACTCTCTGTGCCATTTTTTGGAAAGGTTAACTGTGAACTGATTGATGTAGCAATCAGGAAGAGACTTTTCATAACTTGTTTTAATGTTTGAATTTTTTATGAAAAACAAAAGAGCAAATTTTTTTAAAAGAAAAAGTTAAATTGAGATAGTTTTGACGGGAAGAAAAGATCTCTTCAAGATTAGGATTTTAGAGTTCAAACTCATGCCTGAGTTTAAGTCCTGGCTCTGTCCATTCTTGCTGCCTCATCTACTCTCTGTACATTACCTACCCAGAGTCTCCTAATGGCTTCCCCTTTTTCTTACTAAGTCTGATCAGCAGTTCACTTTGGGAGCTCTCTTCATCTTGCATTTAGAAAGCATCTCAGCGCACACTTCCCATTGGTTTTCTTGTAGCATGATGATAGAATCAGCAAGTACTACAGTATGAGGGGACAAGTGACAGTGGTAGCCAGCCTGGCAAGTTCAGGGTGGATACTCCTCTACCAAGCGTGATGTACTTTGATGATTTATACCCTTTATCCTGCTTCACTGCTATTCACAACCCATTATTCATGACCAGCCTGACTTTCTTGCTCAAAAAGCGGTCTTTCCGCAGCTGTCCTGTAGTTAGATCAGAGTTAATGCACTAGACACAAACAGTTCCACCAGAGGATAATCTTGCCGTGAACATTTTTAGGAAATTAAAGCACCAGGCATGCCTGTATCCTCTTGGCTCTGACTGACCTCTGCTTTTATATATTTTAGGCTTTAAAGGAGATAGACGAAGTTGGGGACCTATTGCAACTGAAGTATTCCCGTCATCGGTTGGTGCCTCTACTAGACAGGCCTTTTGATGAGACTACGTATGAAGAAACAGAAGACTGAGCCTTTTTGGTGCTCCCTTGGAGGAACTCACCCTCACTCAGTACAGTGTGTGGCCTTTCTGAGCCAGTTCCAGGAACCATACTTCTGTGGCCATCTCACATGAAAGACATTTCCTCAACTACTGATGGTGGCCACCTCGCTCTAAATGGCATTTTGTAAATAGTAAAAAAACAAAAAAAAAAAAAACAAAAAACAAAAACTGCTTCACATTCTTCCTTTGCTACATTTCACCTTACAAAGAAAAAAAAAAAAAAGGTGACCCAGTCTACTTTTTTGTCCATTAAAAATGTTTTATTTTTTAACTCTTCTTGTGAAATCACACTGACCCTAGCCTGGCCCTGGCTAACCACGTAATGGTTAATTAATGGCCCTGGCCATTACCTTCTCCCTGCCGCCTGCAGACTTGGCCCCTCCAAAGCTCCCACTGGCCCCGGCACTGCAGCCTTGAGACTCATACAGCCCTCCTCCCCAAGGAGCAAGTGCCTTCCACTTACTTCCAATCCAGATCTTAGAGGCTACCAACCTTGGAATCCTTACTAAACCAGTCAACCAAAGTGTTCTCCCTTTCGTTTGAAGTTTAGCTGTTGACGGAAAACAGTAAATACTAGCATTGCTAAAAACTGCCCCTCATCATGGAACTTCCCCTGGCCAGGAGCCGACCAAGGTTTGGTCTTGTTCTGGTCACCAGGTGATTTCTTCCTTCCCCATCAAATATCTATGATGATCACTGTCTGAGGGGAATGCCCAATTTCTGAGTTCTCTCCAAGCTCTAAACTAACACTTCCACCTGCCATTTAAAATACTTAAGTTGTTCATAAAGCACCCACATCCCACCTTGGTCGGACCTTCGTGGTGAAGCTGACTCACACCTCACTGCATGTCCTGTGTCCACAGCTGCTTAGCAGGGTGACCTGCAGTCCTGCAGGGGTGAGAGGGTTGGGGCAGTGTGAACTGGCAGGATGTCCATGCTTGGTTCTTACTGTTCCCTGCTTTTCAAAATTATGACAGCCTCAGCCTGGGTCTGGGTCCAGATTAGGATTTAAACTGATAAAGGAAAATGTTGGTAAATCCTCTGCTCAGAAATCATTTGCCATGTTCCTATTTAAGGATTAAAGATATTAACTTACCCTTTTTAGAAGCTGACCCATTTAAATATTATTCTTCTGAGTGCTAGTTCTCTTTTACTCTTAACATCCTAAAACGATTCTAATCTGGCATCTGGGGTTTAGGGTTTCTTTTTTCTTTCTTTTTTCTCTCCCCTTGAGAAATTTTGAATACCTATGTCTTTGCCAAACTGGGATCCTCTAGTTTGACTCTTTTCATGCCAGGTAAGGGGACTTCTTTCAGAGAGCTTTATACTGCTTGACCAAAGAACAAATCTGAAAACCACCATGTTAAAGCTCTTCCTTTTTTCTGTTGACCAAAGCTTAAATGAAGAGAACTTTTGACTTTATTATACCCAAGATCAGCTTGTCTTCTAGTAGTTATCGAGTAATATGGGGGAAGGATCGGGCAAAAAATGGAACAACACTGTGTAAAAGTTTTGCATGTCTCTGTTTTTGAGATCACTCCTTGTATTGATAGAAATTATCAGTCCAAATTCTCCTGGGCTTCTTGTCATCAGCTGTGGTGTTTGTGCAGACACATGTAGTGGACGATGGAAGCAATAGGATTGTTGGTGAAGTTTTGCTTTCATGTCTTAAGTCACCTTTGGTCACTCTCAGCATCTGAGAGCTTTCAGCCTTTGAAATATTCCAAGGTTGTGTTTTGCTTTTTTAGAGAATAGAAAAGAGTGAATAAAAGAAGCAAGTAGAAATTCAGGGACTATTATTTAGCATACACAAGTTGAAGTAAAAAAGAGATTGTGGTAACTAAGTAGTCCTGTAGAAGAAATACATTGCTAACCTTTACATCTAGTTCCTCACCATAGAACCTCACTAGAACATCAGATAGCTTTCGCATTGCAGTTATTCGTCAAATGGTGTAGGGTTTGCAAAAGTCACAAACTTCAAGCAATGAACTTACCTGCTACTCTTTTTATTTTGACTTGCATGAAGTCGCTGCAATTTAAAATGTCAGTATGGGCATTTAAATACATACATATGTGTATATATATATATATATATATATATATATTACTTTGCTGGTGCAAAGTTATGTCAGAGTAGATGTTAAGTTACAAATTTATTTTGAAGAGACAAAACTGTGATCCACCCAGGACCTCTGCTTTCTAGAGGACAAAATGTTATACATGCTGGTTGTCTCTTCTTGGAAACTGTAAATAAATCTAGAGTCCAGTCATATCACAAGTATCATTTAACCAAGCACTTGGGGAAATACAGGTGTATATAAATACAGTTATTGGCAATGAGTAGACGTAAGTGTTGTTTAGTGCATGGTTTAACACAGCCTGATTCACAAATCTGATGGGATGCAAACAGGAGTCAGCTAACGGTTACTACCAAAGGTGATAATCAGAGTCAACAGAGATGTGACTAATCCTTACCATTTTTTTCTCATCCCTCTTTCTATTTAGCATTGCCTTTATCCATTTCAGGTTTATAAGACCTTTTTCTGCAGATCACATCAGAAACCAGGACGTTTATACCCAGGAGACATCAGAATCACAAAGAATGGATCAAGAGGCATTGGCAGATTCTCCTCCCACCTTTATTTTAGAAGTTTTACCCTAGAACATGGCATACACTCTACAGCAAGTAAATATTGAAAGAGTATATTCAGGGATGGAGTCTTTGGAGCACTTTCACTTTTTGCTTTGCTCTGGAAAATTTCTTCCCTTTAAAAATCATCTTAGTTTCCAGAACCTCTCACCATACTGCTTGCTTGTTTGAGGAACTTGGCGTCTTAGTCCTATGATTACTGTCTTAAACTTTCTTGATACGGTGAGTACTTCAGATGGTCAAAACACGCTTCTTCCTGAAGCAGTCAGAAGGAATAGAAATACCCTATGACTGCTAAGGGCTGTGTGTTTGCTTAATGGCCTTTCAGAAGCCCAGGAATGGAATATTGTGCCAATGCTTTGTCTCTCATCATAATCCCTCCATCTAAGGGTATTCGGCCTTTCTTTCTGTAACTTCCAATTCTTGATTTTTAGAATTTCAACTCCAGAGAAAACCTATATGGTGGTGCTGTTTGGAGGATCACTAGATCAGATACCCTGTCTTTGGACACTCAGCCTTACATTTCAGGAGTCCGGAAACTTCTTTCTTCCCTACTTGAGGGAGCCTTTATCTGAGTTTGTTATGACTAGTACAGTCTAGCTGAATTTTGTAGTATGCTTTGCTTCATTTCTGTTAGTGAAAACCAGGAGGAAAAATGGCTCACATGGAGAGATTTCCTGGCTCCTCAGCGAAGGGGAAAAACGAGATGCCATCTCCCACTATCTCCCTGTTTCTCTGCCTACCCTGTTCCCTTTCCTAATTGATGAGGCTCTCTGGCCCCTATTCATGCTGGATTGGGAAATAGCACAGGACTGCTAGTCGTGCCATAGGCAGTGAAGAAGAATTTGGGTAATCCTTGTAAGAATTTGTAGGGATGAGGCAAAGCTACCTACAGATGATTAAATACAACTGACTGGCTCTAGGTTCCCTTGTATAAAGAACTGCTGTGACCTAATTCCCAGGATGTTTTTCCTGGTGTTCTAGATAAGCCAAGATGGGCTTTAATCTCGCTTGACTCCAACCCATGTGGTTAGCAAAGGGGAAAGAGCATAGCGCTTTTCCTTCTGAATGTCTATCTTTGTAAAGATCAGAACTGTTAAGCCTTTCACACAGGTAAACTCAGCATAGACCAGAGGGGCCATGAAGAGGAAGTTAGGAAAATCAAATGATTCTTCTTGGCTATTGAGCTGCTACTTGCTTCATTGCAGCCTCAGTACCTAAAGAGATGCTGCTACCTGCTTAACATGGAAGCTCAGTGCCCAGCAGGCATCTTAATCTATTAAGTCAGTTAATCAAAATACCTTCCACAGGGAGAAAAGCAGATCTTACTCTCTCAGCTTTATCCACAGGAAATGTAGTGTTTAGGCTCCTACCCAATTACCATGTGCCCAGATACCTAATTAGAAGGCTGGCTTCCTGCCTTACCATACAGAAGAAATGCTAGGACTAGCCAGTGATCCATTTGCTTTTAATTGTATGGAAAACGTTGCCCCTTTTGTCATTTCCAGTGACTTCTGTCTTCCAAGCACCTTTTGCTATAGATTCAGTCTTTTGGGGGAGAGGGGGTGGTGGTGCAAAGGAGTTAGCTTGTGGATGGACTTACTGAAGTATATTCTAGTTCTGTGAGTCTGGAGATATTCCCAGCCTACCCTTGGGAGTGGCTGGATGGGAGAGTTGTGGGCATTGTCTTGTTTACTACATAGTACACACAATGGATGGCCTTGAACTGTGACTCTTTCTGTATGATGAGTTCTAGTAAACTGACCCTAAAGAATGCAATGGTTCTTACACTGCGGTTATGCGTTTTTGATGAAGCAATACCCAAAGTTTTGTTCCTTTGGAGTTGTGGGGAAACTAAGTGAAAGGTAAAGACAAAATCACACCCTGATGTGCTAGGTGATCTATCTGCCTTGTTGCCATCTCCATGGATAAGTGATCCCTCCGTGCACCAGGAACCTTGAGTCCATTCAAAGTCTGCTTTTCCCAACAGTTCCTCAGGTTTCTTGTGTGAAGCTCCATCACCCTGCGTGGGCCTGCCAGGGGAATATGGGACATACTCCTGACTGAGGTGGAGTGGTGATTTGTCTTCACCCTTCACATTAGGTCATGTCACCTCAGTGATGTTAAACCAATGGTTGAGTAGATAAAAAGCATCCTTGGTGGTTCTTTACAGGATCCTTGGTGAAATCCCTGTGTCAGTTCAACCAGCATCAGCCAGCATGCCCACACAGTCTTGATGATCCCTCTCTGTATAATGGTAGCAAATGTTAAGAGAAGGGGGAAAGATAATAAGTATAGAGAAATTGTGTATGGGGAGCTGAGATCTTATTTTGTTGGCCTTTATTTTTACATTGACCAATTTGCCTGTAAACTGGACTTTGCAAGAGGTGCAGTGATAATCCCTCTCCATTGCTGTGATGCTTATAATCTGAGAAAGTGAGAGGGGGAAATGTAAATTTAAAAATCTTAAATTTTAGTCATGTGTTAAAATGTCACCTTCTCTCTTTCTCCCTTACCCTCGCTTTCCTTCTTTGCCAGATGATTTATTTTTTTTTACCTTGTTGGATGACTGTGAATCTATAAATAATGGGATGGGCTAGGTGTATCAGTTTGCGACCACATGTTAAGAACTGAAGGGGAACTTCTCGAGATGACTTAAGAATCATCCCATGCAAATATATTGTTTTGCCCCAAATAAACTATTCAGAACGCTAACTCTGCCTTTATTCATTCAACCAGTAAATATTGAGTGCTGTTTCCATGCCGGGCTCTGAACTGAGCATTACCAATACCAGCAAGAAACAAACAGTAAACAAATAAGCATATGGACACATATGTCATTTTACAAACTGGTGAGTGCTGTGAAGGAAAAATAAAGAACATGATAAAAACATGTAACTAGTATGTGGTTTAGACAGAGGTGACAGAGGAAACTTTTCTAAGACATGGACGATCCAAAAGAAAATGTGGCTAATCCTCTGAACAAAGGGGAAGATGAGAAAGGGGGCTGGCGAGGAGGGGGCAGAGGCTTACTTCTCTGGGCTGTCGGCGTGAGGAGTTGTCTTACACAGTGGAGAAAACCAGTGAAGGATTTCAAGTATTGAAAAAGATCCCTAGTGCGCTTTTATGGTAGACGATGGCAAATTGGTAAAAGGTATATGGAAATGCAAAGGACCTAGAATAGCCAAAACCATTTTGAAAGAGAAACTGTACTACCTGATTTCAAAGCTTTCTACCAAGACTGCATTTGGCATTAGAACAAATAGAACATAATAAGACATACAGAACAAATAAGACATCATAGTCCAGAAATAATGCTCGCTTCAGCAGCACATATACTAAAATTAGAATCATACAGAGAAGCATGGCCCCTATGCAAGGATGACATGCAAATTCATGAAGCGTTCCATATTTCTGAGAAACAGAATTGTTGAACCACTATATTGTACACCTGAAACTAATGTAACACTGTATGTTAACATACTAGAATAAACATAAAAATAGTCCAGAAATAGACCCACCACATGTATATGGTTAGCCACTTTTTTTTTTTTTTAAGGATTTTATTTATTTATTTTTGAGAGAGCACGGCAGAGGGAGAAGCAGGCTCCATGCCGGACTCGATCCCAGGACTCCAGGATCACGCCCTGGGCGTGGGCTAAACCTTTGAGCCACCCAGGGATCCCTGATTTTTCTTTTTTAATTTAGTTGGAAGAGAGAGCACAAGCAGGAGGAGAGGCAGGAGAAGCAGACTCCACCGAGTGGGGAGCCCCCCATGGGTCTTGATCCCAGGACCTGGAGGTGATCATGACCAGAGCCGAAGGCAGACACTCAACCATCTGAGCCACCCAGGTGTCCCTGGTTAGTTGATTTTTGACAAAGTGCCAAGTTAATTCAGCAGGGAAAGTACTGAGCTTCAAATGAGCTTCAATCTTTACCTAATATCATGTACAGTAATTAATTCAAACCATAGATCTGAACATAAAAACGATAAAACTTCCAAGAGAAAAATATAAAAGAAAATCTGTTTCTTTGGATTAGGAAACAATTTCTTAGAACACAAAAAGCATGGCTCAAGGGACGCCTGGGTGGCTCAGCGGTTGAGCACCTGCCTTTGGCTCAGGGCGTGATCCCGGATTCCTGGGTTTGAGTCCCACATTGGGCTCCTTGCATGGAGCCTGCTTCTCCTCCCTCTGCCTGTATCTCTGCTCTCTCTGTGTGTCTCTCATAAATAAATAAAACCTTAAAAAAAGAAAAAAAAAACATGGCTCAAAACTATTGATAAGCTGTACTTTATCAAAATGAAAACTTTAAGACTCAATAAAAGGAAAATGCAAACTCCAGACTAGGATAAAACATCCACAGTATATATCTAGCAAAGGCTTTTTATCCAGAGTATAGAAAGAACCCTTTAAACTCAGTAAAGCAAGACTATTCACTAAAAAAATAAGCAGAAGATTTGAATCTTTTTTAAAGATATTTTTTTGGTGGGGAGTGGAGGTGACCGGGTGGCTCAGTCAGTGAAATGTCTCCCTTCAGCTCAGGTCATGATCTTAGGATCCTGGGATCGAGTCCCTAGTAGCACTGGGCTCCCGCTCAGCTGGGGGTCTGTTTCTCCCTCTCCCTCTGCCCCTACGCAACCCCCCTCCCCATTCACGCTTGTGTTCTCTCTCAAACAAAACCTTTAAAATGTTTTAATTTTGTATTTGTAAAAGATAGTATCTATCTGGGAGGGCGTACATGCGCACATTTGCGAGGAGAGGAGCAGAGGGGGAGGGAGAGGGACAAGCAGAATGTGCTGAGCAGAGAGCCTGATGTGGAACTTCAATCCCAGGACCCTGAGACCATGACCTGAGCCTAAACTGAGTCAGATGCTCAACCAACTGAGCCACCCAGACGCTTGCAAAGATTTAATTTTTAAGTAATCTCTACTCCCAACATGGGACTTGAATTCACAACCGTTAGATCAATAGTCGGGCACTCTGAGTCAGCCAGGTGACCCAGAAGATTTTTTTTAAATATTTTATTTATTTATTCATGAGAGACACAAAGAGAGAGGCAGAGACACAAGCAGAGGGAGAAGCAGGCTCCATGCAGGGAGCCGGACGTGGGACTCGATCCCTGGTCTCCAGGATCATGCCCTGGGCTGAAGGCAGGCGCTAAACCGCTGAGCCATCCAGGTGTCCCGACCCAGAAGATTTGAACAAGCTCCTCACAAAGGAAGATACACTAATGGCCAAAAAAGCACATAGAAAAATGTTCAACATCTCTGGTTGTTGGGGAATGCAAATTAAAACTACAATAAGACTCCACCACTCATCCACCCACTAGAATGGCTACATTTAAAAAGAATTACAAACAAAATAAATGAAAAGGGATCCCTGGGTGGTGCAGTGGTTTAGCACCTGCCTTTGGCCCAGGGCACGATCCTGGAGACCCGGCATCGAATCCCACGTCGGGCTCCCGGTGCATGGAGCCTGCTTCTCCCTCTGCCTGTGTCTCTGCCTCTCTCTCTCTCTCTCTCTGTGACTATCATAAATAAATAAAAATGTAAAAAAAAAATTTAATAAAAAAAATAAATGAAAAGTAAAAATAAATAAAAATGAAAAGAATTACAATACCAAGTGTTGACAAAGATGTGGGAATGCAGAGTGCACAGCCATTTGAGAAAACAATTTGGCAGTTTTTTGGCAGCAGTTTCACTCACCTAAGAGAACTGAAAGCATGTGCACACTGGCACTTGAATATTCACAGATGCTTTATTCATAATAATCCTTAACTAGAAACAATCCAAATGCCACCACTGTGAATGGATAAGCAAGCTGTAGTATGTTGATGGAATTACTCAGCAGTGAAGAAGGAATGGCTGGTACCTACAACCATATAAATGAATCTTAACATGCTCAAATAAAGAAGCCAAACACAAAAGAATCCATAAGTATAATTCTATTAATATGGAAATCTAGAAAGTCAAAACTAACCTACAGTGATAGAGTGGAGAAGTGGTTGCTGGGAGCCAAGATTGGGGAGGTAGGAATTGACTAGGTATAACAAGACTGTTAGAACATAATTCTCAAAAAATCATGACTCCATTACAGATATAAAAATGAACATAAGTCAAAGATTTTATTTGACTCATGAATAAGGAAACTGATAAGGATACGACAACCAACCAAAGGAGATACTAAAAAACAAGAACATTTATAGATCAGGAATATTGAAACGAACATGCAAATAAAGGTAGAACTGGTTTCTTCCACACTGGGAGGTCAAATGAACCTCTAGAGGACAGGATATCACTTGCGTTTCTTTTTTGTTTGTTTGTTTTTTGTTTTTAAGATTTTCTTTCTTTCTTTCTTTCTTTCTTTCTTTCTTTCTTTCTCTTTCTTTCTTTCTTTCTTTTTTTTTAACTCTTTTTTTTTTATATTTTTTTTTTATTTATTTTATGATAGTCATACAGAGAGAGAGAGAGGCAGAGACACAGGCAGAGGGAGAAGCAGGCTCCATGCACCGGGAGCCCGACGTGGGATTCGATCCCGGGTCTCCAGGATCGCGCCCTGGGCCAAGGGCAGGCGCCAAACCGCTGCGCCACCCAGGGATCCCTCTTTCTTTCTTTCTTCTTTCTTTCTTTCTTTCTTTCTTTCTTTCTTTCTTTCTTCTTTCTTTCTTATTTATTTTTATTTTATTTATTTAATTGTGAGAGACACACAGAGAGAAGCAGAGACATAGGCAGAGGGGGAAGCAGGCTCCCTGAGAGGAACCCGATGCAGGGCTTGATTCCAGGACTCTGAGATCACGACCTGAGCCAAAGGCAGATGCTCAACCACTGAGCCAACCAGGTGCCCCCATCACTTGCATTTCTTAAAGACAATAATGATTTTACTTCGCTATTCTTACCAGCAACCTCCAGAGTTGTAAAATAGCTCAAAGAATGGAAGACTAGAATCAGATTAACTCAGAAAGATGTATCGTGCCTAGATGATGCCTTGTTTTCCTTTGAAGACCAAATGAATGAACTTGAGCTCTGACTTCGAAGGACAAAATAGGCTGGGTGTGAAAAAAGTATATATCCTAAAAAAGAACAAGGTAGCCTCACCTTTTGTCTCACAAAAGCAATATGGTGTAGCAGGTGCTCAAAGGCTGGTTTCTTTCGGCTAACATTTGAGTCCTTGCCATGTATCGAGCATCTTATTAGGTTGAACCACATGAAGTTGCCAATATTTGACTCATTTGACCAAAACATGGCAGCTTAACGTAGATTCTTATTTATTCCTTACACCTGTGCGGTAGGTACTCCCCACCCACACAAACCCCCACCCACTTTTATTTATTTATTTTTAAATTTTTATTTATTTACGATAGTCACAGAGAGAGAGGCAGAGACACAGGCAGAGGGAGAAGCAGGCTCCATGCGCCGGGAGCCCGATGTGGGATTCGATCCCGGGTCTCCAGGATCGCGCCCTGGGCCAAAGGCAGGCGCCAAACCGCTGCGCCACCCAGGGATCCCCCCACCCACTTTTATAAATGACAAAAGCACCAAGAGGTCAAAGAACTTGTCCAATAATACCAACCTCTTAGCAAATGGTTAAAGCAAGATGCAAACCCCCGTGGCCAACTCCAGACCCAGACGATAATCCCTGTGATGCGCTATTCAAAACCCTGCAGAGTCCTGAGCTGATGGGGACAGGAGTGGTTTCTCAGAACTGTGCCCAGTCCCCAAGAGTTTCACTTTGGCGAAGCCCGGATCCCAAGTGCTGCCACTACCTGGCTTTCCGGGCCATCCTCCGCACCTGCCTCGTGTCGCGTGCTTACATCCCCTCGCAGTCCCCATCAGGCCCCTAAAATCATCACCGCCCCTCAGAGTTCCCCATCTTCCTCACGAGCCGAGGTTTTATTTCACGGCCCGGGTACCCTAGCTTGTGAGGACCCCTGCCCCGGTGTCTCCCCAGAAGGGGTGGGTGGTCCCACGGTCTGATCCAGGATAAAAGTGGATGGATGACACGCGGCGGCGGGGCGGGGTCTTCCGGCCGCTCCCTCAACCGTGTCTGGCCGCCGGCTGTCCCGGGACGTCAGCTTCACCCCCGAGTCTGCAGGGCCTGCGGGTTTGAGGAGCTCTGAGAACGCCCCGAGCAAATCGGGCGCCCGGTGGGGGGCAGGTGCCCCTCGGGCCGCGCCTCCAGCAGGGGAGCCGAGGAGCCTGGGAGGAGTTACTTCGTGGCCCTCCTACCCCGCAACCCCACCTCGGGGTCCTTGCACACCTCCGCTCCAGCGCAGGTCCTGGGGCCCCCCGCGGTCGGCGGCGGCGGCAGAGGGCGGAGGGGCGGCCAGATCTAGGGGACACCGGGCGCTGACCCCAGGGAGGCCCGCGCCCCGCGCAACACCGCCCCCGCGCCAGGCCCCGCCCCGCGCCAGGCCCCGCCCCCCGCCCCGCGCGCCCCGGCTCTGGAGGAGGCGAGGCCGGGCGCGAACGGCCGCGCGGGAGCCGCTCGGGAGGCGCGGCGGGAGCGGCGCCGAGAGGGAGACGATGCCCCGACTGCCCGGCCGCGCGGGGCTGCTGCTCGGCGTGGGGCTGCTGGCGGCGCTGCTGGCCGCGGGCCGGGCGCTCCCCCTGAGGAAGCCGCGGCCCCGGGGCCCCGCGAGGCTGGCGGAGGTGAGCGGCGGGGCGGGGGCGCGAGCGGCGACCCCCGAGGGCGGGCGCGGGGCAGGGGGCGGGCAGGGGCCGGGCAGGGGGCCAGGGCCGCCGGGCCCCGCGGAGCAGCCCGGCGCCCCCGCCCGCGGCCGCCGCGCCCTGAGCGAACCTGTCCTGCAGCCCTCCTGTCCGGGGCCGCGCTCCCAGAGGGGCTTGGAGCGCGGACGGGGGAAGGCGGCGCCGCGCGGAGTTGCCGAGGTTCGACCGTCGGAATAACCCGCCGGTGCGGCCTCCGGTCAAACCTGCAAAGGATCTGAGCCCCTTTGGGTGTGAATTGAGATGAGATGAGGCAGTGAGTGGGGTCTTCCGACTTGCGGGGCGGTAACATCAGCCGGGAAACTTGATACTCCTACGTACTTGGAAGAGCAGACGGGGTCGCTAAGTCGTGGGGGAGGGGCTACTTCCTGGGTGGTCTGCGAGTGGGATTTGGAGACGCGACTGAAAACAGAGGAGCGAGTTGGAAGCGGTTGACACGTGGGAGGGACCAGGGTCCGCCAAAACCTGCCTCCTTTCACCAGGGTCGACAGTCCAGCCGTTCCTGCGTGGACTGCAGGGGACACTCATCCCCCTGGGGACAGAACCCTCCAGACCTGCTCCAGGGCATGCAGGCTGGTGTGGCGGGGGTCCTGGCTCTTCCCGTGCACCGAGCTGTTCTAGGAGGCGGACAGACCCGTTCTTCATGTTTTCCAGATGGGGACACGGAGAGGTCCGGCGGTGCAGGAGTCCCGAGCGTGGGGGGCTAGTCTGCGCACACTGCTGAGGCCCTCCAGAGGCAGTGGGAAGCAACGGCCTGCACGTGGGGTCTCTGTGGACTGGTGTTTATCCGCCTTTTTTCTTTTCTTTTCTTTTTTTTTTATCCACCTTTTTCTCAATGCTGCCCTGCTAAGGAGACTTTTGGGTATTTTTCCCCCTAAGTGCCTTTCCCACTGAAATTTTAATACCATAGAGATTCTATGTTCTATGGTACTTTGATGTGTTACAAACCATTGTAATATCCAAGATTTTTTTGCCCCTTGTTGAGAGTATATCCTATAGAGCAGAGTCTCTCAACCTCCACACTCCTGTCATTTGGGGTTGTAAAATTCTTTGTTGTGCATCGTAGGGTATTTAGCAGCATCCCTGGCCTTGACCCACTGGATGCCTGTAGCACCCACTTCTGGACAGACCCAGACATTGCCCAGTGTTTCCTGAGCGACCCGCCCCCCCCCCCCCCCCCCCATTGTTGGCAACCAGTGTTGTAGACAAATCCAGGGGAACTGAACAGCCAGTCCCACCTCCTAGCTGGAGATGACAGCGGTCATAAAATTAATTGAGTTGGCATTTTTTCCTACTCATTTGATGTATTTTCTATCTTCAAACTTACTGCTTTGTATTGCGATTATTTTTTATTTTTGATTTGCCAATTTTTCCCCCAAGACCAGCCTCGAGGATGAGTTATTTCAGAGCCAAAGGCATATCCTCAGCCCTAATTTAGGGCCTAGTGGAACCCTCAAAAATATGTTAAAGCAAATCAGTGCCATGAAGGAAAAACAGTGTGGAGCCCAGGGCCTGGGGTTCTATTCCCAGTGGGTTATTAACTCATGTATGATTCTCCTTGGATGATTTCCTGACTTTTTAAAAAAGATTTTATTTATTTATTCAGTAGAGATACAGAGAAGCAGAGACACAGACAGAGGGAGAAGCGGGCTCCATAAAGGGAGCCCAGTGCGGGACTCGATCCCAGGACCCTGGGATCATGCCCTGAGCCGAAGACAAAAGCTCAACCACTGAGCCACCCACGTGTCCCTGATTTCCTGACATTTAAAATAAGGGGCTAAGTCATCTCCATGATCCCATCCAGCTCAAACGTCGCTTCAGATGTGTATTAAAGCTCTTCCACATCAAGGTTAAGAAATCACGTTGAGATAAGACAGACTGCTACTCTGGGGCCTGAGGTAATATGTCAGAAAAAACTGACAATCCAAAGACTTTTAAGAAGCTGAAGAACATAAACCGGCCTTGATCTAAAAGTACAGGATCACTGCAGGGACATGAGCCTTCCCTGGGCCTTGCAGGGTCAGTGCAAAGTACTTTATGTGATGCTATTTCATTGTCACATCACTCTGACCCGGGTGTTATTCCCATTTTCCAGAGGGGAAAATCAAGGCACAGAGCCAGTAAGCCTGAGATTAGGAGCCAGGTTTGTCGTTTCAAGAACTATACCAGGGGTCTTATGGTGCATCTTCCCAGCCGGGTCATCCAAAGTCTTGAAAAGTCTTAAAATCATCAGCATCATGAACGAAATGTGCCACCCTCTCTCTGGGCAGGCCTGTTGCTGAGCCTCAGTTTACCCCCACAATCGAATGAGAGAACCGCCTGCTGGGTGAGAAAGCACCATACACATGTGTGGCATCGTCGTTACAAGGGGTTGGTGGGTGCTAGTCGAGCAAAGAATGACAGAGCTCTGCCTTGGGTGTCTTCTGCTCTAGTTAGGGTGAGAACACCACCCAAACGGCCACAGCGCCTGGCATGTTGTGTCCTTTGTCTTGTTCTCCTCATTTTTGGGATGACGAAACTGACAGTGGGTCTAATAACTAGCCTGCACTTCTGCAGCTAGTAAGTGGTGAGCCAGGATAGAAACCCAGCGTGGCTTTATTCCAGGGCCTCTGGAAACCTCGCCCTGGCACCACCACCTCCTGGGCAGGCAAGGGAAGACCTATGGGCTCAGGTGGGGAAGAACAGGGTCGGGGACTTGAGACCACAAGAGGATGATGGAGAGGGGAAATAGGGAAGAGAGAAGTGAGAAAGGACAGCTCCTCTGGGCTGCACGGACTGTCCTGCATGAAGGGTCCCACATGGGGCAAAGCTGCAGGAGATCCTGCTGTAGCCACAGGGGTTTGGTCTCCAGGGGTGGATGGACAGACGCATGTATGAGGGTAGGGGCCAAGAGTGAAGAGCTCAGGCACAGGGGAGGGAGCCTGCCGGCCTGGGGCAGCATCACACACATGGGTCAGGGTGCTGAGTCAGCACTTCGGTCCTGGTCATCGTGCAGCCACTTGCCTGGCATCAAGGGTTGGGTCGCAGGAAGGGTGGGTTGAAAGGTCCCACTGCCAGGCCCTGGCACCAAGAAGCAGGTATTTTCCTGCAGGTTGGTCTTCTTTGGTTGGGGTGTGCCCACTTTCTAGCCCAGTGAGTGAGTGTCACCAGGGGGATTGGCACCCAGGTGTGCGTGATGCCAAGCTTATGGCTTTGCCCGCAACCGGCTACCTCCTTGACCCTGATCATGACCGTCACCCTCCCTGCAGACCGTTCTTTCTGCTTAGAATTTGGAACTACTGGAAAGCTGGTTGAGGGAGAAAGGGAAGAATAGGAACGGGGGCCAGGAGGCTGGGCTGCTGGGGAGTCCCAGACAAGTCCTCTCCTCACTGGCCCTCGGTGTCCTAAGCTTGTCCTCCCCTTTGCCCCTCACTTGGTGGTTATGAAGATCAGAGGGAAAGGTAGATGTGAAAAGTAGAACATCCTGCTCTCCTGTTTTGGGCATTGGGCACATTCTGCACCTGAGTGGCAGTCGGTGAACCGGAAGGTTCAGCCCTTGCCTGGAGCTGGTCAAGCCCAGGGCATAAGCGCACAGACCCTCCAGCCAGACCATCGGCCTCGAGTCCTGTACTGCCAGCCCCCTGTGTGGCCCCAGCCAAGTTCCCTTACCTCCCTGAGGCTTGGCTGCCCCATCTATGAAGTGAGGATGATGCTAGCAACTGCCCAAAGGGTCGTGAGACGTCAGTGAGTCAGTACACAGAGCCTGCGTGGCAGCGCTGACTAGAGTTGGAGGGGCCCAGGGCAGAATGAGAACTTGGGGCCTCTAAGCGTTTCAAGATGGCAGCAGCAGAGCGTTAAGTCAGCTGCAGAGGGCAGCCCCGTGGTGCAGCGGTTTAGCGCCGCCTGCAGCCTGGGGTATGGTCCTGGAGACCCGGGATCGAGTCCTGCGTCAGGTTCCCTGCATGGAGCCTGCTTGTGTCTCTCTCTGCCTGTCTCTGCCTCTCTCTCTCCCTCTCTCTCTCTCTATGAATAAATAAATAAAATCTTTAAAAAATAGAATAAAATAAATCAGCTGCAGAGCCTGTGCCAGTCCCCAGGGCACACGGCATGAAGCCAGGCCTGGTGCTTGCAGGGTGCGCTCTCGGTCGTACTCTTATTAGAGCGAGGAGCTCTGAGGTCTCCGCTGGGTGCAAGGTGGGCTGGATTAGTGCGTGCCGGGGGCGTGGGGGCGCGAAGTCCAGCCCCTCCTCTGCCTCTGGTCCTCTGGCCTACCTAAAGGGGCAGCTGCTGTTGAGTGCTTAGGTCTCCAGCCCCCCCGGGAGGCTGGGGTGACCGTGTGTGCGGCCTGGCTCTGTACCGGTGGGCGTGGGCCTCAGGAGCTGGGGCTGCAGGGACGGAGGTGCTGGGCTGCACCTGGCCACTGGGTTTCATCGTCCAGAGCAGTTCCTGACCCCTGAGGCGGAGGGAAGGGAGGTCAGGGGAATGGTGCGGGTGCTGAAGCAGGTGAGCGGGCAGGTCCATGCAGCACGGGGAGGCCTGTACGCACGGGGGCTTTCTGTTAACTGGAAACACATGGGGCAGGGCTGCCGGGCCAAGCCTGGGGGGATACACATGGGCCTCTGTGTGTGTGTGTGTGTGTGTGTGTGTGTGTGTGTGTGTGTGTGTGTGTGTGAGAGAGAGAGAGAGAGAGAGAGAGAGAGAGAGAGACCGGTGGGGATAGATCTTGGCATATATCTATACATCTCCTGTCTATCTGGGCATTGACACCTTTCCCCAAAAGAAAAGACTTGGGTATTTGTACAAGCGTGAAGCTCCACATGCCAGCGTAGCAGATGGGGGAGGTGGTCCTGTGGGATAGGACAGGTGTTCTTGAATGTGCCGGAGCCTCAGAATTCAGGCCACGGGAATACACACCCCCTCCGAGTTCCTGCGTCAGTGGCGGTGCTGGGGACTTGAGACCAATTAAGATGTGAAGAACTAATGGTGCCTGGTGAGAGGGGCTAGTCTCCTGTTTCCCTAAAACCATCTGTCACCACTCTAGGTAAGGCTCACTGCACACTTGCCATGTTTGAGGCAACCGTCGTCCTACCTCAGCAACCATACAAGGCAGAGACTGCCCTGTTCTTAATTTATGGAGGGAGGATGTAGGGCAAGCACAGGTTGGGTTAACCTGCCCGAGGTCACAGCTAGTAAATGTACAAGTTGGGATTTGAACCCAGGCCGTGTGGCCTCCAGCCTATACTCATTACCACTACATTCAGCCGCCAGCAAGATGACAAAAGTGGAAGTGCTTTGTGAGTACAGAGGTGGTGCACACGAAGGGCTGTCAACGTGCGTGCACCCGTGCATGGGTGTTGACATCAGGCTGAGCTGAGTTCGAACCCAAGCTCCAATACTGTGGCTATGGTGACCTCACACAAATCCCTTCCCCTGTCTGAGCCTCCATAGCCTCATCATTAACCTAGAGACAGTCACATTCAGCTCTCGGGGTTGCTCGCCTTCATCCAGTCACTCAGCAATGATTTATTGAGCTCCTCCTGTGTACCAGGCACTGTGCTAGGCACAGGATACAGCAGGAATAGAGCAAAGAGCCCTACCTGTGCTCTAGCTGGGGTGATAGGAGGTGCATAAATGGCCTAGCCCAGGGCTGGTAGGGAAGATGTGCTCAGACAATACAAGTCAGAGCTCTGGGGACTCTGCCCATATCCCTACAGGCCTTACTTACGATTGCCAGTGTCCAGCTGCCAGAGGGCCTGTTCTGAGCTGTACGTGGCAAGCCTGAGGTGTCTGGGGAACACATCCTCTAATCCACCGGGCAGCCCTCAACCAATGACTGGTGGGATCTGTAGGTATGTGGCCCAGGTTCTCGCTTCTGGGGGAGTGACTGAAGCTCCTAAGTGGGAGCTGAGCTCCACTTGTCCACCACGGTCACTATCTTGATGGAGCATTCTTTATTAGCTGCCTCCTGTCCCTGACTCATGCCCCTGCTCTCTGCTGGTGTCTCTTGGAATCGCCTTCCAAAGGAACAGGTTGCCCTTGAATTCTTTGTCAGGGTTGGCTTCTGAAGAAACCCAAACTAAGACTGATGTCCCCCCTCTACTCCACTCCTGGGTTTCCCTCGGGCCTGAAACACAGGCAGGAGGCTCCAAGAGTGGCTCCAGAGGAGGGTGGAGTGTGTGGCTGTGATGTTTAGCCATGGCTTCCTATGGCCTTTGCTCTTCATCTGGTCCACCTGGGCACCAAGGAGTGGCGAGGTTAAAGAGGGCTGGAAACAAACATTCTGAGCACCTGCTGGGTACCAGGTCTTTCCCATCACTGTTCCTGTTTTACAGATAAGGATGCTCACAGAGGTTATGTCCCCTGTCCGGGTCCCACAGGTCAGAAGCAGGCTATTCAGGGATTTAGACCTAAGCAGCCTGACTTCAGGGCAGGGTTTCTTTCTTTTTTCAAGTTTATTTATCCACATATGTATGTATTTAAGTAATCTCTATACCCAGGGAGGGACTCAAATTCATGATCCTGAGATCAAGAATCACATGCCCTTCTGACTAACCCAGCCAGGCCCCCCAGGAGCAGAACTTCTTAACCACAGCATTGTTGACATTCTGGGCTGGGTAATTTTTGTGGGGGCTGTCCTGTGTGTCGTGGGATCTCTGGCCTCACCCACCAGGGCCAATAGCATCCCTCTCTGATTGTGACAATCTCAAATGTCTCCAGACATTGCCAGATGTCCTCAGATGAGAACCACTGCCCTATTTGCTCACAAGGCAGCAACATCCACATCAGCCAGGAAGGCTGCAGACTCTGAAGTCCTGATGTCCTGAGACTGCCTGTCTTCATACCCCAGAGGTGACAGAGGAGCCACTGAACCAAGTCATGGGGACAGTTAGGGCTTTGGTGGCATTGTGGGTAGGAGCTGCCAGGAAGGAAGGATATGAGGATGTGCCAGGCCTCCCAGACTGGTCAGCGAAGGGGCCGAGTCATTCTATTACTCATCTGTCCATCCTCTGCTCATCCAGCCCGGCTGTTTAGACCAGAACACATAGACTCAGCAGCAGACACCAGGGCCAAGCTCAGAAGGGCCCACAGTGATTAATGCAGAAGCCTTGGAGCCAGGTGTCTGCGGAAGACTGAAGGGAGGGGGCTAAAAGGGAGAAACTGAAGGTTCTGATTCTCTTTTCCAACCCAAGAAAAGAAAGTCATAGTGAGAAACTAGGCTGAATAAGCCTCTGAAATGTGAAGTAGACTCTGCACACTCCTCCCTGTAGTGTCAGAGGGTAACGGTTAGGAGTGTGGGCTCTGAGGCGCCTGGCTGGCTCAGCTGGTAGAGCGTGTGATTCTCGATCTCAGGGTTGTGGCTTTGCGCCCCACTTTGGGTGTAAAGATCACTTAAAAGTAAACCCTTAAAAAAAAAAAGAATGTGGGCTGTAGGCCCAGACTCTCTGGTTCAAATCCTGGCTCTACCACTAAATGTCTCTGTGACCTTGGGCAAGTTACTTGCCTTCTCTGTGTTTTAGTTTCAATTGTCCATGTGGAGATGACAGCTAGCACCTACCTCTGAGGGTTGTTGGGAGGATGAAATGAGTGATTAAGTGTTTAGAATAATGCCCAGCGGGCAGCCCGGGTGGCTCAGCAGTTTAGTGCCGCCTTCAGCCCAGGGCATCATCCTGGAGACCTGGGATCGAGTCCCATGTCGGGCTTCCTGCATGGAGCCTGCTTCTCCCTCTGCCTGTCTCTCTCTCTCTCTCTCTCTCTCTCTAATAAATAAATAAAATCTTAAAAAAATAATAATGCCTGGCACACAGATGCTGTGGAAATGGTTGATAATTATGACAGTCCTTCCAGGTAAGAATTATCCTCATTTTGTAGATCAAGTTGAATGAGCTAGTAAGAGGCAGAGCTGGGACTTGAGCCCAAGCTGATCTGACTGTCCAGACCTGTGTTTTTTCACACTGCTTCAGATATGAGGTGGGAGATGGGATCAAGGCTGTGGACCAAGCAGAGCAGGATCCAGAGGCTCCCAGCCCCTGAGACTCAGAAAGGCAGCTCTGGACAGTGCTCTTCCCGTCCTGTGGTAGAGACCTGAGCAATGGCTGCAGCCCGGAAGTAGGTGGATGGACTCCCCAGTGTCCCACTGTCTGAGCAGAGTCGGAGACAACCAGAGTCTTTTACTTACTATCTGAGCAGAAGCAGGGACGGTCCCAGTGTGGACCCTATGGCGCTGGTCGGTGTGGGGAATTAACACAGATAGGCAGCTGGACCAGCACCTGGAGTGGGCAAAGGTGCCAGGCCCCAGGTGGGCGGGTGGAGGAGGGTAGCAGTGGGTAGAGATGCTAAGGAATACAGCCCCCCCACGTGGACAGCTTGGGAGGGCCAGTGGCCTGCTGGGGGAAGGCCCAGGTCTGCCCCTCACTTCCCTGCTGGCCTTTCTGGGGCTTCCTGCTGACAGGAGGCCCCCTGTCTGTTCCGGGGCAGGGGCCCTGGGGAACTCTGAGGCATGTGGTCTATTAACTGCCCAGTCACCCCTCCCTCCCACCTCTCTCCTTCAGGTACCAGCCTCCCCAGATCGCAGCTCTCCTAGGGAAGAAGAGGGGATCCCACCGCTCCCCAGAACCCGCTTCCAGGCAGGGCCACGGCGGCACAGGCGTCGGGCTCTCAGTGAGCCAGCAGCCCTGAGCCCAGACAAGGCGACCCCTCCCAGGACCCTGGAGGATGCTCCCTTGCTGCTTGAGCTGCAGAAGCTGCCAGGATTGGCCAACACAGACTTGAGTGCCCCAAACCCCAACATCCAGGTGAGAGCTGCAGGAGGACCGTGGTCATCCAGAGAGGAGCTAGGCTGAAGGGCTCCACCCTGAGGTCAGGTGTCCCCATCCTTCCTTGGAGGGCAGGGGTCCTGTTTGGGTCACAGAAGATGGAGTCGTGGGAGTACTCCTCCTCCACTTCCCAGCTTCAGACTGAGCAGGGCGCAGGGCCCCTGAGCCTGGGTTTTCTAGTCCATGGCAAGGGACAAACAGCCCTGGCAGGGCCGTCATGGGGACCAAACGAATAGAGAAGCTTCGTGAGCAGCAGAGGCTTCCGGGAATATGGGGTGGGGAGGGACCTGTGGCCTTCCCCCAGGCCCAACCCTTACTGCAGGGTTGGTTGAGTGCACAATAGGATGGGCTGGTAGTGGGGGGCTGCCCCTGAGGGGCTCTATGGGGCCAGTGGGATTCTAGTTTATGTTTTCCACACCAGGCCTCAATCCCGGATAGTAGCAGCATCTACAGTTTGCCAAACACTTTCATGAAAAGAGAAAAGGCCACAAAAAGTGTAAAATCTAATATTCTAAAATTGTTTAAAAGTGTGTGTGTGGGGATCCCTGGGTGGCTCAGCGGTTTAGCCCCTACCTTTGGCCCAGGGCCCTATCCTGGAGTCCCAGGATCGAGTCCCACGTCGGGCTCCCGGCATGGAGCCTGCTTCTCCCTCCTGTGTCTCTGCCTCTCTCCCTCTCTCTCTCTCTCTCTATCATGAATAAATAAATAAATCTTAAAAAAAAAAAGTGTGTGTGTGTGTGTGTGTGTGTGTGTGTAAAACCTGGAAGTTTAATCATCAAAATGTTATCTGTCAGAGATGGAGTGTGGGTGATTTTAATTTTTTTCATTATATTTTGCTGATTTTCCCCCCAATTTTGTTCAGTAACCTCATACTATTTTATTTTATTTTATAAAGATTTAATTTACTTATTCATGACAGATTGAGAGAGAGAGAGGCAGAGACACAGGCAGAGGGAGAAGCAGGCTCCATGCAAGGAGCCCAATGTGGGACTTGATCCTGGGACCCCAGGATCACGCCCTGAGCTGAAGGCAGACCTCCAACCGCTGAGCCACCCAGGTGTCCCTGTAACCTCATATTATTTTATAATAGCCCAAGATAATGTCTGCAAAGTTCACTTTCACATAAATGATTTTATGTTCCTTATTTTCCGGCCACAGTGTGGCAAGTGAGGGGACCCTCCCTGCCCCCCCTTACAGGCCCCCTACCACCACCTCCCCTGACCAGGGGCCACTATGGAAGTTTGCTATCTTCGCATTAGTTTCCAGTCCTACAGTGAGCCCCAGGGCTGTTAATGGCTCCTGAGGGTGGGCAGCCTGCAGGCTGCTGGAGTCACAGTTCACAGCCAGCTTCTCTTAAACTAGTGGGTCTCTAGCCTGGCACGTGTTAAAGCCACCATGCCTGGCCCCAGTTAGTTTAAAACATGTTTATAGTTGGGTCAGGGAGTCTGAAATATCAAGGTGATTCTGATGCACAGCCAAGTCTTTTTTTTTTTTTTTAAAGATCTTATTTATTTATTTGTAGAGACAGAAAGAGGGGGGGGGGGCAGAGGCACAGCCAGAGGGAGAAGCAGGCTCCATGCAGGGAGCCTGATGTGCGACTTGATCCAGGGTCCCCAGGATCACACCCCAGGCTGCAGGCGGCGCTAAACCGCTGCACCACCGGGGCTGCCCTGCACAGCCAAGTCTTAAATTGTGACTTCATGGGCCCTGGGAAGCCAGGAAGTTTGGTGAAGAGAATGAGGTGGTTTGGAGGGAAGGTGGGGCCTCTACCCCTGACCCCCCTTGCTTGTCACCTCTCCTCTCCTTGGAGTCTTGCTCTGAGCCCTCCTTCACTGGCCGGCCTATGTCTGACCCTCTGCAGGTGACCATCGAGGTGGTGGAGGATCCGCAGGCCAAGGTGGAGATGGACCTACCCAGCAATCGCTGGCCACAGGATGCCTCAAGCTGGCTGCCCACCAAGGAGCTCTTCTGGCCCCTATTCTGGGGGTATCTAGAGGAAGAGGAGGGAAGGACTGATCTCAAGGGCAGAGCCCCAGGGGAAGAAGAGGAGGAGGAAGAGGAGGCGGAGGAGGATTACCCTGTAGAGTACAGCGAGAGTGAGGACCAGGAGGACAGCGATGACGAGGAGGAGCTTGGGTTCAGTGGGGCCACAGGCAGCTGGGAGCAGGGCTGGCTGGCCCCTGGGGACTGGGCCTTCAAGGAGCCTGATGGCTATGGTGAGCACCCCTCCCCCATCTTGGCATCCCGGGCAGCTGCATCTGGAGGTCCTGAGTGGAAATGGGGCTTGAGAGAGTCCTGAGAGCTTCCTGAGCAGGGACAGCTGTGGAAACCCGGAGTTTAGGCTTGTAGAAACACCATCACCCCCTACGTAGCAACATCACCCATAGCTTGCAAAATTTGGAGGGTTTTTTTTCCCAAATATTTGACCTTCGCAACGGCCCTGAGACACCCTAAACAAAACGGACACTTGTTAATTTTATATATATTCCTAGCTATCAGTTGCCAACAAATCAGGAAATATTATAAACCCCACCAGTCACAACTGACCTTGTTTTCAGACTGTGTCGGTTTGAATCTTGGCTCTGCCGCTTCCAGCTGAGTGGCCTTGGACAAGTTACTTAACCTCGCTATGCCTCATTTCCTGCCTCTCTAAATGGAGACTGGGGGTAGACGGTATTAAGGGAGTTAATACACGTAAAGTGCCAGCATATAGTAAACTAAATATTGGTTGTTTTTATTGGAAAACAACAGAACAGCACAGTCTAGAAAATGCTCCCTCATGCCTAGCCAGCCCCCAGTTCTTTTTTTTTTTTTTTTAAGATTTTATTTATTTATTCATGAGAGACACAGAGAGGCAGAGACACAGGCAGAGGGAGAAGCAGGCTCCCCATGGGGAGCCTGATGTAGGACTTGATCCTGGGATCCCAGGATCACGCCTTGAGCTCAACCACTGAGCCACCCAGGTGACCCCCCAGTTCTTTTTTTTTTATGCTGCACTTCAGGTTTCCCTGGGCATGGACCTGTTTCATGTGCAGTTGCAGCCATTCTCCCCAGAGCCCCTGGTGTTTCGTCCTTGGACGGTGGTGCCATGATTAAGACTAAGGCACAGCAGACTTTCCCCCATTCACCAAATAATGTAAACTAGCAGAATTTTCATGCCTTTTCAACTTTTCTCCCATTAATTTTCTTTAAACTCTTGGTACCTGCCTGCTCAGACCTGCCTGGGAAGTGAGAAGAGAGTTGGCTATGTCAGTACTTTGGGGGTTCCACAGATACCCCCTACCCTCCAGGTCTCAACCCTGTGCAGCCAGAGGGCTGTACATGCAGTCAGAGTGTATATCAGGTTCCTCAGACCAGGACGGGGCCCCTAATGTGGGAAGTCAGGAACTTCCTTTATATCCCAGTGCCAGGGCAGTCTTGTTGGCCATGGTTTTGACTGACATGATTCGCATGGGGGTCCACTCTACAGGGGCCCCCAGCTGAGGGACAGGTAGGGGCTGAGATCCAGCCCACGCTTTGTCCACTAGGCTGGGAGCCCTGGCATGGGCGGCGTCCTCCTGAGGACGGGGCGCCTTCTGCTAATTGGCACCAGTGCCCACTCACCCCTGGCTCCCTGCCTTGACCCAGATGATGAGCTTCCAGAGGAGTGGAACCCCTGGTTTCCCTGCAGTGGGAGCTGCAGCAGCGGCAACCAGAGAAGGACTCGTCCCTGCGGCTAGGCCTGCACTGCCGCCGAGTCCCCGGTCTGTGACCTGCCCCCTCGTCCTGGTGAGAGGAGCCGCGCCCTGGAGCCTGCAGAGGCAGCGGCTTACACTGCTGCGGGCCTTGTTTGAGGGGTGCTGAGAGAGGAGATGCAGGAAGCTCACAAATGTGGTGGTCCTGCCTCGGCCCAGGCCCGTCCCGGATGCTGTGGCCACCAAGAGCCTGGTGAGGGCTGGGCTTCCCCACTGGGAGCACAGAGGTGCCCCGGGGCCCACCAGTCTGGCCTCCTCTCTTCCCAAAGGCACCGAGGAGAAGGACCCCTTGGGCTTCCCCAGTGAGGGGTAGCAGCCCCTGGCCCACAATGCTACGGACATGCTCAGCCCAGGTCAGTGAGGAGCTAGGCCCTGCTCCTGGGGTTGGGGGAGAACCTCATGGGGAGGGCGGAGTATCATTGCACAGATAATCTCACCTCCATCCACAGAGACAAAGTACATGTTCCAGCTGGAAGATTAGCCTCCCCAGCAAAGGGGCCCTAGGATTTCTAGGTCCCCCTAACCAGGCCACTGACCTTTCTCAGCCTGATATTCCTGCTGGGAAGAGGGTCCTGATGGGAGCCACAGAACCTGGAGATCACGCTGTGGGGCCCCTTCTGCCTGGCTGCAGGATGGGAGGGGGATATCCCGGCTTCCACGACTGATCACTCGGGGGTACCCGGGCAGGCTCTGTGTGGGAAGGGGTCCTGGCAGAAACAGGTCAGGGGCCAGGAGTTTAGAACCGCTCCTTCCAGCAGCTTGGGAGCAGGCTGTGCTTTGACTAGGATATTCAGCCTCTGCATCTCTTGAGGTCACTTGCACCCCACAAGGAGGTAGGCAGCTGCCTGTGCTCAATACCGAGAAGCATCCTGAGCTGGGGTGGCGCGCCTGGTGCTGTGCGGGGCAGGGGATTCCTGGAAGGCTGAGGCTGGGGATCTGCCCTCGAGGAGCTCGGGTCCTAGGAGGAGAGGCACACATGACCAACTTCAGCACGGCGCCGCGCAGAGCGTGCCCAGAAGTTCTGGGGCAGAGGCGAAGGAGCAATTTGTTCTGTGTGGCTGGAGTCAGAGGCCACATGTCCAAGAGAGAAGGGAGGAGGACAGCACAGACAGAGGGGGCCACAGTGGGACACAGAGTGACACAGACAGAGTGAGCCTGAGAAGGAGGTAAGAACAAGAGTGGATCAATGGTGAAGACAGTGCAACGCTTTCTTACCACTGGCTTAAGACAGCTGTCTATGCCGCCCCCATCACCCCAGCTCCTTCCCCAAGATCCCAGATCTTTCCCACCATCCAGGGGGTGAAGGGAGACGCCCTGGCCGCACTCAGCGCCCAGGCCCCTGGGCCAGCATCCATTGAGTGGCTGCCTCTTGCTTCCTGGGTGGCGGGCGGGAGCCCCTCTCTGTCGTTGGGGGAGGCCTGGCCGGCGCACCCAGCTCTGCCGTGGGGCCTTCTCTGTCCAGGCATCCAGGCCTCGGCCCTCGATCAGCGGCCCCCTCCACCAGGGGGCTGACCCGTCCCCCACCCCCACCCCCCCGCAGATGTGGACAGCTGCGAGAAGTGGCTGAACTGCAAGAGCGACTTCCTGGCCGAGTACCTGCGCCGGGTGCTGCAGGACCTGCCCAGCTGCCCGTGCGCGTACCCGCTGGAGGCCGAGGCCCGCGCCGTGAGCCTGCAGGACGAGCGCCGGGGCCGCAGCTTCCGCTGGAGGGACGCCAGCGGCCCGCGGGAGCACCTGGACGTGTACCAGCCCACGGCGCGCTTCTGCCTGCGCTCGCTGCGGTCGGTGGAGAGCAGCACCCTGGCCGCCCAGCACTGCTGCTACGACGCGGGCAGCCGGCTGCTGACGCGGGGCAAGGGCGCAGGCGCCCCCGACCTGGTCAGCACCGACTTCTCGCCCGAGCTGCACTTCAAGGTGGACACGCTGCCCTGGATCCTCTGCAAGGGGGACTGGAGCCGCTACCACGCCGCGCGGCCCCCCAACAACGGCCGGGCCTGCGCCGACAACCCCCCCGAGGAGGAGTACCTGGCGCAGCTGCAGGAGGCCAAGGAGTACTAGCGGGGGCGCGGGCGCGGCCCTCACCCTGCCTCTGCCCTGCCTCTGCCCGACCCGGACAGGCCCCCTGCCTGTGAACCCAGGGCAGGTCAGCAGCCCGGTGTCCGTGCGCGGCTGGGGACGCGGTGGAGGGTACAGGGCCCGGGGTGCGGGAGGGAGCTCAGCCCCCTGAGTCACTGGGTGGACGGGGGAGATGTGTGTCTGCGGGGCTGCCCTCTCCTGACCCCTGGGGCGCTGTCCCAGCCTCGCCCCTCATTTCCTCCCTCTGCCCCTGAGCTGGGCTCTTCTGCCATCAGTGGCTCTGGGCACAGGTGAGAGCCGGGCTCTCCACGCACACCCTGACCTGTGCTGGGAGGTGGACAGCCAGCCTAGTGAGCAGCCCTCCTCTCTGGGTGGTTGTTAGAGGTCCCTGTCCCCCACCTGCTGGGAGCCATCGCACACCAAGACGGGGTCCCTGTTAGAGGTTATCCTCTGCTCCGAGCTGCCTTTTGGTGGACAGCACTTTGGTGTAGGGTGGAAGTCAACCAGTGGGGCCGAATGAGGACAGACAGGCTGAGGCGACCTAGACAAGGGCTGGCTCCAGGCAGGGAATGGGTCAACCCATTTGGGTCCCTTTCTTTGTCCAGCACCTCTGTTCTGTCTGGGTTGTAGGAGTGTGAGGGCCTGGGAGATGGTGCTGCCCTGAATGGGCACAGCCAGCAGGCTTGGGGTGCGCTCACAACCGACTTGGGAGGGTGTGCACCATGGGGAACTGGTAAAACAGTTCTCTGGTCAGGCGTGGTGGCAGGGAAGCCCAGATTCGGGTCATTTCTGTGGTGTCAATACTCCCACCACGGCCCACTTCATGCTCCCAAGTGGATGTGATTGCATGCCCCGAGCTCAGAGCTGCACATAAGCAGCTCTCCTAGCACACCTTGTGCTTCTTCCCTGCCCCTCTCACCACCACCGCCCCCCCCCCAACCATACTTTCTTGCCTTCTGTGGGGTTGAAATGCTGAAGTCCCAACTGTCCTGTTCACAAAAGATCCAAAAGGTGGGGACCTCAGCTCCTAGATAGCTGCCCTGAAGCTCTTTGTGATCCTCAGCAATAAAGCACTTTATTTTCAAATTCTGTTTGATGAAGAATGTGGAGCCTCAGTAGAGGTATAGGGAGCCCTGTTTGCAGCCCAAGCCAAGCCCCCCAGCGTTGTGACTCCCTAACCCAGCTGGGCGGGCAGAGCTCCCAAAGTGCAGAGGTTAGATGTAGATGTGAGTTATCCCTACTCACACTTCTACAGAGTTGCCTGGGAGGCAGGGAGGAGCTGGCTGGACCTCAGGGGCACCTTCACTAGTTCTTGGGGACAGGAGGACTTCCAAGTCAGAGGTAAGTTGCATGCACTTCAGTGGATGTGGTTTGCTGCCAGGGGATCTGACACAGAGTTGCCAAAGGATTACACCCGGAAGATGACGGAAGTGGACCTGTACCCTGCCTTGGTTGCTCCCCTTAACAGACCCTGCACTGTCACTCCTGGCATTTGGGGAAGAACAGAGACACATCAGAAAGTAGGATGAGACAAGGTGTGTCCAGAGCCATCGCCTAGAGATGCTCAGAGAGCCAGATGTTTCCATAACCATCACACCTGGAGGTAAGTTTATTAGTCTGGTCCTGGACCACAGTCTAAAAATACTGTGGCACAACTAAAATATTATAGGGCCAGAGACGCTAGATCAAGTCACCAGATGGGATCCAAATTCATTCCCTTTCTCTCATCTCGGGGAATCAGGGTATTTTAATTATCCTTTAGCAGATATTTTTAAAAATTTATTTGAGAGAAAGAATGAGTGGGAGGAGGAGCAGAGGGAGAAGGAGAGAAGGAATCCCAAGCAGACTCTATGCTGAGTGCAGAGCCTGAGAGGGGGCTCCGTTCCAGGACCCTGAGATCATGACCAGAGCTGAAATCAAGAATTGGCCACCCAACCGACTGAGCCACCCAAGTGCCCCAGCAGAAACTTTATTAAACACTTGAACACATTGTCTAAATTAAATCTGTACCTAGTGTCTGTCGATTACCCAAATTGAGTTTGGCCGGCCACATTTTTGATCTGTAAGTGACAGACGAAACTGCTACTATGTCAGGCCATAGATGACAGAAGATAAAGGGGCTGGAGAGCAGGTCACCTCTAAAATGGTGTTTATTCAAAGTCTACAAAGGAGAAAGAGGCACTGTGCAGGTGGCTGCAGGCTCAGGGCACAGGTGTGTGGGGGGAGAAACAGTGATGGAGGGGTCACTGACCCTGCTAAAAGGAGGATTTTAGGAGCCGTTAGTACCAGAGCCCGGGGGCGGGGCAGAGGGGTGTCACCCTGTTTGGGTCCAGTGTTGGTGAGGTCACCGTCTTGACTAGCTGTTCTTCCTCTCCCAAACAGCCCTCTGTGGCCATGCATCCAGCACAATCACCATCACTCTTTCTTTAAGATTTTATTTACTTATGACAGAGAGAGAGAGAGAGAGAAGCAGGCTCCGTGCAGGGAGCCTGACATGGGACTTGATCCTGGGTCTACAGGATCATGCCCCGGAGCTGAAGGCAGCGCTAAACTGCTGAGCCACCGGGGCTGCCCACCATCACTGTTTCTAGTTTAGCTGCCCCAGTCACCAGAATGGTTTTGCCTGATTTTTCTCTGTCTGGTGTGTCTCATAAAGGGTCCTACGTTAGGCAAGACCAGTTCAATTAAATTCTTACAAGGGTTTAAAACAACCAGTGGTATGAACCCTGCCAGGTCCTGCTGACTTCCCTTGTTTGTCAGAACACAGAATGTTTCAGGGCCTTTGTCCTGTTAATCACCAAAAGATCCCAAATATGCTTCTTTTTATTTTTTAGTTTATTTTTATTTTTTATTTTTTTCCAAATGTGCTTCTTTGGCTCCTCTACTACAAATAGATTTTCGTAACAGGTTGAGGTACTTCTCAAATTGCATCCTGACCTTAGTATCACCTGGGATATTTATTAAACTATAAGTTCATGGGCCATACCCCACAATGAATAAGAATTAATTAGGGGCAGAGTCTAGAAAATTTTCTTAATTTAACAAGTTCCCTCAGGTGATTCTGAGTAAGGGGAGTCCTTGGCCTATAATTTGCAATTTGGCCAATTAACTAGGTTTTCAAAATATTCCTGCTTAAAGCAAAACACTCGGGCTCCTGAGTCCAGAAGTTAGTAGGTGATGTTTGCCAGATATTACCAGGTGCCAGTGCTTCTATGCTTGTCATCTCTAATGCTCTGATAAGGTACCTATTATACCCATAATACCGCTGAGAAAATTTGGCCCATGTGTTAGGAAGTGGCAAAATTCAACCCAAGTCCACGCAAGTCCAGAGTTTTGTTTTTAGCTATGTTGCTCTGCTTGTTAGGCTAAAAAATGCTATCAGTAAAATGACTGATAAAAACTGGTACAACCATTGTGAATACTGGGGATGTGAACCGTTATTGGGTAGGTCATGTGACAGGTAATTTCCCTAGTGTTTTGGTTTTTATTAAGGTTTTTGTAATCTCTGCTTTGGGGATTTTTTCAAGAACTCTAGAATTGGTGAACTCTCCAGCCAGGCATGAAGGGGCTCCTTTTTTTTTTGTCACTGCTCTTTGTGTGAGGAGGAGGAGTCGGTTAGGAGGAGCCCCTAGATCTGATTCAAGCTATCAGTCCAGGTTCTTTATCAAAAGGCATCTTTTTGGACCCCCAGCAGGCAGATCTAATGCCGAATTAGATGCTAATTAGTTCAGTCCACCATTCCTTTAATTCAAACCAAAAGTGGCTCTTTGGGGTCTAAATTATCCAGATCAGTACTGGTTTTCTGCTTTAACTAGTGTTTTGGCCAAGTCACGCTGGTAGGATTAGCCTGCAGGCCTCGCTGCCACCTAATAAAAGAGGCAAAAATAGATTAAGGAAATAGCTGTGCCTGCAGGAGGCCGAGTGTCTGGGTTAGAAGGCACAGACTCCCTCAGGATGCAGGATGCCAGGGTAGGGCTGGTCTGGGAAAGGGACCCTTCCTGCTCAGGTGGTTGCCTCTCCTGCCACGTGGCAATCAGAACCTCATTTGAACATATCCCCAGTACTTGGTCAGTGCTCGGTAAATCTGTTTAATAGAACCAGGTATTTAAAAAATACGCTTAACAAGAACATTCATTTCTTCCTCTTTCTGGGAATTGTGAGGCCTGGAACTTCTTATTCCAGGAGGGATGCCTGACACACTAGAAATACAGCAGCTTCTCAGGGGATGAACCCAATGACAGGGCAGTGGACATAGTGGTTTAGACTGAAGCATTGGCTCTGCAAGTTATAGTCCTCATTCTAAATCTCAACTCTGCTAAATGGCAGCTGCAGGGTCAGGGGATATTACTGAAGAAAAGCAAGACTTAGATTCTTATAAAACAGAAAATGCTGGCAGTTATCTCTTTCACAAGGCTACTGTGATGGTTAAATGAGCTAACACAAGGGGGCTACTTAGCGTCCAGTACATAGTCATTGCTCAGGAAGCGTAAGCTGTGAACCTGAGGCCCACAGTTCCCCTGCCATGAGGGGGCAGCTTTTCACATCTCAAGGCAGCACCTGGTGCTCATCTGTTCTCGCAAGAGGATAGGAGAGGCCAGAGAGGGGAAAGCCCAGGATGCCATTTCTGCCAGCAATAAGGTTTCTTGGCATTGTTTATCCCAGAGCCATCCCCACCTCGTCTTCCATCAGTGAGGGGAGCGGCAGCTTTGTACCAGTCTGCAGAAAGGAGACTAGATCAGGAATGCTGCTGAGAGGCAGGGATTGCTTCATGCCTCTACACTTACCTGGAATATAAACAAAACCTGTTTTTTTCTCCTTGAATTCAGTATCTTCAAGGGAACTCATTAATACCAGCCACCCAATCAACAGTTTCCAGACATGTATGTTTTTTAAATTACGTTTATTTAGCGTATGTACACATAAAAGAGAAATCCCCCTCTGATCCCACCCAGCAGAAAACATGCACAAACCCAAGGTATATGTGGAGGGAAGGGGCCCCAGCCCCAAGTTAGTGGTTGGGATGGTGCAATCCTGGGAGTCCCAAGCCCCAGTCAGGAGAGGGCTGGCCCGAAGTAGCGGGCAGCCCCCCTGCTGCCAGCCCTAAAATAAGCGTGCGCCATAGCCAAAGGTCTGTTTGATGCCCTCAAAGTAGTACCGCTGCCAGCCCTGCCGCGTCCTCTCTTCCTCGGGGGCAGGGATGCCTCTGCCTTCCATGCACAGCTCAGTCTCTCCATTCTTGTCAAGGAAGGTCAAGGTGATGGTGGCAAAGTGCCCTGGAGAAAGGCAGAGAGGAAGGGAGGTTTCAGATCCATGGTTTCCAATCAGGATTTGAGACAGGGGTAAAGAGAAGAGTTCTGGAGGGTAATAACAATAAGCAAATAAATGTACTTACCTTCTGGCCAAGATTTAAACCTCCATTTCATCACAATAAGTTTCTCAGGGACCTAAAATATCAAAGAGATCGGTCTGTACTGTGGACTACAACATACCCCATCCTGGTAGGGAGTGGCCACCTGCCTTCCGTACGGTCTATCCTCTGTGCAATTCTACAACTTAAAGGCACAAAGTGGACCACTACTGGTGGCTTCTGCACCAATAACGCTGCGGCTTCTCCTCTTATGCCCCAATTGGGTCCGGTCAGCTGTGCCCAGGTGACATTTCAGTGCTGCAAATGCAAAATCACTAGCCACCAACATATAGGACCCTCTTCCACAAAGAATTTCTTCAGAAAGAACTAATTGTACTACACTAAGGGGAAAAAAATCAAGCAAGAGAATTCAACTACAACATTCTTTTGAAAATCATTTTGAAAAATGAGTTTTTTTTTTTTTTACTAACCGGAGAGATTAAATTTTACCTAGAGAGCTGAAAAAAAAGAAGGAACAATACATTTCTTCTGACCAAAGACTACATCCGGGGTCTGGCGCCAGCAGGCACTCACCAGATCCGTGAACTCCCCAGAGACGTTGCCATCTACCAGGTGAAACTTCCCACCTCTGTCTGCTTCTAACATCGCAGGAGCATGGGTAAAGGCCTGAACGAGCTGTAGGGGGAAAAAAGGAGGTACGAAGATGTCCTTCTTAGTGGGACAAATGCCAGCTGATACCTGCACGCCTCAGCTCTCATTTCCAAAGGCATCACTTTGCCCAATTACCAGGTTCTATTCTGTTCCACTACAGAGAAGAGCCCCTACTCAAGGCTCTGACTGGAGTGATGCTTTGTGAATCCAAGATGCCATTACTTCAGATCCATTCACTTTTCTAACAAGAATGCTTCCAGTGGTGCCCACTTAGACCACCCGAAACCAGTATATGGGAGGAAAAAGAAGGCATGTTCACTTTGATAAGGAGGTCCAACAGAAGGGTTTTTCCTTTGCCTCTGCCTCTACGAGGAAAACCTCACAGCTCCGCTTTTCAGTACCTGCTCTGCACAGAGGGGATGTGCCCACAACCCAAGTCACCTAGAACAGCAGATGCCCTGAGGCCTGAAGGACAAGATTATACTTACCTCTTGGGTGGTAAAGACTCTATAGAGCTCTTCTGGTGATGTCAGGAAGGTTTCTCTAAGGGTGATCTTACAAGTGGGGATTTTGACACCAACAGGTCTGGCCTGGGTTTTTGAAGGAGCAGACTTAGCCTGTGGAAGCGGCAGTGAGAAAGGTTTAGAGTGATGGGGAAACCTGCATTAACGTGGCTTCCAGGACAGGCATGTTATTCATCCTCACAAACTTCTTCGCCTCCAGGGCTAATCCTTCCAGGGGGTTGGAGGGAATATGTATGGATGTTTCAGTCATGAGGGGAACTTGCCCAGAATGTCCTCAATTCCCACTGAAATAATATTCTGGGTGAAGGAGGAGAGATACTGAACACTCCCACTGACCAAAGGACATGGCACATCATTTGGTATTTCTGAGGTACTTGTGTCTAATTTTCAGGAAAAAATGGTGCTTAAACAGCTGGAAGCAGCCACCTCCCCTCCGGAATTCCCTTCACTATGCTGACAAGGGGCAACAGAGCTGCAAACCAAGTGCTGAGCCTGAACCACACAAATTCCACCTCCACAAAAAATATTTCCTCACCCTGTAAATGTGGTGAAATCAATCAATTTCCTGACAGGTGAATGTAGTGATCTCACCCCAGTACCTTCCTGAGACCTCTGGTATCAGAGGAGCAAATATCAACACCTCAGTTAGGAATAATACTGAAGACACATATAAAAACCAATCTGTGTTCACAAACTCCTCTAACTGGGGTGAAATGCAATGAAGAATCAAACTCTGAAGCCCCTGACAGTTTCCATTTGCTCTAGGAGTCTGTTATAAATGAATGAAAACCAGGTTACAGAAGGACAGACAAGTAACTACATATCGAGGACTCTGTAAAAAGCACCATGGGCAGATCATATGTCGCTCTGGCTTGGAGGTTAAGGTCAGCGAGAGCGAGCACACACACATGGAAATATCATTGACTTACCTTGCGCTCCTCAGTTTTCAGTGCTGGCTGCCCAGCTGGGTCTACTGACTCTCCATTCATTGTAGGCAAGATCATGCCCTGCGTGAACTCTGAAAAGATAAAAAATCCCCGCTCCTGGAAGTTATTTCTTAGTTGCTGAGATTTGGGGCCTCTTTAGAGTTTGACAAACATGGCCATCTTACCCCAGAATGAGGTAATGACAAAGAAAGAAAGAGTCTATCTACTTTAGGCCTTTACCTCCGGCCTATGCCAGACAGGTATCTGAGTGTACGCTGTAGAATATGGAACGTTAAGGGTCATTTAAAACCCGACTCCATTAGAAGCATTACAACTTGTTAAATGTACATGAGGTCTACTATGGATAATAGTGAATGAACATAGTGGCACTTCCAATGACTTCAAGAATAGGGCAAGACGCCCTCGGATGCAGATCTGTCCCCCTCCTCCATTCTGCCTCACCTCTGCAAAACAGCCACAACTAGTTCTGGCACCAGAGCACTTTGGTTCCCACCAAAAGAGGGATCACCCCTGACAGTCACTCTATGCACTCCAACACCAAGACCAGAACACACTGGCATAACTGGAATTCTAAGGGAGAGCTCGACTACCTGCAACCTAAAAACCCCCTAAGCGTCCCTGGAGAATGCCTATTAAAGATAGTCTAGGACTGTGCTCGAGCAGTGAGTCTGGGGATGCCAAGTCTTTAGATTAGCACAGTCCAACAGAAATACAAGGTCAGCCTCAGAAAGAATTTTACATTTTCTACTAGCCACATTATAGCCAAAAAACAAACAAGTGAAGTTCATTTTATTAATATACTTAATCCAATATATCCAAAATATGTCAAGGTTATTGTCATAAAAAGCTGTTGATATTTCACATTCTTTTTTTTTGTACAAGTTTTCAAAACCCACTGTATTTTATACTCATGGCACAACTCAATTTGTACTAGCCGTATTTCAAGAGCTCAACAGTCAATAGATTATCAGGCAAGTCATCCCTACATCTTTCCCTTATTGAGATTAAAGACTGACTTTGAGATGAAGAGGCCCCCTCCCCCAAAATGTTCACTCATTTGGCAAACAAAGGACTATCGGATCCCTTAATCAGAGTCTGATGACCGGGGGTGGGGGGAACTATCTCCTCAAGGCATACATTACTACTCAAGGGATACCTGTTTTGAGGGTGCTGATGTAAATTCCCATTGCTTCTCTTAGAAGTTTCACCCCTTCTTCCTTCATTAAGGCCACGAGATTTGTGTCAGGCTCATCTTTGGCAAGGCTCACACTAATCTGAGTGAAAGATCAGAAGTAGGTGGTAAATAACTTGAGGGGCACCCACAATGTGGAATGTGGGTGCTGAGCAATCAGATAACTGCTGACATTTCCAAAGGAAATGTGTGAGGGTTGGGGTATCTTTCCAATCCCCATGAGTGTTCCTCCTCCAGTTCTCTCTGCCAAAGCCAAGGTGGCTAACGTTAGAACACGTTACTAGCTGAAACAAAGTAATTAAATAAGCACAAGCTGTGCCGGACGCTCCCAACAGCACCACAGACCTAGAAGATTATCTGCAGAATGAGGTTCTGAATGGTTGGACCCAGCCTGGGCTTTAATCTTGAAATCATTTTTCTCATCTGAGAAGAGGATATGGAAGACTCAGATGAAGAATTAAGAAGCACAAACCTCTACTTCATCCACACTGTTTTCATCAGATAAATTGGGGATCTCCACATGTCCCTTGTACTGCACTCCGGACTTAGAGGTACCTGTCAAAAGCAATGCAATGTCATTAGTCTCTCCCTCTGCAGACAAAGTCGGCTCTGGACGCCTAACTACTCCTCTGCTTATATTTCTTTTGAACTATTGAACTGACCCTCTTTATTCTAGAGAATGTCAGATACAATCAACCCTCCCCCAATTCCCCAGAAGAAAGGTCTTCCCTCATTAGATCTGCGGGCCAGCTGTGTGATTACCGTACGGGACTAAGGGCTTTGCGGATGTGGCACTAGTGTGAATTCTGCCCAGGAGGATTCGGGTCAATAATCAAGGCAGTCAGTTCTGCTAGGATCCTTGTTCTGAAAATACAAACTTGTTCCCATGCGACTGACCTACTAGAGGACAATCTGATCACAGCATGAATTCCACGCTTCCTAACACGAGACTTCTTCCATGAGAAACACTAGGTGCACACACAGAACCACACCCAGCTGAAAGGAGCCAGACAGGAATACACAAGACAGGATCTCCTCAAACACTTATCTCCCAGCAACCTTAGTTCCCCATGTGTTCCGAGCCATACCACCCACACTGGGGTCCGTAATGTTCCCTCTGATTTCATCAGTTGACCCTCCAAGCACCAATTCACAATAACCCACCTGCTGCAACCCTTCTGATACGATGCCTGCTTTCACAAGTGAACTCCAGATCTTTTTCAAAGTAAAGCAGCACGTTTACTATATTATTCATGTATTTCTTCCCATATAACATGTAGCACTGTGCTATCAATTTTTACATTCCTAAATTTTAAAAACGTGTCACCAGTGAAGGTTTTGGGTGTTGTGTCGTGTCCCTAACCCTATCTTCCCTATAAGCCCTGTGGTTTTGGTTGAGCAATTTTGCACAGTGTGGTGATTTTTAGAACACGTGGGCGACATTATAGCAGAACTGACTATATTTCAAAATTGACCAACAGGACGTTTATTTATCTCCACTTCTCTTGACATCAGCTTCTCAATCTATAAAAAGAGGACCGGGCAAGAGGACACCTAAAGGTTCCTTTCAGACTACCATATTTTAGTAGTTTTTTAAAAGGTCATGAAGATATAGATTTACTTTTCCCCTCTTTATTACCATTTACTTAAGAAATGCTCATTGAAGCACAAATCTGTTGTATGTTTTGCCCCCTACATGTACTCCTTTAGCTTTAGTGCCTTTTGAAATTCAGCCTCCCAACTATCAGGACCATCCAGGTGGGGCGCACACATGGCTCTAATTCTTTGCCAATGCCATCACAGAAGGGACATAAACGAGAGAGTAAAACTGCCCCAAATTATAGTCACATAAAAACTTCATTAGCATAATGGTCTACACTGGTAGAGTCACACTGGAGAAAGAAAAAAAAAAAGATCCATACCCCCCCAAAAATTTCCTTTCCCACCTTTAAATCAATCATCCAAGAGGTAAAAATTAGCTAGTGTGAGAAATGTTACCTCATTTAAAACGTCCTAACATATTTGTAGCCCAAAAATTCAGTGGCCTAACTGCTTCACTGATGGGGACTTGTGAGACCCACGGAGAGAAAAATGCATTTAGTGTTCATCCCCTAGGGGCAGAGAAATTTTGGCACCCAATACTGATTTCCTCAGGACTCCAAAGCAGCACTGTCTCCCTTCAAGAGTTCCCAACTCCCCTCAAACCATTCTCCCTGGCTCCTTAGCAAGTCAAGCAAAATGCAGTTAACTTTTGTCCTAACAGTCCAGCATAGACTTACCTGTCCAGTTTAGTTTGATGCTCCACTCATAAAAGAAGATAAGTTTGCCTTTGCGGTTGTTAATGGATGCCTCTCCATCAAGCTTATTTACTTCGGTCACCTCACATTTGCCTTCCTCATTTTGCACCTGCACTGCCAGGAACAGTGTTTTCAGCTTATCCGTGGACCAATTTGAGGCATCCCTCTCTGTCCTGCAAAACAGAAAATAAAGCTATGGAGCAGCAGCCAAATGGAAGAGACTGCTTGCTCTGTGCAAAAGAATCCAAGGCTACAAGAGGCCTGACAAATAGTTTGAAAAAAAAAAAAAAATCAGTCCCACTCTAGTTCGTCCACAAGCGTGTTACCCCGTTTTAGGAAGATAAGGACTCCCATATGGTCAACAAAGACAACCACGGCTGCGTGGAATGGTTACAAATCAAACGGAAAATGATGCCTTCCATCCTCAGCAAGATGCTGTAGGGTCAGTATGTGACACTTCAACACGGCGCCCCCGTTGGACCAAATGGAAAACTGTGACCATCTCGCTGAGGTCAGGAGCACAAGAGCGGGCTGTTGAAAGCAGTATTTAACTCACAAGCCCAGTAAGTAATAAACCCATAATCTTGACCTCATTAGCGCAGCGGGCTGACCTGTCAAATTCAGGCGGTGCTAAAAATCCCCTACACGTTCCGTGTCCTCTAGGTGGCCGTGGAAGCAATGTTAAGTCCAGCACCCTTGTACGTTAAGAGGAGAGGAGGCAGGCTGGGATACAGAGGAGAAAAATCACACTCTGCCTCCCCATGTGCTTAACAGTAGAGAAACCAGCAGCAAGAAGAGCCGCCACAGGGGAAAGGTACAGTAAAGACGGTGTGGTGTGAACAAAGTTCAGGGGAGTGAAAAGATAAGGAAATAGTACTTTTAATGTCATAACGGAGAATAGGCTTTTGGTTACATTATAAAGCCACGATTGCCCGGCAACCAGGGGCAGCCCCGGGAGTTACAACACAACCAAATGGAACAGTTCCGGGTGAGAGGCCGTGGCATCCTCAGCATCCCTGAGCTCTCAGCACCTACGGAACACGCTCCGAACCTTTGCCCTCCGGACTCAGGCAGTGGTCCCCTGCGGCTGACTCCGAAGCGCACGCATAAGCCGCAAGACAGCAATTCCAGCCCACCGGCCTCGAGCCTAACACGGCGGTCCCCCGACTCCTCCGGCCACGTGTGGGAAGCACGTCCCGGCTCGCGGCGGATGCATGCATGGGCTCGGGGGTTACGTTCTCGTGCTCCTGGAACCCCTCCTCTGGGCGCAGCCCTCCGCGGCGCCCCCTTGCCCCTCCGAGGAGCCAAACAGCGGCAGGTGGTGGTGTGTGGAGGGGCCCGGGGCCACGGACCCCGTGCCGCGGCGAGGACCTCCCCGCGTGTCCCCGCAGGGCTGCCCCGGGCCCCAGCTTTGTTCCGACCGAGGCTCCGGGGACCCGCACCCCCGGCTGGGCCGGGCCCTCCCGCGGCCTGGCCCGCTCGCTGGCCCTCACCAGTGCCAGTTGTTGACGTTGGTGGCGTCCGCCCGCTCCTCCACGATCCAGCGTGGGTCGCCTTCACCCCACTTGGCCATCGGCTCTCCTGTCGCACCGCCACCAGCGCCCGAGCAGCCGCAGCCACAGCCTCCGGACCGCCTGGTCCCAGCCGCCCGGCAGCGCCTGGAAACTACTAGAAGCGGCCGCAGAACCTCCTGGCTTGCTTTTCCCTCCACCCCCCGCCCCTCCCCGCCTTAACTTCCGGCTCCTCCTCACTCCCTCCGGGTACTTCCGTTTCACCTCGTCGGATTTTACTTTGTGCCTGTTCGAGAGTTCTTTCAAGCTCCCTCGGGTTACCTCGAAAGGGGTCCGAAATGCAACCGCTCACACAACCATTCATCACCCGTAAAGGCCACAAAGAACACGTCCCATTGTTCCCCGAGCCTCTGAATTGGCCCTCCTGAGCCTCATGGGAGTTGTAGTCTTGTTGACTAATCTGCTGGATAACCGCGGAAGGTCGCGCTAAAAGTAAAGGAAACGATTTAAGCGCGGAGCGCTGGGAGTTTCGGGAGTTGTAGTCAAGGAGCCCTGTGTCACGTCCAGAACCGAGCGTGACGGTGGAGACGGAAAGACTACAATTTCCAGCATGCCCTGCGGCCTCAGTCTTGACTCACGTTCCTCCCTCCTTCCGCCCCACCCCGCGACTGCTCGCTTCCGCCTGTTTTCTATGCGGCTCAGTCTGGCTAGGAAGGGTGGTCCAGCGGCGGAAGAGTCTGACGCTGTCCCGAAAGGGTGGGCTCGGTGTGGCAGAGGTGAGGGTGTCCCAAGCCGTTTGGGCCGCGGGTCTAGCTGATTCCAGAGTCTCCGCAAACTTATCCGTTCCCCCCCTATTCTCTGGGGCGTCCCTAGACGCTTCCCCACCCGCCGCCCCGGCCTGACCCTTCCAGTCGGAGCGACCGAGTACGCTCGGGGTTGGGACTGTAAGTGGATTCCAATCCAATCCAATCCAGTCGACACTGGAATTGAAGGATCATTCACTCTGCCGGCGGTCCGCCGGGCTCTGGCTACTGCCGGAGACCCGTGGCTTCCCGGACGGTCGCCCGGAGACTCCTCCTCGGTTAACCCACATTCCCTGGGCTTGGTTCATGGCCTCACAGGGATAGGCCTGGCTCAGAAGTTAATAATTGGATCTGAGTCTCGGGAGCTGGTTTGTGAAGCAGCGAACGTGTCGGTCGTGGAATTTTTTTTTTTTTTTTTTGGCCGATGCCTGTTTTCCTTTGTTGTGTGCTTGGATTTGCTACCCCGTCTCGTGGGCTCCCAGTAAACAGGTGACGATAGGGACAAGCCTCTGCCGCCGTACTTGGGATCATGTTGAAGCACCTCTTTCAGTCACTCTTATAATCGCACCCGGTCGATGTAACTTCTAGAGCCGTCAGATCTTTATCTCCTTCCTTGGCACAGGTAAAGCAAGCTAGGTTCTGATTGGGCCTTCGCAGTACACGTTGGTGTCAAGTGTCACCCCTGCGGTTGCGTGATTTTAAAAAGATTCCAGAAATTCTCTGGGGGATTACGGGGCTCGTTAGACACATCCTATGCTGGTTTGTAAATACTTACAGATATTTGTTTACCGCAGTGAAGTAACGACCTGCATTAGTTTTTCCTAGAGTGAAACAGAGAAGGGCCGTGCGTGTCAGAGTGGAAGGGATCCGGCAGCCGGGAAACCTGGGTTATAGGAGCAATTAGCAAAGTGGTTCTGGTACCTAATCCTTTTGTGCCTCGTATTCCTCGTCAGTGAAGTAGAGATGGAATCTGCCAGGCCCACGTTTGCAGAGCTGTTGTGAGGATGACCGAGCGCTCTAGAAGTTGGCATCTGTGCCGGGGACCTTTCTGTGCTCCATGCAGGTCTTGAGTGTTTGTGATAGCCACTCTCAGGATTTTTGTGTCAGATTATTTTTTTTTTTTTTTTAGATCTTTAGGATTGCTTATAAATATTACCTTTTTTTCTAATTACCATGATACTTTATTAATAAAAATAGTGAGCATTAATTTTGTGTCAGGCACTACACGCTCTACGTATATTAAGTAGTTTAAGCCTTAAAACAATTTTGTAAGGTAGGTGTCTATTGTTATGCCCATTTTACAGATAAGGAAACCAAGATGGAAAGGTGTCCGTAAAACTCCCCATACCAAAAAGAATTGACATTCAGTATTTACTTTTCTGCTAGGTGTTTCCTAAGTCCTCTTTCTTCTTCATTGCAGTCCTGTGAGGTAGGATGTCGTTTTCTCCAAGGTTTAGAAGTAAAATTATCTAAGCAGTTTGCTCAGAATTGGGAAACCAAGATTTGAATTCAAAGCTACCTGCTATAAATAAAGCTTGTGCTTGTCCCACCATGAGGGATGATTTCCTTGTATCTGCCAGCTTCACTTGGCTTTAAATATACAGAAGGATTTTTAAGTTACATCTGGGTTCAGTAGAAATCAATTAGTGATGTCTACCATGGGAAGGGATCAGATAGCAGAAAATTCCCACCATACCTTTCAATCCCTGTATCTCCTGAAAACAAAGGAGCCAGGAAGCGAGAGCACAGATGATTCCCTGGCTTACAGTGATTCAACTTACAATTTTTCAATTTTATGATGATAAGAAAGTGATACACATATATATATACTTTTTTTTTTTTTAAAGTAGTCTCCAGGCCCAGTGTGGAGCTAACACGGGGCTTGAACTCACGACCCTGAGATGAGATCAAGAGATGGACCCTTAACCTACTGAGCCATCCAGGGACCCCAAAAGTGATACACATTCAGTAGAAACCATAGTTTGAACTTTGAGTTTGGATCTTTTCCTGGGCTGGCAATATACAACACAATACTCTTGTAGTGCTGGGTCTTGTAGTGCTGGGGAGCAGCAGTGAGCCACAGTTCCTAGTCAGCCACATGATCACAAGGGTAAACAGCTGATACATTTAAATTATTCTGCACCCATGCAGTCATTGTTTTGTTTTTTTTTTTTTTTAAAGATTTTATTTATTTATTCATGAGAGAGAGAGAGGCAGAGACACAGGCAGAGGGAGAAGCAGGCTCCATGCAGGGAGCCTGACATGGGACTCCATCCTGGGTCTCCAGGATCAGGCCCTGGACTGAAGGCGGCACTAAACTGCTGAGCCACCCGGACTGCCCAGTCATTCTGTTTTTCACTTTCAGTGCAGCAGTCAATAAATTACATGAGATATTCAAAACTTTATTATGAAATAGGCTTTGTGTTAGATGATTTTGCCCAACGATAGGCTGATGTAAATGTTCTGTGCACTTTTGAGGTAGGATAGACTAAGCTGTGCCATTTAACATTTTCCGGGTAGGATATTTTCAACTTATGTTATATTTATTGGGATGTTAACCCCATTACAGGTGGAGGAGTATCTAGAGTATGTTAAGGGCCATCAGAAACTTCAATGGGGACACTTGGGTGGCTTAGTCGGTTAAGTGACTGACTCATGCTTTCGGTTCAGGTCATGATTTCAGGTCATGAGATTAAGTCTCAAGTCAGAGAGAGATGAGAGCGTGATATTTGCCAGTTTTATTCATTACAGTATTTCTGGAACCTAGAACAGTGCCTCCAAGGTGGCACTCAATATATGTTGAATAATACATGAATGCAGTTATCATCTGTTTTGTTGATGCTTTGATTGATCTTGTATATTCAGCAAAACTTGTGATGTGTCCTTATAACTCATGCTTGTCTTGTGCTGTTACCCTTATATGTATCGATGCTGAATACTCCAGTTCTGTTGTAGGGTCCTTCAGAAGAGGGACTGTGTCTTGCATTTTGTAAACATCCCTCAACACCTGAGAGAGTGTCTTGAACAGAGTAGGTGTTCTAGGAATGAATGACTCCTTGTGGGTAATTAGAGGATCAGAACTCTGGTTTGATCAGTTGGAGACCCAATGATCTGATTTTATGAGACAGATTTAGTATTTGTTTTCTCAGCTTCTTTTAAATATCTCCAATTACTGCATGGATGGGGTGGGAGGTAGAGTTTGTGGTGAAGGAACCTAAAGCTTTTGGAGCTCTTTTGAAAGCAGTCCAGGAAAGGACAAATGTCTTATTCTCGCTCTAGATGAATCGGACAAAGGGTGATGAAGAAGAGTATTGGAACAGCTCCAAGTTCAAGGCTTTCACCTTTGATGATGAAGATGATGAGCTCTCACAGGTAGGTTTTCATGAACAGTTGCTGCAGATCACACCTCCGCCACAGTGCCACTCTCAAATTCCTTCTCCTTACATCCTTGGGAACCTGGCTTTTGACTGTGTCTCTATTGGGCTCTATTGTTTTGGGTCAGATCTTCAGAAAAATCTTCATAGAGAAGAGCCTTCGAAAAAGAGCCAGAAGTATTGTAAAAACCAACTCTCTGCTCTTCTTACTTTTATGCTTAAGGTGATTTATTCCTTTCAGTTTCTTTTTCCCCCCCCAGAACCCCAAGTCTTTTATTATGTGATATAATTTGTTATTTTTGAATGATTGAATGATGAACTGGATTGAAAGTTGCTTCTTTATTGCATCTGTTTTACAAATGGGGAGATGGATTTATTTTTGGAGAAATGGATAAACTTAGGCTTACACAGCAAGTCATTGCCAGGTATATGATCAGAACTTAAAAACAGCTTTGATACCTTCTAACTCTTGCCACTGGACTGCAATGTTGGCTAAAAAGCAATGTTTTTTTCTTGGCAAATATCTAGCAGGCTAGGCTTTCAATTGCAGAGGGTGAAATATTGGCCAACTTTAAATTTCAATTGCTCAGCCTTCTTGGTTGTCAGAGAGGTGAGAAGTAGTGATTGCCTGAGTGCCCTGCCTTATATCCCTCTGCAGTTAAAGGAATCCAAGAGAGCAGTGAATAGTCTTCGTGACTTCGTGGATGATGAGGATGACGATGACCTGGAGAGAGTCAGCTGGAGTGGGGAACCTGTGGGAAGTAAGTAGAGGAGGCTGTAGGAAGGGATTGATATTCAGGGTTCTTGTCACTAGAAGACCCCACTTGCTTGTCTCCTCAGTGCTTGTCAGGAAGGGGAAGGAGGGTAGACTATTTTTAGATGAACATACATTTGGAAATTTAACCCCAGAATAAATTTGAGGAAAAAACAGCAGTAGTTTCCATATGGCTCTCAGGTCTGCCATCCTGGGGCTAATGCTTGGCTGGCTGTTTCAGACTCACTTGGGGTGCTTGTTGGGTTCCTAGGATTTACTTCAGAGAATGATTCAGTAGGTCTTGGGGATAAGGGTGGAGTGGGGTCTTAATTTGCAATAGATACTGCAAGTGCTTCTAATAGTCAGTCATATTTGGAACTGCTGGCTTAATTGCTCTTAACTGGCTGGCAGGGGACGCCTGGGTGGCTCAGTGGTTGAGTGTCTGCCTTTGGCTCAGGGAGTGATCCCAGGATCTGGGATCGAGTCCCACATTGGGCTCCCTGTGAGGAGCCGGCTTCTCCCTCTGCCTATGTCTCTGCCTATCTCTCTCTCTCTCTCTCTCTATCTCTTGTGAATAAATAAATAAATCTTAAAAAAAAAAAAAAAACTGGTTGGCAGGACTGACTTCCTTAGCCACTGGATCTCGCTGTCTAGCTGTCTTATAATACCAGTTAACACCTTTGCAGAATCCATCTGATTTTTAGAATATTTTTAAAAATTTTCTTAATATAGGAAATACCATCAGGATTTAAAAATCAAATATTTTAGGCATACGGTGTAGTTTCCCTCCCACACTATCCTGCATCTACTATTCTTAGTCCCTTCTATCCCAAAACACTGCTGTTGTTTCCTTCTTCTGTTTCAACTAAAGATTCTTTTTACATTTGGAAATGCATATAGGAATATGCATTCTTATTCCCTTTTTTACACCAGTGGTAGCATGCTTTATACCCTGCTGTTTTCACTTGGCAATATAGTTTGGAGATCTTTCTATATCAGTACATTAAGAAGTTTCTCATTTTCTTTTAAAACAGCAGCTTAGCATTACATTGTGTAGATTTCCCATAACTTATTTAATCACTTTTGATAAACTTTATTTAGATTGTTTCCAATCTCTCCTTGTTTATATTGCTATCAATAACCTTGTTTTTTGTCCAATATGAGTACATGAAAGGTCAATTTTTATTTTTGTTTTTATTTTTTTTGAAAGGTCAATTTTTAGAGTGGAACTACTGGCAGAGGTATTTGCATCTGCATGGCGTAGATATTGCCAAATTGTTCTCCACAAGGGTTGCACCAGTGTACTCCCACCAGCAATGTTTGAGTGTTCCCATTTCCCCACAGCCTTACCAACAGAGTATTACCAAACTTTGGATCTTTGCCAATCTTTTTTTTTTTTTTTTTTTTTTTTTGGTTTTATTTGTGGGAGAGAGAGTGTAGAGTAAGAGAGACAGAGCATAAGAGAGATAGGGCCAAGGTGAGGGTGAGGGATGGAGGGACAGAGGGAAAAGCCAGCTCCTTGCTGAGCAGGAGCCCAATGCAGGCTTAGTCCCGTCGCTCCGGGATCATGATCTGAGCCACCCAGAAGCCTCAGATCTCTGCCAATCTTATAGGGGCCTGTAGTATCTCAATGTACTTTACTTTGTGTAATTCTCTTATTAAGTGTGAGCTTGAGCATCTTTTTATGTGTTTAACAGCCACTTGAATTTCTGTGGTCCATTTATTGATTTCCTTTGTTCTTTTTTCTGTTGATTAATTCTATTTGATTTTATCCTTCCTCCCTGCCCCAATTTTTTAAGTCCAAGGCAATAAGGGACCAGGGCCTCTGGTGAAAAACTTTTAGTGTTTGTCAGAATGCTTAATGTCGAGAATTACTATGAATGAGAATCATTGATTTAGTTCCTACTATCTCACAGGTATCTCATGGTCCATCAAAGAGACTGCTGGAAATAGTGGGTCAAGCCAGGAGGGGCGTGAACAGCTGAAGAGCCGAAATAGCTTCTCCACCTATACACAACTACCCAAACCTACTTCTACTTACTCCCTGAGCAGCTTTTTTAGAGGTAAAGAACACTGGTTAAAGGGACAGAGAGTCCTTGTTTTCTCTTTTCAAAAAACCACTCAGGCTATAATTTTCATTTACTCTGGAAGAAAAAGATTATTGGCAGATAAAGAATTATCTTTGGAGCTGGCAGTTGGGGATTAGAAGTGGGAGCAATGAGAGAGAAATTCAGAGGGATGGGACTGGGTTTCAGGAACGTGAACAAAACTGACTTTAGCTGTGTTGGCAAGTTTTGAATAAATTTTCCTGGGTCAGAATTCCTGCCTACCCCCGTGCATTGCTGTTGGGAATCCCAGTGCACTACCAGTGAGAATATAAAATGATACAGCCACTATGGGGCACAGGATGGCAGTTCCTTCAAAAAAGTAAGCCAGACATACAAGGACAGATACTGTATGATTCCATTTCTAGAAGATAGCTAGAGTAGTCGGGTTCATAAAGAGAGTAAAATAGTGGTCACCAGGGGCTGGAGGTAAGGAGGAATGGGGAGTAACTGTTTAATGGGTACGGAATCTCAGTTTGGGATGATGAGAAAGTTCCAGAGATGTATACTGGTGATGGTTATGCATTGTGAATGTACTCAGTACCACTGAACCACATTTAAGAATGGCAAAAAATGGGATCCCTGGGTGGCGCAGCGGTTTGGCACCTGCCTTTGGCCCAGGGCGCGATCCTGGAGACCCAGGATCGAATCCCACGTCAGGCTCCCGGTGCATGGAGCCTGCTTCTCCCTCTGCCTGTGTCTCTGCCTCTCTCTCTCTCTCACTGTGTGCCTATCATAAAAAAAAAAAAAAAAAAAAAAAAAAAAGAATGGCAAAAAATGTCAAAGTACATGTCACGTATATTTTACCACAATTAAAAGAATTTTCCTCCCTATGTTTTTCATGGCATCTCAAATTTCTAAAGTTGAATGTAATTTTTTTTTTAAGCCTCGAGTTCCCATATTGCATAAAAAAGGTTCTATACATACTGCATCCCTAACCAGCTCTGAAATGGCTCTTCGCTTATGTGTTCTTTATCTTCAGGGAGAACTAGACCTGGAAGTTTCCAGTCCCTTTCTGATGGTAAGCATTGACCCTCTGCTCTTGATTGCTGTGGGAGATGTTACTGATATGGGGTACAGTCTGGGGAGTCCTGGGGACAGGTGGTAATTAGATGAAATTTCTTCTGAATCTAGCACCATTATTAGAGAAATTTTCTGATACTGAGGAAGGAGGTCAAGATCATTCTGGCTATAGAAGCAAGGGGTGATTTCTAGGGATGCTGTCTTTGGGGAGGAGCTGAGGTCTACTTTGGGCCATAAAGATGCCTGGGAACCTCACAAGTCAAAAAGGTGTGTGTGAGAAGGAAGCAGTAGAGAAAAGGATTGACATGAAGGTGGTGTCCTTCTGAGCCAGCTGCCTGTTTACTTTTTCAGCTCTGTCAGATGCACCTGCCAAAAGCTATGCTCCAGAGCTGGGCAGACCCAAGGGGGAGTACAGGGTGAGTCATATCTTATACTTTACACAGTTCAAAGCACTTTGACACATATTATCTTGCTTGATCTTCCCAACTTTTTGAGCAGCTATTGTCTTAACTTTTTTGTAGACAAGAATACTGGATATCTAAATATCAGTGCTTGCTCTGGGTCTCATAGCTATGAAGTGGTAGAAGTGGGACTCAAAATCTATTTTTCTGATTCTGTCTTAGCACACTTTCTTTACCCATTGTACTGGTTTTGGGAGGCAGTACTTTGAAACTTTTGATCATTGCTGTGGTCTGGAAGCTCAGTGGAGCTCATATTCCCAAGAAGCACATAACAAAGTAAACTGATTCCTAAGGAAGAAACTGTATCATAAAGTCCAGAAGAGGAACACGTCTTCCTCTTCCTTCTGTCTGCAAAGCCATTAACTAGAATCCCCAGATGCGACTAATTGTATCTAGGGAATGAAGTCCTGTATCAGGAGGCATAGGGTTTTGTCATTCAATTCTTTCCTTCTTTGATCCATCTCTTCTTGCCTGAATTGTCCCTGTTCTAATTACTTCAGAAACTCAGAATGAGACCATTCCTGTTCTTCACTTTTTTTTCTTCCATTCTCTCTCACAAAATATTTCCACATCAGAGAATAAAGATGAGTTTAAGGTGAGAAGCTGGCATACTGATAATTCTGATCCCTTAACTTCCTGAGATTCATGTGTTGCTAATATTCCAGGATTACAGCAATGACTGGAGCCCCAGTGACACAGTGCGACGTCTTCGGAAGGGCAAGGTAAGGCCACTTAGAGAAAGTGTTCTTGTGGGGAAAAACCATTATGGCTGGAGAAATCTATTTGCAAAATACATATATCATAGAGGATATTTATCCAGAATACATAAACAATAATGATTATCTTTAATAAGAAGGTAACCCAAATAAAAAACTTGGCATAAGATTTAACCAGTTATATCACAAGAAGTTCATGAATAGCCAGAGAGCACTTGGGAAGATCCTCTACATCAATAGTCATCAAGAAAATGTGAATTAAAACTGTGAGACACTACTATACAGCCACTAGAATGGCTAAATTTAAAAATATCATTCCAAACATTGGGAGGCTGTAAAGGAGCTAGACCTCTCATACACTGAAAGTACAAAAGGTGAAATGTGAAAACTACTCTGGAAAATAGTCTGGCAGCTTCTTACGAAGTTAAACATACACTTAATTTTATTGCTAGACATTTACAATCCAAGATAAGTGAAAACGTATGCTCAAAGACTCGTTCATACACCGGGGCAACCTGGATGGCTCAGCTCAGTATGTTGAGTGTCTGACTTTGGTTTCAGCTCAGATCATGATCTCAGTGTCCTGGGATTGAGCCCTGCATCAGGCGTGTGCTTTGTGGGAGTCTGCTTGTCCCTCTCCCTCTGTCCTTCCCCCCATGTGCATGCTCACATGTGTGAGCTCTCTCTCGCTCGCTCACTCGCTCTCGCTCTGTCTCTGAAATAAAATCTAAAAAAAAAAAAAAAAAAAAAAAAAAATTGTACACTGTATTCACAACAGCCCTATTCATAATAGCCCCCAAAGTGGAAATAACCCAAATATCCTTTAGTAGGTAAATGGATAAATGGTGGTATGTCCATACAATGAAAACTACTTACCAGCGAATCAATGTAGTACTCACCACAACATCTAGATTCCTCTCAGAAATATGATACTAAGTGAAAGAAGTCAGATGTAAAAGGGACGCCTGTAAAAGGGCTCAGTGGTTGAGGGTCTGCCTTTGGCTCAGGGCGTGATCCTGGGGTCCTGGAATTGAGTTCCACATCAGGCTCCCCACAAGGAACCTGCTTCTCCCTCTGCCTGTGTCTCTAGCTCTCTCTCTCTGTGTGTCTCTCATGAATAAATTCATAAATAATCTTAAAAAAGTCAGATGTAAAAGAGTACGTATTGTATGATTCTATTCCTGAAATTCTAGAAAAGGAAAACTTTAGTGACTGAAAGATGAGTGGTTGCTAGGAGCTAGAGATGGAAGGGGGCTGTTGACATCAAAGCTGACAAGGATGATGGAGTTGTTCTATATCTTTATTGTGGTGGTAGTTGCATGGAATTTGATATGTATTTGTCAAACTCACTGAACTCTACCCTTAGTAGATTTTATTGTATGTAAATTATACCTCATTAAAAAGAGAGAAAGTGATCTCTGCCCTTTGGGTTTGGCAAGACTCCATCAGGACCTTAGGACTTCCTTGCACACTAATTCTGTTCTTCTTCTCCCAGGTCTGCTCACTAGAAAGATTCCGTTCCTTACAGGACAAGCTACAGCTCCTGGAGGAAGCAGTAAGCATGCATGATGGAAACGTAATTACTGCAGTAAGTTGTGTTGTTTTGTTTGTTGTTTGCTTAATTGTAGTCCAATCAGAATTGAACTGTAACATTTCAGGTTAAATGTCTAGTAGAGATCTTGAATTCTTCTTGAAGTGTAGGATTCTCAGTAATACATGCTCTGAGGTTTAGCTGGCAGGAAGTGTATTGTATGTGGATGTCTTAATTATAATCAAGAAGCTGCAAGTTGGCCACTCTGTTCTAAAAACTAATCTGAGGTGCACTTGGGTGGCTCGGTTGAACAACCAACTCTTGATTTCAGCTCAGGTCATGATCTCAGGGTCCCACATTGGGCTCTGCATTCAGCAGGGAGCCTGCTTGAGATTCTCTCTTTGCTTGTGCATGAATGCGTGCATGCACATGCTCTCTCTCAAATAAGTAAATGAATCTTTAAAAAAAATAAAAACATGGGACGCTGGATGGCTCAGCGGTTGAGCATCGGCTTTTGGCTCAGGGCGTGATCCCGGGACCTGACCTCGGGTCCTGCATTAGGCTCCTTGCAGGGAGCCTGCTTCTCCCTCTGCCTACATTTCTGCCTCTCTCTGTATCTCTCATGAATGAATAAATAAAAAGTCTTTTAAAAAAATAAAAATAAAACAAAAACAACGAGAGTCTTTTGAGGGAGATGTATGTGAGAATGGTCTCTCTCAGAGGGAAGTGTCTCTTGCCAGTATGGGAATGGGCAGGTGGACTCCTCTTAGACATAGCTCAATTCTAGATGTCTGTCACCTGTCCTTCTGTCACAGAGGGAAATCTGTTGTCTGGACGTGCCAAGATTCCAAACGAGTCGCTGACCTCATTCCTAAACATCAGGAGCTCAGAGCAAGGCTTTGTGTTTGAGCGGTCAAATTTATTCTTTGTTCCGTTTTCCTTTAGGTTCTGATCTTCCTGAAGAGGACACTAAGCAAAGGTGAGCATATGTTGAGAGAAATCTTCAGTCAATGAGATGCCTGCTACATTTGAAGGGAGAATGGCTTTGTGGCTTTCCTATAGGATTCACTGTCATCAGCTCTGTTTCAGAGACAGCTGGGGTGGCCTAAGAGTTCTGAGTATCCATCTCATTTCTGAGGGCAGTTGTTCCTTCTGTAGGGTGATAACTACATCAACTGGAGCCTCCCTATATACTAGACAGACAGATGGCTGTGTTGGTTTGAGGACTTACATCAGAGTCCATGCTAGGTGCCTACTGATTCAGTTGGTAAGAACCAAAGGCCACCTGAATGGCCAGGGGTTGCCCTGGACCATGGAGTGTGCTGGCAGTGGATTGAGCCATAGGACCGGGTACCATAAAAAGCTGTTTCTCACTTGCGATTAGCTTTGAGGAGTTGTTTGGAATAATGAGGAGCGAGACCAATTTCACAGTTGAGTAATAGGCTTTAATCTTTCCCCACCTAACTCCTGCCTGCCTGCCAGAGATCCTCTTCCGAGAGCTGGAAGTGCGACAGGTTGCCTTGAGACATCTCATTCACTTCCTTAAAGAAATAGGGGATCAAAAGCTGCTTTTAGACCTCTTCAGGTAAGCACTGATCATCTTGTCTATAGTTACTGAGCACTTTATTCAAAGCACTCTGGAGTATACAAAGAAGACACGGTCCATTTTTGCTGTTAGATGAGATAATGAAACATGATGGGAAAATTAATAATACAGCTCAGTCTGTGATAAAATGATAGTGTAGCAGATCGTTAAGAACCAGGCCCTGGGGTCTAACATACCTGCATTGAATACTGGCACCACCGTTTAGTTCATAGAGTCACGTTGAGGAAGTTACCCAGCCTCTTCAATGGAAGTGAGGATTCCTACCTCACAGCTTGTGAAGATAAGGAGTTAGTATGGGGAAAGCATTTAGTGTAATGTCTAGACTGTGTTATTAATATTTTTAAGCATTTTATTATAAAAGACCTAGATTAAGGTATCTTTTATTACTTGATCCCCAATGATGCTAGTGAGAAATGTAATGGAAGAGCAGAATAAGCAAGTAAATCTTCAGTCTGGATACGCAAGGAAAGGCTCATGGAAGTGGTTAGGAATTGAGACTAGGTAGGGTTTCTAATAGGTGGAAAGGCAAAGGGTAGGCATACCGGCTGGAGGCCTGGAACAGGGGAGTGTCTTCTACCATGTTTTCCTTCCTTTCCTTCCCTTTCCCTTCCCCTTTCCCTTTCCCTTTCCCTTTCCTTTCCCCTGCCAGTAGATTAAATTGTATATCTAGTATGTCTTTTCTTCAGTGTCAGGGAAGGGGTTGGAAGCCCTTTTGAGGCTGATATCTGGCCCAAGATAACTCCAGTTATCCAGTGACTCCAGCACAGTGATGAGCTGCCCCAAAGACAAAGGTGGGGAAAGCAGTTCACCTGATCAGGGCCAAGATTACAGAGAGTTAGCCAGGAATTTGCAGAAGACATGTTCATTGAGGCAGGCTATTTCCTCCTTCCCTTCCCGATCAACAAGACTATTAAGCATCACCTCTAGGCCAAACCAGTGATTTCATTATAGCGGTCCATTCAGAATAAGAAGGAATTAGAAGACAAAGTCTTTATTCTCCAAGGCCTTACCACCTTTGGGAGAGACAGAACCCTTTCTCCACCATGCATGAAAGCAACGAAGAACAATATAGAAAATCTGTTTCTAAGATTGTACTGACAGAAGAGTGCTTTAATCTTTCCAAATCTATAAGATTACTGTGGGCCAAGGTTTTGTGGAGGCTCTGAACCTTTCTGTCAGACCTGTTAACTTTACAAAGTTATTAGTGTCCTGCAGTGCTTTCTTGTCCTTGCTTTTCACTCAGCTAGAGCAGTCAGGGGAACAGTGATATCTGATCCACCATATGTTTTCAAGAGGTTACTGGTAGAAGAAATTCTTTTTAAGAAGAGGAGGGCTTATTCACGTATGAGGGCAAATGAATTTGAATTGTGTTTTTCCTAGAGCAGCTACCCTATTTTGTGAGGTTATATTGCCACACGTCAATAGATAAAAATGCCCTGCTCCCTTCTGCTTCTCCCCAGGTTCCTAGATAGAACAGAAGAGCTTGCGGTAAGTGTGGCCCTTTGTTTCAGTTGGGGACCTGTTTAACAGAAATCTAAGCCAAAACCCAGCCTCCGAGATCCCAAACTAGTTAACAGTATTCTTCCTTGGTATTGATTGCATCCAGAAGAGAAAGGCATCTGGGAAGCCTACAAACTTAATCCAAATGATGTACTGTTTCTTTTTATATGCTCTTTTGATTGGGCTTATGAATAAATATTTCTTTGAATGACTAAAAACTGGCCTGATCAATTTGTAATTTGTTTTTTATTTTCTAATTGTTTCAGTTCCTGGTTTGTAGGAGCTTTTGGGTTTTGGCTTCTAACACTGGAAAATGTAAGCTAAGAGGGATGAGAAACCAGATAGAGGCCAAGAAGGAGGATAGGTCAAGCTGATGATGCACCCAATACACATTTCGGTGGAGAGCTCAGTGATTGAGTGTTAAAACAGATTTTTGGCAGATTTTTACCATTTTAGAATAAACTCCTGGAATACAAGTATAAGCTGAAATCGTACCAAAAATTTCATTATATTATTAAAACTATAGCAATCCACTTTTAAAAATTTGCCATTATTGTGCAGGGGTTGGAATTCCTTAGCACCATCAATGGCAGGATTGTTCCTTTGGTCACTGCACACATGTTTGTAGTGAGATCAGTGCTCACATTCAGCTGGCACGTCTAATAATCTTGCTAACCTTTGCATAGCAGACTATAATTAGGAAAATGTTTTTCAGTAACATTTTGTAAAAGGAACTTGTACTTAATATTTGAAGCATGGGAAAATCTCAGAAATCCTTTATCATAATCTACTGAAAATGATCGGCAGTCTGTAGCAGTCATTGGGAAAAGGTTTTTGTTTACACTTTTAATCTCCATAGATTTGAAACTATAAGGAATTTTCTTCATACAGCATTCTTACAAAGTTTGTTGTTTTGAAGCTTGATTAGTGAAAATAAATGTGTTTTGGGTAACTCATTTTCCTCTAAAATTTTTTCTTATTTTATTCCTTTCTCTATTATTTTTTAATTGAAGGTGATGTATCATGCATGTTGTTGTATATAAATTTAGAGTTTTCCAACCTTACAAACTTCAGAATTGTCAAAGCTAATAGTCTGTTTTCAGTTTATCCTCAGAGCGGGAAGGTTATCTAAGTAGGAGTTTCTTCAAAGACTTAAGGCCAAAGTGGAATTGAACAATAAAAATTAATTATAGCTCTTAAAGATTACTTTAATACTAGGATTGGTTATATGCCAGATATTTTATGAAGATTAGATTATGATATAATCTCTATTATTCTGTTTTATATTATCATTTATATTTTTATACATTTGTTTCTAAAAGGACATAGTGTCCTTCCTAAACCCAGTTCATTCTCTTAATATTCATGTTAACTGTCAATCTGTTTATTTTTTAAATCTTGGGAAGTTTTTTTTTTTTTTTTTTTTAAGATTTTCATTACGTAAGAGAGAGAGGAAGAGGAGTAGAGGGAGAGGAACAAGCAGATTCTGTGCTGAACATGGAGCCCAACGTAGGGCTCAATCTCAGGACCCTGAGATCATGACCTGAGTCAAAACCAAGAGTCGATGCTTAATGACTAAGCCACCAAGGCACCTCAATTCTTGACAAGTTTTTAATAATTGTACATAAAATTGCAGTTTTTACGATCATCATTAATTTCGTCATCCCTTGTAATAAAAAAATAGGGATTTAAACCTCAGTTCTTTTTTTAGAATTCCAAAATAGCCCATAAGGAGATTTTCTTTCAGAGTTATATGTAGAACCTATAGTAAGTATTTAAATGTGAATCTTTAGGTGTCAACAGTGAATCAGAAGACATGACTTATTCATGTTACTGATGTTGTTAATTACTGGATATTTACAGGATCATGCTATCTTTGATTATAAGGTCAAAGATGCCAAAAATAATGTTGAAGTAAGCATTTCATTCTTTGGCCTTTCAAAGGCTAAGGTTAGGGTTAGTGAAGCAAAAGCTGGTTTTAGTTAAATAGTGAGGCTAAAGCCAAGCTTCCAAGTAAAGCTTGGTGCTTGCCTACTCAGTACTTTGTTATAGGCCAGCACTGAACTTCCCATAGAACTTCCCACGATGATGGCAGTATTCTTTATCTGTGTTGTTGGATATGGTCCAACTAGTCATGTGGTAAAATGACTACTGTAATTAAGGATCTGAATTGTTTAACTTAATTTAAACGTAAATGTAAACCAAATGTGGGCATCAGTTACTGTATTGGATATTGCAGTTATAGATAAATCAAAGAGTGATTTTGAAGATTTTTTTTTTTAGGATTTATTTATTCATGAGAGACCCAGAGAGAAAGGCAGAGACATAGGCAGAGGGAGAAGCAGGCTCCATGCAGGGAGTTTGATGTGGGACTCAATCCCAGGACCCCGAGACCACACCTTGAGCCAAAGGCAGACACTCAACCACTGAGCCACCCAGGTGTCCTTGAAAATTTTTTGTCATCTATACATCCAGTATGGGGCTTGAACTCACAACCCCGAGATCAAGTGTCACATGCTGTAATTACTGAGCCAGCCAGGCATCCCCAAAGAGTAATTTCTCTCTACGTGCACACCTATCCACACCCAGAGGAATCTCTGATAATGAAGAATTACGTTTTTAAGGATGGAAAGTCTACTTACATACCTACCTCACCCTTAAGGAGACAAAATAAAATAGTTCAACCCCCCCCTTCTCTTTTTCTTTCTTTCTTTTTGTAGCTCTCTCATTACCGTGAGCACTTGAACATTCAGGACCCTGAGAAACGAAAAGAATTTCTTAAGACCTGTGTTGGGTAAGTATGGGAGAGAAATGTTTTTAAGTATAATCTTACACAGACAACTGAGGAGACTAATTAAGGGTGGAGTGGATAGGCCGTTGAAGGGAAAGGCTAACAGTGGGTCATACAAACATCATTAAAGATGGTCTCATTCAGTGATTGCAGACATTTTCAATGATGGGTAGTAAATTGAGAAAAATAAAGGCAATCTAAAGAGTTTTTTTCTACAGTTAATTTAATTTGAAACACTGCCATTTGTTCTGGGATTTTTTCCCCCTCCCCTCTCTCCCTTTCTTTATGATTTTATATATTAAAAAGGTTGATAACACTTTACCTTCCATGTTCTTTTCAGTGGTTACTGATCCTCGAGACCCCAGACCACAAGAACCACTCACTCAGCATAGGTGTTCATCCACTATATAAGACACTGTAAAAAACAGCCCCACATACTGTTTTCCAGTGATGAGCACTCACTGCTCTTGGAAGTAGCTTGTTCTTTGTCAGACAACCTTCATTATTGTTAAATGCTTTGTTATATTGAGCTGAAACTTGCTTCCTTCTATCTTTCAAGACATGCAGAGCATCTACCCAGGAGGCCTTAATCCAAGTTCAATATTCACAGTTGCTTTAGTCATTCCTCATGGGACAGGAATTCTAGGATTCATATTTAGAAATTTGTCTTTGTCCGTGTAATCCTTAATTTTAACATTACCAAATACTGAGCTATGTCATAGTGGCCTGTGGTGAAAAAGAGAAAAGTTGGAATAGTGAGATAACTGAAACCTATTGCTGTTTCTCTTTATCTCTTCTAAAACTTGGCTATGGCTCACACTTAATCTGGGATAGTGTAACTGAGTTTCAGAAATCTTCCAGGAGTGACTGGAGTGCAGGACTAAGGCAGCACTTTTTAAAGGAGAGATCTGTGAACTGCAAGCCTAAAATCTGGCTTCGGTTCCTAGCTTTACATCTTGGTTTACCACGTATGAGTTTTAGGCAAGATACTGTTTGTCCCTCAACTTTTTCATGTGTAAATGTAGTGTTGAAGATGGAATCCTTGATATCTGTGTAGATGTCTGAGATCTTTAGCGATCTATCCATGTACCACCATGCCTGGTAATTTAATTTTACCTTATATCTCTGCAATAAGAAATGACTAACAAGGGACACCTGGGTGGCTCAGCAGTTGAGCTTCTGCCTTTGGCCCAGGGCGTGATCCCAGAGTCTTGGGATTGAGTCCCACATCAGGCTCCCTGCATGGAGCCTGCTTCTCCCTCTGCCTATGTCTCGGCCTGTCTCTCATGAATAAATAGATAAAAGCTTTAAGAAAAAGAAAGAAATAACCAACAAATGTAAGTATCCCTTATGTAGAGTTAAGCACTGACATTAAGCCAGGACAGGAACCACAGTGCTTCACTGTGGATGATGGGCAGTCAGCCAAGCTCATTCACTCACTAAGTGACGTGTTTGTCAAACATTCCAACTCCCACAGTGAGAGGATTCTAACTCATTCCTCAGTAAAACCACTGATTACTATATATATTTTGTGGACTTTCAGGATCCCTCTTTTTTTAAAAAAGATTTTATTTTAACTTTTTTAAAGATTTTCATTTATTTATTTGAGAGAGAGAGAGAGAGCAGAGAGCACAAGCAGGAAGTGGGGGGAGTGAGGGGTAGAGGGAGAAGCAGATACCCCACTGATCAGGGAGCCTGATGTGAGGCTCGATCCCAGGACCTTGGGATTATGACCTCGGCCAAAGGCAGACACCTAACTGCCTGAGCCACCCAGGTGCTCCAGATTTTATGTTGTTGTTTGTTTTTTTTAAGTAATCTCTACATCTGACATGGGACTGGAACTCACAGCCTTGAGATTAAGAGTTCCATGCTCTACCAACTAAGCCCGCCATGCCTCTCAGGATCCCTCTTGAATTGGCAAAACCTAAAATACAAAATCCCAGCCAAAGGTCTATTCTGTTTTCTGCTTTCTCTCTCTCTGCCTTTCAGGGATGCTGTAAAGGTACATTGGGATCAAATTTGTGAAGTGCCGTGAGCCTCTTATGCTTACAGTGGTGATTTGGTTTAGTTGGGTTTGTTTTCAGTAGAGAAAGAGGTACTAACCTTCTGGCTCTTTACCAGTTTGCCATTTTCAGCAGAAGATTCTGCACATATTCAAGACCATTATACCCTCCTGGAACGCCAGATCATTATTGAGGTTAGACTCCTTGTCTCTACATTTTCTGCTTCGATATCAGTGCTCAGTGCCATTCAGCATCTAGGAGACCTCTATGCTCTGCCGTATATGTCATTTCCTGTTAATTCTCTAAGAGTCTTTCATTTCCTCTTTATATGTTAGCACTTTTCCCTTCATTGTTCTCAGGCATCCTTTTTCTTCTCACTTGCAGTTAACCTGGAAGTGTGTTTTCTCTCCCTCCCAGAACTCTTGTTTCATCCTTACTTCTCCAGTTTTCCTCCATTCAACATGAATCTGTCATCATTTTACAGATTTTAAACTCCCCTAGTCTATCCTGGGCAGTTTCTTTTTCTCTTCTTTGCTTCTTCCCTAGGATAGGAAGCATGACCGCTGTAGTATTTAATGTTTCTCTCCTGCTTCTACTCTGCAGACATTGTTGTTTTTTTCATTTGGTTCACTCACTACAGGCAAATGATCGACATCTGGAATCAGCAGGACAGACTGAGATCTTTCGAAAGCACCCCCGCAAAGCTTCTATCCTCAACATGCCATTAGTGACAACGCTTTTCTACTCGTGCTTCTACCATTACACGGAGGCTGAGGTATAGGCAAAATGTGAAAGACCCCACACTCTCACTGCACAAGAGGGATATAGGTTGAAGCCAGTTATTTCAAGGTGCTCTTAACGATGGGTATGTATAGTTCTTGGGGAAGTCCACCTGGAAGCTTTCCTGGCCCTCAGAAAGGATGAGCCATCAGGGAAAAAGAGATTTAAAAGGGTTTGTGTGGCCTCTGGTGAGCTGGCATGCTGGCATTAGCACATTGTCTCCCCAATGCTGGTCCTGCAGAGTCCCTGCTCAAAGGTCCATAATTTCAAATGGATTCACATGGTATAAAGAAGAGCAGCAAGGTGCTAAGTGTTTGTGGGTACTTAAAAATTGTTTCGAAAAGGTTCAAGTTTTAATGATCATAGGTGGGAATGATTATAATGTGTGATCAATCTTGTGATAGATAAGCATAAAATTGAGAAATACACTGTATATATTAATCCAGTCTTGTTTGCCAAGTTGTGGTGATATCCAGTTAGACCTGGTGGAATTTGTCTCTTAAATTAACTTCTTGGGACGCCTGGGTGGCTCAGCGGTTGAGCATCTGCCTTCAGCTCAGGGCATGATCCCACAGTCCTGGGATCGAGTCCCTCATTGGGCTCCCTGCATGGAGCCTGCTTCTCCCTTTGCCTCTGCCTGTGTGTGTGTGTGTGTGTGTGTGTCTCATGAATAAATAAATAAAATATTTTTAAAAAATTAACTTCTGGGTTTAAGTGGCTACAGAGAAAAATATACAATGTCTAGGTAGTGGAAAGAAACTGTTAGGTTGGGGGCAGCCCCAGTGGCCCAGTGGTTTGGCGCCGCCTTCAGCCCGGGGTATGAGCCTGGAGACCCAGGATTGAGTCCCATGTCAGGCTCCCTGCATGGAGCCTGCTTCTCTCCCTCTCCCTCTGCCTGTCTCTCTCTCTCTCTCTCTGTCTGTTATGAATAAATAAATAAAATCTTTAATAAAAAAAAAATGTTAGGTTCGGTAGTATTTGGGAAAGTCAGTAACAGTAAAATTCCTTCTCCACCTTCATCCTAGGGGACGTTCAGCAGTCCAGTCAACCTGAAGAAGACATTTAAGGTAGATATAAATTGGTCAGTGTCTGGTAAAGTAGTATGAGAGTAACTACATGGAGTGGATGTTGCCTGATAACCCTGCATGGGAAGTCCCTTGATATTCAAGGTTGGAAATAGAAAGAATGAGGGCAGCCCAGGTAGCTCAGCAGTTTAGCGCTGCCTCTGGCCCGGGGCGTGATCCTGGAGACCTGGGATCAAGTCCCACGTCGGGCTCCCTGCATGGAGCCTGCTTCTCCCTCTGCCTGTGTCTCTGCACCCCCCTCTCTGTGTCTCTCATGAATAATAAAATATTTTTTAAAAAAAGAAATAGAAAAAATGAGTTTGTGGGAAGTGAGGGAAGACTAACTGAATGGCCTGCAGCAGTGCTGGGGGCTTGGGAGTGAAAAGGTTCTTGATGACTTGAGAAATTTGTGCATTTTAAGGGGCATAATCAACACCAGGGAATATTTTTGCTTGTCTTTTCCAGAATTCTCCCCTGAGGCATTTCTACTCCTCATTAATTCCCCTGGTCTCTGCTTTTTAGATTCCAGACAAACAGTATGTACTGACGGCCCTGGCTGCTCGCGCCAAGCTTCGAGCCTGGCATGATGTTGATGCCCTCTTTACCACGAAGGTGGGTGCCCTGGAACTGTTTGGTGCTACTGGGGGCCTTGGAGATAATCATCTTGTTACCCCATACCTCATGGGAATCTCACATTCTACTTACTGGTTTACATTTTTTCCTCCAACTTTTTGTTTTCCAAAATGTCAAACTGAAAGAAGAGTTGAAAGAAAAGTATGATAAACATACTAATAGTCTTAATTCATTGATTTATTAACATTTTTGCCATATTTGCTCTTTTTTCTTTTGCTGAACCATTTGAAAGTAAATTGCAGACATCATGATACTTCTCCGTAAGCAGTTATTTCATTTATAACCACAATATTATTATCATTTTCAGGATATTTAACATTAATATTGTAATATCATTGTATATATAGTCTGTATTCAAATCAGCTCTTAGAGCTTTTTGTTTATTTTTGTGTTTGTTTGCTGTCAGGATCTAATCAAGGATCTTGCATTGGTTGTCATGTCATATTTTAAATATCCTTTCTTCTATGAGTTTGATTTTTTTTTTTTTTTTTTTTTTTTTTTTTTTTTTTTTTTTAAAGATTTTATTTATTTATTCATGATAGTCACAGAGAGAGAGAGAGGCAGAGACACAGGCAGAGGGAGAAGCAGGCTCCATGCACCGGGAGCCCGATGTGGGATTCGATCCCGGGTCTCCAGGATCGCGCCCTGGGCCAAAGGCAGGCGCCAAACCGCTGCGCCACCCAGGGATCCCCTGAGTTTGATTTTTTTTTGTTTATACCCTTTGTTAGTTTTTTGTTGTTGTTGTTTGGGGTTTTGCTTTTTTTTAAATTTTATTTTTAAGTAATCTCCAAACCCAGTATGAGGCTTAAACCTACAACCCTGAGATTAAGAGTTGCAAGCTCTACCTACTGAACCCACCAGGTGCCCCTACCTGTTTTTTGGTGGTGGTGGTGGTGGTGGTGGTTGTTAATTATTTACTTAGCTACATTGACTACCAAAGCAATACATGTCTGTGTCAAAATCAAAAACACTATGTGAGAGCATAGTCAAATTACATGAATTTCCTTATTCATTGCCCACCTGCTCCTGTCTCAGTCCCTTCTGCAAGGCAAACACTCTTAAAAGTTCAATGGGTAGTTTTCCAGACTTTTCCTCATGATATACAAATATCCTTATGTAAATATAAACACATAGAAGATAGGATTTTTTCTACCCAGATTAAGTTGATACTATAAGTATTATAAAATAAATTACTTATTTCATCTAGCCATATTTCACAGACTTTTTTCTGCCTGTGGATCTAAGAACTTATTAGATCTGACTCTTTCTACCCTCTGACTCTTTCTACCCTCATAGTTTCTTGACTTTTCTGAAAAACTTATCTCAAAAAAAAAAAAAAAAACTTATCTCTCTTCACTTCTCAATCTTCCACCTCCCATCCATCCACACTCACCACCATGTTATTCTAGTCAGACCGTAAAACGAATGGCCACAAAGTGTGTTGAGTCTGTCTTGCCTAGCTTCTGCTGCCCCATCTTCCCTTTTCAGAACTGGCTGGGCTACACCAAGAAGAGAGCACCCATTGGATTCCATCGGGTTGTGGAAATTTTGCACAAGAATAGTGCCCCTGTCCAGGTAATAGCTCCTAAAGGGCATTGGGTACAGGATCCTCTAGGAGACCTACCTTTTAGACTCTTATTGGTCAGTGGTGGGAGACTTGACCTGCTCTGGTCTTAGCTGCAAGATAACAAAAAGGCTGTAGTTGACCTTGAGATAGAAAAGGCCAGAGAGGGAAGTTCTCCTCTGCCCTTTAGAAGTAATCCCAGACTGCCCCTCTTTGAGGAGCATCTACTGCGGTTAGCCTGTGTGAAGCACTGACATATTATTCAAATGATTGAAAAGGAGAGCTCATTGAGAAAGGACATCAAGGAACAATGAGCATAGCACTGGATCAGATCTAGAGCACATCTGTTGTTTGCCTGGGTATCTAGCTGTAGGGTAAGGTGGGAGTGGGCTCTTCCCATCTCTCCTGGGTGAGCTTGGAAGTACTGCATACAGTCCACCTCATTCCCATTGCAGAACTAGTCCTATGGTTGATCATGAGAATTGTAGACACGAGATAGGAAGCTTTTGCCTTAAGATTTTTGTTGTCTTCTTTTTAGAGCTCCTTGTTTTATGGGTCTGGGAGTCATTACTCAGAAGTATCTTTTCTCATAGATATTACAAGAGTATGTTAATCTGGTGGAAGATGTGGACACAAAGTTGAACTTAGCCACCAAGTTCAAATGCCATGATGTCGTCATTGATGTGAGTCCCTAAGAAATAAGAACCCTGAGTTAAACCCTTAATGGAGAGTGGGGGATTATGATATTCTCTGCCCTAGATCTTGAGGTACTTTCAATTTAGACTTAATAGACAAAATGATCTGGCAAGAATCAGTTTGGAGACCAGTTCTCTTGTATTATTTTCCCAGCCCTTTGACTGATAGCTCTTTGCTTTTATAAATATGTTGTACTCACAAAATTTATAGAACTGAATCCAGCCACATAAGCTCTGTAGATTTCTCTTCAGTAAGAAGTTCTGTAGGTGCTTTACCCCACTGTCATCCCACTATTACCTCTCAGCCTCTCCTTGAACCTTGACCCAATGTTGGAATGGCAGAAAGAAAAAGGCCCTCGTAGAGAAGGCTGATTGGTTTTATTGTGTCTGTTGGTGTACAGACTTGCCGGGACCTGAAGGATCGTCAGCAGTTGCTAGCGTACAGGAGTAAGGTGGATAAAGGATCTGCAGAGGAGGAGAAGATTGATGCCATTCTGAATAGTTCGGTGAGCAGCTACAGCTTACTCCTCCAGTAGTCCCAGGAGACAGTCCCCATACTCACAGTATCACCAAGTATATATTCCCAAGGCCTGCATTGGGTCACAGTTTGCTGAGTGTCATGGATACAAGGATCTTCTGTGGGCCTAAGGATCTAAAGCACTGCTTTGAACAGCAGAAATTACTCCTAAGATGTGTGATGATCTTGGGGTAATCCGGGAACCTTAGGCTGAGACTTCACATAGCATCCTGGTGATCATTAAACATAGCAGGTAGGAGGTACTAGTCCAGGGAGTATGGAAACAATGCTGCAGATTCATAATATCCAGGTGGTAGTTTTCTGGGGCCAGGTATGACCTACCTGTTGGAAATAAGTGGATAAAACAGACTTTAGCTATTTGAGCAACACACCTGGCTCACCTCTCAGAGCATGAAATTGCTGAGCTTTTTTTTAATACGGAGCTTAGCTCCCTGTTACATCTAAAGCTAGTAAGTCTTGGTCCTATGGAGGGCAGAACCAGAATAAATGCCATAAATCAGGCTTATAAGGTACAGAAAAGATGTTCTATTCATCTTTGAATAAGCAAATTCCCCCACATATTAGAAAAACATTTTTCAACTTCCCTCTCCATTCTTCTTATTCTTACTTTATCTAGCTGTTCTGTTTTATTGTATTCCCTTACCTCTCTGTAAGGGTTAGTAGAAACGGATATTTGTTCTTTTCCACAGCAAATTCGATGGAAGAATTAAGTGGCATTAGCTACCCTGAAACCTGCCTCATTTCTTCCTTTCCTGTCTGTGAAAGTAGAGAGTGTCTTCATTGGGAGTTACAGTACCACACATCGCTTGGACCCATCAGCAACAGGCAGTGCCTACTACTCTAAGGGCAGAAACCAGCGCCTGGGCACAGACAGCTTCAGACTGACCTAAGGAACGTCATCAAGAGGGCCAAGATCTAAAGCTTTGACTCATGAGGAAGATTCTCTCCACCTGGTGCTCACATGAAGGTGGGAATAATTTCTAGATTGGGCCCATATTGGGCAAGATCTCTCTTGGTCTGGGAAAAATGACTGCTCAAGAAAGGAAGTTACCTAGACTAAGAGGTCAGGTGTCATAGAGTGGCCACTCCATTCCTCTCAGCTAATTATGACCCTGGACTTGGTGCTGGACTTTGGCAGTTCTGCTCTGAAGTCAGAATAGAACCAAAATGGCTCTCTCCCAAGGGACCTCAGGAAGGGATGCCAGTATAGCGGAGACCTGTTGGAGGTGCCTTCACCCCAGACTGCAGAGTCCTCCATGTAATGACAGAGATTGCCCAGACGTTTGTGTTTCTTTAACCACTGTCCCTCTGCTGCCCTAGTCTAGCCTCTACTGAGACTTGTGTTTCGTCTCTCACCTACACATCGAGATGGCCTGGTGCGGGAGATAAGGACCTCCCCATTATCTTTTCCTCTACTTCTCCTACCCAGACCCATAAACTTTTATGAAGCTCAAATTCAGCAGTGCTGGAGTGCTCTTCCCTTACACACAAATCTCATTTCACTAGGAGCTTCCAGAAGGTTCACCAGGGCTAAACTCAACAGCATTTCAGACAGGATATTAAGATGGAAGTTTTCATTTCACACTTGGTTTTTAATAGGATCTTCTGTAGTGCTAGCCTCCTGCCCTTTACCAATATTAGCCTCTCTTCTATGACTGAACTGGGTTTTCCTGACATGCCTAGATTCATAATAAAGCCTTTTCCTTCTTGGTGCCTTCTCTTTCCCTCCTAGTTGTTTTGTGAAGAACAATGAAATAATTGCCCTGTCTCTTGGGACCACTGCAAATCTGCCTCAGTGACTGCATTCAGTAGTCTGTCAACATAAGTCATGGAGTAACGGTGTTTATGGCAAAGTATGGCTGTGCGGTTAACAGGGAGCACTGAGCTGGGAGACAAAAAACCTGGCCTCTTGTCCTAGCTCTACTGTTGATAAGCTGTGTGATGTTGGGTGAATCCCTCTCTTCCTGGACTCACTATCTTAACCTGTCATAGGAGGGTATGTTTCTCTGAGAGCTTGTAGAATTTTACACTCCTGTGGATGAATGAAGTGGTAGATGAAAAGATGTATAGAGGCCTATAGCATGCTTTAAGGCATGTGGTTCTCGACTGGGGACAGTTTTGCCCCCAGGAGACCCCTGTCAAAATCTGGAGACACTTTGCTGCTACAACCAGTGGGTTCTACTAGTATCTGGTGAGTAGAAACAAGGAATGCTGCTAAACATCCTACAATGTAGGACAGCCCCCTCCAACAAAGAATTATCCTGTCGAGAATGTCATTAATGCAAATGCCGAGAAACTCTGCTTTAAGGTGATCAGACTTCATCTCTTACTCCTCCACTTTGCAATTCCAGATACCTTCATAATTGTTCCTTCCTTAAGCATCCCTCTGGCTGTTGAAGAAACAGGAGTTTAATTTGCTAAATTGTGCTTAAGTTATTGGCTGATCGTCCAGCAAACCATGGTGATTTTATTAGTGGATCAGGGTTCACTCAGAGAAGCAGAATCACTAGGAGTATGTCATCTGTCTATATGTGGAATTCATTACATGGATTTGCCCTTACTCAAGTATAGCTGTTTGTTAAACAGTCTCTGGAAGTTTGTCTTCATAACTGGTGGTAGAGCTCCCTATCCGCAGGGTGGGCGGTGGGGAAGGAAAGATAGATAAAATGTGAGGGAAAGCAAGGACAAGATGGAGCCCAGGAGGATGGAGAGGAGCCCATGTCAGTTCTCACTACCCTCAATGTCAAGGAAGTGGGTGTCCTGAAGGCAAAGCTAGCTGGTGGCCTTTGTCAAGGAACTGAACACAAACCTGGCCCAGGAGTGTGAGAAGCTGTAGGAGGATCCAGGGGAAGTTGTAGCGATTGTAGGTCCAACTGCTGCTGCACACCAACAGGGTCACTAGCAGACAGAGTACCTGCCCTGACCTTGCAAGCATCAACACAAACTGGATGCTGCTTCAATTCAGACTTCCAAGTCTTGCACAAAGTCTCTATGGCACACCCTGACTGGAAACATTCAGGGAAGAGTGTTCTGGAAAATGTAGTTCAGCCTAGCCAACTTGACATGTTACAAAGCTACAACCACTGGATCTGCATTTTTGAGAATATATTAGTGAAGGATGGGCCTAGAGTCCACACCTGTACAGGTTAACCAGTGCTGCATGGTCGTGCTGAGCAGGGAGGTTTTGAACTTCTCTTTTCTTCAGAACAATAACATCACATGCAACATTAGGATTACCTACTGAATGTTGTGATCAAAGGAAGTGTTTTCTCAGATTTGATAAGAACTTCCATGCTCTTTACTTCAAGTGCTAAGATTGAGAGTGACATAAGAGCCCTCCTTTGATGGTCAACTAATCTTTGACAAAGCCGGAAAATATCCAACAGGAGAAAGAAAGTCTCTTCAACAAATAGTATTGGGAAAACTGGACAGTGACGTGCAGAAGAATGAAACTGAGCCACTTTCTAATACCATACACAAAAATAAATTCAAAATGGATGAACGACCTAAATGTAAGACAGGAAACCATCAAAATCCTAGAGGAGAAAACGGGCAGCAACCTCTTTGACCTTGGCCACAGCAAGATGTGACTAGGCATATCTCTGGAGGCAAGGGAAACAAGCAAAAATGAACTATTGGGACTTCATCAAGAGAAAACGCTTCTGCACAGCAAAGGAAACTAAATCAAAAGGCAACCAGTGGAATAAGAAGATATCTGCAAATGACATATTGGATAACAGGTTAGTATCCTAAATCTATAAAGAACTTATCAAACTCAACACCCAAAAAACAATCCAGTTAAGAAATGAGCAGAAGACATGAATAGACCTCTTTCCAAAGAAGACATCCAGATGGCTATCAGACACATGAAAATATGCTCAATGTCATTCATCAGGGGAATACAAATCAAAACCACAATGAGATACCACCTTACACCTGTCAGAATGCCTAAAATTAACAACTGAGGAAGCAACAGGTGTTGGCAAGGATGTGGAGAAACGGGAACCTTTGTGCACTGTTGGTGGAAATGCAAACTGGTGCAGCCACTCTGGAACACACTATGGAGATTACCCAGAAAGTTAAAAATAGAACTAACCTATGACCCAGCAATTATACTACCAGATATTTATCCAGAGGGTTAGAAATGCTCATTTGAGGGGGCACATGCACCCTAATGTTTATGGCAGCAGTATCAACAGTAGCCAAATTATAGAAAGAACCCAAATGTCCATCAGCTGATGAATGGATAAAGAAGAAGGTGTGCATATATAATGGAATATTACTCTATGATCAAAAAGAATGAAATCTTGCCATTTGCAACAACATGGGTAGAACCTAGAATGTATTATACTTAGATAAGTCAGAGAAAGACAAATGATTTCACTCATATATGGAATTTAAGAAACAGAACAGATGAACATAGGGGAAGGGAAGGAAAAATAAGAAAAATGGAGAGAGACAAACTATAAAAGACCTTTACTATAGGGAACAAGCTGAGGGTTGCTGGAGGGGAGGTAGGTGGAGGATGGACTAAATGGATGATGGGCATTAAGGAGGGCACTTGTTGGGATGAGCACTGGGTTTATATGTGGGTGATGAATCACTGGATTCTGCTCCTGAAACCAGTGCTGCCCTGTATGTTAGCTAATTTGAATTTAAGTTAAAGATAAAATTAAAAACAGCCCTGCTATGAAAGGGATTAGAGAAGCCAGAGACATGAAATGTTGCGTATTATATGGTTCCGTGTACGTGGAACATCCAGAAAAGGTAAATCCACAGAGACAGAGACAAAAAGCAGATTTGTGGCGCCAAAGGCTGAGGAGGGTGGTGGGCAAGTGGGGAGTGACTGCTTAATGCATATGGGGTTTCCTTTGGTCAGGAAGATAAAAATGTTTTAGAGATAGAAGTCGTGGATATGAGTGTATTGTGAATGTACTGAATTGTTCACTTCTAAATGGCTAAGTTATGTGAGTTTGACCTCACCTCATTTCTTTTTTTTTTTAATTTAAAAAGTGGATTAGAGTGTTGCCTCGCTGGCTCAGTCCATAGAGTGACTCTTGATCTCAGGGTCCTGAGTTTGAGCCCCATGTGGAGTGTAGAGATTACTTTCCAAAAAGGTAGATTTCAGTAGTTTTGATTTCTGTTACCAATTTTGCCATTGCTATAATAAAATAAAGTTCTGAATATCACTGATTCTTTCCCCGACTTTATTGAGTTATAATTGTATAAAATTAAAAGTGAAATAAAAATTGTATATATTTAAGGTGTATAACATGATTTGATATATATTGTGAAATGATTACCACAGTTAATTAACATGTCTGTCATGTCACACAGTTACCTTTTATGTGTGTATGTGGTGAGTACATCTCTTAGCAAATTACAGGTATATCGTATAATTAACTATCATCACTATGGTATACATTACATCTCCAGAACTTATCTTATTCATTGTTGTCTTGAATTCAAAAAGAAGTAGTTTGGAAAATAACTCCTTAAGTAGTGCCGAGATCTCTATGATATTATAGTCTGGGAAAAATCTAGAAGCCCAGAACCTTCTGTTAGGAAAAGGAGGATCTCATACATCCCTGTTTGTAGTCCTCCTAGAAGTAGTGGAAAGGGGCACCTAAGTAGCTCAGTTGATTGAATGTCTGACTCTTGATTTCGGCTCAGGTCATGATCTCAGGGTTGTGAGATCAAGCCCCGGGTCAGGCTCTACACTCAGCAGAGAATCTGCTTGAGACCTTCTCCCTCTCCCTGTGCTCCCCCCACCTCAAATAAATAGGGTTTTTTTTTGTTTGTTTGTTTTGTTTTAAATGAAGTAGTGGAAAGAGTTCCTGTCCTCATGAGGCAGGTCTGAAAACCTCTGTGTGAGGCTGGCCCCTTTAAGGCTCAGAGACTGAAGTAATCTGGTAGCTAAGGAGTCACAATGATAACTTTCTTGGGTAATTCTCCCTGGAAATGTAGTTCTTACTCTCCAGGGCCAGAAGTACTGAGTAGTGCCACCTTCTCAGTTTGGTTAGTGAGAGAAATATATAAACGGGCTTATATATCTCTGGCTTTATTTTCTAAAATCCAGATGTCATTGCCCTAGACCGAAGACCATGTTATTTAATTTGGGCTCTTTCCTATCCTTTGAGGAACACAGAGTTTGGTGAAAAGAGTTCCTCTGAAGTGTGCTGTACATGGTCAGTCCTATTTCTAAAGCCTAAAAGGGAATTGAAGGGAGGAGGTCCTGGCCAACGAACGAGCATCTGTGAAACTCACTGCTAATGTAAAGGCATCTGCTGAAAAAAGTACGTGTAGCCTATGTGGAGGAACACTTTGGGATTTTGTTCAGGTTTTTCATGAATCCAGGAATTCCTGATTCATGGGCAGTCAGCGTCTAAGAATCTAGGACTCACACTGAAAGTGCAGAATGTGGGAGGAGAGAGGTGCTGAATCCCACCATCACAAGAGCCTGTGACTTGGGCACATGCCCTCCTGCATAGACTCCCTCATCTTCCAAGACAGGGAGCCAAACTGATTGGTATCTGTCACTGCAGAGGTAGTGGCTTGGAAATGAACATGCTAGAGGACCTTGAGTCCTTGCAGTTTGAGTATGGGATTCAAGAGGAAGACCACAGCTGGCTGTATTTGCAGGGCCGTTTTCGAGGGCTGATGATCAAGGCCTGTGCCCATGCAACCTTCTTCTGCAAGCTGCTCTGTAATTTGAGGTAAGCTGGGTCTCCAAGGTCAGGCAGATGGAGAAGATCTCACTGTGGAGAATCCAAATGACTTTACCTTTTTATATTGGAGGATAACTTTGGGAGGCGGGGTTGTCTTTCTTTTTTTCTTTTTTTTTTTTCTTTCTTTCTCTCTTTCTTTCTCTCTCTTTTTCTTTTCTTTTCTTTTCTTTCGGATTTTATGTATTTATTCATAAGACACACAGAGAGAGGAGGCAGAGGGAAAAGCAGGCAGAGAGCCCAATGTGAGAGTCGATCCCAGGACTTTGGGGTCACGCCCTGAGCCGAAGGCAGATGTTCAACCACTGAACCACCCAGATGTCCCATGAGCCACCCAGGCATCCGTTTACCTTTTCAACCCACAGTCTATCACTGCTGGTCTGAAGGCACTGGGAAATGAATACCAGAGTCCCTTGGTTTTGGTTACATAACAAAGCATGGCTTGTGATTTCCTTTTGGTGGGTGGATTAAGTGATCAGTACATTCTTCACCCATTCATTCACTCACTGGGACCACCAGCTTGTTTTCCACAGCTATCAATGACTATCCTATGGCTGTTGGCCAGAAATGAGGTTGGTTCTTCCTTTCGGAGCTAAGCTAACAGTGGAATTCTGCTTAATAGGAAAGCCACCTGAAACTTTGGGGGTTCTTTAGGCCAGATGACTCATATGAAACCCAGGGATACTGATTTGCAAAAAGCTCCCAGTCTAGTCCTGATCTCTGATGTTTTGTACGATGTGGCTTCAGACACTTAAAGTGTGAGAGCCAGGTACCTAAGCCCAGACTCCTGTAATGCTGCAAGTTACTCCTGGGACATTGGTAGTGCCCCCTGCCCCCAGACTATTTTTTTCTGAAATTAGATCAACTCCTAGGTGGTGGTACCAGATATGAATTGAGAATGTTACAGATACAGCAGATACACAAAGAGGCAGGCTGCTTAATGAGTTTGCTGATTGGTTGACTAAAGAGGATACGTAAACCTTGGGCAGCCCGGGTGGCGCAGCGGTTTAGCGCCGCCTTTGGCCCAGGGCGTGATCCTGGAGACCCGGGATTGAGTCCCACACTGGGCTCCCTGCATGGAGCCTGCTTCTCCCTCTGCCTGTGTCTCTGCCTCTCTCTCTCTCTCTCTCTCTCTTTTTGTGTCTCTCATGAATAAATAAAATCTTAAAAAAAGAAAAAAGAATACATATAAACCTGGTTGCATCCCAGGTGAGCGGTGAGAAACCAAAATATGACATTTCCAGGAGGCATTTTATATTTGGAAGGATCAGGCACAGAGAAAATGCTTTCCTTTCTTTTTTTTTTTTAATTTTTATTTATTTATGATAGTCACAGAGAGGGAGAGAGAGAGGCAGAGACACAGGCAGAGGGAGAAGCAGGCTCCATGCACTGGGAGCCCGACGTGGGATTCAATCCCGGGTCTCCAGGATCGCGCCCTGGGTCAAAGGCAGGCGCCAAACCGCTGCACCACCCAGGGATCCCAAATGCTTTCCTTTCAACCTAGAGAGAAGCTTTAAATAGAATGTGGCTTGTGACGTTTATATGGAAACTTCAGAGCTTCAGACCAATTTTTAACAGAAACAGGGAACAAATTTAAGATTGTCGTATAACACAGAAAACAATTCCTTATGTATTCAGAGGTCAGACTTTGTTGACCTTGGGCCAAGGAAACATGTCCAGAACCAACAGTAAGTGAACCTCCAGAAAGAGTGGCCTCAAACTTTTAATCCTCAATTTCTCAGTTTTGCTTTCCCTTATATACCGCTTACTTTTATAAATCATATGTTTGAAAACAGTTACCCGAGATGTATGCAAAGGTAAAATAGCAAACTAGAAAGAGTAGGCATATGGTAGGAAAGGGGGATGCTTATCGTGATAGCAATGAAACTGACAGCTGGGGATCCCTGGGTGGTGCAGTGGTTTGGCGCCTGCCTTCGGCCCAGGGCGCGATCCTGGAGACCCGGGATCGAATCCCACGTCAGGCTCCCGGTGCATGGAGCCTGCTTCTCCCTCTGCCTGTGTCTCTGCCTCTCTCTCTCTCTCTCTCTCTCTGTGGCTATCATAAATAAATAAAAATTAAAAAAAAAAACTGACAGCTGTCTGGCTGTCATTCTGGCCAGCGGTGTTCCAGAATGATGTATAAACAGTTGATCGTTGATAATGAGAGTCCTGAGTCAAACAGTTAAATATTCAGACCTTGTGTGTAAGAAGGAGGGAAGTGCCTGGTACATGTAACAGCAACAACAAAGTGTGTTTATTTAAAAATGTCTTAAACAAGTTTTGGTACCCTGAAGAAGGAGTATGCTTTGGAAAATTTTCCTCGTGGAAAATTCGCTCAGGAGGAACATTTCACTCCCTAGCAATACTGGATAAGTGGCATGTAAGTGGAATGCCTTGTCTCTGAAGTACTTACCGTGCCACCGGGCTATCACCTGAGGAAGTTAAAGCAGAGCACGTGGGAGGCTGACAAGAAGCGCTACAGAATTCACGTGTCTTTATTTATCTATCTGTATGTTCATTCTCCAGAGAATCATTACATGAGAAGCAAACTTCCAGATGTGTTTTGACTGGATTGCTTGCTGCCATTCCCAATGATGAGTTAAAGGTGGGCATCATTGGCGGTGGCAACCTTGGGAAGCAGCTGGCTCGTGTACTGCTTCAGCTTGTCCCCATCCCTGCTGAGAACCTGAGGATCTCCACTCGGAGGCCAGAGGTCCTGGGTGAGGAGCAGCGCGTGGCAGAGAGGGACTCAAGTGTGCTCTTTAGATGTTGGTGAGGCCATTTTGGAAGGGTCCCTTGAGAGAGGAATCCCTGCATGCAGTATGCTGAGTTCTCTGCTTGCTGGCCCTGAAAAAAGAAGGAGGTTTTTGTGTTTGTGTATGTTTCAAATGTCGACTGATTGATTTGAGAGACAGAGTGCATGCATGGGAGTGGGTGGAGGGGCAGAGGGCGGGGGAGAGAGAGAAGCTCAAGCAGACTCCCTGCTGAGCATGGAGCCCAATGTAGGGCTCAATCTCATGACCCTGAGATCGTGACCTGAGCCAAAATTAAAAGTCAGAGGCTCAATGGACTGAGCCATCCAGGCACCCTGAGTGTGTTTTTTTTTTTTTTTTTTAAGATTTTACTTTTAAGTAATCTCTACATTCAAATGTGAGGCTCAAACTCACAACCCCAAGATCAAGAGCTACAAGCTCCATGGACTGAGCCAGGCAGGCACCCATAGAAAACTTGGTTTTTGATGTTCCTTAAAACAACTTTCTCATGCTCCAGTTTCTCTTCAGATCAAACAAATCTTTATCTTTTTACTAAAAAAAAGAAAAAAAGAAAACTTTCTTCTCCATGTAAATGTTTTATATTCATCTCTCCTCCCTGCACCCTTGGTGAGAAGATAGCTTTTCGGGTCTTTTATATAGAGAAGCTTTCCAAAGAGGGTTCATATCTTCTAACTGGACCAATTAGAGTCTGATGGGTATTAACCAGTTGCAAACACTTGACCTTGTGTTTTTAAAAATAACAATTACTGGGGCACCTGGGTGGCTCAGTTGGTTGAGTGTCCAACTCTTGATTTCGGCTCAGGTCATGATCTCATGATTGTGAGATCGAGCCCCACATGGGGCTGTGTGTTCCGTGCAAAGTCTGCTTAAAGCTCTCCCTTTTCCTCTCCCTCTACCCCTCACCCTGCTCATGCTCTCTAAATAAATAAATAATTAAATGAAATCTTTAAAAAATAAAAATTACTAAATTTAAAAAACGTTTTATAATAATTCCACTTACTAGTCTGCGGTACTAGAAATCAGAACAGTGGTTGCTCCTGGGGAGACTGACTGAGGAGGGGCCTGAGCAGACTTTCTAGGGAGATGAAAATGTTTATATTTCTGAGTATTTAACTGCATGAGTATTCCATAGTTCATCTGTTGGTGGACAAACAGGTGGTTCCCTGGCTTTGGCTATTATACAGAAAGCTACGATGAACATTTGTGTGCAAATATTAGTGTGGACAAATGCTTCAGCTTCTCCTAGGTAAGCACCTGGAAGTGGAATGGGTGGGTACCATGGTCAGTTTGTTTTTGTTTTTGTTTTTTTTAAAGAAAACTTTAAAAAAAGTTTCCTTTTTTTTTTTAGAAACTTCTGATCTAATTTTTCGAATCAACTTCCAAAAAGACGTACACTTTCACCAAAATTGTGGATGAATATCCATTTCATTATACTCTTTTTATTTCAGGGGAACACTTTTTTTTCTTTAATCGTTTTTTTAAAAAGATTGATCTATTTTAGAGAGAGGTAGAGAGCACATGCAGTGTGGGGAGGGGCAGAGGGAGAGGAATAATCTCAAGCAGACTCCCTGCTGAGCACAGGACCTGATCTGGGGGCTTAGTCTCATTACCTTGAGGTCATGACCCAATTGGAGATCAAGAGTTGGATGCTTAACCAGGTGTCCCTTAATCACCATTTAATATGCCTTTTAAATTTCTCGTTTTTTTTTTTTAATTTTTATTTATTTATGATAGTCACACAGAGAGAGAGAGAGAGAGAGGCAGAGACACAGGCAGAGGGAGAAGCAGGCTCCATGCACCGGGAGCCCGACGTGGGACTCGATCCCGGGTCTCCAGGATCGCGCCCTGGGCCAAAGGCAGGCGCTAAACCGCTGCGCCACCCAGGGATCCCAAATTTCTCTTGTTTTAATATATTTTCCCTTGATCACTAGAAGATCTAAATTTTTTCATAACTTTATTATTATTTCATTTTTAAAAAAGATTTTATTTATTTATCTGACAGAGAGACAGCACAAGCAGGCGGAGCAGCAGACTCCCTGCTGAGCAGGGAGCCCAGTGCAGGGCTCAATCCCAGGACCCTGGGATCATGACCTGAGCCAAAAGCAGACACTTAACCAACTGAGCTACCCAGGCACCCCCCTTTCATTTTTTTGAGTTCTTTTTTTCTAGTTTTTCTGTTGGAGTGCTTGAATTTTTCTTACTAATTTGTAAACATGCTTTCCATATTAAACTTTAAAAAAACCTTATCATACAAGTCAAATTTCTCAGATTTCATCAGTAGGACTGGTATATATGTTTCAATAAGATGCATATATTCTGGGTGCCTGAGTAGTTTGGTTGGTTAAACATCTACCTTTGTTTTTTTTTTTTTTTTATTTATGATAGTCACAGAGAGAGAGAGAGAGAGAGGCAGAGACACAGGCAGAGGGAGAAGCAGGCTCCATGCATCGGGAGCCCGACGTGGGATTCGATCCCGGGTCTCCAGGATCGTGCCCTGGGCCAAAGGCAGGCGCCAAACCGCTGTGCCACCCAGGGATCCCTAAACATCTACCTTTGGCTCAGGTCATTACCCCAGGGTTCTGGGATCAACACCCAGGCTCCCTGCTTAGTGGGGAATCTGCTTGTCCCTCTTCCTCTGCCTGCTACTCCCCCTGCTTGTGCTCTCTCTCTCTCTCTCTGTCAGATAAATAAAATATTTTTTAAAAAGTTGCATATATTTTTTGGAAAGAACTATGCTTATTAATAATAAAATTATAGTTTTAGAACATCACTGAAGGGCAGCCCGGGTGGCTCAGCAGTTTAGCGCCGCCTTCGGCCCAGGGTGTAATCCTGGAGTCCCAGGATCGAGTCCCACATCGGACTCCCTGCATGGAGTCTGCTTCTCCCTCTGCCTGTGTCTCTGCCTCTCTCTCTCTCTCTCTCTCTCTCTCTCTCTCTCTCTCGTGAATAAATAAATAAAAAATCTTTTAAAAAAAAAAAAAGAATATCACTGCATGTTGTGTAAGGAAGCAAGAATTCAAAATGCTTAGCATCAAATTCTATACACTTTTGAGAATAATCCATGAAAGAATGAACATGCATGTTTTCTAAGCTTCCTCTTTGTCCCATCCATCTCCCAGGTTTTTGAGTGCCTAGATAACATCAGTGTCAAATATATCATGTACTCTTGGTGGTTGAAATAAGAACTCACTTTTCCAATGTCTGTAATATCCTGTTTTCCAAAAACCCTTAAAACACACTACCCTATGTGAGTTTACATTTTTACTTTTGAAATCCATGTCGAATAAATCTAAATGATTAATTGCCAGTGACTGAATGGAAATACATGAGTCATCACATTTCTCTGAACATTTAAAACTATCTTGTTCATGGTAAGTTGCATAGACTTTATGGAAACTGTAAGTATATCTTTCCAGACTCTTCCCAGCCTCTGCCCTATACTCTTCCACTCTCTCAGCCTTTCCTACCAGCTCAAACTACATGATATCTTGAAACTTCAGTTTCCTCGTCCATAATATAGGAATAATAGTAGTCTCTGCCTCAGAAGGTCCTTGTGAGGATTGCCTTAGAAAATATATGCAAAGTACTTTGTACACTACCTGGAATGTGATAAACCTTCAGTAAATAGAGTAGGAAGACTTCTTCCATATTTTTTTTGTTCCAAAAAACAAACACACATACCTGAAAAAGTCTAGCATTTGGTCTCACAGTAAGATAAGGATGAATTATAATCTGAAATGCTGCTGCAAGAGCACTGGTTTCTTTGATAATTGGGTTAGGGCATGGCCCATGTCTTTTAGAAGATTCGAGGATGTATCTTTGATGTATGTGGAAACAGGACTTGAGAAAAAATCCTTGGCATCCTCTTCCCACAGCTGATGTTTAGATCAAACTCCTTTGTCCTGTGATCTTTTTCTTTCTTCTTTTACCCCCCCCAGATGAATTCCAGAAACTGGGAATCCAGTGTTTTTACCACAACCCTTACCTGGTGGACTGGGCCAACGTGCTATTCCTCTGCTGCCTGCCGTCTCAGCTGCCCAATATCTGCCTAGAAATTCAAACCCACCTAGAGAAAGGTTGCATCGTGTACAGCTTCGTGGCTGCTGTCCCGATAGCCAGGTATCCTGTTAGGGTGAGCATAGCGCTGGTAGGACTGCTCTGGCCCCTAATACCTGGCTCCTCCCCCCCACATCCCCCAGCTCCCCACCCCTTGGATTTGGTTGTTCCCGGTAATGAGGTGGAAGCAGCTTCATCAGCAACAGACAGCCAGCCTTGCTGATCGTGTCTTCCCCACTTCTCCATAAACAGCTCTCGTGGGGTGGAACATTCTCTTCAATGTGACAATGTTTAGAACTGCAATGGAGCATTGCTTCCCACCACTCGACGCTGACCAGTATTCCTCTTGTGCATCAAGGGAAAGGGAGACCATAGATCAGCAATGTGAAAAGTGATTGACAGCATGTGTCAAATATTATTTTTGTACCTCTACTGTCCAGTAGAGTGCCTGGCAAGAGACAACATTCACTAAGTGTCAGTTAGGTAGATGCAGAACAAGGCAGCTAAGAAGTAGTGCCCTCAGCCCTGCCTCCACCCACATTCGCCTCTGGGCGGTGCTATCAGGGCAGGAGGTCCACAGGGTGGGATGTGATCCAATCCGGTGGATCCTGTAGTGGTTTATGGGAGTCCTGGCTCTGCACTCCATGTCTTGGGGACTTTCCTTTCAGGTTGAAACTCCTACTGAACCACACCAATATCTTGCGGCCTCAGTATCAGTGTGTTGAAAATGTCAACATCTGGGGGGCTGGTAAGGACATCACAGCTGCTCTCCAAGATCCTGTGATTCTTCAGGCTACTTGCCCCTACAGTGCTGCTGGTAATGGCTTGACATGTTTTTAGCACTTTTTTAAAAAAAGATTTATTTAGTTATCTATTCATGAGAGACACACAGAGAGGCAGAGATACAGGCAGAGAGAGAAGCAGGCTCCCTGCAGGGAGCCTGATGGGGGACTCAATCCCAGTGCCCCAGGATCACAACCTGAGCCAAAGGCAGATGCTCAACCACTGAGCCACCCAGGTATCCCTTTGGAACTCTTTTGAAAGTTCCTTTCCTTTCGGCCTGGAGCTGTTTTATAATCCCAGTGTGTGCGTGTGTGTATGTGTGTGTGTGTGTCTTGGGTATGTGCATGGGGGGGGGGTGTAAGCTGGACATGTTCTCAGCTATTTAGGTTATTTTTGTTTTGCTTTGTCTTTAAAGATTTTATTTGAGAGAGAGAGCACACAAGTGGGGGGAAGGGCAGAGGGAGAAGCAGACTCCCTGCTGAGCAGGAAGCCTGACATGGAACTTGATCTTAGGATCCTGGGATCATGACCTGAGCCAAAGGCAGATGCTCAACCAACTGAGCCACCTAGGCACCCCTCAGCTATTTAGCGTTTGAATGAGAACAGTTTTGGTGGCAAAAAGCAGATGTCTTACAGAGAAAGCAGAAAAATCTGAGAGTATTTGGACCGGTTAAGACTGAACTGGAAACAGCCAGAGGTAAGAGCCGATTTAAACGGTAGGATGTGGGATCCCTGGGTGGCTCAGTGGTTAGGTGCCTGCCTTCAGCCCAGGGTGTGATCCTGGGGACCCAGAATCGAGTCCCACATCGGGCTCCCTGTGTGGAGCCTGCTTCTCCCTCTGCCTGTGTCTCTGCCTCTCTCTCTCTCTCATGAATAAATAGACAAAAATCTTAAAAAAAAAAAAAAAAAAGTAGGATGTGATGTCTGGCACCAAATGGCTTTTCCCTGCTCTAATCTTGCATTTTTCCGTGGTCTCTTCTCCTTGCTAGAATGATCATTCTAGAGACTTCTAAAGATGCTTTTGCCATTAGCAATGTCAATGTACTAATGTACAATGTACTAATGTAATACAGTAGTCATACGTGTCCTCCTGTGGTAGGGTTAACACACGATTTATTATAATGGGCACGATTAGAGCTCTTGGCTTACAAAGAGGAGTGTTTGCTTATCTTCAAGTTCATATGACCAGCCTGTCTTGGAAAAAAGTCACTTAGCTGTTCACTGTCTAGGGTTTGTCTTATGTTCTAGGCAAACCTTTTGGTGGTGCTAACTGGTATTTCCCTTCCCATTAACATGTAGGGGGAATAATCCTCAATATCAAGTGGTTGGAGGGAGTGTTTCATGCAGCACTAAACATTTGCACCGCAAAGGACATGCCCCACTTACAAGTGCTGCAGCTTCTGAATGAACTCTTCCTCTCTGTGCACTTTGAAGACTGTGAGAAAGATGAAGCATCTTGCCCCAAATTTCAATTACAAGATTTTGTTGACCAGGTCTATACCAAGAACCTGCCTCAGCGAAGGTAAGGCATCAGATGGCTGGCTATTCTAACTTCTACCACACTTGTCTTAGCAGGTGCTTTTTCCCTCCTTTTTTTCCTTTCATATTACCTTTAAAATTTCATAAAAATACTACATTCTTGTCAAAAATGCAACTAGTAGAAAAGTAAAAGCCCTCTTTTGCCCCCCAAACACCATTTCATAGACTTTACCTCCAATGGATTTTATGTTTTGTCTCTTAATCTACACGTTTACAAACATATATTTATATTGTGATGGTATTTGACCACGTATGCATATCCATATCTGTACATTTTAGAAACATGGGGACTATGTATACTGATTTTTCACTTGCTGTATTGTGGACACCATTCTATGTCGGTACAATCATAACTGTTTCATTTATGAACAACTGCATAGGTATCCATTAGATACATTATTTTATCAAATTTATCTAATTTCTCCTTTTTTTAAAAAGATTTTATTTATTTATTTGTGAGAGACAAAGAGAGAGAGGCAGAGACACAGGCAGAGGGAGAAGCAGGCTCCACACAGGGGAACCCGATGCGGGGCTTGATTCCAGGACCCCAGGATGATGTCCTGAGCCAAAGGCAGACACTCAACCACTGAGTCACCCAGGCATCCCTTTCTTATTTCTTCTTGATGGCAATGTGGTTTTCCCATGCCCTAAATTCTGAATAAGAGGCTGCAACTGAGCATTCTCATACTTTGCAAACTTGTACCAATATTTCTGTTGGCTGAATATCTAGAAGAATATTTCTGGGTCAAAGTTTATATATATCTTCTGTTTGGTAGGTATTCCCAAATTACTTATCAAAAACATGGTGCTTATTTACATTTCCACCATTGCGCCATTTCTCTATAGCTTGATTACTATAAGATCTTTTTTTTTTTTTTAAAGATTTTATTTATTTATTCATGATAGTCACAGAGAGAGAGAGAGGCAGAGACACAGGTAGAGGGAGAAGCAGGCTCCATGCAGGGAGCCCCACATGGGACTCGATCCCCGGTCTCCAGGATCAGGCCCTGGGCTGAAGGCGGTGCTAAGCCGCTGAGCCACCCGGGGTGCCCAGGATCAATCTTTTTAATCTTTAATAAGCTAAAAGGGAAAAATTATTGCTTTTGTTACCAGTAACTTCCATGCCACTAAATTCACTGGACACTTAATTTAATTTAATTTAATTTAATTTAAAGATTTTATTTATTTTGAGAGAGAGAGAGAGCACAGAGCAGGGGGTGGAGGGTGGGTGGGGGCAAATCCCAACCAGGTTCCATGCCCAACATAAGGTTCAATCCCACAACCCCAAAACTATGATTCAAGCTGAAAACAAGAGTCAGATAACCAACCAACTGAACTGCCCAGAGTCCCCTATTTTGAATATTTTCAGTGATTTTTAAAAAGTCTCTAAATATTTCTTTTTTATGTAGCATCTATTGTCATTTCACTATGCAATACTATCTCTTATCCCTTTGAGGATGTAAATGAGAGAATTTTTTTTTTCTTGTGTGAGGAACCTGTTTCCTTCAGGCTATTTTCTGATCATTTGTTTTGGTCTCTATCCTTTATTTGACTTTTAGACAAGTATATGGAGAACTTTGACTGCTCATATTTAAGATCCTGGTACTAGAAAGTTGCTTGGAAACTCTGCAGTCAAATGCTGTACCCCTGAGCTATACCCTCTTTTGGAAACTGTGTTTGCTACTGTGGCCTTTACTACAGAGTGATTTGATCAGCTGTTTCCTTGGGAAACCTTGAATTTTGGTATCTCTAAATTTGGGGCCTAACTTGGGGAAGAAACCTGTATATGTATGTAAGAAGAAGGGTGGTCTTATCACTAGATTTTTTTTTACTTTATTTCCCCTTTTTTCGGCAAATCCTTTTTTTGTCCCCCTGTTCAGAGATGCTCTCATTGACCCTTCCAGAGAATAAATCTTCTGTTGGGGAGGACTGTACACCATTGGATAGGATGCTGTGAAGGTTTCTCTCCTTTTTTAAAAATTTCAACCCATCGTCCTACTTTTAGCCCCATTTCGTTTCTACTTCTTGATGTACTTCCTGAGTCTTTTGTGGGTTCTATGATGTAAATGGATAGTGTCTTGGTTTTTCCTGTTGCTGACTTCAGATTCAGCTCAGTGTGATCATTTGTCCATATTTTTTCCAGCTTTCAACTTGTTTTTCTTGTGTTCTCATTTTATTCTTCACCTATTTTCCTTTTGGATTGTTTGCTCTTATTTATTGTTTTATGAAAGATTTTTAGTAGGAATATGTTATGTATATTAGAAACAGTTTTCATTTTTCTTTTTGTTTTTTGTTTTCTTTTGTTTTGTTTTATTGTTTTTTGTTTTTTCTTTCTTTTTCTTTTTGGTAACATTTGCTGTTCAGGGATTCCAATTTTTGTAGTCAAAATTATCAAATCTTTTCTTTATGACTTTAGAGTTTCAAGTCATAGTTATTAAGAACTTCTTCATCCTAAAATATTCTATATTTTCTTCTCGTATTTTATTTCTTTAAATATTTAAATCTTTAATCAGTTTGGGATTTTATCTTCTACTCATTTTGGAAAGCCAATTGTCCTAACATTATTTATAGAGTAGCCATTCTTCTTTCTATCAATGTGAAATATGATTTTTATCATTTGCTAAACTATAAGATATTTGTGGATATATTTTTGGACGGTATTCTGAACTGTAGACCTATTTTTCTATTCCCATGCTATGATTAATTGCTATAATGTGTATCCATATTTTGGTATCTGGTAGACCAAGTCCTCTTCATATTATTTTCCAGAATCTTAATCCTTTCTGCACTTTTTTGAAAGATTTTATTTGTTTAATAATGACAGAGAGAGAGAGAGAGAGAGAGAGAGAGGCAGGGACACAGGCAGAGGGAGAAGCAGGCTCCGTGCAGGGAGCCCAGTGTGGGACTCGATCCTGGGTCTCCAGGATCACATCCCGGGCTGAAGGTAGTGCTAAACGGCTGGGCCATCGGAGCTGCCCCCCTTATTACACTTTTGTTCTTACACTTTTATTCTTCATGTGAATTTTAAAAAAGATTTTATTTATTGATTTGAGAGAGAGAGAGACAGAGCACCAGCAGCGGAAGGGGCAGAGGGAGAGGCAGAGGGACAAGCAGACTCCCCACTGAGCATGGAGCCTGACTCTGGGGCTCGACCCCAGGACTCTGAGATCATGACCTGAGTTGAAGGCTGATGCTTAACTGACTGAGTCACCCAAGGGTCCTTTTCATGTGAATTTTTAAAAAATGACCTTAAAAATTAGAAAGTAACGTATTTGTAGTAAATAAGATATCAACTAAAATGTACCAAACAAAGTGAAAGCACCTCCCTAAAATCCCATTCTCCAGAGGTAACTGCTAGTAATATTTGCTGTGACATATGAACTTGAAAACAGGCTGTTTTGTTTTTTAAATGTTAAATCACTGAGGAGTAGGATGTTTGTTCTTGGCTTCTGGCATTGTCTATCAAATTGAAAATGAAGGAGTGATAGAATATCATTTTGTAATCTCTAATGAAATAATGAATCTAGGCAACATTAGGTGAAAAGTTGATAGGGGAACTCTATAATCAATAGATCAGATGAAATCCATTAATCAGACTTAACACTGCAGAGGGAGAGACATTATGTTTCTGAATAAAAATAGACATAGGGACCCCTGGGTGGTGCAGCGGTTTGGCGCCTGCCTTTGGCCCAGGGCGTGATCCTGGAGACCCGGGATCGAATCCCATGTTGGGCTCCTGGTGCATGGAGCCTGCTTCTCCCTCTGCCTGTGTCTCTGCCTCTCTCTCTCTCTGTGTGACTATCATAAATAAATAAAAATTTTAAAAAATAGACATAGATTTTTAAAAAATAGACACATATGTAATAGTCTTATTTAAAAAAAAAGGCAAACCTGAATTTAAGCAAAACTATAGACATAAATTCAAGAGATAGGAAAAGTGTTAAATGACCATGAGATATAATTAGCAAAATCCAGAATATGGGAATTTTTAGAGGATAAACAACCCAATTTCTTCAGCAAGTGAACTGCAAGAGAAAAAAAAAAAGAGGAAGGGGAACTTACAGATTAAAAAAAAAAAGGACTTAAAAGTCACATTAACTGAGTGTGTGAGTGGCTCAGTTGGTTAAGCATTTGCCTGCAGCTCAGGTCATGATCTTGGGATCCTGGGATGGAGCCCCAGTGTTGGGCTCCCTGCTCAGTGGTGAGTCTGCTTGTCCCTCTGCCCCTCCCCCTGCTCATGCTCTCTCTTTCTCAGATCAATAAATAAGTCTTTAAAAAAAAGTTACATTAACCAAAATGTATGTGTAGACTTGGTTTCATATCTCTCCCTTCCTTTAATTAACATTGTAAACAACATAAATAGATTTCCTAATATTAAGCTTTCATTGAATTCTTAAAATAAACTCTACTTAATAATATACTTCCAGATCTGTTTTGGTTATATTTTATTTAAGACATTTACATCTATACTCAAAAAATAAAATTGGTCTGTAGTTTTCAAATTTGGTATTAATATTGTGTTAAACTTATAGAATTAGGAAGCCTTTATGTTCTGGAACAGAACATAGAAATTAGAGATTTCTTGAAGATTTTTTATTTTATTTTATTTATTTATTTATTCATGAGAGACACAGAGAGAGGGGCAGAGACATAGGCAGAGGGAGAAGCAGACTCCCTCCCTCCCTGTGGGGAGCCTGATACAGAACTTGATCCCAGGACCCCGGGATCATGACCTGAGCCAAAGGCAGACATTCAACCACAGAGACACCCAGTCATTCTGACTGGTCAATTTTTTAATTTAAGCATTTCCACTTTTATCTTTACTAATCAGTTCCTTCCTCCTTTCTTTTGAATTATTTTGTGGCTCTATTTCTTAGCTTTTGAATATTTATGGCTCATTTAATTTCAATCACACTATTACTATAAAAATAGTAAGAGCTAAGAATTCTCATCTAGCCTCTTTAGCTATGTGCTATTCAAATAGCTATGTGCTATGTGATCTTCAAAATGAAAATGACATTGTTGGGCACAAAGTTCCTGTGTTATTCAAATCCACTATATCCTTGCTACTCAGACTAGTTGGGATCTGTGCCATCATCTGGGAATTTGTTTAGAAACACAGAATCTGCAGCCCCACTCCAGTTATATGGAATCAGAATCTGCATTTTTCCAAGATCCCAAGTGATAACCACATCAAGGTTGGAAAAGTGCTGCTCTACATTCTTTTTCATCAGATGATTTGTTAGAGTGATAGGCAGTTCTGATATAGTCAAGATCTAGAACAGGTCTACCACTGAGTGATCTTTCATTTGAGTGACCATCTCCTCCTCAACTTCACAGTTGTTATTCTGTTTTCTATTTCCATATTTTGTCATTTCTAGAATGTTATATGAATGGAATCATAGAGTATGTGACCTTTTGGGATTGTCCTTTTTCATTCAGCATAATTCTCTGGAGATTTCTCCAAGTTTCTATGTATATTAATAGTTTATTTCTTCGTATTGCTGAGTAGTATTCCTAGCATGGATGTACCATACTTTAATCATTCATCTGTTGAAGGACTCCTGAGTGGTTTCCAAGTTTTGGCTGTTTTGTTTTGTTTTTGTTTTTGTTCAGTTTTTGGCTATTATGAATAAAGTTGCTATAATCATTCATGCACAGGTCTTTTTGGAAGATAAATTTTCATTTCTCTGGGATAAATGCTCATGGTTGCAATTCCTAGGTCATTTCGTAGTTGCATGCTTTTTGTTTTGTTTTGGTTTTTGCTTTTGTTTGTTTTTTTTTTTTTTTTTTTTTTTTTTTTTTTATTTTTTATTTTTTATTGGTGTTCAATTTACTAACATACAGAATAACACCCAGTGCCCGTCACCCATTCACTCCCACCCCCCGCCCTCCTCCCCTTCTACCACCCCTAGTTCGTTTCCCAGAGTTAGCAGTCTTTATGTTCTGTCTCCCTTTCTGATATTTCCCACACATTTCTTCTCCCTTCCCTTATTTTCCCTTTCACTATTATTTATATTCCCCAAATGAATGAGAACATATAATGTTTGTCCTTCTCCGACTGACTTACTTCACTCAGCATAATACCCTCCAGTTCCATCCACGTTGAAGCAAATGGTGGGTATTTGTCATTTCTAATAGCTGAGTAATATTCCATTGTATACATAAACCACATCTTCTTTATCCATTCATCTTTCGTTGGACACCGAGGCTCCTTCCACAGTTTGGCTATCGTGGCCATTGCTGCTAGAAACATCGGGGTGCAGGTGTCCCAGCGTTTCATTGCATTTGTATCTTTGGGGTAAATCCCCAACAGTGCAATTGCTGGGTCGTAGGGCAGATATATTTTTAACTGTTTGAGGAACCTCCACACAGTTTTCCACAGTGGCTGCACCAGTTCACATTCCCACCAACAGTGTAAGAGGGTTCCCTTTTCTCCACATCCTCTCCAACATTTGTTGTTTCCTGCCTTGTTAATTTTTCCCATTCTCACTGGTGTGAGGTGGTATCTCATTGTGGTTTTGATTTGTATTTCCCTGATGGCAAGTGATGCAGAGCATTTTCTCATGTGCATGTTGGCCATGTCTATGTCTTCTTCTGTGAGATTTCTGTTCATGTCTTTTGCCCATTTCATGATTGGATTGTTTGTTTCTTTGGTGTTGAGTTTAATAAGTTCTTTATAGATCTTGGAAACTAGCCCTTTATCTGATATGTCATTTGCAAATATCTTCTCCCATTCTGTAGGTTGTCTTTGAGTTTTGTTGACTGTATCCTTTGCTGTGCAAAAGCTTCTTATCTTGATGAAGTCCCAATAGTTCATTTTTGCTTTTGTTTCTTTTGCCTTCGTGGATGTATCTTGCAAGAAGTTACTATGGCCGAGTTCAAAAAGGGTGTTGCCTGTGTTCTTCTCTAGGATTTTGATGGACTCTTGTCTCACATTTAGATCTTTCATCCATTTTGAGTTTATCTTTGTGTATGGTGAAAGAGAGTGGTCTAGTTTCATTCTTCTGCATGTGGATGTCCAATTTTCCCAGCACCATTTATTGAAGAGACTGTCTTTCTTCCAATGGATAGTCTTTCCTCCTTTATCGAATATTAGTTGCCCATAAAGTTCAGGGTCCACTTCTGGATTCTCTATTCTGTTCCACTGATCTATGCGTCTGTTTTTGTGCCAGTACCACACTGTCTTGATGACCACAGCTTTGTAGTACAACCTGAAATCTGGCATTGTGATGCCCCCAGATATGGTTTCCTTTTTTAAAATTCCCCTGGCTATTCGGGGTCTTTTCTGATTCCACACAAATCTTAAAATAATTTGTTCTAACTCTCTGAAGAAAGTCCATGGTATTTTGATAGGGATTGCATTAAACGTGTATATTGCCCTGGGTAACATTGACATTTTCACAATATTAATTCTGCCAATCCATGAGCATGGAATATTTTTCCATCTCTTTGTGTCTTCCTCAATTTCTTTCAGAAGTGTTCTATAGTTTTGAGGGTATAGATCCTTTACATCTTTGGTGAGGTTTATTCCTAGGTATCTTATGCTTTTGGGTGCAATTGTAAATGGGATTGACTCCTTAATTTCTCTTTCTTCAGTCTCATTGTTAGTGTATAGAAATGCCACTGACTTCTGGGCATTGATCTTGTATCCTGCCACGCTACCGAATTGCTGTATGAGTTCTAGCAATCTTGGGGTGGAGACTTTTGGGTTTTCTATGTAGAGTATCATGTCATCGGCGAAGAGGGAGAGTTTGACTTCTTCTTTGCCAATTTGAATGCCTTTAATGTCTTTTTGTTGTCTGATTGCTGAGGCTAGGACTTCCAGTACTATGTTGAATAGCAGTGGTGAGAGTGGACATCCCTGTCTTGTTCCTGATCTTAGGGGAAAGGCTCCCAGTGCTTCCCCATTGAGAATGATATTTGCTGTGGGCTTTTCATAGATGGCTTTTAAGATGTCGAGGGATGTTCCCTCTATCCCTACACTCTGAAGAGTTTTGATCAGGAATGGATGCTGTATTTTGTCAAATGCTTTCTCTGCATCCAATGAGAGGATCATATGGTTCTTGGTTTTTCTCTTGCTGATATGATGAATCACATTGATTGTTTTACGGGTGTTGAACCAGCCTTGTGTCCCAGGGATAAATCCTACTTGGTCATGGTGAATAATTTTCTTAATGTACTGTTGGATCCTATTGGCCAGTATCTTGTTGAGAATTTTTGCATCCATGTTCATCAGGGATATTGGTCTGTAATTCTCCTTTTTGGCGGGGTCTTTGTCTGGCTTTGGAATTAAGGTGATGCTGGCTTCATAGAACGAATTTGGAAGTACTCCATCTCTTTCTATCTTTCCAAACAGCTTTAGGAGAATAGGTATGATTTCTTCTTTAAACGTTTGATAAAATTCTCCTGGGAAGCCATCTGGCCCTGGACTCTTGTGTCTTGGGAGGTTTTTGATGACTGCTTCAATTTCCTCCCTGGTTATTGGCCTGTTCAGGTTTTCTATTTCTTCCTGTTCCAGTTTTGGTAGTTTGTGGCTTTCCAGGAATGCGTCCATTTCTTCTAGATTGCCTAATTTATTGGCGTATAGCTGTTCATAATATGTTTTTAAAATCGTTTGTATTTCCTTGGTGTTGGTAGTGATCTCTCCTTTCTCATTCATGATTTTATTAATTTGAGTCTTCTCTCTCTTCTTTTTAATAAGGCTGGCTAATGGTTTATCTATCTTATTAATTCTTTCAAAGAACCAACTCCTGGTTCTGTTGATCTGTTCCACAGTTCTTCTGGTCTCGATTTCGTTGAGTTCTGCTCGAATCTTTATTAGCTCCCTTCTTCTCTTGGGTGTAGGATCTATTTGCTGTTTTTTCTCTAGCTCCTTTATGTGTAAGGTTAGCTTTTGTATTTGAGTTCTTTCCAGTTTTTGAATGGATGCTTGTATTGCGATGTATTTCCCCCTTAGGACTGCTTTTGCTGCATCCCAAAGATTTTGAACGGTTGTATCTTCATTCTCATTAGTTTCCATGAATCTTTTTAATTCTTCCTTAATTTCCTGGTTGACCCTTTTATCTTTTAGCAGGATGGTCCTTAACCTCCATGTGTTTGAGGTCCTTCCAAACTTCTTGTTGTGATTTAGTTCTAATTTCAAGGCATTATGGTCCGAGAATATGCAGGGGACAATCCCAATCTTTTGGTATCGGTTCAGACCCGATTTGTGACCCAATATGTGGTCTATTCTGGAGAAAGTTCCATGTGCGCTTGAGAAGAATGTGTATTCAGTTGAGTTTGGATGTAAAGTTCTGTAGATATCTGTGAAATCCATCTGGTCCAGTGTATCATTTAAAGCTCTCGTTTCTTTGGAGATGTTTTGCTTAGAAGACCTATCAAGTATAGAAAGAGCTAGATTGAAGTCACCAAGTATAAGTGTATTATTATCTAAGTATTTCTTCACTTTGGTTAATAATTGATTTATATATTTGGCAGCTCCCACATTCGGAGCATATATATTGAGGATTGTTAAGTCCTCTTGTTGAATAGATCCTTTAAGTATGATATAGTGTCCCTCTTCATCTCTCACTACAGTCTTTGGGGTAAATTTTAGTTTATCTGATATAAGGATGGCTACCCCTGCTTTCTTTTGAGGACCATTCGAATGGTAAATGGTTCTCCAACCTTTTATTTTCAGGCTGTAGGTGTCCTTCTGTCTAAAATGAGTCTCTTGTAGACAGCAAATAGATGGGTCCTGCTTTTTTATCCAGTCTGAAACCCTGCGCCTTTTGATGGGGTCATTAAGCCCGTTCACATTCAGAGTTACTATTGAGAGATATGAGTTTAGTGTCATCATGATATCTATTCAGTCTTTGTTTTTGTGGACTGTTCCACTGAACTTCTTCTTAAAGGGGAATTTTAAGAGTCCCCCTTAAGATTTCTTGCAGAGCTGGTTTGGAGGTCACATATTCTTTTAGTTGCTGCCTGTCTTGGAAGCTCTTTATCTCTCCTTCCATTTTGAATGAGAGCCTTGCTGGATAAAGTATTCTTGGTTGCATGTTCTTTTCATTTAGGACCCTGAATATATCCTGCCAGCCCTTTCTGGCCTGCCAGGTCTCTGTGGAGAGGTCTGCTGTTACCCTAATACTCCTCCCCATAAAAGTCAGGGATTTCTTGTCTCTTGCTGCTTTAAGGATCTTCTCCTTATCTTTGGAATTTGCAAGCTTCACAATTAAATGTCGAGGTGTTGAACGGTTTTTATTGATTTTAGGGGGGGATCTCTCTATTTCCTGGATCTGAATGCCTGTTTCCCTTCCCAGATTAGGAAAGTTTTCAGCTAGAATTTGTTCAAATACATATTCTGGCCCTCTGTCCCTTTCGGCGCCCTCGGGAACCCCAATTAAACGTAGGTTTTTCTTCCTCAGGCTGTCGTTTATTTCCCTTAATCTATCTTCATGGTCTTTTAATTGTTTGTCTCTTTTTTCCTCAGTTTTCCTCTTTGCTGTCAACTTGTCTTCTAGGTCACTCACTCGTTCTTCCACCTCGTTAACCCTCGTCGTTAGGACTTCTAGTTTGGATTGCATCTCATTCAATTGGTTTTTAATTTCTGCCTGATTAGCTCTAAATTCTGCAGTCATGAAGTCTCTTGAGTCCTTTATACTTTTTTCTAGAGCCACCAGTAGCTGTATAATAGTGCTTCTGAATTGGCTTTCTGACATTGAATTGTAATCCAGATTTTGTAACTCTGTGGGAGAGAGGACTGTTTCTGATTCTTTCTTTTGAGGTGAGGTTTTCCTTCTAGTCATTTTGCTCAGTGCAGAGTGGCCAAAAGCAAGTTGTATTGGGAAAAAGAGAAAAAGAGAGGAGAGAAAGAAGGAAAGAAAAGAGAAAGAGAAAAAAAAAGGGAAGAAAAAGAAAAAAAAAAACGAAAAAAAGAAAAAAAAAAAAAAGAAGAAAAAGAGAAAGAAAAAGAAAGGAGAAAAAAAGGGGGTGGGGGAAGGAAACAAATCAAAAAGCAAAACAAAACAAAAACAAAAACAAAAACAAACAACCAAAAAAAGAACCACCGGGGAGTATCTTCTGATTCTGTGTTCTTTAAGTCCCTTGGCTTCTCCTGGAAGTTGTCCGTCTAGCTGGTCTTCTGGGGGAGGGGCCTGTTGTGCTGATTTTCAGGTGTTAGCAGTTGGGGGAGCTGCTGTGCCCCTGCCTGGTGCAGGGCTCGGTGGGGGTTGTTTACCCCGTGAGGCCGCAGGAGGAACAGCCCCAGTGGCGGGGCAGCTCTGGAAACCTGGATTCAGCTCCGGCAGGAACTCCGTCTGCAGGGCCTGGAGGCTCCGGGGCGGGGCCGCTGATCTGCTCAGCTGGGGCAGGAGCGTCCTTGCTGTCCTGGGCCCTCCCGGCCTCTGCCTGTCCCGGGGGAGGCGGGATCCTGGGCTGTGTCCCGGCGCCCTGTGCTCCGGAGCCTGCGCTGGTGGATTCGCGCTCCCGGGCCGCGCAACCCCCTCCGCGGAGCTGCCGCCCGAGCCCCTCCGAGCTGCTCCTGGAACCGCGCAGCCCCCTCCGCACGGAGCCTCTTCCTCTGCCCGAGCCCCTCCGAGCTGCTCCCGGGGCCGCGCAGCCCCCTCCGCACGGAGCCTCTTCCTCTGCCCGAGCCCCTCCGAGCTGCTCCCGGGGCCGCGCAGCCCCCTCCGCGGAGCCGCCGCCCGAGCCCCTTCAGCTGCTCCGGGTCCCGCCGGGTCCCGCCGTGCGCGCTGCAGCCCTTAGGGAGCTCGGCGCACTCTCCTGGGCGCGCAGTTGCTGTTACTGTCCCAGGGAGCCCGAGGGCATCCCCGCCCTCCTGGGTCCTGCTCCAACTCCCCGCGAGCCCCTTTCCCCCGGGAAGGTCGGTGCAGCTCCTGCTCCTCCGGGACGGGGCTCTCCTGTCCTGGGGACACTCGCCCCGGCCTCAGCCCGGCTCCTCGCGGGGCCCCTCCCCCTTGGAGGCCTTTGTTCCTTTATTTCTTTTTCCCCGTCTTCCTACCTTGATAGATGCGCGAACTCTTCTCACTGTAGCATTCCAGCTGGTCTCTCTTTGAATCTCAGGCCGAATTCATAGATTTTCAGGATAATTTGAAGGTTTTCTAGGTAGTTTGGTGGAGACAGGTGATTTGGAGACCCTACTCCTCCGCCATCTTGCTCCTCCCCCCTTTTGTTTGTTTTTTAAGACACTGCCAGGGCAGCCCAGGTAGCAGAATGGTTTAGTGCTGCCTTCAGCCCAGGGCATGATCCTGGAGACCGGGGATCGAGTCCCATGTCAGGCTCCCTGGATGGAGCCTGCTTCTCCCTCTGCCTGTGTCTCTGCCTCTCTCCCTCTCTCTCTCTCTCTCTCATGAATAAATAAGATCTTTAAAAAAAGACACTGCCAAACTTTTTCAGCATGATTGTACCATTTTACATTATCACTAGAAATGTATGATCCAATTTTTCTGTATCCTCACCAGCATTTGGTGTGTCACTAATTTTTGTTTTACCATTACATCTGTAGATCAATTTGTGGGCAATTGACATCTTTATTTTTTTTTAATTTTTTTAGAATTGACATCTTTATTATGTTGAGTTTTCCCATCCACGAACACAGTATTTCTCCATTTATTTAGATATTCTTTAGTTCATCAGCATTTTGTAGTTTTCAGTATGTATTTTTTCTTCTTTTTTTTAAATTTTTATTTTATTTTATTATTATTTTTTTTATGATAGTCACACACACACACATAGAGAGAGGCAGAGACATAGGCAGAGGGAGAAGCAGGCTCCATGCACCGGGAGCCCAACGTGGGATTCGATCCCGGGTCTCCAGGATCGCGCCCTGGGCCAAAGGCAGGCGCCAAACCGCTGCGCCACCCAGGGATCCCTTTATTCTTTTTTTTAAAGACTTACTTATTGGGGGATCCCTGGGTGGCGCAGCGGTTTGGCGCCTGCCTTTGGCCCAGGGCGCGATCCTGGAGACCCGGGATCGAATCCCACGTTGGGCTCCCGGTGCATGGAGCCTGCTTCTCCCTCTGCCTATGTCTCTGCCTCTCTCTCTCTCTGTATGACTATCATAAATAAATAAAAATTAAAAAAAAAAAGACTTACTTATTGGGCTGCATGGGTGGCTTAGTCAGTTAAGCATCTACCTTCAGCTCAGGTTATGATCTCAGGGTCCTGGGATCGAAGCCCTACACTGGGCTCCTTGCTCAGCAGGAAGTCTTTTTCTCCCTCTGCCCCACCACTGCTCATGCTCCCTCTCTCCCTAATTCACTTTTCTGTCTCAGACAAATAAATAAAACCTTTTTTTTTTTAAAGAAAGATTTCTTTATTTGAGAGAGACAGAGCATGAGCATGAGCATGAACAGGAAGGGCAGAGGGAGAGGGAAAAAGAATCTCAAGCACACTCCACTTGAGCCTGTAGCTGGTTGCAGAGCTCAGTCTCACAACCCTGACGCCATGATCTAAGCCAAAACCAAGAGTTGGCTATTTAACAAACTGTGCCACCCAGGCACCCCCATATGCAACTCTTATACGTGTTTTGTTAGATTTACATCTAAGTATTACTTTTGTGTGTATGTGAATGGAATTGCATTTTTAATTTTGATGCCCAAGAGTTCATTACATATATATATATAAATAATATATATATTATATATATAATAGGTTTTTGTATTGTTTGTTTCCCGTGACTTTGCTGAACTCATTTATTAGTTCTGGGACTTTTTAAAAATAGATTCTTTGGAATTTTCTACATAAACAATCATGTTACCTGTAAGTAGGGACAGATTCATTTTGTCTTTTCAGTCTGTATGCTTTTTTTTTCCTTTTCTTACCTTATTGCATTGTCTACAACTTCTAGTACTATGTTAAATAAGAAGGGTGAGTATAGGTATCCTTGCCTTTACTCTGATCTTTTAATGCTGTAACAATCCTATATCTTAATACTTTTTAACTTAAATTCTGCTCTAAAGTAATACTTAATGTTGCTCTGTTTTATTTGCATATTATCTTCTACTTTTGTTATACAATTGAAGAGGTTATCTTTATTTTTCTTTTTTATATTTTATTTATTTATTTGAGAGAGAGAGAGAGAGAGAACATGAGCAAGAGGCAGGGGAAAGGGCAGAGGGAAAGGAAGAAGCCACCAGGCACCCCTGAAGAGGATATCTTAAAATAAATGAGATCTTTTCTATTTTTTAAAGATTTATTTATTTAAAAAAATATTTATTTACTTACTTTAGTGAGGAAGTAGGGTGGTAAGGGGCAGAGGGAAAGGGAGAGAGATTCTCAAGCAGACTCTGCACTGAGCATGGAGATTCTCAAGCAGACTCTGCACTGAGCATGGAGCCCAATGCAGGGCTTGATCTCATGACCCTGAGATCACAACCTGAGTGGAAACCAAGAGTCAGATGCTTAACTGACCATACCACCCAGATCTTTACCGTTCTTTTAAATTTTTAAAAAGGTTTTATTTATTTATTTGGGTGAGAGAGAGAGAACAAGAGACAAAGAAGATGATTCCCTGCTGAGCAGGAAGCCCAAGGACCGAGGGAGCATGATCTGAGCTGAAGGCAGATGCTTAACCAAGTGAGCCACTGGGTGCCCCTGATCTTTTCTATTCCTAATGTCCATTATCTTATGGATTCTATTTCTTTTTTCTCTTTCTTTTTTTTTTTAAGAGAGAATGAGCATATGCATGTGTATACACACAGACACACAGACACGCACACCCACATATGAGGGGGGGAAGGGGCAGAGAGAGAAGGAGAGAGAGAATCTTAAGCAGGTTCCACACCCAGCACGAAGCCAATGCAGGTTTCAATCTCATGACCCTGAGATCATGATCTGAGTTGAAATCAAGAGTCTAATGCTTAACCCACTGAGCCACCCAGGCACCCCTTATATATTCTATTTCTAAATTCAAAGGAAATATACTGAAAAGGATGTCAATGTCATTATTATAATCATTCTTTAATTATGAATTCCATCCCAAATGTACTTAGAAAATGTACATATGGGCAGCCCTGGTGGCCCAGTGGTTTGGCGCCGCCTTCTGCCGGAGTGTGATCCTGGAGACCTGGGATCGAGTCCCACCTCAGGCTCCCTGCATGGAGCCTGCTTCTCTCACTCTGCCTGTATCTCTGCCTCTCTGTCTGTCATGAATAAATAAATAAAATATTTTTTAAAAATGTACATATGTACAAAATGCATAAGTACAATTAAATCTACATAGTGAATAGTTGTAGCTGAATGTTTACGAATTTTAATTAATTTGATAATAGAAAATAAAGAACCGTGTTTCCAATTGTCAGAAAACTTTCTTTAAATGTTTAACAGCCAAATCAGATGTGTTAAACAGATATAAAAAAGTAACAGTATTTTTTTTTTTGTTTTCACTCCAGGCCTTTCCCCTGGTTTGATTTGACTGCTGTGCAACTCAAGGAAACTCCCTTTACTCAGCATTTCTCAACCAGTACTGCTTTCCGGGACCACCTTACCTATCTATACTGTGATTTGTTTGGTATCTCCTTTACCAAAGAGCAGCAGCCTGGGGTTTCCACAAGCTCTTCCTCAAAATAAGAGAAGAGACCTCAGAAACTTGGATTTTTTTTTTCCCCTCCACAATGCTTGTAGCCAGATTATCACAGTTGACTTTGGGAATCATGTAACTGCACTGGGTTTGCCACATGTTTGGGCATTAAGGAATTAGAAAACCATACTAATGGTTCTTTGAAATATAAAATAAAGCAAGAGGTCTTATCCATCAGTATATTTGGGTATGTCTGGCTTTTGGAAGCAACCAAATTAAACTATATAACCTGACACACTTAAGCTGCTTCCCCAGGAAAGCCATGTTAATATAAATGATCTTTCTTCTAAAAGCTAAATTCGAGAAGTTATGTTATTATTCGACAGTACATACTGCAGCTTGTTTTCCTGTAGCAATGTGTAACTGAAAAATGATACAGCTCGATTTTCCTAACATTTTGGATAAAAAAAAAAAAAGTGGGGTCAACAATCTTAAGTGAATTATGGCTCGTTTCATGCTTATTTCAGTTATACATGATTATTCTGGAACTATCTTATTTAAAGCTGTTCCCATTTAAAATTTTTTATTTAAAAGTTTTTTATTCAAATTCAATTAACATATAATGTATTATTGGTTTCAGAGGTAGAGGTCAGTGATTCATCAGTCTTATATAACACCCAGTGCTCTTTAGATCAAGTGCTCTCCTTAATGCCCATCACCCAGTTAACCCATCCCCTCACCCCCTTCCCCTCCAGTGACCCTCAGTTTGTTTCTTATGATTAAGAGTCTCATAATTTGTTTTCCTCTCTGATTTCATCTTGTTTTATTTTTCCTCTCTTCCTCTACGATCTTTTGTGTTATTTCTTCAATTCCACATATGAGTAAGGTCATATGATAATTGTCTTTCCCTGATTGACTTACTTCACTTAGCATAATACCCTCTAGTTCCATCCATGTTGTAGCAAATGGCAAGATTTCATTTTTTTCTGATGGCTGAGTAGTATTCCATTGTATATATATACACCACATCTTCTTTACCATTCATCTGTCAATGGATATCTGAGCGCTTTCCATGGTTTAGCTATTGTGGACATTGCTCTATAAACATTGGAGTAGAGTTGTCACTTCGGATCAGTACATTTGTATCTTTGGGGTGAATATCTAGTAATGCAATTGCTGGGTCGTAGGGTAGCTCTATTTTCAAATTTTTGAGGAACCTCCATAGTGTTTTCCAGAGTGGCTGCACCAGCTTGCATTCCCACCAACAGTATAAGGGGGTTCCCCTTTCTCTGCATTCTCACCCACATTTTCATTTCATGACTCGTTATTTTCAGCCATTTGGACTAGTGTGAGCTGGTATCTCATGGTGTTTTTGATTTGTATTTCCCTGATGCCAAGTGATATTGAGCATTTTTTTCACGTGTCTGTCGGCCATTGTATGGCTTCTTTGGAGAAATGTCTTCTGCCCATTTCTTGATTGAATTATTTGTTCTTTGGGTGTTGAGTTTGATAAGTTCTTTATAGATCTTGGATACTAGCCCTTTATCTGATATGTCATTTGCAAATACCTTTTCCCATTCTGTCATTTATCTTTTGGTTTTGTTGACTATTTCCTTGGCTGTGCAAAAGCTTTCTATCTTGATTAAGTCCCAATAGTTCATTTTTACCTTTGTTTCCCTCGCCTTTGGAGATGTGTCTAGTGAGATGTTGCTGCAGCCAAGGTTGTAGGAGTTGCTGCTTGTGTTCTCCCCTAGGATTTTGATGGATTCATGTCTCACATATAGATCTTTCATCCATTTTTAGTCTATTTTTGTGTGTGGTGTAAGAAGTGGTCCATTTCATTCTTCTGCATGTGGCTGTCCCAACACCGTTTATTGAAGAGACTGTCTTTTTTCCATTGCATATTCTTTCCTGCATTGTTAAAGATTAGTTGACCATGGAATTGAGGCCCACTTCTGGGTTCCCTATTCTGTTCCATTGATCTATGTGTCTATTTTTGTGCCAGTACTGTACTGTCTCTGATTATCGCTTATGCAATAGAACTTGAAGTCCAGAATTGTGATGCCACCAGCTTTGGTTTTCTTTTTCAACATTCTTTTGGCTACTCAGGGTCTTTTCTGGTTCCATACAAATTTTAGGATTATTTATTCCAGTTCTGTGAAAAAAGCTGATGGTATTTTGATAGGGATTGCATTGAATGTATAGATTGTTCTAGGTAGCATAGATATTTTGACAATAATTGTTACTCCAATCCATGAGCATGGAATGTTTTCCCATTTCTTTGTGTCTTCCTCAATTTTTTTCATGAGTGTTCTATGGTTTTCTGAGTTTAGATCCCTTTGCTCTTTGTTAGGTTTATTCCTAGGTATCTTATGGTTTTTGGTACAATTGTAAATGGAATTGACTCCTCAATTTCTCTTTCTTCTCTCTTATTGTTTGTATATAGAAATGCAACTGATTTCTGTGCATTGATTTTATATCTTACCACTTGGCTGAATTGCATGCTGTATGAGTTCTAGCAATTTTGGGGTGGAATCTTTTGGGTTTTCCACATGGAGTATCATGTCATCTGTGAAGAGTGAGAGTTTGATTTCTTCTTTGCCAATTCAGATGCCTTTTATCTCTTTTTGTCATCTGATTGCTGAAGCTAGGACTTTCTAGTACCATGTTGAACAACAGTGGTGATATTAGACATCCCTGCCATGTTCCTGACCTCAAGGGAAAAGCTCTCAGTTTTTCCCCATTGCAAATGATATTTGCTGTGGGTTTTTTGTATATGGCTTTTATGATATTGAGGTATGTTCCCTCTATCCTTAACACTGTGAAGAGTTTTAATCAAGAAAGGATGCTGTAATTTGTCAAATGCTTTTTCTGCATCTATTGAGGATCATATGGTTCTTGTCCTTTCTTTTACTAATGTAGTGTATCACATTGATTTATTTGCAGATATTAAACCACCCTTGCAACCCAAGAAAAAAATCCCACTTGGTCATGGTGAATAGTCCTTCTAATGTACTGTTGGGTCCTATTGGCTAGTATCTTAGAATTTTTGCATCTGTATTCATCACTGATATTGATCTGTAATTCTCCTTTTTTGGTCAGGTCTTTGTCTGGTTTTGGGATCAAGGTAATCCTGGCCTCCTAGAAAGAGTTTGCACATTTTCCTTCCATTTCTATTTTTTGAAGCAATTTCAGAAGAATAGATAGTAATTCTTCTTTAAATGTTTGGTAGAATACCCCTGGGAAGCCATCTGGCCCTGGACTCCTGTTTGTTGGGAGATTTTTGATTATTGCTTCAATTTCCTTTCTGGTTATGGGTCTGTTCAGGTTTTCTATTTATTTCTTCCTGTTTTGGTAATTTATGCATCTCTAAGAATTTATTCCAGTGCCAAATTTGGCATACAGTTGTTCATAATATGTTCTTATAATTTTTTGTAAAACTTCAGTGTTGGTTGTGATTGTTCCTCTTTTGTTCATGATTTTATTTGGGCCCTTTCTCTTTCCTTTTTGATAAGTCTGACCAAGGGTTTGTTATTCTTATTAATTCTTTCAAAGAACCAGCTCCTAGTTTCATTGATCTATTCTACTGTTCTTTTGGTTTCTATTTCATTGATTTCTGCTCTAATCTTTATTAATTCTCTTCTTTTGCTGGGTTTAGGCTTTATTTTACTGTTCTTTCTCCAGCTCCTTTAGGTGTAAGATTATTTTTGTATATTTGAGACCTTTCTTGTTTCTTTTTTTTTTTTTTAATAATTTTTATTTATTTATGATAGTCACAGAGAGAGAGAGAGACAGGCAGAGACATAGGCAGAGGGAGAAGCAGGCTCCATGCACCGGTAGCCTGATGTGGGATTCGATCCCAGGTCTCCAGGATCGCGGCCTGGGCCAAAGGCAGGCGCCAAACTGCTGCGCCACCCAGGGATCCCCCTTTCTTGTTTCTTGAGAAAGGTTTGTATTGCTATATACTTCCCTCTTAGGACCACTTTTGCTGCATCCCAAGGGTTTTAAACAGTTGTGTTTTCATTTTCATTTGTTTCCATGAATTTTTAAAATTCTTCTTTTTTAAAAATATATATTTTTTGAAATTTATTTGACAGAGAGAGAGCACAAGCAGGGGGAGTGGCAGGTAGAGGGAGAAGGAGAAGCAGATACCCCACTGAGCAGGGAGCCCAATGTGGGGCTTGATCCTGGGATCATGACCTGAGCTGAAGGCAGACACTTAACTGACTGAGCCACTCCTGGACTGAGCTGAAGGCAGACACTTAACTGACTGAGCCCCTAAAATTTCCTTTAATTTCCTGGCTGACCCATTCATTCTTTAGTAGGATGCTCTTTAGCCTCCACATTTGAGTTCTTTCCAAATGTCCTCTTGTGATTGAGTTCCACTTTCAAAGCACTATGGTCTAAAAATGTGCAGGGAGGGCAGCCTCGGTGGCGCAGCTGTTTAGCGCCGCCTGCAGCCGGGGTGTGATCCTGGAGACCCGGGATCGAGTCCCACGTCGGGCTCCCTGCATGGAGCCTGCTTCTCCCTCTGCCTGTGTCTCTGCCTCTCTCTCGCTCTCTCTGAATGAATGAATGAATGAATGAATAAATAAATAAATAAATAAATAAATAAATAAATAAATCTTTAAAAAAATGTGCAGGGAATGATCCCAATCTCTTGATACCAAATTGAGACCTGATATGTGACCCAATATGTGATCTATTCTGGAGAATGTTCTACGTGCACTCGAGAAGAATGTGTATTCTGTTGCTTTAGGTTGGAATTCTCTGAATATATTTGTGAAGTCCATCTGGTCCAGTGTGTCCTTTAAAACCTTTGTTTTCCCTGCTGATCTTCTGCTTAGATGTGATCTGCCCATTGCAGTGAGTGAGGTGTTAAAGTCACCTACTATTATTGTATTATCATTGATGTGTTTCTTTCATTTTTTAATTGATTTATATAATTGGGTATTCCCGTGTTAGGGGCATAAATATTCACAATTGTTAGATTTTCATGTTCGATACCCTTCAATTATGATATAGTGTCCTCCCTCATTACAGTCTTTGGTTTAAAATCTAATTTATCTGATATAAGGATTGCTACCCCAGTTTTCTTTTGATGTCCATTAGCATGATAAATGGTTTTCCACCCCCTCACTTTAAATCTGGAGGTGTCTTTGGATCTAAAACAAATCTCTTGGACACAGTGTATCAATGGGACTTGCTTTTTATCCAATCTGATACCCCATGTTTTTTGATTGGGGCATTTAGCCCATTTACATTCTAAGTAACTATTGAAAAATATGGATTTATTGCCATTGTATTGCTTGTAAAGTCACTGTTTCTGTATATTGTCTGTGTTCCTTTCTGGTTTGTTACTTTTGTGCTCTCTCTTTGCTTAAAGGATCCCTTTTAATATTCCATACAGGACTGGTTTAGTGATCACAAATTCTTTGAGTTTCTATTTGTCCCGGAAGATTTTTCTCTCTCCTATTTTGAATGACATCCTAGTTGGATAAAGTATTCTTGGGTGCATATTCTTCTCATTTAGCACCCTGAATATATCATCCCAGTCCTTTCTAGCCAGCCAGGTCTCTGTGGATAGGTCTGCTGCGGGTCTAATGTTTCCACCCTTATAGATTATGGACTGCTGGTGCTGAGCTGCTTTCAGGATTTTCTTTGTCTCTGAGATTTGCAAGTTTCACTATTATATTTTGGGTGTTGACCCATTTTTATTGATTTTGAGAGGGGTCCTCTGTTCCTTCTGGACTAGAATGCCCGTTTCCTTCCCCAGATTAGGGAAATTCTCCACTATATTTTGCTCCAATATACCTTCTCTCCCCTCCCTTCCTCTTCTAGGATCCCAATTGTTCTAATATTGTTTTGCTTCATGGTGTCACTTAACTCTTGACTTTTCCTCTCATGATTCAGTAGTTGTTTATCTTTTTCTTAGCTTCTTTATTCTCCAACATCTGTCTTCTAAATCACTAATTCTCTCTTCTGCCTCATTTATCCTAACGTCTAGAGCCTCCATTTTTTATTGCATGTCATTAATAGCCTTTTTTATTTTGACTTGATTAGATTTTAGTTCTTTTATTTCTCCAGAAAAGGATTCTCTAGTAGCTTCTATTCTTTTTTCAAGCCCAGTTTGTATCTTTATAATCATTATTATGAACTCTAGTTCTTTTTTTTTTTTTTTTAAGATTTTATTTATTCATAGAAACACAGAGAGAGAATGAGAGGCAGAGACACAGGCAGAGGGAGAAGCAGGCTCCATGCAGAGAGCCCAACGCGGGACTAGATCCAGGGTCTCCAGTATCACGCCCTGCGCTGCAGGCGGCGCTAAACCGCTGCGCCACCCGGGCTGCCCTGAACTCTAGTTCTGACATCTTACTTATATCCACACTGCTTAGGTCCCTGGCAGTCAGTACTGCCTTCTGTTCTCTTTTTTGAAGTGAGTTTTTCCATCTTGTCATTCTGTCCAGCGAAGAATAGATGAATGAGAGAACAAAATGTCAACAACCACCCCAGAGAAATATACACTAAACAAATCAGAAGAGACCTGAAACTGAAAAAAAGAAAATTAAAGAAAAAAAGAGAATATAATCAGAGAGGTGAACAGAACAGAGCAATACAGTGAATCTTGTGTGTATTTTGGTCTGTTTGTTAGAAAACTAGATCCCAAAATTGTAAAGAAAGAAAAACTTTTATACGTACAAAAATAAAATTAAATACAATGAAAGGATAGGATGTAACTGTAAAAATGAAAATTAAAAATTTTAAAAAGAATTGACAAAATAAGAAATTGGTTGAAAAAGGAAATAGAAAACGATTAAAACTTGACTAAAGAATCATGGGGAAAAGCATGAATCTATATACTATTTTCCCGCAGCGCTGGAGTTCTGCAGTTCTCAATGTTCAGTAGACTTCATCTTGGCTGCCTGTTCTTGCTGATCTTCTGGGAGAGGGGACCGTTGTCCTGATTCTCAGGCATCCTTGCCCCCGGGGAGAATTGCATGACCCTTGCCAGGGTCCAGGCTAAGTAATCTGCTCCAGATTGCTCTAGGTGGCTTTTGCCCCTGGAGGCTTCCCTTGAAGCTTTAGAGGATGACAGTGGAAATGGTGGCCTCCCAATCTCCAGCCCCGGAGCGCAAAGCTGGGCGCCCCACTCCTCAGTGTGCCCTCCAGGAAAAGCGGTCCATCCCTCCTGTCTCCCTGGTCCCCATCTGCACTCCGAGCTCACCCAGCCTGTGACTGAGCATTTCTATCTCGGGCACGCATCCCTGTTTCAGGTCCCCAAATCCTGCAGACTCCTGCGTTGCGCACCCGTGCCGCTCCTCCCGGGGGAGGGTGGGGGTCTCATTGCGGTGCCGCTGCTTGGGGCGGGGGGTCCCTGCCTGACTGCAGCTGCGCAGACTGTGCTGTTCCGGGCCTGTGGCCACCCCGACTTGAGAGCCCCCTCCTGGGCTCACTGATGGCAGCTCGCTTCCTCCCTCTGATGCCTGGGAGCTCTGCCGGTCTTCCTGTGACCCTGGGGATCCTGAGACCGCGGGCGTACCACCTAGGGTTCCACCCCTGCTTTGCCCCCTGAGCACCTTTCGTGGGGTGGGGATGTCCCTCACCCGAGCACACTGCTAAAAGTTCTAATTTTGCTCTCCGCTGCTCTATCACTTTCCGGTAGCGGGCGGAGGGAGGCGCTCCCCCCTGCAGTTTACCTTCCCATATATTAACCTTGGATTCACTTCTCCGCACCTCCTACCTTGCAGAGAGTGGTCGCTTTTCTTTCTTTCTTTCTTTCTTTCTTTCTTTCTTTCTTTCTTTCTTTCTTTCTTTCTTTCTTTCTTTCTTCTTTCTTTCTTTCTTTCTTCTTTCTTTTCTTTCTTTCTTTTTTCTTTCTTCTCTTTCTTTTTCTTTCTTTCTTTCTTTTCTTCTTTCTTTCTTTCTTTCTTTCTTTCTTTCTTCTTTTTCTTTCTTCTCTTTCTTTCTTCTCTTTCTTTCTCTTCTTTCTTTCTTTTCTTCTTTCTTTCAATTTTATTTATTTATTCATAAGAGACACAGGCAGAGAGAGAAGCAGACTCCATGCAGGGAGCCCGATGTGGGACTCAATCCTGGGAGTCCAGAACCAGGCCCTGGGCGGAAGGCAGGCGCTAAACCGCTGAGCCACCCAGGGATCCCCTCACTTTTCTATTTGTGGAGTTACAGCTGTTCTTTTCTTAGATCTCCAGTTGAGTTCACCGGTGTCTAGCTGAATTCCTGGGACCAGATGAAACTAAGGTCTCCTACTCCTCTGACATCTTGGACTATCCCCCCGCCCCCCTCGCCTTTTTAAAGATTTTATTTATTTATTCACGAGAGACACACCGAGAGAGGCAGAGACATAGAGGGAGAAGCAGTCTCCCTGCAAGGAGCCCAGTGTGGTACTGGATCCCAGGACTTCAGGTTCACGCCCTGAGCTGAAGGCAGGCTCCCAACTGCTGAGCCACCAAGGTGTCCTTGGACTACCCCTTAAGGTCAGCTCTTTAAACCACTTAAATCATAAAACCATTTTTATAAGTAGCTGGCATTTATATTAAATGGCTAAAGATAATTTTGTAAAATATAGATCTTATTCCTACACTGCCAAAGCAATTTCCTTTATGTTTTGTAAATACTTTATGTCCTTGATAGAGAGTAGAAAACAACAGAAATGAAGTGACCATCAGGTTGAGGAGGAGGACACTGACTGTGCTCTGTCATTGAACAGAACCATTGTTTGCTAAATGTAAAAGTGTTTTAAACAAAACCATTCACAATACATGTAAATCACCATGGTGTTAGGTTAATCATTTGCATTTTTCTCCTTTGCATAATTGTGAGCCAGGCAAACTCAGTGGTATGGTGTAGAATGGTCTGAGATAAAATTTTATTGGTATGATTTGGGAAAAAAGTAGGTTCATCATCAGATATGAATGCATGATATAAATGCTAATTTGAGGTACTGTTCCTTTTCTTACAAAAAAAAAAAAAAGAATTGGATTGTTTTGACTATTCATTCAGGTGTAGGGAACTTGACAGAGTATATATCATTGCCCTTCTGGATTATGGTAGTCCTTTAGTGGCTTTTAGGATTAAGTGAGGCCAGAAAGAGAAAGAACAGTTAAGTCTATAAAACTAGGGCGGAACTGGAGTCATTCAAGTAAGAAGTATTTTGTCGTTTCTTTTGAGCAGTCTAGTCATGGACTGGAGTCTAACCTGAATTAATTGTTTCCTTTTTCTTTTTCTCTCATAAACTCAACCCCAAGATTAAGAGTCTCATTCTCTACAGACTGAGCTGGCTGGGTTCCCCTTGAATTTCATTTTATAAAGATCTGGAAGGTACCACATAAAAGAGTCTTGTTAACAAACCCCAGTCCCTATTCCACATTCAATGGTACTTCTATAAACCACGTTGTAAGGATAAATTTTTTAAAATACTAAAAATTTGGGGCAGCCCTGGTGGCTCAGTGGTTTAGCACCGCCTACAGCTCAGGGCGTGATCCTGGAGACCCAGGATCGAGTCCCATGTCAGGCTCCCTGCATGGAGCCTGCTTCTCCCTCTGCCTGTGTCTCTGCCTCTCTCTCTCCTCTCTGTGTATTCTCATGAATAAATAAATAAAATCTTAAAAAAAATACTAAAATTTTTTTCTCTGATGCAAAAAAGGAAGAACTCCTTTCCTCCCCTTTCTTAAAGCATTTCCTTTAGAAAACTTGTAATTTAAATCTTTTTTCTGTTTTTGAGATGTATATAAATCCTCTAACAAGTTGAATAAGTCACCTGCCAGTTTTACATTTTGGGGCTCTTTGGAGCCATGTCTTTGAAATGGGAGTATTGAGGAGGATGGCACCCTATCTCCCTGGCTTAAATGCCTGGCTCTACAAAGTAGCTTCCTGTTTGTCATAAAGATATGAGAAGTTTTATTTTTCCTTTGGATACAGACAGTTAACATGTAAGTAATGGATTGTATCTTCCTGGCTATCTAAAAGGGCGAGATTTCCTTAACTTTATAGTCTTCTTTAGCAGCTAGCCTGTGATGTACATCACTATGTGATTTAATGCTGATCCAATAATACAACTGTTTCTTTTTCTGCATTTGTGGAGAACATTATTTGGGTTGGCAGGAGATTTTACTTTTAATTCCATTTCTGTAACATGTTCCTACTACTAGATGCATTATTAGCATTTATCAGGGATTCTTACCATTACCCAGAAAGAGATATATTGCTATCTTTGTTTAAACACCATGGTAAATTGAAACACAAATCAAGGGAAGGTGCTGAGAAGTGGTGATAGAACTAGAAGTGGAGTTAGCAGTTCTAACTCTGATCCTAAATGAAGAAGAGAAGAGATCCCAAGAGGCCACACTTCTTACCCTGAGTAGTTTAGTTTAATCTTTCAAGGTAAGTGAAATGGCTTTTCCCTATGGTTCAGTGTAATACAATTCTTCATTTGATTCAGGGGTAGTTATTTTTGGAGCATAATCCTGTAATCCTGCTGCTTGCACAAATTCAGAGAACGTCAAGGAATCAGATTTTACCCCAGTATGACCTTTTTGCTCTAAAAATAAGCCAATATTGTCCCTGTAGGGCAGGGTGATGGAGCGTCTGAACAATGGCTCTTCAATTCCCAGGAGTGCCCGCGTATGCCGAGAAATTACCTACAAAACAAGAATAATTTTTTAAATGAAAATATAACTAAATCAAAGTTATTTACTTATTTTCCTAGGTCTCTTGAATGTTAACCTCTCATTTCTGTGGGAAAATAAAACCATGAAATAATACATGGGAAGGCTTAGTAGCCAGGTTCTTTTTTTTTTTTTTTTTTTTTTAAAGATTTTTATTTATTTATTAGAATACACAGAGAGAAGAGAGAGAGAGGCAGAGACACAGGCAGAGGGAGAAGCAGGCTCCATGCAGGGAGCCCGACATGGGACTCGATCCCCAGTCTCCAGGATCACGCCCTGGGCTGAAGGCGGCGCTAAACTGCTGAGCCACCAGGGCTGCCCTTAGTAGCCAGGTTCTTACCAAAATATAATTCTTAAGAGAAACATTGAGTGATTTACTATCTTTTTGTAAGTTCCATTTAAAGATGCTTCTAGGCCTTTGCATCAGCTTGCCATAGATGGGTTCATTTCCTTCTTTTGGCTGAGCAATCTGATCAACCATATGAGCAGATAATACATTCAGAGTAAGAGCCATGACTATCTCTGGGAAGGTTAATAAATAACTTGTCTAAAAAACAAACAAACAAACAAACAAAAAAACTTGTCTAAAAGGGACTCAGTTAATTTGCAATTAAAAAAAATCATAACTCAAATAGTTATTCAATTTGTTTGACTAAAAACAAATCTCAAACACTAAAAAGCAGATATTAAAAGTCCAGCTGTTTTGCAGGGGGAGAAAAGTTCCAGCTGTTTTATTAGTACCTATACTTATATATTCTTTTTTTTTTTTTAATTTTTATTTATGATAGTCACAGAGAGAGAGAGAGAGAGTGAGAGAGGCAGAGACACACACAGCCAGAGGGAGAAGCAAGCTCCATGCACCAGGAGCCCAACGTGGGATTCGATCCCGGGTCTCCAGGATCGCACCCTGGGCCAAAGGCGGGCGCCAAACCGCTGCGCCACCCAGGGATCCCTACTTATATATTCTTTACAATATCCTTTGCCACAATTTTCAATGTTTCTAAAACATATTTTGTATTCATTGAGCACCCTGCCACTTGATAGCCTAAATTAAACTGTCACTGCATTTTCAAATTCTAGCTTTGATCATAGGTCTGCTATAACACTGCTACCTAAATTCATATTATGCATCAGGATGAAAATGTAGTCCATGAAATTGCTTCTAGAATACAGCCAAAGAGGTGGGTGGATTTTTTTCTTTTTTCTTTGTTTTTAAGTTTAGTTTAAAACTACTAGACATAAAAAAAAAAAAAAAAAAAAACCTACTAGACCTAGTTACAAGGCTGTAAAATGCATTCAGGCTACAATTATTAGCCTGATGCAAAACTGTCCACTAGTAATGCATTTTAGATAGACAAGATACAGGGCACCTGGGTGGTTTAGTCAGTTTAAATATCCTATTCTTGGTGTTGGCTCAGGTCATGATCTTGGGTGAGATCAAGCTCTGGGTCAGGCTCCGTGCTGATTGTGGAGCCTGCTTAAGATTTGAGATCTCTCTTCTTTCTGCCCTCTCCCTGCTCCTGCACACATGCTGTGTGTCTAAAAAGAAAAATTACTTTAAAAAATAGATAGACCAGATACCTTTCTTATTAAATCTTACTTGAATTGGTTTTGTTTAGATTCTAGAGATGGTTTGTGTGTAAGAGAGTCTACACAGTTGCCTTGTATTCCAAGTGGGAATAAAATTGAAGTCTGTAGCAAATGAGGTTTCTAAAAGTTTAGATCCAAATTACTACAGATGCCTCTTAAGAATTCTTGTTTGTAAAAAAGAAAAAAAAGAATTCTTGTTTGTAATTGATGCTGGTACATTGAGCACCTTCTTTGGTCAGCACCTCACCCCAAATGTCCCTTACCAGAGCAGGATATTTCACAAATTCCCTGAGGTAAACAGGAGAGACTCTGTAGTCAAACAAATTTATTCACTATTAACCAAAAGAGCTATGTGCCTACTGTAGGCTGAGAAAGTCCAGTACTGTTTAACATTCAAATGCAGAAATTAAAAGTGTTACATAGGGATCCCTGGGTGGCGCAGCGGTTTGGCGCCTGCCCTAGGCCCAGGGCGTGATCCTGGAGACCCGGGATTGAATCCCACATCAGGCTCCCATTGCATGGAGCCTGCTTCTCCCTCTGCCTGTGTCTCTGCCTCTCTCTCTCTCTGTGAGACTATCATAAATAAATAAAAATTTAAAAAAAATAACATATAAAAAAAATAAAAGTGTTACATAGCTACTGGTTACATGTGGAATAATGAAATATAATCTAACCATCTCTCTTTTGCAAAGGATCAAGAGGGCTATAAATTAATGGGCTATAAGTTCTTTCTTTAGTTCTTATGAATAACAAGCAACAGTTTATACTTTTTTTTTAAAGATTTTTATTTACTTATTCATAGAGACACAGAGAGAGAGAGAGAGGCAGAGACATACGCAGAGGGAGAAGCAGGCTCCATGCAGGGAGCCCGACGCGGGACTTGATCCCGGGCCTCCAGTATCACACCCCAGGCTGGCAGGTAGCGCTAAACCACTGTGCCACAGGGACTGCCCAACAGATTGTACTTTTGCTTAAGACTTGAAGCAACTTGTAACTTAACTGAATTAGTAAGGACAATTAAATATAGGTATTCATGAAGATTACTAGGGTTTTCTAAGGATTCTTAATTTTACATTCTAGGATGGTGGCCCATGTTCAATGCTTGACATCACTGCAGAGCACAAAATTCACATAGTCTCAAGCAGATATTTTAATGCCTATAGTTTTCCAGAGGATTCTATTATTACTATATCATCATTGTATGCCATGTTGATTATGGTTTTCAAAGGCTGCTATTCTTTTTTTTGAGTGGGGCTTGAACTCATGACCCTGAGATCAAGACCTGAGCTGAGATCAAGAGTTGGATGCTTAACTGAGTGAGCCACTCAAGTGTCCCCAAAGGCTGCTATTCTTTTATTTGTAAGCTACTGATGGTTTTGCTTCATCATTACCAATTTGGTAATGCTGTCTGGTTACCTTATAGTATGTAACTATGCACATTTGCATAATTGGGGCCTATAATTTATTTATTTTTAAATATTTTATTTATTTATTCATGAGAGACACAGAGAGAGAGAGAGAGAAAGAAAGGCAGAGGCACAGGCAGAGGGAGAAGCAGCCTCCATGCAGGGAGCCCAATGTGGGACTCCATCCCAGGTCTCCAGGATCACACCCTGGGCTGAAGGTGGCACTAAACCACTGAGCCACCCGGGTGGCCCTGGAGCCTATAATTTAATTAAACCTAAAGACATCATTGTTATGGTTCAAATATGAATCATCTACACCACCATTATTAAAGCAGATATATAGACTCCTTAAAATTTGCATGTTGATTCATATAACAATGTGGATTAATCTTAAACTTCATTTTGCTAAGGGGAGGAAGCCAGACTCAAAGGCTACATATTATTTGATTCCATTTATGTGACATTTTGGAGGAAGCAAAACTATAGGCACAAAAAACAAGATTAGTGGTTTCCAGAGAATGATAGGCTGACCACCAAGGAGACACAAGGGGAATTTTAGGGTGATGGAATTATTCTGTATGGTTTTATATGGTGGATACATGATCCTGTGCATTTGTCAAAATCCACAGAACTATCCACTGCAAAGAAACTGTCACATATTGGAGGACACCAAGGAAACAATGACAGCCAAAGGCAAAGTGGTACCTCTGATTGGATTCTGGAACCAAAAAAGGACATCAGTGGAAAAACTAAAGACATCTGAATAAATCTGAATAAAGTCTGTAGTTTGCTTAATAGTATTATACTATTAATTATTATTATTTTTTAGAGTAAGAGAAAGAGATGGAGGGTGGAGAGAGAGAGAGAATCTTAAGCAGACTCCATGCAGAACCTGTCATGGCACTCCGAGCTCACAACCCTGAGATCATGATCCAAGCCAAAGTCAAGAAGCAGATGCTTAACTGACTGAGCCACCCAGGTACCCCAATGTATTTGCTTTGATAAATGTCTCCTGGTTACATAAGATGTTTACATTAGGAGTTGCTGGCTTAAGAGTATGTAAGAGCTTTGTACTATCTTTGCAACTTTTCTGTAAAACTAAAATTATTTGAAAATTGAAAGTTGAAAAAAGAAAAATATTTTTGTCTAGTGATCATTTGCTCACATATTATGAGTCTGTGCTATTGAAATAGTTTGCATCAAGGCAAGTGTAATAAAATTGCTGGGGTTTAAAGCTTGTGAGGCTATATTGTGTAATATAAAATCAAGCATACAAAAGAAACAAGCTGATCACCTATATTCTTCTCCAAATATTTATCACAGAGTTCTTTTGTTCACTTGATGGAATTAACAGTTAAAAATATTTTGAAAGTTATTTTCCTTTTTTTTTGTAGATATTTTGTAGCTAGTAGATAGAAATGCAGGTTTCTTTGTGTTTTTTTGTTTGTTTTTTAAGATTTTGCTTATTTATTTGAGATAGAGTGTGAGAGAGAACATGAGCAGTGGGGATGGGCAGAAGGAGAGGGAGAGGGAGAATCAGGCTCCTCGCTGAGCAGGGAGCATGATGCGAGGCTCAATCCCAGGACCCCAAGATCATGACCTGAGTCAAAGGCAATGGCTTAACTGACTGAGCCACCCAGGTGCCCCTGAGAATTACTTTCTAAGAGACAAACCTGAAGTAGGTGTAATGCTATCTTGTCTAGCTGTCCCCAGAATAAATAAGATTGACTTCCTCTCCTTTTTTACTAAGCTAATGCATCACTACAAACTGGAATGACAAGATAGTGGCTTTAAGAGCTCCTTTGCCCAGATTCAAAGAATTAGTGTTTCCTTCCTTCTGTACTCCCCCCATCAGTCTCACCCACACAGTTCACTCTCCTCTAGTCTTCTCAGTATGTTGGAGGAAGGGCAAAGGGAACAGTAAGTTCTTTCTGCAGGGTAAGCATGAATAATTGTAAAATTAAAGAAGTAAAAGGAGGTTGAAGAGAGCAGAAACGGGCCATACGTTAACTGCAAGGCTTGTAAATGGGAGGACAGTTTAAATGTGGTTCAGTTTCTTAGCAGCAGGCCCAGACTTCTGTACTCTCAGGTTATCTGCTCTTTCCCCAGTCCTGCCACTCTGCCAAAGCCTATGAATGATGATGCAGGAAGGGTTTTTTGGTGTTTTGTCTTGTTTTTAAGATTTATTTATCTGAGAGAAGAGAGAGCAAGTGAGGGGAGGGGCGAAGGGAGAGAATCTTCAATCAGACTCCCTGCTGAGCATGGAGCCTGACTCAGGGCTTGATCTCACCACCCAAGAGATCATGACCTGATCTGAAACCAAGAGTCAGAAACTTAGCTGACTGAGCCACCCATGTGCCCCAGATGATGCAGGAGAGTTAGCATGAAAAAAGAGTGCCATGCTGTGTAAATGTTGTTAGGGGATACACTGTGGATATACTAGGTGCTCTAATTATAATGGTGGGATTAAAAATGCTTATATATCAGTAAGAAAGGTAACTATAGCATACTCCAGTTGGAGGATGTGATAAAAAAGACGTGACTGCCGATTGACCTGTGAGCTGGACTAGGGCGCTCAGAGGTTCCTCACCCCCTCTCCCGTCCTTGGAATGTGGGTTCCACTTGCCTTTCCTGCTCCCAGAGGCTGCTCTAAGGAACATGGCCTTGAGAGGGTGATGTGATGTTGAAAACCCTTGCACAGTATATGTTACTGAACCCAGTTAGGGTCTTTTTATCAACTTTTGAGATTTGGAGGCAGGCATGGACATCCATTTGTCTTGCTGCCACCCAAGACAAACCTCATATGTAAGTTCCCTTTGTTACTATTAAAACTGCCACCTCCCAACCTGGGGTGGCTTGCCTCTTTCTCTGGTCTCTTCCTGCCTTCTGAGTACAGGGGCCAGATTCAGATCATATCAGGAAAGCTCCCGAGAGGGTTGAGAACCGATATTAAGCTTACGTATAAACTCTAAAAAGTTACTTCTGTCATAGTGTATAATTAGCTTTTTCGTGTGGATCTAAGTGTCAAGCAAGATACCTTTAGGGATGCCTGGGTGGCTCAGCAGTTGAATGCCTCCCTTCAGCCCAGGGCGTGATCATGGAGTCTTGGGATCCAGTTCCACTTCGGGCTCCCTGCAAGGAGACTGCTTCTCCCTCTGCCTGTGTCTCTGCCTCTTTCTCTCTCTCTGTGTCTCTCATGAATAAATAAATAAAATCTTAAAAAAAAATAAGATACCTTTAAATGTCTTGATCTTTATTACTCTGTGACTTCAAGGAGAGGCCACATTTGTCTGGTGACTTTGATAAGTATTCTAAAGTTTGCTTATTCAAAGTTCTGGGGGTATAAGGATAGTCCACTGGATTAATTATTTACTTTTGAAGATTTCAAAGATTTTTAAGAACTCTTATTTCTTGCAAAGGCCAGTAAAAGCATAATTAGAATTTTTCTTATTGCATTGTTGATACTGTATTTTAAGAATCAGAATGTCAAAGAAGCAAAATGAATTGACAGACTCTGAAAAATGTTTTCTCATAAGAAGCTAAAATTCTGGTACTTAAACATTTCAGGAGCTTGTATTACAAGTTACTATTTTGCTAATTCTGTTCTTTATTTTTATTTAGAAATCCAATACACTATAAACATAAGTAGGAATTAGAGCTCATAAACACTCATAAAAAAAAATCTCATCTGATTCCAAAGACTATTCGAGTTTGAGAACTACTGGGGCAGGGCTTACGGGCAAGCGTGTAGTGAATGAACACTGATACGTTGGAGTGGGGGGTATTAAAGGCAAAGTTATAAATGTGATTATGTGTGAAGTTTTATCAATTATGAAACACTATTAAGTAGAAGGTAGTGTTATGCAAAGATGCATAATCACAGACTGCTAGCGCTGGAAAGATCGTAGAAAATTGAGGTCCAGCGTGACTTGTTTCAGTTAGGTAGCAAAGTAGCCAAATGCGTATGGTGTTGTAAAAGTGCCAAATGGGTACATATACAATGTGTGAGAGCTTGCGGGGAGAGGTTACTGGGGTTGGGGAGATCAGGAAAGACTTCATGGGGAGACAAGAACTGAACTGGGTCCAGATGGATGATTAAGGTTCATATTAGTCATACAGTGGGGAGGGGGACTGAGCCCAGATGTAGAGGGGGGAATGCACAAGACAGGAGTTGAAGGGTGTGAGTCAGACCCATGAAGCTGAGCAGGAGACTCCTGTAGAGAGGTAGAGGAAATAGTGGCTGGAGAAAACCTGTGGAGTGCCTTGAGCCCTAAGCTAAGGAACTGCATCCATAGGGGATCCAAAGGTTTCTGAGTGGTCTATGAAAAGTTGGAGGGTGAGAATCTAATAGTAGGGCCGTTGAATCCAAAGGGCCTATGGACAGAGGCTAAAAGCAGGAGGCTACTGGAATGTTCTAGGAATGAGGCAAAAGAGGTCTGAACAATTGGGAATGGAAAAAAGCAGATGTTAAATGCAGGACTGACAGTTCTTGGGATTTTTGTGGGGCTCAAAGGGGAGAGGAAGGAAGAAACCATTGTGTGGGGGGGAGGTGTGGAGGTGTGTGTGTGTGTGTGGGGCACTGGGATTATGATCACACCACTGACAGAAATAGGAGGCTGGGTTGGAAGAAAAAGGAGATTGGTCTGAGACAGAAGGTGGCACTGTTACAGCGCTCTCTCTATAGGAAAACATGAAACACAACTTACCTTCATGTCCTCAAAATCTGTTATCCCCATCTGAGGGAGGTTTGAGCAGTTTACATGAATGAGCTTTCGGCCACAGACGAAGTTTGTAGTAAAACACTCCTGTTAGTACAGGAACATCACTCAAATGATGTATGGCAAATAGCAGGAAGAAAACAGAGGGAAGAAGGAAGGAGCGAGTGAGGGAGGGAAGGAGAAGAAAGGATTGGAGGAAGAGAAGGAAGGGGGGGGAGAGATAAATCAAGAAAAAGCTATAATTTAATTTTAAATTAAATTCAAATTTAAAAGAATCTTAACAATCCCACATATTTTCTGTCTAAACTGTCCATTAAATTTCATACTCCTCCTTAATATTTTTTGGCATGATACAACCAGTGCTTCTTTCATGCCTCAATTACATTTTTGAGTACTGGGGTACAAAAGATTTCAGGTCTTGTGTTGTAGCCTAAGAACATAGTTGGCATCAATGAAATGAGGACTCACCCTATCTTTTTTGTTTGTTCTCCCATTTTAAAAAATTTTTGTTATATATATTTTTTTATTGACGTACCATTGACATTCACTCTATTTAGTAAAACTACTTTTGGTGAATTGGCTATTTAAATAGTACTGTTAGGTGCTCATGATACACATGACAGATTTGGCGCAGTCACTTAAGATTAATAGCACAAGTTAAGGGAGCTGCTGCTAAAACAACTTGACAAAGTACCAAAAAGTCTACATTGGACAAAATCTGTTTAAAAAAGTTTTCTGTAAAAAAAAAAAAAAAAAAAAAAAAAAAAAAAGTTTTCTGTGAAAAAGGGCCTATATGAATTTCTTAGTCTTTATTCAAGAATTGCAGAGAAGTATACTCATTGTGGTAAGTAGGGGAAACAAATGTGGCCCTCCCTTCCTCTATCAAAATACATCAGAGGAAAGGACACATTTTAATCCAAGTTACCTCTACCATAGTCCAGAACTTTTCTATGCCTCTTCTAGTGAAGAAGAGGCAAGAGCTCAGGTAAGGGTAAGAGGAATAAGAGACAGAAGGATGACAGCATGTGATTTTTTAAAATGCTATTTTTGTATACCTTGTATTGAGGGAAGCCTAGCTCACTAATCCACTCTGCAACTTTCTCTGGGCTCCATTTAAGATAGTCAAATTGTGGCTGCATGCTTTCTTTTGGCTGGGTTTCTTGATCTTTGTGTAGCTGTTTCTCCAAGTCTACAACTTTTTCACTAAAAGAATCTCTTAAATCGCTCTGAGAGTCTGTGAGGTAAGAGTATAACTCACTACCGGTATCAGTAAGCTCAAACAGTTCGCTAAAACCTTTAGAAAGCTCATAATCTGTATTTGTTGAGCCTGCTTCACTTATTGTGAGCGACCCGAACATAGTTTCTCTTCTAGCTTTCCTGATTTCACTTACTGAGAACTTTCTTGTTTGATAGTCAGAGTGTTCTGACAAGGGCTCATCCTTGTCTACAGAATGGTTAAATCTGACTGGTTTTGGCATATCTTCCTTGGAAACTTCTGTACATGACTCTATTCTTAGCGGTAGTTTTGGTTTATCTGGTAACTCTAAATCTTTCTCTGCTTGTGTCTTCTTTTGAGTCTCTGGTTTGGTCTTCTGTGGTGGCATTTGATCTGTTTCCTCACTTGATTTTCTTGGTTCTATCTTTGGAAACTTTGGCTCTAGACCTTTCTCCTCTGTTGACTCTCCTACAGTCTCCTCTGATTTGGACATCTGTGGTGGTGCTAGTCCCGTCTCCTCCGTTGATTTTCTTTGCTTATCTTTTTGCTCTGATGGTTTAGTTTCCTCTAGTGGTTCTAAAACTTTCTCCACAGTTGATTCTTTCAGTGTCTCCACCTGAACTTCTGGTTTGGTCTTTCCTGATGGCCCTAGACCTATTTCCTCAATTGATTTTCTTGATTTTTCTTCAAGAAATTCTGATTTGGTCTCTTCAAGAGGCTCTGTCCTTTTCTCCTCAGGCGACTTTCTTTGGGCTTCCTTTGGACTCTTCAGTGTGGTCATCTCTGGCGGCTGTAGATCTGCCTCTTCAATCAATTTTCTTGGTTTCTCGCTTGGAAATTCAGGTTTGGTTGGCTCCGGAGGTTCTAGACCTGTTTCTTCATATTGCTCTGTAAGTGAATCCTCCAGAACTTCTGGTTCGGTCTCTTCTAGTAGCTCTAATCTTGTCTCACTGATTGAGGCCCCTGGAACTTCAGACTCGGTCTCCTCTGGTAGCTGCGGATCCGTTTCCTTAGCTGACTTTTTGAGCACATCCTCTGCAACATCTAGTTTGGCGTCCTTCCGTGGCTCTAAATCTGGCTCCTCATCATCCGTAAGAGCCTCCAAATCCTTGAAAAGCTCTCCTACGATCTCTCTGACCGTCTCTGACTCTGCCTCCTGGGGACTCTCTAGATCAGTCTCGCTAGGAAAGCCTCCCTCCGACTCTTTGGGCGTCTCCCCGTTGGACGAGCCGGCTGGTTTTAGGGGTAGGTGTGCGTTCTCTGGCGCCCCCACTTTGAGGTCCTCTTCCTCCACCTGTGGCTGGGGTTCCCGGTCAGTCTCTACAGGCAGCTCGGGGCCTCCCTGTGCCGTGGCGTCGGCTTCGGCATCTTGAGCCATTGCCAGAGGAGCAGGCCGTTCCCGTGCCCCGTTCTCCAGGTCTCCTTCCAACGAGCCCGACTCCGGGACTTGAGCCATGACGCACGTTAGCCGACGCGCCCAGGCCTCCTAGCAACCCCAGCTTCCGATAGCGTCTCTATGGATACCGTGATTTCCGGCCGAGTGTTCCTGAATCTTCCCTCAGGTTTTGTTTGTTCTGTCAAACCCTAAAACCCTGCGACCGAAAGCCCGCAGTCGCCCTCCCCGCGGCCGCGCCGCCAGCCTCCGCAGCCCGAAGCCCCGCGGCCGCTCGGGGGCCGGCAGCGCTGCCTCTTCCGGCCCGCGGGCCACGCTCGGCTCCTCCCGCCGCCGCCGCCGCCGCCGCCGCCGCCGCCGCCGCGCTCGCTCGGCCTTCGGCTGTTTCCGGAGTCACCCGCGGCCGGCGGCGGAGGCGCTCCCCGGGCGGGCTGCAGATGTCGGAGCGGCAGGCGGCCGGGGCACCGGCGGGCCGCGGCGGGGACGGCCCGGGAGTGGAGGGGAGCCAGGCGGCCGCCTCAGGTACGCAAGCCGGGGGCGGCGGGTGGGTCCGCCCGGCCTCGGGGCCCCGCCGGTCGCGCGAGGCTCGGCCGCGCCCTGGCCCGCTCCGCCCGCGCCCCTCAGCGGAGCCGACCCGCCGCGCCCGGGCCTCCCCTTCGCGCGCGGAGCCCCCCGCCGTCGCTCCCCCGGGCCGCGCCCCGCGCCTCGCGCCCCGCCGCCCCGCCCCCGCCCCCGCCCCCGCCCGGCCCGGGACTGCGCTCGGGCTGGCCGGCCGCTCCGGTTTCGAAATGCCGGTGGTTCCTGCCCCGCTTCCTTTCTCGGATCGGCCCGGATGGCGCTGACCCGGCTGCTCTGCTCGCGCGCGGGCGGCTCCCCGGCCCTGGGTCGGCCCAGCCTGGCCCCTCGCTTGGCCCCGCGCCCCGGCGCCCCCCGCACGCAGGCCCCGCGCCTCGGGCGCTCGGGGCGCGGCGGTCGGGAGGCGGAGCGGGCGCGGCGCGGCGCGGCCCGAGCCGACCGCACCGAGGGGCTGAGGTAGGGGCGTGGGCGACCTCCCTGCTCGGCCGGCGCCCCGCTCCCTTCTGGGTCCGCCGCCCCGCGAGTTCCTGCCCCCGGGTGACCTCAGCGTCCGGAGGCGACGGGGGCCCCCTTCGGCTCCCCACACAGGGAGGGTCAGAGGGCAGGGGGGCAGCTGGCCTCACTGAGTGGCAGGTACAAATTGAGTTTTCGAGTCTGGAATGAAAACAGACACCGTCACCTGTAGTGGTAGACTCGGAATCTTCAGCGTCCTGATGGGGTGACCTTGGGCAAGTCACTCCTCCCTGTTTCAGTTTCCTTTCCCACATATAAAACGTGGGAACTCCTAGTACCCGCCTGGTGAGATTGCCGGGCGATGACATGAGCCCCCTCAGGGTGAGGCACCGGTGCACCCTATAACGGGCTGTTCACCCCCTCAGGGTGAGGCACCGGGTGCACCCTATAACGGGCTGTTCATCATTGTAGGATCTGGTTTTGCACACGTCAACTCCGTGCGCGTCGGAGGTGTCCCTGGATGTGTGTCTTCCTGCACGGTGATTTTTCTCTATCCCGAATACCCCCCCCCCCCCATCCTCTAATGCTACTTCAGTCAGACACACACGCATCTTTGAATCACCCAGTTTTGGCCCATGACTTTGTCCTCTTGCTTTGAAACATCTTAACAGTTTTTGCCTTTTTTTTTTCTTTGTACAAACTTTTATGCTTTGTGGTATATTCAGAATTGATGGCATGTATTTAACATTACAGCAATAGAAATGTCGAGCATGATTTCTAAAAGACTCAGCAAGTGAGCATTCAAGAGTCTCAAACATCTGTCCCTTGTATGTCTCAATATTTATGAGTTGAGGGTTGTTTTTCTTTCTTTCTTTCCTTCTTTTTTTTTCTTTTTCACTTCCCCTTTAGCTCCTTGGGTGCTTTTGGCAATCAAACTCAAAACACTTTAAATAGAAAAGGCTTAAGAATAATCGAATACCTTAGATGATGGTGGTGGGTTTGTCTCTGAGTGTCTTCCTCTCCCCCATCCCTTTTAATTGGGTCCTCCATTTTTTTCCCCTCAGGACCATGCTAGAAATGCTTCTGGTTACTTTCGTCCTCTTGCCCTTAGCAGGGTGAGTGTTGGTTTCTTTTTCCGTCATGTAGGGCATTGTTAATGTAGCACATAGCATGCTCTTTCCCTTGAGGTAGGATTTATTGCTAATAAAATGATAGGAATGATAACTTACATTAATTGAATGCTTCTCTGTGCCAAAAAGTGGACCAAGATTTACTTGTATTATCTGACTTAATCCTGTCAGCATTCATTTTCTCCCCATTTTATTTGATTTGATTTTTAAAGGTTTTATTTATTAGAGAGAGAGAGAGGACACGAGTAGGAACTGGGGACGGTGGGGTCCGAGGAGCAGGAGAGGAAGAAGCCGACTTCCCACTAAGCCTGACATGACGCGGGGCTGGGTCCCAGGACCCTGAGATCATGATCTTGAGTCGAAGGCAGACACTCAACCGACTGAACCACCTAGGTGCCCTTTCTCCCATTTTATAGAAGAACAAACTATGGCTGAGACAGCTTATCTGCCCAAGTGACTGTGGCAATTTTGCTGTCTGTATGAAACCGACACCTTGTTGTGATGAAGTCTACAATCGTTTGTTTTTATTGGCTGTTGATCCAGTATTGGTATTCCAGGGCAGGTTATGGTCTTTGTCCTCTAGATGTGTTGTGTTTGGTAAGATGAGAATACCCCAGGAACAAACATCAGCGACTCAAAACATATAATTAAGTGTCTGTTATTACAGTTCTTTATGTACTTATCCCCCAAGAAATCTGCTTTAGGGGAGGGACAATCTGTCTCTGCTTATGTCCTAGAGCCCTTGATGTTGTGTCCTGGAGGTTCTATAAATATTTGCTGGATTGTGAGGCAAAGTCTCAACACAGAGATTTGGAGGAGCACCAAATGCATATGAAGAATTAAAGTTGAGATAATTAAGCTTGTTCTTTGGGTTAAAGCCGTGGTTCTCAACCAAGGGCGATTTTTCCTGGGGATGCTCAGGGGATGTTTTGGTTGTCACTGCTGGGTCTGGGGAGGAAAGGTGGGGCTGTCCCTGATATCTAGTGGGTAGAAGTCAGGGATGCTGCTAAACACTCTGCAATGCACAGGACAACCCTGACGAGGAAGAATTATTTGGCCCCGGATGTCAGCAGTGCTGCTATTGAGAAGCGCGTTAGCATGAACCTGGATTTCCAAAGCAGTGGAGAAAGCATACATCTGGCTTGGCTCAGAGTCGTAGAACCTGGGGAATAAACTTTAAAAACTGCTTCAAATGAGGAGTTTGTTTGATTGGGTCCTTCTGCCACCTTCTTCTAGAATATGACCCAATAAGCAAACAATAGAGGCCTGAGAAAAAATGAAATTGAAAGAAGTATCTGGGGGATCCCTGGGTGGCTCAGCGGTTTAGCATCTGCCTTCGGCCCAGGGCGTGGTCCGGGAGTCCCTGGCGGAGTCCCACATTGGGCTCCCTACCCAGGGTCTGCTTCTCCCTCTGCCTGTGTCTCTGCCTCTCTCTGTGTCTCTCATGAATAAATAAATAAAATCTTAAAAAAGAAAAAGTGTCTGCCATTCTCTCTCAGAGAGAAAGCAACAATTAGAAATGAGTTTGGACATTCAGTTGTTATTGAATTAAAGGTTTTGATTTTTTTAAAAAGTAAAGGTTTTGATTTTTCAATGTATCTTATTCCTTCAAAGCAGAAATTTGTTTTTAAACAATATTCTCTTCTGACAGTACCTTTTAAGTTTCTTCATGTTTGTTAGCTGGTTTTATTTTTTTATTTTTTTAAAGATTCTATTTATTTATTTGAAAGAGAGAGAGAGAGAGCATGAGCATGAGCTGGGGAGAGGAGAGAGGGAGACGCAGACTCCCCACCAAGCAGGGAGCCCATCGCGGCTCAGTTCCAGGACCCTGAGATCATGACCTGAGCTGAAATGAGATACTTAACCAGCTGAGCCACCCGGGTGCCTCTTAGCTGAAGTTTTAAGTGATGAAGTAAGAAAACTCCATGTTCTTCTGGTGACCACAGTGCTGTGTTTTGTGAACTGTAATTGTTTCTAATAATCCTTTATGTGGGGCACCTGGGCCCTCAGTCCCCAAGAGGAGAGAGAGATCACTTTTTAGATAGTGAAACTATCTTGAGGCAAACATGTTGCATCACTTAAGAGACTTTTTTTTTTTTTTTACGCTTAGGGCCCTTTGTGGAAAATAAAGGGCAAAGTCTGTTATGACCTTGAAGTCCGCATTAGAACTTGGCTTGGTGTATATGACTGTGAGAGCTATGAAGGCACTTAGACGCTAAGGACTGGAATAGATCAGGTGAACTTGTCGTGATTCTTATATAGGTCTCAGAGCAGTGCAGTAAGTCTTTTTGCAGTCATAAGGACTGATGAGAAATTGGATCACGTAGTCTCTGGATTTGGTTGGAATATAAACTCAGGGGGCAGTCTGGGTGGCTCAGCGGTTTGGCCAGCCTTCGGCCCAGGGTTTGATCCTGGAGTACTGGGATCGAGTCCCACGTCAGGCTCCCTGCATGGAGCCTGCTTCTCCCTCTGCCTCTCTCTCTCTCTCTCTGTCTCTCTCTGTCTCTCGTGAGTAAATAAATAAAATCTTTAAAAAAAAAAAAAAAGGAATATAAACTCAGGCAGTTTCTTTTTGTTTAAGCCTCTTGAGTCTTTAACCACATAACCTGCTTTTGGTTCCTCTGCCCTGAATTTAAAAGGCCAGGCTAATTATCTCTGCAGCCTGTTTAGTGAAGGGGAAGTCTTATGAGACCTGTTCTAGAGAACTCTGACCTGATATTCAAATGCTTTAGAAAAAACCCTGTTTTTTTGGTTCTCTTTGTAGAGAAAGTACAAAGTACACAATAAACTTAAATCTGTAGCATGATTAGAATGTCTGAAACCATATTCTGGTAACATAGAAAACTTGTATTTTAAGTATTGTCAAAAATAAAATAAATCATTATAGGAAAGTTTCTTTTCTTTCCTCTTCACCTTGTTTTAGAGGCTATCAGTTATAAATTTAGTTATTCTTGGCTTCCATTTTCCTTTCTCTGTTCATTATTTCCAAAACTGGCCATGCACGTACCATGTCATGGTTTTTGCCAAGTTAGAGAATGCATTCCAAAATTATTTGATTATTATTTTTTCTATACATTGACATTAAACATTTTATTTCATTCTAAATAATATCTGTGCTATTACTATTTTGATGTATCAACTTTTCCTAATACATGTTAAAATAAATACCCATTTAAAAAAAAAAAAACATGTTTTCCTGTATACCATCTAAATTTGCAAAACTTACCCTGGTCTCTCTGGTCTTGGAATACTTGTTGAATTGGTCTATATTTGGCTGACATATTAAAAACTATCTACAGAAAAACTGACTTTTTCTTCTTTATAGTGGTCTAAATTTCACTGAATAAATTTAGGAAACATAACAAACTGTTAGTAACGGTTTTCTCTCTCTACAACAGGACTGTATCTTCCACACTTGATACCCCTGGAAATAAACTTAAGAATTTCTTTCTCCTTTTCTTACTTCCTACCTCTCTGAATCCAGTTACAAGTTGTTTTACCAGTAGTTCCTACATAATTTAGCAAATACCTTTAACCTTGAAAATCAAGCACACTATCTCTTTTTCACTTTTTTCCCCCTTGCATACTTTAAGCTGATAAGGTGCTAGGAGAAGTGGCTTCTAGCATATGAAAAATACTCAACTTAATTTTCGATAAGAGACTTGCAAATCATATATACACTGGGCAGTTTGATATCTCAGTATGTTGGTAGGGGTGTGCAGGAACAGGAACTTTCATGCACTGCTGTTAGGAGTGTAAATTAATACAAATGCTGTGGAGGGCAGTTTGCCAGTATCCATCATAATTACAGTATATGCTCTCATCGATCCATTCCTTCCAGGAATTTATCCTCTATAGATTTATTCTTATGCCTATTTAGTGACACAGACACAAAGTTAGTATAGCATAGTGTGTAATGGCAACAGATTAGAAAGGACATAAATGTCCATTAGTAGGGAACTGGTTAGGAATATCCAACCAATGAAATATTAATCTAATCAGCTGTAGAAAAAAAACCTTTCATATATGGTTATGGAAAGATCTCTGAGATATAAATGGAAAAAATAAAGTATGTTTAATATGCTCATTATTTGTATAAAAAGAACATATATGCACACACATATTTATGTGTATAAACTATCTCTGGGAGACTGCACAAAACCTAATAACATTGGTTGCTTTGGGTGGTGGGAACTTAGACCAGTGGAAGTTTTCACTGTATCCTTTTATGCTTTTTGAATTTTGAAAACTATGAATATATTATCTATTTAGAAAAAATACATGTGTCATGAGATTCTTCACTGTGTTTATATTTTAAGAGATAGTCTGTACATCTCTTTTGCCTTTCTGCTCATCAGGAACTGACCCTTTCTGGGCTTTTTTCTCTCAGATGAATTTTTTATGAAATATAGGTTGTAAATCTCTTTAGGGATCAATTTTATGTTATTATTTAAATCTACTGTTTTTTTTTTAATTATTTTTGTGCTAACTTCATTTCTAAGGATAAATCAAAAGGGGTAGAACCACTACTTAGATAAGCTGTTACATTTAGCCAATGACAAGAGAGAAGGCAGATTTTTAAAATTTCTATTTTGTTTCTATTTTATTCAGTAAGATATTTTCAAATTGAAAAGGTAAAGAGGCAATGTTGGTTTGTTTTGAGTAATGGTAGACTAGTAATCAGATCAGTTCTCCCACTGGGGACAATTAGGAAATAATTGTCAACATATGAATATTTGCTTGAATATCCTGGAAAGCTAGCCAGATAATGAAGAATTACTAGACTATAATCAATGTGAAGGCAGAAGTATAGAGGCCCAAGGATAAGAGTCCATTTTGGGGTCTCCTTTCACATCTGATGGCATATGCTGGATTTGTAAGTGGAGAGGCTTTTCAAGGCTGCAGATGTGCCTTTCTGGATTAGAGAGGCAAAGATTAATGTTTAGAACTAATCAAGTGGGGGGAACCTGGTGAACTCCCTTTACTCTAGGTTGGGACTATGAAAGGCCATGTTCTGAAAGTAAGGGTAAATTAGAATTAGGCCATTGCAGGGGCTATAACTCAGCTTCAGAAAAATCTTAAATTCGTGAAATTGGGTTAAGGTGCCCCCAGGCTGCTAATGTCCCCAGGTATGTGGAAAAAGCAGAGGCAAACCTCTGGAGGCTCATATAGATTAGGCTTCAGATTATTTCTACAATTTTGTGAGAACAGTTTCTGGCACATTTCCTAAATGACCAGATGCCTGAGAAGAGAACGTGAACAAAAATCAAAAGAAACAACAGGTAGTAAAAATCAATCCAAAGGGGCACCAGACTAAAACATAATTATATTTATTATGCTCAAAATAAAAGACAAGTTTGAGATATTTGGCAAATAATTAAAATTTATAAAAATAGAACCAAATAGAAATTCTATAATTGAAACATACAGATGAGAATTTAGAACTCAGTTGATAGGTTTAGCAAAAAGTTGCTATATCTGAAGACAGAATAATGAACTGATCAGAAGAAAGTATCTAGAAGGAAATATGTAAAAGTGCAACAGTGGAAAATTCAGGAAAGAGGTAAGAGATATAGAATATATGGTGAAAAAGTCTAACACTTGTATAATTGGAGTCTTAAAAGGTGAGGAGAGCAAGAATGGACAGAAGCAATGTTTGATGAGATAATAGCTATGGGATGCCTGAGTGGCTCAGTGATTGAGTGCCTGCCTTCGGCCCAGGGTGTGATCCTGGAGTCCCAGGATTGAGTCCCACATGGGGCTCCTGCATGGAGCCTACTTCTCCCTCTGCCTATGTCTCTGCCTCTCTCTCTTTGTCTCTCATGAATAAAATCTTTAAAAGAGAGAGAGAGATAATAGCTATGAATTTTCCAAAGCTAACGGAATGCACAGTTTTAAGAAGCCCTACGTATCACAAGCAGAAGTACAATGAAATCTATAGTAGATACACATTAAGGTAAAACTGCTATAAAAATGGGGCACCTGAGTGGCTCAGTTGGTTAAGAGTCTGAGTTGTATTTTCTGTTCACGTCATGATCTCAGGGTCATGAGATGGAGCCCCATGTCAGATTCTGCGCTCAGTGGGGAGTCTGCTTGAGATTCTCTCCTTCTCCTTCTGCCCTTCCCCCCACTCGTGCATTCTCTTGCTCGCTCTCTAAAAAAAAAACAAAAAACAAAAAACTTTTTTTTAAAATCTTTAAAAAAATTGCTTGAAAGCCAAAACAGAAAAAAAGCAGCCAGAAAAAATTAGAGTGTGCCTTGAAAGGAATAGTAATTGTTAGCTGACTTCTGCACAGAGCAATAGAAGCTAGATCATCTTTAGAATACTGAAAGAAATACCAATAGAGAATTTTTTTTCCAGGACAATAGTATTTAAGAATGAAGATAAAATAAAAATATTTTCAGGCAGTCAGACACAGGGTTTGCCACCTGCAGACTGGCACTTATAGAATAACTAAATTCTTCAGGCAGAATCAGAATGATCTCAGATGAAAGGAAAATCACAATTTCATCTCACTCATTACCATAGATGCAAAAGGTCATGAACAAAATGTTAGCAGACTAAATCCAGCAATATATGTGACCAAGTTGAGTTTTTTCAGGAATGCAAAGGAGTTTTAACATTTTTAAGATTTTATTTATTTATATATTTGAAAGAGAGTGCACGGAAGCATGAGCTGGAGGGAGGGGCAGAGGGAGAGGGAAAAGCAGACTCCCCACTGAGCAGGGAGATAGACATGGGGCTCTATCTCAGGGCCCTGAGATCACCTGAGCTGAAGGCAGATGCCTTACCGACTGAGCTACCCAGATGCCCCATTTTAATACCTTTTAAAAGTCTGTAAATCACCATTTTAATGTGCAAGTGGATAAAAACCATCAGCTTAATAGGTGAAGAGAAAGTGTTTGATAAAATTCAACCTCCATTTATGATTTAAAACTCTTGGGGGGGATCCCTGGGTGGTGCAGCGGTTTAGCGCCTGCCTTTGTCCCAGGGCGCGATCCTGGAGACCCGGGATCGAATCCCACGTCGGGCTCCCGGTGCATGGAGCCTGTTTCTCCCTCTGCCTGTGTCTCTGCCTCTCTCTCTCTGTGTGCCTATCATAAATAAATAAAATTTAAAAAAATAAAAAATAAAAAAATAAAACTCTTGGGGCAGCCCGGGTGGCTCAGCGGTTGGGATCGAGTCCCATGTGGGGCTCCCTGCAAGGAGCCTGCTTCTCCCTCTGCCTGTGTCTCTGCTTCTCTCTGTGTGTGTGTCTCTCATGAATAAATAAATAAAATCTTAAAAAAAATAAAACTCTTAGCAAAGTAGGGATAAAAGAAAAAACTTCATTAATTGGATAAAGTATACCTACAAAAAACCTATAAGCAGTATCAAACTTAATGGTGAGATTTGAAAGTTTTCCTCCTGAGATGGGAAATGAGACAAGAATGCCCACTTTCATCACTTAACTATTCATCATTTTATTGGATGTCCTAGCTAATACCGTCAGGCAATAAAAAGAAAACATATGAAGATTAGAAAGGAATCCTGTTAAATCTTTTGTTTACAAATGATTACTATACATGGAAAATCCAGAAGAATCTACAGATAAATTATTAGAACAAATAAGTTTGTCCAGATTTCTGGGTATAGAGCCAATAGGCAGAATTTAATTGTGTTTATATATACAAGCATATATATATATATGAGATATTGTGAGTTTGGTTCCAGATCACTGCAATAAAGCAAATATTGCAATAAAGCAAGTGAAGTTTTTGGTTTCTCAGTACATATAAAAGTGATGGTTATGATATCTTGTAGTCTGTTAGATGTACAATAGCAATATGTCTAAAAAAAAAGTGTAATACCTTAAGTTAAAAAATACTGCTAAAAAATAGTAACCATCATCTGGGCTTTCAGCAGAGGTGTAATCACTGATCATAGATCACCATGACTAATATAATGATAATGAAAGAATTTGAAACATTGCAAGAATTATCAAAATGTAACACAGACACAAAATGAGCAAATGCTCTTGGAAAAATGGTGCTGATAGAATTGCTTGACACAGGGTTGCCACAAACTTTGTCAAAAATGCAATATCTGCAAAGTGTAATTAATAAAGTGAAGCACAATAAAATGAAGTATGCCTGTACCAGCAATGAAGTTAAAAAATATATAAAAATAGTATTTACCATAAAGAAAATTCAAATACCTAAGAATAAATCTCACAAAATATATGCAAAGTCTTTGTGTGGAAAATTATAATACATTATTATTTTTTTATTTTTATTTTTGACAACCAGAACATACATTGTATGATTAATTGTTGAAATCCTTAAGGACTGGGTTGCAACACCTGTCTTCTTAGTAAGGTTTAGGTGTTGTTCCTTCACGGAATACAGGGTTGAATCTGCAGTATACAATTTTTAGCTGCCTCATTTGACCAGCCCCAGTGGTGTTTTGTCTTTTAGTTTTGGCACTCCAGTTATACTTTCCCTTCTGCTTGGTAGGAAAGCCACATTTGCCATAGGCTCACTTCCAAAGGTGGGAGACATACAGAGTCACAGTGTGCATGTCTTATTGCAACCTTTTCCAAATGATGGCATCCCCTTTGTCATCTCATTTCTGTGGCCAGGACCCTATAATTATGGAGAGATATGAAAGAATAAATAAATGGAAAGAGATCATATTCCTAGATCAAAAGACTCAATATTGTAAAGATGTCAGTTCTCCCCAACTTGATATATAAGTAAAATAATCCCAGTAAAAATCCCAGCAGGGTTTTGGTGGGGTTTTTGCATGGAAATTTGACAAGCTAGTTCTAAAAAATATGTAGACGAATGAAAGGCCATAAATAGTGTATATAAAAATACTTGAGTAAAAACAACAAGATGGAAAGATTTGCTCTATTAGGTATCAAGATTTATTTTAAAGCTCTTACAGAATAGTCTAATAAGGTCTAGGAATAGAATAAAATCCTAGAAACGAAATATTTGATTTACAATAAAGATTGTACTGTAGAGCTGTGAGGAAAGAATGGCAAATGTTGCTAGGACTATTGAATATCCTAAGAGAAAGGAAAGAAGGGAAAGACGAGAAATTTGATCCTTATCTCACCATACACACAAAAAATCAATTCTAGTTGGATTGCATACAAACATGTGGAAGGCAATATATAATAAGCTCCTAAAAGAAAGTATAGGAGAATATATTGATCTCAGTGTAGGAGAAGACCTCTCAAGACAAAGGGCTAATAAGGAAAAGAGTGATACGCTTTGGCTACGTTAAAATGAAGAACTTGGGATCACCAAAGGACACTATTAAAAAGACTGAAAAGGTAAATTACAGAGTAGAAGCAGGTATTTGTAACACATGTAATAAACAAAGGTTTGTATTTGGAACTCTTATAAGTAGTAAAAAGACGATCTGGCTTTCAGCTTATGGCTTGGAGATGGCCAAGGCACAACTTTCTTTGGCTGTCCTTAATCAGCTGCCTTCACCATGCTGCTTGAATTTAACCCCAATGAGATCAAAGTCATATATCTGAGGTGCAGCAATGGGGAAGTTGGTGCTACATCTGCCCTGGCTCCCAAGATTGTCGTCCTGCATCTTTCTTCCAGAAAGGTTGATGATACATAGCCAAAGCAAACTGATGATTGGAAAGGTCTGAGGATTACAGTGAAAATGGCCATTCATGACAGGCCCAGATTCATGTGGTACTTTCTGCCTCTGCCCTCATTATCAAAGGCCTCAAGGAACTGCTAAGATACAGAAAGAAGCAGAAAAACATTAAGCACAATGGAAATATCAGTTTTGATGAGCTTGTTGACATTGCTGGACATAGATGGGGCACCATCTGTTGGGGAACCATCTATGACATCATAGATGACATCAATAGTAGTACAGTGGAATACCCAGCTAGCTGGAACTACAAAGGAAAGTAATATAGGGTCATATGATTAAAAAAAAAAAAAAAAAAAAGGACACAGCAAAGTAGGCAAGAGACTTGAACAGGCATTTTATAAAAGAGGATTTATAAATGGCCAAGAAACAGAAGTCATCAGTGGTACACAAATAAATGAGCATACACCAATCAGAATGGCCCAAATAAAAGCTATTAATATGGCCAAGTATTGGAGAGGGTACAGAGTAATAGGAATGTTCCTCAATACCAGCAGTAGTGCATATTCAGTACAACCCCTTTGGAAAATACTTTGGCATTGGCCACTAAAGTTTATCATTCAGATTTTTATGATTCAACCATTCCATTCCTAGGTTTATATACAAAATAAATGCATGCACATGTGTATCAAGAGACATGAACAAAAATATCCATAGCAGCATTATCCATAAGAGCCTTAAACAAGAAAGAACCCAAATTTCATTAATGGCATATTGATAAATTATGGTATATTCATGGAATATTATACAGCAATGAAAATGAACAAACTTACCCACAACAACATAGTTGAATCTTTCAAACATAATGTTGAGTAAAAGAAGCTAGTCTGCATTATTTCTCTTTATATAGAGTTCAGGCAGGATGAAGTAACACTATTTAGGAATGCATATTTAGGTGGCCCAACTATAAAGAAAAGGAAGGAAATTATTCCGTAAGGACAATGGTTATGGAGGAAAGGAGCAGGTAATGATTGGGAGTGTCATAAGTGGAGCTTGTAAAGTGCTAGAAATGATCTATTTCTTGGCCTAGGTAGCATTTTATGTAGGTATATGCTTTGTGGTAATTTATTGAGCTGCACAGTTTTGTGTACTTTATGTACATTATATTTCACAATAAAGATTTAAAGAGTCAGTGTAATACAGTTAATAAGAGTGCTAGCTTTGGACTTGGACTGCCTGAACTCATATCCCTTTTATTCCTATTTGCTGTTCATCTTGGGCCTCAATTTTTAGAATGATAAAAAGGAAATAATGGTAGTATCAACTTCAGTGGTTTTGCAATTCAGTGAAGATCCAGAAAGATGATACCTACAAAATGCTCAGAAAATAATTGGCATATACTAAGGATCACTAAATCTTTGCTGTAATAATAAAGATGATCAGAATGAGGATAGGATGTCTAACTACTTAAAGTTCAGATTTTTGGATCCAAGCAAATTCTATCCAGTTATTCTGGTCAGAGTTCTGGGTTACAAGCAATAGAAACTAAGTTTGGCTGCCTTAAGCAAAAAACAGATTATTAGAAGAATATAGGTTTGCTGATATTCACCACATTGTTGGAAGGCTGAGGAGTAGGTTGGTGGAAAGGCTAAGCAGCAAGAACAATTTGGTTAGGGTTGTTTGACTGCCACTAGGTGAATTCTCTTTTTCCTTTGTGCAACTGCTATTTCAAATTCTTGGTGGGAATATTTTAGGTCATGTGCCTTGTCCCTAATTTGCCCGGGCTGGGAAAAAGAAGGATCTTCCATTCTGACTTCCGCTGTGTACTGTTTACAAAGTCATTCCCCTCCAGGAGGAGGTTCAGTATTTGAAAGCCAAAAGATTGACAGATAACTACTACATCCAGGGTCCTGAAAGAGCCTGCAGATGAAATTGTGTGCTATCTTTGAGTACTGTGAGGGACTAGAAATGAACCTATATATAGCAGTTATCCATAGGGGAAAAGAGATTAGAATCCAGAATCTGTAGATCATTAAACTTGATGCAGCTTCTCAGCAAAGTTCTGGAATTTGTTACAGATGGTTTGTGAACATTTAGTAAGAAGATAAGCATGGCCAGCATGGACATCCTAAAAACAAATTTGACTACCTAATGATTTTCTAACTGAGTCCTGTCTACGCTGTCTCAGGAATCACTATTAGGTCCTCATTGTCTCTCATGTGGACTTTGCCAAGGCCCCTTATCTGGTCTGGTAAGCTCCATCTTACCATCAGCTGCTATAGAATCCTACCCAAAAATACAAATTTGACCATGTCATTTCCTAGCTTAAATTTAAGCTTAATCTTTAAAAAAATATTTTATTTGTTTATTCACGGGAGACACAGAGAGAGGCAGAGGGAGAAGCTCCTGTGAGAAGCCTCATGCAGGTCTTGATCCCAGGACCTCGGGATCATGACTTGAGCCAAAGGCAGACACTCAACCACTGAGCCACCCAGGTGCCCCTAAGCTTAAAATTTGTGATCATCTGTGGGATAAAGGCCCTTTGCAGTCTTCCCTGCTAGACTGAAAGCTTCATGAGGGCCAGAATTGTGTCTGCTTCAGTGCTTCATCTTCAGTACATAGTGTTGGGCCAGGCACTTGTTAGGAGTTTGTTAGGTATTGAGTTAAATTGATGGGACTTGTGTCTCTTGGCTCAGGCTCTGCAAGCATTGAACAGCCATGGTGTTTTATTTGTTCATTTTATTATTAATGTTTATTCTTTTTATTTCTGTGAAGTGCTTCTAAATATTTCCTTTAATTTTTTTGTGTGTATAATACAGTATTGTTAATTATTGGGATAATATTATATGGCAGATCTCTGGAATTTATTCATCCTATATAATTTAGACTTTATACCCATTGATTAGCAACTCCTCATTTCCCTTTCCCCGCAGGCCCTGACAAACATCAATCTACTCTCTGATTTTATGAGTTTCTTTATTTTAGATACCCTGACAAACATCATTCTACTCTCTGATTTTATGAGTTTCATTATTTTAGATACCTCATATAAGTGGAATTGTGCAATATTTGTCTTTCTGTGACTGGCTTATTTCACTTAGTGTAATGTTCTCAAGATTTATCCATGTTACCACATGTTGCAGGATTTCCTTCTCTTAAAAATATTATAATATTCCATTGTATGTATTACCAACATTTTCTTTATCCATTCATCTGTCAATGGACAGTTAGGTTGTTATTGCATCTTGGCTATTATGATTAGTGCTGTACTGAAACACCGGAGTGCTAATATCTCTGAGATCTTGATTTAAATTCTTTTTTTAAAAAAGATTTTATTTATTCATGATAGACACAGAAAGAGAGACAGAGACAGAAGCAGAGGAAGAAGCAGGCTCCATGCAGGGAGCCCGATCCTGGACCGGGATCATGCCCTGAGCCAGAGGCAGATGCTTAACTGCTGACCCAGGTGTCCCTATTTAAATTCTTTTGAATGAATATCTAGAAATGGGATTGGTAGATGATATGGTATTTCTATTTTTAATTTTTTGAGGAATCTTTGTACTGTTTTCCATAGTGGCTACACCTTTTTGCATTCTCATGTAAGTGTAAACGTTCCAATTCTACACATCTTTTGCATACTTGTCTGTGGTTTTGACAATAGCCATCCTAGCAATGTGAGGTGATATCTCATTTTTGTGGTTTTGGTTTGCATTTCCTGATGATTATTAATGTTGAGCATCTTTTCATATACTTGTTGACCATTTGGATGTCTTCTTCAGAGAAAAATATATTCCAGTCTTAAGTCCATTTTTATTTTATTTTTTAAAGATTTTATTTATTTATTCATGAGAGACACAGAGAGAGAGAGAGAGGCAGAGACACAGGCAGAGGGAGAAGCAGGCCCCACGCAGGGAGCCCAACGCAGGACCCAATCCCAGGTCTCCAGGATCACACCCTGGGCTGAAGGCGGTGCTAAACCACTGAGACACCTGAGCTGCCCCAAGTCCATTTCTAAATTGGGTTATTGGATTGTTTTGCTATTGAGTTGTAGGAGTTTTTTTTTTTTTTTTAAGATTTTATTTATTCATGAGAGACAGAGAGAGAGAGAGAGAGAGAGAGAGAGGCAAAGACATAGGCAGAGGGAGAAGCAGGCTCCCTGTGTGGAGACCGATGCAGGACTCGATCCCAGGATGCTAGGATCACAACCTGAGCTGAAGGCAGATGCTCAATCACTGAGCCACCCAGGTGTCCCTCAAAAAGTTAATTTGAAATAAATAATATAGACATGTAAAGTCCTTCATTAAAGTTAAAAAGTCAATTATTTTCCAAAAGTCTGTTAGTCTGTTTCAAAAATAGAGCATAGTGAGACTGAACTCGGAATAAGTTTATTTTTATATGCCCTGGAGATCATGATTGACTTATTTAGGCTAACGGGGTAAATCTGCAGTTAAAAAAAATCTAGTGCCAGGGATCCCTGGGTGGCTCAGCGGTTTAGCGCCTGCCTTCAGCCCAGGGCGTGATTGATCCTGGGTTCCCGGGATCCAGTCCCACATCAGGCTCCCTGCATGGAGCCTGCTTCTCCCTCTGCCTGTCTCTCTCTCTCTCTTTCTCTCTCTCTCTCTCTCTCTGTGTCTCTCATGAATAAATTTTTAAAATCTTAAAAAAAAATCTAGCGCCCAAACCAAGAAACAGACTCTTAACTATAGAGAGAACAAACAGATGGTTGCCAGAGGGGAAGTGGGTGGGGTAGGTGGGCTAAATCAGTGATAGGGATTAAGAGGTACACTTGTCGTGATGCCCACTGGGTGATGTATGAAAGTGGTTATTCACTATATTGTACACCTGAAACTAATATAACACTATATGTTAACTAACTGGAATTTAAAAACTTATGAAAAAAGAATATAAGGTAACAAAAAAATCAAGAAATATTGCGTCCTTATTAAGAGTTTATAGTCTCAGTGTACTCTGGGTGGATTATAACACATCTGAGAAAGTTGTCCATTTTAGCCCCTTACTTCAGATGGAACAAAGAGGGGCTCCTGGGTGGCTCACTTGGTTGTGTCTGCTTTCAGCTTGGGTCATGATCTGGGGGTCCTGAGATCAAGTCCTGAGTCAGGTTCCTTGCTCTGTGGGGAATCTGCTTCTCCCTCTCCTCCCCAGCTCATGTTCTCTCTCTGTCGTTATCTCTTTCTCTCTCTCAAATAAATGGATAAAATCTTTAAAAAACAAACCACATGGAACAAAGAGGAACAACCAAAGGAGGCCGGTATGGTCAGAGGTCACCTGAGGGATGATTGAGAGAACTGAGATGCTTAGCCTGAGGAGGAACTTTCAGGAAATGTAATACCAGGCTGTAAATGTTTGAAAGGCTATTGTGGCAAAGGATCGAAGGATTAGAAGAGCAGAGGTTATTAGGAAGCCAATTTTACTTAGGTCAAAATAGGGAAGAACATTGTATTCTCATCTCTTGGTGAAAAGGGCCTCTTTTTCTTTCTTTCTTTCTTTCTTTCTTTCTTTCTTTCTTTCTTTCTTTCTTTCTTTCTTTCTTCTTTCTTTCTTCTTCTTCTTTTTTCTTTTTTTTAAAAGGGCCTCTTTCAGATGCCAGTCTCAAGTAGGAGGTCCCAGGTTACCCACAACTGCTGTCTGACTTGCCTATAAATTGAAGGTTCCCATGATCTCCTCCTCCTTGGATTTGATGGTTTGCTAAAGTGGCTCAGAGAACTCAAGGAAATACTAACATTTACCAGTTTATGAAAGGATATGAGCAAGGATACAGATGAAAAGTCAGATGAAGAGCTACAGTGGGCAGGGTCTGGGAGGGTCCTGAGCGCAGGAGCTTCTGTCTCATTGAGGTTGGGGTGTGTCACCCTCCCAGTATGTGAATGTGTTAACCAACCTAGAACTCTCCAAACACTGTACTTTGGGAATTTTTATGGAAGTTTATCATATCGGTATGATCAATTATTAACTTCGTTGTAGCTCCTCTCCCCTCTCTGGAGAATGAGGGGTGGGGTTGATAATTCCAAGCATCTGATCACGCCTTGGCCTTTCTTGTGAGCAACCCCCATCCAGGAGCCCACCCAGAGTCACTTTGGAACAAAAGACACTGCTATCACCAGGGAAGGTCCGGGTATTTAGGAAGTCTGTGTCAGGAACCAGAGTCAAAGACCAAGTGTTAGAACAAAACATACTCCTAGTAGTCTTTTCACTTAGGAAATCATCAGGATTTTCATAATTCTGTGCCAGGAACTGAGGACAGAGACTAATTTTTTCTGTTTTTTCCCAGGAGGAAAATTGGGTGGCATAAGCTCTAAGATCTTTCTACCTAGAAGAGTGTGAGCTGATAAAAAGAAAAATAGATATTTTCACATATAAAAAAAAAGTGAGACTAGATTTAAGTTGGATCACCAATATTTGCCTATCGTTTGCACTTTTATGGAGCTACCAAACTCTGACATTTGCAGTATTTGAGGTTTACTTCATTTAAGCTGTATTTTGTAGTGGGAAGTGGACTTTGGGCTTCAGTTTCTTGTGGACTTCACTAGAGGAGGTTAAACCAGGGATTATCTAAATACACAGAACCATATGCTTTTCTGAGTGGTCAAAGAAAGGCTAGGTCAATAAACCATAAAACAGTAGCACCTAAGGTTAGGAGCATGATTGTCTGGGTTTGAATCTTGTCTCTGTGCCTTAGTGTCCTTACCTGCACAATGGCAGTAATACCAGCTATAGGCCTGCTGTGAGCCTGAGGACATGGCTCTCTTTATGCCATGTATACTGTATATACATGTACGTGTATACTCCTTGTAGCTACCTAACCAGTAAGTCACTGGTGAATGAGCAAGTAAAAGAAATTACAAAGATCCTTTCCCCTGGCTACACTGATGTGAACTTCCTGAATATAGAGGTGGCACTCCATCCTTCGACACTGAATTCTAGTTCATTTCATCCTAAATCTCACTCTTCCCTCTACATTTTGCCAAATTTAACCATATGCTTCCTGAGAAATGTGATTCTTAAATTAGAATGAATTTTGTAGGGACTTGTTTTGGAAAGGAACATATTTTTTCATGAATGGGTTATGATGGTCTGAGTACTTGACTGTGAGGACTTGAATAATTTATGCACTGGGACTCTCAGAAGTGGATGCCCAGAATATTTTTGGAAAGAGACAGTTGGTTGAAACTGCCAATTTTTTTTTAAGCTATAAGATAATTATGATTGTGTTCCCTCTCAAATATTGAATTTTTCTTTCCATGATTTTCTAGAGAATGAAGATCTAGAAAACACCAAGGTCACCTCTCTAGTGGCTTCTGCTTCTGATCCAGAACCCCATTCCTCACCTTACAGGTAGGAACAGCAACTGCTTGGCTCCTTGTTGTTTATCTTCTGAGATAAGGAAGTGATGAAAGGCATGAACATCTGCTTTAAGGGGGAGGGCAAGTTGGAGTGAAGAGTATGGATGATTTGGTCATTCATTTGTCAATCCTTGGGTGTGGTTAGGGGCAACGTCAAATCTATTTCAGGTTATGAAATATTCTTTACTCTCAGAGAACAAAACTGTAACAAGTAGTATAGCATCTTCATTTGTCTTCTCCTGGAACCCAGGTTGAAATGTTCATACATTAGACATGGATCCCAGGTGGACTTGCAAGAGAATGTGTGTTTAGTTTTATTCTTAGTTTCCTGCTCCATCCATTTCATCTACCTACTGTCATTGATACCAGAGTGCATATAGCAGACAGGAAAGAGTTGTACTGAGCTCTGGAATAAGTAGAAACATGAAACATTAATGGAATAATTAATGAAAAGCTGTATTTTGAAGATACAGGAGAGCTAATGGATATTATAGTCCAACTGATCTGTTTGTGGCATGATACTGTCCACTAGAACCAGTGTTGGCTCCATGCCCCACACAAAATTGATTGCTAGGGGTGGAGAGGAATGTCAAGATATTTAAACAATCTGTTATTTCTTTTTTAAAAAAATTATCTACTTTTTAAGTGAATTCTCTGCCCTATGTGGGCTTGAACTCACAACCCTGAGATTAAGTCTCAAGTTCTACAACTGAGCCAGCCAGGCACCCCCAGATCTGTTATTTCTTAAGTAGAAGTTTTTTCTTCTTACTTTTATATATGAAATAAAACTTTTTTCAAAACCCCAGAATTCAGATGATGGAAGACAATGATTAATATAATAATAATATAATTGGTGATACATAACCATACTTTATTGAATTTTTCTCCATAATAATGATAATAGTTACTTTTTACAGAATATTTCTATTTGCTCAATATTGTACTAGGTGTTAAAATGTATTCTATCATGTCATCCTCATAGCAGCCCTACTGAAACAGGTTTTTTTTTTTTTTTTTTTTACAATAAGGAATACAAAACAGTGAATTGAAAAATTTCCCAAGTTCATAAAGCTCTAGGTTTTTTCTACTCTAAAGCTTATTCCCATAAGTCGCATTAGAAGGGTTTTGAGTTTTATGCTTAGAGCTACTAGGTTATTTATGTAACAGTCTTTTTAGAAGACAAGGCCTCCCCAAGGCTTTGATGATTTGAGACAATTCCTGTTCTTATCAAATCCCAGGAGGGAAGCTCCTTTCCCTCTTCCTACCATCACCCTTTTTCTGTACATGGTGATTTGAAGGATATTTGGAAGATGGCTTTTGGCACAGAGCTAATTTTTCCTCCTAAGGGTAAATAAAGTTTTTGAGCGAAGAATGTACAACATTCTTAGAAAAAAAGGAGATTTAATTTTAAAGCTTTGTTTCTAATATCTGGTGTGTAAAGAAAGAAATCCAGCCCAGATGATGCCTGAAGTGTAGGGTTTATGTTTTGTATATGTTAGAACCGGAAGTGCACTACTCTCTCTCTTTTCCAGTGAGGCTAGCTGGGCTGGCCAGACTCTTCCCTCTCTTGGGATGCCCTCCCTACCACGGGAGCATACACCAGAAGGCTTACACTGGGAGTTTTTCCTTTACGTGGTTTATCATTGGCGTTAAGCAATTTGCAACTTATCTTTCCCAAAATACCCTTCATTGATTCTTCAGAGCATAAAGTGCTAATGTGAATATTAAATTTATGTGGCTATTGCATGTCCTGTTTAGAATTGTTTTTGTGCAAAATAGCCTGCAAAAGGCAAAGAAATGATTTCAGATGCCATACACAGTAAGGTCAGGCTAATGGTCAGAATCACTGCTGTATTCTCACATGCCAGTACTCCGTTTTTGCTCTCAAACAAAAATTAACTTATTCATGTATTTATTCAAATATTTTGGGGCTATCTACTATTTATTCATTCAAGTATTTGTTAAGAGCCTGCTTGCTACTTAACTGGCAGTGTTCTAGGCAATGAAGATACCACAGATGAACAAACAATCCAAGTCCCTGGTATCATGGAGTTTTTATTCTAGGGGGCAGACAGAAAGCAAGTATACATCATATTTCATAGACTCTTAAGTTGCCATCAACTCTAAGATGCACTGTTATTTTATGAACTACCAAGAAAGGAAGAAATGCCCAAGGTAGAGAGTCTAATAAGAGACCCCCTCCCCCTGCCCCATCATGGAGCTAGGACACCAAAAACTTAAACTTTCAGTAAAAAGATAAACAGGAAAAAAAAAAAACCCTCCACAAACAGGATCGCAAGGAAACTTGAATGTCTCTACCTTGTTACTGTGTAGGGGGAGAAAACAATAATCTGCTCTGCAAATGTAAACCACAAGTCTGTAGTCACCAGAATGTGGTCTGAATTCACTCTGTTGGTGTGGTCTAAACGAAACACCATACTCTGATAACTGCTGCTCTAAAGAATCCATTTCACAGATTGTGTTGGCCATAGATTTCCAAGAGCCCTGGGGTATGATACTGCCGCCCTGACACCTAACTCACTTTCTGGTCTCTCTGGAAGTCAGGGGAAAGGAAAGAGCATTATTCCCCTGCTTCTTTGAAAGTAATTATTCAAATACTTATGTTTTAAGTCCTTGGGATAATAGATTAGTGTGCTTAAAAAAGGAAACAAAGCGTTGACCTTTTATTACCCAGTGAACTGGGTAATAAAACCCCAGGGCGATTTGGAGGATGGCATGAAGTGGAAACGCTGAGAAGCTGCTCCTGGGATGAGCAGAGAGGGCCTGCCTTGCGAATCTGTGTACACTCCCTTTGTTTTGGTGATTAATTTCTGGCTTAGGTGAGGCCTAAGGGACAGTAAACCTAGATGCCAGAGGAAAGCAGAGGTTGGGAGGTGTCACTTGAAGGTTGTGCTTTATTTCTAAGTTTTTCCAAGACTACTACTGTGCTTTTTAAGAGTCCTTGAATTGACATACTCTCTTCCTCTGAGAGGCCACAGATGGTGTCTCCAGTGAGTGAGGATGCCCCAGAAGATCTGCGGAAAACAGCTGGTGCCTTGGAGGCTCAGGCCTTGGTAGAACAGGAATTGCTGCCTACAGACCAGGCCCCGGCCCTCAACAAGGTAGGGTGGCATTGTCATTGTCTCTTCAGAAGGAGCAGTTTGTGGCACCAGGATTTAGATGCATATAGAACTAGAAAGCCTTGGGGCATCTCGGTTTTGATTATTTGAAGAATGGTCATGTGCATCGCCCTCAGGACCCATCACTGAACTAGCAGCTATTTAAAAAATGAAGTGTTGAAATGAACGCTCACATGTCCTCTGGATGTTTGGAGCCTTGATTCATGGGATTATGTTTTAGCTTCAGTTTCTTTGTTACCACAGGAACTCCTCCATATTTATGATAAAGTTTCTGTAGAAGTGGTAGAGATAGCAGTGGTCTGTCTCCCTCCCACGGAGGAATAGGTTGTTTGTATCATTATTAACACATCTATTATAATATCAAACAGTATTAGTGCCAGTAAAGACAGTGCAAACATTATAATTACATTTGCATCATGCTTTATAGTTTACAAAGCATTTTTATGCATCATACTCCATTTACTTCTGAGAACAAACCTGTGAGATAGGCACCGTTATGTTCCGTTTACAGATGAGGAAATTGAAGCTAAGACCTAGTGACTTTACTAATGCTAGGCTGCTAATATGTTGCAAACTAAATCCTTTGTTTAGCCCTCTGGAAAAGGAAAGACTCACTTAAGCAGGTTAGCCAAAGTCTCATTTACCTCATAAAGCAATGCAGGTAAAGAACTGAAGGACTTATTCTCCAGACAGAGATGGTATGAAGATATAGTCTGGGAGTAATTAAAAGTTTTCTTTCTTGCAAATATAATTCTGGTCTCATAACTGGACAGCCATCTCAGTAGTGTGCAATCCTGTGTGGGCAGTGGGTATAATGTCTTGTGTTGCCTACCGACTGCTTGGAGAAGGAGCGTGAAATTATGGCATTAAAACAAGAAACAGGAACATTGATCCAAGGAGTCTGATGTGAAACCCATAAGAGGGATGTCCGGGTGGCTCAGTGGTTGAGTGCCTGCCTTGGGCCCAGGATGTGATCCTGGAGTCCCTGGATCGGGTCCCACATCGGGCTCCCTGCATGGAGCATGCTTCTCCCTCTGCCTGTGTGTCTCTGCCCCTCTCTCTCTCTGTGTCTCTCATGAATAGATAAATAAAATATTAAAAAAAAAAAAAAAAAGAAACCCATAAGAAAGTGTGTGAAGCCTCCTGCCATGGTCTAGTGAGGGCTTCAAGTTTCAAGTGATGTTTGTACTCTTCATGCAGGTTAGATGGCTGGCAGCAAATGTACTGTTTAAATACATTTAAATTAAAAAAAAGTACATTTAAATAGGTAAAATTGTGATTATTTATAGAACACTGTTAGTGGATGTGACAACCAGTGGCCCTGGGCCATCCCAGGTGTGCCATGACTGAACCAGAGACAGAGTATAAACCAGATTCTCTCTCTGCAGTGCTTTGGTGACCCAGTTGACAGGGATCTGGAGGTAACCCGTGAGTGGGAGTTGCAGAAGGAGGATGTGTTGCAGAGCTGGAGTCGAGCTACACTCCAGAAGGGGGGCTGCAGGGAGGTGCTGTGCAGGCTGAGATCAAGGCAAGGCACAGAAACCCTACTGGTGCAGAAGTTTGTAGCGAGGTTGGAGGATGTTCATGGACAAAGATTTTATAAAGGGTCTGGAGTGGAGAGTTGCAAAAGGGAGGAGGGAACTTAGCACTGCAGGCTTTGAGCTGAAAAGGTGGAGGCAAGAGGGCATGGTTGGGCGGGCAGCACCATGGGGAAGGGGCTGATGGGGATCTGCCCCTCTAGCGAGTGCTCTAATTAGAGTGTTCTTGTACAGATGGCCAAGTACCAAGTTCCACAAAGGTCTGGGGACATCGTTATGATCCAATCTGAACACACAGGAGCTGTAGATATCCTTTCAGCTGATTTGGAATCTGCAGATCTCCTGGGGGATCACAGGAAAGGTGAGAGCTTTGAGGGTAGGAGGGTGATTTCTTTGTTCCCAAGGGGTGCTTAAAGAAAAGGCAGGCAGGGGGCGCCTGGGTGGCTTAGTCCATTTGGAGCCTGCCAAGGGTCCTGGGATCAAGCCTGGCTTTGGGCCTGCTTCTCTGTCTCCCACTGCCCTGCCCTTGCTTGTGCACTCTCTCAAATAAATAAATAAAAATCTTAAAAAAAAAAAAAAAAAAGGGCAGGCTGACTGATGGAAGGAAAGTGAGGAGGTGACGTGTGAAAGGCAGTGAAAGAAGCCATGAAGTAGAAAGAAGGTCTGACTGTGATACCCACCCTAAGCCAAATGTCAGGTGTCTTTACATTTCCTCTTGGTTTCTCAGTAGTGAGCTGCCTGTCCTTTCAGTGTCCCCCCCTCTGATGGCGCCTCCATGCATCTGGACCTTTGCCAAGATGAAAGAATTTAAAAGCAAGCTGGGCAAAGAGAAGAACAGCCGTCTGGTGGTGAAGCGGGGTGAGGTGGTGACCATCCGGGTACCTACGCATCCAGAGGGGAAGCGTGTTTGCTGGGAGTTTGCCACCGACGACTATGACATTGGCTTTGGAGTTTATTTTGACTGGACCCCTGTAACCAGCACTGACATAACTGTGCAGGTCAGTGATTCCAGTGAAGATGAGGATGAAGACGAGGAAGAGGAGGAAGAGATTGAAGGTAAATTTAATTTTAACATAATTTGGAATTTGCTTTTTCTCAGCCCAATTTCTAGTGACCACTTCCTGTGTTACACCAGTCCTTCTCTCCCTTAGAACGAAAACAAGGAATCCCTTTCAGCATTGTAAGCTAAATTGAGTGAGTGGGTACAGGCCAAAGTCAGACCCTCAAAGAACATTCTGGTGGGGATGGTACTGGTGCCTTGGTGGAAAGTTTCTTATGCTTTTTAATCAGTATCTAGCTATTTGTCCAACACCTCCTTGGGGACAGGGATGGGTGGGCAGGGAAAGGGATGGGTCAGTGCTGCAGTATATAAATTACATATAAACCTGAGATTATTTTAAATTTCTCTCATAGTTTGGGATATTTACCATTTTTAGTCTGGAACCAAACTGGGTGATTACAGTTTGCTAAGTGTGCTCCCCTTCAGACTGTCACAGTTGGCTGAATACTGTTTACTTCTTTCTTCATGCCCAGAGCAGTATTTTTTAATTAAAAATTTTTTATTGCATTATAATTGACATATAACATTAGTTTGAAGTGTACAACATAATGATTTAATATTTGTATGTATTGCAAAATATGCCCAGAGCACACCACGTGCCCGGAGTAGTTTTAAAAGTGATTGCTGTGCTCCATTCCAGTTATTTGCAGTGCCTACTCAGAATGACCTCGAGGTTTTTTTTGTTTTTGTTTTTGTTTTTGTTTTTGTAATATTAAGAGTAAGGTTCTCAGTAGGTTCCAAGCATCTTGATTTGTCTATATGATCTTATAATCAGTCCCTTTCTTCTTCATGGAAGAGCAAGTCTGCAGGGAAATCTTCAGGTATTTAGGCAGGAGGAGAACCTCATGTCTTAATTTGCTATTTTTCAGGAGGCCAAGTAGAATTCTAGGTCACTCTGTACAGGGTGTTTGTATTTCCTTCCTCTGTTAGCTATTTCTTTTCCCCACTGAATGAAAAGATGTCAGAATGTTCCCTTCTAAATACCTTTCTTGGGGCTCCTGGGTGGCTTAGTCAGTTAAGTGTCGGACTCTTGATATTGGCTCCGGTCATGATCTCAGGGTCGTGAGACTGAGCCCCATGTTGGGCTCTGCACTCAATGGGGTGTAGAAATGTCCAGACAGTTCTGGAACAGGTAGGCTCTATAAGGCTAAATCATTGTTTCTCAGTGGAGACATTGTTGGCCTTTGGGGTGGAATGCTTCTTTGCTGAGCGAGTACTATCCTGATGTCAAGTGCTCCTGGACACTTGGGTGCCAAATACCAGTATGACTCACTAGTCACTGTGGTGATCAGAAGGTCCGCAGACACTTCCAGATCCCTGTAGGAGGACGAGAGCATCCCCCTGGCTAAGAGCCATTACGTCACCTTGTGTATTCTTTGACCGTGAGGTAGGACTTATTCAGTCTCTGAAGTCGCATCCAAACACTGTGCCTTTTGCTCACACAGACCCTGTCCCAGTTGGAGATGTGGAGAGAGGCTCCAGGAGCTCCCTGCGAGGGCGATATGGGGAGGTCATGCCCGTGTACCGGCGAGACAGCCACCGAGACGTGCAGGCTGGTAGCCACGACTACCCGGGAGAGGGCATCTACCTGCTTAAGTTTGACAACTCGTACTCCCTGCTCCGCAACAAGACTCTCTACTTCCACATCTACTACACTAGCTGAAGGCCCACGGGGACAGGAGGCAGGCGGGTGTTTGCTGGCTGGAGCAGGCTGCCAGCTGGTGCCTCTGGCTTTGGAGAGGCAAGAGCGAAAAGTTGAGCGTGAGGCTCCTACCCTCACGTCCTGCCTGGCATGCCTGTGTTGACCCCACGTAGCTTTTCCCCCTTCTTGGCTTCTGCAGGTGGTGGTGTAGTGCCCCTGTTCTGTGGTCCCTGACTCATGCTCCTCTTGCTTCAGACTCCAGCAAAATGCCTCTATGACGGAGCCCGGCAGGCAAAAGCCTGAAGGGCAGCTGGGTGTTCTCTTGGAAAAGTAGGTTTGTTTTGGTACGAGGTATCATTCCAGTTGCTGCTCTCACCTCTCCCGGAGCCTTTATTGCAGATGTGGTTAGTGGCGCCCACTCTTCACTTTTGAAAGTGCTGGAAGAGGAAAAGCACATGGTCCATGAAGGAACCCAGTCTCTTGGATGGAGAAAGCTCTGTCCAGCCTCTCACCACTGCCATATTCCTGCCTGCCGGTTCTTCATGGTCTGTAGCATGGGCCGGGAGCCCTCACTGCCTTTGGAGGGGTGTTAGCAGTCCCGATTGTTCGACTCTGCCTCTTACCCTCCTCTTGCCTCTCCCACGTCTATGTCCGTGTCCTTACAGTGAGAACAGCCACATAGTCTGTAGTGGTGATCACATAGTCTAACATCTGGGGGGAGTTGCTGCCTCCATTGCTTCCTGCTTCAAGAGGTCATGTCCTGTGTAGTAGCAAGGGTGATGGGGGTCGGAGGGGAAGGGGTGGGGATTAGGTGGAAAGATCTCAGAATCCACATCTTTGAAAGTCAAGTATTACTGAATTACTTTTTTTTTTTTGTATAACCAGAGAAGGGGTACAATCTGAGAGAGAACGATAAAAAAAATACAACACTCCAGATTCCCCACTACTCTTTTTTTATCTTTCAGGTAAGAGTGTTATTTAGAAATTTTGCTTCAGTACCCATCGACTTCCAGAGCTTCTGGATTTAGGTTTCTTGCATTGAGGGCTTAAAGCTTTTGGAGTTGGATTTGTTCTTTACCAGGCCAAAGCTTGCATTTCTCTGGCTACCCTTCCCACTGTATTAGCTCTGAGGCCCTGAGTTCCATAGGGTTAGGTAGGGGTCTGTAATCAGGGGTTGCCAGAGCAGCAGGGCAGGGCCTCAGGCAGAGAAGGGACCACTGCGGTGGTCTGTACCTCCTTGTTTCTTATTCCTTGTGTTGAGTCTGTTACCGCCTTAGAATTTTGAGGAATAATTCAATTTATTTATTACTTTATTTATTTTTGTAGCACATTTCATTTTGCCTTTGAAACAGTTTCCATCTGTTTCTTAGAAGGCTTTTGTCTGCTCTGAGCCATTGAGGCCACCTCTTCTGTGGAGTCAGATGACAATGTTAGGAAAAGTTGGGAAGTGATAACATTCCCTTCCTGAAGGTCAGTCCTGGGATGTTTTGGGAGGGATCCTGCCCTTCTGAGATGGATGATGCCATCTTACCCTAGCCCTTTCTGAGAGGAGTTCTAGGTTGTGTGGGACCCTGCCCATTCACTCAGGTTGGAGTAACGAGGAATTGACTTGCCAGTCAAGGACATCCTGTGCTTCTGGGATTTCAAAGTCCTTTGCCTACTCTGTGGAGTCATCTTCATGACATTTCCTTTGGCTCATTCCTTCCTTATGCAGGTGTCTCATGCCAAGCCTCTCCCCACTATGAGAGCAGGACCTCCAAGACCAGGGCTCCTCATGGTAGTTCTTTAGTAGCATCTGTGTCCTGGAATAAAAGGCCAGGCAGCCTGCACTTTCTGTTTCCCTGAGAGCAAAGCCCCAAGTAAGGATAGGATGTTGTAGACTGAGCAGCATCTTATCTACATGATTTTATATTTCAGTGCATTTTGTAGAGGATTACACTGGTAAGAAATTAGAAATTATTTTAGTGAGTATTTGGGCCGCTCAGAGCAAACTCGCTGCACATCACATCACCGTCAGATTAGCTGAGTGAGCACTCTTTCGGCACCGAAGTTGAATCACACCTTAGCTAAGTGAGTATAATTCTTATAAAAGAATTTTCTACTGAGCTATTCTCCAGTCAGCTCAAGCCTTGCTTATTTTTCCTGTTTATTATTAACTCCTGGCTTTCTCATAGAAGGGAGCTGTCAGGCCATATGTAGCAAGCTCCCTGGGACAGCACTCTGTTTATCTTTGCCCTGAGACTCTCTGTACTACTTCCTTTGGCATCCTAGTTCTGGTGCATCAGGGAAGCCCAAGGGCCCTGTTCCTGTCACCTCTGTGTGCCTCTTATTGTCTGGGTACTTTGGAGTCCTGGACATTGTTACATTTCACCCTACACTGGCGTTTCTTTGTTCCATTAGCATAAAATGGCTAAAAAGATATTTTCACTATCTAATTCATACCCTATTTTCCTATTAAATTTCTGAAATCATCGAACTTTAGGGACCAAATATTACTCGTGGAAGCACATGTGATCAGTGAGAAATTCATAGCTCAGCAAATCCTCAGAGGTAATCCTTTCCTAGATCTTTCCCTGAGTTTATAGAACCAAACAATGAAATCAGAGTCCTCTGTCTCACCCTGTTCTCTAGAGCACAAGTAAATACTAACAGAAGAGAGCGCTTTGTAGTGGGAGAAAGATTGAAATTCTCTACACAGAGCAGCTGGCTTCTTCAATTTCTTGTTTGTTTTAGCTTCGCCACTCTGTTGGGGCTTTTAGAAAGAAGACCTATTTAAAGTGTTAATTTTTTCTAACATTTTACCATGAAAAATATTCAGCAAACATAGAACCTAAATGAAGTAGATAGTAAACACCCTTAGGTATACCTACCACATAGATTTTAAAATTATAAACTGCTAATTAAAATAAAGATGATTCTCCCATTCTGTTCCTTTTGGCAAGTGTCCAATTAGAGTATGTTCCCTGCACAGATACCAACTCTCCTGTGTCAAAGGGCCCCTGGTTTTTTAGCAGATTTATTTCATTCAGCATGAGTTACTTATGAGGTGGTCCTCATACAAAAAAAGTGTTTCTTGATCTCCATCTCTCAAAAGCTCTTGTTGTATTTCCCCTTCCCTCAGGCCAGAGCTTCACTCTTTCTTCTGGCTCAGTAGAGGGAGGGCAATGGTGAGGCTGCTTTGGAAGGACTTTAATCCGTGCTTTATGACCTGCTCTCAGGACTCCGAAGTTAAAACCCAGTCCTCAGACAATGGATAGCTTTATAATGGAGGTAGGTAACAACTTGAAATAAGGCCATTGTTCTTTTTTAAAAATAATTCATGCAACTTAAAAAACGTTTTTATTATTTAAGAAAGGAACTCAGACTTTTTAAAAGTACATATTATATTGCCCCTTATGTGCATATGAAAGAGTTAAATCTGAGAGTTCTCTGTCTTATATTAATCAGTGGGATTAGATACACTGTAAAACCAGTTATAGAAAGTATCTGAGTGTAGATGATCTTGATGAGCCCTACCCAGTTCTTCTTTGAAAGAATTGGGCAAATCCCAAATCCTAAAGTATCTTTATATTTATTTGTTAAGACCATTTTTCTGCAAAAAGTTGCCTTGTAACCCCAAAGCATGTGATTCTAAGGTATGGAGCTGAGTGACCCTAACATTTACATAAAGGATTACTGTTTATGTGGAGGGTGAGGGAGGGCCGAAGCAAAACAGTTTTGTGCAGCTGGAGGCCTGCCTTTTAAAATTGATAGTAAGGGGGAAAAAAACACAATAAAATGAGAGGAAGAGAGATAAACTGTCAAATGTATCCCAGGTTTTGTTCATATCCTGGTTTTGCTTAGTTCTTTAGTCTGTATTTCATTAGTTGGAATTATTCTTTAAGCCAGAAGCCTTGCTGGTTCTCATTATGCTTATTGGAGAAGCCCCAAGCCCTTTTGCTGTCTCTTCCAACAGATGTGACTTTAGGAATCTGTTTGAGTAGGTCTCCCCTACTAAGTATCATCCCCTGACCTGAGGCTGCATTTCATCTCTGTGTTCTCTGGGGCTTAGAGTCTAGTGCCATTTTGTAAAATGGTGGTAAGACTGGAATGAGGCTGGGAGGGAGTACAGCTGTGTCCCCCGCAGCCCCCGTTGGCTTTGACTGTGGCTAAGAAAGAGATGAGCTTGCTTGCTTTTGGCCAAAATCACAGAAGGGCCCCAAGCCACAAGCTGTGGCCCTGTAGGCTGACCTCCCTGTGAGGTGTAGGACTCCTGGTCTTCTGTAATCTCTGTGGGATGGTCATACACACAGTAGGAAATGGAACAGTTCTCCCTTTTAAGAGCTTCCATTTTGAATTTCTTCTGGGCCTAGAAGGTCCACACCAACCTCTTTAACCAGTCTCTTTCCACCTGGCTAAAAATGTAGAGCTCGTGGAAAGCTGAATTTGCTGGAAAAGGGAAGAGCACCATCCCTATAGAATCTCAGTGGTTGAAAAGAGTTGAAAGTGAATTTCTGTCTGAAGGAAGGTGATTTCATTCCTTTTATTGTGACCGGTAGCATATTAAGGGATTTATGGTCTTTAGAGAGCAAGCCATTATATTCATTGTGTGTTGGATTGTGCTCAGGGAGCCATGATGCTTGATTATTTGGGAAGTAAGTAGGGAATGGGTGTCTAAAACCAGTCACAAGCTGGGTGCTTTCCAGCAACCCTGTCTGTGGTGAGTATCTTTATGGCCAAAGTCCCAGTCTTCATGCACATGGGATCCTGTCCCTAGGCCCTCACTTCCACGCAACTGAGAGATTAAGAGGGACTAGGCTCCCTCCATTTCTCTTTGATGCCTTGATTATTTACCATATTGTTTAGTACTGGCAGCATGGTATCTAAGGCCTCTGTTTACCCCATTAACCGGAATTAAGTAACAGTGAGTTGAGCAGTCAGCCTTGGTTGAAAGTTGGACTATGGAGGAATTATGATTTACAATCCCACATTGGGATAACTGGGTGACTTGTGTATGACTATTCAGTCATCAGTTGGAACTCTTGTAAACCTTACCAAGTGAATGAAGAGTCTATGTTAATGAGATACTGAGGAAGACACAAATTATTTGAGTAATAAATAGAGGAAGCCCTCCATCCATGGGAGCTATATTCTGTCACTGGCTATAAATGAAATTGTGACATGAGTTTGCAGCTCCTCAGTGTTTCTCAGAAGTAGAAGAACCGCCTGGGAGTTGGTTCCTGGTGGCTGCTCTCCTGGAAAAAAGGGGAGATACCCAGGAGAAAACTGCTTTGGCTCAGTGGGTACCTGGTCATGGGCAGTGTCACCCCTTTGCTCTGTCTAATCAATCCACCACTTTGTGAGCACTCCTTTGACATATATCCAGTTATTTAGATTCTGAGGTTAGGGCAGAATTTGGGACCCAGAGGGTGAGAGAAACTTTGCTAAGTATCATGTGGCCAGATTTCAGAAATCACTATTCCCTCTGAAATGTTGCATGGCTCCTGCCTGAACCACAAAGGCCACACAAAGCCCCTGCCATTTGAATCTCTTGTCATTAAGCTAAGAAAAACCTAGTTGCCCAAAGCCTTGATGGGGTTCATTTACCAATTGTCATTCCCTCAAAAACTAAGTCCAAAAATAAGATGTTGGCTTTGAAAGTATTATAGTGGTCCTGGTCACTAGTTTGAACCCATGATCTGATTACCATGATATGTACTTTGATTTCTTTTAGGCCCCAGGCACGTGGACCAGAGTTAATTTCATGGCTCTTCTTCCCTCTAAGACTTGAGGAAAGGGTGCCCCAGAAATTTAGATATCCGGGCTTGTTGGTTCAATTCCATACTTTTCTGTCCCTTTAAGTACTTATCTAAGGGTAAAATAATATATGTGAAATGACTCCCAGAGGACAAAGAGTCATGAACAACTCTGGAGTTTAGATTTGGAATATTCTAGCATATAGGGTTCCAGAAGAGCCCTAAGCTAACAGCTTTAGGAGTTCTCTTCCTGAACTCACTTCTTCACTCAGGTTTGATATCTCTCTGTCTAAAACGTTCCTCGTTATTGTTGTTGTTGATTTTTAGGTTCAGGCCAAGAATCGTCTGGAAAACATTATCTTAATTCCTTCTCTCATGTCCTGAGTAGTACATTTTACTAAGAAATTCCATATCAAAAACTCTGCTGACATCCATTTCTGAGATTCTTGTCCCATGCGTGAAGTTGTTTTCATTTAATCAAGTTGAATTGTTTCCATTTAGCCATGTTCAAGAGCAAGTAAAGTCTAGAGAAAGCAATCCTGTAACCCAGCACTCTGGCGTACCCATTTGCCTTTACTAACAGGAAGCATTTTGAAATTCTCAGAAGAAAGTTCCTTTGTAATCAGAGTGATGGATTATGAGAAAGCCAGACTTTGGGTAGAGGGAGGTACTTGCAGATTTCCTAAACCACTTCATGCCATTTAGCTTGTATTTCTGAAAGGCCTGCTTTGGTGCCATGCATTGAAATCTGTCAGTTAATTGAAAGATGATTATGCTTTCTTGGCAAGTATTTAAGCAATTGGCAACCACCAAGGTGTTCTTCCCTTATTGTTCTCTGTCATGCATTATGCTGATGTTACAGAAAGGGGTCCAGAAGGGAAAGTGTCACCGTCTTTTCTTTCAAGTACAAAAGTAGCCCCATTATTCATTTATTGGAAGCATTTTGTTTTTCGTGTCCCCTGAGAAATGCCGTCAACATTTCCTATGATTTCTAAGAGCTCTGTACCAAATTGTCATTCAGTCGTCCTGTCCCGCTGAGTGGTTTTTCCTTTAAAATCCCTTCTCTTACCACCCTGTGGTACTGAATGTGTTGCTGTGATACACCGATGAGCTATGGTTCTTTAAAAGGCTCAGTTCTTGTGTTTTTATATTATGTAACAGTTTTGTGATGCTTTTGTGCATTCTTTGTCTTCTCTTCCAAGTTTTGAAATCTGTCCTAAATAAATTTTTTCACTATGCACCTGAAACGTTTGAATTCTCTTAGTGAACTTGATTTACAGGTTACATTTTTTATTCATTCTGCATTCCTCCTAGAGGAAAGCTATTTGATAAACCTTTATTAATTATTCTGTAATATATTGATTATGAAAATTTAAGAAAAATTAACAAGAAAAATGGAGAATGAGATTAATGACATATCTTTGAACTGTGTTTAAATTCATGGCAGAGTATTACAAACTGGGAACTGGATTTGGCCCATGGGCAGAAAAAGAGGGTTTAGAGTGATGATCACTAGATAGAACATTATAGAGTTTAATCAGTATCTGGTTTCCGATGATGTTCATTTCCCAGTGAGCTTCCTATGTTCAAGTGGGAACTGGTATGCTGGACACCAGGGTAATCATGAACACAGTCTAGGTGGTATTAATTCAGTCTATTTTCAGAAATGACACCCTAAGGTGTCTTAGGCATCTCTTTAGAAGGCTGCCTGTATACATCTCTGGTGTTTCTTACAAAACAAGAAAGACTCCTAATCTGCAGGAAGGGGACCTTTGAAAACTTCGGTGACATCAGTCGTTCTATGAAGAGCCTGTTAGATCTTTCTCTGCCTTCCTTTGCAACGTAGTTTAGAGGCTGATGTATAAAGGAGAAGATATTGGAAATAACTGTGAGCTAAATGAATATAATCCACCCACCAAACTACAGCACGATCAATAAAAAGCCCAGGCAGGGTACATGGAGTTAGGGATCTTTAGTGAGTTATGTTTGGATATGCTGAATGTAGTATGTCACTGCTAACACATAGCATACTGAAGGTTATTTTATTTATTTTTCAGATTTTATTTTTAAGTACTCTCTATACCCGACATGGGGCTTGAACTCACAGCCCTAAGGTCATGGGTTGCACGCTTCACTGACTATGCCAGCCAGGTGCCCCATATCGAGGGTTATTTTTTAACTTTTAAAGGCACTCCTGTTGGGGCATCTGGGTGGCTCAGTCAGTTAAGCATCCGATCTTGATTTCGGCTCAAGTCATGATCTCAGGGTTGTAAGATAGAGCCCTGTGTTGGGCTCCGTGCTGGGCGTGGAGTCTGCTTGTGATCCTGCCCCTCCCCTGTTCTCTCTCTCAATCTCTCTAAAATAATAAAAACTTAAAAAGAAAAAACATAAGAGCACTCTCGTCATATCATTGACCCTGACATAGCTCAGGATTATATTTACAGCTCTTGACATTCAGTTTGATATTCTTTAACCTATGAGGTTCTGGCTAAACTCAGCAGCCCTGTTAGTTCACATATTCTCCCAAAGTGGAATGTGACCTGCTAGCGACTTTGGAATGGAGAGCTAAATAAGTTATGTTTAAAAGTTAGGTGGAAGGGGCAGCCCGGGTGGCTCAGCAGTTTAGCGCCTCCTTTAGCCCAGGGTGTGTGATTCTGGCGACCCAGGATCGAGTCCCTGCATGGAGCCTGCTTCTCCCTCTGCCTGTGTCTCTGCTTCTCTCTCTCTCTCTGTGTCTCTCATGAATGAATAAATAAATAAATAAATCTTAAAAAAAAAAAAAAAAAGTTAGGTGGAGGGCAGCCTGGGTGGCTCAGCGGCTTTTTCAGCCCAGGGCATGATCCTGGAGACCCAGGATCGAGTGCCACATCGGGCTCCCTGCAGTGAGCCTGCTTCTCCCTCTGCCTGTATCTCTGCCTCTCTCTCTCTGTGTCTCATGAATAAATAAATAAGATATTTAAAAATAAATAAATAAAAGTTAGGTGTTGCCGATATGAGTTCTTACAAGTAGGTGCATACACCGTGTGTTCAGTCAGCTTTACTACTTTCCTTGATGGATGTATAAAATTGCTTTGGGACAAAATCCCACATATTTTGCTTTGTCCTCAAGTATTTCCTGGCAGGTCCTTCTTACTGTTTTCATCCTTCTAAAGTACTTCCCAGGACTTCCTACTTCTATAGCAGTGAAAACCCTTTCCACTCAATTACCCAGCAGGCCACTCTAGCATCTGCACGTCTGTCATCCCCTGCAGCCACCCCCACCGTGGCAAGTAGATCAGGCCCCCTGTGGCTTCTGACGTACCAGAGTCAGGGATCTGCCAGTTGTTCTCCACACACCTGACAACTGAGGTGGAAATGAAGGACATGACTCTTACCACCCACTCAGCCTTTGGAGAGAAGCCCCTGCTGGAAAGTATCCCCTGAAAAGGTGATGGTTTTGAGTCGAGAGATGTATCTGGCCCCTGAAGACAAGAGCTTATTTGCAGACCTAAGGAAATCAGAAGAGGTAGCTTTCCAAACCCTTTAGAGAAGCCTCATTATTGCTAAGCTTTCAGAGCCATTTGGTCTGACCTCTAGACACCAGTCTCTGCACGTAGGGAAAAATCTGCTCCTTCAAGATCTTCTAGGGCCCCTCAAAGGGGAGAGACATTCCAGGAGGGGTGGCCAGCCATAGCTGTACAAGGAGGACATATTTCCATCTAATAAGCACGTATGGAGCAAGGCTAGTCACCTTGCACAGCATGGGGGTTAAGAGGGTGGTCAGGAGTGGGGTCCCAGAGTTCTTCAGGGAACTCTGTTCTCAAGCAGGGAAGATGGCTTACAAATGCCGCATTGTCTCTGGAAATAAAGAGGGTCCTCCTCTCTCCCATGTATCCAGCCACAGGTCCCCGGAGGAGGGTTCTCAGTGCAGAGGGCTGAGGCCAGCAGTCTTGGGTCTCCACGTCCCTCAACAGCAGGTCAGCTAACCATGCTGGTGACCTGGACTCCACGGAGGGCCCAGGGCTGGAACACAGAGCAATAGCCTCACTCTGACTCAAAACCCCAAGCCCAGAGACCAGACCACTCTCCTTTCTCATAAGCTGTGGTCCTCCAGCAAGGCCAGAGCCTCTGTACATCCCAAGCCCCTCTCTGTACACCCCTTCCCCATCCCTGTTTGCCCTGGGCTGGTGGGTCCCTGGGCCTGCCTTCTCTTAGCCCCTTGTGACTGGGAATGTGGCAGACTTGGCCCCCAGTTCCATCACTTCCTCATGGGCCTGGTCCCCGGAAGCCCGTGGGAGACACCCAGAGTGGTTGCAGGCCCTTGAGCACCCAGGCGCTCTCCTCAGGTCTGAGTGAAGAAGGTGGCAAGGGGGTTCCCCAGCCCTGGTCCTGAGACCAGCCTGTGGTGCTACCAGCTGTGTGGACAGCTCCTGAGGTTTAGGTTCTGGCTTTAAAATACAATATCCAGGGCACCTGGGTGGCTCAGTGCTTGGGTGTCTGTCTTCAGCTCGGGTCGAGATCCTGGGGTCCTGGGATTGAGTTGCGCATCAGGTTCCCCACAGGGAGCCTGCTTCTCCTTCTGCCTCTCTCTGTATCTCTCATGAATAAATGAGATCTTAAAAAACCACACACACAAAGATCTCCTTTACAAAAATATCATGAGATAAGAAGATGGACCATCATCCTCCTAAAGCCAGTGGAGCCGAGAGCCACGAAGGTTTAGTCACTTCCCATTGATGTGGGAATGCTTGCAAGAACCCAGCACATTCCAGGTAAATCACCTCTGTGGATCCCTGAGTGAGTTTCTCTGGCTTAGACACATTTCTGTTTTTGTGGGGAAGGTCAAGTTTGTCTGACTTTGGGGGTTAGGGGTTCTGGGGAAAGCAAGAAAGAGGGCCTCAGAAATGGAACCCCAAGGATCTCTACTGAGCCCAGAGGAAAACCCACATTTGTTCTCTCTCCTCCCCATCCACCCATGGCTGATTTTCGCTTTACATCTGACACATACCAGGAAAGTCCTGTTGAACAGAGGACTGGAACTATGGGAAATATGAGAAAAATATGTAACATGGGTTTTGTGCCACAGATGAGGGATGGTTTCTATAATGTTGTGACAACAGAGGCTGTAGCGCCTGTGTACCTGACTTAATTTCTTTAAAAGCCATTTAGCTTTTGCCACCAGTTTTAGGCTGGCTGATAGAGCCCCAGGTTAAATAGGTTAATACTCTGTGTCTAGGATACCTGAGCTGAAACATGGCAACTCTTAGAAGTCATTTTTGGATCAGAGAAGCAGATGGACAACAGACCAGCCACATTGAGCAGCAGAGTTCAAGTGGCCAAGTAAACTTCCCGTAGTAAATGAGGGACAAAAGCTCAGAAGGAGCAAGGGCCAAGTCTGCCGCATTCCCAGTCACAAGGCCACACATCCTAGCTCCCAGCCGGGGTAGTCACTGGGGAAGTCTCACTGCAAGCTAGTGGACTGAATGGAGGGAGTGGCCAGCCCATCACCAGCCTGAATAGGCCAGTCACGAGTTTTCTTCCAGGAAAACCCATTCACCCCCTCACTGTACTGAGTCGTCTCTAGAATCACTCAGGGCAGGTTGTCTGTCCCTGTACCCACTCTTGGATGCGACTCAATCTAATTCCCTTACTTCCCAGAAGTCTCGTCTGTTGCCTGGTGATGGGACTGGGAGGAGGAACTCCGCAAGCTCAGCAGTGGTGGAGACCAGTTCCGATGGCTTTTGTGGGCTCCCAAAGGTGCCAGCCGCCGCCTCAACCCCTGGGAAGTGGCAGCAGCAGCCCATCTGGCCTTGTGCGTTGCTCCTCCCCCATCGCGCTTGCACTATCCCTCCAGGGCCAGGGAGGCCGGCTGCCTGGAGCTGAGGGAGCACTGCCCGGAGCTGGGGCCAGCCTTCTCTCCCTGGAGTTAGTTCCACCTTTCAAATCTACGGGGCCTTTAGTCACCTTCAACCTCAAATGTCCAAATCAGGTGCCATTCCTGCTCCCTGGGCTGAGGAGATTAGTGTCTCAAGGTTTCCTGGAGAGAGTATGGTTGGGCTTCACCCAGCCGGGCAGGCCTGGAATGAGCTGAGGGAGAGATGGTGACAGAGCAGGGGAGCCCCCGAGTCCCCTCGCCACTGCTGGGTCTCATCTACTGTCCTGTGCTTTTTTCTGGCTCTGCCAAGACAAATGTGTCTCGGGAACAAGAGTGGCCCACTTGGGTCATTCTAAAGAAAATGGGACTCATGGCTGAACGTGGTGGTTTCTATTTGGACCAGACACATCTACCTTAACTTACTGTTTAAACCTTAGCCACACAGGGGAAATGAAATCTCAAGTACAGGACACAGAAGTCATCTCGTTTCCCTCCCAGAAGGGGCCTCAGGGTAAGCTGAGTCCTGGGTGGGGTCCTGAACAGCCTGGGCAGTGCAGTTCACGCTGCCCACAGGGGAGCCTGCCTCCGACTCCCTGGGCCATTTATGACTGGATTTATCTGCAGTGCCCACTCCTGGGACTGGTCTGGAGAAGGCTGCCCCTGAGACGTAGCACTGGGCTGAGAGGGCCGGTGCACCTCTCTGTGTTCCAGTGGGACACTTAACTGGTACCATCCTAGCCCGGGGAACTCAGCTGGTCACAAAATGCTTTCCTTCCTGCTGCTTCTATCTGTTCTCTCCTGGATCTGGTCTGATTCTCTCAGGCAGGCTTTCGGACTCCCTTCTCTCCACTGCTCTGAGGGGCCACGGGCCAGGCCTCCCACAGGGTGGGCAAGCGGCTGGCTGACTTCCTCTCCCGGCCCAGACACATGGGGATTCCAGCTAGGAAGAGCATTCATCTTCTGGAACGCAGCTCAGCTTTAACCGAACAAGCCAGAGGCTGGGGCTTCAGTTTATTTTATTTATTTATTTATTTTTATTTATTTATTTTTTTGGGGGCTTCAGTTTAATGATCAAATCTCCAGCGTGGGCACAGCCACAGGGAGGGGAAGAGGTGCGCAGGCTCCCTTACCTCTCTGGTGAACCGCATCTTCACAACCGCCCCCACAAACAAATGACAGGTAACATTCCTGCAGTCCTCCCTCCCTCTCTCCCTCCCAGCATCCTCTCCCCACATTTGACAGATGAGGTAACTGAGGCACAAAGACGTTCAGTGGGAAGGCAGATCCAAGGCTAGAGTCCAAGTTCAAGTGTAAGCCTCCTGCTCCTCCAGGGAGGGCTCGCTTGATTCCAGGCCTGTTCGCCAACCCCACCCCCCCCAGCCCCCCGGCTTCTGCTCCTGCACCCCCTCCCTGCCCCCTCGCCCACAGGGCACAGTTAGAGAGCTAGGCCCTCAGCTCAGGGGGAGTGTCTGGCTGCCGGCAGGGGTGAGACACTTGGAAAGCCTCCAAGGCCAGCAGCGTCTTGTTGATGCGGCTGATGGCAGGATAGGGAGTGAGATCCACCTCGAACCTGCGGCAGAGAAACACCCGTCTAACACCGTCTCAGCACCAGGTCTGCTGGGGCTTAGGGAGACTACCCTGTGGGAAGCTCAGAGGGCTCAGAGGTGGGCTGGATGAGGCTGCTGGGGCTGACTGGAGAAGGCGCAGGAAGCTGCCCTGCCACGTGGGGGCCTTATTCACAGGCAGCTCTGGGGATGGCGGGTCTGATGCTGTGCCCATGTGGTTGAGTTGCCTCTCTGTTGCCTACTGTTCCTATTCCAAGCAATGGCTACTCATCGAGAACCTACTATGAGGGGGCACCTGGGTGGCTCAGTTGGTTCAGCATTTGCCTTTGGCTTGGGTCATGATCCTGGGGTCCTGGGATCGAGCTCCCTGCTCAACGGAGACCCTGCTTCTCCCTCTCCCTCCACCTGCTGCTCCCCCTGCTTATGCTCTGTCTCTCAGATAAATAAAATATTTGAAAAAAGAACCTACTATGTGTAAGGCACGGTGCCTGTCATTTACACATGCAGATGACCTCTCCACCCACATCATAAGCTTCCCAGGGGCAGCAAATGTGTCATAACCTCTCCCTGTCCCAATGGTGGCTGGTGTGATGCCTTTCAGAGGGGTACTCTTTCCTGCCTCACTGACAGGCTGATGGAGGAAAGCAGAGCGAGGCACAGACCTGCCAAGGCAGGGGCAGTAGGCTCTTGGGGTAGTTTCTTCTCAGGGCTGTGCACCAGGCGAGCCACCTCCTCTTAGGAGCAGAGGCTATAGAGGATCCTATGCGCTATGATGGGGCCTGCCAGGGTGCATTCCACTCATCTCTGCTGCTGTGCCCTCAGGCCACGGGAGCTGTGAGGACTGGCACAGTTCGGGAGAGTTTCTGCGTGAGATGCTTCCCCAGCCTCTGAAGTCAGGGCCTGTGGGAGGAGGCTGGGCATTGTGAGGGGAGGAACCAGGTGCAACACGGAGGGTGGCAGGGTGCTCTCTTACCTTTCAGCGTTTGCCACCTGAGGCACTAAGCAGAGATCAGCCATGGTCACCTGAAAGAGGGTTGGGTGGGTTTGCATCAGAGCACATGCTCACAGGCTGGGCGGGGTGTGTCCACTGGGGTGCCAGCCTGTGACACTCCTGTGAAGAGCATCTGGCTCTTCTAACCCATCCCCACCGCCCCACCCCTCTCCTCTTCTCCCCTGGGCTTGTGTGGGTGGATCTCAGTCCCTCCCCCCACCCCTACCCTCAGGCCTCCCCCACCCTTGCCCACGCCTGCCCTGGGGTGGAGGGAGAAGGCTGTTGTGGGAAGGCGGGGAGTGGGGCGCGGGAGGGCTCACCTCATCTCCCACACAGTATTTCCCTGCTGTGCCCTGCAGGATCTGCTCCAGAGCTGTGGGGACATGAATAATATTACTCTGGGCACAGAATGGACCTCGGCCCCCAGAGTTCTGAAATGGGCAGCTGAGTGACAGGCTGGGGCATGCGTGCTAGAGGGAATGTGACAACCAGATCTGGAGAGAGTTCGCGGGGACGCAGGGACAAGTGAAGTCTCCCTGGGCTCCTCAGGTCCAGCTGCCATTCCCTCCCAGAGAAGGGACAAGACCTGCCACTGGCCAAGGCAGCCGCTCTCACATGGATGGGCCAGTACCCTACTGGCCTCTGCTTCCCGGCTGCAGTGGGCAGTGAGGCAGAGGCCGGACCATCCAGCTCCAAAGAGTTGGGGCTTAGGTGCTGAGGTTCCCAGAAGTGCCAGAGGTTGAGGCCACGTTTGAATGCCATCCAGCCCCACTGCCTCCTCAGCCCTGCCCCCCAGCCCCACCCCCACCCATGCCACTGTCAAGAGCAAAGAGCCTGGGAGGCTGTTGCAGATGCCCAGGGCCCTAGGCATAAGGGCCATTTCTCTGAGCTGTCACAGGGGGGCTCTCAGGCCAAAGGACTCACCTTGAAAGCCAGAACTGATGGCTTTCTGGGCCCAGGGCAGATTGTTCTCCTGTCTCAGTTGTTTCAGGACAGACAGGTTCTGTAAAACCAAGGATAATCTGTGACTGGCTGTGGGAGCCAGGCTAGGCCTGACTCCCAGCCAAACCCCCTCAGGGAAGCTCTGTTCCCACCCGCCCCTGGCTGTCCATCTGTCCCCTCCTGGGCTCCATAAGCCCCCTCTTCCCATCAGGGCACTGAGGGTGGACGGGGAGAGGGGCAGTGGGGTGGGGGGAGTGATCCCAGCAGCAACCTTCTCAGGTTGCCTGAATGGCCCATTGTCTGGAAGCTTGTGGCCCCAGCAGAGATGTGAAGGGTTGGGGCACAGGACAGTCTGTGGCTTTAAAGTGGGTGGCCATGACCTGAGGCCCATCTCTCTGGCAACCAATATGTCTCCTTTACGTGGCCCCTTGTGGAGAGGGGGTTGTGGCATGCGGGTGGGGTGGGGGGGAGGATAGATGGAGGAGGAGCACAGGATGGGCTTTCAGGAGATCTGGACTCTGGTTCCATCCTTACAGCCTTGGAACCGTTTCACTTCTGAGCTCTGGCTTCCTCGTCTGTAAAATGGGACGGTCTGCCCCCACCTCCTTTGTTAAACAAGACAAGGTATTCTGGGGATGAGGGCACAGTGCATAGTCGGGGGTCCTGGACTCTGGTCCTTGCTCTGTCATACTTAGCTGAGTGACTCTGCAAAGTCCCTCTCTTTTCTGGGGCTATTTCCTCATTTGCAAAGTCAGGAGTTAACACAGATGAATTTCTTTAATACTTATCATTATTATTATTTTTTAACCAGTGAAAACTTTTAAAAATGAAATCTTTTGAGACTCCCAATCTAGAATACAGAACAGATGAGAGGGAGGCTTTTCTGGTTAAAGGTGGGGGGGGGGCATGGCTGGGAGGGGAGGGGTCCAGGTCTGGGTTGGTGCTGATCAGCCTCTCCCTGCCACTTGGCCCTTCCCCATCCTCGAGCACCTCCAGATGAGTCCTTGGAAACCTGGGGCTTCTCAGAATGTGGCCGGGGACCCAGGACGGCCGATGATTCCTAGGATCCCTCGCCCCTCCTGCCACACAGTCTGGGTCTAAACCGCTGGGGATCCTTCCTGTCCTCCTGCCACCCCCACTCCCAAGCTGGGTGCCCCGCTGTGGCACCTCATACTTCAGCGTGTGTCTAAAGGCAGGAGCACGTGAGGGGAGGCATGTGAGAGGTGTGCAGGGATGCAGGCACCCAGCCACACCTGCAGAGGTTGGATGCCACTGACGATGAGATTGGAAATCATGTGCACATAGGCCCTCTTCTTCGGGTCCTGAGGCAGGAGTCGGGGCGTGGGCCGTGTCTCCTCCAGGTACTCAATGATGGCCAGCTGTTTGGAGAGGAGCAGTTAGGCACGGGCAGGGCATGGGGACCCCTGGACCAGAGTGACAGGGCCAGCAAGCTCCTCCTCATCCTCTTCAGCTCGACCCTCCGAGCCTCCATGAAGCCAGATCTGCCCCAGGGAGTTCCTGCAGAACTTGCTTCCCCATATGCCCGAGTCCCCCTGTTTCCCCAAACAACCAGCAGACCTCCCCGCTCTGACATGAACTTATCACATCCCTACTAAGGGCTAGGCGCCTGCCCTACATGCGGGGGTCGGGGCGGGGGGAACCTCTCATTTGGGGCACTGCTCTCCCAAGGGGCCCCCCAGGCCCTGCACTCACTGACTGGCCAATGGTGATTCCATCTATCTTCAGGACTGGCACCTGTTTCATGGGATTCAGTGCCTGGAATTCTTTAGAGAACTGTGGAGACAAGGACCTGATGAGCATGGTACCCTAGTCCAAGTTGGCTAACGCAGACCCAGGCCAGCAGCAAGACCCGCTCCTCCCTCCCCCGGAGAAAGCCCTGGCTCCAGAGAGATGCCCAGGGGAATCCATGCAGATCCCCTAACCCATTGGCTGCTGAGCTACAGGATTCACCCCAAAGGCTGGGCTCTGTGTTTTTCCCTGTACCTCACACTGTGGCCACCAGGCATGTCCGGCGCAAGAACCCACTCACTGCCGCCCACTCTCTGGGCATGGAATGGCCAGGCTGTGACATAGGACTAGGAACCTGGGCCCTTCCCATGACTCCTCTTGCCACACAGCCTGCCACCCCTTCCCACCAGGGAGAGCCAACAGGTTCACCACTTGGGGGGGCAGATGTCTCTACCCTCTGCTGGGTCCCTCTCCAAGACTCCACCTCCCACATCGTGCCCTGGGGGCGGCCTCCTTACCTGCTGTCCCCCATCCTTTATGAGGTTGGTAGGTATGGTCTCATAGTCTATGTTTTTCAAGGCCAGAGCTACAAGAGACAGCAGAGTCAGGGGGCAGCTCCTGGCTATAACCCCCACAGGCTATGTGAGGCTGCCAAAGGAGGCTTCTTTCTCCATACTGTACGTGATCAAGGCCCAGCTTGGCCCCTGTCTTCGTCTCACCAGCTTCCCTGGTCACCACCCACTCCCCGACCTCAGGTCCTGAGGTTCCACCTCTCTTGCCCCTGAACTCTCAGAGCCTTACTCTCCATCCCCCTACAGGGTCCCCATACCCCTGGGTGATGCTGTACAGGCATGTGTCCTGGCACCCTGGCAGCTGCTGAAGGGCAGCAGGGAAGTGGCCTGATTACCTCTGCCCCCTCCAGGGCCTTAAACAGTGGTGAGCAGAGCTTACCTGTTGGAGACTTGCAATTATTCCCTCATGAAGGCATCTAAGGGCCAAGGAAAGGTGCTCGGATGGCCATGAAGCACACAGAAAGGCAGGTGACACCCTCTAGAGAAGAATCTCTTTCTCGTCTATTTTCTCTGTTATCAGAGTTGTTTACTACTGATTCCAAGCAGGGCATTGGGGCTCTTTGGTGTCTCACAGCGTCTGCTGTGACTCCCAGTGACCAGATTTCCTCTCTGTACCCTTTGATAATTTTCCCTCACAAGATGAGAGTAAAAAACACTTGATCAACCTGATGAAGACTGTGTGTGTGTGTGTGTGTGTGTGTTTGTGTGTGCACGCACATGTACTGAAACATGGGAATGGTGGTCTTGGGCAAAGGCAAAGGAGTGAGGGGAGGAGGATGAGACAGGTCACAGTCTGAAGAGAGCCTGGGAGACACGGCCCCTCCTCAGTCCTGGTCAGCCCCACTGTGGAAAGTGAAGCCCCTGCAGAGACAGTACCCCCAGGGCTCCCCTCTGGCCAGCCAGGGCAGAGGCTTTGGGCCCAGGGGAGGTGTCTTCTTGGAGAAATGTGTCCTCCGGCACCCAGTGCGCTGGCCTACTGATTCCAGCAAATACCAAGGGACTGCGGGGTGGAGGAGGGTCACGGCAGATGGCCTTCCAGTGAAGGCCAGCCTCCCAGAAGCTGCAGATTTCATCACATTTGCTGGCTGTGCGACCTTGGGCGAGGAGCTTAATGAGCTTCTGTGCCTCAGTCTCCTCATCTGACAGGCAGCATAGTGCCGTAGTTAAGAACACGGACCTCTGGAGTCAGACTGGCTGTTCAGATTCCACCTCTGCCTCTTGCTGGCTACACAGTCTTAGGCAGGTTATTTAATGCCCCTGTGCCTCAGTTTCCTCGCCTGTACAACAGGGACCATAACGATCCCTCCCTCCTAGGGTTGCCGGGGTGTCAATGGAATAACATACATAAGAACACTAGCACCGGTGTCCCTCAGCGTGAGCTATGCGTGTGATCTTTGCCAAGGGCTGTATGAAGCTGAGGGAGGGCAGGGTCAAGCTGGAACTAGACCAGAGGGCCCAGTTTCTGCTTTCTCGAAGCCTCTGGGGTTGACATGAGCCAGTTCTGTTTCATTTGACAGATCAGATAAGATAAGGACTGATGAAGGCCAGCTGTTCCCTGCCAGTTACCAAGCACCTCTGGGTTTCGTGAGCCTGCTTGAAGCGGGTTGCTAAGTGGCTTTGGAGAGCAGCATGGGAGAGGCGGCGGGCCCAAGAGAAGAAACCACCCACCCTCCCTGCGCCCCCCATGCTCCTCTTGTTGAACTTCCTAGGTGGAGGTGCCCTGTCTCACAGAATGCCCCTCTGTCCCCGGCCAGTTTTTCACTTGGGGTGCTGTCTACCCCCTCCCATCCCCCCCAGGCTCTTGACGGAGGCACAGCTCTTACCGATTCGAACTCTCCATGAACAGGAGCTCCGGAAATAGGAGTAGAGGATGGGCTGAGGAGAGACAGGATAGGATGCATGTTAACCTATGCTCGTGGGGTTCTCAGCCCCTAGAGCCCCCTGGAGAGGCAACACTCTTGGACATGGGGGTTCCAAGCCAGCACTGTTTCTTCCCATCCTGCCAGGCCTCCTTCTGCACCTCAGGTAGACTCAGAGCTCTCCAGGTCAGAGGCCTTGGCAGTTATGTGGGGCCCCTCGGTTCCAACCTGTGCCGTCATGCGTCCCTGAAGTCCCAGGGACCCCCAAGGGGGCAGTCAGCCTGCAAGTGCCGTCCTTACCTTGCCAGACTCAGTCATGGTGTCCTGGTGACCCTTGGCCTCTCAGGGAATGTCCCCTCTCCCAGAACTTTCAGAGCAGGGGGAGGAACGCTGAAGGGAGTGGATCCCGTGAGCCAATGGGGAAGCTGGGCTAGACAGGCTTCAGGGAAACTTGGACTCTGGTCAGAAAGGGCATCTCTTTCCAACTTGTGGGAAGCTTTTTATGTTCCTGATTAAGCCAGGTTTGGTGTCCTGGTTTTGAAGCAGCAGTGCATGTGGTATGGTGGGCTGAGAGCACTTGTACCTGGGGGACTGGTCCCAGTGCAGGAACTAGCTCTGCATGACCTAGGGCAGGTCCCTGCCTTCTCTCTCTAGTCTTTTCTCCCTCATCTGTAAAACAAAGGGTTGCCTTAAAATGATAGCTGAATTCCTTCCAGCAGTGACAGAAAGACAAAGAATTCTAGTTTTTGAATGCTTTGGTGCCCTTCTCTTTCAGCCCACCACCCACCATCCCTCCAGGTTCTTAGCTGGTCTCATAAAAATTGGGGGGATATGCCCACTGACTCCAAAGCTGAGGTCACAGGATGACAGCCCACAGTGTTCTATTTGATCTACTTGTATTTAAAACTGTTTCAGGGGCACCCCGGGTGGCTCAGTGGTTTAGCGCCACCTTCAGCCTGGGAGACCCGGGACGAGTCCCACATCGGTTTCCCTGCATGGAGCCTGCTTCTCCCTCTGCCTGTGTCTCTGCCTCTGTGTCTCTCATGAATAAAAAAAATCTTAAAAAAAAAAAAAAAAAAAGATCTAGAGATAGTGGTCTTGGGTTCCTGAGTAGCAGCTACAGATAGGACACAATTAATAGCCTCATTCAGTTAGGGCATGTTCTCTCTGATCTACCATGTCCCCTACCTGACCCTCTTCTCTCATTTTTGTTACCTTGAGGCACGTGGGGGAGGCTGAGTGTGTGATCTCTACTCTAAAGGTTGAGAGATGGGCAGCCCAGGCGGCTCAGCGGTTTAGCGCCACCTTCAGCCTGGAGCATGATCCTGAAGACCTGGGACTGAGTCCCACATTGGCTCCCTGTGAGGAACCTGCTTCTCCCTCTGCCTGTGTCTCTGCCTCTCTCTCTCTGTTGGTCTCTCATGAATAAATAAAATCTTAAAAAAAAAAAAAAAAGGTTGAGAGACTCGGAGTTAACCTCCCTGGTACTTCTTGACCCCTGTCTACCATCCCTCTGACTACAGACATTTCACCAAGTTCTGTCTTCTGCACCCCTCCCCACCAGCACACCAAACTGCTCTGTAACTCTGCGACTCTGCCCTCACCATCCCTGAACTACCAAATCTGTCTTCTGGGTGGGCCAGGGTGCAGCGGGAGCCTGGGCCCGCCCAGGTTGGTTTACAAGCCTGGGAATTCCAGCTTGTATGGGAGGCACCTTTCGTGGGAAAAAAAAGATGGTCCTGGTATGGAGGGGAGGTGATAGATAGCAGGTGTCTTTGGAACGAGGCCAAAATTAGATGTACCCTCTGATTAGGGGTGGAGGTGCCTTACCAGGTCAGGCTGGAAGGGTGCCTGGGGTGGACAGGCAGGGACTGCTGGCGAGGGATGGGACCACTAGAGAGCCTCCGACATTAGCTTAGAATCCTTGAAGAAATGCCTTATTACGAAATGAGTCCCTGTGAACGCCACTGTCCTCAGGTTTCCTACTTACAGGCCTTCAGGAAACATAACCCAGAGCAGCTTCTGCTCTTCCTCTTACCCCCTTAACGATATAAACTATCCTGCGTTCCTTTTTTGCACGTGTAGAGCGAAATTTTAAGCCCAAGTAAGTATTCATCTCATCACCACTCCTGGAGGAACTCTGTTTCCAATTCAAATATGGATTCTGACCATTTCGAGCAGATTTTATTTATTTATTTTTTTAAATTTTTTTTTAATTTTTATTTATTTGTGATAGAGAGAGAGAGAGAGAGAGAGAGAGAGAGAGAGAATGAGGCAGAGACACAGGCAGAGGGAGAAGCAGGCTCCATGCACCGGGAGCCCGATGTGGGATTCGATCCCGGGTCTCCAGGATCGCGCCCTGGGCCAAAGGCAGGCGCCAAACCGCTGCGCCACCCAGGGATCCCCACGAGCAGATTTTATTTTAAAGCCGTTTCTCGCGCATGTTTTGACAGAAAGACTCCCCAAATCCCATTTGGGCGTGGGAGGGCTATCCAGTACCAGGGTGCTGCTACGTTCCACCTGGTGTGCCTGCCACCTTCCTCGGTGGGTCTCAAACTTGGAGAAGGCTTTGAGAGGCTCCTCGGGCCCTGCTCCCCCCTCCCCTCTGGGCCGGGCCGCGCCGCGCCGACCGCGGATTGAACCCGGGGAGCTCCCACGTTCCGCTGCCTCCCCGCCGCCGGGAGCTCTCAACGTGCACAACCACCCGGGAAGCGTCGGGCCGACCGGCCAGGAAAGAGCCCGCGGGGCTGGACGGAAGAGGGAGGCAAGGGACGACCTCTGGAAGGCCCAGCGGGGAGGACCGAGAGAGACCGCGGAAGCGCGAGCCTACGGCGACCCCACCGCACGCCCCGCCGGCGCGAGCCGCCCGCGGACCCATCCTCCCCAACCTCCCCGGACTACGAGCCCCAGCGGGCAGCGCGCAGCGCGCAGGCGCAGAGCAGGGCCCGCGAGGCGCTCTGCATGCTGGGAGTTGTGCGCTGTTAGAGCCGAGGGAGGGGCCGAGGGGCGCACCCGTGCCCCTCCCCCGCCCCCCAGCGTTTCTGGGTGTTTGTAAGTAGCGCCCTCCTCCCCGGGTGCGTGGCACCGACCTTCCCCGCTTGCATCTCGCCCCTCGGGCCACCCCTCTTCCGGGCCCGGAGACTCCGCGCCTGGGACTCTCGGAGTAGTCGCGGATTGAGGCCCCGTGAGGCCGCGACACGTCAGGGCCGACGCCGCCGTCGTGGTAAAGCGAGGGGCTGGACTGGAATGATCTTTACGGTCTCCTCTGGCTCTCCCCGCCCTGCCGCCACGCCCCCCTTCCCGACGCCGCTGGGAGTTGCAGTTCCTTGAACCCGTTTTCTCCGCGGCCGGCCCGCCCGGCCCGTGCGACCCGTCATGCTCTGCGCCACCAGCCGCCTCCTGGCGGCCGGCACGGCCACCGCGCCCCCCGCCCAGCCCAGAGGCCGGGGCCCCGGGGCCCGCTGCCGGCGCAGGGAACTACATTTCCCAGGGCACCCCGAGCTGCCCCCGGGTGACTTCTTGCTGGGGCGGCTCGCAAGACCGAGCGTGCCGGCGGGCCGGCGGGTGGCCCTGAGGAGGGGCAGGATGCCGCCGGCGGTGGGCGGAGGCCCGGCAGGGTCCGAGCCGCGTCCCCGGCGGGGGCGCGCTGGGGTTGAGGGGGCCAGGGCTGTGGGCCCGGACGTGGGCGCCGAGCCTGCAGCGCGGAGCCCCAAACGGCCTGCTCGGGGCTCGCGGTGCACCGAGGCAGCCGGCCGGTGGACCCTGCTGACCCTGGTGACGCTGCTGTCCTTCGCCACCCGCTTCCACCGCCTGGACGAGCCGCGCCACATCTGGTGAGTGACAGGAGTGACGCGCCGCCTGATTGGCCCGAGGGCACGGAGGGGGCGGGAATTACAGGCGGGGGGCGGGGCTGCGCTGGAGGGGACACAGGTCTCTGCGGAGGCTGCTTTTGGCTACGTGCGGTCTCCGCCAGACGAGAGCTCTCCTTTTGCTCTGGCGGGTGACGGTGGGATTCTTTGGGATCCGGGCAAGCGGTCTCAGATAAAAGCCACTCAAAAGTGGCTTTTAAAAGTGCTTTGACTTTCCGAGGAGAATCGGAAGTTCTTTTTTTTTTCTCCTTTTTTTTGGGGGGAATTCTTAATACAAAATTACCCGAGGAAGGCCTGAGTTCCTAATCTGCAGGATTTCCAGGCATTAGGGGAGGCAAAAGTCATCCTTGGGAGCAGGGACAATTTGTGTGCCCAGAGATGGTGACAGGAGCCCCAAGAAGCAGGTCTAGGGTCATTTTGTGGGGGGATTCTTGTTAAAAGTTTTGTTTTTGGGACTCAAGTCTCATGAGATAAGCTTAAAAAGTCTCCAGCTAGAAGGAGGAAAAAAGTTTTTCACAATCTGAAAATGGTTCATTTGTTTGACGAAATGATAACACGTTTTGTCAGTATCCCTGACTAGAAAGCATAGTGGATGTTAGAAATGGAAACTCCTTGACCAAAAAGCAAGCCAGCCCGCAATTATCTGAGCTTTCCTACTTGGAAGTGAGTTAATTAGCTTGTTTTTGTTTCTTGGGTGCCAGCAGAAGACAGGAGAATCCTGTGTCAGAGACAAAGGACTCTTTACTGAAAGGGCAGGAGGCAGGATGAACATTAGCATATTGGATTAAGTTTGAATCTCCTCTCCCTCCCCCACCTTGCTGATCTGGAGTTGTTAGGGGAAAGAACGACGAATCATGTCCCGGAAGAATCGAAATTTTCAAAATATACGTTTATGTAAGTCTCCGCCTCTTTTGTCCTGATCATTACCCAGTTGGTGGCCAAGAGGAGATGAACCCTTTTCTGGTGATGACTGCATTAGGCGATCTAACTGCTTTTACCAAGGGGTGTGAACCAGGAGGAGGTGAAGGAAGTAGAGTCAGAAATCTTTTTGAGAAGACTGTTCCATGCTCAACAATCTCAAGTGCCTGCAGAGGGTAGGGAGTGTGGAATATCATCAAATACCTTGACTGTTGGCTCATTATTTCATGGTCATTGCAAAACAAAACAAAACAGAAAAACGGTGCACTATTGTCAAACCGTAGATGGTTTGGAATGACAAAAGTAGTTTCCAGTCTTACAATAACTATCTGGAGTCAGATGATTGGACAGGAGCAGTAGCATCAACACTGTAGCCTTGAAAAAGTGTCAGTAACAGTGAGGTACCAATGATAGCCTGGAGAGGGGAACAAAGTCCTAATACTGTCAGTTTCCTTGGAGGAGGCAGGGTCAATGCCCTGTGCAATGTGGCCTCCTTTTTTTTTTTTATTTTTTTATTTTTTATTTATGATAGTCACAGAGAGAGAGATAGAGAGAGGCAGAGGGAGAAGCAGGCTCCATGCACCGGGAGCCCGACGTGGGATTCGATCCCGGGTCTCCAGGATCGCGCCCTGGGCCAAAGGCAGGCGCCAAACTGCTGCGCCACCCAGGGATCCCTGTGGCCTCCTTTATTACAGGACAAATTGGCCAACTTTTGGCAGGAGTCGCAAGTCACCACAAAGCAATGATGACTTCTGATTCAGAAACAGAGTCCTTTACTTTGTGCCCAGTCCATGATGGTAGAGCAGTTTCCATGCCTGGAGCACTGAGGAATCCCGGTGGCAATGGCAGCAGTCTGTTTGGTACAGGCTTGATCTGTAGCTTGATTTCTGTCAGTCTGATCAGAATACTGGCCCTTACTGTGGACATCTATAGGAGTGATCCAGATTGTCCCATTGACAGGCAACCATGATTTTTTTCCCACAGTTCTTGGCTCTAAAGAGAGGTGTCTTAAATTTCTCAGTATGTAGTCTTCTAGGTGGCACACCAGAAACTAGGCTAATGGCAAAAGCCCAAGATCTAGTAGAAATAGAACTTGTCTGTTTCTCAGGAATATTGTGTAGGGCAAGCGTGATGACTTTGAGTTCAGCCCACTGGCCCATCAACCATTATTGCAGTGGGCCTTGCAGAGTTATCACCGGGACTGGATAACTGCTGCTGTGCAGTGGACACTATCAGTGAACCAGGGACAAGCTTTGAGAGGAACTTCTGTGAATCAAACGTCCACTGTGTCAGTGGTTTTGCTTCAGGTGGCAGAGTGGAAGATAGTTTCTCTCAAAGTGGGGGCACCCATCTCCTCTTTTAAAGTCAAGATATATCTAGGACTAGGCCAGCTATATCACTTCCATTTGACCAGCAATCCTCATTGAGCCTTTCTGTTAGCCTTATATTCCAACGTGACTCACCCCAGAGTGGCAGTATCAAGTGGGAGAGTCCTAAGGCTTTCATCAGTTAGGGACTCAATTTAAATGAAAACAGTAGTAAGTTGATGGGTGTTTTTTGAAGAGTGTGTGCTTTGTACCTGTGTCCAGCAGATGGCGCTGTTATCCTGGAGAATGGCCTCTCCTCTCCACCTGCCGTTATGACTGTAAGGCTGTGATTTCCCTTTCTCTTCTTAGAATTTGTATTATTTCTCCTGGACCACATGGCAGCCCTGAATGGGAGAATTCTCTTTTGACATTTATAGGATCAATTCCAGTATACATTCCACAGTGGGAGCCACAACAATAGCACAGGCCCCTACCTACAAGGTCATTGTCCCCTTCCCTTCCCCACTGAGAGCTAGGCTCAAACCCTCTCAGTTAAATTTGGGTGCTTTCCCCTCCTTGAACTTATGTGTCTAATAGGCCTGCATCAGTAACTATATGGCAGCCCTCCAGAGGGTATGCCAGTCTCCAGTGGAGAGTGTGGAGTGCTGGATGCAGGGGGGTGGGAGGAAGCTTTTTTCTTTCCTTAGCCCCTTCATAGTCTTGTCATCCCTTCTTTCTAGTGGATTTCCCTATGTCTCTTGAGCCCCTGGGCTTAGGGGCTCTTTTCTTTAAGTCACTGTACACACTGCTAGAGTTCTCCCTGCAGTCCCCAGCACCTCTCGTACCCTCAGCACGTAGCAGATTGTCCCTGTCCCCTGCCATGAGGTTGAGTGAGCTGGAGATGTGGGCCCCTGCCCTGAGTTTGAGTCCTTCTTTTCTCTGGAGTTCCCCATCATAATAGGATGCATATGTGTGGCCTTTAGTCTAGTCTCCTTTAGGAACAGGGAGACCTTGGCCCCACTTTAATCATCTTACTCCTTTCAACGCAGCTGAGATTGTGGTAGTGAGGGAGGTATCATGAGACACCAGGAGAGAATAGCTGTGAACGACTCAGCAAGGCCACATTTACTTTTGTCTTGAGTACACAGCTCACCTAAGGACCTTTCAATGTTTTTATTTTGCACAAAGTTCTGTGTTGAATAGCATGGTCCTTATGTTGGCACCATTTATGTAAGCTTTGCAGACTCCTTGATTTAGCAGCCACATCCATATTGCCTTCTGGCTGGGGCTACTAGGCTTGCTACCCTGTTGTCATTACATCTCTTTCTTATTTTGCCCAGAAGAGAGTGAGCAGTAACCAAGGCAGCGTTCAAACTGTTTCTTTCTCCATTCAGCCTCATTAATAGGTAGGACAGTGGGAGACTCTTACTACCTTCTTGCCCACCATTTAGGCAAGAGCATTCACCATCCCCAGCTCATGGGGGCCCTTTTCCTTTCTCTTATAGAAAGGTATATCTCAGCATCCTCTGCTTGTGACCACAAACTGTCGGGATCTGGGATTTCATTTTACCAACGTGATACTAGCAAGTTAGCCTGTCACTGTTGTATGGATGCTGGCAGAAGACAATACTGAGTCAGAGACAAAGGACTTTATTTCTCATGGCACAGCAAGCCTGATAAGCATCAGCACGTTGGCATCAGTTCCTCTTGCCCCCGAAGTCCCATATGAGGCCATGGGTCTGAATGAATGCCTGCACATGCAGTGGTGGGTTGTATCACAGCTAAGGGATATGGAGCTTGTTTTTGTAATAAGCAGTAAATAAGAGTGCTCCCTGTCCTAGAGAGAGATGCTAACTCTTCCCTCAAGATTGCTTTTCTGCAAACATAAACCTGAGAAATGGCCTAGGTAAAGAGTGGCCACGATCTTGTGTTCTTGGCATACCCTGTGAAATCTGGAGGGGCAAGAGAGAGCCAAGGAGGATTGTCTCTCCCAACACAAACACAAGACATATGAATGTTACTAATAGTTCTATTTGGTAAAAAATTTTTTTTTCTATTTGGTAAATTTTTAAAGTAAAAAACCCCATGTTTCCAAACAGACCTCAAAACTAACTACAAGTGTTGGGACAGTTTAAATGTGTGGGAGTTTGTAGTCTACAGAGTTCTTTTACATATGTTTTTTGAATTGAGTCCTAATGCTTCTCTGTGAGGGGGGCATGGCAGATATTTTTGTCTTCATTGTGTAGATAAAAACAGAGATCCAGAGAGGATGACTTTGCCAGGTTGTACTGCTAGTAAGTGGTGAGGCTGGGCTGATCTCTCTTCTTTCTGCAAATCTGTTTTGTCACACTTCTTGGAAGTTGTTTCTCTCTTTGACATCACCATACCACTGTCCTCACTTCATGTCAAGCAGAGTGTTTAACAGATAGCAGATGCAGAAGTAGATTTACTCTGTAGCCTATCTACTGGACCCACTGAGTCAAAGGAAATAAAAAAGAACCCTACATTTTGGAGAGAAGCATGTTTTGCCCTTTATGTTTTAGGTTGGTAGTAATTGCTTATGGAAGCTGACCTAGGGATGGCTAGTCACTGGAAAGCAACTGTTCTTCTGAGTTGTAGGGAGGGAGGGACTGACAGGCAGAAATGGCCGGGCTCTACTGGATAGCTGGGCTTCTGCTATCAAGTCTTTGTGTATGATGTGAAAAGGCTTATGTGGTTCTATGGAAGAACGAGATTTTTCATTGTGTTTAAAAGCTAATGTATTATAATCACTTATTTACTTGCAAAATAATTTGTGTGATGAGGATAGCTTCCAGATAGGCTCTTAACTCCATTCTTGTATACTGGTTAGTTCATTATAATAAGCTCAGTGAGTTCATATTCAGCAGGTTAATCATTACAGGGTTAATGAGCAAACTTAGACTCCTGTAACAGTCATAGTTTGTAGGTTCTTACTGATCATAAGTAGCCCATGGTGTAGTTTGTAATAGCAGTAGTCTATACTTTCTAGTAGCAAAAGTAGTCTTAGGGTCAGAAGGTAACAGACTTGGAAGAGAACTCTTACTACAAAATTTTCTATATTATAGGAAAGCTCTGTTCTTTTAAAATAGAAACTCAAACTACAGAATAAGCATAGATTTCATTTAAATTTATAACTGGTTGAATATTTGCTTACCTTTCTCATCTATCTAAATGAAGATTAACGATCAGCCTGATGTCTTACTTCCTCAAATCACTAATTTTTTTTTTTTTTTTTTTTAAGTAAACCCTAACCCCAATGTGGGATTCAAATTCACAGTGCCTGGCACTCCTGGGTGGCTCAGTCAGTTAGATATGGGACTCTTGCTTTTGGCTCACGTCATGATGTCAGGATTAAGGTCAAGCTCTGTGTGGGGCTCTATGTTCAGTGGGCGTATGCTTTGATTCTCTCTCTCCCTCTGCCTCCCCCTCCTTCTCCCTCCGCTGGCTTGCGTGTGCTCACGTGCTCTCTCTAAAATAAACAAATAACGCCCCCCAAAACCCCAAAAACAAAACTCATAACCCCAGGATCAAGAGTTGCATATTCTACTGACTGAGCCAGCCAGATGCCTCAATGTGTCAAGGGTTTTTTAATCCCAATTCTCTCATTAATTGCTTGAAACTTTTGGTCTTTGGGTTTTTAAAAAAGGTTTTATTTATTTATTTTTAAGGGAGAGAGAGGGAGAGAGCAAGCCCAAGCAGGGGGGCGTGGGTGGTGAGAAAGAGGAATAGACTCCCTGCCAAGCAGGGAGCCTGAGCCAGGGCTTGATCCCAGCACCCTGAGATCATGACCTGAGCTAAAGGCAGATGCTTAACTAAGTGAGCCACCCAGGTGCCCCATAGTCTTTGGTTTTAACTTAATTTTAACCATGCTTTATTATGGCCATTTGAATTATATGGTAATTTAAAAATTCTCATTTCTTTTTCTATTTTTCCTTTAGTTGGGATGAGACTCACTTTGGAAAAATGGGAAGCTATTATATCAACCGCACCTTTTTCTTTGATGTGCACCCACCTCTGGGAAAGGTGAGCAATGTGGTTACTGACCACTCTCTTCAAAGGGTTGGAACAAAGTCTCAATTTTGTATTTAAAATCTTGGCTTGTGGAAGGAAATCCGTGACATTCCAGGCCAGCTGCTTACATGGAAAATCTTAGATATTTTGAGTTCTCTGGGCTCAGAAATGGAGAGGGAGTCCATCAACCAGTGGATACATATATAAAATATGGTATATCCATATGATGGAATATTATTCAGTCATAAAAAAGGAATGAAGTGTTGCTGCATGTTATAACATGGATGAGTCTTACAAACTTTATGCTGAGCGAAAGATGTCAGACACAAAAGGCCATATAGTGTATGATTCCATTTACATGAAATATTCAGAATAGGCAAACCCATAGAAACAGAAACTAGATTAGTAGTGGCTGGCGTCTGGTGGGGACAGAGCACTGGGGACTGACTGCAAATGAGTGTGGAATTTCTTTTGGGGTGATAAAATATTCTGGAGTTAGAGGTGATAGTTGCACAACCTTATGAATATAATAAAATCCACTGAATTGTACACTTTAAAGTGGTGAATATTATGGTATATGAATTTTATCTCAATTCAAAAAAGTAAAAAGTGGAGAGAAGGAATATGTTACATAAAGTAGAGATTGCTGAGAGGAGCTGACTGTCTCCAGGGGAGCAAAACTCCTTTCCCCCTCCCCACTCTCAGCATGCATTTTCTTTGACCTGTACCTCTCACATGTTTTACAATTAGAAATCCCACAGTGAGAATTCATTTTACTTCTCTAAAAACTACCTCTGAGAAGGCTAATGAATCAGCCCTTTCTTCTTAACTAGGGGCTAAGATCTTTGGCACCAAGGGGACAGGAACTGGTCTTCTAGGAAGTAAGGGAGTGGTCTTGGAGCATGGAGGACTTGGGGATGAAGGCAGCAGTTAGGGGAGGTAGGCATGGTGGTCTGTGACAGGTGGGCTTAGGGGCACAAGAGCATTGGGTAGGGACCAGAGAGGGGTGGAGAGAGAGATGGGATAGTGATCTATTTCACAATTAGCCCTGGGCCCAGAGCTGGAGTAGAAAATATTATGCTTCTTCCTATCTCTTCTATAAGATAATAGCAATAAAAATCAGAACACTTGAAAACAATCTGTTCTAGTCCCTTTCAGTGCATTATCTTATGTAATCCTTAGAATAACCTATGAAGTAGGTACCCTTGTATCCCCATTTTACCAATGGGGAAACTGGGGCACCGAGAGGACAAGAAGTTTGCCATCGAGAAGAAAACTAGTAAGTGGCAGTCAAGGTTCAAGCTGACTTAACTTCTACTCTCTTGACCCTTATAGTGCACCGCACCATGATACTTACCTTGCCCCATTACTTGGATGACATCTGTTGCCGCTGTAGGATTAAACAATAGAGTGTGTGGAATGTTTGCACTGGGCTGGCCTGGGAACCAGACCCTCTGGTGGACAAGATTTTTTTTTTTTCCTAGGAAACCCAGCCCAATCTTTCAGCTGGGGACTGCCGGTCTGTTTTTGGAGTCCCTTAGTACTCACACAGTGACGACATGCATGTGGAACAGTGGCTGATTTGTTGTGACTTAAGCCTTCCCTGGCTCATATCTGGTCCCTGTGGGCCGGGGGTAATGTGGGGCTACTTTCTAAGGCTCCCCTGGGGGAGTTTGGTCTGTGTGCCCCCCCTAATTTATATCTTGATGGTCCTGTGCTCTACCTGGTTGAATGGGAGTGATGAACACAATAGCTTTTGTAGGTTCTTTTTTTTTTTTTTTAAGATTTTATTTATTTATTCATGAGACACACACACACACACACACACACACACACACACACACAGAGAGAAGCAAGCTCCATGCAGGGAGCACGACGCGGGACTCGATCCCGGGACTCCAGGATCACACCATGGGCTGAAGGCGGCACTAAACCACTGAGCCACCCAGGCTGCCCTCTTTTTTGTAGGTTCTAAGGCCAAGCTAGTCAGAGAACCAGAAAGTTCCTTGAAGTTGCAAATGGCACATTTTCTCCTGCGTACTGAGGCCGCTAGCTGCCCCTGCATGCTGGCCCCCAGTCCTGAAGAAATAGAAGTGCTTGCACAGAGTGAAACATTTCATCAGCACAGAAGGAAGTTAGAAGTCAAAAGCTACCTCTCCCCACATTTCTATTAGTTCTATTAGTTTTCTATTAATTTCTTATATATGTTATCTTAGAAATTTGGGGTGCCTGGGTGGCTCAGTTGCTTGAGTGTCTACCTTCAGCTCAGGTCATGATCTCAGTTCTGGGATCCAGTCCTACATTGGGCTCCCTGCTCAGCCAGGAGCCTGGTTTTCCCTCTCCCTCTCCCTGCCGCTGTCCCTGCTTGTGCGTTCTCTGTCTCTCTCTGTCAAACAAATAAATAAATCTTTAAAAAAATTCTTTATACAGACATAAGTGTGTGTATATTTATAGATGTGCATTTGAAAGACTTTATATACAAATAGGACCAGACTAAAACTGTTCAGCAACTTATATTTTGTTTTATTTATTTTATTTTAAACATTTTATTTATTTTAGAGAGAGAGAGAGAGAGAGAGAGCATGAGCAGGGGTAGGGGCAGAGGAAGAAGCAGACTCCCCGCTGAATGGGGAGCCTGATGTGGGGCTTGACCCTGGGACTCCAGGATCATGACCTGAACCAATGGCAGTCGCTTAATTGACTGAGCCACCCAGGTGCCGCAACAACTTATATTTTAAACATGATATATCTTAACTTTTTTCCACATTAGCACATAAAAATATACTCCATAAAAAAAATCTATTTTATTTATGATTTTTTTTAATTGCATATAGTTAACACACAATATTACATTAGTTTCAGGTATACAACATGGTGATTTGACAAGTTTATGCATTATGCTTTGCTCACCCCAAGTGTAGCTGCCATCTGTCCTGTTATATTGCTATTACGATATCATTGACTGTAGCCCTTATGCTGTGCTTTTTATTTCCGTGACTTACTCATTCCATAAATGGAAGTCTGTCTCCTACTCCCCTTTCCCTCTAGCAACTACAGTTTCTACTCAGTATTTATAGTTCTGATTCTGTTTTTGTTTGTTCATGTTTTTTAAGGTTCCATTTATGAGTAGAATCATATGGTGTTTGTCTTTCTCAGTCTGGCTAGCATAATACCCTCTAGGTCCATCCGTGCTATCTTAAATGGCATGATCTCATTCTTTTTTATGACCCGTTGTACTCCATTCTTTTTAATGGCTGTATATTATTCCAGTATAAAGATGTGCCATGCATTATTTTGCCCATCTTCAATTGGTGGACATTTATGTTATTTCCAGTTTTCAGCCATTACAAAGGATTTTGTAGTGAACATCGTTGTGTATTTATCCTTTCATAGTTGTGCAGATGTATCTAAAAAGTTTTAGCAGCTAAAGAGTCAAAGGATATACACATTTAAATTTGTGTTAGAGATTGATGTTTTTCTGCAAAAATACTGTAGTAATATATACCCCCATCAGCAGGGTATGAGGGTTCTTGCTTCCCCCACACCATTACCAGCAATGGTGTGATGATACTTTCAAAACTCTGCCAATTTGAGGGACACCTTGGGTGGCTCAGTGGTTGAGTGTCTGCCTTTGGCTCAGATAGTGATCCTGGGGTCCTGGGATTGAATACTGCATCAAGCTCCCTGTGGGGATACTGCCTCTCCCTCTGCCTCTCTCTCTGTGTCTCTCATAATAAAAATAAGATCTTAAAAAACTTTGCCAATTTGAGAATGAAAAATGGTGTGTCACTGTATTCATTTGCATGTCTTTACGAGTTGAGCCGAACATTTTCTTCATATATTTATTGGCCATTATTATTTTGTTTTCTCTGAATTTGCCCATTGTTCTAGTAGGTTCTTTTTCTTATTGATTTGAACAAATTGGTTAGGAAATTAGCTCAGGGCTACTTTTAACCTTAAGGGAACTGAATTTCGAGGGCCTGGTAAGGGCTCAGCATAGTACCAGGTGTTTGACCTATTGCACTCTCTAATCTTCACACCCACACCCTACTCCCTGAAAAGAGAGGTTTTATTACTTGTAGCTCAGACATATTAAATATTATCTGCAATCAGAAAGCTGAGATGCAAACTGTTACTGCATTTCTTCATTCTACCAGACCAGCTAAGCAGTCTGGAAATTTATACCAGCACCAGGTGAATTTGTCCTCTGAGATCCCAGGTGGGAAGGGGCGTTTGATTGTCACCTGTCAGTTTTTGTTCATTTAGGTATTTGGATGGCCGTCTTTTTAATACCTTCTCTTATTTTTTATTTTATTTTATTTTTTAAGATTTTATTAATTTACTCACGAGAGACACAGAGAGAGAGAGAGAGAGAGGGAGGGAGAGTCAGAGACACAGGCAGAGGGAGAAGCAGGCCCCATGCAGGGAGCCTGACGTGGGACCCGATCCCGGGCCTCCAGGATCACACCCCGGGCCGAAGGCAGCGCTAAACCGCCGAGCCATCCAGGCTGCCCAATACCTTCTCTTATTTATGTTAAATTAGTTACATTAATTTCTGAGCCCTAGGGTTTTTTTTTTTTTTTTTTAACAAGGCTTTATAATCATTTACTGTTGAATTTTGGCCTCTATACCTTGACATGGAACTATAGAGGGTGACTTGGGTTAGAGCTACTTATAATAAAAAGTGAGCTGGTTAGTGGTCCAAACCCAAGCCCCCACAAGCAATGTTGCAGGGAGAGACTTTCTTTCTTTTTTTTTTTTTTAATTTTTATTTATTTATGATAGTCACACAGAGAGAGAGAGAGGCAGAGACACAGGCAGAGGGAGAAGCAGGCTCCATGCACCAGGAGCCCGACGTGGGGATCGATCCAGGGTCTCCTGGATCGGGCCCTGGGCCAAAGGCAGGCGCCAAACTGCTGTGCCACCCAGGGACCCCGAGACTTTCTTAATACAGCCAGTATATCCTGTCCCTCCACACAGCCTAACTGGAGTACAGGGGTCTGGCTAGGGCAGCCTGGGGCTGTTAAAATGCTTGGTAATTGCTGACAATTTATATGGCTTAAGAGCTCTGATTGCTTGTGTGGAAATGAGGCTTTTACAACTGTTGAAAGATAGAAATGAAGAAGCTGATCTTCTTGAACATTTTGAAGGATTCACAAATCTCAGTCTTAGTGTAATAGTTGATTTGTTCTTGTTTGGAATGTGCCAAGGTTGCCCTCCTTTGAAACATTAGAAATAGGAGAAATAGGTTTCTGGCCTTTGTTATTTTTTCTGCTGGGACTTTTCTCCTCTGGGGAAAAGTGTCTGTCTTAGCATCCTTCCCTTGCTGCCCCCCGTCTTTCTTCCCTTCTGCCTATTGGTGGTGTGTAACTCCTTGGCCACTTTTCTCCCTCCTCATTCTGACTTGGAACCCATCTTCCTTTCAGTAGGTCAGGAATCAGCCCCTGCCCATGGCCTCCCCCATGAGCTTTCGTGTTTTATTTCATAGCAAATGAAAGACTAAACGAGAGAGCCCTTCCTGACTCTGCCCTTCAAATTGTGGGATTTTTTTTTTCTTCCTAAATGTTCAATTTGCACTATTCCCAAGAACTTGGCCTTAACACAAGAGAGGATTTGTTTCAAGCAAAATACTCTGTAGACAAAAGATTCTTTGCTCTGCAACAGCTGCAGGAGAAAATGTCACATTGGCAACTCCTATGGACAGTTGTCAAGGGAAGCCAAAGTCTGGGTGCAGCTGGAGGGAAGTTCAGGGGACAGAGGAATCTTCATATCTCATAATATTTTTGTTTGTTCTTCTCTCCTCAGATGCTGATAGGTCTTGCTGGCTACCTGAGTGGGTATGATGGTACTTTTTTGTTCCAGAAGCCTGGGGACAAATATGAACATCACAACTACATGGGAATGAGAGGAGTAAGGCTTCCTGACTTGCTCTAGACTGAACCCTGGGGCCACACTGTCAGAATTTAGACCTGGAGTGTTGACAGGTGTAGACAGAGGGACTTTGGGTGGTAGCGGGAGAGGAGTATTAATGGGCCTATATCCTGTAATAGAGATTCGGGTGTAGAGATTCAGAACTGGAATGGGTAAGAAGGGGAGAGGAAGCTGCAAATAATACAGAGATTGCATAGGTAGGAATAAGCACACACTGTCACCTGTTGCCCAGCCCATGTGAGGCTTCAGACTTCAGGTTGGAGAATAAATCTAGGACCCAGGCAGCCAGGAGTCTTCTGCAGCCTAGACATTGGGTTCAGCACATTGGCAAGCTACATGTCTTTCCTCTCCATGGCCACGATTACTGGAATGTTGCCTACCTCTGAGGGCCTTTCTTAAGCATCCCATACTCCTGACATCAGGTCTAGGTCTCTGCTTCTTTCCCCATGAAGGTTTCAGGCACCCAAAAGGGATTTTCCAGTCTTGTAGAGGAGATTACATGTTTGCCCACGTCCCAGCCTTGATAGAGCATCAACAGGCCTAAATACCCCAACTCTGTAGGGACCCCTTAACTGTAGCAAAATGAAAAGCTCAAAATCTGACTTTGGACATAGAATTCTCAGAGCAGGTTGCATTTATTAACAGGCTCCTTTTCTTGAGGAGCTCAAAGTACATTAGATAAATGCTGTGTGCTTACTTGAGCTAATCATTGGATGATTTGCATGGTCTATCATACTGTATTAAACAGGGATTACCCCTACCCAGGAGTTGATATTCTTAAGTGGTTCTGTGTCTTCCTAATGACTTTTAAACATCATGTAGCATACATAATTGGATAGAGGCCTGACTCACTGTGGGCTTGTTGTGCAAATTGAGAAGCCCAAATATAACAGCCCTGTTCTATTTCATGCTAGGACACATTGCTTTCTATTGACAAAAAGTGACAACCTAAATATGAGAATTGCCATTTCCCTGGGCATGTCTATTTATTTTTGATGGGACAGGGTAAAGAAAGTGGAGAGAGAGCTGGTGGTTCCAAACAAAACAAAACAAAAAACAACTCAATGTCAGGTAGTTTTTTTTCCCCCAGAATCAAAATGCAACTTGTTAACTTCAAGAGTGATTTCTGGTGTGACTGAAGAAAAGAGCCAAGGGAGAAATAACAGAAATAACATTGTAATTCTATAGAATATTAAACACATAAGAGAGATCTTTTTCTACTTGTACCCACAGTTTTGTAATAGAAGCTAATGTTTATTGAGCACTTTGTATGTGCTAATAAAACTAGCTCATTTAATCTCTAGAGAAAACTGAGGTAGGAACTTTAGTTTTTCACGTGTCATGAATGGGGAGGCTGAGATTCAGAGATGTACTAGTTCAAGGTCACAGCTAGTGGTAGATGGAGCAGTCCAACCTCAGAGTTCCCAAATTGAAATCACTGTGCTATCCTGCACATACCTCCTTGGCTGAACTTTGTTGACTTCATGTCAGTGATTGAGGTGGTGCTCAATGGGGACCTAAATGTGGCTTGATTTGACGATTCACTGTCACACCATCCCTTTCTTATTTATAGATATTCCAAGTGATTTCAGGTCACTGAGTCATGCCTGCAGTCCAGATCCTCCATTTTAAACATTAGTTTGAACCAAGTCAAGTAGGTCTCTGATGCTTAGCTTAGCTGGCTGTTTGACTGTGTCTCTTTTCCTTCCATAGTTCTGTGCTTTCCTTGGTTCCTTGCTGGTCCCATTTGCCTATCTCACTGTGTTGGAGCTGTCTAAGTCCTTCCCAGCAGCACTACTCACCGCTGCCCTCCTCACCTTTGGTAAGTTGTCTTATACCATGTTTCTTAGGGAATTGACTGCCACATTATGAGTGTAGTTGGAAATCAGTACATTTAAGGATCCTATCCATAGACCCAAGTCTTAAGTACCTTTAAGATTGGGTAAATGTATTATAAATCTTAGTTTCTTCACCAGTGATTTTACATATAAAAATAGTTCCCTGCAGCAAACCTTTATATTATTAGAGGGGAGTGCTCACATACATAATCATAATCCCAAGGAATGATTGTCTCCAAGTTATCCACATTTAAGTTTGGTGTGACTAAAAAGACCAACTTGTGTGTGTGCATGTGTGCATATATTTGAAGGAGGCTTACAATTCTAATTCTGCTTCTCTCATGTTACTATCAAGATCTCTCGGGTTACTAGAAATTTGTACTTCTTAAACTGATTTCAACTGAATGCAAGGACAGATGTCTCAGAAGTAGCTGGGTGGCAGGAAATAGCAAAGTGGGAAATGGGAACTTAAATCTCTGTGGATAATTCCCACACATAAATGAGAGTTGATCTGTAGAAATTGATCCTATGCTATTCTTGTTTTATGAAAGTAAATCCATTATCTCATTGAACTTAACATTTAAAGAAGTCCAGGCCAAGTTATGTGGGTATTTCATGGGTGATTCTGGCTTTATTTTGACAGATTTGCAAGATTAGAGGGCCTCCTTATAGGATTGGTGGCTTTTTCCTTGTGTCTTTAATTTCCCTTTTCAGTTATTCATCACCTGCATTTCTCTTTTCATTCCACAACTTTTTTCCAAGCATCTCCTCTGTGCCAGGTTACTTTTTTGGGCCTCCAAGGATATGCTGATGAGACCCTGTGCTGTCATGTCACTTACCTGCTAGTGGGGCAGATGATAAATAAGCAAGTAAATTTTAAGTCTGAAATGTAACAATGTAAACCATAGTACAGTGTAGAAAATAGAGAAGAGTAAGGGAGAAAGTAATGGGGAGGGATTCTCCTGTAGGTAGGGTGGCCTTGAGCAAGACTTGAATGAAGCAGATTAAGCCATGCAGAGAAGTGAGCAAAGGATGTGAAGGCAGAGGGAACAGCATGTGCAGTGATCCTGATACAAGGCCCCATTTGGTGGATTCAGGAAACAGCAAGGAGGCCAAGTGTGGGCAGAGTGGAGTGTGTGAGGCAGAGGGTTTTGGGAGATGAGGTTGCATAGGGAGGGAGACCATGCCGGCTTTGACAGCTGTCTTGAGGACTTGGTTAGTCTAAGTGAGATGGCAAGACATTGGAGGCTTCAAGAAGGGACTTGATGTAATGCAATGTTGTTTTAAGAACAATCACTTCGGTGCCTGTGCGGAGAACTAGCTCCCAACAGGGACTTCATGTTAGACGTTAAGACTCTATCCTAGGTATAGGAAGTCTGTGGCTACCTAAGCAGGGTGGTAGGACTCCCTTTTTGATGGTGGAAATGAAGAGCCCTCGTCTCGGGACTGCTCCATCTGATTGAATGACGTGAGCCTCTCTCGGGTCATGGGCCTGAAAGCAGTGTGAGTTTTCTATCCCTGGACTTGGGTGTACCCCAAAGCTATGGTGGCCTTCCACCTCCCTGATAGCTCAGTGGCTCATCTGGTCTTGACCACGTAAATGCTTACATGCAGTTAAGTATAAGGGACACTATTTCTTATTGTCAGGGTGTTTGGTTCTTGGGGGGCCCATCTCTGATTCTACTTTTTGACCACTGAGCTCATGTTTTTCAGATACAGGATGCCTCACTCTGTCCCAGTATATCCTCCTTGACCCCATCCTGATGTTCTTCATCATGGCTGCCATGCTGAGCATGGTCAAGTACAACTCCTGTGCCAACAGGTCAGAAACACTATCTTTGTGGGACTGGGCATTGGGGGTCAGAAGCTGTGGCAACTCCAGAGTTTCTGTAATAGTCAGGGACAGGATGGGTGCCTAGAGGACTTGTCTTGAAGCTACATTTAAGGCAAGCATACTTTTTTTTAAAACTTAGATTGCCCATTTTAGATCATAAAAATAGATTTTATTTATTTGTTTTAGAGAGAGAGTGCACATGTGGGCGGGTGAACAGGTAGAGGGGCAGAGGCAGAGTGAGAGAGAGAATCCCAAGCAGGCTTTATGCTCAGCGCAGGCACAACATAAAGCTTGATCCCGTGACCCTGACATCATGACCTCAGCCAAAATCAAGAGTTGTATGCTTAACCAACTGAGCCACCCAGGCACCCCATGAAAAATAGATTTTGTTATGTTTTCTGGGGATACCTTTATTTTTGTTTTACATAAGATAAGAAAATGTCAATTATCTTTTTAAAGAATATTATAATGGATGGACTTGGGTAGGGGTTTGTGGAGATTATGGGGGCTTCCTAATGCTTTCCCCCAACCCCACCATCTTCTGAGCCACCCCTTGGCACCAGTGCTGGTTAGGGATCCCAGGATAAGTTTATTCTTCGCCCTCTCTGTCCTAGAGGAGGAGAGAACCACAACAGGAACTGCCCTCATTTCCTGATGATGGGAATAATGTATATAAAGTTTGGCTTAAGGGCAGCCTGGGTAGCTCAGCGGTTTAGAGCTACCTTCTGCCCAGGGTGTGATCCTGGGGACCCAGGGTCGAGTCCCACGTCGGGCTCCCTGCATGGAGCCTGCTTCTCCCTCTGCCTGTGTCTCTACCACTCTGTCTCTCTGTTTCTCATGAATAAATAAATAAAATCTTAAAAAAAAAAAAAGTTTGTCTTAAGTGGTCCATTCTAGTCAAGAGGATCTCTACAAGCCCTGGTCAGTTTTAAAGCTATTCTGGAGGCCCTGGTCTTTTTCCAGAATAGTCTTTTTCAAATCATCCTTTTGCTTCTGAGAGAGTAGAGTAAGTCATTCATTCTATTCAAACCGAAAGAGCTGGCTCCGCTTAGGCTTTTCTAGGAGTCAGCCTGGTTTCACCACAGCCAGGCTTATTAAATTACATTAAGCTAATAAAGCTGGACCCAGTGACTACCATCTCTCTCTGGCTTTGGGTGATTGTCTACTTCTACTACATCCACTTCCACCTGCCACTTCTTGAGTACATAACTATGTGCCCGGTACTGTGCTAGGAGCCAGAGGTACAGAGGAACATAAGTCTCATAGTTAAGGAGCCTTCACTCTGGCAGGGGACGCAGCCAGCCAATGAGAAAATTGCAGCACCAAGAACTGGGTGCTGTAAGTATAGCAAACCTTGGAACCGACTGCCAGCGTTTGGACCATGCTCCACCACTTGCTAACTGTACTGCTACCCTCTCTGTACCTTGGTTTCCTCTTGTGTGAGAAAAGGATAATAATAGGACCTACCTCCATGGGGTCATAGTGAAGGTTAAAGAGTTTATATGTGTAAAGTGCTCAGAACAGCTCCTGACACATAGTAAGCACTCAATAATTGCTTCTTTTACAAGGTCCACAGGTGACCCCAGGAGAGGGCTGACTTAATCTGATAGTTTCTCTGGATTTTCCTTTTCCTTCCACTTGATTGGTCACTACTGAAGAATAAACCTCTTGCTTACTTTGAACCCTGTACTTAGCCAGGAAGGCTACAGCCCCTTCCCTCCCCCCCCCCCCCCCCCCCCCAAAAATAACCTCCTCACTCTCACACTGCTTCCTGTAATTTTGGGAGTTTCAGAGACCATATCCTCCTTAGAGCCACACCATGGTCTCCTAAAGTTAGGAGCTCTCAAGAATGAGGGCAGTGAATTGAACACCAATAAAAAATAAATAATAAAAAAAAAAGAGGGCAGGCACAGCTTCTCAGGGTCATAGAACCTCTGCCTTTCCCCACTGCTGCTCTTGTTTTTGAGTTTGGTTCCAGCTGCCAAACTGAACTCTGTTGTCTTGTTGGTTTACAGGCCCTTCTCTGCCCCCTGGTGGTTCTGGCTCAGCCTGACTGGCATTAATCTGGCTGGTGCTTTAGGGGTCAAGTTTGTTGGCCTCTTTATCATCCTGCAAGTGGGGTGGAACACCATTTCAGACCTTTGGCACCTGTTTGGAGACCTCAGTCTTTCAGTGGTGAGAACCGAAGTGCTTGTAGAAATGTCTTTGCTCCCTGGTATTGCTCAGCAGAGCCAGTAGCCCTTCTCTGCCTCTGCTGCAGGTGGTGGAGTGGCTATATTCTGGGCCCGAGGTAGGCTGGATCTGGCCATTTTCTGTAGGCAGCATGACAGCAGAAAGTAGGCCAGGCTCAGCAGCTAGAGAATTTAAAGGGAGAGGAAGAACTAACATCCTTGAAATTTTCTTTTGGCATTTGTTTCTGTGATATTTTTTAAACGCTCTACAAACTACCCAGTCAGGGGAGTCTGTCCATCTGGGCTCATGCTAAATATATGGCAGACACTGACTGCATGGGACCTTAGGTAAAATGGGTAGATGACTTTCTGAACTCCCAATTTTCTTTCTCTGACCCAGAGTCTCCAGATTTAGAGACCAGTAAGGGCCTTTATTAAAGTATTATTTACTAGGAGCTGATTTTATGCCAGGCACTGTGCAAAATGCTTCACCTCCACTGTCTCATTTACCTCTCCTAACAGTCCTGTGAGATAGGTAGTTATTACCTTCTCTTTACAAATGAGGAAGTCCAGACCTAGAGAGGTAGTAATAGGTCCAAGACCATACAAGTTGTAAAAGGTAGATGTAGGATTTGGACTTAGAGGAGGCTGACGCTAGACCTAAACTACTTTGCTACAGTGCTTCTCCATCACCTCTGAACCAAAGTCTTGATAAGTTCATTTATTCGCTCAGAAAATATAGACAGACTACCCTTTAAGTGTGAAACGTGGAATATGTAGATGAAGAAAATAAGAATTCTTGCCTTCCAGAGATAATAGAGAGACAGAAATAAGTAAACAGGCGATTGCAGTCCAATCAAAAAGTGCTGTGAGGGCATGAGCCCAGGTTTAAGGGTCCAGGAAGGCTTCTGGGAGGAAGCTGAGTCCTGAAATCCAGATGAGGACCACTTAAGCATGTGATGGGTAGAGCTGGCACAGTACAGGAAGCGTGGGGACCATGCAGGAGCTCAGTGTGACTGGGATATAGAGGGGACTGATGAATGATGAGGCTGAAGATGCAGGGACGGTCAGGGGTCCTGGGTGAGGGCCTGCACAGGCAGCAGAGGGCTGGCACATGTTGGACCCTCTGTAGTGCCTGGGTGGTGGAATGTTAGGGAAACACTAGGGTTTCCACATATTCTTTCTTGTTGGCTGTTAGCTTTTTAATTTTTGATGATTTTGACTTATACATAAAAAGTTACATGTAATGCACATCTAAGGTATAAGAATAAAGCCCCAATTATGCTCAACACTCCACACTGGCTCTGTTTGCAGGTGACTGTGGGAAAGCACCTGACTGCTCGCATACTGTGCCTCATAGCACTGCCCCTGACTCTCTACACGGCCACTTATGCCATTCACTTCATGGTGCTGAACAAAAGGTACAGCAAAGCCTTTCCAGCCTCTTGCCTCTGGTCTTCCTCTTGCCTCTCAACCCCCCAGGTGGGCCATGTGATTCCTGGGTCTGTGGTTGGGATGTTAGAGGGACCTGATGGGTTTTATCTGTTTGTTTCCTCCTATGTTCTATCTTTTGGGTATCTAAAGGGCTCAGAAAAGCCAGCCCCCTGGCCTGAAGGAAGAGGAGAATTTCCTAATAGCCAGACTGCCCCTTATCCTTAAACAGAGTCTCTGTGCTTAGCAGAGGTGGGCCAGAATAAGGTGTGCACTTGGAGGAGGGTAATGATCTCAGTAACATTAACTGCAGATCCCACTTAACAAGTAGCTATCAAATGTCAGCATTTTATACATATTATCTCACTTAATTACTATGAGTTTTTAGTTCTTTTGATTTTTTTAAATCCCCAATTTATAAATGAGGAATTGAGGCAAAACAAAGTTAGGTACTTCTGAAGGTCACCTAGTTAATAAGTGGCTGAGTTGAGATTTGGACCCCCAATTCTCCAACTCTGTCACCTGTGTCTGTCCCATGATACTACACTGCCACTACCATTGTACTTCTTTTAAACTAGTTGTGCAGGGCTCTTCCCAAGGCTCCCAGGAAATTGGAATTTCTCTCCATGAGCTTGTCTCTCTTCTGCTCCTTTCCCCACAGTGGTCCTGGCGATGGCTTCTTCAGTTCTGCCTTCCAGGCCCGGCTTTCAGGCAACAACCTTCACAATGCTTCCATCCCCGAACGTGAGTATCTCTTGGCCTTTACGAAGGTAGGTGAATTGGAAAAGACAAGTATGATAGCTTGGGTTATTTTAGCCTGTAGGTGACAAACTAGGAGAAAGATCCAGTTAGATCACATGAAGTGTGGCCCTCAGCCACAAGTTCTTGGACTGTCTGTAAAGAATAACTTCTCCTTTGTGGCTTTGGAAGCATCCAAGTCAGCTGCATGGGAAGGCAACCAGAGAGAATCTGGTGAAAGGACAAGGCCCTCTGATGCTAGTAATCAGTCACCATCATATTCTAACTCACCATTCAGTCACTTTTTTTTTTTTTTTAAGATTTTACTTATTTATTTGAGAGAGAAAGAGCATAGAGGGAGAGGGAGAAGTAGACTCCCTGCTGAGCAGAGAGCCCAACGTAGGGCTTGACCCCAGGACCCTGGGATCGTGACATGAGCCAAAGGTAGATGCTTCACTGACTGAACCACCCAGGTACCCCTCACATCCAGTCACTTACTCACAGATTATAAGTGAGCACATGTTAGCCACATTAGATGGACGCCCTGCAGAGTAGAGGATCTGGTGTGTGTTAAGTATATAAAGAGCGAACACAGAACTATGTGGATCAAAGTGTGCAAGAGATCATTTCTGCTAAGGGGTTGGAGAGCATCAGAGGTACATAGAGTGAGAGGCTATGGAGTCAGGCCCTGGAAGAATGGGTAGGTTGGGCCCAGATTATGAGGAATTGAAACATTTGAGTGAGGTGTTTGACTTCATTAAACAGGCAGTGGAGACTCAGTGGAGGCCTTTGAGCAGGGAGGAGCTGATGGCAGAATACAGGATGGCTAGGAAGGGGATGGGATTAGAGGCTGGGATAGCTTCTGGAAAGTTGTTCTGAGGACTCAAGCAGGGCATCATGGTAGCAGCCATAGGAGTAGGGCAGATGGGCATGGACAAGGGAGATTGGACCTGGAAAGAGAGGAGGAAAGATGTCACTGAGGACTTGAGTCCAAGTAATTATTTCTTGGAGGCACAACAACACCCTCTAGTCTCTCCAGTGCCTTGCATAGTGCCTAGGTCAAAGGGGACCTACCAAGACTGTGCATAGAATGAGAAATAGGAAAGCAGGTAAAAGAGTTGGTTTAGAGAGACAGATATTGGGTTCTACTGTAGAGAGATTGACCTTGAAATGCTTGGGGAAATCCATGCAATGGGCCAGCGGGCTTGCAGCTGATGCTTTCAGAGGAGGAATCAGCCAGCTAAGAGGGAACATGATACTGTGGCAGTGGCTGTGATCTTTAAGGAACCTGTAGAAAGAGAATGAGAACAAGGCTGAGGTCAGGTAACTGGGGAGTATAGAAGAATGCGGATTAGGAAAGAAGGCTGCAGAGGACAGTCCATGAGGGAGTGTGGGTTGAGAAGGGGGAACAGAGCATTTCCAGAAGCAAAGGTGGTCAGCAGTGTACAGGGTTGCATATGCTAGCCTTCATGTGAATGTAGAAAAATGGAGCTATGGCATTTAGCAAATTCCTTCTCATGATTTAAAGGCGTAGCTCAGCTGTGATCTCTTCCATCAAGCCAGCCTCTCCTTACTCTTGCATGAGAATTCATCCTACTCTCTTCCAGACTCGCATCACATCACATGTTGTCACCCCTTTGCTGGAGCATTTGCCCATTGTCCTGTGCTCATGGGTGTGTGCAACTATCTTTCCCAAGACTGGGCTCTCCCAGGGCCACAGCCAGACCTCCTCTATCTTTGGATCCACCATGTAATTGGTAGGATCTGTTGACCAAATGAACGAGCAAAGGAAGACCTGGGTAGCCTATCACTGATGGAGCGAGACCTATCTCAGTGGGCTGGGGAATGGCAGACAGGCAGGTTACAGGGAACTGAGAAGAGGGACATTAAGGAGGGAAAGAGACTTTGTAGTTATATAGGGCCGACAGGGTGGGTATTCTTGGGTAAACTCTTTATTCTTTTTTTCTTTAATTCAGAATTAAAAAAATAAAACCCAAACACCATTGAACAGTTATTTTATATAGTATTGGATTCAAAAAGCACAAGTGGATTTCACAAAAGTGAAATTTATCTTAATGGTGTATCATAAGGTTGTATCTATCTTGAAGAATATTCTAGGTAAGATAGGGAATGCTTTCTTTATTCTGTTTAATGTATATATAGACTTTGAAGGACAAACTGTTTCTAATCTCTTGCTATTATATATAGAGCTTTGATAATACCACTATTAATACCAGCTTCTTCTGAAGTCCTGAGGAAGGAAGGGAGACCCTGTAGTGACCTCCCACTTGAGTTGATGCTGTGGGAGAAGGCACCTCTGTGTCTCGCTTTAGGTGGACCTGGGCCCAGTGCAGTCTGTGAGAGGCTTAGTGAGTCCTGTGGTTCAGAGGCCCCTCCCAGTCCAGGGCAGCCACTAGCCTTGTGCCAGCTCACACCTTCCACTGTCTTCCTTCTCCTAGATCTGGCCTATGGCTCTGTGATCACTGTGAAGAACCTGCGGATGGCCATTGGCTATCTCCACTCCCACAGGCACCTCTACCCCGAGGGCATTGGCGCCCGCCAGCAGCAGGTCAGTGAGCCTCTCGTACTGCAGCAACACCAGGCTATGCCGGGACGGAGCCCACTCTTCTCTTTGTTGCCCTCGTCCTTTACTTGTGCTGTTTTCTCTGCTTGAAACATTCTTCCTCCTGCACCCTCTCCTCTTTCCTTTGGCTAACTCCAGCTTCTTTAGGCTTCAGTGCAAGCATTCCCTCTGATCATCATAACCCACCTGTACTCGATATTGGGGGAGGTGCCTCTTGCATGAGAGGCTTGCCTGGCACACTTTGTGAGCCTATGCGGTAACCCTTTTCACACTGAATTGTGAGAACTAACTTCCTCCTGTGTCTTTGCTACTTAATTGCTAGCTCTTGAAAGGCTTGAATGTCCGGCGTGGTGCCTGACACGACATGGATGATGGTCAAGTCTTGTGGCTGCAAACACAGACCTGGAAACCAGACTAGATTATCTGGGTTTGAATCCTGGTTCCTCTGACGTGTGACTTTGAACATGTTACTTGACCTTTTTCTGCTCCAGTATCTTCCTCTTTAAGTTGGGGAAAATAAATGGTGCCTTTCTCCATCATAGAGTTGTTGTGCAGATTAAAAGTATGAGGGTAATACATGTGTTGACTGGGGGATTAACCATAGGTATTACCTGAGTGAGTGAGCAACGGTGTGCCTGTGTCCATGTCTGCGCATGCTGGGTGTGGCTGTGATGGACAGTGCCTAAGAGGGAGAAGCTGAATGTTGGAGAGGTTGGAGAGGCCAGGTTGTGCAGAGGCCTTCCATGTTACAGTAAATTTGACTTTGTTCTGTGGATGCTGGTGAGGCATTGAGATTTATTAAGACACGATAAGATGTGATTACATTTTTAGGTTAGAAAGATAACTCCAGCAGAAGGGTGATGGATTGAAAGGAGGGGCAGACTAGAGGCAAGGAACCAGTTAGGAGGCAATAATCATGACAGAGGATGGTGAATAGAGGTAAAGACTGTGGATAGAGGTGAGAATTGATTCAGGAAACACTTTACAGGTCAGTGTCAGGGCCCCATCACTGGTAGCTGGCAGGGGTGAGCTCTATCTAAGGCTGTATGTGTGATAATACTGTTTGACCATAGTCAGAAATGGAGGAAGAATAGCAGCTCTGGAGATGAGAGAGTTTTCTTTGTGTATTTTAGGTTTGGGGCTTATCTCAAGGAGATCTGAGTGGGTAGCATATGGGTGACATGCTACAGTGGGATGGGTGGCATTGCCCAGAAAGGGTGTGCAGAAGGAGGAGAGCCAGCGAAAGAGCCCTAGGGGGTAGCAACACTTAGGCACTGGTAAAGTACTCTGGGGGTGCCAGTAGAAGAGGCTGAGAAGGAGGACGGGGACAGGGAGGTGGGAAGAGAGCTCAGGGCAGACAGCATCCCCAGGAGGAGGAGGTCTGCAGTCTAGGTGCTGCAAAGGCCTCAGAGAAGGTGAGGGCTAAGAAAGAGGCCTTTAAATGACAGTAAACGGGGCCTCATAACTAATTGGCATCACTTCTAAGAAATGATGAGGCCCCAATTCTCAGCCACCATAACAGAGAGGAGAGGGGAGGAGAGGAGAGGCGAGGCGAGGCGAGGCGTACAGGCTGCAGGGCAGGCTGTTGTGCTGAGAAGCTTGGAGTCATTGTTTCTCTTCTTGCAAAATGACTGGATTTTTTTGCAAAAAAGTTTTCCTTCTCAAAATTCATCATTATTATGTCCTTATTTACTAGTTTATGTTGATCAGAAAGTTGGCCCAAGGTGTTGGGTTTTAGTATCAGTTTCCCATTCTTGATTCTCCATTTGTCTCTACCACTTAGAACCCACTGAAGAGCTTTTAAAATGTTCTAATGCCTGGGCACCACACAGTGGCTCTAACTTCATTGATCTAGGATGGAGCCCATGCATTGTGCCTTTCTATTTTGTTTTGAAGCTCTCTGTAATGTATAGCCAGGGCAGAAAATCACAGCTAGCCTTTCTGTGGAAAGCTGCAGCTGTCATGCAGAAGGTAGTTACAGACGTGGTGGCCAAGAATGTTTACACTGTGCAAAAGGAGACGAGGACCCTGTTACACTAGTCCTAGTGTTACACACTTAGCAGCCCATGTGTAGAGGTGTGAGGTCATGATGGTGTGTAGGGAGAGCATGTGGGGCCAAGGCATGGAAGAGTCTGGGCTCTCATGGCTGAATCACACTGAGCCTTTTTCAGTGGGTTTCTTCATTTGCCAACCAGGGAATTGGAGTAAGCCACCTCTAGTGGCCCTCACTGCCCTGGCCCTCAGCCTCTTGTCAACAACTTGAAGTGTCCACTTTTAATATTTTTAAACTGTAACATTTATAAAATAAAATTGGAAAACATAGAAAAATAAAAACAAAAGAACAACAAAAAGCCCCCCAAAAAACAAACAAAAAAACACAAAAGCTGCATGTAATTCCAGAAGATCAGTGTTTATCCACATAGTTTGATGTACAACATTCTGTTGTTATAGGTTACTAGTGTTTCTAGGAGACCTTGTGTTATAAAAAAAAAAATCTGTTGTAAAGACAAATGTTCCAATGGGAGAAAGAGACCATGGACTATATTCATAGTAAGGAAGTCATTTTTCTTATATGAATTTTAATAGTGATTTTTGTTTAAAAAAATACACAGAGTACACACACGAGCACCATAAGATCTTAAGATCTTTAAACAAATCTAAGCTAGTGCACTCTGTATACTTTGTATACAGTATACAGCTAGTATACTCTGTATACTGTATACTTTTGTTTAGGAGTATGGACTTAATTTCTCTATGGCTGCCAAAATCAACCTATCTATCTATCTATCATCTATCTATCTATCATTCATTCATTCATTCATTCATTCATTCATTCATTTTTAAGTAGGCTCCATGCCCAGCGTAGATCCCAGTATAGGGCCAAACTCACAACCCTTAGGATCAAGACCTGAGCTAAAACCAAGGGTCTAACACGTAACCAGCTGAGCTACTCAGGCATCCCAGTTTCTTATATATTCTTAATACTGTGATTCCTGATTTTTCTTTCTAAGAAAGTAAAAGTAGCCATAATACATACATAACTTTTTCCCCAAATGCTAATTCTAAATTTCTTTGCAAGTAAATCAGTCATGTTTTGTCCAATTGGAGTTACAAAAACTCACTTTGGATATTTCTGTTGTTTCTGGATATTTATGTTCTTGTTTATATAATTGGCATAATTGTATGTGTTTAGTCTCTATCCTGGGAGCATTGGAGTTGGTTGCCTTGGTTTGAATCCTGTCTCTCCACTGATAGACTATGATGACTTTGAGCAAATTACTAAACCTTAGTGTCCTAAGGTGAGGATAACCATAGTGCCTATGGCATAAAGATAAGACTTGCCCAGTATGTAGAATGGTACATGGTGATAAATGGCAGCCATTTTCAGCATCAGCATTTTATAAGCCTTTTTCTATGCTGGTAAAAAATGCTCAGAAACATTTTCTGTGGCTGTGTAATATTCTCTCCTGTGGATGTATTATTGTGTTAGTGGTTCCTTCTTATTGGACATTTAGACTGTTTCCAAGTTTTTGCTGTTAGATTTGTCACAGCATTACATGCATGTTCACATGCACACACATTTAATTTTTAAAAAATCAGTATCTATAAAACAGTTATGGGCTAAAACTTCAGGCTTCTAGGATGAGATACTTATGGAACTTTTCAGTTTCATATGGCAACATTCCAGAAAATATAACATGAATTTTTCATTTAGAAAGTTTGAGGCATGGTCTTAATTACTTCTTAAAGAGCACTAAATCCTCTTTGTGTGCTGGAGACTGTGTTACATAAGATATCATAGTTCCTCCTCTAGGAGGCTGGAACTTTTTTTTTTTTTAAAGATTTTATTCACTGGGGCCCCTGGGTGGCTCAGTCGGTTGGCTAAGTACTTGCCGTTGGCTCAGGTTGTGATCTCCAGGTCTTGGGATCGAGCCTTGTCTCAGGCTCCCTGCTCAGCCAGGAGTCTGCTTCTCCCTCTGCTTCTCCCTCTGCTTCTCCCTCTGCTTCTCCCTCTGCCCCTCTGCTCCTGTGCTCTGTGTGCTCATGCACACTCTGTCTCTCCAAATAAATAAAATCTTTTTATTTTCTTGAAAATTTTATTTATTTATTTGAGAGAGAGAGAGAGAGATCATCAGCAGGGGGGATAGGCAGAGAGAGAAGCAGGCTCACTGCTTCCTAGGACCCTGTGATTATGACCTGAGCTAAAGACAGCCACTTAACCAACTGAGCCTGGAGTGCCTGGAGTCTGAAATCTTAAAGATAAGATGTAGAAAAATACAAAGATACAAATCAAAAAGGCTCTTGTGGGAGAACCCTCTAAATGTAGATAGAAGGAGGGAATCTCACCAGTGCTACTCCTGAACCCCACTGGGAAACATGACCCCTCCGGTTGGTGGCTAGGGATTCTGAAAGAGGCTTAAGCAATGTTGGTTTGCTGTTGATTGTCCTGTGACTGTGCTGATATTGATGGTATTCTCCCTCCCACCTTCTCCACTCCCCATCCCAGGTCACCACCTATTTGCACAAGGACTACAACAACCTGTGGATTATTAAGAAACATAATACAAATGCAGGTAATGTGGTAGAGAACTGATGTTTCTTGCATTATTGCTTACTCTGAGCCATTTTTAACATTTCCCATGCCTTCAAATGGTACAGAGATGGGCGTTCCTGAGCATTCTTTGGCAATACCTTCATTGATCTCACTTATCCTTTCAACAGCTATTTATTGAGCACCTACTATGTTCCAAGCACTGTTGTCAACATAGGAGATAAACAGTGAGCAAGACAGATAAGATCTCACTCTTAATAGCTGTCATGTTGAAGCTAGAGAGAAGGGCCAAGGTTCAAACTTAATCCAGACTGGTCACCTGTACATGCTGCCAGGGCCTGGTTGAGTCCCCCAGTTGAGGGTACACAGTGGCTGCTCTCATTTCTAATGAGAGCGCATAGCCTTGCAGACCCCAGCATATAGTACAGCTCAAGTTGTCCTGATGTGATAGAGTATTGGTACCCATTGGTCATCCCAGGACTGGACCAGTCAATTGTAGATTTCGGGGCTTATGGCTGGGCTTGTCTAGCCTGGTACTTGAGCCCTCACTCAACATCTGCTGGTCTGCTCCTGATTGGCCTGGGCAAAGCTGCTCTGAAGCACACTTACTGGGCTCTCAGGACTTTATGACATGGGCTATATCAAGATCTTTCTTTGGTCAGGGAGGTAGCTACCTGCAGGCTGTACCTTCTGCTGCAGCTGAGAAGAGGACAGAGGGCATTTCTTGCTCACCTCTGAGCCCCTGCTGATTGTCCTGTGTCATAGGCATTCAGTAAACCCCACCTGGTTCTCAGCCTATCTTGAATCAGCTGCTCCTGAGCCTTTGCATGGCAGTGGGTAGCTATTCATCTAAATTCACCTTTTTTGTTTCTTTCCCCACCTCTTGTGGCTATGGTCTTGAGACTAGAAATGTACACAACCACTGGCTTTGCCTCCTAATCCTCAGTAATATATGTTAGGACACCATTGGTCAGAGTCTGTTTCTATACCTTTATGATACCAGTATTGATTATTTTATCCAACAGAACAAACATAATGGCCTGTCATAGTGAGGAGTTATGAGACAAGACTTACCTCTAAAGTTATATAGGCATGGACCAAATCTTTGAACACCTTTGATCTGTTATTCAATGTGGCTTCTAGGTTAGGGTGGTTGCATTTCCCCCCAAGGAACTGAGGCTCTGTGTGAAGGAAGAGTGCTACAAGCACTTTGGAAAGTGGGAGCCATATAGACTATAAAGGTTTGTGTTCTTTTGGTAGTTTATATATTTCTAGAAATTTATCCATTTTTCTAGGTTGTCCAATTTATTGGCATATAGTTTTTCATAAGATTCTCTTATGGTTGATTGTATTTATGCAGTTGATTGCTACTTCTCTCTGATTTGTGATTTTATTTATTTAGGTCTTTGTGTTCTTGATGGCTACAAACGCCCCTTTCTGCCACCTCCATGTGAAATGAAACTTCATTTGATTTGTCACCTTGCTGACTAATCTTCAAAGATCTTAAAGTCCACATAGGAATGGTCATTTCTACACTTGAGTTCTCTGATTCTCTTAAGAGCTAGTGATTTGTTCTGGCTCATTTCTCTTTCCTGACCAGAGTGTTAGTGTCTCACTGTTGGGGAGAAGTTTGCAAAGATCCTTTTGTATTCCTGATTTGCTGCCATCTCCTTTTCCATTGTTATTGCCTTGCCAGACCTGATCAACTTGGTTTCTAGATCATGTGGTCCCTTTCTTTGTCACTTCATCATTTTCTTTGCCTCACACTTAGCAAGTTTGTTGCCAGAGACAAGATAATGACTGACCAGAATTTGCAGGGTTTAACATTGGACTCTGAGGACAGCTGGGCATGTGGTCATTTACATGGACTTAATTTTTAGAAGACTGTATTTTTACTACTAAAAGGAAAATCTTATTCTTTGACTTCCTGACTTAACCCTCCTGTGGAGGCTCCTGTGCCTGTCAGATAAAGACCACATTTCCTAGCTTGGCATCCAGTGTCTGGCCCTACTTGTTCATACCTTCATCTATTCCCACGGTCTGTCCTGCCCCACCCACTCATATGAAATCATTTGCCATCAATCGGATGTGTTTTGTTCTTTCATACAACTGTGCCCCATTTGTTGACCTGACAAAACTCTCCCCTCCTTAAAGAGTCTTTTCAGGCATATCTCTGAGACACCCTTCTCTGAGACAATGAGGGGCCTTTCTCTTTGTTTGCCCAGCACTCTGTATGTACCTCTAGTGCCTACAGTATTATATTATAACTTTTTCTCGTAGGCCCTCAATTCATACCTGCCTAATGAGTGAATAATTTCAGATATCAATGCTTGTTTCTTTTTGGCAGATCCCTTGGATCCTTCAATCCCAGTGGAGTTTGTACGACATGGAGACATCGTTCGGCTAGAACACAAAGAGTAAGTAAATTTGCTGTCTGGGATGAGTGAGGGTATGGGTGCCAAAGGTAGGAGTTCTTCTAAGCTGGAAATAAACAAAAGTCAGATTTGAATGAGGCTTTAATAAATAGAACAAGGCTGCTGTGCTAGAATAGGAGATCCATTTTATGAAGTCTGGTGAGATAAGTCAGTTTTGTCTGTCTATTTTGGCTTTGGGGGGCTTTGAACTTTGAAGGTACTGCTCAGTTTTCCTTTCTCTAGAGGAAAAAAAATTTTTGAGTTACCCAAAGCTTCTCAAGCAGCTGCCTTTAGGAAGATATAAAAATCTGTTTCTGAGATTATGGCAAGCTGGTGTATTTAAGTGATGTTTTTACTAAAAATAACAAATAATTCTGGAATAATATGAGAACATCTAAAGCATCAAAGAGCTAACAAGACAGTAGAGAGTTACTAGGCCAAAATTTAAGTGAAGGAGCGGGGGTGGGGTGTGTGTGTGTGAATCCAGAGAAATGAGTAGGATGCTGCAGCGACTTCTGCTTTGATCCCACAATCTTGAGTTTCAGTCTTTGGTTTTGACTGCCCCTTGAGGGAAAGAGTTGTGAATTCAAAGCTCTAGGCATGCCCAAAGTGGTAAATTTATTAAGTGATCCTTCCCCCAAACCTGAAACCCCAAAGGGCTTGATCAGGGGGAGCGGTGTGAGGAGGGGGTATCTCTGGTTCCTGAAAAGTTGTAACTACCAGTTGATCCTCACATGGATTTGTGGCCCAAATTAATTTCATCTGAATGGTCTCAAAATCTTTAGGCCATGAATTTAAATGAACATAATCCTAGCTTGGTAATATCTCCTAGGTGCCTGGCTAAAAGCAAATGTAAATCCTCTTTGGGAAAGACATTGCTATTCATTCCCTCAAGTAGTTTTTCAGTGACAGTGAATAATACATATAAAAGTAACTAAGCATACAAGGAAATAGGGCACCATGTGCAAGAGCAAACAGGAATGATAGATGTCAGAAGCAGCCTTGCAGCCTTTGTGTACTAGAATCATCAAGTATAGTTTTTTTTTTAAAAAATCAGGACATTTCTATTTTTGGAAATTCCCAGAATTTTTATATTGAACACTTACTTCTTATTGTGGGTAAAAGTAAGAACTGTTATAAAACGTACAAAGTAAATAAAAGCCAAAAGAATCCCCCCTTCCCCCATAGATCTCCACTTTGTAAGACTGGTAATGAGGGCAGAAAGAGTTAAACAGGAGGGAGGAGGCTTACATGGCTCAGGCATGTGTAGATTATAAGTCTTAATTTCTTATCCCCAAAGCTGCCTCATGAGTCAGGCAAGCTAAGTGCTTCAAAGCCACCAAATGTGGTAAGTCATCCCCGACTCCTGAAGTTAACCCCTTTCTTGGCATAGTCCAGGACTCCTCCCATCTGTCCCTGCTGCTTTGGCCAATCCTCTGACTCTCTGGATATATTTTGTGAGTAAATAGGCAAGATAATCCTGATACATTTGATTTCATAGTTCAAATTCTAATTTTCTTGCACTAACAGATTACTCTGAACATCCTCAGTAAAAGAGGAGATGTTGCACGTCTCTTTTCTCCAGGATAATGGTGTTTCTCTCTCTCTTTTAACTTCTAGGACTTCTCGGAACCTACACAGTCACTATCATGAGGCCCCCCTGACCCGGAAGCACTATCAGGTCACTGGCTATGGCATAGTAAGTGAGCAACTAGAGAGTGAGCAGGATGTAAAAATATTGTGAGGCCTGGTTCAGAGCCATGTGACAGAAAACATCTTCCTTGGAATTCTGGAATGTTCCTAAGGATGATGGGTTGCATGGAGAATGGGACTCTAGTAACACTGGGAACTTCTTTGCTAGACTTGCTGTGGGAAAAGCAACCTATGAGTCTATTTGTTTCCATCTCTCTCCTTCCATAATAACCATGCCATTTTTATGTTCTGACACTCAATAAATGTCACATATGAATACTATTTGGGTCCCTTTTTAAATCACATTGGACATCGAAGCCATGGACCCGCAAAATGATCGTAGGTGAATATGAAAGTTTATTCTTTGCCAGATCCCAAATCCTTATTGGCTGTTTTTAAGGATTACTTCCCTATTCTGCAGGGGGAGGTTAGCCACATTGCTTTGAGATCTTCTACTACCTTGGGATGATGCAGTTAATAGAAGAAACTCTAGGAGTACTTCTGGCTTGGGGAGTCATTTGGAAACAAAACAACTAGTGGGCAGCTAGACTTTGGACTATCTTACATTCCCTTGCAGGGGTTTTGGTGCATCAGTAAAGCTATGGGCTCCTTAAGGTGGACTTCCCAGCCTTCCTTCTGTTTGCTCATCCCACAGTACTAGAGCGACAGCTCATCTTTTCCTTGTGGGCATCTTCTGAGGAGAATTAGACACAAGTGTGTTAATTTTCAAAATACAATCTCCAAGCCAGACCTTTCTGGCTTAGGTGAGTGAGTGTCCACATGGCCAAGTAATGGGTACAAATGGCCAAAGTCTATTTCTTTTGGCTCAAGGTAATGTCTTGAGTTTGGTTTCAGAGCAGAAACATACGTTTAGGGACGCCTGGGTGGCTCAGTGGTTGAGCGTCTGCCTTTAGCCCAGGGCGTGATCCTGAGTCATGGGATCGAGTCCCACATCAGGTTCCCTGCATGGAGCCTGCTTCTCCCTCTGCCTATGTCTCTGCCGCCTCCCCCACCCCACCCCCCCGTGTCTCTCACTAGTAAATAAATAAAATCTTTAAAAAACAACAACAACAAAACACACACACACACACACAAAACACAAAAAACCCCACATACGTTTAGAATTTAAAGTCCTATGAAGTAAAAAATTGGACTGCAGGCTGCAGGAGTTACAGTACTTTTCTTGGTTGTGATAGTGAGCTCTGGGGGAATGTCCATCACTTGGGATGTTTCTGTTGCCCTCTTGTTCCCTTTCCCATCTCATCCATTGAGGCCCGTTTAGTAACATGGTGGCGTCTGAAAGGGTGGCCATCTCCCTCTCCCCATAGATCTTCTCTAAAGTCCTCTTATTTTCATTCTATTTTTTCCTTGATTTATGTGGCAGAACGGGACAGGAGACTCAAATGATTTCTGGCGGATTGAGGTTATAAACAGAAAATTTGGAAACCGGATCAAGGTGCTGAGAAGTCGAATTCGCCTTATCCATCTGGTCACAGGTTGTGTCCTGGGCTCCTCGGGAAAGGTCCTGCCCAAGTGGTGAGTGTCTGGGGTTTCAGTGTCCCAATTGAGGCTCATGCTTTTCCTTTCATACTACAAGGAGTATACCAGAAGCTTCTATTTCCCAGTTGTCAGTGTACACCTCATGTTTTCATATTTTTAGTGGCAGATGAAGTGAGAAAAAGCATCGGGTGTGTTATAGAGCATAGAACTCCAGAGTTCTTTGGTATTTTATGGCTTCTGATAGTTGAGCAGAATAGTTGTTCATCTGGCTGGACCTTCTAAATACTCTGGGCCTTTCTAAAATAAGAATACTCTTTGCTAGACTCCTCCTAGGATGGTTATGGAATATAAAAGAGTAAAGTTGAAAAAAGCATGGCCTCTGTGTTCTATGAATTTTAAGAGATTCGACATGCAAGTCTCTGGTGAGTTTCACATCTTCTGAGACCTCTGTGACGGCTTTTCACAGGGGCTGGGAACAGTTGGAAGTTACTTGTACCCCATACCTGAAGGAAACCCTCAACTCTATCTGGAATGTGGAGGACCATATCAATCCCAAATGTGAGTGAGATTACTTCCTGGAAACATTTACAAGTAACTCTTGTCTTAGAAAAATCAACTTTCATAGATTCTGTTGCCACTTTATCTCATTGTTGCCATTTCCTGCCTTTTTTGAACCTCGAGTCTTCCTAAGTGTGTCTCAATAGGTGGCTCCTTTTCCTTCCCATCCATGTAAACTTCCCATCCTCCTTAAACTACCCCTGAAGTGACCAGTGACCTTGCTGTGGGCCAGAGCTAATCTCTTCTCATTTCCCTTGCCTCTGGCTGGATTTGACACTTTTCCCTGCTGCCTGTGGTGCCTGTTGCTCTGTCTCATCTCCTTCTGGGCTTTTCTGTACCATGCACCGTGGACACCTCCCACCCTCAAGGCTTAGAGCAGGCTAGTGCTCTCCCTTTACACCCCTGTGTAGGGCTCTCCCCTCCCCACAACCAGCCCACACTTTTACAGAAAGCCCTGGCCCTTGATCTGAGCCCCACATCTATACTCCCAGGCTCCGATTTGACCTCTCTACATCAGTGTCATCTTCAACTCTGTAGTCTTTAGATTCACCATTTGTCCTCCTCAACCACCCCTTTCCAGCTACTGCTTCATTTCCTTTCTCCGTGCTTCCCAGCTTATTCTTCTTACTACCTAATTTAACCAACCAGCTAATTAATTAACTAATTAAACCACTCTTTAGTGGGTCCAGTGGGAAGCCTCGGGGCCCCAGGGAACACTAGTGAATGAGGTGGACTTGGTCCCTGTCCTCACAGACCAGCCTAGCAGGGAGAGCAGCATTTGAGCCTGTTCCACACTGAAGGATGATGGTGCCAAGAGCAGTGGCAGCACTGAGGACAGGGTTCATCTCCTGCTGCCTTTGTATCTCTCCAAATGCCTGATAAGTGATTTGCACAAACTGAAGGGATAATCGAGGATTGGACCAGGCTTTCTTCTGTCTCCTCAGCACTTTTCTCTACTTGTAAGCCAGTGCATCAGGAAATCTATACTCGGACTCCCAGGTGCAGTCTTGGTACTATGGACAGCTGTGAGAATGTGCATGTCACTGAGGTTTTCTTCTCTGTCGTTTCTTTGTCTAGTGCCAAACATCAGCTTGGATGTGCTACAGCCCACTTTTCCTGAAATCTTGCTGGAATCCCACATGGTGATGATCCGGGTACTGTGGCCCCCTCTTATTTGAAGGCTTCTCCATGAGCTCTTGGCCATCCACAAATTTGCATCATAGATCAATAGCCATGGTATAGATCCACTGTCCCCTGGTGGAGGACTTTGAAAGGGCCTTCACTCCTGGATTACTGGGTCTTCAAAGGCATTTCCTTTATCACAGAATGGTCGTGGTGATGATGATGACAATGACGATGGTAATGATGGTGATGACAGCAGATACCAATGCACACTAATGTAGCTCTTATGTGTCAGATGCCTCTAAGCACTGTACTGTACTATTTTTTTGTACTGTACTATTATTCCATAGTTATCACTATTCTACGGAGACTATTGTCCCTACTTTCGAGATGAGGGAATCAAGGCACAGAGAGGTTAAAGAATTTGCCCAGGGTCACAGAACTAAATGAAAGAGGTGGATCCAGGCTTCAAAGCCAGGCTGGCAGGCTTTCAGAGTCAGTGCTGGTTACCTCTATACTCTTCCGCTTTGTCTTTTTTTTTTTAAGATTTTATTTTTTTGAGAGAGAGAGTGTGTGAGCAAGAAAGAGAACATAAGTGGAGGGAGGCAGAGGGAGAAACAGACTCTCTCCGCTGAGCAGGGATCCTGATGTGGGGCTGGATCCCAGGACCCCAGGATCAATGACCTGAGCCAAGGGCAGACACTTAACTGGCTGAGCCACCCAGGTGCCCCTACATTCTTCTGCTTCTAAGTGATTCTCAAATCTGTTCAAATGGCAGAGTCCCTGAAAACCAGAGTGCTCTTGGTTGAAGATCTTGAGAAATTGATAGTTCATTCCATTATATGAAACTAGAATGAATTAAGATGAATAGCTGATCTGAGCATGTTGTTTGTCTATAGCAGAAAGTGCCCACTCATGTTCCTAGACACGGGAACTGTTTAGGAGCATGGTTGAGTCTTTTGCAGTTTTTGTAAGACTCATTGTTTGTACTCTCCATCATTAGTCTCTCACAGCAGTCCTAGCCTCAAAGGTGTAAAAAACAATTGAGAGAGATTTTTTTTTTAATTTTAAGATTTTATTTATTTATTCATGAGAGACATAGAGAGAGAGGCAGAGACACAGGCAGAGGGAGAAGCAGGCTCCATGCAGGAAGCCCGATGTGGAACTTGATCCCGGGTCTCCAGGATCACGCCCTGGACTGAAGGCATCACTAAACCGCTGAGCCCCTGGGGCTGCCCGAGAGAGATTTTTAAATTGAGAAAGTTCTACCACTAGCTTAATGTCTCCCCTGTTCAGTAGAGAAACCCTTTGCTTTTCCTCTGGTTTATGGAAAGCTAATGTCCTGCAGGAACGATGTTTAAGAATCCCTATATCTCTAGCCAGGTATGTGATTATCACTCCACCTACAGTGTCACAGGGAGGTGTGTGATTATCACTCCACCCACAGTGTCACAGGGAGGTGTAGTGGTTATTTTCCCCTGCTGAGTTGCTGTCAAGTGGACTTTCCTGGAAGTGATTATGTAAGCAGTACTCAGTAAATATAGTTGACTTATTTCACCAGATTAGATTTTAAAAATTCAAATTTTATGTCCTTTCTGTACATTTAGAGGTGATGACTTGACATTAAGTGATCTCCAGGTCACTTCTTCTCTGACTCCCTGCTTGTAACTGTCACTGTGGCCTGATGACATAGCTATTTGAATTCGTGCCTGTCAGTCAAAATATCATTCTGTGTCTTGGGTAGAATTTTAAGACTTAAGTCTAAATAGCCTCGTTTTTTTCTTTCATTATCTAAGAGGTAGAGCCATAGAGTAAAAGTGCATCAGGGAACTTTCTTATTTAACCAATATAGAGTCAGGGAAGAGTGATCAAAATAGTCCAGACGACAGAAACTGCATGGGATAGGGCTCTTCTGCCCACTGAATGGAGGGTCTGAATTCTGTGCAGAAAAGGCTGCCTTGTCTCCTGAGGTCAGCTGGAACGAGCCCACTTTAGATTTTAAGCATAGAGAATTATGTATAAATGCATAGGCTTGTAATGGGTATATACTTTTCCTTCCTTGCATTTCTTGGATTAGTAAAGGCGCTGGATTTCTGAGATTAATGCAATCAACAAGATGCCTCTGGTTGTTTATAACTCTGGCTGGAATCCCCGAGCCCGGGACTGAACTACACTGGTTTGAAGGAATTGATTTTCCTTAGCAGCTCCTCTGGGGCCCAGGATGATTCATTCTTCGTTCTGAGGCCCTTCATTAGAGAAGCCCTGACCCAACTCATAGCACCTTACTCCTGTTCTTGGGAAGTGCCTTCTCAATGTGTTCTGATAATCAGGATGACACCAGTCTTGGAGCTTAGTATCCAGGGTCCTGATCTTTTCCTTCTGATTTTTGAAAAGCCCTGATTTTGGCATAGAGAGGCAGATTGTTGGACAGTCTTGGTTACTGGATTAAATGGGCTGAGTCTGGGTCCTTCAGGCTAAAGTGTGCATTTTGAATGGGGATAATATCACCCCCAGGGGGTAAAATAGATTCTTGGAGGGCAAAAAACTCTTAACTTTATAATGTATGAGGCATCCGTAGTCATCCAGTATGTAAACACATTTACAATATAGCTGTGGTGGTAAAATGTCATGGGAGGCATTTAGGAAAAAAATGTCTAAGAAGTCCCAAGAGGAACAAGAAAAAAAAAAAAAAAGCTGAGAAACACTAGACTAAAGTAACTTTTTCCAAGTCCAGGAGCTCATCAGAGTGTCTGGCTTTGTGTTTGAAACTGGCTTTCAACCACAAGTCGGAGGGCACAAGTCATCCTGATTTTGTATCTCCCACTAGTCCTCTTGAAACCTTCTCCTAGGTCTGGAAGATGAGTGTATGTCATTCTTCTTTCTCTCAAGCGTAGTGGGTCTGAATGGACTGTCTGTGGTGGCAGTGGAAGGTTGTGTGTTGGGAGAAGTAGGCAGTTGTAAGCAGGTGATCAGTGACTGAGAACAAGCACCAGATTCTTCTCTGCAAGAGACATGGAGATTTCTCCTGACAGCTGGCTATATGTGAGAATATACATACTCCACATTTCTGGCACCCCTCTAGATCTCTGCCTTGACTAGCTGCTTTTCTGCCGTTTTCCTGCAGGGGAACAATGGTCTCAAACCCAAGGACAATGAGTTCACGTCCAAACCCTGGCACTGGCCTATCAACTATCAGGTAGGGCTTGAGGCTGGAGCTGCTCCCAGGAAACAGGGCCAAAAAAGAGACCATTGAGACTTGGTGGGGGTAAGGTGGGGTGACTGGGCAAGGCCTTGCCTGGCATGAGATGGCCGGAGACAGGGCTCTGTTCTCTGTCCTGATTTCAACCCGGCCTTCCCAGAGAGCTCACATAGAATCGGCACTTTCTGAGCCTTCTGCCCAGGCCCCCTATCTGTGGAAGGTAACTGGTCTTCCTCCCTGCCGAAGCACCCATGGCTGGGATACACTGGGCCCTGGATCAGCAGGGTGTCCTTTGCCCTGCAGGGCCTGCGTTTCTCAGGGATCAATGATACAGACTTCCGCGTGTATCTGCTTGGCAACCCGGTGAGTACCCTGCACACTCCCTGCGTGGGCCCTTAGCCTGGACCCTTGGGGGGCTCTCCTCTCACCCACCCGTTCTCCTTCCCATGCAGGTGATTTGGTGGCTGAATCTGTTGAGCATTGCCCTCTACCTCCTCTTGGGCAGCATCATTGCTGTAGCTGTGCAAAGAGGGACCCACCTGCCTGCGGAGGTTGAAGGTTAGTCCCTTGGGCTCTCCCTCCCCTGACCTAGCAGCTGGCCCAAACCTGCACTGCCGATGGGCCATTCTGCCCTCATCCCTCACTTTTTTCCTTCTCCTTTGCTTTTTAAAGCTCAGTCACCACAGCCCAGGACTATGTTAAACACTCCATCCTTCCAGCACCCCCGTAGAATAGACCATTCTTAATTCCCATTTTATGACTTAGGAGGCAAAGGCACAAAGAGAAGAGACTTGTCCCAGGATATATATTAGTAAGTTTAGAGCTGAGGTTCGAGCAGTCTGACTACAGAGCCCTCACTTTTTAGCCTCTATGTCCTGTAGAGAGCTGCCCACCTTTCCTTCTCTGTCCCTCCCTGCTCCATGGCCCTGTCCTCCAGTGGGGAAGGGACCACAGCCCCTGAGACATTCCCACAGGCTCTTTTTACCCTGTGTAGCTCCTGTGTGAACAGCGACAGCCCTAGACCCCCTTTCTGCCCTCCATCCTCATCTCTGACTTCACCTTTGCCCCGTCTGGCACTGCAAAAATCTATGTGGCAGCAAAGATGTGGGACATGGCAGTGGGGTGGGAGCAGCTGGCTGTGAGGCGTGCAGCATCTTGGTTTCTTTAGAGGCTGGACTGCCTCCTGCTGCTGTTTGGTGCACCTGCACAGGTGCTGAGACCTCTCTCAACAGGTGGTGATCAGAGCTCTTGAGGGCCAGCTGCTTATGTCTTCCAGCTGCTGTAAGCTTGCTTAGCAGCTTGCTTAGCGTGCTCCAGATGAGGGAAGGCAGGCTCAGTAAGGCGACATGGCTTAGTCTAGTCACACAGCAAGGAAGGGCAGAGCTGGACAAAAGCCTGGGGTCTCTGCCCCTCCCTGGCTGCTGACTAAGCTGCGCTGCTTGGGGCCCAGGGCTGTCCCAGGTCCTGCTGCAAGGAGGCGGTCAGCTCCTGCTCGGCTGGATGCTCCATTACTTCCCATTCTTCCTGATGGGCCGGATCCTCTACTTCCACCACTACTTCCCAGCCATGCTCTTCTCCAGCATGTTGACAGGTGAGCGCGGCCTACCGGGATTGGGTAGAAGAGTGGGGGAGCAGCACTGAGGGGGAGTCTCTGCTTCCTGACCTCGGGTGGCTCTTTTGTGTTATATCCTGGGAAGTCATCTTCTATTAGGCCAATGCTAGGTCTCTTTCTTCTTTCTCCTAGGAATTCTGTGGGATACTCTCCTGCGGCTCTGTGCCTGGAGTCTGGCCTCTTCTTTCCTGGCCAGGGGTGTATATATGGTGGGAATCCTGAGCCTGCTCCTGGGAACTGCCTACAGGTGAATATCCCTTACCCCGGGCATTGCTGCCCCCCTGCTCCTGGCCCACAATTCTGATTTCTGTGCCTTTGATGCATTTTAGAATCCCCTGGGGAGCTTTGAAAGCACACTGGTGTCTGGGGCCCATCCCCAGAGGCTCTGATTCAACTGAGCCAGTTTTCAGAGCTCCCCAGGTAACCCAAATGCATAGTAGGAAAGGAGAAACCTGGGACTAACTGTGCATCCTTCCTTATTGCCAGCGGGTCCCAGCTTTTGTACCACCCTCGCACACTGGCTGCCTCTCTTTAGTTCCCGTGGCTCCCCACTGCATAGCCCTGGAGGGGGTGGGGTGAGGGAGAGAGTGGGGAGAGGGGTGTGGGGTGTGGCTCAGAATAACCCAGAGAAGGAGGGTGTTGTTTGGCAAGCCTCACTACCCGCCTCCCCTTCCTGCCAGCCTCACAGATCCCCTATTGAGAGTCACTGGCCTTTAGGGGCCAGGGAGGCAGCATTAAAGTGTGTACAGGAAATGGTGGGCCTGTGACCTGAGGGCACATGCACATTTTAACAAGTACTCTGAGCCAAACAGCTACCACCAGACCCCGGGACTGGTCTCTCCCCTGGGCCTCCTGGGAAGAGCCCTTTCCTTCATTGTTATTAAGATAGCATCTGCCAAGCTCCCAGACTAGTGTGCCCACATGGTGAACTCAGACACTGTGACGAGAAAGAGTGGGCCTTGTAGGTGGAGAAGAGCTGATAAGCTCCAGCAGGGGGTGTGAAATTTCAAAGATCTGTGGGGCCCCTTGCCCCTGCCCAGCACTGGATGCCAACTGCCTCCCTCTGGATTCTCTCTTACAGCTTCTACCTCTTCCACCCTCTGGCTTATGGGATGGTTGGTCCCCTTGCCCAGGACCCCGGAAGTCCCATGGCAGGACTAAGGTGGCTTGAATCATGGGACTTTTGAGGCTCCTGCAAGGACTCCAGCCTGAGTCCTGGAACGTTCTGGGGACAGCCAGCTGTGCAGCCAGGATCTGGACCTCCCAGCTGTGGGCAAAGCTGCCCGAGGAGCCCGAGGAATTCTGCTACCCGCCAGGACCAAGCTCTGCGAGCCTCCCCGGAATTTAACCCAACACTAGGGAGACCCACAGCTCTGTCTGCAGAGATTCCACCACTGGGAATGGCTTGGCAACAGAGGACAACATCTCTCAGGCCCATTTCCCTGAGTGTGCAACCTAAGGAAGGATGAATGTGAGAGAGAATGGGTGTGAGTGTGTGGGAGTGTGAGACTTCATTTGCCCATATACCTGTGGACAGCTGACTGTCAAAAACTCTGAGAAATAGACCAGGGCTACCATAGTATTTTCTGGTATTTCTTTCACACTGGATTTGGTTTGAAAGCAAGAGCTATCAAAAATTCTCTGACCTCCAAGAAGGCTGAGCTCACTGGCCCCACTTTGGGATATCACCAAGGGCAGAGCAGATGGGGGCCATCAGATCTGTGCCACCCTTCTCCCCACGAACACACCCATACCACTGAGTGCCCCTGAGCAGGAGGGCCAGCCTCCCAGCTGCTTCCCTGGGTAGCAGCTGCTGGGAAGTCTCTGGCAGCAGGTGGCTGTGCTTCCTGCCTGTAGTGTGCACAGAGGACTGGGCTCTGGAGCCAGTGGCCAGGAACTTACCAGCCCTTGGTTCCTTGATCTCTGAGAAAGTCACATGGTGACTGGTGGGAGGAATGGCGTCCTATCCTTGGCTGCTCTGTGTCCCCAGGCCCTACTTGCCAGATGTGGTTTCTTGCTGTCTGTCCTTTTTCCTTTGCATCTAGCCTGGCTATGAGGGTGAGGTGGATGCATTCTCCTGAGGGCTGGGAGAACCTTTGGGCCCTCTTAGCTGCCGAGGCTGGTGTGCAGCAGGGTAGGGATCTGTGGTGCTGGGTTGGGTTGGTGTTCCTGTCACTCATGAGGTATTCCCTACTTTTACTTCTCTAGTCTTCCCTGCTGCCCTGGATGCATTTCATTTCATTTCCATTTCTCTGTGTCACTATTTTACCAATCTCTTTCTCCCCAAAGACCCAGAGCACCTGGGGTCTGAGTCTTTGCAGTAAAGCTTCTGCTCTCTACCACTTTAAAGCCCAAGCAAGAAGCTCAGAGTTGTTTCTTTTAGTTCCTCCTCAAATGGAAGAGATTAATAAAACCCTTGGGTCAGAACCGAACCAGCCCCAGGCCCGCTCTTCAGGCTGCCTCCCTCCTGCTGGTACGATGACAGAGTATTTTGTCTCAGAGGACTGTGATGCTTTCAGGTTTAATGATGAGGCCCTGCCACACTTCATCTTCCCTCCTCTGGAGCCCCCACCAATTCTGACAGGGTCAGAGCTCTTTAAAGCATCTTCGGGAGGCGGTTGCCACGGAGACTGGAAATTGGGCCCAGGGACAGGCTGTGCTACCTACTGGGCGGTGGGGAGGGAAGCTTCTGGCCGTCCTTAGCCATTCAGACCAGCCATCATTAATGTTAATAGAGGAAATGCAGCAATGTCAAAAGCAAGACAGGTTTGTTAATTAGATCTGGGGTGTGATGACCTCCCTCCCCCAGGGCTGCAGCCCCTTTGACTTCCCCTGGCAGGAAGTGCCTGTGTGCTGAGTCTGGGCTGTGCGCTTAATTGCATTTCTGGAAGGGAAGGAGAGCAGGAATGGAGAACCTCTGCTCACCCCTTCTACCCCACCACTGTCTCTCCTCCTCAAAGGTGGAGTTGGTTTCTTCTGAGTTGGGTGGGGGTAGCCATTGGGTGGGTTCCCCTGGAGGGAGAATGCAGGAGTCTGCCTGCCCCTCAGCCAAGAACAATGGCCCTGTGACAACTGGGAGGTGGCCGATGTCCCCTTGCACCTTCTTACTTCCTACTAGGAACCTTTTGGAAGGGAGGAACTCTGAAGGAGCCAGAGGGGCAGCCACCCAAGTGAGGGTGAGAAAGGAGAAAGCTCAGCTAGCTTCCTGCCTATGGCTCCTTCCTCATTTGGCCACACTGGGGACAAAGGGTTCCTCTGTCTCCTACTGCACTCCAAGGATGAGAGAAGAATCGTTAGCTCACTCCCTCCTCTTCCCCTTAGCCCAGACTGGCACACACTTCTCCAAAGATAAGGCCGTATGGGTTGATGCAGCTTCCAGTGCTCAGGTTCAGTCGGTGGAAGATGCTGGAGAGGGGATATCAAAGTGGTGCTCTGAACGTGGGCTCCAATGCCCAGGAATTGGCAGAAATGTGACATGCCCCACAAACTTGCTGGTGGAGGAAGATCTTTGTTAGCCCAACCTCCAGCCAGCTTCTTGAGCGACAATTTTATATATATATAAATAAATATATATATGTTATATATATAAATAAATATATATTACATATATATATATAAAATTTTCCACAGATAATCAGAGGTCATTTACTTTTGTAATAAATAGCTCTTATTTTGAATGCCATGGTGTTCTTCTTGTACTTAATTGAATCTGACTTCCCTTGGGCTTCCGAAAGAAGACAGGAATGTTTTGAGTGCAAAAACCATTCCACTATATCTCAGTATCTGAGGCCATTCTAATTTGAGCAGAGGCCCTGGCTGGGCAGGTGGGCCTGCTGACCCCAGCAGGCATTGGGCCCTCCCACTTACAAGGTTACTTGAGGAATACTGGTTGTTCTTTTGACTTATTTTAACTTAGTCCAAAATAAGTAGAAAGCTGGACCTCACTTTTTCTCTTGTAACCCTCCACACATTAGGGCAAGGAGCTTGAGAGAGTAGCAGTTGTCCACTTTGGAGGCAGCTGTGTGGCCCAGCATCGGAGTGGCTCCTATTCTGCTCAGCAGAGGCCCCATCCTGACGGGTCTTCTGTTTTCAGGAGTGTGATGTTAAGAGTCCAAAGGAGGTGTGAGAGCTGATGGTGTATTGGCAGGAGGTAAGGGACGAGAGGCGGCAGATGGGGGCACTGCTCTGTGAAGTAGGGATGGCTTGACTCCACCTCCCTCTTGGGACAAGAGTGGCTGGAGTGGCTGGAGGGCTTGGGGAGAGGGCCATGCAGATCTTCAGGAGATGGAAAGTACAGAGTCTAGGCAGTTTAGGGAAGGACCAAACACTTCTTGAGTGGCATGCCGACACATCTGTGACACTGAATTCTCAAAAGGCAGAGTGAAGTCAATTCTGGTTTTGTCTCCATTCTACCCATGAGAGATTAAATTACTTGCCTGAACTCCTGTCAATAGCAGGGCCAGGACTGGGCATCAGGTTGGGCTTTTTCTGCTTCTCCAGCTTGGTCCTAGGACTAGAAGCACCTTCCCAGAACAACCTGGCAACTCTGGGTCCCTTGGGGAGAAGGCCTGGACTCAGCTCATATTTTGCATGTTCCTTTGTACATTCTGCTTAATGCATCTACAGCTCATCCAGGGGCTGGTGTTTCCTGGTGCACTCAGACCTCTGGTTTTCGGGAGGAAAAAAAGCCCTGATTTCTAACACTTGCTAATTACTGTGGTGTAAATACTCCCATCATGGCCCATTTCAGGCTACCCTGATGTCACTAAACGAGAATTTGGAAAGATAATTATGCACACCTGGCTCTCAGAAGCCATCTAAGAGCCAACCAGGGACTACTGACCCAGACCCAGTGACCTTGGCTTGGTCTGAACTATGGACACAGCCCTTGGTCACAGTCCATCAAAGTGAAGGGGGCAGAGATCTAGATGATGGCCTGGAGTCAGTCTTGAGGGCAAATCCCAGTCCCACCACTTCCAACTCTGTGATCTCAGACTCATTACCAGACCCCTGGGCTTCTGTTTAATCCACAGTCCAACCAGATGATAACAAATGCTCTCTACGTGAGAGCAGTATTGTGAGGATGAAGAATGAATGATGTAAAGATCCTTGCCAAGAGTCAGGACAGGAGTGCTGAGTGGATGCTAGCTCTCTTACGGTTGACGACTCCACCTCAGTGACAGCAGGGCTATAGGACAACATGCAACTCTCTCCTCCATTAGAACCACCTGCCCAGGTCATGGGCAGATGCCAGGCAGGGAGGGGAGATCCTGTGACTTCTTCAGCCTTCAAATATGGTCAGGCCCTCTGTCTCCTGGTTGTAACACCCACCACCTTCTCCACTGGGCCTGCATAGGCCCAACCAGGTATGTTCTGAGAACTTTTTCCCAGGGAAGCAGAGATTCAGTGTACTTAGCCCCATCCTCCTGGCTTGAGACAGGCAGAGTGTGACTCCACCACTTACCAGCTAAAGCCATGAACTGCCATTAACTTAGCAGACCTAGACTTTGTCCAAAGGAGAAAGGAAGCAAGAAGTTCCCAAGTGTAGACTGTTGCCAGGAGGTGCAAACTGGGTGAGGTGGAAGCCTTAGATAAGCCAGGTGGCCTACACAGAGCACAAGGCATCTGGGACCAGAGACATAGGTGGCGTCCCCACCCCCCATCCCACCCCTCGCCCCACACGACCTGCTTACCTGGCTGCAGGGCCATGGGATACCCAGTGAGAAATCTAGTCCCTGAGTAACCTGGCTTTCCTCTCCCTTTTGCCCCCAGCCCCTTTGTGCTCGTACTTGGGGATCTTGGACTCTTTAGGACACAAGGCAGGATGCGTTACAATCTTGCTCTCTTGCTCAGCCCAGAGGCCCCAGAGATGTGTGGAGAGATGGGGAAGAGAAGAATAGGATGTACCCCAAACTCCTGGGCATGGAGCCTTGGCCTGTTTGTTCATGACCACTGGCCCGAATACCATCTTCTATCTCTGGAACCAAAGGAGGTGGGCTGAAGGGGCCCTAGAGACCCCACTACCTGACCCCCTTACTGTACACTGAGGACACTGAAGGAGAGAAGTTAGGCTGAGAGGAGCTAGGCTGAGACACTGGAAATAATGAAGGATAAACGAGGGTTTTGCTCTCCAAAGCCTGGGCCACTAGCACTGGGCTGGGGCCAGAGAAGCTTCCATGTTTGAAAGAGAAAAGCTTTTGTGCCTCTGGGTGGCTCAGTCCCTTAGGCCTCTGACTTGGTTTTTGGCTCAGGTCATGATCTCAGGGTCGTGGGGTCCAGCCAGGTGTGGGGCTCCTTGCTCAGCGGGGAGTCTGCTTCTCTCCCTTTCCTTCTGCCCCTGTCCTACCTCCCTAAAAAAGAGAAACAGAAAGGTTTAGGCCTGACACGGGGTCAACTTCACATCCTGAATGGCAAGCATGAGATTCCACTACCTGGACTTCAATTTAAAGAACAAAATGGTACTTCTATTTAAAATTTTTAAAAAGCCTATTGAAAACCATGGAATAGTAGAATGCTGGAACTTGACTCCCTTGAAGTCCAGGTATTCAATGGGTCACAGCTGCTGTGCGCAAGACCCGGGGCCTGGCCAGGCCTCTAGAGCCGGGGCCAGACCTGGAGCTCACAGATTGCTAAAGATGCTGCCTAGGGAAACCCAGGCCTGGCTGGAAATGGCTGCAGTCCTGCCGCTGTCCCTAAGGCTGGGAGTCCCAGTGGGCCCAGCGAGCCGGGATGGAGGTGGAGGTGGTGGGCAGCCTGCCGGGCCTCGTCAGAGCCAGAGCAGGGCGGGGGCCTCCCCAGCCTCAGCCGCTCACACGGGGCCCCACGTCGGGGGGGAAGGAGGGAGACCCGGTGCCAAGGGGGCGCAGGCTCTAATGCCTCCAGGTAGTCCTCGAGGGAAGGCTGCGGAGAGGTGGCCGTGCAGAGCCTCCCCAGCGCCATCGCCATCGGGTGCGATCGGTGCCCCAAGCAGCAAGCGGTGGAATCGTCACCGGGTCCTGGACGAGAAACGGGCCCGGAGAGGCTCGACGCTCTCTGTTGAGCTCTGAAGCCCAGGCGTTTCCGGGCCACCGGGTCGTCCCCGGCCACAGCCGGTTGCCCGGGGCTGAGGGCCTTGACGGACGGAGGGGGCGGGGGCCGCGGCGGCTTTAAAGCGCCGGGTCGGGCGGCGCGGGGCGGGGCGCTGTGGGAGCCGCGGGGCGCAGGGCGCAGGGCGCAGGGCGCGGCGGCCGGAGCGGGGTCCCGGCGGCGCGGGCGGGCGCGGGGGGCCGCGGGGGGCGCCGAGGGGCCCGCGTCGCCGCCGACATGGCGCGGCACGTGCGGTGACGGTGGCCGCGCCCCCAGGGCGTCCGCGGGCGAGCATGGAGCGCCCCGAGCCCGAGCTGATCCGGCAGAGCTGGCGGGCGGTGCGCCGCAGCCCCCTGGAGCACGGCACCGTGCTGTTCGCCAGGTGAGGGCCCGCGCGCCCCGGGCGGGGAGGGGGCGGCGGGCGAGCCCCGGCCAGAAGGGCGCGAGCGGGGCTTCCCGGCGGCGGGTCCCGGCCATCCCCGGGCGCCCTCGGCGCGCGCCGCGCCCCTCCCCGCTCCGCTCGGCTCCTGAGCGGGCCCCCCGGGTGGTGCCTGAGGGCGCCCCGAGGGCTCCTGCGCCGCGGCCAGGCCCGGGGCGCGCCCTTGGAGGACAGGGCCGGGCTGGGGCCGGGCTGGGGCCGGGCTGGGACCCGAGAACCGCGAGACGCGGCCGGGGCCAGGGGGTGCGCGGGCCCCAGGGGGAAAGGAACAGCGGCCCCTCTGCCATCACCAGGGGCACGGCTCGGACACCGTGCTTTCTCCGGAGCTTTGGCCCCCAAAGCCAGCCCAGAACTTCTGAGGAGGCTGTTTTGCAAAACCGCCTCCCCAAACAAAGGGGGAATCGATTAGTGGGGTTACCCGAAAGCCCCATGAGCCCTCTCAGATGTGAATGATGAGCTCCCACTTGGCGCCTCCCAGCTTTCCCTAAGCCCGCTGTTGTCTCGGGCCCCCTCTGTGCTCCTGCTACTTCCAAGCTGTGTGACCGGAGGCAAGGGACTTACACTCTCTGGGCTTCTGCTTCCTCCTCTGTAAGAGTTGGGGTAACAGTTATACCTGCTGCTGAGGACTGTGAGGGATACAGAAGTTAACCACATGTAAAGTATTCAGTGCCCAGGAGTTCTTTTCTTTAAAGATTTTATTTATTTATTAGAATACACAGAGAGGAGAGAGAGAGAGAGGCAGAGGGAGAAGCAGGCTCCATGCAGGGAGCCTGATGCGGGACTCGATCCTGGGACTCTAGGATCACGCCCGGAGCTGAAGGTGGTGCCAAACCGCTGAGCCCCTGGGGCTGCCCTAAGGAGTTCTTAATAGTGCTGTTATCATCACTGGCCGAGCCCCTGCAGACATGATGAGACTAGGAGGTTCTGACCCAAGAGTGGAAGGGAGACAGACAGAGACAGACACAGAGAGAGAAGAGGAAAGAAAGGAGAGAAGGGCTTTCCTATTTGAGGACCCCTCCCTGTCCCAGCCCCCTGACCTGTTTATGGAGGGCTGCTCTATGCCAGGTCCCGGGAGAGGATGACCCTCGGAAGCGGTGGAAGAGGTGAGAAAGGGTCACCAGCAAAGCTGGCAAAGGGGTCAGTGCCCGGTTGGAGGGGGTGTTCTAGCTCCCAGCTGAATCCCTGCCTCCCCACCCCCACCCCAGCCTGCTGGGCAGCCAGGGTGCGCGGGGCTGGCCGGGGCCTGGGGGGACCAACACCCCAGGGCTGACACGTGGGTCTCCCCCGACAGGCTGTTTGACCTGGAACCTGACCTGCTGCCCCTCTTCCAGTACAACTGCCGCCAGTTCTCCAGCCCGGAGGACTGCCTGTCCTCCCCCGAGTTCCTGGACCACATCAGGAAGGTGAGGAGGAGGCGGGGTGGCCTCAGATCCAGCAGGACGCCTTCCCAGGAGAGAGTGAGGGACTCAGGCTCCTCGGGAGAGTGACTTCTGCCCTGGCCTGGTCTCATTCCCCTCTGCCGCTCCCCCAGGCCAGAGATGTCTGCTCCTTGCCCTATGTGCTGGGCTGGGCAGAGCCTGGGGCACCGTGTGTGCAGCCAGCTGGTCCCCAGCTCCCAGAGATGGTACTGGCACTGACCCACTAGGGGCCATCTGCCTCTGACGCCCAGGCTGGGGTTCCCTAAGAGGCTCATGACTCTCACAGTGCCTCAGTTTCTCCTTGTCTGGGGCAGACAGCACCATCCCGCTGTCGTGTTTAGGGCTTTGAGACCCTAGAGGAGAGGAGCTGCCATCACAGTCTAACATCAGTAGTTTGGCCACATGTTGAGTGCCTACTGTATGTACACACAGATTGCCTTGCATTTCTTTTCTTTTTTTTAAAGATTTTATTTTATTTTATTTTTTTAAGTAATCTCTACACCCAACATGGGGCTTGAACTTGCAACCCCGAGGTCAAGAATCTCACACTCCACCAACCGAGCCAGCCAGATGCCCCATGACCTTGCATTTCTGATCCTGGCAAACCGAGGGTCCTGGTGACCTCTCTTACTCCTGGTTGGATCCCCAGATTCTGGACTGTGGTTATGAGCAGGTGGGATTGTTCTGGCCTCTCCGATTCACGGCTGCGTTGGCCTTGGCAGGTGATGCTCGTGATTGACACTGCTGTGACCAATGTAGAGGACCTGTCCTCGCTGGAGGAGTACCTTGCTGGCCTGGGCAAGAAGCATCGTGCAGTGGGTGTGAAGCTCAGCTCCTTCTCGGTGGGTAAAGGGGCTCTTGCTCTCTCTGGAGCGCCTCACCTGAGGCCCCAACTCTCCCAGTCCTCCCTGTTCATCTGTTCTTTCTCCCTATTCCCATCCCCTCAGATGACTAGGACCAGGCGGGGTGGATGGTGGGGGGGCTGCATCTGTTACTTCTGTGCTGTGTGACCCCTGACACTGCCTTGACGACTCTGAGCCTCCAATTTTTCTTCCCTGGTTTGGCTTCTCTTAGAACCGTGGAAAGTTAAAGAGCTTCTGGGATTGGCCAGTCTTCTCAGTTTCCTGTTACCGTGTATAAAACCATCCCAAGCAAACGATTCCTGATTTCTCTGGGTTCGGTGGGACAGTGCTTTAGCTCCACGCGAAGGGGCTGGTGTCACTCATGTACTACACTCAGCTGGGAGCTCAGCTGCGGCTGCTGCATCCAAGACAGCCCGTCATCCTTCAGGGTCTCTTTCCCTGTAGTGTCTCATTACTGTGGCCTCGCTGAGCTTCCTCCCAGAGTGACAGCTTGGGTTCCCAGAGGGTGGAACCCCAGCGTGCCAGCACGCGTCTGGCCTCTCCTTGCATCCCTCTGGGGAACATCCCATTGGCCAAAGCCAGGCGCACAAGGAGCCCAGGCTCATGGTGGAAGGACCCCACTGGGAGGGGTCCTGAATCCTTGAGGTGTGGTTCAGTGGGGGCCACTGACGTGACAGTCTGTCCCACAGTCCAGTCGCCTTGCCAGATGGTAAGTGCCCTAAGGAAGGGACCCAGGTAGTCTTGTCCTCTCTGTCTCCAGAACTAGTGCGACGCCTGGTCTTCAGTGGATGTTCAGTAAATATTTGTGGAATAAGTAAACCATATTCTGTTCTGATTAACAGTAACAAACGAGAGCCGTTATTATTCTTGAAGGCTTACTGTGTACAGATGCTGAGAGCTTTCTGTAGATGATCCCATTTACTCAATCCAGCAATCCCATGAGTTGGAACTTTTACTTTCCCTGTTTTGACTGATGAAGCATCTGAGGCTCAGAGAGGTCACCGCACTTGCTCAAGGCCACACAGCTCATAAATGGCGGGATCAGGAAGTGAACTCAGGTCCGTCTGGTTGCAGAGTCTGGGCTCTTAACACCACGAGCACTGCCTTGGCGAGGAAGAAATGAAGACGGGGAGGGGTGGCAGTGACTTTGCTTGCTCTGAGCTGGGGGTCCCAGGCAAAGCCTTGGCCCCAGTCATGGGGTGATGGCAAGGCTGGGAGTGGAGTGAAATGCTCAATTCACTCTAAAGCCTCACATTGAAGGGGGAAGAGTGTCCAGTGTGGCACCCAGGGATGGGGGCAGTACCCCGCTCGGGAAGCGTGGGCCCTGTGCAGGAGAGAAGAAAGGTCCGGGCCTCCGTTTCTTACCCGTGGAATGGAGCGAGGCCTTCCTCCATTCAGGGGTGACACGGTGCCGCTTGCCTCTGCAGACGGTGGGGGAGTCCCTGCTCTACATGCTGGAGAAGTGCCTGGGCCCCGCGTTCACGCCAGCCGTGCGGGCCGCCTGGAGCCAGCTCTACGGGGCCGTGGTGCAGGCCATGAGTCGAGGCTGGGACGGTGACTAAGAGGCGGCCCCTGCCCAGCAGCCTCCGCCTGGAGGCCCCATCTGTTTGTGTCTGCTGCAGCCCAGGCTCCCTTAGGCCTCCCTGCCCCTTGGTCCTTGTCCCCTGGCCATCCCGGAGAGATAATAGAACGGGACTGGGTGTCAGTCCCCCTAACCTCCAGCTGCAGATGGGGGTGGCTTTCCCTTCAGGAGGGAGCTTCTGGATTTCCCCGCACGCCCAGTAGCTTCTTCCCTGCCTGCCCTCTTTTCCCTCTGGCATCACCTCCTCCTCTAGAAGAGGACCAGTGCTCTGGTCCCAGAGGTGGCATGGGGCTGGGAAGGTGGGGAGCTGTGAGAGCAGGGGTGCCCGCCATCCATCCTTGTCAGGTGAGTCCAGGCCCAGCCGGGGAGTGGTGGCTGAGCTTCGGGCACCTTCCCATTTTGTCTGCCTCCCATGCTTTTCTCTTCCTGGGGCCTTTGCCTTTCACAAGTAAAGAGGAGGGACTTTTCTAGTCTTCATGGTGGAATCACAGGTAGTGGGAGCAGGTAATCAGGGGACCCGCTGAGGACGAGAGAGCTGACCTAAGTCTGCAGTGGGCCCATCCGGGTCTCAGATGCTACCTGCCCGAGGGGTTTTTCTTTTGCTGTGTCCCGTTCCCTCATTCAGCGCTGCTGCTGGGAGCTCCTGTAGCTCTACTCTGCAGGAACCGGCTAGCCAGCAGGGGGGTGGGGGGGGCTGGCGAAGAGCAAGAGCAAGGAATGAGGGGTGATTTCATTCCAAAGGGGCCTGTGTTCCCGTGGCTGTTCCTCACGGCCCCTCTCCAGCAGGGCTGGGGTTTATCTCCCCTGAGCCTCCTTTCTGCCGCTGCTCACATCGACTGCGGGGCCACGGCTCTCCACACTTGATAGCTGGTGTGTGCCTGTACTCAGGCTGCTGGATAGAAGAGAAAGTGCCGGAGAGGCCCTCTGTCCTCGCCCCCAAGCTGTCTGCACCTTTACCTTCCGCTCCGTGCCGTGCCGTGGTTGTGTAAGCTCATGAGGAATAAACCTGTTCTGTGTGCCTCTCTGACTGGTCTGGGGGCTGGTCCTTTCTTGGGTGTTGGCTTGTGGCCAGGCGAAGCCACAGGGCAGGGGATCCAGGGCAGGTGGGAAGATGAGGTCAGGAGGGTCAGGGCCAGTGTGGATATAAAAGGAAGGAGAGGCTTGAGGAAGGCCAGAAGCCAGTGGTGGAGACGGAGTGAGGGGTCTGTGATAGAAACTGGCTGGCAGGGCACCAGACTCCGTTCTTCTTCCTCTTGGGCACACAGCTGGACCACCACTTCACCCGGGTTTTCATCCTCGCCCCGATCTGTCCCACCGAGGTCACCCAGGGCCTCTGTTCTGTCCCTGTCCTCACCTTGCTCTTCTGCTCAGCATCCTTGGAAAAGCTGATCACTTCTGCATTTTAAACTTTTTTTTTAGAGAAAAATATCACATACAGAATATGTGAGCCTAGTGAATCTCCATGTACCCTTCACCCAGCATTGATGCAACCCAAGTGACCTCCCCCACCCCCTTTATTCCGCTGGAGACTTTTTTTTTTTTTTTTTAATTTATGATAGTCACAGCGAGAGAGAAAGAGGCAGAGGGAGAAGCAGGCTCCATGCACCGGGAGCCCGACGAGGGATTCAATCCCGGGTCTCCAGGATTGCGCCCTGGGCTAAAGGCAGGCGCCAAACCACTGCGCCACCCAGGGATCCCTGCTGGAGACTTTTAAAGCGAACCTAAGACTTAAGCCACACGTAGGAACGTGTGGCTGATACCTTTTCCACCTTCATCCACGTTATCAACACACCTGCCAACATGAGCAATATCTCTTCAGCCTCGCCCGATGCCGAGTCTGCTCCCAGATTTCCCTGATGTCTTTCAGCAGGTGGTGCTCAGCCGAGGGGTCCACACATTGCATCTGGTTGATTTTTAAATTTACGTTAAATTTTTACGTTGTTATGTCTATTAAACTTCTCCTTCTTGGCCCCTCTCCCTTCTTCCCAGGCCTTTGGTTTGTGGGAGAAACCAGCTCTCTTGTCCAGAGGCCTCTCAGTTCTGACTTGGCTGATGCTTCCTTGGGGCATCTTTAAACTCACCCCTCTGTACACTGTAATCACTGTCAAGTGTGTGTGGGGGGGTCCCTGCTTACTTTTTCTTAAAGATTATTTATTTGTTTATTTATTTATTTATTTATTTATTTATTTGAGAGAGAGTGTGTGTACACAGAGGGTGAGAGAGGGAGAAGAAGCAGACTCTCTGCTGAGGAGCCCATCCCTGCTTAATTTTTGAGTCCTTTTCTTCCCTTAGATTCCAGATGCCAAGGTCTCCTGGTTTTCTTCCTCGATGCTCATTCTTCCTTCTCCTTGCAGATTCCCCCTCCCATCCCCCGTGGACCTCCTCTGGCCTCCTGTGCAGGTCCCAGCCAGCCCCATGACCTCAACACCCCAGAAACTGGTGGCTCTGGGTCGCATCTCCAGCCTAACGCCCCCCACTTCAGACCCCTGTATCCAGCCCCTTGCCCAGAATCCCTATTAAGCATCTCAAATGTAACACCACCAAAGTAGAGCCTGGTATTTTCCCTAGCCTGCTCCTTCCAGCATCCTCTGCCTTGGTAAACCAGTTTACCCAGCCATTCAGGCAGAAGAACTGGGAGCCATCCGCAATTCCTTGCTTTCTCTCAGACCCCACATCTAATCCATCCACGAGTCCTCAGACCTGTTCCGGATGTCTCCATCTCCTCATTCCCGGCCCCATTCTTGTCTGGGCTACCTTGCTGTCTGGCTGGATACCATCAGCAGAGCCCCAATGGGGGTTGTCTCCTCCACCTTGTCCCCACCCAGAGGCTGCAGTGATGGCCTTGGAGCCTACAGTGATCACATCTCTTCCCCACTCAGAATCCTCCAGTAGCCTCCACGTTGCTGGAGTAAAGCCCAGGTCCTGCTGCTCGGGACCCTGTGTTTATTCCCCCCAGTCTGCCCCCTTCATGCACGCACCCACATGTCTCATCCCAGGGAGGAGCTGGTTCCAGAGATCCTCCCCATCTGTAGTCACTCCCTACCCTTCACCAACTTTGTGTTTTCTTCCAAGCGCTTGTCCCTGCTGACATCTGCCATATACACTGGCTTGTTGCACTTGGAATCTCTTGCAACCCAAATGGGAAGGCTGACATGAAAAACACTTTGGGCTCTGTGTTCAGAGGGGGAGAGGAGAGGTGATTCTTCAGACCTCGCTGAAGGGGGCACATGGTAGCCAGAAGCTATGCTTAAAGCCCCGTATGTGTCTCTCCGGCCCAAACAATAGTATTTGTTACAAAGACAGATGATAATGGGAGTTGGGCCAGCGCTAGGTATTGATCGCTTAGAAGACAGAAGGCGAACGTCTGGGCCTGCTGATGACCTACCTGCACTTGACATTGAGCTCGCTGGAGGCAACGTGAAGGAGGGGCGCCTTCCCGTCTGTGGCTTTGTACTTAGTCACCGGTGGGAGGCCCTCCCAAGGGGAGACACAGTGTGAGGTGCCGAGGCCAGCTCCCCTCTTCCAGGGGTGTTGGCCTGTGATTGTTTTCCTCCTCCACAAGAGCCTTGCCCTTCCAGCCCTCCCTGACACTCGAGTGCGGAGGCTTTTGTAAAGTAGGGGCCCTTGGGTCCCACCCCAGAAATTTTGGGTTGTTCAGAGATGAGGCCTGGACCCTGGGGTTGTCTAAAACCTCCCAGGAGACTCTCACTTGCAGCCGGGATGGAGAACTGTAGCATTTGCGGCTGGAGATCTGCGGGTCTGTCAGGGCCCAGGGGCCACCAGATGTTGAGAAAGCGGCTCTGTTGAGAAAACTGTGCACTGCCTTCCTGTAAGTAAGCCAGCTCTCCTGCCCCCCACCCCGCGCCCACCCCGGGCCTGCCCCAAGACTGACTCAGAAGCCAGGCTCTGGCCAGCTTAGAGTGTCCTCGGGACAGATCCGAGCTCCCTCCGGCATGACGGGATTAGGTGGTGGGGAGCCAGCCCTGGAGGAGCCTGAAACCGCCCCAAGGTTTGGCTTCTGGGTACAGCCTTCAGGGGCCCAGGGCCCCCCAGCTTGGGGGAGGCTGCCCTGCAAAGCACAGTGCAGCACACAGTCAGCTGCTCCAGGGCCCCATCAGATCCGGGTCCTGGGCCTCCAGGGCCCCAGGCCTCCCTCTTGGCCTGTGCCACAGTCTCACTCCCAGCCCAGCTGTCTGGACCTTCCAGGCTTCCAGTCCTGCCGGCAGAGTACGGATTGACCGACCCCCTCTTCCTTCCAGGACTTGACATGCCTGGGGCTACAGTCCGCCCTCTGCAGCTTGTCTTTCTGTCTCTCTCTCAGCAAAGTCCCCTGAAATGTCCCCAGACTGAGGAATGGCCCAGGGCCTGTGAGCTGAGGGGTGCTGGGGGCTGTGGAGAGCAGCCTGGGAGGCAGCTGTTGTGGCAGGGCCTGGAAGATCCACGGACGAGGCCCCTGGTCCTACAGTAGCCATCAGCCCATCCCTGTTCCCAGGCATCAAGGCCCAGCCCCTGCCACCCAGCCAGAATGGTCTTCATGTTTCTCTCTCCCCTAAAGCAGCCCTGGTGGATCTCATCTGACTTGACTTGGAAAATAGTTGTTTAGAGGGGAGGGGGGTCACAGGGGTGGGCTCTGGTCCTATGCCCAGGCTCAGGCCAGTGGGGGCTTTGAACCCAGGCCTGCCAGTGGGCCATGAAAGCTTGAAGGGGTCCAGCGATGGGGCTGGGGAGTGGCCCTGGGGCAGCCTATCTTCACAGGGTAGGATGAGGGAGGCTTCTTCCCCCTGTACCTCATTCCCTCTGTACCCCCCTGAATCTGCTCCACTGGGTAATGTCAGAGCTGCTATCATCCTACTGCTGTTTTCGGGACCAGCCTAGGGTCCTGGAGCCGGTGGAGGAAGGCCAGCACTGTGCTCTCCTAGGCCGGGAGACACCCCTGCCCCCCAGAGCAGGGAATTTATCCCCAGTTTACCGTGGGTACAACAGAAGACAATAACCTTTGCTCGAGGGTGTTTCTTCTCCATTCAGGCCTCCCCAGGGTCGAGCCTCACCACTCCCCCTGCCCTCCTGCTGCTGGCTGAGGCCAACCGACCTGAGCCCTGTCTGCCACTTTTTCTAGGGCCTTCTGCCAGAAATCTTCATCTTTTCAAGTCCAGCAGCTAGTCTAGCCGACAGCCCACTCAGGGGGCCGGCATTCACCCTGGGACTTCTGTTGCCCAGGGGAGGCTGTTCTAAGGCTTCATGGGTAGCTCATGGGCCAGGAAATCCTCTGCTACTGCCCAGGGGGCTCTGACAGTGCCCACCGCAGGAGTGAGGTTCCCTCCGCCCCAACCCCGTCTCTCCAGCAGGCCAGGCGGCACTCGTCAGGCCTTCCCTTGGGAGAACAGGGGCCTGGGAAGGCCTCAGGGGCCAAAGCCATGGAGCAAGGTAGGGGATGCTCCAGCCTTAGCAGCTCCAGCTAAGGTCCTGCTGGGCCAGTCCAGATGCAGAGGCACAGGCCAGCAGAGGTTGGGACCACTTATTTATTCAAGGCACGGTCATAGCATTAATAACAAGAAGGTTCGGCATTCTGGCACATTCCTTTAGTGGTGGTGGCCAAGGGAAGTCCACACCCCACACTGGGGGCCCCAGAGGATGCAATGCTGCTGATAGGCACTTTGCTTCCAGAAGCATCTGAGGAAGAGGCAGCCAGGCTTGGAGCTACTCTTGGCCCAGTGGGGCACTTCTTAGAGGCTCTAGGCTATCCTGGGTTCCCTCAGAGGCAGCCCCCTCCAGAAGGAATCAAGCCTGGGGGGTGGTGTTTCCGTGGAAGGACGGGGAGGGACAGCTGGGAGGTAGACTGTGGGGTAGGGTCCGACGGTGGTGGGTGGAGGCCAATGGGTGAGACAAGCGTGGGCTGAGCGGGCAGGCCAGAGGGGAGGTGCCTGGAGAGGGCCTGCATGTGGTGGGAAAGGAGCCAAAGCATGGCCACCCTGCCTTCACAGTGACCATGGGGGGAGAGTGGGGAGGACTTGCCGGTTGCCCTCGGTCTCCAGAAAGAGTTGAGAAGTGAAAGGATTCTGGAGCTTTCCCAGCATTTGCACTGTCTTCTCTCAGAACCAACTGCGCTTGGCCCATATGCAAAGGGGGAAGCCCCCAGCCATGCTGCCGAGTAATCTGCTGGGACCCTTTCCATATGCAGCACCCAGAGGCTGCTGGGTGGGCAGGGGACAAAGGAGGGGCAGTGACAGAAGCGGCAGGAATAGTCCAGCAGGGGCTGCAGGGATGGGGGGGGGGTGCCAGCAAGTAGTACCCAGTGGAGAGCCTACATGCCAGCTTCTGGCAGGAAGGCCACACGCACACCAAATATGCCTCCCGGGGGCGGGGGAGGGCCTGGAGCCGGCCACCTCCCCGTGGCACGGGCAGATCTCCCTGTTGGGGCCCTGACCGCTGCTCTGGAAAGGACCCTTCCCTTTGTTGGCTGGTGAAATGCTAGGAGGCAGCAGCCCTCAGGGACTGGCTGGGTATTATTTCCTCCTTATTCCTAACTGGACAAGGAGTGGGAGAGACTGCTGACGCCCCAGCTGACTCAAGCTCTCTGGGAAGATCCCTTACGCCAAGGTCTGGGCCAAGCCCCTGCAGTATGGCAATGTTTGCCTCTCGAGGGCTATTTTTTCCTCCGGTGAAGCCTGGAGCTTCTGCAGCTGAGACATGGGCACAGGTGGAGCAGGGCTGAGACCCAGGTGGTCTGAGTTCAGGGGCACCCATGTGCACCTGGTGGGAAAGGCTCAGGTGATGAGCCTGGGGCCTACTTTCAGCAGGTTGGCTGCAAGGACCCAGACCCCTGGAGCAGGGAGCTCAGGAGAGCTCTATAGCATGCAGAGCCCCTTGACTTGGCTGCTCCTCACCCACTCAGGCCTCAGTCAGCCCATCTCTGCATCCTCCCCTGCTGTGCTGCCGGGTGGGGGGGGGGTGGCTGTCCTCAGAGGCAGGGGTCTGCACCCCTATAACCATGACAAAGTGGCTGGGTGCTACCAGCATTATTCCTACTCAGGATTCAGTTCCACAAAGGTCCCGAGTGGTGGCCCTAGGAAGGCAGCCTTATTCCACCCGAAAGGGCTTCTCCATGGAGGACACACCCCACCCCCACAGTCCCTGGCAGGGTGTCTGCAGTGTCTGGGCCAGGACCATACTGGAGGCCACTTGGGTGGTCTTCAGTTCAGGGTATAGGCGGCCCCAAGGGAGGAAGGGTCCTACTGGGAGGCCAGGGAATGGCCAGTGCCTTCAGTCTGAAGCATGGGCTTCTTACCCTAAGCTGCTGCCCACCTTGGCTATGCTGAGGGTCCAGGCACTCAGGTGGGTATGAGGCAGGAACAACTTTCAGGGGCCATGTCCTTGACCTTGAGGGTCCTCTCATCAGGCCTGGGGCTTGAAGAGCTGTATCTGGTTTCCCATCACCCAGCATTTGGGGAGAAGACCCCTCTCCGTGAATTTTCTGCCTCTGCCCCTCCCACCTCGTAGTAACCAGCCAAGGTTGCCTTCATCAAAATGCACACAGGTCCCATTTAATGAGCCTGGAGTGATCATGTCCCAGCTGCCCTCGCAAGAATAGAGCAGAGGAGGGTCTCTACCCCGCAGCTCCGGGGGAGTCTGCTGCAGGGCAGAGTGCTAGGAAGGGTCTCAGCCGCCCCTGGCTCCGGGGAATCCCCAGGCAGGGGCTGTCCTTGCCAAGGCCCAGCATACACACTTGTGCTTCCTCAGGCTGCGGGGGAGGGGGGAGTAGGGCTGGGCGCCGGGGTCGGAGCAGCAGTGGAAGCTCCTGGGCAGGGCAGCTGGTGAAGGGTGGCAAAGACGCTGGAGAGTCTTCGGCGGGCTTCTTTCTGCCTCCTCCCTTGTGCATATGCCTTCTCCACTCTGACCCCAGGAAGGTCCCTTGGCCTGCAGTCTCCATGCCCAGGGCCTCAGCCACGTCTGCCGAGATGTGGTGCCCGGCCGTAGCCTCCATCCCATCCCGGGGTCCCCTGCACTGCCCAGCACCTCCCGTTCTAGCTGGTCAGCAGGTCAGGACCTTCATATGGCCGACAGCTGTCGGGATGCAGACAGCTCCGTCGGGCCTTCCCAAAGTCTGCAAGGGGTAGTGGGGAGGTCCACGTGGCCCTCCTGCCTCCCCCTTGCCGGGCCCTCCCCTGGCCGCCACTCCGGTGGAGTCGCCAGGTGGAGGCCTGGGGTCCTGGTCAGTGGTACTGGCTCTGGCCCTCCAGTTCCAGCCCTTCCTGGAACTGGGTGGAGCCCAGCTCCCTCGCAAAGCCCCTCGTACAACTCTCCTCTTCGCTCTCCTCCAGCTGTCTGTTCATGGTACCGTAGGTGTGCCGAGCAGGGGAGGAGGCAGGGGACAGGTTCATCTCGGGCTCCTGCAGCACCGTGGCCACGTACATCTGCTCAGGACAGAGAGAGGAGAGGAGAGTGAGGTCACATCTGGGGCCAGGCCCTGGGCATGCCCTTGCACTCATGCCCTACCCCCGGAGCCTCTGCCCCTCTGAGCCACAGGTCCTTCCTTCTCCCCCAGCAGCCTGAGGCCTGGCTGTCCCACCTGCTGAGGTGCTCTTGATCACTCCAAGAGCAACTGCACCTCCGAGGGGGAGGTAGCACAGGCCTCCTAGCTCCTAGCCCACTGCTCCTTCAGTACGGTTCCATCCATTCTTGGTTCCAGGTCTGGCTGAACCTAGGGGGAGAGGACACGAGGCTCCCCTGTGCTGGGGTCTGAAGAGACCCCACCTCTGAGATAGTGCACTTCTTAATACAGCAGAGAGGTACATCCACACCCCCCCTGGGGTGGGTCATTGGCTGGCCTGTGAATCAGGATTTGTAACTGAGACTGCTAGCTGAGATCTTGGTCATGTGACCTGTCAAATCCAGAATGGTCCCAGGAGCACCTGGGAGGGCAGCGAAGTAGAAAAACAGGAAGTGCTAGGGACAGAGCTGTCATCCCTTGAATGGCTTTGAAACCAACTCCTTATTTTGAAAATAGGTAATTATGGGATAGAATTAAATCTTTCCTGTAGGAGTTCATGTCAGTGAAACCAAACAGTCCTGGTCTATGAGGGAACACTCTTCCTACAGAAGAATTTACATATTTGTAGGATTCCAAAGTAAACCCCATATAAACCTTCTGGTCATAAGGGGAAAAATGGTAACTTAACAATGGAAGAGGCCGTCATCCCCCTAATCTGGGAGTAGTCAGCATCATTGGTAAAAAATGGAACATTCTGTGTCTCTTGGTATGGTGCACGGCACTACCCATAATGTGTTTTAGCCCCAAGGGCTCAGAATCTATTCAGCCTTTGGATCAAATGTCTAGTTTTCAGGGAATACAGGAGATAGTGGAACCTGTTGCAAGACATCATGAAGAAATAGCTGGAAAAATCCAGAAGGTAGGGTATTCTGCAGGACTACTGGCTGGGTCAGCAGGTCATAAAGAAGAGATTGTGTGAAATTACAGGAGATGTGCACAGGGACCAGAGTCATCTAGCATGGAGCCTGGACTGGATCTTGGTTTGGATGTGCTTTGTAAATGATATTTCTGAAACACTTAGAGCCACTTCAATATGGGCTGTGTATTTGAAGACAGAGAAATTTATATACATGGAAAGATGGAAACTGTTAACTAAAAATGCAGATTATACAACAGTATGAACAGCATCATCTCATTTTAGTTAAAATTATATACATGTAAAAAAAAAATTATATACATGTATGTATGTGTGTGTGTGTGTGTGTGTGTGTGTGTGTGTGTGTGTATACCTTGAAGAATAGACACTAAGTTAACAGTAGTCATCTCTGGATGGTGGGAATATGAACTTTTCATTTCCTTGTTTTTGCTTATCTGTTTTTCCCCATAATTATCTGCAATGCTCATAGACTACTGTTGTTATCACAAAAGATTAAAAAAATCAATTCCAATAATTATTATTATTTTTTTAAGCTCAGGCTTTAGAACATGACAGACCCGGTTCAAACTTTGTACTGCCACTTCTTTGTTCAGTAATGCCTTGGGGTCTAAATTAATTGACCACGTTGAGCCTTAGCTTCCCCGTTTGTCAAAAAAGCATAAAAACCTCTACTGCGTGGGTGTATCATAAAGATGAGGAGCAAGATTGGCAACGTATCAGGTTCCTAAGTAGATTTCAGTAACCAATTGCCAACAATATTCCAGAGGGGTCGTCTTGCGAGGGCCCCTGAGGAGAGAGGCTACGTGCAGAGAGGCCCCCACTTTGAAAGCTGTGTAGACTCTCCAACACCTCCCAGAGGAAGTCTGCCCCTCTCCGCAGGGTTTTTCCCCCCGAGGTGAGGCCGACCTGTAGTTCTGTGCACAGGGGGTGGGCACGTCCACCACGGTTGTCTCTGTGCATTTGTCCCCAGCTCTGCCACAATCACAGGGCCTCCTCTCTCCCCCTGGGGCCCTGCTGCCCACTGCATTTCCACCAGGACGAAAACTGTCTTCCGGTGCCCAAACGCTCCAGATTCTCTCTTCTGGGCCTTTGCATAGGCTGATCCTCTTCCTTGAATGCTTTTCCCCCACATCCTACTCCACCTAGCAGCCCCTCCTGCTCCCATTCCTAGAGTCGGATTAGACGGAGGCCTTCCCTGAGCACCCGGGCCGGCTGGCGCCCTTCTTCGGTGCTCCTCCGGGGCACCCCGGGATCGGGACATGGGCCGAGCCGGTAGCCAGCTCAGAGCGTGCGTCGGTGGCCGTGCGTCCACACCACGGGGGTGGCAGGGGTTGGGCAAGCGCTCCGGCCCTCCAGGCTGAGCCACGCTGCGGGCGCCACCCCTGCCTTACCATTCGGTGCAGGCTCCCAATAGCTCCCTGCAGCTCTGTCTGCGCCGCTCTGCCTGCCATGTGTGCCCTTGGAGGCAGCCTTCGGTCCTGAGGCCGCGCCCCAACATGTCCCTGTGTCTACACGACTGAGCTTGCTGTGGCTGGCTTCTCCCTGACATTTCTCTTCCTCTCTCTGTTCCTTACAGAGTATGTCTTGTTTCTTCTATCTTCCCACATCTTCAGCCAGGGCCACGGCAGCAATTGGACCTGGGCCAAGTCCTACTGTGTCAGGGGAGGGAGCCCAGGCGCCCCTGGCTCCTCCCCAGTACCCAGGGGGTGGGCACTAAATGCCGGTGCCCCCCCCCCACTGCTGCTGGAGTCGCCCACCCCAGAGATGGCCCCCCTCCTGACCTGTCCCCCAGGGTGAAGGCACTGACTCACAAGGGACGTGGGTGTGGAGGAGGTGCTGCTTGGCTCCATGTCGAACACGGTCTCCATCTCCTCCTCGGGCTGCAGCGGTGGGGAGAGATGTACAGGGTCACAGAAAGGGGGCGTCCACCCTCTGGCTCCCTCCCCCGCCAGATCTGCACCTGGACCTCTGGCTCCCCTGGAACGCCCAGACCTGCAGGCCTGGGCTGAAGCCCACGGGGACAGGATGAGGACTGGGATGCTGGTGGCTCTTTTCAATGTTCCATTCCCAAGATCCATAATGGGGTGAAGTGCAGAGAGTTGGGATTAGGATTGAATATGAGCCTGCTTTGACTCTAGTCTCTTCTTTCCTCCCGGGGTTTCTCCTCTCTCTCAGAACTGCCGAAATCACAGTCTAGGTCCCCTCCCATCTCCCTTCTCTAGAGTGGACACCTGGGCAACCAGCTCGCATGGCATTGTTGTACTGGGAAGACAGAGCCAGAGGCCTTGTCCCCTCTGGTTTCTCGTGGCCCTCGAGCCAGGGATGGAGGAAGGGCCAGGCAGAGAGGGCTGTGGGGGTCTGAGCCCAGGGCCTCCAGACACAAGGCCACTAAAAGTAAAAGGATTCTCTTCTAAGAGGCTCCTTCCTCCAACTCAACAGGATACCAGAACTTTAAACAAACTTCCTTTCTTTTCTTTCTGTACATTCATTTTAAAAGGACACCATTTACTATTATAGACAGAAAACCTGCATTAACTGACAAAAGCAGACACAGAAATAAATGCGAACCAACAGAATAATGGATAACCATGAAAAATAAAAAAGATGTTTCAGTCCCTGGAAATCATTTTTAACATGCCTGCACAGACGCACTGCGCCCCTTTGGGAAATGCCCATCTAGAGCGCACAGCATTGTTGGCATGGCTCTCAGCAGGCAGGGACTGGCTCCCTTCTCTGATGACAAGGCAGGGTCCCAGTAGCAAAGAGCTGAAGGAGTCACACGGCCCAGACAGCCAGTCCTCTAGTTCAATAGCCTGGGATTCCTTAAAAGGTGATACCTTTCCACCTCCTCAGGGAATCGTCCTCCTCCGCACCCACCCTTCCACCCTTCACCCCGTCCTTCTCTCTCAACCCTCTATCCTTGCAGTGGTGTTCACAGCTCGGTGGCTGGACAGACTCACAATGTGGGATGCATGCGTGACCAGCCTGCTGTTTGGAGGACATGCCAGAGGGGAGAGGAGGAGGGGATGGCCGTCTTTGAAACCTCCCCACCGCGCCTGGGCCACCCAAGGGCACGCACACATGCACACTGAGTGTGCACACACCATCACTGAAGGCAAGAGCCTTTCATCTCTCGCACTGTGGCTGTGCAGGTTGGAAGGTGGCCTAGGGCCGTGTCCCCCGGGGGGCCAGAAGAACAAAGGGAGGAAAAGAAGGGTAACTCACCTCATAATCAGATACCCTCTGGAGCTTCCCCAGAAGAGTGCTGAGGAAGGCGATTATCATGGAAATGATGAGCGTGGAAAGGGAGAAGAAGGTGATGGTGTGGAGCGTACCTGCCAAGGAGAAGAACAGGCCGTGGGCCTGGGTGCTTGAGAACCGGAGCTGTGGGCAGGAGTCTGAAGCCAAGATACTGGGTCCCTAGAGACCACCTCAACACCTCTGTGGAGGCCTCGAGTCCAAGGCAGGGAGGCCCCTACCCCAATTCTCCTCCTAGCAACTGTAGTCAATGTGCCTGACACAGGACGTCATCCCTCGGTGCTATGTGACCATTGGAATTTGGCATCTTAAGGATTCCAGGAAAAGAATTTAATTGCCTTAAGCGTCCACTCCAGTGCCCATTAAACCTGTCCTCCTCGACCTGTCAGTTTCCTTCCAGTATCACAGTCCCTGGGGCAATAGCTCTGGGTTACTCATTCATGCTGCTGCCCCCAAATACAGTCTCTGGCGCACACCTGTCCTTGCACCTAGCACCAGCGGTTACCTGTGCTAACGGCACTGAAAAGCAATCCAGAATTCAAGTCATTTACATTTCTCTCAGGAATATTTGGTAACTTTTTTATGCCACCAGTTTTCTACTGAGGTAAAGATTAAAAATCAATCTTTATAGGGGCATCTGGGTGGCTCAGTCGATTAAGCCTCTGCCCTCGGCTCAGGTCATGATCCGAGGGTCCTGGGGTCAAGCCCCACATCAAGCCCCACATTAGGCTCCCTGCTCAGCGGGGAGTCTGCTTCTCCCCCTCCCTCTGTGTCTACTCGCCTCCCCCCCCATGCTCTCTCTTTCTCAAATAAATAAATCTTTAAAAAAAATCAATCTCTACAGTCAGAGGCTGACCCATGATGATGCTTGTCATCGTGTTTCTCCAAGAGCAAAATGGCAAGCAACCTCAATATGCAACAATGGAGAGCTGACTCAGATGGGTAGGATTCAATGCAGCTGTTCAAGGGCCCGTGCTCAAACAGGAAATTGCTCAGAACGTTACATTGAGTGAAGAAACTCGGGATACGGGACCAAACATTATAAAGTAGAAATCATGATTTTGAAAAGTAAGAATAAAGCAGTAACTGTCCCCTGCCCCCCATGCTCCTCCCTGTCCCCCAGCCTGTGCACACAGAATGAGGTCTGAAAGCCACAGCAGGCTCTGGGTGAGATTATGGGTCATTCAGAAACATACAGTCTAGGGCAGCCTGGGTGGCTCAGCGGTTTAGCGCCGCCTTCAGCCCCGGGCCTGATTCCTGGAGACCCGGGATGGAGTCCTACGTCGGGCTCCCTGCATGGAGCCTGCTTCTCTCTCTGTCTGTGTCTCTGCCTCTCTCTCTCTCTCTGTGCCTCTCATGAATAAATAAACAAAATCCTTAAAATAAATAGAAACATACAGTCTTTTATACTTTAGAGGAAAATTATTTAAAAAATGAAGTCCGCTAGGTGGCAGGGAAAGACTAGAGGGATACGAAGTAGTGCGATGGCAACAAATGGATAATGCACACAAATAACTAAGGGCAGAGCTGTTTCCAGCCTCTACCGCAACAGGAGTAAGAAAATACGGTTTCCTTTCTCCGCTCCACTGAGAAGACTAAGGTCCAGTGTCCCTGAGGGAAGACCAGTGTGGGGAGAAGGCAGGAAACCATCTGGTGGCGGAGAGGATGGGGAGGTCAGAGTGAGCTGCTTGCCATGGGGCGGGGGAGGAATCTCTCCCTCCAAGGGGCCAGGGTCAGTAGCTTGGTGTAGCTAAGAGCAGGGGGAAAGCTGGCCACTGGGCAGACCCCAATCCTCCTCCAGGTTTTAGGGAATCCGAGAGACCAGGCATCTTATAGGGTCCTGGGGGGAGGTCACGGGAATTGACCCTGATAGCGAATATTCTATTCTGACCAGCCTTGTGTTAGAATGGAGGAAGGTGATGTTCCTTGCTCTGAGGGTCGTAAACCAAAGTGCATCCGATCTGGACCGTGTCGGTCCAAGCCGTCCCCTTAGCTTCCAAGTTCTGCTGGGACGAGCCCAATTTAGGCCTGGAGGAGCCGCCTGGGGGGCTGCCATCCAGGAACAACCCTTGCTTCTCTCAGGCCTTTTCTGCTTTACCAGAGCAGAGGGGTTGTTGAGGGCTTTGTGCAGCCAAGGGGAACCAGCAGAGGCAGGCCTGGTACCTACCTAATCGCAGGATGGAGAAGAAGAGCATCCAGAACAGACCCAGGAGCGGTGCAAAGATGGCCTGGTAGACGGCAGCCATGTGGATCTGCTCGTTGAGTTTGGTGGGTGCGTAGGAGTAGTACATGTTATAGCGGTCCGTGATGTGCTTCATGCACAGGTACAGCAGTCCTGGGGGGCCGGAAGGTGGAGGCGCGCTCGGGGGCTGCTGCTTCCAGAGCCAGCCCCCCACCCCTGGTGCCCCCCCGCGGCCACCAGGGTCATGCACCTTCCGGTAGGTAGAAGTTGAGCCCCCCCACGTCGGGCCGCTTGCTGGAATATGAGATGGCCTGGGACAGACTATCAGCAGAGCAAGGAGAGGCTGGGGCCAGGGCCGGGGAGGTGGGGTGGCCCTGGGGGCCCCGAAGGAAGACTCACCGAAAGGCACGATGATAGGGCAGGTGATGCTGTACGCTATCACCACGCTGAACACGTTCATCATCCACGCGTACTCCCGCCCATACTGGAAGTCCATGGCTTGGCTCTGGGGCAGAAGCCGGGGCTCACTTGGTGGCCTGGTCCCCTTGCCTCGGCTCCTTCTGTGGCTCCTGGTCTATCCCCGAGGAGCGGCCCCGGAGGCTCAGCCTGGCGGACCAGCTCCCTGCCAACCCCAGCCCACCTCTCCTCACTCCTTGGGTCCTCTGTCCCCCTCCCATGGGAAGGAGTGTGTGCAGGGCAGGGCCCGGCCCCCACCTTTCTGATGTGGACTCTCTCTGGCTCCGACCTGGAGAAGAAGAGGCGGATGCTATATAGAAAGAGGGACCCCAGGCGCAACAGCTCCATGCCTGTGCCCAGCAAAGCCGCTGTGATCACGTAGTTGACAAAGAAGGCGCCGTTGTCTGGCAGGAACACACACCTGGCCGCGGGGACAGTGGAAGATGGCACAGAAGCCAGAGGGGGGATATTGGGTGGGGGTGGAGATGGGAGGGGTGGAGACGGGGAAGGGGTGGAGGGTGAGGGTGGAGATGGGGAGAGTAAGCTTCAATACACATGTGCCCCCTGCCCACTGTAGTTCATGCACACCCTTCTGAGCAGGGATGGGGTTGGTCTACGTCAAGGGTGGGTGTGTAGGGAAATATACGCTCTGGCGTGATCTAAAGCAGAGGTGAAGAAATAATTAAAAACATAAAGTGCTGTGGAAATGCCCTCAGAAAAGTGACATATGGCTGCACCTGGGTGGCTCAGCGGTTGAGCGTCTGCCTTTGGCTCAGGGCACGATCCCGGGGTCCTGGGATCGAGTCCTGCATCAGGCTCTCCACAGGAAGCCTGCTTTTCCCTCTGCCTGTGTCTCTGCCTCTCTCTGTGTGTTTCTCATGAATAAATAAAATCTTAAAAAAAATAATAAAGCAGAGGTGCTTGACCAGGACCCCTAGATCCCAGAGAGTCCATGGTGGGGGGGGGGGTTGTGGGCATCTATGACATAGAATGGGGAAAAGAATTACATCTTGACATTCAGAAGCCTCTAATTGCAATGTACCACTTCTTTCCAATAAGAACGTGGGCAACAAATCACAGCGATGTCAGCTACGGCTGTGACCCTGTCACCGTTGCAATCAGCCCACTGCAGTTGGTGGTGATATCTGACAATACCTTTGCACTCACCATCACTTCAAAGTGATGGTAGTTATTAAACACATGGCTAAATTAGACACACTAACTTTACATGACTGAAATGTTCTGTCTGCAAGGGGTGTTCTTGACATAGCTGGCCAGCTTCAGCTAGGAGCCACTGGGCCATCTGAATGAATGGCCACACTGCCTGTTCTCACGGTGGTGCCCCAGCATCTCTGTTGCTGTCCAGTGTCCCCATCTACACAATTCTGCCAGTTTCTTTGAGAGGAGAAATCTGCGAGCTTCCTGGATAGATTTCAGAACTCCTTCAAAAACTAGTCTTTCTTGATGGCACCAAAGTTGAGTCATGGGCTTACAACTCTTTTCTCTCTCATACAACTGTATCGAAGATACTGACCTAACCAAAGATGCACTCATTCATCCTAGAAAAAAAAAAGTCCAACTTATCACAAGTATAGTTTTAACTGCAGAAACTTTAGAGAACTCTGGTCCTTGCCCTATAAAACAAGCTGTGAGGGCACCTGGGTGGCTCAGTGGTTGAGCATCTGCCTTGGGCCCAGGGCATGATCCCGGGGTCCTGGGATGGAGTCCCACATTGGGCTACCCACGGGGAGCCTGCTTCTCCCTCTGCTTATGTCTCTGCCTCTCTTCATTCTGTGCCTCTCATGAATAAATAAATAAAATCTTTAAAAATAAATAAAACAAGCTGTGAAAGCTTGTGTGTCATTTGTGACATCACAATAAAGATGCAAACATCTGTGAAAATTGGGATTTTCAACATTTGTAACCTAAGAACAAAACAAAAGAAATCAAAATTGGCTGGATGTCCAATGTGATCTATGTGTTGTTTTGTCAAAGATCCTGCCACCCCAGTCAACTGAATGCTCTTCTGCTAGCTAAGTAGCTTCAGCATTCACACTGACGCTTTTTAAAACTAAATGTAACTTTAGGGACACCTGGGTGGCTCAGGGGTTGAGCGTCTGCCTTTGGCTCAGGGTGTGATCCCGGAGTCCTGGGATGGAGACCCACATCAGGTTCCCTGCATGGAGCCTGCTTCTCCCTCTGTCTCTGCCTCTGTGTGTGTGTGTGTGTGTCTTTCATGAATAAGTAAATAAAATCTTTAAAAAAAGAATGCAACTTCAGCTTACTTGTATTCAAAATGCATTGTCCTCTTATTAAATGTGCTAATAAAGATTTTTATTACAAATTTACTTTTAGAAATATTTTGGTAACAATATTTCAATATAATTGGTGTTCTTTTCAACCCAGGTATTTTGTGCATTTAAAGACATCTATTCAGAGTGTATATGAAACTGGCAAAATCTGAATAAGCTGGGTGGATTGTATCAATGTCAATTTCCTGGTTGTGACAGGGTACTATAATTATGCCAGATGTTACCAGAGGTGGGAGGGAACTGGATGAAGGATACACAGGACAGTGTGGGAGCAGTTTCCTATAAATTTACAATTCGTTCCAAAACTTCATTCAGAGAAGGGATCCCTGGGCTTTACCAGATTGCCAAATGGGTCCATGGCATTAAGAGGTAGGTTGCTTAATGAGAGTCTTTGCATGCATTCATCTCTCTACCCGTGTGGGCAAATGAAGGAGACGTGTATCTACCTGGTATGGACCTATGGAAGCTCCAGGGTACCCTGGGAGCGTGCTTGGGGCATACACTCTTGTACTCACTGGAACCTGATGGATGCCTGCTCCAGATAGTAGATGTCAAAGAGCCACCGGAAAAAGACATCCAAACTAGAAGTAAGAATAAGGTAGGTCCTTTAGTTAATGAATCTAGGCTTGGGGTTCAGTCCCTCTTGGCCTGTCTTCCCTCCCTCTGTCCTCCCTTATTCAATCCCTAGAGACTCTTGCATTCTAATATCCCAGCTGCCAGTCCACACTGCCTCTCTGCCTTCTTAATGCTGGGCCACCTCCGCCCCTAACCCTCTGGTCTCTCATCTCAAGGCCGCCTCTTCTAGCAAACCTTCACCAGCCGTTTTCCCCACAGTGCTTTCTCCCTCTTCCGAATTTCTACTGTACATTGGCTGCATTTTTCCCACCTTAGGCTGTCGGTTAGCTGATGGGCATGGCTTGTTTCCCCAGCTGGATAATAAGCTCTTTGAAGGCAGAGTTCATGGCTGACGCCTTAGCGTCCACATGATACCTGGCTCATGCTAGGCTCATGACAGGCATTGGACTGTCATTTGTGGAATGGATTTGCAGCAACCACAGGTAGGCCTATAGTATCTGAAAGAGGAGGTTCCAACTCTAGGGTGAGCCTGTCTGAGAGAGGAGGGATACTGGGAGGTGAGGTACCTGGTCAGTCCCATAGAGGGCAGAATAATCACCATGAACACCAGAAAGATATAGCATTTGTTCACTATGATCAGATTCTGGCTTGATCTAGAAGGGAACAAAGAAACATGTGATAAGAACCAGAGACCTAACAACAGCATGGATGGAGAGACAGAGACAGCTCCCTGGCCTAGAGACAATCGGTTGGCTAGTGCATACCAAAGCCATCTACACAGAGCACAGGGAGCTCTGCTGCAGCTGGGAGCAGCAGGCAAGGGCAGTAGAGTCAACTAGTCTGGTCAGCCGCGGGCACGGGATGGGGAGGAAGGGCACACGTGCGCTGTGGGCTTGATATCTTTGTTAGAGGGACATTACCAACAAGACTCAGGATCCCTGCCGAGTTTCAGTAATCTACAAAAGCCATGTTCTTGGACAGAGAAAAGACCAGTAAGGGCTTCTGTTAGGATGGTAAGAACTTTAGGTGCAGGAAATCCCTTCTGAGATCCACACGGTCTTCAGGTAAAAGCAGGTCCACCTGCCCCAGGATATGGTAAATATTTTCTACCCAGATGGCTACCATCATAGAACTAGTAGGGCTAACCTGCTATTCGGGCTTAGTTATAGGTCCTATTGTTTAAAATGGGGGTGCTGCTCGGGCCACATGGGCCTACAGTCAGGTTGAGTTCACAGGTTCCTCTGTGACAGCCTTCCTGACGTTCTTTAGACAAGTCCTGCTCTCTCCTCACCCTAGGTCTCCTGCCTAAAGTTCCAGGCCACTCTCTGCCTACGGCTCCAAACCCTCAGTGCATGGCTGGAGGCTGAAGGAGCTGTCCAAGGAGGCCTTGCTTTGGGCCTGAACATGCCTGAGGTGGTGGCCCAATCTCAGCATCCCTGAGGCCAGGGGCCCAGAGACAACTCGGTCTCCTCTTTCAAAAAAACCTATCTTTATCTCCCTCTATCTCTATCTCTATCATCTCTATCTCATAGTGTCTTGGGATGGTTTTGGGTATCAAAGCCATCCCATGTCAGTTCAACTCCTTAGGCCAGATGGGAGGCCTGAGCCCCCAGGCTGGCGGGAGAGTGGGCTGGGGAAGGGGCTGGCACCGGGGCAGAGAGCAGGAGAGGCAGAGAGCTAGGAGAGGAGCCCCCATCTCACCTGGTCCAGTGGGCCTCTAGGAAGGCGGAGAGGTAGACGATCAGAGGCAGTATCACTGTAAATGCCCAGAGCATCAGGGAGGGGAAGAATTGGGTTATGACCGGGCTCTGTAGGGGTAGAGCGGAGACATGCAGAGACGTCAGTACAAGCAGTGCCCCTTCCCCTTCCGGGCCACCCTTGCTTCTCCCCCACCTCTGGCCTCTTCTCCCCCAGCTTTAGTCCCAGAGCAGGATTGGTTTCCCCAAGGCTGCTCAGCGGTCCTGGTCTTCATTGTCAGCCTTGCTGGCCAGGGGTCTGGGCTGAGGCTGACACCCCAAGGTCAAGGAGTGCCCTCAAGGGGCACGGGTCTTCTATGCTGAGGTCCCTGGAGGGGCAGCCTGGGCTCTTGGTGGTGACTTCACCCCAGGGCCAGAGCCAGCAGCTGTCACTGACCTCATGGTTCAGAGAAGGCAGGTGGGACATTACCTTTAATGTGATGTCATGTGACAGGTGGGAGAGAAGGGGGAAGGTGTGAGGGAAGAATCCCTAGGGGCAGCTGTGCTGAGGCGTCCCTCCTGTGAAGCTGACAAGCAGCCCAAGCAGTATGGCTTGACTGCGTGCGTGCGTGCGTGCATGCGTGCGTGCGGGCGTGTGTCACTGGAATAAGGATGAGGATAATGCGGAAGTGGAGGCCTTCTAGGCCTGTTATAACAGCCTGGAGGCTATAGGATTTGGAAATGGGCCGGCCCAGTTCCTCTGAAGTCTCTGTCAGGGCAAAGTCCCTGCATGACTCCTTCAGGGACCAGCGCTCCCAGCCCGGAGCGGGTGTGTGTGTGCAAGTGAGGGAGGTGAAGGTCCCACTTCACCTGGGAACTGACCTCACTCTTCCCCCTAGGAACTGACCTCACTCTTCCCCACCCTCACCCCTATGTGCCAAATGGGGAGGGGGGCCCAGCTCTAGAGAAAGTGGGGAGAACAGAGCTGTCACACTTGCCACACCCTCTGCTGCACCTTTTGTACCCCTCGCTGGCCCAGGGTGACCCAATCTAAAGGAGCCCTCCAAGCCCCCTCATGACTGGACCACCCATCCCCTCCACAGCTCACTCCAGAACTTGCCTGCAGCACCCCCCTCCTCCTTCCTCTCCCCCTCCAGTCCCTCAGACAGGCAGTGACCTGCACAGTCAATCCCTTTAGGACACAGGACACTCTACGATACCATTTACACTGCTGCCACCTCCACAATGTTGGCGGTGCCTGGACTCCAGAGCCGTGTTCCAGGGGGCCCCCCCACCCTATTCTCGCCTGAGTTGTTCCTTCATCTCCCTGGGGCCCCACGCCTGGCCTGAGCAGAGGCAGGACCTGCAGCTTCTCGATAGGGCGAGTGACGTTGTACATGTCGATGGTGTTGATGATGATGGCGGGCGTGGTGAGGAAGAAGAAGAGGAAGAAGAGGAAGGTGTTGATTGCGATAAAGCGCGCCCACCAATGGAAGCGGCGGACGGACAGGTGTTTCCTGGGGAGGGATGGAGGAGGGAGACGCACTTAGGATCTCAGGTCCAGCCCTTAGACGGGGCCCACGTGTGGCTTCCAGCATGCCGGCTAGAGACCTGGATGGCCCTGGTCTAACTCAGCCCCCTCCCGCACCCCGCCAGGCCCAGACCTGAATGCACCGGGTCCCGGATCTGCCCCTCAGTCACACTCTTTGTCAAGGCCCTCGTGGTGGGGTGGGGTTAGGGGTGGGCAGAGGCTGTGGTGCCCAAGCCCAGTGGGGAACAAAGTAGGGGAACTGGCTCAGATTCCTTTCCCACCCTGTTCTCTTCCTTGGTCTGGGAGGGGCTGAATGGAGAAGGGAGGGGCAGAGGGGGCTTACCAAATAATGTCTTTAGGGTGTGGGGCCAGGGCAACCCTCCAGTAGTAGGATTTGACGATGGTGGTCACCGAAGACTGCTGGGGGGGCACGCCACACTGGATGTACTTGTAATCTTCCCGGATGCTGCGGAGATGGGGGTAGGAGGCAGAGGTTGTGTGAGGGTCACAGTCTCAGGAGGGGTCCCATGCCAGGGTCCTACAGATGGCCCCACTTCCTGGGGATTTGTGAAGCCTCCCAGGATCTTAGAGGTGGGCAGCTCCTAAAGCCTAGTCCCTGGAGGAAAGAGGCACCAGTGGGAGGGCCTGCCTGGGAAGAGAGGGGACCACATGGGTCTCAGCTGAAGTCTTTTCCCCTTGATGGCAGTGACAGCAAAAACATATGCTCTTTCCTTGAGGGTGACAAGCGAGGTACTAATTTCAGCCTCATCTTAGTATTAATAGCTACCAACTGAGTCCTTTTTGTGTGCCGGACACTGTGCTAATTGACGATGAATATAATCCCAATTGCACAGATTACTAAATTGAGGTCCCTGAAGACACAACCAAAGAGGGACAGGTGCTGGCACTGGAGTCCTTGGTCTTCTAATTCATGTTTCTGCTGTAATTAAGCCTCAGATTCGCTCCACTGAATGACGGTATCTCAGAAGAGAAACAGTTTTGTCTTATATTGGTATATTGTTTTATATAACATATATACCAAATAGAACATATATCGCTTCTTAACCCTCTGGGAAGTAGGTAGACAGGGAAGATATAAGTGGACCAAAATTGAGAGTTACAAAATTTGAGAGTATAAGTGACTTGCAAAATTACACACAATTGTATTTGACCAAATTCTAGGTGGTTCCACTGTTCCCTTATAGAGTATGGGTGGGTGAGGACAAAGTGTTGTGTATGATCAGCTCCCTCAAGAGAGAGGAGGGCCCCACAATACTCCAGGGACTTATGCTAGGGTTCCCATCTATTTGATCCTGTCCTAAGGATCCTTCCAAAACTTTCCAGAGTGCTACTCCACTCCTTATCAAGGTAGAGCTGCCAGAGGCTGGGGCAGAGGAGGGAGGAGGCTGTAAGGCTACGAATTAGGGGAGGCCTTGCAGCAGAGAGCAAGTAGAGCTTCTCTACCCTGACTCTGTCACTCACGATGAGGAAAGGGGTGATGTCTAATGGGGGGAAATGGATTCATTCTTGTCAAGGCCTAGAAGAGAAACCAAGATGTCTATCCTGACCACCTCTGTGCTACAGCAAGGACATGAGAATGGGGAGCCCAGAGCCTGGGTATCTCTGGAGACAAGCAGAGTCTGGCAGCTGTGGGGAAATGGATGCAGACATGCTCGGGAAAGCAAGACAGCGGCCGCCTCTGAGGCGCATGGAGGGGTTGAGGGGTGGTCAGAAGATGGAGAACTGGAGGGAGGTTCTCTCTCCTTCTCCCCTTGACTGGAATGGAGGTGAAAGAGGATGGTTTCAGAGAAGCAGAAGCCCATTCACAGGGCCGGGCTGGGCACAGCAAGCCGCTGGCCCTGGCACTCACTGCTTCGTCATCCTGGCGTCCTGGAAGGTGACAAAGATCAGGTCCAGACGCTTCAGCCGAACGCGGTTGAGCTCAGCGTTGAACTCGTCAGTCAGCTGCTCCTCCAGCTCACTATAATATTGCTCTGCATCTACCTGGGGCGAGATTTGGCCCTCAGCGCTGGAGAAGCCACAGCTCTAGGAAGGCCTTGCCTGGACATAGGCCTCCCCTCCACTCAGGTGGTAGGCCTGAGGCTTTGGTTCCATCCCCAACTCCCTTCAAAGCCTGGCAAAGAGCTCAGGATCCCAGTGGGCTCCAAGATCCCAACTCGAGAACAGGAAAAGGTCGTAACTCTGACATTGGATCCCTGCTCTTAGATCCGGGGAAGGTGAGGCACACCTGGGGATTAGGGGTTGCTTTTTGGACTTGGGCTGGACTCCGGAGGAGGGATAGAATGTGTCTGCAGCATTTTCAGGAAATGGGGATGATTCATTTTCTAGACTGGCTAGAGTTCAGTCCTGCCCTGTGGCCTCCTCCAAGCCATGGTGGTTGGGTGCTAAGACGGAGCCGAGCACCTTCAAATGTTCCTGTCCTAGCCCTTTGAAAGCCTGAGGCACGGCAGCCTACAGCAGTCTATTGTGTTCTCTCTGGTCCTCCCATCCAAGACTGGAAGTGAGCAAGAGCAAGCCCTCTTGGATCACTCCAGATGGGTATCCAAGAAAGGCCTCAGCTCCTCGGTATTATCAACAGAGAGGCAGGGTATGGTGGAAAGGGAGGGAGGAGCTAGGTGCCACAGCACCTGAGCAGATCTGAATAGGGCTGGAGGTACACAGCCCTGGACAGAGTTGGAGACCCAGGGCCCCAGCCCCTCCTCTGCTGCATCCCTTGATGCCGGGGCCAGGTACCTCTTTGAAGCAGGTCCAGCACTTGCAGAAGCACAGGCGGGAGCAGGGGTGGGTCTTGATCATCACCTTCCCACTCTTCTTGGCCTTGGCAGTGTAGTAGAGCCGGCCCCGCATCGCGTGGCGCCTGTCAGCCAGCGGGCAATGGAAACAAGGATCTTGCGGTTGGGGGCCTGCAGAGCCGCCACATCCTCCCCTTGCACTCCCATCCCAGATCCAGACAGGCCCCGCTGCACTCACCTCTGATCATCCAACTCGATCAGGTTCCTGACGTCATAGCAGAAGTGGACTCTGGTCACTACGCACCCCGGATAGGCCTCACTGTAGCCACAGACATGGATGCTGAGCCAGCCTGTGGTGCTGGGGATGGGCCATCCTACCCCCACGCCCACCCGGAACTACAGCCCACAGGGCTGAGTGGCTCAGCTGCCCGTGGTCCCTTTTTTTGGAGGGGGAGGACTCCATTCTTTGTTCCTAAAGTCAAATTTCAGAGTTGATCCTTGGTAATCTGAGATTTGCCACCTCCTTCCCAGATGATCCAGAGTAGAGCCAGGGAGCAGACCTGGAAATTGCTGCTCACCAGAGAGAATTGGCTCTTGGGGCTAGGAATTTGGGCCACAAAAGATGCCCCAACATGACCTGCTCTAGATAACTGCAGTCAGGAGCTCACTGGGCTCTGTGGTTAGAGGAATGAGGGAAAGGAAGAAAATTATACCCCACCACACTCACACCACGCAGGAAAGCCCTTGGCTTCAGAGACCCTACACTGGCCCCAGGGCCTCTTGCATTCTGGAAGGCTAATCCTGAGCCAGGTCCAGGATGGGCTACCACTTGGAGTGTCTCTCGCTCTGGCATCCTACGGCACCTTACTACCAGCATGAAGATCCAGGCAGGGTTACTGGGGGGAAGGTAACCAATGCTTCCGCCCCCTCGATCCACTTACTGAAAATGTTTAATGATGATTTCAGGGTCTTGGATGTCCTTTGGGACATAGGTGATCATTAGGGTCCTTGTGACCTAGGTGGGGAGGGCAAATGGAGAAAGAAGACTGTGTTTACACAGGACTCCTAACGTCTGGGTCTTTGGTGGCTCAGAACTGTCTGGAGTAGGTCTGCTACTCAGCCAGGCTGCCTGGGCCTGTGTCCCTGAATTCAGCAGGCTGTGTGCCGTGGGCTGTGGGCAGCTGTGGGCAGCTGCGGGCAGCTGAGGGCAGGCATGCTTCATCTCTGTTATTCTCTGGTGTCCTGGTGCAGGCCTCCTGCCACAGACAGCTGAGGTCAAGGGAGCGAGAGCCAGAGGCTGCAGATCAGGCCGGGGAGGAAGACCAGAGCTCCGGGAGGAGCAAGGGCTACTCGTGTACTCGTGCTCTTGTGCTAACCAGAGGGCCCTGCCGTTGCTCAGCCCTGCTGCCTCTCCACTGTGCCACGTGAGGTTCACATAGCAGGGCTGTCCCTGACATTAGACTGGGCAGGGGGGTTAGGAGGAGAGTAGACTCTGGGGAGTGGATGGGGAAGCCCCTCAAACTTTACATTTTATTCTGTGAGTGGGAAATGTCTTCCCAGGCCATCCCCTCAGGTCTGGTAAACTGAGCTTCAAGAGATGGGAGTCTCAGCAGAAGCTTCTGGTAACAAGAAGGAAACCTGAAGTAGCTGAGTCCAGACTGGTCAAGGGTGCCCAAGCCTCCATGCTTGCAGGCCAAAGCATTCGGGGTAGCCTCTCAGAGGTATGAGGATTTGCATTCTGGGATGGGTTAGAGTGTATTGGTCCTTTAGGATGGATGCCATCAAGGGAGGGAGAGAATCCTATTACACTGAAGCTCTGAATGGCTGAGGACAGAGCCCAGGGTGTTAGTCTGCACCGTTCCCCTTTGTCACCAGAGCCAGGACAGCCCAAATACCCTTCCCTTGCTGGTGCTGGTACTAGTGCTGATGCTGGTGCTGGAGCTGGGTCTGGGTCTGGAGTTGTAACTGGTACTGGAGCTGGGGCTGGGCCTGGGGTTGGAGCTGGTACTGGAGCTGGTGCTGGTGCTAGAGCTGGGACTGGGACTGGGCCTGGGGTTGGAGCTGGGGCTGGGCCTGGGACTGGGCCTGGGACTGGGGTTGGAGCTGGATCTGGGGCTGAGGCTGGGGCAGGGGCTGAGGCTGGGGCTGGGGCTGGAGTTGGAGTTGGAGCTGGGCCATATGGGTGTGGGTGTGGGCTTGGGCAGGCAGCACTGCTGGGCCCACCTGCAGCCCCTCAGCTTCACCTCTACACCCTAAGGGCAGCTGTGCACTTTAAACACCGGGGCTGCCAATGTCAGGGAGCAGGTGTGTGAAGAGGTAAGGCCCCAGATGCGCCTCAACCAGTGATGGACAGGTTGTTGGTAGAAAAGTGCCCGACTGCTCCCCTAGGCTGGGAAAACTCTAGGGTGCATGTCCTATCGGACTCCCAGGGCAGTGTGAGCCTCTCCTTGACGGCTCCCTCTTACCTGAACCTTATTTTCCATCTCACTTCCCCACCCTCTAGAGTTTTTCCTAGGAGCCACTTTTAGAATAAGTGAACGCTGTGGCAAACCCTTATCTTAGGGCCTGCTTGGGAGCTGGGGTGGGGGTGACCCAAACCAGGACAGTGGGGACACGGAGGCCAGTCCCTGGGGGGCGGGGTCTCTGACCTCAGAACTATGGAAGGGCAAGGAACTTGGGAACTCCCCAGCAGGGGGCGCTGAGCACTCAGGATGGAAGCCCCTTGCTGGTCCAGGGGTTTGTTAACCCTTTAGTGGTGGGAGGTGGGGGTCCAGAGGTCTTCAGAGGGGGGTGGGGGCAGCAGGGCACAGGCATAGGATGCACCTGGGAGCAGCTGTTTACCAACCAGTGTAGAAGTGTTTCCATGGTTTACCGACCAGGAGAGCTGTGCTAGGTGCCAGGTACTGATCCACTGGGCTAAGGGGAAGAGGCTTGCCCTGCTCAGGTGAGACTGCCCCCCACAGGTGTGCAGAATGTGCCCAACTGGGATGCCTCTGAGGGCGGGGAGTGGGGAGGTCCAACGGGGGAGCTTCTGGCTGGGAGAGAACAGTTCTGGGAGTTCTTTCCACTTACTCACCCTGTAGCTCCTCTTGGGCACAAACCCTAAACAGTGATGAGCCATGAAGACGAGGTTAAGGAGGAAGTAGAGGAAGGAGAAGCAGCTGTGCAGCCACAGAACCTTACTCCTGCCAGAAACAAGACACAGGAGGGATGAGAACACCCTCTCCCACCCCATACGGTGCCCCCTGGGCCACCCTCTGGTGCTTCCAGACACTCGGGCACCTTGGAATGGGATGGCCATGGTCAGAAGGGGGTGTCCCACGCCAGGTACTGAAGACTAACATTTATTGGGTACTTCCTATATGCCAGACCCAGGGTGGGTGGGACTCAATGCTTTCTGTACATTCTCTCACTAGACTCTCATGCCGTATGAAGGGGGCACTGTGACTATCTTCATTTTATCTATAGGGAACTGAGGGTCAAGGTGGCGGGGGACCTGCCCGAGGTCACCCTAGCTGTGGCAGCACTGGGCGGCGGAAGCACTGGGGCTCCTCGCGCTGTATTGTGCTGCTGGCGGCTCCCGCTCAGGCTCCCACGGCTGCCCAGTGGAGGGCCGTGTGACCTCTCTGGTGGGGAATGGGGGGGGTCATACTCAGGCCCAGAGGGAGGAGGGCCCGGCAGATTCGCTCTGCTTCTCCTGGAGTAGCAAGAGTGGTGGCATTAGGGCTTTGGGCTCATATGATGCTGTCCCAAGGCATCTGGCCAAGAGGACTGTTCAGAAATAGGGCCCTCCATATTTGGTGCAGTTTGAGAAGAGCAGAGCTGCCTTGCTTCAAAATATCTCCTCACCACTGGTCCCACGGGCATTTCACCTAGCATTCCCTGTCCCTGTCCAGCTGGATGTCTCACTTCTCCGTTTCTTCAGAGGGGCAGGGTTATGTGGTCTCTCAGGGACACGCCAGCTCTCTGCCAATATGGATTGATGGATGTTGAAGGGTTTTCCCTGCCCTATTAAAATTAACATCTTGCTGGGAAGCTGTAGGTACCTTGCACCAGCGGCTGGCCTGGGAGAAGCTGGTGAGCTCTGCTCTGGTACTGGCAGCACCAGGGGAGGAGGTGGCTGGAGGGGGAGGCAGGAGGATGCCACAGCCCCATTCTGCTGATTTTGGAGCTCGACAGATTGCAGGGTTTGGGGGGCAGAGGGGCAGGGGTGGGGCAGGGGAAGTGGGGCAGGAATGTGTGAAAGCCCACTCACACCTGCTGGACCTGCTGCATCAGCTTTGTCAGGAAGTCGGCCACACGTGGCCGAGACACCCAGGGGGCCTGGTTTCTCAGCAGGGACCGGCAGGGCCATACCTGGCTCAGTACACATTGATTTAACCACCAACTGGGTGGGATGCTGTTCAAATCCATGAATCATGTCCAACAGCTGTTCTTCCTCAACAGACCAGAAATGAAGCTTGGGGTGGGCATGCACTGCCCCAGATTCAGGGCCAGCTAATGGCAGAGGTGGGGCATGAAGCCAGGTCATGTGGTTCCTCGGTCCCTTCCACCCCCACTATGGGAATTGGGTCTACGCTTTATTCACTATATGACGGTTGATTTGCACTATTTTGTGAGCAGGAAATAATAGCTTAAGCCTCTACTTCCTACAGAGTCCTTGCCACTTGGGTGCTGGACATATTAAACAAACAGGAACCATCTTTCCAAGTTTTTAGGAGTGGCCAGTTTGTTACCTCTTACAGATCCAGGGACACTGAGGCAACAAGAGTCCCGTCCCGCCAAGAGAATGCAACTTCTGGCCTCCCACTCAGTACACAGGTCCCAAGGAAACCAGGCCTTTCTTATCAGCAAAGCAGTGCCCACATTTCCAACCCACACATTGGACCTTCTCTCCCCACTGATGCCCCAGCCTGTAGAACGGGAGGTAAGAGGCGCAGGTACCTACTCTATGGAGACATTGACAATGGTGGTCCGACCAAAGTGGCTACTCCAATCTGGAAGAGAAGAAAGTGGCTGACCTCAAGGCCAGTTTCTTGGCTGAGCAGGGTGGTCGCTCAAATTCAAGGTTGCCGAATGAACGCCTGGGGTCTGGAGACGCTTGCCCACGTCCTGCCCTTCCTTCTCGTTCCCCAGAACTTGCCCCCAACTCCCAACAAAACCAGCAGAGGCCTCTTCTTCTCCCTGGGACTGCTGGTTCAGGCTCTATGGCTGTGCTGTGAGACGAAGTCTTGGTGTGGCATCCCCAGTGTCCAACTGGAGCATGTCAGGCACCAGAAAATGCTCATTGAAGGAGCCTGGGGCCCCGCCTCAGTGGAGGGATGAAACCAGCAAGGCTGTTAACCCTGGCAACCATCACAATAAGAATGTCCCATTGCCTCCTTCAGACAGACTACATCCTTCTGGCAAAGTGTGTTAGTTTGTCAGTTTAGACATCTCTGGATGTTATGAAATGTGCCCAGAAATCCTGCATTAGTATAACATACATATTATAAAATATAGCCAACACACTAGCTCTTAGGAAGAGAATCTGGAAAGACAGAGGTTGCTTACTCTGGTGGCCATATTTGGTGGCACAGATGTTGGATGCCACCTTGAATTAGCTGAAGCTTACCTGTGGCTGAGGAGAGACAGACATGTGAGGAACCAGGGTACCACTGGCTGCCACCTGGGCATTTGGGGTGCTAAACTATACCACCCAGTTACACAGCCTCCAGCTCTGCCCATCCTCATAGTTCTACATGAAATCCTGGCTGTTATTCGCTGAGTGCTCACTATGTGCTAGGCACTGGCCATACATTCTCTCCCAACCCCCATAGCTGAGGACCCAACGCCCAGGGAGATTGATCTGCTGAATATAAACTGAAATAACTTGCTAGATTGGGCGAAGGTATTTTCTGGGAAGCAGATATGGGTCAAAGTCAGGGAATCAAATTTTTCTGTCTTTGAAGCCCAAACCAACAATGTCAGCCTGTCAAAAGGACTTGTCCCTTTTATGACAAGTGTAGCAAGACTTCCCAAGAGACCAACTTTGCACTTCCAGTGCTGTGTCTGCCCCAGTGGAGGTGGGGAAAGATCAAGTGCAGGGATCTTTGCAGTAGATCACATGCCATAAAAAGGCCTAGCAAGCACCTGGCCAATTTCATACTGAATTACTACCACGTGCCTGCCATGTGCCAGGTCCTGGGCCAAACTTGTTCTCCACTTGGGGGAACTAAAGTTTGGGTTGCCTCAGGTCCCACAACGAATTTTGAGAAGTGGAATTAAATTTTGGGTTTCTAGACTACCAAGACCCAAGCTCTGTCCTGCCTACTGGGCTGCCCTTGTAGTGGCCCAGGCCCTGGGTGCACTGAGCTCCACCTACCCAGAACGGTTCCGGTGTAGTTGATGGGCAAGATGATACCCAAGGAGGGGATGCAGAGTATCAGCACAAAGATGATGAGGTGATACTGGAACATGATGTAGGTGCGGGCATCGTCTCCACACTTGCTGATCAGATCCTCATTCCTGGAAGAGACACATAGACAAGGATCATCCTCAGGGGGCCGATATGGACACAGACTAAGCTAGGCGGGGAGGGGGAGGTGGGGGGGGAGGGAAGAGGGAGATTAGGAAGAGAAGATTATCACCCTATGCCCAAGTTTTTATTTTTATTTTTAGAAATATCACCCTTTATCTCAAAGCCTCTATCATGTCTGAAATGTATTTCACTGAATTTCACAGGCATGTCCAAGGCAGAAGCTATTACAGACACACACTTGGGAATCCAGAAGCACTTTTTTTTTTCAGAAGCACTTTTGAAATCAACCATCCATTCCATCTTTTATTGCTTCCTCATGCATGTTGAGTGCTTGCTATGGGGCGCGCACCAGACAAACCACTAGGGATAGCAGGATGCACCCTATTTCTTTTCTCTTTTAACTTGTAAATTAAAAGGGAATCTTTAAAGTCATAGGGAGACATCACTCCACATTGCCAGATTGGCCAAAATTAGAAAGTCAGACAATACCAAGTGTTGGTGAGGGTGGGGGTGGGGGGCACGGGGAGCTCTCCCACACCCACGGGCATGTAGTCTGGCACCGCCACTTTGGCAAACAGTGGGTATTATCTAAGGAAATTGAATATATGCACTCCCTATGACTTAGCAACTCCCACCTAGTTTTATTTCCAGTAGAAACACATATACATGTGTATCAAGAGACATGTATAAGAACCTCAGATGCCCAGCCCCAAACAACCTAAATGTCTACTGAAGGCAAAAATGGACACAAGAATTGTGAGCCATAGGGGTGCTTGGCTGGCTCAGTCGGTGGAACGTGTGACTCTGGATCTCAGGGTTATGAGTTAAGCCCCACATTGGGTATGGAGCCTACTTAAAAAAAAAGAATTGTGAGATATATATGTATACATATGAGATATATGTATAATGATATATATAGATAGATGATATATCACATAATATGTAGAATGAAATACTATACAGAGATAAAAATGAATGACCATAATTGAACTTCATAAACACAATATTGAGTGAAACACCCAGGCACAAACAAATACATACTGAATGTTTTCAGACACGAAGTTCAAAAACAGGCAATACTGAACAACGGAGTTAGAAGTCAGGGTACGGGGCAGCCCTGGTGGCACAGCGGTTTAGCACCGCCTTCAGCCCAGGGCCTGGTCCTGGAGACCTGGGATCGAGTCCCCCGTCAGGCTCCCTGCATGGGGCCTGCTTCTCCCTCTGCCTATGTCTCTGCCTCTCTCTCTCTCTGTGTATCTCTCATAAATAAATAAATAAAATCTTTAAAAAAAAAAAAGTCAGGGTACGGGTTGCCTTTGGAGAGTGAGAAGTGAGTGGGAAGGGACAGGAAGGGGGGCATTGGGAGGAAGCAGGAGGAGGGCTCCTGGAGTATTGACAATGTTCTAATCCTTGACCTGCTTTGCTATAAACTGAGCTGGACATTGATTTTTTTGTGTACTCTTCCATATGTGTGTTGTACTTCAAAAAAAAATTTCAAAGTAGCACATGCTTACTATAGAATTTTTGGGAAATAAAAGGAGAAGAAAATCATCCACCTACAATCTCAATCAGCCTAAGATAATGACTGTGAAGCACTTTGGTTCATTGCCTTTAGGTTTTTGTTGTTGTGATGATTTAACTTCGTGACCATAGTATAAACAGCATCGGATGTATTGCTGTGTTGCTCAGCATTTAATCTAAAGCCTTTTCTGAACATTTCACATTTTGTCTTAAATGTCTGCACGGCTGAACAGTGATAACAGTGACAGTGGCACTGACGGAGCACGGGTTCACACTCAGCACCAGGGTGGCCCCGACCCCATCGGTGGGCGAACCAGAGTTTACTCACCCTCACTCCAATCAGGCTTGTAGATTGTGTGCAACTTCTAGCATCCAGTCCAGGATTCAGATTTATTTTTAAACAATACTATAAAGAGCATATCTTCAAGGCTTTTCAATATTCCCCATTTAGGGAATTATTTAGAGCTCTCGATTTTTTTTTTTTTTTTTTTTTAACTGCAAGCAGTTAAAATACTTCCTGGCCTGGACTTGAGAATTAAATCCCAAGAATGGAGTGGGTGGGAATTGGCGAGAAGGCTGGGTGCCAGAGAGCGGGAATGAAGGGAGGGTCCTGCTGCAGGCTGGGGTGCCAAGACCTGGTCACCTGATGGAGTGTGCCTCTGAGGCGGGGGGCACAGAGAGCCTCTGTCTGATCTCCAGTTGGGAGCAGAGCAGGGCTGGGGGGCCAAGGACACAAGGATTTCCTTCCTGCTCCCCACCCTGGGCTCACTGCTCCGTCTGTCTCCCCGTCTCTCTGGGGGGGAAGTCAGGCTATCCGCCTTACAGCAGCCTGCCTTACAGCTCCGGGGGAAGCTGTAGTTCTGAGTCTGTCTGGATTCCTCTACTTCATTCTTCCTCTTCTCAACCACGATGTTCCAGCCACCACCCTCTTCCTCACAATAAATCTCCCCTTGGCTCTGATCGCTTCCCTTCCCCTGCCTCTTTCTGGAGACCAACTGGATCCACTGTCCTCTCTTCACCTACTCACTCTTCTTCCCCTGGAACCACAACAGGTTCAAGTGCACATGGGCCACTCTGAAATACAAGAAATTCCTCAAGCCTCCATTCCCTGACTTGTTTCCCCTGAAGAGCCAGTCAACACCTTCACCCTCCCTCTTCCCACCTGCCTCTTCCTCTGCCTCTACTTTGTGGACAGCTTACCCTGGAATGGCCCCCCCAATGCAGACCCAAATCACTGCCGTCCACGCCCTCTTCTTACTCTCATTCCACTCAACCCAGAGCTGCGAGCTGCGGGCCACACCCTCCTGGGTCCTCGAAGCCCGTGGTGGCTTCGGTAAGTCCAGGCCCTAGAGATTGCACCCTCTTCCTCCTGCCCCATCTGTAGATCTTGCCCCCATCTCTTTTTCAATCTTGCTCCCACAACTTCAATTATGGCCTCACGCACCCACCTCTGGCTCTGACCTTCCTTGGAAGCTTTAACTAACCCTGTTTTTCAATAGCTTGCCGGCAACTCATGGTTTGCCCTGGCCTCTCTCATCCTTCTCCCGACTCCTCATATCTCACCAGCTCCCAGAGAGTGGCATGGCTATCTTCCCCAGAGACCAGACCCGGATCACTCCTTTTCTAAACCAGTTGAAAGCCAGATGGAGACCCATAGACTGCAGCCCCATGATCTCTCTCCATCTGTCCCCTCCCTTCGTCAGCACCACTTCTTACCCAGGCATGGGAGAAGCCTCCTCAGGTGCTCACTTTGCCTCTGGACTTTCTCAACTGCCAGTCCCCCCAGCCCATACTTCTGCCTACAAATAGGTTCTCATTCTGAGGATTCTGCTAAAAAAAAAAAAAAGAAAAAGAAAAGAAAGGAATTGGCTCTCTACTGCCTCTAGATCAAAGCCCAGGATTCTCAGCATGGCAGTCGAGATCCTCCGGGCTGATCCTTCCAGCCCAATCTTTTAGCCTCTCTCTTGCCATGTTTCCTTGTTTCTAGCCACACCAGACTAAACATTTCTGGATGCTCCCTGCCCATCTCTGCCCCAAACCTTCACTCACAGGGTCCTTTATTTGTGATGGATCCTCCAGGGGGCCTAGTAAGGAAATTCTTCCCATCTTTCAAGGCCTAGTACAAAACTTGCTTCTCCTGAACCCCCTATCCCTGGTTGGAATGAATTTCTTGCTTCCCAAATGCTCTTTGGACAGCAATTATAACCTCCCCATTATGAATTATATTAGTGATTCTTGTTAACATTTGCCTCTCCAACTAGGCTGCCTGGCCTTTGTGCACAGGGGACTCTGGCATCCTTGTCCCTGCTCAGCAAATGTGTCAGGCTATCTTCTAGACACTGCTCTCAAATGCTGCAGGATGCATGGTGCAATAGCCAGCCTTCCTCCCTTCTCGGATGATGTGTTCCCAATGGAGGAGCCTTAGGGTGGAATAGGATAGGGGAAGAGGATCCTCACCCAGACACACACACAACTGTGCATACCAACCTACCCCTGACCTGCAGATCCAGGTATGCACACCTGAACAGCTGCACACACAGATGTGCACCAACGTATTGATGTGCTTCTTAATATCTCATATTTGCACACACACCACAGAGACACCTACCACGCAAAGTGTTCTATTTTGTGAGCTTGTGCATGCCTTAAAAATTACCAAAGCCAGAGTGCCTGGGTGGCTCTGTTGCTTAAATGTCTGCCTTCAGCCAGGTCATGACCCCAGGGTCCTGCGATTGAGCCGTGTTGGGCTTCCTGCTCAGTAGGGAGCCTACTTCTCCCATTCCCTCTGCCCCCCCCCCCCCCCCGGCTCCATCTCTCTCGCTCACTCATACTCTCTTTCAAATATAAAAATAAAATCTTTTTGAAAAAGTTACCATAGCAAAGCCAGAGAAGGTGCCAAGAAATAAACTATTTCCCCTCCACTCCCCTTTACATGTGGCTAGGATCTCTGAACCGCACACAAACTAACTGTATCACTTCCTAGGGGCTCTGATGAATGACAAGGAAGACTGGGGTGGAGGGAGGCAAGGCCATGGGGACTACTCCTCCATCAGTAGGGTTGGAGCTCCAACACCAGAGGCCAATGGTCCTGAGCCCAGCTTAGGATCCCCAGGGCTCAGGCCAGGTGCCTTGTGCCCCCTTCAGAAGGTCTGGAGAAAGAGAGGTGCCCTGAGGTGGCTCATGGGGGTACGGTGGGGTCTCAGGGGAAATGTATGAATGAGGCCCTTGACTAGTGGGCCTGGAGGCACACGAAGGAGGAAGTCCTTTGAGCCTTTGCCAGGAATGCAAATTAGCAGGCCCTGTCAGGCCCCTTGCTGCGGTGGCCTCTGAGTGGCAGCTGGGGGGCACCCCAAGGTAGGCACACCAGGCAAGAGAGGGCCCTGAAGGAGGGGTTTGAAAGATGGGCAGGGCAGAATGCATGGGGGATATTTAGGGAGTGCCCGGGAATGGACAGGGCTATGAGGTGGAGGCAGAGCTGTGTGCATGGGCATGAGTGTGTGCACATGTATACACGGACATCCACACAGTGGGGGCAAAGGGTTCTGGAAGGTGCTCAGCTGAAGCTGGGCAGAAGCAGGAGCATGGAGTCAGAATCCTGAAGCATGGGAGAATCAGGAGAAAACAGCTGACCTGGGGTTGGTCTCCTTCCCAAGTGGGGTCTGGCCCTAAAGAGACCCAGGAGGCCCGGCAGGCAAGGGGCTGGCCCTCGGTAATCAGAGCTGAGGCAAGAGGAAGTGCGCCCTTCTGCCCAGTGTTTTCTTTTCCATTTCAATATGAGGAAAGATGGTCACAAAAATAAAGCAAAGAGCAATGCAGGAAGAATTTCTTTTTCCTAGTGTGGAGGTCATAAAAGCATGTTTTTATGTGTGAGAAAGTGGTCCTCTTCTGAGGGCTGCAGGCCAGGTCCAGTTCTCATTTCCCGCCCCAGGAAGCCCAGAGAGCATCCTCTGTCTGGGCTGGGCTAAGATGGTCAGGGTGCAGGGGTGGGGATTGGGGTGCAAAACTCAGGTCCCAGGCCCAGACCTGCAGGGCAGCAGGTGCTACCCTCATCGTCCCCCCCGTAAGGCAGCTGCTGGACAAGCTCAGAAGGTTCGGGCACTTACTTCATGGTGACAGTGTTGAAGAACCAGGAATAGAAGCCCTGGGGAGAAAGGAGAGAACATGTGAGAAAATCCAGGCCCGGGGCCCCCCTCCTCGGCTGTGGGAACCCAGGCCTCCTTCCAGGCAAGAGATGGCAGCAGGAAAGAGCACAGGTCCTGGAAGCAAGTGGGCTCCATCTGGAATCAGCGGTGACCATCCAAGGAGAGTTCTCCCTGGAAGTGAGCTGTGAGTTGACATTCCTGCCACATGGCATTCTGTTACCATGAAATGGGGGCTTCATGGGCCTTGGGCCAGAGGGAGAGAAGGGACCCTTTGTGGGGTGGATGTCAGCTGCTTTCCATCTGTCGCTTCTTGCTTCCTTCCAGAAAATGCCCCCCACCTCGTGCATGCAGCCTGGTACGCTGACCATGAACTAGGGGTCTTGCCACCAGTGTCAGTTGATGGATGGGAGCATGACCCAAGTGGGGCCAATCAAAATTCTCATAAGGGAATTAGTTAGGGTGTTGTGGGAGGGGCTCGCTCTCTGCCTGAGCTCCTGCACCGTAATGAACACCATGTAGCCCACAGTGGCTTGGTGCCATCTTCAATGTCATGGGCAGGAGCATGTCTGAAAGAAAAAAAAAGCCCACTCAGAGGAGAGAGGTCGTTGGGAGAGGGGATCTTGGTGGCATTGCTGGACTTCCTGGATCTACCTGTATGCAAAAGTAGCCACTTTTCTCAAATTTCCCCCGATTTAAGCCACATACTGCTGTGGGTTTTTTGTTTTTTTTTTTTTTTTCAACACTAGTTTGAGCTGGGTTTCTTCTCTTACACCTGAGAGTCTGCTTGGTTGTGCCCCTCTCTCAGGGTCTTGCTGTCTGGAGTCTCTGGGTGGTGGGGAAAGGCAGCCTCAGCCTTGCAGGTGAGGGGAGGCCTAGAGAGGAAGTCTGCTTGGGAAGAGCGTGCGTGAGGATGGGCAGGGGCCTGTGGCCCCAAAAGCCACCAGATCCAGTGGCTGGTTAAGTTGCCCTGGTGCAGGCTTCCTTCTGGGATCCTGTAGGATTCAGCAAAATCTTGGAAAAGGTTGCAACTCTTGATTGACCCACATCTGATCACAAGCCCATCAATAAAACAGGCAGGCCCACTTGGCTGACATTCCCTGGCCCCACACTGATTGGGGAAGGGGTATTTCCCAAAAGGAAGCCATGGGGGTCGGGCTAGCAAGAAACAGAAGAAAGTTCCTTGCTACCTTTGCTTTAAGGCCCGTTAAGTCCCCTTCCCTGTACTGGGGTTGACTGACAGCCGGATGTCTTCCTCAGGGGGTATCATTTCCCCAGTTATGTCCCTCAGAACTAAGGTAAGGACACTCTCTAAAAGCAGGGGGCTCCTGGCTCAGTGGGTTAAGCATCCGACTCTTGATTTCGGCTCGGGTCATGATCTTGGGGTGGTGAGATCAAGCCCCACATCAGGCTCTGCGCTCAGCATGGAGTCTGCTTGGGATTCTCTCCCTCTCTCCCTCTGCCTCTCCTCTTCTAAAAAAATTAATTAAAAAAAAAAATAAGGACTGACATTGAGGTATGAGTCAGAGCCATGCCGATGCCAGGGAAGGGGCAAACTGCTAAATTAAGAACTGGGCTGAAAAGTCTGACCACCTGCCCTGCACTGGAGGGTCTTTCTCCACCACCCACCTTTGGGCAAACAGGAGTGATTTATTTAGGGAGCAAGTAGGTTCGTTGACGGTCCCTAGTGGGCGTGCACAGTGGAGGATATACCTTCCTGGGAATCCCTTCCACCCCTTCTACAGCAGGTGCAAAGGTATATACCACACTTGGCACGTGCATATCATGGAATTCTCACAGGACAGAACTGGCTGTCCAAGGGTAGAGGTCATGCGTAGAAGTGTGGTCTACGTGCCTGTGAATATTGCACAGACACAGACGTGTGAGCAAGCCTGTGGAATCGTTGTCTCTTCTCTCACAAAGGGCACACATGCTCCCCTACATGTACATCACGGCTATGAAAGGCATAAACCATTCAGAAAACTGAGCAGCTGCACAGGGGGCCTAAGAACAGATGCTGCCTCTCCTCTTGCCCCACCCTGTAGGGAATGGCCACAAGCTCCCAGGAGCCAGCTCAGCTGACCAGAGTGACAGCGGTGAGTTCATTGCACCTCTCTTGGTGGCCCCGCCCTCCTCACTCCCACCACATGGGGTAACAACCCCTTCGCTTCCCCCAGGCCACTCTGGCCCGGCTGAGGCTCCAGTATCCTGGCTGTGGTCCTCCAGGGCCACCTCACCCTCCAGGGGCCACCCTGCCTGTCTCATTTCTACCTCTGCAGTTTGACTGCCATACTGTTGCCATCATGATTTCTCAGAGGTTTTTAAAATAAATTATCTTTTTTGCCATTGTCAAAAAAAAAAAATCCCAACCCAAGTGATATTTCTTTTTTTTTTTTACGACAGAGTTTTTTTTTTTTTTTAAAGATTTTATTTATTCACAGACACAGAGAGAGAGAGGCAGAGACACAGGCAGAGGGAGAAGCAGGCTCCATGCAGGGAACCTGATGTGGGACTTGATCCCGGGTCTCCAGGATCACACCCCAGGCTGTAGGTGGCGCCAAACCACTGCGCCACTGGGGCTGCCCCCAAGTAATATTTCTAAAAATAAACCTGAGAACCACCTTGTAAGGTAGGTGTGACTGTCCTTATTCTATGGAGAGACTCTGAGAGACAAACTTGTCTGAGGCTTGCCCCACAGCTTGGGGCAGATGCTGGCAGGGAATGGGACCTGGTCTCTTGGAGGGATGATGATGGAAGGAATATGGTTCTACTCACTCACTGCCTCCAACAAATACATCTCACGTGCTCATTGCATGGAGAGCGGGACTGGGTGCGGGGACAGCGGTGGGCAAGCTCAGGTCAGCGGCTGCTGTCACCGGGGGATCAGCAGGCTAGACTGATCTGGTAGGAGAGGTGCTGTTACAGACTGGGTTAAGAGCTCTGACGGAGGGGCACCTGGGTGGTTCAGTGGTCGGGCGTCTGCCTTTGGCTCAGGTTGGGATCCTGGGATCAAGTCCTGCATCGGGCTCCCCACAGGGAGCCTGCTTCTCCCTCTGCCTGTATCTCTGCCTCTCTCATGAATAAATAAATAAAATCTTAAAAAAAAAAAAAAAAAAGCTCTGAAGAAAAAGAATGCATTCTCCACGGGTGGAGAACAAAAGATCTGGACCCACATGGGGAGGATGGGGCTCCTGGGGAAGCAATGCTGGGGCTGAAATCAGAACAAAGGGCCAGTGTGTCAGTCCTGAGAGGGACTACTGGGAAGGCGGATGGGGAAGAGCAGGTGAAAGGCCCTCTGGGGTGGGGGGAGGATGTGGCACCTCTGGGGATCTAAAAGGTGGCCAAAGTGGCCAGGGACGAGGGAGTTGGGAGGAGCAGGACAGACTGGACAGGTGGGCAGGAGACTAAAGCATGAGGCCACAGCAAGGCACCTGCACTTTATCCCAAGAGCACCAGGAAGCCATTGAAGGTTGACACCAGGGAATGTGTGTCCCCAGTCATGGGGATCGCTTTGGATGCAGGTGGAAACGAGTGGGGCAGGATTGGTTAGGCGCCACCCTGGTCATCCAACAAGAGACTGATGGGGGCCTGGCGGGGGGTGTGAGGGGAGAGCTGGAAAGGAACAAGGTTGGGAATTTGACGACCATACACCTTCCCATATCAACATCTTGGTAATGGACTGGCTGTCCCTGGGGGCCTGGGCCCCACCAAGGGGGTGCACCTGGGTGGGCGGTAGGCAGAGTCTGAGACCAGGGATCTAGGAGCAGGTAGGTGGAGGGATATCGTGGCATGTTTTGGACATAATCAATCCCAAATGCCTTTACAATATCCATGTGGAGATCTTTTGAAGGCCACTGGATAGATGTATCTAGAGCCCAGAGGGAGTTTTAATTGGAGACAGAAAAAATGTAGGAGGGGTCTGCAAAAAGATGGCAGTTGAGGCCATGAGTATGGGTGACACTGCCCAGGAGAGCGAGGAGGGGGTCTGGGACCAGCTGTGGAGGAGGAGCCCACAGAGGGGACAGAGAGGAACAGGCGGGTGGCAGAAGGAAACCCAGAGAGTGTGATGTCACAGAGGCAACTGCCAGCACCTGTTCAAGCAGGGGACAGTCTACAGGGCCAGATGTTTCTGAGAAATCAGATGAGATGAGAACTCAGGCAAGTCCATCAGACTGCATGGGGTGGGACAACCGATGACCTATCTAGGTGGGATGGAGGGCTGGAAGCCCCAGTGCCAGGGTCGAGGAGTGAGAGTGAGGAAGTAGAAAGCACAGGTGCAGGCTGCTCTTTTGGTTTTGCTATGATGGGGCAGAGGGAGACAGGCAGGCATGGGCTGTGGTAGGGCCATGACTGTCCCCGCCACCATCTGTAACACCCCGGCTCTGCCCCAGGACGGGGTAGTGCCTTCCCTGCCCCTTTGGGAGTTTGTGCACTGACCACTATCATTATTTTATTTTATTTTATTTTATTTTATTTTATTTTATTTTATTATTTATTTTATTTTATTTTATTTATTTATTTTATTTTATTATTTTATTTTTTATTTTTTATTTTTTTTTTACTGACCACTATCCTATGGGCATCTGTCTGCGCATGTCTCACCCAGGGAGAAAGCCCCATGAAGCAGGACTTGCTACATTCTGTCCCCTGCCTGGTCCCCAGACCAATGTGGCTCAGAGCAGGTGCACCATGGCAACCAGCTAAGCAAATGGACAAGCTCGGGTGGGGGATTGGCGTCTGACAGGCAAGAGAAGGAAGAGGAGATGGGGCTCCACCGAGCAGAGTTGGGTGGCAGGAGGTTAAGGGAATCCCTGCCTGATGTGAGGGATTTCCTATGTACAGGGGGAGGTGAGTCCTTGGCTCAGAGTGGGGGCTGTGATGAGGGTTGGAGACTTGAGAAGAGAGGGAAAATTAGTTTTAAAAATCCTTTTAAAATATTAAAATTAAAAATATATATATTAAAATTAAGGAACTCTTGCTTGGCACCCTAGGATGTAGGAATGGTTAATAGCTCCATCTTTCCTATGGGGAAACTGAGGCCTGGCAAGGCTGAGGAATGCGTCCACAGTCGCGTTGCCAGGTTGGATGTAGCTGGCTGCAAAGCCCCTGAGTATAATAGGCCCACTTCTGCCTGCATACGCAGGGCTGCCGCCCAGAGCCAGGAACCCCCTGGACCTAGGCCCACCCCAGCACTCACCTTGTCCTTGTGTTCCATCTCTAGGGAAATATCTGAGGGAGACGTCTTCTCACTCTGCTCCCCGTAGATCAGCGAAGTCAAGCTGCAGCCAGGAAAAGCAGTGAGCAAGGAGGCGGGAAAGGAGAGAAAAGGCCTCAGGCCTTGCTGTCACTCTGGCTTCCCGGCCAAGAGCTGTGGGACCCTCCTGCCCGGTACCAGACACGCCTCAGCTAGTATGCCAAGCACACAGCTCTGGGGACAGACAGTAATCACTCCTGTTGCCGGGTGCCCAATGTATCTTGGGAGTCACAGGATCCAGAAAGTCTGAGATCTGAGAAAGAAGTGGCCTCATGTCCAGAGACGATGGCCCCTCCCACCAAGTTCTCTTCCTACAACGAGGGTCAGAGCAGGGGCAGGAGTCGGTGCCGCTGTGCCCTGGTGGTGGCGGCACATCCCCCAGGGGAGCAGACTTGTCCTGACCCTCAGCCTCCCCTCACCTGTCATTGTGTATCAGCAGAGCCAAGCGCCCGTAGTCCCACGCAGCTTTCCGGAGGAAGGAGTAAACCAAAATGATGACCTACAGGGCAGGGAAGTAGGGGGAGAGATAGGCCTTCTGTGTGGCTGGCCTCTGCATCCCCATGGGGGAGACCCTGTCCCCCAGGTTCCCAGGAGCTCCCTGGGCTCCCCCACAAGGTGGCCAGCTCTGTTAGGGTAGAGGCCATGCCTTGTCTCAACTCTTGGATGCCCAGCACCCAGCAGCTTCCCAGCACAGAGTGGATTCTCAGAGTTTGCCGAATGAAGGCATCAGTGTCAGGTTTGGAACTATCCAAAAAGAACATTCTGTGAAGAAATCAGCAAGGGGAGAGAGAAGGGAGGCCAAGGGCACTGGCTAGGTGGGCCTCTGGATAGTGGCGCATGGAGGGGAATCTTAGGAATCTGTCTATTCCTGCGGTCCCCTCTTCCCAGGGCTGCCCGGGATGTGACTGACATTCAGAGGTCCCCACCACCAGGGCTGGTGTGCACTTGGAGAGCTGAGACCCCCCCCCAGCGTCACTTGTGACAGTTGGCCAGTGTGCCCCTCCCTGCCTCCCTGCCCACCGCAGAGCCCAGGACTTACCACCCACAAGAAGATGTTGAGGATGAGCACGGTGGGGATGCCCCCAAAGGCCTGCCCCTGCAGGACAGTGCTCCGAGATTGGAAACATTCATCTGTTATGTTCCGTGTCTTTTCTACCATATTCAGGTTGCTCAGCGGGACAGCCATCCTGGGGGCTCCCTGGTGACAAAATGGATGCTCAGATCAGACAACAGAAGCCCTCTCACTCTGTAAATGCAGAAGCCCGCCAGGGTGATGGGGCAAGGTGTACCCAGTACCCATCAGACCCAGGGCCCACAGCCAGCAGTTCCCTCAAACCCATCCAGGGCCGTGATGGAAGAAGAGCCCGGATCCCCTGGGATAGTTTTTATTTTGTACCATTTGCTCCCTTGACCAAAAGAGTTGGCAAAAGCACATCCAAATGGATCTTCTTATTTCTACCTTTGTGAAATCTTTCTTGCATATAAATGAACAGACTTCACAAAGGCAGGTAGGACCCCAGAGTAGAAGTATTCAATTTGGAGAACAGAACTGCATTTGTGGGATGCCCATTCAGACAGGGTCTGACATCCTGTGATTCTCTGATCCAGTTTCTAGGAAAGGAAGGTTCCTAGGACAGAATGAGGTAAAGCTGCAAAGCGCCCAACACATAGCAGTGCCTCAGTAAATGTCACTATCTTAATGTCGAATGGGAACCAGAGAGATCAGCAGCTTGCCCAGGGACCTGAGCCAATCCATTGAGGGCTCATGGTCATGGGCATCAATATTCTCCAGACTTGGGGAAGAATGGGAAGCACAGATGAAAACGGGAAGTGACTGGTAGCTGCTTGAGATTATCTGAGAAGTCGTTCTGGTTTTAAAAGATCATTTGTTTTGGCTCCAGACCTCATCTCACTCTAGGAACTCTTTACTTTTCATCCAAGAAAAGTGGGCTTATTCATTCATTCCTTCATTCCACAAGTATTTAGGCAACAGCTGCCTTGTGCAAGACCGATGCTGGTGATGCATCAGTGAACAAAGGTCAGAGAGAAACCCCTCTCTTGCAGGATCCTAGTGGGGAGAAGCAGTACAGGGGTAAGGGCGAGCTTAGAATGGAAAAGAGGGAGACTGGGAAGGCCTCACTGGGAGGATGACATTTGGACAAAAACCTGAAGAGGGAGCAAACCCCACAGCAGGCACAGCAAAAGGCCTGGGTGTATAAGCTGCTTGGAGTGTTGAAGAAGGGCAAACAGGCCAATATGGCTGGATAGGGGAGAATGAACAGGACGGAGCTCGAGCCAAGGAGTGGCACAAAATGACTTACGTATTACAGGGATCGCTCTGACCCGTGGTTTGAAGATAAATGGGGGAGGGCAAGCAGACGAGTAAAAACGGAGAGGTAATTAGGAGGAATCTGTAGCAAGCCAGGCAAGAGGTAACCAAAGCCAGGACTGGGATAGAAGCAGAGGAGGTGGTGAGAAGTGCTCAGATTTTGGAAGTATTTTGAAGGCGAAGCCAAGATTTGCTGATAGAAGGGATGGTGGGCGGTGGGGCAAAAAGAGAGGAGTCCAGGATGACTCTGAGGTTTCTGGGCCCAGCAACTGGAAGAGGGGAGGTGCCGTTATTGGGTGCAACAGCCAAATAGTGCACGGTAGGGGGTGGTCAGGAGCTGGGTACTGGGCATGCTAAGTGGATATGCCACGTGGGTGGCTGGATACATGAGTCTGCGGCTCAAAGGAGGCTCAGGAGACATAAATGTGAGAGTCAGCAGCAGACAGATGACTCTTAGTGGCATAGGACTGGATCACCAAAGGAGTGAGCGCATGGTGAGGCTCAAAGTCTGAGCCTTGGGATGCTCCATCACAGGGAAGTGAGGTAGGTGAGGAGGAAACAGGAACCAGACTAGAAGAGCAGCCATCGAGGAGGGAGGAATAATGGGAAAGGGTGGTGTCGTGGAAGCTAAGTAAAATGTCTCCAGGAGAACCAAAGGGACCAGTTGTAACTATGTGGTCAAGTACGATGACAATTGAGAATTAGCCATAGGTAAAGCAATGTGGAGGTTTAGTCAGTGGCCTTGCTGGAACAGGTGCAAGAGAGGAGGATGCCAGGAGATGTGGAGCCAGTGGGTGTGAATGATTCCTTCGAAAAGGAACAAGAGTTTGGAAGTGGTTATAATGGGAGAAGCAGCAGTATGTGGCATGCCAATGGGAATGGTCCAGTAGAAAATTAAAAGCTGGTGATGTGGGAGAGATGGGGCATTGCTGGAGCAATGTGAGGACGTGGGAAGGGCTGGGAGCCGGCTCACAAGTGGAGAAGCTGGCCTTGGCCCAGAACTGGATACTGACCGAGAGCAGCAGGAGAGAGGCAGGTGCACAGGTGGAGCTCGTGGGCGCGCCCTCCCACGGCTTCTATTTCTCAGCCTCAGAGGGAACAAGGTCTCAAAGGTGACTGTGCAATGCTGGTGGTGGGCAGATGTGGGATGTTTGAGCACAGGATAAAGGCAGAAATAGAAGTCTAGAGGAGTGATGGAGTGAATGGATTTCAGGAATGTGGTAAGACTGCCAGGCAGCATGAAGGGTCCACTGAGGTTCATGGTCTTGAATTTATAGCCAGAGCAGCCAACTCATCAGGCATTTCTGCCAGCTGTGCTCATCTGGGTGGCTGCAGGTGTGGAAGAGGCAGACAGCTCGACCTAACCAGGCTAGAGGTTTTCCCAGGTAAGTATGAGAATAAGAGAGTTGGAACTATATATGAGGGAGTAGTTTTAATGACTGGCCAGGTAAGGAGAGAAAGGAGACGAGATGGGCGAGGGATGGTGACAGGTGTCAGAGGTCCGGGGAGGTGGAACTGTGGAGCATAACAGACCGCGAGCTGACAGGGAAACAAGCTGTTAGAAGGGATTGGTTACAGACAGTGAGAAGGTCTGGGGCATGACCACGGAATGAATGGGGGAGTGGTGTCAAGGAACTGAGAGGCTGGAATGTCCTTTGTGGATACGTGGATACAGAAATCTGTAAGAATGGAGACCAGACGAATACTGGTGTGACAGTGAGGCAGGAGCTGAACTCTTCTGGGAAGGAGGAGACTGACCTAGTGATGCTTCAGGATAGCTGGTGCCTGTACCAACTCCCCTGTACCAACGACGGGGAGTGGGATGTTCAGGCTGATACCTTAGGTCCAAGGAGCCAGGAGGAAGAAGGAAGGAAGAAGACTCTGGAAATCACAAAGAGGAGCAAGGAAGATGTCTCTCCCATCCCCTGGCCTGAGAGGGTGGTAAGGGAAGTCCTGTCCTGGGGAGTCTCAGGTTCCAGTTTCCGGTGGGCAGGTGAGGTGCTGCAGGACCCAGGGGTGTTTCTGGGCTCTGTGACACTGAATCCCAGTTCAATGCTCACTGGCCACCTTGAGCAAGCTACTTATGGTCTCCCTGCCTCATTTATTCACCTGTAAAAGGGGGGTGGTGTTCGTAACTAGTACCCCCTTCACAGTGCTGCCAAGAGGGATAAATGGATTAAGACTCATCAGTCATGGAGGGCAGCCTGGGTGGCTCAGCGGTTTAACGCCGCCTTCAGCCCAGGTGTGATCCTGGAGACCCGGGTCGAGTCCCATGTCAGGCTCCCTGCCTGGAGCCTGCTTCTCCCTCTGCCTCTCTCTCTCTCAGTGTGTGTCTCTCATGAATAAATAAATACAATCTTAAAAAAAAAAAAAAAAAAGATTTGTCAGTCATGGAGAACAATGCCTGGAACACAGAAGTACCACGTAGGCGCTTATCGAATGAAAAGCAGACCCAGAGCTGAGGGGGGCGGGGGGCGGACAGAGGAACGCTGGCCAGAGTTGGGGAAGCTTGGGGGATGAGGATGGAGAGAGGAATAACGGTGAAGGTGCTGGTGTGCCGGACACAGGAGGTGGCCTGAGGTCTGGGGCTCCCCGTGCTAACTCACAGATAATACAACACAAGAGCCCACCCCCCTGCCGCTCAGATTAGCCTCTAGCTGGAGTGGGGAGCCTCTGGCCTACGTTTTTCTGCTCCTCTTTTGGCCTCGGCTGCCCACGGTTCTATCACCCCAGGTCACTGCTTAGCTCAGGCACACCAGCATGCTCAGCTGAATGTAAACTCATAATGGTTTACACTGAACACAGTACCTTTATTTATTTTTTATTTTTTTAAAGATTTTATTTATTCATGAGAGACAGAGACAGAGAGGCAGAGACACAGGCAGAGGGAGAAGCAGGCTCCGCGCGGGGAGCCCGACGTGGGACTCGATCCTGGAACTCGAGGATCAGGCCCTGGGCTGAAGGCGGGCGCTGAGCCGCTGAGCACCCGGGTGTCCCCAGCACAGCACCTTTAAATGCGGAGCCCCCCGGCCGGAGAAGCCCGAGGACGACCGCGGCAGCGAGCTGCAGTTCTGCCGGCGGCCGCTGGGGGAGCCCGCGCGGAGGGAGCGGCCGGGCGGCGGGGGCGGCGCGTGCGCGCTCGGGAGGCCGGGGGTGGGCGCGGGCCCTCACCTGGGGCTCTTCTGCACGGAGGGGCCGAGGCGGGCCGGGGGCTCCGCGCACCTGCGCGGCAGCTGCGAAACAGCACAGGCGGTGCAGGGACCGCCGGACCCAGGGCCCCGGCCGCGTTCACGCGGCGTCATCCCTCAGGGCGCCCCGCCTCGCCTTTAGGCCCCGGATCCTCAGCCTTCATCACGGGCGTGTTTTGCAAATAGCTTTTCTCGGCCTGTGCCTCTTTTCGTTTCCTTCGCGCTCTCTCAGGAGCGCTGCAGTTTCGGATTTTGACAAAGCCCAATGTAACAAGCTGTCTTAATATGGACCGGGCTTTTGGCATGGTGTCTACGAAATCTTACCTACCCCGAAGTCTTACTAAAGATTTTCTCCCTGGGGCGCCTGGGTGGCTCGGGTCGTGATCCCGGGGCCCTGGGATCCAGTCCCGGGCATCTGCTCCGCCAGGGAGCCCGCTTCTCCCTCTGCCTGTGTGTCTGCCTCTCTGTGTGTGTCTCTCATGAATGAATAAATAAATTCTTAAAATAAGAATACAGATTTTCTCCATTTTCTTCTAAAAAATCATACAGTTTTAGCTCTGACACTAAAGTTGAGGATGAAAAAAAATAAAGTTGAGGATGCATTTTGAGTTAGTTTGCACTGAACGGGAGGTAAGGGACTAAGTTCATCTTTCAGCATGTGGCTATCTGGCTACCCAGCACCCTTTGCTGGATTCTCTTCTTTCTAAAAGGAGGGGAATGGCTGGGAAGCCCCAGTCAGGGCTATCTGGGGGACAGGAGCCAGGCCAGGAATGTGAAAGTGCTTGGTGGCCTGCAGCACATCCAAAAGGATGTGCAACTTATTATTTGGCTAATCCTGTGCATGATAAGGGAAGGGGAGAGGTCCTGGGCTGAGAAGAGCTCTGGCTTCCATCTGGCTCTAAGGAGGTCTGAGTCCCGGATGCTGCTCTTTTCTGCTCAACTCCCACACATTCATTCACTTCTTCCAAAAGTGCCCCCCTTCCTCCTTTCCTCGTCTTTCCTTCTTTCCTTCCTTCCACAAAGAAGGGCTGAGTACCTACCATGCACCAGGCATCCTGCCAAGCTCTGGGGGCCTGGCAGACCTGGTTCCCACCCATAGGTGGCTCCCAGACTCACTGGGGAGACACGTAAGCATGCCAGGCACACGTCGCCACACACTCCAGCACACCTCGATAGCTCAGGTAAACACAGGGGCCATGGGGTGGGCCTGCCTCGAGTGGTCAGAGAAGCCTTCTGCCTGGAAGTAACCTCCAGGCTGAAATGTGAGGAGGTGGGATCGGCACAGTGTGGTGGGAAGCATGGACAGAGGGAACCACATGGGCCGAGACCCAGAGGAGGCACAGAGCGTGGTGCTTTGGGGAATGTGAAAATGAACAGTCATGGCTAGAGTGTAGGATGGATCACTGGTGTGTTCTTTTGTTTGTGCATTTATTCATTCAACAGGAATTCCTGGTGTATCTACTCTTGCCAGGCCCTGTGCGGGGCCCAGGAAGTACAAATGTGAGGTCTTCTTCAGGAGGTTCCCATCCTTTGGGATTTGGGGAGAGGACTGCTGTTGGGTGAGTGGGGCCCCAGCAGCAGTTTTGCGTGGGAGGGTCTCTAGATACAAGGAGCAAGCATCTAAGCTCAGAGTGGGCTGCAACCCATTGGCACGGCAGGGCAGGGACAGGTGCAGCTTGGGCAGCACCGGGCAGGTGAGGGAAGCGGGTGAGGGAAGGAGGTGAGGAAGGACAAGAGGGAAGAGAGAGAGCCCCGCACCCACCTCAGCACTCCCATCCCTCCACCCCATATCCTCAGGGGCAGGCAGAGGCAGGATGAGGGAGGCTGTGGTGGAAACCCAGAGCATTGCCCGGCCTTTTGTCCTCACCCCTAAATCATGCCTGGACCCTCCTTTCTGGAGAGCTTTCCTCCTTCCTTCTTTCTAGCTCCTGGGTGTGAAGAACCGGAGTAGAGAGCTTTCTGGAGACCAAAGTATCAGCACTGGAAGGAATGAAACTTGGAATCTGAGGAATATAAAGGAACATAGAGCAGGGGCGCCCACCTGGCTGGTGGGGGCAGCAGGGGACTCCTCATTGGGCATTTCACAGCAGGGCAGTGGGAAGAAGCAGACCATCCGCAGCCAGACTGTCTGGGCTGAAATCCCAGGTCCACCCCTGCTAGCTACATGACCCTGGACAGTGACCTCACCTCTCTGAGCCTTGTTTCCACCTCTGGAAAGTAGGGATAACAGGCGCACTGCCTCACAAGGTTATTGTGAACACAAAATAAGCGAATTCACACAAAACCCTTTGCAGAGCGCTTGAGAGAGAGAGGGCTCACTATTTGTACTGTTGTCACTGGCACTAGCTTATCTGTGACATGGTGGTGAGGGCCCCAGACTGGACCATTCCTGGGTTCTGGCCACCTACTCTGTTCTGGAACAGGCCAGGGGAGAGATGTGAAATATGGGAAGGACTGTCCAATACCCCATAAACTGCAGCCTGTAGGTGGCTGTTGCCTCTGTTCTTCCTGCGAGGCAGAGACAAATGTCAGCCTTGCTTTCTGGGCCAACGAGGGGCAGGGAGAGATGGTGGTGATGCTGGCTGGTGAGTCAGGATTCTCAGCCCCCTCCTCAGTGGCACATGCCCTCTGATGGGGAAGCACATGGCCTTCCTCCTTCCCATTTCTCCCTAAGCCTGGCCTCCAGTGGCAGAAGCTGGAGGTTCAGCCCTCCCAGGTCTAGACAAGGTTTACTCTGCCAAGGGGGCAAAAGCTTTGAAAAGAACTAGCTCTGGGGGATCCCTGGGTGGCGCAGTGGTTTGGCGCCTGCCTTTGGCCCAGGGCGTGATCCTGGAGACCCGGGATCGAATCCCACGTCGGGCTCCCGGTGCATGGAGCCTGCTTCTGTCTCTGCCTCTCTCTCTCTCTCTGTCTCTGTGTGTATGTGTGACTATCATAAATAAATAAAAATTAAAAAAAAAAAGAACTAGCTCTGTATTTATTAGTCTCCTGGTCCATCGTTCACCCCCTTCCTTCCAGACCTGGCCTGAGTTCAGCTACTGCTGTCCTCAGTAGCCAGGCCAGCGCTTTGCTCCCCTCTCTTCATCTTGAGGCCAAGGCCTCTGTGTAAGGAGCCCAAACACCCCTGAATCCCAGAGCTAGGATGGTCTAGGAAGCCCTGGGAATTGGGGATGGGGAGAGGAGAGCAAGCTTACTAATAGCTAACATGTATGGGACACTTACTATAGAAGTTACATTTGAGTTACAGTTCACTTAATTCTCACAAGTACCAGTGGGTACTAAAGTCCTCCCTAGATGCAAAAGAAAATGAAGGCCTGGACAGGTTAAATAACTTGCCTAAGGTCCTGGAGCTATTAAGTGGCAGGGCTGGCCTTTTAACCTGGGCACTTTGCAACCCTCTGCTCTCTACCTCCTAGACCCTCTGGACCTCTGCTGGGCTGGCAGTGCCGGGCAGGGGGCCGAGGAATGGAGTGACCTCGCTCAAGCCCTAGTCCAGGGATTGAATCTTGCCCAGGCTGTCAGGATGGTGCATGGGAAAGTGCCCTAGACTGAGGCTCTGGGTCACCTGTGTGGCCTTGGGCAGGTGGCTTCTCTTCTCTGGGCCTCCTGTCTACAGGATGAGGGGCTTCTATAGTTCTCCAAGGGCCAGACTGGACCATGGATTCCAGATGTCTCAGAGACACAGCTTGCAGCCACCTGGCCTGTACTTCCTGGCCCTGCCCAACGCCACCATCCCCGTGAGTTCTCGGGAACTGATCCAGAGAGCTTGCAACTTGGTTGGACAAGCAAATCTCAGTAGGCCAAATCCATGTCCTAGGGAAAGAAGCTGGGTGGGGAGGTCACCCCCGCCTTGTCCTGTAACCCTGTCCCCCCTGCAATGCCAGAGCACCTGCTGCCCCACCCACCATCTAGCCTTCTTACTGGCTTTAACACTTTTCATCACTTTTCTGCTAATAACAGGAAAGATGATTTCCCATGGCTTGTGACCTTAAATGAGCTGGAGCCCTTGGCTATGGGCAGCCCCCTACCGTACCACCTCCCCTTCTTCTCTGGGTCTCTCCTCATATTCCTTCCACACACCCTGCTCTCAGATCTGCATCCCCGTTTCCAGGGCCAGCTTGGCAGCTGGTTTGCAGGGGGACCCTGAGTAGAGGGAGTAGGGAAGTAGGGTCACTCCATGGAGGGTTCTGGTTAATGTCCCTCCCCTGCCACCATGCCAGCTGGCCACGAATCTTCCTCACCCTAAACCACCCTGAATCTTAGTCTCCTCATATTGTCACAGTGAAGGGGGTTTTACCCAAATTTACACGTGAAGAAATGGTCGTCAGCAGGCTAAGAGGCTTGCCTCTGACTGGGGAAAGTGATGGAACAGGGATCAGAACTGGCTCCCCCTTCAGTGCTCTCAGGCTTGGATTGGTGATTCCTCAGCTTGGGGCTCGGGGGTAGGACACACTGGGATTCCCCCAGAAGGTGTTTCGTAGATCCAGATACTCACGCCCCACTCCAGACTTTAAGAATGAGAACATCCACTCCATTTTTAGGTGCAGCCAAGAGAGAGAAACACCGGCTTAGGGTTCCCAGGATTATCTGCATCTAGATAAGGCATTCTTGCAGATCTAAAAGATTTTCTGATTCCTCCTAAAAGGAAGGAGGATGAGGAGATGTGGCCCATGCAGGAAAGTAGCTCAGCGCCACTTAAATCCTACTGCAGCCGGCAGCTCAGGACGCTGGTCCTTACATTCTGCCCTGGAGAGACCTCCCCTTCCCCTCGGCTCTGTGGGAATCTGCGGAAGGTTGGCTGGAGGTCTACAGGGGCCCACACCACCCCTTCACTTGAACCCTCAAACTCCTGCCTCTCTCCCTGGGCCTGAGGTCCCTGGCCTGACCACTTCATGGGGCACCAGGCCTGCTGTCTGTCCTGTCTCTGTGTCTCTCTGAGCTTCACCACTTTTTGCACCCCAGGTCTTTTGGCTAGGGTCTTTGCAGCTCCTGAGTCCAGCTCAAATCCTGCTCCCCTAAGCCTCCCACCCTCCAGTGAGCGGCCCTGGGTTGCACCTAGTCCGCACCCTCTTTACACAGCTGGCCTTTGCTATCACTGCCTGGAACTCCTTGGCTTTTCCACGGATGTGAGCAACTAGCTCTCCCCCTACCCCCAACTCCACAGGTTCCTTGATGGCAGCCCATGTCATTGTGGTTCTCCCACAAGGACCAACATGTGGTAAGCCTCAATGAAAGACAGACAGTCCTTCACCCAGGGCCATACTCAGGGGCAGGGAATAATAAAATGTGATTTGGATATGTTTGCACAGCATGAGTCACTCATTTGGCCCCGTCCCCATGCCCCACCTACACACCGTGGGTTACCAGGTCTCTCTCCCTAAGCCATAGCATGGAGTAGAGGGGATATATGATTTGGGGGTCAGGAAACTGGAATCTGGCCCTATTAATTGCAACCTAACCTACTGCCACTCAGTTTTCCCTTCCATAAAATGGGTATAATCATGTCTGTTTGGCCTCCACAAGGGCAGCTATGACAGTCAAAGGAGATAGTATGAGGAGACTCTTGTGTAAATCATGAGCACTGTAAATGTTGGTTTGCCGCCTTTTCTATCCTTTTCCCAGGACCGAGGTCGGTCTTCCTCCCTCAGCTACCCTTGAAGCCCCAGCACGGGGTGAGTGGACTGGGGTTCCACCTCGCTGTCAGGTCTGCTATAATAATAAGGCCGCCAGCCGCTGGGACCAGCAGGAGGACATTCAGCATTGTGCACAGCACCGCACAGAGTAGTGCACTTCTGCGGCCGCTGTCTCTGCCGGGGCTCTGCGGGCAGGGCCGGGCAGCGCTCGCTGGTGTCCCCATTACAACAGCTACCATCTACAGAGAGAGTTTGACGTGCCAGGTGCTGCGCCAAGTTTCTTAATGAATGCATCATAACAAACCTATCGGATCACGTGTTAGATGCACTCGATGGCCTTCAGCATCCATTTCGCCTCGTTCTAGTGGACATGGCTTCTACAAGCTAGAAAGTGAGACACCACATGTCCAACACTCCCTTTGTCGCTGGGACTCTGATCCAAGTCAGGTTCCATCAGGGACACATGCCACAGTCAGATTTACAAGGTGGGAAGGGGGAGGAGGCATCCCCCCAGCCCTGGGCTCAGGCTGTGTTCTTCCCACAAGCAATGTTGAGGAGAGGAAGGAGTTTCGGCAGGAGATGGAAGCTCCAGCCTGGCTCCTAGAGATGGGGTGTGGGGGTGGGGGTGGTGAGAGGCCACCATGCCTAAGGCTGCAGGGGATCCCTGACCCCTGGCTTGCAGGTGGAGGGATGTAAACTCATGGCTCCAGGAATCCATTCTGGTTTTTGGTTGGCTCTGCTCCTTCTGACACCTGAGCTCCTAGCTCCTGGGCTACTCCAGGGGTAGGTCCTCCTGGCCCCAGGGACCCCTCCAGCCTTATCTCCCTTGTCTCTACAAGAAACCTCAGCCCCCACCAAATGGGGGGGCCCCTCATCCCCTCACAGGCCTTGGCTTTCTCTGCTTCTTCCATTATTCTCCCGTGTGGAAAGGCCTCTTGATCCTCCCTGAAGAAGAATGCTCCACTGCCAGGCCCCATCCACTTCTACTTCCCCCAGGCAGCCTTCCCCCAGCAGCCCCTTTCTCCCCTCAACCCCGTAGCCCTCAGTTATCCTTTCCTGAGTTCTCTACTGAGTTGTGGGTGCTGGGGAGGACAAGATGTGTCTCTTCCTCAAACCTCGATCTAGAAGGGAGTGAGAAAAGCCGTGGCTAAGAGGCAACTACAACACAGTGTGAGTGAGGGGCTCTGCTGCCGCAGCAGGATTCATACACAAGGGGGCACTGAGCCTGGTCTGGAAAATCCAGGGAGCCTTCCTGGAGAAGATGAACCTGTGTTGTTCTGCAGGTTGTGATGGAATCAGCTGGAAGGGCTTTCTGTCACTTTTTTCTGTCAACTTGGCCAACAAGGCCTGCCTCTTACTCCAGCTCCATCTTATGTAGCAGTCCCCTTCTTTTATCCCCTGGCCTCATCTATCTTTCCCACAATGCCCAGAGCATGCCACCTTCTCTCTTGCCACCAAGGGCCTTTGAATAGGCTAGTCCTTCTACCTAGAGTGTTCCTCCCTCCCACTAGTTGACTCATCCTCTCCTAGTTAATCTCAGCTCAATTTTTGCTTCCTTAGGGAAGAACTCCAGGCCAGGTCAAGCCCCCACATCCCATGCCTCAGAGCATCTTAGGCGACTAACAGCATGACATTTAGGTGTGGTCCCTAGGGACCCAAATCCTGTCTCTGCTATTTATAAGCTCCATGTCTTTGGGCCAGTATCTTAGCTTCCCTGTGCCTCAGTTATCTTATCTGTAACATCTACCTCACTGGGTGGATGTGAGGATTATATGAACCAATTCACATAAAATACAACAGTGCCTACTGCATAGCAATTGGCTCAATATAGTTAACTATTATTTTCCTTGTTTGTACCCAGACAGTTGATGTTTAGTTATGAGGTCACGTACCAAATGGCAGACTCCCCCAGGGGATGCAAAGCTCTGCGATGGCTATGCTTGCTTAGTATTTTCTCTGCTGTGTTGGTCAGAACTTGGTGCCTCACAAATGTTTGAGGGAGGGAGGAATGACTGGCAGTGGGCTACAGCAGGCCTCACTTGGCCCCCGATCTCCATCCCAGAGTGATCGGCTGGAGGAGCACCTACAAACTCTCTAACCTAAACCCCTCCTCCCACAGGTGAGCAGAGGTTGCTGCTGCCAAGTATGTCCCTGGCTTCTAGTCTCGCGGGGCTGAGCAGCCCCTGACCACCTCCATTTCCCCCTGGAATTCCACTCAATCAGTGGATTGAGGGCATGGTGAAATCTCGGGCTGAGCAGCCAGTTCTGTCTTGATTTAAAAAAAGAAAAGTGGCACATCTCCTCTGTAAGTGTCAGGGGAGCCGACAGATTTCCCCACCGCAAGCAGGGAAAGCTGCAGGCTTCAGCTGGACCCCGAGATGTTGTGATTCCCGTCTCCATGGTAACGAGTGCGCCTGAGCCTCAGCCAGCAAACACTGGGCAAAGGACTTGTCATCGTCATCACCATGCGGCCTGCAGTGGCTCTGTCCCTGGTCAAGTCCTCTCCCCCGTCTCTCATGCAGCCAAGGATGGCTGGGTTTGCCCGCAGCAGTCCCACACAGACAAGAGGGGAGAGATGGCCAGATCATCCCCGAGTCAGCCCCAGTCAAAGCGGGATGGAGGGGCGGGGCAGCGGGGCCAAACAGGCAGGAGGACACTGGGTGTCATCCCTCAGCTCCTGCTGCTGCTAGGATGGGCTCTGGTGGATGCTGTCACAGGCTGCGGAGACCCAAGGCTCTGCGGCCAGGGTGGAGCTGCAGCCCCCGCAGCCACAGACACCCCCGCCCCCCGGCGGCTGTTGATGGTTCCCTGGTGTGCAGCTGGAACCAGCCTTAACGAACACCTGCTCTAGCTGGCACCAGCCTAGGGAATGAGCAGACGGGCCGGGTCACGGCGAGCGCGCCGTCAGGTGGGAGATACCCGAAAACACGAAAGCAGGCGATCAGGATAAAGGGTAACAGATGCTCTAGTCAGTGAAGCAAGCAAGATGTGGACGGCACGTGGAAAATGCCGCCTCCTGCACGCCTGCCTGGTCTCTGGGAAGGAGACCCAAGAAACTCTTGACAAGTGGTTGCCTTCTGGGAAGGAAGCTAGAAGCTGAGAGCGGGGAGGACTGACTTTCATTATATTCTCCTTCTCACTTTTTTGGATTTTGTACCGTGCACACCTAACCAGCTCAGACAAAACAAAGTCAGACCAAGCTGAAAGGTGGCACCGTGTGCTAGGCGCTAGAGGAGGATGCGACCTGCTTGGTGGCAGGCCCGGAGAGGAGGAACGGGGCAGCCTTGACATCAAGGACTCTTGTCCTCAGGATCTGAGGCTTCTCATCTGCCAGGGCTGGGTGTATCAGTACATGACCTTATTTGGAAATAGGGCCCCTGCGGCTATAACTAGTTCAAATGAAATTGTACTGGGTTAGCGTGGGCCTTCGATCCAGTGGGCATCCCTGTACGGAGGCCACATGGAGACACGGAGGAGATGGCCCGTGGACACAGGCAGAGAGAGACGGGAGGCATGCGGCTACCAGTCAGCAAGTGCCTGGGGTGCTGGCTGCCACCACAAGCCAGGAAGAGGCAAGGGAGGACTGTCCCCGAGAGCCTGCACAGAGCACAGCCGTCCCAACACCCTGGTTTCTGACGGCCAGCCTCCAAAACTGCAAGAAAACAAATATCTGTTGTGTGAAGCCACCCAGTCTGTGGTGCTGTGGTACAGCTGCCCTCTGAAACCGATACAATGGATCTGTGCATTTGTGTTTGCGTATTTTGAGGCAGATCAGTGTATTTTGCATGGGTGCATCTGTGTATGCTGCAGGGTGGTATCTGGGTGTGCTTAGGAACGTGTTTATGACTACACTTTGTGTTTGGTGTGCTTATGTGTGTTTTGGGGTGATGCATGTTTGTTTTTATGTGTGGGCATGTTGTGTATGTGTATGCATGTTCGTGTATGTGTGTGTGAACACACATGTACGTAACCAATGATCTCTCAGGTCTTTCTTAGCCCTAACATTCCAAAAGTCTACCCTGAATTTGGCTACAGAGGTTAGTGCTGAGGGGATGCTGGCCACTGGCAGTGGGGAGGGACCCCAAGATGAGGTTGGAGCCACACCCATTCGTTCTGGTCTAGGGCTGCCTGGGAAACGGGCAGTCTATGGGAACAGTGTTCTCTGCTGCACCTGCCCTATCAGCAAAAGGGTCTGAAGCTCAGGAGTGTGGGGCCAGCAGGATCCATGCCCTGGGGTCCCAGCCCGACAGCTTTCTTGGAAGCCTTCAGCAGAGCAGAGACCCGCCCCCCTCCCCACTCTACCTGCTATGAATCTGAGTTACTCTGAAACATTAGAGTGTTCACAAAGACGGCTTGTTCTACCACAGATGCTGCCGCTGCCCAAGTTTCTGATGTGGCAGGTCTGGGTTGGAGTCTAGAAGCTCCCAGGTGATCCCGACACTGCTGGATGGGGCCGCGCTTCAAGGATCACTTCGTTAGACTGTGAAACAGGTGGTGGGGCTGTCTTCGTCCTCCACCCCCTACCTGAGACCCCGGTGTGGGTATCCTGGTCTTTGAGGACAGGCCCTGGAAAGGTCAGGCCTGGCAGGCTCCATCTTATTCCCCAGTCTGTCTCTCCCAGCTGCCTGCCTGTCAACTGTGAAATCATTCATGCAGTGAAATAATGGGCCAGACTCTGTTCCTTGTAGTCAAGGTGCTTTTGGTCAAAGCACAAGATTCTAGTGGGTCCACAGACCTCAAAGGAACCATGCATTCATAAGTGCACTCCAGAGGCCCAGTGAAGGGGTGCTGGGAGCACAGCGGAGAAGCCCTGGGCAATCTGGAAAGGCTGCCTGGAGGTGGTGTTATCCAAGGCAGAGTTGGGAGGGCAGTAGGCACATTCTTCGAGGGCTTATTGCCAAGTGTTGTGCTAAGAGTCTGTAAGCACGAGCTCTTTCAATGCTCATAACTCCAAGATGGGAGCTACTGTTACTGAAGAGACTGGAGTCTGGCAGCCACATATCCAGCCTTCGGTTCATATGGGGCTTCTGACCTGGAGTTGGGAGTTGTGGCCATAGGGAGGGCAAGGCCATGATATGCCCAGAAGAGACTGTGTGCACACAAAAGTAGAGAGGGAAGTGGGCTTGGATTATGTAAAGGGTTTCCCCAGAGAGAGTTTGGGTCCCAGATGGAAACACACCAGCCCTCGGGGCAGCAGAGATGGGAGGGACACCCAGCTCTGTCCCCATCTGGCTAAATAGGGCAGGAGCCAGGCTGGCTGCCTCTGGGGGAGTCAGAGAGAGGCAGAGGGAGGGGCAAGAGTGTAGCTGCTCCCGCGATGGGTGCGAGCCAGATGGCAGAGGCCGTGGGGCTGGCTGGCACAGCTTCACAGGGTCTGGGGGGCAGAGAGGGCCCAGGACACGAGTGGCTTGAGAATCACGGCACTATAGTAGCGCGGGCTCTCTGGCTACAGAGCTGATGGTGATGAAGGGTGAAACTGCCCAGGAATCCCAGTCCCCCTCCTTCTCTGTTTCCCCACTGCATTTATCTCCTGTCACCCTTTATCCATAGTTTAGGCTGTTCTCTGCCCTGACCCCCATTAGAACGAAGGCCCCATGAAGACAGGGCCCACGTCTTCCCCTCTCGTCGCTGAATATTGCAATGTTTCGCATAGTGCCTGGGATCCCAACAAATTCATTCATTTGTTGAATGAATAAAGAAAAACGTGCCACCCTGCACAAAGCAGCAGGGTCTGGTGTGTTCTCTCCCTGTCACTTCACTCCTGGCTTCCTAAGCTCGCACCACCAGAGCAGAAAATCCCTGTGAAAGCCACATAGAGCTCTGCTTCCTCCCTACGGAGCCTCACACCCTTGCCAGGAGTCTGGGAAGATTGGGACTGTTCCTACCCTCCGCTTGCCAAAGATAACACCACTTCCCTTCATCTTGGAATGGAGGCCAGGTGAGGAAATGTTCAACTAAGGAAAGCAAGAGGACTAGGGTAGCTCCACCCGGCAGCTTAGAGAAGTACCTCTGGTGGATGGAATAGAACAGCCACAAGACATGGAGCGCCCACCCCATGCAGGTGCTGTATAGGTGCCCTGGGCACTTTGATCCATTTTGGCCTTTCCTCAACCCTATGGAATGGGTATTATTCTCCCATTTTATAGATGGAAGAGTAAAGGCTCAGAGAAGCTAGATGACACGGCCAAGGTTTCCCCACCCAGGGTGGAGCCTGGTTTTGGACCTCGGTCTGTCCTACCCCAACCTGGCACCTGCTTTTCCATGGTACAGGCCTCTGTTGTGCTAGGGAAACTGGAGGTGCAGGGTGTGGGGCTCACCAGGCTCTCCGTCCCAGATGCCAGATCATGGGTGGTCTCTGCTGGCCTCAGCCTCCCACCCAAGCTATGGGAGCTCAAGTTCTGGCCACCAGCCAGTAATGAATGAGGACAAGGACATCGTGTCGGCGTGGCCTGAACTCATCCAAGAACGTGAGTTTCAACTGCACTCACCGCCTGCTCTGGCCTGTGCTGGGCATCTTCTCCTCACTCTGATGCGCACTGGCAAGGCTGGAGTCCAAATGGTATTCCCTGCATTTAAGGCCCCTGGCAGATCCAAGGGAAACCAAACCTGCCTCCGAGGCAGATCCAGCAGCCAACATCCAGGGGCTGCTCAAACTGGGGCACAGCTGAGAAGGCAGGAGAGCCCGGATCAAGCCTTCAGCTGTGGGGCTGTCTGCAGCTGCCCTTCTGTTCCTCAAGGACTCAGTTCGCCCACCCTGATGGTGGAAACCCTTTCTCACAGCAAACACTACTGATTCCTTATTATGTGCAAGGAAAATAATAAAGCTTCTGTTCTTGAGGCCTTCAAAGGACAGGTTAGACATAGTCCACCGAATGGGCAATGGGGAGCCTTGGACGATTTCGGAGCAGGGCAGCGAGAGGACTGCCCTGCTTCAGGAAGCAGAGTGTGGCTTTTGTCATGACCAGAGCTAATGTGTGGGAAGCACTCACTGAGTGCTGGAGGTTGTTCCGAGTGCTTTACAGATACTAACTTTAATCTTCACAGCCCCCCTGGGGTACTGTGTTATCCTCATTCTACAGATGAAAAGACTGATGCACACAGAGATTGCAAGGCCCGGGCTGGGACAGTGGGCATGGCCAGGGGAATGGAAGTGAGATACTGTCTCTGGCTAAGACTCCTTGCCCTGGATCTCAGGCTGGACCAGGAAATTATGAGGGAGACACATCAAGCACTTTGATCTGCACAGAGAAGAACTCTATCTGCAACTGCTTTTATTGATAATGACAACAATCACAGTATTCTTGGCCAATAGCCCACACAGGATAACTTCTTTGGCGGAAAAGAGATTTTAGAGACTCTCAAATAGAGATAGCTTATCACTGTGTGAGCCTGCCTTGACTACCCAATTCTTTCTTGATTTTATTAACTTAACTTGCTTAAATTGGGGAGAAAGCCTCACTGTAATGCTAACTTGGCTTTAATGCCTTCTAGCTTGGGATGTTTGATCACCACCAGGGGCCCCATCATAGAGTGGGATGAGTTGCTGGAGTCACTGGGTTGGTGGAAGGAGAGGAAGGGTGGGGGGTGGAGGGTGGGGGTTGGGGGGGGTGGGAGGGCTAGGAGGTTGGGGGAGAGACCAGCTAAGGCCAGGTAGGGGAAGAGGCAGCTGAACCCAGGAAGGACTGCCTGAGACCCAGGGCTTCCTATGTTGTTTTGACAAAATTACACCTGGGTCCTCTGAGACAGTCAGCTTCACCACCGTCAACAGCACTATTGATAGAAGTAATGCTTGAGAAGTAAAAAGAGACTGAGGTTGGAGTATATCACTGAGATCCTTTCCAGCTCTAAGAGTCTATGAAGATGCCATCTGTCATAATCCCTTCCTGAGAGGCAGGGAATTCTTGGAAGAGTTGCTTACTGGGCCTGTCCCAGACTGGGCTCAGCTGGGACCCATGCAGGACCCCAGTTTACAGCTCAACCTGGGAGCATTTCAGGGTGGAGAGGGGCAGCACAGGGGACATCCTAACCAGAGCCAGAGTAGTCTTTGGACCCCCTTCCCAGGCTTTAGGAGCCAAGGTCCCCCAGGACAGTGTCCTTTGGAGAGGACTGAGCTTTCCAGCACCCCCCTCCCACCAGGTTGTGGGTTTTGGAGGGCTTAGGGAGAGCCTCCACCCACGCAGCAGCTGGAGAGCTACAGGTCACAGGCAATGGGGCAGCCACATTTCCTCAGCCTGACAGAGGAGCTGCTGCCAGGGTCTTAGCACTGCCGGGTGAGAGGGTGGGAAGAGAACCAACCTGGATCAGCAGGTGAGGTTTGTGGCTGAGGCGGATGGGTGGTCACCGGCCCTGCCTCCTCTTGATCTGTCCTCAGGTGCTTCCCAGTGGCCCAGCCTTGCCCTTGCTTGGTTCCTGACCACGCCGGTGGCTCCTCCAGGGCTCTGTGGCACAGGGGCGACAAAACACTCTCAGGTCTCCCCAGCCTCCTCACAGCTGCTCACCCAGCCAAGGCCCAGCATGCTGGTCAGCACCTCCCCATGGGGCCTACCTCAGGGGAGTTCTCAAGGGGTGAGGGGCACCCCAGATGACCCCAGTCCACCCCCTATCTCTGCACCCAGCTGCCCATCCCTGGGGTGGGTGAGCTGGGGAGCCATCCTTCACCGTGGGTGAGCATGAGCCTGAGGGGAGGGGAGCTGTGGACAGAGCACTACACTAAAGGCACCCGGGTCTGCACTGCCATTTGCCTCCAGGCGACGTGGGAGTACCCCACTTCCCCACACAGGAGGGGTGCTTCAGCCTAGATACCCAGATGCTGCCAGCAAGGCTGAGCTGGGGAGCTCAGAGGGGCCCATCACCATCAGGGGACTTCAGCATCATTTGGGGGCTGCTTGTTAAAATGGTTTCAGGGCCCTTACCCTAGCCCACTGAATCAGAATGCCTGGGAAAGTGCCTGGGGATCTGCATTTAACAGGTTCTCCCTGTGGATGCACCTGAAATAAGAGTCGCTGGACCATATGCCACAAAAGGGCCAAGATAAGGATGAAGCTTTGATCATATGCATGAAGGAAGGGGTCATTGGTCCCTTTCCTGCAGGCAGCGCCATAGGAGCCCCGTCTCTGCAGACAGACTAGCCAGGTGCCCCGGGCAGCTGCTGAAAACTCACTAGGCCCCATTTCTTTGGGGACAAAATGAAGACTGGAGACATCTCCCTAGCCCTTTAAGATTGAAAATTATAAATATAAGAAGAGGGGAGCCCACTGGGAATTTAAAAAGAAAGTTCAGGATGAGGCACTGAAATAGTACTCTGCCTTTCCAATTGCTTTCTTCTTAAATATTCATTTTAAATTCTTTTTGTTAAGTATTTTACTTATTTATTTGAGAGAAAGAGAGAAACAGGACAAGCAGGGAGAAGACTAGAGGGGGAGGGAGAAGCAGCACCCCCCCCCCCCGCAGAGCAGGGAGCCCAAAGTGGGGCTCCATCCCAGGACCCCAAGATCAGGACCTGAGTCGGAGGCAGATGCCCAACCAACTAAGCCAGTATAGTAGCACTTCTTTTTAAATTCTGAAAATAAGGACACCTGGGTGGCTCAGCGGTGGAGTGTCTACCTTGGCTCAGGGCACAATCCTGGAGACCCGGGATCCAGTCCCACATCAGGCTCCCTGCATGGAGCCTGCTTCTCCCTCTGCCTATGTCTCTGCCTCTCTCTCTCTGTGTGTGTCTCATCAATAAATAAAATCTTTAAAAATAATTAATTAATTAATTCTGAAAATAACATGCTTATAGGAATAAAAAATAAAAGCATTTAAATCAATGCACAAAATCCCCCTGCTATTCCTCCAAACCTTGGTCCCACTCCCAAACACAGTCACATTTCCCATTTTACTTTTCTTCAAAAACTTTCCTATAAATACTGACAAATACACATCTATGCCTACATCTTTATTTTATTTTTTTAAAGATTTTATTTATTTATTCATGAGAGACACACATACATAGAGAGGCAGAGACACAGGCAGAGGAGAAGCAGGCTCCATGCAGGGAGCCCTATGCAGGACTCAATCCCGGGTCTCCAGGATCACGCCCTGGGCTGAAGGCGGTGCTAAACCGCTGAGCCACCCCGGGCTGCCCTACATCTTTATTTTAAACCTAGCCAGGAACATATTCCCGGTACTGTTTTGTTAGTTTAACATACATCACACATCTCTGCATATCAGCACAGACAGATCCTTCATCTTTGTGGAGCTCATGTGTTCCATTGAAAAATGCACTGTAATTTATGTGAATCTATTCCGGTTGATGGATGTTTACATTGTTTCTACCCTTTTGCTGCAAAAAGCTGCAGAACAGCATCTTTGAGTTTTCTTTGTGTCTATGTCGGAGGTTAGCTGTAGGGTAAATACTAAGGACTCGAAGGTTAGGTGGATCTCAAATTCTGATAGATGTTTCCAAATTGTCTTCCAAAGAGGATAAACCAGTTCAAACTGCCCAGACAGGCCAGAGAATTGTCTGTTGCCCTCCACCCTCGACAACATTGTGCATTATCAAATCATTAAGCTTTGCCAATATGAATGTTGAAAAATCATATCTGGTTTCAATGTGTCATTCTGTAATTATGAGAAAGGGCAGACATTATTTTCATGTTTATTGATTGATTTGCCTTTGCATTTCTTTTTCTGTAAATTGCCTATGTCCTTTTCAAATTATCTTACTGATTTTTTTTAAAGCATGTTTTTTTTTTTTTTTTTTAATTTAAATTCGATTTAGGGACTCCTGGGTGGCTCAGTGGTTGAGTATCTGTCTTCGGCTTAGGTCCTGATCCCAGGGGTCCTGGGATTGAGTCCTGCATCAGGCATCCCACAGGGAGTTTGCTTCTTCCTCTGCCTATGTCTCTGCCTCTATGTGTCTCTCATCAATAAAATAAAAGTCTTTAAAAAATAAGTTAAATTCAATTTAGTTAACATATAGTATATTGGTAGTTTCAAGGGTAGAGTTCAGTGATTCATCAGTTGCATACAACACCCAGTGCTCATTACATCACGTGCCCTCCTTAATGCTCATCACCCAGTTACCCCATCCCCCCACCCACCTCCCCCTGCAGCAATACTCAGTTTGCTTCCTATAGTTAAGAGTCTCTTATGGCTTGCCTCTCTCCGTTTTTATCTTATTTTTCCTTTCCTTTCCTTATGTTTGTCTGTTGTGTTTCTTAAACTCCACATATGAATGAAATCATGTATCTGTCTTTCTCTGACTGACTTCCTTCACTTAGCATAATACCACCTAGTTCCACCCACATTGTTGCAAATGGCAAGATTTTATTCTTTTTGATGGTTGAGTAATATTCCATTGTATGTATGTGATATATATGTGTGTGTGTATATATATATATATCTCACATCTTCTTTATTCATTCGTCTGTCCATGGACATCTGGCCTCTTTCCATATTTTGGCTACTATGGACATTGCTGCTATGGTCCTTCGGATCACTATGCTTGTATCCTTTGGATAAATACCTGGTAGTGCAATTGCTAGGTTATAGGGAAACTCTATCTTTTTTTTTTTTTTTTAAAGGAGGGATTACTTAACATCTTTCTTTTTTTTTTTAAGATTTATTTATTTATTTATTCATGATAGACACAGAGATTGAGAGAGAGGCAGAGACACAGGAGGAGGGAGAAGCAGGCTCCATGCCGGGAGCCCGACGCGGGACTCGATCCCGGGACTCCAGGACCGCGCCCCGGGCCAAAGGCAGACACCAAACCGCTGAGCCACCCAGGGATTCCCTATCTTTAACTTTTTGAGGAACTTCCATACTATTTTCCAGAGTGGCTACACCAGTTTGTGTTCCCAGCATTCCTCACCAACATCTGTCATTTCCTGACTTGTTAATTTTCGCCATTCTGACTGGTGTGAGCTGGTGTCTCAAAGTGGTTTTGATCTGTATTTCCCTGATGCCGAGTGATGTTGATTTTTAAGAGGTTTTTCTAAGCTAAGGCAATTAATTAACTTGTCATGCGTATTGCAAACTGTCATATGTCTCTTTTTCATTTTTTTATGTCATCATTGGCTTACAGAAATTTCATATTTTCCTGTAAGCAAAGGTATTTTTTTACTAGAGCATCCTAAGAATATTTGCCCATGTTTTCCACTATTACTGTTTGGGTTTTCTTTTTTCTTTTTAATCTTTTTTTCTAGACTATATTTTGGTGTAAGGAACATAGCAGGGCCCAGCTTTATTTTTTTCCTCAAGGGGCTAAACAGTTGCTCAAAGTCATGTATGAATAATCTATTTCCTCCCTCCACCCCACCACCCTCCCTCTAAGTTCAAAATCTCAATTTAACTATGTGTACAATTTGAGGGATGCCTGGGTGGCTCAGTGGTTGAGTGTCTGCCTTTGGCTTGGATCATGATCCCGGGGTCTTGGGATTGAGTCCTGCAGCAGGCTCCCTGCATGGAGCCTGCTTCTCTCTCTGCCTGTGTCTTTGCCTCTCTCTGTGTGTCTCTTATGAATAAATAAATACAATCTTTTTAAATAAATAAATAAATAAATAAATAGGCCTCCTTTTATAACTTCTGTTTTCAAGATTCATATTGGATTGTACTTCTCAAGCAGTGTTAATGTTTAAGGTAAGAGTGGTCATTTTCCCCTAGTATATGTGTATATCTCTATACACACATACACACACATGCCTAAAACTGTATTAAGCAATATTCATCTATTCTTAATAAATAAGAGTTAAAATTGAGACCTTATGTAGTCAAAGCGATCTTGAAAAAGAAAAACAAAGCTAGAGGTATCAGATTTCAAGTTATACCAAGTGGTAGTAATCAAAAGAGTATGGTACTTGCATAAAGATAGACACATAGATCAATGGAATAGAGCAGAAAACCCAGAAATAAATCCCAATTATAAGGTCAATTAATCTTCAACAAAGGAGGAATGATACACAATGAAAAAAAGACAGTCTCTTCAACAAATGGTATTGGGAAAACCAGATAGCAATATGCAAAAGAATGATACTGGACCACCTTCTTACACCATACCCAAAAATAAACTCAAGATGAATTAAAGACCTAAATGTGAGACCTGAAACCACAAAAATCCTAGCACAGGCAGTAATTTCTGTAGGAAATTACTACATCATCAGCTGTAGGAACATTTTTCTAGGTATGTCTCCCGAGGCAAAGGAAAGAAAAGCAAAAATTAACTATTGGGACTACATCAAAAATAAAAAGCTTTTGCACAGTGAAGGAAAAACAGAAAGGCAGCCTACCGAATGGAGAAGATACTTACAGATGACATATCTGATAAAGGGTTAGTATCCAAAATATTTAAAGAACTTCTAAAATTCACCATCTCAAAACCAAATAATCCAATTAAAAATGGGTAGAAGTCCTGAACAGACATTTATTCAAAGAAGACATCCAGATGGCCAACAGACACATGAAAGGATGCTTAATATCATTCATCATCAGGGAAATGCATATCAAAACCACAATGAGCTATCACTTCACACCTGTCAGAATGGCTAAAATCAACAATACAGTGTTGGCGAGGATGTGGAGAAAAAGGAATGCTTGTGTACTGTTGGTGGGGATGCAAACTGATGCAGCCACTGTGGAAAACAGTATAGAGATTCTTCAAAAAATTAACAGTAGAACTACTGTACAATCCAATAATTGTACCATTAAGTATTTACCCCAAAAAAACAAAAACAGTCATTCAAAGGGATACATGCACCCCTTGGTTTAAAGCAGCATTATCTGCAATAGCCAAACTATGCAAGCAGTCCAAATGTCATCCACAGATGAATGGAAAAAGAAAAGGTGGTATATACACATAATGGAATATTATTTGGCCATAAAAAAGCATGAAATATTGCCATTTACAATGACATGGATAGAGCTAGAGAGTATAATGCTAAGCAAAATAAGTCAGAAAAAGACAAATACCATATGATCTCACTTAAATGTGGAATTTAAGAAACTAAACAGACGAGCAAAGGAAAAAGAGAGACAAACCAAGAAACAGATTCTTAACCATAGAGAACAAACTGATGATTACCAGAGGGGATGGGTGACAGAGGGTATGGAATTTAAAGAGTGTATTTATCATGATGCAAGAAAAATAAAGTAAAATGATAAAAACATTTTAAAAAAGAGGTACAATCAGAGACATATGTTGAACTTTACCAAATGCCTTTAAGGCATTTTTAGCATTTATGGAGATGTTTATGTGATTTTTTTTTTACCTCTTTTGACCTATTACTATGTTCAAAATAGCCCCACTTGCTTGCAGTGTATTTGTTTTTTAAACATACTGCTGTGCGACTCTATTTGCTGCTATTAATTTATTAATTTTGCACCAATATTCATAAATTAGATTTTTTTCAGTAATTTCTCTTTTTTGGCACTCTTTGTCATGCTGTGCAGGCTTCATAGACTAATTTGGAATCTTTCCCTCTCTATGATCTGGTATGGTTGGTGCAACTTAAAAAACATGCTATTAGGGACTCCTGGGGGCTCAGTTGGTTAAACATCCAATTCTTGATTTCAGGTCAGGTCATGATCTCAGGGTCATGGGATTGAGCGCCACATCGGCCTCCACACTGGGCATGGAATCTGCTTGGGATTCTCTCCCCACCCCCTCTCTGCCCCTGCCCTGCTCTTTCTCTCTCTCCTCCTCCCTCTGCCCCTCCCCTGCTCGTGCTCTCTCTCCCTCAAAATAAATAAAGAACATCTTTTTTAAAAACAGAATTATCCCATCCTTGAAGGTTTATAAAAATTCAAAGTTGGCAGAACCCCAGGTTTTTTGGGGTGGAGTTTTATGAAAATGCAGTTTCTATCATGATTATTGATCTGTTGAGGCTTTCTAGTTAGTTCTTCTGGGGTCAAACTGGTGATTTAGATCTTCTCAGAAAACTGTCAGTTTCAGCTGATTTTCAACTGAATTCACATGTGGTCAAGCACAGTATCCCCTAAGAATTCTTTCTCTTTTCTCTATATAGTGCCTATTTCCCTATTTTAGTGTTCAATTTTACATATTTGGCTCATCCCTCTCCCAATCCCCATTAGATTACTTAGACTTTTTTTTTTTTTAAGAATTTATTTATTTATTCATGAGAGACGGAGAGAGAGAGGCAAAGACATAGGCAGGAGAAGCAGGCTCCCTGCGGGGAGTGCAACACAGGACTTGATCCCAGGACCCCGGGAACACACCCTGAGCCAAAGGCAGACACTCAACCACTAAGCCACCCAGGTGCCCCTACTTAGACTTTAAAAAATCGTCCAATGACTCATGCTGTTCAAACAGTAGCCTACTGACCAGATGCACACCCAGAGATACAGAAGCTGGAATCAGGGACATCGATGAGGAAAGGAGTGGGGGAAGGGCAGCTTGACAAACACAAGCCAGGAAACCTTTAAAAAGTGCAGAGAGCCCCAGCACATATGCCCTGGCCTTGAACATCCTGCATCTCCTTTTCACAAGTTCCCCACACCCAGTAAAATCCGACAACTCCCACCCCGCCTTCAACGCCCAGCTGTCACCTCCTCTTGGAACCTTTCCTGGCTTTCCTGGGAAAAGTCGATGCCTTTCCTCTGACATTCAAGATTACTTTTGTTTTTAACTTGGAAAATATTTTTTTTTAAGATTTTATTTTAGGGACGCCTGGGTGGCTCAGCAGTTGAGTGCCTGCCTTTGGCCCAGGGCGTGATCCTGGAGTCCTGGGATCGAGTCCCACACCGGGCTCCCTGCATGGAGCCTGCTTCTCCCTCTGCCTGTGTCTCTGCCTCTCTCTGTGTGTCTCTCATGAATAAATAAACAAAGTCTTTAAAAAAAAAAAAAAAGATTTTATTTTAAAGTAATCTCTACACCCAATGTGGGGCTCAAACTCACAACCCCAAGATCAAGAGTCACATGCTCCACCAAATGAACCAGCCAGATGCCCCTAATTTTGAAAACTTTTAAACACCAAAAAATTAAAAGAATAAAACCAATGGAATTAACCAGTGTTAACATTCTGTCATTTTTGTATCGGATCTTTTTTGTTAAGAAAACATTACTGACAAATTAAAAGTCTTTCCTTCTATCCACCAGCACCAGCTCCTTCTTTCTCTAGCCAAAGACCACCACAAGCATGAATCTAGTAGCTACTGCAACATGTTTACATCCATAAATGACAAATAGTATTGTTTGTGATTTCCACTAAAATGAAATGTTCTTGAATGGTATTTTTCTGCAATTTCCTGTTCCTCGCAATATTGTTTGAGATTTATTTATGTGTGTGTTTCTTGAGGTGTAAGTCACAAAACATAAAATTCCCCAATTACATGTGATCTACCTGCTGCATAAGAACACATTTTTAGTTGTCTGCTCCGTCAGTGTAGACACTGAAGAGACTGAGATGGAGACCTCTTGTGCTTCCAGCACTGCTACCCTAGATATCTTTGGAACTGTCTCCTCATGCACACACATGGGTTTCTCTAGGTAATTATACACCTAGATGCAAAACTGTTGGGCATGAAGTATGTACATTTTCAGCTTTGAATGTCATTGCCAATATAGCTTCTGGCGCTCTGTCCTGCCGTTATTATAGCATTTCTGTAGCTGTTGCCACAATCAGTTGACTTGCCTACCTGCCCCCTCCCCATGAGTTACCAGAGGGCATGTGTGTGACTGGCACTCAATGAACACTTGACAAATGGAAGGATGAGCTCACTGTCTAGCACAAGAGACAGACACTAATGGGACAAGGACAAGACTATGAGACCTCCACTGGCTGGGATCCAGGGAAGGCTTCATGGAGGAGGTGGCATGTGAGCTGGACTCTGAAAGGCGCTGTCTGACCAAATGAAGATGGGGATGACGAAAGGACGGGCCGGGAGGAAGGAGTGGGTCAAACAGCCTGGGCATCTTTCATTTGCCAAGAGTAGTGGTTCTGCTGAGCTAAGTAAGGGGTGAGCATGAGCGGGGAGGGAAGGGCAGTGTGTGTACTTAGTAAAATCTTCAAGGTGATCTGATGCATCTCGCATCCCATGCAGGGAGAGCCTCTGAGCCAGAGTGGAGTGTATGGGAAGCAGGAAGGAAGCAGGAGGGCAGGCTGGGAAAGGTAATTGGGTTTAATCCAAGCTCAGTCTCTGATGGCAGGCTCTGGGAAGCCGGTAAGAAGTGACCAGGTCAGAGATGGGCTCAAAGATGACTCATCTGATAAGCAGGCAGATAGCTGTGATACCCGGGCCTGGGTCTAGACGTAGGTCAGAGAACCTTTGCCTCCCCACCCCTCTCCCTCCTCTGTCTCTTGGGACAGATAGACCACAGGGCCTGGACTTGTGCCTCAGACCCACAGGAGAGTGCTGGGACTTGGGCCTCTCCGCGTCCTCCACTTTGTGGCTCTGTGAGCACAGGCCTAGGCTGCCTGTCCCCTCCATCTGGCTGTCTCATGCAGGTGTCCAGGCCAGGGAGCTGGGGAGACCCCCCGGGAAGCTCGAAGCCAAGGCCCCTGCACTGAATCTCCTGCCTAGCTCAGCCCCTCTGATCGAGCCTGCAGCATGTCCCAGGGCGGAGGTATGGGTGGGGTGGGAATGCCATCCGTCCATAATCCCGGCTATCCTTCAGCAGGGCCAGGCTCTTGGCACCCAGCCCAGAGTGGAGGGAAAGGGGAGAAAGCCTGACCTTCACTTCCAAGTCCTTTTGTCTTAAGCAACTTCAGCAAAACCACCAGCAGCGGCAATAGCAGGTGAACGGAGGATGTGTCAGCCGTGCTCAGGGGAGGAGGGACACTCCACTGGAGTCAGACAGGCCTGGAGCCACTTTGGTGCCCCTGTGCATGTGTGTGCATGCGTGGGGTTGTGGCTGTTAAAACCTCTCTAAGCCTCAATATTCCCATCTATCAAGTGGGCTGTTCACACCTGCACTGCCCCTCACCCGGGGCGTGCAGGGGATTTAAAGGAATAACAAGGGATGCGAGGTCCCTGAGTGGCACCAGGACCTCAGGGCAGAGACATGGTTCAGCCTGTCGTTCCATTGCCTGAGCAGCTCTCCCCAAAGGCTGGCCCTACTTTACAGCCCTGGGCCCATGAGATCCCAGCCCAGAAGGGATCCTGGGTCCAACAACAGTTTGTCTGCTGTACAGGACAGACATCCTCCACACCTGTCCCACATGCCCCACACACTCCCTCTGGTTCTGAGGAGACCTCCCCATCTGCCAACTCTTTCGTTCAGAGGGAACAGCTCAGTTCAAACAGTGCCAGAAGCAATCCACACTATTGATTAGCCATTGCCAAAAGCATGGCCAGCCAGCCCACAGACCCTGGACAGCCTGCCACTGAGCAAGTATAGGGGAAGCACAGGGAAAGAAGGGGGATCCCGGTCACTAAGCACATGCAGGCATATGAGCCTTTCCACTTCTTTCCATTCATCCTCATGCTGGCCCCCTGATGTGGGGATTATTTCACCATGTTGTGAACAAGACTCATAGAAGTGAAGCAACCACATAATGAAGCAGGTGGAAACTCAGCTCCCAAGTGCCCCCAGACAGGGTCTCTCTGTGTGCCTTGTCCCCCCACACTCTTGTGCCCCCAACAAAGCCCAATTGGCTTCCCCATGGGGCTCATTCGCCTTCTGCAGCATTTCCAGCCTATGGTCCAACTATTGCCACGCAGACACCAGAGGTGATGAGGCTCCCACATCAAAACCCAACACACGGCCACGTCCCCAGCCAACTGGCCACAGGCACATCTTCCCCATCTGTATCTCCCAAGACCTCAGGATGCCTTTCTCTTCTGACAGGATCCCATGACTGAGGCCAGTGTCCCTCTGACTGGGCACAACTCTGAGAAGACTCAGCCGATCTCGTCTTGAGGGTGCTCGTGAGGAAGAGCAGAGTAGAAGGGTGGGAAAAATAGATGGTGGGAGCCCAGGACACTTGGATCCTGGTTTTGTAAGCGGATCCAGGCTTCAATTCCCTTTTGGAACAATCACAGCCTCAGACTGCTAGGAAGGAACTTGGCAGCTTGGTTGCACTCCTTGCCCTGGAAATACGGGATGTAGGGTTCTGGCCACAGGTACTCTTCTAAAGAGTAGCCCTTGTTTTGCCCAGGGCAGTCTGGACAGATCCATGACAAGAACACATGGTACCTCATGAGTTGCCCAGGTTCCCATCCCAGCTCCCCCTGGAACCCTATTTTACACAAGTTGCACCAGTCAACTCATGGTAAGAACGGGGCGGGGGGGGGGGGGTCCGGTCCACAGCACTCATGCTGGTGTGTGAGCCAGGAAAACCACAGCTTTCCCAGGACAGAGAGGAGAGGACTTAGTGCCCTGCCTCAGGCACGACAGTGCACTTCAAGCTGCTGAGCTCACGTCCTCTGAGCATCTTGATTACGGTCAGTCCCAGAGTGAGTCTGCCTAAAGCTCCAAAGGCCCCATGGCCTCCTGCACCCTGGGCACTGTGTGCAAAGAGCTCCCAGCACTTTATGCTCATTATCTCCACCGTTCTTCCACCAGCTGCTTCCCAGGGAGAACCAGAGGAGAAAGAGCGTCCCCAGCTGTGAGTCAGTGGGAGGTAAGAGGCCGGCAGCAAGGTCCACCATGCCACCAATCACCAGTACTTTACTGCGTGGGGATCCTGCTAAATATCATAGGCAGCCAAGGAAGGGGAATAGAAGCCCTCAAGGGCCAAAATACAACTTGAGGTATGTTGGGGAGGATCAGCCTACCTTCCAACCTTTGAGGGGTACCCTACACTGGCCACAGCGGAGAGGGCATCCTCCATAGCAGGCATAGCCACATGTTCCCCAGGGAAGCTAGAAACAGCCTCAATCTATACCACAGTCTCCAGGAATAACACTACCCACCTGCAATAAATGCATGACATGCTTCCAAAGCCCTCTGACCCAACTGGGAAGGTGTTCTCATGCCCAGCTGTCAGGTAGGAAAACTAAGGGCAGGATGCCAATCAGTAGGGACTCTGGTCCAGAACCAGGTGCCCTGCTCCTCTGTAAGTGGTTCTTCTCCCACAAGCCAAGAGCCTCTCTGCCACCTGCCCCTGCCTCTGCCAGTCGGGAGGCACATACCGTCAGCTCCCCAGGACCACAGGGCAGTGGCCTTCCTCCTGGAGAAGGGCTAGAAGGGACCCTCAGGGATCCCAGCAGAGGAGCTGGACACATGGCAGGTCCTCTACTCTCTCTGGCCTTGTACTGTCACCCCCATGGGCAGCTAGTTCTGATCTAGTTTACTGGCAACCCTATCCCTTCCCAAAGGTCACCCCAGTGATTACTGGTGATCATCAAGCAGCCCAAGCCATGCTGCAGAATCACCGGGGTCTAGCTTCAGGGGCTCTGTGCTCAAGGGGTGTGTCCAAGGAGCAGCATCCACGTGCCAGGCACAAGCTAACTCCCTTTCACTTAGAATCAGGTTGGGCTGGCCAGAAACTCCCAGCCTGTGATGCTATCAAAGAGGAAACTGAAGTCACTGGGGTCTTCTCCCAGCTGTGGTCACAACCACTGGCACCAGGGCAGAAGGGATGGGTGCCCTTGCCCCTGAGGGCCCCACAGAAATCGTGTTACGGGATAGGTAACCAAGTGACTGATTTTGGCTTCCTTCTTCTAGCTGCTTCTTTCTTTTTAACTTGAAAACATCTCGTAAAGGAGGAGAAAATGCCAGGGCTGTGGCCTCTCACTGACAGCCCCTTCCACCCCTCAGGAGGCACTCATGGCCTCACCCTACCAGGGCTGGGAGCTGTAGCAAGAGGAGAGGAAGGGGCCTCATCCACAGCCCGGTGGTGGGCCAGGGAATAGGAGACCTGTGTGTAGGCGAGAGACCTGGAGTAACGCACTGCACCCTCTGTGCCTCAGTTTCCTTGCCTGTACCACAGTGCTGTCTGGCTCCAGCTCTAAAATACAATATAGCTCTCTCCCTACCTCAGTTTCCTTCCAGAGAAAGGCACCTGCTTCAAAAAGAAGAAAGACAAGGTGAATTCAGGAAAAGTTCACCTCCAAGAGCCACAGATCCGACAGTAGTCCATTTCCCCTGGGGACAGGAGTTGGGGAGAGAGCAAGGGTGAGCTGCTACAGAGGATGGCGTCGAGAGAGGGCCAGTCTACCAACATGGTTCCCCAGCCTCTTCTCCAGTGAGACACAGGCCAACAAAGGAGAAAGTTCATCTCCTGGTCCCCTGTCCTTCCCACGGCAGCCTGGGAACTTGCAGGTGGCTTCCATCAAGGCCAGTTGGTACAGAGACTGATGCCCAGAACCGGGCTGCCCCCTCGTACCTTCCTCTCCCAGAAGCCAACTCCCTCTCTCCCCGAACCCACAAGGATGGTAGAGGCCCACAGTCCCTTGAGTCTCTTGAGCAATTTTCTCCTGGCCCCAGACAATTCTTATCCTTGCAGCGTTCCCACCCATAACACCTCAGGGGCCCATGCAGAAGCTGTACCCGCCTCCATTCTCAAGGAGGGGGAAAGGGGGCCTTGGGGTGGGGTGGTCCACCCCAGATGGGACCAGGGGTCCGGAGAGCCGGATTGGCCCCCGCCCCTCCAGAGAGCTCAGATGGTCAAGGCAGTGGCTGGGAGGCCAGCTCTGTAGGACCTGCTGAGTGACCTTGGTGAAGCCACAGCACCCCTGCGCCTCAGTTTCCCCAGGCCCATCACCCAAATGCAAAGTTTCTCCCTCAAGGCCAAGATGAGGACGGAGGCAAGAGCCTTTCTGTGAGAGCACGGGGGAAGGGGCGGCCTGCTCCAGCGCCGGCCGGGAGCCCAGCCCACTGCACCGGGCGAGCCCCCCACCCGGCAGCGCCCAGCGGCGACGCTGCCAGAACTCAGGGCGGTGAAGCAGGCTGCGGGGGAAGCGCCACCCTCGGGGCCCGGCCCAGCCCAGCGAGGGGGCGGCACGCCCGGGACTCCCCGCGGGGGCACGGTCCAGGGAGCAGCCCCCCTGGCTCCCGCGGCGCAGCGACCCCGGCCCCGGCCCCGGCCCCGGCCCTCCCCGGCGGGCAGCTCACCCGGCGTCCCCGGTGCAGGCCGGCGGGCGGGCAGCGCTCCCGGAGCCCGGCGCAGTGCCCCCGCCCCCGCCCCCGCCCCCACCCCTCCGCCGGGCCCGGGAGCCGAGAGCCGCCCCCCCCCCGTCCTGCGCCCCTCCCCGCCGGCGCGCCCCGGCTGCTCCGCCGCGCGCCCTCCCCACCTGCGCCCGGGCGTGACGGCCCAGCCCCAGGCGGGGGGCTCCGGCCACGCGCCTACCTGAGAGCGGCCCTCCCGCGGCCCTCCCGCGGCTGCTCGAGCCGGCCCCACCTGGCGAGGGACTGTCAGCAAATTCCGCGCTGCAGCACCGCGGGAGCGGCGTCCCGGCTCCGCCCCGGCTGAGCCAACCTTGCTCCGCCCCAAGGCTGCTCTGACCCACCGGGGCCCCGGGCCCGAGGAGCCCCGACGGAGGCCCGGGCTCCGCCTCAGAGACCCCGTCGCTACCAGGAACCGTCTGCAAATTCCCATCCCGAACGCACCAGGCTGCGGGTCCCTTGCAGAAAGGGCTCCGGCTCCGCGATGCCCTGGGCCTCGGCGGCTGTCTTGCTGCTCTCTGGCCACCCCCCCACCGCACCCCCCCACCCCAAACTCTCCTCTGAGGCTTGTCCTCCTTCCAAACCAACCCACCCCCACCCCTCCACCCCCAGTGCCAACCAAAGCAAGAAAAGATGCGCAACCACACAAAGGTAGCAGGGTTCTGGCCCGCCCTGGGACCCGCTCCTGGAGCCCAGGGGCTGATACCCCCCAGCAGAGAAGAGATCTACAAATTGGCCACAGCCCTGCCTGGGAGGCCCGAAGGAGTGGGCTGGGTCATTTCCAGTTTGTGAGGGCCACAGTCCGCTGCATGTCTCCAAATTCATCAAAGTCCTGGCTATTCTGCTAGAAATAACTGCTTTGAGCCCTGGCAGCAGGTACCAGTGTTTCAATGTTTGAACCCCCAAGGATCAGTATGCAGAGTAAGGGGGTGGTGGTGAATGTCGTTCTCACTTTCCCAGGCAGAGGCCCAGGCACGTCTATTTAATAGACATTATCCTGTACTTTTAGTACAATAGCTAATGGGTGAAGAGAGCTGCCGAACAATCTCTGAAAGGGACTGTATACAGTTTTATAAGGGTAACATACTGATCATTAGGAGTTGTTAGCAATAAGGTGAGAAGACCCAAGAGGAAGCAGCTGAGTACAAGGTCATGCAATGCTGCAGGGAAGGGAGCTGTGCTTTCATGGATTGCTTCCCCCTAACCAGCTGCACAAAGCCCTCTCTCAGGCTGGCGCCTTTGTTATGTCCCTCGCTGCCATGCATCTACTCCCCACCTCACTCCTTGGTTCTTCTGATCCAGCCACCCCTTGGACCCAAAGTGAGCCACTAGACAGATTCCAGCAATATCTGTCCATTCCCTCCCTCACTCCCCCCATTCATTCATTGATTTTTTTCATTCATGGGATAGGAAGGGCTTTGGGACATTACCTCCCAGTGTCCAAGGGGCATCGGGGTCTGGGTTTCAGCCCAGGCACAGCTGTGCTGTGTAATCTTGGGTAACTCACTTGATCTGACTTGTTTTCCCCTCATCTGTAATCCTGAGGGGGCTGGGCTAGTGAGAGTCTAAGGCATCTCTGGCCTAACATTTGTTACTCTCTTCTATAATAAGGGCTGGCGGGAACAAAGAGCGGACCAGATAAATGCAAGAGCATCATTTAAGAATTCTAGCTGCCTGGATTCGAATCCCAGCTGGGCCATCTAAATATGGGGCTTAACCTATATGAAAGTCACTCTTTGCATGTGTAAAATGAGAGAAATAATAATAACTTTGGAGGGTGGGGATGAACTGAAATATTGTATACAAAGTAGATGCTCAGTGGATATGAGTGGTTGTTGCCATTGTTACAGTACTGGCAGGAGAGAGAAAAGTCTGCACAGAAGCAGCTTGCGGCTGCTCCTCTCTTTTCTCTATTTCCTCATTACAGAACTAGGGTGGAGGGACTGAGGATCTTGTGTAATGGAGCTAACAGCTGCTCCTTAGAAAGGCCCTGCGTTAAGTGGGAAGAACATGGTCTTCAGACCCAGTTGAACCTTGGTTCAGATCTGAACGTTGTCTCTTAATAGCTCTGTGACCTCGTACAAGTTACTTAACCATGCTGGGATTAACTTCATCATCTGTAAAACAGGCGCCCTGACACAAACGGAAGGGGTCTTATAATAGTACCTACCTCGTAGAGTGGCTAGGAATATAAAATGCATGTAAGGTACTTAACTCAGTTTTTCACATACAGAAGATGCAGGTCATTGTTAATGTCCCTTCCCGGAAAAACCTAGATAAAATGGTGGGAAGACCCTACACTGAAATTCCCAGGCATCCCGGACTGACTATCCTGGGAGGAGACTGAGTTGTAAGTATTCGAACCCAGATCAAGAGCTGGTTTCAGCAGCTCTCCATCCCCTTTTCCAAGGTGCCATCCACACAGAACCTGTGCAGCCTGCCTCCCTAGATAATCCTGACCCATGGACATGCCCTCTGGTGGGAGGTGAGGCCAGAATGGAAAGGTGGAAGCAGGTCTTCAAAGACCTCAAAGACAAGGCTAAGAAGTTTGGACTTGACTTAGTAGGCCCAAGTGAGCCATGGAAAGTTTTTGAGCAGAAGCAAAGGAAGACTAATAAGCCTACACCCAAACCCACTCCCACTCCTAGAAACAAGACCTGGTAGGCATCAAGGATGTACACTAAAGGGAGACACGACAAATTGAACTCCAATTTAAAAATATTTTAAAGGGATCCCTGGGTGGCGCAGCGGTTTAGCGCCTGCCTTTGGTCCAGGGCGCGATCCTGGAGACCTGGGATCGAATCCCATGTCGGGCTCCCTGTATGGAGCCTGCTTCTCCCTCTGCCTGTGTCTCTGCCTCTCTCTCTCTCTCTCTCTGTGACTATCATAAATAAATAAAAATTTTAAAAAAATAAAAAAAAATAAAAATATTTTAAAAAATAAAATAAAGGGAGATACAGAAGAGGAAGAATGAGAACCCGTCCAGTGATACAATCGAAGAGATGACCCCAGTGTCCTAACCAACTGAACACCAACCACCTGGTTGAGTGTGAAACTGGTAGAAGATGCTCAAGGAAAAGAAATGAATAGCTGAGGCTTTGTGGACCTGGGAGGCTTTTGAAGGAAAGGTGCTTTCAGCTTGTAGGTGCTGAGAACATTTTTTCATGCTCTTATGTGGATTGAGGTGGGAGCTCTATGAAAGACAATGACTGCTATGCTACTATCTTTATGACTCTTTCGTCAACCTCCAGTGGAACATAATCCAGAACAACAGCAAAGAAACCAAAGGTTTCTGAGCAATCCAGCAGATGGTACTGTCAAACTGTCAAAATCGGGTGCTTTTCCGCAGAAGAGTACCTCGTATCTTCAATGAGAGCCGACCTACATTTACTCTACATGTCATTTCAACACACCCAGTGAGGCAGAGACTGCCAAGGGTCCCCTTATATCCTTTCCTTCCCACTTCCTTTTTATTTTTTATTTTTAAAAGATTTTATCTATTTATTCATGAGAGAGGCAGAGACAGAGGGAGAAGCAGGCTCCACGCAGGGAGCCCGATGTGGGATTTGATCCCGGGATCACACCCTGAGCCAAAAGCAGATGCTCAACCGCTGAGCCACCCAGGTGTCCCCTTCCCACTTCCTTTGTAGCAGTAGAGCTTCCAACAAAGATTAAAACCTGGATGCCTGGCTACCTTGCCAGAGACTACATTTCCCAGCCTCCCTTGCAGCCAGTTGCAGCTACCAAGTTCTAGCCAATGGGATGTGAGTGGAAGCGATGCTTCATTTCTGGGCCCCATTCTTAAGAGGAAGCTGCTTGCTGCCTGCTCCCCACTTCCTCTTTACCCCTGTGCAGACTGGACCAGGGGCAAAGGGGTGAGGTGGGAAGCAGCATTGATGAAGCTGACATGGACAATACCCTCGGGTTGCCCAGTCACCAAGACATTAGGAACCTGTGGTTCATAATGACCTGGAGGGGAAGACCACTTAGACTGCTGCTGACCACCTTGGTTTCTGTGACAACAGCTGAACCAGAAGCCTAACTGATAAACCTAGTTTCCTGATTGTCAAGCCCACAGAAGATGAGCAGGAGCACATTGGAAGAAAAAAGGACTCATAAATAAGCAAGCACAATGAAATAAGCAAAAGTCCAGAGCAAAAGAAGATAGGACAACTAGGAAACAAAGCCAGAAGTCATTTCGTTCTGGGTCATTCCAAAAAGATTGGGGACATTACAGGGTAATGTTGGAAATATGCTGAATCATTAAGGAAGTTTAATTCTGACCAAATGTTTTCTTTTAAAATGAAAGCAGTGTTCTATTTGGAAAGTATTTCTGATCAACAATGGTTAACATAAAATAAAACATATACATTTAAGGGTAGAGACCTTCAGCACCCAGAAAACTCAGCCATCCAAAATTATACTTCAAGAGTCAGATAGCAGAGATTTTGGTTCATTGATATTTACCTTCTCCCCTACTATATTATAGGTCAGATTATAGCCCCTTTTTCTTTTAAATCCTATTATCTAGAGCAATGCCCTGACTCAATAAATACTTCTGAATGGCACTGGAGGTGAGATCCCAGAGCTTAGCACGGTCTCACTGATTTCACTGATCCATTATTGATCAGTGAAATTGCCTGAGGTCTCAACCATTCCAGTGGAGAGGACAAGGACATAGCCCTCACAAGAGTGTTATGGGCCCACGGTGGCCCTGGTACCTCCCCATTGTTGTCTAGAAATCATCTCATCAGAAACATTCCCCTGAGCTCATAAACACCTACACACACATGGATGATCATTGCAGAACTGAATGAAATTGCAAAAAACAAACACAACTGTATACAACCTATGCAACTGTTCATGGCCTTTGTATGCTGCCCAGATGAGATGTTCAGGAAAACTCAAAATGACAGGGAAAAGGTAGGAGACCTTTCTAGTGAGATAGATGTGCTCACTGCCTATTTTTCATTTGTTTGATTCCACTGGTTTTAGGTTTCAAGGCAGGAGAGCTACACTAGAGTCTCTATCACCCCAGACCTGGTGCTGGGTCAAGACTGCTGGTGCTGGATAAGCCTGCTAGGGAATAAGCAAAGAAGGGAAGGTGGCTGTGGTCCAGAGGTGATGAGCAAGAGACTTCACAGATTTTGCTATACGACCCATATAAATATAAACTCATGCCACTAACAGGGACAGTATTTTTAAGGCAAAACCACATCACTATTCACACTTTGACAATCCAGATACTCTAGGGTATCTGCTGCCCCCCAAGAGCTGAACCAAAGCTCTCCAAGAATGTGAATCCATTTTTTGGAACTTGGGTTTCTGTCACACACTCTGATCTGCTTTTCTGAACAGAAGGGAATTTGATTTCCTGTGCAGAAGGTAAGGGAGCAATGTATTGAGGTGGAAAATTATTTTTCCAGTGCCTTCCATCTAACCAGACATGAAGTTGTAGATTTCAAGAAAGAACAAGCCCTCAGGTTTCAATCCAGAAACATAGCACTGATCCCTCATTGGAAGCTGACGTTCCTCAGGTTGATGGGGCCAGAGTGGAGAAGCCAGGCAGAGAATGGCAGAGAATTCTGAGCCTCCCCTCTGCTGGCACAGGCTAGCCTCCCTGCCCCCCAATTATCCTGACCTCAGGCTAGAGCCCCACTCACCAGTGTTCCACCAGGTAGATGCTTTTAGCTAGTAGCCTCTTTTACTAGTACTTCTGTCTGGGAAGAAGGGAAATTCATGACTGGTGGGAGGTCACTCGCATCCACCAACAACAGCCACTACCAATGATCAATATTAGAAACTTCTGGTGGGCCAGGTCAGCGGCAGATGCTGATGACATCACAAAGGAAGCACCTCTGTTGTGCTGGAACTCTGTGGAGGCATGTGAAGGGAGGGTTTTCCCAACCAGAATTGAGACAACCTTGAACATGATGAGACAGATCTGAGTATTTGAAGCCTATGCAGTTTCACCTCAATTCTGTCTTGAGTCTGGCTGATGCCCTGCAGAATTAGGCTGATAAGAACACTTGAGTCTTGGAATGCCTGGGTGGCTCAAAGGTTGAGCATTTGCTTTTGGCCCAGGGCCTGATCCCGGATTCCCAGGATTGAGTCCCACATTGGATTCCATGCGTGGAGCCTGCTTCTCCCTCTGCCTGTGTCTCTGCCTCTCTCTCTCTGTCTCTCATGAATAAATAAATAAAATCTTTAAAAGAAAAAGAATACTTGAGTCTTCCTGTTGATATTTCATTAACGCTAAAGCCTCCCCACCCCACCAGATGGATCCTCACAAGGCAGAAACATGGGTTTCCTATTGGATATTTTCTGGGCTTTAGAGAGAGGATCCCCTCTTCATTGCCAGGTTCTTAAAATCAACTGTTATATCCGTTCCACTAGGAATTGGCATCTGTTTTGGTAATGAGACCTTTTTGTTGTTGTTTTATACTCTTTATTAATATCATAAAATACATACACATACAAAAATGTATATATAAATAATATAAATGAGCACTATAATGAATAATCATAAAGCAACTTTGTGTTTTACACAACTTTGTGTAACCACTACCCAAGTCAAGAAATAGGATATTATCACCACCCTGTGTTGGTTCCCAATCACACTCCTTCCTCCTCCATCAGACCTCTATCCAGAGATAACCTGTCCTGCCCTTAGTGGTAATCCTGTCTTCCTTTTCTTTACCCCTTCACCATCTGCAATCAGTATAGTTAGGTTTGGTCTGTTTTTTTTTTTTTTAAGCGAACATTAACGGAACCAGAATCTGTACATACTTTACATTGGGTTTCTCTTACTCAACATATTTTTAAAATTCATCCATATTTTAGCATACAGTTGTAGTTTATTCCTTATTATTGCTGTATGGTATACACTAAACTCTCACCTTTGGCTGATCTTCTGTTTCTGTGCAAGCAGAAAGTAACAGGTAGGGCAGAGTGTAAACTACTTGGCTGAATTTTGAAGGACTGCCCCAACACAAGAGTCCATCTTCAAAGACTAGGAGATGTTTTTTTCTGTTGTTGTTCCAAATGTTTAAATAAATCTCACTCAAATCAGTAGCTGACTACAAATTTAATGGAATAGAGACTTCAGTGGCCACATATATAACAAAAAAACATAGATTTTGCAAAATTATTTCAGGAAAGACATTAAGCAGAATAATTTCGACAACAAGCAGCAACGACAAGCCCTGGAGAGAGAAAGACTGTAATTCCCAGAGTTGCCACGTTATAATATTCGAAATGTCTAGTTTCAACAAAAAATTATTAGGAATAAAAAGAAACAAAAAAGTGTGGCTCATATACAAGAAAAGAGGTGATTAATAGAAATTGTGCTGAGGAAGCCCAGACATTGGACTTCCTTAAAAATATTTTAAGTCGGGATCCCTGGGTGGCGCAGCGGGGATCCCTGGGTGGCGCAGCGGTTTGGCGCCTGCCTTTGGCCCAGGGCGCGATCCTAGAGCCCCGGGATCGAATCCCACGTCGGACTCCCAGTGCATGGAGCCTGCTTCTCCCTCTGCCTATGTCTCTGCCTCTCTCTTTCTGTGTGACTATCATAAATAAATAAAAACTTAAAAAAAATTTTAAGTCAACCAGTTAAAATATGCTCAAAGAATTAAAGGAAACCATGAGAATGGTGTCTCACCAAATAAAGAGATAGAAATTATAAAAAAGAGCCAAATAGAAATTCTGGAGCTGAAAAGTACAATAACTGAAATGAAAAATTCACCAGAAAGGCTCAACAGCAGAACTGAACGGACAAAAGAAGAATCAGCAAACCTAAAGATAGGTCAACTGAGATTATCCAGTCTGGGTAGAATAAAGAAAAAAAAAGAATAAAGAAAAATGAATAGGGCACCTGAGTAGCTCAATGGTTGAGCATCTGCCTTTGGCTCAGGTTGTGATCCCAGGGTCCTGGGATCAAGTCCCACCCACATTGGGCTCCTTGCATGAAGCCTGCTTCTCCCTCTACCTGTGTCTCTGCGCCCCCCCCCACCCCTGTCTCTCATGAATAAATAAATAAAATCTTTTTAAAAAAATCTTAAAAAAAGAAAAGGAAAAGGAATAGATACATCCTAAGGGAACTGTAGGACACAAGAATACCAATATGTGCATAACAGGAGAGCCAGAAGAAAGAGGGTGGGGGCAGAAAGAATATTTGAAGGGATAATGGAGCCATACTTCTCAAATTTTATGACAAACAATCTATACATCCAAGAAACTCAAATGAGTACAGATAGGATGAACTCATAGAGATCAACACCAAGGCACATTATAATTAAACTGTTGAAAGACAATCTTTAAACCAGCAGAAGAGAAGCAACACATCATGTACAAGGAACACTTGAGAAGATTACTCACTGATTTACTGTTGGAAAACATAGAGGCCAGAAGGCCATGGGATATCATAAGCACAGTGCTGAACGAAAAGAACCATCAATCAATAGATTGTCTACCTAGAAAAATGATCAAGAATGAAAGAGAGGGGTGCCTGGGTGGCTCAGTGAGTTGAGCATCCAACTCTTGGTTTGGGCTCAGGTCATGATCTCAGGGTCATAGAATCAACACCATGTCAGGCTCTGTGCTCAGTAGGGAGTCTGCTGGAGATTCTCTCTCTCCTTCTCCCTTTTCTCCTCCCCCCTACTCATGCTCAGTCTCTCTGTCTCTGAATAAATCTTTTTAAAAAAGAATGAAAAAGAATTTAAGACATTTCCAGATAAACAAAAACCGATATAGTTTACTACTAGGAAACCCGCATTTGAGAAATGCTAAAGGGAATCCTTCAGGTTGAAATGGAAGGACAGTAGACAGTAATTTGATTTCATGAAGAAACAAAAGACACTGGTAGAGGTAACTGTATAGGTAAATAAAAAAGTCAGTATTAACATATTATTGGTTTGTAGCTCCTTTCTTTCCTATATGATTTAAAAGAAAACTGGATAAAACAAAATATTATACATCTATGTGAACAAGCATACAATGTACAAAGATGTAATTTGTGACAACAGCAACATAAGGGTAGGTACAGAGCTATATAAGGGCAAAGCTTTTTGTATATTATTGAAACTAATCTGAACTAGATTGTTATAAATTAAGATGCTAACTGTAATCCTCAGAGCAACCACTAAGAAAATAATTTAAAAATATGTAGTAATAAAAATGACAAAGAAATTAAAATTATACACTAGAAAATAAGTATTTAACACAAAAAATGTTGTGTTGGAGAAAATAAACAAAAATAGCATAAGGCATACAGAAAATAAATAACAAAGTGACAGAAGTATGTCCTACCTTTTCAATAGTTATTTCAAACATAAATGAATTAAACTCTTCAATCAAAAGGCATATACTGGAAGAACGAATCAAAAAGAAATATCCAGGGATCCCTGGGTGGCGCAGCGGTTTGGCGCCTGCCTTTGGCCCGGGGCGCGATCCTGGAAACCCGGGATTGAATCCCACGTTGGGCTCCCGGTGCATGGAGCCTGCTTCTCCCTCTGCCTGTGTCTCTGCCTCTCTCTCTCTCTCTCTCTGTGACTATCATAAAAAAAAAAACCCAAATCCTCTTTTAAAAAATATATATATATCCAGGGATGCCTGGGTGGCTCAGTGGTTGAGCATCTGCCTTTGTCTCAGGTCAAGATTCTGGGGTCCTGGGATCGAGTCCTGCATCAGGCTCCCTCCAGAAAGTCTGCTTCTTTCTCTGCCTGTATCTCTGCCTTTCTCTGTGTGTCTCTCATGAATAAATAAATAAAATCTTTTTTAAAAATAAAAATAAATATAAATATCCAAGTATAAGCTCACAAGAGACTCAATGTAGATAAAAAAAACACAAGTAAGTTCAAATTAAAAGGATAAAAAAAGACATTTCATGTAAACAGTAATGAAAGAGAGCTGGAGTGGCCAACTAATATTAAAAAAATAGACTTTAAGACAAAATTGTTACAGAGACAAAGAATGACATTATATAATCATAGAAATAGAAACACTATATAAAATATATAATAATAACTACATAAAAAGGTCACTCTACCAAGGAGGTATAAAAACTGTAAACATATATGTGCCTAGCAACAGACTCCCCAAAATATATGAAGCAAAAACTGACAAGATTGGGGGAAATAAACAGTTTGATAATAATAATACCAATTTTGATAATGGATACAACTAGATACAGATCAGCAAGGATATGGTAGACTCGAACAACACCGTGAATGAACTAGACCTAAGAGACAGCTATGGAATTCTCCACCCAACAACAGCAGAATGCACATTCTTCTCAAGTGCACATGCAACATTCTCCAGTGTAGACCATAAATTAAGCCACAAAACAAGTCTCAGTAAGTTTAAAAAGATTGAGGCTTATGCAAAACATGTTCTCTGACCACAGTGGAATAAAATTAGAAAACAGAAAGAAATCTGTAAAACTAAAAAATATGGAAATTAAACAATACACTCTTTAATAACCAACGTTCAACATTCAAATAAGAAATCTCAAGGGAAATAAAAAATATTTTAAGATGAATAAAAATGAAAATACAACTTCTACAATTGACAAGATATGGTGAAAACAGTGCTCAGAGGGAAATCTATACATGTAATTTATACATGTAAATGCTTCCACTAAAAAAGAACAAAGATCTCTAACCAATAACCTGTACTTCCAACTTAAGAGTGAACTTAAGAAAGTAGAAAGAAGGATGGGATGGCTGGGTGGCTCAGCGGTTTGGCACCTGCCTTTGGCCCAGGGCATGACTGGAGAGTCCTAGGATTGAGTCCCACGTCAGGCTACCTGCATGGAGCCTGCTTCTCCCTCTGCCTGTGTCTCTGCCTCTCTCTCTCTCTGTGTATCTCATGAATAAATAAAATCTTTTAAAAAAAGAAAGTAGAAAGAAGGAAACAATAAAGATTGGGGTGGAGATAAATGATAGAAAGTAGAAAAACAACAAGGAATCAACAAAACCAAAAATTGGTGCTCAAAAAAAATCAACAAAATTGACAAATCTTTCGCTAGACTGAACAGAGAGAGAGAGAGAGAAAACTCAAATTTAAAAAATTTTTAATAAAAAAAAACTGTGGGGACATTATAACTGGCCCTACAAAAAATAAAAAGAATTATAAGAGAATATTGTGGACAGATGTATGCCAACAAACTAGGCAATTTAAGTGAAATGGATAAATTCCTACACACAATCTACCAAAACTGATTCAGGAAGTAGAAAATATGAACTGACCAGTAACAAGAGATTGAATCAGTAATCAAAAAACTTTCAACAGAAAAGGAAACCCTTGTACATTGTTCATAGGATTATTATGGAAAATAGTATGGAGGATCCTCAAAACAATTAAAAATAGAACTACTATATGATCTTGCAATTCCATTTCTGGGAATACATCAAAAGGAAATTAAAACACTAACTTGAAAAGATATCTGCACCCCAATGTTTGTAGCAGCATTGTTTACCATAACTAAGACATGGAAACAACCTTAAGTGTCCATTGATAGATGAATGGATAAAGAAGTTGTGGCGTGCACACACACACACACACACACACACACACACACACTGGAATATTATTCAGATGTAAAAATGAGGAAATCGGGCAACCCTGGTGGCCCAGCGGTTTAGTGCCGCCTTCAGCCCAGGGTGTGATCTTGGAGAGACCCTGGGTCAAGTTCCATGTCAGGCTCCCTGCATGGAGCCTGCTTCTCCCTCTGCCTGTGTCTCTGCCTCTCTCTCTCTCTCTCTTTCTCTCTCTCTCTCTCTGTCTCTCATGAATAAATAAATAAAATCTTTTTAAAAAAATGAGGAAATCCTGCCATTTGCAACAAATTGGTTGAAGCTTAAGGGCATGATGCTAAATGAAATAAGTTACACAAAAAAATTAAAAAAAAAAAAGAAATGTCACACAGGGAAAGACAAATAGTATGTGATCCCACTTTTATGTAAAAACTAAAAAAATAAAACAAATGAATGAACAAACAAACAAAAAGCAGAAACAGACCTGTAAGTAGAGAGAACACACTGATGATTGCCAGATGGGAAATGGGTGGGAAGATGAGCAAAATGGGTAAAGGGGAGTGAGAGATACAGGCTTCCAGTTATGGAATGAATAAGTCATGGGAATAGAAGGTATAGCACTGGGAAGATAGTCAGTGGTACTGGAATGATGCTGTATGGGGGACAGGTAGCTACACTTGTGAGCATAGCATAACGAATAGACTTGTTGGATCACTGTTGTACACCTGGAATGAATGTACCATTATATGTCGACTTTACTTAAATTTTTTAAAAGTGTACAATTTGAGGGATGCCTGGGTGGCTCAGCGGTTGAGCATCTGCCTTTGGCTTGGGTCATGATCTTAGGGTCCTGGGATGGAGTCTCACATGGGGCTTCCTGCATGGAGCCTGCTTCTCCTTCTGTGTATGTCTCTGCCTCTCTCTCTCTCTGTCTCTCATGAATAAATAAATAAAATATTAAAAATAACATTAATAATAAATTAATTTAAAAAGTGTACAATTTGAGGTGCTTGGGTGACTCAGTGTTTAAGCATCTGCCTTCCGCTCAGGTCATGATCTCCAGTCCTGGGATTGAGCCCTGCGTGAGGGCTTTGCACTCAGTGGGGAGTCTGCTTCTCCCTCGCCCTCTGTCTCTCCCCCAACTCGTGTTCTCTCTCTCTTTCAAATAATTACTTTTTAAAAATTAAAAAAATAAAAAAGTGTACAATTCCTGTTTTTAGTATATTCACAGAGTTGTATAGTCACCGCAGTCTGATTTTAGAACATTTCTGTCATGCCAAAAAGAAACCTCATGTCGATTAGCAGTCATGTCCATTCCTCTACCCTATCCCTCCGCCAACCCTAGAACTACTCAATTATTTTCTATATTCATAGATGTACCTACTCTGGACATTTCATATCAATGGAGTCATATGTGGTCTTTTAAAACTGGCTTCTTTCATCTAGTATAATATTTTCAAAGTTCCTCCATATAGTCCATTTACTTTTAATATAATTGTCTGTGTGGTTGGGTTTAAGTCTGCTATCTTGGTATTTTTTTCTATTCATACCATTAGTTCTTTGAGGTTTTTTTCCTCCTTTCCTGACTTCTTTTGGACTGAGTATTTTTTAAGGGTCCATTTTATTTCTGTTGGCTTATTAGTTATTCTTCTCTTTTTTTTTTTTAGTGGCTGCTCTAAAGTTCACAATATGCACAAGATGCAGCTTTAATGCAGGTAGAACACAGTCTACCTCCAAATAATATTATATGCCTTCACAGATTACACCAGAAACTTATAACACTGTAGCTCTTTTTCTTCTTCTCTCTTCCTTTGTGGGCTTTTGTCATACATTTTACTTCTACATACGTTGTAACTCTATATATAGTACATGTCATTATTTTTGCTTTAGATAAACTCTTATTTTTCTTTTACAGAAATTTTTTAATGAGGGGGGAAACAACTCTTACTTTTACCAGGTCTGATATTTACTTCTTTCCATTTACTTCTTTGTGAGGATTTGAGTTTCTCTGCCTGGAATCATTTCTCTCAAGCCTTCAACATGCCTGCCAATAATGAATTCCCTCAGTTTTATCACTGGATACAGACTTCTAGGTTGACAGTCTTTTGTTCAATTCAATTCAATTTTAAAGACTTAATTCCATAGTCTTCTGACATGTATTATTTCTGATGAAAAGTCAGAAATTATTTTTATATTTTCCTTTGTATATATAATGTCCTCCCCTCTCCAGCCCCTTAAAAAATCTTTTTTTTAAAAAAAGATCTTAGGGGGCAGCCTGGTGGCTCAGCAGTTTAGCGCTGCCTTCAGCCCAGGGCCTGATCCTGGAGACCCGGGATGGACGTCGGACTCCCTGCATGGAGCCTGCTTCTCCCTCTGCCTGTGTCTCTGCCTCTCTCTCTCTCTCTCGATCTCTCTCTCTCTCTGTGTGTCTCTCATGAATAAATAAATAAAATCTTTTTAAAAAATGAATAAAAAATTTAACAAAGATCTTAGGGGTGCCTGGGTAGCTCAGTGGTTGAGCATCTGCCTTTGGCTCAGGTGGTGATCCTGGGGTCCCAGGATCGAGTCCCACATTGGGCTCCCTGCATGGAGCCTGCTTCTCCCTCTGCCTGTGTCTCTGCCTCTCTCTCTGTGTCTCTCATGAATAAATAAATAAAATCTTAAAAAAAATAAAAAAGATAGTATTTATTTATTTGAGATAGAGCAAGCGAGAGAATGCACAAGTGGGGTGGGGGTAGAGGGAGAGGGAGAAGCAGACTCACCACTGAATAGGAAGCCCGATGTGAGACTCCATCCCAGGACCCTGAGATCATGACCTGAACTAACCACCTGAGCCACCCAGGCACCCCTAAAAAAATCTTTTTTATCATCGATTTTCAGCAATTTAAAAATGATGTGCCTTGGTGTGATTCTCTTTGTGCTTGGCATTGATTTAGCTTTTTGAATCTGTGGGCTTATGTTTTTCTTCAAATTTGGAAATTTTTCAGCCATTATGTTTTCAAATATGTTTCTGCCCACCCCTCAGAGTCTAATTACATATATATTATTCCGGTTAATATTGTCACAGTTTACTGAAACTGTTCCTTTTTCAGAGAGTTCCTCTCTGCTCCTTCTGCAGCTTCTTTAGAAGATATCCAAGCCTGTGGGAGAGCCCCAAGACTTTAACTGGAACTTAAATCTTTATAAAGCAACTTATTCTTTCCATCAGACTTATTTGTGCATTTGAAAAATGAAAGAGTGCAAGGACATAATCAGCATTCAGAATAGTGGTCACCTCCACGAGAAGGTAGGGAAAGGTGATGGGAAGTATACCGGGGAATATTTAACTGTAGTGACATGCTTTGCTTCTTAAGTGGGTAATGAGTTTTTTGCTCTGCTGTTCTTTATATCTTATATCTTTTTGTTTCAAATATCACCAATTTTAAAAGACTACAAGGACATGAATCTCTACATGTTAAACTCTCTGACGGGTGCGTGGGTGGCTCAGTCGGTTAAGCATCTGTCTGTGGCTCAGGTCAGTATCTCAGGGTCCTGGGATTGAACCTGACCTGAGGGCTCTCTGCTCAGCAGGGAGTCTATCTGCCCCTCCCCCTCCTGCTCAGGTGCTCGGGCTCTCTCTCAAACAAATAAAATCTTCAAAAAAATTTTTTTAATCTCTGAAAGTATAATGAAAACATTGAATTAAGATATTGGTCATAGAAAACATATGCATCTAGGGGTGCCTGGGTAGCTCAGTGGTTGGGCGTGATTCCAGAATCCTGGGATCAAGTCCCACATAGGGCTCCTTGCATAAAGCCTGCTTCTGCCTATATCTCTGGCTCTCTCTCCACCTCTCTCTGTGTCTCTCATGAGTAAATAAATAAAATTAAAAAAAAAAACATATGCATCTAGATTTTGGTTCCTTGGCACTGTTTCTCCTGTCCTTCAGAGATGCATCCTTGTTCTCTGCCTCTTCTCTCTGTTTCCTGAAGCAGCTGGAGGGGCTCCCATGATAGAGCGAGCAGCGACAGAGGTGGTAGGCACCCATGGGTCATTTGTTGAGTCTGATGCCTCGAGGCTAGTACTACCTGCTTTCTAGTATATTTTACTCCTGACTTTATTACCAACACATTATTAGTGTGTGGGAAAATATGGCTAACATGTGCCTTTATGCAGCAGGGACAGGATTCTCTCTAGATTTCATTTCCTCTTTGGCTGGGCAAGGCTTAATATTCCTAGCTCTGTTCCCTGCATCCTTTCAAATGCTTCTGGTCCCTGAGGAAATCTTCCTTCTGTGTCTCACAGTCTGATGAGCTGGAGAACCAGCTCCCTCCCTGCCCGGGTATTTCCCTCACTAACCTAGCCAAGGCACACAGTGGTAGCTAACATTTGTTAGACTTGAGCTATGTGACTTGTTTCATCCTCATGACGACCCTACATGATAGATTCTATTATTATAGTTATCATCTGATCTTTGACATATCTCAGGTAAGAGAGATATCACTGTTCTCATATATAACACTTTATGGATGAGGAATCTGAGGTTCAATAATACGGCCAAGGTCACCCAAGCAGGGAGTGGCTCAGCTAACACTAGAACAGTTTTTCTCTCTAGATTCTGTGTTTCTTGCAGATGGCCAGGAGGACTGCCTGGGCAACCTGTAGAATAATGAGAAACAATAAATCATGGTTGATCTAAGCCACTGGGTTTTTGGTGGTTTGTTTTATGGCAATTATTTAACTAAAACAAATGCTGAAAATTAGGTTGTAGATGAAGGTTTTCTCCATATTTATAACATGTTGTTAAGTGAAAAAAGCAGGTTATAAAACAATATATACAACATGATTTCACTGTTGTAAAAAAAAAAAAAAAAGCAATGAATCTGATTCTGTTCAATTCCTGATTTGGATAGTGTGTTTGATGTGGAAGGATGTTTGTGTCCCTAACAGGATGTTGATTCCTTCAGGTCCCATTGCCTGGGAGATGCTGACTGGAGCCCAAAGGTGGGAGTGCGGGGAGTAACAGGGTGGTAGGGAGTTCCTCACTACCAAGAGAGGTGGAAAGCACTACCACGTGTGGCATTCCCTGAGGCATTTGAAGGCTCCAGAACCAGCCCTGCTACTCCAACCAGCACCTCCACTTCTCCCTCCTTTCTACCAGCTTGTCCCTCCGTCCTACTGATGGATAGGGATGGTCAGAGTGCTCAGTCCTGGGTGGGACCAGCTACCCTGATTTTCAGGGCCCGTGAAAA